>NC_064923.1:648388104-650888104 GCF_023897955.1 Schistocerca gregaria | reverse complement strand
AATTTTTTCAGCTGGTCTCACGTTACCCACAATTTCTTTCTGTACGGTGATAACCTTTACTCTCTACAAAATCCAAATCTCACCTACGACTTTTTTTTCATATTCTGGTGGTTCACTAGTCCTATATGTCTTTGCATGCATCCCAGTACAATGTGGTAAGGACTCGCTTTATTTGTTCATGAGACCCAGAAAATATTAGATACAGGCTCCCAGGTAGATGCTATATTTCTTGACTTTCGGAAGGTGTTCGATACAGTTCCGCACTATCGCCTGATAAACAAAGTAAGAGCCTATGGAATATCAGACCAGCTGTGTGGCTGGATTGAAGAGTCTTTAGCAAACAGAACACAGCATGTTGTACTCAATGGAGAGACGTCTACAGATGTTAAAGTAACCTCTGTCATGCCACAGGGGAGTGTTATGGGACCATTGCTTTTCACAATATATATAAATGACCTAGTAGATAGTGTCGGAAGTTCCATGCGGCTTTTCGTGGATGATGCTGTAGTATACAGAGAAGTTGCATCATTAGAAAATTATAGCGAAATGCAGGAAGATCTGCAGCGGATAGGCACTTGGTGCAGGGAGTGGCAACTGACCCTTAACATAGACAAATGCAATGTATTGCGAATACATAGAAAGAAGGATCCTTTATTGTATGATTATATGATAGCGGAACAGACACTGGTAGCACTTACTTCTGTAAAATATCTGGGAGTATGCGTGCGGAACGATTTGAAGTGGAATGATCATATAAAATTAATTGTTGGTAAGGCGGGTACCAGGTTGAGATTCATTGGGAGAGTCCTTAGAAAATGTAGTCCATCAACAAAGGAGGTGGCTTACAAAACACTCGTTCGACCTATACTTGAGTATTGCTCATCAGTGTGGGATCCGTACCAGATCAGGTTGACGAAGGAGATAGAGAAGATCCAAAGAAGAGCGGAGCGTTTTGTCACAGAGTTATTTGGTAACCGTGATAGCGTTACGGAAATATTTAACAAACTCAAGTGGCAGACTCTGCAAGAGAGGCGCTCTGCTTCGAGGTGTACCTTGCTCGTCAGGTTTCGAGAGGGTGGGGTTCTGGATAAGGTATAGAATATATTGCTTCCCCATACTTATACCTCCAGAGGAGATCACGAATGTAAAATTTAGAGAGATTAGAGCGCGCTCGGAGGCTTTCAGACGGTCGTTCTTCCTGCGAACAATACGCGACTGGAACAGGAAAGGAAGGTAATGACAGTGGCACGTAAAGTGCCCTCCGCCACACACCGTTGGGTGGCTTGCGGAGTATAAATGTAGATGTAGATGTAGAATTTCCACAGATTTGTTCCGTCCACATCTCTTTTTAGTACTACTACATTTTTTTAATTGACATACCAGTCTTATTTTAACAACCTGCTGTAGTACAACATATGTATTTCCAGTTTGTATTTATAGGTTTTCACACGTTCGACGTTGCAGAACGTAAAATGCTATGTTATACACGTGCAGTTTCAAATATGTAGTCCACATTTCAATTCTATATTTGATACCACTGCAGACATTTCACTGAGAAAAGTACGACCCTCCGTAATGAAGATCGCTAAAGCACGCAACCACGCCTGTGCCGTAGCGCTCGACAGTTAGCGGGTTCGAATCTTGGCACTATATGCGGCCAACAAGGGGAGGAGGGGTGCATGATCACTCGACTTTGCGACAAAGCCGTGGACTAATTCCAAACCTCTCGGCAGTGGCTCAAGAAGTGAGCGCAAATGACGCTGTGTACAGGGTGTTACAAAAAGGTACGGCCAAACTTTTAGGAAACATTCCTCACACACAAATAAAGAAAAGATTTTATGTGGACATGTGTCCGGAAACGCTTAATTTCCATGTTAGAGCTCATTTTAGTTTCGTCAGTACGTACTCTACTTCCTCGATTCACCGCCAGTTGTCCCAATTGAAGGAAGGTAATGTTGACTTCGGTGCTTGTGTTGACATGCGACTCATTGCTCTACAGTACTAGCATCAAGCATATCAGTACGTAGCATCAACAGGTTAGTGTTAATTACGAACGTGGTTTTGCAGTCAGTGCAGTGTTTACTAATGCGGAGTTGGCAGATGCCCATTTGATGTATGGATTAGCACGGGGCAATAGCCGTGGCGCGGTACGTTTGTATCGAGACAGATTTCCAGAACGAAGGTGTCCCGACAGGAAGACGTTCGAAGCAATTGATCGGCGTCTTAGGGAGCACGGAACATTCCAGCCTATGACTCGCGACCGGGGAAGACCTTGAACGACGAGGACACTTGCAATGGACGAGGCAATTCTTCGTGCAGTTGACGACAACCCTAATGTCAGCGTCAGAGAAGTTGCTGCTGTACAAGGTAACGCTGACCACGTTTATGTATGGAGAGTGCTACGGGAGAACCAGTTGTTCCCGTACCATGTACAGCGTGTGCAGGTACTATCAGCAGCTGATTGGCCTCCACGGGTACACTTCTGCGACTGGTTCATCCAACAATGTGTCAATCCTCATTTCAGTGCAGATGTTCTCTTTACGGATGAGGCTTCATTCCAACGTGATCGAATTGTAAATTTTCACAATCAACATGTGTGGGCTGACGAGAATCCGCACGCAGTTGTGCAATCACGTCATCAGCACAGATTTTCTGTGAACGTTTGAGCAGGCACTGTTGGTGATGTCTTGATTGGGCCCCATGTTCTTCCACCTACGCTCAATGGAGCACGTTATCATGATTTCATACGGGATACTCTACTTGTGCTGCTAGAACATGTGCCTTTACAAGTACGACACAACGTGTGGTTCATGCACTACGGAGCTCCTGCATATTTCAGTACGCTTCTCAACAACATACTCGGTGACCGATGGATTGGTAGAGGCGGACCAATTCCGTGGCCTCCGCGCTCTCCTGACCCCAACCCTCTTGACTTTCATTTATGGGGGCATTTGAAAGCTCTTGTCTACGCAACCCCGGTACCAAATGCAGAGACTCTTCGTGCTCGTATTGTGGACGGCTGTGATACAATACGCCATTCTCCAGGGCTGCGTCAGCGCATCCGGGATTTCATGCAACGGAGGGTGGATGCATGTATCCTCGCTAACGGAGGACATTTTGAACATTTCCTGTAACAAAGTGTTTGAAGTCACGCTGGTAGTTCTGTTGCTGTGTGTTTGCATTCCATGATTAATGTGATTTGAAGAGAAGTAATAAAATGAGCTCTAACATGGAAAGTAAGCGTTACCGGACACATGTCCACATAACATATTTTCTTTCTTTGTGTGGGAGAAATGTTTCCTGAAAGTTTGGCCGCACTTTTTTGTAACACCCTGTATAGTGAATTATCCCTCGAATGGGGATTTCAGGCCCAGACACACTGTTGGTGGTATTTGGAGTAGGCTATTTTCTGGCAGTAGTTTTCAACCACTTCTGTCATCATACAATACAAACATGACATCGTACTACAGTCATACGGATTGTAGCCAAAACTCAATGTTGATTCAAACAATTACATAACACAATCTCTGCAGCACCAATATTTTCGCTTTCGTATAATTTTCATATATCACCCACGACAGCCGAATCCGTTTTTGCCTCTAGGAGATTCAGCTGTCTAACGTCTCCTACCACCGTTGCAATTCTGTAACTGAAGGCGACAACGTGAAAATACACAGCAAAACCGAGAGAATCTGACCGTTAGATGGGCTTTAGACGAAACGTGACAAAATGGCAGCAAAGAGCTATCGTTTTTGGACGTGACCACGACCTGACTACGAATGAAGTCGCCGATTTGTTAGTGTATCAGCAGGGATTGTCCAGCGTTCAGTGGGAGTATTGCAACACTTTGTTTCTCAGCCAATTTCGGTGGAAAAACTGCGGAATTTGTTGTAGGACATCGTGGAATACTCCCGCTTCAGCCCCTACAGTTTCATCAACTTCCGATAGTTGGACGCACTACAAGTAGCCATCAAAGTAGCGTCTGTAACGGAGGACCGTTACAAGCAGAGAGCCGTGATTGAGTTTCTTTTTGCGTTAAACCAAAGCATCGCAGATTTCCTAGAGGCTTGCAGAATGTCTATGGAGACCTGGCAGTGTACAAAAGCACGGTGAGTCGTTGGGCGACGCGTTTGTCATCATCGCAGCTATGTGGCGCAAAGCTGTCCGATTCCTCGCGTGCCGGTCGGCCTCTGGCCTTGGGAATCTGAAGAAACGACTTCAGCGTCTTTGTCGCCACAAAATTTAAACGAATTTCTCCTTCTCCGCGATAGCCGAGGCCAGGCCAAGACTGCGCACCAGAGAGAAGCTCACAAAATTTCATTCGACTGTTGTTTCTCATGAACCCTGCAACCCGGATCTCGCACCTTCCGATTTCCGTTTGTTTGACCTAATAAAGAATGCTCTCCGTGGGAAGCACTGCGAGGATGATAGGTCGCGCTGAATGGATGTGTGTTGAAAAAAAAAAAAGGATTTTGTAACCTGAATTGTGGGAAATAATATGGTGAAATGGAATCCTGACTATAAAAACCGGGATAAAAGCAACCTTCTTTCAGAAAAAAAGTGTGTTGCCATACTTACTGAACGTCCCTAGTAGCTACAAGGAATCGTGTACTACGCGTGGCCATGTAACCGCATGCCATTAACAAGATGTGACACTCGTCTGCGTAACGAGACTTTTAGCCAGCCGTATGTCTCCTCGATGGGTTGCGGAAGCACTCTGCTGGATTCCAAGATTTAAGAAAAGACGTAGGAGACAGCTTAATGGAAGATGGGTGTACGACATCAGATAACGTGTAGAAGGTTGACAGATGAGCCAAAATATTAACACCAGCTCCTTAACAACAAATTCGTCCAGCTTTGAACCGTAATGCAGCAGCGATTTTGGCACGGATTCGACAAGTCCTCGGTTGGTTTCCGGAGGTTTGTGTATCCCACAAAAAGTCTGCGTCTTCCCTTGACTCCATTACTGTTCCACCACTGCCTAATTCTTATTAGGTAGGGCCATCCCTATCAAATTTACACCGTTCTTGTGTTCTACACACATGGGTTAACTCAACCTGACAACTTTTTGCACTAAATTAATAAATTATAACAATATGTAGTAAGAAGAATATTACAAACATTTGGCCACACTAGCGCCATTAACACTAACTATAAATAATGGTTTGTTCATAGCTAAATAAGTTAGCATTCTTCCACAAGTGTGTTCACAGTAAACGACATTAAAATATTGTTGAATATTGGTTAGTGAACTACGCAGAAATTCCTCCTGTGTTTAAAACTGCATTTACTTTTTGTGGGATACACTCAAGGGAGCGGTGAGAACCTTTACATCGAGATCTGGAAGAAGGCAGACCTGCCTGAGGAAACTTGTGATAATCAGTCGTATAGGTGATTGATTTTGAGTGGTGAGGGGCCACTAGAGTAATTAACTTTGGAAGAGACTTTAACTTTCTTGAAGTCTGCATGTGTTCCAATTCAGAACTTGCATTACCGAATTAAATTAAGGAAGAGCATGAGTATCTACTGCTTATCTCTCATGTGTTGATGGCTGAATAGTCATGCTGAAATCGTAAATTTGAGTTTGCGAATATTTCGTTTACTTTGATCTCGAAATCGACTTAGTTTTTCGCGCATGTCAGACAATTATTTAGGTTGAGGTCTCTGCCACCATTCTTATACACACTTAAGACAGCTTTATTACATTTTAATAAGGTTATATTTCTGTATGGATTATAATGATTAGTTACTAGACCACTTTCCGTTTATTTGATATTACATAATTGAATAGATATTATTCAGCATAATTCTCTGATATTGTCTGCATCAACTTCAGATGCTAGAATAAAACCCTTTTTATTAATTACTCGTTTATTTTTTATTTAAAATTTCTTATTATTTTATTAGTTGCCAATTTTAGCCAATGCGCAGGCTGTTTGATTACAAGGTCACAGTTACACGTCATTATTTTAAGCGAGTTCAGCTGCGGGGCATGAAGCAGACGTGTGTGGCTCGACCCTATCGGTTATCCATTTTAAACAGCGCCTTGCGTAGCCTAATTACCTTGGCGTATCCTTACGGAGGCAAGGTCGCAGGATGTCATTCTAATTTAATTACGAATTTTCAAGTTATCCGAATTTTCGACAATTCGGATGACCTATAGTACCAGCTGGTCTGGATAAATGAGAGCCGACTGCATATTTAGACAGCGTTAAGGAGGTGAGTGTTTCAAGTGACAGTAAAATAGCCTGTCATTAGAGAGTTTGTGTGATGGTCACTTACAGCTAACATGTTTTGAGCTGATTTCTGTGATTTAAATATCAAAAACAATTGTAATCACAAAAATTATAAAATTAGTGTGGGTCGGTAACTCGCGGTGGCAACAGCGGAGCAGTAATGGCGGCGGCCGAAACAGGAGAGTACGTCGCGGTCCAATTAAGGCGGCGCAGTTGTGCGCGTTTGTGACTGCGTGCGGGGCTGCGAGGCAAGGTAAGGTAAGGTAAGGATCAGAGGGGATCATTAGGAGAGGAGGTGCAGATTTGTGCGCCGCGATTGCGCCGCCTCTGTATAAGGCGGGCGCCGATAGCCGCCGTCACTGGCCGCTGCCAGCCCAGAAACAAATTTTGTGCTAACGAGATGAGAGCGGCGGCCCGCGCTGTCCGCCCCTATAAATTACACGATGCGACCGCCGGACAAAGGCTGCGTGCGATGAGCCCGCAACGCGCCGCCGAGCCAGGAATGCGAGCTCTCCACCAACCAACGGGATGCCTGGGTGCTTTGTAGCAAGAGCTGCTACGGGGAAGACTGTATCGTGTGTTGCACAAATCCATTATCGAAAAGCTAGACTCTCAACTCTGCCTCAATCGAGCCACCTATTCTCCACCACTATAGTCATCAGCAATTTGACCACCTCTGACCCTCTGCTTCATAAAGGCCCCTTTACAAGCTTCTATATCTACGCCTACATCTACATACATACTCCGTAATCCACCATACCGTGCGTGGCGGAGGGTACTTCGTTCCACAACTAGCATCTCTCCCTGTTCCACTCCCAAACAGAACGAGGGAAAAATGACTGCCTATATGCCTCTGTACGAGCCCTAATCTCTCTTATCTTATCTTTGTGGTCTTTCCGCGAAATGTAAGTTGGCGGCAGTAAAATTGTACTGCAGTCAGCCTCAAATGCTGGTTCTCTAAATTTCCTCAGTAGCGATCCACGAAAAGAACGCCTACTTTCCTCTAGAGACTCCCACCCGAATTCCCGAAGCATTTCCGTAACACTCGCGTGTTGATCAAACCTACCAGTAACAAATCTAGCAGCCCGCCTCTGAATTGCTTCTATGTCCTCCCTCAATCCGACCTGATAAGGATCCCAAACGCTCGAGCAGTACTCAAGAATAGGTCGTATTAGTGTCTTATAAGCGGTCTCCTTTACAGATGAACCACATCTTCCCAAATTCTACCAATGAACCGAAGGTGACTATCCGCCTTCCTCACAACTGCCATTACATGCTTGTCCCACTTCATATCGCTCTGCAAAGTTGCGCCCAAATATTTAATCGACGTGACTGTGTCAAGCACTGCACTACTAATGGAGTATTCAAACATTACGGAATTCTTTTTCCTATTCATCTGCATTAATTTACATGATCTATATTCAGAGTTAGCTGCCATTCTTTACACCAATCACAAATCCCGTCCAAGTCATCTTGTATCCTCCTACAGTCACTCAATGACGACACCTTCCCGTACACCACAGCATCATCAGCAAACAGCCGCACATTGCTATCCATCCTATCCAAAAGATCATTTATGTAGATAGAAAACAACAGCGGACCTACCACACTTCCCTGGGGCACTCCAGATGATACCCTCACCTCCGATGAGGGGGGGGGATGAGATAACGTCTGTGATTGATATGTGGTTTTTTTGACTTTGTACAAGGGATATTAAATAATAAATGCAACGCATGTTTTCTCGTCAGTTTCGGTTGAACAAAGATTTATTGTTGGGACATGTTCCCGATTCAGACACTACAGTTTCGTGAAGTTTCGATGGGTGGCGACGCTACAAGTGACCTTCAAAACGGGGTATCTGACGGAGGTGTGTTGCAAGCAGAGAGCTGTCACTGAGTTTCTTTTGGTGGAAAACCAGAGCATTGCAGATATTCATGGGCGCTTGCACCAAGTCTACGGATACCCGTAATGAACAAAAGCACGACGAGTCGTTGGGCGAGGCGCCTGTTATTATCGCAACAAGATCGTGCAAACCTGGCCGATCCTGCCGTTCGGCTGTACACAGCTGCAATTTTGAAACGCGCAGACACTCTCATTCGAGGTGATCGACGGATGACAGCCAAACACCTCGTTGCACAACTGGATATCTCTTGTTAGTAGAGCTGACAGACTCGTCCACCAGTTGGGGCGCTCAAAGGTGTGTGCCCGCTGAGTTCCTCGATGCCAAACAGAAGACCGTAATGAGCAACGAAGGACCATCTGTGCGAAACTGCTTGCGCGTTACATGACAGTTTTTCGTCGAAAACCGTTACTGGCGATGAAACATTGGTCCATAATTCCGAACCGAAACAATACGGCAAGACTTGAAACTACGCCACACCCCTCTCCTCTGGAACAAAAGTTTAAACCCACAGCCGATAGAGTCATGACGACGTTCTTCATGGACTCTGAAGGGATTATTATTCTGTTTGATGGCCTCCCACATGGTGCCACGATCAATAACAATTCTGAAATGTGTTGGAGTACCCTCAGGAAATTGAAGAAAAGACTTCAGCGAGCTCGACGCCACAAAAATGCAGACGAACATGTCCCTGACAAAGGAAACCTCACATGAGTCTGGGCAAAAAATTCATTAGACTAGCCTACAGCCCGGACATCGCATCTTCCGACTTCCATCTGTTTGGAACAATGAAGAAAGCACCCCGCGGGAAGCAGTACGTGGATGATGTGGAATTTATTGATGTAGCAAGTCGTTGGCTCCGACGTCCACAAGTAGAATGGTACCATTTGGGCATACAGGTCCTCCCGGTAAAGTGAGGTAAGACAGTCGCTCTGAAAAAAAATTGTTCAAATGGCTCTGAGCACTATGGGACTTAACATCTGAGGTCGTAAGTCCCCTAGAACTTAGAACTACTTAAACATATCTAACCTAAGGACATCACACACATCCATGCCCGAGGCAGGATTCGAACCTACGACCGTAGCGGTCGCGCGTGTCCAGACTGAAGCGCCTAGAATCGCTCGGCCACACCGGCCGGCACTCACTCTGAACGGATATTATGTCGAATAATATGGTTTTGTAGCCAGAACAGCAGGAAATAATGTAATGTATTGGGACCCTGAATAAAACCAACCTGCTTTCAGAAAAAAATGTTGCATTACTTACTCAACGCCCCTTGTATTCCGCTTTCGTATGTACATTCTTCGGAGTCAACGAAACATAGCACTCAACGAAGTATCAGTTGTACTTAACGTTAGCTTCGCAGTTTTTATGTACGCGAATCCGTTATAACCTCCTTAAAAGAGCACGCTGGTTGCTTTAGAACATTGTAGGGGCGTAGAGCTGGTGCCGGACCTTCAAGTCACTATCGACCGCCGTCGCGTCAGCGAAGTGGTGTGTATATGCCAGTCAATATTAAGGAATCATCACCGTGAAATACCTCGATGTGCTGACGTGACACAATGACAGAAGGGAGCTGCCGAGTTTGGACGCGGCCTGACCACGCTGTGAACGGAGTTATCAGATTTATTGGCGAAAGGAAACAAAAGAAAAATTTGGAGTAGGTATTAAAATTCAGGGAGACGAAGTAAAAACTTTGAGGTTCGCCGATGACATTGTAATTCTGTCAGAGACGGCAAAGGACTTGGAAGAGCAGTTGAACGGAATGGACAGTGTCTTGAAAGGAGGATATAAAATGAACATTAACAAAAGCAAAACGAGGATAATGGAATGTAGTCAAATTAAATCGGGTGATGCTGAGGGAATTAGATTAGGAAATGAGACACTTAAAGTAGTAAAGGAGTTTTGCTATTTAGGAAGTAAAATAACTGATGATGGTCGAAGTAGAGAGGATATAAAATGTAGACTGGCAATGGCAAGGAAAGCGTTTCTGAAGAAGAGAAATTTGTTAACATCGAATATAGATTTATGTATCAGGAAGTCGTTTCTGAAAGTATTTGTTTGGAGTGTAGCCATGTATGGAAGTGAAACATGGACGATAACTAGTTTGGACAAGAAGAGAATAGAAGCTTTCGAAATGTGGTGCTACAGAAGAATACTGAAGATAAGGTGGATAGATCACGTAACTAATGAGGAGGTATTGAATAGGATTGGGGAGAAGAGAAGTTTGTGGCACAACTTGACTAGAAGAAGGGATCGGTTGTTAGGACATGTTTTGAGGCATCAAGGGATCACAAATTTAGCATTGGAGTGCAGCGTGGAGGGTAAAAATCGTAGAGGGAGACCGAGAGATGAGTACACTAAGCAAATTCAGAAGGATGTAGGTTGCAGTAGGTACTGGGAGATGAAGCAGCTTGCACAGGATAGAGTAGCATGGAGAGCTGCATCAAACCAGTCTCAGGACTGAAGACAACAACAACAACAACAACATCAAAGCGGACTTTCCAACGGGTTTACAACGAATGGGTAACCAGTCGCAGCCATAATAAATGGTGTAAAAACGATGTTAGTGAAAACAACGCATCGACAGACGAGTGCACGCCTTCTCAGCCACAATTTCATACACGACAGGAGTTGCTGCCGTCAGAAGACACATTTCAACCAATTTACGAGGTAGCACCACAAAGGGAACGGTATGAAACAAGTATTTGGCGTAGGGTACCTCGTAAATGCCATTTATCACAGCTGCACGTCTACAAATGAAGCACGGCATCGAGTACACCGAAATTCCAATCATGGGTTGAAAAAATATATATATATATAGATCAGCTATAAAATTGTATCTTTATTCGCTACTGATTTCGATTATTACTATCGTCTTCACAGGAGAAAACTGTAAGGTACAAAAAAGACGATTATGTAGCCGGCCGGAGTGGCCGTGCAGTTCTAGGCGCTACGTCCGCAGGTTCGAATCCTGCCTCCGGCGTGGGATCATTTTAAAATCGTAGTACTTACGCAGTGTACAGAAATGGATCAAACATTCGTTTTCATCAAATATGACATAACCAAATGTATAAAATACATGGGTGCCTCCCTCTCAGCCCTCGCAAAGAAACACCAATCAGCTTTAAGGACAGTCTCCTTACAGCAAAACAAGAAACAAAACCTACGAAGCATAGGCTCTGAAAAGCATACCTTAAGAGCTACAAACACTTGTTCATCTTCGATACTATGAAACAGATCTCTTCTACTTCAGGAACTCTGCTTTCCATATTTTGGGAAGAGACGGTATGGACCAAATCAAGAAAGAAATTCCCAGTAAACATGGGATCTAAAATTCATACTTTAAGATCTATGAGCAGTTGTTCATCTTCGCTAGTGCGAAACACGTCTCCTCTACAGAAGAAATTATCATAGTTCTGAAAGTATGCATTTTAGAGCCCATGTTTAAGGGACATTTTTTCTTGTTTTGGTCCATACTACCTCCTCCCAAAATATGAAAAGCAGAGAGCCTGCAGTAGAAGAAGTGTGTTTTATAGTGTCGACAATGAAAAGTGCTTATATATCTTAACGTATGCATTTTGGAGCAATGTTTACTAGGAAGGAATATGACCTTAAAGATTGTCGGTGTTTTTTGGGACGCCCTTCATAACTATAATAACATCCTGTCTTAACACAACCCATGTAAACGAGTTGTACCTGGGCACAATTACAATAGTCCACATTTAATAACTCACACGTTACTGTCAAAGCGACCTAGTTGGCCAAGAAAAAACAAGGAGAGGAGAATGTAAGTAAAATGAACAACTGATAGTGTGTGACTTTAAACTCGTGAAATTGAAGTAAATGATTGGATTCGTTGCTTTTGCACAGGCCTGCTGCAGCATCCAAACTGCTGTCGAGATTGTACTACTGTAGTAACTGAGGATCCATGTAATTTGCCAGTTGAAGATGGGTGCAAACCCGAAATGCATATTGGCGTAAATAAAAACGCATTAAAAAGTGGCTGGTTGCCGTATTTTTTCAGTGAAACATCATTATCCACGGCCACGGAGCTCAACAGTCCAAATAAAATAGACAAATTGTTAAGGAATGTGTTAATTCGCTGATACAGTTCACATTTACATCCTTTGATTTACAAATAACAGGCTATTAGTGAAGGGCACCATGCAGATGGTCCAGAAAAAACGTATAATGTAAAATCGAGGTAAGAACAAAAACAAACAGAAACTATCTTTAGACCTCATTTTGTCAGATTATTTACAACCTAAAATATGTTCATTTTTTTACAGTTTTTCAGTAAACAAAACCCAATGATGAGGGCACAGAAGTGCCTAAATATGTTTGGGTAACAAGAAAAAACAGTGTTTTTCATAAAAGGCGAAACCTATATCCGATAATTTTAACTGTAAACGTGGAAAAAATACAAATGCTGCAAATCCAGAAAATGAATCAACTTATTGTGTATATATATCGATAAAGGCAGTAAAAGAATGAGAAGCGTTACTACCAGACATTGAAAACCAACTGTCTGTAATAACCACTCATCCTGTCCAACCCTAGTACTGTGCTTTGTTTGGGTCTTATTTGACGAAAAATGTATGTTTGATCCATTGATATACACTGTGTAAGTAGTATGATTTTGAAATGACCTTTTTTAATTCCTGCATTTTCTATTATGCTCGTGTATATTCTGTGTTTGTTGTTTTGCACCTTACAGTTTTCTCCCGTGAAGATGAATGTAATAATAGTAACCGGTAGAGAATAAATGTACACCTGTACAGATAATGGCACAAATATGATTTTTCCAAATTATCTAATAACTGTAGAGAATCACCGACGAAATCTCCAACGAGGGTGTTTAACCGTGATGCATAGATTCTGTTGTCCAGACCATATGTGGTTCTAAGATATTTTGGGGATGCCTCACGTGCCATGACATGGTCCCACTCATTCACGTTATCCAGTAAACATGGGCTCTAAAATGCATACCTTCAGAGCTATGATCACTTCTTCTGTGGAGGAGATATGTTTCGCACTAGCGAAGATGAACAATTGCTCATAGATCTTAAAGTATGCATTTTATATCCTATTTTTACTGGACATTTTTTCCTTGATTTGGTGCATATTATTTCCTTCCAAAATATGGACAACAGAGTCCTTGAAGTAGAAGAGGCTTCAGAGCTTTTGTTTAGCAGACTTTGTTTCTTATTTAAACACACTCTGTGAAGGGGTGTTGCCCTTTCTTCCACATCTTTATGATGTGAACACTTTCGTCTTCCGAGATGACAACAGCCATATTGACGGGGCAGCACACATACGTTCCTGGTTTGACGAAACTTGCACACTCTGTTGCAACTTCTTTTTGAACTTGGCATTTAGTACATGAAAGAATATTTGTTGCTTTCCATCAAGTCTTTGTCATTGATGCACTAAATGTGTCCTTTATCAGAAATAATGTAGTGATAAATTATGTAATATTACAAGATCTTTGATATGGAAGAGAATTGTGTAACACTTTCTTGGTGCTGAATTAGTAACGGGTGATATATTCGTTACCAAAACCTTTGGAAACCGGTAAGGAATACGGAATTTTATTCAACACGATCAAATGCTGCTTGAAAATGCTAGCTGATAACTTTTAATTAAAGATGGTTATACATGTTTGTATTAGATGTGACTTCTGAAATTTTCCCGGCGTATTTGTTCTTCTAATAATTTCCGGGTATGCAGCCGGATCCCGTCGACATTCTGCCACGATATTTCGGCCCAGAGACGTCCGGCCATCATCAGGTGAGTACACAACTACTGAAGAGCCCAGGTGCAGTCGCGGTATTTATACCGATTCTCGCGCACGTGTTGACATGCGCGGCATAGCCGAGTTGTACGTGCTGCCCTCGGTGGTGAAAGTAAAAGATCATCTAGTCATTGAGTATCGAATGACGCTGTCTATTCCGCTGTGAATGTATAACTTTAATAACAGGATTCCAAGTTTTATCCAGTTGAAAGCCGTTGTCACGATTTATAAGATTATCGGCAAGACGTATTTCCACTGATTCCTTGATTACGGAATCCCAAAATCCGGAAACCGGAGCTAAAATTTTTGTTCCATTGTATTCCATTGAATGTCCCAATGAAATACAGTGCTCTGCTACTGCCGATTTTGACGGTTGCCGCAGACGGGTGTATCTTTCATGTTCTGTACACCGTTCATGGACAGTTCTTGTCGTCTGGCCAATATATGCAGAGCCACATTCACAGGGAATTTTGTAGACGCCTGCTTTCTTCAGTTGTAAATCGTCTTTAACGGATCCAACCAGGGCCCGGTTCTTTGCTGGTGGACGGAAGATAACCTTGATTTTATTCTTCTTCAGTAATAGGCCGATTACTGAAGAAGAATAAAATCAAGGTTATCTTCCGTCCACCAGCAAAGAACCGGGCCCTGGTTGGATCCGTTAAAGACGATTTACAACTGAAGAAAGCAGGCGTCTACAAAATTCCCTGTGAATGTGGCTCTGCATATATTGGCCAGACGACAAGAACTGTCCATGAACGGTGTACAGAACATGAAAGATACACCCGTCTGCGGCAACCGTCAAAATCGGCAGTAGCAGAGCACTGTATTTCATTGGGACATTCAATGGAATACAATGGAACAAAAATTTTAGCTCCGGTTTCCGGATTTTGGGATTCCGTAATCAAGGAATCAGTGGAAATACGTCTTGCCGATAATCTTATAAATCGTGACAACGGCTTTCAACTGGATAAAACTTGGAATCCTGTTATTAAAGTTATACATTCACAGCGGAATAGACAGCGTCATTCGATACTCAATGACTAGATGATCTTTTACTTTCACCACCGAGGGCAGCACGTACAACTCGGCTATGCCGCGCATGTCAACACGTGCGCGAGAATCGGTATAAATACCGCGACTGCACCTGGGCTCTTCAGTAGTTGTGTACTCACCTGATGATGGCCGGACGTCTCTGGGCCGAAATATCGTGGCAGAATGTCGACGGGATCCGGCTGCATACCCGGAAATTATTAGAAGAATGTTTGTATTAGACTGGAAAATGTGTCATCATAATTACGTACAGTTACTTATAACACACTGATGATAGCTGTTCTGTCAGCTGAAATCCAGATCTGCAGTGCAATGAACCAGACAAATGTCAATGCGACCGACGCTGACCTTCTTTCTGCCCTTTATTAAGAATCGAGATACATATGGTATAAGACATTTCGCTACGTCCTACGAGAGATTGCGAGGAAGGAAAATAACGTCGAAGTAAGGTGTACTTTCGCAGTCCTAGTACCAACTGAAGATCTCAGTCTAAACAATAAGAGACAGTCGATGCGAAACAGTGTTTTCGCATGCAAATCATGGTAAGTGAAATGCTTTATTCATGTTAGTTGATAGTTCCACAATGATCTGAGAAACAACTGCGCTAAGTTGAGTTTCTCATTAATGGCAACTCTGTCACGACGTGTGCGTGTACGCACCAGTGCCAAAAACTAGCTGGCAGCAGTAGTAACGCGTGAGGGCTTCGAGCCAGGAAAAAGCTTTTCAAGGGCGATTTTTGCGAATCCGACTCAGATAAAGATCTGTGAGTACAGTGTGGTCACAAACAGTCTAATAAGCTTGTAAGGGTGCTTCAGGGCAGGTTGTACTGAGAAAACTGTTAAGAAAAAAATTCGATTCGGTTCATCGTTTCCGTGCTAGTTAGCATTGAAGTTAGCCAATCTGGTAGTTGCTCACGCGAACTCAAGCACTTGCTCGCACTAAAGTGAGGTAATGCACAGACATTTGTGAGTATGTGGGTTACCACTTGTTCAGATGCTCATTACCAGTTAAAATGTGCCACTTTCGTAACCGATAAATTTTTACCTAGGTGAGCTACAATTGTCCGGTTTCAGGACATCGAACGAAGAACACGTTTGATGACACTGTCTCTTGCAGGCTTCTTGTAGTTACGCGCACGACGACCTGCTTGGCTAACTTCAACATCAAAATAACCCGGAAACGGAGCGACTTAGCTATTTTTTCTTAAAAACTCCCGTCCAACATCCTTACAAGATTTCCACACTGTTTTTAACCAACCTGTACATTACCGAACGCAAATATCCTTCAGAAGTGTATCTACTCAGGCAAATATGAATATTTATTTAAGCAAGTAAACAATTTTAATTTATGTCCCGTACGATTGTTCACGTAAATTGGTAATGTTAAGGGCCATCCTTCATATTGTTTTCATGCTATGGAAAGGTGTTTGCTAAATTATTTATATATTGCGCCGAATCGCAGATTAATTTTTAGGTTGTCATACATCACTATTGCAAAAATTATTAATGTAAATCTTAATATAAAAAACTGAAACAATTCGGACCTTTTGAATTTTTGAGTGGATTCACAGTGACGTTTTGTTAATTCGGTCAGCAAGTAAGCAGTGGTAATCAATGCTAACCAACGGCATGTGAACTCTGTTTGCAAGTAAACAATGCTAGGTACCCACTGGCGAATTTTTAATAATAATATTTTGGGTGTTATTTACGATTTTAAAAACATATCGTTACTGTAAATATATTTGATAATAAGTACACATGTAATTAAAAAATTACATTGGATGTACCTGAAATATCTTGTTTACGAGATTTTTCTGAACGTTTATTGTGCAATTCCTCAAAACAACGCTTTCCTATTTCGAGGTCAGATATAGTGCATATTATTTCCTACAATAAATATGTTAGCAATTAGTTTCTGCACATGGTCCTGACTGTGATACTTCGAAGAGCTTTACATCCATGTAGCTTCAATCCTGAAAAATAAAAGTGTTTGACTTTACTGATTATTAGACTATCTCGTGAGAGTAAAATTTGGCCTCTATACGATTCGAGTGAAAGTAATTGCATCCACTTTTTCTTATAGTTTGGACCCTAGTTGCTAAATCATTTACTTTAAGTCCTCCACAGTCACACTTGTCCTCTAAAAGCACAAAACAAAAAAATTGGATCACCAGCTATGTTTAGTGTCAAATCTCTGATATACACTCTAAGACAAAAAAGCGACGCACCAGGAAGGAATTATCCGAATTGGACGGAAATCGGTAAATCTAATGTACGTGTACAAACAAGCAAAAGATTACACTGTAGTTTCAGAAAAATTGGATTATTTTTTCAAGAGAAGGAGCTTCACATACTGATCAAGTGAATACTGCGCTGGTTCACCTCTGGCCCTTTTCCAAGCAGTTATTCCCCTTGGCATTGACTAATCAAGTTGTTGGATATCCTACAGAGGGATATCCTGCCAGATTATGTCTAACTGGCGAATTAGATCATTAAAATCGCGAGCAGCCCATAATGCTCCAAACGTTCCCAACTGGGGAGAAATGCGGCGACTTTGCTGTCAAGTCGTAGGAACTCTCGCCGTATGCGTGCGGGCGTTATATTGTTAAATATAAGCCGAGGATGGCTTGCCAAGAAGGTCAACAAAACGTGGCGCAGGATATTGTAGATGGGCCGTCGTTCTGTGAGAGTGCCGAAGATGAAAACTACAGGGGGTTGGGTTGGGTTGTTTGGGGGAGGAGACCAGACAGCGAGGTCATCGGTCTCATAGGATTAGGGGAGGATGGGGAAGGATGTCGGCCGTGCACTTTCAAAGGAACCATCCCAGCATTTACCTGGAGCGATTTAGGGAAATCACGGAAAACCTAAACCAGGAAGGCCGGACGCGGGATTGAACCATCGTCCTCCCGAATGCGAAAACTACAGGGGATCTTGTCCTAAATAAAATGGCACCCAGGACCATCCATCCAACATGTCGGTCCATGTGGCGGGCAACATTCAGGTTGGTATCCCACTACTGTCCTGGGCGTCTCCAAACACGTCTTCTGCCTGGAATCTAATTGACTGGAGCAGAATGAGTCCTTATTCGAACTGAGCCCCGATGACCAGCGAAAACTTGTCTGGAGGTGGACAGCGATGAGATACCATCCTGACGTTCGCCTGTCACACGGCCTGCCAACCAGTACTGATAGTCTGGGGTGCCATTTCATTTCGTAGCAGGATCCCTTTGGTTGTTATGCGCGGAAACCTTACAACACAGTGGTACGTCGACGACATTGTGCGCCCCGTTTTGTTGCCCTTCATGGCAACCCATCCTGGGCTTACATTTCAGCATGATAGCGCCCGCCCGTACACAGCGAGAGTTTCTACTGCTTGTCTTCGTGCTTGACAAACCCTACTTTGTCCAATAAGATCGTCGGATCGCTCCGCAGTTAATCTTTGGAGCTTTATGACCACGGCCCCAGCTAGGGATACTGTCTACATAACACGCCAATTGGACTGAATCTGCCAGGACCCTCTCAGGAGAACATCCAACAACTCAGTCAGTCAGTGTCAAGCCGAATAACTGCTTGCGTGAGAGTCAGAGGTAGACCTATGCATTATTGACTTCTGAATTTGTGAATCTCCTCTCTTGAGTAAACCATCTAATTTTCCTGACATTGGAACCAATTGTTCGTCTGTTCATGTGCATCAAATCTATTTACGTCTTATTCGGATAATTGCTTCGTGATATGTCTTTTTTTTCTTTTTGTTCTCTTCCAGTGTACGAGGGATGTTTGAAAAGCCCGTGCAAAAATAAAAACTACTTAAGCGTTTGGGGTAAACCTTTTTTTATTTTACGACATGTTTCCTTTTAGACTTATACACTTCATCCAAAGCTGTTCTACTTTGCTGATCCGTTCCGAATAATAGGAATTGGCCAAGCCTGCAAAATAGCTATTAGTTGCTGCAATCACCTCCTCGTTTGAATAAAATCTTTGTCTTGCCAGCCATTTCTTCGAATTGTGGAACAAACAGTAGTCTGAGGGAGCAAAGTCTGGAAAATAGGGGAGATGTGAAACGAGTTGGAATACTGTTTCCATTAATTTTACGACCATAACTGCTGAGGTGTGTGCTGGTGCATTGTCGTGATGGAAAAGTACTATTTTGCGGTCCAATCGACGGCATTTTTCTTGCAGCTCGGTTTTCAGACGGTCCAATAACGATGAATGATATTCACCTGTAACAGTTTTACCCTTTTCCAGATAGTCGATGAGGATTATCCCTTGCGAATCCCAAAAGACAGTCGCCATAACCTTTCCGGCCGATGGAATGGTCTTCGCCTTTTTTGGTGCAGATGCTCCCTTGGTAACCCATTATTTAGATTGTTGTTTGGCCTCAGGCGCATAGTAGTAATGTATCAATGTTTTATCCACAGTGACGAAACGACGCTTCAAGTTCTGCGGATTCTTACTGAATAGCTGCAAACCATCCTTGCAACACTCCACACTGTTCCGTTTTTGGTCAAGCGTCAGCAATCGAGGAACCCATCTTGCGGATAGCTTTCTCATGTCCAAATTTTTATGCAAAATATTATGTACCGTTCATTCGAGATGCATGCCCACAGCACTAGCAATCTCACGCACCTTAACTCTTCTGTCATCCATCATCATATCACGGTTTTTATCAATGATTTCTGGAGTCGTAACCTCCACAGGGCGTCCAGAACGTTCAGCATCACTTGTACCCATATGACCACTCCGAAAATTTTGAAACCACTTAAAAACTGTTCCAATCGAAGGTGCAGAGTCACCGTAATGTTTATCAAGCTTCTCTTTAGTCTCCTGAGGCGTTTTACCTTTCGTGAAGTAATGTGTAATCACCACACGAAATTCTTTTTAGTCAATTTTTGACAATCATTCGACTACCTTGGTTCAGACGAATGCCAAACACAAAGAAATAGATCAATATGGCTGAAACTTCCATCTTTCCAAAGATGCTACTAACTAAATATGACCTCGATAGGTGCCGGTGCTGTCATCTCTCGGACTTTACACGGACTTTTCAAACGCCCCTCGTATATTAAGAAAAGCAAAGATTGCAGAACATAGCTCTGTGACATCTTTCACTGTACGACATTCAGTCAGGTGAAGATTAACAACAGAAACAAAATAATCTAAGAGTAACATATATTCGTCTATAATTTGATGCAATGTTGTCAAAAACAGGGTGAACGAACGTAACACACACACCGGCACGTAAAATGTGCTACACTCAGATACATCTGCTTGCCTAAAACAGCAGCGGGAAGGGTGTCGCGATGAGGAGCTACCGAGACAGGTGACGAAGCAGCGACAAGACGGACGGCCGTCAGAAGTGAGGCATTCCGGTGGCACAGAAAAAGGAGCGGAGGAATGGCCGCTGTCAGCGGGACGAGATACTGACGGCCCGCAGCTCGGTGACAAATACGTGGCGCCCCGCCCGACTGTCCGATTTACTGGCCGGCCTCGCGGAGCCACGGGCTGACCGCTAACGACAGCGGCAGAGGGCACACGTCCCGTGATCAGCGGCTAATCGATCGACTCTGTTTATCAGCATTCCGATATGGAGTTAAGCGTGCGTACCGAGGAGATCTTTACGTGCAGCGAAAATGCATCCATTTGTATATCGTGTGGTTAACATTTTAGGTCTGGCGAGCTCCACTGTGCACGAGAACATCGTGTCATCGAGCTGACGCACGGCATGAGACTAGATGCGACAAAATGAAGTACATACAAGGAGGATATAAGATGACCATCAACAAAAGGAAAACGAGGATAATGGAGTGCAGGCAAATTAAATCGGGTGATGCTGAGGGAATTCGATTAGGAAATGAGACACTTAAAGTAGTAAAGGAGTTTTGCTATTTAGGGAGTAAAATAACTGATGATGGTCGAAGTAGAGAGGATATAAAATGTAGACTGGCAATGGCAAGGAAATCGTTTCTGAAGAAGAGAAATTTGTTAACATCGAGTATAGATTTAAGTGTCAGGAAGTCGTTTCTGAAAGTATTTGTATGGAGTGTAGCCTTGTATGGAAGTGAAACATGGACGATAACTAGTTTGGACAAGAAGAGAATATAAGCTTTCGAAATATGGTGCTACAGAAGAATGCTGAAGATTAGATGGGTAGATCACATAACTAATGAGGAGGTATTGAATAGAATTGGGGAGGAGTTTGTGGCACAACTTGACAAAAAGAAGGGACCGGTTGGTAGGACATGTTTTGAGGCATCAAGGGATCACAAATTTAGCATTGGAGGGCAGCGTGGAGGGTAAAAATAGTAGAGGGAGACCAAGAGATGAATACACTAAGCAGATTCAGAAGGATGTAGGTTGCTTGCACAGGATAGAGTAGCATGGATAGCTGCATCAAACCAGTCTCAGGACTGAAGACCACAACAACACGATTGGTGTTCAATAAATAATGCGTGAGAGGACGCATCCTACAGAAACGGGGTGCAAGTGCTTTAGCGAAATATATGCAGAAACATTCTTTGCACACCTGAAGCCTGATTCGAATAACTGAACGAATTCTCGGCTCATCGAATCCATAAGAAGGTAAATCGCTTGAAAGCCTATGAGTTTCATTTAAGATTTGAAAAACATGGTATTGAAACGGGTATAAACTAAAAAAAATTCTTATTAGGATGTCAGCTGTCGCTATGTAAAAGGTTAGACGGCGTACAGCTCGCCTGTATAGGGTGTCTAGAACACAACGGAATGCAGTTTGTTGGCGGCTGAAGCCGCTAATTGACGTCTGCGCACGGGGGGAGAGCAAGTCTTTTCGTAGGTTGGTTCGTTGATTAAGGACCCAGACGTTGCGGTATCCATCTGTAGTTCAACTGTAAACTTTCCCAAGTGCAAGATCTTTCCGGCACTGAACATTAATGGGATCTAATTCGAGTTTAGGTGACTGTTGCGATGACGTGGCCGCGGACTGACATCTGGCACTATGAAAGTTATCGCAATGTTACATAGTGTCATGTATCGGGAACATAGAAAGTGACAGAAGCAGTTGGTACATTCAGGTAGACGGCAGGGAGGAGCTGACCTGAGTGACATAACAGATGACATCGACAACCGATTGTTGGAAATTAGGCGGCTTAACTGTGGGGTTGAAATACACCATCCGCGAGTTCCGTTGAGGAATCCTGCGATGAGCTTCACCTTACTACCGATCTCCCTCTTGCGAGGAGGGAATGTGACTACAGAGTTCAATAGACAATGTCCTCATATGTTACAATCCAGTATCAGATTTCAGAATCTTTGCTCACCATGATTTAATCCAGCTGGAGGGTTCCCATTCCTCCCGGTCTTTGCCAAGTGTATCTCCTCTTTTTGTGATTTTTGAACATAGACATTCTCAACTGCCCAGTTTATTTATTTATTTACTGAGACATCAGTCTTCTGTCTGGTTTGTTGCGGCCCGCCACAAATTCCTCTCCTCTGGCAACCTTTTCATCTCGGGGTAGCAAGTGCAGCCTACGTCTTCAGTTATCTGTTGGATGTATTCCAGCCTCCGTCTTCCTATACTGTTTTTACCCTTTACAGCCTGTATTCCACTTTGGCCAGTGACTGTGCCACTGTGTGGTCGGACTGTTCATCTCCTCAAGTCCCCTGCTAGAGGACAATGGGTTTTGCAGAAGACATGTTCTATTCGACACGGGAATATTCTGCTGCATTAAGCTCATATGATTTAGTGTTACCACCCTTGCTTTTAATCACAGAAGGTTGTTTTGACTTTTCTGAAAGCTGGAACAGTCCTCCTGATGATAATGTCTTTTTCGATTTCTTCGCGTCTTACGTCCAGCCATTTAACGTTGGCTGCTCTGCATTTGCTGTTTATTTGCTTGCTACGGAATTTATCGTGCTGTCTTCCTGTCTTTACCTGAACGATTTTTTACTTGGGTCGACGATCAATTGAAGTATTTCATCTGTTAGCCAAGCTTCCTTCGCAAGTACCTTTGTTTGTCTGTCCGACTTCGGTGATTGCCCTTTTTGCAGATGGCCACCCCTCTTGCACTGAGCTGCCTACTCTGGTGTTCCTTATTACAGTATCCACATCCTCATCGAACTTCAGACGCGTCTCGTCATTCCTCAGTACTTCACTATTCCACTTCCTTCGACACTCATTCTTTCGAACTATTTTCTTCAACTTCAGTCTGCTCTTCATTATTACTAAATTGTGATCTGTGTCTGTATCTGCATTTGGGTGTCTGTCTCTGCATTTGCGTGCGCAGTACAATCCAGTGTCACATTTAAGAATCTTTCCTCACTACAGTTTAATCCAGCTGGAGGCATCCCATTCCTCCCGATCTTTACCAAGTGTACCTCCTCCTTTTGCGATTTTTGAAAGAGTATTCACTGTTACTATCTGAAATTTATTGCAGAACTCAAATAGTCTTTCTCCTCTCTCAGTCTTACTGCCGAGCCCTTAATCTCTCGTACCCCTCCGTTCTGCATGTTTCCCCTTGACCACATTCCAATCCCCCATGACTATTTTCATCTCCCATTACATGCTGCATAACCCGTTCAACATCATCATAAACTATCTCTGCCTTTTCATCTTCTTCTTGCGACGTTGGTATGTACACTGAGGTGGCGGAAGTCATGGGATAGCGATATGCACATATTCATATGGTGGTAGTATCGAGTACACAATGTATAAAAGGGCAGTGCATTGGGTGAGTGTCATTTGTTCTCAGGTGATTCAAGTGAAGGGGTTTCCGACGTGATCATGGCCGCATGACGGGAATTATGAACGCGG
This sequence comes from Schistocerca gregaria, assembly GCF_023897955.1. Lineage (NCBI taxonomy): Eukaryota > Metazoa > Arthropoda > Insecta > Orthoptera > Acrididae > Schistocerca > Schistocerca gregaria. The sequence goes on along the minus strand of NC_064923.1, from coordinate 650,864,335 downwards.
CATGGTAGTTGGACCTAGACACATGGGTCATTCCATGTCGGAAATCGTTAGGGGATTCAGTATTCCGAGATTCGCAATGAGAAGAGAGTACAGAGAATACAACATTACCTCTCACCACGTCCTTCACTTAACAACCGAGAGCAGCGGCGATTTCTTAGAGTTGTCAGTGCTAACAGACAAATAGCAATGCGTGAAATAACCGCAGAAATTAACTTGGGAAGTACGAAGAACGTATCCGTTAGGACAGTCCGTGAAACTTTCGCGTTAATGGAGTACGGCAGCAGACGATCAACGCGAGTCCGTTTCCTAACAGCTCGACATCGCCTGCGGCGCCTCTCCTGGGCTCGTGGCCATATCGGCTGGACCCTGGACGACTGGAGAACCGTGGTCAGAGCTGATGGTGGGGTTCGAGAGTCGCGCAGACCCCTCGAAGTCATGGACCCAAGTTGTCAGCAAGTTACTGCGCAATCTGTTGGTGGCTCCATAATGGTGTGGGCTGTGTTTACCTGGACTGGACTGGGTCCTCTGGTTATGTTCGGCTACTTGGACTCCACCTGCAGTCATTCATTGGATTCATGCTCCAAAAAACGGTGGTATTTTCATATTTGACAGTGCACCATGCACAATTGCTTGCGACTGAAGAAAATCCGGGACAACTGGAGCGAATGATTTGGCCACCAGTTCGTACGACATCAATTCCATCGAATATTTATGAAACACAATCGAGCGGTCAGTTCGTGCACAAAATGCAGCACCGGCCACACTTTCTCAGTTATGGAGGTCTGAAGAGGCAGGATGGCTTAGTATTTCTGCGTAAGTCTTCCAACGAGTTGTTGTGTCCATACCAGGTCCACTGCTGCACGCCACCGGGCAAAGGAGGTCCGAAACGATATTACGAGGTATCCCATAACTTTTGCATCTCACTGTATACCTGAAATATCGCTGTCGGTGTTGGTTTACGGTCGAGTTTTCTGAGAGCAACTCTGTCATTTAACTGTTCAAAGTAATTCACTCTCTGCCCTACCTCAAAAAATAAATAAATTAATTAATTAAAAAATAGTTCATATTTGTGTTAAACCTTATGGGACTTAACTGCTAAGGTCATCAGTCCCTAAGCTTACACACTATTTAACCTAGATTATCCTAAGGACAAACACACAGACCCATGCCCGAGGGAGGACTCGAACCTCCGCATGGACCAGCCGCACAGTACATAACTGTAGCGCCTTAGAACGCTCCTACCTTGCAGTTCATAACAATTCCTACCCCTCTTACACCATTTTCTGCCGCTTTTGATATTGCCCTATATTCGTCTGAACATAAATCCTAATCTTCTTTCCATCTCACTTCACTGAACTCCACAGCCTGTCCTTCCGCTTGGTTTGTCTACGAGGGCTTTTGGCACTGTCACTGAAGGCGATGTTGCTCTCATCTGCAGAGGTACTTGTTTTCCTACGTGAACACTGCCTGTTGTGTAATGCGCACAGCAGCGGCCGCCGCAGCAGGCTGGGCCGGCCGCCCCCACCTCGCGCCAGGCCGCCGTGGCGACGCTTCCCGCGCGCGCGGCAGGTTGTGGGGGACCGGCCGGCAGCAGCTGGCCAGCGCGGCGCGGCGCATTACGTTACATTTGTCTCCATCAGGGCCGCCGTCGCTGCGCGCCAGACGCCGAATTTCCTCTGTCATTACGCGCGGGCATTCATCATGGTAAGCGGCCAGCGGCCGGCAGCCGACTTTATAAACCGTGTCACCGGGCCCCTGCTGATGTATCGCCGCACCGCGCGCACATCGGAAATCGAAAGTCGCTAAAGCCGCCGGCGCTCATAAGCCGAGGCCGGTAATGCGCAGCATTAGCTGCCTAATGCCTAGTCCAGTGAAAACCTAGGCACGCGGCCAACACGGTATACGGCTGAAACGACCTTCGATCACTTGCCTACCGGTTTCTCGCACGAGGTGGCAAAAAACTACCGCTAAGCAAAAGGGCACCGAGTAGTGTAACTTACTTTTCCGGCTTTAGAAGCTTTCCGTAAAACAACTTTTCTTCATTTATATTCATCATGTATAATTTTGTGATGATTGGTAGAATGAACCAACTTTGGCCATAGTTATTAATTTTCGTTTCTGCAACCCACAACTTTTCTGGTCCACTTCATAGGAAAATTTATGGAATTATCCATGAGAAACCAAGATAAATAACAATAATTATGACAAAAGAATCAAAAATATGCGGTATACTCTGATCAGCCTGAATGTTATATCCACATTCCTGATAGCTGGTGTGTCCACCTTTTGTACGGATAAAAGTGGCGACGAGTCGCCAGAGGGTGTTGGTGCCATATCTGCATACACAAGTCACCTGATTTCCGTAAATTCCAGGGAGGGGGACGCTGAGCTTGTAAGTAAGCTGTTTAGGTTTTTATGTTGGTAACGTCACGTAGCGCTCTAGGTTTTTATGTTGGTAACGTCACGTAGCGCTCTGTATGAAAATCATTGACGTTGCTGCGTGCAGTTTGTGGCTAGTTGGTATTGTTGGAATATTCGCTATTGTAGTGTTGGGCAGTTGGATGTGAACAGCCCGTAGCGTTGCGCAGTTGGAGGTGAGCCGCCAGCATGGTGGATGTGGGGAGAGAGATGACAGAATGTTGAGAGCGGCCGATCTGGACCTGTGTCCATCAGAAAGAGTAAATTTGAAATACTGGATATCATGAACTGATATATTAATATGAAGCCTTTTGAATATTATTAAGGTAAACACATTGTTTGTTCTCTATCAAAATCTTTCATTTGCTAACTATGCCTATCAGTAGTTAGTGCCTTCAGTAGTTAGAATCTTTTATATAGCTGGCAGTATTGGCGCTTGCTGTATTGCAGTAGTTTAAGTAACGAAGATTTTTGTGAGGTGATTCATGAAAGGTATAGATTATTGTTAGTCAGGGCCATTCTTTTGTAGGGATTATTGAAAGTCAGATTGCGTTGCGCTAAAAATATTGAGTGTCAGTTTAGTGATGATCAGAATAAGTAGAGAGAGTATTGTCTGAGTACGTTCAGTTCTGCTCAGCTGTTTGAAAATCAAATAACGTAAGGGGTATATCAGCACAGTAATTCATTAATTCTTCTAAGGGGACGTTTCAAGCGCTGACGCCACATTCAATCAGATTCCGGATGTGTTCGATCGGGTTCAGATCTGGTGAGTACATAAAATGAAACTCGTCACTGTGTTCCTTGAACCACTCGATCACACTTCTGGCCTTGTGACATGGCGCGTATCTTGCTGAAAAATGCCACTGCCGTCGGGAAACATTATCGTCATGAACGGGTGTAGTGGTGCCTTGCACCAGCTCCCCTGGACGCATGGATGCCCACGTGAATTTTCGCCTGAGCATAATGGATCTGCTGCCAGCTTTCGTCCGTCCCACAGTACAGTTGTCAAGTAGCTGTTTCCTTGGAAGACGACGGATTCGCGCCCTCCCATCCGCATGATGAAGAAGATATCGGGATTCATCAGACCATGCAACGCTCTGTCAATGCGCCAATGTCCAGTACCAATGGTCACGTGCCCATTTCAGTCGTAGTTGCCTATGTCGTGGCGGGCGTCAACATTGACACATGCATGGGTCGACGGCTGCGGTGGCCCATATTTAGGAGTGTCCGGTGCACTGTGTGTTCAGAAACACTTGATCTCTGCTCGGCATTAATGTCTGCTGTTAGTTCCGACATAGTTCACCGTCTATGGTGTTTTACCAGTCTGCTCAGCCTACGACGTCCGACATCTGTAATGACTGGTGGCCGCCCATTCCCACGTCGTCTGGACGTAGTTTCACCTTGGTCTCGCCTTGTGTTAAAGACATTCACCACAGAAATCCTCGGACACCCGACTAGTCGTGTGTTTTCCGAAATGCTATTGCTGAACCTCCGGGCATCAGAATCTGCCCTCAGTAGTACTCAGATAGATCGCTCACCTTCCCCACACCACACACGGACAGCCCACTCACTGGTGACAGATGCATCGTGCAAATGTCTGACCAGCTGTCATTCTTCGCTAGCTGACGCTGCTGTCGCCTGCACGGGGTTAGGTTAATGTATGAAAAAAAAGTGACGTATCACAAAGGCATTATCCGAATGCGATGGATGTCGAACCATGTGATGTACAGCCAAACGAATGATTAAATTTCAGAAAAAATTGATGATTTATTCAAGAGAAAGTGCTCCACAAAGAGGGCAAGTCAAATAGCGTGCTAGTCCACCTACGATCCTTAGGCAAACAGTTACCCAAGTTCAAATTTGATTGCAGAGAAGACGTATGTTCTCTTTGGGGATTTGCTACATACTTCTGTCTCCAGCAAATCTCGCGCTGCTGATCTGTATTGGGACGATGCTTTCGTCTTCGGTGATGATTGCAGAGTGGGGCGAATGGCACTCCACTCCGACAAATGTAAATCTTCAGCAGCGGTGGCGTGTCTACGCCGATGTCTCTCATTCGTCGTTGCGACTGTGGTTACTAGTGATTCAGTGATTCCGTCATGAAGCGCCAACTTTGTCATGGTAGCTCGTTCTTCAGACGACACCACATCAGTGACGGATGTTTGGGCTAATAGCTCCTTAAATTTTTATGGAACAAAATTTTAATATATTACCTTGCTTCTTCAGTTGAAACATCCAATCCTTCTTATTACTACATTTAAAAAGTCATTCTTAAAAATACAGGGTGCGTCAAAAAATGTATGTACACTTTGAACTGTCATAGACAATTTATTTCCCTTTCTACAAGGTTAAATATCTGTGAGAAAGTAATGTTATGTTTCTTCAACAGGTGGCAGCAGTGGCAAGGAAGTAACTGCAACATGGCGGACGTGCGTTTGAGCTTTGAAACGCGGAAGCAGATAATTAAGTGGTACTGGAAGTTTGAGACTGTAGCTGCGGTTCAAAGACAGAGGAGAAGTGAGTCTGGTACAGAACCACCTTCACGGTTAACACTTACACGTCTACGAGACAAATTGAAATTCATGGAACAGTGTGTGATGTGCATAAAGGTCGACCAGGGCGACCTCGTACAGCTACAAGTGATGATTCCACAACTGCGGTCTTGGAACTGTTTCAGCGTTCGTCTCAAAAATCTTCCAGGCAAGCGGCACGTGAGAGTAATTTAAGTGCTAGTAGTATGCTACGCATTCTGAAGAAAGGCAAGTTTCGTGTGTACATTCCAAGGCTGGTGCAACAGCTAAGTGACGATGATCCAGATTAGAATTTTGTGAATGGGTTCAGGAGATGGTGAGAAGTGAACCGGGATTTCTGGGTAGCATAATTTGGTCGGAAGAAGCCCAATTCAAACGCAATGGAACTGTCAATAGGCACAATTGTGTGTACTGAAGATAATCCTCACATTACAGTTGAAAAGGCTGTGAATTTGCCTGGTGTAAATGTGTTGTGTGGTTTGTCTGCAAGAGGACTCATTAGGTCTTTCCGCTTTGGAGGTACTGTTACTGGAGAAACGTACCTAACAACGCTTGCTGACTCCATATTCCCTGCCATTCGTGCATTATATGGTAACCACGAGTTTTATTTCCAACAAGATGGCGCCCCGCCGCACTATCATAAGGACGTATGACCATACATGGATCACAATGTGCCAAGCCAGCGGATAGGACGCAGGGGACCAATCGAGTTTCCTAAACGCTCTCCAGGCCTCACGCCGCTGGATGAGGTGTACAAACGTAAACCACTTAACTTGGACACACTTTGGGATGAGATTCAGGCGGTGTGCGCAGAAATCTCATTGGACACTTTGGTACGACGTACGGAATCAGTGGTGACTAGTACTCAGAAATGTATTGATGCTGAAGGCCACCAGTTTGAACATTAATCACATTTGCAAAGTACATTTTTTTCCAATTGAACTTTAGCTTTCAGTTTACAGAAATTTAACATTGTAGACCGGGAAATAAATTTTCTGTGACGCTTCAAAGTTTGTATACATATTTTTAACGCACCCTGTATTTGTATCTTGTGAACTGTGAATCACAACATTGTCATTTACTTTAATTATTAGCCTACAGGATACGACTGAAACAATTCTACACATAGAAGAATGAATCTTCTATTTGAGAGAAAACGTAGTTTCAATAATATAGTGAAGTATTGTATGTCTTATTGACAAAAGAAAGGAAGATCAACAGAGTCGAGTGAGGACTGGGTTGAAACACGTGCACTTTAGCTTCACTCTCGCACTACAACTACACACTTATCATAGATGTCCAGATATTGCCACAAAGGTTCCAATTAATGGAAACATAACCGCAGAGTGATGCACTGGGCACACTGAGTGATGTGTGAAGTCTGCACCGACCTCTTAGACAAGAGTGACTAAACTGAGGACTCATCGTATTTCGTTGTTTCCGTATAATGGTTCAAATGGCTCTGAGAACTATGGGACTCAACTGCTGTGTACATCAGTCCCCTAGAACTTAGAACTACTTAAACCTAACTAACCTAAGGACATCACACACATCCATGCCCGCGGCAGGATTCGAACCTGCGACCGTAGCGACTAGAACTGCACGGCCACTCCGGCCGGCTACATAGTCGTCTTTTTACCCGCAGTCGGACTCTTAACATAGTTTTTGTAAATTCGACAGTAAAGATAAAAAAAATATTACCATTTCAGGGAGCGAGGGACGTAAAATTATCAGAACGCAGTTAAGGCGGCTTCATTTTAATTGCTCGTTTTAGACAGGCTCTGACAGTTCGCTTTTGAACTAAGTGGAGTGGGGGCATGTGGAAGTTGAGTCGTTTTAACACATTTGAGCATGAGACGCTGGGCAGTCGATTTGGTTGCGGTGAATGCCGATACATCGTTGATTTGGTGACATCGCACCATTTCAGCTTATTTTGTGTCTTGGAAGAGTTTAAACTCTAATTTTCTGTCTTTGAATTTAGGTATCTTTCCTTTTGTGGTTCATTATGTTTAGTTTATCTTTTCAAAATAAATTACTGTACAAATTACAAATGTGGTATTCCTTCCGAGAAACATGACATTCAGCCGGCCGGTGCGGCCGAGCGGTTCTAGGCGCTTCAGTCCGGAAACGCGGTGCTGCTACGGTCGCAGGTTCGAATCCTGCCTCGGGGCATGGATGTGTGTGATGTCCTTCAGTTAATTAGGTTTAAGTAGTTCTAAGTCTAGGGGAATGATGACCTCAGATGTTAAGCCCCATAGTGCTTAGAGCCAGTTGAACCCTTTACATCCTGTCGCAAATCTTCTGTTTTGGTAATTTGTAGTAACGCAAATGTGTTGTTGCAAAGTAGTTAGACTCTTGACTCTTGTTGTTTTGGAAAGGAGGAAGGATGGGAGAAGGAACATCACACCTAGGGGACAAAAGTCATGGGATACCTCCTAATATCATGTCGGACCTCCTTCTGCCTGTCGTTATGCAGCAGCTCAACGTGGCATGGACTCAACAAGTCGTTGGAAGGCCGCTGCCGAAATACTGAGCCATGCTACCTCTACAGCCCTCCATAAATGCGAACGTGTTGGCAGTGCACGATTTTGTGCATGAACTGTCCTTTCGATTACGTCTCATAAATGTTCGATGGAACTCATGTCGGGCGATTTGGATAGCCAAATCACTCCCTCGAAATGTCCAGAATGTTCTCCAAACCAATAGCAAACAATTATGGTCTGGTGACATGACATCGTTGTTTGCAGATGGTCTCCAAATAGCCGAACACAACCATTTCCACTCATTGATCGGTTCAGTTGGGCCAGAGGACCCAGTGGATTCCATGTAAACACAGCCCAAACCGTTATGGAGCCACCATCAGCTTTCACAGTAGCTTTTTCACAACTTGCGTCCGTGGCTTCGCGAGATCTGTGACGCATTTGAACCCTAAAAGCAGCTCTTGTAAGTAGGCTGTTTAGGTTTTTTTTTTATTGGTCACGCCGCCGCCACGTATCGCTCTGTATGAAAATCACTGGCTGTGCCGTGTGCAGTCTGTGGCTGGTTTGCATTGTTGTCTGCCATTGTAGTGTTGGGCAGCGGCAGCTGGCTGTTAGCGGCGCGTAGCGTTGCGCAGTTGGAGGTGAGCCGCCAGCAGTGGTGGATGTGGGGAGAGAGATGGCGGAGTTTTGAAATTTGTAAGAATGGATGTCATGAACTGCTATATATATTGTGACTATTAAGGTAAATACATTGTTTGTTCTCTATCAAAATCATTCATTCGCTAACTATGCCTATCAGTAGTTAGTGCCTTCAGTAGTTTGAATCTTTTATTTAGTTTGCGGTAGTGGCGCTCGCTGTATTGCAGTAGTTCGAGTAACGAAGATTTTTGGTGAGGTAAGTGATTTGTGAAAGGTATAGGTTAATGTTAGTCAGGGCCATTCTTTTGTAGGGATTATTGAAAGTCAGATTGCGTTCCGCTAAAAATATTGTGTGTCAGTTTAAGCACAGTCACGTATAATTTTTCTAAGGGGACGTTTCACTCTTACCAACTGAAATCGGGACTCATCTGACCAGGTCGCGGTTTTCTAGTCGTCTAAATCCAGCCGATGTTGTCAAGAGCCCAGGAGAGGCGCTGCAGACTATGTCGTGCTGTTAGCAAACGCACTCCCGTTGGTCGCTTCTGCCGTAGCCCATTAACGCCGAATTTCGCAGCACTGTCGTAAAGGATAGGTTCGTCGTACATCTCACACTGATTTCTGCAGTTATTTGGAAATTTGTGGTAAGGACTATGTAACCAAACTGCTTGGGTCATCGGTCCCTAGGCTTACACACTGCTTAATCTAACTTAAACTAACTTACGCTTAAGGACAACACACACACCTATGCCCGAGGGAGGACTCCGCGCAACAAGACGCCCCAGACCGCACGGCTACCCAGCGCGGCTCTGCGGTTATTTCACGTAGTGTTTGCATGTCTGTTAGCGCTGACAACTTAAGCAAATGTACCTGCTCTCGGTCATTAGTGAAGGCCTTCGACCACTGCGCTGTGACTGCTGAGAGATAATGCATTAAATTTGCTATTCTTGGCACGCTCTTTGACACTTTGGACCTCGGAATATTGAATTCCCTAACGATTTCAAAAATGGAATGACGCTTGAGTCTACTCCAACTACCATTCCGAGTTCAAAAGTCGTAATTCCCGTCGTGCGGCCAAAATCAGGTCGGAAACCTTTTCACATTATTCATATGGGCGGAAATGATAGCTCCGCCAATGCACAGTGTATTTGTGCATATTGCTATCCCGTGACTTCTGTCACCTCAGTACAGACTGTAACGTCCTGTGGAGATGAGGTCATTAGAGATGGAGCACAGGCTCGGATTAGAGAAGGAAATCAGCTGTGTTCTTTCAAAAGAGCCACCCCGGCGTTTGCTTTAATCGGTGCAGGAAAATCACGGAAACCCCAAGTCTCGATGGCCGCACAGGAATCTGAACTATCGTCTTCCAGAATGCGAGGTCTGTGTGATAACCATTGTATCATCTCGCTCGCTATTACTGCCGACTGGCCGTAGGAAGCAAATCTGCTTCAAATGGTTCAAATGGCTCTGAGCACTATGGGACTTAACAGCTATGGTCATCAGTCCCTTAGAACTTAGAACTACTTAAACCTAACTAACCTAAGGACATCACACAACACCCAGCCATCACGAGGCAGAGAAAATCCATGACCCCGCCGGGAATCGAACCCGGGAACCCGGGCGTAGGAAGCGAGAACGCTACCGGACGACCACGAGCTGCGGGCAAATCTGCTTCAGCGCAGTATTTGCGACTGGGCATGGTTCCTCTCGACATGTTCCCACGTACACGCCAAACGCGGCTTTCCAGCACAAGTTCCCTTTAAAAACCTTCTGGCAGTTTAAAACTGTGGGTGTACCGGTAGTTGAATCTGGAACCTTTCCTTTTGTGGGCAAATCTCTTACCGGCTAAGCTATGGAAGCGCATCTCATCGTTGTAGCTTCCCTTCTGCTGCTACCTCTGTCGAACTTCCGAAACTCCACAAAAGTTATCCTGCATACCCAGATGGATCGCGGAAGAAAGGATATCGCGGAGAAATGGCTTAGCTGCAGCCTAAGGATTAGTAAGCACAATTTGCGTTGTTCTGAAACTTCTTTGTATATTAAAAATGAGAGCAACATCGGGACACAAACCCGGAATCTTGTGTTTCTTCCTGGATTGCTGGCCTCTCTATGTACGTAGGAAGCTGTGAGGGTGGATGATGAGTGTTCCCCAGATAGATCATTCGGTAAGGTCATCGCCTATGAAAGACAAGGTTTCCGTTACGATTAGCACAGTTTTAATCTGCCAGCGAGTTTCAGAACAAAGCACATCTTGTTGTAAAAATTCCTTCTGGAAGTTTGCCTTGATATAGTGACAGCTAGATTTTAAACATAGGCGAAGGTGGAGTCCAGTGTACAACATGGGACACAGTGTAACATTTCTATTTGTGTGTAAATTATCTTGTTCGTAGCCTTGTGTTTAATCTTTTTACAATTGTCATTTGTTACCAGTTTTGGCCAATGTACCTTGGAAGCGATTAAAATTAATCTCTGGTGAGTAGCGAGAAAAATTTGTTTTGAGATATGTGAAGTAAGTTTTTGTGATGTTATAATACTCCCTCTGTTGTTTGTGCTGATGAAAAATTGCTGTAGTTCTATTTTGGCCATAGTCGTATACATGTGTACCATAATACGCTGTGAAAATTCTTAATGTTTTACGCTCTACAAAATTATATAAAGCAGCGCTATGGGGCATAGCGTAACATCTTAATGTGGGACACAGTGTAACACTGTTACAGTGAAGTGAATAGTGCAGCCTCTGATCTAGGAGCCACCGACAATGATGAGGGTCAAAGTGAGGCACAGGAAGACCTTCTGCGTAATAATATATCAAGTGAGGAAGATGCACCATGCTGAGATTGAATGGTGTTCATATTTTTCAAGTTTTTCCTAAAGCCCATGAAACAACGAACAACTAAAAAACGAGGAAGAGAGGAATAAATTGCATTACAACAAATAGGCCAGTTAAAAAATGTGTTCGAAGATAATTCAAGATAGTGGATGATCATACAGGATAAGAAAACTAAAACCAACCAGAGAAATCAGTTTTGCAAAGAATTTGACTTGTCTGTGACGATGAAAGACAAAATGTGTGATCCTTTAGAATACTCAGACAATGGAGGTATTAAAGGTCAAAATGAGGGCAGAGAAAAAAAAATAGATCAACTGTCAGAATAGATTATTGTTTTAATAGGATTTACTGGCAAGAACTCAGATAACTACACAACTGGAAATGGAAAAAAGAACACATTGACACAGGTGTGTCAGACCCACCATACTTGCTCCAGACACTGCGAGAGGGCTGTACAAGCAATGATCACACGCACGGCACAACGGACACACCAGGAACCGCGGTGTTGGCCGTCGAATGGCGCTAGCTGCGCACCATTTGTGCACCGCCGCCGTCAGTGTCAGCCAGTTTGCCGTGGCATACGGAGCTCCATCGCAGTCTTTAACACTGGTAGCATCCCGCGACAGCGTGGACATGAACCGTATGTGCAGTTGACGGACTTTGAGCGAGGGCGTATAGTGGGCATGCGGAAGGCCGGGTGGACGTACCGCCGAATTGCTCAACACGTGGGGCGTGAGGTCTCCACAGTACATCGATGTTGTCGCCAGTGGTCGGGGGAAGGTGCACGTGCCCGTCGACCTGGGACCGGACCGCAGCGACGCACGGATGCTCGCCAAGACCGTAGGATCCTACGCAGTGCCGTAGGGGACCGCACCGCCACTTCCCAGCAAATTAGGGACACTGTTGCTCCTGGGGTATCGGCGAGGACCATTCGCAACCGCCTCCATGAAGCTGGGCTACGGTCCCGCACACCGTTATGCCGTCTTCCGCTCACGCCCCAACATCGTGCAGCCAGCCTCCAGTGGTGTCGCGACAGGCGTGAATGGAGGGACGAATGGAGACGTGTCGTCTTCAGCGATGAGAGTCGCTTCTGCCTTGGTGCCAATGAAGTTCGTATGCGTGTTTGGCGCCGTGCAGGTGAGCGCCACAATCAGGCCTGCATACGACCGAGGCACACAGGGCCAACACCCGGCATCGTGGTGTGGGGAGCCATCTCCTACACTGGCCGTACACCTCTGGTGATCGTCGAGGGGACACTGAATAGTGCACTGTACATCCAAACCGTCATCGAACCCATCGTTCTACCATTCCTAGACCGGCAAGGGAACTTGCTGTTCCAACAGGACAATGCACGTCCGCATGCATCCCGTGCCACCCAACGTGCTCTAGAAGGTGTAAGTCAACTACCCTGGCCAGCAAGATCTCCGGATCTGTCCTCCATGGAGCATGTTTGGGACTGGATGAAGCGTCGTCTCACGCGGTCTGCACGTCCAGCACGAACGCTGGTCCAACTGAGGCGCTAGGTGGAAATGGCATGGCAAGCCGTTCCACAGGACTACATCCAGCATCTCTACGATCGTCTCCATGGGAGAATAGCAGCCTGCATTGTTGCGAAAGGTGGATATACACTGTACTAGTGCCGACATAGTGCATGCTCTGTTGCCTGTGTCTATGTGCCTGTGGTTCTGTCAGTGTGATCATGTGATGTATCTGACCCCAGGAATGTGTCATTAAAGTTTCCCCTTCCTGGGACAATGAATTCACTGTGTTCTTATTTCAATTTCCAGGAGTGTATATTGGTAAAGTGATCAGGAATACGATTATGATAGTGACCATGAAGTGCCGTTTCTCCATAACGAGACCAAAAATCCAAACGCTTCTGAATATCGAAATACAACTGTCGGAACAAATATGCCAAGAAAAGTGTACCATTGGCTTTTGTTAAAATATTCTGGGTTATTACGTCACAGTAGGATGAATTTGTTGATGTTGATTTCGAACAAGATATTCATCTGACCACAGAACAATAGACTGGAATATTTCAATGAGGGTGATATTTCCAGCCATGAAAGTTCGCATTCCAGCAATGGTTTTACCAAAACCTGTATGCTTGAGGAAAACCAAAAGGCAGCTGTGATGCCTAATATTCAATGAGTATTGTAAAAGAATTGGAATTATTTTCAAAGATTTTAGATATAAATTTTGTCTGGCATTTATTTGTAGCTAGTATTATAAAACAGTTGAATAAAACTTTTATCGATTATGGATGAGGAACACTGCGACTGTGATGAATAAAGGTTACTTCAAATTACCGAGAACAGTCGTCTTTTGTTTTGGTCTTCAATTTTTTCTATTATTCCATTACAGGATTGGAACCGCCTAGAGCTCCATCATAAGATGATGCATTTTTGTTAATTGTCTGCTTCAGTGTGGGAGTCGCCGTAGAGTGATTAGTATGCGATAGTTGGATGTTGGTGTACACAGTATTCTGGAAAACATAATGAATGTCTCTCAGTGACGTTAACTGTACTGCACTTTACACACTTAGCCATAGGTAACACGTTCCATATGCTTTACAAAATGTAAATAAACCAAAGAGGTTATTCACGTTCTGTAAAGTGTTTGGAACGTGTTATTTGTGGCTAAGTGTGTAAAGTGCTGTATAGTTAACGTCACTAGAAAATTTTTATTATCTTTTCTAGAATACTGTGTAGCCCTACACCATCATCCAACTAACGGATTTTACCACTCTACACGACTCCCACACTGCTGCAGACAATTAATAAGTATGTTACATCTGATGATGAATCGCTAGGCTGTTCGAAACCGGTAATGGAATAACAACAAAATTCGAGAACGAAACAAAAGGTTGCAATAATTTCAAGGAACAGTTGAATAATAGAAGTTACGCCAATATGGATGTAATTTTTCATGCTTGATACTTTTTACACTAGTATGTGTCAGACTCTGCCCCATATTGGTTCACATTGCTTACATTTACAAATATATTTTTCAAAATTTAAGGAAACGTTTTTTTCTAATACACTGCGCTCCACCTTCCCCTACCTTTAGAAGCAGGATGCATTTTCGTGTGCTGTACAGTTGTTACTGTCATTAACGCAGGAGACCTTGGCTGGCAGTGGAGGACGGCTCCGTACCATCTCACGTCGGACAGGAGATCAGGTTGGCGCAACCACAGTCGGCGTGGGAATCTGCTGAGTGTGCTGACGCTGCTGCCGTTGACGGCGAGGCGAAGCGCGCGCCATTCTGCGACAGATGGTATCAGCCGCCAGCATCACCTCGGCTCACCCAGCCGTGGGAGCCAGTCTCCACAAGACGAATGAGGCAGTGAGACTTCTACCGCTCCGAGTCCACGCGGAGGGTATACAGCGCGTTAATGTCAGAGATAAATGTTTCTGTCTTACATCTCTGCTCAAAGAGAATTTAGTAAGTAGATTATGCACTGCAATCATTTACTGACTAAGTTTGGCAGTGTTGTTGTTGTTGTTGTTGTCTACTGTAAAAAAAAGAAAAAAAAAACACCTAACGACATCACACACATCCATGCCCGAGGCAGGATTCGAACTTGCGACCGTAGCAGCAGCGCGGTTCCGGAATGAAGCGCTCAGAACCGTTTTTTTTTATCTCATTTTGTTCGCTTTTGTTCGTTGCATCTGCTCGGGGCGGACGTCGTAAGACATCCATTTATGTTCGTTTTTTGATCGATTGACTCAGTTTTTTTTATTACAGAGGGCGCGTAACCCTCTGACCGAACACGCTGAGCTACCGTGCCGGCTGTAACCGTTCAGCCACACGGGCCGGCCCTTCAGTCTCAAGACTTCTCTAGTGGAGCTTACGACGCTAGTCTGTTCTGTGCAGGCCTCTGCATAACGAGGGGCGTTCTATATGTAATGCAACATATTTTTCTTCTCGGCCAATTTCCGTCGGGAAAATTAGGACTTCTGAGTGGAACATTGCGGAATATCCTCTCCTCCTTTAGTTTCATGGAGTTTCGATAGATGGCGGCTGTAGCGGAGGGTGTGGGTTGCGGTTACCACTCTGAGGTGAAGAAGTTGGCACATGTGAGGAATTTGTGGCTTGCCGCATCAAAACAGTCATAACAGTAGTGACGCAAAAAATAAAATAAAATAAAATGAAAATAAAATGCCGGCCGCGGTGGTTTCGAAGTTCTAGGCGCGCAGTCCGGAACCGTGCGACTGCTACGGTCGCAGGTTCGAATCCTGCCTAGGGCATGGATGTGTGTGATGTCCTTAGGTTAGTTAGGTTTAAGTAGTTCTAAGTTCTAGGGGACTGAAGACCACAGCAGTTGAGTCCCATAGTGCTCAGAGCTATTTGAACCATTTTTTTGAAAATAAAAAATAAAAATAAATAAATAAATAAAATAAACTCTTTCCAAGCAAAGAGCGGTCATTGGGCTTCTTTTTGCGGGAAACAAGGGTATCGAAGGTATTGACAGGCGTTTGCAGTATGTGTACGGAGACCTAGCAGTGAGCAAAAGCACGGCGAGTCTTTGGGCGAGGCGTCTGTCATCATCGTAACAAGGTGGCGTAAACCTGTCCGATCTTCCGCATGCCGGCCAGCCGCACACAGCTTTGATTCCTGCAATGGTGGAACGTGCAGACACCCTCATTCGAGGTGATCGACGGATCACAATCAAAGACTTCGTTGCACGACTGGACCTCTCTGTTGGTAGTGCTGACACACTCGTCCACCAGTTGGGGTACTTAAAGGTGTGTGCCGGCTGAGTTCCTCATGACCTAACACTAAACTATAATGAGCAACGAAGGACCATCTGTGGTTAATTGCATACGCGTTTTCGGGCTTATTGTGACACCTTTTTGTCTGTCAGTAGTACCTGGCTAATGGGGAAGTTATTGATACAGAGAGAAGGTGGCTCTGACGTCGACCAGCAGAGTGGTACCATGCAGACATACAGGCCCTCCCAGAAATGTGGCGTAAGGCCGTCGCATTGAACGGAGATTATGTTGAAAAACAGGGTTTTGTAGCCAGATGAGTGGGGAATAACGTGGTGTCTTGGAATACTGAATAAAACCAACTTACTTTCATAAAAAATGAGTTTCTTAACTTACTGAACGCCCCTCTCACTTCCTACAGTCATTATAATCTGCTTACTGTAATGGAGTTTTGGTCTTCCTCTATTAATCTCACTATATGCCCTTCCCTTCGTTACCAAACTAACGATTCCGAGATATCTTATGAAGTGTCGTATCAACGATTCTTTCTTTTCGTCGTACCATTAACGTCTTTATTTTGAATTTCGATATACTGTATCTTCATTAGTTATCCGATCTACCATCTAATCTTCAGCATTCTTCTGTAGTACCACATTACTATTCTTCTCGAACTGTTTATAGTCCAAGTTTCACTGCCGTACAAGGCTACACTCCAGACAGATACATGCAGAAAAGAAGTTTTATCTTCTTCTTTTCAGAAAAGCTCTCTTTCGTATTTCTAGTCTGCATTTTATTTCCTATCTTCTCCTGTCATTGCCAGTCACTTTGCTGTTTAAATCGTAAAAATCATCAACTACTTTCAGCGTCACATTTACTAATATGATTCCCTCAGCATATCTGCTTTAATGCGACTGTATTCAATGAACCGTCATTTATTTTTGTTGAGATTCGTTTTGTAACTTTTTTTAGAGCTCTATCCATTCCAAACGACTTATGTACAGTCCGTTTACCCTCCCTGACTCTCTGACAGAATTACAGTGTCGTCTGTAAACATCATCTTTTTCAGTTCACCTAATTGACATCAATTAACATTACTTTCAGATGGAGTCTTGTGGCGAGCCTTTATATTTGCCAAGTGTAGTGATTCTGGCCCCTTTCTGCCGCGTATTAGAGACGAAAAGAAATTGACAGGTACTTGAGGGAGAGTTCCTGGACGTGGCACTCTACCAACAACAGCTATGCGACCGCGCAATAATTATTTGATGCTGTGCTCTGCTACTGCAGGCCTGTCTGTCTGGCCGATGTAGACGCTTGTTAGGTCCTCCAAGTGTGGTGCACACCTCGTACCCGCCATTGTAAACGCACGGCAATGATATCCCAAGCTATTCGTCGACAGAGCCCAGCGTGCCCTTGACTTTGCGGAGGTTCGAGTCCTTCCTCGGGCATGGGTGTATGTGTTTGTCCTTAGCATACTTTAGGTTAAGTAGTGTGTAAGCTTAGGAACTGATGACCTTAGCAGTTAAGTCCCATAAGATTTCACACACATTTGAACATTGTTTTGACTTTGCGCGTTGGATAGAATATGGTTCTTGTCTTTCGGCAGTGTCCTGACAGCCCTGGATAAAGAACTTACGGACTTCTTAAGGCCTCCAGCATCTCTCAACAGAACTGTTAGACAAAATTCAGTACATTTCTCACAATCAGCTAGTTTCGGCCTCTGTGGCTATTTCGAACTGGTTATACGCAAAAAATCATTCAGAAAAATGCACCTGAAGTACGAGTTACTAATGAGTCTTTACATAAATGTATCAAATTTTCACAAATTTTCGGATATCAGCTGATTGTGATAGTCGTAAAGACTTCTCTTGTTGTTTCTATGGCACTGGAAATTGGACATGTTGATTGTGTAATATTTTGCTGTGGAGAATAAGGCTGTTGGCTGCTATTTTCACTAAGCTGTATATATTGTCATATTTTCTGCCGATTTCAAAGCAGTTTACTACTGTGATCAAGATGATACGGGCAACACAAGTGTATATTGTCATTCTGCCACAGCATCCTCTAGTGTGATAACTTGTTAGACTAGAAGACTGTGCCTTATAGGATGTTAGGCAACATCAGGAGGATATAATTCAGAGGTGTTTCACATTGATCAAAGTACTGAACCGCGTGAAGATGAAATCGTAGTTGCATCGATAGAAAATAAAACAACAAACACAGCTCAGTGAAAGAGAAGTAGCGAGGAAATAATCTAACTCGGAAATTCAAATAATTTAGATACGAAATGAATTCAAGATCTCCGTTTTTTTATGTCCCTCAGGCAGGATCGTTCTATGGATTCATAGATATTTACTGTTTTACATGTGTAATGACAATATGACTGTTTGTAAGCACTTGTGTTTGTTCCTCTTGTATTGTAAATAATTGTTCTATTCTACTCTTGCTTGTAAGCAGTTTTTACAAATTTCTTGTATGACTGTATTGTCTTTTACACTTGACTTTAATCTCTTTGCATCGTTCATCTAAAAATTTCATTAACACATTCATGAAGTAAATTGTGTGTTAAGCAATTTTCCTTTTTTGTCTTTAAGCTGATCCTGTATCTATATGTATTAGTGAAGCTACACTCTCGCACTTAGTTTGTGTGAAAGTATTGTGATAGTCTACAATCGATATGTTGCACTCGGCAGATGTCAAGCAGGATGTTAGATGTTTATTTCTTTCGTTGAGCGGTCATGCCCGGCCAGTCCAGTGGAGCATAGCATGCTGTGTTTCCTGCACGTACTGCTAATTGTGATTGTGCCAGGTGGTCGATGACGTGAATTAGTGTCCTCAGCGTGTTTCAGAATGTGACTTGCGTTATATATGACGAACGTGGTACGGAAGCTAGACATTCTGAAAAGTGAATTACAAGGGCTGAGTCTACGTATAGTGAGGGCCAGTGAAGTGAAATGGAAAGACGATACGTATTTCTGGTTAGAATATTATGTGATGGTAACAGCAGCAGAAATTGGTGAAACAGGATTAGGATATTTTATGGATACGAAAGTAATGTAGAGCGTGAGTTACTTAGAGCAGTCAATTCTCATCAGAATGGACAGAAAATCAAAGCTGACAACAATAGTTAAGGTACTCACTCCAGCGTCGCAAAAGATAGGCAAAGTGTACGAGGATGTTGAAAGGGGAATTCAGTGTGTAAAAGGAGGTGATAGTCTAATAATCATGAGGAACTGAGACGCAATATTGGGGGAAGGAACAGAAGTAAGACTTGAGGGAGAATATGGGTTTTGGATTAGGAATGGAGAGGAGAATGACTAATTTAGCTCTACAATAAAGTTCAGCTAGTGATAGCGAATACCCTGTTAATGAATCACATGAGGAGGAAGGGTACTTGGCGAAGGCCTGGAGATACGGGAAGACTCCAGCTGGGTTTCATCATGGCCAGGCAGAAAGTCCGAAATCAGATCTTGAATTGTAAGGCGTACACATGGACAGCAGTAGAATCGGATCACAATTTAGGAATGATGAAGAGTAGGTTGAAGCTTAAGGCACTCATCCGGAAGAAATTATGTGCAAGGATGTGGGATACTGAAGTAAGGAGGAATGATGAGAAATGTTTGAAGTTCTCTGAGGCTAGACATATCGCTATAATGAATACCACATTAGGCAGTTCTTCCGCAGAGGCATGGACGTCTACATAAATGGCAATCGCACTAGTTAGGCAGACAGTCATAGGTAAAAGAAAGATAACTGTGAAGAAACCTTGGGTAACGGAAGAAGTCTTCAGCTGATGGACGAAAGAAGGAAGTACAACAATAGTATGGAAGATTCAAGAATACAATAATATAAATCTCTTAGGAATAAGTAAGTAGGAAATGCAACGAAGTTAAGGCGAAATAGCTGCGAGGAAGGTTTGAAGAAATCGAAAAAGAAATCATCGTCGGGGGTACTGACTAAGCGTACAAAAAAGTGATAACCACCTTCAATATTAAGAATGCAATGGGAAATCCACTGTCAAGCGCAGAAGAGAGTGCCGTACATTGAAGATTACAAGGGCAGGACTTGTCTCATCACGTTAGGACTTGACTCATGACGTCATTCAGGAAGAAATGGGAATCGATATGGAACACACAGGGGATCCATCATTAGTCGGAATTTGATAGGGGTTTGGAAGACTTACGATCAAATAAGTTAGAATAAATAGATAACATTCTTTCTGAATTTTTAAAATCGTTGGTGGAAATGGCATGCAAGTGAAATTCAAGTTGGCATGTAGAGTCTGGAGACATATGATTAGACTTTCGGAAAAATATCATCAGTACAATCAGAAGATATCAAGGGCGGGTGACTGTGAGTAATACCGCAAAATCAACGTTCCATGCAACCGAGTTGCTGATAAGAATAATATACAGAAGAATGGAAAAGAAAATCGTGGAACTGTTAGATGAGATTCAGTTTGGTTTAAGGAAAGGCAAAGTCACCAGAGAAACGGTCCTGACTTTCTGTTGACAATGGAAGGAAGAATGAAGAAAAATTAAGACGTTTCATTGGTTTTGTTGATGTAGAAGAAGTGGTAGATGACGTAAAATGGCGCAAGATGTTCTAAATACACAGAAAAATAAAATTAAGCTATAGGGAAAGACATGTACAAAAACTAAGAGGGGAAACTACGAATGGAAAACCAAGAACGAGGTTATCGGATAAAAAATACATAATACAGGGACATAGTTTTTCACCCCTACTGTTCAATGTATAAATCCAAGAATCAATGGAGGAATTAATATAAATGTTCCTGAATGAAATTAAAATGGATAAGGAAAGGATGTCTATGATAAGTTTCCTTGGTGACATTGCTATCCTATGTGAAAGCGAAGAAGAATTACAGGATGTGTTGGACGAAATGAATAGTTAAAAGAGTACAGAATGTGACTTGAGAGCAAAGAGAAGAAAGCCGAAAGTATTGAAGAGTAGCACCAATGGGATTAGTGACAAACTTAACATCAAAATTTGGGACCACGAAGTAGACATAATGAAAGAATTTTGCTACCTTTGAAGCATAATAAGATATGACGGACGAAGGAAGGAGAACTTTAGACGGAGATTAGCAGAAGCAAAGGAGACATCTCTGGCCAAAACAGGCATAAATATGAGGAAAAAATTCTGATAATGTACGTTTGGACCACAACATTGTATGATAGCGAATCATGGTAGTAGAAAACAGAAAAAGAATGGCGTGGTTCAAATGGCTCTGAGCACTATGGGACTTAACTTCTGAGGTCATTAGTCCCCTAGAACTTAGAACTACTTAAACCTAACTAACCTAAGGACATCACACACATCCATGCCCGAGGCAGGATTCGAACCTGCGACCGTAGCGGTCGCGCGGTTCCAGACTGTAGCGTCTAGAACCGCTCGGCCACCTCAGCCGAGAAAAAGAATAGAACCGAAGTGTTAAATATGAAGTGCCAAAGAAGGGTTGCCAATCAGTTGGAGTGATAAGACAGGAGACGGAAGAACATATGGATAACATTGACAAGAAGAAGGGACAAGACGATAGGAAATGAGTGTTAACTCCCTTGGTAATAGAAGGAGCTGTAGCACTCCAGCACTTGGTACAAATTTCGAACACCTTTGTAAATGTGATCTGTCATAAACATAGAAGGTACGAAATTATTGTCCTCGCTGCAACCAAGTACAAGCTGTTCTTATGTTGCATTTCTTTCCTTTTCTCCCTTCTTTTTTTATTTACGGGCATTTACGGGCATTTACGGGCCGGTTCGAATCCTGCTTCGGGCATGGATATGTGTGATGTCCTTAGGTTAGTCAGGTTTAAGTAGTTCTAAGTTCTAGGGGACTGATGATCACAGATGTTAAGTCCCATAGTGCTCAGAGCCATTTGAACCATTTGAACCCGTGCTCTGGAAGCGAGAAAGCTACCGCGGGACCACGAGTTGCGGAGAGTGGAGACCATGAGACAGTAAAGAAAATAATAAATCTGGCCTCACTGTAAACACATAACTGTTTCACGCAACGAAGAAGATACCGCCTGTGAGACGTCAGACGAAAACCCTGAGCTACATGCGCTGGAAGTCGCGCATGTAGGCCCAGAGCCATATTGACGCGAATACCTGGGTTGGGGTGATAGGTGTGGCGGACTGATAGGCTCAGCCTCTGCGCATGCTGCGAGGTACGTCGTGTGGTGAGTCACACGTCCCGACATTTGCGACCCCATGTGTCTCAAATTACTTGTCTCAGCGCCATCTTCGTCCCTTCGGAGATTTTTAAACTTTAATAAGAATCAAACTGCATATTACGTGCGTGTTTTAGTGGCTTTTAGCCTAAGTCGTGTGTTATTCAACGGCAGGCCATTTGAAGTTGGTAATTTAGAACGAAACCTGTGGCCTGCTGAACGAACCTGGGATACTGTTCTGATGGTTTTTATCATCTGAGGAAAACCTTTCTTTGAACAACTGAAGCCATTACATCTTCATCTTCCGCTCGCCGAATAGAAGTGTGGCGAAATAAGGCAACTGCAAGAAACAAACAAAACAGAAAGGAATAACCTGCCGCTGGTTTCCAACTACCCTACCAGACGTGGAAAACTTTGAACAGACTGAGAATTGGAGTCACACAGTACAAACAAAACTTGAAGAGGCGGTGCTGCATTACTGGAGATACAACCAGCGAATGTGCTGAACTTCAAGACAGTGAACACTTTTTAGTCTGCCGGAAGTTGCCTGGAGCCTGCGCGCTGGAGGATGTAAGAGGCGTGTTTTTTCAGTAAGTACCGTTTTGAATTTTTTTTTTAAAAATGCGTGCTAAGGTATCTTAATAATTTTATCTTTACATGAAAGCCTGTACCTTAATCTACGTTTCTACATAATTTCCGTCAATCTTGAGATACTTGTCATAACGTTGTACCAGTTTTTGAATACCCTCCTAGAAGTCTGCAACCTGTCTTGTTAACCACTACATCACCACTGTTTTGATTTCGTCATAGTCTTGAAGACGCTGACCGCCCAGGTGTTTCTTCAAGTGCAGGAATAGATGTTGGTCACTGGTCGCAAGATCGGAGCTGTACGGAGGATGATCTAGAGTTTCCCATCGAAAAGATGTGATGAGATCTTTGGTCTGATGTGCCACACGTGGACGGGCATTGTCCTGCAGCAAAACGATGCCATTGCTCAACTTCCATGGACTGTTGCTTTGATTCTGGTGTGACGTAGGCCACCCATATTCCATCGCCCGTAACAATTTGGCTTAAGAAATCATCACCATTGTTGTGGTACCGCTCAAGGAAAGTCACTGCACTGTCTAAACGTTTTTTTTTTTTGTGCACATCCGTCAACATTTTCGATACCCAACGTGCGCACAATTTTCGGTAATTCAAGTGCTTGGTCACAATGCCATACAAAACACTACGAGGAACATTAGGAAAGTCATTCCGCAAGAAGGAAATAGTAAAGCGTCTGTTTTCTCTCACCTTATTGTTCACTTCCTGCACCAAACTTTCATTAACGACCGAAGGACGCCCACTCCTTTGTTCATCATGCACATTTGTGCGGCCATCTTTAAATGCTCTCACCCACTTTCTTACCATTCCATCACTCATAATGTTTTCTCCGTAAACTGCACAGATCTCACGATGAATATCGATAGCTTTTAGGCCTTTAGCACTAAGAAATCTTATAGCAGCCTGTAGTTAACAGTCGGCGGGACTCACGATAGTCAAAGGCATCTTAAACACTCAGTATACAACGTAAACAAGGAAGAATCAGACTTTAATGGGGTCAGAGCGTAGATTAAGGTACAGGCTTTCGTGTAAAAATAAAATTATTGAGATATCTTAGCATCTCTTTTTTTTATTTCATAACGGTACTTACTTTAAAAAACAAGCCTCGTAGTTTCATAAAATGCCCCAGCGATCATGACTGATGAATTTTGGGCCAGAAAACGTGGATTAAGTCTACTGTATACAGGGTGTTACAAAAAGGTACGGCCAAACTTCCAGGAAACATTCCTCACACACATCAGGGATTCCATGCCACGGAGGGTGGATGCATGTATCCTCGCTAACGGAGGACATTTTGAACATTTCCTGTAACAAAGTGTTTGAAGTGACGCTGGTACGTTCTGTTGCTGTGTGTTTCCATTCCATGATTAATGTGGTTTGAAGAGAAGTAATAAAATGAGCTCTAACATGGAAAGTAAGCGTTTCCGGACACATGTCCACATAACATATTTTCTTTCTTTGTGTGTGAGGAATGTTTCCTGAAAGTTTGGCCGTACCTTTTTGTAACACCCTGTATACTGTAAGTGTACTGTATTGTATTATTATGAATTTGTTGAGGCATAAAATGATTAAGACTGTAGTAAGAGAATTGCCTTTATTCTCTATATCAAAGTAAATATTTTTGTCACGGCTTCTGCTATCTTTTCAGGCGCTATCTCCCACCGATACTTCTGCTTCCAAAAGGCTTACTGTCAGTGTTTCGGTCCGTTGTCTACACAAACTTAGATTTATATTTTTCAACAGAGGGCAAAGGCAGCAACGTACATTCGTGGTATGGGGAGGACCGCTGCAGAAGGTAGTCGCCGTTTCGAGACACGATGTGGTAGCTCGGTGCTGCCCCTGCTTGTCTGGCCCACTGGACGCCCAGCGGCGTAGTCGAGTAGTTCGGAGGCGGCGCCGGGGGCAGTTCGATTTGATTTGGGGGGCGGTGGGGGCGGCGTCGGCGGGCAGTGTGCGGCCCGCGGGCTGCCGGTCCTGCGCCGGACCTCCTTTGATGTTGGCCGACTCGCGTATTTGCTGTCAGCCATGCGAGAGGAGCGGCACGCCGGCCGCGCTTGTATCGCGCTCTTTAAATCGGAAATTTCGAATTAAAATTAAAATAAACAAAAGGAACAACGCGCGATTCGGTGCGCACAGCACCGTGCCGCTGTTTCGCTTTCACGGAAGACTTATTAGGCAGTTCGTTAATTTGTTTGCTGCGCCGAATCCGAAATTAAAAACTCGCTTTCGCCTCTCGCGGTACTGCTATCCAAAGAGTCGGAATAATTGTGTATTTAACGGACCAGCTTTTGTGCCACGGCGCCGCCACAGGTTGACTGCGCGAACAGTCCGGCATGAATGTAAAGGTTTTGGAACGTCATGCATTGCGACAGAAACAATTCGTGAATATATTTCAAAGTGTGTTACTTTGAAATTGCAATTTTGGAATAGGCCATACGAACGTTTATGTCGCTTGTTTGAAATGCCTGTTGGCTTGTGTGTGTGTGTGTGTGTGTGTGTGTGTGTGTGTGTGTCTGTAGATAGAGAGAGAGGTAGAGAGGGAGAGAGGGAGGGGGAGTGAGAGAGAGGGAGGGAGAGAGTGTGTGAGAAAGATGATGATGATGATGAGTAAGAGGAGGATGAACGTATGGGTATCAGGAGAGGATGAGATGGGGAGTAGGTTAACAGTGAGGCATGGAATGGAGAAGAGTTTCTTCTTTATCGATTTTTATTATTTTTTACATAAAATTAATATCCTCTTAGGTCTCAAGAGAAGGAAGTTGTTCGATTTGAAATACACGATCTCTTATTCTCTAGTGCCGTCAGTAGCTTGCGAAATACATTATACAAAATATACAGGGTGAGGAAGTGAGACAGGCCATCCTAAATATGTCCACAATAAATAAATATATCGCGGTGCGATTTTCGCCGATTTATAGGGCACAATATGGGAATTTCATGAAGTTAGAAGTAATTTTTATCGCTTGTAATCGCCGAATTACGAGATCGAATCAGTTTTTTTTCTAAAGGAACTATACACTTTTTTCTGTGACATTTGAAAGAAGTTTCTAAGAGAACTACAACGACATAGCTTATACAGGACTTGATCAAATAGTGTTGATGTAACAGGAACGCAAAACACCAATCTGCCGTCACGAGAAGAGATTCCACAAACGTCCACCCCATTATACCAACTGTAAGCAAAGATGTAACTCAGGTATGGTTCTTTGGTCTACCTGTACGCTTGCAGCCCATCAGTCTGTGTTATGCTGCTGGAACAGCCAGATACGTTGCTCGTAAAGCTATTGAGACACTCACAGTGTACACGACAGTCGAAAAATTGAATGTCGTTTACGGCGAATATCGCCAAACTATTAGAGCAGCTGTGCGGTTCTATGTTGAAGAGTATCCAGATCGTGTCAAGCATTCATGAGCTTTGCAAACATTATAAAAAAGAAAAAAAGTTCTAGAAACTGGAGATGTGGTGAATAAAATAGGCCATGGAGAAACAAGAGCAACTAATGAAAGAAATGAAACTAATGTTTTAGCAGCAGTAACCCACAGTTCAAATGTCACCGACAGGCTTCTCGAAGTACCCGAGGGATTAACCAAACGACTGCTCTGCGAACACTACGTTCCACCGCAATACAGATTCTCTGCGTTCCGCTGAAACACAGTTTCATGGTAATGCTCCAAAATTAGTCAACATTCGTTTTATGGATATTTATTAACAGTGACAGTAAAAGAAGAAGAATAACCAGTACTCCAGCAGCAACAGCAGCGCCCTGGCCCCAGTGGCGACTAACGCCATGTAACAGCGCTATTCAGTCGCTGCTGGATTACTGATTATTCTTCGTATTTCAGTGTCCCTGTTAATACGGCCCAGTCCGCAGCTCGTGGTCTCGCGGTGGCGTTCTCGCTTCCCGAGCACGGGGTCCCGGGTTCGATTCCCAGCGGGGTCAGGGATTTTCACCTGCCTCGGGATGACTGGGTGTTTGTGTTGTCCTCATCATTTCATCATCCAGGAAAGTGGCGAAATTGGACTGAACAAAGGTTGGGAAATGGTACGGGCGCCGATAACCGCGCAGTTGAGCGCCCCACAAACCAAACATCATCATCATCAATACGGCACACACCATGTAAACAAACCTTATGGAGCCCCGACCAGCTTACAAAATGTATTGTTGACAACTTGGACCAATGGCATCGTGGTGTCTGCCACACTCGAACCCTACCATCAACTTTTACCGATGGAAAAAGGGACTCGTCTGATCAGGCCAAGGTTTTTCATTCGTCTAGGGCCCAACCGGCGGGGTCACGAGTTTGGGAGAGGCGCTGCAGGCGATGTCGTGTTCTTAGCAACGGCACTAGCGTTGTCGTTACGCGATGTCGTTAGCAACGGCTCTAGCGTTGGTCGTCTGCTGCCACAGCCTGTTAACGCCAAATATCACTGCACTGTCCAAATGGATTCATTCGTCCCACATTGATTTCTGCGGTTATTTCACGCAGGGTTGCTTGTCACTCAGCACTGACAGCTCTACACAAACGCCGCTGCTCTCGTTCGTTAAGTGAAGGCCGTTGGCCGCTGCTTTGTTCGTGGTGAGAGGCAATACCTGAAATTTGATATTCCCGGCACACACTTGACACTGTGGATCTCGTGTAAGTAGGCTGTTTTGGTTTTTATGTTGGTAACACGACGTAGTGCTCTGAATGAAAATCGCTGACTGCGCTGTGTGCAGGCTGTGGTTGGCTGGACGCATTGTTGGAATGTTCGCTTGTTTAGTGTGGGGCAGTTGGATGTGAACAGCGCGTAGCGTTGGGCAGTTGGAGGTGAGCCGCCACCAGTGGTGGATGTGGAGAGAGAGATGCCTGTTTTGAGAAGTTACTATAAGCGGACGATCTGGACGTTTGTCCGCCAGAAAAAGGAAATTTGTAAATATGGGTGTCATATATATATATATATATATATATATATATATATATATATATATATATATATATATATATAACTTTTGAACGCTATTAAGGTAAATAAATTGTTTGTTCTGTACCAAAATTTTTCATTTTCTAACTATGCCTATCATATTTGTAGTTAGTGCCTTCAGTAGTTAGAATCTTTTATTTATCTGGCAGTATTGCCGCTCACTGTATTGCAGTAGTTCGAGTAACGAATATTTTTGTGAGGTAAGTGATTCATGAAAGGTATAGGTTATTGTTAGTCAGGGCCATTCTTTTGTAGGGATTATTGAATGTCAGATGGCGTTGTGATAAAAATATTGTGTGTCAGTTTAGTGATGACCAGAATAAGTAAAGAGAGAACGCTCTGAGTACGTTCAGTTTTACTCAGCTGTCTCTATATCATATAACGTAAGAGTTTTTTCAGCACTGTCATTCTCAATTTTTCAAAGGGGACGTTTCACTCGGAATGCTGAATTCCCTAACGATGTCCGGATTGAAATATCCCATGAATCTAGCTCCAACTACCATTCAGAGTCTGTTGATTTCTGTCGTGCGGCAGTCCTATTGATGGACACCTTTTCACTTGAATCAACTGAGTGCAAATGACAGCTCCGCCATTGCACTATCCTTTTATACCTTGTGCACACGATACTACCGTTATCTGTATATGTGCATATCACTATCCCACAACTTTTGTTACCTAAGTGTACAAGTCGCCATAAAAGGCAACAGAGTAAGGGAACAGTAATTAAAGAACCATCTCCGCAACGAACAACGCGTTTAAATATAATTTTAATACAGTTGCAGTTAATCACTTATTAGAGGAAAGAGCTCTTGTCCAGACTGTATATTAGTTAGGTTACTTTTAGAGAATGCTTATCTAACAGCTCAAGAATTACCAGTCACATACAGCCGCTCCCTCGCCGAAAATTCTGTACCCAAAGACTGGAAAGTGGCACAGGCCGCATCAAGACTGAAGAAACGCAATAGGAGTAATCCACTGAATTACAGACACATATCACCTGCGCCGATTTGCAGTAGGGTTTTGGAAGATACACTGTATTCTAACATTATGAATTACATCTAAGGAAACGGTTTATTGACAAACAGCCAACACGGATTCAGAAAATATCGTACTTGTGAGGCACAACAAGCTCTTTATTCTCATGAAGTAATGATTGCAACCGACAGGGAATGTCAGATTGTTCAAAAACTTTTAGGTTTCCAAAATGCTTTTGACGCCGTAGCACGCAAACGACTTCTAATCAAATTGCGTGCCTACTGATTATCGCCACAGTCGTGCGACTGGATTCGTGACTTCCCGTCAGAAAGTTACGGTTCGTAGTAATTGACGGAAAGTAATAGAATAAAAAAGAAGTAATATCTGGCGCTCCCCAAGGAAGTGCTAGGTAAGATATCTGTAGGGTGCGCAAAGTGGTAATGGACTCTAAACAGTGAAAAGTGTAAAGTCATCTACATGAATATCAAAAGATATGCGCTAAATTTCGGTTATACGTGAATCACACAAATCTAATGCCTCTAAATTCAACTAAATAGTAAGGGATTACAGTTACGAATAACTTGTGTTTGAACGCTAATAGGGATAATGTTGTAGGTAATACAAACTAAACACTACGATATATTAGTAGAACACTGAGAAAATATAACAGGTCTATCAAAGAGGCTGCCTACGCTGCGCTTGTCCGCCCGCTTCTGGAGTGTTGCTGCACGATGTGGGGTCCGAATCAGATTGAACTGACGGAGGGCATTGAAAAAATTCAAAGAAGGGCTGCTCGCTTTGTGTTATCGTGAAATAGAGGGGAGAATGTCAAGGAAATGATACGTAAACTGTGGTGGCGCCCTACTACAAAGGGAGAAATGTTCATTATCGTAAAGCAAGATAAATCAAAGATGGCATGAAAAGATTTAAGTTTTCATTTTTCCCTCGCGCTGCTCGATAGTGGCAAGGTAGAGAAATGGCTTGTAGGTAGTCGATGAACTCTCTGCCAAGCACGTAATTGTGATCTGCAGGGTAATCTTGTAGATGTGCTCGAAATAATACGATTAGAGTTGAGACTGATAGCATTTTTCGAATGAGTGACTTCCACGTTTTGCAGTTCGTAGCGAAATGGCGGAAAACATGTAGAGGAACTACGCTTAATGCTGGGACTACCTGTTGACAACAAAAAATCAGCAAATAGCCACAATCAGACGGAGAATGGGACCAGACAACACTCAACTGCGCCTAGGACATCAAACTAGCAATAGGAAACGCAGAAGCCACAGTAAGAGTCATTGGAAGATTCAAGACAGAGTGTTTACTCACCTTCCCAACCCCCCCTCCCCCTCTCCCATGTATTAAGTAGTTTAATAAACATTTATTAGACCAATTCTTTAGCACTGTTTGTCGGTGTGGGACCAAGCAGTGATCCAAAGGAGGGGGGCATATCGCATGGGTTCGTTTAGGAGGCGAGATGGAAATACTTAATATACTACAATGAAGAGCCAAAGAAACTGGTACACCTACCTAATATCGCATAGAGCCCACGCGAGCACACAGAAGTCCCATAGCACGAGGTGTAATGAAGTCGATTAATGCGTGAAATAGTGCTGGAGGGGACTGACACCATGAATCCTGCAGGGCTGTCCATAAATCCGTAACAGTACGAGGGGGTGAAGATCTCTTCTGGACAGCACATTGGAAGGCACCCCAGATATGCTCAATAATGTTCATGTCTGGGAAGTTTGATGGCCAGCGAAAGTGTTTAAACTCAGAAGAGTGTTCTTGGAGCCACTCTGTAGCAATTCTGGACGTATGGGGTGTCGCATTGTCCTGCTGGAATTGCCGAAGTCCGTCGGAACGCGCAATGGACATGAATGGATGCACGTGATCAGGCAGGATGCTTACGTACGTGTCACCTGCCAGAGACGTATCTAGAAGTATCAGGGGCCCCATATCACTCCAGCTGCACCCCCCCTCCCCCCACGCCATTACAGAGCCTCTACCGGCTTGAGCAGTCCTCTGCTGACAAGCAGGGCTCATGTATTCATGAGATTGTCTCTATACCCTTCACTCCCATCCGCTCGATACAATTTGAAACGAGACTCGTCCGACCATGCAACAGGTTTCCCGTCATAAACAGTCCAATGTCGGTGTTGACGGGCCCAGGCGAGTCGTAAAGCTTTCTGTCGTGCAGCATCAAGAGTACACGAGTGAAGCTTCGGTACTCAACGCCCATATCGATGATGTTTCGTGGAATGGTTCGCACGCTGACACTTGTCGATGCCCCAGAGTTGAAATCAGCAGCATTTGGCGGAAGAGTAGCACATGTCATTTTTAACGATTCTCTTCAGTCGTCATTGGTCCAGTTCTTGCCTGATGTTTTTCCATCCGCAGCGATGTGGGCGATTTGATGTTTTACCGTTTTACCGGATTCCTAATATTCACGGTACACTCGTGAAATGGTCGTACGGGAAAATACCCACTTCATCGCTACCTGGATGATGCTGTGTTGCATCGCTAGTGCGGCGACTATAACACCACGTTAAAACTCACTTAAATCTTGATCACCTTCCACTGTAGCAGCAGTAGCCGATATAACAGCTACCCCAGACACTTGTCTTACCTAGGGGTTGCCGACTGCAGCGCCGTATTCTACCTGTTTACATATCTCTGAATGTGAATACGGATGCCTTTACCAATTTCTTTGGCTCTTCAGTGTAAAATGCCAGACGCTACAGGAGAGACATTGTACACCAACGACGTGGTGGTTTGCTGTCAATATTTCGGGAGCGTAAGTCCACCGGAAAGTCAGGTAAAACAATACTCCTTCCTCCGACGTACATCACGAGTAATGCTAATGAAGTCAGCGAAAATCGTTCTCACACTGAGAGTTTTTCCCATACGCCTTACCGAGTGAAACAGGAACAAGAATGGGCGATTGGGGGGAGAGGGGACACAGTGGTAACGGAAGTACCCACTGCCGTTCACCGTAAGATGGCTTGCGAAATGTGGGTTTAGATCAAATAAATTATAAATAATTTGAAACTTTTTTCAAGATTGCTAACAGTGAAAACGGTTAGTAGAGTTTACTCAGCTGAAGACCTATCTCCATGGCTGGAAAAGACGGTGGTAGCCTGTTTACATGGTGTGCTATTCCTGTTAATTGGCGGTGTCGAAATATCTTGAAAGGGTTGCTGGTCTCTGGAAGCTAACCCGCTCAGAAGGTACTAGAGCTGTCACAGCAATGGGAGGTATCAGCGGATCTGAACAGGCTCGTGTGGTTCATTGACGGGCTGGCTTTGTGTGACGACCGCCGAGCCCCGCGTCTCGCCCCGGAGTGGCAGCTGCCACCAGCTGTCAAAACAGCGACCCTCGTGTCGTGTCGCCGTCTTGCCCCCTCGTGTGCCGCTCCTGGGGGACCACTGTTGTCCACTTAAGCTCACCAGCTGCCGAATTCCAAAGTGGCCCGCATTCACTACGAACTGAATTGCGGATATCGGAGGTAATGAGAAAGGTGTTAGAGAAAAGTGACTATGACACAAGGGTAGTGAATTCTTACTGATCACATCTACATCTACACTCCGCGAACCGTATTACATTGTGTGGCCGAGGGCACTTCTGACAACAGTACCATTTCCCCTCTCCATATGAGATGTAATTTTTCTGATTTTCTCGTCGGTGTGAATTCATAAGAGGCATGTGAGAGAAAGTAACGTATTCGGCAACACTACTTGGAACGTATGCTTTCGGTATTTCTATAGAAAACCCTTCCGTGGTACACGACTCTCTTGTGTCTACCACTGGAGTTTGTTGAGCATTTCTGTAATGCTCTCGCGCTTATTAAACGATCCCATGACGAAACATTCCGCTCTCCGTTGGACCATCTCCACCTGTTCTAAAGATTCAACCTCGTAAGGGACCAGACGCTTGATTTTGCAGTGCTGACGAATCGGTAGAAGAACTTTAGCGTAAGCCACTGCTTTCGTAGGTGAATAACTTCACTTTAACGGTATTCTAGAGAATTTCAACTCGGTATGTGCTGTTCCTACAATTTTTTATAGGGTCATTTAATTTTATAACTCTTTTTGTGAGTATTTTATGGTTGTTACTATTTCTCATTATTTGTCGCGATAGTGTGATCTGTCAGTTATGGATTTTTTGCCTAGTTATGCTTGATACGATTACATTGTATTTACATTTATTTACGTCGAGGATCAACTGCTAATCTCTACACCATCGTCGACCCTCTGCAAGTCTTCCTTGCATCATATACACCGGTGCGCAAAACGTAAAGTAGCTTTCACTACCAAGCATTTTTGTTCACGGAAACATGGACCACACATAGAAAGAATTGCTGCGGTATAATCAAGATGGTTACTGAAAGAAATACGCAATGACACAAACAGAAATAACACTTTTATTTAAAGGCAATAACTACGCTGAAGTCAACGCGCTTTTTGATGGTGCCCTGGATGTTACAAAAGACGAGAAATAGTTGTTAGTATCTCTACTGATCCATCGTGGATACGGGACAGCGACCGGTCAGTTATTACCAAAGAAAAATCACCAAACAGCTGTATATCTTCAGAAACTGATATTTTATTTACATGAATTGTTTAGGCGGCTCATTAATGCCACCTTCAGGCCTTTGCTTATTAAAAACGAGTATACATATAGTATTGTCAAGGTATAACATTAGCTGACATTACATAAAATCAAGCGTAGTATTAATAGTCCTTAAAAACCTATAAAATGCAACATGCAGCGTTAAGAAGAGTACTTGTGCACATAAAGCAAAACAAAGCAGAATATGTACACTATTAGTTAGCATCGAAACTAACTATTTTGAGGTAATAGAGCTATAATAGAATATGTGAAAAACTATAAAAAACAAAAAATAGACAATATATGAAATGGGACGCACATGCGAGCACGCTGCAATTCATGCATTGCCGTTCGCAGTGATCACATATCCTATTAGGAACCATGTCCCGCCTTTTATAGTGAACAGTAGATCATCAAGCAGCGAGGTGACTTGAGTATAGTTATCGTCTTTGAATAAAAGTTTCATTTCTGTTCGCTTCGTTCCGTATTTCTTTTTCGTTTACCATCCGTACTATACGGTTGCTGTTCTCTATATGTATTGCCCAAGAGTCATCGAACTATGTTAGTTTGTAGTGACACATCACGAGAAAGTTAATTTCGTTCTTAAGATTTGCGAACGAGTACTCTCGAAGCTACTATTACATTTGGTACTTTCGGTCCAATAAAAACATATTGAGTTCTATCTGCTAGGTGTCGGGCCTGACAGTCTAGTGTCGAAGTGCCTTTCTCAGATCTTGCAGCGTAGAAAGAAAATTTCATTGCCAGTTGTTGATTATTAAAAACGCACTGGGTTACAGAATTCCACTGAAGCTGCGACTAAAAGAGCAATTTAAGTACCCAGTTTTCTTGCCCTTGTTCTTCTTTCGAAAAGCGTCATCATTGGGGAATTTTGATTAAAAACCTACATTTATTTGTTGTTATATTAAAATTTGCTTTTTCTGCCAAAACGCAGAGGACTTAACACAAACCTCCGTAACATGCTAGAGCAGTCGCAATTGCGGCAGAATCTTGTAACAGTGGTTTATTAAGTGAGGACCTGAGGACAATTCAGGTGAATAGCTTATGAAAAACCTCATACTTAGTATAAAACTAAACCTCTTTACTTACGTTGTCACGGTAATGCCCTTTTCATCAACCATCAATGACCCTCGGAAAAATTACATTATTGCTTTGAAAATGTCTGCAGTTACACGTATGTTGCGGTAGATAACAAATTTCCACATTTTAACTATGCGACAAAATGCTTTCCTCTTCGCGTGCTATCATTTACCAGCTTTCATTCTTGCTGTATCCTTAACGTGCGTGAGCGCAAGAGAACTCGATACATAAAATCCATTTTCTCCATATTGGAGACATATATAGATTTCCTCCCAAGTTTATTATGAAGTATATACCAAATGCAGAATCACAGCGACCTCTATTTTTTATTGCGAACTATTGGAATTTCGCGCATTACGTTATTTAAATGTGAAATATCGCAATAACTGTGACAAGTAAAGAAATGATAGGCATTTCACCATGAAGCTGACATATAAAGCTACAAGATGCATACAAAGAATTATTTTTACCGAATACATTCATTGAAATCGTGTGTCAAGGACTGCAGAGCTAATGGAGCACCCACGACATTCTATTCGCGTTACAATTTTACTAGCAAGCCAGCCAGTGGTTGTGTACGAGAAGGCACGCATAAATGTGCTGGAAAGCGCTTAATTTCAGCTCGCAAACTACCGGACCCCATGTTTACGCCGGCGGCCACACGCTCCTCTCTCTTTACTACAGTATACAATACTGTGCAGTATTGTGCATTTCTTAACTGAGCTGACGACGGTGTGTGTGGAGTCAGGTACAATACGTTGCTCAACATTCTGAATTTTGTTTTTTGCATCTTTATCTTCAACAAATTTTTTATTACTAATTCTTACGAAATTTTAACAACACACTATTTTTTTATTGAGTCATCGGTCTTCTGACTGGTTTAATGAACCCCCTCCACGAATTCCTCTCCTCTGCTAACCTCTTCATCTCAAAGCAGCATTTGCATCCTACGTCCTCAATTATTTTTCGGATGTCATCCAGTCTCATTCCTCTACAGTTTTTTCCTCTACAGCTCTCTCTAGTACGATGGATGTCATTCGCTGGTGTCTTAATAGATGTCCTATAGTTCTGTCCCATCTCCTTGTCAGTGTTTTCCACATATTCTTTTCTTCTCCAATTCTGTGCAGAACATCCTCATTCCTTGCGATATCAGCCCACCTAATTTTCGACATTCTTCTGTAGCACCACGTCTCAGATGCATCTATTCTCTTCTGTTCTGGTTTTCCCAAAGTCCATGTTTCACTGCCATGCAATGCTGTGCTCCAAACATACTTTCTCAGAAATCAGAAATTTCTTCCTCAATTTAAGGCCTATGTTTGATACTAGCACACTACTATTGCTCAGGAATGCCCCTTTTGCCAGTGATAGTCTGCTTTTGATGTCCTTTCTCCGTCCGTCATTGGTTATTTTGCTCCCTACGTATTAGGATTCCTTTACTTCATCTACATCGTGACCATCAATCCAGATGTTAAATTTCTAGCTGTTCTCATTTCCTCTACTTGTCATTACTTTCGCCTTTGTCCGATATATTCTCAACCCATATTCTGTACTCATTAGGCTGTTTACTACATTCAGCAGATCACGTGATTCTTCTTCACTTTCATTCAGGATAGCAATGTCATCCACGAATACTATCACTGAAATCCTATCATCTTCGATTTTAAAACCATTCTTGAACCATTCTGTTATTTGCATCATTGCTTCTTCCATCAGAAGGTGCATAGACGTTGAAGATACTGACGCCACTAAACGGGAAAGCCATACATCCGTCATCAGGGAGACAGAAATTACATCAGCAACGATACCGTCACGTAGGAGGATCGCCACCCCGCTACCAGTAGGGGAAGCATGAGAGACATGTACTTTAAACCCATGGGGAGCACAAAAGGTCACAACATCCGCAGCATACAGCTCTTTTGTGTTTTGTTTTCTTTCCTAATTTCTTGTTTAGCTATGTTGCCTCCTCATTGGTTTTAGTGCATGTGAGAGTGCCTGTGCGATATAGCAATTGTGTGGTCATTTCGTGTGCATGCGTGTACGACAGTTTTCGTTCTTATCCACATTCGTTTATTTTAATCATTGTTAGGGCGCTGATAACCTCGCCGTTGGGCGCCCATAAGATCCCCAAACCACACACACACACGCGCGGATGTTTGTCTGCTCGTGAGGCTCGCCGCTGTGGCCGAGCGGTTCTAGGCGCTTCAGTCTGGAACCGCGCTGCTGCTACGGTCGCAGGTTTGAATCCTGCCTCGGCCACGGATGTCTTTGATGTCCTTAGGTTACTTCGCTTTAAGTAGTTCTAAGTCTAGGGGACTGATGACCTCAGACGTTAAGTCCCATAGTGCTTAGAGCCATTTGAATCATTTCTGTCCATGAGTGGCAGCAGCGGCGTTTGTCGATAGCGAGTACTGTGGTACTATCCTTGGAGTGACCTCCAGTATTTCCAAGGTCGTCGTGTGTCGGAGTTTAGTTGGGGACGGAGCAGCAGTGAGGTCCGCACAGCCAGTACTCGCCCGACCGCTAGCGACATACATGCACTGCTCGACGGTAGGATGAGGTCGTGAGAGTGCACGACCACGTCAGCGAGTTTAAGTTGAATGGATCGTTATATTCCCGTAGTGCAACCTTCACTTGCGTGTGTGTCTCCGTTCGTCGAAGTGACCTCATGCCATCGAGCTTCAGTTGGCGGTTTTATACTCCGACGTTTCCATCGCCTCAGTTGATTGGTAGCGAGCAATGGTTGATCGTTCGGTCGGTCGTTTCAGTGGACCACGTGCATCTGGTCTTTTGACCGTTCCTGTGTTCTTAGAGTTCATGTCTGCGTAAAGTTCGTCTTGTTGCTGTACAGTGACTGTTTTAGCATTATCTGCGTTGGTTGTGGAATTGTTTTTTGCAGTTCCATGTGCATCTAGTCAGATTTTGAATAGGCAGTTTGGTATTAACCCTGTTTGCGTACTAGGATTTGATGGAGCCAACTTGTGTAATTAAATGCTTGTCATTTTACGATGTTAACTGTTATTCTATTGTAGTATTAGCTATCGCATCTTAGGTGGATTTTGCGAGAGTGTTGGTCTTTCGTATAAACTGTGACTGGTTGAGTTGCCATCCTGTTTAGTGAGTACCACACTGGACTGCCTGTCCCACCTTACTTACGTTTGAAGGACTTTCACAGGTCGACCCTTAGAGCACTGTCTGAGGACCACTTCCCCTTGATTTGATCTTATCGTGATGATTGTTAAATTTTTTTTATTTGAATTGTTATTATGGATTTAAAAAAAAAACTTACTATCTAGGCCTTCAGACGTCAATTTGTTTGAGTTATTACTGCTATTGTGGCCTTCAGATGATAAATATTTGAATTTCTTGTTAATAAGGCATTCAGCTGTGAATGCAATTTTGATAGAAGAATTTTAAATTAGATATTGTTTCTTAGTATGATTGTCCTTTTATAATATTTTAGTAAGAATTTGCTACGTAGGCCTTCCCCCGTCAAATTTTTTGGAGTATTTACTATTGGGACCTTCGGGCGACAAATAATTCGAATACCTGGTCAATAAAGCCATCAGCCGTGAATGCAATTTGTCTAAAGAAATTGTAATTAGAGATTGTCTTAACAGTCAAATTTCATAATTGTTTCTTGTTGTTAGAATTATGTACAACTGGTTCCAAATAAAGTGTACGTAAAAAAAAAAAAAAACTTAGCAACCAAAGGTAACCGAGTAAGACCCCGTCCACACCTTTTCCTGCCTTCGCTGAGTCCCATGTTTCACTAAGAGAACGAAAATTTCCAAAAAATTTTTTAAACTTTTCTGTCCTTTTCCCTCCCAAGCAGCTAGCTACCCTACATCGTATAATAGGAACATAAAAAGTCTTAGCTCAAATGGAGGTCGTACTGTCAGCTAGTGGGACTGCACGTCACTGTAAATGTTAAAAACCTATTGGTTCCACTGATGAAGAATTACTGAGGATGCTAAAAGAATCTGATTTTAATGTCGATGATGCAGCAATATCGGAGTTTTCTGATGAATAAGATGCATTTCTGGACACAGCTGATAGCGATAACAATGACGTTGGAAACGATACTGCTGGGCATGGTGGCGGCAATGGCCTGCAAGAAGCCTGTTGCAAGTGGAACTGTAAGAAGCCACAACTGCAGCCAAGGCTAAACTGATGACACCTCGCCAAATCAATGTCCCATTTGCAAGCCACGTTTATCCACAGTATATATTTCATCAACTTGCTGCAAATGAATGTGATTGTACTGCGTGTTTATAATTAAAGAGAAGCTACTCAAGGATGTCCAGTGGGAGTGCAATTGCCGCGTGAGATTAGCCGAGCGGTCTAGGGCGCTGCATTCATGGACTGTGCGGCTGATGCCGACGGAGGTTCGAATCCTCCCTCGGGCATGGGTGTGTGTGTTTGTCCTTAGGATAATTTAGGTTAAGTAGTGTGTAAGCTTAGGGACTGATGACCTTAGCAGTTAAGTCCCATAACATTTCACACACATTTGATCATTTGATTTGGGGGTGCAGTTATCATACGACAGGGAAACGCGTCAATACAGAAACAATTAGCGCTGGGAAAAAATTAGTTCCAATTTTTGTCCCCAAGTGTAAAGCTGGCACTTTACAGCAACTGCATGTAGTTCTTACATTTACAGCGACAGATTTGCACCTAGTCGTCAAAATTGGAACTTTTTTTTCACTATAAATCGGTTGCGCGTTAATTCATTATCTACCAAATTTCGCTGCCATATGATAATTACAGTCCAGACCTCTAAGAGCACCTGCACTTCAATAATAACCACCTGTTATTACGCCGGCTGGAGTGGACGAGCGGTTTTAGGCATTACTGTCTGGAACCGAGCGACCGTTACGGTCGCAGACTCAAATCCTGCCTCGGGCATGGATGTGTGTGATGTCCTTAGGTTAGTTAGGTTTAAGCAGTTCTAAGTTCTATAACAGAAGAGAATCGAAGCATTTGAGATGTGGTGCTATAGACGAATGTTGAAAATTAGGTGGACTGATAAGGTAAGGAATGAGGAGATTCTACGCAGAATCGGAGAGGAAAGGAATATGTGGAAAACACTGATAAGGAGAAGGGACAGGATGATAGGACATCTGCTAAGACATGAGGGAATGACTTCCATGGTACTAGAGGGAGCTGTAGAGGGCAAAAACTGTAGAGGAAGACAGAGATTGCAATACGTCAAGCAAATAATTGAGGACGTAGGTTGCAAGTGCTACTCTGAGATGAAGAGGTTAGCACAGGAAAGGAATTCGTGGCGGGCCGCATCAAACCAGTCACTAGACTGATAACAAAAAAAAAGTTCTAGGGGACTGGTGATCTCAGAAGTAAAGTCTCATAGTGCTCAGAGCCATTTGAACCTGTTATTACAAACACGCCATCGACATATACCGTACAAAAAGAGTGGAGAATGTGACTGATGGGCATACCGCGTCAGGCGTGATGCTATGCTGTGTACGCGAACTGCCTCGTGGCAGTCAACTTGTTAAGGAAAGCAGAGTACCTGTAAAACTTCCTTTGCGAACCTCAGATGTCACGTCGATTTTAAAAGATAACTCCCGTCAATTACTACAAGTTGTCACGAATCCAATCGCACAAACCAAACGATACTCCAGGTACACAAAAATAGTTCAAATGGCTCTAAGCACTATGGGACTTAAAGTCTGAGGTCGTCATTCCCCTAGACTTAGAACTGTTGTTGTTGTTGTCTTCAGTCTTGAGACTGGTTTGATGCAGCTCTCCATGCTACTCTATCCTGTGCAAGCTTCTTCATCTCCCAGTACTTACTGCAACCTACATCCTTCTGAATCTGCTTAGCGTATTCATCTCTTGGTCTCCCTCTACGATTTTTACCCTTCACGCTGCCCTCCAATGCTAAATTTGTGATCCCTTGGTGCCTCAGAACATGTCCTACCAACCGGTCCCTTCTTCTTGTCAAGTTGTGCCACAAACTCCTCTTCTCCCCAATTCTATTCAGTACCTCCTCCTTAGTTATGTGATCTACCCATCTAATCTTCAGCATTCTTCTGTAGCACCACATTTCGAAAGCTTCTATTCTCTTCTTGTTCAAACTATTTGTCGTTCATGTTTAACTTCCATACAAGGCTACACTCCATACAAATACTTCCAGAAACGACTTCCTGACACTTAAATCTATACTCGATGTTAACAAATTTCTCTTCTTCAGACTTAGAACTACTGAAACCTAACTAGCCTAAGGACATCACACACATCCATGCCCGAGGCAGGATTCGAACCTGCGAGCGTACCAGCAGCGCCGTTCCGCACTGAAGTGCCTAGAACCGCTCGGTCGCAAAGGCCGACCAAGGTACACAATTTGATTAGAAAGCATTTGTGAGGATTGCCACCAACAGCCTTCTGGATATTAAGAACTATCGAATCAACTTGAGACCACGTATCGGTAGCACTAATTACTTCGTGTGAAATAAATCGATTCGTCATAGCAGATGTTGGTGCTATGATATGACCTTTTCGTCGTTATCTTAGGCATCTCCATTTGTCGCAAAAAAAAACCACCTGCGCGACCTTTACATGAAGAAAGTGACGAGGAGAGGCAGAATGTTGCTGTCCAGCAGCGATGGTCGTCAACAGTTGGACTGCGTGCTGGACGGGGCTGCTCCTGCGGAGAAAAATAGCAGACTGGCGATAGCGATCTGCGCGGATGCCGGTGACGGGTCGGCAGTGTTTATTGAGAAGTCTGGCGTGGTCGTTATCTGCGCCGGCCACCGAATAGCGTCGCCTTGTTTACTGTCCGCGGCCCGCGCCGGTAACGAACGCCGCCCCTGGCTGGGCCAGCCGGCCATTGTGTCCGGCGCGGCCGGGAGAGCGGGCCGGTCCAGACCCTTCCCTTCGTTAGCCGCTCGCCGCGCCCCAGGCATCACGGTGGAAGGCGCACACCTGCTGGACAAAATTATACGGGCGTCGGCCTTAAAAGCTGTGGAGGTCCTCTTTGGCATCCAATACCGACTGGTTGCTCTAGGATATCGACGCATATACAATTTACGCAAAAAAAAGACTCATCACGAAAGAATTACCAGAATGGGACGTGTAACATCCAAGAGATAAATTTTAGCTACAGTGCGACGAGAGGAAATTATACCTGTAACAGTTATAAACATTATCAATTCGAGATATAAAAAATAGTGAAAACGATGATAAATATTAAGTATTTATATAATATTCTATGATGTAATTGGAATATCGATGAGTATCATACAAAGACAATGATAATTGTAAATTCCTTTTATGATCTGTGTTTGTCTTCCTTTCTTTTTACCTTTTGTTTGTTGGCTTTTGTAGGTTGCGGACGCATATCAAACTGAGGTCTGTTAACAAATTCTACTTGTTTGTTAATTATTACTTGAGAACAGAGTTCATTATTATTATAAATATGAGTGAATAATTATTTGTAACTTTAATTCCTCTCTCAGTAAGCATTATCTGTGTTAATTATTTCTTTCCGCTGCAAGGAGCGCAGCCATTGATGATAGCGATTTGTATCGCGTTTTTGTCTGTGTTTTCCTTAGAAACAAATCAAATGTTTGCTTGATGAAGTCTAAATAGTGAACAATACGAAAGTAGAGTTTATAGAGTTTAATAAGCATTTCAAATACTTACTTATTTGCTCTAACACTAGAAAGTCTCTATCAATTGTCTGCCGCAATCTTAACAATTACCTCAGCGGCAAATTCAAATTACGCAACTCTGCAGACATAAATACCGAAGGTAATACAAATGTGTAAAAATAAATGTGCACCGTTGGTTCCGAACTCATTTTAATGAAAATAATTCGAATCAGTTTGGTTCTTTAAAAACAGTGCTCATATCACGACCGTATAACAAACTTTTCTAGCTGATGTATGAAGACGAAATTAATCACGCGCGAGTTGCGAAGAATATTGTTTCAGGTAACATACGTCAGTGTTGTGCGCGGCTGATATTCGGTGGTTTCAATGATCATTTTGCTGAAGATAACTGTTTCCATCATAATCCATAGTTGTATAGAATCTGTTGTATGAACTGTGATTTAGTGACACTTACACAACTTACAGACAACACTTTAACACGACG
Organism: Schistocerca gregaria; assembly: GCF_023897955.1. Taxonomy (NCBI): domain Eukaryota; kingdom Metazoa; phylum Arthropoda; class Insecta; order Orthoptera; family Acrididae; genus Schistocerca; species Schistocerca gregaria. Next base: position 650,822,170 of record NC_064923.1, on the reverse strand, counting down.
TTAGCTTGGAGTTCTTTAGCAACTTGACCAATTCTTTAGCCGGGAGAAATTTTTTTTAGTAATTACTCAATGTAATAAAATAAGATTATCATTTTCATTTACAAATTAGTTAAATACCAAACCACTGAATAAAACAATGAACGCCACAGACGGAAATCCGTAGATGTGATGTACATGTACATTTACAGACAAAGAAATGATTACAGTAATATGAAAAATGGATAATCTATCCAAGAGAAAGAGCTTCACAAATTGGTCAAGTCAATAAAGCGTTGATCTACCTCTGGCTCTTATACAGGTAATTATTCGGCTTGGCATTGATTTTTTTTTTTTTTAGTCACCAGTTGTCTGACTGGTTTGATACAGCCCGCCACGAATTCCCTCTAGTACAGTGGAAGTCATTTCCCGATGATGATGTAACAAATGTCTTATCATTCTGTCCCTTCTTTTTCTCAATGTTTTCCACATACTCTTTCTTCTCCGATTCTGCACAGAACCTCCTCATTCCTTTCTTTGTCAGTCCACCTAATTTTCAACATTCGTCCGTAGCACCACACCTCAAACGCTTCGATTCGCTTCTGTTATACACTACTGGCCATTAATACTGCTGCACCAAGAAGATGACGTGCTACAGACGCGAAATTTAACCGATAGGAAGAAAAAGCTGTGATATGCAAATGATTAGCTTTTCAGAGCATTCACACATGGTTGGAGCCGGTGGCGACACCTACAACTTGCTGACATGAGGAAAGTTTCCGACCGATTTCTCACACACAAACAGCAGTTGACCGGCGTTGCCTGGTGAAACGTTGTAGTGATGCCTCGTGTAAGGAGGAGAAATGCGTACCACCACGTTTCCGCATTTTAGAAAGATCGGATTGTAGCCTATCGCGATTTCGGCTTATCGTATCGCGACAATGCTGCTCGCGTTAGTCGAAGTCCAATGACTGTTAGAAGAATATGGAATCAGTGGGTTCAGGAGGGTAATAAGGAACGCCGTCCTGGTTCCCTACGGCCTCGTACCACTAGCAATCGAGATGACAGACATCTTATCCGCATGGCTGCAACGGATCGTGCAGCCACATCTCGATCCCTGAGTCAACAGATGGGGACGTTTGCAAGACAACAACCATCTGCACGAACAGTTCGACGACGTTTGCAGCAGCATGGACTATCAGCTCGGAGACCATGGCTTGACGCTGCATCACAGACAGGAGCGCCTGCGGTGGTGTACTAAACGTCGTACCTGGGTGCACGAATGCCAAAAGCCATTTTTTCTTATGAATCCAGGTTCTGTTTACAGCATCATGATAGTCGCATCCGTGTTTCACGACATCTCGGTGAACGCACATTGGGAGCGTGTATTCGTCATCGCCATACTGGCGTATCACCCGCCGTGATGGTATGGAGTGCCACTGGTTACATGTCTCGGTCATCTCTTGTTCGCACTGACGGCACTTTGAACAGTGGACGTTACATTCCAGATGTGTTACGAATCTTGGCCCTACACTTCATTCGATCCCTTCGAAACCCTACATTTCAGCAGGATAATGCACGACCGCATGTTGCAGGTCCTGTACGGGCCTTTCTGGATACAGAAAATGTTCGACTGCTACCCTGGCGAGCACATTCTCCAGATCTCTCACCAATTGAAAACGTCTGGTCAATGGTGGCCGAGCAACTGGCTCGTCACAATACGCAAGCCACTACTCTTGATGAACAGTGGTATCGCGTTGAAGATTCATGGGCAGCTGGACCTGTACACGCAATCCAAGCTCTGTTTCACTCAATGCCCAGGCGTATGGTCGTTTTGGGTACTGATTTCTTAGGTTCTATGCACCCAAATTGCGTGAAAATGTAATCGCATGTCGGTTCTAGTATAATATACACTCCTGGAAAAGGAGAAAAGAACACATTGACACCGATGTGTCAGACCCACCATACGTGCTCCGGACACTGCGAGAGGGCTGTACAAGCAATGATCACACGCACGGCACAGCGGACACACCAGGAACCGCGGTGTTGGCCGTCGAATGGCGCTAGCTGCGCAGCATTTGTGCACCGCCGCCGTCTATGTCAGCCAGTTTGCCGTGGCATACGGAGCTCCATCGCAGTCTTTTTAACACTGGTAGCATGCCGCGACAGCGTGGACGTGAACCGTATGTGCAGTTGACGGACTTTGAGCGAGGGCGTATAGTGGGCATGCGGGAGGCCGGGTGGACGTACCGCCGAATTGCTCAACACGTGGGGCGAGAGGTCTCCACAGTACATCGATGTTGTCGCCAGTGGTCGGCGGAAGGTGCACGTGCCCGTCGACCTGGGACCGGACGCACGGATGCACGCCAAGACCTTAGGATCCTACGCAGTGCCGTAGGGGACCGTACCGCCACTTCCCAGCAAATTAGGGACACTGTTGCTCCTGGGGTATCGGCGAGGACCATTCGCAACCGTCTCCATAAAGCTGGGCTACGGTCCCGCACACCGTTAGGCCGTCTTCCGCTCACGCCCCAACATCGTGCAGCCAGCCTCCAGTGGTGTCGCGACAGGCGTGAATGGAGGGACGAATGGAGACGTGTCGTCTTCAGCGATGAGAGTCGCTACTGCTTTGGTGCCCATGATGGTCGTATGCGTGTTTGGCGCCGTGCAGGTGAGCGCCACAATCAGGCCTGCATACGACCGAGGCACACAGGGCCAACACCCGGCATCATGGTGTGGGGAGCGATCTCCTACACTGTCCGTACACCTCTGGTGATCGTCGAGGGGACACTGAATAGTGCACGGTAAATCCAAACCGTCATCGAACCCATCGTTCTGCCATTCCTAGACCGGCAAGGGAACTTGCTGTTCCAACAGGACAATCCACGTCCGCATGTATCCCGTGCAACCCAACGTGCTCTAGAAGGTGTAAGTCAACTACCCTGGCCAGCAAGATCTCCGGATCTGTCCCTCATTGAGCATGTTTGGGACTGGATGAAGCGTCGTCTCACGCGGTCTGCACGTCCAGCACGAACGCTGGTCCAACTGAGGCGCCAGGTGGAAATGGCATGGTAAGCCGTTCCACAGGACTACATCCAGCATCTCTACGATCGCCTCCATGGGAGAATAGCAGCCTGCATTGCTGCGAAAGGTGGATATACACTGTACTAGTGCCGACATTGTGCACGCTCTGTTGCCTGTGTCTATGTGCCTGTGGTTCTGTCAGTGTGATCATGTGATGTATCTGACCCCAGGAATGTGTCAATAAAGTTTCCCCTTCCTGGGACAATGAATTCACGGTGTTCTTATTTCAATTTCCAGGAGTGTGTTTGTCCAGTGAATACCTGTTTATCATCTGCATTTCTTCTTGGTGTAGCAATTTTAATGGTCAGTAGTGTAGTATTCGCATAGATAATGTTTCACTAACGCCAACGGCCTTACCGCAGGGGTAAGCCCTGTTCCTGTCAGATCACCGAAGTTAAGCGCTGTTGGGCTTGGCTAACAGTTGGATGGGTGACCGACCAGAATGCCTAGCTCTGTTGGTAAGCGGAGAGCACTTAGCATTAGTGAGGCAAATTGACGAGCTACTTCACTGAAAAAGAGGCTCCGGCCACGAAAAGCACAACGGCCGGGAGTGCGGTGTGCTGACCACATGCCCCTCCATATCTGTATATAAGCCGAGGATGACATGGCAGTCGGTCAGCACCGCTGGACCTTCCGAGGCCTGTTCGGAAGGAGTTTAGTACATTTCACTACCATACAATGCGTGCTCCAAACGTACATTTTCCTCAAATTAAGGCCTACGTTTGATACAAGTAGACTATTCTTGGTTACGAATGCCTTTTTTGCCCGTGCTAGTCTGCTTTTGATGTCCTTGTTTGTCCGTCCTTCATTGGCTATTTTGTTGTCTGCGTAATAGAAATCCTTAGCTTCATCTACTTCATGACCAACAGTCATGATGTTAAGCTTCTCGCTGTTCTCTTTTCTGATGCTTCCCATTTACTTCCGTCTTTCTTCGATTTACTGTCAATCCCTATTTTGTACCCATTAGAATGTTCATTCTATTCAGCAGATCATGTAATTCTTCTTCACTTTCACACAGGTTATCAATGTCAACGGCGAAACGGGTTACTAAAATCCTGTTTTAATTCCATTCTCGAAACGTTCTTTTATTTCCATTATTGCTTCTTCGGTGTACAGATTGAACAATAGGGGCGAAAGACTGCATCCCTGTCTTACATCCCTTTTCAATCAGAGCACTTCATCTTGGTTTTCCTCTCTTATTGTTCACTGTTGACTCTTGTACATGCTACGTATTACCCGTTTCTCCCTATAGCTTACCCCTGTTTTCCTCAGCATTTCTAACATCTTCCATCATTTGACATTATCGACCTTTTTTCCATTCGACATATCCTATGAAAGTGTCTTGATTTTTCTTTTTGTCTTGCTTCCGTTATCAACTGCAACGTCAGAACTGCCTCTATGGTGCATTTACTTTTTATTAAGGCAAACTGATCGTCGTCTAACACATCCGCAATTTTCTTTTCCATCGTTCTGTGAGTTATTCTTGTTAAAAACTTGAATGCAAAAGCAGTTAATCGGATTGTGTGTTAATTCTCAACTTTTCAGCTCTTGCAGACCTCAGAATTGTGTTGATGTTATTTTTCGTACAGTCAGTTGGTATACCGGCAGACTCATACATTCTACACACCAACGTGAATAGTAATTTTGTTGCCACTCCCCCAATGATTTTAGAAAATCGGATGGAACGTTATCTATCCCTTCTGCCTTATTTGATCTCAAGTCTTCCAAAGATCTTTTAAATTCTAATTCTAGTACTGGATCCCGTATCTCTTCTAAATTTACTCATGTTTCTTCTTCCATCGCATCAGACAAATCTTCCCGGTCATAGAGGCTTTCTATGAACTCTGTTCACCTATCCGCTCTCTCCTCTGCGTTTAACTGTGGATTCCCCGTTTCACTCTTAATGTCACCACCTTTGTTTTTAATTTCACAAAAGGTTGTTTTGACTTTCCTATATGATGAGTCAATCCTTCCGACAATCCTTTTTGATTTCTTCACATTTTTCATGCAGCCATTTCGTCTTAACTACCTTGCCTTTCTATTTATTTCATTCTTAAGTCACTTGTATTCTGTATTCCTGAATTTCCCTGAAAAGTTTTGTACTTCCTTCTTTCGTCGATCAACTGAACTATTTCTTCTGTTACCCTTGGTCTCTTCGCAGTTACGTTGTTTGCACCTATTTTTTTCTTTCCATTTTCTGTGACTGCCATTTTTAGCGTCAAGTATTCGAAGGAAGCACTAGGGAATTCATGACATCAAGAAACAGATGCTCCCAGTAAGCCAGTACAGATAGTTTTGAGTGTTGTGTATGAGGCCTGAAGAGCGATCTTTTCAATTTTCACGGCTGTTTGGCGAATTTCTTCGTTAAAAACAATTAGAGATGTTGTAGCGTCCCCTTACAAAACCTCTTACGTTATTTGGTTTTCAAACACCTGAGCAAAACTGAACGTACTCAGACATTTCTCTCTTTACTTATTCTGATTATCACAAAACTGACACAGATATTTTTAGCGCAACTCAATCTGACTTTCAACAATCCCTACAAAAGAATGGCCCTGATTAACAATTACCTATACCTTTCATGAATCACTTACCTGAAAAAAAAATCTTCGTTGCTCGAACCACTGCAATACAGCGAGCGCCAATACTGCCAGCTAAATAAAAGATTCTAACTACTGAAGGCTCTAACTACAGGTAGGCATAGTTAGCAAATGAAAGATTTTGATAGAGAACAAGCAATGTATGTACCTTAATATTGGTCAAAAGTCATCATATCTATCAATTAATGACATCTATCATTACAAATGTCCTTTTCCTGGTGAATACACGTCCAGATCGTCCGTTTATAGCAATCTCTCAAAACTCTGGCATCTCTCTCTCCACATCCGACCACTTCTGGCGGCTCACCTCCAGCTGCGCAAAGCTACGCGCTGTTCCCATCCAACTGCCCAACACTACAGTAGCCAATAGTTCAACAATGAGTCCAACCAGCCACAGACTGCACACAGCACAGGCAGTGATTTTCATACAGAGCGCTACGTGGCCTTACCAACATAAAAACCTAAACAGCCTACCTACAATGTCTATTCTTCTTCAACTGTACTGCCTCCTGACCTATTTCTTATTGCAATTCCTATATCCTCAGAGAAATTCTAACGTATCTCTTTATTCCTCAGTAGTTAAGTATCCCACTTGTTTGCGTATTGCTCCTTCCTGAGGGATACCGTGCCGAATTCTGTCCAATCGGCACGCTAGATCGTCAAAATTTCGTGCTGTTCGGAAGGGCCTGAACATAACGCTCCAAAAATTCTCAGTTGGGGAGAGATGCGGCGACCTTGCTGACCGTGGTAGGGCTTGGCAAGCACGAAGAGAAGCAGTAGAGACTGTCGTTGTGTGCAGTCGGCATTATCTTCCTGAAATGTAAGAAAGGATGTTTGACTATGAAGGGCAACAAAAGGGGTGTATAATACCGTCGATATACCCTATGCTTTAACGTTGCCACGGATGACGACCAAAGGGGTCCTGCTATGAAAAGAGATGGCACTCCAGACCATCACTGCTACTTGTTGGGCCCTATGGCGGGCCAATCAGGTTCGCATCCCACCCTGTCTGGGGCATCTACTGACTCGTATTTGGCCTGGAATCTCATTAGCTGGAGTACAATAGCCTTCAGCGATGAATCCCGCTCGAATTGAGACGGATGACCAACGAAGACGTGTCTGGGGACGCCGCGGACAGCGATGGCATACCAACCTGACCGTCGCCCGCGCGCACAGCTCAACATTCAGGAGTTATGGTCTGGGATGCCATTGCTTGTCATAGCAACACCCTTTTTGTAGACATACGCGGCACCCTTACAGCACAGTGGTACGTCGAATATATTCTACCCCTGTTTTGCTGCCCTTCATCCTACAGTTCAGTGACGTAATGCCCGCCTGCAATCGGTGAGATTGTAAGCTTTTTAGGTTTTTATGTTGGTAATGTCACGCAGCGCTCTGTATGAAAATCACTGGCTGCACTGTGTGCAGTCTGTGCCTGGTTAGCATTGTTGGAATATTCGCTATTGTAGTGTTGGGCAGTTGTATGTTAATACCGCGTAGCGTTGCGCAGTTGGAGGTGAGCCGCTAGCAGTGGTGGATGTAGGGAGAGAGATGCCAGAGTTTTGAGAGCGGTCGATCTGGACGTGTGTCCGCCAGAATAAGGAAATTTGTAATACTGGATGCCATGAAATTCGACTTTTGAACATTATTAAGGTAAATAAATTGTTTGTTCTCTATCAAAATCTTTCATTTGCTAACTATGCCCAGTAATTAGTGCCTTTAGTAGTTAGAATCTTTTGTTTAACTGGCAGTATTGGCACTCGCTCTATTGCAGTAGTTCGAGTAACGAAGGTTTTTGTGAGGTAAGTGATTCGTGAAAGGTATAGGTTATTGTTAGTCAGGGCCATTCTTTTGTGGGGATTACTGAAAGTCAGACTGCGTTGCGCTAAAAATATTCTGTGTCAGTTTAGTGATGGTCAGAATAAGTAAAGAGAGAAATGTCTGAGTACGTTCAGTTTTACTCAGCTGTCTCTGTATCAAATAACGTAGAAGTTTACGAGCACAGCAATTAATTTTTTTTTTTCGCGGAGGAAGTTTCATATTTCTTAATTTTTCAAACGGGACGTTTCAGGATTTTTCCGTACTTGTCTTCGTGCTTGCCTATTCCTGCTTTGGGCGGTCGGTGTAGCCGAGCGGTTCTAGGCGCTACAGTCTGGAACTGCGCGACCGCTACGGTCGCAGGTTAAAATCCTGCCTCGGGCATGGATGTGTGCGATGTCCTTAGGTTAGTTAGGTTTAAGTAGTTCTAAGTTCTTGGGGACTGATGACCTCAGAAGTTAAGCCCCATACTGCTCAGAGCCAGTTGAACCAATTTTAATCCTACTTTGGCCAGTAAGGTCGCCGGATCTCTCTTCGACTGAGAAAGTTCGGGGCATTACGGACGAGCCCACTAGCCCTGTATTTTGACGATCTTACACGCCAATTGGACAGAATTTGGTACGACATCCCTCAGGAGGAAAAACACTGTCACTTAATGCCAAGCCGCATAGCGTCTTGCATAAGGGCCAGATGGTTCAAATGGTTCAAATGGCTCTGAGCACAATGAGGTCATCAGTCCCTTAGAACTTAGAACTATTTAAACCTAACTAACCTAAGGACATCACACACATCCATGCCCGAGGCAGGATTCGAACCTACGACCGAAGGGCCAGATGCAGACCAACTAGTTATTGACTTGTTCAGTTTGTGAAGCTCATTCTGTTGAATAAATCATCCAAGTTTTCTGAAATCGTTATCATATGTTTGTCTGTACATGTGCATGACATATTCCGATTTCCACCCCATTCGGATACTTCTTTCGTGATGCGTCGTTTTTTGTGTTAGAATATAAATTCTTAGCCACGGAAAATGAGATTTCTACGCCGTTTTCTCGTAGAAATCCTTTTTAAAAATGCTGGAAGGGAATAGAGTGCCTGTAACTGATGAAATGATACGAACTGTATTTTGTCAAATCTGGTAATAGTGAAGCCCCTGCAGATCCCCGTTTTTTCGTGCTTATGTTCATAAATCCAGTAAAATCGAGTCGCCACAAGTTACGGGAAGATTTGTCCCGTTTGAAGGTGTGCCCGAATGTTGCGGTTTTAAGCGATGCAAGGCGCGAGTATAGAGGCGACATCTAATTAATGCCTTACCAACAGAAGTATAGTGAGTAAGGCAGGACGCCGCATGTTAATCGAATATTACTCGTCGACCTGGAATTCGTTCCAGATAGGACTCAGAAAGGAAGTAGAGAAGACCCAAAGCAGAGCAGCACGTTTCGTTACAGGTTCATTTAGTAAAGGCGAAAGCGTCACGGAGGGCGCTCTCCAATCACTTTCCATAGATGCTCACGCGAGTGGCCGACCAGCTTCGCCGTTTCGTAAATACTCTTTCCCAGGCACCGGGCCATAACAACTGCCCTTTGCCAAAATAGGTGTTAGATATCAAGTTTATCATCGCTTAACTGCGACTGAAATAAATAAAGCGTTTTTCTTTTAAATTTTCATCTGAAAGTGACAATAGTGTCACTTGGTAGTGGTAACAGTGGAGGTGCTGTTGGGTGTAGTGGTATTAAAACTAGTCGCAGTATTAATCTGTCATGTCCGACCAAGTTAATTAGTGTATTAATTGCCACGGCTATCAAGTTTGATTAGTGTGAGGGTACACTAGAGACTGCAGGACAAGTGGATACGTTAGTGGCCTTGCCGCTGTAAACTTACCCACAAGAAAATGAGTCGTCGCTGACGAATACCGGATACGATTCTAAAAGTGTGGCTGTATGTATGTTACACTGGCACAGGCGGCCGCTGCATCACGGAAGTGGTAACAAAATACCGAGATCCGAACACTCCTTTAACCGAGGATGGAAGTTTTGTAGAACTTGGGGAAACAATCAGCGAAAGTTGAAAAGAAGTGACAATATACACAGACGCGGAACTAGTAGTGGGAATCGTAGCGAAGAAGCGGCAGTCAGTTAACCGTGATGAGACACACAGTAGTCAGAAAAGGGAGGCGTGGCAAGACTCCTGAACAACGAAAGATTCACCTCGATGTCACAGAACTAAGAGCTACGCAGAAGTAAACATTCTACGAAGGAGTCTGTATTCCATTTCGGTGAGAAGCTGACTTAGAGTACTAAAAATATTTGGTGTCTTTGTCTGTGTGTCATATGACAGAAGAACAAGAGCAGTCTGCACTTGTCTCTACTAGTGAGCTAACACAGATAGACACGTAAAGAGGTGGAACGAGTAGTGCTCGTTTCTCTTAAAGTTTAGTAGTTAAGGGAACAGATTGAGGTATATGTATTACCTGTAGATAAGCGGAACGAGTCAGTGGATAGCATTCATATCTGGTGGTTAGGAACCAATGTTGTTAAAGTAATCAGAACAGTTCGCTATAGACCAATCGATAAGCATGTGACAGCATGCCCTGCCAATTTGTTTCAAAATGCCACGCACAAAAACTGGCTCATACCTCGGGCTTCATTGGTAATATGAAGGTGGGATCAAGAGTTGTAGATAGCGCTTGGACTGGGGCCATTTGTATACCCAACAGAAGGATCGTCTTACTGTAACAATCCTACAGTACAGGGTCAGAGTTTGAGTATTACACACTTGCTCCATATTCGGTAAATGGAGCAAACCAGTTGGCTTTTTGCGTTATGTGTGGTATATGGTGCGCCTCAAGGGGCTTATGCAGGCACCGTTTAATTCAAGGGCTGTACCGAATCTGAGCCACTGGTTCCAAAAAGCCTATGCAGAAGAAAAGGACTGAAATTTTTCTATTTATTCCGAAGATCCCGATATCGAACAGCCTTGTGAGTTACCCTACTTGTAAATGTGAAAGACATATGTAAAAGGTTTATTAAGTATTGTAGCAAGGAGAAGTATGCTGTAAAACGTGTCTGTTTTCATCAGAAGGATTCTGGGAGCCCTGTATTCTAGTACTGAAGCACATGGAAAATTTCTGTGCGTGTAAAATTTGACCTGAGGTGAAAAAATAGTTTTGTGTTCTTTCAATTTCAAATAAATGAACTATCAATGTTTTAGACTAGGAGAAATCAGGGCTTCAGCCACCTATACGCACTGTAGTATACCAATAGTGAAGGTTGAAAACTTGTGCTAATGGGGATTCGATCCCAGATGCTCTAATTCTCTAGAACAGTTGCCTTAACCGCCTCGGCCATCCGCACACTCTTCCTGTCAGCCCAAATTCTCGGTTTGTCTCGCGCGAGTTGCACCCCCATCCATTAGCTCCTCCGCTCGTTGCTGTATTACCAGTGGTGTCTGCTCTGTCAGACGTGTCCGACAGAACAGAGACGACATACCAGTAAGTATGAAAATTTTACTGATCCATAAAGCTCGTTTCATATGAGCAACATGCCGGCCGGAGTGGCCGAGCGGTTCTAGGCGCTTCAGCCTCGAACAGCGCTACCGCTACGGTCACAGGTTCGAATCTGGCCTCGGGCATGGATGTGTGTGTTGCCCTTAGGTTAGTTATGTTTAATTAGTTCTAAGTTCTAGGGGACTGATGACCTCATATGTTGAGTTCCATTGTGCTCAGAGCCATTTGAACCATTTGAGCAACATGTCCTGCTGTATCAGGGAAAAGAAGGGAAACAGTGGAAAAAAGCTTCTATCGGGGCACAAGAAGGTGAATATGCTACTGTCTCAAAGACTGACTGAAAAGTGGGCTACCAGCTGCATCATTCTACCTACCTCAAAGCTTCAAAAATTTTCACAAAATTTTCGGCGTGCGAACATATGTGTGCTTTTTTGTGCGGAGAGAGAAGGAGACAGACAGTGAGAAGGAGATGGGAAAGTAATAAATAATGGTAGGTAGTGGTCGGCGGATAGGGCAACTCACAGTAAATGTGTTGAGTTCTATTTGCTTGTCTACTGAGTTTTTTCTGAAAGTGACAGTCACGGTATAGCTCTTCTGTTTCTCACCGCTAATCATTGTCAACCAACTTTGTGCCCATCTAATAACAGAGGACACTGTCTAAAGAAAGTGAAACATATGTTCCGCCAAACTACAAATTACATGTAGGGTACACACTGTCATCACCTCTTTGTGTTATCTCTTTGTCTCTATCTCCTGTCTTACAACCATAGTCTCCTTTGTTCTACCCCGCTTCTCTGTCTTGCCTCGCTATCACTATCTCCCTCTCGCGCCCTATTACTGATACTATCTCATTCATTCCTTTCCACGGTTGCTGCGTCTTCTCACTGTCACTATCTCTTTCTTCATCGTAGTCATTGTCATAGGCTCTGTCTCTCTTTATCACTGGCTCTCACCAACTTCCACTTTGTCCTTGTCTTTATTCCTCTCCCACTGGCACTCCCTCCTCCACTCCTTTCCTAGCCCTTTTCTATTACTTTCAACAATGTTCAACAGCCACTGTGTCTCCCCCTCCGCTCTCTCTCTCTCTCTCTCTCTCTCTCTCTCTCTCTCTCTCTTACTGCCATTGTTTCCTTCGCTCTTTCTGTACCACGGTACATGGCATATCTGCAATTCTGTCCCTACGCAGCGGTCACAATATGCCGTCCGCAAATACCTAGGGCTGAAATTACATTAGTGCAAGACAGAACACAAGTCAAGATTTACGCTTGCTCACTAACAAGAAATTCGACTCAAGTATTGTCTTATAAAGAAGCACTTGTATTTCAGATTCCAAAGACAGCTAAAGAATCATAACTGAAATAAACAGAATAACAATTCTGTTCGCAGAGAAACAACTTCACGCACCCCTTGCGTTGCAGGCAATACCGCTCATAACATTACTGCCAGATTCTCCACTGTGGCTCTCGCCAGGTAAGTATGTAGATCGATCCTAGAGGGAAGTCTCTTTGATTGATCCTCAGATGATGTAGTCTCGATCAGTCCCGACAGGGGAATGCCCTCGATCGAACTTCACAAGTCCTCACCATACCTCGTTCCTTCCTGGACAAGTTACATTTACGTTTGTGCTCAGGCGCTGAGTCCCATAGGCCATTACAAAAACATTTTCTGGTCATGAATCTGCTGCAAATTACCTGAAGCTGATACTCGTTTCACAAAATTTTCTGGAAGTTTCAGTTTTTCCTCCTTCCTTCTTAGTACTCTGGCAATCAAATACATGTTTCTGCTTTTGGGCAGGATGCGTGCCCTGGCGCTTTCTGTGAGAAAATTCCTCCATCGCCTGTGACACTGCGCATTCGTTTGCACTAAAAGGATGCCTTTTCGCCCTTTTCCACCCTGACTCTCTTTCTCCAGGTATGCCATTTTGAAAAAATTTTCCGTTCCACCGGAGTTCAACCTCCCACACTATCGACATTACAGGAGTTCTGCGGCCTCCAGCATCGTAAATCACCGACTCCTCGCTCTGCTTTCTTTCAGGGCAATAAATGTCATCCCTGTAGAACACAAGTCTCTTCCCATTTCCTCTTTAGCCGATAACAGCTTCTGAGGAACGTGTATCCCACGTCGCCCTTTCTGTCAGGACTCAGCTCTAAAAACTCCCAGACATGAAGTACTACAAAAATTGATAGTTACTAACCTATTAAATAATTGATAATCCGATCTTAAACAATGATCAAATATAAATTGAGAAGAACATAAAAAATCGTATCCTGCATCAGGCATGGATGTGTGTGATGTCCTTAGGTTAGTTAGGTTTAAGTAGTTCTAAGTTCTAGGGGTCTGATGACCTCAGATGTTAAGTCCCATAGTGCTCAGAGCCATTTGAACCATTTGACTCTCTTTCTAATGTACGCCATTGTGAAAATTTTTTTCCGTTCCACCGGATTCAACCTCCCACCCACACTATCGACATTTCAGGGGGCCGGCCGCGGTGGTCTCGCGGTTCTAGGCGCGCAGTCCGGAGCCGTGCGGCTGCTACGGTCGCAGGTTCGAATCCTGCCTCGGGCATGGATGTGTGTGATGTCCTTAGGTTAGTTAGGTTTAAGTAGTTCTAAGTTCTAGGGGACTAATGACCACAGCAGTTGAGTCCCATAGTGCTCAGAGCCATTTGAACCATTTCAGGGGTTCTGCGGCCTCCAGCATCGTAAACCACCGACTCCTCGCTTTGCTCTCTCTCAGAGCAATAAATGTCACCCCTGCAGAACACAAGTCTCTTTCCACGCCCTCTTTAGCCGATAACAGCTTCTGAGGAACGTGTATCCCACGTCGCCCTTTCTGTCAGGACTCAGCTCTAATTAACTACCAGACATGAAGTACTACAGAAATTGTTAGTGCGTGTTGTTAGTCACTATCAGCCTATGAAGTAATTAATAATCCGATCTTAAACAGTGATCAAATATAAGTTGAGAAGAATATTAAACATATTAAATGGTTTTCACTTAAAACTTCCGGGTTGATAGGCCGTGGTCGAAGTATAAAACTCTCTCCTGACGTTTCGTCTCCGACTGCGGGAGACTTCCTCGGAGGTAAAGCGGCGAACTGCGAAGAGAACTCGAGGAAGCGGTGATTATATAGGCAGTACAGAGGGCCCCATTGTTGATCACGTGGCGTCGACTACGAGATTGTCTCTGCTAATGCCAACATTCTCGATAGAAAGTAATCGATCGTCACGCTTGCGGTGCAACGCTGACATCGAAATTTTATCTAGATTAACACCTTCGTCTTTCCTGTTAAAATTATTACGATGTTTATCAATCTCGATAGCCTCTCTATACAAGCGTGCATAATAATGCGATGTTTTTGATATGACGCTCGCCTCGCTAAATTTTATTTCATGATCACCTTCGCCGGCCGCGGCGGTCTCGCGGTTCTAGGTGCGCAGTCCGGAACCGTGCGACTGCTACGGTCGCAGGTTCGAATCCTGCCTCGGGCATGGATGTATGTGATGTCCTTAGGTTAGTTAGGTTTAAGTAGTTCTAAGTTCTAGGGGACTGATGACCACAGCAGTTGAGTCCCATAGTACTCAGAGCCATTTGAACCATTTGAACCATGATCACCTTCCTGGCAAACATATTCCGCTACGACCGATTTATCCGTGTGACCCAGGCGGCAATTCCTCTTATTTTCAACAAGACGAGTGTTCACACCTCTCTTTGTGGTACCGATGTAAACCTGTCCGCAACTACAAGGAATTTTATATACCCCCGGTGTAGCCAAAGGGTGTCGTGCATCTTTTGCCGACCTTAAAAATTCTTCTATTTTCCTGGTGGGTCTGAAAATAGTTCCCGCCTCATACTTGCCTAAAACTTTCCCAACGCGATCTGTGACCTTACTAATGAACGGAAGAAAAACTTGTCCCTTGGGCGACTGTTGTTTGTTGTGACTCCTGATTCTCTGCCTAGAGGTAAGTGCTCGATCTACATCCTTGCTAGAATAGCCATTCTTCACGGAAGTTGAACGTAGATGTTCAATCTCATCTTTTAAATAAACAGGCTCATAAAGTTTGTACGCCCTGTCTACCAAAGTTTTCATTACACCTCTTTTTTATGTCTAGGGTGGTGGTTTGAATCTTTGTGTTGATAACGATCAGTATGTGTGGGCTTTCTGTACACCTTATGGCCAAACGTTCCGTCCCGTCGTTTAATCACAGACCCATCCAGGAAATTCAATTGGCCATTCCTTGCCGTCTCCATAGTGAATTGGATTTTCGGGTCAATGCTGTTTAGATATGTCAGGAAGGCATCCAACTCCTCTGCTCCGTGTGTCCATACTACGAACGTGTCATCGATATAGCGATACCATCTGGCTGGTCTCTTACTGGCAGTCTGCACCGCCCGTTGTTCAAAAGTCTCCGTGAATAAGGTTGCCACAGCAGGACTGAGAGGACTGCCCATAGCCAATCTGTTCATAAAAGCTATTATTGTATTTAAAGTAGGTTGTGGTGAGGCAGTGTCGGAATAATGGCACAATATCGGCAGGAAAAATATCCGCTATGCATAAGATAGCTTCGTTTACCGGAATCATGGTAAATAACGACACAACGTCAAAACTGACGAGGATGCTAAATGGTTGCTGACGAAACCTAGCCACCTTACAAGCTGATAAATGTCAGTGGTATGATAGTACGAAACTTGAGTATACTGTTCGAGACGAAAGGGTTGGTGGCATTTCCCTACGAGATAGACTGTAAATCAGGGTAAGTAAACAACTCCGGGCCTGTCGGCACAGCTGCGGCCCGCGCGCCCGAAGAAATTGCAGTCTCCGCGCCGGCCCAGCGGAGCCGCCCCGGCCGGCTATTTACAATGCAGATGGGCCGGGGCGCTGCTGTCACGCGGCCAGAGGAGCGTCGGATGGCCGGCGGCCGCCCCGTGTAAGCGGCCCAGCAGACGCGAACGTGTGTCGCGGGGACACCACTGAATAAAGCGCGCGCATTTGCATACAATGCCGCGAGCCGGGCAGCGCCGCGCCGCGCCGCGCCGAGTCGCCCGCTTCGGCAGGATGCAGATGTGCGGCAATACATCGTGGCCGAGAGCGGCCGCCGGGCCGGCACGGGGTAGGGCAGGCTAGGGTAGCGCAGGGTGGCATTCCGGGACCGCGGGCTCCGTCCGCCCGTCGCGGGATCTGCTTCCTTCGACAGGCTGTCTGCGGCCACTTCACGCCACACAGGGCGACGACATTTCCACTGCGGTGGGGAACAGGCCGAAATCTCTATGATGTCATCCACCTTGAAACATTACAGTCTCCACCTGCAGTCGCAGTGGCACTAACTTCGGGGAATTCTTCCACCCACCGGCAGCGGCCGAAGATGGCCAATCCTTTCAAATCAGCACACCAATGCGTGCACAGTCAGTGCAGCCAAACACATCGTCTAAACCTACAGACCAAGTCACGATCGGTGGAATTCAGTTTGCTTTTTCGGTATAATGGGCCGACATTTGCACTCACAAAATATAGATTGAGAGGAACGTTTAAAAATTCTTCCAATCCATATGTGGCATACAGCAAACCAGTGCTTAACAGTATTGGTTAAAAACAGTCTTGGTTGCAATTTTTGTTTTTTATTTTTCAACGACGCGTTTCGCCTTATTTAGGCATCTTCACGTTATCTTTTCTAGATGGACGCGAGAGGCACCAAGATTAGAATAACTGGTTCCCGTTCACAGGAACATTTAAGTTAAATACTAGAAAGAAAGAGTTTGGTGCAGCCTGAGGATAAGAAATAAAATATAGGGGATATGTCTCGCAATCTGTGGTCTGAAATACACTGAAGAACCAAAGTTACTGGTACACCTGCCTAATATCGTGTAGGGCCCCCGCGAGCATGCAGTAGTTCCGCAACACGACGTGGCATGCACTCGACTAATGTCTGAAGTAATGCTGAAGGGAGTTGACACCGTGGATACTGCAAGGCTGCCCATAAATCCGTAAGAGTACGAGGAAGTAGAGATCTGTGAATAGCACGTGGCAAGGCATCCCACATGTGCTCAATAATGTTCTTGTCTGGGCAGTTTGGTGGCCAGCGGATGTGTTTAAACTCAGAAGAGTGTTGCTAGAGCCACTCTGTAGCAATTCTGGACGTGTGGGGTGTCGCATTGTCCTGCTGGAATTGCACAAGTCCGTCGGAATGCACAATGAACACGAATGGATGCAGGTGATCAAACAGGATACTTACGTACGTGCCACCTGTCAGAGTTGTACCTAGACGTATGGATGCAGGTGATCAAACAGGATGCTTACGTACGTGTCACCTGTCAGAGTTGTACCTAGGCGTATCAGGGGTCCCATATCATTCAACTGCTCACGGCCCGCACCATTACAGAGCCTCCACAGCTTGAACACTCCATTTCTGACATGCAGGGTCTGCCGGGCGGGTGGCCGAGCGGTTCTAGGCGCTACAGACTGGAACCGCGCGACCGCTACGGTCGCGGGTTCGAATCCCGCCGCGGCCATGGATGTGTGTGATGTCTTTAGGTTAGTTACGTTTAAGTAGTTCTAAGTTCTAGGGGACTGATGACCTCTGAAGTTAAGTCCCATAGTGCTCAGAGCCATTTGAACCAATTTTTTGAACATGCAGGGTCCGTGGATTCAAGAGTTGTTTTCATACCCATACGCTCCATACGACTTGAAACGAAGCTCGCCAGACCAGGCAACATCAATTGTCCACTGACGGTGTTGACGGGTCCAGGCGAAGCGTTAAGCTTTGTGTCGTACAGTTCAGCAAGAGTACTTGAGTGGGCCTTCGGCTCCCAAAGCCCATATCGATGATGTTTCGTTGAATGGTTCGCACGCTGATACTTAATGAACGCCCGGCATTGAAATTTGCGGCAATCTGCGGAAGGGTTGCACTTCCGAATCGTTGAACGATTCTCTTCAGTCGTCGTTGGGCGCGCTCTTCCAGGATCTTTCTCCGGCCACAGCGACGTCGGAGATTTGATGTTTTACCGGATTCCTGATGTTCTCATTGCACTCGTGAAATGGTCGTACGGGGAAATCCCCACTTAATCCACCTCGGAGTTGCTGTGCCCCCTTCGCTCGTGCGCCGAATATAACACCACGTTCAAACTCACTTAAATCTTAATAATCTACCATTGTAGCAGCAGTAACCGATCTAACCGCCAGACACTTATATAGACGTCGCCGACCGCAGCGCCGTATTCTGCCTATTTACATATCTCTATATTTGAATACCCCATGCCTATACCATTTTCTTTGGCGCTTCAGTATAGCTACTTTATTGGAAACGACGAGTTTTGAACAAGTTAAAATAATAATAATTAATTGAACCTTACCTCATATACCTAATATATTCTGCAGCGATCAAGTTATTTCAACATTATGTCATCTACAACATAGGCAAAATCTGTGGTATTGTTGAGAAATCGTGGTGCCACACCAAAGTTGGCAACACTTATCGATACCACGGACGTTAGCGAGGGCTCGCTGTATTCCTCAACGAGATTTGGAAGGCGCTCCTGAAGACCATGCCTCTCCCCCAGCGCTCAGACTCATCGCACCGGAGGTCAATGTACAGTCAAGCACTGAAGCACTCTGCCCAGTTCCTGACCTCAGTTGTAGCAGTCAGCATCTTCGTCTAGGACCAACGAAATGTTTAACTTTCAGATAAGCTTGTAATGTTGTAAATTTCGAAGACTGTACCGCAAAAGGACAATTTGTTACTTAGGTCATCAGTGATACTTTCATAATCAATGTCAGTTGTAAATTATCAGTCAATCTTGTGAAAAACAACTGTGTCAAAGTGAATCAAATCTTTTATTCATTTATGTAATAAAGTTAAAGAATATTCCACGTGTTCTAGTTTGATGAGTCTTCTCCAGAGCATTAAAAGAACTCACTGTTATGACCAGAAGAAAGTAATATCGTCTGTTTGTGTGACCATCATCCGTACCAAGCACAGAAATATTCGTTTTGTAAATAAAAGCCACTTTTTCTTGCTGCAATGTAATCTGTCCCTTCCACATGCGCTTCACCTTTCATTTAAGGCATTGTCAGTGGAATGGTTCTTCACGTTTTTGGTTGATATCTGCATCTCCAGTCAGTTGTGGTCACATGGTGTAAGTCGCACTATAACATTACTATATGTAAGCTCATTTTCATGTTATGAAGTATTTTCTTCATAATTTTGGCATTGCTTACCGTAGCTGCGTGGACCTGTTCAAAATGTGTATCAAATCTTATGGGACTTAACTGCTAAGGTCACCAGTCCCTAAGCTTACACACTAGTTAATCTAAATTATCCTAAGGACATACACACAGACCCATGCCAGAGGGAGGACTCGAACCTCCGCAGGGACCAGCCGTGGAGCTCTATTAGTCTTCTGTCAAAAGTTGTAGACATTTTACTGAAAACTGGATATGGAGCATCGGCTGTAGACAAATGTCTACAACTAGTTAGGACCAACAATATGAATATTATGAAAAAAGCTCATAACATGAAAATGTGCTTATTTGTCTTAAGTGAAGTTAGAGTGCAACCTACACCTGTGACCGCATGACAGGAGACGCAACAAAAAAAAAAAAAAACAAAAACGAACTATTTCACTGACGATGCCTTGAAGTAAAAGCCGAGACGCGCCTGGAAGAAATAAAATACATTGCAGCAAGAAAAGGCAGTTTTTACTTACGAACGAAAATAGCATCTGTATCGGAAATTTTAGGCCTTGATTGTTGCTGTTGTTGTCGTTGTTGTTGTTGTCTTCAGTCCTGAGACTGGTTTGATGCAGCTCTCCATGCTACTCTATCCTGTGCAAGTTGCTTCATCTTCCAGTACCTACTGCAACCTACATCCTTCTGAATCTGCTTAGTGTACTCATCTCTCGGTCTCCCTCTACGATTTTTACCCTCCACGCTGCCCTCCAACGCTAAATTTGTGATCCCTTGATGCCTCAAAACATGTCCTACCAACCGATCCCTTCTTCTAGTCAAGTTGTGCCACAAACTTCTCTTCTCCCCAATCCTATTCAATACCTCCTCATTAGTTACGTGATCTATCCACCTTATCTTCAGTATTCTTCTGTAGCACCACATTTCGAAAGCTTCTATTCTCTTCTTGTCCAAACTAGTTATTTTCCATGTTTCACTTCCATACATGGCTACACTCCAAACAAATACTTTCAGAAACGACTTCCTGATACATAAATCTATATTCGATGTTAACAAATTTCTCTTCTTCAGAAACGCTTTCCTTGCCATTGCTAGTCTACATTTTATATCCTCTCTACTTCGACCATCATCAGTTATTTTACTTCCTAAATAGCAAAACTCTTTTACTACTTGAAGTGTCTCATTTCCTAATCTAATTCCCTCAGCATCACCCGATTTAATTTGACTACATTCCATTATCCTCGTTTTGCTTTTGTTGATGTTCATCTTATATCCTCCTTTCAAGACACTGTCCATTCCGTTCAACTGCTCTTCCAAGTCCTTTGCCGTCTCTAACAGAATTACAATGTCATCGGCGAACCTCAAAGTTTTTACTTCGTCTGCATGAATTTTAATACCTACTCCAAATTTTTCTTTTGTTTCCTTTACTGCTTGCTCAATATACAGATTGAATAACATCGGGGAGAGGCTACAACCCTGTCTCACTCCTTTCCCAACCACTGCTTCCCTTTCATGCCCCTCGACTTTTATGACTGCCATCTGGTTTCTGTACAAATTGTAAATAGCCTTTCGCTCCCTGTATTTTACCCCTGCCACCTTTAGAATTTGAAAAAGAGTATTCCAGTCAACATTGTCAAAAGCTTTCTCTAAGTCTACAAATGCTACAAACGTAGGTTTGCCTTTCCTTAATCTTTCTTCTAAGATAAGTCGTAAGGTCAGTATTGCCTCACGTGTTCCAACATTTCGACGGAATCCAGACTGATCCTCCCCGAGGTCCGCATCTACCAGTTTTTCCATTCGTCTGTAAAGAATTCGCGTTAGTATTTTGCAGCTGTGACTTATTAAACTGATAGTTCGGTAATTTTCACATCTGTCAGCACCTGCTTTCTTTGGGATTGGAATTATTATATTCTTCTTGAAGTCTGAGGGTATTTCGCCTGTCTCATACATCTTGCTCACCAGCTGGTAGAGTTTTGTCATGACTGGCTCTCCCAAGGCCGTCAGTAGTTCTAATGGAATGTTGTCTACTCCGGGGGCCTTGATTGTAACCACAAAAAGTTACGTGTTCAAGTGAGATAGGTGGCGTATGTTACTTTCTATGCTTTTTGGGTTGTAGTGTCTTTCACACATATGCTGAATCACACTCATTGAAGAATAACTGACATACGTCCGATTAGGTGAATTTATTTGAAGATGTGCCGAGTATTTTTTGCTTTTCACAGACACCACGAATCATCTCCACTACATAACAGAACGGTTTTCTCTATATCCTACGTACCCGTAAAACCCGTTATTCCAGTAACTGAGAAAAGAGCGTACACTTGTTATTTTAAAGACAATTGTAGGTTAGAATAGATTCTAACCTATAATCCTGCCAAAAGGTGGCGAACAATATCGGACGCACTGTGACGAAGCAGTCGGACGATATTATCTGGTGACGTTTGGCACCACCGTAAACGCAGCCTTAGTGGGGCATTAAGAACACGTGTGTGTACGCTTTGCAGAGGCTAAAAACCACACAACAAACAGTGAATTAATAATTTCCTGTACACCAAACCCAATTAAAAACTTTCAGATTAACAATAGCTAACCGCTATAAGAATTTTAGTTCTTTACTTGAAATAATGTCTATGATAGGCAGACTTACCTAAAACATAAAATTATACTTCCTTATTACAACCAACGTTCTGCCACAAATGTTTATGTGAATGCATCAGAGGAGTTAATTACACAGTATTTTATTCAGAAAACTATAAATTACATAAATTTTCGGTTTCAAATCATTATTACTATTTTCGTTTATTTGGCATTATTATTTTAATTTATTATGCCGTCCGAGTGACTGTTGGGGTGGATGTAGCGAGTGTGCGACGTATGAATCTTGGAATGTGTTGATAATCAATTATGAGTGAAGTGAGCCGGCCGCTGTGGCCGAGCGGTTCTAGGCGTTTCAGTCCGGAATCGCGCTGCTGCTACGGTCGCAGGTTCAAATCCTGCTTCGGGCACGGATGTGTTTGATCTCCTTAGGTTAGTTAGGTTTAAGTAGTTCTAAGTCCAAGGGGCTGATGACTTCAGATGTTAAGTCCCATAGTGCTTAGAGCCATTTGAGCCGTTTTGAATCAGTGAGTCACTGTGTGTAATAGTGCAGTAAATCACAGAAATGGCATAAAATGATTATTTTAATGTCGCCACTCTAGGTGTTCAAGAAAGAAAATGCATACTTCTGTCTTTAAGAGGACTGTTCATGGTGTTTAAACAATTTAAAGCCATATGCATTCTCAATCGAGCGTCACTGTTTCAAAAATATACATAGGTGTTTCATAGACGACAACCAGTCACAAATTTTTGTTGACTTACTTAAAATATTCAATAAAGCAGTATGTTTTGAGGTACAAGTCTTATCTTCAGGTTACAGTGGCAGTACAAAACCATTTAAGAGAAGTCACAAAGCTATTAAAGTCGTTCTTTAGAGCCTTAACATGTGCTGCCGCCATCTTATGGAGAAAGAGAAGGATAACCTAATATGAGGGAATATTTACTTCTTTTGTTAGTCTGCCGTTCACTTTTTTTTAATAATCGCTTTGTTCACATGAAATGGCTGTCTTCATGTGGTTGTTTTTGTTACATCCACTGTGACATGTCCTTGGATCTTGTTATCAACTATTTCTAAATTTGCTAAGGACACTCACAGCACATCATCACAAACATCTTCAGTGTGCAGTAGAAACAAGATGACGATCAGTACAAAGCTTGTTTACATTTGGCTGTTGCTGTGGCGGTCCTAGTGTTCAATGTCACCTGCAACATTCTGACGGTTACACCAGCATTTCACATTTGCAATGTCTTCTCTCGCGCCTATGGTCTAGGGTTACCATCTCTGATCAGTAATCAAAACGTCCTGAGGAGGCAGAAGACAATAGAAACTACTGAATTAAAGACACACAACGTGCA
This sequence comes from Schistocerca gregaria, assembly GCF_023897955.1. Taxonomy (NCBI): domain Eukaryota; kingdom Metazoa; phylum Arthropoda; class Insecta; order Orthoptera; family Acrididae; genus Schistocerca; species Schistocerca gregaria. Next base: position 650,799,059 of record NC_064923.1, on the reverse strand, counting down.
TCCACAGGACATGTGGACATGTGGCCTGTGATTGGAAAATGTCATGACGATTTCTCCATAAACAAAAGATTCCGGAATAGTCCCATAGTCCTCCATTCGGATCTCTGGGAGTGGACTGCGAAGGGGGGGGGGGGGGGGGGGAGGTGGGGGGGGGGGGAGGTGGGGGGGGGGTTGTACGGAAGTACTAAGGAATGAAGAGATACGCTTGAAGTTCTCTGAGGCTATAGATAAAGCTTTAAGGAATAGCTCAGTAGGCAGTACAGTTGAAGAAGAATGGACATCTTTAAAAATGGCCATCACAGAAGTTGGAAATTAATAAATAGGTACATAGAAGGTAGCTGCGGAGAAACCATGGGTGGCAGAAGGAATACATTACTTGAGCGATGAAAGGAGGAAGTACAAAAATGTTCCAGGAAACTCAGGAATACAGAACTAAAGTAGCTGAGGAATGAAATAAATCGGAAGTACAGGGAAGCTTAGACGCAATGGCTGAATGAAAAATGTAAAGAAATAGAAAAAGAAGTGATTGTCGGAAGGACGGACTCACCATACAGGAAAGACAAAACAGTCTTCGGTGACATTAAAAGCAACGATGGAAACATTAAGAGGAGAGAGCGAACAGTGGAGGAAGATTTGTCTGAAGTGATAGAAGAGGAAACAGGAGTAGATTTAGAAGACAGGGAATTCAGTATTTGAATCAGAATTTAAAAGAGCTTTGGACGACTTAGGATCTAACTAAGAAATGAGGGATAGATAACATTCCATCAGAATTTCTAAAATCATTCTGCGAAGTGGCAACAAAACGACTAATCGCGTTGGTGTTTAGAATGTTTCAGTCTGGCGATATGCCATCTGACATCCGGAAAAAATCATCCAAATAATTCCGAAGACTGACAGGTGCGAGGATTATCGCACAATCAGCTTAACTGCTCATGCATCCAAATTGATTACAAGAATAATATAAGAAACAATGGAAAAGAAAATTGAGGACTTGCTAGGTGACGATCAGTTTGGGCTTAGGAAAGGTGAAGGCACCAGAGAGGCGATTCTGACGTTGCGGTTAATAATGGAAGTAAGACTAAAGAAAAATCAAGACACCTATCATAAGATTTGTCGACCTGGAAAAAAGCTTTCAACAATGTAAAATGGTGCAAGATGTTCGAAATTCTGAGAAAAATGGGGGACGCTATAGGGAGAGACGAGTGACGTACAATATATACAAGAGCCAATAGGGAATAGTAAGAGTGAACGACCAAGAAGGAAGTGCTCGGATTATAAAGGGTGTAAGACATGAGTGTAGTCTTTCGCCCTTACTGTTCAATCTGTATATCGAAGGAGCAATTATGGAAATGAAAGAAAGGTTTAGGAGTGGATTTAAAATTGAAGGCGAAAGGATATCGATGATAGGATTCGCTGATGACATTGCTATCCTGAGCGAAAGTGAAGAAGAATTACACGATAAGCTGAATGGACTGACACTCTAGTGAGCACAGAATATTGGTTGAGAGTAAATCGAAGAAAGACGAAAGTAATGAGAAGTATCAAAAACGATAACAGCAAGAAACTTAACATCAGGATTGATGAAGTTAGGGAATTCTGCTATCTAGGCAGTAAAATAACCAGTGAGGGACGGAGTAAGGAGGACATCAAAAGCAGATTAACCATGGTAAAAAGGGCATTCCTGGCCAAGAGAACCCTACTAGTATCAAACATAGGCCTTAATTTGAAGAAGAATTTTCTGTGAATGCACGTCTTGAGTGCAGCATTGTATAGTAGTGAAACATGGGCTGTGGGAAAACCGGAATAGAACAGAATCGAAGCAACATAGATGTGGTGCCATAGACGAATGTTGAAAATTAGGTTAACTGACAAAGTAAGACATGAGGAGGTTCTGCGCAGAATCGGAGAGTAAAGCAGTATGTGGAAAACACTGATAAGAAGTACTGGTTCGCCGTAGATGACCTTACAAGAGGGCACCGAAATGAAATAGCAACAAGTGGAATGGATGTCTAGAATCATCAACAACCCACCATCACCTCCACTCTATCCCATACAAACAACAGGCAGAAGAACACTACACATAAACAAGCCAAATTCGCAGTGATCTCACAATTAAAAATCCAGAACAATAACGGTACACTGAGATAGCAAAATGGTATGCCGTGCATGTTTACTTAAACACAATTGTGGTATAATCAAATTCCTCATTCCTTCGCCGTGCTTCTTCACAGCAACAAAAAACAATGGGCCTTCTTCACCGAACCCACTCACGCCACCATATTGTATTTTATTCGGTCAGTACTCTGATAACTACTAATAGCCACCAACTGCAATTAAGACATCAAGAAACACGTATCACTTAATGCTCCGTATTGTACTGCTGTTACCATAAGTCTCCACCGTCTTTGCTATCTACGACCTGCCATCTTCTTATGGATGGTAGAAGAAAGACATTCTATGCTATCACAGCTCGACGATGCCTGCGTTGCAGTTGTTCATGCTCCACAGTGACTGTTGCAGTCCAATTCCGATGATTCCATACTGCTCTCGGTCCCACAGCACACCGCTTCGCCGAGAGAAATGACCTATTGGTTAACATACTGTACTCGCATTTGGGATGGACGCTTCAAACCAGCTTCCAGCCATTCTGCGCTAGATACTCCGTCATTTCCCTAAATCACTTCAGGCAAATTCCGCGATGGTTCCTTTGAAAGGGCACAGCCGCCTTCCTTCCCTAATTCGATGGGACTGATCACCTCATTGTTTTGTCCCCTGCACGAAATCAACCAACTAACCACTCCGCTCCACCAGGATATGTTTTTCATAGGTTCAAAATGGTTCAAATGGCTCTGAGCACTATGCGACTTAACTTCAGAGGTCATCAGTCGCCTAGAACTTAGAACTAATTAAACCTAACTAACCTAAGGACATCACACACATCCATGCCCGAGGCAGGATTCGAACCTGCCACCGTAGCGGTCGCTCGGTTCCAGACTGTAGCGCCCAGAACCGCACGGCCACTCAGGCCGGCTTTTTCGTAGGAGTTATCAACGAAATCTAGACTACTACACCAGATTCCATTCTGTGGCCACTCTCTCGACCAGCCGCCCCGAATCTAAACAGATCCGGGGTGCACGCTTTCTGCTGCTGCCCAAAACAGCATCTGGTACTGGCTTAAGTCGATGTTTCCGTTTCTGGTCTGTACTTTCGACTGCCAACTGCTTTGTTGTGTTATCACAGGAAGGCTTGTTGTGATGTTGCCCCTGTCAACGCAGTGCCACAGGCATCTCTGGCGAGACTAGTTCTCGTGGGGCCTATGGGGCGGGCAGGAAGACAAATGTGCCAAAGTGCCACACGATATTTCAGTTTCATGTCGGAAACTCTTCCCCCCTCCCCCCCCCTACTCCCCCTACAAAACTGATCACCAACCCTACCTTACAAAGAGAGTGACAACCACCAGACATGTACTACAAAAAAAAAAACATATTTATTTAGCATATAATCTATGTCTCACTCATTCATGAAGTTATTTAATTTTCTTCGTGTTTCTGCCAAATAGAGAGTTCAAAGTAACGAATTCTTTCTTCGAAATCGGACAGAAGTTGCATGCGGCGAAATATTTTCTCCGAGTCTATTCTACTGATAAATACATGACAAACTACGGTCCCTTAGGAAATTCATATTGAGCTATCCAAAAATAATTATATTTTGAATAGGCATTTACTCTCCTCTGGAATGCAACTTCCGACTGATCAGACGATCCAACAAGAAACAGCCAAACACGGTCGGCGTTCGCAAATGTATTTCCACCGCTGATTGTAGCTATATGTTACAGCACAAAAGTAAACATGTTGTTATAATTGGCGACTACGAACGGGGACATTTATAACTGTATGTTTATGTATACACCTTACGTAATTATGGTTCAGGGTGCTAACACAAAGCCGAATATCAAACTAGATGGCACTACTCTGCAAGTCATAGATAACTTCTGCTATCTTTTGGATCTACTATAGAATCATAAATGTCTGTTGACAAGGAAATTGATCCTCGCATTGGAAGAGCTGCGACAACTTTTAGCAAACTCTCTACACGTGTTTGGAAAAACAACAAACTCTCTTCGACCACCAATATCAAACTTGCGTCCTCGGCATCTTTTTGTATGCATCGGAAACATGGATTACCTTTGCCAAACAAGAACGTCGCCTTAATGCTTTCCACATGCGGTGCCTGAGATCCATCCTCGGAGTAACGTGGAAGGACCGAGTGACCAACGAAACAGTGCTATCTAAAACTAACTGCAACAGTATTTCAGCTATCTTGACGCAGAGACGACTCCGCTGGCTGGGACATGTCCACTGTATGGATCCTGACAGAGTACCACGTGAGGTGATGTTTGGAGAGATCTCTGTAGCCAAAAGACCTGTAGGACGTCCTGTATTGAGCTCCAAGGACTCTTGTGAACGAGATGTGGAGAGCTTTGGAATCGACACAAACAGATGGGAGGCACGGGCTAGCATGTGACCAGAGTGGCGTGATGATATATCATCTGGAATGTCGAAGCATGATGAAGGCTTGGTAGACAGATTAAGACAGAAAAAACTTCGCAATGGTACTAATGCTCCTGCCTGAGCAGCCAGATACACTTGTGACAATTGCGGCAAGAGATGCCCTGCTGCCATTGGCTTGACAAGTCATATAAAAAAATGCAACCCATAAACACACAGACACTGCAACAATCATCTACCAAGATGTCGTGGCCAATACATATATATATAGGGTGTTACAAAAAGGTACGGCCAAACTTTCAGGAAACATTCCTCACACACAAAGAAAGAAAATATGTTATGTGGACAAGTATCCGGAAACGCTTACTTTCCATGTTAGAGCTCATTTTATTGCTTATCTTCAAATCACATTAATCATAGAATGGAAACACACAGAAACAGAACGTACCAGCGTGACTTCAAACACTTTGTTACAGGAAATGTTCAAAATGTCCTCCCTTAGCGAGGATACATGCATCCACCATCCGTCGCATGGAATCCCTGATGCGCTGATGCAGCCCTGGAGAATGGCGTATTGTATCACAGCCGTCCACAATACGAGCACGAAGAGCCTCTACATTTGGTACCGGGGTTGCATACACAAGAGCTTTCAAATGCCCCCATAAATGAAAGTCAAGAGGGTTGAGGTCAGGAGAGCGTGGAGGCCATGGAATTAGTCCGCCTCTACCGATCCATCGGTCACCGAATCTGTTGTTGAGGAGCGTACGAACACTTCGACTGGAATGTGCAGGGGCTCCATCGTGCATGAACCACATGTTGTGTCGTACTTGAAAACGCACATGTTCTAGCAGCACAGGTAGAGTATCCCGTATGAAATCATGAAAACGTGCTCCATTGAGCATAGGTGGAAGAACATACTGACGAAACCAAAATGAACTCTAACATGGAAATTAAGCGTTTCTGGACACATGCCCACATAACATCTTTTCTTTATTTGTGTTAGGAATTTTTCCTGGAAGTTTGGCCTTACTTTTTTGTAACCACGACAAGAATTAGACTTGTGCCTCACACTAAGACGCCGATCAAACAAAAAATTCAATCATGACGTAAGAGAGGATCTGTTAGAGCACTTTTATCTGTCGTGTAGGGCAATGCAAAGCCAAACCCCACACTTTCCCCCTTAGCATTTCCTACTCAAGAATGGCACTCGCTGCTCTTTACTGAACTGCCCCTCTCATGTGCGTACAACATTTGTAGTATCTCCACATCACTCATACCGAACATATGATTTTGTTCATTTACGGCAACCGCGTAACACAGATACTTTGTCATTTCTGGTATTGAATCTACAGACAACTCCCAATTATTCGTCACTCTTACTGATGGATATGGTAATTTAGCAGACTGAGCACCTCTCCCATTGTTTTCCAATTCTAGTGCCTTAGCTGTCCTACTTGATTAATATACTGACTCAGTTTCTCAACTAGATGTCAGCTGGCATACACTGGTTTCTTCCTGCAGGGGCAAAAGTGATTCTGATAGTTTTGTTCTCAAAACAGTTTCGTTATTTTGTCTGAAATGTTGGATAAATATAGTATTGTTATATCTTAAGGTTTTTGCATGTGATTTTGGGTGGTGGGCATGTCAGTTGTTTACTTTTCTTGTCATGTGTTGTGGAAGTACACCTATATCCTGTTCAGGACATAAACTGGTACGTGCAATGTATTTGATTGTATTCGTTTATGTCACATAGTCTGCAGCAGTAAGTGGGAATTTCTGTGCTCTGCATAAAAAATATCTGAATGCAGCTTCTTTATGTGAGTTAGGGTGTATGAAGGACTCATTAATGACAGTGTCTGCGGTAGTTGGATTTCTATTTACATTGATGTTCAGAGTCTCATTTATTTCAGTTGTTGCCTCGTCTAAAAAATTGTTTTATCATCTCTGTGGCATGGTGAAGTTGATGTTTTATGTAAACTATCGAACGTTCGTAATACAGTTTCTGCTTTTTCTTCAATCCTATTATATATCGTGACTGTGTCATCTACATGACTTCAGTAGTGCACACTTTTCTGGGTGATATTATCTTTCTAGTTCAAAAATTTATTTTCAGTATTGTTAATGAAAATTTCTGCAATGATCCCACTGAGTGGACTGTCTATTCCTAGGCTTACATCCTATTTATACGTTATCCCAGTGATTGTGAAATAACTGTGGGAGAGGACAAGTTGTAGTAATTCTATTAGTTTAATTATTTTAGCTTTGAGTAGTGGTATTACGATAAATTACGTTTCATTATGTCTATAGCTGCTCTGATGGTGATACTGCTATGTAAGTCTACCATATCTAGGGAGATACGTTTTACAGTCAATCTTACAAAACCAATATAAATTTGAAACCTCTTTCAAAAATTTAAAAGAAGTAGTCCTTCATGAGGCTGACAACGCTTCAGCCAGAGCAGTTACTATTAATTTTTATCGATGGTCGCCAGTTGATTAAAACTTCGTTTTCATTCAAGTGCAGACGATCTCCAACTAACGCCGTATCTGCTACAAAATAATATTCTTTTATTAGGAAGAAACTATTCAATCCCATTACTGATCATGTGTGTGATATAACTGATTCATCCTTGAAGGATTCCGTACTTCCATTTAATGGTTCTGCCTCACAATGTAATGCATTCATTATCTCAATTTTTTACAAAAAAAAACCATGGTGAGAAAAGGTCGATAGGTCATAGAAACAGGTACTATAAATGATATTTCAGTTTTTCTAGAGGGACAAGAGACCTAACAATCGACAACCCGATATGACGGAATGTTGAAATCCAGATACTGTCTTATGGCTGAAGGTTGGGCAGAGAACCGTGCTCCGAGACACACATACATGAGGAAAGTACGCACTATACAAATGGCAATTTTTCCTTGTAATGACATTTCAAATTCATCATGGAACACAAATATTTTCTAGAAATAAAAAGCTTTGCCATCCACTTTGCATGCCAGAGAGTCCCTTGAGCACTGCAAGATAGTCCACGAGATGTTGCTTTGTAATGAAATTTTAAAAGTTTCTATAATCCTCTTTAGGCTGATTTCTTTTGGTTTATACCGAATAAAATCGAGAATTCGATACACATCGACTTAAAGAGTTCTGAAATTTTTTCATGATTGATTTAGTTAAATCTGTGCATCTACTGCTCATTTTCTCCTTTAAAACGCTTATGAGTTGCTTTCGTATATCTGATAAATGGAAGATCTACATCTACATCTACATCCATACTCCGCAAGCCACCTGACGGTGTGTGGCGGAGGGTACCCTGAGTACCTCTATCGGTTCTCCCTTCTATTCCAGTCTCGTATTGTACGTGGAAAGAAGGATTGTCGGTATGCTTCTGTGTGGGCTCTGATCTCTCTGATTTTATCCTCATGGTCTCTTCGCGAGATATACGTAGGAGGGAGCAATATACTGCTTGACTCTTCGGTGAAGGTATGTTCTCGAAACTTTAGCAAAAGCCCGTACCGAGCTACTGAGCGTCTCTCCTGCAGAGTCTTCCACTGGAGTTTATCTATCATCTCCGTAACGCTTTCGCAATTACTAAATGATCCTGTAACGAAGCGCGCTGCTCTCCGTTGGATCTTCTCTATCTCTTCTATCAACCCTACCTGGTGCGGATCCCACACTGCTGAGCAGTATTCAAGCACTGGGCGAACAAGCGTACTGTAACCTACATCCTTTGTTGTCGGATTGCATTTCCTTAGGATTCTTCCAATGAATCTCAGTCTGGCATCTGCTTTACCGACGATCATCTTTATATGATCATTCCATTTTAAATCACTCCTAATGAGTACTCCCAGATAATTTATGGAATTAACTGCTTCCAGTTGCTGACCTGCTATTTTGTAGCTAAATGATAAGGGACCTATCTTTCTATGTATTCGCATCACATTACACTTGTCTACATTGAGATTCAATTGCCATTCCGTGCACCATGCGTCAATTCGCTGCAGATCCTCCTGCATTTCAGTACAATTTTCCATTGTTGCAACCTCTCGATACACCACAGCATCATCTGCAAAAAGCCTCAGTGAACTTCCGATGTCATCCACCAGGTCATTTATGTATATTGTGAATAGCAACGGTCCTATGACACTCCCCTGCGGCACACCTGAAATCACTCTTACTTCGAAAGACTTCTCTCCATTGAGAATGACATGCTGCGTTCTGTTATCTAGGAACTCCTCAATCCAATCACACAATTGATCTGATAGTCCGTATGCTCTTACTTTGTTCATTAAACGACTGTGGGGAACTGTGTCAAACGCCTTGCGGAAGTCAAGAAACACGGCATCTACCTGTGAACCCGTGTCTAAGGCCCTCTGAGTCTCGTGGACGAATAGCGCGAGCTGGGTTTCACACGACCGTCTTTTTCGAAACCCATGCTGATTCCTACAGAGTAGATTTCTAGTCTCCAGAAAAGACATTATACTCGAACATAATACGTGTTCCAAAATTCTACAACTGATCGACGTTGTGATAAATATGGTTACCTAATTCTTGCGTAGATATTCGTACTTTTTCCCAATAAATCATCCCTTCTAGCGCAATTAATGTGTCACTTTGGAGTAAGCTTAAATTACATACTCGCAGATTGTGCAAGGAAGTCATTAATATCTTATGGGAGAGCAACTATTTTGGGTAGCTGTCCACAGGTGCGAGTTAACAACGGGAGAGAACCGAACTCCCTCCACCCCTCCATTCACAGTGCTAAGCCAAGTGCTCGAACTAGTGTTCTGTATGTGCGTGCCACCACAGATTTGTGCAACAGACTACTAAAAATTCTAATAATTTGAAATCATGCAGGTTATTATTAATATGGTTTAGAAACATGTAAATGTAGTTAATATAGAGTCTGAACCTCCTCAATTCAATGGTATCCACAAACATCGAAGTATTACAAAAAGTTTACATCCACTGAAATCTGAAGACGCAAAGTAGAAATTTTAATAGCATGTGTATTTTAGTATAAAATATTCTGTAGAAGTTTCTGTAGAGTTGAGTTAAATATTTTACAAGCTATAGTTGTTTAATTGAAAGTTTATATTTGTTGAAATTTGACCCTACATAGTTCAGATTGTTTTACCATGGATACATCGTGTAGCCCAATGTTCGAAATTTTTTCCAAAAACTAATTTTTGCCCTAGAATGCTGTAAAATATAAGAGATTATGTGTCTTTTAGAATTGAGTTATGATCTTTGCCCCACCTGTGACCCAAGTCAATTGTTCGTGCGGCCGAGATACTCAACTGTACTAGGCCTAACTAAGATTAACACATTTTAAGTGAGTAATTTTCTTGCTCACTAATAAAATATTGAGCGATCTGGCGCAGTGGTTAGCGCACTGGAATCGCATTCGGAAGGACGAGGGTCCAAGCCCGAGTGCGGCCATCCTGATTTAGGTATTCCGTGATTTCCCTAAATCGCATTATGCAAATGCCGGGATGGTTCCTTTGAAAGGGCACGGCCGACTTCCTTCCCGATCCTCGGGGGAACGATTACCTCGCTGCTTAGTTCTCTCCCCCAAATCAACCAACCAACCAACTTAACAAAATATTACTGTCTGTCTAAGTATTTTTGTGTAAGAGATGTTTCATTTTAATTGACGTTGGTGAATTCGACCAAGAGCTAAGTAAAGTTGGCCGCTTACCTCAGGGGCATAGGCGTAAGTAACACGTCCATGTGGGATTAGAAGTGGTATGTTTTATTGCTTGTCTTCTGACGGCTGATCGGCGCGCGACTGGTAGCGGTCAGCAGCTATGGTGTAAATGTTAACACAGAGGTAACAGGGTACGCGCTTTACAGAGATGGTCATCATTAACGCCTGTAGCTGGGAATATGAAATTAAATGAATTCTCTTGTAGTACAACGTAATTAGTAGGAGAAAAATAACGTTCAAACCGTTAAGGAAACTTTTATGATTGTGTCTAATATTGCGTAATGCATTTAAATAAAACTACAGTTGCTGTTGTTCATCGATTAATCATCCACCAACTCAGACAACACAACGACACTTCGTCAGGAAATTGCAGTGTGACAGCTTTATGGTCGCTGTGGGTGTCAGAAATCTGAAACAGAAAACAGTTGACACGAAGTTTTCCAGAATGTACCGACTTTTAATGATCATTGCTTGGGGACCGGTGGCCAATTGCTTACTATAGCTAGTTTATTGGGAGCTCATAACATAGGTTAACAATTAATAATGAGATCGGTACGTATACGCCCCGAGGTGCAGCCCCAGAATGTCAGTACTCTCTCTTGAGCGAAAAAGGTTTGACGACCACTCACCTAGATATTGCAGCCCCATATCTAGGCTAAAGTAATAAAGATGAGTTTCAAAGAAATTATGAAGTATTATTAGAAGATACAGCGACGACAGAAAGCACAGCTCAGAAGACAAAGGCTACTCAGGGTTCTGGTTAAAAGTCGTACAAGCCATTTTTATGGGAACAGAAAAACAGAATTTAAATGTTTTCTTCATTAAACTGTTGGCTATAGTGGAAAAATTAGGTAGTAGATATAATTTCAGTTGGAAGAGTTGTTAGAAATTTAATGAAGCAAGAAGGCTGCTTTTCAAGCATATCGTCGAAAGCGCTTGCGGACAAGAAGCGAGTGTTCCATTTGCCAGTTTTTACAAGTGGCAGTCCCAGAAGAAATACAGAGACAGTGTGACGCAGGCGATCAGTGAGTGGGTTTCAGTTTACTTGAGTTTCACGACATATTGAATTGTGACGGTAGTTGCAACCATGAGCGCTAGCCTCGAATGGCGATGTGTGACGGAAATTTTATCGTGAGAGAGACTGAGGTCGTTCTGGATCTGCTTTGTATAGAATTCAACTTTCATGTTTTTAGTGAGGTTTTGTGAGCGACTGGATCATTAAACTATGCACTTCTCTGGCGAGCTGAACTATCTTGGATTACTCCGACTGATGTTTGTTAGAGACAGAAATTGTCGAACTGTGAATAGGATTTTGCTTCTGAACTGTGCTAGATGCTGAGGGAAGGAAATAATTCCACTGAAACGTTAGTATACTGCGCACGTGAAACGCATTAAACTTGAACATACGTATGTTTTCTTGGAATGATGACCAAATGATTACAATAGATACTTCCTCAAGACCACGCAGTGTTAAGTAAATGTTTTTTTCACGTGTGGAGAGCTGAAAAATGTGGAAAAAGTGGGATGGAACCTACAGGTAACTCAGAAGGATTTGCAGGTCATCTACCTCAGTAGTCTACAGACTCTTGTCGCATGGTGAACAATAAGTACGAAGACAAGGCTGAAAAGACAAAAACTAAAATTTGTCCGCCCACACTTCCACGACATATGTGAACAATACCGGAAGAAATAAATTGTGTCCTATAAACATAGACGTTGTCATATCTACGACCACAACGTGCCTTCGAAAGTGAAAGGATTGATATGGTCCGAGTTGGGCTACAGAATGGAACGACTAGGTTTGCTCTACTCTGCTGTCTTGGACGATACCTCTAAATCATGTTACTCAACCAGTTCGACCTGCGACAGTTAAATGCGTTCAGTTAAAGAGACTGAAGTAAACATCCAACCTCTTTTAGGCAATGAATGAATTTGTCATGTAGAACTAATATTTTTCTAAGTTAAATCTTTTTATGAGGCTTCTCTTCCCGTTATCCTACTGAACAACAATTTCACACGCATTTCGTTTATATGTAATGAATTTAAACGAAGTAGTAATGCAAGAAAAATTATCCAGAATTAATAAAATAACAATATAAGTGTCACTGTAATCCATCTTAATCGTTTAAAAATGAAATTATCAGGAAGTGAAAAGAAGCTACTTCAGAATGAAAGAGAGAAATAAATAAACACACTGAGCGACAGAAGATTGTTGTGAAATTTTATGGTGTACCCAGGAAGACGGAATATAATATCGGAAATGTAAAAATTAAAGATGTTGACCTACGTGTTGTAGACGGGAAACCTCTACAAAATGCAGGAAGAATCAAAGATAGATGGCAAAAGTACGTCGAAGTTCTGGACGGTGGTGAAGAACTGTCCCAGAACTTGAATTCAGAGAAGGTTGATATGGAGAAGCAAGAGATACGGCAGTGCTGCTGGAGTCTGGCAGGACGCTGAACAAACAGAGATAAAAAAGTCTGCTGAAGCAGATAATATACCCTTTGAGTTAGTCGAACCGACAAAATGAATATGAAAACTACCGAATCATCACGCATGTTTACTTTCGACTAAAGATAATGTACGACATAACAGAAACGAAAATTGAGAATTGGGACGAAAGACAGTTCGGTTTCAGGTAACGAGAAGTTACCAAAGGAGCAATTCTGACACTGCGTTGTGTAACGAATGGAAGACTTAAGAAGACTCAAAAACCTTCACAGCATTTTTGAACTAACATCCGCGCAAACATCCGTCAGTAAGGCAGAACGTGATGTTCAAAATTATGAGGCGAATGAGGAAAAAATAAGAAAACAGACTTAAGACTTAAGAAGACTCAAAAACCTTCACAGCATTTTTGAACTAACATCCGCGCTAACATCCGTCAGTAAGATAGAACGTGATGTTCAAAATTATGAGGCGAATGAGGAAAAAATAAGAAAACAGACGAGTAGTCTGACCCTTAACATAGACAAATGTAATGTATTGCGAGTACATAGAAACAAGGATCCTTTATTGTATGATTATATGAAAGCGGAACAAACACTGGTAGCAGTTACTTCTGTAAAATATCTGGGAGTATGCGTACGGAACGATTTGAAGTGGAGTGATCATATAAAATTAATTGTTGGTAACGCGGGTGCCAGGTTGAAATTCATTGGGAGAGTCCTTAGAAAATGTAGTCCATCAAGAAATGAGGTGGCTTACAAAACACTCGTTGGACCTATACTTGAGTATTGCTCATATGTGTGCGATCCGTACCAGGTCGGGTTGACAGAGGAGATAGAGAAGATCCAAAGAAGAGCGGCGCGTTTCGTCACAGGGTTATTTATTTGGTAAGCGTGATAGCGTTATGGAGATGTTTAGCAAACTCAAGTGGCAGACTCTGCAAGAGAGGCGCTCTGCATCGCGGTGTAGCTTGCTGTCCAGGTTTCGAGAGGGTGCGTTTCTGGATCAGGTGTCGAATATATTGCTTTCCCTTACTTATACCTCCCGAGGATATCACGAATGTAAAATTAGAGAGATTCGAACGCGCACGGGGGCTTTCCGGCAGTCGTTCTTCCCGCGAACCATACGCGAATGGAACAGGAAATGACAGTGGCACTTAAAGTGCCCTCTGCTACACACCGTTGGGTGGCTTGCGGAGTATAAATGTAGATGTAGATGTAGATCCGTAACAAAAAGAAAGGGAATAAACAGGACGAGAAGGGTTGGGGTACCGTCACACTTAAACGCCTTGTTTTATGTGAAAGTTGCTTGGAAACCCTCGTCTCTGAAATACGAATCAATTACAACGTCCTTGTCGTGTACGCGGGCTACTACGAGCGTAGCTGCGATCACCAACGAACACTTTTGCGGTGACAGGGCGGAGGTAGGCGGATAAAACCCTGGTGCTAAAAAAATTTGTTTATCGCCTGTATACGGCCAGCAAGTGGAAGAGAGGGATAACGTAAAATTACGGTCATCAAACGGTACGCCAATATCCTGAGGTAAATATCATATCTCTTCATAGTATTATGAAGTGGGTCAATGTAATACCGTTGATGGTGATCCAAGCATCAGATGGGGCTTTAAGATCGAAAATCCCCTTGATGCTATTTTCGAGGGGAAAGCTACGACATTGCACAAGAAACTCTGTTCCACTCTCTCCTCTCTTAGACGTCATCTAGCACATAAACATCATATTCACCTGTAAAATATTCACTGAGACACAAGAGACAGAAGTTACCCGAATAGTGTCTAGTGGAGAGACTTTTTCCAGCCCTAGAGCTACATCAGCAAATAGAACCCTCCCTTACTGAGTACGGGACCTTATGTTACTTCCTGGGATGCCCTATTTGCTTGGCAGCAATGGGTGGCGAATGGATGGCCAACAAGTAGGTCAACGCTCATCCTGGCCATTAAATTCTGCTGTTGTCTGGCAATATAATATAAATAATTGTATAAACCGTATTTGGAATGTGGCTCTTAGGAAAGGAAGTAAACAGTGGTTAGATGTTTAAAATAAGAACGGCAGCATCAAAACAGACAACGTACTTCATGTAAACGGCCCTTAAAGGCAGGCATAGGACGAAGGTGGTAAATTAGAGTAGCCTTCTCCCTGGCTGTTTTCAGTTGTCTCTCCACACCCAGAGTTCTAACAATATCATTTCTGTACCAAGTCTTCTCTAATTTACACACACGCCCACGCACACACACTCAGCACACACACACACACACACACACACACACACACACACACACAGATGCAGACATGAATCCCAAAGAATACTAAAAACATTAGTCCTCATTCAACGGATGGATCACCATCAGCACAGTCATACGTGCTCACTCCATGAGAGGTGTAGATTCGTTGGAAAGCAGGAATTTTACGCCTCCACCTCTATTTCCCACGTGATTCAAAGCTACCTACGAAACGAGAGCCATTGCAAAAGCACGTGCTAGGGACCTCCGCTTTGGTGAGAGGTTGCAATAAGATGTTAGTAGTAATTTTACTGTGCGGAAAAATGTGCTACTAGGTATTTGGTGCTCCATTTCGACGCGGTGACGTACTTGTCGACTGAGTGGTAATTACATGTGGTGTGCGTATTGTAAGACCTTCAGTACACACACCATCAGATTATTTGACCTGTCGCTCTAACGAAGTAGGCGAGTGTCAACAATATTTCTCGTGGTATTATCGTGACGTGTTTATCTTCTGCCGTTAGGTAAGACGATAGAAATGCCACTTGCACGCTTAGAGTAGCAGATTGACGGTGACCAACTTTAAGCAGAACTTGATTAATTTTCACACACATTTATTAAAATAGTAACAAGCATAAAAATTACTTAATTTGGTTCTGGATGCTATTTGCAATTGACAATCTGAAGTTCCTTTGGTATTGGTACGTTAATCTTATTCTCACATATATCTCTGATACTTGACAAAAGTGTCTATACATTTATCTTCATGGCTATGTACAGGAATATGGTAATCTTATTAGGCGCAGTCTGAAACTTGACTATAGACTGGTACAGACAAATGTAGAACTCGTACAGACTGGTACAGACTGACGCAGACTGGTACAGACAAATGCAGACTGACTAATCGGAGGTATATACACTCGTTATAATACCTCGCGCGTTCATGTATCACTGCACGAGTGTGATTCGCGAGGAGAAAAGGTTGTACATTAGCAGCAATCTCATTGGCTGCATTACACATTAATATGCGGGTCGGCGGAAGCAGAATTTGGTCCGTCTCTATGGCACCGCCATCTTGTAGTGGGGACACAGACGAGCGCTGCGCCTGCGCTGTTGGGCTTAGTGGGGCGCGCTCTAGTCGGAAAGTTGTGCACGCGCTGACTACGCGGAACTATGTACACAACACTACATATAACTGAAATATGATGGAGCTGGAGTCATTGTTTATGATCAAACTCTAATTTTCAAATGATTCCCGTGTGTGACCAAAGAAGTCCACTGGTATAATGAACGACGCTATTATCACATTTGGAAAACGTATTTGCTCGGATGTGTCCAGCCAGCAAGGACAGTAGCACAGGACAGCTGTGTGTAACATTGTGGTGTTATGGTGTTATATACATTGGACGAAGTGTGAGAAAGAGTGTTCTGAGTTCTCAAAATTTGATAGCTCAACCATGGTCACCCAACTTGTAGAAAGGCGAATAATCCAAACAGATTGATAGGACTTCAGATGGGGATGAGGGGCAGTCATGGGTGTATAATGACCTGTAGTGGGTGGTACCTCTGTGGTGTCTAGGTGGTGATGTGGCTGGCTGTAAAGGCCGCCATGCTGGCCACGGATGGGTAGGAAAACTACGTTGCAAGATACGTCGTATTTTATTTCGTCTTTGTGCTGCGACTCCCCTGGAAATGACCTCTGCAGGTCTGGGGTCTAGGCAGGACTGATGACGTCAGAGGGACAGTGAGGCGAGGTGGCCATTTAATGTCCACCTCCTGCTTCCTGCCACTGTTTACCCCACTCAGCGACACGTGCCTGAATTAGTACTGTGTGGCCCTGAGTGAGCAGTGCCAGCGACTTATCCGCTGAATTCTCATAGGCGTCCACTGCTACCATTTTGAGATCTTGACCTGGTGCGGAAAAATGGCAGCAGTACCTGGCTGCACGCCGCTGCCTTCCAAGGCAGAAGTCTGGTGTTGCAATGGAACCTGGGAGCTGCTCATCAGTTATGTTGTCCATCAGTCCGACCTGTGTGCTTAGAACCGTAACCTGGACTGGCGGAGCTTACTGTCCAGACTGGCGTTGGCTGCTGGCTGTTCCACGGTGCGATGGAGACTTGCATGGACGTGACGTGGAGGAGGGTGACGCCAGACTGCACATAACTTGCTAGAATCAAAGAGTATTTATAGTGGTTAATAGTACACTTGTTGTGCTGATACATTGGTTCCAGGCATCTTCAACTCAAGAACCCTGTGTCTTCTTGTTGTGGAAATACTCTGCAGTCCAGGCCATAGTTACATGGCCTTTCTGCAATTTCACCCCATCTGTGCCACTTGTCCCAGCCGCTTTATGGTGTACAAACAGGCTTGCTTGTGAAATTACATATCAGCGCCTGTTTGCCTACCTTTTTGCCTCTCACACGGCCACAATGGATCTACTTTTAATTTAGCAATGGACAGAATTTACTGATGGCGCTGTATTCGTCCCCTCTTTGAAAACCCAAATCCCAGGTAAAAACTCGTGATCAGTCTGCAACTGAAGATTACACACAACTTTCCTCTTACATTAAGCAACAAAAATCAGAAGGTGGGACACATTCTCTCTACGATTCTCAGCCGATCCACTCGTTCAACCGTACTTACTTTACTATATAAAACTTCTGTCCTCTTAAACATTAACTCCTGCAAAACATTAAACAGCTAGTTACATGCACATGTTCTTATCGCTTCCTTATGGCGTGTCGTACTGTAAGCGACATGCTCGTTTCAACACAAAATTCCTCGTTTTCTGATTCATAATCAATCATTTACTACTACACAAGCAACTCTCTTATTACTGTGCCTAGATTCTTGCACCCCATGTACCACGTCATGTACTTGTCCAACCGTAAATGATGTGATGGAAGATCGCACTGAAGAGTGGCCTTCCCCCTAAGGCAGATCAGGCTGTGCTAAACAGAGTCAACACAAAGATGAGAAGCTTACTGTCTTGATTGTATGCTGCTGCTCCTTCCGATAATGCTGTTCATGTCCATTTGCTCTATTGAAATACGTCCTTCGTGCATGTCTGTTACCTAGTTTAAGGATAGGATTAGATTAGGATCCAACGTTTCATTTAGGTAGGTCAGATTTCTCACTGGAAGGATCGCTAGTGGCTTCTCAGCCAGTGCAGTTGTGACTGCGTAATTTCAACTTTGTTTTCCTTTAACACATGCTGACAGGTGAAATGTCTGCCCTGATATATCACAGTCCGTCATGTTAATAATCATTTCGCTCCCGAGTATCCTACAAGCGGTCAACTGAGGATTGCAAAAATTTTGCTATTGCCATTCTTGTACCCAAAGTATCTATTTGCTATATAACTTCTAGGTGCCAATTCACAGAATGAATAACGCCATCTTCAATATTATATCCCCAATGAAAAGTGCTCCACTTTCTAATGGTAGTACCTGTAGCGCCCCCAATCCACTTCTAGTGAAGAGGTGCAACACTGCCAAGATAAGGACTCCCCTCATCTTCACTTTGACCTGCAGCAAGCTGTGAACAGGGACTCCCATCACCCCGCACCCCCCCCCCTCCCCACCACCACCAGCTGTCTCGCAGTCATACATAAAGAAATCCTTACTTAGCTTATACGCAAATGAACATACACTCCTGGAAATGGAAAAAAGAACACATTGATACCGGTGTTTCAGACCCACCATACTTGCTCCGGACACTGCGAGAGGCCTGTACAATCAATGATCACACGCACGGCACAGCGGACACACCAGGAACCGCAGTGTTGGCCGTCGAAAGGCGCTAGCTGCGCAGCATTTGTGCACCGCCGCCGTCAGTGTAAACCAGTTTGCCGTGGCATACGGAGCTCCATCGCAGTCTTCAACACTGGTAGCTTTCCGCGACAGCGTGGACGTGAACCGTATGTGCAGTTGACGGACTTTGAGCGAGCGCGTATAGTGGGCATGCGGGAGGCCGGGTGGACGTACCGCCGAATTGCTCAACACGTGGGGCGTGAGGTCTCCACAGTACGTCGATGTTGTCGCCAGTGGTCGGCGGAAGGTGCACGTGCCCGTCGACCTGGGACCGGACCGCAGCGACGCACGGATGCACGCCAAGACCGTAGGATCCTACGCAGTGCCGTAGGGGACCACACCGCCACTTCCCAGCAAATTAGGGACACTGTTGCTCCTGGGGTATCGGCGAGGACCATTCGCAACCGTCTCCATGAAGCTGGGCTACGGTCCCGCACACCGTTAGGCCGTCTTCCGCTCACGCCCCAACATCGGGCAGCCCGCCTCCAGTGGTGTCGCGACAGGCGTGAATGGAGGGACGAATGGAGACGTGTCGTCTTCAGCGATGAGAGTCGCTTCTGCCTTGGTGCCAATGATGGTCGTATGCGTGTTTGGCGCCGTGCAGGTGAGCGCCACAATCAGGACTGCATACGACCGAGGCACACAGGGCCAACACCCGGCATCATGGTGTGGGGAGCGATCTCCTACACTGGCCGTACACCTCTGGTGATCGTCGAGAGGACACTGAATAGTGCACAGTACATCCAAACCGTCATCGAACCCATCGTTCTACCATTCCTAGACCGGCAAGGGAACTTGCTGTTCCAACAGGACAATGCACGTCCGCATGTATCCCGTGCCACCCAACGTGCTCTAGAAGGTGTAAGTCAACTACCCTGGCCAGCAAGATCTCCGGATCTGTCCCCCATTGAGCATGTTTGGGACTGGATGAAGCGTCGTCTCATGCGGTCTGCACGTCCAGCACGAACGCTGGTCCAACTGAGGCGCCAGGTGGAAATGGCATGGCAAGCCGTTCCACAGGACTACATCCAGCATCTCTACGATCGTCTCCATGGGAGAATAGCAGCCTGCATTGCTGCGAAAGGTGGATGTAAACTGTAATAGTGCCGACATTGTGCATGCTCTGTTGCCTGTGTCTATGTGCCTGTGGTTCTGTCAGTGTGATCATGTGATGTATCTGACCCCAGGAATGTGTCAATAAAGTTTCCCCTTCCTGGGACAATGAATTCACGGTGTTCTTATTTCAATTTCCAGGAGTGTAGAAATAAAACACTGCATATAACATGAACAAAACTTCCCGCTATCCTCATTTTCAACTGATACTTAATCGCTTATGATTATACAAGTAAACAGCACATACATTGTAACACAAAGATAAACTACTCTCCCCTACTTCTTTCGTCTTAATACACCCGGAAACTCCTGTAAAGGTCGTTCTAGGTTTTCATGCTTCCTCTTCTTCATACTAGTCACAGCTTAACGCTCAATGGATGACGGCAGCTGCGTTAACCCGTCTGGAACATTCTATAAATGGCTTAAGATGCCCAACACGAATAATGGTTGTTTGACTTAGAAACTAAAACTTGATTATTAACAGCGGTATTGTGTCAAATGTCTGATATAGTCCCTCATCGAGAGTTTCATAATTCTTATCTTTTGAAGCGTAGACTAATTGACTTTATACTGTGGTTGTTTGCCCACACGAGTTCCCAGTCGTTTTTGGCTCCCTGAACACACTCCCCAATTTCTCTCGCTGTTTTAGCAAAATCCTTGACGGACTCTCCATCCTTGCCATCTCTTTGCCTTATTTTGTCAAACAGCGGTGGCATTCACCTCCGGTAAGTTACCTCATAAAGTGACAATCCTGTAGAAGAGCAGACTTTTAAATTTTACTTGCTTATAACGAAGGATAAATACACGTCCGGCGGGGGTCAGGGATTTTCTCTGCCTCGTGATGACTGGGTGTTGTGTGATGTCCTTAGGTTAGTTAGGTTTAAGTAGTTCTAAGTTCTAGGGGACTGATGACCATAGCTGTTAAGTCCCATAGTGCTCGGAGCCATTTGAACCATTTTTGAAATACACGTCCCAATCATTATGATGTATGTTTACATAATGACATAACATCCTTCCTACTATGCGATGTTCCCTCTCTGTTCTACCATTAATGTGAGGTGCAATGGGCTAGCCCTTAACTTTTCAACCTTAGCAAATTACACAGCTGATTTACCAAATAAGGCACGAAGTGGTCCCTCAACAGTGATCATAATTTCTATCACTCCAAATCTGAGCACTCAGCTGGTTACCAATGCTTACACTGCATAGAAAAATGATCAATAATGGTTAACACAAACCGATTCCTGACTAGAGTCCTGTTGAATGGCGTGAGGACGTCATTGTAAAAGGTTCCAATGCTTCTACTAACCTCTGGCATGGCATTAACTTACAGCTCATATCTGCCCTCTGCACGTAGTCCCCACAACGCATAACATACCGAACAACATCTTCTTTCCTGGATATCTATCAATAGCATTCCGCATTCATTGTTCTACAATCCACATATCCTGACAATACGTGGTCACGCATTTCTTTCAGCACTTTCTCTTTTAGCTATGCTGGCACCACAACACACGGCACTAACTTCATTGTCTCCCACAAGAATCCGCACACACAGTGAATTGCAGCTTCAACACATACTGTTTACATTCCATGTCAGCCTTTTGCACTGCCTAACATTGTGCAAGGCTGTGACCCAGTGTTTGTATCACTGCTATTTTCCAGATTAAACTATCTACGTCCGTACCTTTCTTAAAAGGCTTGTTTATAACTTCATAATCGAAGTCAGTTACCCTCAGTGCCCATCTAACCAGTCTATTAGAAGGCGCCTTACTATTCGAGCGCCGCGCGGGATTAGCCGAGCGGTCTGGGGCGCTGCAGTCATTGACTGTGTGGCTGATACCGGCGGAGGTTCGAGTCGTCCCTCAGTCATGGCTGTGTGTCTTTGTCCTTAGGACAATTTAGGTTAAGTAGTGTGTAAAGCTTAGGGACTGATGACCTTGGCAGTTAAGTCCCATAAGATTTCACACACATTTGTTTGTTTTACTACTCGAGCAGGCGCACCGCTTGTCATAACATAAGCGCACATGTACTTTGTACACTGTTACATGGTAAATATGTATGAGTTAAATCACGGTTTAATTAAACCACGATAAAATAAACTTATATTACATTAGCTAAAGCACTGTCTAATTAGACAATATTAAAATATAGTTTCATTGTGCCACTCTTGCTGTATACAAGGGTCACCCCACAGTAATGACCCATTCAGTCAACTGAACAGCATAATTTTATCACATCCGGGTCAAACACATATTCGATAACTAATTGTGTCATAGGCAACTGCTTCATTGTGGAACTGTGCTGCTAACTCAGAACCTGGGACATTTTCTTGAACAGATTATATAATTTTTTCTCCCCTAACTCGCTATTGCTGCTCACTTGGACGCAAGGGAAGGAAACATATCGATATGTTAAATGAAACAATTACAGAGGAACATGTTTGGACTGGCTGTTGTAAAACACCAATGGAATGGTACAAGAAAAGTTATTTATGGTTGGTGCATTTTACACGTAGGCGGGCCAACTCAATGGTTAAGCACCAAAAACCGATACAGAGCTGCATGGTCAGTTACCACTTAAAACTTCATTCATTATGAATAACGTTGGAAATCCGCAATTCCATATATCACACTAACAATCTCTCTTTGGGTTATAGAGTAGTTCTTCCATGTTCTCTTCAACTGCCTAGAGACGTATGCTACTGCATACACCTCTCCATTTACTACTTAACTCAGAACACACCTTAGACTTTTATTAGAAGTATCGGTTGACAAAATAAACTGTCTCACGTAGTCTGGAAGAATTAGTTCTGCATTTGATGTCAATGCTTTCTCAAACTCTTCGAAGATTTCTTGACTTTCCTGAATGGGTTAGTTAAATATCTGCATGACCTCTTAACCATTCAGTCATTGTATTTGAAGTCAGTGGTGTATGTCAAAGACCTGAGGGCCCACAGGATCAATTCTGATACCTAGAAAATCACAAAACCTTTGCAGGCATGCAGCAGTGAGGCTGTGGTATTTTATGGTTTTTGGTTGGCAAAGCTGTCATGGTCTGGCATGTTATTCTCAAAGACTCAGTTAAAGAGTCGTAATTTCTTCAGATCTGTGTCACACTAACCTCTTCATTGAAGGGTGACATCCCCCATGCAGAAGGTATTGGTAACGGGTAGGTAGTGAGCGGTGGCACGTCACTCTTTCACTTTAACAACTTTTTCAGTCAGATTAACGCTCATATTTTACGTCATGATCTCGGTGTTTCCCAGTAATTCATTTGCTATGTGTAGTTTATGACTTTTTTCACGGAGAAATTGTGGGCAAAATGTCCTTATTATTGAATGTGTGACCTGTAGAGAACTTTTACCCCAGGGGCCATAGTGGAGGCAATGGAGAACAGGGAGAGAGGTGAATTGGCGGGCGATAAATGTTGAGTGCAGTGACCTGGCCATGTGAGTGATTGTGGAAAGCAGCGCTCAGTGGATCTTACCCACAGAGGAACTTCTGGCCGAAGCTCTCTTCTCCTTCCACTTAGGGTCGGACAGAAGGACGCCATTTCACAAAACGTTTCACCTGGGCCAGGCAGCAGCCTGTCGCAAAGGCAGCTGGATGGCAGAAAGTGGATGGAGGAAGCCATTTAAGAGAGACTGCTGTAAACTGAGCTTTTGTGAAAACAATGGGAAGGTCATAAGCCTCTGGGCATTCTCATGTTAGAAGCTGCGACGGTACGGACAGAACAGCTGGTGTACATGTTTAGCGGAGGCAGGACTGTAACAGTCCTCACCCCTGCCGCCAGGAAGCCATCACGTTCTTTCAGAGAGCGACAAAAACATATATTTCATGGGCACGACAATCTGGGAAGCTTCACAGTTTTCAGAAGCTAGAAAGAGTCAGCCCAGAAAGATTAAAATGTTCAAATGTGTGTGAAATCTTATGGGACTTAACTGCTAAGGTCATCAGTCCCTAAGCTTACACACTACTTAACTTAAATTATTCTGACGAAAAACACACACACCCATGCCCGCAGGAGGACTCGGACCTCCGCGCCGGGATCACCAGAGAGATTAGATCACTCCGTAAAGAGGGACTGGGGTCCCGTCTAGGTATATGTTGTTTTGTCACAACCTGGCTGTGTTTACCGTGAGAACTGCGTCTCCCTAGTTTAAAATCTTTTTTCAGCCAAGAGAGATTTGGGAGTCGCTGGTTGGCTCCTCTCAGGACATGCAAAGTAGAGGCACGCTCCCCCCCCCCCCCCCACCACCACCACCCCCCTCCACCCAACGTGGAAACGCTGGTGCTGTGTTTGGATTGGCTACCAAGTTAACAGACCAGTCAAGAGGAGAGATTCAGTGAGTAGAGTGTAGTTCGATTGGTCTGAGCAATGTTGGGGAATTTTCGTTTTTGCTAATTCCGCTCTCGTACCAAGGCTTTTGGGAAAGTTGAAGTGATTCTTTGGTTCTTTGTCTTTTGGTTCTTCCCTGGTGGAGAACTTCAGGTGTTTCCCTAAGGGTGAGATTTGTGGTCTGTATCTTGTGGTGGACTAAGAGCTAGTTGCAGTTTCCAACTATACCGACAGTGGAACTGTATATCATCTCGTGTGTCACGACGATGAACTTCTTCGTCCTGAGTCGGTCGTCTGACGTTTGACAATTCCAGCACTAATTGACGTGCCTGTGGGCCAAATTGAGTTGGCGCGATCAGCGAACAGTTGCACCTCACACTTAAATCTACTAGTGTTTTAGCGATCTGATAAGGAAGATTCTCGTGTTCTGATAATCAGAACGCCAGGCCGCGTAGTTTGCATATTTTCGTGGATGCGTCAGAACATAACAGCTGCCACAGTGCACCAATCCTCGCCCATACCGCGCCTTTTTCTGCTGCCGCCTGAATCAAGTTGAAAAGGTAAAGTGTTACTGAACTGACGTAAGGTTGTTAAATGATATTCATAGCTCCCTGTTCTCAGGTGAACAATAGTTTGTGGTATAACTGATTGTAGTTGATCCTATTTGAATAGAGTTGAGCCTTACAGTGGATTCATGTAAACAGAGTCAGACTGCGTTGCAAAAGGGGTTCAGAGGAGAATTAATGTAGCTTCCACCCCAATGCATGCTTTGCCTATCAGACACCATTTCTTAACTTATTTCTGTTTGTCATTTTTGTGCAAGATTTATCAGCTCGTTCTCCAGAAAGCTGTAATTACTAAAGGCTTAATATAAATAGTGATTATTTTGTAAACTTTAATACGTCACTGTTCTCGTTCATACTTCCTCTGTTATTCACTGTTTTTATTTTATTGTGGTGGTACATGTGTACACCACCAATTTAAGGTTCAGTCTTATTAAATTAGGTAATTTGATCATTAATTTCAGTTCGGGAAGTGATTACAGGCATAGGGCAAAAAAAATGCCACGGGTAAATTCACTAATTCATATACAGAAAATTAAGGGTGTAGCACACTATTTGAAGGTTTTTACAAAGATAATATCTTTCTTTATGTAAAAAGAATAACATTTAGCTTCACTCAGACATATATCTATGATAAAAGCAAGTGACGGCTTGCAGTACAGTGTGATTCCATGATGATGTTACAAAATTTCAACGATGATGGAGAAGAATAAATATATCAATTTGATGCAAGAGTACCTGTACGAGGAATGAGCAAGTCGAAGGCTATAAGCGAAAACCGTTCCGAAACCTCTGACAGTGGATTACATTTGCCGGTACTGTTGTTGATAAGGTTCTAGGGTAGGTAGGTTTCAGAGGTGGTAGTACTTGCCAAAACAAGAAAAAATGTCTAGTCAACATGGAATCTAAAATGCATGCCCTAAGAGCCATGAGCACTTGTTCAGTAGAGGAGATGAGTTTGACAATGCCAAAGATGAACAACTGCTCACATCTCCTCGGGTACCCATTTTAGAACCCATGTTTACTAGACTTTTTTCTTGTTTTGGTCCGTACTACAATCGCTGAAAGTTGCATACCCTACATTCTTAGCAAACGGGTACATGTATTCCACTGACAGAAGTATCAGAATGATTTTCGCTTGCAACTTTCGACTCGGTCGTTTCCGAACCACCGGCCCTTATCTCAAATAGATACATTTATCCATCTCTACCATCCTTGAAAGTTTGTAACATCATCGAGGAATCAGCCTGTGAAAGAGCACAGGTAGTTCCGGTTTTGAAGAAGGGTCATCGAGCAGATGTGGAAAACTATAGCTCTTTATCTCTGACATTGATCTGTTGTAGAATTTAAAAGATGTTTTTTGCTCGCGCATCATGTCATTTCTGGAAACCCAGAATCTACTCAGTAGGAATCAACATGGATTCCGTAAACAGCGATCGTGTGAGACCCAACTCGCTTTATTTGTTCATGAGAACCACAAAATATTAGATACAGGCTCCCAGGTAAATGCCATTTTCCTTGACTTCCGGAAGGCGTTCGATACAGTTCCGCACTGTCGCCTGATAAACAAAGTAAGAGCCTATGCAATATCAGACCAGCTGTGTGACTGGATTGAAGAGTTTTTAGTGAGCACAACACAACATGTTGTTCTCAATGGCGAGACGTCTACAGACGTTAAAGTAACCTATAGCGTGCCACAGGGGAGTGTTATGGGACCATTGCTTTTCACAACATATATAAATGACCTAGCAGATAGTGTCGGAAGTTCCGTGGGGCTTTTCGCGGATGATGCTGTAGTATACAGAGAAGATGTAGCATTAGAAAATTGCAGCGAAATGTAGGAAGATCTGCACCGGATAGGCACTTGGTGCAGGGAGTGGCAACTGCCTTAACATAGACTAATGTAATGTATTGCGAATACATAGAAAGAATGATCCTTAATTGTGTGATTAGATGATAGCGAAACAAACAATGGTAGCAGTTACTTCTGTAATATATCTGGGAGTATGCGTACGGAACGATTTGAAGTGGAATGATCATAGAAAATTAAATGTTGGTAACGCGGGTGCCAGGTTGAGATTCATTGGGAGAGTCCTTAGAAAATGAAGTCCATCAACAACGGAGGTGGCTTACAAAACACTCGTTCGACGTATACTTGAGTATTGCTCACCAGTGTGGGATCTGTACCAGGTCGGCTTGACAGAGGAGATAGACAAGATCCAAAGAAGAGCGGCGCGTTTCGTCACAGGGTTATTTGGTAAGCGTGATAGCGTTACGGAGATGTTTAGCAAACTCAAGTGGCAGACTCTGCAAAAGAGAAGCTCTGCATCGCGGTGTAGCTTTCTGTCCAGGTTTCGAGAGGGTGCGTTTCTGGATGAGGTATCGAATATATTGCTTCCTCCTACTTTTACCTCCCGAGGAGATCACGAATGTAAAATTAGAGAGATTCGAGCGCGCACGGAGGCTTTGGAGCAGTCATTCTTCCCGCGAACCATACGAGACTGGAACAGGAAAGGGAGGTAATGACAGTCGCACTTAAAGTGCCCTCCGCCACACATCGTTGGGTGGCTTGCGGAGTATAAATGTAGATGTAGATGTGTAGATGTAGATGCATACATACTTTTACAGGCCCCAGCATCTGTACAGTTGTTAGATGACATTTCTGATATGATTTCCTATTCAAAATATTCCGTACACACTATCCTCTAGAAGTGTACCCCAGGAATATTCGAACACCCTTTATATCTTATGTTGTTGTGGTGTTCAGTCCAAAAGCTTGTTGTATGCAGTATATCATGTGCAAGACTTTTCATCTCTGCATAGCTATTACAACCGACGTCCATTTTAGACTGTTTACTGAACTCAAGTGTTAGTATCCCTCCGCGATAGTAGCCCCTCGTTCTCAATTTGACGATTCCTTCATGCCTCAGGATGTGTCCTACCCACCGAACCTTTCTAGTAGTGAGGTTGTGCATAAATTTCTGTTTTCACTAATTTGTTTCAGTACCTCCTAATTCGTTATTCGATCTACCCATCGCAACTCCAGCGTTCTTGGGTAGCACCACGTCTCAAAAGCTTCTATTCAGTCCGTGTGTGAGCCGCCTACCGTCAACGTTTCACAACTATACGAGGCAATACTCCAGACAAATACGTGCAAAAAACAATCCCTAGAATTTAAATTTGTGTTAGATATTAACAAAATCACCTTCTTCAGAAATGCTTTTCTTCCTACTGCCAGTCTGTATTTTTATTCGTTCTACTTCAGCCATCGTCATTTACTTTGTTGCCCAAACAATAGAACTCATTACCAATTTTCTTGTCACATTTCTGAATCTAAGAGGGGCATTCAACAAGTAATGCAACAATATTTTTTGTG
This sequence comes from Schistocerca gregaria, assembly GCF_023897955.1. Taxonomy (NCBI): domain Eukaryota; kingdom Metazoa; phylum Arthropoda; class Insecta; order Orthoptera; family Acrididae; genus Schistocerca; species Schistocerca gregaria. The sequence goes on along the minus strand of NC_064923.1, from coordinate 650,770,950 downwards.
ACAGGTTATTGGTTTTATTCAGCATATCAACATACCAGCTTATTTTCCACTCTTTCGTTACAAAACCTCATATTGCAACATAATCTACTTTCAATGCGCCGTGTGCTGGGGGGGAGGGGGGGGGGGGCGTGTATGCCCGTATGGATCCGCTCTTCAGGTTGACATCGGACCCAACGCCATGGTGCATCAAAATGGTTCAAATGGCTGTGAGCACTATGGGACTTAACATCTGAGGTCATCAGTCCCCTAGAACTTAGAACTACTTAAACCTAACTAACCTAAGGACATCACACACATCCATGTCCGAGGCAGGATTCGAACCTGCGACCGTAGCGGTAGCGCGGTTACAGACTGAAGTGCCTAGAACTGCTCGGCCACAACGGCCGGCCTTGCTGCATCAATGACCTGATCACCATCAGCATACTGCTTTCCGCGGAGAGCGTTCTTCATTGGGGAACAGATGGATGTCGGAAGGTGCGAGATCGGGGCTGTAGGATTGATGAGGAAGAACAGTCCAATGAAGCTAGTTGTGAGACCTTGTGTTGTCTTGGAGAAGAAGTTAGTTTTCATTTTTGTAGCGATGTGCTGAAGTCGGTTCTTCCATTTCCTGGGAACGGTACAAAACACTTCAGAATTGATCGTCTTACCGTGAGGGAAGACATCAAACAGAACAACCCCTTCAGAGTCTCACAGGAAGGTCGCCATGACTTTACCATCTGAGTGTGCTGCTTTGAACTTTTACTTCGGTGGAGAAATGCAGTGGTACCACTCCATGGATTGCCCTTTTGTTTTCGATTTGAAGTGATGAACCCATGTTTCATCGCCTGTGATAATGTTAAACAAAAAGTTGTCAAGATAAGCCTCGTGATGCGCAAGCAGTTCCGCACATAGGATCCTTCGTTGTTGTTGTTTACTGTCTTCTGTTACGCGACAAGAAACTCAGTTGGCGCACCTTTGAGTGCCCCAATTGGTGGACGAGTGTGGCGGCACTACTAATAGAGACGTCCAGTTGAGCAGCGACGTGTCTGGTTTGATTCGTCGATCATCTCGAGTGAGAGACACAGCACGTTCCCATTGCAGGAGTCACAGTTGCGTGTGGCAAGTCGACACGTGGGAGATCGGACAGGTTTGCGCGATCTTGTTGCGGTGATGACAGAGGTCTCGCCCAATGACTCACCGTGCTTTTATAGGTCTCCTTAGACGTTCTACAAGCGCCTATGAATATCTGATGTGCTCTGGTTCTCAGCCAAAGGAAACTCAGTGACACCTCTCTGCTTCGAAAGCATGTCCATTGCAGACGCCGTTTTGAAGGCTATATTTAACTCCACCAGCTACCACAACTTCATGAAACTATAGGGACTTAAGCGGGATACTGCACAGTGCCCACAAAAAATTCCGTATTTTTTCAACCGAAAATTTTCGAGGAAAAAAAACTGTTCATCTTAGAATATCTTTTCAAGACACCGTTCATTCTGTTCATCTGGTCATTCAAGTCGTTTGCTGTCTGTGACAGAATTGCAATATCATCTGCAAACTGAAATTTAACTCTCTGTACAAATTTTTCCTTGGTTCCCTTTACAGCTTGCTCAATGTACAGACTGAATAATATCAGGAAGCTGCTAAACCCCGTCTTAACTACTGCTAAGTTTTCATGTCCTTACTGCAGTCTGCTTTCTGTACAAGATGTGAGTAGCTTTTCGCTCCTTATATTTTACTCCTGCTACCTTCAAAATTTCAGACAGTGTAATCCAATCAGTACTGTCAAAAGCTTTCCCAAATAGATAAATGTTATAAACGAAGATTTGCCTTTCCTCAACCTATTTTCTAACGTAGGATGCAGAATCAGTATTTCTCCAAAAACCAAACTGATATTCCCTGTGGTCAGTTTCTGAGGTTTCTCCATCCTTTTGTAAATAGTTCGTGTCAGTGTTCTACAGCCATGACTTATTAAATTGATACTTCGGTAAAATTCATACCCAGCTTCATCTACGTTCTTCAGAATTGGAATCCTTTCATTCTTCTTGAAGGCTGAGGGTATTTCCCTATGTCATATATTTTGCACACCAGATTGAATAGCTTATTATGCCTGACTCTTCCAACGATCTCATTAATTCTGAGGACATGGCGTCTATTTCAAGTCATTATTTCGACGTAGGTTTTACAGAACTCTCTCAAATTCTTCTCGCCGTATCGCATTTCACCTACTTCTCTTTCTACAATATTGTCCTCAAGTCTGTTCCTCTTATACGGGCCCTTTATGTACACCTTACACTTTCTTTCCCTTATTTGCTTAGTACAGGTCTGGTGCCTGAGCTCTTAACACTCATACAGGTGCTTCTTTTTTCTCAAACTTTTCTTTAATTTTACTGTACATTGATTCTGTAATTCCCATCGTCATTCTCGCTTCTATAGCCTTCTACTGCCCGTCTAGCCGTTCCCACTTCACCATTTTCCACTTTCTGTCAATTCCATTCTAGAGACGCATGTATTCCCTTTCACCTGCTTTATTTGCTGCATTTTTATATTTTCTCCTTTTGTCAGTTTGATTCAACATCTCGTCCGTCATCCAATACTCATCGCTTGGTCAGTTTGATCCTGTGCTGCGATCACTGTTTCGTGTCTCAAGGCTATCCATTTGTCTCTTAATTTCTCACTTGCTTGCAAATTTTCAGGTTTTGACTACAGCTCATTATAGACAGAGTCCAAACCTGCCCCTGGAAATTCTTTGCAGTTTAAAATCTAGTTTTGGAATCTCTGTCTCACTATTACGTAATCTATTTGAAGCTTTCCGGCGTCTCTAGGACAATTTCACGCACATACTCTTCTTTCGTGATTTTTCAATCATGTAAGCTTCGTGACTCATAAATCCCTATCCAGTCCTTATGATTGACTGACCGCATGGTTATCTCGAAGGTCCTGTACGAAATTCATATAGTCTCACCACTCTACGGATTTGAAAGATTAGCATAACGGACTGAAAGGCAAGTAGCGGTGGTTAAGATGCTCGTGCCTCATTCGAGGAGAAGGAAGGAAGATTCTGGTTCTACGTGCAGTTGACGTGTTTCTTTGAGACAGAGCATACTGAAAAGTTAGGCAAGGAAACCGCCCGCTATCTTGTTGATCGAAAAATGAAATTTGGAAATTTGTGGTAAGGTCTTATGGGACAAAACTGTTGAGTTCATCGGTCCCTAAGCTTATACACTACTTAATGTAACTTAAACCAACTTACGCTAAGGACAGCAAACACACCCATGCCCGAGGGAGGACTCGAACCTCCGATGGGGGAAGCTTCACGGACCGTGACAGGACGCCTTAGACGCGCGACTACCCCGTGCGGCTCGAAAAATGACAGCACTTGCTCGGCGTGGTTTAAGGAATCCTGAACCGAGATAGGCAGACCATGATTGGTTAATAGCTAACCCTGAATACGATTCTGGTTTCTTAATCACTGCGACGTTCTCGATCAGTTGTATATTATTCGAGTTACGGGATCTTAGTTTCTCTAAATGATTGTACGCGCAAGAGGGGAGAGGTGTATTTTAAAGTAAGACCAATACATTTTTCCATACAATACGGCATCCAAGTGTCCTCTGTAAACGGTTTTACACCTTTTTCGACGATATTCGACATGTATTCAAAAGAACAATAAAGCATTGTAGTGGTTGTCGTCTGTAGTGAAGCATCTTTTTAAAACTTTCGGATTTTGTGATAAAATTAAGGCCCAAATACAAGTTTGTGCTGGAAATTAATGCCCATAAGCTTTTATGTGAAAAATAGAAGAAACGTTAATGACATCCTACATCTTTAGTCCTCATGTTTACATATTTACTTCTTAACATTCACCCTGGCGACGAACACATTTCTCACAACGAGAGACCACTTTGCTGGTGCAGTCACTGTGGGATGTTTGATTTTATTAACGGAGCCACAACCTCATGTCTCCTTCCATAGCTTATCACTATCAAAGTGATGTACTCGAAAGTGTTCTTTAAATTTTGGAAATCGGCTGGGGGCAAGTCAGGACAGTATGGAGGAACATCGATGACAGTGATCCCAAGGCGTGGGATTGTTCCACATGCCGCTGCCCTCGTTTGTGGTGTGGCTCTGTCATGCTAAAGAAGACGGTGCTCCGTATATGGACAAACTCTTCGAATTCGAAACGCAGTTACATCATTCTGTTTCTCACGCACCGACATTGTTACGTTACACACCGCTATGTTACTGGCTACAGTTTATGTCTCTCTCTAGCGGCAGAGGGCTGCAAATGTGTAAAGATAAAAAATAAAAATGTAGAATGTCAATAACGTTTGTTCTTCGTGAAACTCTTCGAGAGAATAAAGAATTCGAAGGTATTACTTTTCAGTATTCCCTCTGAAAGCAGGCTTTTTAGGTTTTTATGTTGGTAACGCCACGTAGTGCTCTGTATGAAAGTCACTGACTGTGCTGTGTGCAGTATGTGGCTGGTTGGACTCATTGTTGGAATATTCGCTTGTGTAGTGTTGTGCAGTTGGATGTGAACAGCTAGTAGCGTTGGGCAGTTGCAGGTGAGCCGCCAGCAGTGGTGGATGTGGAGAGAGAAATGGCAGAGTTTTGAGAGGTCTCTATAAGCGGTCGATCTGGACTTGAGTCCACCAGAGAAAGGAAATTTGTAAAGTTGGTTTTCATTAACTGATGGATATATATGATGACTTTTAACATTATTAAGGTAAATACATTGTTTGTTCTCTATCAAAATCTTTCATTAGCTAACTATGCCTATCAGTAGTTAGTTCCTTCCGTAGTTAGAATCTTTTATTTAGGTGGCAGTATTGGCGCCGGCTGTATTGAAGTAGTTCGAGTGACGAAGATTTTTGTGAGGTAAGTGATTCATGAAACGTATACGTTATTGTTAGTCTGGGTCACTCTTTTGTAGGGATTATTGAAAGTTAGATTGCGTTGCGCTAAAAATATTGTGTGTCTGTTTAGTGATGATCAGAATAAGTAAAGAGAAAACTGATTGAGTACGTTCAGTTTTGCTCACCTGTTTGAAAATCAAATAACGTTGAAGTTTACCAGCACAGTCATTCATACATAAGAAACATCCCCTTGAAATAAGTTCTCTCTTTACTTATTCTGATAATCAATAAAGTGACACACAATATTTTTAGCGCAACGCAATCTGACTTTCAATAATCCCTACAAAAGAATGGCACAGACTAACAATAACCTATACGTTTCATGAATCACTTACCTCACAAAAATATCCGTTACTCGAACTACTGCAATACAGCGAGCGCCAATACTGCCAGCTAAATAAAAGATTCTAACTAAGGAAGGCACTAACTACTGATTGGCGTAGTTAGCAAATGAAAGATTTTGATAGAGAACAAACAGTGTATTTACCTTAATAATGTTCAAAAGTCATCATATATATCCATCAATTAATGACAAAAATCTTTACAAATTTCCTTTTTCTGGCGGAGACAAGTCCAGATCGTCCGCTTATAGAGACCTCTGAGACCTCTCAAAACTCTGGCATTTCTCTCTCCACATCCAGCACTGCTGGCGGCTCACCTGCAGCTGCCCAATGCTACGTGCTGTTCACATCCAACTGCCCTACACTACAATAGCGAATATTCCAACAATGAGTCCAACCAGCGACAGACTGCACACAGCACAGTCAGTGATTTTCATACAGAGTGCTACGTGGCGTTAGCAACATAAAAACCTAAACAGCCTACTTACACCGCCTTCGTTGGTACAGAGGAGTGCCACCTCCAGTATCAAGTGAAAACAGTTCTGGCATCTGTGAAGTTTTCTTAGAGGTGAAAAGTTTCACATCAGAATTCGATAAGCTTTCGATTCCTGTTTTTTCTTAAGCTCGGAATCTACTGAAAAGATAAAGAGCCCCTTCACAATTCGTTGGTACTACAATACGTAACTGAATAGTTCCGATTAGCATGCGTGCAGCAATGTACCCCACCTGTACCAATACCATCACCTGCCGAAAAAACATGTTTCGTCATCTTGAACGATTTAAAGAATATTAAACAAGCTCAAGTTACGCGAGGCAACTTCTAGACTCCAAAATTATAATAAATGCGTGATTAAGTGCGAGTTGTGGTAAAGAAGCTAACAGTCACGTTTAAGATGATTTATTTCCAGCTATAGTTGAGACCAATGCTCGAATCTCGAATTTATAGAGCATGAGTCACCAAACCATTCTCTTGAATCCTCAGTAGAGTCTTTATCCTCAAATTGTCCGCACTTAATCTACAAATTTTCGACCTTACATTCAAGAAACCGGTAACGAAGAAAAATTTGGTGAATGCTACTAGTATGAGCTGTCTTTAGGGCTGCGTGACGTTCACGATCCGTGAAAAAGTGTCGTCGGAGAGGATCGGAGGAATGTTGGCCTCGCGTGTTCTCACGTTGAGTTGGCTTCGACTGGGGGAACAGCCGTTCATTAGGACGCCATACATCTCGCGCAGTCTCGTTTTGTCCCGGCGAGCTACATCAGCCGTTATTTATGATTACTGCGCGCTCCTTAATGGAGTCACGAAACGCATTAATCAGGAAATGAGCCTCGTATAAGGTTACCGCTACCAGATTGTTTGCACTAAATCACTATTTCTTGCCGTGCTGGCGAACGGACTGTTCCAACATTCGAGTAAAAAAAAGAAAATGCACAGTTCTTCAAACGTCTGTTGAGATGGTGCTCGTTGGGGTTGCATAGCTATCACAACGAAAATCGTACCGCTAGGTGAAGAACATTTCACAAAGAGATTACCATACACCGAATGCTCGTAGACGTTTACAGTACATTAACTCTCTCATATTCTGATGAGGGTATAATCCACTCATCTGATTGCGCTAATGCGTGAAAATACTGCAGTTACATTGCCACAATTTTGCTTTGTTCGTTTATTTGAACGGGCGACAGGCAGCATAACTTAGTCATTTCATGGTAATCACTCACTTGCTGGCTTGATGCTGCTCTCCATGCTGGTCTATCCTGTGCTAGCCTGCACGTCTCTCCATGCTGGTCTATCCTGTGCTAGCCTGCACGTCTCTCCATAACTACTGCAGCCTACCATTCATTTAAATCCGCTTACAGCATTCAAGCCTTGGTCTCTCTTGTTAATTCCTTGAAGCCTCAGGATATGTCCTGTCAACCGATCCCTTCTTTTAGTCAAGTTGTGCCATAAATTCCTTTTTTCCTAAGTTCGTTTCAGTACCTCCTCATTTTGTATTCGATCTACCTACCTAATTTTCAACATTTCTATATGGCACCACATTGCAAATGCTACTAACTTCGTCTTGTCTGAATTGCTATCGTCCACTTCCATACAACGCTATTCTCCAGACAAATACCTTCAGAAAAAACATCGTGACAATGAAAATTGTATTTGATGATTATAAATTCCACTTCTCAGAAATGCTTTTGTCCCTATTGCCTGTCTGCATTTTATATCATTTCTACCTTCACTATCATCAGTTATTTTGCTGCATAAATAAAATACTCAGCTATTATTTTAGTGTGGCACTTCCTACTCTAATTCCGTTAGCATCGTCTGATTTAATTTGTACTTAAAGACAGTATTTATGTATTTGAAAACCAGACAATATTTTTTGTATATATACCTCGTTACCACATGCTGTAGATTTCTTGGATTTTATGTAATTTGGTGTAGGTGATTTGTTTCACAGTATGCATCTGCAACCTTATAGAACTTAATGTAGAACAGTTATTTACTTATAAAATTGCGACTGGGCGTCTTATGGGAACGTGGGAGTAGCCGTGATGCGTGCTTCGTTTACTCCATGCAAGTGCAGCGGACGTTAGATATTAGTTATTACTCTTTGACTGTTAGTTCAGTTAGTTTTCTTTTCTGAGTTGGATAAATAAATTTTTTTTGTGCAAATCTGTATGTGGGTTTAATTTGTTGCAGATATTATTGGTGACCCCGAAAAAAATAAGAAAAGCTCTCGCAACTTAATATTGTGAGGCAGTTTCGCCAAAGTTGGAAGAAGCTAACAAAATTCTGCAAGCAACAAACGACGACATGCGACGGCTAAAGCAAGAGATTGGGCTTTTGGAGCTCGCAACGCCGAAGAATGATAGCAAAACGGAATCCATGAATTCGCAAAATCAGGTAATAGCAGCCACACTAAGAGTTTACCACATGCCGAAGATTTTTCACGTATGAATGCGCCGTTCTCAACTGCTCCATGGTTGCATTTAAGAGCTCCTCCATTCACGCCTGCGCAACCAGACGTGTGGTTTGCATAATAGAGAATATCTCTGAGCAACAACGCATAACCAAAGACCGCGAAAAATTCACTCTCGCAATTAGCAACCTGCATAAGAGGACAGCATCGATAGTCTCCCATATAATCATACATCCGGCGCTCCAACAATCATACACCACACTTAAAACGGCGTTGATCGCTTGGTGCATGAAATAACCTGAAAAGCGTCTTTCCCAAGTGATGTATCAGGAAAAACGCGGGGACAGAAGTCCATCTGAATTCTGGAGACATTTAAGCGCTATAGTCGACGCAATGATATGCAATGAATTGTTACTGCACGTCTGGCATCAACAGCTTCCTCCTCAAGTTCAACTGACGTTGGATGCGTACGAAGGACAGTTTCTCGACAAGCAACTGCAAATAGCTGGCAGAGCTTTCGCTACTCAACAGTCGACGTAGCGTCCGTAGCAACGGATGCCAATGATGGCTCATTGGAATGGTTAGAAGAATCGAAGTGAAGCTGTGCAGCCAAAGATTACACACAAAAATCGGGCATCGCTGAGTGGATCAGGAAACCGCAAGACGCGATGGAAAATATGGCTACTCGGCTATATAACTTCGAGCTGCAGACATCCACCAGGTCCACCAGCAATAAGAAGAGGTCACACTCCAAGCAGGATCAAGCTCACGCCGATAATTTTGCTGATATCACAGACGATTCCGGCCACAAGCTACGAGACGCACAAAACCTTGTGGATAAACAAAGGGCGAGGACAACCCGCCCTAGGGCCAACGGCTGCGGCACTCACGAATGGCGCCGTGTACTAACGAGGAACTAGGTGACAGTTGCAGGAAGCAACACGCACAGTCAAGGTAAGGCACCTGAAGGCTTCCCTTGTGAAATACCTTTATGACACTTTGCGTCACCCTGGGACTATAAGTTAACATCGCACATATTTCAAGTGGTTAATAGACTCCCAGGCCTCGACTTCCTCATAGACACCGGTCCGGAAGTGAGTACCTTGCCAGCCCCGAGTTTTGTTAAGAAGGACACGTGGGAGCGTCTGAAATTGATAGCAGTTGACAATTCAAGTATAAACAAATGGCGTTATAAAGAGCTCCCGATAGATATTGGTTTATCTACACGTTGCAAGTGGAATTTTGTAGTGGCAGATATAATACAGCAGACCTCAGGCGCAGATTTCTTGTCTGATTTTGCACTCACCGTGGACTTGGCAAATAACTCTCTTACTGGAGGATGAAATAGTGGCATGATAAAAGGTTTTCGGTGCAATGCGGCAGAGGGTGTTTTAGGAGTAGCCAGTAGCTCAGCTACACAGTCTACCCAACAAGAAGCCATAAAGACTGCAATAGTTAAACACAATACAGTGCATTATATACGGACCACCCCAGGTCCGCCAATATCAAGACGCGTCCGCAGATTAGCCCCAGAGCGATTAGCGGAGAAAAAAGCGATATTTGAGAAGATGCTCTAGGCTGGAGTAATTAAAAGGTCTGCCAGTTCTTGGGCGTCCCCTCTCCACCTAGTACGCAAGAAAGACTGCACATGGCGTCCCCGTGGCGAAATTATTCTCAGTACTGGATTGTCATATGGTATACGATCAGATTCCTGTGGCTCCGGCTGACGTGGCGAAGACGGCGGTGATCACACCATTTGGGCTATTCGAATTTCTCTTTATGCCATTCGGACTTAAAAATGCGGCCAAATACTGTCAAATATTCATTGATGAACTGTTCCTGGAATTACCTTTCTGTTATGCATATCTGGATGATATTTTAGGATTCTCAGAGGATATCCAATCACATTATAGACATAGTGACGAGGTACGAGAGAGGATCGATACATATGCAGTAGTGTTAAATGAACGCAAATGCGTCATGAGCAAGAGTCAAGTAACTTTTCTCGGCTATATAGTCTCAGCCAACGGTATACATCCGTTACCGGAGAAGATCGACATGTTGCGCAATCTACACAAACCTTCAGGCTACAAAAAAATTAGGCGTTATTTTGGTATGGTAAACTTTTACCGGCGTTATTTACCTATTACCGCCGAAACACGGGCACCTCTTACGAATGCACGGGCTGGCAAGAACCCACAGGAAAGCGAAAGCTGCAATGGACACCAGAAATGACCAAAGCTTTCGGCGACTTACGAAGAAGTTTAGAGGAGGCAGTGTTACTTGAGCACCCCATATATGCAGCACCGTTGGGTATTGTAGTAGACTCCAGCCAGGTCGCAATTGGTGCAGCCTTGCAACAACAGATCGATGGACATTGGCAACCTCTAGTTTCTTCTCAAAGAAGCTGCAACTCCGACAGACAAAATGGAGTGCATATGACAGAGAGTTGTTGGCAATATATGGAAGCGTCAAACATTCCCGCCCGTATACTGAAGACAGCCGAGTAACAATTTTCACTGATCATAAACCTATAGTGTTAGCTTTCAGCAACATCAGCGATAAGTGCTCACCAAGGCAGCTACGGCACATCGAGTTTGGCAGCCAATTCACCACAGATATAAGGCATATCAGACATGAGGGAAATGTGGTTGCAGATTACATTTCTGGTGTTTGTGGTGTGATCAGCACAATAAATTACGAAGAACTCGCGACATCGCAGGAAGCGGATCTGGATCTACAGAGGTTACTGACGGACTACATCTACATCTACATGACTACTCTGCAATTCACATTTAAGTGCTTGGCAGAGGGTTCATCGAACCACAATCATACTATCTCTCTACTATTCCACTCCGGAACAGCGAGCGGGAAAAACGAACACCTAAACCTTTCTGTTCGAGCTATGATTTCTCTTATTTTATTTTGATGATCATTCCTACCTATGTAGGTTGGGCTCAACAAAATATTTTCGCATTCGGAAGAGAAAGTTGGTGACTGAAATTTCGTAAAAAGGTCTCGCCGCGACGAAAAACGTCTATGCTGTAATGACTTCCATCCCAACTCGTGTATCATATCTGCCACACTCTCTCCCCTATAACGCGATAATACAAAACGAGCTGCCCTTTTTTGCACCCTTTCGATGTCCTCCGTCAATCCCACCTGGTAAGGATCCCACACCGCGCAGCAATATTCTAACAGAGGACGAACGAGTGTAGTGTAAGCTGTCTCTTTAATGCACTTGTTGCATCTGCTAAGTGTCCTGCCAATGAAACGCAACCTTTGGCTCGCCTTCCCGACAATATTATCTATGTGGTCCTTCCAACTGAAGTTGTTCGTAATTTTAACACCCAGGTACTTAGCTGAATTGACAGCCTTGAGAATTTTACTTTTTATCGAGTAATCGAATTCCAACGGAGTTCTTTTGGAACTCATGTGGATCATCTCACACTTTTCGTTATTTAGCGTCAACTGCCACCTGACACACCATACAGCAATCTTTTCTAAATCGCTTTGCAGCTGATACTGGTCTTCGGATGACCTTACTAGACGGTAAATTACAGCATCATCTGCGAACAGTCTAAGAGAACTGCTCAGATTGTCACCCAGGTCATTTATATAGATCAGGAACAGTAGAGGTCCCAGGACGCTTCCCTGGGGAACACCTGATATCACTTCAGTTTTACTCGATGATTTGCCGTCTATTACTACGAACTGCGACCTTCCTGATAGGAAATCACGAATCCAGTCGCACAACTGAGACGATACCCCATAGCTCCGCAACTTGATTAGAAGTCGCTTGTGAGGAACGGTGTCAAAAGCTTTCCGGAAATCTAGAAATACGGAATCAACTTGAGATCCCCTGTCGATAGCAGCCATTACTTCGTGCGAATAAAGAGCTAGCTGCGTTGCACAAGAGCGATGTTTTCTGAAGCCATGCTGATTACGTGTCAGTAGATCGTTCCCTTCGAGGTGGTTCATAATGTTTGAATACAGTATATGCTCCAAAGCCCTACTGCAAACCGACGTCAATGATATAGGTCTGTAGTTAAATGGATTACTCCTACTACCGTTCTTGAACACTGGTGCGACCTGCGCAATTTTCCAATCTGTAGGTACAGATCTATCGGTGAGCGAGCGGTTGTATATGAGTGCTAAGTAGGGAGCTATAGTATCAGCGTAATCTGAAAGGAACCTAATCGGTATACAATCTGGACCTGAAGACTTGCCCGTGTCAAGCGATTTGAGTTGCTTCGCAACCCCTAAGGTATCTACTTCTAAGAAACTCATGCTAGCAGATGTTCGTGTTTCAAATTCTGGAATATTCCATTCGTCTTCCTGGTGAAGGAATTTCGGAAAACTGCGTTCAATAACTCCGCTTTAGCGGCACAGTCGTCGATAACAGTACCATCGGCACTGCGCAGCGAAGGTATTGACTGCGTCTTGCCGCTTGTGTACTTTACATACGACCAGAATTTCTTCGGATTTTCTACCACATTTCGAGACAATGTTTCGTTGTGGAACCTATTAAAGGCGTCTCGCATGGAAGTACGTGCCAAATTTCGCGCGTCTGTAAATTTTAGCCCATCTTCGGGATTTCGCCTTCTTCTGAACTTCGCATGCTTTTTCCGTTGCCTCTGCAACAGCGTTCGGACCTTTTTTGTGTACCACTGGGGATCCGTTCCATCTCTTACCAATTTATGAGGTATGAATCTCTCAATTGCTGTTGCTACTATATCTTTGAATTTGAGCATCTCGTCTACATTCGCATAGTCAGTTCGGAAGGAATGGAAATTGTCTTTTAGGAAGACTTCTAGTGGCACTTTATCCGCTTTTTTAAATAAAATTATTTTGCGTTTGTTTCTGATGGGTTTGGAAGAAATGGTATTGAGCCTAGCTACAATGACCTTGTGATCACTAATCCCTGTATCAGTCATGATGCTCTCTATCAGCTCTGGATTGTTTGTGGCCAAGAGGTCAAGTGTGTTTTCGCAACCATTTACAATTCGCGTGGGTTCGTGGACTAACTGCTCTAAATAATTTTCGGAGAATGCATTTAGGACAATCTCGGAAGACGTTTTCTGCCTACCACCGGTTTTGAACAAGTATTTTTGCCAACATACCGAGGGTAGGTTGAAGTCCCCACCAACTATAACCGTACACAACAGGGTTACACTTACAGCCGATACTCACGCCAGAAAGAAGGCTTAAGTTATGGTGCGATATATCACGGCAGAAGCCGCGCCCATAGATTGGTTCAAATGGCTCTGAGCACTATGGGACTTAACATCTATGGTCATCAGTCCCCTAGAACTTATAACTACTTAAACCTAACTAACCCAAAGACATCACACAACACCAAGCCATCACGAGGCAGAGAAAATCCCTGACCCCGCGCCCATAGATTCCACAACAATTTCATGAGGCAATATTTGACAGTGTTCATGGCTCGGTACACCCAGGGGCAAATGCCACGAACAAGTTACTGACAACAGGTTTCGTCTGGCTATCGATTAAAAAGGACGCCAGGGAGTGACTTCGCTCTTGCCTACAATGTCAGCGCTGTAGTGTAGGACGACACGTTCACGCGGATCACCAGCAAGACTCGCTCATGTCAATCTGGACTTGGTGGGTCCACTCCTAGTTTCGGATGGGCCTAAGTACTTGTCAATAGTGATAGACAGATGCACGAGATGGGCGGAGGCCATTCGGATCACTGTCGTAGCGACAGAAACTGTTGCAAAGGCGGTTGGTTTCTCAACAGGTAGCTCACTTTGGGTCTCCCTTCATATCACAACAGATCAAGGCCGCCAGTTCGAGTCTAGTCCGTTCAAGGAGCTAGCTAATTTGTGTGGGTTTCAGCACCACCATGCAACAAGCTACCATCTAGCGAGCAATGGTGTGGTGGAATGGTGGCACAGGACATTGAAGGCAGCTCTCATGTGTCATCAGAGATGCTGGACAGAAGCATTACCACTGGTTCTCCTTGGGTTACGGACGGCATACGGGACGGATATCGGTGCCTCAGTAGCGCAATTGGTGTATGGGGAACCACTGAGAATCCCGCCAGATTATCTAACAGCCGCCGCATCACCAATGCCAACAAACCCCTCATCACTGATACGTGAAATCCGTGACCATGTGGAAACAATGAGAAGACATACAATATCTAGACATGATGAGCGACCAGTTTTCGTGCAGAAGGCGTTGGCAGACTGTACTCATGTCATTCTCCGCACAGATTCAGTCAGAGCGCCACTACAATCTCCATATGTTGGACCTTATCGGATAGTACGACGCAACACCCATAGTATGGACATATCATAGAACAACAAAACTATTAGAGTTTGTTTTTGTGGGGGGCGGGGGGGGGGGGCGTTCCTGCATTTGAAAATTTTCAAGTCAGTGTTGTCGTTTGTTGGGCTGTGTTTCAAGTCCATAAGGTGTTCAGAAAATGTAAGAAGACAGCTGTTGCTTTTTAATGTTCTTCTGTGTTCTGTGTTTCTGGTACTAAGGTTCCTCCTTGTCTGTCCTACAGAAATCGATTTACCGTTTTGGCATGTCACTTGATAAGTACTAGATTTGTTGTGTTTCTCTGTGCTTGTGTTTATTGCTCTTAGTTTTCTGTGTACTGGTTGTCTGTCCTATGAGCTATTTAGTCCTTGTTTTTTGAATATGTTGCCTATTATAATGGCTGCTTTGCTGTTGTAAGTGAAAGTGGACCATTTTATTGTTGTTATGGGTGTTTCTTCTTCATGTGTGCTCCTGTGTGTGTTCTGTGTTTGTGTTAGGTGCATTTATATTCTGTGTGTCTGTATGTTTAAGTTGTTGACAGGTTGTTTGTTTTTGTGGGTGAGTATACCCTCTAATTTTTGCTTTAATTCTGCGATTCAGTTTCTCTGTAATGTTTGTATCATATCCATTCTCTATAACTATTTGTTTGATTGTAATTCACAATTTGTAGTTATCTTCACTTTGTGGAGTTTTGTTCAATCTGTGCAGCATATACTGGAAAGTGGATAGTTTTGTGCACAATCCGATGACTAGAGTATTTGTGTACGGTGTGCTGGTGGTGGTAGCTTTCCTGAATATGGAGAACTGGTGTTGGTTGTTGTGTCTGTGTATGATGAGGTAAAGGAAACTTAACGTTTTGTAATTTTCTCTTCCTACAGTCAACTAAGATTGTGAAGTTATTGGATGTGAGTCTGTTTTTAATCTAAAAAACATATGGCGTCATCTGTATAGCGATTCCCGTAAACTACCCTATAGTGTTTGGGTCTTACTATTATTTCAAACATTTTTCTTTCAGTGTGATTGAGATAAATGTAGGCAGGTGTCACCTGACCTGTGACCCCATGTGAAGTGAGTAGTTAGTGGAACTGGCTGTCAGTCAGAAATAATTTTTCTGTGTCATCAGTTTTAGAATGCTAGCAATTTCTTTTTCGTGGGGTCTGGGAATGGAATTCTGTTGTTCTAATTGTATGAATGATCTTGTGTGGATCATATTTTCAGCTTTAGACAAATAAGTTAGAAGCTATATTCTAAGAGTCAGGAAGCATGCCTAATATTTCTAGAATGAGTAAAAAGCGCGTGATACCCATCAACTCACTTGGGAGGGTGGGAGTGTATTGGTGTAGAATATATCGTACGAAGCAGTTAAAGTAGGGAGAAAGATGAGTGAGACATTCGAAACATTGAAAGGACTTAGAATGGACTAAGTATATCGCCAACTCTGTTTAAAATATATGTACAGTATGTATTGGAACGGTGGAATCAGTGATTCAGAGGAATTGGAATTTCTTTCCAGCATTGTACTATCTACTCATTATTATTTGTCGATGATTAAGTACTAATAGCACGAAATAGAAAGTATGTCAAATTTATCATAAAGAAGTTGACGGAAGCATTTGAACGAGGCGGTCTTAGAATAAATATGAGCAAAACAGAATATTTAGTAGTGGGAGGAGATGGATGAGGTATAGTACTGCTGCAAGGAACTATAAAACCTGTAAAACAGTTTAAATACTTAGGGTCGATTATCCACTCCTCGGAAGGCTGTGAAGCAGATGTGGAACGTAGGATCCACCAGGCAATAGGAGCAATTAAAATGCTAAATGTAGTGTTGTGGAACCGGACAATATAAAAAAAACAAAGAGGAGGATTCTGAAAAAACTAGTGGAATGTATACTAACACACTGTGAAGAAGAATGGACGCTGGGGGAGCGGTAGAGAAGCAGAGCACGTGTAGCACAGATGAATGGAATTAGGAGACCAGCCAGGATATCCAAAATAGAGCGGAGAAGAAAAGAGGAAATGAGAGAAGTGATGGATATGGAACAACGAGTCGTGCAAATAATAAAAAATGGCTCCCTTCAATAGTATGGCCATGTACGGCGAATGGAGCAAGGACGATGTCCAAAAGCAATCCTGGAATGGTCGCCACCAGGAAGAAGAAAGCACGGACGGCCGAGGTTAACATGGAGAGCGGGAGTAATTGGAATGATGAAGAAGAGAGATGTCAAAGAGGAAGATGACATGATCATGAAAGCTGGCGAATGGGAATATGGGACAACCGCTAGAGTTTGGAGAAGCCCTTAAGAGGAAAGCAAGCGACAGTTTTTTTTCATCAGAATTTATAGACTTCTGTTTTTAATTGTTAGCACAAGCAGTAGAACACGAGAGATAGCCATGAAGTTTTGATTATCGCATTGAAAAAATCAAATTACTTTCTTATTTCTTTCTTTTCAGGCACATGTCGGCAATCCTGGTACACATTAACATACCCGCGTCACAGTACTGAAGCACGAATACAGGCGAGCCAAATCAAAATAGCATAGCCCACTGGTGAAGTATAAATTTTACTGTAGTACAACCAAATTACTCGAGGAAGATGGTACGCCGGCCGGAGTGGCCGAGCGGTTCTAGGCGCTACAGTCTTGAACCACAGGTTCGAATCCTGCCTCGGGAATGGATGTGTGTGACGTCCTTAGGTTAGTTAGGTTTAAGTAGTTCTAAGTTCCAGGGGACTGATAACCTCAGAAGTTAAGTCCCATAGTGCTCATAGCCATCTGAACCTTTTTTGAGTCTGACGGGAGGCATGTTGGGGTAATCCGTCAAGTTGCCATGACCACTGTGTCCAGATGGCGTAGTGATCATTGTGGTGTTGCACCCGAAATGTGGATTTAAAGTTAGTCACACATTGGTAACGACAAAAAGTTTTGTACTGTTAATTGATGACTGTGGCGTCAGTATTGTATATTGACGATGAATGCTGTAAAATATTTGCAAAAATGATTAAATACTTATACTGGCTCTTTTAAACCATTTTCAAGTCTTGATAAAGCATTAATTTTGTTTTCTTCCTGTTTTTAGGATTGGTAGAGGAGGGACAGGAACTTTGATTACGTTTTGAATTAGCGAGAGTGACATATTAGCACTATGTAAATACAAATAACTTGATGGAAACCGATAATGTTGCAACACGAAAGACTGGTCCGATATCTATAAACGTTTGTGGAGATTTTCTTCCCATATCTTTCATTTTATTTTGCACTGACGTCTACCTTCTATATCGGTATGAGGTGTGCCACCAAATGGTACAAAAACACTCAAGTACTCTCTGTTGCACGGAAACAAAAAGTCTCTCAATGCCGTCTTCAGGGATTTATTGTCGACCTGAAATACATGCTACGTATGTTAATGAAGGTTGATGTCAGAAGGCTAGTATGAAAGTATACGCCCTCCCATCGTATTTCAAGCAAGATCTATGGGTGACAAATTAGGCGACTGAGCTGTTCAGTCAAGGATCCATAGTCCAGACATTTGTGGTGTAGACTCTTACATTAGCATCTGAAGTATCCCATTTGGTACCCTGCCGCTGAAGGGAAGGACAACAAGATTAACCATTCTAGCCACATACTGGCTATCATATAAGCCTGACACTTTTAAATGTTGTATCACCAACACATGAAGAGATCTGAGCAGCTGTTTCATCAACTTTGTTACAAAGGAAGAATTCTTCATTATCTGACTAATAATATTTACAATTTTGGACTGATACAGGAGGCAAAATTACAAATACGGACCCAGTAATCACGGGCGAATACTTGAATATTTAGAGAGCCATAAACCTAAGTATGTAATTTTTGGTTATAACACAAATTTTTCACGACCTGATCCCAATGATGCCTTGCCCGGATAGTGGGGCAAATCGATTTTAATGTCAGTCATCCAGACAGATATTGAGGAAGTCAGAAGATGACGTAAATCGGTAAAGAGGCGTTGCGTTGGAGGTGCAGACATGCCACCAAGGAAGAAACCCACGATATATTTTTGTTTTGTTTTGTAGTCTCTTTTTCGGCACCAACGCAGAATGACCAACGTAAGGACAGGTATACACGTGAGAGTTTTCCACTCTCAGAGGGCCCTTTCGAGTAATACGTTTCATGTAAACAGCCCCGAACGTCAGGTCACCGGCAGTGTCTGAGGGTGCGCCAAGATCTCAGACAATCGTTCTGTGGTAGTCTAGATCTCTCGTGCAGACGGCGACGTCCATCCCTAGAGAGCTGCTCGAGTTATCTCTCTGGCATTTTTAGAGAGCTGAGAGTTCTCGGTAAGTGCTGAGCGGTCATAGTGTATCCCAGAATTGTATTTTACAATTTGTGCACTACCACATCTCCGTGATATATTTTGCCATACTCATGCACATATTAGATAAAAGTATCCACGAAACTGCGTGTTTTGAGGCGTTATATGTGGCCGTAGTATGTTTCTGAGCATCAAAATAGCGTTTTTTTACCTCCTAAGCGAAGAACACGGGCAGTTAAAGTACTTCGAAAGTTCTAGACTTAAAGAATGCTATGAAGCAAGAATATATATACCTCATAGACGTATTACATATAACTAGAAGAAGACAGTAAAAGACTCGTCACTGAAGAGATTAGGTCTAGCGGTAATATGAAAATATGAATGAAAGACTGTCTCGCAATCTACTATGCCACACACAGCAATGAGCAGTTCTGTAAATGTTTACCGCCGTCGTCGGGACAGTTGAGACTACTGTTGCAATAAAAACCCGCTGTGAGTAGCTTTCAACGATGTGTTGGCAAGAAAAGTAATGAAGAATGCTGCCAGGAAGTGGACTCAGTTGTGCATTTAGCTAGTTTGTACGAGGAAAGAGTAGTGTTACTGGACTACAGGAATCGTGATATGAAGTATGGTAGCTGAAATGGCTACACTTTTTAACGCTTCGGCAGACGAAATTGTCCAGCATATCCTCAGTTCCAGGAATCAGACAAAGTAGTTTTATAATGGACATTAATCAGAGAGAAGCAATTAGTGTTATGTTCGAAAGTAATCGTTTTGGAACTAGGAAAATTGCCATTAAACTTCAAGTAATACAGATCTATAATTTTATACAATGTGGTATTTATTGAGTGTACTACTAATCGGATGTTGACGAACAGATCTTCACGAATAAATGTGTGTCTAGAAATGCTTAATTTATGAGACATCCACCCTATGTGGCTTTTGAACTTGTATGGATATCACGATGAAACTGGTGTAACGTTGTTTCACCATAACTATTACTATACCGAATAGCTAATATTAGAAATGTTAGAGTCACAAGCAGTCTGTCTTTAACACTAGTAGATGTGCGCGTAATGGTGTTTATATTGGCAATTGTGGGTCCAATTACAAAGAGTATTCCTCCATCTACATCCCCGTCATTCTTGTAAGACTTCGATACTGTTGTGGATTTTCCATCACAAACTCTGTAATGAGATTCTTGCATGGATCAAAATTATCCCGTCGCCTAATCCGCTCTCTTATGTAGCACGAACACAGTTGTTTACGTTTCTTCTTTTCCTCTAGATGTATTAAAAGTGCAGCCCAACGATCTTCCATGGTTGCCTCTTCCATCACGCAAGAAACGATGCCTGAAAAATGTCACGGAAAGTGATATCTAAGCTCTTGCAGGCACTCTCATACTGCCGTGTGTAAACGCTTTCGACATCTGCTCTCGCAAGGCTTTCAGAAAGTACTCACAGGGAACTACCAGACAGTATCTACCAGCGAAAATTCCACATAAGCGCAAATAATTCTCCGAGTACTCTCTAACAGTACCAAACTGTCTGAGACCAAAAAACTTTCACGTGTATCCCAGCCCTAAGCGTAAGAAGGTCTTCCCCCACCTCTCTGGCCAGAAGCCATTGGAAAGGTCGGCGCTGTTCCCCCTCCCCGCCCTCTCCCAGCCTCCCCCATCATGGCTGACTACAGAAATTACATTCTTACAGAGAAAGTTGTCTACTGTATTTTCTCTGACATGTTCTATAAATCTAATGGTCTGCAAATTTCGGAGAGAACCTATTGGCAGAAATCCAGGCGCCACCAGGATATGCACGCACCTTCCTCGTTGTAGTTATGCATGCTCACGGCTTGCCTTGCGAGCTGCCTGCACACCACCCACTGATGGTGACGGAGTAAGACTGGCCGCTCTTACGGCCCTGTGTACTCGGATTCCTGATCTTCATAGTATGGTTACTCCTGTCTCACTTGTTAAGACTGCATAGGGACTTTATTTTTTGTTTTAACTTCAATTCTTTGGAGGACTGTCTATCCGATGAGTGATCAGGAATTTTGGATCAACGTCGTCCCCTGCCGTAACAGTTGCCTCCCAACCAAACGTGTTTCTAAATGGTCAGTGTGTAATTAGGCCACTCTTCTTGACACAGCGTTGTCCTGTGTTCACCTCGTCACCATTCGTTCTGTAGCCATTGCACAACTGTCAACTGCCTTTAAGAGCTTTCGGTATGGGGCTCTAAAGTCTCAAACTACAACGATTCGATCTTCCTCGGAGTCTTGATACCGGACATAAGCTGCACATGCACTTTCTCTGCGCATGCTGTGTTGCAAAACTCTACTTGAAAAGTTACAGTGAGTTAGCCGTCGTACACTCGCGCCAATCTTCGTCTGAAGGGTTGGTTCTTTTCTATGACGAATCTACTGAAAACAAGTCCGCAAAATGATGAAATCTTTTCCAGCATATCTCTCTTGCATAGAAACACAATCAAACAATCGAAAGGTAGGAATATCAACAATGCAGGAAAAGAAAGATTGCTACTTGCTGTAAAGAAGCCACGTTAAGTTGCAGACAGGCACGATTAAAACACACTCACATGTAGCTTTCGGCCACAGGCGTCGTCATTAAAGAAAGACACACATACAACATTCTCACAGACACACACACACACACACACACACACACACACACACACACACACAAGCAAGGACACCTCACTCGCACACGACCGTCAACTCCAGTATCTCGGGCCGGAATGCATGAGGTGTGCTTGTGTGTGTGTGTGTGTGTGTGTGTGTGTGTGTGTGTGTGTATGTGTGAGAATGTTGATGCGTGTCAATCACCTACGAAAGCTACATGTGAGTGTGTTTTAATCGTGCCTGTCTGCAACTTAACTTGTCTTCTTTACAGTAAGTAGCAATCTTTCCTTTCGTACATTGTTGCATAGAAATACTTAAGTTCAATAGCTTTTGGTCAGGTAGTTCATGGTTCAATTTCCTTTACTTTAGTTACAGACGGACTTCTCTTGTTTTCACCGTCATTAGTTTCTGCAAGTGTTTCTTTGCTTTTCATTTTTCAGAAATATGGTAATATTAACAGTATAATGACGAGACGCTATGACATTATTGTCGATTCGTAAATATTGTGGGAAGAGCACAGTACAGAGGAAATTAAAAAGAGTATACAGTTCATGATTATCCACTGTATAATTCTTTAGAGCCAAATGACGTCGAAGAACAAGAAGGCAGACCTGAAATGGAACAACTAGAAAAAATGTCTGTAACGTTCTTGGAAGTTGATAACACTGCAAGGAAGCCACAAGCAAACAGCTTCGATGTCTGGCAGTCATAAACATAATTAGGAAGAAGTTAGTGTGCAATCTGGTCTCTACTTTTCATCTAATGTACCGCACTGGGAACTTGCAACTGTGAGAAAATCGCCATCGTGTGCAATAGCAGGTCGGTGCAACGCTCGTTACCAGCCGCCGATAGGAGCTGCGGCCGTGCATCGGCACGGCGTAGGTGTGTGGTGGAGGGTGATGTACGCAGTGAGTGCCCGCAGAGCGCAGACCGCATTCCTCGCCAGGTGGACTGCCTGCGACGCTGCGCGATTTATGGGGAGTGTTGCGCCGTAGCCGAGCGCCGCTACCGGGCGCCGCTATACGTGTAACCTGCGGGGCGGCAGCGCTTGTCTTCCAGAAGATCTGTTCTGGACGGATCACTGCGCAGTAATGGGCAGTTGCGTGCATGTTCGGAGGGGGTATGGTTTATGCTGGACAGAAGCGAACCAGGACAGTCGAAACTAATACAGGGTAAACCTGTAAGGCGGCTATAATTTCGCACCTTACAAGGACTCGTCTACATGCTTTGCCGTGATTTGCAATCGGAATTAGCTATCATTTGATAGGTTGTACATCGTTGATATGAATATTTAAAGAACACTGACATTGTCAGATACACCTTGTAAATAGTTGATAAGGCTTATTTCATGAAAGGTGACGGATTGTCTTTATTATAAAAACGGCGTAATGAATGATTGCCTATACTAGCCGAGCTTGGAACGCCAGTGGAAAGGAAACGGCAGGAGTAACTCAGGCCCTGGGTGGAAAAGCCCGCACAATAGGGTGGCGGACGGCCGGTTTTGTAACGAGGCCGAAAGAATAACCGGATAATACTTCGGAAACTTTGAAAATCTTGGACGCGACAGAGAGGAACGAGAAAGCCTTACGTCGGAAATCACGCAGGCTGGGTTATTTCCGAGGATTTTTACTCTGAGAAGCGTACCATTGTATGAATTCCTAATTAACGGGAATAGGTATTTCCTCGCAAACTTTCCGCGCTGGTAGACAAAAGACGAAAATACGGTTGGTCGACTTTCGGAAGAATCTGTAGAGAGGGAGAGTATTTCATGGTTTCGGGAATATGATTCGCCTTCTAAAATTACGAGGGAGGGGAGCTGAGCTTTGCTGGGAAGCCAGCAGTGGAGAGAAAGTGGTCTTCCTTTTTGAGCGGTTGCTCAGTATCAGCTTTTGTTAGTACAGACGAACTTGCTATCTTTGCTCTCAGGAAATTTTATAGTTAGTGAACGGTTAGGCACTGTATTGTTGTGGACTTATACGATTCTGGATCTCCGCCTCCGGGTAGAGAGTCGTGGTTGAGTACGCAGCGTCCAATGATTGAGAGCACTACTTCTGCCTATACTCAGGTTGAGACGTTACCTAAATTCCGCCCTTGTGGCTGGGAGTTCGCGTTTCTCGTCTCTAGAGCACAGAGATGAGAAGACAGTATTAGACTATACTAGTCAATGGACCGCCTACTGGCGTCCTAGTGTTTGAATGAGGGTCTTTTTTTTTATATTTTGTGGCTGGTGTTCTTCCGTCATCGCAGACGTGTATGAGAACATTCACTCTGACGCACCGGTCGCAATACATACGTTGATATTACTAATCGCTTCAGCTTATTAGGGCTATAAAGCTAAATGAATCACGTAACTTTATTTCCACTGAGGTTGCATTCAACTGTAGATCATCTTTGAAAGTAGTGTCTTCTAGTATTTGGTACCTAGATGATGTCAGTCATCTCACGTTATTTATATTAGATCTCAGAGCCATAAGAAGGGCAGATTTGGACAACTGATCAGTAATATTAGTTAGGAAATTCGTTTGTATCTCTTTATGTCCAAACACCTTGATATATAAACATCTGTGATATACGACGGTTGTTCAAAAAGTAAGTTCCGATCGGTTGCGAAATGGACACCACAGTGAAAACCCGATGAAGCTTTGCAAAGATGTGTTCGGTAGTGTCTCAAGTATGACCGTCGATCGCATCAAGACGCTCTTTTCAGTTGTGAGCGCACTGTGAGCGAGTAAAGGTGCCTAGAAGAACGATGTCTCCCGTCAAATAGGAGGGCCCGCTCAGAGGCTTCGCCTTAATGAATTCAACCCATCTAACACAACTGCGACGCACTTCCTTCTTCATGGCAATTCTCAGCAGCATTCTGCAGGGGAAGTGAAGACGCTCCTCCAGCCTTTTCGATGGGAAGTGTTCGATCAGCCACAACACAGCCCTAATTGGATCGTCCTGAGTATCATCTCTGTTCACGTGAAACGCTGGATACGAAGACGACACTTGGGCGCAGGCTATGCGCTATAGACCAGCGTAGAGAATTATCGGAAAGTACAGTCCGCTGCCTTCTATGATGATGGTGTTGGAAATTTGGCATAACGCTCCGACAAACGTGTAAGTCGGTGCGGCGACGATGTAGAGAAGTACACTCCTGGAAATTGAAATAAGAACACCGTGAAGTCATTGTCCCAGGAAGGGGAAACTTTATTGACACATTCCTGGGGTCAGATACATCACATGATCACACTGACAGAACCACAGGCACATAGACACAGGCAACAGAGCATGCACAATGTCGGCACTAGTACAGTGTATATCCACATTTCGCAGTAATGCAGGCTGCTATTCTCCCATGGAGACGATCGTAGAGATGCTGGATGTAGTCCTGTGGAACGGCTTGCCATGTCATTTCCACCTGGCGCCTCAGTTGGACCAGCGTTCGTGCTGGACGTGCAGACCGCATGAGTCGACACTTAATCCAGTCCCAAACATGCTCAATGGGGGACAGATCCGGAGATCTTGCTGGCCAGGGTAGTTGACTTACACCTTCTAGAGCACGTTGGGTAGCACGGGATACATGCGGACGTGCATTGTCCTGTTGGAACAGCAAGTTCCGTTGCCGGTCTAGGAATGGCAGAACGATGGGTTCGATGACGGTTTGGATGTACCGTGCACTATTCAGTGTCCCCTCGAAGATCACCAGAGGTGTACGGCCAGTTTAGGAGATCGCTCCCCACACCATTTTGCCGGGTGTTGGCCCTGTGTGCCTCGGTCGTATGCAGTCCTGATTGTGGCGCTCACCTGCACGGCGCCAAACACGCATACGACCATCATTGGCACCAAGGCAGAAGCGACTCTCATCGCTGAAGACGACACGTCTCCATTCGTCCCTCCATTCACGCCTGTCGCGACACCACTGGAGGCGGGCTGCACGATGTTGGGGAGTGAGCAGAAGACGGCCTAACGGTGTGCGGGATCGTAGCCCAGCTTCATGGAGACGGTTGCGAATGGTCCTCGCCGATACCCCAGGAGCAACAGTGTCCCTAATTTGCTGGGAAGTGGCGGTGCGGTCCCCTACGGCACTGCGTAGGATCCTACGGTCTTGGCGTGCATCCGTGCGTCGCTGCGGTCCGGTCCCAGGTCGACGGGCACGTGCACCTTCCGCCGACCACTGGCGACAAAATCGATTTTCTGTGGAGACCTCACGCCCCACGTGTTGAGCAATTCGGCGGTACGTCCACCCGGCCTCCCGCATGCCCACTATACGCCCTCGCTCAAAGTCCGTCAACTGCACATACGGTTCACATCCACGCTGTCGCGGCATGCTACCAGTGTTAAAGACTGCGATGGAGCTCCGTATGCCACGGCAAACTGGCTGACACTGACGACGGCGGTGCACAAATGCTGCGCAGCTAGCGCCATTCGACGGCCAACACCGCGGTTCCTGGTGTGTCCGCTGTGCCATGCGTGTGATCATTGCTTGTACAGCCCTCTCGCAGTGTCCGGAGCAAGTATGGTGGGTGTGACACACCGGTGTCAATGTGTTCTTTTTTCCATTTCCAGGAGTGTATATGGAAAATTGTAGCTAACTCTTGCAAATAAAATGACCCTGATTTTCACTGTGGTTTCCATCTAGCGACCGATCGGAACTTTTAATTTACAATAAATGTATAAGCAGAAACAACATTTATCATTTTGTAGTTATTAATTCCATTAATCATTCATTTATGTTTTATGTTGTAATTTATAGGTGAAAGAGCAAGAAGGAGAAAATAATATCACCATTAAGAAATCCTAAGATCTGCTTCACGGGTAGTCAGATAGGGCCAAATCTTCATTTTCGTGTTCAGTATTTTCCGTTCCGCAGATTCAGTTTTACACTCGCCTGGAGTAGCATCTAGGAAACCTACCAAACTTCATGATTTAAGGATTGTATATGAAAAAGCAAATCAAATATTCATCCTAGAAATGGTATATTTTACACGTAAGAGATCAATTCATTGCTCTGATAACCCGTGGTAAAGGACATTTAAGAAATGGAAAACTGTTGAAGTTATAAAATGTAGTAAACAAAGTTGGCGTGCTACTTAATTTCGTCATAGCATACCTAGTTCTGTGGCACTGTACTTTACTTCCTGATAATGCACTTACTTCGCTGATAATTTTATTTTTATTTATAATGTTCACTTAACGCACTTTTCATTCATTTTCAGCAGCGGTGTCACTGACACCAACTTCTTCACAAATACTGTACATAAATAACGTAGCATCAGGTGGACGTACAACTTTCATGGAACCATCGCAAACAAAAACCGAGCATTTTTATTCTTTCCGAAGCTGTATTTCTCTTTACAAGTTCCTTAGATGTCATCATTTCTTTGTTATTTGACTTATGTTTTCACTTAGACACTGATTTCACTGTGCTACAGTGGCTAGTGGATAGGCCGAACCCTATTTCCAGCATTTGTGTTTTGAAATTAACTAACTTCCATTTCACTCGTAAGTGCAAACGGTCTACCCCTCTTGCCAGTGGTCACACTGGTCTCCCTGGAATGGAGAAATGCTAAGCTGCTGTGTGAATCAACCACTTTTCTTCTAAAACCTTCGGAAGTGCTCCACGAAGGTCATCAATTGAATAAGATTGTCTTCTCTAGCTCACATAACCCATTTTTGGCTAATCCTTCTTGTTTCTGAAATGGACACAAACCTTAAGATTTGTTGCCGTTTTCTTAAGCAAAGGCATTAAAATACACTTGCGGTGAATAAGATTATAAGTAATATAAGTAATACAACTGAGTGTAAGTGTCTGACTAAATACTTGAACAACTTTCCTTAATGAAATTGTATTATAGCGTTAGAGCAACATACGACATTTTTTCCTCCGTACAACAAACAATAAACTAACTCTTCCATAAACAGCGTTTTTTCCCGCCTAGACGATCTTTCCCCTGTGGACACATTCGTACCACTTATTTTTTGAGTACGGTTGGAACTGTGTGTAGAAGGCCTACATTACTTAAGGACAAAGAATATGTCTGCTATCACGAAGTAAAGTATGAGGCGAAATTATGTTAGTTTATCCTATCACAAACCTTTACGAGTAATGTACTTCGTCTAGAGTATAACACTTTGTTTATGCTCCCCAAACCTGTTTCTGTAGTGTCCGTGGTTACTACGGGGTGGCCCGGCTAATTATGAGCAGTGAAAACGTACATAAATTGTTCTATTTACAATATGTCTGTCAGTCGTGGCTCACTGAATAAAGTTCTGAGTTTAGTGCGAAGATTAGTGGCGACGTGCAGTGCTCTATCTCACTGCGAGGCTTGTGAGATCTTAGGGTGGAACTTCCCTTTTTTTGGCATGTTGTATCCAAAGAGCGATCGCCTTTTGCGATTTTTATTTTCTCGAGTGGCAAGGTGTAAGAAATGGTTTCACTTTATTCTGTATTCGCTTGCAAAGGGGCTTGGGTTCTCTTTGAGTCCTTGAGTCCTTTGAGAGTTTTGGGTAGGTAGTCGTACGAATGATGGACAGTAACGACCGCGAATAACTGAAGATTGCATCATCTTTGATGGTCCTGTGGGGACGCAATAATGGTTCTAGGCACCTTGTATTTGTGCCATTGTTGTGGTAGGGCCTGGCCTACATTCGCACGTTGACGGACATTTCCCCGTACTCGGCTAATTTGTGAAAAAGACGAGTTGCCTGATCTTTTATCTTCTCAGCGACGCACTTTTCTCCAGTCATCTCGTGTATTTCTCTCGTCCTGGCCCACCGTGGGGCGCCTAGAGTCCACTTCAAACATGTGTTTCGTAATGGTTGCAAACTACGTATATTAGAGTCACATGTTGTTCTCCAAGACGTCGAGCCGTACAAGAGGGAGGGTTGTACCATTGCTCTATACAGTTTTACTTTCGTTGACGGGTTTAGATTTCTTCTCGTGACAAACGGCGTGAGTGCCCGGATCATATTCATCGTATTCACTTTTCTGTGTTGTATGATACAAATGGTTCAAATGGCTCTGAGCACTATGGGACTTAACATCTGATGTCTGATGACTGGAAGCCAAACTGTTTGTAGCGGATGATGTTATTTTCTTTCAGATAGTCTCTGAGACGCTGTAGTAGCACCCGTTCCAGTATTTTGCCGAGTGTGGGCAACAGACTAATCGGGAGGTAACTGTCTAGCAATTTTGAGTTCTTTCCTTTTTTGGGAACAGAAATCGTCTTCACAGTCTTCCAGTCTGCAGGGAAGTAGCCTTTGAGTAAGCAGCTGTTGATAATTCGAGTGAAGAGAACTACGGCCTTTCTCGGAAGATGCTTAAGATCAGCGTTGGTCACTGAGTCCTTGCCAGGTGCCGAGTTGTTCGTCTTCCTGATGAGTTTTCTAACTTCAGCGTGAGTACTAAGACAGGCCTCTGTGGTGTGGGGAGCTGGAAGTCGACGATTCGCTGTCGGATACGGTCCTCTTCCCTTGCGTTCTCTGCATCCTATGGGGGCGGAGCTGTCATGTGTTGTTCATATACGTCGGTATACAATTCAGCTTGGCCAAGAGAGTCGTATAAAAGGCCATCGGGGCCTCATATTGCTGTGTTTTCTGGTCTCGGTTGGCGTAGTGCTCTGACAAGTTGCCACTCTTCCCTAGCCTGGAAAAACATTTCGTCCACCTTTGTTTCCCAGAGGTCTTGCCGCCCTTCAGCTCGGCGAAGTAGCTCCCGGGATAAACGATACATCAGCCTTCTATCTTCTGGATTTCTATATCGTTGCCATCGTTTTATGTGAGTATTCCGGCGATGCTTGATGACGGTAAGGTGAGGAGGGAAAGGCTAAAAATGGTTCTAATGGCTCCGAGCACTGTGGGACTTAACATCCGAGGTCATCAGTCCCCTAGAACTTAGAACTACTTAAACCTAACTAACCTAAGGACATCACACACATCCGTGCCCGAGGCAGGATTCGAACCTGCGACCGTAGCGGTGGCCCAGTTCCAGGCTGAAGTGCCTAGAAACGCTCGGCCACTCCGGCCGGCAGAGGAGGGAATGTTTCAAATTGATGATCATGGTGAAAGATATCATTCGCTGCAAGTCTTGTTGCCCGTTGGATTTTAGCTGTCAAAGTTGCCACAGCGGTGTCAGTTTCTGGAATTGTGGAGATTGCTTGGGTCGGTCGGATGTTTTTGTTAAGGTATGTCGCAAAGAGATCTCAGTTAACAGCTCTGGAGCTAGGAGGAGGTGTTGGGATGCCACCACCCTCAAGAAGTCCGATAACTGGTAGATGGTCAGATGACATATCCTGGATGTTCTTGAGCTGTAGATCTGCAGCGACATTTTTAACAATCGCTATATCGAGAACGTAAGCCCCCTGGAACGCGAACTGAGGAATGCGAGTCGGCTCCCAGCTCAAAACGGCTCTGAGCACTATGGGACTTAACAGCTGTGGTCATCAGTCCCCTAGAACTTAGAACTACTTAAACCTAACTAACCTAAGGACCTCACACACATCCATCCCCGAGGCAGGATTCGAACATGCGACCGTAGCGGTCACGCGGTTCCAGACTGAAGAGCCTAGAACCACACGGCCACACCGGCCGGCGTCGGCTCCCGGGGCCCATGTAAGTCGTAGAGTTGATGTCCCTTTCGGTTGGCCTTCCTTGAATGCCAAGCGCCACGTTTGAAGTTAAGGTCTCCTCCCAGCAAGACCATATTGAATTGATCGAAGACAGCATGAAGATCTCAGCCACCAACTGTTTCTTGGGGCTAAGATACGCATTATGTTTCCTAATGCCGTGAGGATTGTAACCGATGTGCCTTCCAGTGAGTCCAGGGGCGGTAGATCCTCCTGATGATGTCGTATGGTATTTCTGACGAACACTACAGTTCCGCCACCTTGTTGTCCAACCCGGTCCGTCCTATAACCATGCATGGTACGTAATTTGAAACTATCCATCTCCGTGAGGTGCATTTCCGATTTAAGAACTATGTCTGGTTCTGCGGCCGGTATCCATTCCTTAAAGAGCGGTAAACGCCTTGATTATTCCCTCCACCAGCGTGAGGATTCCACTCAGTTTTTGTTGAAATTGTACAAGTAGGGCTGCGATGTCCTATATGTCTAGCATCAAGGTGCCTAGGGTGGCTGTAGGGGAAGCAGATGTTGCAAGTTGGTCGCTCCTAGGCGACAGTGTGTCTGCAAAGGATCGTGAAATCCAAAGTCTTGGAGTCTTTTGTAGGGTAACTGATGTTTGGGGCTGTCCGGATGGCTGTTTATCTGGTGCCTCACACCCCAGTTTGCTGGTCGTCGCTGGCGTTGTTGATTGTTGAACGATCTTCACCGTCGGTCTATTGGCCTGCTTTTGCTGCTGGACTTTATGTTTCCGGAGGAGTGCCTGGTATTTTTCGCAGCCGCGCCATGAGGCGCAGTGGTCTTTGTCACAATTAGGATATTTTGCTTTGGAGGGGCAGGGCAGGCTGCAGTCTTTGGTTCGATGGTCTCCAGCGCACTTCACGCAGCGGGGTGGCATCCGGCAATAATATGCCGTGTGCTCGAAGCATTGACAGTTTTTACACTGTGTCGGCCCATTCTTGGACCGATAATCTTCAATGCGCACCCTCGTTTAGAGAAGGTACCGGATGTAGATTTTATGGTTGTCCTTTGCCTTGGGAAGGCTGACGCAGTACGTGGGCAGCCTAACTAATTCACCACTGACTTGATCTCCCTCTTTCCTTTTACATTGATGTACCCTGGTGCGGGGGAATCCTTTTTCACTTAATGCCTCCTGGAGTTGACGTTCTGTGACCTGTGCAGGCAGTCGTTTGATCACCACCTTAAGTTCCTTTTCCTCCAGTGGTTGATGTGTAAACTGTGGCAAGCCGTAGGTGTCAGAAAATTTCAGAGCCTTTCTTTGACCCTCAAAGGAGTCGAAATGGTACTTAATCCGGTAATTCTGGAAGATGGCCTTCGGGGTTCCGGAGCGTTGTTGTTGTAGCGCATTATTCAGTTCCACATACTGGCCAGTATAATAAATCGTCACTGGTGGAATACGTTTTCGTTTTGCTGCGTCTGATGCAGCAGCGGCTTGTTGTTCCGACGTTTCTAGTTCGAAGTTTCTTTTTTGCGTGGAATATTGTTGTCATTTCTGGGGGTAATAGGTGTGAACCTATTGGTAGTCTCAATCGCTTCAGGTCGTCGCTTCTGAGGGTTCGAGTCTTCTTTCGCGTTTCTCCGATAGTGCCGTTTGTGTCTCGCTAGGACGAAATCATCCGTTTCTACAAAGCTGGTGTCTGTTTCTAGTGGTTCTTGGTCCATCAATTCGACGTTCTCGCCAAATTCCAGCGGTGATGATCTGTCCTGTTCCGCGTCAGGTTCATCGTGAAGGACACTACCGCGCGGAGAGTTTTCTTCGTCCGTGAAGAATGCAATTTTGCGCGGCGCCGCCGGCTTCCGCGAACGCTCTTGTGTATCGGTAGATGCGGCTGTTGGTGTCAATTCGGCGTGGTGTTTTCTCTCCGCCCGAGAGAAACGTTGTACTCTCATAAACCAATTCCATAACCTGTGTCGCCTCCTTCCGATGTCCATCTGCTGGTGCCGAAGTCGTCATAAGTGGAATGGCCGATGGGGCTTGTGGCGGGTCAGACCCCGCCGACTGGCGATGGACCCCCTCCTGCGCGCGCGCTGCAGGGTTTGCTCGCGTTGACATCGCGCTCTCGACTTACGAGGCGGAACTTGGTCAACGGCGTCTTAAGGAGACTTGCGGACCGATACATTGGGATCCAACGAATAGAACTAAAAGCGTAGGCGTCCTCTGGTGGCGTCCGTAGGGATGCAGCGACCCCTGTAGCCTACGTAACCCTTGACGGCGCCAGGTGGCGGCTAGTCTGAGAGTCATGTCTTCTGCTGCGATGAGGGAGTCGCGCCATATGCGGTCGACAAAGACACCATCATCACTATGGTTTCAACGATATCTCATCACCGAACAGATACAAGAAGGATACAACAAGCGGCACTACCCCTATTGCGGTTTGTTACGTTGGGCTCATGGACAGCTTTCTGCAGGACAGGAAACTATATGACCGAGTCGACAATAAAAACTCCGAAATGAAACTGATCTCCGCAGGAATTCCGCAGGGCTATGTCATTTCGCCTCTGCTTTTCAACTTATATAGAAATGACATCCCAACAGTCCCCCTTGTTACGGCAAGTTTTTATACGGACGATACGGCCTTTCTGACAGCTGGACGACACTTGGACCAGCTAATCGCTAGGATGCAACGGCAACTTGCTGTAATGGAACGCTGGGCGCTGCAAAATAAGATAACGATCAACCCGACGAAGACGGCAACCGTTATGTTCACACGGAGGAAACCAGTCCTGAACTACAGACTCCAAATAGCTGATCAATTTATCCCATGGTCGCCGGGAGTGAAATACCTCGGTGTCTACCTTGACAAAAAATTGACGAAAAGAAGACGGCAGCCCAGAAAATGGCCAGGTCATTGTTTCCGTTCCTGAAGAGCAAGGATCTCAACCCTAAGGCTAAACTCCAATTGTATAAGGCAACGGTGGAACCCACAATGTTATATGCCTCCACCTCGTGGGGAACTGCGTGCGTCTCCAAGTACAACAAACTCCAAGCGCTGCAAAACATTTACTATCGATGGATCACAGCAGCTCCATGGTGGACAAGAAACGCCGACGTCCGCACCGCACTCCACGAGACCACTATACAAAGAAGGTCCATGACAAGGCTCTACGAGTTTTTGACAAGATCGATGCCCTTAGGGTCGAAGTTCGAAAATTAGAATCGGTAGGAATGGTAAACCATGCAAGATGGCACAAGTATCGAGTATCGATCAATCCGGTTGAGGGGTCCCTCATTTTGCCATTTTGGAATATGGTGACCCTAGTTCACACAGACACAAAGCGCTGTATTGATCTTCACTGCGCCGGCCGGGGAGGCCGAGCGGTTCTAGGCGCTACAGTCTGGAACCGCGCAACCGCTACGGTCGCAGGTTCGAATCCTGCCTCAGGCATGGACGTGTGTGATGTCCTTAGGTTAGTTAGGTTTAAGTAGTTCTAAGTTCTAGGGGACTGATGACCTCAGATGTAAAGTCCCATAGTGCTCAGAGCCATTTTAACCATTTTTGAACCCGATTAAGAGATTTAACATTCCGTGCTGTAGAATCAGAACTTAGTTCTTCTTATGAGGACGACCTCCTGAGTACACGCCTCCCGGAACCTACGGAATATTTTGCCCAGAAGATACCATCATCTTTTATCCCTACAGTAGAGAAACATGGCTCGAGAAGCCTGTAGTATCCCCTTGTTTTCAATGGTTCGTAATACCAGTACAGCAGGGCCATGTCGGCTGATGTTACGAGGTCGGATCATAAGCCACTGGAGCAACTGAAAAAGCTGAAGCACTTCTCCAGGAACTATTTGTTTGGTGTCTTCACAGATAACCCTCCCCCCCTTCCCCCGATATGGTTGCACCTACGGCACGCGGCTATCTGTATCGTTGAGATATGCAAGCCACATCAGCTCCACGGTCGGCGAGCTCTATGGTGCGTGGGGAGGGTGGCGGGCGTTGTTTACGACTGCGGAATGTCACGGGTTGTAACATTATCGCCGCAGCGCGTGGTCTGGTGTAGACCAGAGCCGGTCGCCACCTTGCGGACTGCGTTGGTATGGGCTGTTCGGTGGTGCGGCCCCGCCGCCGGTTTGTTGCGTAATTAGCGGGCGCGCGCGTCGCGTGTCGCCGTCCGCCGTGATTGATGTCCTGCCGGCCGCGTCACACACACTCGCCCGG
This sequence comes from Schistocerca gregaria, assembly GCF_023897955.1. Lineage (NCBI taxonomy): Eukaryota > Metazoa > Arthropoda > Insecta > Orthoptera > Acrididae > Schistocerca > Schistocerca gregaria. The sequence continues at coordinate 650,736,792 of NC_064923.1, read as the reverse complement.
CCGGCCGCGAGTCCTGCCTTGTTAACACCGCGCTCGCGCATCTACATCTGTACCATGCAAATAGCGGCCAAGTGCGGGGTGTTGTCGCTTATGCTACACTTTCCTCCTTTCTTCTTGCACTAATTAATGAAAACTGCTTAAAAGAAAATGTTCTGCACCATTCTCATGACTTGCGTAGGTGATTTAGGTTTTCCGTGATTTCCCTAAATCGCTCCAGGCAAATGCCGGGATGGTTCCTTTGAAAGGGCACGGCCGACTTCCTTCCTTAACCCAATGAGACCGATAACCTCGCTGTTTGGTCTCTTCCCCCAAAAACAACCCCACCCAACTTGCGTAGGTTATGTTTCTTTCAATCGGAGTTCTTTCTCAGCACTCTTCTGCTCAAAGGAAATCGATACTTACAGCCGACTGGATAATGGAAGTAAAAATAAACATGCGCTCTCAGTGAAGATCAAAATCAAATGGCTCTGAGCACTATGGGACTTAACTTCTGAGGTCATCAGTCCCCTAGAACTTAGAACTACTTAAACCTAACTAACTTAAGGACATCACACAACACCCAGTCATTACGAGGCATAGAAAATCCCTGACCCCGCCGGCAATCGAACCCGGGAACCCGGGCGTGGGAAGCGAGAAGGCTACCGCACAACGAGGAGCTGCGGACTAGTAAAAACTGACGACGTTACATCATATACAGGGTGTTACAGAAAGGTGCGGCCAAACTTTCAGGAAACATTCCTCACACACAAATAAAGAAAAGATGTTAAGTGGACATGTGTCCGGAAAAGCTTTATTTCCATGTTAGAGCTCATTTTAGTTTCGACAGTATGTACTGTGCTTTCTCAATTCACCTCCAGTTGGCCCAATTGAAGGAAGGTAATGTTGACTTCGGTGCTTGTGTTGACATGCGACTCATTGCTCTACAGTACTAACATCTAGCACATCAGTACATAGCATCAACAGGTTAGTGTTCATCACGAACATGGTTTTGCAGTCAGTGCAATGTTTACAAATGCGGCGTTGGCAGATGCCCATTTGATGTATGGATTAGCAAGGGGAAATAGCCGTGGCGCGGTACGTTTGTATCGAGACAGATTTCCAGGACGAAGGTGTCCCGATAGGAAGACGTTCGAAGCAATTGATCGGCGTCTTAGGGAGCACGGAACATTCCAGCCTCTGACTCGCGAGTGGGGAAGACCTAGAACGACGAGGACACCTGCAATGGACGAGGCAACTCTTCGTGCAGTTGATGATAACCCTAATGTCAGCGTCAGAGAAGTTGCTGGTGTACAAGGTAACGTTGACCACGTCACTGTATGGAGAGTGCTCCGGGAGAACCAGTTGTTTGAGTACCGTGTACAGCGTGTGCAGGCACTATCAGCAGCTGATTGGCCTCCACGGGTACACTTCTGGGAATGGTTCATCCAACAATGTGTCAATCGTCATTTCAGTGCAGATGTTCTCTTTACGGATGAGGCTTCATTCCAACGTGATCAAATTGTAAATTTTCACATTCAACATGTGTGGGCTGACGAGAATCCGCACGCAATTGTGCAATCACGTCATCAACACAAATTTTCTGTGAACGTTTGGACAGGCATTGTTGGTGATTCTTGAATGGGCCCCATGTTCTTCCACCTACGCTCAATGGAGCACGTTATCATGATTTCATACGGGATACTCTACCTGTGATGCTAGAACATGTGCCTCTACAAGTACGAGGCAACATGTGTTTCATGCACGATGGAGCTCCTGCACATTTCAGTCGAAGTGTTCCTATGATTCTCAACAACAAACTCGGAGACCGATGGATCGGTAGAGGCTGACCAATTCCATTGCCTCCACGCTCTCCTGACCTCAACCCTCTTGACTTTCATTTATGGGGGCATTTGAAAGCTCTTGTCTACGCAATCCCGGTACCAAACGTAGAGACTCTTCCTGCTCGTATTGTGGACGGCTGTGATACAATACGCCATTCTCCAGGGCTACATCAGCGCATCAGGGATTCCATGCGACGGAGGGTGGATGCACGGTCGACATTTTGAACATTTCCTGTAACAAAGTGTTTGAAGTCAAGCTGGTAGTTCTGTTCCTGTGTGTTTCCATTCCATGGTATATGTGATTTGAAGAGAAGTAATAAAATAAGCTCTAACATGGAAAGTAAGCGTTTCTGGACACATGTCCACATAACATATTTTCTTTCTTTGTGTGTGAGGAATGTTTCCTGAATGTTTGGCCGTACCTTTTTGTAACACCCTGTACAACGGTGCCAGAATATTTTTTTGTTGTTTTGCATTTAAATAGAAAAGCGAGATTGCCGTGAGTCTTATCTGTAGCATAGTCCAGTAATAAGTACTAGACTGGGATTTTTTATTTATTTTAAGTGTTATAATGCGACTCGCATGATACATTGCTAGTTCAGTTTTATGTTGTCAAATGGCTTTATTGCACAGAACAAACCGTTAAGTGAAATTCGGAGGGATGGACAGCCAATTGACATGTACATCACAGCTATCTGTAAACTAAAAAGATCGAACAGTAATTGTAAGTAACATAAAACGATAGTTCCGGTTTCACCGGCTTAACGAATGTCGCAATTGATAGCAAATAGAGTTTAAAGTCAAGTGAGATGTAGGCTTGGAAATTATTGTTACCAGCGAGGCGGACGTGAATGAACGTAGCTCATGTGTAATGCTGTGACTCTGCTAATAAGAGAGGACTATGCCGCATCACGAGGCTCGAGAGCCATCGCAAGACACAACCCTTGGACAGCGGCGTAAGGCCTGTTAGTCACGTAGGCCTCACGTGTTACCGAGTGACGCACACGCAATGTTCAATAGTACTAGAAATTTCTAGAACAAGTGGTGCCGAGTGCATTACCGCTATAAAAAGGCTAGCCGCCATATTGTTGAGGAGGTGATGGAGTGATGGGAGTGATGGCAGTGATGGAGCAGCAGGTCAGTCGGCCAGATATGGTTTATCTGGGGTTCTGATGCTGTGAGATCGCAGTGCAGTGCTGCGTAACTCTGAGGAGGCTTAGACTTACACTCCTGGAAATGGAAAAAAGAACACATTGACACCGGTGTGTCACACCCACCATACTTGCTCCGGACACTGCGAGAGGGCTGTACAAGTAATGATCACACGCACGGCACAGCAGACACACCAGGAACCGCGGTGTTGGCCGTCGAATGGCGCCAGCTGCGCAGCATTTGTGCACCGCCGCCGTCAGTGTCACCCAGTTTGCCGTGGCATATGGAGCTCCATCGCAGTCTTTAACACTGGTAGCATGCCGCGACAGCGTGGACGTGAACCGTATGTGCAGTTGACGGACTTTGAACGAGGGCGTATAGTGGGCATGCGGGAGGCCGGGTGGACGTACCGCCGAATTGCTCAACACGTGGGGCGTGAGGTCTCCACAGTACATCGATGTTGTCGCCATTGGTCGGCGGAAGGTGCACGTGCCCGTCGACCTGGGACCGGACCGCAGCGACGCACGGATGCACGCCAAGACCGTAGGATCCTACGCAGTGCTGTAGGGGACCGCACCGCCACTTCCCAGCAAATTAGGGACACTGTTGCTCCTGGGGTATCGGCGAGGACCATTCGCAACCGTCTCCATGAAGCTGGGCTACGGTCCCGCACACCGTTAGGCTGTCTTCCGCTCACGCCCCAACATCGTGCAGCCCGCCTCCAGTGGTGTCGCGACAGGCGTGAATGGAGGGACGAATGGAGACGTGTCGTCTTCAGCGATGAGAGTCGCTTCTGCCTTGGTGCCAATGATGGTCGTATGCGTGTTTGGCGCCGTGCAGGTGAGCGCCACAATCAGGACTGCATACGACCGAGGCACACAGGGCCAACACCCGGCATCATGGTGTGGGGAGCGATCTCCTACACTGGCCGTACACCTCTGGTGATCGTCGAGGGGACACTGAATAGTGCACGGTACATCCAAACCGTCATCGAACCCATCGTTCTACCATTCCTAGACCGGCAAGGGAACTTGCTGTTCCAACAGGACAATGCACGTCCGCATGTATCCCGTGCCACCCAACGTGCTCTAGAAGGTGTAAGTCAACTACCCTGGCCAGCAAGATCTCCGGATCTGTCCCCCATTGAGCATGTTTGGGACTGGATGAAGCGTCGTCTCACGTGGTCTGCACGTCCAGCACGAACGCTGGTCCAACTGAGGCGCCAGGTGGAAATGGCATGGCAAGCCGTTCCACAGGACTACATCCAGCATCTCTACGATCGTCTCCATGGGAGAATAGCAGCCTGCATTGCTGCGAAAGGTGGATATACACTGTACTAGTGCCGACATTGTGCATGCTCTGTTGCCTGTGTCTATGTGCCTGTGGTTCTGTCAGTGTGATCATGTGATGTATCTGACCCCAGGAATGTGTCAATAAAGTTTCCACTTCCTGGGACAATGAATTCACGGTGTTCTTATTTCAATTTCCAGGAGTGTATTTCCATGCAGTGAACACAGTCCGGCGCGCCCGCCTTTGCTACATTGGGACTTAAACTCAGGGAACTATGAGAAGTTACACTACTAAGTAGGCAGTTAGTAGAGCTGTATATAAACCGGTATATAAGACGGATATATCAGGGGTACTTCCAGTGTATATACCCTGAACTCTCAGCCGAGTTCCGAATTCTAACTCAACCTACAGCCCTTTTTTTAGTAGAGCAGGTGCACAGAAGGCAGCCCACTACTACGATACCCCCTGTCAAGTAAGTTCTTTGACGCTCAATCTTGTATCCTTCTACTCCCTCTCAGGACTCGTCAGTGGGACACGACACAGATTGATTGTAATTTTGGAAATTTGTGGTAAGGTCTCATGGGACCAAACTACTTAGGTCATCGGTCCCTAAGCCTACACACTACTTAAGTTAGCTTAAACTAACTTACGCTATAGACAACAGACATACAGCCATGCCCGACGAGGGAGCCCTCGAACCTCCGACGAGGGGAGCCGCACGGACCGTGACAAAGCGCCAAAAGCCGGGCAGCTACTCCGCGCGGCTGAGTTATTGTAAGCAAATAAAAAATACGTAATGTAATTGAGTAACTGAAGTAAGAAGAATGTAAATTGTTGACGATACGAGTTGAAAACAAAAATCCAAAAATCGCAAATTCCAAAACTAAAAATGCAGACATTAGCAGAAATCGTAGAAATGTATCCGGACGCTGGATTAAATTTTGAAAATTCAGGCACGCCCGCACAAATGGGGGTGTATGGCTACCTTAATATGAACTGGACACAGTATTGCGTCCAAAAGGGGGGGGGGCGTTATGAAGCCCGTCCCCCCTCCCCGCTCCGTCCCCCAATACCAAAGATGAAAGTTTTAACGCTGTAGGAGCGTTTTCGACGTGTTGCGCGTTGGCTCTTGCCTCTGGATCTTCGGTGAGCATGTTTGTTTGGTGATTTTTCTGACTTTTTTCTGTCACAAGCCGCTCCCATTCTCAAGGATTCACCCTAAATGCTGAACATTAACTGGGGTCGAGCCTGTGGCCAGGAGTCATACGTAGTCTCCGTGTTTAAGTTCGCTGAACGCCGGAGCCGAAGGTGGACGTTTCTCTGTCATTGCTGTAACTAGTACATTATTACTTGCAACAGATCGTTCGTTGCAGCCTGTAAATCCAAGATTCGTTTACAATTTCCTCTTTCTTCTTCACACTAATGCCGTGCTTGTCACCATAGAGCCTTGAAATGTTTACGCTTATTGTTGGAGTGTCGTCGTGACGCGTGGGACAGGGCAGTGGAGTGTGCAAACTGCTACTACACCTACGTACTCGACGCACAAATGCGATGCTGCAGCGCCTGTGTTGTTGAGAAGAACGACGAAGAATTCCTTCGGACGTGCATGCGTAAAGCGGGAAATCCTGGTTCGAGTCCTGGCCCAGCACAAGTTTTCGTTGTCAGCTTTCCCTTATGCAGCTGACCGTATCTCATATTTTCAACTGTCAATACATTTCATGTACACTAAGGTGACAAAGGTGATGGGACAGCGATATGGACTTGCAAAGATGGTGCTAACATCACATACACTAGTTAATTCAATATTCCGTGATCGACGGTGTCAAGAGTGTGCCGAGAATACCAAATTTCAGGCATTACCTCTCACCACGGACAATGCAGTTGGCGACGGCCTTCACTTAACGACCGAGAGCAGCGGCGTTTTCGTAGAACTGTCAGTGCTAACAGACGAGAAACACTGTGTGAAATAAAAGCACACGAACGTATCCATTAAGACAGTGCTGCGAAACTTGGCGTTAATGGGCTATGGCAGCAGACGACCGAGGCAAGTGCCTTTGCTAACAGCAGGACATTGTCTGCAGCGCATGTCCTGGGCTCGTGACCATATCGGTTCGATCCTAGATGACTGGAAAACCTTGGCCTGATCAGATGAGTCCCGATTTCAGTTGTTAAGAGCTGATGGTTGGGTTCCATTGTGGCACAGACCCCATGAAGCCGTGGAGTCAAGACGTCAACGAGGCTCTGTGCAAACTGTGGAGGCTCCGTAATGGTTGGTTGATTTGGGGGGAAGGGGACCAAACAGCGAGGTCATCGGGGTCCCATCGGATTAACGAACGATAGGGAAGGAAGTCAGCGGTGCCCTTTCAAAGGAATCATCCCGGAATTTGCCTGGAGCGATTTAGGGAAATTACAGAAAACTTAAATCAGGATGGCGGAACGCAGGTTTGAACCGTCATCTTCCCGAATGCGAGTCCAGAGTTCTAGGCTCCATGGTGGTGTGAGGTGCGCGTACAAGGAATGGATTGGGTTCTCTGGTCCAACTGAACTGATCATTGACGGTATGGCTATATTCGGCTACTTGGAGACTATTTGCAGCCATTCATGGACGGAATTTTTTGGATGACAATACACCATGTCACCGTGCCACAGTTGTTCGCGATGTGTTTCAAGAACATTCTGGACAATTCGAGCAACTAATTTAGGCAAGCAGATCGCCCGACATGTATGCCATCGAACGTTTATGGGACATAGTCGAGTTGCACAAAATCCTGCACTGGAAACATTCTCGCAGATATGGACGGCTATAGAGGCAGCACCTCTCAGTATTTCTGCAGGGGACTTCCAACAAGTTGTTGAGTCAGCGCTAGTCAAATTGATACACTACGCCGGGAAAAAGTAGAACCGACACGACATTAGGAAGTATTTCATGACTTTCCTCAGCTCAGTGTGTTTCATAAGGGCTGTAGTCGTCGCAATGCCTATTCCTTCGGACATGCATTCATGTCTGAAAGAACACGCATCGTTCTTTCTAACAACACCGTTCTTCTTAACAACACAGGCACTGCAATATCCTATTTATCCGCCAGTAACCTTCAAATAAAGTGACCTCCCCTGTACGGGAAAGACATAACGTGTGCACGAGTACAGGCTGTGACGCAGGAATGACAACATATGGAAGTTTGTGTCTGGACGCGTGTTGTGCACGGATAGCCAAAGTGGTTCAGGCCACGACGACTCGTGTAAAACTGGATATCCGGGTTCCAGTCCTGATGTGGTACAAAGTTTCGTTGTAGTCATTCCCTCATACATCTGATGGTTGTTCGTATTCGCAACTGTGAATACACTTCATATAGTCAACACAGAATCGTTATACAAGTTAGTGTACGCTTTGTATAACATTAAACGAATAACTTACTAGTTACAGTACTTGGAACTATGATCTCAATAATGAGGTAAATACAAATGAGAGCAATTCCCATTGCAAATGAAGTAAATTTCCTACAACCACGTTAAATGTTCCACGTGAGGCGCCTGTTTTGAAAAGAAACGCCACCACAGTGAGAGAACAATTCATATCGGTAAGATTCATTCTTTAACTAAGGTCGACTGACAGACCTGTTGTAGGACAAAGTAGATTACAATCCTAAGCTTTAACGTATGAGTTTATTAACTTCATATTACATTGTAATTATATGATTTGCAATGATTTATTTGAAACAGAAGTGAATATCAGGTCACTTAATAATGACAAAGATGAAGCTCAAAAAACGTTATAAATCTCAAAATGAGTTTAACAAAGTCAGTTTCACAACACGATACACTTTAATTTATGCAAAAATACAATAAATGACTGCTTGAATAAGACTCAAGTGGTACAGAACGTGCTATTGACAACTGGTAAATACCTCAAAATAAACAGAAGATTGCTACGGAACTGCAATTCGATATGACCTCACGGCCACTGTGCTTGCTGTGACGCCACACATTGACTCAGACATTCGCATCATAGTACCTATGCCGCTGACCAATACGATTGGCTAATAACATCTGCAATGCAAAACTCAGAAATTTTACCACCCTGGAGACGGCAAAACGGCGGTTTCGCGTGTTTGCTTGAGTGCAGAAGGTGCAGAATTGTCATGCCAGTACTACTCAGGGGACCTGCGGTTGCTACGCTCTAATTTCAAAGGTCCATACTGATGCGTGGACAACCGAACCAGACCAGTTTTCGCCCGAGCAGTTCTGCGAACCCACAGCACAATAGGAGGTGTGCAAAGGACACCATATAGAAAGCGTTGAGACCATGCAGGCCTCTCGCAACACATCCGTTGTTGCCTGCCTCGGGGAAAAAAATTTAAGAACCTGACTACAGAAGCCTGCCTCAGGGAAGAAATATTTAAGAATCTTAATCGAGAAGCCACTAGGTACGTATTTCCCTCCAGCAAAGTTAGAAAATACAGCTACGATATTTACCCAAGATGACCTTATTGGGCACTACCTTAATACCACTAGGTTGCGCAGGCTAAATGCTTTTGCATTATTCCTACAGCTGCTGCTTGTGGATCTGATTTTGCTTGACGTTTGGTGTGCCCTATGCATTTCGAGTGCGGATTTGCTATTGCAGAGTTTGATCCTATCTTTCTATGCCAGTTTTACAGACGAAGCAGATGCGGCCACCTGGTGGCAGCCGACCTAAGTGGCTGGTTTCCTAAGTTTGCCCAGTACAATACCATTGTGCCTTCTAACGAGGCGCAGCACTCGACGTCCACTGCTGTTCGTCACCATGGAGCTCCAATCGGTGACGACGGTCGGTTGTGCACAGAGTTACTTGGCGGATTCTCGTTCACACTTTGCGGTGCGTCAGTGAACGATACGATCCTGCTTGTGATCTGGAAAGATGGGCCATGAGTCAGCTTTGCAGCCTTGGCAGTATGCTTCCTTTTTGGTAGCTCGAAGCCATCGTCAGTGAAATTTTAATATGTGGTAAGTTTCACAAAGTGCATGCCCCGCCATGGTCAATTTCTCCACCTGTCGCAACATACAGTACAGTTTATTTTTGATGATCCCGATGCTCATGGATCGACCGGTTACTCGATTTTCAAAGTCGTGTCACTGCCAAGAAATCACTGACTATAAGAACGAATATGCAAGGTCCAGCCAGCAATGTTTTGCTCAACTAAATGTTTACGAAAAAATAATAAACTTAGTTTCAAATGAACTTGAAAAGTATGGTCGAAAGTAAATTAGAAATGCAAGCTTTCAGGTTGCGTATGATGCATGGACAGTTTCTGCATTTGGCAGCGTGGTGCACTAACGTGCGACTTCGAGACTTCCATGGTGTGAATTCGATTTGCCTCTGGGCATACAACTTTATTTACTCAACGCGTTCGAATGCTGTTTGACTGATGAATTCTGTTGTCAATGTCGCCTTGGCCAGGAGAAAATGGAATATATGAAAGCTGTATTTCCGACACGTGTAGCGGGCTTGAAGTCATTGACATCTCCATAGTTTTATTTGGATTTATTACTGACAACCTTAACACAAACAGTGCTAGTGTGTTTCTTCTAAAAACATCTGATGTTGTCGACAGCTGCAGCTGGAGAATGCTTTGACCATCATTTCTGACAATCCGACGTCTCCTACAAGTGGATAACGTTGCCAACACGTGCAATTGTATAAGAATCTAAAAACTGGGTTCCAACTCAAAGGAATAATCAAATGAAGTTCCTACGGAAATGAAACTTTTGCTCCCTGCGCAGAGAAATAAAGAGATGAATACACGATCTAAATGTTAAAGTGTAGGCCCGCATCTCGTGGTCGTGCGGTAGCGTTCTCGCTTCACGCGCCCGGGTTCCCGGGTTCGATTCTCGGTGGGGAATCTCTGCCTCGTGATGGCTGGGTGTTGTGTGTTGTCCTTAGGTTAGTTAGGTTTAAGTAGTTCTAAGTTCTAGGGGACTGATGACCATAGATGTTAAGTCCCATAGTGCTCAGAGACATTTGAACCATTTTTTTGTTAAAGTGTAATATGGGAATGAGAAAGCCATTTGTAGGAAATGCGTGAGATCTGAGTAGCTACGTCACCTAGCACACTAGAGCTTTGTAGAGAAAAACTGTAGAAGGCAGATGGAGTTGGGAAGTCGGAAGAGGCAGCTGAGTGTGTGTGTGAATTCCTAAGGGACCAAACTGCTGAGGTCATCGGTCTCTAGACTTACACACGACTTAAACTAATGTATACTATTTTATGTTAAGAACAAGACACACACCCATGCCCGAGGGAGGAGCTGCGCAATCCGTGACATGGCGCCTTGTTTTTTGAAAAATAATAGACTTCTTTGTACCACTATCCATTAATTAAAATTTCAACGGAAGCACGCAAAAAGTATTATGTAAGTTTGTTTGTCTTTCTACATTATTTTTCAGTTAAAGTTCTAAAATCTTTCTTAATTTGTAGGAACATTTATAATCCAAAATTGTTGAAATAAAGAAGCTAGACTAATATGTAGACTTAGTGGTATTATGAGAGAGACTGTTAAGTACAGTATGATATGTTTAAAAAATAGTGAGATATGTATTACAAAAGGTTTTTAACTCATATTAATAGAGGGAAAACAATGGTGAATACTAACTTCTAAGACAAGTACTACAATAATGGAGTATGAGTACAGTTAGTTAGTAGCTCACAAGTACTGAAAAACTGTAAATTGACAAAGAACTGGAGCACATAAAAAGAACGGCTGCACTCGCCACAAATCACCTCCCTAATAACCCGTATGTCCACCTTAGGCACGGATAAAAGCGGCAACGCGTCGTGGCGTGAAGCAATGAGGCACTGGTACATCGCTGGAGGGAAATGGCACCTCATATGCAGACATAAGTAACCTAATTGCCATAAATTCTGGGAACGGTGGCGGTGATGTCTGACGTCACATTTACTACATCCAAGATGTGGTAGATCGGGTTCAGATGTGGCGAGTTGGGTGGTAAGGGGTGGGGGCAACACATTAATTGGAACTCGTGACTGTGTTCCTCGAAGCATTCCATCGCACTCCTGGCCTTATGACATGGCGCATTATCTTGTTCAAAAATGACACTGCCGTTGGGAAACATGGTCCTCATGAAGGGCTGTACAGGACGTGCAATCAGTGTACGATACTTCTTAACCGCCATTGTGCCTTGAACGAGCTCTACTGGACACATGGAGGCCCACGTGAAAGTTTCCCAGGGCGTAATGAGTCGCTGCCAGCTTGTCTTCGTCCCACAGTACAGGTATCAAGGGTCAGTTCCCTTGGAAGACTACGAATTCGCGCCCTCCTGTCGGCGTGATGAAGAAGGTATCCGGATTCATCAGACCATGCAACGCTATGCCATTCCACCAACGTCCAGTGCCGACGGTCATAGTGCCGATGTCTTCGTGTCAACACTAGCACACGCGTGAGTCGTCGGCCGCAGAGGCCAATCGTTAGGAGTGTTCGGTGCACTGTGTGTTCAGACACACTTTTACTCTGCCCAGCATTGAAGTCTGATTTTAGCTGCGCCACAGTTCGCCGCCTGTCCAATTTTAACGGTATGTCCTCTTTTAACGGTCTGCCCAGCTTACGAGGGCTGACTTTTGTAATGAGTGGAAGCTGCCCAACCCCATGACGTCTGGACGTGGTTTCACCTTGGTTTCGCCACATGTTAAATACACTCACCATAGCCCTCTCGAACACCCGACAAATCGTGCAGTTTCCGAAATCCTCGTGCCGAGCCTTTGGGCCATCACAATCTGCCCTTGGTCAGACTTAGATAGATCGAGCGACTTCCCCAGTCTACACACGGACAGCACACTCACTGATACTACATGCACCGTGCGAGTGTCTGACCAGCAGTCATTTCTCGCCAGGTGTCGTTGCTAACGCCTCGACGAGTTTACATCGATAGTCGCTCGGCGGTCATAATCGTCTGGCTGATCAGTTTATATTGCCTTATTAATTGCACTAAAGTTAAAATCTCATAGTACTGTGTGGTAGAGCATACGATAGTTCAGTGAAATCTGTGCATTGCGCATTTCTCTGTGCCGGGAACAGTACGACTGTTTATTAAAAGGACACGACTTCTTCAGAGAAGACTGAGTATTAAAAAGATTCTATACAATATTCTTGGTGAGGATGCAAAAAACTGAAACAAACAGTTAGTCCTTAGAGGATTACATGAATGTATATTAATGTACCTGTGTATTTATGTAGAGCTGAAAATACATTAACTACTAGTAATTAGCGCTTTCATCAAATGTTCTGGTTTTTAGTAGTTTTGAATGAGCACTTTTTTGTATGCATATGGTAATTATTTTTCGCAAAAGAAATTTGTGTATTAAGTGATATCGCTGTGGAAGAATAATCTAATCACAAAACTGCATAGACCTCTGTGAGAGAATTAATAAAACGATACTGACTGTTTACAGATTTACTCATACAGAATTTTATTATTTATTTATACAGGAGTTAAGAATTCCAGAGTTACATCACGAGAAATACTAACAGATTATAATGGCATATTACGACACACAATTTAGATTCCAAGTTGTCAAAGAATGAGGACACGGTTTGGTTGTTACAAATATCACTGGTGGGAGACGGCTGCGAGAATAATAGAGGAAACCCATTATAAAGTATTTCATAATTACTGCATCTTATTTGAATTCGCTGCCTGACAGTTCAACGTGCAAGGGTTTCAATCCACACGAGCAGTACACTACTACACGTCTTAAGTACGCTGTAGGCAAACCTAATATCCGAATAGTAACCTATCGCAACCAGTAACTTGCTTTATACACTAATGCATTGCGTTTATCAACTAATAACAAATCTGTAATTGAAAGGATTTGATATTTTTTCCTTTTCATATTTAATTTTACCCGTCTCTTCGTTTGATTAGAGAATCATAGTCCCATGCTGACGTTTTCTGGACACTTGACAGATTAGACAATATTTTTTCGGAAACCGTTAGTATTTGAGATTCGTTCATGATTAGAAATAGTATTAGACGCTAAATCATCTATTTATGAGACAAACTACGGTAATCTCATATTATTAGCTTCCGCACACAAAGCTCACGTGTTCTCCAGCACAGCTATAGTTCTATTCATACACACATGAAAGAAAAGTTTTGCATCTCTCTGGTTCCCAGAACTCCTGAAGACAGACGTTGACTGTGAATATTGTATCACAGACACAGTCCCTTTGACTGTTCAGAGATGTCACCAAACCATCCCAAAGATGTAAACAACCACGCATAAGCAGCGCCTATTAGACAGAGGGGGTCCAAGAGCCCATCAGTTCCAGTCATTCCACCATGAAGGAGGTACACGGCCCGTCTCGTCTGTAGTTCAACCATGCCTAGACGGTCAATACTGCAATTCGATCGCGTCCGCATTGTTACTTTGGGCGAGGAAGGGCTCTCAACAAGGGAAGTGTACAGGCGTCTCGGAGTGAACCAAAGCGATGTTTTTCGCATACCTCGCTCAGGCCGCCCAAGGGCTACTACTGCAGTGGACTACCGCTGCCTACGGATAATGGCTCGGAGGAACCCCGACAGCAACGCCACCATGCTGAATATTGCTTTTAGTGCAGCCACTGGACGTCGTGTTACGACTCAAACTGTGCGCAATAGGCTCCATGGTGCGCAAACTCACTCCCAACGTCCATGGCGAGGTCCATTTTTGCAACCACGGTACAGATGGGCGCGGTACAGATGGGCCCAACAAAATGCCGAATGGACCGCTCAGAATTGGCATTCCGTTTTCTTCAGCGATGAGCTTCACATTTGCCTTCAACCAGACAATCGTCGGAAACGTGTTTAAAGGCAACCCGGTCAGCTGAACGCCTTAGACACACAGTCCAGCGAGTGCAGCAAGGTGGAGGTTCCCTGCTGTTTTGGGGTGGCATTATGTGGGGTCGACGTACGCCGCTGGTGGTCATGGAAGGCGCCGTAACGACTGTACGATACGTGAATGCCATCCTCCGACTCATAGTGTAACCATATCGGCAGCGTCTTGAAGAGGCATTCGTCTTCATGGGCGACAATTCGCGCCCCCATCCTGCACATCTTGTGAATGACACAGAGTAGCCAGCATGTTCCCCAGAAATGAACCCTAGAAGCCTATCGAACATGCATGGGATAGATTGAAAAATGGCTGTTTATGGACGACGTGATCCACCAACCACTCTGAGGGCTCTACGTCGAATCGCCGTTGAGAAGTGTGACAATCTGGACCAACAGTGCCTTGATGAACTTGCGGATAGTATGCTACGTCGAATAGAGGCATGCATCAATGCAAGAGGACGTGTTACTGTGTATTTGAGGTACCGGTGTGTACAGCAATCTGGAGCACCTTTTCTGAAGGTATCGCTGTATGGTGGTACAACATGCAATGTGTGGTTTTCATGAGCAATAAAAAGGGCGGAAATTATGGTTATGTTGATCTCTATTCCAATTTTCTCTACAGCTTTCAGAACTCTCGAAACCGAGGTGATGCAAAACATTTTTAATGTGTGTAGTTAAGACTGCAGTGTGCATGGCTCATGCATCACACTCAGTAATAATAGCTCACGTCTTGCGTTAAAATTTGAGTCATTTTAACATTTGGTTATCAGAATTTCTCATACTATACTTTTTTGTCAAATAGTTGTAAGTGTGGAGCCCAGCGGCAGATATTTGGGATCGTTAGGCGTATCTGCAAAGTACTGAATTAAAAGAAAGAAATGCTTATATCCCGTAATATTACTTGAGAATAAATACTAGTATTTTGAATTCCTACACTTTTAACATCTGCGAACACATATAACGCTTTCATCTTGATACTGTATAAGATGAAGAATGCGTGTTTGGACCAAAAGGGAGTTGAGTTAGAATCATCTGGTAGGGCTTACATGTTGTCTGATTGCCTCGAATTCCTAGAATATTTCTATCACATAGAATGGATAAATCCTTCATTTATAGTACAGATAAGATTTAACTGTGAAACTGATGTGTCTGTCTCTCTGTATTACTTCATCTTCTACTTGAGACAGTCGTGGTTCACATAAGTAAGAACCTTTTCAAAGACACAAAATACTCTTCAAGATTTCAGTTTGACTGACTTTAACACATCATCTCTGAAATCAAATGTACGCACATTATTGAAGTACATATGAAATACACAATACTTCTCAATGAGTACGTTTCTTTTCTAATAAATATTAATGTTATTGAGTTTTTATCTAACATTTTCTGGAGATGGCTATATAGTACAATAGCTACATTCGACTGTGAAACTAGAACATGAAGACTATCATCAAATTAGGAAGAAGTAAGGAAAATTAGAATTCAGCGTCGCGTCGAAAGTGCAGTCATTATGGACGGAGCGCAAGTTCGGGTTACGAAAGGATGGGGAAGGAAATTGACCGTATCTCAAAGCAACCATGTCAGCATTTTCATGGAGGGTGTATGGAAATCATCGAAAACCCAAATCTGGATGGCTGGAATGGGATTTGAATCGTCGTCCTTCCGAATGACAGTCTAGTATGCTAACAACTACGCCATGACGTCAGGAACTTACGGTATAAAACAAATTTTAGTACAAATATTTTATCATTGTGGCACTAATTTCTCTGTATCCAGTCGTAAAACTGTATTTAATGGAACTGGTAGAAATCTCTTCCGGAGATTTAGTATGCAGAAGACTTTTATGGCCTTACAGGCCGTTCTTCCCAGGAATTGTTTAGAAGTGCATTACCTGCTGTTTACCGAAAGGAGCAGTTCTAAAAATTACCAGTGAAAGAATTGTGGTCCATTTTTGGTCATCCCGTTATTTATCTTTAAATAATTTTTTAATTCCTCTTATTCATTTTCCTAATCTCATTCCTATGAAATTTCACTTACATGAATCAGATTCTTCTTCCATGGAGAAGAGTTCTTGCGATGCAGAAAGGACTCAAAGATGAAATTTAAGTACAAAACACTATAGAATGACTTTGAAATATTACAGTATTAAAACAGTAACGTTAATTATGTTATAATCTGATAATTAATTATGAGTCCATGTGAATATATTCTTCATAGAAATGCAAAGAGTCGTCCAAATCATTCTTACTGTGTTCTTGGAGCATTATACTATTCTTTATTCACATATATATTTTGAGTATCTCATGACTTTCCTAGATTTTTGCCATGCAGTTTGTAATGTGCAACGTGCATTTTTTAATGTTAATTTTGATCACCTTTTGTTTCACATGATATTATGATGTAAGTTTATGAACTGCGTTTTGTGGTATTACAGTTGTTTACAATGCTGGTTATTTTAGGCATAATCTTTTATTATAATACGGAATGTATCTTTCTTCCAATTTATTGAATGAGTACTATGTTCTGTTGTGTGTAATGTGCAAATAATTTTGGAATTTATCCATTTTTCAGGTATTGTTTTCCATTTCCTACTATGATTTACGTCGATCTTTATGACACTAAAATCCGAAAATATGAACTACATTATGTATAACAGCATGCATTATAGGATTTATTAGGTTGGTGCATAAATTCGTAGCGTTTTTGTTTTGGGTTGTGGTATTCCATTTGATACTGGTTTATTTATCGATTGTCATTGTTTATTTGTAGTTCACTGTTGCTATTTGAGTTTACGTATCGTCATTTTCTCATCAGACCCAAAGTACATGCATGTGCAAGGAACTTTCCATCATAATTCGTAATAACACAGGCACTGCAATATGGTGTTTATCTGCCTACTCCGGATAAGGGAGTTTCAAGTAAAATGTCTCACCTGTAGAGGAATATACATAATGGACGTTCGAGTACAGGTTGTAGATGCGTGGCTAACAACATATGGAAGTTTGGGTGTGGGCGTGAGTCATGCATGGATAGCCAAATGGAAGGCGACCGCTGGTGATAAGAGCGAGAAATGGGCTTGAGCCCCGGTCCGGCACAAATTTTCATTTTCGCCGTTCCATTTTACAGCTGATGCTTGTCCATATTCGCAACTGCGTACGCATTTAATGATATGGTTTGTGATCGTTAGTGGAGAATATTGGTACTGACATTAGCAACATAAATTACACTAAAATGGTATTATACTTATCAAGAGGAATTTAAATGTGCTTACACCCATTACAGAGCCCTTTGCGATAACACTATGCTACTTAATTCTGGCATCAAGTGAACTGTCAGCAGTAAGCAGAAATGGGACGTTCTGTAACGTTAAGGAAGAAGATGTGTGGTCATTTAACTAAAATTCTTCGAGTTCGTCACCGCGAGACACGATGTCAGTGCAAACGTATCATGTCTCCTACACAGCAATGAAAATGTTATAGCAAGAGCAGTACTGCTAACTCCAATGAACTGCGTATACAACATGCTCTACTGCACTCCATGCCAACTGCTTCCATGTGGCATCAATTAACGGATAACTTACAGTATGGCTACGGTTTAAACAACATTCTGTAGTTTGTCTACTGGGGTGATAATAATATCTGAAAATTGATTGGTGTGCAGGTAAGCCTTCCACACATTCAAGACTGAAAAAAAAGGCGATAAACTTTATTCTGTCTGCATACATCTTTAATTATCTACCTGTTAACTACATGGAGATTCTCAACTCAGACTCCGACAAAGACGATGTAACTATTACACGTAAATCTATATTAATGCGGAAGAAGCATATTTTTCTCAATCCAGGACATTGTTGTCCACAATACCATCAGATATGCATATTTCCACGGCTGCTAAGAAAAAGAATCAATGTATCACACATATTTAAACGTTTCTCTGTTAAGGAAAGTACCCCCCCCCCCCCCCAAGTACAGTTAATATGTTATTTGTACGAAAAAAAAACTGGAAATTAAAGACATCGAAGTCAAGAAACGAAAACTAGAGAATATGACAAAGACAACTGCCATAAAGGAAGAATATAAACAGCAACTAAGAAACGAAGAAGCTATTTCAGATGTGTAAGAAAGGTTTGCATATTGCTTTAAACATAGTGCATGGAGGAATCTGGATATGACTAGTGGATATGAAATATTTGCATTTACAATAAACAGCAAAGAAAATGTTTCATTTGTCGGAGTCCTGGCCGGAAGTGATGGATGGGAGCACGTTACTACTTTATTAAATAATAGATAAAAATCTATTTTTAAAGCTTGATTCCCACATGGATCTGCTTAAAAAGGATAGTTATATTGTATTTAAATGTGGTGGACAGGACGTTGCGTGCCTAGCAACAGAACAACAGCTGTTTGTGGAATATACAACTGATGGAATGACTGAATTTAATGGTGGCTCGTTTGCAATAAGTGTAAACTTTTAAGTCTTGTACAGAAATTCCTCAAGAATGTGTAGGAGAATGACTATTATCGTATGTACAGGAAGATGTGGAGCACTTTAAGAAGTCTCTTGGAGTAAATAAGAGGCAAGATTTAAATCGTCAAATGTTTTCGCCTATAACAACTGCAGGAAGGGGCAAAGCTAATTGTTAATTCCATGTGAGATTTGTATTAGAGTTCGAGATTATACCTTCTTTGTATTTATCAGATTATTGGCGGGGAAAGAAATAGCTGATTGAAACGTAGATTTACGTTATAAATTAAAAATTAAGCTGGATGTTATTAAGAACGCCAAACAAAAATAAAGAAGGGTGTTTTCTGTGTGTGAATATACACGTAAAGTTAATAAAAGTTTTCGCACTAGAACACTTTTTGTTTTTCGCTACACTGCCAAAAATCTTAAAAAGTCACCTTTATACTATAATATACATGAATGGGAAGTAGTTTTGTGACTTTGAATAGTGGTTGAAACTAGGTAGTTGAACGCGCAACAACCCTCGTTTGGTACCTAAAGGCCGTAAGTCCAGGAATAATGACGCTGACGTAGCGAAATCCCTTCCAGACCCTGCGGGGATCCTGTACTAAGGTTGTGAAATTGGAGATGATGATATGATAAATACATTAGGTGTTATTTGGGAAAGAACTATTTGATGGGATGTAGGTTCTTGGTGGGCAGGTAGACAAGGAAAGGATGTGTTGGGATGTGTTGTTACTCTCACTGAACTGTAAGAAACAGGATGGGTTGTTTCGAGAATGTAAACGTGGTAAAAGTAGGCTGTATACGTTTTATTATCCGTGCAGTTGGCCAATTTCAACTGTGGTCGTTTCCAAGCACATGTCTTAAGCTTCCAGCATCATTTCACATTCTAGTACATCTCTGTAACATGTGGCCAGCGATGTTTTAGAATGTGGAATGAAATTCTAAACTTGAAAAAGATCTGTGGTTGAAATTGGTCAGTTGCACGAATAATAGAATACACTCTACTTGGACCATATTCTCATTCTCAAAACGCATTGAGCCCGTGGACCTCCACAAAAATAAAATTTTAAAACTTGTGTTGTGGCTGATAGGAAGGATAGATCTCGGAAACAATTTCACAATTTAGAAGGGAAGTCAATTAAAGTAACGTGGGATTCAATGCAATAATTCTGTGGGGAGCAAATATATGAACGAGAAGAAATGTCAAACTTGAATGCTTTGTTCCTTCCGTTACAGGAACGTAGATGATTGACATCTGCACAGTACCTGATTGCTACTTGAGTATGTGAAAATCTCGTTAGTCACAACATTTCCAAACAAGGAGAAGCTCGTATTAATTCTGCTAAGATGTGTGGATTCTAGCGGTATTCATGACAGTCTCGATACTGTTTAGCATTATTGCATGCGAACCATAGAAGAAGGAGACAGTTTTACCTTGCAGAGGGCCAATTCTTGAAGTGTGCAGTAAGGAACTGGGCAGAAAGAGGTGATTACTGACATGTCAATTCTAGGACTGAGGGGGGGGGGGGGGGCAACCCTGTACTTTTGGATTTGTAATCTGATACTTAAAAACTGACCCACTAAGCCAAATGACATGGTTGGAGGACGGTGAAACCGCGATTACCGGAGAAGGTGTTGGACGTCCACGGCTCATCAGAGAATGTGGAGAGCAGAGCCTTGCCTGCTCTGTAAAGCAGGACAGGTAATATATGGCAGATCTGACGACCGAGTACAATGCTAGTAAAGGCACGAATCGGAGTACAAGTTTTAGGGATATTGTACGTGTTCTCATATCAAACCACGACGTCCTCAAATACAACTGCTGTGGGTACGGTATCATTGAGACTGTGGATAAATGGAAAACTGTCTCCTAATCATTTCTTGTTACACTTGGTCAAGAGTCCGGATATACCGTAATCTAAGCGAACAGCTTTTCAAAACAGGCACTGCAGTACTATCAGAGGCTGGAGAGGGCAGTATAACATTGTGGTAGACCTTCACCTGGGATTCCGTGGGACCTTTGGTAGTAATCGAAGGACCTGCTGGGGACAACGTTTATACTGTTGCGGACCACAAGCATCACTTTCCCGAAGATGATGGCGTCTTCCAGCAGGATATCTGACCCTGTCACAAGGGCAGAATAGTGACATAGTTGTTTGCGGAGTACGAACGTGAACTCACTTCCCCGAAGGTGATGGCGTCTTCCAGCAGGATATCTGAACGTGTCACAAGGGCAGAATAGTGACATAGTTGTTTGCGGAGTATGAGCGTGAAACACGTTGACGTGCTGGCCTCCAAATTGTATAAAAGAGTAACTCGACAACCACCTTTTTGACGTTGTTGTTGTGGTCTTCAGTCTGGAGACTGGTTTTATGCAGCTCTACATGCTAGTCTGTCCTGTGCTATCCTCTTCATCTCCGAATAACTGCGGCTGTGAGGTTCTATGCCCTCTTTCGCATGTCTCCTCTCGTTTTCATAAATTTTATCAATGTTCTATGTCATTGCATGGTAGTAACAGACCGAATAATGTTATGATAATGAGAGTATTTGTACTGAGAGCTCAAAAAATACTTTTCACTTGATTCCTAAACATGTTGTTATACTTCCTTGGGTAGCCTGTGCGAGGCGAGCATCGTAGGACGCGGCACACTGCGTTTCCGGATGGGGGCTGCACTTCTCTGAATTCTGAGGGGTTCGTACAGTAGGCATAAGCGCCTGGCGGAACGACTGACATCGGTCGAGTTTCGCCTATTGTATGCAGGGCGAAACAACCTGCGAGACATCTGAGTGTCGCCGCAGTTTATGTGTTTACCGTTCTGGCGCGTCCGGAACGAAGATTCCTGGCACCGACTGACTGCATTGTCCTCTTGATTCTGAGAATACTTGTGGACTCTGCCCTACTGGGTGCGACTATCTGGCACCGGATGGCCGGTGGTCTAGGCAGGTTGTTTTCGTAGCAAGTTCAGTGCCCTCAGCTGAATAGCAGAGGCATGATTGTTCAACTTAAACTGAGGCTAGTTGACATCATAAAGCCCTGCTAGAAGTTGGAGGGAACGGTTGCTATTGGCGTGAATGGTGTTCTGAGACAGTGTGGGGGAATTCTGGAATCAGCACTGAATGCTGATTCGCGGTTTTCGAGGAGAGTAGGGAGTAGAACAATGTTGGCTTCGCTCTTGTGTTGTGCGGACAGAGGGGTTGGGGATCTGATCTCCGTCGGAGTTGGACAGTCCTGCGCTTTGGTGACTCGTTTTCTAAAGAACTTAGAATTCTTGGACAGCCTTCGCGGTCAGGGGTTGACACAGAATTGCTGCACGGCAGAAGTTGGCGCCTACATCTTCAGGACGCTGACTACAGACGACGTGCTGCAGATTTCAGTATTGGTACAGTATTTTGCGGCTCCGGCATTGTAGGACCTTATCAATTTTATACTGAATCCCTCAGCAGCACGCGCGCTCGCTTTGCTACAAGTCCACCTTGTTTGTTTCTCCATGTGATCCCATTTGAGCTATCACTACTAACTGCGATACGGCTATATAGTCACGAGATTAATATTTGATTCATTAGGACCTCCCGTCATTATCGTCAGTCTATTGCATCACAGAGAGTAGGAGCCCCTTGTTCTCGAGCCAACTCTTATTCTCATAATATTTCAGTACACCCTATTCTTTAACTTACTGCATGGGTCGACAATCATGTGCATTTATGTCCTGATATATAATAAATCTCATTGTAATATTTAATCTGCATATCATTTCGTAGATGTAGGCAGAGTACCATTCCCTGTTGTTTATTATGATAAAGTTCTATTTTTTGCCTTGATTACTGTTTTTATTAAATTATTGTGAGTGTGCACTCTTTATTTTACCAACTAGCGGGGTCCACCATCTTTTCCTTCTGTTACCATTGTGCTCATAATTAATTAGATGGTAGATAAGGAGGGGGTCGAGTGCATGTCTCGTTCTCATGCAAAATTCGTATGAATTAAAGAGGTACAAACTCTTCTCCACCCCGGCACCTTGCATGGCAACCTACATCTTTCTGAAGCTCCTTACTGTATTCATCTCTTGGTCTCCCTATACGGTTTTTACCCCTCACGTGTCCCTCCAGCACTAAATCGGTGAATCCTTGATGTCTCAGAACGCGTGCTACCAACCATTTCCTTCTTCTAGTCAGGTTCCACCACAAATTTCTTTTCTCCCTGATTCTGTTCAATACTTCCACATCAGTTACGTGGTCTACTCATTTAATCTTCATCATTCTTCTGTAGCACTACGTTGGAAAAGCTCCTGTTCTCTTCTAATCTAAACTGTTTATCATCCATGTTCCACTTCCGTACATGGCTCCAATCCATTCCAAGCACTTAAATCTATATTCGATATCAACAAATTTCCCTCCTTCAGAAACGCTTTTGTTGCCATTGCCAGTCACATTTTATATCCTCTCTACTTTGGCCGTCATCAGTTATTTCACTGGCCAAATAGCAAAACTCATTTACAAGGTTAAGTGTCTCGTTTCCTAATCTAATTCCCGCGTCACTTGATTTTATTCGTTTACATTCCATTTACTTGTTTTGCTTTTGCTGATGCTCACCACACATTCACCTTTCAGAACACTGTCCATTCCGTTCAACTTCGCTTCCAAGCCCTTTGCTGTCTCTGACAGAATTACAATGTCACCAGCAAACCTCAAAGTTTTTATTTATTTTCCCTGAACTTCCTGTTCCAAATTTTTTTTCTGTTTTCCTTCTCAGAATTTTTTTGGGTTCCTTTACTATTTGTTCAACGTACAGATTGAATAATATCTGGGAGAGGCTATAACTCTATCTCCCTTCTCAACCACTACTTCAAATTCACATTCTCAGCTGACAAGTACCGTCTGGTTACTGTATAAATTGTAAATAGTCTGTCGCTCCCTGTATTTGGTCTCTGTTATCTTCAGAATTTCTAAGAGGGTGTTCCAGTCAATATTGTCAAAAGCTTTCCCTAAGCCTATAAAGGCTATAAACGTGGGTTTGTCTCTCCTTAACATATGCTCTAAGGTAAGTTGTAGGGTCAGTATTGCCTCGTGTGTGGCTACATTTCTCTGGAATCCAAACTGGTCTTTCCCGAGGTCGGCTTTTACCAGTTTTTCCATTCTTCTGTAAATAATTTGTGTTTATATTTTGCAGCAATGACCTATAAAACTGATAGCTCGGCAATACACCTGCTTTCTTTGGCACTGGATTTATTATATTCTTCTTGAAATCTGAGGGTATTTAACCTGTCCCACATATCTTGTGCACTAGACGGAAGAGTTTTTTCATGGCTGGCTCTTCCAAGGCTAACACTAGTTCCGTTGTCTACCACCTACACCAAGTGGAATGACCGTATAAAGCAGTTCAAGAAACAAGGTGTTGAGAATAAAGGTGAACGTGAAATGTAAATCTGTCGTTGCGTTTGCAAACGAAAAATGCTTTACTCAAACAATCTTTGCTGGGGAAACTCTCAAGACGCGCAGGTATATTGAAAATGTAGCTAGTGCGACAAGTCACGGTAGTAAAGACAAAAAAGTCCAAGGTCATAGAACATCCCACCTCCCATACGACTTATACAGCCTACTAGTATGTTATGTACCGTACGCCATAAACCTTGAAGTGGCTTGTGACAAAGATGTAGACGGCCAGGAGTACCGAAGTCTACATCCGCCAATTCAATGCATTGATGATACACTTGTGGCCAACAGCAAAACCTTCACTTGACTACACTGCTTGCGCTTGCCGTGTGTAATTTATTTATGTGGGACTATGTTTCGAGATCAAACTTTCGAACAATTTGTGACATTGTCCCAGTGGAGGAAGAGCGTAATTGCATCTATGAAGAACGTCACACTAGCCAGATTTGAGCCGTGTCTGTGGTACACCGGAGGATTAAATCGAGTGTAAATGACAAGATGTAAATACCGAGACTTTTTATCTAAAAGGAAGGGAGCAGATTTTCAGAATCATACGTAAGTAAATTCACAGGAAACAATAAAAAGTACTTTTAGTAAATATACACACTTTTAATGAAATCTTGCTATTTGTAAAATTTTTATTGGAAAATATCACAAGGGACGTATTCTTATATGATCATAGAAATAACGCTTCCACATTTCACAAAAAAAATAAAGGATCACTTTTTGGAAACCCTATAACGACTGTTTCTCATTGCGACGCGTAAGTTTGAAAATTGGCTGAAGAGTGATGGTGCAGAAGCGTGGACCCCTGCGACTTCATCCTCTGGCTTAGCGACGCTTCAAACAGTGAATGTCGACACAGGCGAAAAAAAGACCACAGTTCAGTTCATGTAAGTGTAAGGTGGGTTAATCATGCAACATTGACACGAAATTTCACCACAAATGGGAAAGGCGTTGAAACCCCTCGTACCCACATTTCAGCCCTTCTTTTGATGCCTCTGAGATGGAGGTCAGAACCGCAGCACCCAGTGACGAAATCGCACGGGTTTATTATGAGTGGACGTAGAAAACATTTCAGAATCGATAGGAAAAGGCCCCAGGGGGGTAGCATGATCAATGGAAGCTCCATTTATCTTTGGGTGTTGATTCCTAAACATTTCGCTGTCGAAAATGACGCATCGCAGTGCGATGTGCAACTGGACGACATTCTTGACAACGTTCGACACTGCTTCCAACTCTTGTTTATTTCAAGTCTACTGTAAGGATGTAGTGTGGCTACAACCCCACTGAACACGGTTTTAGGCCTCTGAAGTTTTTTTGTATGTCCATCCTTACGATTGGAGGTTTGAGGGACATCGGCCGTTCACTTATGTAATGAAATTGAACACCTACAGCCGTTCTTACGATATTATCTATTATATGGCTACCAGTTTCGGAGCTTCAGTGCACCATCTTCATGCCTTAACTGATGCTGATGAGGTTATCTCCAACTGCAGACACGATTTGTCAGTAACAATATCTATGAAATGGTTTTCGCAGACTACTTATAACAACGATGTTGAGATTCCAACCATCCAGACAGCAGTTTTTGTTCTGATACACAGGGTGGAATCATTAAGGAACGCTCAAAATCTGTCGACGAAACCTGAACATGAACCGAAGCAGCAAACAGTGTATATGCTTTTACAGCCCTCCTGTTTAGAGTCTTCCTGTGGGGAGTAATCACGGGGGTGAATGAAACGTCAAAATGGTTCAAATGGCTCTGAGCACTATGGGACTCAACTGCTGTGGTCATCAGTCCCCTAGAACTTAGAACTACTTAAACCTAACTAACCTAAGGACATCACACACATCCATGCCCGAGGCAGTATTCGAGCTTGCGACAGTAGCTGTCGCACGGTTCCGGACTGCGCGCCTAGAACCGCGAGACCACCGCGGCCGGCAATAAAACGTCAAAGTGTCCCTCTAAGACACCACAGTTCCCCAATACCCTCAGTGCCACCCACATACCTTTGTTGAGGACGTTAAAAATATATCTGTCAGAAACTTCGACGCCTTTTCAACGTCGCTATTTCTATGGTGCCTGAAGGTAGACCAACCGCTTCTAAGGGGTGTCTAAGTGGCTGCCAAACCCTCAGACTCTAGTGCAGCAACAGGGCTGACAGAGACATTTTCAATTGCCCAACAGAAGTGCATGGATGGAACCGAGGATGTTGCCGAATGGGGGGGTCTTTGAGGGTCCCTTTGTCCTCTTATTCACACACATGTTAATGTTACACCCTCCCTCCTTCGCTGTAATGACAGAGGAGGGATCGAAACAGGTGGGCTGAGAAAGAATAAACCCACTTTGCTTCTTTGAATCACGTTCAAATTTCGTTGAGTGGTGTCGAACGGCTCCTGTTCACGGGAGCAAAAACTGCGATAGCGCAGCACTTCAAAGGGGTGATCACATTCTTTGGAGATGCTGACTCATGGTGCCCTTAAAGAAAGACTGAAATGTCTGAGAGTGTCAGCAGTGTCAAAGCTTGTCAAGAACGTCGACGTTATCTTCATCACACTGCGAACTGTCGTCTTCAGCCTCGACACGTGTGGAAGAAAACACCCCAACGGAAGGGCGTCGATTCTGAGCAGCGGTGTGTCCGAAATGTTTCCTTCGGACACCCCTAAGAAAACAGCCTGATTTCAAAGCTGGATGTCACCGTTCTGATCTCCGTCGCAGAGGCGAGAAAAGAAATGGCGAAATGTGGATAAGACGGTTCGTGACAAGTCCAGGGCGCTTTGGGCAGAATTGTGATGGAATTTGTTGCGAATGGACATCACAAACCCATCTTACAGCTCACATGAACTTTTGAGCTGAGGCCTTATTTTTGCAAGTGTCGACATCTTGTTGTTTGAATCGTCACCGAGCCCGACGGTGCCGTACCAGGGCGCCAAGCTTTCGCGCCATTACAGATGAAAGTTGTAGGCAACTATCAGCCAAATTTCAAACTTACGCTTGCTGTGGGAGACAATTAGGGGTTTCGAAAAATGATTGTTTAACTTTGTCGCGCAGTGTGTATTCGACTGAAAAGGAAACAAGACGAGAGACTATACTGAAATTATCAATATTTCTCCCAAAATCTGAAGCCTCCTACATCTACATGCGAAAATCGGCTACCTGGAACACCTGCACAGTTAATCCGTTCCTGGCTACGAAGCTGTCTCCAATAAATTCGAAAGCTTCGGCCAGTTAGGATCGATTTACGTCAGCAGCCATTTTTGTCTGCGGAACGTCTGGATTGATCTACGCGGAGAGTGGGATACTCACCGGCAGACTAGTTATGGCCCGCCGTCGAGGGCCTCGGTGAGTGCTCACGTCGGCCGGCCCGTCGATGGCGGCGGAGTTTGGAGCTGCCGTCGTGACGTCCGCGAGCAGAGCAGGGCAGAGCAGAGCAGAGCACACAGGCGACCACTCGATCGACGGCGCTGCGCCCTCCGTGGTCGGACCTGCAGCGACGGGCGGCGGCTGGCGGCGGCTGAAAGCGGCAAGTCCCCGGCGGGCGGGCGCGTGCATTACCGGCGTTTACCCTGCTGACGGCGCGTCCGTCGTGTCCCGTCAGCCAAGTTCGCAGCGCATTAGCGGCGCTGGCCTGCCGGCCACTCAAGATGATTAAGCAGGCCCCACCGCGTCAGCTCGCGGCCGCCACGTACGCCACGCCACACCGGACCGCGTGCACCGACCAGCCCAGCCTCTTGTTCAAACTTTAACCACCTCCCCTGCTGAAGACTGCCCAAATTTACTCCTCATACTCGCAAATAATGAGTGCTTACAAATTACTGATTACAAAATAAATTCCCCGTTGTTATTTTAGTTAAGCAACCAGTTTCAGCTCTACATTACACCATCTTCAAGCCCCTTTCCACCTCTGGTCGAGTCAGAATAGGGACCAGCATTCAGTGACCGATATCCGTCAGCCTATGGACCCCCACAAAAATAAAATTTTAAAACTTGGGTTGTGGCTGATAGGAAGGGTAGATATCGGAGACAGTTCACAGTCCAGAAGGCAAGTCGATTGAAGTTAAGTGGGATTTGATGCACGAATTCTGTGGGGAGCAAATATATGAACTAGATGAAATGACAGACTGGAACGCGTTTATCCGTTAATGCTTTGTTTATTTTCTTAGGGGAACGGAGATGATTGATAGCTGCGTTGTACCTGGTTGCTACTTGAGTGCGTGAAATCCTCGTGAATCACAAAATTTTGAAATAAGCAGAAGCTCAAATGGTTCAAATGGCTCTAAGCACTATGGGACATAACATCTGAGGTCATCAGTCCCCTAGACTTAGAACCACTTAAACCTAACTAACGTAAGGACATCACACACATCCATGCCCGAGGCAGGATTCGAACCTGCGACCGCAGCAGCAGCGCGGTTCCGGACTGAATAACCTAGAACCGCTCGGTCACAGCGGCCGACCTGGAGAAGCTCATATTAATGCTGAAAAGACATGTGGATTCTAGCTGTATTCATTACAATCTCGATGTTGCGGGTGTTTAGCATTATCGCATGGGAATCATACAAAAAGGTGACGGTTATCTGGAAGGGGGCCAATCCTTGAAGCAGACCGTAAAGAATTCTACTCTTTTCATAACAGAATATTTCATTTAACGAACTGAAGTAAAGCTGTCATCAAATTGAAGGTAGTATGAATACCACAACGCTTTGCTGCACATTGTCTTGTTGTCTTCCTTTGACCACTGAATTGATTGACACTGCCAGTAACAGCGGTATCTACGGTTCAACGTTGAATAGGAACCATAGTGCAACTTTCTATATTTCTCATTAGCACTTTTGTGGCAGATGAGAAAGAAGTGATTATTGACATATTCATTCTAGGACTGTGGGGGAACGAACCCCGTACTTTTGGATTTGTAATCTGGTACTTAACCACTGACCAACCCAGCCACTTTAGCATAAATGACTTGCCTGGAGGACGGTGAAATCGCGATTAGCCGAGAAGGTGCAGGACGTCCATGCCTCATCAGAGAATATGCTTGTCAGAGGCTTGCCCTCTCTGTAAAGCAGGATAGATAGCGATATATGGCAGTTCTGACGACAGAGTGTAATTAATGCTGGTACAAGCTCGAATCAGCCGCGCGAGATTAGTCGAACGGTCTATGGCGCTGCCGTCATGGACTGTGCGGCTGGTCCTCCCTCGGGTATGGATGTGTCTGTTTGTACTTAGGATAATTTAGGTTAAGCAGTGTGTAAGCTTAGCAACTGATGACCTTAGCAGTTAAGTCCCATAAGATTTCACACTCAACCCCGCGTTCGGCCATCCTGATTTAGGTTTTCCGTCATTTCCCTAAATCGCTCCAGGCAAATGCCGGGTGGTTCCTTTGTAAGGGCACGGCCGACTTCCTTCCCCATCCTTACCAAATCCTATGAGACTGATAACCAAGCTGTTTGGTCTCTTCCCACAAAAACAACCAACCAACAACAACAAGATTTGACATACATTTGAACTTTTTTTTTCGATCATCACTTCTTGACTGGACAAGAGGCAGGGTCTCTTCCTACACGTAGGTCAGGAGGGATGAAGATGGCGTAATGTAGCGCTGAAGCCTGTTGCTCAAATAAAATAATAACTGTAAATTTAGACGGCCCAAGGCGTTTTGTTTCGACATTTTATACTCAACAGCCGAGGTCCCGCAACCACCTGTACAAAAACAGACTTACATAGAAATGGTGGATAGCTCAGGGCGTCATAACTTATCTACATGTACATTATTATTCTGCAATTCACAGTTTAGTGTCTGTCAAGGTATTTCTTTTCATTCGTTGCTCGAACAGTGCACAGGAACAAAACGAACAGTTAAATATTTCGGTGTAAACTCCGATTTCTCTTATTTTATTATGACGATCATTTCTTCCAATTTAGATGGATTCCTACAAAATACACTTCTGACCATTAAAATTGCTACACCAAGAAGAAAAGCAGATGATAAACAGGTATTTATTGGACAAATATATTATACTAGAACTGACACTTGATTACATTTTAACGCAATTTGGTTGTATAGATCCTGAAAAATCATTACCCAGAACAACCACCTCTGGCCGTAATATCGACCTTGATACGCCTGGGCATTGAGTCAAACAGAGCTTGGATAGCGTGTACAGGCACAGCTGCCCATGCAGCTTCAACACGATACCACAGTTCATCAAGAGTAGTGACTGACGTATTGTGACGAGCCAGTTGCTCGGCCACCATTGACCAGACGTTTTCAGTTGGTGAGAGATCTGGAGAATGTGCTGGCCAGGGCAGCAGTCGAACATTTTCTGTATCCAGAAAGGCCCGTACAGGATATGCAACATGCGGTCGTGCATTATCCTGCTGAAATGTAGGGTTGCGCAGGGATCGAATGAAGGGTAGAGCCACGAGTCGTAACACATCTCAAATATAACGTTCACTGTTCGAAGTGCCGTCAATGCGAACAAGAGATGACCGAGACGTGTAACCAATGGCACCCCATACGATCACGCCGGCTGATATGCCAGTATGGCGATGACGAATACACGCTTCCAATGTGCGTTCACTGCGATGACGCCAAACACGGATGCGACTATCATGATGCTGTAAACAGAACCTGGATTCATCCGAAAAAATGACGTTTTTCCATTCGTGCACCCAGGTTCGTCGTTGAGTACACCATCGCAGGCGCTCCAGTCTGTGATGCAGCATCAAGGGTAACCGCAGCCATGGTCTCCGAGCTGATACTCCATGCTGCTGCAAACGTCGTCAACTGTTCGTGCAGATGGTTGTTGTCTTTCAAACGTCCCCATCTGTTGACTCAGGGATCGGGACGTGGCTGCACGATTCGTTACAGCCATGCGGATAAGATGTCTGCCATCTCGACTGCTAGTGATACGAGGCCGTTGGGATCCAGCACGGCGTTCCGTATTACCCTCCTGAACCCACCGATTCCATATTCTGCTAACAGTCATTGGATCTCGACCAATGCGAGCAGCAATGTCGCGATACGATAAACCGCAATCGCGATAGGCTACAATCCGACCTTCATCAAAGTCTGAAACGTGATGGTACGCATTTCTCCTCCTTACACGAGGCATCACAACAACGTTTCACCAGGCAACGCCGGTCAACTGCTGTTTGTGTATGAGAAATAGATTGGAAACTTTCCTCATTTCAGCACGTTGTATGTGTCGCCACCGGCGCCATCCTTGTGTGAATGCCCTGAGAAGCTAATCATTTGCATGTCACAGCATCTTCTCCCTGTCGGTTAAATTTCGCGTCTGTAGCACGTCATCTTCGTGGTGTAGCAATTTTAATGATCAGTAGTGTATTTTCACACTCTGAGGAGACAGTCGGTGACTAAAATTTCATGAGAAGGTCCCACAACAACGAAAAAAACCTTTGTTTTAATGATTGCCAGCCAACTTTGCGTTATCACATCCGTGGCACTCTCTCCCCTATTTTGCCGTACTTCAGAAGGAGCTCCTCTCCTTTGTATTTTTCCGTTGTCCTCCGTCAATTCCAGATGATGCGGATCCCGCACTACACAGCATTACTCCAGTACAGGAAGGACAAGCGCAGTGCAACCAGTCTCTTTAGTAGATCTGATGCTTTCTCTAAGTGTTCTGCCAGTAAATCGCAGTCTTTGGTTTGCTGTCTCCACAACATTATCTGTGTAATTCTTCCAGTTTCAGTTATTCGTTGGCAAGCATTTAGTTGAGTTCATATCCATCAGATTTGTGTGATTTATCGTGAAACTGTAATTTAGCGGATTCCTTTTAGTACTCACCTGAATAATTTCAGACTTTTCATTAGTTAGAGTCAGCTGCCAATAGTGAGCGTAAATGTGTAAGTATGTAAGTAGGCTGTTTAGGTTTTTATGTTGGTAACGCCACATAGCGCTCTGTATGAAAATCACTGACTGTGCTGTGTGCAGTCTGTGGCTGGTTTGCATTGTAGGAATATACGCTGTTGTAGTGTTGGGCAGTTAGATGTGAACAGCGCGTAGCGTTGTGCAGTTGGAGGTGAGCCGCCAGCAGTTTTGTATGTGGGGAGAGAGATGGCAGAATTTCAAGAGCGGACGGTCTTGATGTTTGTACGCCAGAAAGAGTAAATTTGTAATATGTAATACTGGATATCATGAACTGATATATATATATATATATATATATATATATATATATATATATATATATATATATATATATATAATGATTTTTGAACGCTATTAAGGTAAATACATTCTTTGTTCTCTATCAAAACGTTTCTTTGCTGACTACGCCTTTCAGTATTTAGTGCCTTCAGTAGTAGAATCTTTTATTTAGCTGGCAGTAGTGACGCTCGATGTATTGCAGTAGTTCGAGTAACGAAGATTTTTGAAAGTCAGATTGCGTTGCGCTAATAATATTGTGTGTCACTTTATTGATGAACAGAATAAGTAAAGAGAGAAATGTCTGGGCGCGTTCAGTTTAGCTCAGCTGCTTGAAAATCGAATAACGTATGACGTTTACCAGCGCAGTAATTCATAAATTTTCCAAAGGGGACGTTTCAAATGTGGGATCTAACATTGTGTCACCGAAGATATAAAGTTATAGGCCGGTCTCGAACAGGCTCTTCTGCTGCTGGTGCTGGGTAATTGAGTCCATATCCGGTGTGATATTCTCAAGTTAGCATCTTGCGCTAACCATTGTTTGCCACACCGGAATCCTCAGTTTCTCGCACACTGCTTGGATCAATATGGTTCAAATGGCTCTGAGCACTATGGGACTTAACTTCTGAGGTCATCAGTCCCCTAGAACTTAAAACTACTTAAACTTAACTAACCTAATGACATCACACACATCGATACCCGAGGCAGGATTCGAACCTGCGACCGTAGCGGTCGCGCGGTTCCAGACTGCAGCGCATAGAACCGCTCGGCCACTCCGGCCGGCCGCAGACTGCCGGAGCACCAGATTCTGCATGTACAAGTCTCATCCAGCACTCCTCAACGAAATCTCTGTGCAGCTTCCACATCAGTTTCCACTCTCTGCAAGCAGGCCTATGGCCCCCTATGTTATCCGCTCTTCAGTTTTCCATTCGCTAATGGCTTGTGGCAAGAATGGCTGACGATCTCCATATCAGCTATATTTCTCTGTTTTTCTCGTTTTGGTCATTTCGCGAGACGCATGTGGGAGGAAGTAGTAAGTAGCATGGCTCAGATCGGAACGTACTTTTGCTCAGTTTCAATAGTAAGCCTTTCCGTGATACCCAACGGCTCTCTTACTGCCTCTGCCACTGTCGTTAGTTGCGCATCTCCGTAACGCTGTCGCGCCCTCTAGACGATACCGTGACAAAACGCACCTCTCTTCGTTGCATTCTGTCCGTCTCTTTTATTAATCCGACGTGGTAAAGATCTGAGACTGATGAGCAATAAGGAATTAGCCAAACAAGTGTTTTGTAACCCACAGGTTCTTCAGATGTCTACATCTACATACTCCGCATGCTACCATACGGTGCGTGGCTGAGGTTACTCTGTACCACAACTAGTCACTTCCTTTATTGTTTCACAGGAAGAAACGACTATCTATATGCCTCCGTATGGACCCTAACCTCTCGTGTATTATCTCCGTGGTCGTTACGCGAATGTATCTTGGCTTCCTCGAAAACAACGTTGCCTTCACTTCAGGGATTCCCATTTGAGTTGCCAAAGCGTCTCCGTAGTGCCCGCGTATTATTTGAACCTACCGGTAACAAATCTAGCAGCCCGCCTCTGAACTACTTCGATGTCATCCTTTAATGTGACCTCGTACGGATCCCAACACTCGATCAGTACTCAAGGATAGGTCGCAGCAGCGTCCTGTAAACGGTCTGCTTTACGGATGCACCACACTTTCCTAAAATTCTTCAAAAAACCGAAGTCGACCATTTCATTTCGCTTTGTAACGTTATGCCCAAGTATTTAAACGACGCGACTGTGTCAAGTCTGAAAATATTACTGCTATTTCCAAACATTACGAGTTTCTCTATCCTACTCATCCGCGTTAACTTACATTTTTCTACACTCCTGGAAATGGAAAAAAGAACACATTGACACCGGTGTGTCAGACCCACCATACTTGCTCCGGACACTGGGAGAGGGCTGTATAAGCAATGATCCCACGCACGGCACAGCGGACACACCAGGAACCGCAGTGTTGGCCGTCGAATGGCGCTAGCTGCGCAGCATTTGTGCACCGCCGCCGTCAGTGTCAGCCAGTTTGCAGTGACATACGGAGCTCCATCGCAGTCTTTAACACTGGTAGCATGCCGCGACAGCGTGGACGTGAACCGTATGTGCAGTTGACGGACTTTGAGCGAGGGCGTATAGTGGGCATGCGGGAGGCCGGGTGGACGTACCGCCGAATTGCTCAACACGTGGGGCGTGAGGTCTCCACAGTACATCGATGTTGTCGCCAGTGGTCGGCGGAAGGTGCACGTGCCCGTCGACCTGGGACCGGTCCGCAGCGACGCACGGATGCACGCCAAGACCGTAGGATCCTACGCAGTGCCGTAGGGGACCGCACCGCCACTTCCCAGCAAATTAGGGACACTGTTGCTCCTGGGGTATCGGCGAGGACCATTCGCAACCGTCTCCATGAAGCTGGGCTACGGTCCCGCACACCGTTAGGCCGTCTTCCGCTCACGTCCCAACATCGTGCAGCCCGCCTCCAGTCGTGTCGCGACAGGCGTGAATGGAGGGACGAATGGAGACGTGTCGTCTTCAGCGATGAGAGTCGCTTCTGCCTTGGTGCCAATGATGGTCGTATGCGTGTTTGGCGCCGTGCAGGTGAGCGCCACAATCAGGACTGCATACGACCGAGGCACACAGGGCCTACACCCGGCATCATGGTGTGGGGAGCGATCTCCTACACTGGCCGTACACCTCTGGTGATCGTCGAGGGGACACTGAATAGTGCACGGTACATCCAAACCGTCATCGAATCCATCGTTCTACCATTCTTAGACCGGCAAGGGAATTTGCTGTTCCAACAGGACAATGCACGTCCGCATGTATCCCGTGCCACGCAACGTGCTCTAGAAGGTGTAAGTCAACTACCCTGGCCAGCAAGATCTCCGGATCTGTTCCCCATTGAGCATGTTTGGGACTGGATGAAGCGTCGTCTCACGCGGTCTGCACGTCCAGCACGAACGCTGGTGCAACTGAGGCGCCAGGTGGAAATGGCATGGCAAGCCGTTCCACAGGACTACATCCAGCATCTCTACGATCGTCTCCATGGGAGAATAGCAGCCTGGATTGCTGCGAAAGGTGGATATACACTGTACTAGTGCCGACATTGTGCATGCTCTGTTGCCTGTGTCTATGTGCCTGTGGTTCTGTCAGTGTGATCATGTGATGTATCTGACCCCAGGAATGTGCCAATAAAGTTTCCCCTTCCTGGGACAATGAATTCACGGTGTTCTTATTTCAATTTCCAGGAGTGTACATTTAGAGGCATCTGACATTCGTCACACCAACTAGAAATTTTGTGTAAGTTATCTTGCATTTTCCTACAGTCACTCAACTTCGTCAGCTTCCCGTACACCACAGCATCATCGGCAGCCAACCGCAGATTGCTGTCCCCCCTTGCCGCCAGATCATTTATATATATAGAAAATAAAAACAGTCCTATTACACTTCCCTGTAGCACTCCTGATTGTACTCTTGTCTCCGATGAACGCTTGCCGTCGAGAACAATGTACTAGGTTCTAATGCTTAAGAAGTCTTCGAGCCACTCACATTTCTGGATACCTATTCCATATTCTCGTACCTACGTTAACAGTCTGTAGTGCGGCCTGTGTCAAATGCTTTTCGGACATATAGAAATATGGAATCTTCCCGTCGCCCTTCATCCATAGTTCGCAGTATATCACTTGAGAAAATGGCAAGGTGAATTCCGCAAGAGCGGTGCTTTCTGAAACCGTGTGCTGATTTATGGGCGTAAGTTTTTCTACCTCTAGGAAACTGATTACAGTCTAACTCAAAACATATTAAAAAATTCTGCAGCAAATCGATGCTAAAGATATTGGTTTGTACTTTTCTGGTCCGTTTTTTACCCTTGTTATGTACGGGTGTCACCTGCGTCTTTTTACAGTCGCTTAGGACTTTTCGCTGGGCGAGAGATTCACGATAAATTCCAACTAAGTGAGGGGCCCATGCAGTAGAGTACTCCTTGTATAACCGAACTGGGGTTCCATCCAGACGTGATGACGTATCTGTTTTCAACTGTTTCAGTTACTTGTCTACGCCAGGGATACTTATTATTATGTCGTCCATACGGTAGTCTGATCGATGGTCAAACGACGGTATGTTTGCACGATTCTTCTGCTTGTACGATTGTTTAAACGCGAACTTTAAAATATTGGCTATCATTTTGCTATCTTCTACTACCTCACTAGACTTGAAAACTTGAATGATGTGCTGTTTTTACCACTCGCTAGATACGCTTCGTTTATACAGTGACCGTCAGTAAGCTAGTGCTACAACGGGAGCAAGTTTTTTCCCATAATCTCTAAAATTTTACGTGCATGTCATGTGATTCAAATGCCTTTCCACTATTAAGCGATTGTTGCTTTCACATTCCGCGTTCACGTATCTGCCACTTAGATTTAAAAAAAAATGGTTCAAATGGCTCTGAGCACTATGGGACTTAACATCTTTGGTCATCAGTCCCCTAGTACATAGAACTACTTAAACGTAACTAAACTAAGGACATCACAGAACACTCAGTCATCACGAGGCAGAGAAAATCCCTGACCCCGCCGGGAATCGAACCCGGGAACCCGGGCGCGGAAAGCGAGAACGCTACCGCACGACCACGAGCTGCGGACTGCCACTTAGGTGTTCTTGCGATGACTGAAAGGAGGAACCGTATTACTGTCTTCCGCGGTAAAACAATGTCTGAAGATGGAATTCAGTATTTTAGCCTTCTTTCTGTCATCTGTTTCAAAGTCGATATGGCCACTGTCTACTGAATACATGATTTCGGTGAGAGCTACAATTCAACAAGAATAGCAAGAAACAATTAAACACAAAGTGATTTTATGCTACTGGTCACAATTAGGGCATCATATGATGTGAGTTTCTCAAGTCTGCACACTACTCTACAAATATTTTGGAGCAGCAGTAAAGTCGAATTCTTACTGGGTGCCTAAATGTCAGATTCTGTGTATGGAATTCTCGTCCAGAGCGCCATAATATGCCGGCCGCGGTGGTCGTGCGGTTCTAGGCACTGCAGTTCGGATCCGCGGGACTGCTACGATCGCAGGTTTGAATCCTGCCTCGGGCATGGATGTGTGTGATGTCCTTACGTTAGTTAGGTTTAAGTAGTTCTAGGGGACTGATGACCTAAGATGTTAAGTCCTATAGTGCTCAGAGCCATTTGAACCATTTGAAGCGCCATAATGTAATTGGGTTGCAGTTTCTGATAATATACCTCAAGAAGAAAGCAAGAAAGGAATAAGAAAGAAGGAGTAATTAAGAATTAGAATTTAGCTCGCCCCTACGAGACGTGGTTAAAGAGTACAAGACCATTTACGAAAGGAAATTGCAATGTGCTTTTAAAAGGAACCATTCCACTACGCACATGGGTTACTAGACACTCCGTTGTTAACACATTCTTCTGTTTCTGCTCTCAAATTTTCTTCCTCCGTTTATTTTGTACTCGAAGTAACTAATTTTCCATTTTCGTATTTAAGTCTTTTACAAATTATTTTTATGGGATAAAAATTATCTTGAAAATTCTTTAACAATGACTTCGTTGTAATTTCTTTGGTTATGTTGAGTTTCGTGAATATTGGCAATGCTTGAGCTTCGAAACCGAGACTGCAGCCAAGGATACAAATTCAGATTTCTTTTACAGCGTCGTTGGACTGATTCATGCATGGTTTGGAGTGTCTTCGTTGGAAAATAGGTTTGAAGTTAAAAATATCTGAGGGCAAAGAAGATACATCAAAGACTCCTGCACGAATAAATTTAAAATCTCAAGGCAGACTTGGCCAAAAACATCTCAAGAATGAGAAGATATGTTCTCTTGGGTTAAGCCGGACCAGACGGGGGCCTAGCATTTTGTACTTTGCGAAGCAAGCGCGGCAGTATTCCGCACGGTGCAGAAAATGACTTGAGACAACATTCAGAATCCAAGGGACATCAAATTAAGGAAAAGTGTAATTCTGGAATTTCAAGTACACCAGAGAACTTCTATGTTCACTTTAACAGTAGAGAAGAGTGTGATAAACTCACCACGTGTTGATTTGATTTAGTGTATCATACAGTGAAATATAACCAGAGTTATTCAAGTCCGGACTGCGTAAACAAACTTGTGTCCCATATTTTTAGTGATTGTGTAAATGCTTCTAAACCGTCATGTTGACGCACTAAAGCAGATATGATAGTGAAAAATGTTTTTGTTCTCATAAGCGTTAATCACTACGTCTGTTTTAACGTATTCAAAAAAGAATTTAACATTTCTTTCGTTGGCAAGCAATGCAACAAAAAACAGCGGTCGAAAACTGTTCCCAGTTGGTTTCCGGTACTTGATGCTTTAAACGCACTGAAGACTAAACTACTAGACTTTATTGAAGGTGTTCAAGAAACATTTAAGGCAATCAGTGATATGGTGCTGCAGAGTTTAGAAAAATCACAATTTGGATGTGGATTGTGACTCTTCTTACCGAGCAGAGAATGCCAACATGAATTTCGGGAAAACCATTCCGTGTATCTGTTGCCGCCAAATAAAAGCCCAAACTTCCTAAAACCTAGCTGTTCTGATCATTCACACATAACACATTTAAGTTTGTAATTGACAGATTAGTTACTAATGTTGAAGACGTGGTCTTACAGGTATATAAACATTTCACAGTCTTCAACTGAATATGGCAAACCTGAACCAACTTTTGGACTCTCTTCCTTTCCGAACGGAGGCCATTATGGCGGCTGACACACGTTATTAGGATGATGTCTCCTGGGGGGTGAGTAACTGTCTGCACGATCTGCTTAATGTTACCGAAGCACAAAGAGTGGTTATCGTGTCAGCCTGTCATACCAGAGTACGCGAGTTCAAACAACACCGCACGCCATGTATTAAAAGCATGAAACATCCAAATACCCTTACAGATCGCTCAGATTTATTGTTGTTAGGCGTTCAGTTCGAAGACTGGTTTGATGCAGCTCTCCATGCTACTCTATCTTGTGCTAGCTTCTTCATCTCCGAATAACTACTGCAGTCTACGTCCTTCTGAATCCGCTTACTGTATTCATCTCCTTGGTCTCCCTATACGATTCTTACGCCTCTCCGGTACTTTACTGGTGATCCCTTGATGTCTCAGAATGTGTCCTATCAATCTATCCCCTGTTCTATTCAGGTTGTGCCACAAATTTCTATTCTCCTCAGTTCCGTTCAGTACCTCCTCATTAGTTACTTGACTGACCCATCTAATCTTCAACATTCTCCTGTTGCACCAAATTTCAAAAGCTTCTATTCATTTCTTGTCTACATTGTTTATCGTCCATGCTTCACTGTCATACGTGGCTACACTCAATACAAATACTTTCAGAAAGGTTTCTTGACACTTAAATCTATACTCGATGTTAACAAATTTCTCTTCTTCAGAAACGCTTTCCTTGCCATCGCCAGTTTACACCTTATATCCTCTCTACTTCGTCATTATCAGATATTTTTCTGCCCAAAAGCAAAACGTATCTACTACTTTAAGTGTCTCGTTTCCTAATCCAATTGCCTCAGTATCAACTGATTTCAACTACGTTCCATTATTCTCTTTTTCCGTTGTTGATGTTCACCTTATATCCACCTCTCAAGACACAGGCCACTCCGTTCAACTGCTCTTCCAAGTTCTTTGCTGTCTCTGACAGGATTACAGTGTCATCGGCAAACCGCAAAGTCTTTATTTATTTTTCCTGAACTTTAGTTCCTATTCCTTTTCTTTGGTTTCCTTTACTGTTTGTTCAACTTACAGACTGATTAGTATCTGGGATGGGCTACAACCGTGTCTCACTCCATTCTCAGCCACTGCTTTCCTTTCATGCCCCCCGACCCATAATTACCGTCTGGTTTCTCTACAAGTTGTAAATAGTCTTTCACTTCTTGTATTTTACCTCTGCTACCTTCAGAATTTCAGAGAGAGGGAAATTTGAAAGTGGGGGAGGGTTTAGTGTTTAAACTTTTACTCGGACGTAGACAAGGAAATAATAGTTGATGGGAATGTGACCACTGTACTCCGTTATGGTATGTTAGGTAGAACGGTAAAGGTGTCCTTAATCCGAAGACTATTTTGAACATGGCAATGATAACTAGTTGTTGGCATACAACTTGGTCAACGGATAGATATCATATAGTTGCGCTATGATGAACATAGAGGAACTATGGGCCATGTTTGAACTGATTGTAAATCGCACTCTTTAGATGTATGTGCCGAGTAAGATGAAAAATGAAAAAGACCCAACAAAATTTGACAAATTATGAAGAAGCAGAGATTGTCGTATTTGCAGTAGAGAAAAAACGTGCTAATGTCGACAGGCAAACGTTAGTAGAAGCTCGTGAGTCTGTATAAAGATTGATGCGCGAAGCATCCAACAGGTTCCACCGTCATACCTTAGCCAAAGCCCTTGTAGAGAATCCGAGAAAATTCTGGTCCTACGTAATATTGCTAAGGGAGCTGAAGGACTATATCCAGTCAATCGTTGACCAAACTGGAGTGGGGCAAAAGAAGGCAGCAAAAGGAAGCTGAAGCTCTGAGTTTAGTGTGAAATAAATCATTCACCGTCTGCTGACCGTCGGACATGCTCCCGGATGGAGGACGTGGTAATAGGCATCTCTGACTTAGAGAAGCAACTGAAAGAATTCATTAGAATTCGATGGGTTCAGATCCCATTTGAGTTTACAGAGAGTACTCTACGGCACTAGGCCTTACATAGCTTCAATTACAGCGAAGTCCCAACTGGCTAGACTCCTACATGTAAGAAGGGTAAACTTGCTCCAAGACGTCTTAAGTAAAAGCACTCAGTACGTTGTCCTTGACGGAGAGTGTTCATCGGAACAAGAATATCGTCAAGAGCGTCCCAGAGAAGTGTGATTGGATCGCTTTTATTCCTTAAACACATAAATAACCTGATGGACACGGTGAGCAGCAGTCAGCGGGTTTGCTGACGAACTGTAGTGTACGGCAAGGTGTCATCGTTAACAGACGATAGGAGGATGCAAGGTGACTTAGAAAAAATTTCTGGTTGGTGTGGTGAGGTGAATGGCAGCTTGCTCTAATTGAGGAAAAAATGTAAGTTAATTCATATGAGTAGGAAAAACAATCCCATATTGTTGAAATCCTCCCATCAACCAAGAAACTTGCCTTTGGTGGAGAGGCTTACGTGCCTCAGCCATACAGATAGCCGTAACTTACGTGTAACAACTACGGAGAGGTATATATCGAGAGGTCAGACAAATGTGTGGTGTATGAAGAGGGATAGCAGCTTTTTCTGTAGCTGCACAGGTAACAGTCTGGATGACAGACGGATCTGGCCTTGTAACATCAACCAAAACGGCCTGCTGTGCTGGTACTGCGAACGGCTAAAATCAAGGCGAAATTACAGTCACAATTTTTTCCGAGAGCCTGCTGTTCTGCTGTATGGTTAAATGATGATGGCAGCCTCTTGGGTGAAATATTCCGGAGATAAAATAGTCGCCCGGCCTATTCTCCTGGAGGGGACAACTCAAGAGAATGTCGGTATCAGGAGAAACAAAACTAGCGTTTACGGATCGGAGTGTGGTATGCCAGATGCAGGTAGGTTAGAAAATTTAAAAAGGGAAGTGGATAGGTTAAATTTAGATATAGTGGGAATTAGTGAAGTTCAGTGGCAGGAGGAACAGGGCTTCTGGTCAGGTGAATACAGGGCTGTAAATACAAAATCAAATAGGAGTAATGCAAGAATAGGTGTAATAATTAATAAGAAAATAGGAACGCGGATAAGCTACTACGAGTAGCATAGGGAACGCATAGACACGAAACCCAAACCTGACACTGTTGTACGAATTTATATGCCAACTAGCTCCACACATGATGAAGAGGCTGAAAAAATATATGATGAGATAAAAGAAATTATTCAGATAGTTAAGGTAGACGAAAATTTTATAGTCGTTGGGGACTGAAATTCGATAGTAGAAAAGGAAGACAAGGAAAGGAAAAAAGGAAGCCGCCTGGAAGAATTTTGCACAGAGCATAATTTAATCATTGCCAAAACTTGGTTTAAGAATCATGAAAGAAGGTTGCATACGTGGAAGACGCCTGGAGACACCAGAAGGTTTCAGACTGATTACATAATAATAAGACAGAGACTTCTGAACCAGATTTTAAAATGAAAAACATTTCTGATGGCAGGTGTGAGCTCTGACCACAATTTATTGGTTAAGAACTATAGGTTAAAGCTGAAGAAATCGCAAAAAAAGCAGGAATTTAAGGAGTTGAGACCTGGATAAACTGAAAGAACCAGAGGTTGTTGAGAGTTTGAAAGGGGTCATTAGGGAACGATTGACAAGAACAGGGGAAAGGAATATATAAGAAGAACGGGTAGCTTTGAGACATGAAATAGTGAAGGCAGAAGAGCACGAAGGAGATAGAAAGACGAGTGCGTGTAGAAATGCTTGAGTAACAGAGGAGATATTGAATTTAATTGATGATAAGAGAAAACATAAAAATGCACTAAGCAAGCTGGCGAAAGGGAATATAAACGTCTAAAATATGAGACGGACAGGAAATGCAAAATGGCTAAGCGCGAATGGTTAGAGGACGGATGTGAGTATTTAGAAGCACATATCACTAGGGAAAAGATATATACCGCATAGAGGAAAATTAGAGAGACCTTTTGAGAAAAGAGAATCACCTGTATGAATATCAAGAGCTCAGGTGGAAAACCAGTCCTAAGCAAACAAGGAAAAACTGAAAGGTGGAAGGAGCTACAGCGGGTCTGTACAAAAATGTTGTAATTGAGGGCAATATTATAGAAATGGAAGACGTAGATTAAGATAAGCTAGGAGATAAGATTGTGCGGGAAGAATTTGACAGAGCAATGACTGACATAAGAAAATGCAAGGCACAGGGAATACACAACATTCCGTTAGAACTACTAATGGCCTTGGGAGAGCCACGCATAACAGAACTCCATCTGGAGAGCGAGATGTATGAGACAGACGAAATACCCTCAGTCTTCAAGAAGAATATAGTAATTCCAAATCCAAAGAAATCCGGTGCTGACAGGTGTGAAGATTACCAAACTATCACTTTAATAAGTCATGGTTGCAAAATACTAAAACGAATTCTTTACAGAAGAATGGAAAAACTGGTAAAAGCCAGTCTCCGGGAGGATCATTTTCGATTCCGGAGAAATGTAGGAACACGCAAGGCAATACTGACTATACGACTTCTCATAGAAAATAGGTTAAGGAAAGGAAAACCTACGTTAACAGTATATGTTGACATAGAGAAAGCTATCGACAATGTTGACTGGAATACTCTCTTTGAAATTCTGAGGAGAGTATGGATAAAATACAGGGACCGAAAGGTTATTTACAACTTCTATAGAAACCAGATGGCAGTTATAAGAGTTGAGGGTCATGAAGGGGACGCAG
Organism: Schistocerca gregaria; assembly: GCF_023897955.1. Taxonomy (NCBI): domain Eukaryota; kingdom Metazoa; phylum Arthropoda; class Insecta; order Orthoptera; family Acrididae; genus Schistocerca; species Schistocerca gregaria. The sequence goes on along the minus strand of NC_064923.1, from coordinate 650,693,094 downwards.
TGATTCAGGAGAGAGACAGGGTAGTAGCCTATCCCAGACGATATTCAATTGAACAAACATTAAAGGAATCAAGAGAAAAATCTGGAGTAGGTCTTAAAGCCCAAACAGAAGAAATAAAAACTTTTAGGTTTACCGATGACACTGTAATTCTGTCAGAGGCAGCAAAGGACTTGAAACAGCATTGAATTGAATGGACTGTGTCTTGAAAATTGGATATAAGATGAACATCAACAAAAGCAAAATGAGACTAATGGAATGTAATGGAATTAAATAAAGTGATGCTGAGTGAATTAGATTAGGAAGCGAGACACTTAAAATAGCAGACGAGTTTTGCTGTTTGGCCTGCAAAATAAGTGATGATAGTCTAAGTGGAGAGTGTATAAAATGTAGACTGGCAATGGCAAGAAAAGCTTTTCTGAAGAAGAAAAATATGTTAACATCGAATAAACATTTAAGTATTAGGAAGATTTCTGAAGTTATTTTTCAGAAGTGTAGCTATATATGGAAGTAAAACATGGACGATAAATAGTTTAGACGACAAGAGAATAGAAACTTTCGAAATGTGGTATTACCGGAGAACGTTGAAGATTACGTGGGTCGATCACGTAAGTGATGAGGAGGTACTGAACAGAATTGAGTAGGGAAGAAATTTGTGGCACTACCTGACTGCGAGAAGGGATCGGCTGATAGGACACATTCTGAGACGTCAAGGGATCACCATTAAAGTCTTGGAGGGAAGCGTAGAGAGAGACCAAGAGATGAATGGAGTAAGCAAATTCAGAAGGATTTAGGTTGCAGCAGTTACTCGGAAATGATTGCACAGGATAGAATAGCAAGGAAAGCTACATCAAACCAGTCTTCGGACTGAAGACCAGAACAACAACAATTCTCGGATGCAGCACTGTTTGACACATCACGTTGACTAAATATCTTGATGTAATGTTGCGAAGCAGTATGAAAGGAAATGTACATGCAAGGAGTGTAATAGGAAATGGGGATGTCTGACTTCGGTACTGGGAGAATTTTATGAAATTGTGTCTTACTTATAATATAGGTCATGTATAGAAAGCTGGTGTGGCCAATTCTTGAGTATTGATCGAATGTTTTGGATCAGCACCAGGTTGAATTAAGGGCAGAAATCGATGCAATTCGGAGGTGGGCTGCTGTATTAGTTACCTGCAGGTTCAGTCAATGTACGCAAATTTCAGAGATCCTTCGTGAACTCAAATGGAAATGTCTGTGGGGAAAAAAACTTTATTTTCGAGAAAACTACTAAAAATATTTGGAGAACTGTCATTTGAAGCTGACTGCAGAGCGATTCTACTACCACCGATATACATTTCACGTAACATCCACCAAGATAAAATAAGAGAATTTAGGGCTTTTAGGGAGGCAATTAGGCATTCCGAGTGCAACTGGAAACGAAACGTCTAATAGTTTTAGAAGTTACCCCCCGCCGTGCACCATACGGTGGCTTTCAAAAATTTTCAAATGTGTGTGAAATGTTATGGGACTTAACTGCTAAGGTCATCAGTCCGTAAGTTTACACACTACTTAACCCTAATTATCCTAAGGACAAATACACACACCCATGTGCGAGGGAGGACTCGAACCTCCACCGGGATCAGCCTCACAGTCCATGACTGCAGCGCCTGAGACCGCTCGGCTAATCCCGCGCGGCTACGATGGCTTTGCGGAGTGTATATGAAGAGGTAGAACTATTATGAATGGTCCTAATGCTCTTGCCTTTGAACCTACTTGCCGACCATTTACATGAAGACCAACAGTTTTTGTGGACTCACAGCGGTGGTACTATATGACACTTGTTCACTCTTAATAACAATTGAAAAAGGTGAAATAAGCGATGTGTAGCGTAAGAAATCCTTGTACCGAGTGAGTATTAATCTCCGTAAGACGATCAATCTATGTTGTTGTTATCGTGAACAATGTCCGCCTCGATATCTGAGTGGGTGTTGTGTTGACTTCATCATCACCTCATCCCCATCGACACGTAAGTCGCCGAAGTGGCGTCAACTCAGAAGACTTACACCAGGCGACCGGTCTTGCCCGACGGGAGGCCCTAGCCACACGACATTTCATTTTATCGTGAAGAATGGGAATACTGCAAACCAGTAAATAAGAAGTACTTTAAATTACTGCATCAGAATGGCGATACAACGATGAATGGACGTAGAAACATTGCAGTGGTACGTCAAAAACATTAGTGTATGTTCTCATTTGCCAGTAAGAAAGCACTACCAAATAAAGATATGTGGCCATTTCTTTCATATTGTTAATCGAACGAGGTATTAATAGTGAAAATAAATTATACAGTTACATAAATAAAGTCTGGCATGTGCAGCACAGACCAGAAAGTGAGCTGGAATGCCCTTTTCATTTGAAAATGTGTGTGTGAAATCTTATGGGATTTTACTGCTAAGGTCATCAGTCCCTAAGCTTACACACTACTTAACCTAAATTATCCTGAGGACAAACACACACACACATGCCCGAGGGAGGACTCGAACCTCTGCCGGGACCAGCCGCACAGTCCATGACTGCAGCGCCTGAGACCGCTCGGCTAATCCCGCGCGGCATTTTTCATTTGAGTATCCTTTCTTACCCTATTATTGGTCTTTTCTCTCTCTCTCTCTCTGCTTCCATTCTTCTGTCATTCTCTACTTCCCTCTCTCCAACACTTTTTAACTCTGTACCCCTCCCTCCATCTGTAATTTCATGTTTCCTTCTTTCGCTTTACCCTTCTTTCTATCTGTTTTATTTCTCTAATTTTCTGTGCGCTCCCAATTACTCCCTCATACTTTAAATTGCTTTCTCGCTTATTTTATCACACCTTATCTCATTCATCTCACCACTCTTTCTTCTACTCCCTTTCTCACTCTCTCAACCATTCGTATTTTGACTCACTTCTTCAATTACACAAGTTCAAATTACACGAAACTTCTTAAATTATCGAAGGGTTGTTTACCGTATCACGCTCTGTTGTCTTAAAGGACGAAGTTATCCGCACAGTGGCTACAGCAGCGTCGTGTGGAACCGTAGCGATAGGTTTGTGTGATCGTCTTGGATCGGCGCCGTCGCGTGACGAGCGCAAGTACATAATAGAACGCGTGTAGCCTACGCCGCGGAGTACACGCGCTGCGCTGCATCGCGCTGTTTCGCGATACGCATCTGCCCGGTCATTACTGCCTCGCGGCCGTCCATCTCCGCGCCTTTCCTCGCTCCGCCGCGGAGCTGTTCGTGACTCTGTATCGTGTTTATCTCGCCATTCGTTAGAGCCGCACCATCGGCCTGTCCGTGAAGCAAAGGGATTATTTTAATCGGAAAGGCATCCATCCTTTGACGGAAACACACTTTGTACGGTGACTGTCCCCAACAGCGATATTCCTTTATCTAGAATACAACGTCTCCCTGTAACAATTCCAAGCCTTGATCTTTCTACACGCATATCTGCAGAAAAGAGATTATAAAGTGAACATCAGCCAAAGCAAAACAAGGTTAACGGAATGCAGTCGAAATACCAGTCACGTTCTCGGACACCACAGCGCGATTGTTTGGGCCCTAATAGTACGAAAATATCTCTAACGGAATTTCATCCCGTGCATGAATGTCAAAGAAAGGCAGTTTGTCAACACTGCAACCACATATATACAAGTATTTTCATTCAGTGCTGTTCAGCTCTACTGTCTAGTTAGTGCAGTGGTACAGTTTCTATTCTGGGTTTGTGTGTAATTTTTATAGTTTTAAATGCATAATACCATATCAGGCCCGTTAATAATCATACAGCAATTACGGCAGGTATTATATAAAATGCCTGTAATAATTTAGTACTAACATGAAAATGAAGTACATTAATTTGAATTATTTAAATTTTCACTACTAGCCGCTTCCTATCATGTTTACACTCGCAAAGAGAGTGAAGGACAACGACTGTCTATGTGATTCCGTATGAGCTTTAAGTTTTCTGTTTCTTATATTATTGGTGATTACACGCAGTGTATATTGGCGGCAGTAGCTTCAAATGCCGGTTCTCTAAATTTTCTCAGTAGTGTTCCTAGTAAAAAACACCTTTTTCTTTCCAGGGACTTTGAGTTCCCGAAGCATCTCCGTAACAGTTACGTGTTGTCCGAAAGTAACAGTAACAAACCTAGCAGCCTGTCTCTGAACGGCTTCGATGTCTTCCTATAACCTGACCTGGTGTGGATCCCCAACACTCAATCAGTCCTCTAGGATATGTATCACTAGCGTCTATATGCGGACTCCTTTACAGATGAACTACAGCTTCCTAAACCATTTGTCTCCCCTACTTCAGTCTTCATGTGCTCTTTCCATTTCATATCGCTTTGCAATGTTATGCCCAGATAACTGACTGTGACTGTGTGAAGCGGGCCACTACTAATGCTGCACCCGAACATTACGCATCTGTTTTTACTACTAATCCGCATTAAGTTATATTTTTCTACACTTAGAGCTAGCTGCCATTCATCACACGACCGGAAATTTTGTGTAAGATACCTGGTGCCCTCCTACAGTCGCTCAACTTCTTCACGTTACCGTACGCCACAGCACCATCAGCAAACAACCACAGATTGCCGCCCATCCTGTCCGCCAAATTATTTATGTATGTACAGAACAACAGCGGTCCTATCACACTTCCCTGGGGTCATCCTGACTATATCCTTGTCTCTGATGAAAACTCGCCATCGAGGACAACGTATTGGGTTCCAATACTTAAGATGTCATTGAGCCACTCGTATATCTGTGAATTTACTCCATATGCCCACACCTTTCTTAACAGCCTGCAATGGGTCAGCGTGTCAAATGCTTTCCGGAAATCAAGAAATATGGAATCTGCCTGTGGCTGGTGCCCTTCATCCATGGTTCGCAGGAACTCATGTGAGAAAATGGCAAGTTGAGTGTCACACCAGCGATGCCTTCTAAAACAGTAGGCCTACTGACGCGTCACCACAAACTTGTCGGTCTCAAGAAAATTTATTACGTTCGAACTGAGTATATGTTCATGGATTCCGTATGAAACCAATATTTGGGTGTATGTTTGTGGACTTCGTAGGAAACCGATATTAGGGATATTGGTCTGTAATTGTGCGGAACGCGCGAGGCAATACTGACCCTATGACTTCTCACAGGAGATAGGTAAAGGACAGGCAACCCTACGATTATAGCATTTTTTGACTTAGAGAAAACTTTCGACAATGTTCATGGAATACTCACTTCGAAATTCTGAGGGTAGCAGACGTAAAATAAAGGAACTGAGACGCTATTTGCGATTTTCAAAGAAACCAGATGGCAATTATAAGAGTCGAGGGCCATGAAAGGGAAGCAGTGATTGAGAAGCGAGAGATACAAGGTTATAGCCTATCTCCGATGTTATTCAATGTGCATGTTGAACAAACAGTAAAGGAAAGCAAAGAAGTATTTGAAGTAGGGATTAAATTTAAGGGAAAAGGAATAAAAACTTTGAGGATTGCCGATGATATTGTAATTCTGTCAGAGATAGCAAAGGTTTGGAAGAGCAGTTGGATGGAATGGGCAGTGTCTTCAGGATATAGGATGAACATCAACAATAGGAAAACTAGGATACTGTGATGCTTAGGGAAATAGATTAGAAAATGAGACGCTTGAAGTAGTTGATGAGTTTTGCTGTTTGGACAGCGAAATAACTGATGATGACCGAAGTAGAGAGGATATAAAATGAAGACTGGCAGTGGCAGGGAAAGCGTTTCTGACCAGGAGAAATTTATTGGCATCGAATAAACATTTAAGTATTAGGAAGTCTTTTCTGGAAGTATTTGTCAGGAGGATATCCATGTATAGAAGGAAAACATGGACGATGAACAGTTTAGACAAAAAGAGAATAGAAACAGCCGAAATGTGGTGCTACAGAAGAATGATGAGGATTACGGGAGTTGATCAAATAACTAATCAGGAGATACTGAATAGTTTGTTTTTTTTTGGTCATCAGTCTACTGACTGGTTTGATGCGGCCCGCCACGAATTCCTTTCCTGTGCTAACCTCTTCATCTCAGAGTAGCACTTGCAACCTACATCCTCCATTATTTGCTTGACGTATTCCAATCTCTGTTTTCCTCTACAGTTTTTGCCCTCTACAGTTCCCTCTAGTATCATGGAAGTCATTCCCTCATGTCTTAGCAGATGTCCTATCATCTTGTCCCTTCTCCTTATCAGTGTTTTCCACATATTCTTTTCCTCTCCGATTCTGCGTAGAACCTCCTCATTCCTTACCTTATTAGTCCACCTTATTTTCAACATTCGTCTATAGCACCACACCTCAAATGCTTCGATTCTCTTCTGTTCCGGTTTTCCCACAGTCCATGTTTCACTACCATACAATGCTGTACTCCAGACGTACATCCTCAGCAATTTCTTCCTCAAATTAAGGCCGGTATTTGATATTAGTAGATTTCTCTTGGCCAGAAATGCCTTTTTTGCCCTAGCGAGTCTGCTTTTGATGTCTTCCTTGCTCCGTCCGTCATTGGTTATTTTACTGCGTAGGTAGCAGAATTCCTTTAACTTCATTGACTTCGTGACCTTCAATCCTGATGTTAAGTTTCTCGCTGTTCTCATTTCTACTACTTCTCATTACCTTCGTCTTTCTCCGATTTACTCTCAAACCATACTGTGTACTCATTAGACTGTTCATTCCGTTCAGCAGATCATTTAATTCTTCTTCACTTTCACTCAGGATAGCAATGTCATCAGCGAATCGTATCATTGATATCCTTTCACCTTGTATTTTAATTTCACTCCTGAACCTTTCTTTTATTTCCATTATTGCTTCCTCGAAGTACAGATTGAAGAGTAGGGGTGAAAGGCTACAGCCTTGTTTTACACCTTTCTTAATACGAGCACTTCGTTCTTGATCGTCCACTGTTATTATTCCCTCTTGGTTGTTGTACATATTGTATATGACCCGTCTCTCCCTATATCTTAGCCCTACTTTTTTTAGAATCTCGAACAGCTTGCACCATTTTATATTGTCGAACGCTTTTTCCAGGTCGACAAATCCTATGAACGTGTCTTGATTTTTCTTTAGCCTTGCTTCCATTATTAGCCGTAACGTCAGAATTGCCTCTCTTGTGCCTTTACTTTTCCTAAAGCCGAACTGATCGTCACCTAGCGCATTCTCAATTTTCTTTTCCATTCTTCTGTATATTATTCTCGTAAGCAGCTTCGATGCATGAACTGTTTTAGCTGATTGTGCGATAATTCTCGCATTTGTCAGCTCTTGCCGTCTGCGGAATTGTGTGGATGATGCTTTTCCGAAAGTCAGATGGTATGTCGCCAGACTCATATATTCTACACACCAACGTGAATAGTCGTTTTGTTGCCACTTCCCCTAATGATTTTAGAATTTCTGATGGAATGTTATCTATCACTTCTGCCTTATTTAACCGTAAGTCCTCCAAAGCTCTTTTAAATTCCGATTCTAATACTGGATCCCCTATCTCTTCTAAATCGACTCCTGTTTCTTCTTCTATCACATCAGACAAATCTTCACCCTCATAGAGGCTTTCAATGTATTCTTTCCACCTATCTGCTCTCTCCTCTGCATTTAAAAGTGGAATTCCCGTTGCATTCTTAATGTTACCACCGTTGCTTTTAATGTCACCAAAGGTTGTTTTGACTTTCCTGTATGCTGAGTCTGTCCTTCCGACAATCATATCTTTTTCGATGTCTTCACATTTTTCCTGCAGCCATTTCGTCTTAGCTTCCCTGCACTTCCTATTTATGTCATTCCTCAGCGACTTGTATTTCTGTATTCCTGATTTTCCCGGAACATGTTTGTACTTCCTCCTTTCATCAATCAACTGAAGTATTTCTTCTGTGCCGGCCGCGGTGGTCTCGCGGTTCTAGGCACTCAGTCCGGAGCCGTGCGATTGCTACGGTCTCAGGTTCGAATCCTGCCTCGGGCATGGATGTGTGTGATGTCCTTAGGTTAGTTAGGTTTAAGTAGTTCTACGTTCTAGGGGACTGATGACCACAGCTGTTAAGTCCCATAGTGCTCAGAGCCATTTGAACCATTTTTTTATTTCTTCTGTTAATCATGGTTTCTTCGCAGCTACCTTCTTTGTGCCTATGTTTTCCTTCCCAACTTCTGTGATGGCCCGTTTTAGAAATGTCCATTCCTCTTCAACTGTGCTGCCTACTGCGCTATTTCTTATTGCTGTATCTATAGCGTTAGAGAACTTCAAACGTATCTCATCAGTCCTTAGAACTTCCGTATCTCACTTCTTAGCGTATTGATTCTTCCTGACTAATGTCTTGAACTTCACCCTACTCTTCATCGCTACGATATTGTGATCTGAGTCTATATCTGCCCCTGGGTACGCCTTACAATCCAGTATATGATTTCGGAATCTCTGTCTGACCATGATGTAATCTACACTCCTGGAAATGGAAAAAAGAACACATTGACACCGATGTGTCAGACCCACCATACTTGCTCCGGACACTGCGAGGAGGCCGTACAAGCAATGATCACACGCACGGCACAGCGGACACACCAGGAACCGCGGTGTTGGCCGTCGAATGGCGCTAGCTGCGCAGCATTTGTGCACCGCTACCGTCATTGTCAGCCAGTTTGCCGTGGCATACGGAGCTCCATCGCAGTCTTTAACACTGGTAGCATGCCGCGACAGCGTGGACGTGAACAGTATGTGCAGTTGACGGACTTTGAGCGAGGGCGTATAGTGGGCATGCGGGAGGCCGGGTGGACGTACCGCCGAATTGCTCAACACGTGGGGCGTGAGGTCTCCACAGTACATCGATGTTGTCGCCAGTGGTCGGCGGAAGGTGCACGTGCCCGTCGACCTGGGACCGGACCGCAGCGACGCACGGATGCACGCCAAGACCGTAGGATCCTACGCAGTGCCGTAGGGGACCGCACCGCCACTTCCCAGCAAATTAAGGACACTGTTGCTTCTGGGGTATCGGCGAGGACCATTCGCAACCGTCTCCATGAAGCTGGGCTACGGTCCCGCACACCGTTAGGCCGTCTTCCGCTCACGCCCCAACATCGAGCAGCCCGCCTCCAGTCGTGTCGCAACGGGCGTGAATGGAGGGACGAATGGAGATGTGTCGTCTTCAGCGATGAGAGTCGCTTCTGCCTTGGTGCCAATGATGGTCGTATGCGTGTTTGGCGCCGTGCAGGTGAGCGCCACAATCAGGACTGCATACGACCGAGGCACACAGGGCCAACACCCGGCATCATGGTGTGGGGAGCCATCTCCTACACTGGCCGTACACCTCTGGTGATCGTCGAGGGGACACTGAATAGTGCACGGTACATCCAAACCGTCATCGAACCCATCGTTCTACCATTCCTAGACCGGCAAGGGAACTTGCTGTTCCAACAGGACAATGCACGTCCAGATGTATCCCGTGCCACCCAACGTGCTCTAGAAGGTGTAAGTCAACTACCCTGGCCAGCAAGATCTCCGGATCTGTCCCCCATTGAGCATGTTTGGGATTGGATGAAGCGTCGTCTCACGCGGTCTGCACGTCCAGCACGAACGCTGGTCCAACTGAGGCGCCAGGTGGAAATGGCATGGCAAGCCGTTCCACAGGACTACATCCAGCATCTCTACGATCGTCTCCATGGGAGAATAGCAGCCTGCATTGCTGCGAAAGGTGGATATACACTGTACTAGTGCCGACATTGTGCATGCTCTGTTGCCTGTGTCTATGTGCCTGTGGTTCTGTCAGTGTGATCATGTGATGTATCTGACCCCAGGAATGTGTCAATAAAGTTTCCCCTTCCTGGGACAATGAATTCACGGTGTTCTTATTTCAATTTCCAGGAGTGTAAAAGCGAATACCCTGTCCAAGAATCACAAGAGGAGGAGGTATACTTGAAAAAGGCCGGGAGATACGGGAAGATATCGTTTACACTCCTGGAAATTGAAATAAGAACACCGTGAATTCATTGTCCCAGGAATGGGAAACTTTATTGACACATTCCTGGGGTCAGATACATCACATGATCACACTGACAGAACCACAGGCACATAGACACAGGCAACAGAGCATGCACAATGTCGGCACTAGTACAGTGTATATCCACCTTTCGCAGCAATGCAGGCTGCTATTCTCCCATGGAGACGATCGTAGAGATGCTGGATGTAGTCCTGTGGAACGGCTTGCCATGCCATTTCCACCTGGCGCCTCAGTTGGACCAGCGTTCGTGCTGGACGTGCAGACCGCGTGAGACGACGCTTCATCCAATCCCAAACATGCTCAATGGGGGACAGATCCGGAGATCTTGCTGGCCAGGGTAGTTGACTTACACCTTCTAGAGCACGTTGGGTGGCACGGGATACATCTGGACGTGCATTGTCCTGTTGGAACAGCAAGTTCCCTTGCCGGTCTAGGAATGGTAGAACGATGGGTTCGATGACGGTTTGGATGTACCGTGCACTATTCAGTGTCCCCTCGACGATCACCAGAGGTGTACGGCCAGTGTAGGAGATGGCTCCCCACACCATGATGCCGGGTGTTGGCCCTGTGTGTCTCGGTCGTATGCAGTCCTGATTGTGGCGCTCACCTGCACGGCGCCAAACACGCATACGACCATCATTGGCACCAAGGCACAAGCGACTCTCATCGCTGAAGACGACACATCTCCATTCGTCCCTCCATTCACGCCCGTTGCGACACGACTGGAGGCGGGCTGCTCGATGTTGGGGCGTGAGCGGAAGACGGCCTAACGGTGTGCGGGACCGTAGCCCAGCTTCATGGAGATGGTTGCGAATGGTCCTCGCCGATACCCCAGGAGCAACAGTGTCCCTAATTTGCTGGGAAGTGGCGGTGCGTTCCCCTACGGCACTGCGTAGGATCCTACGGTCTTGGTGTGCATCCGTGCGTCGCTGCGGTCCGGTCCCAGGTCGACGGGCACGTGCACCTTCCGCCGACCACTGGCGACAACATCGATGTACTGTGGAGACCTCACGCCCCACGTGTTGAGCAATTCGGCGGTACGTCCACCCGGCCTCCAGCATGCCCACTATACGCCCTCGCTCAAAGTCCGTCAACTGCACATACGGTTCACGTCCACGCTGTCGCGGTATGCTACCAGTGTTAAAGACTGCGATGGAGCTCCGTATGCCACGTCAAACTGGCTGACACTGACGGCGGCGGTGCACAAATGCTGCGCAGCTAGCGCCATTCGACGGCCAACACCGCGGTTCCTGGTGTGTCCGCTGTGCCGTGCGTGTGATAATTGCTTGTACAGCCCTCTCGCAGTGTCCGGAGCAAGTATGGTGGGTCTGACACACCGGTGTCAATGTGTTCTTTTTTCCATTTCCAGGAGTGTACTAGCTGAAACTTGTTACAGAACTCAATTAGTCTTTCTCATCTTTCATTCCTTGTCCCAAGCCCATATACTCCTGTAACGTTTTCTTCTACTCCTTCCCCTACAACTGCATTCCAGTCGCCGATGACTATCAGATTTTCGTCCCCCTTTTTATACTGCATTACCCTTTCAATATCCTCATACACTTTCTCTATCTGTTCATCTTCAGCTTGCGACGTCGGCATGTATACCTGAACTATCATTGTCGGTGTTGGTCTGCTGTCGATTCTGATTAGAACAACCCGGTCACTGAACTGTTCACAGTAACACACCCTCTGCCCTACCTTCCTATTCATAACGAATCCTACACCTGGTATACCATTTTCTGCTGCTGTTGATATTACCCGATACTCATCTGACCAGAAATCCTTGTCTTCCTTCCACTTCACTTCACTGACCCCTACTATATCTAGATTTAGCCTTTGCATTTCCCTTTTCAGATTTTCTAGTTTACCTACCACTTTCAAGCTTCTGACATTCCTTGCACCGAGTCGTAAAACGTTATCCTTTCTTTGATTATTCAACCTTTTCTCATGGTAACCTCCCCCTTGGCAGTCCCCTCCCGGAGATCCGAATGGGGGACTCTTCCGGAAGATTTTGCCAATGGAGAGATCATCATGACACTTCTTCAACTACAGGCCACATGTCCTGTGGATACACGTTACGTGTCTTTAATGCAGTGGTTTCCATTGCCTTCTGCATCCTCATGTCGTTGATCATTGCTGATTCTTCCGCCTTTAGGCGCAATTTCCCACCCCTAGGACAAGAGAGTGCCCTGAACCTCTATCCGCTCCTCCGCCCTCTTTGACAAGGTCGTTGGCAGAATGAGGCTGATTTCTCATGCCGGAAGTCTTTCGGCCGCCAATGTTGATTAATTATCAAAATTTAGGCAGTGGCAGGGATCGAACCCGGGACCGAAGACGTTTTTGATTATGAATCCAAGACGCTACCCTTTTTTTTCTTTTTTTTAATTTATAAAGAAAACATTATACAAGATTTGTATTCGGAACCTTTTGCTCAGCAGCAAAATACTTTTTTTTTCTTTATAACAAAATGCGTACGTAACACAAATAGGCATTTTTTTTAATAGCCAGCTATCCTAGCCACTTTTTTAACAAAGATGAAAAAAAAGGATTTTGGAAGGTTTGTTTTTCTGCTTTTTTTACTTTTATTTTATTTTATTTTTATACAAATGTATAAAAGGAAGGCCGTTCTTCTTCGGCTACATAAACAGAATAATAGGAAGTCGTCCCGTTACGATTAAGGATGCTCCATACTATAGCCAGCTGCGAATTTTTCGATGACTGTCTTCTCGTTGCTGTGTTGTTTCCGCTGTTTGTTCAAATCTCATAAAGAAAATGAACTGGGAAGAGGTGCTATGGTTATCATCTCATGTCATCGATAATCCAATTGCGAGGCGGATTATGGAATGCTCTCCAAAGGAAATTAGAAAAATATTGCCAATATTTAGGGTTCTTGACGATCGCACAATGTCGTTCGTTGAGGTAATACCAAAAATCGGGTTCTGTCTTTTCGCCATTACCGAAGAGGTAGTGAACAGCGTGGCCGCTTATCCACGTCACGGAGTTCGTTTTTGCTCTTGGGAAATAAATCTTATCGAGGAAAAGAAGTGATCGGGTAGTTATCCTGTCAGGAGTCGTGCGTGTGAGAAAAGCCAATATCTGACGCACCAAATACCATACGTCCTTTGCCGACCCGCATTCGAAACGATGTTCGTCTGTGTCAATCACTTGGCATGTGGCACACAAGGGTGAATCAGCGAGGTGGATGCGATGTAGGCGGGACTGGCACAACTGTTTCCCATTAACAGATACGTACCATGCAGGTTGCACCTCAGCATCAAGGGTGGTGGCATTCACTGCCTGCCACACAGCGCGCCACTTTGTATTGGGGTGTTTGCTTTCAGTCACATTCGGCGTCATGTTCATTTGCATGGCAGCACATATCGCCCTCGTCATCATCAAGCGTGTGGGTAGTAGTGCAGTGGGGATGTAGCTTAATTCAAGGAAGAACTGGCTAATGTAGAAGAAAGGTGCTGGGATGTCCGACATCATCACAGGGGGTGCGAGTGAGATTGGACGTAAGGCTTCCAGTAAGAGACTTGTGAGGCACGTCGGGCTTCGTCGCCACAGTTGCGGGTGACAGCTGACGAACAGGGCCTTCGCTCTGTTCTGAACATGACAAAGGCCTTAACCCCCTCTGCTCCTCGGGAGGGTTAGGGACTCGTAACGAATCTTAAATAGCATGCCCGTATTAACAAAGGATCCCAAAACCGCCAACATGCGGTGAGCCAGGGTAGGTGGTATGGGGAGTATCTGTGCAAAATGGGGGATACGTGACGCCAAATAGACGTTAGCATATCGTATCCGTTGCAGGAGGTCTAGATGTCTCAGACGGTGGTCACTTATTCCTGCTCTCATCTGATTCAATATACGCCTGTAGTTAAGGGCTGTTGAACGTTTCATGTCACATGTGAAATCAATGCCAAGACAGCGGATTGTGTCACTGATTCGCAGCGGGGCGACGCTCTCGTCGGGTAGGCCTCTTCCTATAGACAGAACGTGTGATTTGTGGAGATTGAGATGGCTCCCCGATGCCGCGCCGTAGGTCGCCACCCACGCCAGTGCTGCACGAACATCGTGATTATTGCGAAGAACGAGTACCAGATCATCTGCGTAGGCAGTGCAGCAGAAAGTGTGTCCACCAAGGGACATCCCGGTCAGGCGTTGTCGGAGGCCGCAGAGGAGTGGTTCCAAGACAAGGGAGTACAATATCGCAGAAAGAGGGCAGCCTTGTCGCACCGATCGCTGGATCTGTATCGGCGGCGTAAGACGGCCATTATATAACACCTTGGACGTCGCGCCGCGTAGGAGACGCATTAGAACATTAACTATGACGTCCGGATACCCCGTGTGTCGCAGTACCTCCATCAAAAATGTGTGGTCGACTCTGTCAAAGGCCTGGCTAAGTCGAGTGAGGCCAAAACTCCTGGCAGTTGGCGAGCTTTGGCTAGCGCGATCATATCTCTATATCGGCACAATGCAGTGCGAATATTATGGTCACCACCTAACGATGCCTGGTCCTGCGACACAACACATCGTACTGATCGCTTTAGGCGTGCCGCCAGAAGCCGGGTGAAAATCTTCAAGTCACTGTTGAGTAAGGTCAAGGGCCGATAGTCACTGATCCTGGATCCGCCTCTTGGTTTGTGTATGGGCACTATCAGTCCTTCTAGGAAGGCCCCGTGTATCTGCGTCGTGGGAGACATAAGATCGCGGCAAATATCAGTCCACGCAGTCCACGCTGGTGCCAGCAATTGTTGATACGTCCGGTAAAATTCCAGAGGAAGACCATCAGGTCCCGGGGACTTATGAGCAGCCCCAGCTTCAATGATTTCCTCTTCCGTTACATCAGCAGTCAAATCCGCCGCCGCTGTCGGAGAGATCGAGCCATAAGTGAGTTGAGAGACTTCGGCGATCACCTCTGGGGGATGTCGATGTTCCGAGTATAGCATAGTGTAGTGAGCATGAAGGGCGTTTCCTATGTCGCGCTGGGTATCAAGGCGTCGTCCGTCTTCCGTCGTGATAGCTTGGATCAGTGTCCTGCGTCGGCGCCGTCGTTCTGCAATGACGTGGTACATAGACGGTTCCTCCTGTGCCACTCTGTCTTGGGTGCGCGCTCTGACGATCGTACCCTCAAGGTGGCAACGTGTTAATCTGATGATCTGTGCCTTGGCACGGTTCACCGTCACCTGCCGTGCAGGTGAGTACGGCAGTGTCGCACATTCCCTTAAGATGCTGTAGTAAAAGTCCATGGTATGTCTCTTCCATGCTGCAACATCTCGGCCGTAGCCTATCAAGGTCTTCCGGAGGGCTGGTTTGGCGCAGAGTAACCACCACGACAGTGTAGACCGGTAGGTGCCACGCCGGCGGCTACAAGAGTCCCACGTGATCTCTATAAGGCGGCGGCATTCCTGAGAAGCTAGGTGGGCGACGTTCAACTTCCAAGGACCACGGCTGTGCCATATCTTCTGGGGGCCGAGGGTAATAGCGCAGATGTAGGCGTCGTGGTCAGAAAAAGCTGTGGGCCAAACTTCGGCAGCTCTTGTTCCCATAGCTATGGAGCGCGAGATGTAAATCCGGTCACCCCTAGACTACGGGTGCATACTGGATAGTACTGAGGACAAAAGAGATTTGTGGCACAGTCTGACTAGAAGAAGGGATCAGCTGGTAGGGCACACTCTGAGACATCAGGGGATCACCAGTAAAGTATTGAAGGGAAGCGTGAGGGGAAAAAATCGTAGATCGAGACCAGTAAGCAGATTCAGAAGGATTTAGGTTGCAGTAGTTATTCAGAGATGAAGAGGCTTGCACAGGGTGGAGTATCATGGAGCGCTGAATCAAACCAGCCTAACTAATCTAAGGACATCACACACATCCATGCCCGAGGCAGGATTCGAACCTGCAACCGTAGCGGTCGCGCGGTTCCAGACTGAAGCGCCTAGAACCGCTCGGCCACATCAGCCGGCCAAATCACAAGTCTTAGCTTTCTGATCTGCCTGTTATAGACTACTAACAACCTGCTTCTTTGGCTCGTTTAATTCTTTCTCTACGTTTCCTATCTGATAATTAAAGTGAACTTGAACATCCCCTTGCCATTTAGGCAGATCTTGAGTCAAAGCTTTTTATGTAAGTCCTAATTAATCTTTAATCGCCTGTGCAGAAGTGCACTGTTGGGAATGCATTTAGGTAGCAGTCTGCTGTACGGCTTTCTTTAATTTTGATTCTAATATTTCTGTAATTTGTTCGTCGGTTTCCTTTAAAAGTTCATCTAATTCTCTTTCATGACCAGTGGGGAAAAACCTAGTTTGGATTACAACCTGCTGAAGGGTGTATTTTCAAAGTTTCTTGCTCAAGTTGCAGAGTACTAAGGTTTTCAGTTAGTTTCTCTACAGATCCAAGAATGCCTCTGATGGTGGTTTTCAAGTCAGAAATCTCGGTGATTATAGTCCATAAATCTACCTTTACATCATACTCCGCAAGCCACCTACCCTTCCTGTTTATAAGAGTCACCTGCGCTTTTTTTCAGTGACTCGGGCAAGAGATTCGGAATAGATGGAAGCTAGGTAAGGGGCCAAAGCTGTAGAGTACTCTTTATAAAACCGAACTGGTATTCCATTCGGACCTGGTGACTTACTTGTTTTCATCTCTTTCGTTTGTTTCTCTACGTCAGTGAAGCTTTTACTATGTCATCCACACGGCAGTAAGGACGATGCTCAAACAACTGCATGTTTAAACGATTATCCTGTCTGAACGATTTCTTGAACTCGAAATTTAAATCTTCAACTTTCGTTTTGCTATTTATCTGTCACACAAGCCTGTTGAACAAGCGAGTGGATGGAAACCTTATACCTGCTCACTGGACTCGCATTCGGGAGGACGACGGTTCAATCCCGTCTCCGGCCATCCTGGTTTAGGTTTTCCGTGATTTCCCTAAAATCGTTTCAGGCAAATGCCGCGATGGTTCCTTTGAAAAGGGCACGGCCGATTTCCTTCCCAATCCTTCCCTAACCCGAGCTTGCGCTTCGTCTCTAATGACCTCGTTGTCGACGGGACATTAAACACTAACCACCACCTTAGACCTGCTTAGTGATTTTACATAAGACTAGAATTTTCTTGGGGTCTCTGGTAGATCTTGTGCTAAAACATGACGATGGTAGCTACCGTATGCTTCGTGCACAGATGTTTTCACAGACACTCGAATCTCTAATCGTCGTCATTTTAACGTTCTCTTTTCAATTGAGAGTGCAACAGCCTCTGCTTCCTCAGCATTTTCCTATTTTCATTATTAAACCATGGTGAGTCTTTTCCATTTTTAATCAAATTCCTAGGCACATAATTCTCCAGACCACTATTTACAATTTACTTAAGCTTTGCCCATAATTCCTCTACTTCCATCTTACTGGAACTAAGTGAAGTCAACTCACTGTCTAAGGATAATGCTAACAACTGCTTATCTGCTGTTTCTAGCAGAAACAAGCTTGGAAATTTTTGATAAGTGCTTATGGGACCGAACTACTGAGGTCATCGGTCCCTAAGCTTACACACTACTTAATCTAACTAACTTACGCTAAGGTCAACGTACACACCCATGCAGGACTCGAACCTCCCACGCAGGAAGCCTGCGGACCGTGACAAGGCGCCCCTTAGACCGAACGGCTACCCCGCGCGGCTCTACTAGACGTCTTGACTCATAAATTAACTTTCGTAACCTTAGTTACTATTATGACATCATGCTCAATAATACCCGATTCTATACCGACGACAGCGATAAGGTACAGCCTGTCTGTCGCTACAATGTCTAAGATACACTTGTTGTGGTCTTCAGTCCGGAGACTGGTTTGATGCAGCTCTCCATGCTACTCATCCTGTGCAAGCTTCTTCATCTCCCAATACGTACTGCAGCCTACATCCTTCTGAATCTGTTTATTGTATTCATCTCTTGGTCTCCCTCTACGATTTTTACCCTCCACGCTGCCCTCCAAAGCTAAATTGGTGATCCCTTGATGCCTCAGAAGATGTCCTACCAATCGATCCGTTCTTCTCGTAAAGTTGTGCCACAAACTCCTCTTCTCCCCAATCCTATTCAATACTTCCTCATTAGTTACGCGATTAACCCATCTAATCTTCAGCACTCTTCTGTAGCACCACATTTCAAAGGCTTCTATTCTCTTCTTGTCCAAATTATTTATCGTCCATGTTTCACTTCCATACATGGCTACACTCCATACAAATACTTTCAGAAACGACTTCCTGACGTAGATTTGCCTTTTCTTAATCTAGCTTCTAGGATACGTCGTAGGGTCAGTATTGCCCACGTGTTCCCATATTTCTACGGAATCCAAACTGATCTTCCCCGAGGTCGGCTTCTACCAGTTTTTCCATTCGTCTGTACAGAATTCGCGTTAGTATTTTGCAGCCGTGACTTATTAAACTGACAGTTCGGTAATTTTCACATCTGTCAACGCCTGCTTTCTTTGGGATTGGAATTATTATATTTTTCTTGAACTCTGAGGGTATTTCGCCTGTCTCATACATTTTGCTCACCATATGGTAGAGTTTTGTCAGGACTGGCTCTCGCAAGGCTGTCAGTAGTTCTAATGGAATGTTGTCTACTCCCGGGGCGTTGTTTCGACTTAGGTCTTTCAGTGCTCTATCAAATTCTTCACGCAGTATCATATCTCCCATTTAATCTTCATCTACATCCTCTTCCATTTCCATAATATTGTCCTCAAGAACATATACTCCTTCCACCTTTCTACTTTCCCTTCTTTGCTTAGAACTGGGTTTCCATCTGAGTCCTTGATATTCATACAAATGGTTCTCTTTTCTCCAAAGGTCTCTTTAATTTTCCTGTAGGCAGTATCTATCTTACTCCTAGTGAGATAAGCCTCTACATCCTTACATTTGTTCTTTAGCCATGCCTGCTTAGCCATTTTGTACTTCCTGTCGATCTCATTTTTGAGATGTTTGTATTCCTTTTTGCCTGCTTCAGTTGCTGTATTTTATATTTTCTCCTTTCATCAATTAAATTCAGTATTTCCTTTGTCCCCCAAGGATTTCTACTAACCCTCGTCTTTTTACCTACTTGATTCTCTGCTGCCTTCACCACTTCATCCCTCAAAGCTATCCATTCTTCTTTTACTGTATTTCCTTCCCCCATTCTTGTTAATTATTCCTATATGCTCTTCCTGAAACTCTGTACAACCTCTGGTTTAGTCAGTTTATCCAGGTCCCATCTCCTCAAATTCCCACCTTTAGAAACACTATGTGATCAAAAGTATCCGGACACCCTCAAAAACATACGTTTTTCATATTACGTGCATTGGGCTGCCACCTACTGGTAGGTAGTCCATATCAGCGACCTCAGTAGCCATTAGACATCGTGAGAGAGCAGAATGGGGAGCTCCGCGGAACTCACCGCCTTCGAACGTGGTCAGGTGATTGGGTGTCGCTTGCGCCACACGTGTGCACGCGAGATTTTCACACTCCGAAACTTCCGTAGGTCCACTGTTTCCGATGTGATAGTGAAGTGGAAACGTGAAGGGAACGTACAGCACAAAAGCATAAAGACCGCTGACAGCTGAAAAGGGTCGTATTGTGTAAAAGGCAGAAATTTATCCAGACCATCACACAGGAATTACAAACTGCATCAGGATCCAGGCAGGAGATCAGTAAATTTGGGTTTCATGGTCGAGCGACAGCTCATAAGCCACAAGTCACGCCGGTAAATGCCAAACGACGCCTCGTGTGGTGTAAGAAGCCTAAACATTGGACGATTGAACAGTGGAAAAACGTTGTGTAGAGTGCCGGAATCACGGTACACAATGTGGCAATCCGATGGCAGGGCGTGGGTACGACGAATGCCCGGTGAACATCATCTGCCAGCGTGTGTAGTGCCAAGAGTAAAATTCGCAGGCGGTGGTGTTATGGTGTGGTCTTGTTTATCATGGAGGGGGCTTGCACTCCTTGTTTTGCGTGGCATTATCACAGCTCAAGCATACATTGATGTTTTAAGCACCTTCTTACTTCCCACCGTTGAAGGGCAATTCGGGGATGGTGACTGCATCTTTCAACACGATCGAGCATCTGTTCATATTGCACGGCCTGTGGCTGAGTGATTACACGACAATGTTGTTGTTGTTGTGGTCTTCAGTCCTGAGACTGGTTTGATGCAGCTCTCCATACTACTATATCCTGTGCAAGCTTCTTCATCTCCCTCTGCTTTGTGTATTCATCTCTTGGTCTCCCTCTACGATTTTTACCCTCCACGCTGCCCTCCAATACTAAATTGGTGATCCCTTGATGTCTCAGAACATGTCCTACCAACCGATCCCTTCTTCTAGTCAAGTTGTGCCACAAATTTCTCTTCTCCCCAATCCTATTTAATACCTCATCATTAGTTATGTGATATACCCATCTAATCTACAGCATTCTTCTGTAGCTCCAAATTTCAAAAGCTTCTATTCTCTTCTTGTCCAAACGGTTTCACTTCCATACATGGCTACACTCCATACAAATACTTTCAGAAACGACTTCCTGACACTTAAATCTATACTCGATGTTAACAAATTTCTCTTCTTCAGAAACGCTTTCTTTGCCATTGCCAGTCTACATTTTATATCCTCTCTACTTCGACCATCATCGGTTATTTTGCTCCCCAAATAGCAAAACTCATTTACTACTTTAAGTGACTCATTTCCTAATCTGATCCCCTCAGCATCGCCCGAATTAATTCGACTACATTCCATTATTCTCGTTTTGCTTTTGTTGATGTTCATCTTATATCCTCCCTTCAAGACACTATCCATTCCGTTCAACTGCTCTTCCAAGTCCTTTGCTGTCTCTGACAGAAGTGCAATGTCATAGGCGAACCTCAACATTTTTATTTCTTCTCCATGGATTTTAATACCTACTCCTAACTTTTTTTTGTTTCCTTTATTGCTTGCTCAATATACAGATTGAATAACACCGGGGAGAGGCTACAACCTTGTCTCACTCCCTTCCCAACCACTGCTTTCATGTCGCTCGACTCTTATAACTGCCATCTTGTTTCTCTACGAATTGTAAATAGCCTTTCGCTCCCTGTATTTTACCCCTGCCACCTTCAGAATTTGAAAGAGATTATTCCAGTCAACATTGTCAAAAGCTTTGTCTAAGTCTACAAATGCTTGGAACTTAGGTTCCCCTTTCCTTAATCTAGCTTCTAAGATAAGTCATAGGGTCAGTATTGCCTCACGTATTCCAATGTTTCTACGGAAACCAAACTAATTGTCCCCGAGGTCGGCTTCTACTAGCTTTTCCATTCGACTGTAAAGAATTCGCGTCAGTATTTTGCAGCAGCGACTTATTAAACTGACAGTTCGGTAATTTTCACAACTGTCAACGCCTGCTTTCTTTGGGATTGGAATTATTATATTCTCCTTGAAGTCTGAAGGTATTTCGCCTGTCTCATATATATTGCTCACCATATGGTAGAGTTTTTTTCAGGACTGGCTCTCCCAAGGCTGTCAGTAGTTCTAATGGAATGTTGTCTACTCCCCGGGGCCCTGTTTCGACTCAGGTCTTCCAGTGCTCTGTCGAACTCTTCACGCAGTATCATATCTGTCATTTCATCTTCATCAACATCCTTTTCAATTTCCATAGTATTTTACTCAACTACTTCGCCCTTGTATAGACCCTCTATATACTCCTTCGACTTTCCCTTCTTTGCTTAGAACTGGGTCTCCATCTGAGGTCTTGTTATTCATGTATGTGGTTCTCTTTTCTCCAGAGGTCTCCTTAATTTTCCTGTAGACAGTATCTATCTTACCCCTCGTAAGATAAGCCTCTACATCCTTACATTTGTCCTCTAGCCAACCCTGCTTAGCCATTTTGCACTTCCTGTCAACCTCATTTTTGAGACGTTTGTATTCCTTTTTGCCTGCTTCATTTACGGCATTTTTATATTTTCTCCTTTCATCAATTAAGTTCAATATTTCTTCTGTTACCCAAGAATTTCTAGCAGCTCTCGTCTCTTTACCTACTTTATCCTCTGCTGCCTTCACTACTTCATCCCTCAAAGCTACCCATTCTTCTTCTACTGTGTTTCTTTCCCCCATTGCTGTCAACAGTTCCCTTATGCTCTCCTTGAAACTCTGTACAACCTCTGGTTCTTTCATTTTATTCAGGTCCCATCTTCTCAAATTCCCACCTTTTTGCAGTTTCTTCAGTTTTAATCTACAGTTCATAACCAATAGATCTGCCCCTGGAAATGTCTTACAATTTAAAACCTGGTTCCTAAATCTCTGTCTTACCATTATATAATCTATCTGAAACCTGTCAGTATCTTCAGTCTTCTTCCATGTATACAACCTTCTTTTATGATTCTTGAACCCAGTGTTAACTATGATTAAGTTGTGCTCTGTGCAGAATTCTACCAGGCGGCTTCCTCTTTCATTTCTTCCCCCCAGTCCATATTCATCTACTACGGTTCCTTCTCTCCCTTTTCCTACTACCGAATTCTAGTCACCCATGACTACTAAATTTTCGTCTCCCTTCACTATCTGAAGAATTTCTTTTATTTCATCATACATTTCTTCACTTTCCTCGTCATCTGCAGAGCTAGTTGGCATATAAACTTGTACTACTGTGGTAGTCGTGGGCTTCGTGTTTATCTTGGCCACAATAATGCGTTCACTATGCTGTTTGTAGTAGCTTACCCGCACTCCTATTTTTTTATTCATTATTGAACCTACTCCTGCATTACCCCTATTTGATTTTGTATTTATAGCCCTGTATTCGCCTGACCAAAAGTCTTGTTCCTCCTGCCACCGAACTTCACTAACTCCCACTATATCTAACTTTAACTTATCCACTTTCCTTTTTAAATTTTCTAACTTACCTTCCAGATTAAGGGATCCGACATTCCACGCTCCGATCCGTAGAACGCCAGTTTTTCTTTCTCCTGATGAGGACGTCCTCCTGAGTAGTTCCCACCGGAAGATCCGAATGGGGGACTATTTTATCTCCGGAATATTTTACCCAAGAGAACGCCATCATCATTTAATCATACAGTAAAGCTGCATGCCCTCGGGAAAAATTACGGCCGTTCTTAGTACCAGCACAGTTAGGCCGTTTTGGTTAGTGTTACAGGGCCAGATCAGTCAATCATACAGACTGTTGCCCCTGCAACTACTGAAAAGGCTGCTGCCTTTCTTCAGGAACCACACGTTTGTCTGGCCTTTCAACAGATACCTCTCCGATGTGGTTGCACCCACGGTACGGCTAACTGTATCGCTGAGGCACGCAAGCCTCCCCACCAATGGCAAGGTCCATGGTCCATGGGACGGTACACGACAATAACATCCCTGTAATGGACGGGCCTGCGTAGAATCGTGACCTGAATCGTATACAGCACTTTTGGGATGTTTTTGAACTCCGACTTCGGGCCAGGCCTCACCGACCGATATCGATACCTCTCCTCAGCACTCCGTGAAGAATGGGCTGCCATTCCCCAACAAACCTTCTAGCGGCTGATTGAACGTATGTTTGCGAGAGTTTATGCTGTCATCAAGGCTAAGGATGGGCCAACACCATTCTGAATTCCAGCATTACCGATGGAGGGAGCCACGAACTTGTAAGTCATTTTCAGCTAGTTCGGATACTTTTGGTCACATGGTGTATTTCCATTGCGTGGCGGCTGCTGAAATAGTTGCTCAAGACAGTGGACATGGACATCCGAGTCTATAACCCACCGCTTTTATTCTTCGTCTATTCCTGTGTTTTTTATCGTGCGTTTTGCACCTGCAATCAAACAGCAAATCACCCTGACACATCGTGGAAGTGTATTTTTCGTACTACTCCTCTGACTACATTCAGACCTAGTTTCCTCTTGCCATTGGTTCTACTGATTAGTACCAATTATCATGCTTACGACTTTAACGTCCGTTACTTTTCTTTATGATGATATGTCACCAGTAGGTTGAGGAACCCGCTTCACAGGGAACTACCAAATTCTGTTACTATTTTTATCGTAACGACTAATCATGTGTTTCAGCATTCCTTGTATTATTATTATTATTATTATTGTCATTGATATTGTTACTATTGTCTAAATAGATGGATACCTGGAATAATTTCGGCCACCACCGCTAGGGAAACGGTGTAATTAGAAACCGCGTTCAGTCATAAAACGCTATTTTTATTTCAATGCAAGATGCATTTCGAAACCTGGGTGCTCATTTTTCGTTGCTTGAATGGCCTACATTGTTTTTGGGAACAGATACTACTTTAGTTTGCAAATACATTTACATACATGTACACACTTTTCGTCTCGCATGATATTTGTAAAACCACATGTGCTGTGAGAGGAAACGTGTCTATACGTAAATTGTGTAGATTGGCCAGCCAACTGAAGATGTACGCCTAGGGCTCGAAATGCATTGTGTATTGGAGTAAAAATCATGATTTGTAACTGAAGGCGGTTTATTTTGTTTTTACGAAAGTAATACAGTCATGGCAGCAACACTGGTAACCATGAACAAATGTTTAAAGAAAGGAGTAATTAGAACCTCTCGCCCTTTTTTTACAAGTGGCAATATTGGACAGACTAATGCAGAACGAAATTACATGTCTAAGAGTCCTGAGTCACATTTATCGCGGACTACTTGCTGACATGATGATTGTGAACATCATATATCACGCGATTCCTTCTGGGAACAATTAATTATGCATCATCACTCGGTTTCTCCAAACGCACTCTCAAAGCATTCTGAAAATATTTAGAAAGTTGACTTTGCTGAGAACTACACTGCTATTTAATCTCCATAACTCCGTATGCAAGCACGTCACATTTGAAAAACAGTAAGAAGGTTGATGGGTGTCGTGAACAATTTGCATTTCGATGAATAAAATGTTTACATGCGCTTTCCACAGATGAAGCGTAGGTACGTGCAAAATAAAGCAGTCCACTGTGTAGGTGTAAACATATGCCTTTTTCCTTGATGCATCTGATAACAGGCCTGGAGTTACTGTTCGTAAATATGATATTACACATCCTTGTAGGACACGTCCAGGTCGACGTCAATTAAGAAAAAAATTGTTTCGCTGTCTGGAACTTCTCCCTCGAGAATAGATTCTCTTTTTCCGCCAACATTCAACAGAACTCGTCCACGGACTAAGGGAACTCCAACAGATGAATAAGTCATTCTAGAAGTTGTACACCCAGAAACCCAGCGAAGCACTTCTGAGGATGCAGCGTAACTCTATGTCTCTGAAGACCGCTTTTTGTGGGTGAAGTTTTGTTAAAGCCTCCAGCAACGACAGAAAGCCAACAGAGAGTACATGAAGACTTTAATATGTGTGGTGAAACGACATTCATACGAGAGGGTATCTTCAGTACGTAGAACGTCCACCATTGGTGTGAAGTTAACCCGCACACCACCCGAAACCATGGATATCAGGTCTTCTTTAGCATCAAGGTAAGGGCCCCATTATTGAGAGAGGGTGTTCTGGGTCCGTACAAGTTGCCGGCACGCTTGACTGAGTGTCAGTATCACGAATTTCTCACAAACCATTTGGCTGAGGCACTAGAAGATATTCCTCATCATGTTCGGTAGAGGCTGCAGTTCCAACATAATGCTGCACCTGCACACTTTTGAAGAAATGTGCGACGGAACTTAAGCAAAGCCTTTGCTGAGAAATGGTCGCTCGTAGGACTCTGTTATAAGTCTTCTGCGTTTGCTTGACCTAGATCCCTTGGATTTCTTTACGTGGATTTACTTGGTGTACGTTTATTATTCCGCCGATTAGTGTGGAAGTTGCAGCTCTTGTAACAGTGAAATCAGTTATGCTGCGAAGTGTTCACAGAAACAGGATCCAGCGAGCCGCTTAATGTTTGGATATACAGGGACGGCGCTTTGAGTGTCTGCTCTGAACATAATGTGTGTTCCCTGAAAGACATGCTATAACTGATAGTGTATTCAAAATATTACAGTTGGTCACTGTTACTGAATGAAGTATTTATGTTCCAAAACGCCGCGCATAAAAACGGGGTTTTTCTGGTCCTCATCCGTGGGTTCTATAAAAAGATAGAGTCATGAGTTTTTGGTAGCCCTTCGGCTTATGACCATCTGTTTACCTAACAGATGGATAGTTTTAGTGTGACTATCCTACAATAAAGGGTCAAAGTTTGAATATTACACGCTTCCTGTTGCTTAGGCAAATGGAGCAAATCGGATGGCTCTTTTTCCCTTTGATGTCGTCTACGGTGGGCTTGATGGGACTTATGGAGGCATGATTAATTCATGGATGATTCCTCGTAAAACCCAAAAAAGCTTTTCTTTACAATATTTTCGCCGTAACCGGTGGACCAAAACCCAGCCGAGGATTCCATGAGGTCTATAAACAATAAATGTCAGAAAGAAACTTTTTAATCTGCCAGGAAGTTTCATATCAGCGCACACTCCGCTGCAGAGTGAAAATCTCATTCTGGAAATGGCAGAAAGTTTTATGGTATGTCTCTAAGACCCTGGTATCATACAGCTTCGAAAATTTTCTTGATATATTTTTCCCTTTCCAGGACTCAGAGGATTGAAAGTTACCATACTTCTTCACGTGTGAGGTGTAAGCTAAATAATGAATAACCCCACCAAATTATTCAAATTTTAGCGATACATTCTCTAGAGATTTATCTGGAAGAGTCATTCTCCTGTTTTAAAAATCTTTATCCGTTATAGAGAATCATCCTAAAAACTTATCTTTAGGTACCAAAACCCAGCCGCGGGTTACGAGATGGCTATGTAGAGCACATTGTGGTAATTTTTTACGATGTATTCCTAAGACCCCATCTCCTTGACACTTTTCTTGATATATTCATCTGTTTCCGACATCCAGAGGTTAAAACTCACCCTACTTGTAATACATGCACGTAGAATCCGGCGTGAGTCGGAAATGTAACTTCTAAAGTGACGTAGCACCAAGGAATACGCTGTAAAGTGTCCCTAGTATCATGTGGAAATCCATGTTGTAGTACTGCGCGACATGGTTCAAATGGCTCTGAGCACTATGGGACTCTACTGCTGTGGTCCTTAGTCCCCTAGAACTTACAACTACTTAAACCTAACTAACCTAAGGACATCACACACATCCATGCCCGAGGCAGGATTCGAACCTGCGACCGTAGCAGTCGCACGGTTCCGGACTGCGCGCCTAGAACCGCGAGACCACCGCGGCCGGCTGCGGGACATGCAAAAGTTTTTTGCACTTGAAATGCGGTCTGAAGTGTAAAATATGTTTCTCGTTATTTCAGTTTCACATAATCAAAGTATCTAAATTTTACTACCCGAAACATTTCTTTTCATATGAGTTACACGCCCTGCAGCAGAAGAGAAAAGAAAGGAATTAGAGGAAAAATGGGAATATGTTCCTGTTTGTAGATACTGGCTGAAAATGGGGTACCAGCTGCCTCATTCTACCTTCCTCACCACCTTGAAAAATTTTGGATTGTAAACATATTTGAGCTTTTTTATGCTAAGAGAGAAGAAGACACTTGCAGTGGCAAAGAGACAGAAAAGTAGTAAGTACTGGAAGATAGTAGTCAGTGGCTGTGTTGAACGAAAAGCGAAGGAGACAATAGCAGTGTGAGAGAGAGAGAGAGCCGCAGTGACAGTGGAACATGAAACTTCCTGGCAGATTAAAACTTTGTGCCGGACCGAGACTCGAACTCGGGACCTTTGCCTTTCGCGATAGAGCAGTTGCCCGCAAAAGGCAAAGGTCCCGAGTTCGAGTCTCGGTCCGGCACAGGGTTTTAATCTGCCAGGAAGTTTCATATCAGCGCACACTCCGCTGCAGAGTGAAAATCTCACAGTGGAACATAATTGACATGTGAGAACGGAACTAGGAAAAGAGTGAAGGACACAGTGCCGGGGAAGGGAGGGGGGATAGAGGTAAAGAGAGAATAGAAAGTGGAAGTGAGTGAGAGCAAGTGATAATGAGAGGAGACAGAGCACATAACAATGACAAGGAGGGAGTGAGAGAAACAGTGACTGAGAAAAGAGAGCAGCAGTAGGAAGGAAGGAATGAGATACTGGCAGTCAGACAGAGCCAGAGGTAAACAGTGACAGTGAGAGGAGACTGTAGTAACAGGACAGAACGAGCGGGGCTGTGACACAGGTGACAGTGATCAAGAGACACACAGAGATAATGACAGACAGTTGGGCTTAGTGAGTAAGTGAGAAAGGGCAGGTGGGAGTGGATGAGTATGAGCGACTTACAGCTATGGACTTGTGTGTGTGAGTGAGTTACAGTCAAGTGACCTTTTGGAAGTTTGAGGTGAGCTGCCAAACTTTTTGGGGAATCTTTTAAAGGTGCCAGGGAAGGTATGATTACGTAGCTCGTTCCACACTTTTCAGTCAGTGCCCTTTAAGTGAACATGAACGGTTGTAGAATATGCACTGTTCAAGAAATAGTGCATCCTATATCATCATGGATCGGACCAAAACTGAAATACTTTAAGAACCATAAATGAACTCTCGACCGCAAGTATCATAACACAAAACTCTACCCAGTGCACTAAGTGCAGTAGAATTACACTTTACTGAACTTAGATATCGTGTCGTGCATGTTGTTACAATGCTGGCAAATTGCCTTTCTTTGGTGTCCGTTTTCTATCGAAAGTATACAATAGACGCATTTTTTTACTGTCAGTATTCAAGAAATCGAGCTAAGTCATACGAGTGCGCCAATTTACTTTACCCTACATACGAAGGCTAGTTTATTCTGTTCTCGATATCTGTTGAGACATGCATGTTACTCGGTCGACTTTCCCTCTTCGCTGACGCCAAGTTCTAAACTTCTGCCACACTGTAGCGTGTAACATGGCGATGTGTAATGTATCTATGTCGGTGCGTGAGAAACAGCGTGCTGTAATCGCAGAAAACGTGCCTCCAATTTAAATCCATAGAAGAATGAAAACTGTGTACGGTGATACTTAAATCGACGGGTGATAAAAGATGGGTTCATCATTTTGACCCCGAAAACAAGACAGCATCAATGCAATTCCGCCTCAAAGGAACACCGACGCCAAAAAAGTTCAAGACCTTATCATTAGCAGGCAAAGATATGATCACACTGTTCTGGGATGTTCAAGGTGTGGTGAATTTGGATTTCTTGCGTAAAGGCGACACTTGCAGCAATCCGATACCTTGGGTTCGCTGTCGTCGATCACACAACATACCATTCCAACTTCGCTCCATCCAATTTTCATCTGTTTCCACAACTTAACGGACGCTTCTGAAGACTCCACTTTAAATAGCGATGAAGCGATGGAATTAGAGTTGAGGTTGTGGCACCGTTAACAAAATCAAACTTTCTATACTAACTGTATTAACAAATTGTTCTTTCGTTGACAGAAATATGTTAGTCGTCCGTGTGACTATGTTGAGAAATAAATATATAGACATGATGAATAAAGATGTAGAATGTTTATAAAGTTTGTTTTATTTAAAAAGCTGCAAGAATTTTCTGTTAAGAAATTCAGAATCATAACTTTTCAGCTAGCCCTCGTATATATGAATATGTCAAAAAATAATACTTTATAACTTACAACACAGTAGAATCTCTACGGAGTTATGCTGACGAACCACACTGCAAGACTGTTATCTGAAGATGAAGAAATGTGTAGGCTGATCAGAAGGGGTTCATGGGCCAATAGCGGCCTCGTGATTCACAACAGACAGCAGAAATCCTGCAGTGTTATGTACTCTACACGTTTTTCAGGAGATAACAAATGGCGGAGATGTTGATGGCAGGACGATAGAAACAATGCAGAAGCAACGTAAATACGTTTACATAAAGAACGTAATACAAGCAGGTGCCTAGAGAAGGACTTTGTCAGTTGTGGATGACAAATGACTGACAATAATGATATGTATAAGCCTATTATAATGGCTGAATCGGTGTTGAGACGACGCAGTGTGAATTCTTTCAAAATTTCTACTGTTCCTTGGACTGTTCCAGCATAATGGATTTTTTTCTGAACTTCCCCACGTTTAAGTTTCTTAAGACTCATTGTTTCACAGCAGTTGTTGGCTCCACAAATGGAGTAGGTTTGCATATGCGGACCTCTCCTTGAGCAAGCAATAAATCGTGTCTGTTGTAAAACCGACTGGAATGAAGGTGGCGACGAAGGACGGCGTGAGAGAGGCCTAACAGGATATTTTGAAGGGGAAGGGACACACAAAAGACAGAGACACAAGACGGAGATGAGTTTTCAAGCTGTGTGGGGTCACCAGTGTATGTAAATGAGCTGGGACGGCTGTGAAACTTGACACCAGCGTGGAGACACGGTTGTCGAAGGAAACTGAGGGCACCGCCAGATTAACACCCCTATTCTGTGGATGGATCGCCAACAACGGCGTCCTCACGGCTGCGTAAAACACGCCGAGCATGTTTACGATTGAGTTGGGACTTGTACTGTTGATCTGATTACAAGGTATTGAGCGCTGCCGCTTCTCCGACCACAACAGGACGCATTCCGCAGCCGAGAGGTTTTATGCAGCTAGCTAAATTCAGCTTAGGGAATGTTGTGGCATTCAGTAGCACCTAGAGCATCAGTGAGATCCCTCGGTTTGCTTTGAAATTTATGTGAACCGCGGACGCACGTAATAACGTTCACAAGAAGCGAAAAAATGAATATTAAAGCATTTGACGAACTGCATGTTGGAACCAAAATTAAAGGGTAAGGTTAATAGTATGCTGGTGTTTCATCGAAGGATTTTGCAATGACGGAGAATATGTAAATAAGGAAGTATAGACAAGAAATATTTACGATGAAAGTATCTAAGGAATCTATAATATCCTAGACAAAATCAAAACTTATTTTATCCATGTTGGATTTTCTGAATTTCGCGGCTGTTAATGATAGTTGGTGAATGACACAACAAGCCACAAACACTTTTTGAATGTTTTATTTTACTGCCATAACCGATTTCGGGCTACCATCTTTACCATTTTAGATGGTTAACATTCACAGCACCACGTCTGCTCCACACCGCACAAGAATATCTGAGTATTTAGTGACACCTTCACGTTTGTTTCAGTAGTAAATATACGCAAAAGTGCTTTATTTTAACCATCTGAACATCTACATCTACATGACTACTCTGCAATTCACATTTAAGTGCTTGGCAGAGGGTTCATCGAACCACAATCATACTATCTCTCTACTATTCCACTCCCGAACAGCGAGCGGGAAAAACGAACACCTAAACCTTTCTGTTCGAGCTCTGATTTCTCTTATTTTATTTTGATGATCATTCCTACCTATGTAGGTTGGGCTCAACAAAATATTTTCGCATTCGGAAGAGAAAGTTGGTGACTGAGATTTCGTAAAAAGGTCTCGCCGCGACGAAAAACGTCTATGCTGTAATGACTTCCATCCCAACTCGTGTATCATATCTGCCACACTCTCTCCCCTATAACGCGATAATACAAAACGATCTGCCCTTCTTTGCACCCTCTCGATGTCCTCCGTCAATCCCACCTGGTAAGGATCCCACACCGCGCAGCAATATTCTAACAGAGGACGAACGAGTGTAGTGTAAGCTGTCTCTTTAGTGGACTTGTTGCATCTTCTAAGTGTCCTGCCAATGAAACGCAACCTTTGGCTCGCCTTCCCGACAATATTATCTATGTGGTCCTTCCAACTGAAGTTGTTTGTAATTTTAACACCCAGGTACTTAGTTGAATTGACAGCCTTGAGAATTGTACTATTTATCGAGTAATCGAATTCCAACGGATTTCTTTTGGAACTCATGTGGATCATCTCACACTTTTCGTTATTTAGCGTCAACTGCCACCTGACACACCATACAGCAATCTTTTCTAAATCGCTTTGCAGCTGATACTGGTCTTCGGATGACCTTACTAGACGGTAAATTACAGCATCATCTGCGAACAACCTAAGAGAACTGCTCAGATTGTCACCCAGGTCATTTATATAGATCAGGAACAGTAGAGGTCCCAGGACGCTTCCCTGGAGAACACCTGATATCACTTCAGTTTTACTCGATGATTTGCCGTCTATTACTACGAACTGCGACCTTCCTGACAGGAAATCACGAATCCAGTCGCAGATGGGAACTGTAGCCAGAAACCTATTATGTCAGCAAAATAAAACATTCAGTAAGTATTTGTGGCTGGTTGCGTCATTCACCAGCTAAAATCAAAACCGACGAGTGACATATACATAAGGGAGTGAGGGCATTGCATCGGGAATTTGTGTCAGTTGTAGAAACTTAAGGGAAACGTTATTCCAGTCATCTTCGATGTTATTGCTTTGTTTAGCAGAATATCACTGAAAGTGATGTGATCTCTGAGATTCTCTAGGCGCGACTGATTAATAGTGCTTCTGGCTATTCTTCCGAGTTCTTCCCATTTTATGGGAGACGGAGGTGGAAAAGCCAAAAATCACTTATCTGCCTCAGTACCCGAAAACGTAGTATCCGGTGTATTTCGCTCCCATCAACCATTATAAGAAGTACTTTTTGTAATGTCAAAGACTATCTCGATCTCTGAAATCCGGGTGCGTACCACATTCCCTGCGAACATGGCATATCCTAACAGCAGCCGTTTACCAGACCAGTCGAGGAGAGATGCAAGAAGCATAAGCGAAATACCCGTCTAAAACAACCAAGCAAGTCAGCTTGAAAATAATCATGAAATGGAATGCGATGAGACCGGTATCGTGGAGCAAACGGCAAGTTTCAGGCTCAGCAAAATTCAGCAGACTTTCGAAATAAACGCGTCGGGAATCTAGTTCTGCTATATATAGTGGCATGAAACCAACATTTGTTCAAAGCATGGTTGGCGTCCAGGCAGCGAGTGACATAACAGCAAAACTCGCAGAACCTGCAGAAGAAGACGTGGTCGCTCGTCGAAATATTGTGCATAAAATGTAAAGAACAACTCGGCAGAACACGCGGGAGCACTCTATTGTCACGTAAAGATTATGGAACACATTAGTGCCATTTTCCTGCAGGGCATACGCAAGCTATTTCATTGCGCATCTTACAAGTATCTTTACATGTTGAATGGTGATTCCTACGATCCGCTGAAAGAAGCCGTCACTTCATGGAACATTTCAAAGAACAGGCACTGGACGTGTTACCTTTTACGCCTAAGATGTGGCAATGGTGCGTCGATGGCAAGCTCGTCGCGTGGAGCTCTAGTGAGGAAGGGCTCGGTGATTTTTGAAGACAGCTGAGCAATCTCAACGTCACCATTAAATTTACTTTCAAGACAGAGAATAATTAAGAGCCGCTCTTTATAAGCTGGCAAGTGAGAATCTCGCTCTCAGCGTGCATCGCAGACCGACACGCACCGATCGATACCTGCAAAAACTTTCAGATCATCTCTCGAGTGAAAAAGCAGGTACGAGCAGCACTCTCGTAAATAGGCCAGCTGCAACACCTCGGAATTCTCACGGAACGCGTGGAGTGCGTTATGAGCAACAACGAGTATTCCGCTAGGTATCTAACAGGTGTTAAGGATCCTAACACCCGGCGAAATGACACGTCGAAAGAAGGTCTAAAGAAGGCCTTTCAGGCATAGGTCCTAAGAATGAACGACAGAATCGGCTGTATATTGTGCAAACACGGCCTAAACACTGTAAACAAAACGACCAAGATCGGCGAAGACAAACAACCAGTCGCAATGTCTGAGCATATCTCAAACCGTTTACTTGTGGGGAAGTCTATGTTGCAATGAACGAACGATCCTTGGATACCACGATTATGAAACATAATTACAGACGGAGAAATCGTCCGTAGTGAAACACGTACTGTGTAAGACCGACCACGTAATAAAATTCGCCCACATTCTTAGAGATGACTGGATGAAAGTACAGGACTTCGGGGAATGAGTGTGAGTACGGACACACTCATAAACGAAAGAGTCTGTCATCTTAAACCATATACATGATACATGGGCTTATTTCGAGCAATGACTAATACAACGCTGGAAGATAAAATCGTACTTTTTTTTTTTTTTTTTTTGAGTCAACAGTCTTCCGACTAGTTTGAAGCATACCGTCACAAATTCTGCCCCTGTGTCAATCTCTTTATCTCAGAGCAGAACTTGTAACCTACGTCCTCAGTTATTTGCTGGATGTATTCCAGTCTCTGTCTTCTTCTACAGTTTTTACTCCCCACAATTCCCTCTAGTACCATGGACGTTATTCCCCGAAGTCTTAACAGATGTCCTATCATCCTATCCCTTTTCCTTGTCAGTGTTTTCCATACATTCCTTCCCATACCGATTTTGCAGAGAACCTCCTCATTGCGTACCTTATCACTCCCCCTAATTTTCAACATTCTTGTGTAGCACTACATCTCAAAACTTCCGATTCCCTTCTGTTCCAGTTTTCGCACAGACCACGTTTCACTACAATACAGTGCTGTGCTCCAAACGTATATTCTCAGAAATTTATGCTTATGTTTGTTACTATAGACTTCTCTTAGCCAGGTATGCCCTTCTTTGCCAGTGCTAGTCTGTTTTTTATGTCCTCCTTGCTCCATCCGTCATGGGTTATTTTGCTTCTTAACTTCAACTACTTCGTAATCACCAATTCTGATGTTATGGTACTCGCTGTACTTTCGTCTTCCATCGATTTACACTCAGTCCATATCTTATACTCATTACATTGTTCATTCCATGCAACGCGTCCTGTAATTCTTCTTCCCTTCCACTGAGGACAGCAGTTTCATCAGTGAATCTTACCATTGACAGCCTTTCATCTGGAATTTTAATGCTATTGTTGAACCTTTCTTTTATACCCGCCATCACTTCTTCTATGGATAGATTGCACAGTAGGGGCGAAAGATTACATCCCTGTCTTACACCCTTTATGTTACCAGTCTTTCTCTACAGCTTACTCCTATTTTTCTTAAAATTTAGAACATCTTGTTCCGTTTTACAATGTCGAGCGCTTTTTCCAGGTCGACAAATCCAATGAACGTATCTTGATTTTCCTGCAGTCTTGCTTCCATCATCAAGCGCAACATCAGAGTTGCCTGTCTGGTGCCTTCACCTTTACTAAGGCCAGACTGATTAACACCTAAGTCATCCTCCATTTTCTTTTCCAATCTTCTGTATATTATTCTTGTCAGCAACTTGGATGCATGAACTGTTAAGCTCACTGTGCGATGATGATCGCACTTGTCAGTTCTTACAATCTTCGGAATTGTGTGGATGATCTTTTCGCCAAGTCAGATGGTATATCACCAGATTGATACATTCTACACAGCACCGTGAATAGTCTTTTGTTGCCACGTCAACCAACGATTTTAGAATTTCCAATGGAATATTATCCACTCCTGCTACTTTATTTGATCGAAAGTCTTCGGAAGCTCTTTTAAATTCTGATTATAACGCAGAATAGCCTGTCTATTCCATATCGATTCCTGTTTCTTCATCTGTCACTTCATCAGACAACTCTTCCCCTCAAGGAGATCTCCAGTGTAGTCTTTCCACTATCTGCTTCCCTCTTGGCATTTAACAATGGAATTCCCATTGCACTCTTGACATTCCCACCCTTGCTTCTAAATTCACCGATGGCAGTTTGACTTTTGTGTATACTGAGTTAGTTCTTTCGACAATCACTTCCCTTTCTTCATTCAGCCATTTCGCTTTAGCTTCCCAGCGCTTCCTATTTATTCTATTCACAAGTGACTTGTGTATTTGTATTCCTGAATTTCCCTGAATGTTTTTTTGCTTTTTCTTGCACCGATCATCTGAAGTATTTCTCCTGTTACCCACGGTTCCTTCGTAGTTACCTTCTTTGTGCCTATGTTTCTCTTTCCATCTTCTGTGACTGCCCTTTTTAGATATGTCCATTCCTCTTCAACTGAACTGTCTACTGAGCTATTTATTATCGCAGTATCCATAGTCTTCGAGAACTTAAAGCGTATCCCTTCATTCCTTTGTACTTCCGTGTCCCACTTCTTTGCGTATTGATTCTTCCAGACTAATCTCTTAAACATCAGCGTACTCTTCATCACTACGAAATGTGATCCGACTCTGTATCTTGAGTACGCCATACAATCCAGTATCTGATTTCGGAATCTCTGTCCGACCATGATGTAATCTAACTGAAATCTTCCCCTATCTCCCGGTGTTTTCCAAGTACACCTCTTTCTCTTGTGATTCTTGACCAGATTATTCGCTATTACCTGAAATTCATTTCAGAACACAACTGGAATATCTCCCCTCTCATTCCTACTACCAAGCACATTTTATCCCACAACCATTTCTTCTACTTCTTCTCCTACAACCGTATTTCACTCTCCTACAACTATTACATTTTTCATCTCACTTTATGTTGTACTGAATTACTCTTTCAGTCTCCTCATGTATTTTCTGTGTCTCTTCATTTTCTGCTTGCGACGTCGGCATGTATACCTGAACTATTGTTGTTGAGTTAGTTTTCTGTCGATTCTGATGAGAACAACCCTATCACTGAGGTGTTCACAGTAACTCACTCTCTGCTGGACGTTACTACTCATAACGAATCACACTCCCGTTATTTTCTGCTGCTTTTGATTCTCATTTGACCTTAAATCCTTGTCTTCTTTCCGTTTCACTTCACTGACCCTCACTACATCTAGGTTGAGTCTTAGCATTTCTCTTTTAGATTTTCTAGCTCACCTACCACGTTAAAACGTCTGTAATTCCACGCCCCGTCTCTACGAACGCTATCCTTTCGTTGGTTACTTAATTTTTTTCTAATTGTTACCTTCCCCGTGGCAGTCCGCTCCCGAAGATCCCAACGTGGCACTATTCTGGAAACTTTTACCGATGGAGATATCATCATGCCACTTTTTTAATTACAGGCCACATGTCCTGTGGCTGCACATTACGTGTCTTTAATGCAGTGGTTTACAGTGCCTTCTGCATCCTCATGCCGTTCTTAATTGCTTATTCTGTGTCCTGAACCTCTGTACTCTCCTCCGTCCTCTTTGACAAGGCGGTTGGCTGAATGTGGGTGACTTCTTATGCCGCAAGTAGGGGTATCTTATAGAAACAGATGGGCAAAAGTAGTGTTAGGTATTTTCTTAATTGTGAGGCCCTAGAGAACATATTTGTAGGATAATAATGTATTTACACACTTTAAAATGTGAAATAAAACAAAATTATGGTGTTTTTATTTAATTCTTTCTTAGCTACACTACCATGTGTTATTCAGATGATGCCTCCCAGTCTTACCCATCTGAGCAGTCTGTTTTATTGGAGACTCCTGTTCATCATCATTTTCAGCTTGAGGGACCTGCCCTATCCATTCTCACTTGAGAACAGTAAATGTAATTTTTATTTTAAGAAAGGTATGCTGGTTTTCTTTTCGGTCTCATACCTGTTATTAATAGATCAGTTGTCAGTAGTAACCTGTTTATTATGTCCAGATTACAGTCTTCTCGTGAGGATTTCCTAGCAAACCTTTGTTTGTAGAGACGGAAGTGTTTATTATGGATCTCGGCTGACTCTTTTGATAAAATGCCTTCCGGTAAGAGAGCATGTTAAATGACAGCTGGGCCATGCACCAAAATCCTGTATACAGTGGGAGACATAGGATGTCATGCATGTAAACCAACATGATGACTTGCTGTTTTAGCAGTATAAGCAGAAAGTTTGTCATTGTCTATCTAACGACCACTGGGAAAAGCTTCTAAAATAATCCGGAATCGATAAACGAGCTGCAGATTTACACCTGTTATTTCTGCTGATGTTTAGGCGTCTGCAAAAAATCTTCTATTGGCATTTCCGCCATTTCTGTTTCTAAGTCTTGCTTGGGAAAATCGATAATTAATCCAAATCGATATCAAGACATTTCTTTTCTTCTTTTGAACGGATCTGCCACTTCTTGATGTTTATTAGGACAACTGCAACAAAAATTCGGGAAGTCTAATTTGGACATGGAGTGCAGACTAGCCGAACGGATGCGCTTCTGTATCTACTAACTAGGTTTTTGGGAAGTCACTGAAATCTTTTGAGGTAGCCTTGCAAATGTAGCATCTCATTATCGATGCTGTCTCTGTTGCATCAATGCAGACGTTTGCGTCTACCATTGTCATCAGCAATGTAAGTTTTATACACAGATAACCTCTCGTGCAAAATCAGACAGCGGTATTCTACGGCTACTTGTTTAAATTTCAAGTAGAGGAATGATTTTCCTATCAGAATGTATTAACAAATATGCAGGGAAACATCCTGAACTATAACAAAAAGAATAATTACTAATAAAAAATAGCAAATAATACGAATGAAAATAATTATAAATAACGGTACCTACCTCGATCTTCGGAATTCATATTGCGTTTCAGCACACTTCGAGTAAAAACACACTTTAACACATTCACAAACGCGGAGTGACTTCAAGCCAGTACAGAAACTTCAGAAGCACTGCATGCGAGACGTAAATACAGGCTAGGTCTCCGCCTGTCAGTGCACAATAAGCAAATAACATAATGCCTCAGCGGTGCCCCATGCATCAGATTATCGTAGGAAGTTACACATTACCAAGATTATTTGCTTTTGAAAAACGGACCTTTGACCAGATTTTGGGGCAAAATACCCCTATGTGTGCCGGACATCTTCAGCAGGCATTGGTGATGACTTGCGTTCAAAACTTAAGCTGTGGTGGGGTCGAACCCGGGACCGAGTACGTCTTGATTTCTAATCAAATACGCTGCCCGAAAACCAAGGTTAAAGAAATGCTGAAAGCTAACGGCTGAAAAGAAGGTGACGTGAAGCATAGAACTGTACAAGAAACAGAAATCGAAAAGGCAAGATTACATGGAAAGCGTTAGCGTGGATAACAAAAGAAATATGCCCCGATGTCATGCAACGATTCCAGTCAAATGGCGCAGAGTTGAAAGGCACTAAAGTGAATACTACCGGTTTCCAAACAAGAGACACCGATGGCTGTAAACTGCGGCACGAAATGAGAACACAAGAAGTAAGTGAATCGGTAGGGAGCAAGGTTGCTGATTGGTAAAGTGCCGGATCAAGTAATTAGATACAGTTTCAGTTACTTCATTTAACAATAAGATCAAAATAAAAATAACAAGAAATTTTAGCGCTGCTAATGTTGCAGGTGGACGCTTTATGAAAGCGATTTACACACTGTTAACTTTTCCGCTTTGGTAAACGTTCAGGATAACGACAGCACAAGCAGTAAAGTATGAACGAGAACTTCAACTATTAGCCGCCTTAGAAAGCAATGGAATAAATAAACACAGTAATTAAAGAAGAGCCTTTGCAGCAACCAACCTGTTTAAATAAAATTTTAAAAACACAATCAGTAGCTCGGCTTATTCGGCAACCGAGATAAACAAAATTAAAACAGAAAAGAAATTAGCGTTTTACAAGTAGCTGTCGTAGCAGTCAGATTAAATTACTAAAACAAAAATCACCAGGATTTAACTGTCCATCTTAGGTGGTCAACTAAGTTTAAAATGAGTTGTCAAAAGTTGGTAAACATCTCTGGAACACAAACGGTAGATGTTAAACTCTGTACAATGAAAAGGCCCATAAACAGTAAGAGGCAGCCTGAAACACGCCAGAAATCTTAAAACTAGGAGTGAAGAATACTCCAAAGAGCAATCACCAAGAGGCCACCAGCGTGAAAGGCCACAAGAATGTGAATATAAATACCAGTTAACGCCAAAGTGGCGAAGAACGAGTCGAAAGCGAAGTAACAATGAAAGTGAGCAGTGCCTGTGTCAGTGCCGCTGGCCACACGCAATTTCTTATGCAGTGTAAACACAAACAAAATAGATTACTTACGCATAACGCCCGCTCGCTAGTCTACTGCATGTATACTGACAAGGCAACCTTCCGTCAAAAGTGAGGCAGAACTTTATAAATGTTTAACAAAAAAGCAGAGCACTAGCTTATTACAAGAATAGCACATAACCAATGCGCTCACGCTGCTCGGGATCGCACATTATTACGGTATAATGTTTCTTGATAACCAGATTGGCGGAATCCTACGGAAGGACACAGATTTTTTCGAAAATTCTCCTTCCGAGCACCTAATGTCTGCAAAACAGATGTTCACAGTAGTCTCCACGTTGTTCCTGGATGAATTTACAACTGCCACAAGCCCCTCGTCCACAAGGGACTCAGACTCCCAACCGCGACTCGCCGTTACTCAAACAGGACACAACTTCCGAAGTCAGTCCTTCGGCCGTAACACGACGCTGTAAGCTAAATGTCTCCCAGAAATTTCAATATTGCAGTGGTCGGTCAACCAACTTCCTTGACGTAGCTCATGCATCAGACGTTATCCTAACGAACATTATCCTCACGAAGAACTACGTTTTTGCTCTCTACGGGGACACACGAGCCTCAGTTACCAGGGAACAGACCAAAGATGTTTTCCTAGAGCGGCAGGTACCGATAAAGGCTCTCGTAAGGCTCAAGTTTTTAAGGTCAATGGTGCGTAACATTGTCAAGACTGAAAGCGTATGTTCGCCAAATGGGAAGGAACTTTATGGACATTCTCAGAGAACGCAAAGAGAGAGCAAGAGTGCATTCAGTACATACACTGGTCTCCAAATTAAAGCAACAAACAGTTATTTCCCCGTCTTGTTTCCAATTCACTATATACTCATACAAACTGTCAACAGATGTAGTTACGACCGTGTTCTGCAGGGAACATGGCATTCCGGTCAAAGGACATCCACGTCAGGGCACCTATCAAGCCATCGCGACCGGTACGGTCGCAGGTTCGAATCCTGCCTCGGGCATGGATGTTTGTGATGTCCTTAGGTTAGTTAGGTTTAAGTAGTTCTAAGTTCTAGGGGACTGATGACCTCAGAAGTTAAGTCCCATCGTGCTCAGAGCCATTTGAACCAACCTATCAAGCGGGGTAGTGTTTGCAGGGTAGTCCTACATCCACAGCCGCTGTGTACACAGTCATAACCCGTGCAGTATGGCACAGAGATGACGCCGACAGGCTCTGTGCTGTGGAGGGCTATAGGAAGAAAGGAAGCAGGACAGTCGCAAACTGATGTGGCGCAATGGCTTAATGTAAATCGTTCTTTTGTTTGTTGACTGAGACGTCAGTTTATAGAGACCGAAACTGAGTCCCTGAGATCAGGACAGGGCCCACTACGTGTAACACCAGAAAGAGAGGACCATTATTTGGCTGTAAGTGCACTACGGTACCGCCTTACTACTGCACTACAACTGGAACCTGACCTAGTAGCATCCCCTAGACGTATCGTTTCGAGGCAAACGGTGTACAGAAGGCATTAGCAGAGTGCCCTGTATTGTTGGAGACCTGGCGACTGTTGACTTCCGGCGTGTCTTCACAGAAGTGAACGTCTAGAGTGGAGCCATCAACATGCCACCTGGACTGTCAAACGGCGGACCAATGTTCTTTTCACAGATGAGTCACGATTTGGTATGGAGAGTGATTCTCGACGGACTCCAATTTGGAGGGCACGTGGAACACAATTTAGGGACCCAAACATTGTGGAAATCGAGGAAGATCTATAATGCTGTGGGCAGGGATTTTGTTGAGCACTCGAGCACCTCTCCATGAAATAGCACGAATGAATCAGCAAGATGTAACTGCTACGAGATACCGTGAGGAGATCTTGGTACCTCAGGCGCTATTGTTGCGAGGTGCTGTGGGCCCGTATTGATAGGCGATAATGCTCGCCCTCGTAGAGCACGGGTGGCTTATGTTTTCTTGGAAGCGGAAGATATTGCAAGCATGGCGTCGTGTGCTCGCTCTCCCGATTTGAATCCCGTAGAGCATGTCTGGGATGCGTTATGCATGCGTTATGATGACGTCAGCATGCACCAGCAACTCTCCAAGACTCGATAGCAGCTCTGCGGGAAGAATTGACGTTATTGCCTCAAATGATATTGACGACATCATTCACAGCATGTCCCATCGTTCTCAGGCCTGTATTGGTGCCAGAGGTGATCGCACCCCATACTGAGCATATTAACTATCTGTCAGAATGTGTGTGCAAGTTCGTTAAGTTGGAAAAAAGGAACATTTTGGTCTACCGTTATGCATGTTGCGGTTGATTACGTTCTTGTATTATTTACATTGTTTCTACTTTACTATTACTCGTTTATACTGTTTTGTGGCAAAATAAACGCAACATTGCAAAATTTCCTTTGGTTATTAATTTTTGACTCTAGTATATTTGGATACTGTAATACGAGGAAATATTCAAAATAACTTAGTGAGCCTTCATGAAGATCGGCAAAGACAGCTATTAGAACCATCTGAACAATTGAGATCTACATACACAGGAAGGGATAGCCACAAGTCTAGCAGAAAGAGTTGGTTTAAATTATTTTTCATTAGTGGAGAAAAATTTGGCGCATTGTACTAACCTGGGCCGTGCACTGTGAACACCGACGACACCGTCAAAGCACAGGGTAGGGGGGAGACGTTGCAAATAAGCTTGTTGTGAAAACCATTAGACGGCGCCAGCAACACAAGTCGACGGGAGCATTTACATACTGATTCGCTTGTCACTGGATGTGCTGCCTGCCCTTATGAAGATGACACGTGATGGCCGAAACCGGAAATTTCTTTGCGATGTGACAATAAATCCGACGTGAAAAAAAGAACGTAAGTTAATCATAAAAAGAAAAAGAAAAAGCATAAAAGCTACTGGTAAGCCTCAATAATGAAGCAAGCAGATGTACTGTGTGTTGCAACATCACTGCAGATTGGATAGCTTCTCGGGTATGAAAAATGCAGTGACAAAATTGTAGCAACAGTGAAGGCTTGGAGATAAATAATCCTCGAAGATCAATACAAATGAGAATATTAAACAAGGGCTATCAAGGGCGGTAAAATGGGAAAATAGTTGACCTAGACGTCATCTAAAAGGAACAAATTAAGAATTTCGGTGCATTACCTAGAATGTGGATAACGCAGCTCTTCGACAAGTGTAGAAGCAAGTGTCAAATACCAAATAAATAGCTCTTTTTAAAGCGGTAATGTATCAGACATTACAATGTATGTGACATATGAATTGCAAAGCTATAAAATCTCATGTGTTGTAATATCTATGTGACCCACAAATCTGTATGTTTCTTAGCAGATAGTAATAAAAGTTCTTGGAAGAAGACTTTGATTACATAATGAATAACAGTGTACAAATGTTTAATGAAACTGTGGTAGTTCAGTCGTAATTAAACATGTAGGCACTTAAGGATTTTTTCTGAGGGTGCTCCGTGATTCAATAGCA
Source organism: Schistocerca gregaria (assembly GCF_023897955.1). Classification (NCBI taxonomy): domain Eukaryota; kingdom Metazoa; phylum Arthropoda; class Insecta; order Orthoptera; family Acrididae; genus Schistocerca; species Schistocerca gregaria. The sequence goes on along the minus strand of NC_064923.1, from coordinate 650,649,841 downwards.
ATGTTAGCAAGCTACCAAGTATATACAGGCTGAGTCACTAACAATTTGCCACCAAGAATTACTCCGAAACTATGACAGGTGCTAAAAAGTCAGTGGGACAAAAGTTGCATTGGACAACGGGGGGGCATAATATGACGTTCGTTTTTTCTTGCTAGGTAGGGTCGTTCCAGAGATATGAAGGTCAACTTTTTTTTTTAATGGGGTGCTGTAGTTTGCTACTTATTTTCCGATAGCGGCTATCGAGACGAATCTAAAGATGTGTAACAGCAAGGACTTTGAAGGTCAACGAAGGTCGAAGAAGTGGCATGAACGTCCGTGTAGAAGATGTTCGAAGTGATGACCATTGGCATCAATGCAGTGCTTCAATCTTCTTATCATGGATTGAGTGGTATTCCTTATCACATCGGCACTTATCGATGGCCGGCCGGTGTGGCATTGCGGTTCTAGGCGCTTCAGCCTGGAACCGCATGACCGCTACGGTCGCAGGTTCGAATCCTGCCTCGGGCATGGATGTGTGTGATGTCCTTAGGTTAGTTAGGTTTAAATAGTTCTAAGTTCTCGGGGACTGATGACCACAGATGTTAAGTCCCATAGTGCTCAGAGCCATTTGAACCATTTGAACTTATCGAAGCACATGCTCTGACATTTCTCTCTCGCATATCTTCAGTTGTAGTGGGAATGCGCTTTATGAACAATGACTTTTACGAATCCCCATAAGAAAAAATCCATAGGAGTCAAGTCTGGCGAACGGGCCGGCCACTACACATCTCCTCCGCGTCCTGTCCAACGATTTGGGAATTGTCTGTACAACTTATTTGTAGTCATCAGCAAAAAATGTCCGTGACACCCATCGTGTTGATACCACATTCTGTTTCTTGTTTCAGAAGGTATTGCTTCCAATAACAGACCTAATGTTTCTTACAGGAATGTGGTGTACTTCTACTATTAAGATTTCTTTCGATGACATAAGGGCCTATAATTCTGTATTCCAGAATTGCACACGATACATTCACCGACCACGGTTTTTGGTGTGCAACTTGCCGCAGCCAACATGGATTTTCAGTTGCCCAATAATGCCTGTTATGCAAATTAATATTTCCATGGATCGTGAATGTAACTTCGTCAGTAAATAAATTCAAATTAATAAATGCGTCAACGCTCTGAATCTGAAATTTAGCCCATTGGCAGAATTCAGTGTGACGCTTACAATCCGTACCAGTTAATTCTTGGTGGAGACTGATATGGTAAGGATGATATTTATGGCGATGCTGAACACGAACAACACTACTCTGGCTTATGCCAGATTCCCTTGCAATTTGAGGCGAATTAACACAAGGATCTCGAGCCTCAGTGACAAGAGTACCAATTTCCGTTTCCTCGTTAGTAGCTTTCCTTTGCCGGATATGTTTCCGATACGTTAAAGACCCATTTGTTCTCAATTTATCACTCACATCTTTAAATGTACGACGTGTAGGGTGAGTACGTTGAGCATATCTTTCAGCGTATAAATCTCTAGCTCTCACTGAATTTCGTTGTCATTCTCCGTAAATGAGAAGCATATCGACTTGTTCTTCGAAGGAATACATCACTCACATTAACTCGATTCGACGATACTAGTCTTATCGTTCTTATTGGTGTTCCATTGCGAAACCGTCAAATGGTGTTTACATGTCAATGGCACGTTAGATGGAAGCGCCGCATTTGGCGAATGTTTACTATTTGTTCGATATACGAGAGAGAATTGTCAATCATGCACTTCGATAAGTGTCGACGTGTAAAGGAATTCCACTCAATCCATGATAAGAAGATTACAACACTGCAATGATACCAATGGCCAATATTTCTAACATCTTCTGCAAATGGACGTCCATGCCACATTTCTGACCTTCGTTGACTTTCAAAGACCTTACTGTTACGCATCATTGCATTCGTCTCGATAGCCGCTGTCAGAAAATAAGTACTAAACCATAGCACCCCATTTAAAAACACGAAGTGACCTTCATATCTCTGACACGACCCCACCTAGCAACAAAAAACGAACGTCATATTATGGCCCCCGTCGTCCCATGCCACAATTGTCCCACCAGCTTTGCAGCTACTATCATACATTCGGGGTTATTCTGGGTGGTAATAGTTAGTGACTCACCCTGTAAACACTGATGAGCCAAAGCGTTATGACCAGCTCCTTAATTACGTGTAGGTCTTTTTTTGGAACGTAGTACATCACCAACTCTGTGTGGCACGTATTCAACAAGTCTTAGACAGGTTTCTGGAGGTATCTAACTCCGGATATTTGCGCACAGACTACACGATTGCTTTAAATTGCAAAAAATGGCTCTGAGCAATATGGGACTTAACAGCTGTGGTCATCAGTCACCTAGAACTAAGAACTGCTTAAACCTAACTAACCTAAGGACATCACACACATCCATGCCCGATTTAGGATTCGAACCCGCGACCGTAGCAGTCACGTGGTTCCGGACTGAGCGCCTAAAACCGCTCGGTCACCGCGGCCGGCCTTTAAATTGCAGGTCGGTGGTCTGTGGGCTCGGAGCTAGCGCTCGATAGCTTACCAGATGTGTTCCATAAGGTTCAGATCAGGCCAAAGTGCTGCTCAAGACATCGACCTCACTATCGTGCTCCTCAAACCACCTTTGCCTTCTAATACCAACAGCTATTCTGCTGAAGGATGTAATCACTGTTAGGGAAGACTCCATGCATGAACTGATGCAGGTGTTCCATAGTAATGTTCACGTAGTCCACAGTTCTCATGATGTCTTCAGTTATCATATGGGTTCGATGGAAGTGAAGGGGAATTTCCCGCAAACCGTAATACTATATCCACCGAAATGCGACCGTGACACGGTGCGTATTTCGAGCAGCCTTTCGCCAACGGCGTCTCCGGGCACGAGCAAGGAGCAAATACCTCAGAAGTCATACCGATAGCAAAAAGACTGTAAACTGACGGAATAACTGTAAAAGCAGCGAACGTGAACTGCAGAACCTCCGAAGTTCGTTAGACCATATCAACCTTATGTATCGCGACATTTTGCCCAAGATCAAAGCAGGCAACCGGGTTCGTTTTGAACTTAGTGAATTACTCAACTGTAAACTTCCCGAAAATTATTCCATTGAATTCTAGTTGTTGTTATCCTTACTACTTCTTATGTGATGTATTTTCCTCTGTTGCTAATTTTATCTGGGTGCATTTCTGAAAATATTCTTTAGTTCTCCGCAGTTATGGCCTATATGGTATGTTAACCGGGGACCTAGAAACGACGGAGAGGCTCCGTCCCCGCCGCAGCCGCAGTGGTCCGTAACCCCACGACGACTATCTCAGTCCACTTCACCCCTCCGCCGCCCCACACCGAACCCAGGGTTATTGTGCAGTTCGGCCCCCGGTGGACCCCCTAGGGAACGTCTCACACCAGACGAGTGTAACCCCTATGTTTACGTGGTAGAGTAATGGTGGTGTGCGCGTACGTGGAGAACTTGTTTGCGCAGCAATCGCCGACATAGTGTAACTGAGGCGGAATAAGGGAAACCAGCCCGCATTTGCCGAGGCAGATCGAAAACCGCCTAAAAACCACCACAGAATGGCCGGCTCATCGGACCTCGACACAAATCCCGCTGGGCGGGTTCGTGCCGGGGACCGGCGCTCATCCCGCCCGGAAAGCCGTGCGTTAGACCCCACGGCCAACTGTGCGGTTAGGGCCTGTAAGTAGAATAGCACATCCTTGTTAGAAAAAAAAATTACTTACACTGACAATTTTCGTGAGCTGCTCCCAAGGTAACTGTAACAATGTGTATAAACATAGATTTTGTTTATGTAGCATTATAGTGGTAGTTGATTCGATGTTTTATGATATCTTTCAGCTGCATATAATGGTGAGAGAAAGTATTTAAAGTATGTAAAAATAACGAATGGAGACGTGGCAGTAGTATATCATTCCAATGTGAATGCTCATCTCGGCGTTAATAGGTTGTGACGACAAAGCAAAGAAGGACTGAAGGAATCAGACTCGATAATACGTAGAGGTTTGTAAAATTTGACTAGAATCATTGAGGTAACAGGCGCCTCGTAATCCAAGCCGCAAATCATGAGGTATTTGAATTTTAATTTATCTTAATGATAAGAATTTATGCAATCCAATGGCGGTCGAGGACAGCGATTGTCGCAGAGACGGGTGCTGTTGGCCACAAAAACGCCAGCCATCACGACGGAAATTCAGACTTCGGCTCCTGGAAGTTTCGAAGACTGGCGTGTGAATACTTGCAGGATCGGAAACAAAGATACTGTGTAGTTTGCTGCAACTAAACCTTTTCAGTACGACGTGGAGGAAGAGTCCAAGGGGCTGCACAAGGGAAGAGGGAAAGTAATGCATGGCAAAGTTATGTATAGCCATAGTCAGGAGGCATGGCCGGCCGTTGTGGCCGAGCGGTTCTAGGCGCTTCAGTCTGGAACCGCGCTGCTCCTACGGTCACAGGTTCGAATCCTGCCTCGGGCATGGATGTGTGTGATATCCTTAGCTTAGATAGGTGTAAGTAGTGCTACGTCTAGGGGACTGATGACCTCATATGTTAACTCCCATTGTGCTTAGAGCCATTTGAGCCATTTCAGGAGGCATGAGAAATTCTCACATGTATGATTGTGGGACTGTCTCCAGTGGAGTCATGGATTCAAGTCATTATATTATTAGCAGTGTTAATTATCCAAAAGTGGAAGCTGTTATGTCAGTGAGACTCGGAGTGGGCAGCAGTGGGCGACGCCCTCAGGTGGAAACACGGCGGGTGTTGAGGGAGCTTAGTCGTGCGCCGAAAGTCTGCTCCAGCGCTCCCCACACCATGATGCCGGGTGTTGGCCCTGTGTGCCTCGGTCGTATGCAGTCCTGATTGTGGCGCTCACCTGCACGGCGCCAAACACGCATACGACCATCATTGGCACCAAGGCAGAAGCGACTCTCATCGCTGAAGACGACACGTCTCCATTCGTCCCTCCATTCACGCCTGTCGCGACACCACTGGAGGCGGGCTGCACGATGTTGGGGCGTGAGCGGAAGACGGCCTTACGGTGTGCGGGACCGTAGCCCAGCTTCATGGAGACGGTTGCGAATGGTCCTCGCCGATACCCCAGGAGCAACAGTGTCCCTAATTTGCTGGGAAGTGGCGGTGCGGTCCCCTACGGCACTGCGTAGGATCCTACGGTCTTGGCGTGCATCCGTGCGTCGCTGCGGTCCGGTCCCAGGCCGACGGGCACGTGCACCTTCCGCCGACCACTGGCGGCAACATCGATGTACTGTGGAGACCTCACGCCCCACGTGTTGAGCAATTCGGCGGTACGTCCACCCGGCCTCCCGCATGCCCACTATACGCCCTCGCTCAACGTCCGTCAGCTGCACATACGGTTCACGTCCACGCTGTCGCGGCATGCTACCAGTGTTAAAGACTGCGATGGAGCTCCGTATGCCACGGTAAACTGGCTGACACTGACGGCGGCGGTGCACAAATGCTGCGCAGCTAGCGCCATTCGACGGCCAACACCGCGGTGCCTGGTGTGTCCGCTGTGCCGTGCGTGTGATCATTGCTTGTACAGCCCTCTCGCAGTGTCCGGAGCAAGTATGGTGGGTCTGACACACCGGTGTCAATGTGTTCTTTTTTCCATTTCCAGGAGTGTAGTTTATTCGGGCGTTGTAGTTCGAAGGCCTGCATGGCAGATAACATAAATTACACAATGTGATCAAAAGTATCTGTACACCCCAAAACATACGGTTTTCATATTAGGTGCATTGTGCTGCCACCTACTGCCAGGTACTCCATATCACCGACCTCAGTAGTCATTAGACATACTGAGAGAGCAGAATGGGGCGCTCTGCGGAACTCACGGACTTCGAACGTCGTCAGGTAATTGGATGTCACTTGTGTCATACGTCTGTACGCGATATTTCCACACTCCGATGTGATAGAGAAGTGGAAACGTGAAGGGACTCATACAGCACAAAGGCATAAAGGCCGACCTCGTCTGTTGACTGACAGAGACCGCCGACAGCTGAAAAGGTCGTGATGTGTAATAGGCAGACATCTATCCTGATCATCATACAGGAATTCCAAACTACATCAGGATCTAGTACAATTACTATGACAGTTAGGGTTTCATGGTCGGGCGGCTACTCATAAACCACTCATCACGCCGGTAACTGTCAAACGACTCCTCGCTTGATGTAAGGAGCGTAAACATTGGACGATTGAACAGAGGAAAAACGTCGTGTGGAGTGACGAATTGCGGTACACAGTGTGAGGATCCGATGGGTAGGTGAACGTCATCTGCCAGCTTGTGTAGTGCCAAGAGTAAAATTCGCAGGCGGTGGTGTTACAGTGTGGTCGTGATGGTGATTGCATCTTTCAACACAGTCGAGCACATGTTCACAATGTAGGGCCGTTGCGGAGTGGTTACACCACAATAACATCCCTGTAACGGACTGGCCTGCACAGAGTCCTGACCTGACTCTTATAGAACATCTTTGGAATGTTTTGTAGCGCCGACTTCGTGCCAGGACTCACCGACCAACATCGGTGCCTCTCCTCAATGCAGCACTGCGTGAAGAATGGACTGGCATCCCTCAAGAACCCTGCCAGCGCCTGATTGAACGATTGCCTGTGAGAGTGGAAGCTGTCACAAGGCTAAGGGTGGGTCAACACCATATTGAATTCCAGCACTACCAATGGAGGGCGCCACGAACTTGTAAGTCATTTTCAGCCAAGTGTCCGGATACTTTTGAATACATAGTGTATATGCCGCATATCTCTGCAGATCTGGGGCATCTTATTATTGTAAATTGAGACGTGAGTAGCTTTTTCATTAGTAACAGTAGTGTTATGCTGAGATGAAGGAGTTAAGACCGCTTGAGCTCCGTGAATTCTGATAAAACCAGTTGTAGCTTTGTGCAGTGGATGTATCTAATGTACGCCTAAAACCTGGGGGACACAGGGCTAAAAAAGACATTAAGAGTTTACCAGATTGATCTGCTACTCATTTACATATGTACCAACTTCTCCCTGAGGCTAGCTGTCGTAGTAAAATTCATTATAAGATTTCATTTGGTGGAGCGTAATGTGCTAGCAGCTGTATTGCATGTACCATCGGGTAAGTTTAGCAAGTCGAGGAATGTGCAGATGGACTTCGAGGAAGCAGACCCAACCAGTAGATGCCAGTGAGTAGAGTCATGTTCCCCTGTTGGGCCTCCACTTCCTGGTTTAGGAAGTTTGTTTACGGTACATTGTTGGTTGGGGTTTGGAGGTCAGTTATTTTCTGTCATTGTGAACCGATGTGTTTTTAATTTGATTGTCAACAAAAAGCCAAATAGCGCCATGTACTAGAGGGGGTATGATATAATGTAAATGCCACAATTATGTCAAGCATGGACATATTTACCTGCCGTTCGTATATATATTTGCTCGGGAACCATGATTTCTCAACGCAAAGTGATGGTCCAGATCCTCAGGATTGCCTCTCCTGTTATCACTGTTTTGAACACACTGTAACACAACATGACCTGGTATACCAGCCTGTCAATAATCGGGCCTCTCTAATTGGTTTTTACAGCTTTTATGCAGATGAAGAGGATACAGTACAAGTCCCTTTATGAAAGGGATCAAGCCTCTCTTTTGGTTCTTTCACTGCAGTTTCTTCTTTTAGCGAATGGTTGGGGTTATTTCATAAACAAAACGGTCAGTGTTGTTACTGGCCCAGGTCCCTTGCCAAGTCCCATTTCTTCAGAACTTTCCTTCAAAGTACATTCATTCCCAGTAGCCGTCGCAGGTGCATTTACGAGCCACAATGTATTTTAAGTGCACAATTCGTCTCATTCATCCATTGGCTATGACCAGTTGGCAGCTCCCATCTTTCAGTCACGGTATTTTGGTTCCAGATGGATACACCTCATACCGCCTGACGTTCGAGCAAATAGACAGCGTGTCATTGTTTGTCAGTGTAACGACAAATGAGGGATGCCTTTCATGCAGACTCTATCAATTCATGCCATTTATTATTTGCATTTGAATCAGAAAGTTTGTTCTGTCTCTCTGAGCAATGTTATGTGACATTACTATCTGCTAAGGTCGTGTCAAAATCTTTGTCCATCCGGGCGTAACCTTATCTGTCAGGCGAGGATAGCAGTCTGTTTCCTGGATCTGGGCAGAGGATATAATGAACAAGCTGCGGTGGGATGCCGACCTGACAAGTGCCAACGTAGCCTGCCCAGTCACCTATTTATGATGGTTCTAGATGCTTAACTACAGTTATTCAGGTCGATGATTACTTTTTTATTCGAGCTAGTCGGTAACATTTTGCTACTACCTTTAAAGCTTTGGTCATTGGTATGACGTTCGGTTTTACACTCGATATGTTTAACGTCGTAACATAAATCAAGCAGTATTGATTTCCTCTTTCGATATTTACTCACTTGTGCTTCTGTAATCAAATTTCTCTCGCTCATTTTGACTTTGGTTCTTTTTTATTATATTTTATTTAACCGTTAAACGTTTTGAAGTGTGGGGTAAATCAACTTTGGTTATGCTTCCAAACTTCCTTCATACTTCAAGTGTCGTTCCTTTTCTTCATCGACCCACTTCCTTCGGTCTGCAGTCTCTTTCTTTTCTGAAATCCTGCCTTTTGCGTTTCTTCTCTAAAAAGTATTCTGTTATCTATTATGTCCATTGTAGTTCCAGTGTTTTTCATATCTTTGCCAATTTCAATGACCAAGTGAGCTTGGAAGTGTGGCTGTTTAGTAAGTTCAAGAGCTGATTGGATAGTCTGTTGTTATCCATTTGGTATTTGCACCAAAAAAGCTGTCTTTTTTTCCTGATTACATCAGTTAGTTTTTCAGTTTTCAAATAGAGCTCTGTGTTCGTTCTTACTTTGTATTCAGCGATATTATTATTTTTGAGTCGCAATGTTTTCCTTGGAATTCTTATTTCAAATTTTTCTAATTTTTCGGGATCCTCAAATCCTTAAGCGTTTCTACTGAATACAGTTTTACTGCCCTTACAACTGTTTGATAGTGTCTTAGCTTTATGTTCCAGGAGAAATATTTCTGTTACATGTGCTTTTTGTCGTATGGCGCCCTTTCCATTTTATGCTGACAAGTGAGGTACCAATGTAGTCTGACCAGTCATCAATTTTTGCTGGTTCTAGACGTATGACTATAGTTATTCAGATAACTGATGACTTATTTATTCAAGCTAGTCGGTAGAATTTGGTAGTAACTATTTTCCATTGCTATCTTTTCTTTTTGCTGTTCATTATCCATTCTCGTGTGTAATTTAAAATAGTTTTTCTTAGGTATTGTAATGTTATAAATTTTAAAAATTCAAGTGGAATCATTGATATCTGTCATAAACTGTGTTTTTTCAGATGATATTTTAGTCCTATTTTGTCTGGTTGTTTCTGTAGTTCTATGATTTTTTTGGTGCTATAAAGTCTGTTAGTAATTGACACCAAATCATCTTCAAAACGTAGACAATCTACAGTGATGTTATCTGGGTTTCTTCCGATTTGAAAATCTTTAGTATTGACGGATTTCCTCCATTTTCTCACTGCTTCTGCTGATGTTCAGTTGAAAAGTAGAGGTGACAAACCATCTCCTTGTCTTACTGTTGATTTTTTTCAGAAGGTTCTGACCGTTCCTCATGAATTATACTTACGATGTTGGGTTTTTTCTGTTGTTTTATTATCGAGTACGAATTTCTTTATAATGTTGAGTAGCGCATTTCAATCAATCGCAGCACAGGTATTTTCAAAACCTGCAAACGTTATGACGTATTTCGAGTTTCAGAGTTTACTGATTTCTATTATGTTCTTTAGGTTTAGTATTTGCTCTGCAAAAGACCTTCCCTTCCTAAATCCTGTTTGATATTCTCCTAATTGTGGGTCGATTATTCCTTGATTTCTCTTCAAAAGTGCCCTGGACAAGATCCCATAAGTCACTGGCTAGAGAGAGATTTCCCTATAATTGTTAGGATATGCTTTTCCCCCTATTTCCTTATTGGTTGTAATAATGATGATGTCCATTCTGATGGTAAGCTGTTCTCCTAATTTCATTAATTATCTGTGTTACATAGAAAATAACATTGTCACTAGCGTGTCTCCGTGATTCAGCAACGATATTGCCTTTTTCCCATGCTTTGTTATTTTTAAGTTGTTCCTAGATTTCTCTGATTTCCTCTATTGGCAGTGGCTTTAAGTCTGGTTCTGTTTGGAAATAATAGAATAACGTTCGCAAAAAGTATTAATATAATAATACTGTCAAATGTAATAATAATAGAACCCAATATCTTTACACTCACTCATCCATGAACCCCTCCACAGAACATAGAAACGAAAAGTCAAAACAGCTGTCATCAAAGTTTTCAGCCACTCGCTAAAGCTAACCGCTAATACACGCCCCCCCCCCCCCCAAAAGAACAGCCGCCTCTATCCCCCCCCCCCCTCTCTCACTCATACACACACACGGTATAATCATCATAAATAGAAGTTAGTATAGAACATATACTTCGTAAGGTTTGCAACAAATAGGTAAACATACCAAAGAAGATGAAACACGCAATGGAGTCGCAATATTTACGCTGTGAAAAGCAGTGTACGATGAAATAATTGTATCTTTGTATCTAGTGACAAAAGAACAATAGTCCACCACAAAAAAGAGTGAGATACATGGTGAACAGTGTATGGAAAGCGAGAACACAAAGATGTGATTGTATGGCAGTGATAAAAGTGATAGTGCGACCTCCAGACCAGATGTGAGGAAACGCAGACCAGCAACTGGTAAGTAATTAATTTATTTTACAGAAAATCGCGAAGTTAACTGTTTGATAATCTATAACTAACAAAACTGTATCGTTATAGATTCCACTGATGATACCTTAGAATAGGAGAAGGTGAAACGCGTATGGGATAAATAAAGTAACTAACAGCAGGAAAATGCAGTTTTATTTACAAAACAAGTATTTAAATTCTTCTGTTGGCGGATAGCAGTTGTGTAGTTCTTTCGGATAGTCCCCAAGTATTCTGCGGTTTTCACTGTTATTATTCATAGTCTTCTTTGTTTTGGCGTCTATAAATTATAAACCTGATGGTGCGTACTTCTCTAAACTATTTGTTAATGTTTTATGAAAGTCCCTTGTGTTGTTCCTCTTACAATATGGATCAATTGATGTTGTTTGACCTTTCATATGCTGTACTCCCATCTTTTTGAGACTTTTGATGCAAGTATACTGCTTTTATGAAATTTTAGTTCTTCTTATCATTTTTATTTGAGTTCCATTTCAAGCTCATTGTCTCTTCATAATTAACTCATCCAAATCATCATTCCACCAGCCATGTTTCCACTTCATTTTAGGAGCAGTCCTTTCTTCTGAAGTCTGAATAATGTCATTCTGTAGTTATCTCTAGATCTTGGTATTCTTTTTTCCAAAATATTTTGGAATTGTTTTATCTAAATAACTTATGTGTCTGAATCTTTCTTGAGTTTCCTAAATATTGATCTCAGCAATTTTTACATTGAGTACTTCCATTGCAGAGTGACTTCTTGTAGCAAAGTGATCGAGTTGCTTATCATTACGAATAGGATTTGGTGATACCCACGTACTTCGTTTTCTATGAAGTTTTTTGATGCACTTAGATTTTATTATTATATTTTGCTCTCTGCATAAACTTAACAACTTTTCTCAGTTTGTATTGGTTGCTTTTTGTGCAATAAACTTCCCCATAATGCATTTTTGCTGACGTACTTTGTCAAATTTTGTGTTAAAATTTCCAAGTTAGTGCTTTACGATGGAATATAATGTAGTAAATTTGACAAGTTTTGCAAAAAAAATTCTATTTTCTTTTTCTGAGCTATATTTTTCTCATTTGTTAGTGTATATACACTTAAAATAGTGTAATCTATGTTTGATGATTTACATGTTGTGTTGTAATTGATTTCAATTCTGTTATAGAGTTTAATATGTTCTTGTTTACAAAGAAATCTGTCTGAAGTTGAGGTACATTATTCATAGGCCTCTTTCCTGGTTTCTCCTGAAATATACTGAATTCCCCTGAATCAAAGGGGTGTTGATAAGTGCGTTTTGTTTCTTGCAGTGATGTTATCATTATACTTTTTCCCTTTATTGTTAAAGTTTTAAGCTTTCCTGTTTTTAAAGTGAATGTACATTAAAAGTGACTAAGTAATTTATGTTTCTTAGTTTGATTTTATGGGATCGTTGTTTAAGGCAGGGTTCAGGATGTTCTGATTAATCCTTTGCACAGTTTTCTAGACCCCAGAATCCGAATGCCTGCTTTTCATTTCCTTGGTAATGGGAGATTAGTTACTCCCTAGGGTAAAATCTCTTACATGGTGCATGTTCATTGTAGATTGATTGTTGAGATAGGAGACAGGTCTCCTAAAGATACTACTGGAGGTTGTTAACTTCGAAAAATGTTTTCTGCCGCATCTCTGGTCACTGATCACTGTGCAGCTCGTTACAAGTTAGACGCAATCTGATTTTTGTTCTTTTTTCCGCTAGTTTCGCCATTCCCAGATTTATTCTTTCCACCTTCACGACCTTTGGAGTTTTTTCTGTAATCCTACCATGGAGCCCTCATAGGGTACTATCAATCATGCCAGTGAACCATGCTTTTGTTTTTTGTTTATTGTTTTTTTGTTTTAAGAAGTTGTTTCTCCTCTCCCTCGTCCTTCTTGCTTCCTTGCATAAGGAGGCCCCGTGATTGGGCCCGGCATAACGGAGTTGTTTTCCTATTTATTTATAAGCCTTTTCTTTGTTAGCAATGATCGAATCATCAAGTTGTTTACTGGAAGAGAGAGAGAGAGAGAGAGAGAGAGAGAGAGAGGGAGGGAGGAAGACAGAGAGACAGAGAGAGAGAGCGTGAGTATTTCTGTTGTCTTATCATACCGGTCATATCGAACAGAAAGATACCTAAGGTGTAAAATCTGAATAATCATGAAAAGGGTAGTTTCTTTGTTTCTAGATGCGAATAAAATACTTAGTCAGTTGTAGGGATTTAGCATCACTCTGTTTTTGTGCTGTTGTTTTGGTTCTCAGCGCGTAAAAAAGTTTGAAGCAACTCTCCACTCTACTCTATCCTGTGTAGCCTCATCACATCTGCACAACTGATGCAAACTGTATGCACCTGAAACTATTTACTGTCGTCAAGCCTTGCTCTCCCTCTAAAATTTAACACCTCTCCTCCTCCTCCATACTTCACTCCATTATCAGACTGATGACTTACTGACTTCTTTCATTGAAGTTGTGCGATACCGGTACATTTATTTTCTCTCTGATTCGATTTAGTCCCACTTCAGCAGTTATCCGATCTACCGACCAAACCTTGAGCAGTCTAAGGCAACACATTTCAAAAGTATCTCTCTATTGTTACTTACTGTTCCGCTACCGTGCAAGATTACCATTCCGAGAAAACTTTCAGAAAAGAACTCTGAACAATAAAATTTATATTATATGTTATCATACTTCTCTTTTTTGGAACTTCTAATCATGCTGTTGCCAGTCTGCATTTTATACTCGCTATACTGCTGTCATCTTCAGTTATTTTATTCCCCAAATAGAAAAACTCATTGCTTTTAGCACTTCTTTTGCTACTCTAACTCGATAGGTATGATCTGATTTAATTCTACCACACTACATTACCTTTGTTCTGCATTTGTTTACGTTTATCTCATAATCCCTTTTTAAGATATCCATTCCGTTCAGCTGATCTTCCAGTTACTTACCGTCTCCGACGCAATGACGTTGTCAATAGGACACTTCAGAGTTTTTATTTCTTCTGTCTAAACATTAATTTCCTTCCCAAATTTCGCTTTAATTGTCGTTACTGTTTGCTCAGTCTACAGACTGAACAGAATCGTGGTAGTTTACAACACTGACTTAACTACTGCTTCTCTATCATGTCCTTCGACTCTCATAACTGCAGTTTCGAATCCGTACAAATTGTGGATAATATTCTATTACCTGTAAGTTACCGCTGCTATTTTCAAATGTATTCCAGTCAACACTGTCAACAGCTTAATCTAAATCTAGATAGGCTCCGTTTTCTTCAGTCTATCCTAGCCTATCATAGCCTATCCTCTCATAGGAGTCGTGGAACTGTTAGTGGTCTTTTCTGAGGTCAGCTTGTACCAGTCTTTACAATTTCTGCAAACTGTTCGTCTCAGAATTTTCCAAACATCATTTACTGTATTGATGATTCGTTAGTAATCACACCTGTCAACACCTGCCTTCTGTTAAATTATTACATTCTTCTTGAAGCAAAGTCTGCCTCCGTTGCTGGGTGGTCAGCACACAAGACTGCCATATGGAGGACCTGCATTCAATTCCCGATACTGCCAACTTAGGGACTACTCGACCAATTAGTAGCGGTTCCAAGATTAAGAAATCCGACAACGGCCGGGAGAGCGGTGTGCTGACCACATGTCCCTCCATACCGCGTCCGATGATGCCACTGGCTGAGGATGACACGGCTGTCAGTTGGGTCCGATCGGGCCGCAGGGCCAGAACACCGAACTTTACGTTACTTCTAAACGCCGAGCCAAGATATTACAAATTATTGATTAGTCTCAACTACATTTCAGTAAACAGAGGACGTGAGTGGGAGCTACAACAAATTAATAACAGAAATAATACTTTAGTGGAAAAATGTTATCACGAAAAGAAGCCTTTGTTGCGTCTACCATATATATTCTACGTTTATTGGAACTTACTTGATATATGTTCTGTCAGGGACCTGTATTACGATGAAGTGACAAAACTCCTAATATCGTGTCGGAAATTCGTTTGCCCGGTGTAGTGCAGCAACTCAATATTGCATAGATTCCACAAGTCGTTCGAAGTCCCTTGAAGAAATATTGAGCCTTACTGCCTCTACAGCCGTCGATAATTGGGAAAATATTTTAGGTGCAGTGTGCACCAACTGACCTCTCGATTACGTCCCGTGAATGGTAGGTAGGATTCATGTAGGGCGATCTGGCTGGCCAAATCATTCACTCCAGTTGTTCACAATGTTCTTAAAACCAATCACGAACAGCTGTGGCCCACTGACATAGCGAATTACCATCAATATAAGTTCCATCGTTGTTTGGGAAAACGAAGTCCATGAATGGCTGCAAATGATCTCCAAATAGCCGAATATAACCATCTGCAGTCAATGAACGGTTAGATGGAACAGAGGACTCAGTCCATTTCGTATAAACACAGTCCACACCATTATGGAGCCACCAACAGCTAGCCCAGTGCCGTGTTGAAAACTTGAGCCCATGGCTTTGTGGGGTCTACGCTACACTCGAACCTACGATCACCGCTTACTAACTGAAATCGGGACTTATCTGATCAGGCCAGGGTTTTCCAGTCGTCAGCAGTCCAACCAATTTGGTCACGAGCACAGGGGAGGCGCTGCAGGCGACATCCTGTCAGCAAAGGCAATCGCTTCGGTCTGCTGCCATAGCCCATTAACGCCAAATTTCTCAGCGCTAGTCCAATACATACGTTCGTCTTACGTCTCACATTGATTTCTGTGGTTATTTCACAGAGTGTTCCTTGTCTGTTAGCACTGATAGCTCTACACAAATGCCACTGTTCTCGGTCGTCAACTGAAGGCTGTCGGCCAATGCGTTGTCCTTGGTGAGGGGTAATGTCTGAAATCTGTTATGCTCAGTACACTCTTTGCTAACGGCCGGTTCCCGTCAGATCACCGAAGTTAAGCGCTGTTGGGCAGGGCTTGGATGGGTGACCATCCTGCCTGCCGAGTGCTGTTGGCAAGCGGGGTGCACTCAACCCTTGTGAGGCAAACTGAGGAGCTACTTGATTGAGAAGTAGCGGCTCTGGTCCCGGAAACTGACCTACGGCCGGGGGAGCGGTGTGCTGACCACATGCCCCTCCATATCCGCAACCAGTGATGCCTGTGGTCTGAGGATGACACGGCGGCCGGTCGGTATCTTTAGGACTTCAAAGCCTGTTCGAGAGGAGAGTTTTTTGGAGGTACACTCTTTACACTGTGGATCTAGGAATATTGAATTCCCTAACGATTTGGTATGGCACCACTATCTTTCGAAGTACCATAAAACCTTTGCTTGGAAACACATGTATTTTGCGTTAAACATATTACGTCTGAAGCAGCAACTGTCATAACGAATATTGTGAAATGTTCGTGTGCCACAGATCGCTGTGTAATAAGTGTATGCTGTTTGCATTTGAAACTTTGTGCTTCTTCTCAGAAATGCATAGGAACCAAAAAGATACGTCTTCATTAGAACAAATGTAAGCTCTTGTGCTTACTAAATATGTTGGAAATTGCACGAATATTATCGTATACTGTGCAAATCATCCAAACAGTTTACAAAGCGGCGCCAACAACTTGAATATTCTAATGAAGGATACGTGCAGTCGTCATGCTATTCGCGATTCTGACAGTCAGGCACAGCTCGAAATGGTGGGGGAAGAGGGGTGGTGGTCACGACTCCCACTGCAAAGCAAAACATAACTATGTAAGTAGGCTGTTTAGGTTTTTTTATTGGTAACGCCGCCGCCACGTAGCGCTCTGTATGAAAATCACTGGCTGTGCCGTGTGCAGTCTGTGGCTGGTTTGCATTGTTGTCTGCCATTGTAGTGTTGGGCAGCGGCAGCTGGATGCTAACAGCGCGTAGCGTTGCGCAGTTGGAGGTGAGCCGTCAGCAGTGGTGGACGTGGGGAGAGAGATGGCGGAGTTTTGAAATTTGTAAGACTGGATGTCATGAACTGCTATATATATTATGACTATTAAGGTAAATACATTGTTTGTGCTGTATTAAAATTTTTCATTTGCTAACTATGCCTATCAGTAGTTAGTGCCTTCAGTAGTTTGAATCTTTTATTTAGCTGGTAGTAGTGGCGCTCGCTGTATTGCAGTAGCTTGAGTAACGAAGATTTTTGGTGAGGTAAGTGATTTGTGAAACGTATAGGTTAATGTTAGTCAGGGCCATTCTTTCGTAGGGATTTTTGGAAGTCAGACTGCGTTGCGCTAAAAATATTGTGTGTCAGTTTAAGTGCAGTGATGCACAATTTTTCTAAGGGGACGTTTCAACTATAACCGTTTCTATTTTTACCTGTGTCAGTTTGTAAATTTCTCAGACAATTTCGGAGAAAGGATTCCAGAAAATTACTAGCCGCTTTCCTTTTACTTGTGTCAGAGGTCCACCTCTCGTGGATTGGCTAGCTACCTGACTACTTTCAGAGAATATTCTGGCGAAGTAAAGACACAGCTCCACCGGCTAATCACATCCGATACCAGTAACAAACTCAAGATGCTGCCTGAGTCCACATCTAGGACCTGTAAGCCACAACAAGCTTTGTAAGGCGAGCCACAAAGGAAAAGACTCTTCACCACGAAAAGGAACAGCAGAGGCAGATTGTCAAAAGTGCAGGCAGAAACGGTTGATAGAAACATGTTTCTCTCATTTACACGCTCGCTTGACCGAGGAGCAGTAAATCTGAGTTCACTATCACAGTGCTTACTGAAATATAGACAACAGTGAGTTCTCTTGTTACTTATGGCATTGTCAAAGTAAGTTATGAGAGTTCGTTGTTACAGTATTATAACTCTTAAATCAATTGCATAATCAATTTAAATTTAAATTTTTCAGGTGTTTTTCAAATTAATTGTTTCTTTGAACTGCAATGTTTTGCAACTTAAGTTAGAGCAATGTAGTAAGCACTAATCTAAATAAATATTACTGTGGTACTGAAACATTTTATGTATTGCTATTATTGTTAAAATTATAGGCATCTGTATATCTTTAAAAGTGAGTATGGAGGCAAGTTACTGGATTGTTGAGCGAGTTCAAGTCAAGTGGTTCAAATGGCTCCAAACACTATGGGACTTAACATCTGAGGTCATCAGTCCACTGGACTTAGAACTACTTAAGCGCCTAGAACCGCTCGGCCACCTCGGCCGGCTACGCATTGTCATTTAGTCATTTGAAGATAGTGAGTGGAGCTGTGGACGCTATATACTCGAGGGCCAAATGAAGAAATTGGAACATTTCCAACATATTCTTTCTTTTGAGTTCAATAGAGGGGTTCCACCAGCGGAAGCGGCCAGCAAACATTAGCGCTGTGTATGGGGATAATGGCATTGGACATAGCGAGGAGAGAAAATAGTTTTTTCGTTGTAAGGTGGACCGTTTTGATGTTAGTGATTCTCTATCTCAGGAAGACCTTCGGGGTTTGATGAAGATGCTTAAACGCATTGATCCACTATAATCTGTATCAGTGTACTCGAGAACTGACAGAGATGATGATCTGTGATCATTCCACCATACGCGCGACATTTGACGCAATAGAGAAGGTTTTTTGTGTATGTGCGCCGCATGCTCCAAGCCAAAATCACAAAATCAGTGGCTGGCCATATATGCATCTCTGCTTTCTCAGTATAAAATGGCTTGTGAACAACACCAACCATTCCTATCCTGTATCGTTACTGGTAACAAGAAATGGTATCTTTATGCTAATATAAGAAAGATAAAGGAAGAGTTGAGCCAAAACAATGCAGCAACTCCCCTTACAAAGAGCTGCGTGCATCTACAAAAGATAATGTTATGCATCTGGTGGAACAGCAACAGTGTGTTGTGCTACTAATTACTTACCCGAAGTGTGACCATCACTGCTGGCATTTATTGTCAACAAGAGAGAGGCCTTCCAACACAGTCCAACAACAACGACCAGGAAGACTCAGTGACGTGATGCTACTCCATGATAACGCCCGCCCACATTCTGCTGGAATGACAAAAAACAGTATACGGAGTTGGGTTGGGAAGTCATTCCACAACCATCTTATTAACCCGATCTTGCGACCTCAGATTTACATCTTTTCGATCTCTGTCGAACAATCTTCAAGGAACTTCCTTTCCTCGAAAAAAAAAAAAAAAAAAAAAAAAACAACTCTGTCCGTGGCTCAGTGAGTTCTTCGCCTCAAAACCACGTGAGTCCTTGTTGTTGTTGTGGTCTTTAGTCCGAAGACTGGTTTGATGCAGATCTCCATGCTGTTCTATGCTGTGTAAGCTTCTTTATCTCCGAGTAACTACTGCAACCTACATCCTTCTGAATTTGCTTACTGCATTCACCTCTTGGTCTCCCTCTACGGTTTTTATCCCGCATGTATCCCGCCAGTAGTAAATTGATAATCCCTTGGTATCTGCGAATGTGCCCTACCAACCGACGGCTTCTACTAGTTAGTAACCCCTCATTAGTTACGTTACCTACCCATCTAAAATTCAGCATTCTTCTGTAGCACTACATTTCCAAAGCTACTATTCTCTTTTTATCTAAATTGATTATCGTCCAGGCTACGCTCCATACGAATACCTTCAGAAAAGACTTCCTGCTTCTCAAATCTATATCCGATGTTAACAAATCTCTCTTCAGAAACGCTTTTCTCGTCATTGCCAGTCTACGTTTTATATCCTCACTGCTCTGGCCATAATCAGGTAATTTGATGCCCGAATAGAAAAATTCATCTAGTACTTCAAGTGTTTCGTTTCTTAAGTTTCTTAATCTAATTCTTCCTGCATCACCTGATTTAATTCGACTACATTTTATTATCCGCGGTTTGCTTTTGTTTACATTTATCTTATATTCACCATTCAAGATACTGTCCATTCCGTTCAATTGCTCTTCCAAGTCCCTTGCTGTCTCTGACAGAATTACATTGTCATCGGCAAACCTCAAAGTTTTTATTTCTTCTCGGTGGATAATAATTCCTACTCCAAATTTTTCTATTGTTTTCTTTACAGCTTGTTCATTGTATAGATTGAATGACATCGGGGATAGGTGACAACCTTGTCTCACTCCCTTCCCAACCACTGCTTTCCTTTCATGTCCCTCGGCTCTTATTTCTGCTAACTGGTTCCTCTACAAATTGTAAACAGCCTTTGGCTCCCTCTATTTTACCCCTTTTACATTTCTATAATATTGTCTGCCTTTTGATCTCCTTTGTACAGACGCTCTATATACTGCTTCCACGTTCCAGCGTTCCCTTGTTTGCTTCGGACTCGTTTTCTATCTGAGCTCTTGATATTCACACAGCCTTTTCTCCAAAGGCCTCTTTAATTTTCCGGTATGCGGCGTTTATCTTCCCCCTAGTAATATACGCTTCTAAATCCTTACATTTGTCATCTACCCATTCCTGCTTTGCCACTTTTCACTTCCTGTCAATCTCATTTTTTTAGACGTCTGTATTCCCTTTCGTCTGCTTGATTTACTGCATTTACACCTTTCGTCGGTTACATTGAGTATCTTTTGTGTTACCCAAGGATTTCTACTACCGCTCGTCTTTCTACCTACTTGATCCTCCGCTGCCTTCAGTATTTCATCTCTCAAAGCTACCTAATCTTCTTCTACTGTACTGCTTTCCCCTTTTCTTGTCAATCGTTCCCTAATCCCTCCTCTGAAACTCTCAATAAACTCTGGTTTTTCTGGTTGATCCAAGTTCCATCTTCCTTAAATTGTTGCTTTTTTAAGTTCCTTCAGCTTTAACCTACAGTTCATAACCAATAAATTGTGCTCAGAGTCCACATCAGTCCCTGGAAATATCAACAGTATAAAATATCTTACCATTATATAATAAATCTGAAACCTTCTAGTGTCTCCAGGTTTCTTCCAAGTATACAGCCTTCTTGCATCATTCTTAAACCAAGTGTTAGCGATGTTTAATTATGCTCTGTGTAAGATTCCACCAGGCGTCTTTCTCTTTCATTCCTTTCCCCCAGTGCCTACTATTTTTCCTTCTCTTGCTTTTCCTATTATCGAATTGCATTTCCCCGTGACTGTTAAATTTTTGTCTCCCTTAACTATCTGAATAATTCCTTTTATCTCATTACACATTTCTTCAATCTGTCCATCATCCGCACGGTAGTTGGGATATAAACATGTACTGCTGTGTTGGGTGCGGGCTTCATGTCTATGTTGGCTACCATAATGCATACACATTCCCTTACCTACTTGCTCGATTAAGGGATCGAAAAGTCCACGTTCCGGTCCGTAGAACACGACTTTTGCTTTTCCTGATGACGACGTCCTCCTGAGCAGTGTACCTCGGAGATCCGAATGGGGGACTGTTTTACCTCCGGAATATTTTATCTTGAAGGATGCCATCATCATTTAAGCATACAGTAGACCTGCATGTCCACGGGAAAAATTACGGTTGTAGTTTCCCCTTGTTTTCCGCCATTCGCAGTACCAGTGCAGCCAAGCCGGTTTGGCTGACGTTACAAGGTCAGATCGGTCAGTCATCCAGACTCTTGCCCCTGCAGCTGATGGAAAGTCTGATGCCCCTCTTCAGGAATCACATGTTTGGCTGGCCTCTCTACATATACCCCGCCGTTATGGTTGCACCTATGGTACGTCTATCTGTATCGCTGAGGCACGCAAGCCTCACTCACCAGCAGCGTTTCCAAGGTGATTCCTGCAGTCATGTGGCTCTGAGCACTATGGGACTTAACATCTGAGATCATCAGTCCCCTAGAACTTACAGCTACTTAAACCTAACTAACCTAAGGACATCACACACACCCATGCCCGAAGCAGGATTCGAACCTGCGACTGTAGCTGTCACGCGGTACCAGGCTGAAGCGCCTGGAACCGCTCGGCCACTCCAGCCGGCTTCCTGCAGTCGTGGGATGTAAAAGTTACCCTATCATTGGCAGACTGTTGTAAATAGTGCATGAGAATATATTATTGACGACTAAAGTGTCAGTATATATGTTGTGTTTATTACACTTACAGAAAAAAGTTACGAATTTATTGGCCGAGCAAGTATTAAGTAAGTGTGGGAGCCAGTAACAGTTTGTCCTCACCCCCCACCCTCCCGACACAAGCAGTCCTCGTCCACCGAAACAGGATTCTGAATCCACACCTGCTGGCACTGTTCTAAATCAAACATAGTCGCCTGAAAATGAGTATAACGGGCCGAAACCGATCGTCCTAATAAAATAAAGCTTCCTAATTGTTTGATTTTACGGAATGGAATAATTAAATAAATATTAACTTATATAATTAGTTTATTACACTGAGAAAGCCCAGTTTCTCGAGAAAAATCACGCCACAACACTTTTACTCAAAATTTTCCATCTCTTAAATGGTTTATTCGTGGTTGGATCCCTGTTATGTGCCACGATAACAGACGATCTAGATGTTCAGCACGCTTCGGTAGATGTCGCAGTATAGTGGTAAACAAAAGACAGAAGCGTCAGAAGCCAAACACGGGAGTCGCGACGTTTCTACCGCGAGACACAGACAGCGGCGCGCCTAGGTGGAAGCAGATGTCCAGGTGTCGCGGCCAGCAGGGCAGTGTATACGAGACTGGCAGGCAGGCGGTGCGGCGGTGTCGGCGGGCCCGGTATGTCGCTATGTAAATAGCCGGGCCTTGGGATGCCGGCGGGCGGTCCGCCGCTGTGAGAGAATTCCTGGCGCGGTATGCGGGCCGGCGCGGCCCCACCCTGGCTGCTTTATTCGTGTGTTAACCACGGTATCTACATTTCCACGTGAAATCCGAAGCGCTGTCCGTGATGAATGTGCCGCGGGCGCAGGATTAGCTGTCGCTGCCTCGCTCCTTCCCAGCACCGCTGCTGCCCTTCGACGCCAAGCGTCGCGCGTCGCTCTGCTATCGCGCCGCATCCTCATCCCCCCCCTGCCTCCCCCTGCCCTTCCTGCCCCCCTCCCACACTTTTAAAGCCCCAACAGCAGCTGTCGTCTTCCTGTCGCGCTCCGACGTTTTTGCTTCTCGAAGGGCTGAGCCGCCACCGCCGACGCAACGAATTCCCTAAGCTCGGCCTCCGCGTCCGTCATTTGGACCGAGTCGCTAAACGTGACCGTGAGTGACTCAGTTAAATGATGTAGTGAATGATTGTCACTCCTCTTAACTTTTACTTCTGCATAAGGCGCAACCTTTTATTGGCAAAACATCCAGAAAATAAAGCTGATAACAGTACAGCGTCCAGTCGGCAACAATAACATTACATAAGATTAGATAATTTTTGTTCTACTTATCTACAATGAATCCTGAGGAATATAGAACTTATCACGAACAAGAGTAGATAATAAGGGTGTTTATAATTACATTGACGGGGTACGGAGTGCTGCAATGGGGGCTGTAGACACTGCAGGACCATGAAACATCGTAGGTATGTTCAGTAAATTCATGCGCTCGAGGAGTGTGATGAAAGAAAAAAATATATATATAGTGCCAGTTTCTGCCATCAGGTGAAAATATGGCGCTGTACGCAGTCAGAACGTGGAATGTTTCTTGTTTTGACGTCAATACGCTGTTTGTCGCTTGTCGACGCTTTTTGATTTCTTTCGTGGAACGACTGTTGGTGTAATGGGTTATGAACATCTACATCTACTTCTACATTTCTACTCCGCAAGCCACCCAACGGTGTGTGGCGGAGGGCACTTTACGTGCCACTGTCATTACCTCCCTTTCCTGTTCCAGTCGCGTATGGTTCGCGGAAAGAACGACTGCCGAAAAGCCTCCGTTTGCGCATTTTACATTCGTGATCTCCTCGGGAGGTATAAGTAGGGGGAAGCAATATATTCGATATCTCATCCAGAAACGCACCCTCTCGAAACCAGGACAGCAAACTACACCGCGATGCAGAGCGCTTCTCTTGCTCGGTCTGCCACTTGAGTTTGCTAAACATCTCCGTAACGCTATCAAATGGTTCAAATAGCTGTGAGCACTATGGGACTTCAACTTCTGAGGTTATCAGTCCCCTACAACTTAGAACTACTTAAACCTAAGCTAAGGACATCACACACATCCATGCCCCAGGCAGGATTCGAACCTGCGACCGCAGCGGTCGAGCGTTTCCAGACTGTAGCGCCTAGAAACGCTCTGCCACCCCGGCCGGCGTAACGCTATCACGCTTACCAAATAACCCTGTGACGAAACGCGCCGCTCTTCTTTGGACCTTCTCTATCTCCTCTGTCAACACGACGTGGTACGGATCCCACAGTAACAAGCAATACTCAAGTATAGGTCGAACGAATGTTTGGTAAGCCACCCCCTTTGTTGATGGACTACATTTTTTTAGGGACTCTCCCCATGAATCTCAACCTGGCACCCTCATTACCAACAGTTAATTTTATATAATCATTCCACTTCAAATCGTTCCGTACGCATACTCCCAGATATTTTACAGAAGTAACTGCTACCAGTGTTTGTTCCGCTGTCATATAATCATACAATAAAGGATCCTTCGTTCTATGTATTCGCAATACATTACATTTGTTTATGTTAAGAGTCAGTTGCCACTCCCTGCACCAAGTGCCTATCCGCTGCAGATCCAATTTTCTAATGCTGCAACTTCTCTGTATACTACAGCATCTTCCGCGAAAAGCCGGCAGAAAACTTCAGTCACTATCTACTAGGTCATTTATATATATTGTGAAAAGCAATGGTCCCATAACACTCCCATGTGGCACGCCACAGGTTACTTTAACGTCTGTAGACATCTCTCCATTGAGAACAACATGCTGTGTTCTGTTTGCTAAAAACTCTTCAATCCAGTCACACAGCTGGTCTGATATCCCGTAGGCTCTTACTTTGTTTACCAGGCGACAGTGCGGAACTGTATCGAACGCCTTCCGGAAGTCAAGGAAAATGGCATCTACCTAGGAGCCTGTACCTAATATTTTCTGGGTCTCAAGAACAAATAAAGCGAGTTGGGTCTGACACGATCGTTGCTTCCGAAATCCATGTTGATTCCTACAGAGTAGATTCTGGGTTTCCAGAAATGACATGATACGCGAGTAAAAAATATGTTCTAAAATTCTACAACAGATCGACGTCAGAGATATAGGTCTATAGTTTTGCGCATCTGCTCGACGACCCTTCTTGAAGACTGGGACTACCTGTGCTCTTTTCCAATCATTTGGAACCTTCCGTTCCTCTAGAGACTTGCTGTACGCGGCTGTTAGAAGGGGGGCAAGTTCTTTCGCGTAGTCTGTGTAGAATCGAATTGGTATTCCGTCAGGTCCAGTGGACTTTCCTCTGTTCAGTGATTTCAGTTGCTTTTCTATTCCTTGGACACTTATTTCGATGTCAGCCATTTTTCGTTCCTGCGAGGATTTAGAGAAGGAACTGCAGTGCGGTCTTCCTCTGTGAAACATCTTTGTAAAAAGGTGTTTAGTATTTCAGCTTTACGCGTGTCATCCTCTGTTTCAATGACATCATCATCCCAATGTGCCTGGATATACTGTTTCGATCCACTTACTGATTTAACGTAAGACCAGAACTTAGTAGGATTATTCTGTCAAGTCGGTACATAGAATTTTACTTTAGAATTCACTGAACGCATCACGCATAGCCCTCCTTACGCTAACTTTGACATCGTTTAGCTTCTGTTTGTCTGAGAGGTTTTGGCTGCGTTTAAACTTGCAGTGAAGCTCTCTTTGCTTTCGCAGTAGTTTCCTAACTTTCTTGTTGAACCACGGTGGGTTTTTCCCGTCACTCTGTGTTTTACTCGGCACATACCTGTCTAAAACGCATTTTACGATTGCTTTGATCTTTTCCCATAAGCACTCAACATTATCAGTGTCGGAACAGAAATTTTCGTTTTGATCTGTTAGGTAGTCTGAAATCTGCCTCTTATCACTCTTGCTAAACAGATAAACCTTCCTCCCTTTTTTTATATTCCTATTTACATATTCAGGGATGCTGCAACAGCCTTATGATCACTGATTCCCTGTTCTGAGATTACAGAGTCGAAACGTTCGGGTCAGTTTGTTATCAGTAGGTCCAAGATGTTATCTCTACGAGACGGTTCTCTGTTTAATTGTTCGAGGTAGTTTTCGGATAGTGCCCTCAGTATAATATTACCTGATACTCTGTCCCTACCACCCGTCCTAAACATTTGAGTGTCCCAGTCTATATATGGTAAATTGAAATCTCCACCTAAGACTATAACATGCTGAGGAAATTTATGTGAAATGTATTCCAGATTTTCTCTCAGTTGTTCTGCCACTTTTATGTTTGGCTTCAGCCAGCTTTCCTTACCTATTACGATTTCAGCTTGAGTGCTTTCTATCAGCGCTTGAAGTTCCGGTACTTTACCAACGGCCGGCCGCGGTGGTCTCGCGGTTCTAGGCGTGCAGTCCGGAACCATGCGACTGCTACGGTCGCAGGTTCGAATCCTGCCTCGGGCATGGATGTGTGTGATGTCCTTAGGTTAGTTAGGTTTAAGTAGTTCTAAGTTCTAGGGGACTAATGACCACAGCAGTTGAGTCCCATAGTGCTCAGAGCCATTTTTCTTTACCAACCCAGCTTCGACACTTTACAATTTCAACACCGACTGCTGCTTAGTCCCAGCATGTCCTGACTTTGCCCCGCACCCGTTGAGGCTGTTGCCCTTTCTGTACTTGCCCGAGGCCATCTAACCTAAAAAAACCGTCCAGTCCACGCCACACAACCCCTGCTACCCGTGTAGCTGCCTGTTGGGTGTAGTGGATTCCTGACCTATCCAGCGGAACCCGAAACCCCACCATCCTATGGCGCATGTCGAGGAATCTGCAGCCCACACGGACGCAGCCTCTGATTCAGACCCTCCACTCGGCTCTTTACCAAAGGTCCGCAGTCAGTCCTGTCGACGATGCTGCAGATAGTGAGCTCTGCTTTCATTCCGCTAGCGAGACTGTCAGTCTTCACCAAATTAGATAGCCGCCGGAAGCCAGAGAGGATTTCCTCCGATTCATAGCGACACACAGCATTGGTGCCAACATGAGCGACCACCTGCAGATGGGTGCACACTGTACCCTTAATGGCATCCGGTAGAACACTTTCCACATCTGGAATGACTCCCCGCCGTATGCACAAGGAGTGCACATTGATTTTCTTCCCCTCCCTTGCAGCCATATCCCTAAGGGGCCCCATTACGCGCCTAACGTCGGAGCTCCCAACTACCAGTAAGCCCACCCTCTCCGACCGCCCGGATCTTGCAGACTGAGGCGCAACCTCTGTAACAGGCAGCCATGTCCGGCCGAAGATCAGTATCAGCCAGAGACAGAGCCTGAAGCTTGTTTTCTGTACGATTCGCAGTGACTATTGAGGAGAAAGACCCCTACTGTTTGCAAAGTTGTTGTATCATAACGACAGCATTAACAACTTTGCTCTGCGGGAAGATCACCGACAGATGCATCTGCGAAGAATCCTCATGTCAATGAATGAGGTAAAGAATATGATCAGGTAAATTAGGTGGTGCAACAGGGAGAGCGAGGTGGCACATTCATGTGAGTTATTGATGACGTTGCTGTAGCTATAGTCGACTGTGCAGCAAATGCCTCAAATTCTGCGCCCAATGCCCGAACAATTGTCTCTCCAATGGTCAACAGTTCGAAAGGTTTTGTTGCGCATTTTACGGTGTTGGCCCTGCAAGATTCTGAATTAGCAACAAATGAAGCCACAAGGTAGGCTGCAATACCGTGATTTTGCCCTTTGCTGTTTGGAAACAGATGACATGTGGCAGTGGAATAGTGTTTGGACGGACAAGGTGCATCCATGAATGCACAGAACTGTCGAATATGGGGTTCTACTCCGCCACATGCTACTCAGGAACATCTACTGCTCTCAGCTTAAGTGAATGTGTGGTGTCGTTTCACAAACACATCCATTCTCGGACCGTTTTTCTTTGCGGAGATGATGCCTTGCCGACCTGTTAGTTGTATACTGACACCTGCTATTTACAGGAACCGCCTTGTGCAATATATGATTCCAACTTTGCAACAACGCAACTGTGTCCCCATTACCATTCTCTTGCGAGATAGGGCGATATAATATGTCGCTTGCCAGGTGAAAGATTTGGCTCAAGAAACCTTCTGTAACGACCGTATCTCAAGGCATTTTCAAGGTGTGTGGCTTTCCTGATCGTCCGACCAAAATCCATGCGACTTCTGGCTGTGGGGATCATGTCTATCATGGATGTAACCGGACTCCTACAGATCTGATGGGTAGCATACGACAACATATCGCTCTGATTACAACGGATATGATGAGAGTAATTGTCGACCACGCCGCGTTATGGATGCAGCGTACTTCTGTGTCCGGAGACCATACTGAACACAAGCTGTAACTTGTAATCATAGCCTAATAAACGTACCAGAAGCACCGTTAATATGCGTTTGGTCGTTACCTCCTTCTTTTGCACCCAAACAACGTTCTAACTGCTTAAAGTGCCATATTTCACCTAGTGGCAGAAACTGAAATTTATTTTTTCAGCATACTTCGTGACCGCACCAATTAATTATTGAACGTACTTACGATGTTTCAACGTCCTACGATGTATACAGCCTCCACTTCAGAACGCGGAAACCGTCAGTTTAATTATAATCATCCGGCACATAGCTGTAATAAAAATACTCTACTTGCCATTAAAATTGCTACACCAAGAGGAAATGCAGATGATAAACGGGTATTCATTGGACAAATATATTATACTAGAACTGACATGTGATTACATTTTACGCAATTTCGGTGCATAGATCCTGAGAAATCAGTACCCAGAACAACCACATCTGGCTGTAATAACGGCCTTGATACGCCTGGGCATTGAGTCAAACAGAGCTTGGATGGCGTGTACGGGTACAGCTGCCCATGCAACTTCAACACGATACCACCAGTTCATCAAGAGTAGGGACTGGCGTATTGTGACGAGCCAGTTGCTCAGCCACCATTGACCAGACGTTTTCAATTGGTGTGAGATCTGGAGAAGGTGCTGGCCAGGGCAGCAGTCGAACATTTTCTGTACCCGAAGTTTTCAATTCGTGAGAGACCCGTGGTCTAGGGGTAGCGTCTTTGATTCATAATCAAAACTTCTTCGGTCGCGTGTTCGATCCCCACCACTGCCCAAATCTTGATAAATAATGAGCATTGGCGGCCGAAGACTTCCGGCACAAGAAGTCAGCCTCATTCTGCCAACGGCCTTGTCAAAGAGGGCGGAGGAGCGGATAGAGGTTCAGGGCACTCTCTTGTCCTAGGGGTGGGAAGTTGCTCCTAATAGGCGGAGGAATCAGCAATGATCAACGACATGAGGATGCAGAAGGCAATGGAAACCAATGCATTAAAGACACGTAACGTGTATCCACAGGACATGTGGCCTGTAGTTGAAGAAGTGTCATGATGAACTCTCCATTGGCAAAAGATTCCGGAATAGTCCCCCATTCGGAAAGGTTGTATAATCAACGAAAGGATAATGTTCTACGAGTCGGGGCGTGGAATGTCAGAAGCTTGAACGTGGTAGGGACACTAGAAAATTTGAAAAGGGAAATGCAAAGGCTCAATCTACATATAGTAGGGGTCAGTGAAGTGAAGTGGATGGAAGACAAGGATTTCTGGTCAGATGAGTATCGGGTAATATCAACAGCAGCAGAAAATGGTATAACAGGTGTAGGACTCGTTATGAATAGGAAGGTAGAGCAGAGGGTGTGTTACTGTGAACAGTTCAGTGACCGGGTTGATCTAATCAGAATCGACAGCAGACCAACACCGACAACGATAGTTCAGGTATACATGCCGAGGTCGCAAGCTGAAGATGAAAAGATAGAGAAAGTGTATGAGGATATTGAAAGGGTAATGCAGTATGTAAAGGGGGGACGAAAATCTAATAGTCATGGGCGACTGGAATGCAGTTGTAGGGGAAGGAGTAGAAGAAACGGTTACAGGAGAATATGGGCTTGGGACAAGGAATGAAAGAGGAGAAAGACTAATAGAGTTCTGTAACAAGTTTCAGCTAGTAATAGCGAATAACCTGTTCAAGAATCACAAGAGGAGGAGGTATACTTGGAAAAGGCCGGGAGATACGGGAAGATTCCGAAATCAGATACTGGATTGTAAGGAGTACCCAGGAGCAGATATAGACGCAAATCACAATATAGTAGTGATGAAGAGTAGGCTGAAGTTGAAGACATTAGTCAGGAAGAATCAATACGCTAAGAAGTGGGATACGAAAGTTCTAAGGACTGACGAGATACGTTTGAAGTTCTCTAACGTTATAGATACAGCAATAAGGAATAGCGCAGTAGGCAACACAGTTGAAGAGGAATTGGCGTCTCTAAAAAGGGGAAGGAAAACATAGGTACAAAGAAGGTAGCTGCGAAGAAACCATGGGTAACAGAAGAAATACTTCAGTTGATTGATGAAAGGAGGAAGTACAAACATGTTCCGGGAAAATCATGAATACAGAAATACAAGTCGCTGAGGAATGAAATAAATAGGAAGTGCAGGGAAGCTAAGACGAAATGGCTGCAGGAAAAATGTGAAGACATCGAAAAAGATATGATTGTCGGAAGGACAGACTCAGCATACAGGAAAGTCAAAACAACCTTTGGTGATATTAAAAGCAACGGTGGTAACATTAAGAGTGCAACGGGAATTCCACTGTTAAATGCAGAGGAGAGAGCAGATAGGTGGAAAGAATACATTGAAAGCCTCTATGAGGGTGAAGATTTGTCTGATGTGATAGAAGAAGAAACAGGAGTCGATTTAGAAGAGATAGGGGATCCAGTATTAGAATCGGAATTTAAAAGAGCTTTGGAGGACTTACGGTCAAATAAGGCAGAAGGGATAGATAACATTCCATCAGAATTTCTGAAATCATTAGGGGAAGTGGCAACAAAACGACTACTCACGTTGGTGTGTAGAATATATGAGTCTGGCGACATACCATCTGACTTTCGGAAAAGCATCATCCACACAATTACGAAGACGGAAAGAGCTGACAAGTGCGAGAATTATCGCACAATCAGCTTAACAGCTCATGCATCGAAGCTGCTTACAAGAATAATATACAGAAGAATGGATAAGAAAATTGAGAATGCGCTAGGTGACGATCAGTTCGGCTTTAGGAAAAGTAAAGGCACGAGGGAGGCAATTCTGACGTTACGGCTAATAATGGAAGCAAGGCTAAAGAAAAATCAAGACACATTCATAGGATTTGTCGACCTGGAAAAAGCGTTCGACAATATAAAATGGAGCAAGCTGTTCAAGATTGTGAAAAAGTAGGGGTAAGCTATAAGGAGAGACGTGTCATATCCAATATGTACAATAACCAATAGGGAATAATAAGAGTGGACGATCAAGAACGAAGTGCTCGTAGTAAGAAGGGAGAAGGACAATGCTGTAGCCTTTCGCCCCTACTCTTCAATCTATACATCGAGGAAGCAATGATGGAAATAAAAGAAAGGTTCAGGAGTGGAATTAAAATACAAGGTGAAAGGATATCAATGATACGATTCGCTGATGACATTGCTATCCTGAGTGAAAGTGAAGAAGAATTAAATGATCTGCTGAACGGAATGAACAGTCTAATGAGTACACAGTATGGTTTGAGAGTAAATCGGAGAAAGACGAAGGTAATGAGAAGTAGTAGAAATGAGAACAGCGAGAAACTTAACATCAGGATTGATGGTCACGAAATCAATGAAGTTAAGGAATTCTGCTACCTAGGCAGTAAAATAACCAATGACGGACGGAGTAAGGAGGACATCAAAAGCAGACTCGCTATGGCAAAAAAGGCATTTCTGGCCAAGAGAAGTCTACTAATAACAAATACCGGCCTTAATTTGAGGAAGAAATTTCTGAGGATGTACGTCTGGAGTACAGCATTGTATGGTAGTGAAACATGTACTGTGGGAAAACCGGAACAGAAGAGAATCGAAGCATTTGAGATGTGGTGCTATAGACGAATGTTGAAAATTAGGTGGACTGATAAGGTAAGGAATGAGGAGGTTCTATATGAGAAATATGTGGAAAACACTGATAAGAAGAAGGGACAGGATGATAGGACATCTGCTAAGACATGAGGGAATGACTTCCATGGTACTAGAGGGAGCTGTAGAGGGCAAAAACTGTAGAGGAAGACAGAGATTGGAATACGTCAAGCAAATAATTGAGGAAGTAGGTTGCAAGTGCTACTCTGAGATGAAGAGGTTAGCACAGGAAAGGAATTCGTGGCGGGCCGCATAAAAGAGAGAGAGAGAGAGAGAGAGAGAGAGAGAGAGAGAGAGAGAGAGAGATCTGGATAACGTGCTTCCCGGGGCAGCAGTCGAACATTTTGTGTATCCAGAAAGGCCCGTAAATGACCTGTAACATGCCGTCGTGCTGAAATGTAGGGTTTCGCAGGGTTCGAATGAAGTGTAGAGCCACGGGTCGTAACACATATGAAATGTAACGTCCACTTTTCAACGTGCCGTCAATGCGAACAAGAGGTGACCGAGACGTGTAACCAATGGCACCACATACCATCACGCAGGGTGAAACGCCAGTATAGCGATGACGAATACACGCTTCCAATGTGCGTTCACCGCAATGTCGCCAAACACGGATGTGACCATCATGATGCTGTAAACATAACCTGGATTCATCTGAAAAAATGGCGTTTTGCCATTCGTGTAACCAGGTTCGTCGTAGAGTACACCATCGCAGGCGCTCCTGTCTGTGATGCAGCGTCAAGGGTAGCCGCAGCCATGGTCTCCGAGCTGATAGTCCATGCTGCTGCAAACTCCGTCGAACTGTTCGTGCAGGTGGTTTTTGTCTTGCAAACGTTCTCATCTCTTGACTCAGCGATCGAGACTTGGCCGCACGATCCGTTACAGCCATGCGGATAAGATGCCTGTCATCTCGAGTGCTAGTGATACGAGGTCGTGGGATCCAGTACGGCGTTCCGTATTACCCTTCTGAACCCACTGATTCCATATTATGCTAACAGTCATTGGATCTCGACCAACGGGAGCAGCAATGTCGCGATACGAAAAGCCGCAATCGCGATAGGCTACAAACCGACCTTTATGAAAGTCGGAAACGTGACGGTACGCATTTCTCCTCCTTACACAAGGCATCAAAACAACGTTTCACCAGGCAACGCCGGTCAACTGCTGTTTGTGTATGAGAAATCGGTTGGAAACTTTCCTCATGTCAGCACGTTGTAGGTGTCGCCACCGGCGCCAACCTTGTATGAATGCTCTGAAAAGCTAATCATCTGCATATCATAGCATCTTCTTCCTGTCGGTTAAATTTCGCGTCTGTAGCACGTCATCTTCGTTGTGTAGCAATTTTAATGGCCAGTAGTGTATTATATCCTAATGTCACTAACACAGATCGTAACCGAAAGGTGTCGCTTGGATATGGAATGTCAAAAAAAATCTTACATTTTCTTCAAGAGGACATAAACATGTCACAAATCACGAAAATATACGCAGCACCAAGGTGCATATGATAATTTCTATACGTGAATCAGAATAACAAAGGGAATGACAGATGCGGAAAAGATTGATGCTGTCGCTTAGCTATTACACGCACATCCAATATGGCTGTTGTAGCAACGGCTGTTACAGTTGAGTACTGAAGTCTTACCTACGTTTTCCGTTAATCTGCAATACTGAGTTCACTTTGCAGGATCGTAATTACTTTATTACTTTGCTCCTCACATTCACTATTATCTATGGACTTTTTTTGCGTATTACAAAAAAATAAGGAGCCAGATAAAGAGTTACATATGATGAAAACGATTGGCAACACTAGCGTTAGCTGCGTAATTGTACTCCGCAGCGCGAAATGGCAGCGGCGAGCGAAAACAGACAGCGCGGCCAAGCTCGCTTGCCGGTTGGTTCTTGCTGGTGTAGCTCTTTTGTAAACAACTAGCGTGTTGTGTATGACTTCCTCACAACAGCAAGCAGAGGTGGACTACAGAGTGTTGCGGCAACTATCGTCATAGGGAAGCGGGACAGGAGCAGAAGTGAAAAACGAACACATTAACACAGTAAACAGGAGATTTACTTAACCCATATTTCTCCAAGCAAACGAAGACTGAATATAAATAACGCAGCAAGACATAAGAGTCCAGCTATCTCAGTGTCAACAAGGGTGAAGCAATAATGAAGACGTTGTACCATAGTGGCTCCAAGTGGGTTCAGTTGCTGCAGCCGGACATCCTACATTGCGGCGGCAGACGGCGCTCATGGCCGTAGAAGTGGCTTAGCAAGCACGCACCTTGGGTCCGCTTGATCCATAGCGACAGCTATCGGCGTCTAACCGAAATTTGCAATTCAGTTACCAATGCAGTGAGGCTCATCGACTGCTACCAATACATGTTACGACATTGCTATCACTCACTTTTTTACTCTGGCTCAAATGGTTCAAATGGCTCTGAGCACTATGCGACTTAACTTCTGAGGTCATCAGACCCCTAGAACTTAGAACTACTTAAACCTAACTGACCTAAAGATATTACATACATCCATGCCCGAGGCAGGATTCGAACCTGCGACCGTATCAGTCGCACTGTTCCGGACTGAAGCGCCTAGAACCGCTCGGCCACCAAGATACTCTGGTGCGCTCCACCTAACCCAATGTTTGAAGTTGTAGCTCCAAGAATTTAGTACTGTTAGCCTCTTCCACCTGTTTGCTCTCATATTTTGACCGGAGTAAAATTGTCTTTACTGATGATCCTGCTTCGAATTGAGACCTGACAACCAACAGAGATGTATCTGGAGATGCCCCAGACAGCGTGGTATAACTCCCTGACTCGCCCGCTATTCGTCTGACAACCAGGAGTAATGGTCTGGGATGAGATTTATTTTCATTGCAAGATCCCTTTGGTTGTCGTCCGCAACACCCCTGCAGCAGATGCATCGTTTTGTTGCCCTCTATGGCAAGCCATCTTGAGCCTACATTTCAGCAAGACAATGCCCGTGTGCAGAAGGCCACAGGGCGAGAGTTTCTTCTGTTTGTCTTCATGCTTGCCGAATCCCAGCAATGTCGCCAGGTATCTCCTCAGTTGAGAAGGTTTGGAGCATCATTGGTAGGGTCCTCCAAACAGCTGCGGATTTTGACGATCTAACACGCCAATTGCACAGAATTTGACGTGATATACCTCAGAAGGATATCCGACAACTCTGTCAGTCAATGTCTGCCACTCCACTCCGTTTTACATTCGTCTGACATCAGCAAAAATATCCTGTGAGTGCGCTAGCGTCTATGTAATAAATGACTTTGGTTAGGAGTGGACTCTTATTCTATGAAAGAGCACATCGGTGTTTAGCTTTACACAGTTTGCTTATATTCAGAATTATTGTCAAAGAAGTTCACGAATTTTTATACCTTGTGACATGATATTTACAGGACAGTTGTCAGTATAACGCATTACGTCCTGTTTAGTAGAAATAAGACTGAACACAACACTATCAAATTTAAATAGAAGGTTGTCTACAAGATTATTTTTACTACTACACTGTGAAGTTGGCCAATATTACGACAAATCATCTGATTCCGGTTCTAAGTTCGGTATATTTAGGATGACATTCAAGTATATGTTAGATGGTTAGTTTTTGTGACAATATGAGCAAAAGATTACGAAAGGTTGCTCGAGTTCACAGTGGACACAAGCTCGGGAACCAACAAATTTACGCCTATACCAGCAGCAATTACCCTTTAGTTGCGATGTGCTGTCAGCTGTATCACTGCTCTTGCCCTCTGAAAATCCTATAAAAAGCTAATAAAATTTTTTACTGATTTTATCAGCAGAAACTGTCCTAGTTTTCTCGTTATGTGACAAAACATGCACTCATCCCTAGACTGGAAAATATGGCGATATACACTTCGATGTATGGTGCAGCATGTATACTTCAACGCCCTCTCAGTGCTCACAAGAACAATTAACTATGTAGCTTCTTTCACTTCTCTGCTATTGCAGCTCAACAACTCTTCGGCTAATTTCTAGCTAAATGTCAGACAAAGTGAACGCAGTGTCGTAGAGAGCATGATGCGCCCTGCTCCTTTTGTAGCAAACTGTCCCCCACCTGTGTCCTTTCGTGATTCACATCACGGCCTTTTCAAACCAATGGGAGCGTTCCTTTCATCGTGTAGAAACTACCTCTCCCATTCACAAAGAGCCTACCTTTAAACTGCATTGAAATATCGCCCCTTTATACTCCTTCCGAGTTTATTTCAGCTAATAGGACATTTTGCACCCACTCCTGACGCCTAAATGTTAAACGCATACATCATGAGTGTACCACAAGCATTTCACATGATCAACTGCGTCGCTGGTCTGTTTGTATCTATCTGGAAATCACCCAACACAGTTTTCTAAATAATTTCTCCGTAGCAAGCAGCACTGTGCCGCTACCTGATCCCCTCGATGTGTCGCCTAAAGCGTTCCTTGTCCCACTCAATGCAGGTCACCAACCCCTATTTAGAAGCATTTTGTCGTACTTGGGCTGTGATGGCGCACTTGCGTCTGTCCCAAACTAAAACGTTTCCTCCAGCAGCTTTTTTCACTTTTTGCTCATTGACATGCAGGATTTCGGTTCGGTGTGTTACTACTGCCGAATTGAGTGTTATGCCATTGCATTACATAGTGTACATTTTGATAGGCAAATCTGCTCATTATCGCCTAAGTATGCCAGGTGACATATTCATCTACTTGTTACGACATATAAATTTTCTCATGTAAGGTGCGAAATTGACATTCATTCAATCTGCCGCCTTACAAATGTAACGCCGTATAACTGCTTGCATAAAGGCCAAAGATGGACCAACAAGTTATTGACTTGTTCAGTTTTTGAAGCTCTTCCGCTTGAATAAGTGTCCACCTCATGAGTGGTTAATGCATCTGTATTCTATGCGGTGGGCCCTGGCTCAATTCCGGGCTGGGTCGAAGTTTTTTTCTGCTGAGGAACTGGATGTTGCGTTGTCCTCATCATTTCATAGTCACTGACACGCAACTCGCCCATTGTAGCGACAACTGAAAAGCAACAGTGCGGCAGAACTTCACTAGGTCCGTACTCCCGCCCATCAATGCCACACCATCATTTCATTTCATTCTTGAAATAATCATCCAGTTTTTCTGATCCCATCCGGATAAGTCATGGGGGGTTGATTTTTTTTTTAGAATGTCTGTAGAAAGTCAGCAAGAATGGTCACAAGTCTGATCCGAAAGAGAGTGTTAAAATACACTACACTTGGGTTTGCAATGTATAGATGTAGATGCACACTGAACAAGGATAAAGGCAGAATTAAATCATGTCTTTTTGTAGTTAACCATTGCGGTTTAAGGGAACCTAAATATACATCGCTGAACGGGAATTTGAACCATGCTTCTCGCAGCTCCAGTTGCAACACTCCCTGTGTGTCTATGGATCAACTGGGGGAGGAAAGGCCTTTACAGCTGAACTAAACTGAAAGAAGGGATAGACAGGACACGGTGTGCCATGCTCCAGCAATACTTGCGGCTTGTCTTTTAATATCGATCCTACTTGGTGGTTGTACGGTTAAGGAATAGCATAGGCAGGAAAGGAGAGAGTCGATGGGACGAGGAAGCATGATTGTGGTGTCGGGAGCTTGGCTATCCGTGGCTTGTTGGTATCGGCAGGAGGGCCTTTGGCTGTGACGGAAGGAGCAGTGTGCGTTGTCAACCGCCCGAGCTGCCCTGTGCTCTCTATTCTGTAAAGTGATGCTGGGCAGAATTTCATAAGAAAGCCGATACTGGAACGATTTCACTGTAGAATAACGTACTGTAGTGGTGATCAATTTCTTGGTTCAACTACGTCATTCAGCTTGTGTGAGCTTGAAGTTTTGTTGACATTGTCCGTTAAGTGGTCTCTGATGCACGCCCGTCTTGTCTCGTTCCGCCCATGTCTGTACTGGCAATAAGTGCGCAAATTATACGGTTCATTATTATTATTGATACAATACCTGCACGCATAGTCAGCCTCGCTGGAACTCAGTTGCAGCATTGCAGGAGCTATTAACTTATTTGTATTTTGGCTGGCCTCGCTGTGTCATTCGTTAAAGGATTTTTTAAAAAATTATTTATAGTGTACTGTGCAGACTACTTTAAGGGTCTATGTTTAAGACCTAGCTGGTTTTGTAACAGTGTTGTGTGGTGTTTAATGTAACATACTGAGTCGTCGCTGGCAAATTAGCCTAACGTACTTGAGCTCAACAAATACGACTCATATTAGCACGCAACTGGTCCACGCTCAGAAGATACGGTAAAATTCCTGCATGATTGTTCGTGGGTCTTGGCAATGCTGTCCTATGTCAAACTTAAGTAAATTTAATAAGCTTACTGTTGCATACACGAAAAAATAATAATGTTTGTGGCACTATAATGTAAGACCACACCTTTAATATTTTGAGTATGGTATATTTACTGCCATCTGTGATTATGTACTATGTGTATTAATGAACTAACTTGTTATGTCTATGGTGACCTTTGAATGTTTTAATGTCGATGGATACTGGGTATCAACGATTTTCTTGAGGCAGCAAGGATCCCATCTAACGAACTGTTTTTGACTCTTTCGCGAATTGGCGCACTGCCAGTACACATCGGACGCCTTAGTATGTCTTAAAGATTGTTTTATAATACCATGGATAGATCAAAAGGCTTTACACAAACAAGCAAGCAAGCAAGCTACTTTTTGTTCTGGTTCTACAATCAATGTGAAATCTCTGTCCACACCTGTTTTCACGTAATTTAATTATACCTTAGCTATGTCGTGGCCTCCTTTGTTTGATAGGAAGCAACGTAATTGAGCCTGTCAAATATTAGATATGTTGATTGTGTGATCTGAGATGATTGAAAGTATGGAATATTTCAAGTGTTTCTGTATCAGTTGTCACAACAAACCATTTAAAACCCTTACAGTTGCAGAGCTAGTTTCTTTCGTCAGACATTTCATCATTCTTACGCCATTTCTTTGTGCGTTAACGAGTCTTTGGATTCTCTTCTGAAGGGGCTGACATCACTCTTTGTACGTTTATAATCGCAAAAATAACAGTACTAAAGTTCAACGAGCTTAGGATTATCTATCTGTTTTGAGGACCTGAAAACAGTGATAAACATAACGACTGGGCTACACTCAATCGCAAAATGGATGACCTGACAGCTTCTTATAACTCTCCACCTTACTTCACCTTACTCCATTGGCTGCTACTCAGTACAACAAAAGCTTTACTGGGCACAGCTCCTGACATATCTGCCTATTTGCCCCTTTTGAACTATCAGTAGGAACTGCTTATAATTATACATCCACAGACGCCAACAACTCAGTTCTGAGAAAAAATAGACTTTCCTGGTGTTGCACCCATCCACTCACCCACCCAACCTGTCCCCCTCCACGCCTACACACACACCTATACAAAAATTAGGATATTTATCATTTTTGTAGATTTGAAGACTGCCGCTAATGATCAAAACCATTAGGCAACAGTATTACATCGCTGCTGTGACTGTGAAAATTAAAGGATGCAAAGCTCGGCGTTCTGACCCTGATGGGTCAGTCGGTATCGACCGAACACCGTGTTATCCTCTGCCAACCAATGGCGTCATTTCGTTGCGATATTGAGGGACGTGGGGTAAGCACACCACTCTCCCGGCCGTTGTCGGCTTTCTTGACCTTGGCGCCGCTACTTATCATTCAAATAGCTCCTTAGTTGGCTTCACGAGGCAAACTTCACCCTGTTCAATCCTCTCAGCACGGAGAAGTCCCTGGCAATGCCGGGAAGCGAACATGGTTCCTCTGCATAGCAGCCAAATATGCTGACAATTGAGCTACGGTGGCTGATAACCGTTGTAAATGATCAGTCAATAAAAATTATATCATCCGTTACAATTCTTACAAATTATTTCTGTTGAAACATAATCACAATATCGTAAATTGTTACAGAAAGATTTGGGATTAATAGCGCAGCAGTTTTAGAAAGCGTGACAACGTAGAAGAATGAATATGTCGTGACTATTGAAAGTTTGTTCTAAACCTGCTGCTCCGCAAAAGCATTCACCATAACCATTAGGCTGTCCAACGCAATATGTTTAAGTAAGACTTCCATTACGACTGAGAAAAACGAGAGTCAGACAGAGGTTGACAGGGGTTACATATCATCGTTCCCTATGCACAGGAGCAAATTTTGGGCCACTTTGATTTTAATACAACGCCTTTCAAACTGTAATTGTTGGTGATCATGAAGATTGCGTTAACCATAAGAGGAGCTCCTTGCTTTGAAGAAGGGCTCCAGGAACGCAGGGATACCTTCCTGGATGGCAGTTGGTGACTAGGTCCAGCCACGTATTGGCAGCCTAATAGATCTGGAGGGTTGCCTCAGAACTAGCTTGTGAAATGGACATAACTTATTGGGAAACGGTTCATTAGGTTTGCATTAGAAAATATTGCCTATTCTGGAATGAGATTTTCACTCTGCAGCGGAGTGTGCGCTGATATGAAACTTCCTGGCAGATTAAAACTGTGTGCCCGACCGAGACTCGAACTCGGAACCTTTGCCTTTCGCGGGCAAGTGCTCTACCATCTTCTTCTTCTTTTTTTTAAATCTCATTTTGTTCGCTTTCGTTCGTTCTATATGTTCAGGGCGGACGTCGTAAGACATCTGTTTAAGTTCGTTGTTGATCGATTAACTCAGTTTTTTTTTATTACAGAGGGCAGCTAACCCTCTGACCGAACACGCTGAGCTACCGTGCCGGCGTCATCTGAGCTACCGAAGCACGACTCACGCCCTGTCCTCAAAGGTTCGCAGGAGAGCTTCTGTAAAGTTTGGAAGGTAGGAGACGAGATACTGGCAGAAGTACACCTGTGAGGACCGGGCGTGAGTCGTGCTTCGGTAGCTCAGATGGTAAAAAAAAAAGATGGTAGAGCACTTGCCTGCGAAAGGTAAAGGTTCCGAGTTCGACTCTCGGTCGGGCACACAGTTTTAATCTGCCAGGAAGTTTCATTGCCTATTCTGATGGTCTGTTGTTTTCTTATTGCAACCGAGTTTTTAAATGGGACTCAGCGGAGTCATTCAGACTCACTTTTGTCTGTGTCCTGAAACAGACAACAGCGTCTGCATAGTCAAGCATAAATGACCTCCTTGTAGGCGTAATGTTGGCGAAAGTCTAGCCCAAAGGGCGCATGCACTTACAGGAATAGTGAGATTTTTTGAAAATCGAATATTACGTTTACATAAATATTCTGCGTTCTCCACGCAATCGAAAGACAGGCGACTGCCGTCTGCATTACATGGCCAGATTCTAGTGTCTACAGGCTCAGTAGCACACCATCAAGTTCAACTGTAGTTCGTTATTGCTAGTATGTCTGTCTCTCGCTCATCTGAACCCCAAAGTGGTTTCCGTGATGTTATTTTCTTTTATTTGTAATTTAACCTGATATGAATATTATTGCACTCTTTCCACCCGATTTCACTGCTTAATATGCATTTTCCAGTCTGCAAAATGTGCAAATGTGTGTGAATTCCTAAGGGACCAAACTGCAGAGGTCATCGGTCCCTAGACTTACACACTAGTTAAACTATCTTAACGCTGGGGAAAACACTCACACCCATGCCTGAGGGAGGACTCGAACCTCCGGCAGGAGGGGCCTCTAACCGTGTGGCCACTCCGCACGGCTTTCCAGTCCATATGTGTATCTTAAATACATAATACATTTGAATTAATGAATTATATTAAGGATCTTCCGATTGTTATGATCGTAGTGTTGCTATTCCTGTTTACGTATTTGATAAGCCTTGATTTGTCATATTCGAACTGACTGCTCGATCCATACTTCTAAGTGGGATCGGGCCAGATGCATCCATGGTCGTGCGATACGCCATGACCTTCTTTGTGTTCCACTTTTTAGTGGGCGGCAGGCAAGGTGTATCAGTTTAATTAGATTCACTTAAACTACGTCAGTCTTTAAGTGGCTGCTCGCTAGTA
Source organism: Schistocerca gregaria (assembly GCF_023897955.1). Classification (NCBI taxonomy): domain Eukaryota; kingdom Metazoa; phylum Arthropoda; class Insecta; order Orthoptera; family Acrididae; genus Schistocerca; species Schistocerca gregaria. Next base: position 650,608,046 of record NC_064923.1, on the reverse strand, counting down.
ATATAGCCGCGCGGAGTGGCCGCGCGGTTTGAGGCGTCATATCACGGAGTGTGCAGCCCCTCCCACTGGAGGTTCGAGTCCTCCCTCGGGCATGGGTGTGCGTATTGTTCTTAGCATAAGTTAGTTTAAGTAGTGTGTAAGTCTAGTGACCGATGACACAAGTAGTTTGGTCCCTTAGGAATTCACATACGCACTAGAAATAGGAAGTCTGGCTTAGAGTTCCAGCCTACCCAAATTTTTGTTAAACGCATTTTCGTTACATTGGAGCTTTAGACGTTTTTAGGGGCTTACGTCCAATATCATTTAGTTTTCATTTTCTTCATCGTCTTAGATTTACCTACACTCCTGGAAATTGAAATAAGAACACCGTGAATTCATTGTCCCAAGAAGGGGAAACTTTATTGACACATTCCTGGGGTCAGATACATCTCATGATCACACTGACAGAACCACAGGCACATAGACACAGGCAACAGAGCATGCACAATGTCGGCACTAGTACAGTGTATATCTACCTTTCGCAGCAATGCAGGCTGCTATTCTCCCATGGAGACGATCGTAGAGATGCTGGATGTAGTCCTGTGGAACGGCTTGCCATGCCATTTGCACCTGGCGCCTCAGTTGGACCAGCGTTCGTGCTGGACGTGCAGACCGCGTGAGACGACGCTTCATCCAGTCCCAAACATGCTCAATGGGGGACAGATCCGGAGATCTTGCTGGCCCGGGTAGTTGACTTACACCTTCTAGAGCACGTTGGGTGGCACGGGATACATGCGGACGTGCATTGTCCTGTTGGAACAGCAAGTTCCCTTGCCGGTCTAGGAATGGTAGAACTATGGGTCCGATGACGGTTTGGATGTACCGTGCACTATTCAGTGTCCCCTCGACGATCACCAGAGGTGTACGGCCAGTGTAGGAGATCGCTCCCCACACCATTTTGCCGGGTGTTGGCCCTGTGTGCCTTGGTCGTATGCAGTCCTGATTGTGGCGCTCACCTGCACGGCGCCAAACACGCATACGACCATCATTGGCACCAAGGCAGAAGCGACTCTCATCGCTGAAGACGACACGTCTCCATTCGTCCCTCCATTCACGCCTGTCGCGACACCACTGGAGGAGGGCTGCACGATGTTGGGGCGTGAGCGGAAGACGGCCTAACGGTGTGTGGGACCGTAGCCCAGCTTCATGGAGACGGTTGCGAATGGTCCTCGCCGATACCCCAGGAACAACAGTGTCCCTAATTTGCTGGGAAGTGGCGGTGCGGTCCCCTACGACACTGCGTAGGATCCTACGGTCTTGGCGTGCATCCGTGCGTCGCTGCGGTCCGGTCCCAGGTCGACGGGCACGTGCACCTTCCGCCGACCACTGGCGACAACATCGATGTACTGTGGAGACCTCACGCCCCTCGTGTTGAGCAATTCGGCGGTACGTCCACCCGGCCTCCCGCATGCCCACTATACGCCCTCGCTCAAAGTCCGTCAACTGCACATACGGTTCACGTCCACGCTGTCGCGGCATGCTACGAGTGTTAAAGACTGCGATGGAGCTCCGTATGCCACGGCAAACTGGCTGACACTGACGGCGGCGGTGCACAAATGCTGCGCAGCTAGCGCCATTCGACGGCCAACACCGCGGTTCCTGGTGTGTCCGCTGTGCCGTGCGTGTGATCATTGCTTGTAGAGCCCTCTCGCAGTGTCCGGAGCAAGTATTGTGGGTCTGACACACCGGTGTCAATGTGTTCTTTTTTCCATTTCCAGGAGTGTATTTCATTTCAGTGAAATTAATTCAACAGACGGAGAGACATGTTGACGATATCGTACTTACGTTGAATGACGTAAAGAGAGCTTCTTAGGTGTCGTTGCCTATTCGACGGTACAATATTTTTGCCGACTAATCTACCGAATAAGGAGAGAACGGAAGGACACCAAATTACAAATTCTTCTCCCGCATTCCAGACAATTTTAATTAAAACCCTTTTACTTAAATTAATTTAGACGCGTCGGAAATAAAACAGTCGCAGGGCAACAGTGTTGCTCCCGTGATCTATCCCAAATTTATTCAGTAGCTGCAGCGAGGGCCGGCCCGAGGATTTATGAAGCGGAGGCGGCGCCGTTAACTCCGGAAAACACAGCTTACTTAAACGGCATAATAGCTTTATGGGAAAGTTCTGGACCGGGAACGTTAAAGTGTATAAGCCTTTAGATGAGGGAAGAGCAGGGTGCTGCTGTTAGCTCAGCTCCATTATAACAGTCGCAGAATTTCCATTTCCAGACAATGAGGGACGGATAGTGAGAGCGAGCAGGAGAGAGATAAAATGGGCAAGCGAGCGGAGGAGCGGCGGCTGGCGAACGAGAAGAAAAGTTGTAAGGAGCGGGGCCGGAGCGGAAGAGAGGGACGGCGTTATCTGGCCGCCCGGGCCGGCCGCATTTATCTTCGTCCTTTATCTGCGCGCCGCCCGGCTCTCCTCTCAGGTGGCGCGCCCGCCGCGCCGCCAGATACCATCTTGAGGATTGTTGCTGTCAAGATTTATCGCAGCCTCTCCGCTTCCCTCTCGCCTCCTTTTGTAGATCCTAGCCAGCCAGTCAGTGGGCCGGCACCAGCTGATAGACGCATGCCCGGCCGCCACCTGACAACCGCCGATCGGGCACCGAGGCGGGCCGCCGGGCCTACCTCGCGATGACGCAAAGTGACGTACGTGGCTGGTCCACATACCGCACCTCGTCATGAAGAAGAGTGGCTTTTGATGCATCTCGGCGTACCCTACCTCGTTTCTATTTAAGTGACTCATAAAGTAGCTGCACACAACAAACTTCATCATGACGTTACGTGCCTTATGAAGTAGCACCCTACCTCATTATGAAGTTCACTGACGTATTAAACGGCTCGATATCACTTCCTCAAGATGGCGTGACGGTATAACAGTTCAACAAGCCCTACATCGTGATTACGCAGAGTGACGTATATACACTACTGGCCATTAAAATTGCTACACCAAGAAGAAATACATATGATAAACGGGTATTCATTGGACAAATATATTTTACCAGAACTGACGTGTGATTACATTTTCACGCAGTCTGGGTGCATGAATCCTGAGAAATCAGTACCCAGAACAACCACCTCTGGTCGTTAACGGCCTTCATACACCTGGTCATTGAGTCAAACAGAGCTTGGATGGCGTGTACAGGTACAGCTGCCCATGCAGATTCAACACGATACCACAGTTCATCGAGAGTAGTGACTGGCGTATTGTGACGAGCCATTTGCTCAGACACCGTTGACCAGACGTTTTCAATTGGTGAGAGATCTGGAGAATGTGCTGGCCAGGGCAGCAGTCGAACATTTTCTGTATCCAGAAAGGCCCGTACAGGACCTGCAACATACGGTCGTGCATTTCAGGAATGTTATCATCCACAAACTATTGTATCACAGATACTGCTTTATAACAGGGTGTATTCTCATGGTGGCACAAAAAATAATCGTCTCCGAACGATTCCTCTACTGCACGCAGTACGCAATGCCGTAAAACGTTTTCTTTTCCTTCCGCGTTTAGCGTTTCCTTACGTTGCAATAAGGAGACCACACCCTAACCATGAAACGGGTCCTCATATCATAACAGTACCTCCTCCGTAAACAAGGCACTACACATGATGGCAGATTAGTTCTCTAGGCATTTGACAAAATCAAACCCCTCCATGGAATTGCTACAGGGTACAGCGTGAATCATGTCTGCAGCTCACTCAAGTCCTGCAGTGTAAAGTGTCGTCTCTCTTTATACTAGCTCAAGCATCGCTAAGCACTGACTGCAGAAATGTGCTCGCTTAATGTACCCCATTCTTTTTAGCTCCCTATGCACCGTCACTATGGCAGGACTTTGGAACTTTAGTCAACGTTTCCGCTGATTTCAAGCGATTTTTCACATGGCTTAGCCATGTCTCCGCAAGATCCTTTCTTCCAGGACTGCTACTTCTGCAAGTTTCCCTTCACTGAACCATAGGAACTAGTCTACTGTCTTACATCATGATGCTCATCACGAGGTAGGGTGCCTGTAGCTACTTCATGCTTTGCGTCATCACGAGGTAGGGTATGTGGAGGTGCTTCATTCAGCACTTTGCGTTATCAGGAGGCGGCATACGTTCAGCTACTGTTAACTCGCTTTGCGTAATCGCGACGTAGAGCATGAGGAAAAGCTTTATTCGTCACTTTACGTCCTCACGAGACAGGGTGCGTGGAGCTGTTTTGCATGTCACTTTGCGTCAACATGATGTTTGCTATTTAGCATCATTTCTTGTATCACTTCGGCTCGTCACGAGGCATGATATGTGTAACTGCATCGTATCTCACTTTGCGTCACTAAAAAATAGCTTCCGTGAAAATGTTTTATATTCCACCTTGTCAAATGTATGCGGGCCCCCGTATTTTATACGACGTGACGAGACGAGGTCTCCCCAGCATAAAAGGAGGCAGTGAGTATCGTGTGTCGGTAGGGACATAAAACGGGAGAGCTCCGTGACGTCGAACGTGGACTAATCACTAGACGCCTTCTGAGTAAGAAATGCATCAGAGATGTTGCAGGCCTTCTAAAGCTGCCCAAGTCGACTGTTGGTCATGTCATTGTGAAGTGGAAACGCGAAGAAACAACCACTGCCCACCGAACACAGAGCAGACCTAACGCACTGACGGACAGGGAACTCGAACACTACGAATGTTAAAAAACTTCCTGCCAGATTAAAACTGCGCGCCGGACCGAGACTCGATAACGGGACCTTCGTCTTTCGCGCGAAATATTATTACAGTGAATTCTGGATACGGGATGATCTCGGAGGACGGTAATAGATCTTGGTAATCTCCCACAGTTCTCACGTGCGGATATGGAAAGACGAGTGTTACTTCGCGGAGAAGATAATTCTGAAACAATGAGGAAGAACCAGAGATGCTGAAGGCGTAAACCAAGCTCTTGCGTGGTAAACAGTATGGTAGAATCCCGTGTATGCCACATGCCGCGTGGACACTAGTATTCCGTTTCATTTTTCACGTTGTCCGCAATTCACGGATCACTATTCTTGTTCTGTTGTCATACAAATTTAAAACGATACTTAGAGAACAGCTGATAATGGAGAGAGTCTGACAACAGCACAACCGTCAGACGACTATGTAGTAAGGCATGCAATATCAAATTATCAACTAACGTCGACAGGGAGACAGTTCCCAACAATGAGTACTGACCGTTCTCGACACACACATGAATTTAGCCAAATCTCGAAAATTTGGGACTTTTTTTTCTAGTTTCGACCACCATTATCTCCTGCAAAATGTGGGACACTTTTTTTTCTTTTTGAAAACTCTACACGAATTTTTCTCGCAAGTTAAAACTGTGTGCCGAACCATGACTAGAACCACCTCTTTCCCTAGTACGGGCGATGCTCTTATCGACTCAGCCACTCAGGGACGATCCACGAACCATCCTTCTGCCAGTATCCTTTCTGCTACTTTTCAAACCTCACAGAAGCCCTCCTGCATACCTACCGGGACTAGCACTCATAGGATGAAGAATCTTGGGGGGTAATGCCTTAACCTGTGGCCAGACGACAGTTTTCAGAGTGAAACTTACACTCTGCTGTCGAGTGCGCGCTGTTTTGAAAATTCCTGATAGATTAAAGCTGCTTGCCGGACGGGGCTTCGAAGCAGGCCCCTAAGAGTAGAATGGTAGTGGAATTAACTGTCGCGACTGACACAGTGGTAATCTGTAATAAAGAATGAGGCTGCATATAGTTCTGGAAATTTTTAGTGCAAAGTTGGTAACAGGATAACGACTCGTATGAAACACATCTACCTCTCTGCACGAGAACAGGTAATCCCATCTTCTGAGATTTCTTAAGGCGTTAGCCACTGAACTTAGTATTCGACTTGCAGGATACAATCGTATGAAGTATTTCCATGTATATGCGATTCACTCGTACTACTTCAGCAGTTTATACTGGACAGCGAATGCTGACAATGAACGAAACTACGTAATAAGGGTTGTGGCCACAGCACTCGTAGTAGGACCAATGATGATCTCAGTTATGACAAACAATTTTATCAGATAAAATTAGCACGACTATCAGATTACTTGCTGAGGATGCTGTTGTCTGCGGGAGCGTATCGTAGTTGGATGATCTTAGGGAAAGACAGAAGGGATCCAGCAGTGTACTGCATTGATTAGAAGCTCTGTTTGAATGTGGTCAAATGGCACATAATGCAAACAACAAAACTGAAAGAACCCCACCGTAACCAGTTACGAAATTAGTGACAGGTTGGACCTTTTAAGTATTTAGTGATAATCCCAAGTAACGATGTGAAACGCGATGAACAGGTAAGAATCTTTACGAAAGAAGGCTATGATTTGTCGGAAAAGTTTTGGAAATGAAATTGCACTAGTGTGATCAATTCTTGAGTACGGTTTCAACGATTGGGGCCATTATCAGACACTCACGGCAGCAGAAATCAACGAATTCAGAGATGCACTTTGTCAAATTGGATAACCTGTACAAGAATGCAGCAGAGATACGCAGCAACCTCAGCTTCTTCTGAAGCCTATACCGTATCGCTGCAACCATTCTTCTGTTTTGTGGTGTCTCCTTTTCTTAGATCTTTGCCGTTTTTGCGCCTTGTTATCTCTAGTTGATCTTCTACTACACTGGTGTACAAAACTTTAGGCCGAAAGTAACTATCGCATTACGCGTCACTGCCAAGGATGATAGTTCGATGAAACTTGGACCATAAGCAGAAAGAACTGGTACAGTATAGTATAGCATGGTATAGAAGGTATCTGAAAGAAATACGCAGTGAGACGAACAGAAATGACTCTTTCATTCAAAGACAATAATTGCACCGCGATTTATGAAGGTCCCAAGGGTATTGCAATAGGGGGCACATGGTTATTAATAAGATGTGTGATCACCACTGACGACAATGTATGCCCTGTTGAAGCTTCCTTGATTAAATGAGTGTGGCTGGTGGCTGTACTTAAATTGCTGAATGACTGAGACCCACAATAGCCTATAGCAACACAATCTGACTGCTCAAAAAAAAAAGTAACCTGACTTCAAATAATTAATTTAGAAGAATAGCTCTCACTAAAAATAAATCCTAACAGTAACCTAAATATTTCATTAAGCACTTACCTCACAAAAATCTCCATTAGGCCAGCTACTGCAATACAGCGAGCATCAATATTCCATCTAAATAAAAGATTCTAACTACTAAAGCCACTAGCTACTAATAGGCATGTGGTTAGCAAAGGAAAGACTTTTTTGCAAACCAAATAATGTATTTTTTACCTTATTAGTGTGACATCCAGTTCAGACACGAATATAAATCGTCATTGACATCTAGTACAAAGGTATATAATCGTGAATTGTATTCAATCTCCAAGTCGAACATGTACAGATCATTAGCCTACGCTAACACTTCAGACCTCTACCCTCCATAAATGGCCGGCCGCGGTGGCCAAGCGGTTCTAGGAGCTTCAGTCCGAAGCCACACGGTTGCTACGGTCGCAGGTTCGAATCCTGCCTCGGGCATGGGTGTGTGTGATGTCCTTAGGTTAGTTAGGTTTAAGTAGTTCTAAGTCTAGGGGATTGATGACCTCAGATATTGTCCCATAGTGCTCAGAGCCATTTGAACCATTTTTGAACTTTCAGCTGCCCCGTCTTGCGGGGCCAGTCCCATTTGGCTATAGCAGCCGCGCTGAACTCTCGCCTGTGATGTCCAACTTTCTGTGCGCGACTGAGAGACATCTGGTAACATGCTCTCGCACTCTCACTCATTTCCACCCAGCTGTTAATGTTACTTTATCTGCCTCGTCCTGAAGTTCTGCAGAGCAGTATATAAAATTAACTACCACACGATTACAAAACCAAAGAATTATAAATTAACCAATGACAGAAGTTACGTCTGCATTCAGGAAATGTAAAAATTACTGAGGTGTAATGCACTCAGTTCACCATGCAAGCCATACCTGGGGACACGAAAGAGGTGAGTTAAAAGGATAACAGAAATTTTTCTTATGTCGTGTATAAACTGAATTTGTGGATATTAGCTATATATACAGGATCCTTCTGTAATACGTAACAGAGAACAGACATGCATGCTACCTTTGTGCACATGTTTAACAGCCTTGAATTGCCTTGAATTGCATTTCAATAGTGAAAACAGAAATAAAATCGACTTCAATGGAAAATAATGGATTCAAATTCAAATGGCTCCACCTAGTATGGGACTTATCTGAGGTCATCAGTCCCCTAGACTTAGAAATGCTCAAACCTAACTAACCTAAGGACATCACACACATCCATGCTCGAGGCAGGTTTCGAACCTGCGACCGCAGCAGCCGCGTAGTTCCGTACTGTAGCGCCTAGAACCGCTCGGCCATCTTGGCCGATCGAAAATAATGGATCTCGCAACAAGTTAATGTAAGCCGTAAATAGTTAATACGAGAAACCGGAGATCAGAGTAAATGTAGATAAGTTACATTTGTAATATGTACACCAAAACGTGTGCAGCGGACAAGATTACTTCTTTTTGTAGCTAGTTCCATCCTCAAGGAGCGTTCAGTAAGTAATACAACACTTTTTTTCTGGCCACTTCCAGTTGAAGAAATGGGGACTTTGTTGTGGGAAACCGTCGAATACTCCCGCTTATGCCTCTATACTCACCTGAATTTCCACTAGGTAGCGATTCTATACGTTGTCTTCAAAATGGCGTCTATAGCGACCAAGCAGTCATTGAGTTTCTTTTGGCTGAGAACCAAACCATTGCAGATATCATAGACGCCTGCATAATGCCTACGGAGCCCTGGTAGTGAACAAAATCGTGGTGAGTCGTTGGGCGAGGCGTCTGTCACCATTGCAACAGATCGCGTAAACCTGTACGATGTCCCGGTTGCCGGCCGGCCGCACGCAGCTGGGACTCCGCATGTTGGAACGTGCGGACACTCTCATTCGAGGTGAACGACGGGTCATAGTCAAACACCTCGCTGCTCAACTAGATGTTTCTGTTAGTGGTGCTGACACGCTTAAGCATTAGTTGGTGTACTAAAAGGTGCGTGTACGGTGGATTCCTCATCGCCTCACAGAAGACTATAAAGAGCAACGAAGGACCATATATGCGGAATTGCTTGAGTGTTACGAGGCCGAACATTGACACAAGCGAGGAATTTGGGTTCATCACTTCGAAGCGGAAACAACACAGCAATCCACAGAGGGACACCACACCAGGTGAAGAAAAAGTTCAAAACCGCACTATCAGCCGTCATAGCGACGGTCTTGTGTGGCTCTGAAGCGGTTACTCTGTTTGATGTCCTCTGTCGTTGTGAAACGATCAGTTCTGAAGTGTATTGCGCTACCTTCAGGAAAACTGAAGAAACGACTTCAGGTTGCTCGTCACCGCAAAAATGCAAACAAACTTGTCCTTCTCCATGACAATGCAGTGCCTCACACCAGTCTGCGAGGAGTTCACAAAACTTCACTGGACTGTTCTTCCTCATCCACCCTACACCCCAGATCTCGCACTTTCCGACTTGCATCTGTTTGGGCCAGTGAAGGAAGCACTCTGCGGGAAGTAGTAGATAGATGATCGGGAGGTTATTGAAGCAGTAGAGTGATACCATATGGGCATACAGCTCCCCCCAGTAAGTTGACTTAAGGCCATCGCACTGATGGGAGATTACTTTGAGAAATAGGGTTTTGTAGCCAAAAAAGTGCGGTCACCACGGTACTCGAATCCTAAATAAAACTAACCTGCTTTCAGAGAAAAATATGTTGCGTTACTTACTGAACCCTCCTCGCACTATAAAGGTGTGCGCATATGCTCTATGGCTAATACTGGTCAAGAGACGAAGTCAGTAGACTGCTAAAGGGTTTCGTATTCGATTTATCTTAGATCAAGCTAGCTCTAATTTGACTCATACTCGCCTACCTGGATTCGATGGTCGTGTTAAACACTTTCGAGCATCAAACCTCACAGTGAACTTGCAAAATGCAAGTTTCATAGGAAGAATAGAAAGATACAGCGTGCTCTAGAAAAAACAAATTTAGTCGGTGGCGTCACTTTATTCGCAGAAGATTCCTGCCGCATTAGCAGGAGTGCGGGCGATTTATGTCGGGCTGTCAGAAGCGGCAGGCAAGCGCCTCACGTCTCGCGATCACACGGGGGCCTTTGTTTGCCCGGGCGCCTCAGATAGCATCGGCGCGCTCGTTTCGCCACTCAGCTGTCGCCGTCATTTTTCACACGACACACACACACAGAGGGAGAGAGAGAGAGAGAGAGAGAGGGGCTTTTTAGCGCCCTCTTGACAGGTACCTCGCGCCTCTGAATGGATGTAGTTTTTCGGCAGCGAGACATCCACTGCTTCAGATGGAACTCAGTGGCTATATGGGAGTCAAGAGATTTCCCCTAGGCTCTCCTTCCAGCGTCGACTCTGCACAACAAACGAAAGAAAACAATAAGCCACACAGAAAATCTTGTATTTCGTATATTCCACAGTTCCTAAGAGTTTAGGTCTTAAGTCAGCAAGCGTATCCAAATCATCTGTTCATTTGCGCAGTGACCGCCCCGGTACAGAACGGGAGGTGACGGAGAAACTGAAATACTGAATTCGCTGTTCCGAAACTGTTTCACCGGAGAAAATGGTTGGACGGTCCCTCTTTTCAACCATCTCTCGAAGGGGGAATTGGCAGATATCGAGATAAGCGGTCGCGGAATAGATAATGGAGCAAAACTACTCAAAACGGTAAAGAAAAATATGCAGATGATATACCTAGGTGGTTCTCTAGATGATGAGAGAAACTTGTTGCCCTTCTCTTGTCTATCTTAGGTCGCTAGAGCAACGAAGGGTAACCAGAGATTGTAAAAGAGAGACGCAAGTCATTCTTGTTTGCAAGAAGGGTCGTTGGGCAGATGCACGTAATCATAGGCCTATGTCGGTGACTTCATTCTATTGTAGAACTATGGGACGTCTTATGCTCTCACCTTATGGGGTGTTCGAAGAATAAAAATCTCTTTAAAAATCAACATGGATTCCCCTAACAGAGACGTTGCAAAACTCCGCTCGTTCTGTTCGTCCATATTATGCAGAGCGCCGCAGACAAAAGCGCCCTGCTTAATATCGTATGTCTTGACTACCGAAAGATATTCTGCACAGTTCCGGGTCTTTGTTTAGTCGACAAAAGCAAAGATTACCGTATATCTGACCAGATGTGTGATGTAATCCACAAATTCCTTGGAGATAGAATTCAACAAGTCGTCCTCAACGAAATAAAACTGACAGGTGCAAACGTGATTTCGGGATTAACCAAGGGAGAGTTTGCAGAGTTACTGCGAAAGATCTGGAAGTAACCATCCGAAACTACCTACACTGGAATGAGAAGATAGTAGGAAAAGCAAATGCCAGGTTGACATCCATTTCGTGGATCCATGAAAAAAAAATGGATTATAATTCTCTTTCCTGAGTATTGTTCGTCAGACAGTTATAAGATTGTATTAGTAGAAGAAATGGGGAGGTTGCAACGAAGAGCGGTGCGTTTTGTCCTGGTATCGTTTACTCGAGGCGAGAGCATTACGGAGATTCTAAGCAAACTAAAGCAACAGACGCTCCGAGAGAGGCACTATTCGACACTGAGTGATTTACTGTAGAAATTTCGAGGCTGTACGTTCCAAAAAGGGTCGAGCAACATATTGCTTCCTCACACATTCGTCTCGAGAAATAATCACCAAGATAAAGTAAGAGAATTAAAGCTCATACGGGTATTAATCGTCAGTCGTCGAAATAGGGAACAAAAGCTAGTGGTACCAAAAGTGTGCCTCTTCAGGATCGTACTGAGGCTTGCGGATTGTAGAGGTAGCTGTTATGTATTCACGGTGAGTCCTAAACGACAAAAAAGTTCCAAAGCCTGTGTGCTGCTATGCACAGTAAGTCAGATTCACTCTTGTTATCCAGGACTTACGGTTTACAAAATAAAGAAAAAAGTTAACAATTTAACCAGCCGTGCTAGACACGGATATGTTACACTCCACACACACTCACATGGCGGAACAAACTCTTGATTTGAAAGTTTCTGGCAGACTGAAACTCGGGTCCCGAGTTTGAGTCTCGGTCCGGCACACAGTTTTAATCAGCCAGTAAGTTTCATATCAGGGCACACTCCAACGCAGAGTGAAAAATAGGAACTCTTGATTGGGAGATGGAGACGCAGCTCATCTCTTTCTAGAGTATGGACAATCGTATAACAAGGCGCAAACCACAGGTAAATCAGTGAAGCGTGTACAGTTTCGTGTCACGTGAAGTTTCAGCTGTAACTGAGAAGAGCTATCGACATAAACAACCACAACCCACGCATGTTGTACAATCTTGCTTCTCTTTCCGTGGTTATTACAGGCACGTTGTAACGTAGAAAAGTCTCATCCATATTTCAGCATTTCGCGGCCCTGTCAGCAACTGTATAAATATAAAATTCAAAATTAACTGCCTCAGTTGCGGAGTTACCTAGATTTACCTAGGTTTCAATTGGGATAACCCAACCTTCTTCAGAATTACACTTACTAATGTTTGTCCATAATGGACATTGTCAAACTAAAAATACAAATACACCAAGTGTCGTCATATTTTAAAAACTTAACTGAATCTGCCTCAGCTCCACTTCCCGACCGCGATGCGGCAGCCACGAGTGTTGTACTGGAACTCACTTGCACCTTTATTTTACACTCCTGGAAATGGAAAAAAGAACACATTGACACCGGTGTGTCAGACCCACCATACTTGCTCCGGACACTGCGAGAGGGCTGTACAAGCAATGATCACACGCACGGCACAGCGGACACACCAGGAACCGCGGTGTTGGCCGTCGAATGGCGCTAGCTGCGCAGCATTTGTGCACCGCCGCCGTCAGTGTCAGCCAGTTTGCTGTGGCATACGGAGCTCCATCGCAGTCTTTAACACTGGTAGCATGCCGCGACAGCGTGGACGTGAACCGTATGTGCAGTTGACGGACTTTGAGCGAGGGCGTATAGTGGGCATGCGGGAGGCCGGGTGGACGTACCGCCGAATTGCTCAACACGTGGGGCGTGAGCTCTCCACAGTACATCGATGTTGTCGCCAGTGGTCGGCGGAAGGTGCACGTGCCCGTCGACCTGGGACCGGACCGCAGCGACGCACGGATGCACGCCAAGACCGTAGGATCCTACGCAGTGCCGTAGGAGACCGCACCGCCACTTCCCAGCAAATTAGGGACACTGGTGCTCCTGGGGTATCGGCGAGGACCATTCGCAACCGTCTCCATGAAGCTGGGCTACGGTCCCGCACACCGTTAGGCCGTCTTCCGCTCACGCCCCAACATCGTGCAGCCCGCCTCCAGTGGTGTCGCGACAGGCGTGAATGGAGGGACGAATGGGACGTGTCGTTTTCAGCGATGAGAGTCGCTTCTGCCTTGGTGCCAATGATGGTCGTATGCGTGTTTGGCGCCGTGCAGGTGAGCGCCACAATCAGGACTGCATACGACCGAGGCACACAGGGCCAACACCCGGCATCATGGTGTGGGGAGCGATCTCCTACACTGGCCGTACACCTCTGGTGATCGTCGAGGGGACACTGAATAGTGCACGGTACATCCAAACCGTCATCGAACCCATCGTTCTACCATTCCTAGACCGGCAAGGAAACTTGCTGTTCCAACAGGACAATGCACGTCCGCATGTATCCCGTGCCACCCAACGTGCTCTAGAAGGTGTAAGTCAACTACCCTGGCCAGCAAGATCTCCGGATCTGTCCCCCATTGAGCATGTTTGGGACTGGATGAAGCGTTGTCTCACGCGGTCTGCATGTCCAGCACGAACGCTGGTCCAACTGAGGCGCCAGGTGCAAATGGCATGGCAAGCCGTTCCACAGGACTACATCCAGCATCTCTACGATCGTCTCCATGGGAGAATAGCAGCGTGCATTGCTGCGAAAGGTGGATATGCACTGTACTAGTGCCGACATTGTGCATGCTCTGTTGCCTGTGTCTATGTGCCTGTGGTTCTGTCAGTGTGATCATGTGATGTATCTGACCCCAGGAACGTGTCAATAAAGTTTCCCCTTCCTGGGACAATGAATTCACGGTGTTCTTATTTCAATTTCCAGGAGTGTATTTCATTTTTTGGTAAATTCTAATTTAAGAGTTAGGTTGCGTCTTGCCCCAAAAAGTTAAAAAAAATTCAAAATTAACACCCTCAGTTGCTGAGTTACCTAGATTTACCTACGTTTCAATAGGGATAACCCAACCTTTTTCAGAATTACACTTACCAATGTTTTTCCATAATGGACATTGTCAAACTAAAAATACAAATACACCAAATATCGTCATATTTTAAAAACTTAACTGAAGCTGCCTCAGCCCCACTTCCCGACCGAGATGCGGCAGCCACGAGTGTTGTACTGGAACTGGAAGAAGGTTGGGTTATCCCAATTGAAACCTAGTAAATCTAGGTAACTCCGCAACTGAGGCTGTTAATTTTGAATTTCATCCATATTTCTCTATTTCATAACATTCAGTTGCACTGCCGTTTGTTGTCACAGGAACAGGGGACTTTATTTTTAGTTAAATGTGTAAACATATCGATCTGAGGTTTCAGTTAAGTTATGTGAGTCAATGGTGGATTTTTTGATACACATAAATAATGTTAAACGTTTATAGCTGCCGAGTTGCGGCAATTTTTACAAATAGCAATGTATACTTCTCCTTTGGCATTGGAAAGAATCTCAACAGAGAACTTTAATTGACACGGTTGCTTAAGTGACACTAGGAGACGATCAGACTATTGCAGTATGAGAAAAACTGGTGGATACTATCACAGAGAGAAGTGACCACACTCACTTGCAATCGATTCCTATTAAAATTCCACTCATCTTTTAGACCATCTGCAAAGCAGGTCTTTACAGACTACGAAACACAAAGATTTATTAAAGATTTCAGCTCGGAGTGTCCAATCGTGGCGTTTTCAGGTGTGCTCTCAGGACATGCACTGTATGATTAAAAGTATCCGGACACCCCCAAAAACATACGTTTTTCATATTAGGTGCATTCTGCTGCCACCTACTGCCAAGTACTCCATATCAGCGACCTCAGGAGACATTAGACATCGAGAGAGAGCAGAACGGGACGCTCCGTGAAACCCACGTGGTCAGGTGATTGGCTTTCACTTGTGTCATATGTTTGTACGCGAGATTTCCACTCATAAACATCCCTAGGTCCACTGTTTCCGATGTGATAGTGACGTGGAAACGTGAAGGGACACGTACAGCACCAAAGCGTAGAGGCCGACCTTCTTCTGTTGACTAACAGAGACCGCTGGAGGGTTGAAGAGGGTCATAATGTGTAATAGGCAGACATCTGACCAGAATATCACACAGGAATGCCAGACTGCATCAGGATCCATTGCAAGTACTATGACAGTTAGGCGAGAGGTGAGAAAACTTGGATTTCATGGTCTAGTGGCTGCTCATAAGTCACGCATCACCCCGGTAAATGCCAAAAGGAGCGTAAACATTGGACGATTGAACAGTGGAAAAACGTTGTGTGGACTGAAGAATCACGGTACACAATGCGCCGATCCGCTGGCAGGGTGTGGGTCGACGAATGCCCAGAGAATGTCATCTACCAGCGTGAGTAGTGCCTACAGTAAAATTCGAAGGCTGTGTTGTTATGGTGTGGTCGTGTTTTTCATGGAGGGGGCTTGCACCCCTTGTGGTTTTTCGTGGCATTATCACTGATGTTTTAAGCACCTTGTTGCTTCCCACTGTTGAAGAGCAATTCAGGGATCGCGATTGCATCTTTCAACACGATCGAGCACCTGTTCATAATGCACGGCCTGTGGCGTTGTGGTTACACGACCATAACATGCCTGTAATGGACTAGCCTGCATAGAGTTGAATCTTATAGAACGTCTTTGGGATGTTTTTGAACGCCGACTTCGTGCCAGACCTCACCGAAAGACATTCATACCTCTCCTCAATGCAGCACTCCGTCAAGGATGGGCTGGCATTCCCCAAGAAACCTTCCAGCACCTGATAGAACGTATGCTAGCGAGAGTGGAAGCTTTAATCAAGGCTACGGGTTGGTTAACACCATATTGAATTCCAGCATTACCGATGGAGGGCGCCACGAACTTGTAAGTCATTTCCAGCCAGGTGTCCGGGTACTTTTGATTACATAAGGTATCTAAACTCTCTCTTCTGCTGGCCGGTGCTGAAGCAATGGTAGCCGTGACGTCTGGAGCCTCAGTTTCTCAGACTAGCTCTTGAACAGCACTGTGGCAGCGCCCTCTCTGCCCGTTGTTATTTTTCTTTACCACAGTCACGACACAGCGACTCGTGAATGCTCTTATTGGGCTGTAGAAGCTTCGCAGATGGTTCCATTAGGTTACGAAATTCCGAAATTTCAGGACACAGACGCTGGGTTCCTTAACGATGCAACACATGCAAGCCACACAGGTATACAGGGTATTAACAAAAGTATTCCATGTTTTGAGAGGGAGTAGTATGGATCATGGCAAGAAAAAAAGTCCAGTAAACGTGGGCTCTAAAATACACACCTTCGGACAGTGGTTCCCAACCTGGGGGTCAAATGAAATTTTATGAGGGTATTTCAGTCACGAAACTAAATTATTTTCAAAAGATCATTACTGTTATCACAGATTTGGAGACTCTAACACTGATTATATAAGTCATCATAAATTCCTTTTTCTCAGTTAGTAGCATTATTGCGGGTTTCTGGTCCACCCACTGCACACACAGTTGTGGTTTGACCCGTACATCGCTGATGATAAAAGTGATACATATTTGTAACAAATGGTAAATTTCTAAAGAAAATGTCTTCTCCAAGTTGTACATAGTATCTGCAGTAGTCTAGAAATCGTTTTATTACTTGTTTCGAAACAGATAAATGAATTAATTAACAGCACGACACAGCAGTAACTATTATAGTGCTGTACGCAGTTTTATTATTGTCATTATTATTACACTTACCATGGTTATTGTTAGTATTAGAGGCTGTGGTCAGACACAAAGCAATAACAGCCTGAAATTTTCCAATTTCTGCCAGTTCAGAAGTAAGGAGTGCAGCATTCAAGTGATTTACGAACAATAAGCGTATACACACATTTAAGCTTGGTTGATTTTGAATGGGGTTGCTGTATGCAGGTCAAACAAGTGCCGCAATGGAGAGGAGTAATGCAGGGGAAGTATGTTTTGTTAAGAGGTGTCCACTCCCACTGTGGACAGTTAGCTTTCTTGCCCGAAAAGGAGTTGTGGGTAGCACTTGCGGTGCACCACGGTTTCTTTGTCATTCATTCGAACACCTTCCCTCCCAAACAACACAAACTGAATATTATGTTCCAAGAAAAGTCTTTCATTCCGTTTTCAGTTACGTGCTAAAGTTGGTGATAATGTGGGGGACGGGGGCCAACAGATGGCAGGCGAGTGTACTAGCTAATGTCTAATAACAGTAGGGGGTAATGGCCTAAGAAAGGTTGGGAACCTCTGACCTAAGAGCTAGAGTTCAACTTCGCTACTGTGAAACACGCTCTTCCACTGAAAGCTCTTTGCCATTACGAATGGCACGTAGAATGCAGGAAGAAAATGAGAAATAGCAGGGCTTTCAGCAAACAGGAGGCTCGACGCCTGCTTCCATTTGCCACACCATAACAGAAGACGATGTATGCCGGTTCCCGTGTGGAATAATAGGTTTCCGTTATGCTAAGTAAGTGCAAAGATAAAAGTACAACGTGCATTTCGAAATTTATCAGACCACAAACTTGTTCCGTTAGAACTAATGTAAGCGCAGCACTTATCCAGAACTGTGAATCGGTTTACAGTAACAACACAGATGTTAACTGCGTGCTGAATTCGTGGCCAATAACAGAGGAGATTGCTCTAATTTGTTCATTGCTCCATAAACTCAAATGAGAATCCCTAGAGGGAAGAAGTTCTTTTCGCGAAAAATTACTGGGAATCTTTGGATAACCGACATGTGCAACAGGCTGCAGAAAGATGGTACTGCCATCAAAATACAAGATTAGAGGAATTACGGCTGCCACGGATGAATAAGAACAGTCGCCTTTCTCTCGCTCTATCTGCCAGTGGACTTGGAAACGGATTGACTAACAATGGTACAGGGTACTCTTCACCATGTACCGTGTGGCGGCTTGCAGGGTATGTAGGTAGATATAGATATCGAATAATCATCCGGCAAACAAGCAGAAGGACATTGAAAATTTGAAGACTTCCACAGCAGGTGTGTCGATTCTAGCAGCATGTGTCTGAATTACAACGACGTCTGCTATCAGATTTTAGTTGACAAGTACTCTAAACATTGGTATAGTACACTTAGAGTTGTCACACTGCCGCATTGCAAGTGCTTTCTGGTGGCCCATGGTCAATCATTGTGCATTACTTTTTTTATTTTTTTTTCTGACTGGTAATTCCTCTCCTGTGTCAGGCTCTTCACCCCTAGTAGCAGTTGATTTGGAGCCTACGTGCTCAGCGATTTGCTGGATATATTCCAATCTCTTTCTTTTTCCTCGAGTTTATACCCACTACAATTACCTCTAGTACTATAGAAGTTATTCCACGATTTCTTAACAGATATTCTAGTCGCTTCTTATCGTCAGTGTTCCCCATATATTTCCTTAGTCGCCGATTCTCCGGAGAACCTCCTCGCCGACCGGGGTGGCTGAGCGGTTCTAGGCGCTACAGTCTAGAACCGCGCGACCGCTTCGGTCGCAGGTTCGAATCCTGCCTCGGGCATGACTGTGTGTAATGTCCTTAGGTTATTTAGGTTCAAGTAGTTCTAAGTTCTAGGGGATTGATGGCCTTAGAAGTTAAGTCCCATAGTACTCAGAGCCATTTGAACCAGAACCTCCTCATTTCTTACCTTATCAGCCTACTTAATTTTTCAACATTCTTCTGTAAACCACATCTCAGTTACTTCGATTCTCTCCTTTTCTGGTATTCTCATAGTCTGTGATTCACTATCATACAATGCTATGCTCCAAACGTACGCTCTCAGAAATCTCTTTCTCAGATGAAGACCTATGTTTGTACCAGTAGACTTCTCTCGGGCAGCAATACCCTTTTATCCAGTGCTAATCTGGCTTTTACGTCATTTTCCTGCCTAGGTCACAGAATTCCTTTAGTTCATCTACTCCGTGAGCAAAAATTATGATATTATGTTTCTCACTGTTCTCATTTCTGCTACTTCTCATAACTTTCGACTTTCTTCGATTTAGTCTCAGTCGATATCTTGTGCCCATTAGGCTGTACATTGCATTCAGAAGATCCTGTAATACTTCTTCACTTTCACTGAGGAGAAGAATGTCATCAGCGAATCTCATCATTTACATCCTTTCACTTTAAATTTTAATTCCACTCTTGAACCTTTCTTTCATTTCCGTCATTGCTTCTTCGATTTATAGTCTGAACAGTAGCGGCGAAATACTGAATCCCTGTTTACACCCTTTTTAATTCGAGCATTTCTTTCTTGGTCTTCCACTCTCGTCGTTGCCTCCTGTCTCTTGTACACAGTGTATATTACCTGTTTTCACTGTAGTTTTCTCCTATTTTTCTCAGAATTTCGAACCTCTTGTGCCTATCTAGACTGTCAAACGCTTTTTCCAGGGCAACTGATCCTATGAACGTGTCTTGATTTCTTTTAGTCTTGGTTCCATTATCGTCCTCAACGTCAGAATTACCTCTCTGGTGCCTTTGCCTTTTCTAAAACCAAACTGATCCTTATCTAACATCTTCATTTTCTTTTCCATTCTTCTGTATATAATTCTTGTCAGCGGCTTGGATACTTGAGCTTGTAAGCTGCCTTTGCGTTAATTTTCGCACTTTTCGGCTCTTACAATCTTCAGGATTGGGTGGCGGATGTTCTCCCTTAGTCCCATGGTATATGTCCTGTCTCAAAAATGATACACACCAACGTAAATAGTCGTTTTGTTGCCACTTTTAGAAATTTCTATGGAATGTTATACAGGGTGTCCGAAAAGACTTTCCCTGATTACGTAAATTGATAACTCAGGCTAGAAGTAAGACACAGACATGAAACTTGTGTCGAATTGTTTACAACTATCAAAGTTTTTTTCTGTTTTAGGTTCGAAGTACGTAAGTAGTGGATGAGGTGCAGTGCCCAAGATACGATGTTAACCAATCAGGAGAAGGCACAGTGTGTCCTTTGGTACCATGAGACACGATCACCAACCACAGTGCAGAGACACTTCCAGACTACATTTGGAAGGAATCCACCTGGTGTCAAGAGCATTAAAGCCTGGTATGAGAAGTTCAAGATCGGTTGCTGACCTTCCAACGTCTGGTCGACCAAGAACCTCAGCAGACAGTGTGGAAGCTGTAAGGCAGGCTTTTCTGCGAAGTCCGAAGAAATCGGTGCGCAGGGCCTCATGTGAATTGCAGATGCCAAAAAGCTCTCTCCATGACATTTTACACAAACGTTTATTGTTTCGTGCATGCAAAGTGCAAATCGTGCATGCCTTGTTGCCCAATGACAGTACAAGTCGATACGACTTTGCGGTCGAAATGCTATCACGTTTTGAGGACGATGATGGTAATCTCAGACGAATTGCCTTTTCCGACGAAGCGACCTTTTTTGTCAGTGGCGTAGTGAACTGCCATAATGTGCGCATTTGGGGTTCACAACCCACTGGCGAGGTCATGGAGTGCACCAGAGGCAGTCCAAATGTGAATGATTGGTGCGCGCTATTTTATTATCGGGCCATTCTTCTTCGCTGAGGCTACCATCACATCTGTAGTGTATCTGGACATGTTGCAACTGTATGCTGTTCCTCAGCTGCTTCAGTATCATCCCGATATCTTGTTTCAGCAAGACGGGGCACCGTCTCATTGGGGTTTGGACGTCCGTGCCTATCTCGATATGGCCTTTCCTGGGCGATGGATTTGTCGTGATGGGCCAACGGTTTGGCCTCCACGCTCTCCTGACATAACCCCATTAGAATTCTTTTTATGGGGTTATGCCAAGGACGAGGTCTACCGAACACGTGTACCAGATCTTGAAACCCTGCGGCAACGCATAACCACAGTCGTTGAATAGATCCCTCCAGTGATGTTGGCTAATGTGTGGACGATAATTGAATATCGCCTAGATGTGCTATGTGCTACCTAGGGTGCTCATGTAGAAGTTTACTGATGTGTGAAAAAAACTTTGATAGTTTGTAAACAATTAGACACCAGTTTCATATTTGTATCTTACTTATAGCATGAGTTATCAATTTATGTAATCAGGGAAAGACTTTTCGGACACCGTGTGTGTCTTTAGTCGCCGATACTCCGGAGGACCTCCTCATTTCTTTCCTTACCAGCCTACCTAAGTTTTCAACATTCTTCTGTAAACCACATCTCAGTTGCTTCGATTCTCTCCTTTTCTGGTGTTCTCATAGGCTATGATTCACTACCATACAATGATATGCTCCAAAAGTACGTTCTCAGAAATTTCTTCCTCAGATTAAGACCTATATTTGACACTAGTAGACTTCTCTCGGGCAGGAATACCCTTCCAGCCAGTCCTAGTCAGGTTTTTATGTCATCCTTGCTCCTCCTTCATTCTCCTGCTTAGCTTGCAGAATTCCTTAACTTCATCTCCTCCGTGAGCACAAATTATGATATTCAGTTTCTCGTTGTTCTCATTTCTGCTACTTCTCATTACTTTCGACTTTCTTCGATTTACTCCCAGTCGATATCTTGTACCCATTAGGCTGTACATTGCATTCAGAAAATCATGTAATACTTCTTCACTTTCATTGAGGAGAGGAATGTCATCAGCGAATCTCATAATTTACATCATTTCACTTTAAATTTTAATTCCATTCTTGAACCTTTCTTTCATTTCCGTCATTGCTTCTTCTATTTGTAGTCTGAACAGTAGGGGCGAAATACTGCATCCCTGTTTACACACTTTTTAGCTCGAGCACTTCTTTCTTGGTCTTCCAGTCTCCCTCGCTTGTTTTAGCCGAGCGGTCTGAGGGGCTGCAGTCATGGACTATGCGGCTGATCGCAGCGGAGGTTCGAATCCTCCCTCGGGCATGGGTGTGTGTGTTTGTCCGTAGGATAATTTAGGTTCAGTAGTGTGTAAGCTTAGGGATTGATGACCTTAGCAGTCAAGTCTCATAAGATTTCACACACATTTAAACATTTTTATCTTCCAGTCTTGTCGTTGCCTCCTGCCTCCTCTTGTACATTGTGTATATTACCCGTTTTCCACTGCCGTTTTCTCCTATTATTCTCAGATTCGAACCTCTTGCACCTTTCGACGTTGTCGAACCCATTTTTCCAGGTCGACAAATCCTATGACCGTGTCTTGTTTTTTTTTTTTTTAGTCTTGCTTCCATTATCGTCCTCAACGTTAGAATTACCTCCTGGTGCCTTTGCCTTTCCTAAACCCAAACTGATCCTCATCTAAGACCTTAATTTTCTTTTCCATTATTCTGTGTATAATTCTTGTCAGCGTCTTGGGTGCGTGAGTTGGTAAGCTGGCTACGCGACAATTGTCGCACCTGTCGGCTATTGCAATCTTCAGTAGTGGGTGGAGGATATTCACTGCAAGTCTCATGGTATGTGTCCAGTCTCAAAAATGATACACATCAACGTGAGTAGTCGATCTGTTGCCTCTTTTAGAAATTCCGATGGTAATGTTTTATATCTCTCCTGCCTTATTTGCTTCAAAAATGGCTCTGAGCGGTATGGGACATCATCTAGGTCATCAGTCCCCTAGACTTAATAGCACTACGTCTTCAGGCCACGAATGGCCTACCGGGATCATCCGACCGCCGTGTCATCCTCAGTGGAGGATGCGGATAGGAGGGGCGTGGGGTCAGCATACCGCTCTCCCGGCCGTTATGATGGTATTCTTGACCGAAGCCGCTACTGTTCAGTCGAGTAACTCCTCAATTGGCATCACGAGGCTGAGTGCACCCCGAAAAATGGCAACAGCGCATGGCGGACTGGATGCTCACCCATCCAAGTGCCGACCACGCCCGACAGCACTTAACTTTGGTGATCGCACGGGAACCGGTGTATCCACTGCGGCAAGGCCGTTGCCCCCCCCCCTCCCCCTAGACTTAGAACTATTTAAACCTAACTATCCTAAGGACATCACACACATCATGGCCGAGGTAGGATTCGAACCTGCGACCGTAGTAGCAGCGCGGTTCCGGCCTGAAGCGCCTAGAACCACTCGGCCACAAAGGTCGTCCCTTATTTGGCCTCAAGTCTTCCTAAAACACTTTAAATTCTGATTGTAATACTGATTGTCTCTTCTATATGGAGTCTTGTTTCCAAAATATAAAATCTTGTCTCCTTCGGACAGTTCGCTGGCCGCACCCTCACCAGTATTCCATTGCGATTACCGCAAAGTGTCCCTCCTGGGGCGCCGCGTCCCCCGCTAAAATCCTGCCAGCCGCCCTGCGAGCCGCTACACGGCTGAGGGAGGCCCGCTAATTTCCTAAATGAGTCTCGGCGTCGTCGCCGACGTCGGCGGCGACTCGCGGCTAAAAGCCGGTGTTTATTGCGGCCGCATTAGGCCGCCTGCCGTCCCGCCTCCCCGCCTCCACCCCCCCCCCCCTCCCCCCGCCCCTCCTAATGATCGCCGAGGCCGGAGCCCTGCCGGCCTTTACTATATTTTCATTAGTCGCGTTCGCATCTGCCGGCGCTGCGCGACACGCCACGCCACGCACAATAGTTCGTTACCCCTTGCCTCGCCTCGCCTCGCCTTACCTCGCCTTCCCTTCGCTTCCCCGGAAGTTGGCGAGTGAGTTCCCCGGGAGCAGCTGCTCGCGACCCACTGCATTACGCATTAATACCTCCGGCGGCGCCTGCTGCCCGCGCGCCACTCCGCTCCCGCTGCTCCTGTGTCGGGACACAGCATGCGTTACATCGCCGCTGCAATTTTCGCGAGCTTCCTACATTATATCTCATACCATTAGCGCAGGCAGACTGTTAGTTCCCAAATACACCCCTGCCTCGAGCGTCTGCGTACTCCGCATGAACTCCGCCTTAAGCTATACCTGCCGTGCGGTTAACAAAGGCACTCGTGTCGTCAGTCTGCTGCCACAGCCCATTAACGCCAAATTTCGTCTTGCTGTCCTAAAGGAAACGTTCGTCGTAGGTCCTACATTGTTTTCAGCGGTTATTTCAGACAGTGTTGTTTGTCTGATAGCACTGAGAGCTCTACGCATACGCTGCTGCTCTCGGTCGTTAAGTGAAGACCGTCAGCCATTGTGTTCTCCGTGGTGAGAGGTGATGCCCGAAATTTGGTATGCTCGCCACACTCTTAACACTGCGGATCTCGAAGTATTGAATTCATTATCGATTTCCGAAATGGAATATTAAAAAAAATGGTTCAAATGGCTCTGAGAACTATGGGACGTAACTTCTGAGGTCATCAGTCCCATAGAACTTAGAACTACTTAAACCTTACTAACCCAAGGACATCACGCACATCCATGCCCGAGGCAGGATTCGAACCTGCGTCCGTAGCGGTCACGCGGTTCCTGGCTGTAGCGCCTAGAACCCCTCGGCCAGTCCGGCCGGCTAATGGAATATCCTATGCGCCTAGCTTCAGCTACTATTCCGCTCTCAAAATCTGTTAATTTCCGTCGTGCGGCCATAGCTCCACCAATGCACTCCCCTTTAAGCGATATTACCGCCATCTCTATATGTGCATATCGCTCTTACATGACTCGTCAACTCAGTGTAGACTCCAAGGCAGTCCATGTCTTACGACAACATCGAAGTAGAATGAGATTTTCACTCTGCAGCGGAGTGTGCGCTGATAAGAAACTTCCTGAGAGATTAAAACTGTGTGCTGGACCGAGACTCGAATTCGGGACCTTTCCCTTTCGCGGGCAAGTGCTCAATCATCTCAGCTACCCAAGCACGACCCACGGTCTTACATCTGCCAGTACCTCACCTCCTACCTTCCTGACGTTACAGAAGCTCTCCTTCGAACCTAGCAGAACTAGCACTCCTGAAAGAAAGTAGATTGCGGTGACATGGCTTAGCCACAGCCTGCGAGTGGTTTCCAGAATGAGATTTTCACTCTGCAGCGGAGTGTGCGCTGATATGAAACTTCCTGCAGATTAAAACTGTGTGCCGGACCGAGACTCGAACTCGGGACCTTTGCCTTTCGCGGGCAAGTGCTTTACCACCTGAGCTACCCAAGCACGACTCACGCCCCGTCCTCATAGTCTTATTTACGCCAGCACCTCGCCTCCTACCTTCCAAACTTCACACAACTATCACTCCTGCTTGGTTCGCAGGAGAACTTTTGTAAGGTTTTGTTTGTTTATAGCTAAATGCCTGCAGCCCTGGTACACAGCCGGCCGGTGTGGCCGAGCGGTTCTAAGCGCTTCAGTCCGCAATCGCGCGACTGCTACGGTCGCAGGTTCGAATCCTGCCTTGGGCATGGATGTGTGTGATGTCCTTAGGTTTAAGTAGTTCTAAGTTCTAGGGGACTGATGACCTCAGATGTTAAGTCCCATAGTGCTCAGCGCCATTTGTACCATTTTTGAACCTGGTAAACACTGAAATTTCCATACCAGAACACCCTAACACGTAGCTTTCTTTGGGTGATCTCCTGGATTGTTTGATGCGACATGACACGAATTCCTCTCCTGTGCCATCCTGTTCTTCACACAGTAGCACAGCACTCAACGTCCTCAATTGTTTCTTAGGTATGTTCCGATATCTGTTTTCCTCTAGAGCTTCTACTCTCTACAGCTTCATCTGCTACCTTTTCCTATTTCTTAATGTCATTACACGCGTCCAGTCATCCTGTCCATTCCTGTCAGTGTCTCCCGTACGTTCCTCCTTCCGCCTGTTCTCTGGACAAACTACTCGTTCCTCATCATCTTACCAGTGCATCTAATTTTCACCACCCTGCTGTAGCAGCACACTTCTAACGCTACAATCGCCTTCGTTCCCGGATTTCGTACTGTCCACGGTTCACTTCCATACAGTGCTCTGCTGAAACACACATTCTCAGAAATACCCACTTCAAATAATTCAGAACGTTGCTGTGCCAGTCTGTATCTTTGTCCTCTTTTCTTTCAATGTAGCGGAATTTCTTCGCTTCATTTACCTTGTAACATGCATCTACACCTATGTCGCTGCTACACAATTTATACTCCAGTGCTTGGCAGGAGTTTCATGGAATCACATTTAGTGCCTCAACCATTCATTCTAGGCGCGCAGTCCGGAACCGTGCGACTGCTACGGTCGCAGGTTCGAATCCTGCCTCGGGCATGGATGTGTGTGATGTCCTTAGGTTAGTTAGGTTTAAGTAGTTCTAAGTTCTAGGGGACTTATGACCACAGCAGTTGAGTCCCATAGTGCTCAGAGCCATTTGAACCATTTTTTTCAACCATTCAAATTTTGAATAGCACGTGGCAAAAATGAACACCAACATATTTCTCCACTATCATTCTCAGTTTTTATGTTAAATATATACCTAATCTCATTTATGTTATTACTCTAATGGTTACTTTTATCTTTCTTCAGTTTCCTCCCAGTCCTTGATGTATGGTCATTATATCGTTTCTCCCATTTTAAAGGTCCCACAATTCTTCATTTTCGCTCAGAATAGCGATGTCCTCAGCGAATCTTATAACTGAAATGTTTTCACCCTAACTTTTAATACCGTTTCTGAATCTTTCTTATACTTTAGTTATTGTTTCTTCGCTGTATAGATTGAACAGTATAGGCTGAAGGCTACGTCCCTGGCTGGCACCATCTATAATCCGAGCATTTGTTCTTGTCCTGCTATTCTTATTCTTCTGTCTCAGTTCTTATACTTAATAGTATATTATCCGTGTTTCCATTTACAGAGAAGCCTTCTAGTATGAAACTTAGCCCTTAATGTGTGGAAAAATTTACTAAAAATCTACATAAGGAGCACATCATTGTACGATACTGAATCATGGACCGTGAAAAAGCGGAGAAGAAGGGGATGTAAGCGTTTAAAAGGTGGTGCTACACAAGGACGTAGAAAATTTGATGAAATGATGAGAGAAGGACTGAGGAGAATCGATGAAAGAGAACTTACGGGAAACACTGATTAAACAGGGTGATAGGAAACGTGTTAAGGCATCAGGAATTAACTGTCATGGTAGTAGAGGGAACTGTACACGAAAAACTGTAGGGGGAGATGCAGATTTGAATATATAATCAAGTGTGCAAGTGTTATTTTGAGATGAAGAGTGATAGCAGAAAATTCGGAAATTAAGGAGATAAGACCTGAATAAATTGAAAGAACAAATTGTTTTCAGAGGTTTCAATTGGGCATGCCAACAACTGATCATAACAAGAGAAAGGAATAGAGAAACTTAGAGACGGATTGGTGAAGGCACCGGAAGATCGGATAGGCAAAAAGACAGGGCTTAGTAACAATCCTTGGATAACACAGTGCAACCTAGCCTATGGTGGCGGCAGCTCTCCTTCTGCCGAACGATTAAAAAGTCATAGCCACCACACCGAGGAGATGCCACGTTTATCAAAAGCGCAAGTAAATCTGACATTCATGAACAGTGGCCCCTGTGTGGATCACCTAATGAGTTGACTAACTTAACATAAAATTAATTTAATTCCTTCAAACCCACAAGAAAATAAATGACATCATAGGGAATGAGGATGGGTGTTGTTGAAACATTAATAACAAGGACCTATGGTATCACAAAGACATTTATTAGCTAATATCAAGATCAAGAGAGAACAAACATATAAACAGAAACTTCAACTATACAACATTTCATTAACACAGACTCAGGTTGGTTCGCAATAGACTTTGGGGAACCTAACTGGAATTCAAGTGTGAATGAGACTGGCTGCTGCGAGTGGAAGAATGCCAATCTAGACAAGCACACTCTGCTGTATCGTTCCACTGATTGATCTCTCTCGTCAAAATATAATTGAGAGTGCAATGGACACTGGGAGTGACTACTGCAAATACAAGGCTGCTATGAAAAAGATGGCCGCCAAAACGATCGATAGGCTTCTGAATTTGCAGAAGCTGTGCAACGTTACCGATATAGCAGATGAAAGACGAGATGCGGTCGTCTGCTTATGGACGCTGCCGAAGCTGCAAGGTTCTGTGGGGTGTCGTACTGTGAGGGATGAACCCACGTCCACCGGTGATTGTCTCCCATCCTCGAAAATATAAAGTTTCGCCCGGGTGTCTGGACATATTCACAACTAACTGTTCTGACCATAGAAATGGAAGAGCTCTAGCGACTGTACTCCGAAACGATCGAGAAGTAAGTCCTCTCCTCTCCCATTGCTCACAATCTTCCTAAAAATATTCGTTCCCCCCGATGTGCTTGAATGAACCTATCATGGCCCAGCGGTGGTTACCGTGCCAATCACGTTTTCTAGCAAGGAGATCCAATCTTCCTCAAACAATCACTGCATTGCAGTACACATTCTGTTCTCTGAAAAAACACCACACAATGCCTGCAGGTCCTGCAGCCAAATCCCCGGAGCATTTCACAAGGTGCGGGAAGCTTCCTAGTGAAAACGAGCTTCTGCTAAAAAGATTTGGTGGGCGCCGTTTTGGCGAGCCGCAACGGCATCTAATAAATGCGACATTCAGAGAAATTCGTCGTCCTGCCGCATAAGGTACGCTGTTCTTGTAATAATCACATTAGCCCAGCGCAACCCCAACGCCGCTTCACCTGGACCTTCAACGGGATAAGGCGACCAGATTCCCACACCAAGTCCACCCGCTAATAAAGCAGTTACGCCAGTGCCAGGATGCCTGGCACCGCCAGTTTCTAAAAAGTGTCATTTCGCATTCAGCCACGGTGTTCCCTCCCTCTTGCTTCGGCTGCTAGCGGAACAAGCCCAACCGCCAGAATGGCGGCCCCTGAACCACTGCCCTGCAGGGCCCACGGCCAGTTTTGGTGACTACACTTGTAGGTTAGCAATGAGAAGGTTCCGCGAACTACCCTGCTGCTCCGGGAAAGTTCAAAGCTGCCCCTTATGCAATGGTCACCTCCAGCGTCCAAAAATCTGTCTCTATAGCTGAGTTTAATTCTACTGTTGCTACTCAAGTCATGCAAATACTCTGAGATCAATCAGTGGGTTACCGTAACCCTAATAGTCTATCAGACTAATATCATTCAGGTATAATTTAGATATTGAAGATTAATTACCAAAAAACAGAATACTTGACTAATGATTCAGATGAGCTATACATTGAAGGAATGAAAATCAAAAAGATAAACACTTTCTGTTATTTGGGATCCATTTTAGAAATCGAGGGAAAATCAGAGTCAGAAATCAATAAAAGATTAGTAGCGGACGGAGGGTCATTGGGATGCTTAACTCAGTCTTATGGAGCAGGAATGTAATGAGCAGTATTGGAGCACTACTGAAAACGATATATCACACTCAAGGCCGCACCGAAGAGCGTTCAATTTTGATGCGAGATAATACAGGATTCCACGTCTTGCTAAGAGGAAACCCATTGTGTCTGTTGATTAAATTATCAACCAACCTAATTTCAATCGCCTCTTTATAGACACTGTTCCAGAAACCGAAAATGTTGGCAACTACCACAGTTTCATCACATTTCATACTGTGTCCCTCATTTAAGCAATGTTCTGCTACTGCCGATTTTTCCGGCTGTTTTAGCCTCGAATGACGGCGATGTTCCACACACCTGTCATGCACTGTGCGAATCGAACGGCCAATGTTAGCTTTCCCACATTGACATGGAATTTTGTACACCCCGGGTTTCCTAAGCCCCAAATCATCTTTCACAGAGCCGAGCAGAGCCCTAATCTTAGAAGCTGGACGGAACACATTTTTAATGTTGAAATTCCTTAAATTTAGTCCAATCTTAAACTAAAAGCCTCCAGCATAAGGAAGAAAGGCCACCGATCTATGTTCCTCTTCATACACCTCCGGAGATGGTCCAAACTCCATAGCCCGACGAATCTGCTTCTCGGAGTATCCATTTGCCTAAAAAACAGCTATCAAATGCGCAAGTTCTTGGCTTAAGGTGTCCGCGTCGGAAATGGCATATGCTCTCCGTACCAAAGTTCTGAGGACGCCACTGCGTTGGTGTGGTGGATGACAACTTTTAGGATGCAGATAACAATCTGTGTGCGTCGGTTTTCGGTGAACCATCCGGTTTTTTTATAAACCATAACGTCTAAAAATGGAAGCATTCCATCATTTTCAACCTCCATAGTGAAATTGATGCTGGGATAAAGACAGTTGAAGTGCTCCAAAAATCTATTAAGGGCATCACGTCCGTGCAGCCAGACCAAAAATGTATCATCCCCATATCTCCAGAAGCACGTTGGTTGCATCGCTGAAGTCCTCAGTGCTACATCCTCGAAGTCCTCCATAAATAAATTGGCGACTATGGGTGATAAAGGACTACCCATAGCCACTCCGTCATTCAGTTCAAAAATGTTACCGTTAAATAAAAAATACGTGTATGTTAGCACATGACGACAAAGCTTAACTAGCTCTTCATCCAGTTTTTCTCTGATCAAACTAAGGGACTCTTCCAGAGGAACTCGTGTTAAAAGGGATACCACTTCGAAACTCACTAATAGATCTGAAGGACTCAACTTCAAAGATCCCAATCGTCGAATAAAATCCACCGAACTGGAGATATGGTGTTCACACTTGCCAACGAATGGAATGAGAACAGATGATAAATACTTTGCTAGGTTATAAGTGAGTGCACCCAAATTACTAACAAAAGACCTTCATTATGCAACTTAGGCAGACCATACAACCTAGGCGGAACGGCAGCACCAGGATGAAGTTTCTTACGCAAATCTTCCGACAACCCACTCTTTTTCAACAGAGAAAGCTTTTTGCTGTGACAGGGTACTATGACAGAACACATGTTACGAAACACCTGGCGGGAACTGGAATACCGCCTCGACATTCTCCGAGCTTCCGAGCTACCGAGGGAGCACACGTTGAGGTTTACTAACTGAAGTAGTTAAAAAAAAACTAGTGACACTAACCTATGAAACAGCATCAAAGGTAACTTATTAAACTTATTATGTCAAACGGTTATTCTCTTATAAATTTTTTCTAACCAGGGCAAGACTTTGAACTCACCCTGTACTACACTACTGGCCATTGAAATTGCTACACCACGAAGATGACGTGCTACAGACGCGAAATTTAACCGACTGGAAGAAAATGTAGTGATATGCAAATGATTAGCTTTTCAGAGCACCCACACAAGGTTGGCGCCAGTGGCGACACCTACAACGTGCTGACATGAGGAAAGTGTCTAACCGATTTCTCATACACAAACAGCAGTTGACCGGCGTTGACTGGTGAAACGTTGTTGTGAGGCCTCGTGTAAGGAGGAGAAATGCGTACCATCACGTTTATGACTTTGATAAAGGTCGGATTGTAGCCTATCGCGATTGCGGTTTATCGTATCGCGACATTGTTGCTCGCGTTGGGCGAGATCCAATGACTGTTAGTAGAATATGGAATCGGTGGGTTCAAGAGGGTAATACGGAACGCTGTGCTGGAACCCAACGGCCTCGTGTCACTAGCAGTCGAGATGACAGGCATCTTATCCGCATGGCTGTAACGGATCGTGCAGCCACGTCTCGATCGCTGAGTCAACAGATGGGGACGTTTGCAAGACAACAACCATCTGCACGAACAGTTCGATGACGTTTGCAGCAGCATGGACTATCAGCTCGGAGACCATGGCTACGGATACCCTTGACGCTGCATCACAGACTGGAGCGCCTGCGATGGTGTACTCAACGACGAAACTCGGTGCACGAACGGCATAACGTCATTTTTTCGGATGCATCCAGGTTCTGTTTACAGCATCATGATGGTCTCATCCGTGTTTGGCGACATCGCGGTGAACGCACATTGCAAGCATGTATTCGTCATTGCCATACTGGCGTGTCACCTGGCGTGATAATATGGAGTGTCATTGGTTACACTTCTCGTTCACCTCTTGTTCGCATTGACGGCACTTTGAACAGTGGACGTTACATTTCAGATGTGTTACGACCTGTGGCTCTACTCTTCATTGGATCCCTGCGAAACCCTACATTTCAGCAGGATAATGCACGACCGCATGTTGTAGGTCCTGTACGGGTCTTTCTGGGTACAGAAAATGTTCGACTGCTGCCCTGGCCAGCACCTTCTCCAGAACTCACACCAACTGAAAACGTCTGGTCAATGGTGGCCGAGCAACTGGCTCGTCACAATACGCCAGTCACTACTCTTGATGAACTGTGGTATCCTGTGGAAGCTGCATGGGCAGCTATACATGTACACGCCATCCAGGCCCTGTTTGACTCAATGCCCAGGCGTACCAAGGCTGTTATTACGGCCAGAGGTGGTTGTTCTGGGTACTGATTTCTCAGGATCTATGCGCCCAAATTTCGTGAAAATATAATCACATATCGGTTCTAGTATAATATATTTGTCCAATGAATACTCGTTTATCATCTGCATTTCTTCTTGGTGTAGCAATTTTAATGGCCAGTAGGGTACTCTGCCACGTCTGGAGCTATATGGAATGATAGGTGCATGAGTTTCACGCTACTTCTGTCATGCTACAAACTGAGAAATATCGACAGGGGGAAATTACGAAAAGCACATATCCATCTCAATGCTGCCCCGAAAGAAGCCAATGTCACATATCTCCTTTCACGAGGGCAATCAGTAGGGCACCCAGTTCATCTGCCTACCGTGACACTGAGCTCAATGGCTCGCAGGCGCACCTGATATTCAGTTTTGGAAGGCCGTGCCATTGGAAATCTGCTGGAAATATATATACAACGCAAAGCATTTACAATTTTTGTCAGGAATCGCTTCCTAAAAATATATAGCTAACCTGAACATTAGATCGCTTTCTGATGACTGGAGTTTAACTTATCACCTACATCGACATCATTAGAGGCGAAACACTAGCTCAGACTGACAAATGTTTAAATCTTTTGTGAACTTGTTAAAGGATCCACAGTTTCAAGCCGTCAAATATGTCTGATCGAAACACTCCTGTTTGGATGTTCTCTAATTTACAGCAATTGTCAGAGTGATTTAGAACCCTTGAGGGAACTTGTAAGCTCTGCTCTCTAAAAACACATATTGTTAGCAGTAAGTTGCGTAAATTTGGATGTTTCAGACCATGTCGTAAGAAAGACCTCCCAGTCCTTAATATGCACTTCCTAGCAGTTGTTGCCTGGCGGCTCTGTCTGTGGTGCTGTTTTCCAGGAAC
Organism: Schistocerca gregaria; assembly: GCF_023897955.1. NCBI lineage: Eukaryota > Metazoa > Arthropoda > Insecta > Orthoptera > Acrididae > Schistocerca > Schistocerca gregaria. The sequence goes on along the minus strand of NC_064923.1, from coordinate 650,574,714 downwards.
ATCTGCCAGTATCGTGCGCGGATGGAGATGATATCAGTGTAGGTCGCAGACTGTGAAAATCATTCCAAATTGGGATGTGGCACTTCAGTTTTGTTACTGTCGGACGCATTTGGTCCACGATGGCGTCGGCCTTGCGTCTACATCTCGACGGGTGTTGTGGTCTACTGGCGTTCGCTATAGATCTTTAAATAAATAAAAATCATTCCTACGCTACTATAAATATTACGAAACAGCTTCAGGTGTGATGTTGGAATTCACAGAAGTTGGGGCGGATGGTATCCAATCTCTAACGGCTTAGCAAGCCGCATTTGTTTCTATATACAAACGTTCCTGCACTATCCTATTCCACATCATACAAAAACATTGTTGATTGTTTCATCATCGTGATAATCTACACATGTCTTTGAATGGCTACCTTGAATAGCAGCTGACAGGGGTTAGCTGGATGGCACTGAAACGTAACTGAAGCGTTATGCACCCTCCTTTACCTATAAGTGACACCTAGCTTGATGTATGTGTGTGTACATGTGTGTGTATGTGTATATGTAGCTCTGTATTAGAGAACATTGCTGGTAATCAGATGTCATGGTGCTGGAATATTAAGGACGTCACATTACAGACAATTAAGAGATCAGTTCTAACATTAGACTGTGCTTAAATGGAAAATTGTGCAGTCGGTTTAGGTGGGAGTACACAGACCTCATCAGACAATAGACAGCTAACTGTATTTCAGACTACAGGTATACACACATCGTTGTAGGTAATCTTCTGCCCGTCAGCCAGGTATGCAAGCACTGTGTGAGTTCAAGTGGTGCGTTGTACCCTTGCAGATAATCCACACCATGCTCCTGAGTGTGCAATCAGCTACTGTCCAGGTGCTGTGCTGAGGGGAGATGGGGGTGAGTTGTTGTCGTCAGTATGAGCGACAACGGCTCTGCACGGCATACTTCACGTGATGCGGTGCAAACTTTGAACACAGACCAATGCGACTGGCAAATGTATGAAAAAAAGTTGCAAGAGCATACCTTCGCCGTTCGTGTCCTACATACAGACAGCAGCAGCAGTTGTTTGACAAGTATGCACATGCACCAATGATCTACAGAATTTTAAACTTAGGATAACTGCTACACTTCTTAAATCATGTTGGTTGCATCAATGTATTTCTCATCACTTGAAACTTAGGTTAAGTAATTTTTTTTTAGTGACTGCGATTTTAAACTTAAGAGAATTGGATTGCTTTATTCTTAACTTAGGGTGACAATTGTTTAAACATTCAAACTGTCACGTCTGATGGATGGGGAAAATTCTTCAGATGTTAAATATAAATGTGATGTTACCGATCCCACCATAAATGTTCTGAATGTAGCGCAGGTGAATTTAAATTTTGGCAAGTAATTTTTGCAAGTAATTTGGCATAACTTTAATGGACTTTTGAATTTCCCGCAGTCTTACACTTAGGAGAGGATTCCAAAATTAGAACACACATGTAGTCTGACAACCACGTAGACTAGGCCAGTACCTCAGAGGATGCGTTCTTGGATTTTAGTTATCTGCCAGCCATGTAGACAGTGCCATTATCCTGAGATCCGCCACCTTAGATTCTGATGTCGCAGAGCTGGGAAATCTGACAACTATGCAGGTTGGGCCAATATCTAGCGGGCTGCCATCTTGGATGTAAGTGATTTAGAAAGCATGTAGACAGTATTCTTAGGTCCGCCATCTTGGATTCTGTACTTAGCAGACAAAGTCCACTTCGATCCTTAGGACGATGTCCACTCCTCACCAACAACTACCCCACCTCCACAGTGATGTCATGGATGGGAGGTATACTACTTCGAGAACCATTTGACAGGGCACTGAAAAGACCTCTAGCACCATTGGGCTATTTTGAATTTTTGAATTTTATGCCATTTTATAGATAGGGCAATTGGCCTTTGTGAGATGGGTGGGGGCAGGGTGGGAAGGGGGGAGACTGGAAACAACTTATTCTATCATCGATGACATCATGAGGGAAAGGGGAACCTGGCAACAACGCAGAAGGGTCACAATGCCCTCACCTCCATTACTGATAAAAACTCAAAGCACAGATTGGGAAGCCAGTACAGTGCAAAGAAGAGAAAGCTGAAAGGTGTATGGATACACAGAAGTGCTACACAAGCAAAGTGAACTACAAAATATTGTAGAAAAGGAAGAAGAATTGCATTAAAATGGGATGGGAGATATACTGCCTCGAGGACAATTTGATAAAGCACTGAAAACCCAGACTGAAACGAGGCCTTTAGAATGTCCACATTCCCATACAATTATTGAGATCGTTGGGAGAGCCAGGCATGACTAAACTATTCCACTTAATAGGCAGTAAGTATGAGATAGCCAAAATTTCCTCGACCTCCAAGAAGAATGTAATAATTCCAATTCAAATGAAGGCAGTGCTGACAGCTGTTAATATTACTGAATCCTAGAAAACTTGTGACACAAATTACTTACAGAAGAATGGAAAAGCTCGTAGAAGCCAACTTCAGGGAACATCAGTTTGGATTCCGAAGAAATGTAGGAACCCGTGAAGGAATATTGACGATATGACTTATCTTAGAATATAGGTTAAAAAGGTGAAATGTATTTGTACCATTTGTAGATTTACAGAAAGTTTTTGCCAATGTTGATTGGAATGTTCTCTTTGAATATCCGAAGATAGCAGGAATAAAACATAGGTAGCAAAAGGTTAGTTCCGGCGGAGGTTCGAGTCCTCCTCTGGCATGGGTGTGTGTGTTTGTACTTAGGATAATTTAGGTTAAGAAGTGTATAAGCTTAGGGACTGATGACCTTAGCAGTTAAGTCCCATAAGATTTCACACATATTTGAACATTTTTTAGCAAAAGGGTATCCACAACTTGCACAGCAAACACTTTGTAGCTGAAAGAGTCGAAGGACATGTAAGGGAATCATCAGTTAAGGAGGGAGTGAGATAGAGTTGCAACCTATGTGAAATGTTATTCAATTTGTGTGTTGAGCAAACTCTGAAGGAAACCAAGGAGAAAGATACAAAGGTAGTTATAGTTTAGGGCGAAAACTAAAAACTTTGAGGTTTGCTGATTGGATGGTAATTCTGTCAGAGACGACAAAGGACTTGGAAGAGCAACTGAACGAAATAGATAATGTGTTAAAAAGAGAAGATGAAGAGCAAGAGAAGTACAACAATATTAATGGAACGTAGTCGAATTAAATAAGACGATGCTGAGGGAATTAGATCAGGAAATGAGACACTAAAAGTGGTAGAGGCATTCTGATATTTGAGCAGCAAAATCATTTATGATCGAAGCAGAGGGACTAAGTAATGCAACTCGGCAGCAGGAAGACAATCGTCCATGAAAAATGGAAAAGTGTTAGCTTAGATAAATTTAAATATTAGAAATTTTTTCTGTAGGGGTTTGTCTGGAATGCAGTCATGTACTGCAGCGAATTGAGGACGGCCAACAGGTTAGGAAAGGACAATTTCTAAAATGTGCCGCTTGAGGAGAACGCTGAAGATCAGATAGGAATGTCGGATAATTAATGAGGAGGTAATGTATCGAATTATGAAAACGGAATTTGACAAACGTCAAACTAGCACAAAGTGTATTACATTCTTGGAGAACAAATGATTGGCATTTCACTGCAAACACACGGTGTAGTTAGGAGCAACGCCATCCACATTCTGTACTGTAAGGAAAGATTACGTCGCAGATTACTCATTTTTAAATGCCATTCAACATCTCAGGGGCCCTGCATGACTAGCGATTGACAGGACTGACATTTTATTCGCCGTGCCATGCAGCCACAGACACGTGTCGCACTCACAGTCAGAATTCGTGTATGTTTGTAGCAGTACAATATTATCCACACGAAAAGTACGATGACGTCTAGAGCATCACTCATTTTAGGCATTGTGGCCACTGTTGCGGCTTCCCTTGACGGGGCAGCAGATAGGGAGACGCACAGGGAGCGGTGCAACTAACTGTACGCTGGATTTGCTACACGTTGTTTGCTCTTACGAGTTCTGGGTCTGCGTGATCATCACAATGGACGCTTCTGTGTGCGGAGGCTCCGAGGAGAATGAACGTTGCGAGAGTCACATTTATCATCGTCGTACAGGCCTACTACCTGACATGATGGTATGGGATACCATTGAATACACAACGCGGAGGCACGTGATTTGCATTGCTAGTAATTTGGACAGAAGCCGTTATGTTTCTGACGAGCTATGGCTGGTGGCTCTGCCTTGTCTTCGATGTTTCTGTGACGTTATCTTTCTATAAGATAATGCAAGACCTCGAGGTTCCCGTGCTGTTGTGGTCTTCAGTCTGAAGACTGGGTTGATGCAGTTCTCCATGCTACTCTATCCTGTGCAAGTCGCTTCACTTCCGAGTAACTGCTGCAACTACTTCCACCTGAATCTACTTGCTATATTTATCTATTGGTCTTCCTCTACGATTTTTATCACCATAGACTTCCCTCCAGGAGTAAATTGGTGATCCTTTGCTGTCTCAGAATGTGTCCTACCAACCTATCCTTTCTTCTGGTAAGGTTGTGCCACAAATATATTTCCTTCCCATTTCTATTCAGTACCTCCTCATTAGTTATGTGAGCTATCCATCTAATCTTCAATAGTTGTCTGTAGCACCACATTTCAAAAACTTCTATTCTCTTCTTGTCTAAATTTTTTATCGTCCATGTTTCACTTCCATACACTGCTACAGTCCATACAAATACTTTCAGAAATGACTTCCCAATACTTAAATCTACACTCGATGTTAAAAATTTCTCTTCTTCAGAGACGCTTTTCTTGTCATTGCCAGTCAACATTTCATATCCTCCCTACTTCGATCATCACCAGTTATTTTACTGCACAAATAGAAAAACTCATCTGCTACTTTAAGTGTCTCGTTTCCTAATATAATTCCCTCAGTATCACCTGATTTAATTCGACTACATTCCATTATCCTCGTTTTTCATTTCTTAATGTTCATCTTATATCCTGCTTTGAAGATACTGTTCATTCCGTTCAGCTGCTTTTCCAGGTCCTTTGCTGTCTGTGACAGAATTACAATATCGTCGGTAAATCTCGAAGTTCTTATTTCTTCTCCATGGACTTTACTTCCTGCTCCAAGTTTTTCTTTTGTTTCCTTTACTACTTGATCAATATAAAGAGTGAATAACATACGGGATAGGGTGCAAACCTGTCTAACTCCCTTCGCAACCACTCCTTCCCTCTCATGCCGCTCGACTCTTACAACTGCCATCTGGTTTCCGTACAAATTGTAAACAGCCTCTCACTCCCTGTATTTAACCCCTGCCACCCTTAGAATCTGAAAGAGAGTATTCCAGTCAACATTGTCAAAAGTTTTCTCAAGTCTACAAGTGCTATAAACTACACTCCTGGAAATGGAAAAAAGAACACATTGACACCGGTGTGTCAAACCCACCATACTTGCTCCGGACACTGCGAGAGGGCTCTACAAGCAATGATTATGCGCACGGCACAGCGGACACACCAGGAACCGCGGTGTTGGCCGTCGAATGGCGCTAGCTGCGCAGCATTTGTGCACCGCCACCGTCAGTGTCAGCCAGTTTGCCGTGGCATACGGAGCTCCATCGCAGTCTTTAACACTGGTAGCATGCCGCGACAGCGTGGACGTGAACCGTATGTGCAGTTGACGGACTTCGAGCGAGGGCGTATAGTGGGCATGCGGGAGGCCGGGTGGACGTACCGCCGAATTGCTCAACACGTGGGCGTGAGGTCTCCACAGTACATCGATGTTGTCGCCATTGGTCGGCGGAAGGTGCACGTGCCCGTCGACCTGGGACCGGACCGCAGCGACGCACGGATGCACGCCAAGACCGTAGGATCCTACGCAGTGCTGTAGGGGACCGCACCGCCACTTCCCAGCAAATTAGGGACACTGTTGCTCCTGGGGTATCGGCGAGGACCATTCGCAACCGTCTCCATGAAGCTGGGCTACGGTCCCGCACACCGTTAGGCCGTCTTCCGCTCACGCCCCAACATCGTGCGGCCCGCCTCCAGTGGTGTCGCGACAGGCGTGAATGGAGGGACGAATGGATACGTGTCGTCTTCAGCGATGAGAGTCGCTTCTGCCTTGGTGCCAATGATGGTCGTATGCGTGTTTGGTGCCGTGCAGGTGAGCGCCACAATCAGGACTGCATACGACCGAGGCACACAGGGCCAACACCCGGCATCATGGTGTGGGGAGCGATCTCCTACACTGACCGTACACCTCTGGTGATCGTCGAGGGGACACTGAATAGTGCACGGTACATCCAAACCGTCATCGAACCCATCGTTCTACCATTCTTAGACCGGCAAGGGAACTTGCTGTTCCAACAGGACAATGCACGTCCGCATGTATCCCGTGCCACCCAACGTGCTCTAGAAGGTGTAAGTCAACTACCCTGGCCAGCAAGATCTCCGGATCTGTCCCCCATTGAGCATGTTTGGGACTGGATGAAGCGTCGTCTCACGCGGTCTGCACGTCCAGCACGAACGCTGGTCCAACTGAGGCGCCAGGGGGAAATGGCATGGCAAGCCGTTCCACAGGACTACATCCAGCATCTCTACGATCGTCTCCATGGGAGAATAGCAGCCTGCATTGCTGCGAAAGGTGGATATACACTGTACTAGTGCCGACATTGTGCATGCTCTGTTGCCTGTGTCTATGTGCCTGTGGTTCTGTCAGTGTGATCATGTGATGTATCTGACCCCAGGAATGTGTCAATAAAGTTTCCCCTTCCTGGGACAATGAATTCACGGTGTTCTTATTTCCATTTCCAGGAGTGTATGTGTGCCTTTCTCTTCTATGACAAGTCGTAGGGTCAGTATTGCCTAGCGTGTTTCTATATTTCTCCGGAATCCAAACTGATCTTCCCCGAGATCGGCTATCCTAAACGTATCTCGACGCAGAGAGTATTCGACTGTTGTCCTGAGAATCATGACACCAGTTCTCTAAGCTGTGGAAAATATCTGGTTAGGGGTTGCCAAGAGCAAGCCACCATCCGCAGCCACTACGAATGATGAAGACTGGCAAAGATTTGAAGCAGTGACAGAAGCAGCATGATGTCATCGAGCTCGGTTGGAATAGATGCTGGGAAAGGTTACAGCTAGTGTTGCTTCCGGAGCAGTTAGTTGCGCACAATCGTTACTGCACGCTGTCTTACCCCAGATCACCTGCAAATTAGTCACGTATTCTCCTCACTGTTCAGTATACGCACAGCGATTATGATCTTATTATTTGCTTATAATTCCTGGAGTTGCAACCCTATCAGCCAGCGGCGCATCACAGAATTTTTCTCTCGTGCACTGAACTGGATCTCCATCTACATCTATGCTCCGCGTCGCCTACGTGGTGCATAATTAACCATTGTACCACTTGCAACTTCTTCTCATTCCATTCATGTCTGACTGTGGGAAAAATGATTTCTTAAATACCTCGGCGCGCTTCGTAATGACCAAAGATGTGAATTACATGAAACGCATACATTTGATATGCAAACACAAAATACAGAATACTTATTATTACTTTGCATTTGAAATACTTTTTCCAACTAGCATTTATTATTTTATTCGAATTACTTAAAACATACAAATTATGTATTTGTAAAACGCAAAATACCCCTCTTAATTTTTTTTCGTGCTTTGCTCTTTTCATTCATTTTATGAGCCATTTTTCTAAACAAAAATAGTTCTACGACTGGTACAGTTGGGCAGTAAGAGGTAAAGGTATACCTCCCAAGTGAATATAGCCATGACACTATATTTTAGAAAAGGCAGTAAGACTTTAGTAAACATTATTTTTACTATTATTGTTTGTTTGATGTGAAACGTACCGACATCATTTGATAACGCCTGTTGGTCTCAAAAAGAAGTGAAGAATGGAGGCAGTGGGGGGTCAATACTTTATTGTTGTGCGATTACGAGTATGCTCACAGGCAAGGCTAAGAGAGCAAATTCGCTGTGACAGTGACAGCTATACCTTTGTAAACAGTGGCTACATCTATGGAGTGCTTGAAAAACTGCTCTTTCTTTTCGTTAGTAAGACAGGTGTCGATAGTTTTTATCGGACATCGAGAATTTAGATACTGCTCTTACTAAAGATGTTTATGCAATACTACATTGTAAGTGCAGGCAACGAGTTGACTTGGGTGACTGTTTCCTTAGTGATAACATGCACTTACATCAGTCGTAGAAAGTGACTCTTTTAAGGCTCTTATTGAAGGAACACAAAAAATTTATGTGCCGGAAAACATGTAATAACAAATACAGAACAATACATAGTGTACATAGAGAATACCAAAGGAGCTCTGGAAAAGATTGATTTTGTATGCACCGCTGCTGATATTCTCTCATCATTAAAGAGAAGCTGTCTGTGTAATGGCTCATTGGATTGATTGTGGAACATTTGAACGAAAAAGTTTAGCTCTAGGTAGCAGGAGGTTTCTAGGGATCGCACAGTTACTATAAAGTAGCTGAACAGATCGTGGACATCCATTCAGAATTTGATTTAATGATGACAAAAATTGTGAAAACTGTTACCGACAATGGATCAAATACGATTAAAGCTTTTACAGTTTGTGAAAAAGATTCGGATACAGGAAAAAGTGAATGAGATGCAGCTCATATGTAGAATGTTGAAGCTGTGCATGATAATGTTGTTAATAATGATGACACTAAGTGAATTTCCGAAGACCTCTGAGGATTTTGAAGAGTTGCAACTGCCTAATCGTGAGAGTTGTTCGACACATGCATTTCATTTAATAGCATAATGAGATATGCATAACGCCAGATCTCAAAGTAATCCATACAAAAAACTTTATGATGAAGCCATGTCAAAATGTCAAAAATTTTGATATCTGTGTTCGAAGTCTCCTAAAGCTTGTGAAACTTACAATCAATTGGAAAAATCCCCTACATATCTATGTCTAACATGACGGAATTCTTACTATTATTCTATTCAAGATCTACGCACAGGCAAGGATATTCTAAGCGAAACTTTAAGCAGACTCGAGTTAGTAGCTTTCAGAGAAACTGACATACACTTTCTTAATGAGAACATGAGCTGTTGAGTTGCTGGTCTATTACTGACAGCTTCAGAAGTTTAGGAAGGGACAAAGATACCTACAATGGATGTCTGCTTCAAGAACAAATGTGAAGGTAAGTCGCTTGCAGATGGATAGTGCTACGTACCGTATTCTGCTGATAAAAGTTATAGAAAGGAAACCTGAATAGGCGTTTTGAGAGGTTCTGTAAATTAGAGAAACCAGAACCAAAGGGTAGAATATCAAACTCCATATCTTATACTTTTTTCAAAGTGAAATGGGTATCGAAGCCTACCAAAAAATCCTGAAAGAACTGTTTATTTCAGAATTACAGGAAGTGAAGCAAGAAGAAGAAAATTGGAAGAACTTACAATATACTGACAAACAAAAGAAAGGCTGGAATCTTATTATATGTTTGTAGAGAATTCTGAGTCTTCTGTAGCCTGTGTTAGTACTCGCTGTACAAAAGATCTGGAAACACAACAGTTTTAAAAGATAATGACAACAGATACCTTGAACTTATCCAACCGTAGAAAACTTGTTCTTAAATATAAGGCACATTAATGAATTTCTGCTCCTGGTGAACGACCATCTTTCTTTGGTAGAATGATAATGAGGCCATGTAGATCGACCGTAAAAGACGAAAGATTTGAACAGTTATTGGAATTAAAATCGGTGAAATAAATAGCATGTAAAATGTTCACTAATTGTAGGTATTTTATTTGAATATATCCACTTTGAAAATACATGTAGTACATCCTGTATTTAAATACTTTTTGTAAAACCATTTTGAAGTTACAAACCAAGTATTTGCATTTTGAATTTAAATACTTTTAATAAACTGTTTTGCACATCTGTGATGGTGACATTGTAATCCCTACAGCAGCATTATGAAAAGTGTTGTAGTGCGCTTCTAGGATTCTCGATTAAAGCTAGTTCTTTCACACCAAGCAACTCACAGTTCAGGTTCTATTAGCAATTTCGTGACACAGTCCTGTGGACCAAACAAACCTGTAACCATTCTTGCTGCTCTTCTTTGCATACATTCAATATTTCCAGATTGTACCATTTGTAAGGGGTCCCACACACTTATGTAGTATTCTATGGTGGGTCATACAAGCGTCTTTTAACCAGTATCCTTTGTACAGTGAGTGCATGTCCCCAGTATCTGAACCCCTCCTTACCTACAGCTGAACTTATGTGACCATTCCACTTCAAAACCCTACAAATTGTTACATCCAATTACTCTACATGAGTTCACTGATTCAACTAGTGACTTACTGGTGTTGTGGTTACAGGATACTACTCTTCTACTTTCTGTGAGGTAAACAAATTTACATTTCTGAACGTTTAATAGTTAGTGGTTCAAATGGCTCTGAGCACTATGGGACTTAACATCTGAGGTCATCAGTCCCCTCGAACTTAGAACTACTTAAACTCAACTAACTTAAAGACATCACACACATCCAAGCCCGAGGCAGGATTCGAACCTGCGACAGTAGTGATCGCGCGGCTCCAGACTGAAGCGCCTAGAACCGCGCGGCCACTCCGGCCGGCTTTAAAGTTAGTTGTCAATCTTTGCACCACTTTGAAATGTTACCAATATCTGAAGGAATATTTACGCAGATTGTTTCGACAGTACTTCCTGACAGAATACTAGACCATGTCCAAACTTTTGGTGTACTGGCAATGTTGTCTGCCACGTCATTACAATGGTCCCAAGACACTGCCTTGGGATACAGCTGAAGCTACTTTTTCATCTGCTGATGTATGTCCATCCCAGATAACATGCTGTGTCCACCCTACCAAGAAATGTGCAACCCAGTCACAGTTTCGTTTTGGTAGCTCATTTGTAGTCTCATTAATAGGCATTCTTGGTATACTGCATCAAATAATTTTCAGAAGTCTAGAATATTATCCATCAGTTCCTTTGAATTATCTCTTTAAAGAGTCTTGTGAGAAAATTCAAGTTGGATTATGCACGACACACATTTTCTAAATACATGTGTAGTCTCAGTTTGACTGCTGTTTTATTATCTCAAAATTATTATCGTCGAGTCTAACATTTTGCCAGATGTATATAGTATTCTAGTTAGAGATACCGATTAACTGCAGATGATAGACCAAAGTAAAATATTAGCTGCAAACCCAAGTGACAAACAGTCACATAAACATCAATATGTGATACTTAAGTATATAATTTTGTTAATAACATTATTAATATAAGTACCATAATGCCAAGGCTATATGTATTACCATGCAAAGTTTCGTTTGATAGAAAATAAGTAGCCCCTCTACGGTAGTGATACTTTTCCGTAACATGTCTGGGTGTTGAAAGATGAATAATTTGTGTTCGCTCAAGGCAAAACCATATCTCCATAATGATATATATGAAAGAAGGCATCGTAAAGAAGTGAATACCAACACAAAATGAAACTTGTAGACTTCCTGTTCAATGTGTTACTGTATATCTATGAAGATGGATGGCAGTCTCAAAAGCAGCAATCTTGAAATAAGGAACCAGCGATCGACATACTGAAAGTAAGTGTATTTTGTAGGTGCAACGAACTCTAACCAGTCATTATTTATGATGTTTCTGGATAATGCATAATATGTTACATATTGTAGGTGGTTGAATGCTAGAGGAATGAAATCAGTCTACGAAGTAGACTGTTTACAAAATGCTCATACGACCCAGGCTAGAATATTGATCAAGTACGTAGAACCCCAACAGATATGACTGACAGGGGATATTGGACATAAACAAAGAAGGGTAACATAATTTACGTGAAGACTGGCGCAAACTGAAAGTTTTTTTTATGAAAGTGATTGTAGAAAGGATGCCCAGGATACAATAAAAGTTAAATGGGCATATTTTAACTAAAATAAATATTCGTATCAAGTAATCCATGTGCCACTGAGCTCGCATGAGACATTTTGATCTATGAGAGATCTGAATCTATTGAATCTATTCAGTTAAATCTCCCCAGTAATTCCATTAAAATTAATTCTGTGTGCAACAGATAAATCTCATTATCACATGATCTCTTGCGTATGTGGCAGTGCACGTAATTACCCAATATACCTTGTGGTAACTCATTTTATTTGCCTTTTTGAAATATTCCATACATAGTAATGGCAGGCTGAAGTGTGGAAATGGATGAATTTTGAGCTGACATGAGGTATCAGTAGGAGATGGAGTGTCGATGTTTATAGCCGGTAGCAAGTTGAGGAATGTGGACGTGTTACTGCAGATATGGTTTGCTTTATATATGCAGTGGACGCCGAGAATAGTATGTGGCAAAGGTAATGGAAAATATTTACTCAAACACACGGAAATCAGCATTTAGAAATAGGGCTAGAAATGGAGCTAGGGGTGTCCTACTATTATAATCAAATCCACTAGAATAAAAGTAGGGGGGAGGGATGTATAGGCACGTTACTGGTCAGGTATCATAATGTAAAAAACCGCATTTAATTCTACATACATCAAAAATGAAAAGAAATATGTGACACAGTTGGAACTCATCCTGGCTTTAATTGACGTATAACATACTGAACACAGTATTGCTTATTGGATACAAGGTGAGGGACACGTGGCAAGTTCTGTTCAACATTGGACAGAAACCCTTTAACTCGGGTAATTATTCCCAAAACGTGGGTGCGAAATAACTGGATTTGATCACTGGAGGCGATAGTATCCTCATTCAGATATCTGAATGCTGCGAAAATTGGCAGTTGACCCTAAATAACGAAATGTGTGAAGACGTCCACACGAGTGCTAAAAGAAATCCGTTAAACTTCGGTTACACGATAGATCAGTCAAATCTAAACGCAGTAAATTCAACTAAATACTTAGGAGTTACAATTACGAACAACAAAAATTAAAAGGAACACATAGAAAATGTTTTGGGAAAGTCTGTCCAAAGACTGCGTTTTGTTGGCAGGACACTTAGACAATGTAACAGCTCTACTAAGGAGACTGCCTACACTACGCTTGTCCGTCCTCTTTTAGAATACTGCTGAGCGGTGGGGGATCCTTATCAGATAGGATTGACGGAGTACATCGAAAATGTTGAAAGAAGGGCAGCGCGTTTTGTATTATCGCGAAATATGAGAGAGTGTCACTGAAATGATAGAGGATTTGAGCTGGACATCATTAAAACAAAGGCGGTTTTCTTGCTACGCAATCTCTCACGAAATTACAAAATGGTTCAAATGGTTCTGAGCAGTATGGGACTTAACTTCTGAGGTCATCAGTCCCTTATAACTTAGGACTACTTAAACCTAACTAACCTAAGGATGTCACACACATCCACGCCCGAGGCAGGATTCGAACCTGCGACCGTAGCGGTCACGCTGTTCCAGACTGAAGCGCCTAGAACCGCTCGGCAACATCTATCTGGAAGGACTTTATGGTTTAGGACCACCTATCCTGAGTTTCGAAAGGAAAAAAGAAAGCAGGAACGAAAATTAAAACATCCAAAATAGATCGCAGACGTTGCATTTTAAGTGTGCTCGATTGCATACTCCCCTCAGTAAGACGTTGCAAGATGAGAATCAAGTCACCTCTCGATTTATGGGAATGCATTTGAAAACAAGATCGCATTGTGGAAGGGTCAAATGCTAACTTAATTCCTTCCATTTCCCTAATCTGTTACTGAACAAAATACGAATATTGAAGAATTCATTGTGGCATTGAAAGAATCACAAGCGTACTGTTGAGGGTTGAGGATACTGCCAGTCTTATTTGTGGTTTTGGATTGTTTTCGGGACCATTTGTCGTCGGGTCCGTGTTCATGTGCAGAGGTAACTGTAGTATCTGCAGTGTAATTCCCATTTAAGAGACAAATTCTTTTAAGTTAGTATTGACCAGTTATATATAGTTTTACTCGGAAAGAGTTTCCACGTCTTCAAGATGAAGTTGAAAATGTGAGGCAATGTTTCGATCAACATGTATGCGTCAAAGGCTTTACTCGATTTTAATTTAACTACGTAAGAAATACGTGGCAATCTGTGTGACTAAAATCTACGAAATTATCTACGCCTGTCCGTATGCCCACAGTTTGTACTAGACATGAGTTTAATTATGTCTTCAGCGGAGAAAAAAGTTAATTAAGTAATAGTGGAACTTTAGTTTGTTTTTGGTCTGTCTTGTTGAGAAACATTAAATATGATTTCAAGCTGTACAGTGTTTCTCACGTGACAGCATGACGTGGTAGTGGGGGCAATGTGCAAGTACGCGACAGGGATCCGCAAGCAGGCAAGAGCTCCGCACGTGTACAGAGCTCGCTGCGTTGTACTCATGAAGTCCCCAAAAAGAGTGCTCGAACGTTCGACAATTTCGGCGAATCCATTCTCGCCAAATGGTGGGGATACCGACAACCGTTACTCACTGACAACTGCCAGTCAGCGAGGTTCATCCTGTATTTACCGCTATCCACCAAGTACCAGGATACTGCAAGCCTGGTGTAGCTCATTTTCAAAGGTCTTTCCTCTCAGGTTACTTTGGAAATAGAATGATTCATTTATCCAGTTATCTAGAAGACTTTATTGGAAGGAATGTGGATCAAACGGGTGTCATTACATAACAAATAAACACACATTCCTGTCATTGTTCCTACAGAGGCTCCTCACAACAGCGAAAGTTTGGGACAGTGTGACCCACGTATTAATAACGTGATTTGAAGTTTCAGCTGACAGATCTTATGAAACGGAAGTGACAGTGCTGTTTCAAAACCATCACACGAAAGAGGTTTCAAGAACCGGCAGTAAGTGACGAATTTAGGGATGCAGGGCGTAACAGAAAAAGTACGGCCAAACTTTAAGGAAACATTCCTAAAACATAGAGGAAGAAAATATGTTGTATGGACGTGGGTTCAGAAATGCTTTATTCTCATGTTAGAGCTCCGTTTCTACAGCTCTTCAACACATTAAACTTTTTGTTTGAAATAGAGCCGCATCTGTGAACATGAGGGTTGACGCATTGTTGAATTAACCGTTTGCAGAAGTATACCCACACAGGACAATGAGCAGCTGATGTTGTGGTACACACTGTGCATCGTATGTATACTTGTTTTCACGTAGCACTCTCCAGTCGTGTAGTCAACATCTCATGATGCAGCTAATGGTCTTCTGCTAATCCTAAGGTTGCCAAATGTACGAAGAATTTCCTCCACCAGTTGGGGTGTCCTCCTCCTTCTAGGCCTCCTCCAGTGGCCAGTAGTAGACCTAAGGGCCCTATGCTCCCTAAGATGATGATTAATCGAATCAAGCGTCCTCCTGTTCTGTCGCCCTGAAATCTCTTCGAATACGACCATTGAGCGCCAGGGCCTTTACTCTCTTCTAATCCGAACAGCAAATTGTCATCTGCCAACTCCGCATTTCAGTACACTTCTATAGCCGGTAACTGAAACCAAGTCCTTGATGAATACTAAACAGTTGCTGTTACGTGTTTGATGTGAATAGAACAATGTTCTTAATCGCATGTCACTACAAGCTGTGAAGTGAGTCATACGAGGTGCGACAGTAAGGTAATGAGACTGATTTGCTTTGCTAGATGTGGCAACCCTGCAGGCTTGCGTAGGCACAACATCTTTGACCTTGGTCTACAAGCTGCTTATCGTCCAAGTGGTACATCGATGCAACTGCTCAGTCGTGAGTTCTGCTGTAATACGTTAACACATGTTTGTGTCTCCTGTCACAGAAATGGAACCGCATAATATTGGGCAACGGTATGTCATTTCTTTTTGCGTTAAATTGAGTGCAAACGCGGCGAAAAGTTATGGTAAGCTTTAGAAGGCTTTTGGAGAGGAGGTTATGTCAAGAGCTCAAGTTTTTCGTTGGCATAAAATGTTTAGTGAAGGCAGAACGAATGTTGAAGATGAAGACCGCAGTGGACGACCATCAACCTCACAGACGGATTGCAACTTGGCCAGGGTGCGTGTACTCTTATAATCTGATCGAAGATTATCCGTGAAAATGATTGCAGAAGAACTGAACATCAATCGAGAAACGGTTCATCTAATAATAACTGAAGATCTTGTTATGAGAAAGATTAGTGCAAAAATGGTACCCAAAAATCTCACACCACAGCAGCGAGAAACACGGAAAAATGTGGCAGCCGATCTGTTAGAGCAAAAGGAAATCAATCCAGTATTGTTGAGCCGTGTTATCATTGGCGATGGAAGTTGATTTTTCAGTACGATCCAGAGACAAAACGCCGAAGTTCGCAGTGGTGCTCAAAGGGATCACCCAGACCAAAAAAAAACTCACATGTCATAGTCGAAAGTCAAATGCGTGCTTGTGTACTTCTTTGGTTCCAAGGGAATTGTTCATAAAGAGTGGGTGCCTCCTGGACAAACAGTTAACCAATATTATTAGAAAGAAATTTTAGAAAGACTTCGGAAAAGAGTTCTTCGTGTCCGTGCCAACATTGCTGATAATTTGATTCTGCATCACGAAAATGCGACATTCCATACTGCTCTGTCAGTACAGTAATTTTTAACCTCAAAACAAATTTCAGTACTACCACAGAAACCTTATTCTTCAGATATTGCTCCATGCGATTTTTTTCTATTCTCAGAGTCAAAACACAGGTCAAGGGACACCATTTTCAAACAGCACAAGATGTCCAAAAAGCTGTGACGAGGGTCTTGGGGGATATTACGGAAGATGAGTTCCAGAAATGTTACCATCAATGGCAGAAGTGCTGGAAAAAGTGTGTGCAATCAGAAGGGAATTACGTGGAAGGATGCAACACTAAACTTGACTAAAATGGTTAGCAACATTTTTTTTCACATCAGTCTCATTACTTTATTGTCGCACCTCGTATTTCAACATCATCGTCGTTCAATTGGAATAACGACCACTGGAAGTCCTAACAACCCTACCACAACAAAGGTCAGAATTTAATAACCATTGTGGTGTTGCTCACGCTGCTAAATACTGCATTTTCGGGCAACAACACATATTATGTGGCAGGTGTCATTAGAGTACAGTTAATAAAGTCATTTCATGATATAATCAAAAAACTAGGCACTCATCTTTTTGTGTTTGCCACGCTGGTCTCGTTGATTGTCGAAAATCTAGGTGGTTATGATCCCAAGCTCGGATGCAAAGAGGCCTAGGTTTTATCCTGCTATATTCAAAAGTTTTGCAGATGCGCTTCACAAAACATTCTTCAAGATTACACTTTTGCTGGACATGGTGACGTAAAAAAATAATCAGCACTCCGAAATTAAGTTACACTTCCTTTTAATTGCTTTTATTGCAATATCGCGTAAACACAAGACATCACTTCACAATACAAAGCATACTTGAAAACATCTTCCTCACAGTCACTGTTAAAGTTCACATTTTATAAGCGGACTACGTTAAGCGTCTTTCCAACATGACATCCAAGACTTCACTTTCTCAAGGTCCGACTCTCTAACAAGTTAACAGCTAACTAACCATCGCTTACGCGCCCAAAAATCAGAGTTACAAGTACGTCAAAGATCATAGTGACAAAAGAAAGAATACACATAAGAATAATATCATTGCAATATAAACATATCGATGTATCAAAAGTGAAATCAAATCTGAATGTTGTCTCAGAAATATGTCAACTACTTTGCAGAAACACAGTGGAATATAGCTGGTATCGAGAAGTTCAGGTGAGGTTCCGTAATGGTTGTGTAATTCAAGTACCATTACAAGGTGAACCAAAGAATTACAAAAAACCATACATCAGAGCTAAATGTAATCAGAAGGGTACTTTGAATATTTCATGTAAAAAAAAAAGTATCATGTAATGCTGTTAAGTTCTGTTACTCTGTGTTTTCCAAGAATCATACACTGTGAGGAGAAGTAGAAAATAAGCTTTAACGTGGGAATCAAGCGTTACCAGACTGATGTGCACATTACACATTTTATTCTTCTGTGTTTGAGGATGTAACCTGAAAGTTTGGTCATAACATTTTGTGACACACTATGTATTGCAACACCCTACGTATCACTCCCGTAAGGATCGCAAAGAGAGATTAGGCCAACTGTAGAATGTATGGAGGCACTCTTCCTGCGGTCCTTACGTGAATGGAACGGGAAGAAGACCAAACAAGGGTGGAGTGCGAAGTACCCTCCGCCATGTACTCCATAGACGTTTCCAGAGCAATATTGGACGTCTAGATTGTCCCGTAGAGCGTGACTGATTTGCAGCCTGAGGCCGGCACGCGGTGGCTCGGCCCTGGGAGGCGGCGGGCACGCTTCCGTCGGCGACGCTGGAATCCGTGGCGTCGGTGGCGGCGTCGGTGGCGGCGTCGGCGGCGGCGGCGGCGCTGGTGGCGGTGGCGGCCGCGAGCCGCGCCGCGGGGCGCCCGTATTATGTTGATTACGAGCGGTGGCCGGGCCGGCCGCCACGCAACCTGTACATTAATTACGAGCTGTCAGGGGAGGACGCCCCGCGGCGCGCCGGCCCCCCACTGCCGGGAAATGACTAAAAAATAGCCGAGCAGCGCAGCGCGTTCACACGGCGCAGGTAGGTGGGCGGGTCGCTGGGTACTGGCTGCCACAAGTGGCGGAGCGCACTAACTAGTGGCCCTGTCCTCCCTGGAGGCCTTTATCCGACATCCGAATACGTCACACTCGAGAAGACGGCTGCAGGCGAGTTTTGGTCGGGTGGCGCTCTTCCCTGGAGACACACACCACCGTGCCGTCTTAACACTCGGCGGATAGGAAGTTAGCCCTCGTTATATTGTAGATGTGTAGAGTCTACTAGCACGTCGTGGAAATTTATCATTCCCGTTAGGAACACACCAGAATTAGAATTTTTATTGTGGCTCAATGAAAGACGTAGTTCCAACTTTCCTTCACAAAGGAAAAATCAGAACTGCCACAGATAAGTTACTGCAAAGAGAGCAGCTAGGAAAAACCTGAAATCGTCAAAATTCAAGACAGATTTAAGAGCCATGGAATGAATACCTGTTAGGTTCTACATAGAACATGAGACTGTTATCCTCTCTTTAATCACCCGCCAGTGTAGCCGCGAGCGCTAACGCGAGGCTTCCTGGACACGGGTAAGAGCACCGGCCCTGAATCGAATCCGTCCGGCGCATTAACGACGAGGGCCGGTGTGCCGGCCAGTCTGAATGTGGTTTTTAGGCGGTTTTCCACATGCCGCTAGGTGAATACCGGGCTGGTCCCCACATTACACCTTAGTTACACGTATTGCAGACATTTAAAACACGTCCGCACTGTTTCACGCTTTACACTAGATGCAGAGTGTTGGGGTACACTGATTCTGTCCTGAGGTATACAGGGTGGCGGCAGGAGGGGCATGCTGCCATCCCTAAAACTAACATTGCCAAATCCGTTGGAACCACGCCGACCCTGCGATCGCTGCGGGACTATGGCATAAGTGAAAGAAAGAAAGATCCCCTCTTCAATCATAATATACCACACATACATGCCTCGTAGAGGTCACACCCGTCTAATATAACTGAAATCCATCTCTTGTAAAATCTAATAGCAAATTCTGACGAAAACGTAATAATATCAGCTGCCTGGAAAAATAGTACACCTCGAAAGACGACGTCGATTTTGATCCAAAGACAGTATATGCCACCTGGGTGATGTTACATGTACTGATAATAGTTTCAGTGTCGTTCGCCAGCAGATAGCGTGGTGGCATAGCTGCCAGATCGCCATCTGTCTCTCCCCTTATTAACAGCCAGAAGGTAAAGTGTGGTGCAAACGTGTGGAACAAGCAGGCTATCATGCCACAAAGATACACTAGTGCTTCCTACAACCAACTGAGCGAGTTTTAAGGGTCAAATTGTAGTGTTCCCAGCGGCGGGATGGTCATTTCGGGGAATTGCCACAAGAGGTGGAAGTGCTGCGCCTCTTGTGCAACGATGCTGGTATCAATTGTCACGTGGACACTCTTACGCCTATAGACGATGTACTGGACGTCCGCACAGTACAGAGGCCCACCAGGATCGTCGTACACTACTGGCCATTAAAATTGCTACACCACGGAGATGACGTGCTACAGACGCGAAATTTAACCGACAGGAAGAAGATGCTGTGATATGCAAATGATTAGCTTTTCAGAGCATTCACACAAGATTGGCGCAGGTGGTGACACCTACAACGAGTTGACCGGCGTTGCCTGGTGACACGTTGTTGTGATGCCTCGTGTAAGGAGGAGATATGCGTACCATCATGTTTCCGACTTTTATAAAGATCGGATTGTAGCCTATCGCGATTGCGGTTTATCGTATCGAGACATTGCTGCTCACGTTTGTCGAGATCCAAGGACTGTTATCAGAATATGGAATTGGTGGATACAGGAGGCCTCGTATCACTAGCAGGCATCTTATCCGCATGGCTGTAGCGGATCGTGCAGCCACGTCTCGATCCCTGAGTCAACAGATGGGGACGTAAGCAAGACAACAACCATCTGCACGAACAGTTCGACAACGTTTGCAGCAGCATGGACTATCCTCTCGATGACCATGGATGCGGTTACCCTTGACGCTGCATCACAGCCTGCGATGGTGTACTCAATGACGAACCTGGGGGCACGAATGGAATAACGTCATTTTTTCGGATGACTCCAGGCTCTGTTAACAGCATCATGATGGTGGCATCCGTGTTTGGCGACATCGCACAATGGAAGCGTGTATTCGTCATCGCCACATTGGCGCATCACCCTGCGTGATGGTATGGGGTGCCATTGGTTACACGTCTCGGTCACCTCTTGTTCGCATTGACGGCACTTTGAACAGTGGACGTTAGATTTCAGATGTGTTTCGACTCGTGGCTCTACCCTTCATTCGATCCCTGCGAAACCCTACATTTCAGCAGGATAATGCACGACCGCATGTTGCAGGTCTTGTACAGGCCTTTCTGGATACAGAAAATGTTCTTACTGCTGCCCTGGCCAGCACATTCTCCAGATCTCTCACCAACTGAAAACGTCTGGTCAATGGTGGCCGAGCAACTGGCTCGTCACAATACGCCAGTCACTACTCTTGGTGTACTGTGGTATCGTGTTGAAGCTGTATGGGCAGCTGTGCCTGTACACGCCATTGAAGCTCTGTTTCACTCAATGCCCAGGCGTATCAAGGCCGCTATGACGGCCAGAGGTGGTTGTTCTGCGTACTGATTTCTCAGGATCTATGCACCCAAATATCGTGAAAATGTAATCACATGTCAGTTCCAATGAATACTCGTTTCTCATCTGCATTATTTCTTGGTGTAGCAATTTTAATGGCCAGTAGTGTATTTTTAGGGCAGCAGCAGATATGAGAGACCTTGCGAGCTCAGACGTTCTGCGAACCTGCTTTTAGCAGTGGGGCTACGGGCTCGTACAACCTTAGCGCATGTTCCACTCACGCTACAACATCGACGTGCACGGCTCGACTGGCGTCTGCAGATGGTCATTTGGAAGATGAATGGCCTGCCGTGGTCTTTAGTGGTGAAATTAGAGTCTGCCTGCACGCAAGTGATGGTTGTTTACGCATACGACGTACGTCTGGTGAGCGGTGATTCGTAGAATGCTTTCGCTTAAGAGACACTTGCCCCACCCCAGGCCTCAAGGGTCTGGAGCGAGATAAGCAATAACTCACATTCACCTTTGTTGCCCGCCCGTGCGGCCGTGCGGTTCTAGTCACTTCAGTCTGGAACCGCGCGACCGCTACGGTCGCAAGTTCGAATCCTACCTCGGGCATGGATGTGTGTGATGTCCTTAGGTTAATTAGGTTTAAGTAGTTCCAAGCTCTAGGGGACTGATGACCACAGATGTTAAGTCCCTTAGTGCTCAGAGCCATTTTGAACCTTTGGTGTTTCTGGAAGTACGCTAACTAGCACTCGGTAGCTGAAGAATGGTCTTAGCCGCATTATTTTGTCGTTCTTGCAACAGTAACGTGACGTGTTGTTCCACCAAGATAATGCGCGCCCACACACTGCCCCTGAAAATGAACGTGCTCTGCAAGATGTGCAGCATCTTCCCTGGCCAGCCCAATCTCTGGCCTTGTCTCCAATCGAACCACCTGTGGAGGCTACGGCTACACCACGTACTAATGTGGGGGTTCCAGCATGCGTCGGTACCTAGTACTTCAGAGCCGATTGTGCTGTTGATCTGTAAATACGATCATCTTCAATGAATTGGAAACCTTTAAAGGAGTGTACTAATTTTTTTTCAGTAGCGTATTTAAATTTTTTAGGTAGCTGCGGTGCCACAATTTGCTGACATTTGTCGACAATCATACTGCACCGTCCATCTCAATGGCTCAGTAGCCAGTGTGCTTGACTACTATACGGAAGACCCGGGTTCGATTCTCGGTACTGCCCGGTGGAAGGACTGGAAAGGAGTGCGCTCAGTGTTGTGGGACCAACTGGGAAGCCAGTTGAATGAGAAGTAGCGGCTTGAAGCTCAAGAAAGCCTCAGTGGCCGGGAGAGCAATATGCTGGCCCCACTTCCCTCCACACAGCATCCTGTGATAACATTCGCAGAAGCTGACACTGCGGTCTGGCGGTCCAATTGACCAACTAGGGCCAGAAACAGGAGCTTTGATTTGCACATTGCAACACCGTCAGCTGATACGAAACTCTTTATTGTTACTACCACGGTCAACTGTTGTTAACCGCCGCGCGGGATTAGCCGAGCGGTCTTAGGCGCTGCAGTCATGGGCTGTGCAGCTGGTCCTGGCGGAAGTTCGAGTCTTCCCTCGGGCGTAGGTGTGTGTGTTTGTCCTTAGGATAATTTAGGTTAAGTAGTGTGTAAGCTGGGGGCTGATGACCTTAGCAGTTAAGTCCCATAAGATTTCACATAAATTTGAAAATTTTTTGTTGTTGTTAACCCTCACAAAGGAGAATATATTTTCAATTACGGTACCTATATGGCTACATATGTGACGTTACATCTCAATTGTCTAAACCAAATACTTATCGTCTCAACAATGTTTAAAATCTATATATTGTGCTCTAATGTACACTTCATGTTTTTCACGTTATGAAGAGTGAGATTCTGTAATTGACAAAGTTCTCGTGTCTGATGATAATCAGTAACAATCTAAACTGGTAGCAATAATAAAGATTTTCATAGCAGCTGGCAGTTGTGCAACATTATTTTGACAGATACTCAGATTTCTTAAACAGAATGACCACTGCTATACCAAGTAGAGCTAATTCCGAAAACGTCGGTCATGCCAAACTCAACTCGCGATTTTCTCACGTGACATCATCAATACCATGAACTAATCAGTTAGTTAGACACAGTATTTATCGACTTCTGAAAAGCGGTTGTCTCACTACCACACCAAAGCTCATTAATCGAAGTACGATCATATGCGGTATCAGACGTAACTGGTGAGGAATTCATGGTGTGGATGACGCAGCTTGTCTTGTGTAGATAGTCCTCGATAGATGTACAAGTGGCTTTAGAGAAGTTTGTTCTGACCTTTGCTTTTTGGGTGTAAGTGGAAGAACCATATTACTGAGCTGTTCAAACAATTAATTCATGTACTATTGATGATCGTATAATTGCTACTCTTGGAAACGAAGAATCAGATTTCCAACACAATATAAGATCGTATGCCTGGGTCAATTTGAACAAAATCATTTTGGGTACTAGGCCACGTTATTGTGAAACATTTAAACAACTAAAATTACGAAGTTTCGGCTAGCTTCGTAGCATCCCTATTCAGGGCACCCAACTCGCCGCGTGAAGGACCGTTGCAAAGCCGGTCGACACGTCGGCATTTTAATTGTTTTAGTGTTTCATGACGACGACACCCAATATCCTAAATATCCTTCTAACATACAGGGTGACTCAACAAGGTCTTTACAACTATGGAATGAAATAGCAATTTATTGCTATAACTTACAGAATGCATCATTTTGTAGCTAATAACCTCAAGCTTCTCGTGATACACCCTGTTTGTGCTACCATTTGTGAAGCGACAAACATACCACCGGTAATCAATATCTTCCAATACTCGTTGCAGCAAATCGGGCTTAACTTGTGTAACGTCAGGGTAGATTCGATTTTTCAGGTCGACTTAATTGTTTGGTAGGAGGGAACATACATACTGTCTATAACGAAAGCTCTTAGAAAGAAATCCAGTTGTGTCAAGTCTGGAGAGCGCAGTGGCCACGCGATTGGCCCTTCGCGGCCAATCCACCGAACTGGGAATCGATTATCGATTATCGACGAAACCTTGAACTTCAGTGACGATATGGGGTGGTGTACCGTCTTGCTGATAGTAAACCATCCTATGTAGGTCATGTACGTGGATCTGATTGATTTTTGTGGATTACGGCCAAAGAGCTCCCTAACCTGTTCGATATAATCATCAACAAGTGTATGACATGGTGATTTATCATGTCCCAGTAAACAACCCGCCTCAAGCTAGTTCTTGTGTCAAGAGTAAATTGTAGGCCTGCTTGGAGGTTATTTAGCGTTTTCCGTGCGAAATTTACATTGAACAGTTGTTGCAGACTTCATTTCACGAAACCAAATCACACAGCGAGCCCTCTCGACAGCAGTGAAAGTAGTCATTTTAAATGTGCGCACTACGTGGCACTAGGAGAATCAAATTTGGAAATATTTGCTACAAAATGGCACATCTACTGATTCTTTTAGTTATCGCAATAAACTTCTGTATCATTTCAAATTTGTAAAGTCTTTTTTGAGTCACTCTATATTTTGCACATTTCCTCTCCAGTCTAGGCGGCTGAACCGACACCTCAGGATCACTCAGTCAACTCTAGCTACACATTGCATCCCCCTTAATCTGTTTTCTGTTTCAAATACTTATCTGATCCTATATTTTACCCTCTGTTACTCTTTGCTTCCCGATGCAGTTTAACAATTTCTCCATACCCTTGCAGATAACGAAACCGTCCCTTCTTGTTGTAAATGTTTGTAGTTGTCGTCTTCTTCCTTGCATGTTATTTCGTTGCGCATTAGCGATACAGTTCACTAGATTCGCCTTCATACTTAGAGGTCTTTGACCATATACGTTTGCCGGCCGGAGTAGCCGAGCGGTTCTAGGCGCTACGGTCTGGAACCACGTGACCGCTGCGGTCGCAGGTTCGAATCCTGCCTCGGGCATGGATGTGTGTGATGTCCTTAGGTTAGTTAGGTTTAAGTAGTTCTAAGTTCTAGGGGACTGATGACCTCAGAAGTTAAGTCCCATAGTGCTTAGAGCCATCTACGTTTAAATATTTTCTCGTGGTTTCCCTGAATCGATGAAGTTAATGTCGGGACGATTCGTCTTCCTCAACTTCAAAAAATAAGTTACGTGTTACATATTAGGTCAAATAAATTATAATAAATATTACGCACACAGATACATGACACTATTTTTCATGGTAGTCACAAAGTGTGCTGTGCTCCTTAGTTTGCCGTCCGTTGTACGTTAATAATCTATATCAATGAAGCCTCCCCCCCCCCTCCTTTTCTATCTTCCCTTTTGTTGTCGTTCATACATTTCTTGATTTTCTACTTCAGACTTCTCTCGTTTCCAATATGCCACCAATAAAGCAGTACACAGTCTCAAGCGAAACATACTTCCAATCAAATACACCTTAGTAAATCTCTGACATGTTCGCAAATACTCCTCGGCTATGGAACCTCGTATTAAAAAAGGGAAAAAGGAAACAAAAAAACTAATACATTTCTTGACGTCTTTGTGTGAGCTACCTTTCTAAAGAAGACAGTTGACTATTCCTGCTACAGTGGCTTCCTTAATTTTTGTGTTCTCTTTCACACCAATCTTCATTACTGATATTCGTAATCGTGTGCTAAGCAGACGTTCCACAGCAGTCAACAGTTCTATTGTCTTGATTACTTTGGACGAAGAAGTCTTAAGCCATCTAAAAACCTTAACATCTTTATCTAAAAGCGCGCGCGTGTTTGTGTGTGTGAGTGTGTGTGTGTGTGTGTGTGTGTGTGTGTGTGTGTGTGTATGTGTATGTGTGTGTGTGTGTGTGTGTGTGTGTGTACGTGTGTGTGTGTGTGTGTGTGTGTGTGTGTGTGTGTGTGTGTGTGTGTGTGTGTTTTTTGTCTCTCTCTATACCTTTACGCCTGTTCTGTATTTCTCTGCACTTGCTTCTTTAACATATGCGCCAAACAACAGCAGCGAGAAACTGCATTCCTATCTTACATTCTCCTTAAAGGGTACGACATATGCTATTGCAGTGCCTTTGTTATTGTAAATTACGATGCAAAGTTCCTTTGGACATGCATGCACTGCGGCGACTACAGCCGATATATATGGGTTCGAATCCAGGTCCGACACAAAATTTCACTGTCGTCATTCCATTCTACAGCTGATGGTTATCCATATTCGCAATTACGAATACATTTAATGTCATTCTGATACTTTCACAGTAATTATTCACACTCGCTCGTTATGTTTTTTGTTGTTTTTTCATCCGTCTCTCTATGTTATCCCCATATCTCTGAGGATTTTTTGCATCTACCAGAGAGATGTTCTCAAAATGCCTCTTCACTTTATAAACTGCCTGTTAAAAGGCACTTTCAAATTTCCATTACTTTTCCTTTCAACAGTTGGGATACTGATCTTTGGTAACACTTTGCAAGTGCGTTCTGTAACCTGTATCGACATATTCAGAGGAGATTCTGAGTTCACAGAGAGAGCACGCTAGACTCGCATTCAGGGAGGACGGCGGTTCAAACCCACGTTTGGTCATCCTGATCTAGGTTTTCCGTGATTTCCCTAAACCGCTTGAGGCAAATGCAAGGATGGTTTCTTTGAAAAGGCACGTCCAACGTCCTTCCACGTCCTTACCTAATCCGATGGTACCGATGAGCCCACTGCTTGGTGCCCTCTCCAAAATCAACCAACCAACCACCATTTTCTGCGAGGTGCTATGACGGATGAGTCACATTTGGTCACTTCTGCACACTTTCAGCCAATCGAACCACTGGCTGTTACGTGGGCATGCTTACCGATTGTTTCGAGACCACGTTTCTTTAGAGTAGTTTGCTGTGTGCGGTCAGAGATCAGATGCAGTGTGTGTGTTTGCAGTTGGTGAGAACGTCTCATTTATTTGAAGTGGTGGATCATAGAAAAGATCTTTTAGTCATTTCATTCGCATTGTATTGGTATCTCAGGCTTATTCTCGCTAATGCTGCATGTTGAAGTTGTGACGATTTGCGAACTGAGCTGACATTCAGGCATGGCATTACTAACTTATGAGTCTTTGTGCTTTTGGTGAGCAGGGAACTGTTCCCAGGATCATATTCTACTGATGCAGTCCGAAACATTATGCATTCAATTTCGTCACTGTCCTTCTAAATTGAAGTCACTATGTTTTTTCCAGAGTCGTGCACACATGTTTAAGTATTAGTGATTAGTGGAATTGTTGACTTATGTTGCTTGTGTATCTTGAATGCCAAGTGGCTTGTGTGCTGGTGTAAGCTGTGGCTGGCACACCAGTAGGCAAATATGTAGCAAGAAGATCGGTAGTAGATGCTGGATCAAGCTCGCCTATCAGGAGAGAGGCCAAGGATAAACTCGCAAGTAACATGCCGCCAACGTCCTCTCGACCGCAAGTATTTAGATCGCCACGGAGGATCACAAGGCCGTCTCACGCTCCGTCTCAGTGTGAGTCAGTCTGTCTCAGTCACTCAGTCACAGCTCAGCCGCTCAGTCTCTGGTGCATTAGCTCATACTGCACATTGGAATCTGTCAATACAGTGTGACCAGATTAGTGCACATAGTGGGACTTGTACTTCACCAGCAGTGAGGCTAACGTGGACTAACGTTGAAGAGCTGGTACCGCAACACATGGATGCTGTTGAACGTACGTAGCAGCTATCTGTTTAAGTAAATAAATCCTGTTAATATATGTGTGCAGTTGTGTTGTAGAAAGAGGATACCATCCACCAAACAATGGTTCAAATGGCTCTGAGCACTATGGGACTTAACATCTGAGGTCATCAGACCCCTAGAACTTAGAACTACTTAAACCTAATTAACCTATGGACATCACACACATCCATGCCCAAGGCAGGAGTCGAACCTGCGACTGTAGCGGTCGCTCGGTTCCAGACTGAAGCGACTAGAACCGCTCGGCCATACTGGCTGGCAAGCAACATGCTCTCCCTTGATTTCCATGGTACAAGACTCAACAGTGGCGATGAGGATAATTCAGTGCAGACTGAAAATAATCCAAATGGCCGAAGATTTTGCTTGCTTCTCTTGTTGTACCGCCCCAAGCGGTCTGATTTCTATGTTTTCTCTATAGTTGTTCTGATCTGGCATGTATTAGAGGAGTGGAGCCAAGGAACTAATCAAATTGCTCTTTTCCGAGGCTTTCCTTGCTTTTTGCTGCAATGTATTTCTGTAAACCATGGCTACCCGCCTCCTCCACAGCCAGCTTCCGCCCCTCAGCCGCAGACGGCCAATGTGATGGAGCTTTTTCAGTTTCAGAACCAACAGATTGCTGCCTTGCTGAGGGCGGTATAACAGCTTCTGGCTGCACAAGATGCGTCGGCCGCACAATCGACTGACCAACCAGCTGAACAAGTGCCACTGAACAGCATACCACCGTTCCGGCAATTTAATGACACAGAAGAAGAATGACTCTAAGACCTGACTCAGTGTCAAGCACGTTGTCAAGTTCATCATGTTCAAGGTACTGTAAAGTTACAATACTTGCCATGGTTTACTCAGATTAATACAAAAACTATTCCCCACCGCGTCTTCCGACGAACTCAGCTTTGATAAAGTAATCGCTGCCTTAACTGAATACTAGGACCAGCAAGTCCAAGTAGCCACAGGCAGAATGAGTTCTTTCGCTTGCGGAACAGACGCACCGTCAGTGGTACCCAGAGTTAACGGGTATGGCTGGGAAGTGTAAATTTAAGTGTAGTTGTGGCAACTTTTACAGTGACACATGATACGTGATGCAATAACATTCAATGTCCCGGAAAGTAGAATACGGGAACAGATCACTTCCATAAGTATTGAAAATCATAGAGCAATATGATTTGAGTGCCACAGCAGCCGATAAGTTTGACCAGGTCCTGATTCGTCGGGTCGAGACGCCCCTTGCTCACGACCGCCCCAAGGAGCCACAACAACGAGCGCATATGCCGTACAGAGTCACGTGGAAAGCCAAGTAGACATGTAAACAAGCCTGCGAATTTAGTGAAGCCTGCGAATTTAGATGTTTTGCTCGTCATAAAAGTCAGGATTGTCCTTCACGTAACGCAACTTGTTACACGCGAAGGAAAAAAAAAGCTATGTCCAAGCAGTTTGTTTGTAAAGGCACAAAAAGGACAATTTTGCCCGCTACCAGAAAAAACATGGTCGTGCACATGCAGTGAACGCTGTATTTTCGAAAGTTACGACAGGTTCTGATAAAAGTGAGATTAAGGTTGTGCCTCCTTCTCGCCCTAGTGCTACGCAACGACGTTCTAACAAACTATTTGTTTCATTACGAATCACTGGCCGTCGTGTAAAGTTTCAGTTAGACACAGATGCCTCAGTAACTTAATCGTGCCACGTATGAATAGTTAGGTTCACCACGCCTTTCTAAACGTAGCAAGCACCTCACTGCTTGCAACAGGCAGGAAATGCCAGTGCTTAGACAGTGTAGTTTGCCTGCCACTTACAAATCTCACTTTTTTTATTTTTTATTTTTTTTTTGGATCATCAGTCTTCTGACTGTCTTGATGCGGGCAACCACGAATTCCTTTCCTGTGCCAACCTCTTCATATCAGAGTAGCACTTACAACATACATCCTCAGATATTTGTTTGATGTACTCTGTCTTCCTGTGCAGTTTTTTCCCTCTACAGCTCCCTCTAGTACTATGGAAGTCATTTCCTGATGTCTTAACAGATGTTCTATCATCCTGTCCCTTCTCCTTGTCAGTGTTTTCCACATATTTCTTTCCTCTCCAATTCCGCGCAGAACCTCTTCATTCCTTACCTTATCAGTCCACCTAATTTTCAACATTCTTCTGTAGCACCACATCTCAAATGCTTCGATTCTCTTCTGTTCCGGTTTACCCACAGTCCATGTTTCACTACCACACACTGCTGTACTCCAGACTACACTCTCAGAAATTACTTCCTCATATTAAGGCCTACGTTTGATATTAGCAGACTTCTCTTGGCGAGGAAATCCCTTTTTGGCATTGATAGTCTGCTTTTGATGTCCTCTTTGCTCTGTCCGTCATTGGTTATTTTACTCCCTAGGCAGGTGAATCCCTTAACGATCCTGATGTTAAGTTTCTCGTAGTTCTCATTTCTGCTACTTCTCGTTACTTTCCTCTTTCTTCGAATTACTCTCAGTCCATATTCTTTGCTCATTACATTGTTCATTCCATTCAGCAGATCATGTAATTCTTCTTCACTTTCACTCAGGATAACAATGACGCCAGCGAATCGTATCATTGATATCCTTTTACTTAGAGTTTTAATTCCATTCCTGAATCTTTCTTTTATTTCCATCATTGCTTCAGATTTTCTGGTCTCCCTACCACACAAGCTTCGGATATTCCACGCCCCGACTCGTAGAAAGTCCTCCTTTCATTGATTATTCAATATTTTTCTCATGGTCCCTTTGGCAGTACCCTCCTGGAGATCCGAATGGGGGACTATTCCGGAATATTTTGCCAACGGAGACACCATACTGACATTTTTTCAATTACAGGCCACATGTACTGTGGATACATGTGTCTCTGTAGCAGTGGTTTCCGCTGCCCTACTACACGCTCGTGCCGTTGATCATTACTGATTCTTCCTCCCTTAGGGGCAGTTTCCCACTACTAGGACAAGAGAGTGCCTTGAACCTCTGTTCGCTCCTCCGTCCTCTTTGACAAGGCCGTTAGGTGAATGAGGGTGACTTCCTATGCCGGAAGACTTCGGCTGCTAATGCTGACTTTGAATCATAAGTTAAGCAGTGTCCAGTTTCGAACTCGGGACCGAAGACATTTTGATAACGAACCAAAGACGCTACCCTAGGCTACAGGTGATTCTGGTCTTACACTACAACAGTGAATTTTACTGTGTTGGAATCAAGTGACAGTGAGAACATATTCGGTATAGATGCCTTTGATTTGTTTGGACTTTGCATCCAACGCTATGTACTTTCCGTATCGGCTTTTGCACCAAAAGAAAGTGTCGCTAGCTTGCTTAAAGAATTTCCTGAACTTCTTCCAGAAGGAATGGGAAAAGCTAATAACTTTGTTACATTGAAAGACAATGCACAGCCAGAGTTGTTTCGTGCCCTCCACGTTCCCATCGCTTTACGAGACAATGTAGCCAGTGAATTGCAGGAATTGCAAGACAATGGTTTTATTGCTCCCATTCAAGCTAGTTAATGGGAAAGTCCTCACGTGTTGTTGCCTAAGTCTTCTGTTGGCACTCGCAATTGTATTGGCTACAAGTCTTCAGTCGACCCAGAGACATTAATTGACATTCACCCGTTATCTCACCCTGAGCAACTCAAGGACCGACTTGGTGCAGGACGTTACTTTTCTAAGATAGATTTGCGTGACACCTGCTTGCAAATTCCATTGGATGAATAATAAAAGAGAGTGTTTGTTGTAAATACACACTTCTGTTCCAGTATTTGTGTTTGCCCTTCGGCAGTTCTTCGGTACCCGCCATTTTTCAACATTTGGAACAGCTAACAACAAAAGTACTGAATGAGATTTTCACTCTGCAGCGGAGTGTGCGCTGATATGAAACTTCCTGGCAGATTAAAACTGTGTGCCGGACCGAGACTCGAACTCGGGACCTTTGCCTTTCTCGGGCACTTGCTCTACCAGCTGAGCTACCCAAGCACGACTCACGCCCTGTCCTCACAGCTTTACTTCTGCCAGTACCTCGTCTCCTACCTTCCAAACTTTACAGAAGCTCTCCTGCGAACCTTGCAAAACTAGCTCTCCTGAAAGAAAGGACATTGCGAAGACATGGCTTAGCCACAGCCTGGGGGATGTTTCCAGAATGAGATTTTCACTCTGCAGCCCCAGGCTGTGGCTAAGCCATGTCTCCGCAATATCCTTTCTTTCAGGAGCGCTAGTTCTGCAAGGTTCGCAGGAGAGCTTCTGTAAAGTTTGGAAGGTAGGAGACGAGGTACTGGCAGAAGTAAAGCTGTGAGGACGGGGCGTGAGTCGTGCTTGGGTAGCTCAGCTGGTAGAGCACAGCCCGCGAAAGGCAAAGGTCCCGACTTCGAGTCTCGGTCCGGCACACAGTTTTAATCTGCCAGGAAGTTTCACAAAAGTACTGTTTTGTTCAAACTGCCTTGACGATATTGTTGTCTCATATCTTATACCAGAGGAACACGTTGCCAATTTGCGTACTCTTTTTCGAGTATTGTCAGAAGCAGGACTTAAATGTCGTCTCAAAAAGTGGGACTTTTTTCAAACTTGGCTGTAGTACTTCGGTCATATGATAAACAGTCAGGGTGTACAACCCCTCCAGTCTCATTTGATAGCAAACCATGACCTACCTGCTCCTCGCAATGTGTCTGAAATGCAGTCAGTACTAGGCAAGATGATATTCTACATTCGATGCAAAGCAAATGCTGCACAGATCGCGGCTTGCAAGGCATCGCTTGCGTCGCAAAGATGTATTTTGTTTGTGGGCTAAAGACAGTCAAGACGCATTTCAGAAATTCAAAAATGCTTTGTTTAGTGACAAATGTTAAGTGCAATTTGACCTTGCCAAGCCAGTAGTTTAGCAAGTCGACGCTTCTTCCTAAGGAATTGGTGCATAAGACATATCTATTGATTTTCCATCAAAGTTGTTAACTCAAACTCAGTGCAATTATTCTCAAATAGAAAATGAGCTCTGTTGTGTACGGTGTGACCAAATTCCATCACTCTTTGTATGATTGCAGATTCTTTTTAGTGACAGATCACAAGCCTCTGCAGTCCTTGTTTCATCCGTCAAAGGTGGTTCCTACACATACACACATACACATCAGTATGAAATTGCGTACAGATCTATGGCAAAGCATGGGAATGCAGACGCCCCATCTCGCCTTACGATTGGCCCAGACTCTGCTTCTGATGTTGCGAAATCAATGTGCAGGACGCTGAATTTCTGGGATCTTTTACCTTGCACTGCAGAAAAGTTGCACAGGTCACAGAAGCAGAGCCAGATCTGAATATTTTGTTGCATTATATTCGCATGTCTTGGCCTCATTCATTGTACAGTATCCAGAACTCAGTAGTGCGCCGATATTTTGCACGTCAGCATAACCTCACAATTCGTAAGCAATGCTCCGCCAATGCCCTCTCGACCGGAAGCACTTAGATCGCCACCGCTGCGCGAAAGGCTCAGTATCAATCACTCATTCTGTCTCCATCACTAGCTCAGTCACTATCTTGAATGCCAAATGGCTTGTGTGCTGGTGTAAGCTGTCACTGGCACACCAGTGTTCCAAAAGAAATCCGTTGGATTTCGATTACTCGATAAATAGTACAATTCTCAAGGCTGTCAATTCAACTAAGTACCTGGGTGTTAAAATTACGAACAACTTCAGTTGGAAGGACCACATAGATAATATTGTCGGGAAGACGAGCCAAAGGTTGCGTTTCATTGGCAGGACACTTAGAAGATGCAACAAGTCCACTAAAGAGACAGCTTACACTACACTCGTTCGTCCTCTGTTAGAATATTGCTGCGCGGTGTGGGATCCTTACCATGTGGGATTGACGGAGGACATCGAAAGGGTGTAAAAAAGGGCAGCTCATTTTGTATTATCACGTTATAGGGGAGAGAGTGTGGCAGATATGATACACGAGTTGGGATGGAAGTCATTACAGCATAGACGTTTTTCATCGCGGCGAGACCTTTTTACGAAATTTCAGTCACCAACTTTCTCTTCCGAACGCGAAAATATTTTGTTGAGCCCAACCTACATAGGTAGGAATGATCATGAAAATAAAATAAGAGAAATCAGAGCTCAAACAGAAAGGTTTAGGTGTTAGTTTTTCCCTCTCGGTGTTCGGGAGTGGAATAGTAGAGAGATAGTATGATTGTGGTTCGATGAACCCTCTGCCAAGCACTTAAATGTGAATTGCAGAGTAGTCATGTAGATGTAGATGTAGAAATATGTGGCAAGAAGATCGATAGTAGATGCTGGATCAAGCGTGCCTATCAGGAGAGACGCCAAGGTTAGACTTACAAGCAACGAGCCGCCAACGCCCTCTCGACTGCAAATATTTAGGTCGCCACCGCTGCCTGGAGGGCTGTCTCACACTCAGTCTGAGTCAGTCAGTCTCAGTCATAGCTCAGCTGCTCAGTCACTGACGCACTAACTCTCACTCTAAGTTGACGTCTGCCAGTACATTGCGACCATGTTAGTGTACATAGCGGGACTTTACCAGTAGTGAGGCTAACGTGAACTAATATTGAAGAACTTGTACCACAAACACACGGACGCTGTTAAAGTAGTAGCTATCTGTTTAAGTAAATAAAGATCCCTGTTAACACATGTGTGCAGTTGTGTTGTAGAAAGGGTATACCGGCCACCAAACGTCCTCTCCCTTGATTCCTATGCTACAAGACTATACGGCTTGTTTCCTCTGATTTGTGTTATTTGATGTAGGCACTTAACTTTATTGCACTAAGTGTTTCTCATTTTTCCTAAATGTTTTACTGAGTGTTATGAATATTTCTGGATTGTGCTTTGTCTCAAGCCATTTCATAATCACATGCTGGAAGGTACCCTCTTCTATTTGTTTAACCATTATGCTTGGTCAAGATGGAAAGTAATTCGAGTCTCTTTTCGTTTGGACTCACTAACATTAGTAGATATCTCGTTCTGATGCATGCAAATTTTCTGCTGTAAAGGTAAGATCCTCGTCAGTTGCTGAGTGAAGAATTGCTGTGCAAGATTTTCTGCGGTCTGAATAGTCACGTATCCTGAATTACTTACATAGAGTATGGCAAAGACCCGTTCGGCAACACCGAATAGTTCATGTAGATTCAATTCCTTCTACCCGCATCACCAGTCAAATGACACAAGGAAGCATTATCAACTGTTAAACAACTTTCACGTATCAGTTTTGGAACAATAAAATTTCACGTTGTTCTACAGTAACTGGATCACTGTTACCCTCTTGTAATTTTTTTGTCTACCCTTCTAATGATTTTCACATTATTTTGTATTCATTTATCCATGTTATGCCTGCCGTTCATTAGCTGCGGAATTTAATGCAATTATGAGCTACAAGTTTAATATCCTTTATTTCATTTCTGAAGTCAGATAGCGTCACAACTTGCTCAAGATACGAGAAGTAACTGTTGCTTTCCTTATGAGAATTCCACGCTTAGTCCTCTCAGGCCCAAAAAGTCGCTGTGAAGTAATAATTTATTAACAGTAAAAGTGATAATGGTAGCAGTAGTTGTATAGAAGCAGCAGATTTACTGTGAAAACTTGTTTTTTTTCCCGTGAAGTTACTGACTAATGGAAGGAGACTAATAAAAGCAGTTAGTTCGAGAACTGAAATTTTTATTCCTTGACACCTTGATAAATTCAACTGATTAAATTATTTTTGGGTAGAAACTGAATGTTTGTGGTGACCTCAGACACCTTATCAAACAGTAAATGATTAGAAGTTTATCAAGTATTCGTATGGTTTAGAGAAAAAGACTGATATTGAATGAATATGAAAGTGACAGAGTGGCCTGCAGAACAAAAGAAAAAAAGAATAGCTATGAAACATATAATGTAATTCCACTTGACGACCCAACAGATTCTGTTAGTAATTACGGAAGTGAGTAAGGTATGTTCAAAAAACTGATCTGCAGAAATGTTTATGAGCGAAAAATGAAAGGACAAAGCTATATTGTGTCCGTCACGTATTTCCGGACAGCCACAAGTGATCAGCCACGCCGTAGATAACTACCCGTTCACTTTAGGATGGAGAAGCTATCATCGTAATCGTGTGCTTCTGCTGAACGTACGTCACAGGACAGTGTGACCAACATCGGCAGTCGAGCTTTGAGACGTCACACTACGTGACGATACATCTTGGCGACAGGGTATGAGTACGCCAAATATCACACGGAGGTTGGCCACGGGGCGTCGTTCAGACTTCAGACAGGAAGAAAAGGTGTTATTTTATGATGGATTTTTTTTTTCTGGATGAATCGAAATCCCTTATATGTCTCCCACATCTCCACAAGCTACCGCTCTAAAAGTTCTCTAAATCTCCTCAAAATGGTTGCGCAAGAACTGTGTCGTCTTTCCTCCCACAATGTATGTTTCAGTGCCTCGAGAATTTCTGTTGTACCTTCCTATGGGGTACAGCGATGTGTTACTTTCCAGCAATGTTCCTGAATTTGATATACCAACTAGATAAGGACTCCAAACACTAGATTGATTGTTACTCTGCAAATGGTCACACTGCGTCTAGTATGCGACTTGCTTTATAGAAGAACAGCATATTCCTGGAACCTGTACTGTGTCTAGCGGTATGGTTGATTTTCCCTACTCCAGAGAATTATTTTGTATGGAGTGTCGTGCTGTGGCCGCGAGGGATCGGTTGGAGTGGACACACCTTTGCCGTGAGCGCTGTCGTGGCAGAGCTGGTGCAAGAGCGATTGGCGGAGTGATCAGCCAGCTGCTGCAAGTCGAACCAGCAACATTATGTGGAGGCCAGCGCCGTTGCTGCAGTGAGAGCGGTGGAGAAACCTGCGTCGCCAGGGGCCGGATTGTTGCAATAGCCGAGGTGTCCGTAATGGCGAACGGGGCCTGATGGTGTTGGAGCAGCCTGTTGCTGGACGCTTAAAAACGTGCGAGTTCCGGGCAGAGCCGTGATCCAGGGCCTCAAGAAGCTGGTGTGCTGTAGTGCAGTCAGCCGGGACGTTTCTACGGCCTGCACGGGGCGTGGCCGCTGTGTGAAAACAACAGCGTGGAGGAGCGGCTGGTGTCTTTTCCTGGGCGGACGGACAGAAATCCTAGCTGAGGCAGAAAATGTGGTTCTTCGTGTCAATTGGAACACTTACAGTTTCCTGGTTCATACAGTGCACTGTGGGTCAGTAGGGTACTCTGGGTATTAAGACACAAAGGAATTACAGACATTGGCTGCGAGTGGGCTTCGATTTAACTCAATGGGAAAACCTGAAAATTTGTGTCACTTCACCGCTTCCCGTAGGAGTTCGAACATGTTCTGCATCCACACAGAAGAGATCATTGGCCGTTGCCTTCTTAATTATGTACAGGGTAATTTACAAAGCTATGCAAAGATTTTAATATGTTATTCTAAAACTAAAACTAAAGAAAAAAGTTCATATGAACATAGGTCCGCGAATGTTTAGTTTCGGAGTTACGGATAATAAGATTTTGCCTGAAATTATAAGCATCGCTAATATGAAGCCATCGCAAAACTGTGTGAGGTTAAAGCAAAGCACAATTTCCATTTATTTTGTTGTTATTGATCTAGTGAGCCTATTAACACATGTCCCAGAACAGACGAAATTAAGAACAATTGTAAGTAGGATGTTTAGGTTTTTTTATTGGTAACGCCGCCGCCACGTAGCGCTCTGTATGAAAATCACTGGCTGTGCCGTGTGCAGTCTGTGGCTGGTTTGCATTGTTGTCTGCCATTGTAATGTTGGGCAGCGGCAGGTGGATGCTAACAGCGCGTAGCGTTGCGCAGTTGGAGGTGAGCCACCAGCAGTGGTGGATGTGTGAAGAGAGATGGCGGAGTTTTGAAATTTGTAAGAATTGATGTCATGAACTGATATATATATTATGACTATTAAGGTAAATACATTGTTTGTTCTGTATTAAAATCTTTCATTTGCTAACTATGCCTATCAGTAGTTAGTGACTTCCGTAGTTTGAATCTTTTATTTAGCTGGCAGTAGTGGCGCTCGCTGTATTGCAGTAGCTTGAGTAACGAAGATTTTTGTGAGGTAAGTGATTTGTCAAACGTATAGGTTAATGTTAGTCAGGGCCATTCTTTGTAGCGATTACTGAAAGTCAGTTTGCGTTGCGCTAAAAATATTATGTGTCAGTTTAAGCACAGTCTTGTATAAATGTTCTAAGGGGACGTTTCACAATCCTGTGAAACTGAAACGAGCAACAAAATCTGTTTATACACGTGCAGCTACATGCATTGAACTCGATGGAGATATTTTTGAGCATTTATTGTGAATGTAGTGTGGAGTTATATGTACACTGTACAACTTCCTCAATTTTGTCGTTTCCGATATAACGTGTGTTCACATGTCCTATGGTGGTAATAAAAGGAGATTATTCGACAAATTCATACAGTTTCAGTTAACATTATTATCATCATTTTTCCAAAGTTAAATTCTCTACAACTTCTGTAGAAAACTTTATACAATTTTCTAGAATTTAAAAAACAAATTGGGCCAAGTAGTTAATGAATTAAAAATTTTACGAAATTACTTCGTTGCTTCTGTAGATATTCTGGAAAACTACTGCAGATACACGTCTGGGACATGTTTTATTAGATTCACCAGACCAATAACAACAAAATAAATGGAAATCGTGCTTCAGTTTAAACTCGTACAGTTTTGCGATTTCTTCATATTAACAAAGTCGCTAAATTCCAGGCAAAATATTTCATTAGCCGTAACTCCGTAATTAAACATTTGCAGATCTACGTTTATATGAACTTTTTTCTTTAGTTTCACTTGTAGAACATCATATTAAAATATTTGCATATATTTGTGAATCACCTTGTACATGTGGAGACTGTTCTTTCGGAAATGTCCAAAAGAATAGACACTACACATACGAATTGGGTATGTTTCCTAGCGACAGATTATGTACGGAAAGCTGTGGTTGTCGCATGATAAGTTGCGGTCTCTGATTGATGGCACACAGTTGTTATGTGCACTGGAAGCGAAAGTAGTTCAAATTTGTTAACTACACGCTGTGAGCGTGATTAGTTCTATAAATCTTAAAGTGTTTTGTATCTTAAAAATTAGGTGGACTCATGAGAAACGAGGAGGCTCCATGCAAAATCGGCGAGGGACGGAACACGTGCAAAATACTGACAAGAAGCAGGGATGGGGTGGTAGAAACTGTAAATAATTAAATTATATATATATATATATATATATATATATATATATATATATATATATATAATATTAATTTTTGTTGAACTGAATTGAGATGGATGGAAATATTTAAAAATCAGTGAATATATTTAAACCATGATAAGGTGGCATCGGACATATACTTTGAGAAATTCGTCGCCGTAAGAAGGAGGTTCGTGGGCCACATTATTTCTGAGCTAAAATGAGATAAATGCTGAAATTCAGTTTACACATAATGTTGAAATTTTAGGCTCATGGATTAAACAAATAATCAAATCACAATAGCGTTAATCATAACTATAATTAATGAAGTGCACTATGCTACTTACATTGGGAATACAATATTAATCACTAGTGATATGTTGATTATCCGCACTTCGGTATCTCGTCCGTGCGCAGTGGAAATTTCCTTATGTAATTACTAGTATGCGCGAATATGCGCCCTGCAATACGCAGTGACTTTTTATAAAATTAAAGAGTTTAAATTAGAGCGGCCAGTCTAACGCGCGAGGCTCTCCCTCGACTCCATTCCAGAACAGATAACAGAAGACTAGACATCCTTACTGTGTCTCACCAGCGATCACACGCGACCGCGCACAAGATAACTTGCATTGGCTTTCATCCTTTATTAAACAGGGTTCTCTGATTA
Organism: Schistocerca gregaria; assembly: GCF_023897955.1. Classification (NCBI taxonomy): domain Eukaryota; kingdom Metazoa; phylum Arthropoda; class Insecta; order Orthoptera; family Acrididae; genus Schistocerca; species Schistocerca gregaria. The sequence continues at coordinate 650,534,915 of NC_064923.1, read as the reverse complement.
AAAAAATAGATTTACATGCTATGGCCAAAAATGTGTCTTTAAAAATGGAGGGATAGCGTTCGTCATACTTGAAGGGGATGTAGAGGGTAAATATTGCACAACAGGACAGAAACTGGAATACCTCCGATAAACAAATCAAGACGTTGTTATGTAAGTGCCAGTATGAGATGAACAGATTGGCGCAGGAAGTCGTGGTTGGCGGAATGAAACACGTGAGAAGACTGATAGCCAGGAAAATTAAAAAAAGAAAAAAAAATGCTATCGCGACATCGACCCAGGCTTTTGTCTGCGATGTCTGTAGTACTGCGGATACCTGAATACCTGTACAGCTCCATTTTCACTAAGCCCCACATGACGGCTTACTCCAAACAAACTAGATGCAGACCAGCTCTGAATCGGTTAGGTTCCGCAGCACAATGGACCAGAACGCGGCGATAATCTAATAGCTGGGCGTCATCGCTTCATCGCGCCCGCGGGGGCCGCTCCTTTCATCCATCACGCTGAGCCGAGCCGAGGTGAGCTGAGGTGAGCTGAGCTGGCCCGCTAATCGGATTGCGGGCGCGGCGCCTGATTGTGGCTGGCTAGGCCACCCGCAGCGCGCCCGACGAGCTGCCGCGGCCCAGCGGGGCCCGGACTATAGCCGGCCGACCTCAGCCGGCACTGAGTGACAGCCGACGGATGGGCGCCGCCTCGTCGCTCGTCGCTCGTCGACAGCGGCCGCGTTTTTTCCACCCGCTCCTTGTATCTTATTCCGGCTCTAACGACGGCCGCCCTTATAGACTTGTGCCGATTCCGCGTGACGGCTGAATGAGGACGTTTTATGACCTCGTTATAGAGATGGCCGCGGCCGGCGTCCTGGTGTCAGCGCGCCCCCACCCCCCTTTTTTTTCCCTCCTAGCCGACTGTCCATCTCGTCGCCTCTCCTCGCCTCGGCCTTGTTCACGACCTCGTCGAACCCGTCCGTGTCTTCCACACGCTTAATGAGCGGCGTCGTGTTCTCAAAGGCACGTAGGGATGTTCACAGCTGTGCTGTCCGATTAACACTGCTGTTCTGTCTACCTGCGTTCATCCTTACTGGTACGGTGGAGCACTGGTAAATCCAGAATAGTGACAACGTTTTTTTTAAATCTTTCTTTCTCCTTCCAAGTGTGTAGTCGGAGAGGATAGACAGTTGCACAACGCTTCTTTTAAGTGAAAACAAAACTTTGCAAGCTGGGAGTGGAGCAAAGAGGTTTTAATACAGTCTGCAACCGCGCGACCGCTACGGTCGCAGGTTCGAGTCCTGCCTCGGGCATGGGTGTGTGTGATGTCCTTAGGTTAGTTAGGTTTAAGTAGTTCTAAGTTCTATGGGACTGATGATCTTAGAAGTTAAGTCCCATAGTGCTCAGAGCCATTTGAACCATTTGAAATTTGTGCCATCAACAGTGGGTCCTTTGATTCAGATCTGTAAAACGTAAATATATTTTAAGTAGTAATTATTGGATAGAAATTTAGGTATAATTTTTTAGTGTATTGTGATTATTAACTTATTCAGTATTATGGGAGATTCTGTAGGACCTTCTTTACATTATTATACACCTTGCCATCTACAACGAATTGATGTTTTCGTGAGGTGGACTAGCAAGTTAGTTATTCATTTCATCTTTAAATATAATGTATTGCATTAAAGTACTTATAAACTATTTGATGACTGTTTACAATTTTCCCTTCGTTTCTGTCGTCACCTCTTGCAGAAATACTCACATTCGCCAACCAGTCCCACTAAAACATCGTTTAGTTGCTGATGGAATCCAACATTCTACTGGGTAAGACAATGAACATAATAGATTAGAATCTTCTAACAATCAGTACTTAAAAGTATCGCTGATGATGGTACAAATGCGCCGAAACTTGTTTGGGAAGTTAAAATGTTAGTTGTCTGTGTAAAAGGTGAACTTCAATTACCATATTGTAGTCCGCGAAATGGCTGCTGTAAGAGCTTAAACGATGAAAATTATAAGCACTTAGTGAGCATATGTGAACCTGTTAGAATGTTAAACTGAGCAAAGCCAGTCACTTGCTCGATATATATTGCAGTGTACCTGGCGACATTCTAATGGCGGCTGTCGCGAGAGACTATTACAAAGATCTCAGCAGTATGTGCGACAGCGAGACAACAAATCCTTCAGCAGTATTACACCATATATCGCATTGTCTTGCCAACTGCATGCTGCACAGATTTTTAAGAGGGTATGGTTTTAGTGTGCCGACAGCGTTGCTGCAGTGGTAATATCGGTTCCAGTCAGATCACCGACGTTAAGCGCTTTCAGGTTTGGCTAACACTTGGATGGATCACCGTCCAGATCTGACTAGTGCTGTTGGCAAGCGGGGTGCACTCAGTCCTTGTGAAGCCAACTGAGGAGCTACTTGATTGAGAAGTAGCGGTACCTGTCACGAAAATTGACAACGACCGGGAGAGCGGTGTGCTAACAACAAGCCCCTCCGTATCTGCATCTGGTGATACCTAAGGTCTGAGGATGACACGGCGACCGGTCGGTACCGTTGGGCCTTCAAGGATTTGGTTTTAGTCTAATGTACAGCTGGTGTCTGTAATTAACGTTGCAAGTTTCCATACAGTTAAGCAAAATATTAAATGTGCAACAACAAAGTAATCGCATTTCTGCATATTGAAAAAGAAAATTATTCAAATATTGGCAAAAGAAGTGATTTATATCAAATGTTATGTTACAGGTACGATGAAAGAAAATGAAAAGAATTAAAAGGAAGAAGATGGCTATTAAACAGGAGACATGTAAAGCAAAGTATAATGGGAGCATGACGCAATGAATTGCACAATAAAAAGTATTTACAGGTGTTTCGATAGAGTGTGAGGAGACGCAATGAAAATTTTGTAGGGGGGAACAGCTGAAACGATAAGCATGTCTAGTAAACAAACAGAATCTTACACTGCGTAGAAACCATTTGTCTTGATCCTAGAGATGAACCATTATCAAGCATAGTTGCCAATTAAATTTTAAGAGTCTAAATGTAACAGACTATCAGGTGCACAAATTAATTAGAAATATAAAGAAAAGGTACATGCTAGGACATGATGGTGATTCAGTAAAAATATATGATTTACAAAAGTCATTGTATGTATGTATATGCGTATCTCCTCCCAGGCCAATCGATCAGTCTCATCCAAACTTGGTACACGTATGACTTGCTCATTATTTGTATAAAAATCTATGAGAGTAACATACTCCCACGCCAAAAGGGCTGGAGGGGGGTAGGAGGGGGGAAGGTCAAGCCGTGACATGTAAAAATATTCCATAACGACCGATATTAGTATCATATCCATAGTTTTCTGGGTCATTGCGCTTATTAATAACACTAGGGGGTGGGGGAGGGGTCAGAGGGCAGGGAAAGGGGATGAAAAGACATGGTAGCATATCTCTTTTAACCCCTGAAGCAACTTTACCAAACTTGGTACACGTATCACTTACCAGATGTAAAAAAAAATGCTATGACAAACATCCCTAGTACCCCTGTGGCCGCCGGTGTGATTTAAAATGAGTCACATAAAGCATACCTCAGGAACACCAGGAACGATTTCAACATAATTTAGAGGATACATTTGACTGAAACTGCTTTGAGAGTGAGAGACCCCCTACCTCCCCTGTGGCTTGGGGAAGGGGATGAGAAATGCTGACGATAAAAATGTTCGAAAGCACTATATTAGTACGTCTTCCCTGTATATAGTTGGCGAGAAGATGAAAGCTTCAAAGGCTGACGTAAGCTATAAAACATTTGAATGAGTAATATTACGAGACTGGTTGCGGGCGTAGACGTACAGCTACGGGGATCGTTCAACGAATAACGCCCCATTTTTTTTATGGCCGTTAATATAAATAGGAATATGTCCTTTTAGGTGCTTCAAACCAGATGTTTCGTCTTCACTAGTCGAATTTTCGAACAACTCCGACAGGTGGCAGAACCAAGTGGTGAAACATCAAAATGATGTCTAAGCAAGACACTCCTTGCAAGCAACGTGCTAAAATTGAATTCTTGGTTGCGGAAAAAGAAACCATAGTGAACACCCATGAACGTTTTTATGCAGTGTATTGCTGATACGAGTACTGCTGGACGATGGGTAGAAAGAGTTAAAGCCTCAGGAATTGCAGAAACCAAAGTTCTGCGGCATTATTTATTGAACAATCCTCGTACATTTTCGTCACAGACAAGGGCAGACGAGAGCCAAAATACTACCTAAGACAGCCGTAAGAATATGTGCTAATGATCACTCGTTTTGAACATACATCATTATGGGATGATTACGTAATTTGTGATCTATCTATGAAATCCAGTAGGTGTCCAGTCACATGGTCAACAGAATAAATCTCATAGAAACCTGAAATCTGAACAGAAATCCGTCAACGTCAACAGCGGTATCCACTCACTAGCGCGCTCTTCCGTTTGAATCAGTACGTGGAATATAATTCAAGATAGATAATCAGTTCGTGGGAGCAGATAGTTACTAGAACTGTTAGGAATAGACTGCTGTTCGTAGACCTAGAAAGAAACCTTCATTGACCACAAAAATGCGACAACGGTGGCTGAAATGGGCGAAAGCACATCTTACCTTGACGCCGGAGATGTGGGACAGTGTAATATTTTCAGATAAGTCGAAATATAATCTGCATGGATCCGATGGCAAACAGTTCGTGCGTCGCAGAGTAGAGGAAGAATTTTTGCCTACGTATTTAACACGAATCGTCAAACATCAAGCAGACAGATGATCTGAGAATGCAAATTCTACTCACGGAGTAGGTCCTATGGATTTCGTAATGGCATAGGAAATCCTAATGTATAAATGAGCGTTCTTGAACGGATGCTTATGACCACAATAAGAGACCAGTTTGGGGATGGTTGCAGTTGCATTTTTTCAGGATTATTTTGCTCCTTGCCACAGAACTCAGAAGGTAACTTCTATAATTATTGCTTGTATCAAATATAAAGCAGATGATGTTCCAAGTCAATTGTTACGCATTTCTATATTTCAGATAATAACATTCCTTAGACAAAATGGTGTTCAAACTTTAGAATGGCCTGGAAACAACCCCAGTCTCAACTCTAGTGAGAACTTTTGGAAGATTATGGCAAATGCTGTCGCAAGAAAGAAGCCACAGAATAGACAGGAACTGCTGGCGACTCTTGTGCGTGTGAAGTTTAGTAAACTGAGTGAGGAACACATTAAAATTAATTCGGTCAGCGCCTACACGATGCAGAGAGGTTATTAAGGCACGTGGAGGTCCGCCCAAGTATTAAAATGACAGCAGTGGTTTCAAAAGAGGTGGCTGACTATGTAGAAACACTAAAAATTCTCTGTGTTATGTCATAAAATAAAGTGTCTCTTTAGAGAATCACACTCATAGTTGAAAGAAAAACAAACAGATCAGGTAACTTATGCTCTTCCACCCAATTCGTCAAGAAAATGTTGTAATGCAAATAACAAGGCATTTTATAGAAATAAATCAAGAGGATGACATAAAATTGATACAAATTATTATTTACATTTGCTTCCTATAGAAACAGAGGGCAATCAACCCAATTTACCTAAGATATTCAACGATTATAACTGAAGTGTTGAATTATAGGAGGTGATGTAGTAAATAATTCCACGACGCTAGTTGTTATCGACACTCGTGCACATTTTAATCGATATTAAGACGAAGGCGACGAATATGGTGCGGAAAGATTATTGAAGCTCATACCTTTTTTGTTGTTGTCTAATTTTACGTGTCTTGTTTTAATTGATTTCAGTTAAGCGTGAAGTCTCTGTTCATATTCTCCCCAGTGAGACTGTGGTTAATGAGATGGACTAGTTCAGAAGGACCTGCAATTTTCAGTCAGTGAATATTAGCGGGAAAAACTATTTGCACTTGGATAAGACTTATTTAACCATTATAGAGAAAGGAGTGCACTGTTATGCAGGATTCATTTTCAATAAGCATACAACAAATTTGGAAAAAAAGTGAGGGATAAACCTCAGATTTGCAAGAGAGGCTGAATACTCACAAATATGGGCAAGAACGATACACCGTGTGGCCATGCACTTTAAGATTGGGATACCGGATAGTATATCCCTGTGGGATAATCCAAGAGCTCTCAGCGCAGTTCGCATCACAAACGTCTAGAGAGATCTACGAATCTTGACGGGCCTGCATGGTACCCTGATTTCTGAATAATAAGGGATGCATGGGGCATCAAGACAAGACGTACACTTTCATACCAACCTCCAGCCAGCAGTCTTCATGAACAGATCAGAATGTGTAGAGCACTTGCACGCGAAAGGCAAACGTCCCGAGTTCAGTCTCGGTCCCGCACACAGTTTTAATCTGCCAGGAAGTTTCATATCGGCGCACACTCCGCTGCAGACTGAAAATCTCATTCTGGAGATCAGAATGTATTTCAGGCATGACAAAAAATTTAATGCCGAAGCGAATACATTTACCCGTGCTTGTCAAACCATATACAATTTTAATGATGTATGTTCGTTTCGGGTAGAGTGAAAATTAAATCATTAAGTATCTGTTATGTTACTAACGTCTCCACAACGCTTCATGAATGTTGCACTTGTGCTTTATGGTATAAAACATTTCATTTCCATTACTGCGTTGATGCATGTGCTACCAGAGATTACATCGATACCTGCAATGGAGACGCACTAGCGCCTTCACGGAGCCAAACGGAAAGGAAGCAACTAGGTGTATTTCTTTGTCTCCTCTCAGTAAGACTATTGAATTCCCACTTACAAGGAGCAAGAAATTTTTGAAATTAAAGCACAAACTATGATAACACAGTCACTGCTTACTTAGAAAGTGCCTATGAGTTTACGGGTCTATATTGTCTTCCCACAACAAAGTGACTGAGTTGTCATAACTCGAAATTCCGAATTTCAATACTTTTACTTGTATCTGGTGATTTTGTCCATGAATGCACAATTCCGATCATAAATTTTATATAGAACATTTTTCCGAGGCAGTTCCATACCTAGAAAGAAACTTGTACGAAAGATATCAGTTTGAAAATAGTACTTGTGTTGGCAGTCGTAAATACTGCACTACGAATAAAATGAACTTTAACATCTGCAACGTAACTTTACACTTGTTCAGAAAGGATAAAAGTATGGAGCCGTATAAAGATCTGATCACTTCCATTTTTAAGGGAGAAAAAAGAAATGGTTTTGAAAAAACGAATTTAAATAGTTTCTGTTTGACCACTCCTACTAATACATGTATGAATTTCACAATAAATAATATGTGTGTATGCGTAGTTTAGGTTAATTAAATTTTATTGTTTATTAGGCTTAAAGTAAAAATATCGTTATGTAAATGACCAACACCTAATCATATTTACATAGAGAAAGCGTATAACTTTCATCAGCCTACTGGCAAGATCCGCATCAAGTGGGTTGTCACATGTAAGAAGCAAAGAGAGTGGAAGTAAATTAGCTAAGATGTGGAAACGTTCTTCCATGCACACACTTTTTATTACAGTATGTTCCACTCATTCGACTTCCAGCGTCATTAATTTAAGCGCATTGATACAGGGCATCTAGATGAATATTTTGTGTGATAGAAACAACGAATCCTCTTTAGTATGAACGTTGAAGTGATGAAAGCATCAAAATTTATAATCGTGTGTTCTTTGTAATCTACCTCCTACACTTAAGTCTTGATATAAAAATTTGTTTAACATTAGATTAACTTGTTGATCCGTCTGCGCTCTTGTCTCATAGCTTCTAAAATGTTCTGTAATCGTTACTATTCTCAAATGATTTTCGGATTGTACTCTCTGGGACATATGACACACTCAAAACAACGTTAAGCTAATATGGCACACCTACGATAAGCCTCGATGATTGTAAATCTGCTTGACAAGATTTTGTTCCCATACATCTCGCCAGGCTGCTGCTGTATCGTTGTCTGCAGGCCATTTATTCTACTACCACTAGTGTCTGTATTTTTTTCTGCGTAATCCTGGTTGTTCTTCATGGATGTGAATTTCACATTGATCGTTTAAGCAGAAACATAACTCTTCTTTCGTTTGCTACAAACAGCGTATATCCAGTACTGTATAAATTCCACTCTCTAAAATTGCCACTCCCAGTACGAGTTTTAACCTGTAAATCTAATCCTTTTCTAAGCTTTATTTCTTGTTTTAAATTTTTATACTGTTTTAAACAGCATGGTACTAAAGTAAGCTTCTATGGCTAATCTTTCATTTCGTCAGTAATAATTCCGGGTACCTTTCCTTAGTTCTCAACAGAGTCAGTAAATTCTGTTACGTATGACTCTGTTAGATCAAGGGTACGTGCTGGATGACATGGTCGGAAATGATGTAGAGGCGTGGCTCAGTGGTACAGCCTTTTACTAGTAATCAAAACGTCTGGGTACCTTGTTTTCATCCCAACTTCTGCTTACATTCTGAATGAATATCGAATGCGTGTGACATCTTATGGAACTTTAACTGCTAAGGTCATTAGTCCCTAAGCTTACACACTGCTTAATCTAAATTATCCTAAGTACAAACACACACACCCATGCCCGAGGGAGGACTCGAACCTCCGCCGGGACCAGCCGGCTAATCCCGCGCGGCTGAATGAATATCGTCAAAGACAGCAACTAAAGACTGGAAGGAATCACTCTCGTTCTGCCGACAGCCTTATCATCGACGACGGTGCAATGGAGAGTTTTTCAGGGCGACATTTTGCTCTTTGGTTGGGAAACTCTCGTTAAAAGGCGTACATATAAGCATTGATCAACAGCATGAGGATTCAGAATGCAGCGGAAACCATTGCATTAAAGGCACACACCGGTAATGTGTATCCTGTTAGTAAAAAAATTTCCGATATTGGATTAATAAAAAATTGACAAAAGATAAGACGGTGGTTGTAATGCTTCAGTTGTTAGTCTCACCCACTTGAATACAACACACATTACGTTCATACAACAACATGGAATTGTCAGAAACATCCTCTCTTGGTATGTTGTTCAGCGCGAGCTTGAATTGGTTGGGATATCAAATATGTTGTCAAAGTGTTAATCCTTCATGTGAATTTCTGAACTACGTTGTTTTATTGTAGGTTCAGTTGATAACGCCACGGCTCTTCATACGTGATGATTTTCTCCAGAAAAAAATTGCCCGTGGTTTGAACTGCAATCAAGTCGCTTCAGACGTCCACGAGTCGTTGTTGTTGTTGTCCCGGGGCCAATGTGTGCGGGACAAACTTTGCACTAACTTGTCTGTCCTCCAGAAAATTCTGGAGAATGTATCGAACACTTGATTTACACATGTTGCTCTGTTTCAATTTGTGATCCAGTAACATTAACACGCTAAGGCACCGCGTCCGCTACTTGACACTGCCTGCTCATAACTGACTGGTCGAATGTACAACTATTAATTACAGTTTTTAGTTAAAGCTGCCAGCATAGTTACTGCAGCGACATTACTTGTACGCCAGGAATAAAATCTGTCTCGGAACTTTTTGGATGGACGGCATATGCACAGGTCGTGTGTCCTATAATTGAAGTGTCGTAATGATCTTTCTGTTGGCGAAAGGTTCCAGATTAGTGCCCCATTCGGGTATCCGGAGCGGTTCCGCCAAGCAGGAGGTAACCATACGAAAAACAACGAATAATCAACGAAAGGATAACTTGCTGAAAGTTGGAACATGGAATGTGTGAAGTTTGAACCTGGCAAAGATGCTTTAAAATCTTGAACGCAAATTCAAAGCTCAGTCTACATGAGTGGGTAAGAAAACAAGGATTTCTTGTCAGATAGATGTAGTGTAAGAAAATAAAAGAAGAGGAAAATGGTATCACGAGAGCAGGATTTGCTATTAATAGGAAGATTGGTCAGAGAGTGACTGTGAAGAGTTCAGCTATAGGGTTCTTTTCATCAGAATCGACAGCATACAATACCAAAAAGTAGTCCAGATAAACAAGCTAACGTCACAAACAGAAGATGAAGTGACAGAGAAAGTACTTCATACACTCATCAGTAAAAGTTTTGCATCACCCTCTTTCCCAGAACTCCCGAAGATTGACGTTGACTATGGATATTGTATCACAGACACAGTCCCTTTGACGGTTCAGAGATGTGGTGGTCGGCTGTTCAGGTGTTACTGTAGTGAGCATATACGGCAAGAGGTAGAATGACAGTGAAACTACCACTAGGCAAAAAATAATTGAACGTTGACGACTGTTCACAGAATGTGGGGCTCGGAGGGTTGACTGCTCTGTAAAGTAGGATAGATGGTGATATGTGGCATCTCTGCCGAAAGAGTACAACGCTGGTGCACGTACAAGTGTTTCGGTGCACACTGTTCATCGTACATTTTTGAACACAGAGCTCCGTAGCAGACCACCCCTACGTGTTCACATCTTGACCCAACGACATCGTCAGTTAGGATTGCAGTGGGAACGGACGGAAACATCGGGATTCGACCATAGATCAGTGAAAACGTGTCGGCTCTTCGGGTGAATTACATTCTTGCTACACTATTTCGATGGTTATCTCCACAAAGGCCGTCATCGAGGTGAATGACGGCTCGAAACGTGCAGGGCGTCATGAACACAAGCTGGTGGGTGCAATACTTTGCTATTGGAGACATTCCCCTGCACTTGCACGGGGCTTATGGTGGTGACCGAAGAAACGCTGACAGCTGCGAACCATCTGCATCCCTTCATGCTTTATGCCTTCCCCTACAGCGACGTCATTTTTCAGTACTATAATTGTCCGTATCTCGGAGCCAGAACGGTTCTGAAGTGGTCATAGGACCGTTATAGTGAACTCACGCTGATGTCTCGTCGACCAAACTTACTTGATGTAAATGTTATGGAACCCATCTGGGTTGCTAGTGCTATGGAAATCGTCTGGGTCACTATCGGGCGCCATTTTCGCATACGAAAATCAGAGGCCCGTTATTAACCCGAATTACATGACCTGTGCTTAGACATTTAATGCCAGATACCTCCACATACCCACCAACAAACTGCCGGATCCCTGATATGCAGAATCAGTGGTCTATTTCGTTTCAAGACGGACAAACAAACTGTCAGGCTGGTAGTCATAATATTTTGACGCATCAGTGTATTTCAAAATAGCGAAGATGAACAAGTGCTCATAGCTCTTGTGATATGTACTTTACAGGCCTGATTTACTGGACTTTTTCTTGTTTTGTCCATAATACCACCCCCAAATGTATGGAAGCCAAAGGGCTATCGAAGGTACACAAAATACCCTCCGGCACACACCACAAGGTGGCTTGCGCAGTATAGGCGTAGATTCAGAGGTAGATGAGCAAACGCTCATAGCTGTTAAGGTATGCATTTTAGACCCATGTTTAGTAGAGTTTTTTTCTTTTTTTGGTCCATACCATCACCTCTGAAAATTACCTACTCTGCAGTCTTAGCAGAAACATTACCTGTAGATCTGTTCTGCTATCAGAGGCATCGGAACGGTTTTCGCTTATCATTCTCGATTCCATTGTTTCCGGACCAGGATCCCTTAACTTAAATGGAAGATTTCTCCTTCTCTGTCATCCCTGAAAGCTTCTAACATCGTAACGGAAACACAGTGTACATTGAAAGTATGTGTCGATACGTAACAGAAATTGGACGAATTATTCCTCCGAAAGCTTGCAGCTGGATGTTAAACATTACTTTTCCTTCTACATGGTGTTTCCGCAAGCATGCGAAAATTTAAGAGAACATAGAAGACGCTCCACTGAACAGTTTGAGGTAGGGAACTTGGGGTCGGAGAAACCTACGTAAGGAGACAATATGAATAAAACCACATTACTGTGTACTTTTCTTATTTACATTAGTAACTGCAAACGCCATCACTGACACAATGAAAATACCATTTGTAGCGTATCTTACAGAATGTGCTAAAACTTACGGCCATCAACCTTAGTGCAAGCACGACACCGGCGAACAAGTTTCTGACGCATCCTGACAAATATTGGTGGTGTGTTTCGAATTACATCACAGGAAGCTCCAATTCTGGCAACTAATTCCATCTCCGTATACACTGGGGTGTCATACACAAGTGACTTTAGGTATATTCATTGGAAATAATCAAGGGGATTCAGGTCAGGTGCCCTCGCGGGCCATGAATAGAACCTCCATTTCCAATCCAGCGACCAGGAAATAATGTACCGTTACTGTTCCATCGTATTGTACTATACGTCTCTGAATAGCATTGAGTAATGAATGGTTCTGTCGTTGATTAATAGCACGTTCTGTCATGGGGCAATGTAAATACGATATAACGGAACCATCTTACGGGCAAGTAAAGAAAACAAAACTGCATCATTATTTCCTAGAAATCGAGCTCGTCCTCATCCTTTCCTTGTATGAACTAAAGAATATATTTGTAAATAAAGAGCACAGTGCGTATAAACTTGTAGGCATGTTAGTTGGAATTAAGCTGGAAAACAGTAATGCTAGACAAAGTGGTAGATGAGACTGCTTCCATATCTCCTTATGCTGACTTCTTTGACCCCAGGTTCCCTGTCTCAAATTGTTCAGAGGAGCATTCTCTATGTCCGGTTACATTTTTGCGCGCTCTTACGAAAACGCCCTGTATAGTATTTACAAGTGAATCTGGCACCAGCCAACTCGTTAGTTGCTGGAAAATACAATCCAGAAAGCCTCTCAGGTTTCCAGGAAAAGCATATGTACCCTCTAGCTATGTTGCCTAAAATGTAAATTAATCCACAGGATGGCTGCGGCGTTGTTCCAGAATCACCTTGACCTTTTTGCTGCATGGTGTAATCAGTGACTCCTGAAAATCCCAAGACCCAGGCATTCATCGTTGGTCGTGCCACTCCCGCCTTCCAGCTCCTTGATTTCTCCCTTACCATCTGCGCCTGTCCTCCACCATCACCTACCTTGGCATCACCATTGACCGTCACCTCACCTAGATCCCTCATCTCCGCTCAATTCAATCGAAAGCCCACAACTGCCTCTGACTCCTCAAACTCCTCTCTGGACGGAAATGGCCCCTCTACCACCCTCCACACCTACAAATCCTTAATCTGTCCCATCCTCCGTTATGCCAGTCCCGCTGGGATATCTGACCCCCCAAATTCTATAAATTCCTCCAGATCCTCAAGTACTATGCACTCCGCTTCGCCTTCCGTATACGTCTCCCGTCGCCCATGCAGATCCTCTATGGCCTGATTCCTTTCCCCCATCTGCTCCTTTCCCTCGAACATATCCATGTCCTGTACACCTCCTGCCGCCTTGATCCCCCTCATCCCCTGGTTGCTCCTCTCCTCTCCAACCCCCACCCTCTGCTGCGCCTTCACCATTGTGTCCTCCCTACCCTTCTCCTCTACACCCTTCATCTCCTTTCCCAAGGTGGTTTCTGTCAACTCCACCAGATGATGACCTCTCTCCCTCCATTTATCCCTCCTCTCAGCTCTGATCCTAACCTCCCCCCTCCCTTCCTCTGCCTTTTCCTGGGCTCACTCTTCGCCCCCCCCCCTTCCATCCTGTTTTTTCCCCACCCACTCTCTCTCTCTGCCTCCCTTCTCTCCCCTGAGTCCTTTTTGCTCTACCATCCACTGCCTTTACCACTCCTTCTCGCATCCACCCTGCCTCCCTTTTTCTATGTCCTCTCCCCCCATCAGCACCCCCTTTTTTTCTTTTCCTCTCCTCTCCCCCCTTTTTCCCTCGTTGGTCCGGTCTCATGCGAACAGAAACCAGACTGTCGTCTTGTTTTTATAATTGTGCCTATCTCATTATTGTGTGTCTTCATCCGCATCGTCACCGCAGTGATTTTATATTTTAAATTCCACATTTTTCCACCATATTCCAGTTTTTTATAATGTCACCATTTTATCGCCTCTTTTGTTGTTTGTTTATATTCTCATTATCTTTTTTCTTACTTTTCTGTAGGCTGTAGAGCAGCATATTACGTTGATGTCAGCCCGCCTCCGCTCTTTTGGTGGGGGGGATCGACATGCAATAAAGGAAAAAAAAGGCGGCGTTGTTTAGCGGCACTGTTAAATTCCCGCCACACTCGACAGTGGGAGCCATGTCCGTATTTCTGCCGCGGTAGGGTGTACGTGCACCATGAACGCAGCCAAGCCAGTGTCACTGCAAGTCGGCGAGTGGGCGAGGGCGACGGCAGGATGGAGTCTGGTGTGTGACAGCGGGGCAGTCACAACTTGCGGCCAGCTCCGGGGCCGTGAGCGGCAGCTGACGGACAACACTTGGTGAGCGGCGTCAGACGCACGGAGGGCACACGGTCCAGCGCTGTCTTCGCGCCGGAGAGGCTAGTTCTCGAGTTAGGCGGCGAGCATGACCGCCTCCTCATGGGGTCCGGGCCAGGGGGAATGTGTCGTTGTTGGCGGCTGACAACGCAAGAGGGCGGACCCGTTTGCAAGGAGTATGGGAGGCCGGTGCTGTCTTTCTGTGCGTCAGTATCGGTGAACATTCGAAAATATCCACACTAGTGGCTGGAAGGTAGGAACAGGAGGCAGACGCTGCATGTGGAAACAAGATATAGGCGTTTAGCGACTGTGGTAAAGGTTCCTTACATATTGGATTTGTGTTATCTCAATATGAAACGAACGCTCTATGCTTCTAATATTAACGCTATTGAAGATTGCAAAAAGTCTTCCTTCAGACCTAAATGTTTCAGTCCTGTTTACAGTTCCTCTATGGACACAGTGTTGTCTCTAGCTGACGTTTGCAGTGTATGAAAAAGAATCATCCAATAATAAACGTATAGAATGAACTTTGTTTTTTGATAACGGGAAACTGAAAAAGTTTTTTAGTATTCAGTATGCCCCCTTGAGAATAGGTTAATACGGTATTTAGAATGTTCCCACACTGCAGCGAGCACAGCTTTCACAGCTGTTGTTATGTTTCAGCTCATTCATTGCTGTTGGTAACGGAGGTACACAAACGGAGTCTTTTATAAACCCCCAGAAGAAATAATAAGATACAGTCAGGCCCGCTGACCATGGAAGCCAGTAATGTAAGGCTGAATCACTTCGTCCAGTGCGACCGAGCCGTCGTTCAGTAATCCTTAGGTTTAAAAATACCCGTACTTCCAGATTCCAGTGAGGCGGTGCTCCATCATGTTGATAAATGAAGTCATTCGAATGAGTCTCCAACTGTGGGAAAAGAAAATTCTCAAGCATATCGAGATATGTGCTTCCTGTAACTGTCCTCCACAAAGGAAAGTGGACCATATACATTTTTCCGTGAGACTGGACAGAACACATTAAATTTTGGAAAATCCCTCTCATACTGTACAGCTTCATGTGATTGTTTCCTTCTCCATATTCTCACATTATGACGCTTCACTGTTCCATTTAAATGGAATATTGTCTCGTCATCAAACACTAAGACTGGAAGAAAATTCTCATCCTCCATCTTCCAAAGAACGGAATTACAGAACTCCACATGTTGTTGCTTGTCACCTTCGTGAAGAGCTTGTAGTTTCTGAATTTTGTATGCTCTATGTGTAAACTTCGACGCAACACACGCCAGACGGACATCGGGGGCATGTTGAGGTGGCGAGCTGCCCGGCGAACGGTTTTCTGCGGACTCCTTGTCAAATTTTGGTGGATGCGTTCGACGTCTGTGTCAGACTCTCGGGGACGGACTGACGATTTGCCTTTACACAAACAACGTGTTTCTCGGAATTGTTCATGGCCTCGTCTAATGCTCTGTGCTGTAGGAGGACCCACACCATACCTGTATGAAAGTCATGCTCAACAGTTATTACTGACCCGCACTGCACAAAACGTAGAACACAAAACCATTTCTGTTGTCCCGACACCATTTTTACTAGAACTGAAGTGGGCGCACACTGGTGGTAACTACCAGCAGTCATGTAAAACTCTAGAGTTTGCTCTTTCCAACAATACGTTGTTCATGCGTATATCTCAAATAACATAATAAATACGATTTTTTTAAAAATTGGGTGTCTCTTATTATTACACCCTGGATTTTCCACAAAAATGTCGTTTCGACTCATATTTTTCAAAACAGATCAAAAACAAAAGGCAATCTCAGCACTACTGGAGGTGCCACCATTTCCAAGCGGATGACGGTGCTCAATTACATTCGGCTCATCTTGTGCAGGACTTGGGTGCAGGTGTAGGTATCCGCTACGTCCACTGGGCTGTAGGCGAAGGAAAGAAGATTAGAGTTTAACGTCCAGTCGACAACGATGACGTCAGAGATAGAGCACAAACTCGGATCAGGAAAGGATGGGGGATGAAATTGGCTGTGTCCATTTAAAAAAATAAAAAAATAAAAAAAGTCCCGCCTTTTTCCTGGAGCGATTTAGAGAAATCAAGAAACAGCTAAATCAGGATGGACAGCCGCGGATTTGAATGATCGTCCTCCCGAATACGAGTCTGATATGCTAATAACCGCGACACCTCTCTCAGTGAGCAGTAAGGGGGCTTCCCTTTAAAGATCATTTATGAGTTAAGTTCGGCGGTCATTCCAAGTATCATGCTTAAGTAAGTTTGGAATTCTATTCTGTTTATACTACCGTAACTCTCAAGGCACCTGTGATTCATTGAGTCTTCTTGAGACTGTATGAATACTACATACATCGTAAAGAGGCTCGTGTATGAGGAATGATATTGCTATATTGTAGTGCTTATATGTTTACGGAGTCACCGCTACGCCGTGAGATATCTCACTTTCCGCTACCTCACTATGTTCAACACGTGCGGAAAAAAATGAAGTTTCAGATCGAAAGGAATTTCCTAAGGGAAGTGAAATTGAGGTTTTTGCCGTACTCCTGAATCAAGAACAGTCGCACTCTCTATCTTCAATCTTTTACTATCGTTTCACAAGTGCACTGAACATTACAATAGGTTTGGCGCTAGTGTGTGATAGTCACAGGCTGGCAGCAGCCCTGTTTACGCTCTTCAATCACTGACTTTTGCAAAATATTTCACATAACATAACAAACAATTTGTGTTAAAATAGGACGTTAATAATCATGTGGAATTGAAGGGATCGTTTGGATGCTTTAAGTTTACTATGGGGTCGAGGGAACGCTCTGTCGTCAGCATAGGACGAGGTCGTTTTTGGGCTTTGTCCGTGCATAGGAGGTAAAGAGGTGGGTACTTATGCAGTTGGACAGAAAATTGTGGATGTTGCATTGATTCTTGTTCCATAACTTGAATGGTTAGATAATTTGGAAGTCTGCGGTGAGTTCCTATGGGAACAAACTGCTGAGGTCATCGGTCCCTAGGCTTACACACAACTCAATCGAACTTAAAACTAACGTACGCTAAGGGCAACACACATGCCAGAGGGAGGATTCGAACCTCCGACGGGAGGAGCCGCGCCAACCGCCTTGGATCACGCGGATACCCCGAGCGGCGGAAAATGTCGTTCTCGTGGAAAACAACTGTGCCGCACGCGTACATAGTGGTGCGATTCACCATTAATAGATTCCTCTGGTTGGAAGCTTCACTGGTGTTGGTAGATCGATATTTACTCCGCCAGAGGAAAGCGCAGAGTCCATGAGGTCGATTTAAGGGCGACCGCAGAGACTATTGGTCTCTCTCAATGTTCGGATGTCTAGCGGGGTGTGTGGTGACGGCAGGTAGTAAGCCCTGTGAAGTCATGGCCGATAAGATCCTTGATTCGCTGCTGCATTTGGAATGTTAGAATTGGTTACGTGATCCCCTGCGTTGTCCGGATCAGTGGAAATTGCCCGACATAGAAGTTATTTCGGCATGTGGTTTCGGCACCTACATGTACCTAGATTTGGATTAGTCCGAAGACCCATGTGGCCACTGTTGTGCAGAACTGGTTTCCTGTCAGCCACTTCTAAGGGATTAAACACGAGGGCGACTGGTAGACATGCTCAACAGATTGCAGCCATTGATTGGGAGATTGTTGACTTACGTTCCTTCTCCCTGGGAATTGTGGCGAGCATTCGATTACAGTCCCAGCCGTTATAGTTTATGTGTGAAAAAGCTATTCTCTTACTTTCCATCCCATTCGTTCATAGCCGTCTGCAAAAAAGGTTTTGTGAACTTCTGAAGTGATCTTATTAAAGTAATTTTTTGTGTATGTTTGACTATTAAACTGGCGGTATGGAAGCCTCTTGCCTGCGTTTGGCTGCGCTGATTGGCGTTATTTAAATTAAGCAGTACATTATTTCAGTGTACGACTCACTTTTCCCAAATTTTCTCCAATGTCTTTTGGTCTAGTAATTTGTTCTAAATTTGTGAACTAGTAATTCTTATATTACGAGATAGCTTGAGTACACATATGATTTATATTGTGAGTTCCGTTGAAAGAGTCTTGCGTGGAAGAAATGGTTAATCCTAAAGTGGTTGCTCTCTCTGCTAACCGTACTAAAGCCAGAGGCTAAAAGCTTAGCTGTCCAAGGAGGTTGAGTGTTGTTTTGCTCCTTCACGGGCACCTTGTCTGCATGACCAACTGCTTGTATTTTATGTAAACTTTTCATCAGCCTATTTACTAGGATTGCTTGTTTTTCCTACTTATGTGCGATCTGAGTTACTTGTCTGTTAATCATTTCCGTAGGTTTCTGATGCTTTAATTTGGAATATACCGTTAAACGCCGTATTATTGATCTTATGAGACATTGAAATTAAGACTCGGATTTAATGTCAAGATTCCAGAAAATTTTTCTTAATTCATTTTTTAAAAATTTTTCTTAAACGTTGTTTTATGTATTATGTAAATTCTACGATGCGTTCTTTTGTTTTCAAAAGAAAAGGTCTCTGATAGGTTATATTCTGGAGGTAGTTGCTGAGAATTCTTAGATCTTTTTGACGTGACAATAAAATGGTTTATTTTTCATTTAATTTGTTAATAAACTTATGGACTAGTATCGTACACAACACCAACTCCCTATCGCATTTCAACAACTAGTTCTTTATTCACACGAAGTAATGAGTGCTACGGGCAGGGAATTTCAAACTGATTCCATATTTCTAGATATCAAAATAACTTTCAATACCGTTCCATGCATGTGGCATCTAATCAATTTGTGTGCCTATGGAGTATCGTCTGAGTTGTGTGACTTGTTTCGTGATCTTCTGTCAGAAATGTCACAGTAGTAATAACTGACGGAAAGTCATCGAGTAAACAGAAGTGATATCTGTGTCTAGGGGACAATCTGAGCATCTTAAACTGTTTGCAGATGATGGTGTTTACCGTCTAGTCAAGTCATCAGAAAATCAAAACCAATTGTAAAATGATATAAGCAACATATTTGTTGCTGCAAAAAGTGTCAATTGACCCTAAATAATGAAAAGTGTTGTGTCATCCACATGAGCACTGAGAGCAATCCGTTAAATTTCTGTTACACGATAAATCACACAAATCTAAAGGCTGTCATTCAACTAAGTACCTAGGAACTACAATTACGAAAAAATTTCGTTGGAACTTTCACATATGTAATGTTGTGAGGGAACAATAGAGGACGTTTTATTCGCAGAACACTAAAAATATGAAACAGGTATATTAAAGAGACAGCTTACACTACGCTTGTCCGTTCTCTGCTAGAGTATTCCTGTGCAGTGTGAGGTACTTACCACATAGGACTGACCCTGACGACATCTAAAAAGTTCAAATAAGGGCAAGTCGTTTCGTATCATCACGAAATAGGGGAAAGAGAGTCATGGATATGATACGCGAGTTGGGGTGGCAATTATTAAAACAATCGGGTTCTTCTTTGTGGCGTGAGCCTTTCACGATATTTCAGTCTCCAACGTTCTCTTCCGAATGTGAAAATATTCTGTTTACAACCACCTACACAGGAGGAAACTATCAACATAATAAAATAAGAGAAATCAGAACTAGCACGGAAAAATTGAAGTGCTCGTTTTTCCCGCGAGCTCTTCGAGAGTGGAATGGTAGAGAAGAGTTTGAAGGCGGATTAGTGAAACTTCTCCCAGGTACTTAAGATGTACAAGGCCTTAATACAGTAAGCAGATTCAAAGGATGTAGGCTGCAGTATTTAGGCAGAGGTGAAGAGGCTAGCACAGGGTGAAGACCAAAACAATGACAACGTTATCTACAGCACATTGCGTATTATCGAACTGTAGTAGGAATAGCATACTAGATTTTAGAATAGGGACAGAGAGCGCCATGCGACCCGCTCAGATCTTGTCACTCAGGTCCTCATCCATGGATGGACCGTAGAATTAGCGTAAGCGATGGCTGCCCAGAAGCAGTGGTCGAATTTTGTACTGAGGTGCTCGCCACTGGACAACCTTGGAGATGGTGGTCTCCCAAGCTTCCCTCTCGCTTATCAATCCCAAACATAAGTAATTTTAAGAACTTCAGTTTCGTTATCCCTTATGTTTCATAGGAATAAAATGGTGCGCTAGGATGAAAGCAGATCCTCTTCCTTTAGGCTCTGTACGCTGTAGGTGTTCCCAAAACACCACTCCTCACCTGCCCCCTGCAATATGCTGACAACATCGCCTACGTACGTACCTACTACGCTCTCCAACTCTCCCTTGCCTCCTTCCAGCACCACTTGAATCTCCTTGTAGAGTGATGTAACACGTGGGGACTTCAAAGAAGTTCACAGGAAAGCCAAGTCACCATCATCCGTCCTGCCATTCGGCTTTTCGGTCGGTCCGATTTCCATCTCTCTGGCTGCAGCCAAGCTGTCCATCTTACTGACAAAGTATTCAGGAGTAACTTACGACATTGAATGCACATCTCCTTACCATCCAACACAAAGCCCGACACCGACTAAAACAGGCCGATCCTGAGTTTTCATCCTTTTCATATTATTAATCAAACACAACTCTCACATTCGTCCTATACCAGCATATGCCAACAATATCTTAACCGCTGGCTGTCCAAAGTTATAGAAATCTCTTGAAGACCTGGGAAGATAAGCACTCTGCATCGCCTTCTGCATCCGCCTCCTTTCCCTGCTGGCATCCTATACCAACCCGTCCACTTCCCACACCTTCTTCTTTTTTTGGAGCACCTTCAGGTCTAATAAATTAAATGTCAAACCCAGTCCCAGCACCATTCCAAGAATCCTTCTGCGTCACTGCATCCGTATCCCACCTTCCATGCACCTTCATGTCTTATATATCATCTGCCGCTGGAACTCCGTCTATCAAACGATGAAATCCATTCGTCCCGAGCTGTAGCCTTCTTTGCAGCCCTAATCACAGAACACCATCCTCCCTCACTCAGTGACACGTTGTCGTTACCTGAGCTTCCATAAAACCTCATAGAAAGACTAACCCTACCACGTCCATCACGCACATGATAAGTTTCATGAAACACCAGCATCAGCATAATTCAATAGCAAAAGTATTGTCACCAGTATTAATATTTTAAATGAAATATAAAATTATCTACAAAGTTTTAAGAATCGTTTACTTTCATCTGCTTTTAACAATTTTTTTAAATACGCAAAACCTTATAAGGTGGCTATAATTTCGCACCTTACAAGAACTCATCCACATACTTTGCTGTGATCTACTAACACAATTAGTTATCATGTAATAGGTTGTACATCGTATATATGAATATAGAAAAGCGACAGACATTGTCACGTACATCTTCTAAATAACTGTTAACGCTTATTGCATGAAAGGTGACGGAGTGGCTTTATTATAAAAACATCGTAATGAATGATTGCCTATACTAATAGAGGTTGGAACGCCAGTGGAGATGAAACGGTAGACAGAACTCGAACTCTGTGTGGAAGGCCCGCACAGGTGTAGGTCCTGCTTAAACTTAGGAAGTAGCTAGACGGGTGTCGTGGCACCTGAACTCTGGAGCACAAATGGGTGACGGCCGGCCGCTACTGTAGTAGGACCCGGAAGGATAACCGGATAATACTTCCGAACGCTGAAAATCTTGGACGCAGGTAAGAGGAACGATGAAGAGGCACCTCGGAAACCACGCAGGTTGGGTTATTTCCAAAAATTTTTACTCAGAAGCGTACCGTTGTACGAGTATAGGTTTTTCCTCGCAAGCTTTCCGCACTGGACGACAAAAGACTAAAATATGGTTGATTGGCGTTCGGAAGAATCTGTAGAGAGAGAGAGAATATTCCGTTCTTTAGGGAATTTGGTTCGTTTTCGGAATTATGATGGTGGGGAGGCAAGCCTTGCTGGGAAGCCAGCGCTGGAGAGACGAGGTCATCCGTTGTGAGCGCCTGTGTGTGGCGGTCGCTCGATATCAGCTTTTGTGGGTACAGATGGATTTGCTGTCTTTGCTCTCAGGAGAGTTTATAAAATGGTTCAAATTGCTCTGAGCACTATGAGAAAATCGGAGGTTATCAGTACCATAGAACTTACAGCTACTTAAACCTAACCTAACCTAAGGACTTCACGCACATCCATGACCGAGGCAGGATTCGAACCGTAGCAGTCGCGCGGTTCCGGACTGAAGCGCCTAGAACCGCTCGGTCACCGCGGCCGGCTGGAAGTTTATAGTTAGAACAGTTAGACACTGTACTGTTGGGAACCTATACGATTGTGGACTTCACCTCTGCGTTGGAAGTCGTCGTTGAGTACGCAGCGTTCAGCAACTAAGAGCACTTCCTCTGCCTATACTCACTTTGAGACGTTATCTGAACTCCGTCCTTGTGGCTGGGAGTTCTTGTTTCTCATCTGTAGAACACAGAGAGGAGAAGACAGTATTAGAGTATATTAGTCAGAGGACCGCCTTCTGACATCCTAGTGTTTGAAAGAGTTCATTTGTGGCTGGAGTTCTTCCATCATCGCAGACGAGTACGAGAACCTTCACTTCGACGCACCGGACGCAGTATATACGGTGATATCGCAAATTGCTTCGGCTTATTAGGGCTATAAAAGCCAAACAGCTGTTGATCACGTTAATTTATTTCCACTCAGGTTCCACCCCACCGTAGATCATCTTTGAAAGTAGTGTCTTCTAGTGTTTGGTACGTAGATGATTTCGCGTTATTGATATTAGATAGAGCACTCATAATAAGGGACAGAGTTGGGCAATTGATTAGTCATTTTACTTAGGAAATGTTAACTTTGTAATATAAAGGTTTTTTTATCTACAATAAATATATAAGCAGGAACAACGTTTGTCATTTAGTAGGGTTAGTTGCCTTCATCATTCATTTATGTTTAGATTGTAATTTATAGAATTAAGAGGTCCTAAGATCTGCTTCAGGGGGTAGTCACACAGGGCCAAATCTTTATTTTAGCGTTTATTATTTTCCGTTGCGCTTATTCATTTTACAATCGCCTGGAGTGGCATCTTGGAACCTTTGATGTAAAACCTTTGGCTGAAGAACAGTTTTATCCGCTGCCAGTTCGCCCTTCGTGGGCAATTGAAATAACAATAAAGAAAAATGAAGTGAAACCAGGAACACAAGGATGACGGCTACTAGTCCACTTCACCTCCAAAAGTCCGTAGTCGTTGAAGTTGCGGCCGACCACAGCCATACACGTTCTGTCATAGTGCAAAGAGACCAGACAGCAGTATTCCTGCCACCTCCAATTATTCACGTAGCTGGCCCTAAGTTGCGCAACAGTGCGAAAAAAGGCAAAATTCTTACGTGCTATGGCCTAAGCTTCCTGCAACGTTATCCCAAAAAAGTCGATGAACTCTCAACAACCTGTCATGTACACAACAGACTAGTTTGTGAAAGATCACGTAGATACTGTGTCTACACTCACGCCATATCAGTTTTCAGCTCAGGGCACACGATCGTGAGGGTTCGGTATTTTTTGTTATTTTTTTCTGCAGGAATGAGCTTCCTACTTTGCTTCTAACCGATCTGCAACGTTTGTGCACGTTCTGCGCTATATATTTCTTTAGGTTATGGTGTCATTCGGCCTCAGTAGATCGTGACACTTGCAACTGAGTTCAATATCGAAATAGCCGAAGTTCCAAGATTCACTTTTTATCTAATTGATGGCTAGTTTCATGTTATCTGAACGCATTTTCAAATTATCCAGAGAGACACAACAGTTTGCAAAAGCAGACATAACGTCTGCAGCATATCGGAATAACTTCTTTATGCAATGTTACTTATAATCCGTCTTGATTGCAAATTATTTATTCACATGACCGGTTTCGGTTCCTCTACAACCATCTTCAGATCTGCAAGTTTCGGCTACACACATGTGACAGCATGTGAAGGTTGCTGAGTGTGGACGGGTTGCTCCTGTAACCGAAATTTGCAGATCTAAAGAAGGTTCTAGAGGAACAGAAACCGGTCATGTGAATAAATATTTTGCCATCAAGACGGATTATAAGTAACACTTCAGACACAACAGTATTTTCCGAAATAGTATATAAACTATGTCGTTATTATATGTATGACTAAGTCAAGTTAAACCACACACAGTGAGTTATATGTTTGTTCTGTCACTATTCGTGGTTATAAACTTGACTTTTTCATACGTATATGTATAATCTTGACATGATTTATATGCTACTGTTTTGTCTTTCTCAACAATTTGAAATTGAGTTCAGGCAACGCAAAAATGTTATCAGTTAAATAAAAAGTGAACCTTACAACTTTTTCTGTCGGTCTAACGAACTGGTTAACACAGATTACTGTCTTGCAGTTAATCCAGCATGTTGGAAATTCACTTGTTATTGAGGTTTGTCAAGCCGAAAGCACAGCACCGTCGTCAGATCAGTAGCTTGTAATTCCGTTAAATTGAGTTGTTTCGGCGATCTGCTAGGCATGGTTGTTTAGAAATATGTTGCTATCGGCCGTTAGATTATAAAACTCATTGTTTTGGTCATGTAATTGTTTCATGAACACTGGTTGTGGTTTCACTTTGCAGTCACCATCACATGTGTAGTTCTAGCAGTGTCACGTAGCCGCCTAGTCAATCCATTATGTGTTGATTACGAGCCTACATGCCGCTGCTAAATCTTTAGATATGACGATGGCTGCAAAGCCGAAACCGGTAATAAATTTTAATAAAATGTTATGGGTCCCTTTTATAATGCAATTTGATACGAAGGCCACCGGTCTTTTCGGGAGGTATACAAGGCCTCATTTTGCTGTCGACAATAATTAGTAATCTCCTACGTATGAATAGTAATTTTGCGTGAAATCAGCACTAGCAAGATTGTACTGGTTAGAAGTTTACTGCATAACTTTAGCCTTAGATGAATACTGTTATGTGTTTGCTCTATCACAACTTTTTGTACTTTTTTATGGGTAAGTTTTAATGCACATTAGCTTTGTTACGTGCAGGTCTAACAGAAGCTGAAATTTTTCCCCTGTTAAAGGATTCTACTTTGAGTGACGTTTCGTAAATCTTTCAATTTTCATAAGCTTGTTTCTGTACAGAGAACACAGCCGTGAAAACCAGGCTGCGAAAGATAGATGTTCATTAAATTTTGGATGTGTCTGGCAGAGGCCGTTTCAGCTTGTCCGGACAGAAAGAGGGTGGCAGAAGAGTGTGAGTCACTGTCAGAAGATAAGTTACGCATTCCAATAAAGGCAAAAGTATACGTACGTCGTAGTAATCCAGGTCTGTCCCGTCGGAGGTTCGAGTCCTCCCTCGGGCGTGGATGTCTGTGTCTGTTCTTAGAATAATTTAGGTTAAGTAGTGTGTAAGCTTAGGGATTGATGACCTTAGCAGTTAAGTCCCATAAGATTTCGCACACATTAATCCAGGTCCGGATGTGATCTCTGACTCACAGTGGATGTCATTTTGCCATCACGGACACGTCAGCATGAGCACTGGAGCAGCAGAACTGAAAGTGCATAAAATGAAAACAGTGTCTCTGTCTTTTAAAGGGTTTCAAACTCTTTTACAAAAAAGTGAAGCTATCTGCGTCACATCCTTGTATTACTATAGCTATAAATTTTTTGTGATTATTATATTTTATCCCATAAAATGCTCGTAAACTGTGTATGTTTTGCTAGCTTTTCTATGAAATAGAAGTAGAATGAGAACAAACCTCAGTTCATTATTGTTCCTCATAATACCAAACGGAAATACGATGCAGTAAGTCAGGAGTCAATGAAACCAGAGATCATTGGAGGTGAAATGAAACCTGACCCGCACTATCGCGCTTGTGTTTTCCTCATTACCTTTGTAGGGGGAGAATATTTTTACTATTTTTTGTTGTCCAATATGCCTTAAACATTCAGGAAATTCAACTGGATTTACAATTTTCTTCAACAACATGTGTTCAGGACGGAAGGCATCAAACCGCAACATTTGGGCAAATGGTTCAAATAGCTCTGAGCACTATGGGACTTAACATCTATGGTCAACAGTCCCCTAGAACTTAGAACTACTTAGTCCTAACTAACCTAAGGACATCACACAACACCCAGTCATCACAACATTTGGGCGTCCTGCACGGTACGTCTCCCTACGAGACAACCATTCCTGAGACACTTAGCCACTCACGAGGAGGATACAAGGAGTGCCCTAACACGATTTCCCTGAAACTTCACTCAGTGGAAGAGAAGTCAAAATATGCGAACACGTGTCTCGGCGCCGCGCGGAGAGGCCGCGCGGTTTAAGGCGCCACCTCACGAATTGCGCAGCCGCTACCGCCGGAGGTTCGAGTCCTCCCTCGGGCATGGGTGTGTGTGTTGTTCTTAAAATAAGTTAAGTTAGTTTAAGTAGTGTGTAAGTCTAGGGACCGATGACCTCAGCAATTTGGTCCCTTACAAAATTCACACACATTTGAACATTTTCGTGTCTCGGCTTATCAGTAGTTATTTGACCGTTCTTGAAAAAATGAGGTCAAAGTTTTCGAGGTGTTGTCAAGATTGTGCGTTTTACTGCGTGATAGCCTTAGACTACATGGGGGCACAGTGGTTGCCGTCGCAGCTTCTTAATTTCGCACCCTGTGTTCGAAACTGAATTTTGTTTTCGATTGTATATCCATATATAGATCACAACACGAATGTTTCCCGATGTGTATCTTTACAACATTGTCCATATTCTTCTACTAATTGTACGTCTCACACAGCAATTGAGAAAAAAGAGGACGTTATTTGAAATTATTTCCGGTGAAATTCTCGTAGTGTATCTTGATTCAAAATCAGTTTCAAGCGCCAGTGTGTGGAAAAGTGATCCGGTTGTGAGTGATTGCAGCGTAATTATTGCCAACGCGTGAAGTCTTCTGTAATATTAAAGAAGTTTTGTTCCCGACTGAGATACATGCGAAGAAAGTGTAACTGTGGTGAACCTACCTCTGCGCTATCCACGTGGTATTCACAATATCTGTGTTTTGAATGTTTCTACGATCGGTATCACCCATCGCAATGCACCAAATCTTCCTGAAGAATAAAGCACAAGAATTAATATAACAACTGGAGTGAGAATGAAATATCAGAATACGATAATTGACAAAGATTGTTATTCGTCAACATACCACACACACACACACACATATATATATATATATATATATATATATATATATATATATATATATATATATATATATAATCTTCTACGGTCATGGGTGGAGAAATGGAAACAAAAATAAATAAGGAAATAAAATTAAGTAAAAGTAATACTCGGGTTTCGAAGATGCGGCGCAAAATTAATAAGCCACGTTTCCAACCACTAAGCCACCAATTTGTCTGGCGTTATCGCGCTGAAAAGTCACATAAAGTACCTAGAAAATAAGTAATTTTTGCAAACATTTCTCGTGGAGAACAGCCGTCTGGAAAAAAGTACTTTAAAAATGAACACTATCAGTCTCGACCGCATTTATACACTACTGGCCATTAAAATTGCTACACCAAGAAGAAATGCAGATCATAAACGGGTTTTCATTAGACAATATATTATGCTAGAACTGACATGTGATTACATTTTCACGCAGTCTGGGTGCATAGATCCTGAGAAATCAGTACCCAGAACAACCATCTCTTGTCGTAATAACGGCCTTGATACGACTGGGCATTGAGTCAAACAGAGCTTCAACGGCGTCTACAGGTACAGCTGCCCATGCAGCTTCAACACGATACCATAGTTCATCAAGAGTAGTGACTGGCGTATTGTGACGAGCCAGTTGCTCGGCCACCATTGACCCGACGTTTTCAGTTGGTGAGAGATCTGGAGAATGTGCTGGCCAGGGCAGCAGCCGAACATTTTCTGTATCCAGAAAAGCCCGTACAGGAGCTGCAACATGCGGTCGTGCATTATCCTGCTGAAATGTAGGGTTTCGCAGGGATCCAATGAAGAGCAGGGCGACGGGTCGTAACAAATCTGAAATGTAACTCCACTGTTCAAAGTGCCGTCAATGCGAACAATAGGTGACCGAGACGTGTAACCAATGGCATCCCACGCCATCACGGCGGGTGATACACCAGTATGGCGTTGACGAATACACGCTTCTAATGTGCGTTCACCGCGATGTCGCCAAACACGGATGCGACCATCATCATACTGTAAACAGAACCTGGATTCATCTGAAAAAATGTTTTTCCATTCGTGCACCCAGGTTCATCATTGAGTACACCATCGCAGGCACTCCTGTCTGTGATGCAGCGTCAAGGGTAACCGCACCCATGGTCTCCGAGCTGATAGTCCATGCTGCTGCAAACGTCGTCGAACTGTTCGTGCAGATGGTTGTCGTCTTGCAAACGGCCCCATCTGTTGACTCAGGTATCGAGACGTGGCTGCACGATCCGTTACAGCCATGCGGATAAGATGCCTGTCATATCGACTGCTAGTGATACGAGGCCGTTGGGATCCAGCACAGCGTTCCGTATTACCCTCCTGAAACCACCGATTCCATATTCTGCTAACAGTCATTGCATCTCGACCAAAGCGAGCAGCAATGATACAATGAACCGCAATCGTGATAGGCTACAATCTGACCTTTATCAAAGTCGGAAACGTGATGGTACACATTTCTCCTCCTTAGATTAGGCATCACAACAACATTTCACCAGGCAACGTCAGAACTGCTGTTTGTGTATGAGAAATCGGGTGGAAACTTTCCCCATGTCAGCTCGTTGTAGGTGTCGCCACCGACGCCAACCTTGTGTGAATGCTCTGAAAAGCATATCACAGTATATTCGGTTAAATTTCGCGGCCTTAGCACGTCATCTTTGTGGTGTAGCTATTTTAATGGTCAGTAGTGTATATCGATACAATATTGCCTTCATTCGTCTACTAACTGTACGTCTGAAGGAGTAATTGACAAAAAAAAGAGAACGTTATTTGAAACTATTTCCGGTGAAATTCTTGTAGTGTATCTTGATTCAAAATCAGTTTCAGGCACCAGTGTCCGGAAAAGTGATCCGGTTATGCATGATTTGCCGCGAAATCATTGCCAAAGCGAGAAATCATAAGTAATATTAACGACGCTTTTTCCCCGAATAAGATACATGCGAAGAAATGTCACTGTGGTAAACCTACCTCCGCGCTATGCAGGTCGTATTCGGAATAGCTGTGTTTAGAAAGTTTTTACGATCGGTATAATCCAGCGCAGTGCACCAAATCTTTCTGAAGAACAAACATACGAATAAAGTACAGGAATTAATATAACAACTGGCGTGAGAATAAAATATCAGAATACGATAATTTAATTAATTGTTATTCGTCAACATACCACACACACACACACACACACACACACACACACACACACACACATATATATATATATATATATATATATATATATATATATATATATATATATATAACCTGTGAAATTTAATGGGGCTTAACTGCTAAGGTCATCAGTCCCTGAGCTTACACACTACTTAACCTTAATTATCCTAAGGACAAACACAAACACCCATGCCCGAGGGAGGATTCGAACCTCCGCCGGGACCAGCCGCACAGTCCGTGACTGCAGCGCCCTAGATCAATCGGGAGATAACAACTGGCGTGGGAATGAATATCAGAATTTAAAATAATTGTTACTCCGCAACATACCACATACATCTACCCATATATATAGGGTGTTACAAAAAGGTACGGCCAAACTTTCAGGAAACATTCCTCACACACAAAGAAAGAAAATTTGTTATGTGGACATGTGTCTGGAAACGCTTACTTTCCATGTTAGAGCTCATTTTATTACTTCTCTTCAAATCACATTAATCATGGAATGGAAACACACAGGAACAGAACGTACCAGCGTGACTTCAAACACTTTGTTACAGCAAATGTTCAAAATTTCCTCCGTTAGCGAGGATAAATGCATCCACCCTCCGTCGCATAGAATCCCTGATGCGCTGATGCAGCCCTCGAAAATGGCGTATTGTATCACAGCCATCCACAATACGAGCACGAAGAGTCTCTACATTTGGTACCGGGGTTGCGTAGACAAGAGCTTTCAAATGCCCCCGTAAATGAAAGTCAAGAGGGTTGAGGTCAGGAGAGCGTGGAGGCCATGGAATTGGTCCGCCTTTACCAATCCATCGGTCACCGAATCTGTTGTTGAGAAGCGTACGAACACTTCGACTGAAATGTGCAGGAGCTCCATCGTGCATGAACTACATGTTGTGACGTACTTGTAAAGGCACATGTTCTAGCAGCACAGGTAGACTGTCCCGTATGAAATCATGATAACGTGCTCCATTGAGCGTAGGTGGAAGAACATGGGCTCCAATCAAGACATCACCAAGAATGCCTGCCCAACGTTCACAGAAAATATGTGTTGATGACGTGATTGCACAATTGCGTGCGGATTCTCGTCAGCCCACACATGTTGATTGTGAAAATTTACAATTTGATCTCGTTGGAATGAAGCCTCATCCGTAAAGAGAACATTTGCACTGAAATGAGGATTGACACATTGTTGGATGGACCATTCGCCGAAGTGTACCCGTGGAGGCCAATCAGCTACTGATAGTGCCTGCACACGCTGTACATAGTACGGAAACAACTGGTTCTCCCGTAGCACTGTCCATGCAGTGACGTGGTCAATGTTACCTTGTACAGCAGCAACTTCTCTGACGCTGACATTAGGATAATCGTCGCATGTCAACACAAGCACCAAAGTCAAAATTACCTTCCTTCACCCTTGGGCCAAATGGCGGCGTATCGAGGAAGTACAGTACATACCGACGAAGCTAAAATGAGCTTTAACATGGAAATCAAGCGATTCCGGACACATGTCCACATAACATCATTTCTTTATTTGTGTGTGAGGAATATATATATATATATATATATATATATATATATATATATATATATATATATATATATATTGTTGTGGTCTTCAGTCCTGAGACTGGTTTGATGCAGCTCACCATGCTACTCTATCCCGTACAAGCTTCTTTTACTCCCAGTACTTACTGCAACTTACATCCTTCTGAATCTGCTTGGTGTATTCATCTCTTGGTCTCCCTGTACGATTTTTACCCTCCACGCTGCCCTCCAATGCTAAATTTGTGATCCCTTGATGCCTCAAAACATGTCCTACCAACCGGTCCCTTCATTTTGTAAAGCTGTGCCACAAACTCCTCTTCTCCGCAATTCTATTCACTACCTCCTCATTAGTTATGTGATCTACCCATCTAATCTTCAGCTTTCTTCTGTAGCACCACATTTCGAAAGCTTCTATTCTCTTCTTGTCCAAACTATTTATCCTCCACGTTTCACTTATATACATGGCTACACTCCATACAAATACTTTCAGAAACGACTTCCTATCTATACTCAATGTTAACAAATTTGTCTTCGTCAGAAACGCTTTCCTTCCCATTGCCAGTCTACATTGTATATCCTCTCTACTTCGACCGTCATTAGTTATTTTACTCCATAAATAGCAAAACTCCTTTACAACTTTAAGTCTCTCATTTCCTAATCTAATTCCCTCAGCATCACCCGATTTAATTCGACTACATTCCATTATCCTTGTTTTGCTTTTGTTGATGTTCATCTTATATCCCCCTCTCATGACACTGTCCATTTCGTTCAACTGCTCTTCCAAGTATTTTGCTGTCTCTGGCAGAATTACAATGTCATCGGCGAACCTCAAAGTTTTTATTTCTTCTCAATGAATTGTAATACCTACTCCGAATTTTTCTTTTGTTTCCTTTACTGATTGCTCAATATACAGATTGAATAACATCGGGGAGAGGTTACAACCATGTCTCACTCCCTTCCCAACCACTGCTTCCCTTTCATGCCCCTCGACTCTTATAACTGCCATCTGGTTTCTGTACAAATTGTAAACAGCTTTACGCTCCCTGTATTTTACCCCTGCCACCTACAGAATTTGAAAGAGAGTATTCCATGTAACATTGTCAAAAGCTTTCTCTAAGTCTACAAATGCTAGAAACGTAGGTTTTCCTTTTCTTAATCTTTCTTCTGAGATAAGTCGTAAGGTTAGTATTGCATCACGTGTTCCAACATTTCTACGGAATCCAACCTGATCTTCCCCGAGGTTCTCTTCTACCAGTTTCTCCATTCGTCTGTAAAGAATTCGCGTTAGTATTTTGCAGCTGTGACTTATTAAACTGAGAGTTCGGTAATTTCCACATCTGTTAACACCTGCTTTCTTTGGGATTGGAATTATTATATTCATCTTGAAATCTGAGGCATTTCTCCTGCCTAATACATCTTGCTCACCAGATGATAGAGTTTTGTCATGACTGGCTCTCCCAAGGCCGTCAGCAGTTCTAACGGAATGTTGTCTACTTCCGGGGCCTTGTTTCGACACAGGTCTTTCAGTGCTCTGTCAAACTCTTCACGCAGTATCATGTCTCCCATTTCATCTTCATCTACATCCTTTTCCATTTCCATAAAATTGTCCTCAAGTACAACGCCCTTATATAAACCCTCTATATACTCCTTCCACCTTTCCGCCTTCGCTTGCTTAGAACTGGGTTTCCATCTGAGCTCTTGATGTTCAGACAAGTGATTCTCTTCTCTCTAAAGGTCTCTTTAATTTTCCTGTAGGCAGTATCTATCTTACCCCTAGTGAGATAAGCCTCTACATCCTTACATTTGTCCTCTAGCCAACCCTGCTTAGCCATTTTGCACTTCCTGTCGATCTCATTTTTGAGACGTTTGTATTCCTTTTTGCCTGCTTCATTTACTGCATTTTTATATTTTCTCCTTTCATCAGTTAAATTCAATATTTCTTCTGTTACCCAAGGATTTCTATTAGCCCTCGTCATTTTACCTACTTGATCTTCTGCTGCCTTCACTACTTCATCCCTCAGACCTACCCATTCTTCTTCTACTGTATTTCTTCCCCCATTCCTGTCAATTGTTCCCTCATGCTCTCCCTGAAACTCTGTACAACCTCTGGTTTAGTCAGTTTATCCAGGTCCCATCTCCTTAAATTAGCACCTTTTTGTAGTTTCTTCAGTTTTAATCTACAGTTCATAACCAATAGATTGTGGTCAGAGTCCACATCTGCCCCTGGAAATGTCTTACAATTTAAAATCTGGTTCCTAAATCTCTGTCTTACCATTATATAATCTATCTGATACCTTCTAGTATCTCCAGGATTATTCCATGTATACAACAGTCTTTTATTATTCTTGAACCAAGTGTTAGCTATGATTAAGTTATGCTCTGTGCAAAATTGTACCAGACGGCTTCCTCTTTCATTTCTTCCCTCAATCCATATTCACCTTCTATGTTTCCTTCTTTCCCTTTTCCTACTGATGAATTCCAGTCACCCGTGACTATTAAATTTTCGTCTCCCTTGACTACCTGAATAATTTCTTTTATCTTGTTCCTACTGCCACCGAACTTCACTAATTCCCACTATATCTAACTTAAACCTATCCATTTCCCTTTTTAAATTTTCTATTCTACCTGCCCGAGTAAGGGATCTGACATTCGACGCTCCGATCCGTAGAACGCTAGTTTTCTTTCTCCTGATAACGACGTCCTCCTGAGTAGTCCCCGCCCGGAGATCCGAATGGGGGACTATTTTACCTCCAGAATATTTTACCCAAGAGGACGCCATCATCATTTAATCATACAGAAAACTGCATGCCCTCGGGAAAAACTACGGCTGTAGTTTCCCCTTGCTTTCAGCTGTTCGCAGTACCAGCACAGCAAGGCCGTTTTGGTTAATGTTACAAGGCCAGAACAGTCAATCACCCAGACTGTTGCCCCTGCAACTACTGAAAAGGCTGCTGCCCCTCTTCAGGAACCACATATTTGTCTGGCCACTCAACATATATGTATGGCACTTATTGCGAAATCCAGTTATAACTTTACAATAACTCCGTTTTATCACCTGATTTGATCAGAAACATTTGTGTAGTAATCCTCCACGGTCATGGGTAGATAAATGGAAGGAAAAATAAAGAAGTTAATAAAATGCAATAAAAATAATATTCGGGTTTTGAACAAGCGGCGTAAAATCAATAAGCCGTGTTGCTGACCACTAAGCAACCATTTTGTCTGTAAAAGGCACATAAAGTACCTGGAAAAACAGCAAATTTTTGCAAACATTTCTCGTGGAGAACAACTGTCTAGGAAAAAGTTCTTTAAAGACGAACACAATCAGTCTCGACGGCAAAGGAGCATTTTTAATTCCACGAACGTCAACTGCTCAGTGAGCTCCATTCACAACTACCATTTGCCATCATGTTTAGAGGTTCTGAAGATGGTCAAAAACTGACCGAAATCGGTTACCACAAAATAAATATTTTTTTGGTAGAGTACTCGCCCGTGAAAGGCAAAGGTCCCGGTTCGAGTCTCGGTCTCGCACACAGTTTTAATCTCCCAGGAAGTTTCATATCAACGCATACTCCGCTCTAGAGTGAAAATCTCAGCCAGCCGGTGTGGCCGTCCGGTTCTAGGCGCTTCAGTCTAGAACCGCGTGACCGCTACGGTCGCAGGTTCGAATCCTGCCTCGGGCATGGATGTGTGTGATGTACTTAGCTTAGTTAGGTTTCAGTAGTTCTAAGTTCTAGGGGCTGATGACATGTTAAGTCCCATAGTGCTCAGAGCCATTTGAACCATATTTTTGGAAATCTGGAAACATCCCCTAGGCTGTGGCTAAGCCGTGTCTCTGTAATATCCTTTCTTTCAGGAGTGTTAGTTCTGCAAGGTTTGTAGGAGAGCTTCTGTAAAGTTTGGAAGGTAGGAGACGGGGTACTGGCAGAAGTAAAGCTGTGAGGACAGGGCGTGAGTCTTGCTTGGGTAGCTCAGTTGGTAGAGCACTTGCCCGCGAAAGCCAAAGGTCCCGAGCTCGAGTCTCGGTCGGGCACACAGTTTTAATCTGCCAGGAAGTTTCATATCAGCGCACACTCCGCTGCAGAGCGAAAATCTCATTCTGGAAATATTTTTTTGCTGTCGACACTGCTTGTGGTCATTTTTAAAATACCAAGAATATACCTCGAAATCTTTAACAGTCGTTTTTCAGGGTATCTGTGGATCAAAACAAGTGTTCACTTTTTCGAACTCGGGTGACGGCACTCGCCGTGTTCTCCTGGCCGGTTTGTTTCAAATCTCAGAGCTGAAAGAAAAGGCTGTGTTCTACGTGGCGTGCGTGCGCCTGGCTGGGTGGGAACGTGACTGGGTGGGGCTGGTGCTGTAGCTGTGAGCGAGCGTTACCGCACCGCGCCGCTGCCGGCCCCTCGGAGCGTCGAGCCGGAGGAACGGCCGGCGGTGCGTCGCGCGCGCCGTGGCGGCAGTTTATTGGGCGCGGCGCAAGTTTTTGGGAGCAGCTGGCGCGCTGAGCCCTGGGTCGGGCTCCGGCGCTCCCAAGGCGGCTGCAGCTGTGCCGGAATTACCTCACAAAGCCGGGGATTACGCGCCACCCGCCCGCCGGAATTATATATTTTACTCCAGATTAAATGCACTGTAATGCTTACATCAATGGGCCTTAGCGTAATGCGGGCGAGAGGCTCGCTGTCCGAGCCCGGAGACAACTTTTTAGCCGTTAGGGGCGCCGGAGGGAGAGCGGGTGGGGGGTGGTGGGGGTTGGGGGTAGGTGGCCGCCTACGCGGGCGCAGCGCCAGACGCCCCACTGGGAACGTCGTGGTGAGGGTTCACGGAGCACGGCGGGCCTGCTGATAAGACTGGCCAGCAAGAGCGGCGGCCGAGGTGTCAGTGCTCCACACACAGAGCAGAATATTGACAAATTACTGGACTACTGATGCAGATTTTATAGAAGTCTTCGTGGTTCGAAGACTTGTTAAGTAATAGAACCCAGTACGTTGTCCTCGATGGTCGAAACGGTACAGTAGTTTCCGCTCTACAAGCAGCAGGTTTCGCTGCTCGCTCGCACCGGGAAATAGAAACAGAGGCGGCTCCGCAGCCAATTTTATTACACGACGCGTCCGGCCGCCGGTGGAAGAACCCATGTGGACGGATGGAAAGAAATGTGTCAGGCTTCATAATACATATTTATATGTGTCGTGTATTATGCATTTCTTGTAAGTGAATGTGAATCTGCACATGAACTTTCCAAATCATCCTCACACCTTTCCGTAAAGCGTGGCCAAATCTTTGTTGGGAAGTAGTTCTGTAGTATAGTAATGCCAACCTTACTCCTGGGTAGGGGATCAGAGAGACAGCACAGGCAGGTAAAAGTCA
This sequence comes from Schistocerca gregaria, assembly GCF_023897955.1. Classification (NCBI taxonomy): domain Eukaryota; kingdom Metazoa; phylum Arthropoda; class Insecta; order Orthoptera; family Acrididae; genus Schistocerca; species Schistocerca gregaria. Next base: position 650,498,398 of record NC_064923.1, on the reverse strand, counting down.
AAGACTTTCCAGTCTCACAAGATTTGGGGGGGAGAGGTTGGTCACGGCCAAGTGGTTCCACCACCCCCTCCACCTGGGCCCAGGAAGACACCCGGGTGCCCGCCATGTTCGTAGTGGAGTGTTACAGAAGACGGGTAAGTGAGCAGACGTGCCCTCAGTGCGTCTGTCTCAATGTTCACGCATGGAAGAGAGGTATTTGAATATTTGTACTAATTCTTTTATTTCCAGCGTCGGTTTTTGGAAGGAAATGAATGATCTCGTTAATTTAGGAAATCTGACCCCCTGTGTTAATGTATCAGGTCCCCAGTTTGATTGTTATCCTCCTCACGTAGTGAATGTCCTATGAAAAATATTGGGAGGCTTCCGTGGTATAAATTTGGCCAACGCAATTCTGTCTTGCCCGTAGAAAAGTGCGTGCAGATTCCTGTATAATATACCCGAGCTATAAGTTGTAAAATTGTAATATCTCTAAACTGGAACACTTGTTACCATCGCTGTAAAATCTAGTGATAATATTTGAAATAAATATGTAATCAGTTGTCATCAATCTTTAACGTACCTTAAAAGTCGCAAAGAAGTCAAGTTAAAGGAATTCATTTAAAATAAAAGATGTAGAATGCAGTGACACACACATCAGCATGTGAGCTCTCCAGCCCCTTGCCTAGTATCGTACAGAAAGGGCACGCTCTCTAAGTAGCGCTCTCAAGCTCCCCTCCCCAGTTAGCCGTTGCGCTATTTTGATTCAGGGCTTGACGACATCAACTTTCATCTGGCGTCCCTAGGCAAGGAGATAAGACGGTAAACTTTCATGGTGAGCGTTCATCGGAGGAGAGGGTATCATCTGGAGTGCCCCAGGGAAGTGTGGTAGGTCCGTTGTTGTTTTCTATCTACATAAATGATCTTTGGGATAGGGTGGATAGCAATGTGCGGCTGTTTGCTGATGATGCTGTGGTGTAAGAGAAGGTATCTAAATGTAGATAAATGTAAATGCCGATGAATAGGAAAAAGAATCCCGTAATGTTTGAATACTCCATTAGTAGTGTTGCGCTTGACACAGTCACGTCGAGTAAATATTTGGACGTAACATTGAAGAGTGCTCTTTGGGGTGCAAAATAACTGATTATGGTCGAAGTAGAGAGGATATAAAATGTAGACTGGCAATGGCTAGGAAAGCGTTTCTGAAGAAGAGAAATTTGTTAACATCGAGTATAGATTTAAGTGTCAGTAAGTCGTTCCTGAAAGTATATGTATGGAATGTAGCCATGTATGGAAGTGAAACATGGACGATAACTAGTTTGGACAAGAAGAGAATAGAAGCTTTCGAAATGTGGTGCTACAGAAGAATGCTGAAGATTAGCTGGGTAGATCACATAACTAATGAGGAGGTACTGAATAGGATTGAGGAGAAGAGGAGTTTGTGGCACAACTTGACTAGAAGAAGGGATCGGTTGTTAGGACATGTTCTGAGGCATCAAGGGATCACCAATTTAGTATTGGAGGGCAGCGTGGAGGGTAAAAATCGTAGAAGGAGACCAAGGGATGAAGACACTAAGCAGATTCAGAGGGATGTAGGCTGCAATAGGTACTGCGAGATGAAGAAGCTTGCACAGGATAGAGCAGCGTGGAGAGCTGCATCAAACCAGTCTCAGGACTGAATACCACAACAACAACAACATTGCAGAGCGATATGAAGTGGGACAAGCATGTAACGGCAGTTGTGGAGAAGGCGGAAAGTCGTCTTCGGTTCATTGGTAGAATTGTGGGAAGATGTGGTTCATCTGTAATGGAGACCGCTTATGAAACACTAATACTACCTAATCTTGAGTACTGCTCCAGTGTTTGGGATACCTATCAGGTCGGATTGAGGGAGGACATAGAAGCAACTCAGAGGCGGGCTGCTAGATTTGTTACTGGTAGGTTTGATGATCACGCGAGTGTTATGGAAATGCTTCAGGAACTCTTGTGGGAGTCTCTGGAGGAAAGGAGGCGTTCTTTTCGTGAATCGCTACTGAGGAAATTTAGAGAACCAGTATTTGAGGCTGACTGCAGTACAATTTTACTGCCGCCAATTTACATTTCGCGGAAAGACCACAAAGATAAGATAAGAGAGATTAGGGCTCGTACAGAGGTATATAGGTAGTCATTTTTCCCTCGTTCTGTTTGGTAGTGGAACAGGGAGAGAAGATGCTAGTTGTGGTACGAGGTACCCTCCACCACGCACCGTATGGTCGATTGCGGAATATGTATGTTGATGTAGATGTAGATGTAGACATTAGAACTGGCTCTAACATATTGTTCCAGTACGCGTCTGGGGGCTCACTTGCTAAGGTACGGACGTCAGAGCCAGTTTCTGATGATCGAGTAAAGGTATTTTTTCAGCCTGGAGATGACGATCTCTTCATAGCCTCTACAAATTGGTTTTCGTCGGGCCTACTTTGTTGTCTTAAGGACGAGAGATTTTTCAGTGATGGCAGACGTTTACAAGATTCTTGGGTATTAATAATCGCTTCAGCTGTATTTAGCCCTTTGTTATTGAATTGCTACCGATTTCTTAGCACTAGAGGCCACATTTTAAGGTGAATATATGACTAAAGTATTAGAACGGAAAATCTCAGGACCTTTTTACCCAACATTCGTTGTCCGCTCTAATGTTTTAGTCATATGTTCACCGGAAGATGTGGCGTTTAGTACCACTAAACCGATAGTGATCCAATAATAAAGGACTAAGTACAGCTGAAGCAGTTAGTAATAATTAAGATGACTACTCATAGCTGTGGTTGCCCTACCTACAAGGTTATCTGAAGTTTACAAGTTTCTCTTGGGGAAAAAAGCAAAGGATGGATGGTAAAATATTAGGTTGGTGCATAAATTCCTAGAGTTTTTGTTTTGTGTGTTGGTATTCCGGTTGTTATGGATTTATTTATTGACCTCCATTTTTATTTGTAGTTCAGTGTGGATATTTGAGCTTAAATATGGTCATTTTGTCATTTGGAATTACCTACTGGAGCTGTGGACGGTAGAAAATGGAGTGCCAAGTAGAGATTTTGGAAGATTTCCAACATATTCTTCTGTTCGACTTCAGTAGAGGGCTGACAGCAGTGGAGGCAGCCAGAACACTCTGTGCGTTCAAGAAGGCTTTTGGGGTTTGATGAAGATCGTTGAAATGCATTAATCCACAACGATCCACGTCAGCGTGCTCGAGAACTGGAGCATGTGGCGAACTGTTATCATTCCACCATCGTGCAATATTTGCATGCAATGGGGAAGGATCAAAAATCGGGTGCATGCTCTAAAGCAAAGTCACAGGCGGCTATATGTGCTTCTCTTATGGCTCGTCATCAGTTGGCTCGTGAAGACCACCGATCTATTCCTATCCTGGAACGTTTGTGGCGACGAGAAATGGTGTCTTTATGCTAACATAAGGAAAAGAAAGAAATGGCTGAGCCCAAACAAAGCAGCAACTCCCCGTACATAGACCTCAGTGCATCCACAAATGAAAATGTTATGCATCTGCTGGAACAGTGATGGTGTGCTGCGCTATGAATTGCTTCCCCGACGTGAAAACGTCACTGCTGACGTTTCTGTCAACAACTGGGACGTCTTCCAGGCACAATCCGAGAACAACGATCAGTAATATTGCGCAAAGTGATGCTACTCCACAAGGACGATGCCCACATTCTACTAGATTGGGTTGAAAAGTCTTATTCAACTGATTTTACGCCTCAGATTTTCAATTTTTCCGCTTACTATCGAACAATTTTCAAGGAAAGCCTCTTACAGATGAAAACGCGCTACTATAGTTCGACGTGTTCTTCGAATCAACCCAAGTGATTTATACAGTCGTGAAGCTTCCAGACTAGGGTAAATAGTGAAGGAGAAAATACTATTGACCACCAAAGTCTCTGTTATATGTATCTGTTGTGTTTATTAAACTTACGCGCAAACGCTACGAACTTACGCACCGACCTAATAGTTTTGTGTGGCGACTTTGGAGCTTGCGAACTTTGTAGTCGTCAGGGAGCCCTTACTAACGTAAAACTGAAAGAAGTTGGAGTTAATGAGTTAAGGATCTATCAAAAGTCTTTGACTTTAAAACATGTAAACGGCTCTTGCAATCGATAAACTTGAGCTTCACTAAGTCACCAGTTGGCAAATGTCAAAGACATGGAAGAAGGTGAACGTCTTCGCCCTTACCCTATCGTTCCTAATGATCCTGAAGTACTGACGTTCCATCTAATCCTGCAAGAGAGACTCATCCTTCATTCCGATCTAGAAAGGGCAAGTACAACATTTGTAACAATACCTCAATGACACTTAAGAGAAGGGTTTCACAGCTGTGGCCTTCGTTGACTGAGGAACTAAATACGATAACACTCACAGAAGGAAGCAAACTACACTGTGTGAGAGTGAATGAGCAGTGTCTGACATCATTTTAACAGCTTCTGTTGAACGAGATTCAATGATAGCTTTTGGAGGTACCAGAAACATGACATTCGACAAGAAACCCTGCTGCTACGAAAGCAAAGACAGTTTCACATCAAACTGAAATGTAGCCAAAACCTCACAGGCAAACAAAACCTAAAGCCAAAATTTGCGTAAGGGGGGGGGGGGGGCTTGTGAGTGGAGCTTTCAGCCTATTCGAAAGCAAAACTCTGTCAACCGATTCGACAGAAAATCTTAAAACGTTTGGTCTCATTAAATCAACTAAGCGGATCGAGGCCATCTGTCCACAAACTCTATGACCATATTAGATCTGAAATAGAACTTAACACACAAAAGACCGAAATACACAATCCCTTTTTCACACTGCACTAAACCAGTCAGAGCAGACAATGCCGAGTTGTTTGAAGATTAGTACACGAGCTCTGACCACTAATTGGTGTGGCACTCTTTCACGTAAGAAAGAACAATACGTCTGAGAGCAACCTTCTGGAAAATTTCTGTGAGTCAGAAATATTTTCCTGCAAAGAACGCTGCAACTGAGTGTTACTGAAAAGTAAATCTAAAGATACAGGAGAGGGCTAGAAAACGATTGACTCCGTGCATAAGCCTTGATGTGATCGACGCTGTATTTGTGTATCGCTGACTTGTACGTAAGTTGCCACGAGAGAGGACCGTACCCCGAACACAGCTGCGCAGTCGAAACCATCTTTCCGTTCCGTCCTATCTAGATCCGCCTCAACGGCGCAGCCACAAAAACTCAGCTGCGGACGAAGGAGACAATTCGAAGAACACCGAGGCAGGCGCTGCGCTGGAACATCTGCTGCGAGCGTTGTGCATTCCTTACCACTGAAGTGGGAAACGTATTGGCAGCAACAAAGACAGAGGGAAACATAAAAACTCACGAGTCTCTAAACTCGTTTATTTAACCCTCTACATCTTTCATCAGCTATCTTCAGAGATAATTCTTATTCGTGCTTCAGCGCCATCTGATACAGCAGATGCAACACGAAGAAGAAAAATAAAAGTGGTGAAGCGAAGAACCGAACGTCGGTATGCATAACGAGCAAAGGTAATGTCTCCGGATGAATGTTTCTACAAACACTGCTTTCACGGTGTATCACTAACTACGAAACGTAAACCCATAACTGACATCTCCTCACAAACGCAACGCTCTAAAATGTACATACACTGATGAGCAAAAACATTCCAACAACCTCCTTAATAGCGTGGAAAGCAATACAGCAGCGATTCTCCGTAGCATCGATTAGACAGGTTTTTGGGAGTTTGCCGGAGGCACGTTGCACCATATGTCCAGCCACAAGTCGCACAGTTCCTGTAAACTACGGGTAGTGGTTTGTTGACGCCGAGGTGGTCCCCGATTGCATCTCAGATATGTTCCATCGGCTTCACATGAGACGAATTGAGTGGACAAGATATCAACTGACTGTGCATAATTTGTTGACCATTCATATGTCAAGGGCAGACTACCGCACTGACCATTCATTCTGCAACGACGGATGTCCAGACTTACCACGAGCACAGATACGTACCCGACCGCATCCTTCTTTCCCGTCCTATGACGGTGACAAATGCACATAAGAGTGTCGGATTCCGGTAAGTTTGACCTTCAGCATAATCTCCCTCATTTCTTAAATTGGTGGCCCCCGATTACGTTTAAAGATAATTCTATTCAAAGTATTTCTATACATTAGTTTTATTAGTTTTTGTCTTTAAATTTATTTACTATTCTTCAGCCACTTCAGGGCCCAATATTTTCTCCGTAACATTTACGAGGGGCATCGTCCATTACTTGACATAGGCCCACAGGTACATATTTTAATCGGTCAAGTGAGACAGTTCCCATCTTTGTTTTCTTTTGGTTACTACCGCTTGCTTTTTTTTTTTGGTCAAGGATCAGTTTCTGATTCCTAGTTCCATTTCTTTACTTTTATAGACCAGACATTCATCGTTGTTGATGTTTTTACCGACTGAAGAAGGCTGAGAACTTTGCCTAACCACACCAATTGTTACTCTGAAGTATTCTGTAACAGCTCCCTACACTATATAACATAACATTGTAAGTAACCACATTTTGATACGAAAACTTACAAATATTATTGATTCTACACGAACAGGCCCGTTCTTTGTGGTGTGTGTGTGATCAACTACATCAGATGGATAAAAGTTTCTTCCTTATTTAAATCTATTCATTCAGCAGTTTGCTAATGCCTCAGATAACTTTATTTCCCCATTAACAATGGACAGTTACACTGCACAATATTTTAAAAATTAAGATCTATTTTTCTCTTCGAGTATCCTTAGTTCCATGAAAAAGTCCGTTGACAATTGTATTTGCCATTTCATTTGCCTTTGTGAAAGGGTACTTAATAAATTTTGAGGTTACCACAGGGTTTCATTCGGTGTTCATGTTACTGGAGTTTATGTTAAAATTTTGTGACTTTTATTGTAATAGAACAGCCAGATAAATTTACTTTTTTTTTTTTTTTTTGTAATGAAAAAGACGATTGTCCTGTGAAAGGAATCGTCCCAAGATGATTAAAATTTGTAGCGCTGCAAAAAAAATTGTAGAAGGACTTTACATGCGTTATTTCAATTAGAAAGTGCTCAGTAGCGTCAGAGCTGACGTTCCTAGGTACCAACAGCTATTGTATAGAGACTGTCGATGGATTCATACTCCGATATCTCTATCCAAACCGAGTTTGTAACAGTGAGTCAGAAGGACCTGATTTTATACAAGGGCAATGCCGAAACAGCTGTCGGTTATAGGAAAACTGAGATTTGTTGCATTCTTGATTCTCGAAGAGAAAGAGGAAAGTGAGGTGATTCATAGTTCTGGCTTCCTGTTCCTTTCCGTGAAAAGAAGAACGCTGTTTGCAGGAGATCTATGTGTACGAGTACAGGACGAGCCTTCAGTCAGCACACCACTGGATAGTACTTGATTCGCAGCAAATTAGCTCTCTCATTATGTCACAATATTCTGGTTCATTCCGTGACTGGTATACATTCTGTGGAAAACTGGAAATTCTCTGCTCAAGATAGCACAGCAACTTCAGTTTTTTTTAAACTTTTCCTTCACTTATAGATATTTTCTCACGATCGGGGGGGATAAAAGGTCTACAAATGTTTTCAAGATACATGGCCATTTGCCATGGTGAAGTGTAATGATCCACTTGTGACTTGGTAATCAAGTGTTTTGGCGCTTGAATTAAAAGTAACCCTATCAAAATTGGTTCAAATGGCTCTGAGCACTATGGGACTTGACTTCTGAGGTTATCAGTCCCCTATAACTTAGAACTACTTAAACCTAACTAACCTAAGGACAGCACACTCATACATGCCCGAGGCAGGATTCGAACCTGCTACAATAGCGGTCACGCGGTTCCAGACTGTAGCACCTAGAACCGCTCGGTCACACCGGCCAACTAACCCTATCCAAACGTAACATATGGCGAATTACATTCTGACTAGCCTTTCATACTTAGACCTTTCATAGCGCCGATGACTTTAATAAAACACGGCTGGCGTTGAAAATCGAATCCTCATCAACAATCAGAAAATGATTGTGAGGCAAGCGAGAAACTAAGACTTGCATAGTGGCCTCACGTTTAGTCTCCCTTAATGCGACAAAACAGCGTCAACCAGAATACTGACTGCTGGCTTTTACATGTGCATCTCTTACGAAATGAGACCCACGTCCTTCGGCTGCAGAAGAACTCGCCTTTACTTTACAGGATAGCTGACTACTTTGCCAACAGGCTTTGAACTTACCAACGCAAAAGCTTTGCATCTTTGTTGTATGAACAATTCTGAGTTGCATCAAATGTTACAATCGAAAAACATTCAACAACTAAGATCGCATAAATATGTCTTTGCTTAAAACAATCGATTTGGACGGACTATGCGGTCGTCTTCAGGTCTTAAAAAATCTGTTTGTTATGAAACGTTGGACCTCACTCCAGTGGAAAATGACCCAGCGTAAAATGAACACGTTTCATAATAAGAGATTTGTTAAGACCCAAAGATTACAGCAAAGCCTGTCAAACTGGTTGATTTAAATAAAGAAATATTTAAGCTATCTTGCGCGCTGAATGCTTTTTACAAGTAAAACAGATCGTCTCTTTGGTCTTTTCAAATGTTACAATTTTGAAAAATATGCAAAACGATTACGTTACCCCTAAGTGCGGTAAGCGTGCAACACGCCGTATAAATGATCTATCAAAGTTCCAGAACCATGCACAGAAAACACTTTGAGCCTTATTTTCTGCATGTTTCCTAAGTATTCTACTAGAACCGTACGGCCACAGCGGCCGGCAGCTTTTGGGTCAGGTTAAACATTTGTACACAAGAGGAATTTTGCAATACACGCTATGAAATGTTTCTGTTGCACCTAGAATGTCACCTGGATTAAACGCAGCACAGGCCAATGTTATCGGGCATTTCATATCCTCGGTAATCATCAGTGTTTCTTTGTATGCCCCTTATTTTGCTTTTACTTTCCTCGTAGATAAAATTACAGGGAAAGCTGAGCTAGTAGACCAGTGTGTGTTTCCAAGACCACCAGACCAGCGATTTCCAATTGTTCTGCAAGGACTGTCAGTAATTAGCTGTATAGAATGGGTGAGAAATCTGCCATGGTGGTATACATGTACTGCTTTATCTCCGTGGAATGTGCTACAAATCTCGGCGGCTCATCCACTAACACTTGTAGCTATTTAGTGCACCAGAAATAAAACAGAGAGCCAATGACGCTGACAGCCCAGTTTCGTTGTTCAGCCACATCTCTCAACCAACGTGGATTTTCAACAGACTGCAGTGTATATTGCGAGGATTTATTTCCCATCATCTGTAAATGATGAATTTATAGCTATGCAGCACAGTGTGAGCTCATATGATACTTCCTGGAAGGTTAAAACTACGTGCCGGACCGGTACTCGAACGTGTGATGCTTGCCTTCAGCAGGCAAGTGTTCTGCCAGCCGGGCTGCACGAGCACGACTCATGATCAGTCCTCACAGCTTTGCTTCCTCCAGTACCTTGCAAACTTTCCCAGGAAAGGCAAAGGTCCTTATTTAGAGTCCTGGACCGGCGCACAGTTTTAATCTGCCACGAAGAGTCATTCGTTAATGTGCGCCGCATGAAAAAAAAAAAAAAAAAAATCATAATAATAATAATTATTGGAACACTCCTTTGTCTGATTCTAACTAAACATTAAAGATACCTCAGATTAAAATATGGATTGTGCTTCGCTGCTAACGTGTTAGTTACATGTCTGTCATCAGTTTTCATTGGAGTATTTCATTTCTGAACTTTTTAAAAATATTTGCAAAAGCAGACTCTAAGGGCCTGAAGGCTTGGCACGAGAAGGACACCTCTTAGCATACATAGTCACCCCTGCTCTATTTGGCAAAAACCATTTCCACTTGGTAGATTGTCTTACACATTTAAAAGACAGAAGAGCTTGATGAGCAAGCTGCATGATTACTACAACAGCAGAATACAAACCGATGGGCTTAAGGCGGGATGTATGCAGTTCTTTGAAAACACCTCAGAAAGTTTTAAGTTTTCCAAGGCAATTCAACTAAATTTGCCATAGATTTTAAGGAATGTTATGTGGTTCCACACAAGTTTCGATGCTTATGAAGTTATATGTTTTTAATTACAAGCAGGTCAAATTTTTTCCACAGGGGAAGTACAAATGATCATCTGTCTGAACGAAATTATAGGATTTTTTGTCCAGTTTGAGATACTCTTATTACAAATATTTGTGGAACGGAATACTGATATTTGTTTCTGCGAGATTTTTACAGCTCTCCAAATTTCTCTGAAAAAAGAAACCCAAATCTTAGGGATTTTTCTCGTACATAGACGCACTACTATTTTAATAACTGAAAATCTGTCTCAAAAAAATTATAGGATTTTTTGTACAGTTTGAGATATCCTTATTACAAATATCTGTGGAACGGAACATTGACTAATTGCGTTTCAAATGTAAGCACCGTAATGTCAGTGGTTTCAGAGGGAAAGGTACCTAATGTTGCCAAAGTGTAAGTTAGGGGAAAGCTGAATCAAAGATTTGACAGTTTTTGTATTATGGCTTACCTTAATTGGGTGAACTAGTACAAACCACATGCATTTTACTCTTCATCCTCAAGCAGTCTTTGCATCGCTTGCCCTCTTAGGTTAATCTGATTTTCAAACTGAGTAGCAATAGTGTCACGTGCATCAATATTCCTGTTATCGATTACCTTCAATATCGACAGTGTGGTGATGCTCCTGGATCAAATCCTAGCCTCTCTAGACTCTGTGGTCTGCAAAGATTAGCACAGCTAAAAACTAAAGAAGCATCATACGCTGCAATTTCATCAGCAGTTGTGGAAACAAATGTTGTCCTGGGGCGTAGTTCTCCTCTCAGAGAGTTGTAACTTTCATTAGGATTTTGAGATTCTCCTTGCACACACTTCTATTGAAGTTTTGTATCTGCAAAAAACCGAAATATTCTCCACATTGTGGCTGTATAAAATTGTAAGAAAATGATGTGAGGAAATACAGAACAACAAAGGGCTGTGTTTTTGTTAACTTTTATTTTTGTCACGTTTAGGAGTGGAATTGGGACGCAACCAGGAAATGAACTTTCAATACCAGTTAGCAAATGAAGATACAATAAAAAAATTTCACAATTTTGGTCACTTTCGCATACGTACCCCCTTAAAGGGGGGGTAAACACACGAACCGTGCCTGGGTCACCTGTTCGCTTACATTTGGTGCAGTGGGTCAGTCGTTTGTGGGGCCTCTTCTACTAACGCCGGGTCAGTGGTTGCGAGCAGTTGTCTTGTTACAACTCACGTTACATCGCTGAAGGCCCTTTACAATGCAACAACAAAAAATAGTATAGTTCCGTTTGAAAAAGTGGGTGTTACAAATTGGCAGCTGTGAACATTAAAAATCAGTTGTATGCGACAGATAATACGCCACATTCTATACTAAAACTTAACTGAAACTGCACATCGATATATTTATCTGTTGTGGACATACGCTCTAAGGGAAAAAAAAGGAAAGCACATTTACAGATAAAAACAAGATTATAATTTCAAAAAAATTTGTTGGATTATCCAAGAGAAAGAGCTTTACAAATTTAGCAAGCAGTTATTCGGTCTGGCACTAGCGTTCTGGCGTGCACCGTTCAAGATTCATTATTGCACATGTGGCTCCACAGCAGAAGATCCTTACAGCTTCCCGTACTGACCGAACCACATGCGGGCCGCAGTGGCCGAACGGTTCTAGGCGCTTCAGTCCGGAACCGCGTGACTGCTACGGTCGCAGGTTCAAATCCTGTCTCGGGCATGGATGTGTGTGACGTTTTTAGGTTAGTTAGGTTTAAGTAGTTCTAAGTTCTAGGGGACTGATGACGTCAGATGTTAAGTCCCATAGTGCTCAGAGCCATTTGAACCATTTGAACCGAACCACATCGTCTATTACGATGGGCACGAGATCATCGAGATTGCAGTCTTAATCGATAGAAACGTGTCGACTTGTCAGATGAATAACAGTTCTTGTTGCATCACGCCGATAGTCGTGTCGTATTCGGCGTCATCCAGGTGAACTACTGTGCGAAATATGAACCGCGCTATGCAGGCCTGCCGATGGTGACAGTATTAGACTATGTGGAAAATTCACCGAGAGTCCAAGGGACGTGTGGTATAATAATCGGAGACACCTTCACAGCGGTGAACTAGGTGAATATTATTGCCGACCATCTGCATCTCTTCATGCCCGATGTCTCTCCTCGATAGCATTTACAACTACATACAGCAGCTAGCTGCCTGTCTCACAAGATCAGAATCGTTTTACAGTGGTTTGAAGAGCTTGATAGTGGATTTCGGCCAGCAAATTCGTCCTCATCTGAAGCCGATGTAACACATCTGACGTGAGATGCTAGCTTCGTAGGGAATTATGTGACCAGTCCGAATACGTCTCGTGCCTTATAGCTCATGAAAACTGCGTAACACTCGTCGATTCCACGTCAAGCAAAGTCGCTTATGTTCCAAAGATAGACCGACACGCTTTTATTAAAGTGGTGATAATGTTTCGGTCATCGGTATATGCAGAATACTGATGTTCGAAGCCGATGCAGTTACATTCGCATCGGTCAGGTTGCGTGTGCCGCAAAATCCTTTAATTTATCTACAGATTGTGGAATCGTGATCATAAGTGCAGGTTGCAATAGCAACTACAGTGACATGTCAAAAGTCATCGGACTGCAATGTGCACAGGTACATACGGAGGTAATATCGCTTAAAATGGCAGTGCATTGGCGGAGCTGTCATTTGTACTCAGGTGATTCATGTGAAACTGTTTCCGATGCGATTATGGCGGCACGAAGGGTATTATCAGACCTCGAACGCGGAATGGTAGTTGGAGCTAGAAAAATGGTTCACATAAATCCCCTAGACTTATGACTATTTAAACCTAACTAACCTAAGGACATCACACACATCCATGCTCGCGGCAGGATTTGAACCTGTAGCCGTAGCAACAGCGCGTTTCCGGACTGAAGCGCCCAGAACCGCTCGGTCACACCGGCCGGCAGTTGGAGCTAGACGTGTGGGACTTCCCATTTCGAAAATTGTTAGGGGAATCAATATTCTGAGATCCACATTGTCAAGAGTATGCCGAGAATGCCAAATTTCAAGCATTACCCTCACCACAAACAAAGCGGTGGTCGACGACCTTTACTTAACGACCGAGAGCAGCGGCGTTTGCGTAGTGATGTCAGTGATACCACACGAGCAACTATACGAGAAATGACCGCAGAAATCAATGTGTGACGTGCGACGAATGTATCCGTTAGGTCAGTGCGGCGAAATTAGCCGTTAAAGGGTTATGGCAGCAGACAAAGCATATCACCGACGCGAGTGTCTTTGCTAACAAGCATATCGTCTGCAGCGCCTTCCTGGTTTCGTGATCATATCGGTTGGTCCATAGACGACTGGAAAACCGCGGCCTGGACTGATGAGTCCGGATTTCATTTAGTGAGAGCTGTGGTAGGGTTCCAATGTGGCGCAGACCCGACGAAACCATGGAGCCGGTCGGTGTGGCAAAACCGATTCTAGAAGCTTCAGTCTGGAACCGCGCGACCGCTACGGTCGCAGGTTCGAATCCTGCCTCGGTCATGGATGTCTGTGACGTCCTTAGGTTAGTTACGTTTAAGTAGTTCTAAGTTCTAGGGGACTCATGACCTCAGATGTTAAGTCCCATAGTCCTCAGAGCCATCTGAACCATTTTGAAGCCATGGACTCAGGTTGTCAACAAGGCACTGTGCGAGCTAGGGTGATGGCTCTATACAGGGTGAAACGTATTTAAACCGACAAACTCTGGGATGTTGCAGGGGACATCAAAGCAAATATTTTTCCCTAATGTCATTTTTTCCTGTGAGTATTATTTAAACCGGTGGAGGGCGTATTACGCTCTTCAGTTGTTAGAGGCCCTATTACGATCTTCAGTTGTAGGCAACTGCTGTCCACGAATGTAGTAGTGCATTGTCTCTGTTTACTAATGGAGTGATACACCTGGAGTGAGTACACTGATATGGCTGGTGCGTACTGCGTAGCGCACCACAACGGACGAGCTGCACAGGGGGTTTATCAACAACAATACCCTAATCGCCGTATCCCGCATCATACGACCTTTGGTGCTGTGTACCAACGTCTGCTTGAGAACGGGTCATTTAGCAAACTATCTGGACAGGGACACCGTCGCACGGTAAGAACGCTGCAATTTGAGGAAGCTGTCTTGCAGCATGTGGAGCGGGATCTTTCAATCAGAACTCGTGCAATTGCACGTAACATGGGGACGAATCAGACGAATGTAAGAACAGTCCTTCGAGAGCAAGTGTTGTTTCCCTTTCACTTACAGTGTGTCCACAACCTGGAACCAGTTGATTATCCACCCAGAGCACAGTTCCTCTACCGGTTTAAATACTCCTCATAGGAAGAAATGATTTTGGGGAAAAATTTTTGTTTTGATGTCCCCTACAACCTCCCAGAGTTTGTCGGTTTAAGTACTTTTCACCCTGTAGTTGTGTGGGCTGTTTTTATATTGAATGCATAGAATCCTCTGCTCCAACTGAACCGATGATTGACTGGAAAAGGTGATGTTCGGCTACTTGCAGACCACCTGCAGCCATTCATGGACTTCATGTTCCCAAATAACGATAGATTTTTTTATTGATGGCATTGAGACACGTCACTGGACCACAATTGTTCACTATTGGACTGACGAACAGTCTACTGAATTTAAGGGAATGATTTGGTCTGACAGGTCGTCCAACGTGAATCCCATCGAATATTAATGAGGCATTATCGAAAGGTCAGTTTGTGCGCAAAAAAACACTTTCGCAATTGTTGTTGTTGTTGTGGTCTTCAGTCGTGAGACTGGTTTGATGCAGCTCTCCAAGCTACTCTATACTGCGCAAGCTACTTCATCTCCCAGTAACTACTGCAGCCTACATCCTTCTGAATCTGCTTGGTGTATTCATCTCTTGGTGTTCCTCTACGATTTTTACCCTCTACGCTGCCCTCCAGTACTAAATTGGTGATCCCTTGATGCCTCAGAATATGTCCTACCAACCGATCCTTTCTTCTAGTCAAGTCGTGCCACAAATTTCTCTTCTTCCCAATCCTATTCAATACCTCCTCATTAGTTATGTGAACTACCCATCTGATCTTTAGCATTCTTCTGTAGCACCACATTTCAAAAGCTTCTATTCTCTTCTTGTCCAAACTATTTATCGTCCATGTTTCACTTGCATACAAGGCTACACTCCATACAAATACTTTCAGAAACGTTTTGCTGACATTTAAATCTATACTCGATGTTTACAAATTTCTTTTCTTCAGAAACGTTTTCCTTGCCGTTGCCAGTCTACATTTTATACCCTCTCTACTTCGACCATCATCAGTTATTTTGCTCCCCAAATAGCGAAACTCCTTTACTACTTAAAGTGTCTCATTTCCTAATCTAATTCCCTCAGCATCACCCGACTTAATTCGACTAAATTCCATTATCGTCGTTTTGCTTTTGTTGAAGTTCATCTTATACTCCCCTTTCAAGACACTGACCATTCCGTTCAACTGCTCTTCCAAGTCCTTTACTGTCTCTGACAGAATTACAATGTCATCGGCAAACCTCAAAGTTTTTATTTCTTCCCCATGGATTTTAATACCTACTCAGATTTTTTTCTTTTGTTTCCTTTACTGCTTGCTCAATATACAGATTGAATAACATCGGGGAGAGGCTACAACCCTGTCTCACTCCCTTCCCAACCACTGCTTCCCTTTCGTGTCCCTCGACTCTTATAACTGCGATCTGGTTTCTGTACAAATTGTAAATAGCCTTTCGCTCCCTGTGTTTTACCCCTACCACCTTTAGAATTTGAAAGAGAATATTCCAGTCAACGTTGTCAAAAGCTTTTAGTAAGTCTACAAATGCTAGAAACGTTGGTTTGCTTTTCCTTAATCTAGCTTCTAAGATAAGTCGCAGGGTCAGTATTGCCTCACGTGTTCCAGTATTTCTACGGAATCCAAACTGATCTTCCCCGAGGTCAGTTTCTACTAGTTTTTCCATTCGTCTGTAAAGAATTCGCGTTAGTATTTTGCAGCAGTGACTTATTAAACTGATAGTTCGGTAATTTTCGCATCTGTGAACACCTGCTTTCTTTGGGATTGGAATTATTTTATTCTTCTTTCGCTGTTATGGACGGCTATAGATTCAGCGTGACACTGTATTTCTACTGGGGACCTCCGGTGAGATGCTGCACTACACCACCTAAAATGATGTCAGTCACGTAATTGGAGGTATCCTATGAGTCTTGTCACCTCTGTGTATTATCGTGACAGAGGTACACCTCTACGGTAGCCAGAATCAGGCGCGATCAGGCTCTTCACGGCAGCGCTGGCGTGCGGCGTGTTGTTTCATTATCAGCGCACGCGGCCGCGGTACGTCTAATAAGGCCGTTGTCCGCTGTCCGCGGAGCGTGATTTAGCTGTGCGCCCAGATATATGGCCGACAAACTAATCGGCGTAACAAAGCAGCACATTGTAATTAGCGATTACCATACACTTTTATTTGCTCCGCCACAGAATTCACGCACTTGTTTCATTTTACGTTAGCGTGTCCGTACGTCCCTAGCTCACTACCTACTAGATGCGTTCAACCTTGCAACCCTTCAACGCTAGATTTGTAACAAATACTTTCCTTAGACGTTCGTCCGTTAACATGAAACGCACAATTAAACACACTGACGATAATTCTGTGTAATGTACTCTCTCTTTCAGTTAAACTCCTGTGAACGTTACCCTTATATCAATTTTATTACGATGTAGCTACCCTTTCCGAGCGTAAATTGTTGAATTTATGGCTTCGTAATGTAAAAAATACAGCCGGGAGTTTTTCCTAGTTTCGATCACAAACACAAGCTCATTGTCATGTGCACGTCTTGCCAGTCATCTTTCCCTGCTGGTCGGGGTGGCCGAGCGGTTCTAGGCGCTACAGTCTGTAACCTCGCGATCGCTACGGTCTCAGGTTCGAATCCTGCCCCGGGCATGGATGTGTGCGATGTCCTTAGATTACTTAGATTTAAGTAGTTCTAAGTTCTAGGGGATTGATGACCTCAGCAGTTAAGTCCCATAGGGCTAGTCCTCGCTTCCGCCTATTTCCTTATCTTTCCATCATAGAAGTTCAATTTGTTATCGCAATTTCTTTTTGATAACTCCTTTGGTATTTTTAGCTTGTTCATTTATTATCAAGGCTTAATTACTTTAAATTGTTCATCTTCGAGAAACAACTGCTCTGATTTCTGGATGTAATCCTAATTATTGTTGATGTTGTTGGCAGTAGTCTATCTTTGTTGAAACTGTGGGGAACATTCTGAGTTAGGACACCATAATTGCGCAAAATAAATGGTACAAAAGAAAGTGATTTCATAATGTAGTAAATCAAACTAAAATGAGGTCTGCTGCTAAATAATTAACAATAATAATAACAATAACATTGCCAGACAAATATACATGTGAAACACAGGTGACAGTACAACGACGTTGTGGAGAGTACTACCTTTCACAATCTAGACAGGGCTGCCATGTTCTGAATTGTTTTGCGATTGCTAATCACAAATATACCGTGTAATTGTGGTTGTGCTACTAAATATAGTTAAATTAGCCATATAGATTCTTATCTTTGTTTATAGCCAATTTTAACTTTTGTGTGTTAGCCGCCTTAGTTAAGTTAATATACTTGAACCTAGAAAATATACATTTTAGTTAGTGAGACAAAAGATTGCACGCGCAGAGCTGTGCCGTTGCTATGTTTCGGTTAAATATATATTAACATAATTCTGCAATTGCAGCTGCTTATCTGATTATTATCAGGCTTAATAAAAAGTAACATAGTGGTGATAACAAAACGTCAAAAGTAATCAAACTGTTATTCAACACAGAGGAAAGCAATTCCTCTATTGTTGTCACATCTGAGCCGCAAAGGACCAGAATCTTCAAAAATTTCGCTTTTGTCGAGTGAAGCTTAAGAATCTGCGAATCAACTGTTACTATCAAGGAAAGTGCCTATCAAAATAAGAATAGACAATAACATAAATACAGGCTCCTCATACATGAAATATATTGTTTACTTTCTCTAGATTTCAGTGCATTTATACACATATTCGAAAGTATTTCTTCGTGAATATGAATCAGTGACTTTCAGCTGTATGTAGATTTCTTTCGCAAGGATTCATCTCTTTGGATATTTAAGTAATGGGCCGGCCGGAATGGCCGAGCGGTTCTAGGAGCTACAGTCTGGAACCACGCGACCGCGACGGTCGCAGGTTCGAATCCTGCCTCTGGCATGGATGTGTGTTATGTCCTTAGGTTAGTTAGGTTTAAGTAGTTCTAAGTTATAGGGGACTGATGACCTCAGAAGTTAAGTCCCATAGTGCTCAGAGCCATTTGAACCAAGAAGTATCAGGTGACCCTCTCCCCAAAAACATACTACGGGAGAGGATGAACAATGACGAACCAAAAGAGAGATGTCCAAAACTAATTCATTAATGTTCACTCTAAGATGAAAAAAACCACGCACCACGATGGAATTAATCTAATGAGATGAAGAGCGGTAGATATGCGTACATAAGTATAGACAAACAAATCAATGCGATTTCAGAAAAATTGGTCAATTTATTCAAGAGAAGGAGCTTTACAATTGAGCAAGTCAATAACGCGTTGGTCCATCTCTGATCCTTATGAAAGCATTTAAGCATTTATTCGGCTTGTCACTGATTGATGGAGCTGTTGGATGTGCTTCTGAGGATTATCTCGTCAAAAACCCAAGGAGATTGGAGAGCACTGCCCATAATACTCCAAACGTTTTCAGTTGAGGGGAGATCAGGAAATCTTGCTGGCCAAGGTAGTGTTTGGCAAGCACGAAGACAAACAGTATAAACTCTCTCCGTGTGCGGACGGGCATTATCTTGCTGGACTGTAATCCCAGGACGGCTTGACTCGAAGTGCAACTAAACGAGGAGAAGAATATCGTCGGCGTATCGCTTTGCTGTAGGGGAGCTGCGGATGACAACCGAAGAAGGTCCTGTTATGAAGAGAAACTGCAACTGGTTGTCAGTCCGTATGCTGGGAGTCAAGCAGATTGATATCCCACCACCGTACGGGCAGTCTCCAGATACGTCTTCGGCCTGGAATCGGACTGGAGTAAAATTGTATTCAGTGATAAGTCCCGCATCGAACTTGGACCCAATGAGCAGCGAAGAGGTGTCTGGTGATGCCCTGGAGAAGGGAGGAATACAAACCTAAGCGTCGCCTGCCATATGGCCGGACAACCTATTGTGGTTTGTCTGGGTTGCCATTTCTTTCGTAACACCATCAACATTTGTCTTCAAACAACAGCCACGGTCTCCATCTTGTCATCATATGACAAAATTGGATCAAGGACTCCTTCAATTGTTATCCGCACCTGTCTTATAGCACAGCGGTACGTCGTCGATGTTCTACGCCCCGTTTCGTTGCCCATCATGGAAAGCCATCCTAGGCTTACATTCCATCAAGATAATGCTCGCCCTCACACGGCGAGAGTTTCCCCTGCTCGTCTTTGGCGTGACAAGTCCTAGATTTGGAAGCAAGGTCTCCTGATCTCTTCCGAATTGAGAATGTCTGAAGTATTATGAGCAGGGCTCTCAAACATGATAATGCGCCAACCGGATATAACTTGGTACGATAACCCTCCGGAGGACAACCAACAACTGTATCAATCAAAGCCAAGCGGAGTAACAACTTGCATAAGAACCAGAGGTGGACCAATTCGTTACTGACTTGCTCAATTCGTGAAGCTCTTTCTCTTGAATGAATCATCCATTTTTTCTGAAACTTAATTGCTTGTCTGTACATGTAAATCACATCTACCGATTCCCGTCCCATTAGGACAATTCCTTCGTGATGTCTCGCTTTTTTGTGTTATGCTGTATTTCGTTGGAAAGTAAAACTTACAACAGGTAGGAACGGAGGCTAATACTGAAGGAAGCCAAAGCCCGGACTGAGCCTTGGAGCAATGCGGCCAGACGAAGAAGTGAACAGTGGAAGACGAGGGCGCCGACCTCAGCAGCGAGCCATCCCGGACGCCCCCACTGTGCCCGTTTGCAGCGGCGTGGGCTGTACCGCCGCCGCGGTAGCAGGTGGTGCAATTACCGCGCTGCGGCGCCGCCGTCGCCAGGCGTCGCCGTCGGCGTCGGCGTCGGTGCGGGCGCCGCAGCTGGCGCCGCGCTCCCGGGAGACGGCGTGACAGCTCAGCTCCCCAACCCCGCACCGGGCCGAGTGCTCTGCTTCATCAGCTGCCCCCGCATTAGCGCTATCCACCCCGGCGTGGGCTCACCCCTCTTCCGAACGGGACATGCAAACTACAATCGAGAGCGTCTCCGTCGTAGGCGCAAATTTGGTAGCACGTAAATACAAACGACGGTGCATCGAAAGATAAGCAGAGTAACTGATAAAATATTCTTTAAGATGTAGTCCACAGCTCTGATAAACGACATTACGTTATAACCTGGCAGACTTTAAATCTTGTAACGGTATGTGAAACGCCTAAAATTTGAAATCTTTTTATGTTGCTAACCGTTCAAGGTAAGGTACATAACTTAATCGCATGTTTATCTAATTAACTCTTATGTAGTCTGGATCTTTCCAGCCCTATCTGTGTTTCGAAGGTTCTCGAATGTACTGCTGGATTCAATCGTTGAAGGTCCACCTCCGACTACTGGATCCGGCAGTTCAACCGAGAACATTGGGAGCAATTAACTCTTCTACCAGCTGACATGCAGAAAGCCTCATTATGGAGTGATGTAAAGGGAATTTTAAAATAAAGTATTCCACTTTTCCGGTGCTGTTGTATGGGCAAAAAAGAGAGAAAATGTCCAGTAAACGTGTGCTCTAAATGCGTACTTAACAGTTATCAGCACCTGTTCATCTTCGCTAGTTCGAAACATACCTCTTCTATTGCTTGCTCTTTGCTATTATGGAGTAGTCTGAGTCGGATTTACAGGGTAGTTTGAAAGCCTTCAACTCCTATTTGACCTTAATTGTTGTTTTTGTTGCTGTTGCGGTCTTCAGTTCTGAGGCCGGTTTGATGCAGCTCTCCATGCTACTCTATCCTGTGCAAGCTTCTTCATCTCCCAGTACTTACTGCAACCTACATCCTTCTGAATCTGCTTAGTGTATTCATCTCTTGATCTCCCTACACGATTTTTACCCTCTACACTGCCCTCCCATGCTAAATTTGTGATCCCTTGATGCCTCAGAACAGAGTCTACCAACCGATCTCTTCCTCTAGTCAAGTTGAACCACAGACTCCTCCCCAAATGTGTTCCGTACCTCCTCATTAGTTGCATGATCTGTCCATCTAATCTTCAGCATTCTTCTGTAGCACCATATTTCTGAAGCCTCTATCCTCTTCTCGTCTAAACTACAAATCGTCAACGTTTCACTTCCATACATGGCTACACTCCATACAAATAGTTTCAGGAACACTTCCTGACAATTAAATCTATACTTGTTGTCTCATCTTCAGAAACGCTTTCTTTGTCATTGCCAGTCTACACTATATATCCTCTCTATTTCAACCATCATCAGTTATTTTGCTCCCCAAACAGCAAAACCCATCTAACACTTCAAGTGTCTCATTTCCTATTCTAATTCCCTCAGCATCACCCGACTTAATTCCACTACATTCCATTATCCTCGTTTTGCTTTTGTTGACGTTCATTCCGTTCAACTGCTCTTCCTTTGATGTCTCTGACAGAATTACAATGTCATCGGCGAACCTCAAAGTTTTTATTTCTTCTCCACGGATTTCAATACCTACTCCGAATTTTTCTTTAGTTTCTTTTACTTCATGCTCAATATACAGATTGAATAACATCGAGGAGAGGCTACAACCCTGTCTCACTCCCTTCCCAACCACTGCTTCCCTTTCGTGCCCTTCGACTCTTATGACTTCCATCTGGTTTCTGTACAAATTGTAAATATCCTTTCGCTCCCTGCCACCTTCAGAATTTCAAAGAGACTATTCCAGTCAACATTGTCAAAAGCTTTCTCTAAGTCTACAAATGCTAGAAACGTAAGTTTGCCTTCCCTTAATCTTTCTTCTAAGATAAGTCATAAGGTCAGTATTGCCTCACGTGTTCCAATATTTCTATGGTAGCCAAACTGATATTCGACGAGGCCCGCTTCTACCAGTTTTTCCATTTGTCTATAAATAATTTGCTTTAGTATTTTGCAGCTGTGACTTATAAACTGATAGTTCGGTAATTTTCTTATCTGTCAACACCTGCTTTCTTTGGGTTTGGATTTATTATATTCTTCTTGAAGTCTGAGGGTATTTCACCTGTCTCAGACATCTTGCTCACCAGTTGGTAGAGTTTTTAGAGGACTGGCTCTCCCAAGACCGTCAGTAGTTCTAATGGAATGTTGTCTAGTTGGGGGGTCTTGTTTCGACTCAGGTCCTTCAGTGTTCTGTCAAACTCTTCACGCAGTATCGTATCTCCCATTTCATCTTCATCTACATCCTCTTCGATTTCCATAATATTGTTCCCAAGTACATCGTCCTTGTATAGACCTTCTATATACTCCTTTCTCCTTTCTGCTTTCCCTTCTTTGCGTACAACTGGGTTTCCATCTGAGCTCCTCCTAAGGCAGCAGACGATCTAGTAGAAATCTTTGGGTAACAGAAGAAATATTGAATTTAATTCATGAAAGGAGAAAATATAAAAATGCAGTAAATATAGCAGACAAAAAGGAATACAAACGCCTCAAAAATGAGATCGACAGAAAGTGCAAAATGGCTAAGCAGGCATAGCTAGAGGTCAAATTTAAGGATATAGAGGCTTATCTCACTAGGGGTAAGATAGATACTGCCTAAAGGAAAATTAAAGAGACCTTTGGAGATAAGAGAACCACTTGTACGAATATCAAGAGCTTTGATGGAAACCCAGTTCTAAGGTAAGAACGGAAAGCAGAAAGGTGGAAGGAGTGTATAGAGGATCTACACAAGGGCGATGTACTTGAGGACAATATTATTGAAATGGAAGAGGATGTAGATGAAGATGAAATGGGAGATACGATACTGCGTGAAGAGTTTGACAGTGCACTGAAAGACCTCAGTGGAAATAAGGCCCCGGGAGTAGACAACATTCCATTAGAACTACTGACGGCCTTGGGAGAGCCAGTCCTGACAAAACTCTACCAACTGATGAGTAAGATGTATGAGACAGGTGAAATACCCTCAGACTTCAAGAATAATATAATAATTCCAATCCCAAAGAAATCAGGTGTTGACAGATGAGAAAATTACCGAACTATCAGTTTAAAAATAATTCACAGCTGCAAAATACTAACGCGAATTCTTTACAGACGAATGGAAAAACTGGTAGAAGCCTACCTCGGGATAGATCAGTTTGGATTCCGTAGAAATATTGGAACACGTGGGGCAATACTGACCTTTTAACTTGTCGTAGAAGAAAGATTAAGGAAAGGCAAACCTACCTTTCTAGTATGTGTAGACTTTTGACAATATTGACTGGAACACTCTCTTTCAAATTCTGAAGGTGGCAGGGGTAAAATACAGGGAGCGAAAGGCTATTTACAATTTGTACAGAAAGCAGATGGCAATTATAAGAGTTGGGAGGCATGAAAGGGAAGCAGTGGTTGGGAAGTGAGTGAGACAGGGTTGTAGCCTCTTCCCCGATATTATTCAATCTGTGTATTGAGCAAGCAGTAAATGAAGAAAAGAAAAATTCGGAGTAGATATTAAAATCCATGGAGGCGAAATAAAAACTTTAAGAATCGCCGACGACATTGTAATTCTGTCAGAGACAGCAAAGGACTTAGCAGAACAGTTGAACGAAATGAACAGTGTCTTGAATGGAGGATATAAGATGAACATCAACAAAAGCAAACCGAGGATAATGGAATGTAGTAGAAGTAATTCGGGTGATGCTGAGGGAATTAGGTTAGGAAATGACACACTTAAAGTAGTAAAGGAGTTTTGCTTTTTGGGAAGCTAAATAACTGGTGATGGTCGAAGTAGAGAATATATAAAATGTAGACTGGCAATGGCAAGGAAAGCATTTCTGAAGAAGAGAAATTTGTTAACATCGAGTATAGATTTAAGTGTCAGGAAATCGTTTCTGAAAGTAATTGTATGGAGTGTAGCCATGTATGGAAGTGAAACATGGACGATAAATAGTTTGGACAAGAAGAGAATATAAGATTTTGAAATGTGGTGCTATAGAAGAATGCTGAAGATTAGATGGGTAGATCACATAACTAATGATGAAGTATTGAATAGAATTGGGGAGGAGAAGAGTTTGTAGCACAACTTGACTAGAAGAAGCGCTCGGTTAGTAGGACATGTTCTGAGGTATTAAGAGATCACAAATTTAGCATTGGAGTGCAGCATGGAGGGTAAAAATCGTAGAGGGAGACCAAGAGATGAATACGCTAAGCAGATTCAGAATGATGTAGGTTGCAGTAAGTACAGGGAGATGAAGAAGCTTGGACAGGATAGGGTAGCATGAAGATCTGCATCAAACCAGTGTCAGGACTAAAGACCACAACAACAACAACAACATGCTGTTTGTAGTAGCTTACCCGTGCATCTATTTTTTGTTCATTATTAAACCTACTCCTTCATTAGCCCTATTTGTTTTTGTGTTTATAACCCTGTATTCACCTGACCAATAGTCTTGTTCCTCCTGCCACCGACCTTCACAAATTCCCACCACATCTAACTTTAACCTATCCATTTCCCTTTTTAAATTTTCTAACCTCCGATCCATAGAACGCCAGTTTTCTTTCTCCTGATAACGACGTTCTGTTGTGTAACCCCGCCCGGAGAACCGAATGAGGGACTATTTTACATCCGTATTATTTTACCGAATAGGACGCCAGCATCATTTAACCATACAGTTAAGCTGAACCCCCCCCCCCCCCACCCCCACTCCATGAACCATGGTCTTGCCGTTGGTGGGGAAGCTTGCGTGCTTCAGCGATACAGATGGCCGTATCGTAGGTGCAACCACAACGGAGGGGTATCTGTTGAGAGGCCAGACAAACGTGTGGTTCTTGAAGAGGGGCAACAGCCTTTTCAGTAGTTGCTAGGGTAACAGTCTGGATGATTGACTGATCTGGCCTTGTAACACTAACCAAAACGGCCTTGCTGTGGTGGTACTCGAACGGCTGAAAGCAAGGAGAAACTACAGCAGTAATTTTTCCCGAGGGCATGCAGGTTTACTATATGGTTAAGCTTTACCTTAATTGTATGCTATCGAGATCTATAGGTGGACATGATGTTATTTGCTATATGCGTGGGACGAACAGCGTCCTTCGTGCGGTTTAGTGGTTGGTACCAAGTCTTCTCAGCAGGGACCAGCATTTTCTGCTTGAGATGCGGAAGTGTAAGACTTCAACTTTTCCAGTCTACTGCATGCGACGAGCTGCGTCGACACTGTGCAGAAGTTCATCAGCTATTTCGCAGTCAGTGTTGTCACAAAACAATTTGTACAGAGTTTCGCTCATTTTCGTCCATCCACGTATATTGTATGTATTGTACTGTATGATAACTGGGGGGCCTAGAAGCGACGGAGAGGAAGAAATAGAAATTGTCATACATAATACAAAGCATGGAAGAACATTCTCAATGAAATAACCGAACTGAAAAACTCAAAATTCTTCAACAGTCTTAAGCCAGCTCTAACTCAATAGAGTCACGATGTGTCAATGTAAATAATTGACTACAAATCTGTCAGTACCAAGAATATAAATACAAAACCTCGCTAATCGATACAGACTCACATGCTACAGTCCGCCATCTTGTGTTGTGTCTATAACGTTTACATGTATGTCGAAGCAATTTATGCAGTGAATTACGTTGGTAATCAGTGACAAAATACAAAGGGAAATAGTGTAATGTTACTCAACAGATCCGCCATTACACCAGTGATGCAAGTGAAGAAGCAAGGTGATGAAATCGTAAGTGATCAACTGTCATATAAAGGCCTTGCACTACTTTCGTAACACATAACTGGTGCAAATCTATTTGCATCCCATACAGGCTGTGATATCATGCACTGATATTACTGATTTCCAGCCACTTCCCCCCTCCTCCTCCCCCCCACCCAAATGCCACACCAGCCGCTACAGTAACAAACAATGGACTAACAATTCTAGATTAATCTAGTTTAAGATTGTTTACTTTTAAGTAAAATCTCTCTTTATGTATGTATGTATCAACGCCTGATGATGAACGGAACATGTTCGAAACGCGTTGTATTATGTTAGATTAAACAGAAAATAAAAAGTGACTGATAGCAGAAATTAGAAATAAATAATTATCCCACACAGTCACGGTTCACGAACATAGCCATTATGGCCGAGAATGAGAATTTCCTTGCTCCGCGTTAGTATAATGCGGGGTTTGTTATTACAATGGAATATTCGTGATGACTTCAGAGGATACAACTTCCCTGTAATAAAATATTTTCCATTAATTTGTGTCCTGGGTTTGCATGCGGCATCTAGCTGGTGTATTTGCTGAGTGACGGTGAAACAGTCGACACCGTGCCTTGACCATTCTGTTGAGAGGTCGTGGGGAGCAGCTGCCTGGAGTCTTCAGGTAAGTGTGCCGCAAGCTCATGGGTAATCCAGCCTCCACCATCGCTCATTTGACACTTCCAGCAGCCTCTGGCAGTTTGTCTGCTGTCACATATGTTGAAGCATTGGTGAGCACACAGGATATTGTCCGGAGATGCTGGGAATAGTTTGATGTGCCGGTAACATTTTGTGAGGGATGTAGGGGCACGAACATGCAGATGTTAGTCTTTGGAATTTCATTGTATCATGGGTAGTGTCAGGTTGGCAGGTGAAGAGAACGCTTTTGGAAAATCTGAGCAGTAGTTTGGTCTGCAGATGAAATCTTGCAAAGGATATGGTAGCATAATCACGCTTTTATTAGGCCCACTTATGAATTTCATCAACGTACCATACTGTCACCAAGACTCATGCGTTATTGACTCGAGCTTTGATGCAGGAAATGGAGCATATATCCGATTGAAAGGTGTCTAAAAAATTAGCCAGGGTGGGGAACACCGCTGTCTTTCGAAGAGGAGGAAGTGCATGTTCTTTTACATTCATCTGAGCTTCCACCGTGTTTTAGGGTGAGGTATCCCATAGGAAACTGTTGCAAGTAATTTTAAACTGAGAAATTATGAGACTGGCTTAAACAAGAATAAAAATTTCGGAAAAGAGAGGGGTGTTTTGCTACGTGACCTCTCATAAGCAGTATTTCTAATTTTCTGCCTCATTGGACAAACAACAATTTTCGGCGGTTGCTCTTTGGAAAACTCCGAGGAGCATCGTTTTAATACCACTTTTTGGCTGGAGGGTGATCGAGTTGCAAATTTGTTCTCGGGCTCGACACAGACCACGAGATAGCAGTACTCTTTGGCTGGACGGGGGTCGAGGCAAGAGGTTCGACATCTCTGCTGTCCAAGGGCATCATTTATAATGCAGACCACTTCACAGTCGCCATTGTAGCAGGTCATCTTCTGGTAACTGATTGTTGGTGAGCTCAGGCTGCAATGCGAAATGAGATGTCAGTGATGGTGCAGGGGTAGGTACTGAAACGTCCCCTTAGAAAAATTTATACAAGACTGTGCTTAAACTGACACAGAATAATTTCAGCGCAACGCAATCTGACTTTCAAAAATCCCTACAAAAGAATTAACCTATATGTTTCACAAATCACTTACCTTACAAAAATCTTCGTTACTCAAGCTACTGCTATACTGCGAGCGCCACTGCTGCCAGCTAAATAAAAGATTCAAACTACGGAAGGCACTAACTACTGATAGGTATAGTTAGCAAATGAAAGATTTTAATGGAGAACAAACAATGTATTTACCTTAGTAGTCAGAATATATATATCACTTTATGACACCAATTCTTACAAATTTCAAAACTCCGCCATCTCTCTACCCACGTCCACCACTGCTGGCGGCTCACCTCCAA
Organism: Schistocerca gregaria; assembly: GCF_023897955.1. Lineage (NCBI taxonomy): Eukaryota > Metazoa > Arthropoda > Insecta > Orthoptera > Acrididae > Schistocerca > Schistocerca gregaria. The sequence continues at coordinate 650,470,320 of NC_064923.1, read as the reverse complement.
CTGCGCAAAGCTACGCGCTGTTAGCATCCAGCTGCCGCTGCCCAACACTACAATGGCGAGTATAACAACAATGCCAACCAGCCACAGACTGCACACGGCACAGCCAGTGATTTTCATACAGAGCGCTACGTGGCGGCGGCGTTACCAATTAAAAAAAACCTAAACATCCTACTTAAATAGCCCCCATGCTCCCCACAAAAAAACTTACAAATTGTTTTTGGCAGTGGCCAATACAGATTTGAAAAATTTTTTCATAATTACAATAACAAAGAAATGAAATGCACACACTTATCGATACAATGTTGGTCAAAAGCTAAAATTTTCTCACAGTCCATAAAGACAGTCCTGATCATTCATCAAAGTAAAATTGCAGTGTTTTTCTCAAAGTCTGAGTAGTAAAAGAAAATGCACATGGAAGTAGTGTATTTCCATGCAGTCTTGAAGAAGTAGTGTTGTCCTTCCAACGGAAAGACAGTGCTGACTCTTGACATGCAGACAGGTAATGGGCCACAGCAGAGTCAGTCAACGTTGAAGACTATCGGTAGGTAGGTCATCACAGAGCAGACCCACTGTAGTCCTGGTAGAGATTACTATTGGTGGGCCACCAGAGGTGCAGACCCACTGCAGTCCTTGTAGAAATAATGGTATTGGTGGGTCATCAAAGGTGTAGACCCACTGTAGTCCTTGTAGAGATGGCCAGCAGCCATCTGTTTGAGTGTGCAGGCGCACAATCACCATTGAAGAGTCTTGCAGATAATATAGCAAGTCCATAACCACCACTTGTGCACTCAGAAAAATTGTTTTTGAAATGTCCTTAGAACCAGCAATGCTGTTATCCAGTCCCTTACTGAGGTATTAACACACGTGCAAACACTATCAGTCCCTACTTCTCACATATTGTCCATATACTATGACCAACAGAAATGTGTGCAGTGAAATGTAATTTACAAGTTACTTAATTTGATGAACTGGTGTCAATTACAATTTTATAACATGAGAATACAATAAGAAAGGCACAAAATATATCATTAAAGGACATAATAATACAGATAACATTTGCAGTAATACAGGCTTTACAAAAGAATCGAAATAACAAATACATCAGTGTTACAAAAATTTCGACATAAGTACATACATAAAAGATCAGAATAACTTTTGAAACATCAACTTCACACATGAGGATTAGAACAAAACAGAATAAATTATGTGTAAACATCTTTATGAAGTAAATAAAATGTTATTAATGCAAATTATATTTGAGGATAACAGTATTCCTCATCATAGTGAGTGTAGCTGAATATTAGAAAATTCAACAACATAAGTCTTATCAGATGATCATATAAATACAGGAAGAACATAAATACACAAGGGTACACAGACACATAGTGGGATAACACAAGGAAAGGGCAGGGTTTGTTTTACTGCAGTATTTTGCAAACAAAACTTTCTTTACTTCTCGGAGATCTCCCTTCGTTCTTCATTATTTCCAAAAAGTCCTATCTATACCTGCTTTCTGTACTTTTCTCATATAACCTCTCAGTGCATTTCTTCAAATTCATCTCAACTCATTCTCTTATATAGGCTACCCTCTCTTAAGCTAACTTAAATCTACTGAGCTCAGATGCTAAACTAAGGGACGAGGCAAAGCAGTAGCACAAAACAATTAATACAAACAGCAATGAAAAAAAGGTGCAGGTAAGCAAAGCATGCAGCAATAAATGTAATAACTTATATCTAAACATGACAAACCCACAAGCAGAAAAAATAGTATACTAAAGACAACAACGCAGATAAGGGAAATGTATATTCACATCTTAATGTCTATGTAATTAAAATGGTGCACCACTACTTATTCAATGAAATAAATTACCAAGTACTTGAAAAGAAAATTATGTATGCAGTTCCTGTGCAGGGCAATGTTTTTTGTGCTCCCTCATTTTTTTGGAAGTATACTATGAAGTTATTCTTTACTGGGTCTGTAGGAATAAAATATTTATATTAGTACATCTATAAAATTTTACTTTAACCAATGCTGCAGTGCAGATAGAAACTAGATATTAAACAAAATGAGTAAATAAATATATAAAGCAATCCATATGGCATTTCTCTCAACTAGGAAGACAATAGCCGTGTAATGTTTCTCATCGTTTCATTAGGCATTTTAGTAAATATCATAAATTAAGAGCTCCACAGTGTAATCATATGTTTTCAAGTTTGGGCATGTAGTATTTGCGATGCTTTCTACAAAGGAATCTCAATAGCGAGGATAATGGCCTCTTTTTTTTCCACCTGTGCCTCTGACAGGCACACTCTAATGGCTTTCTTTTGTCAGGTGGTTGTCGCGCAGCTGGGTGCCCACGACGCATTACATGCAGGTGGTCACTTAACTGTCTTATCGAAATATTTACGACACCAGTTTCCGCTACAGTGGCAGTCTCATATAAAAAAAATTCACAGGTCAAGAATTTGCGTTACAAATCTGTAGAAATAAAATCATTTAAACATAATTGTGTCCAAAAAATTTTCGCCAGCATAGTGATACATTCACGCATATACACTCATTTCATAACTCTTAAAGTACGATTCTCGGTTTCCAACATCCTTTTTCACAAATCAGAGTCCCTAACCACTACTCATTATTTCTTACTTTATTACACATATATATATTCGTCGACACTTCTTCAATATTTCATCATAACAGATACGTAGCATAACCAAATAACTCATATAGCATCAGCTTAAACATACCTCAGCAGCATAATTCACATCGTCGTCGTAATAATAACATCATAACACCACAGTCAAATTCTCAAAATCTCCGTAGCTTCCTCCAGTAATGTCAAAACCTAAAAAAAATTCTCTGCTCATGTCAAAGTGTCATCTACCTCAAACGTACTTTAAAAATCATGATCCCATACCAAATACATCATTCAAAGCTCTCATAGTATCGCAATGGTTCCGAAAAATTATGAACAGTTCACTAGGTACAGACAATGCAATTTCATAAGTGTGAAGTTATCCAACTGTGTAATTGCGTAAACATATGTCGCTGATGTAGTAAAAATAAATATTTGCCACTCTCAGTTAAATGATCAGATAGTTGTGTAATTTATGTGTTAGAGAAATATGGTACCCATGTGTAAAGTTGTATAAACAAATACCATATTAGCTAGGGCTCCTTGTGCTTGCCAAACACATGGTACACAAAGTAAGCGTGTACCCCCCTGAGGATTAATGTGATTATATCCTTAGGTGTTACAGATTACAGCAATGGAATGAAATGTATCACAGAAAACCTTTGTGTCATTGTACTTCAAATATCTTTAAAAATAAATGTTTTGAGTACAAAATTAATCACTCAAATACGTGTACTGTAGCGATAAACTGTGCGTCTTGTTGTAAGATAATTATGTGGAAGTGTTGTAGTTATCGTCCTCTGTAAGAAAAGTTCTGCTGAAGTCAATGTACTTACCTCGTAATAAAGGAAGTGAATTGCTTTGCGTATAAATATCTTAGTTATTACGCTTATTGCCGTGATGAAGACAGTACTATGCTGTAATGTATTGCTGTGCTATGGAAAAGGCTGTCTAATTGTAGCTATACCACAAAAGTTACCACTAAAACATGTTTAACTTTCCAGAATAATTCAGAAAAACTGTGCAGATATAAAACAGATACACCGCAAAAGCACAATGTAAATTGTGTCACACATTAGTAGCGTCGTGATATAATCGTGTAGCTATCAAAGAAACCAAACGCTAAGTCATCTTTAATCTCACAGAAAGTACTTCAAATAAAGAATGTCTTTTCAACTGAACCAAAATGTTGCATTAAAACCTCATTAACAGTATATGTTCTAAGTATGTAAGCCTTATAGTCGTTACGTAATCGTGCAACTAACAAGCAAGAATGTACAAATAGCAACACTGTGTCGTCTGTTCACTATAACAATGCATTCGTAATTTCCGTTTAAAAATGTTCCCTGTTCACTACTTATTTCACTGTCTACACCATTGTTTGCAGCCCGCTCCATTTCCCTATGTACAATTATCAAATTACTACTTTGAACATTAGTTAATTCATTACTCGGTGGCGCTAACACACTGCTTTCGTCTTCACTGTCATTTCTCAGTTTACTTTGGAGACTAGTATTAGTTTTTCACACGCCAATATTGTCACAATATTTCACACGACAACACAGAAAAAAAACTATTTGAAGAGCAACAATAAGAGAATACATTAACATAGAAAATAATATCTAGTTAATTGCAAGCGCAGCTGCGAAATACTTGGTGCAACTCTACATGCATACTACAACTGTTGTACTGTACAACAATGAAAGACTACAACTACAAAGGAGATTCTCTCTACAATTACGCGCTAGCAATAAACAAAATCTACATTAATTACACAAACTACAAGAAAAAAAAAATCTGAAGATTCCAGTGAGGTATCCTCGGCTAAGGGTCGACATATGAAACGTCCCCTTAGAAAAATTTATACAAGACTGTGCTTAAACTGACACAGAATAATTTCAGCGCAACGCAATCTGACTTTCAAAAATCCCTACAAAAGAATGGCCCTGACTAACATTAACCTATACGTTTCACAAATCACTTACCTTACAAAAATCTTCGTTACTCAAGCTACTGCTATACTGCGAGCGCCACTGCTGCCAGCTAAATAAAAGATTCAAACTACGGAAGGCACTAACTACTGATAGGTATAGTTAGCAAATGAAAGATTTTAATGGAGAACAAACAATGTATTTACCTTAGTAGTCAGAATATATATATCACTTTATGACACCAATTCTTACAAATTTCAAAACTCCGCCATCTCTCTACCCACGTCCACCACTGCTGGCGGCTCACCTCCAACTGCGCAACGCTACGCGCTGTTAGCATCCAGCTGCCGCTGCCCAACACTACAATGGCGAGTATTACAACAATGCCAACCAGCCACAGACAGCACACGGCACAGCCAGTGATTTTCATACAGAGCGCTACGTGGCGGCGGCGTTACCAATTAAAAAAACCTAAACATCCTACTTACAGTACTTTCTCATTTTAAAACAAGCTGTAGTTATCGTTTTCAGTTGAGATTTGGCTTAATCGTGACTCCCGTACTCGGATTTCCTGCACGTACCTTCCTACATCCTAGCAAATAAAAAAATCGTCATGACTTTTGTAAAATCGAGTACTTGATTCATTTGAATTACACTTTGTTTTAGTTACCACGTTATTTCCTTCCCATCCCTGCAGATATGGTCACCCAGTTCTGTCAACTGTACTTCAACTTCTACTCTTCTCCATTGTGTGATAGAGTTAACTATTATATTTGTTCATCATTTCATAAGTTTGCTCATCATTTTCTGCTTCCCTATGTGATAAACGACGGTCTAAGTTACCAATATTTTGAATCAGTATATAGAGATGAAACCGTCTATCCCCATTATCACTATTGATTTCAATAGAAACCACATTCACGACTTACTTGTCAGACCCAATACCTTCCAAACAGTTCCCACTGGACTCTCTTTATAAAATGCATCCGAGTTGGAGGGGGCCGATCTGCATACTGAGGCGATTCATTAGAGTCATATGAGAGGGATTGTTTATGCTTAGCTGTAGAGCATTGGCGTCCGGATAGGTTGGGGATGACTAGCTTAATTAAGTGCAGGACGGAGTTGCTGGAGACCACCATTCTGGCTGTAGCTACTACATATGAAGGAGCTTAAGGATTTAATAGAGGATTTCTTTGCAAGAAGGTGTTTGCTCTTCCAGACCTCACTACCAGATTGTATATTTCTCGTGCCTAAACCACCTGGCAACTCGGGAGCAGTGTTCGATTGCAGATAACTTAATAAGAAGTTCATACTGCATTTTGTCCTGTTGTCTCAATTATAGACTTATTTTACCTAGTTTGCTGACTTCCGGGTTTTTATCACCGTGGAATTATATCAGGCATATTATCCGATCCAGTTAAGTGAGGATTCGCAACATATTACGGCATTTTCTGCAGACTGTAATTTGTAGGGGTTCAGCTGGATGGCCCTTGGGCTGGGAATGGGTACAGCAGTGTTGTCGCAGCTTTTGGATATGTAATTTTCTGGTATTAAGTTTAAATTTGTATGTCATTATCTAGACCATGCAGTGAGTTTTAACAAAGACTGCTAGGAACATATGAGTCATTTGTGGGAGATGTTTGAGCGTCTTAGGAAGATAGAATTAGTGATTAAACCAGAGAAAGTGCAGGTCAAATTCGTGGACATTTTCTTTTCTTGGATTCATAGTGTCACAGGAAGAAACTGGAATTGATTTTAGAGTACACCGCAATATTAAGGAAATAGCGAGGCTCTTCCGAATAATGAATTTATTTAGAAAATTCGTGTCTAATTTTACTCAATTAGCCAGTATATTGAAATAGTTATCGAAAAAAGGGTTGGAAATTTAAGTGGTGCCGATCTCAGCAGGTCGTTTTCGATTGTCAGAAGAAGACTAAGCTGGTGCCCCTTTGTTGGCTCTACCTGATTTAAATATTTCAATACTGACGCCTGAATTGGTGGCGTCGAAGCAGCTCTGCTTCAGTCATATCCTGAAGGCAGACGCCTGGTATCCTACCCTTCTAGAGGACAGACACCACCAGAAAAGAAGTATAAACGGCAGTGAAATGAAAATTAGACAAAGTGAAAAAACAGGTAAACTTTTTATTATTTCAAAAGTAATCGCCATCACTGTTAATGGATTTATCCCACTGTAAGACAAAATGGTCATTGCCTTCATAGGAAAATGTTTTATATACCTACCAGACCGTGATTGTACGTGGGCCTTCACCTCTTCTTCCGAAGTAAGTTGACAGCCATGAATCTTTTTCTTCAGGGATCCAAAAACATGAAAAGCATTGGGAGAAATTGGGACTATACGGAGGATGTGTAACGGTTTCCGACTGAAAGTTGTGCAGCGTAGTCGAAATAACCTTGTCAACAGTGGGACTGCCTGAACACAATAATACGTAGGAAAACACTACTAAGCATTACCTTCCGACACGCCTATATACTATACACTGATGCGCAAAACACCACCTTTGGAACACAACTGAGAAGCGATTCTACGTGGCACGGAGCTGACATGTTTCCCGAGAGATATGGCAGCATATGTCTAAGCACAGGCTACGCAGTTATCTAAATTAGAGGACAAAGTTTTGGTATGCACAGAGGTAGCGGCAGATAGAGTTCCACATTTGCTGCATCGGGTTCAGATGTGGTGAATTTTCTGGGCACTTTATCAACGTGAGTTCACTACCTCGCTCCTCAAACCACTGCAGCACGATTCTCCCATTGTTATCCTACTGGAAGTTGAAGGAGCAACTATGTACACTTAGTCTATAGCTGCCTGGGTGCCTTGGATTACTAACACATACCCCACGTTAACCCAGTGTGAATGTCCCACATAGCATCCAAGATGCTACTCCAGGCTCGTGTAAAATGAATGAGTGCAACGGAAAATAATAAGCGCTAAAATGAAGATTTGGCCCTGTCTGACTACACCCTGAGGCAGATCTTAGGATCTCTTAATTCTATAAATTACAATCTAAACATAAATGAATAATGAAGGCAACTAATCCTATTAAATGATAAACGTTATTCCTGTTTATATATTTATTGTAGATTAAAATGGTTCAAATGGCTCTAAGCACTATGGGACTTAATATCTGAGGTCATCAGTCCCCTAGACTTAGAACTATTTAAACCTCACTAACCCAAGGACATCACACACATCCATGCCCGAGGCAGGATTCGAACCTGCGACCGTAGCAGCAGCGCGGTTACAGACTGATGCGTCTAGAGCCGCTCGGCCAAAGCGGCCGGCTTATTGTAGATTTAAAAAAACCTTTATATTACGAAGTTTACATTTTCTAAGCAAAATTACTAATCAATTCCCCAACTCTGCCCCTTATTATGACTGCACGGTCTAATATCGATAACTCGAAATGATTGACATCATCTATGTACCAAACGCTAGAAGACACTACTTTCAAAGATAATCTACGGTGGTGTGGAACCTCAGTGGAAATAAACTAACGTGATTACAGATGTTTAGCTTTCATAGCCCTAACAAGCTGAAGCAATTTGCGATATCATTGTATGTACTGCGTCCAGTGCATCGAAGTGATGGTTCTCGTATTCGTCTGCGACGATGGAAGAACTCTGGCAACAAGTAAACTCTTTCAAACACTAGGATGGCAGGAGACGGTCCTCTAATATATTCTAATACTTTCTTCTCCTCTCTCTGTTCTGCAGACAAGAAACGCGAACTCCCAGCGACAAGGACGGAGTTCAGATAACGTCTCAACATAAGTATAGACAGAGGAAGTGCTCTCAGTTACTGAACGCTGTGTACCCAACAACGACTTCCAACCCGGAGGTGAAGTCCAGAATCATATATGTTTGCAACAGTACAGTGCTTAACTGTTCTAACTATAAAATCTTCTGGGAGCAGAGACAGCAAGTTCGTCTGCAAGCTGATATCAAGTGACCATCGCACAAGGGCACTCACAATGGAAGACCTCGTCTCTCCACTGCTGGCTTTCCAGCAAGACTCTCCCGAACGGAATATTCTTTCTCTCTACAGATTCTTCCGAACGCCGACCAACCATATTTTAGTCTTTTGTCGTCCAGCACGGAAAGTTTGCGAGGAAAAACCTATACTCGTACAACGGTACAGTTCTGAGTAAAAATCCTTGGAAATAACCGAACCTGCGTGGTTTCCGAAGTGACGCTTCCTTGTTCCTGTCAGCTGCGTCCAAGATTTTTGTAGGTTACGAAGTATAATCCTTCCCATCCGGTTACAATACCGGCCGGTCGCAACTCTGTTGTGCCCAACGCTCTGCTGTCCCAACGTCCGTCTTGCTTAAAAATGGTTCAAATGGCTCTGAGCACTATGGGACTTAACATCTATGGTTATCAGTCCCCTAGAACTTAGAACTACTTAAACCTAACTAACCTAAGAACATCACACAACACCCAGCCATCACGAGGCAGAGAAAATTCCTGACCCCACCGGGAATCGAACCCGGGAACACGGGCGTGGGAAGCGAGAACGCTACCGCACGACCACGAGATGCGGGCGTTCGTCTGGTTACTTCCTGTGTTTAAACAGGACCAACACACCTGTGTGGGCCTTCCACCCAGGGCTTGCGTTCCGCCTGCCATTTCATTTTCACTGTCGTTCCAACCTCTACTACAATGATAATAAAGACACTCCGTCACCTTTCATGCAAAAAGCGTTAACAATTTTTTACAAGGCGTATGTGACAATGTCAGTCTCCTTAATATATTCATACATAAGATGTACAACCTATCACATGGTACCTAGTTGTGTTTGTAGGTCACCGCAAAGTATGTGGATGAGTTCTTGTAAGGTGTGAAATTATAGCCACCTTACAAGCATAATCTTGAAGCCACTGTTGTGTGCTCGTTTCAAGCAATCGTTCTCTTGGATGACTAACTGCAACCGTAACAATGTCGTCTGGTCTACAAGGGAACACGTTTCGGTCTTCTGCTGTGCAGCCACGTGTTCCACAACGTGTGCTGAACGGTGTGCTCCAGTACAGTAGCGACTGCACCAGAATTATAGGGGAAAGTGTTGCACCTGGAGGATAGTGCACCTAGGAATACATGATGTTCCGTGGTCGGTATTTCAGCCCAGTGACCGATTTTAGAATTACACGAAGTAAGATGCTCCAGAGACTGGCATTATCTAATGTTTTCGGTGTTGTGAGACATGGGGTTGTGTTTTGTGCAACGTTTGTAAATACTGTATTAAAAGTGATACATATGTAGGTGCTTTATAACATACTAAAGCTGTTTGGAGGATATTGCTAATTGTTCAGGTACAGCCTTTTATGTTGTGTTAGATTTTTTATATTTTTTAGACTAGTTACATAACTTTATGGCGGTTTGTCCATACTTCTTCAGTCGTGCACCATCTTGTATCTTGAAATGGAAGGTCTTCTTCCACGGGAGGCGTGGAATTTGAAAATGAGCTGAGTTTGGCTCTGAGCACAATGGGACTTAACATCTGAGGTCATCAGTCCCCTAGACTTAGAACTACTTAAACGTAACTAACCTAAGGACAACACACACTTCCATGCCCGAGGCAGGATTCGAACCTGCGACCGTAGCGGTCGCGCGGTTCCAGACTGTAGCGCTTAGAACCGCTCGGCCACTCCGGCCGGCTGAGCTGAGTTTCCTTAATGTCGTAACAATTTTCCTTCCCTTGAAAATGGAAATTTGTGTTAGGTTGCCAACAGATTCTGTTCCAAAATATTTTAAACTTCTAACTGATTTTTGTTACTACGTCTTCTTAATTTCATTTCGTTTACTATGTAATGATGTAACACGTAGTCTATTTAATAGAGTCCTGACACGATTTTCTCCTCTGCAGCACTTTTAAATTTGAGCAGAATATTCGTTCCTATGTGCGTCCCATGTTGTACCTCGGAATAGTTTTTCACATTTGATGAAACCTTACATTTCATGAGTAATTCTTGTAATCTCAGAAAAAGACTGCAGTCCGCATAAAGTGACTACTTCATTTTAAAGTTGAATAATAAAATATATTAAACTTCTGTTATAGGGCGGGCAGTAAGTGAAAATCTAAGAAGTGTCCCAAGGTCAAACATTTTCCTCTGCTGGATGGTCAGGTATGACGGATATCACTGCGTATCCAGATATACAGAGGGGGCAAGCGTCCGATGTCCACGTTCCGTGGGGAGGCGTGGACGTCCAACACCTGGTCTACTCGTGATTTCCCCACCCTTCAACCACTTTTCATAGATGCTCACGAAACTAGCGCTTGGACAGACGATCATCCACCGTTTCCGAGACGGTCTTTCCCACGCGCTGGTCAGTAACAGTCTTTCCTGTGTCAAAATCATCTACATCAATGGCTTTCTACTTGCGGTGGTCGGGTCGTCACTAGAATTCTTACACATTCGTCTCTGCTGCGCTGATATACTTTCCTTACCGCGTCATGTGACCGCAACGCCACCAGGCAGCATTCAGTCTCACGATGGTCATTGGTCATAACGTCTTTGCTCATTACTGTACACCTTCCTTTAAAGAGTCTATATTCGTCTTACTTTTGGACCTATCACTTGGAGGTAAGGACAGTGATCAGGGACGTAGGGGTATCATAAACCTCATTCTCACAAAAGGTCATTTCTTCTTGCCTGTATCAGTCCATCGTACATCTATTGTCAACTCAGCACACACTTACTTTCTCCTTTACTTGCTACTTGATAGCTCACTTTTGCAAACTCCATTCATTTTTTTTATTCACTGTGTATATTTTGCGTTCTTGATTAGATTTCTCAGTAAATTATCAGTTTAAACTAAGTTGTGAAAGGACGTCGTCTACGGCAACTGTCTATCATACAAAATCTATACATGCACAAACTATATTGTTCTAGTTATTCGATAGTTGTTGAACGAAGGCGTTGTAACGCAATAGTTACGTTATAGTATTCTCAGTGTATTCTCTTCTATTTTCCTTTTTACTTGCATTTGATAATAATAGTCGTAACTAAAGGCTACACCAAAATTTAAAGATAAGAATTTCACGCCACCAACAAGGCGATATGAAACAAACTATTTACTTTGTACTCCAATGAAAGTAAGAGGGAACACTTGAAATGACACTAGGCAGGCGCGTGGCTGAATGTTACGCATGGAAGCCGGTCAGTTGCTTAGATCGGCAAGTGGAGAGGGAAGTAGCTGGAAGTTATATCGGCATGGCATTTTCGCTGGATTACGGAAAACTTCTTGACTGTTCTAAAAGGATCTTTGCGTAGGTAGACCTTTCCGTCAGCTTAAAAGCGCGCGCAATGGCTATGCCGAAGGGAAAGCCCCGTATTTGTCTGCTATGCAATAGATCGAGATATCGCACAAAGACATAAAATAGTCCCAGAAGTTCTTAACCCTTCAAGTTAGGAACTATTTAATTCAATTGTGAATTAAAGAGGTAATAGAGGACAATGCCTAATGGCTCAGATTCTTCTGTTTCAGTTCTTATGTTTTCATTCATTTTCAAAAACGGGCGCATTTACTGTGACACATGGGCGTAGAAACATATGCTCAGTGGAGGGGACGCTAGCTAAGGTGTTGGCGTACTCGAAACATTAAGTTACTAGTGTGCTGTCTGACAGACAGGTAATGTAGACGAAAGTTCGGCAGAAATGTTCAGTTCGGTGTAATACAGTTCTTTTAGATTACTATCGCTTTTCATATACTGCTATGAACGTCCTAAATAGCATCTGAGTAGCGATGGTTTATTCCGCAAATATTACACGCAGTAACATGCAAGAGTAAGAAGTGACTTTGAATGTGCGTACAAGTATCATACTCACAACGAAGAGAACGTTTACTCACGTTAGCTATTTCCAGAATTCCCGAAACATGTCTCATACACTTGGTATTTTAACTTAGTTACAACAAGAAAAATAATATGTACAGGAACTTTCACTTACATTCATCGATTTCGCACTGCCACAGGGGTCTTTCAGTAACGATTCTGAACTATACTCATGCACATGTGCACATAATAAAGGAATTGAAAAATCGGAATTCATTATTTACACCACGCCACCAGCCGGCCATCTGAGTGATTAAACCCTTGAAGACACAACCATACGAAATCTCGCATGCACTAAGCCATGCGCCGAAGTCACTTACCATTCATGCTATCATGATGCAGCAGCATAATGACCTGTGAACGCGGTTCTATCATCGTTCTAATAAGCGTCTCGGTTGGGAATTGTGTTTAACATGACTGATGGGAGTATCATACAAGGCGTGAAGACGTTCGTCTGACAATTCTGTCTTTCGTGTGCTCTCGTCTTGAACAATAGTAGCCAAAAATCAACTTTATCAATGCCTTGCTTTTGTAACCGCTGTTTATTAGAGGAAAAAGGGCCAATCAATTACATTTTATGTTTATTGCAATTCATTTATTTTTATTCGTGGCTAATCTACCCTAAACCCCAGACCACTCAACATTATGATTTGGATAGTTACAGACTGTTTCTACGAGAGTGGATTAGCAGGACTGTCTTTACGTGTCTTTTGTCAAGATGGTGAAATATCAGGGTTTGTGAATGGCGAGAATGGTACCTTTACGCTAAATTAACTGGTCACTGGCTTCCAACTGATCAAGAAACATCTATGTTTAGGTTTTGGAAATTAATATTAACGTCTCACCAATTATCGGGATAGACTGGTGGTGTTTATAATCCTTCAACAAGCCTGCTAAGTTCCAGCCAACAAAAAACCTTTGTACTTAAATAGGAAAACCTTTCTTGATATTCTGCGTAATATTATTTATTTGATAACGTACCGTAGTCAGCGTCTATAGGCACCATAATTCTCAGAACATTTGGAATGTGTTACCTATTTAATACCAGTGCCATTTCCTGTCAATTAAAACTGAGAAACCACTTAAATAAAGTTCGTGTTTACGCATTTCTTCGTTTTGTATGCTGCTCTAATAGAGTCCTATCATGGAGATGTCATAATGCGTGACGGAATACTGCCTGCTCAATATGAATCTGTATCACAGACAAAAATGCATTTCTACTCTAATATAAAGGGCGTGGCAAAACATTCTCCCTAAAAAAACATTCCCCCTGACATGAAGTTCAAATGAAAAACAGATGGCTCAAAACAAAGAAATTGTATTAATATGAATGATATCTATGGACTGGAAAGTTGTGTTTACAAGTGGTGACATGGCTGAAAATGAAGAGCAAGGACACGCAGCTTCGAACTCCAGCAAACGTTAATGCTGTTGGCTGCTAATTCCAGCAGTCTCCGAAGAGATCTGTTCGAAAACACGCTATAGCTCTTCAGCTATCTGATCCGAGAGAGTGTCTAATTTTGGGACGAGACTTGCTATTTCATGCGTCCAAGATGATCGTTATTCTACAGTTGTTTAATGTGATTATCACAATTGTGCGGGGATGTGGAAGAATCCTTGAAAACGTGTCTGAAGGTGCTGTGGCCCTCACTTTTTTGAAGATGAAGCTCTTTCTGCACCGAGATTCAATGCGCTGCAGATTAACAAGTTACGGTTTCAGCAGGACGGAGGCACCACTCAAACTGCTCATATATCTCTCCAAGTGCCGAGACAGACGTTTCCCGGAGGCTCAATTTCTTCACGTAGCGTCTCCTGCGGCCATAACGATCACCGGATCTTACACTCTCAGTATTTTTTATGGTCGCATCTTAATGCTGAGATTTTAAAACATCGGCCGAGGACTTTGTCAGCTCAAAGAAATGCAACACATTAAGGAATTGGCCTTATTGCTCAAGAAATACTCGTAAGAGTGATGCGGGATTTCCGAAGTCGCTTTCAACAATACAATGATAGTGGAGAGCATCACATGGGTGAAACATTGTGTAAGAAATGCAAAATTCGCAGTGTACAGATTTCATTCATGTTAATACAGTTTCTTTATCTTGATCCATCTGTTTTTTATTTGAACTTTAAGTTAGTGAGCATGTTTTACCGCCCATTATACATGTAAAACAAACTTCAGAGGACACTCCTTACGGCACCAAATACTGAAGTTTACTCTGGTTCCATTTAATAACGGAGTGTGGGAGGAATGACTGCCCGTACGCTTCTTGCAAGGTGATTTCAGTCTAATTTTATCTTCAGGAAAATCAGGAAAGCAGTTATGTAGTACGTTGTAGAATGTCTACATACTCTAGCCAGAAAAATGGTGTCTAAAATTTTCTAGGTCAGTTTTCCACAAGTATTACAATTTTCTCTTCAAGTATCTGTCAGATAAAGTCACAAAGTACTGTATCATTTCAGTTACATATTCCTGTTAGTTAAGAAATCTCTCGACCATCCGCGTTCTTCTTCTTTATGTGAACTCTTTGCTCCCTGTTTTTTTAATGTATTACGTTTGAAATACTCTTTTATCTAAATGACGTAAATGGAGTCAATTTATAGGATATGTTTACAGGAGTAGTGTTGATATTAATGAACATATTATTTTCTTACTTGTACTCATACAACTACACCTAAAAACAAGCGCTTTTTTTCTCTCTGCCAGTTTTTAAATAGAAATTCGTCACTGCAATGAAATGGGATGTATACGAGGAATTACTTTAATTTAGATCTAATGCTTGCTTTTTTACCTCTCAGAAATTTAAAGGTATGACAAAATCTTATATTAGTGCATACTGAACTTCTTTCGGGCACGCTGACAGCTTTAGTAAGGAATGTTAAAGAGCATTTCTCCCTCTAGTTTTATAGGTATGGATATCACTGCACTTCTAAAGTTGTGATGGATTATTTATGAGGAATTTAATTAGGGACTATGTGTATTGTGAGGGACAAATCAAAAAGCCTTGATCCTTAAGGAGGTACTTAAATGACGTCCATGGGTGAACACTTCTCGCTTTTATGCAATCAATATTTTCTTTCTAAGTAGTGTGTTACCCCAGAAAATTATTCCACAAGACATTACTGAGTGGAAATACGTCCGGAGGTTAATTGGAGTGCTTCCAAGTTTAACAATTATACAAAGAACAAAAGTAGCTGAACCTAATTGTTTGATAAGTTCAGTAATATGCTTCTTCCAGTTCAAGTGTTCATCACTATGTACATCCAAAAATGTCAGCATTGTACCCTAGTTACTGACTCCAACTCATGTGCTACATCAATTGGTAGTATGACTATCTGTTGTACAGAACTGAATATAGCGCGCTATTTAAAAGTTAGGGTGAGTATATTTTCTAAGAATCACTTTATACTTCTTTGGAAAATATATTTTAGAATCTCTTCTGTTTCTTTCTCTCTAACGGTGTTTATTATAAGCTTAGTATCATGTCCAAATTTACCAATTTATCTTGTTGAATTGTATGCTGAAGGTCATTCACATACATAAGGAACAGGAGAGGACCCAAAATTGAACCCTGTTGGACTCTCTCCCAAACATTATTGTTTCACCCAGATGTTTGTATCACATGACTCATTACAAAAATTGTTATTCATCTATTGTGTTGTGAAAAGCAGTCACAATTTTAATTTCGAGATGGGCATAAATTTACATTTCATAGTCTTCTTCGTTTTCCTGGCATTTATCCCATATCTTCACAGAGTCGACATACTATTTTTTGGATTTGGCAGTGATAGTGATAGAGGATGGTCGGATGCCCTGAGAATTTACATTTTATATAAGGTCTACTAAGACAAAATTGTCTAATATTGCTGCTTTCAGTAGTATGATGTTAGAACATAATCTAAGGCAACGTTTCGTCTCTACATGCTGGGGGCATCCACGGAGGATATACAGACTTCGTTAGATGATTTTAGAATACAAACGAGGTTACCGATCAGATCTGTTTGGACGTTAATATCTTTGCTGAGTTTGTTCAAGCTCTGAAGATGACTTTATAGCCTCTGAGGATGTCTCCAGCATTAGCAGATGAAACGTTAGACACAGAAAAGTGCTTTAGACCTGACCTTAAGTCTATACAGCTAAAATGACCAGTGATGTAATTGCTGGTCGTGAGATTCGATATCGAAGTGGACAGTTTTGGCACTGTGCAGGCATTGTGTAAAACTTTCACTTAACACTATTAACATTGTTATCGTGTAATTCTTTGCCATAGACAATGGCGATATATACGAACAATCTGAAAACTTAATCTAATTCTCGTAGTTAACTCACTAATAGAATGTGTGCACATTAGTCAAAGCATTACACTTGCCAGGGACACTCCAGAAATTATTTATGCGTTAATGAATGACAATTTGGTAAAAACCATATTATGTGAGGGAACATGCTACGAACATCCGCCCACTTTTACCCATTCATTCGTCCTTCCCTGGAATGATTTTCCGTAACTAAAGTAAAATGGATTGCAGTAATATCAAGATCGAAGCTAAGATTTTATCACTAAGTTCTGACCCTGCAGAAGTACGAGTACTAATACATCTTACTTAATTTGTGTAGCTTAGTTACCTCATTCTTAAAAAGTGTGTGAAAGAGGCTGCCATAAAAGATTATTCACTTGTCGTCGATCTGGCAAATGGTATCAACGGCTAGGAAGAAAGCGAACATTATTTGAACTGCAGACGTACTGAGGTTGCCGCTGGAAAGTATCTTCCTGAAATTAAGTTATGAAGTATGAGAACATGACACCGGTCCTTAACGTACTTTCCCCCTTGCTGTGAGTGAATGATGGCTCAGCATTACAACGGCTTTTTTGTTGGCGTTTGTTGACCGATAAATGTCCATATCATGGTAACCGGCGTTAATTAGTGGCCTAATCGTGAAGTCATCACGATCGCTCTGATTTGGAAATTAATCGCGCAGCTGTAATGTCATGTCAGTTGGGTCTCATTACCGAGGCAGCGTTAAGCGATGTGGTAAACCGATGCTGCGGAAAAATAATGATTCATTAATTCTTCCGCCCCTATTTTTCGAATGAGTGCTGTATCACACACAAAAATTCGAGTTATTGCCTATATTTTTCCACGGAATTACCAAAACACAGCTTTTACGATTTTATTTTGAAATGACAAACATGCTGTGGTTTAAACCGGTTAACTGCTACTGTGTTATTTTTAGTTGATTGAGGCAATAGAAGAAGATATCCCTCGATGTTATTAAGATGTGATGTTATCGGCTGATCTTTGAACAGCTGTACGCATTTAACAAAGAACTGTAAATAAGAGGCTCTTGTGTAGATGTTCTATGTGCTTAACATCTAATTTGACACAGGAACCTGAATCGACATATCTACGCATTACGCAGATTTACAACGGTGATATTATCCTGTTCATTCTCATTTACCAGACTTCATTGTATTTTTCATATTTTAGCCTCTGCTTGTCACACGCTATTGACTGAATTAATCACTTTGAAAATAACGCACAAATTGTACGTGGACTACCAGAACCATATTTGCATTAAAATGCTGAAAAAGATTGTAAATATAACCATAGTACGGTAGTTTGGTAGAAAACTTTGATTTTTTATACTGTATGAGGTATGAAAAATATCAATTTAAATCATAAAGCTGCTGTTATTATTTGAATTAGTATTGATGTAGTTGCAGGCTGTCCAAAATCACCGCGTTTGTTGAATGAAATTTAAAAAGAAAGTTAGAAAGCAGAAATCCAAAGAACGGCTTATCAAGAACATCCACTTAGTATACCTAAGGCCAGATCACTTTAGACGTAGGTGCAGCGAAATATTGCACATAAACGGACGAGATTAGAATATTTTTCCATTTGGCGAGGTCATTTTAACAATGTGGATGTATACAGCTCTTTGTACACAAGCAGAATACTCTCTGGCTCTTGCTATATCACTCTCAAGAAAGCTAGGTAATTGAGAAGTAACCATACGAAGAGCTTAGACAAAAAATTTCCTTATAGTAATCCTTAGAAGCGACTGCATCGCTGGCGTGAGTAAGATTACGAAAGGAAGAAAATTTGTGCTATGCTCAATAAACAGTTGCAAATATAGCAAACAAAACACAATTTTTGTTTCCCATGTTTTTCACGAAATCGGGGGTTCTGCGGGGAGATAATAGGCTCTCGTACAACGCGTCTCTGACATTTGGTCTAGTATTTGAGATGATCATGAGGCCTGCCTAAAGCAGGAGATCAAACGAATTGAGATGTCTGCCGATAGCGATGTAAACAGTCAGAGTAGTCCACGGGAGGTGTTAAAGATAATCTGAGAGTACTTAAATTGGAATCCCTAGAGGTATGATGACATTATTCTAACTACATACTGTTGTTGTAATATAATAATTTTTCTTTCGGCTAGACTGTAATGCTGTTCAACTACCACAGTGTGCATTTTGTGTGATGACAAGGCAAGAGAGATACATGGAGACATATAGGAAGAGAGGAAAGTTATAATAATTTTCCGCTACTACTGCATAATACATGTATGAGTTTTACTTAGAATTTTGATTTTATGACAATGTATATGTCTATCTTCTTGCACGAAATGGCAAGCAGAGTGCTAACAAGATCGCCTCGCGCTGGGAGCCAAAAATGCAGTGAATCCTTCAAAAGCGGTCTGTGATAACACATAGCATGCAAATTACTAATCAGATTGCCGCACGTTGGGAGGCTAAAATCAAGTTGTGAGACTGTAATACAGATGTACGTATTAATTTTTTTTTATTTTATATGCTACAAATATCGTATTTCGATATTCTTGTAAATCTTAAAAGATATTTATTGCAGAAACTGAGGCACTTAAAGTAGTAGATGAGTTTTGTTATTTGGGGAGCAAAATGACTGATGATGGTCGAAGTAGAGAGGATATAAAACGTAAACTGGTAATGGCAAGGAAAGCGTTTCTGAAGAAGATAGCTTTGTTAACATCGAGTATAGATTTAAGTGTCAGGAAGTCGTTTCTATAAGTATTTGTATGGAGTGTAGCCATGCATGGAACTGAAACATGGAAGATAAATTGTTTGGACAAGAAGAGAATAGAAGCTTTCGAAATGTGGTGCTACAGAAGAATGCTGAAGATTAGATGGGCAGACCACATAACTAATGATGTACTGAATAGGATTGGGGAGAAGAGAAATTTGTGAAACATCTTGACTAGAAAAAGGTATCGGTTGGTAGGACAAGTTCTGTAGCATCAAGGGATCGCCAATTTAGCATTGGAGGACAGTGTCGAGGGTAAAAATCGTAGAGGGAGACCAAGAGATGACTATACTAAGCAGATTCAGCAGGAAGTAGGTTGCAGTAGGTACTTGGAGATGAAGAAGCTTGCACAGGACAGAGTAGCATGGAGAGCTGCATCAAAGCAGTCTCTGGACTGAAGACCACCCACAACAACAACAACGTTAATTGATCTTTGTAAATAATCATATAAATAACTGCAATTTATACGGGGCCGGTGCTGATTAAGGACACGTTAGGGACATTTATCGATGAGTAAAAACCCACTGTTTAGCGCCATCTCTTGACGCTGGTAATGTGATGTCATAATGAGGACACTGCACAAGTACTTGGGTGCGAACTATGATGTGAGCGGACGCTAGAGTTGCATGCTAAGTCAGTGTGAGGAGAAGTTTTCATTAGGGGTACGATAGCAACTGACGAACGTGAGCAGCTGAAAAGCCAGCTCCATTCACATCAACATACTGCTCGTACAATGGTCACTGCTAAGTAAATCTGAGCTCGCAATTATTGTATGGAGGTACTGTATTATTGTCGACGACGGTTACGGCTTCACCTCGTCAACAAAAAATGACTGCAAGACTGTTCTACTTACTTCATGTTTTTTTTAGAACTGTAACGGTGTTACCCAATAATACTGGTGATCTTTTAGTTTTAAAAAACTTAGAAAATTGAGCTTAATAATCATCCCAAGTCATTATTACCAAGTAGGTCCCAGATCCACACCTGTTACTGAAACAATCCAAGTATCGTTTATTTGAAAATGAAGAAATATGTAAAAATTAATTCCAGTGCAGTTAGTTTCTATATTTTTAATAATTTTGAAAACAGAAGTAAAAGTATTTTTAATTACCTCGGTATCTTCACTGTTGAGACAAATATTTTATTTAAAAGAGAACAGTTATTCATACTACAGAGGGCCGAGTGGAGACACTTCTGCATCAAGTCGGGATTGCATTTTGGTACCTACGAAGCGTTCCTGGTGCTGCTAAAACATTGTCAAAGTTCAGTTACTTATTAACCATGGAAATGGAAATGAGCATATATCGTCAGTGGCCGGGAATTCCCAGGCGGAAGTTCGGCCTCCAAGTGCAAGTCTTATTGAGTGCGGCGCCACATTCCGTGACTTGCGCATGGACAATGGGGAAGAAATGATGATGACAGCACAACACCCAGTCTCTGAGGGGAGAAAATCTCCTACCTCAGCAGGGAATCGAACCCGTGCGTGGCAATCCAACGGGATGACCGTTCAGCCGTTGGACCTATTAACCATTTTTACGGTCGTCTTGTACCACACTGGCCTTGCAGTCAGTGCCTCATTCAACTGCGTGTTGGATTCCCGCTTACGGTTCCCGAACCAACTTCTCATCTGCAGGTCCAGGAGAAGAGTGAGTGACCTCGCGCTGCGGCGTGCTGCCGGATCGGCTACGATCCAGCACGAATGGTCTCGTACTAGTGGCTGGAGTGTGCTCGATTCCGCTCCGAATTCTATGTTGACCCTAGACATACACGATGTTAGTTGTCGGAAGTCGTGTGGTGGGTTGATCTCCTTCCTGATGGCAACGTAGGTTTCAGCACCCATAGGCGAACAAGTGTTGAACCGGAACGTGGACCCCACGATTCCCTGCGGCCGTTTTCCGCGCTGAAGTTCGGTGCTGTCAGCAGTCCGCGATGTGATGTCGGGATACAGTCAGTTTCTCCATCAGCAATCGTAGGCGGCCAACGGTACGAAGTTCATCAGATGGAGACCGTCATCTCACCTATATTTTCAACTGGTTCATAGACTGGTGTGGAGTATCTAGGATACAGATTCGGTACAGTATCGTAATCATAGAATCGAGTGCTATTATCGTTAACGCCGTCGATCCCAATGATCAACTCCTTGAGAGCTGGGGAGCTCGCGTATTTAATGGCAGCTAACGTGAGGCTATGACGCAATGCTCGGTTCGTAATGGCCGCATGTGTCCTTTTTATTCGGCTACATTCGCTTAACAGTCTCTTAACTGCTGTGTAAGTTGTCTGCTACTAGTTCTTATCAAATAGGTATAGTTTCTTTCGACATATCTTACGAGATAACTAATATACGTTTCACATTTCCGTTGGTTTTCTGTCTTGAGCTCATCCTCTCTCTCTAGTCGTGATGTTGTAACGTGCAGAAGCCTGCCGCCTTGCGACATGCTACTTATTTCCTGGTTCTGTCTCTACCTCTGCTGTGGCCGTGCTTTGATTGTAGCGAGGTGAACGAGTTTTAATAAAATTTTGTAATTTTTAAACCGCTACTATTCCAATCAGTAACAATACTTGCTAATTATACGTAAACTTGTGACGCTGTTTTGTGTGTTGGCCTGTTTCGTATTTCGGCCTTGCAGTTGTGTTGATGTTCAGTGGTAGTTCTTTTATCTAAATAATCTAAAATCATTGAAGTTTTCTTTCATTCATGATTCTCAAGTTAGAAAAAGTGAGAAACGCTACTGTGAGGTTACACAACTATTTAGCATAACAGTAAGCAGCGTCCAATTAGTCAGTGTGAGATTTAATTATTCCAATATCATTGCAACGTGTTTCATAACGTGATTAGTAGTGACGGAAGTTCTTTCACTTCATTATTTTATGCCGTGTTTTGTTACTTCAGTTGTGTTTGTAGCCTTCTGTTTCTGCACTTATTCAAATTATTCCTTACTCATGGCTGTTCTTAACTTTGATTTCCTAGTGAACAGACTGTGCCCAGTTGGGCTGGCGACCGTTTCTCATTTATTTGAGAAGTGTTAGTAAATTTTATTGTTTTGTATCCCCAGTGCTGAGGTACTCTGTTTCGTTGGAACAATAAGTGAATGAGTCCACAATTTTTGATAACTGAACTAAAACTAACTAAAAGTAGTGTAGATGGAAAAAGTTATCCTTAGAAATAATTTGTTGTAAAGCTCTCGCTCACTTATCGGTGTTACTTTTCCTTCATAAACGATAGCCTTGCCAGATTTTACTTTCTGTTAGGCCCATGCGAACATAGTCAAACCTACTTTTACAAAAGGAGGTTACGTAAAAGGGGACGTTACAAAGAGAGCTAAGTCTATGAGCCACGTAGAGGGAGAGGAATAGCAGGGACAGTCAGAGAGACATCGTGGAAGCAAGAGAACATTGAAGATCTTCCGTCCGTTGCCTACTTAATCTGCTGACATTGAATCTGATACTTACTCCCATCCTATTGTCGATCGTCACTTTGTCATTCTTATTCTGTTCCATGTTAAATGGACGAATCCTTGCGGTCGAATGCTTGGAAATGAAGCGCTCGATTGAGAATTGATTTCTTTGCCTAACATCAATAGTTAGGTGATATCAAACAGCAAAAGGTTATGATATTAAGAGATTGATAAGTGAATGGAACAGATTAATAGGAGGATTAAAACATGAATTTTTTGCATTTATTACAGAACATGTCCTGCACAAAATTACAAACCCATGGGTCCATTTGACTGTGTGTGGACACGACTCAGTTATTAATGGAAAAGATCGGGGAATAAATCATCCCACCAGTCTTCGGAGTCATTGGTTGTGTGGTGGCGTCGACAGCGCCTCGTGTTGGAGATGTGCGGTGATGAGTCTACCACTCTCATCGGCGATGTCCCTGGAGCGTGTTCCCACGTTGACGATCGCCGTGGGTTGCTATGCCCAAAATAGCGATGTATGTCAGGAGGTGTTGTTTTGACACTGTACTCCTTCCCCGTGAGTATCTTTTCAGTGGTGCATCCGCCCCTGATATCAACTTTATGGATGGCAATGCGTGACCACATCTAATAGCGCATATGGAGAAGCTCTTGGAACGAGGGTGTATTCGACGGATGAATAATGTCCCTAAATTGCAAATTGATGTAATGACTAATTGTAAACTGGTGGTAAACACACATCTAAATATTATTATCACCGAACGAAGTCGAAGTGCGGCACTCTGAGAAAATCAAAGAACTCCTCTCTCATTTCTGCATGATCCCTCTTCAACTCTGCCATGTAGCTACTACATTACTAATGTATTTCTTAAGTTCTAGGTCAACAGTCAAGAATATTTACAAGTTCTTAACATATTCCATTTTTGAACGAATAAAATACATCTTCAGAGCACATATGCATTTCCAAATGAATTTTATAAATAGCTGAAATCATGTTTATTAGATAACTACTTTATGCTACAAATTTGAAATGCAGGAACCTAATCAAGTTCAAATCCTTGTTCTCCATTCCCTTGCAGTGCCACTCTGATCAGCTGACCATTTTATAACCTTCTACTACAAAATTTTCATATTAAGCAAATATGAATAAATTAGCATAGTAAGCTTGCAATCCATCGATTGCTTTAATGATGAACACATTTGCGAATGTTGCTTAATGTTACTGTCTTTGCACAAAGAAAAGCACTATCGTATCTATATCCTACAAATCGCGAGACACTTCCTTCATTTTTTGTTTATGAAATTAGTGAATTTACTCGTGGCACTTTTGTCCCCTATGTCTGTAGTCATTTTCAGAATTCAAATTAATTATCAAATTAAGAAATTTGATAAGACTGAACCCTGAATTGCTGGTGTACCCATTATTACCACGAAAAGAAAGAAAGAAACCGGTGAATAGGTGAGGGCTTATGACTGAGAACAGTGACGTATTTAAGTTTACAAACATAGTGACAAGTTTTTATTCATCCTTTTATAGCTACAACTAGCTGATAAATCTTTCAAACAAAATGACAATCACAGATCAGAAAAGGGATGGTGCTTGACTGACAAAAGATTTATAGGGGTGAAAACTATACAAATTGTTCCCTGAATTAATCCCTTTTACAATGCAATCTGACTTTGTTACGTGAATCCACTGTGAGGCCCAGTTCTATTCAAATGGAATCAACTACGGCCATGTACACCACAAACTGTGGCTCACCAGAGAACAGGGGGCTGTGAATATTATTTAACAACCATCTGCCGGTGCTGCAATACTTTACTTTTGCGCCTTGATTCAGGAGGCAGCAGAAAATGGGACGCTATGGCCGAGTGGCAGATCGCGGAGACAGCTGTAATTTTCTGACGCGTCCACGCTGGCGTTCTGATTATTAGAACGTGGGAAACTTCTTTACGAGAGCCCTGGGATCCCGACAGATATTTCTGTGAGGTTCACCCGGCCACTGCTCTGGCCAAACTGATTTGACTCACAGGCACGACAGCACGGGCTGGAATTGTCAAATGTCAGACGGCCGACTCAGGACGAAGAAGTTCACCCTTGTAACGTACGATATGTGCGAGATGAAATACAGTTCCACTCTCAATACAGTTAGAAACTTCCATTCGCTCTTACTCCGCCAGAAGTTGCAGAGCACAAGTCTCACCCTCTAAGAAAAGACTTGAGGGTCTCCACAAAGGGAGGACCAGAAGACGAAGAACAGCAAAAAATCACAATTACTTTCCACCAAGCCTCGGTGCAGGAGCAAAGTAGGAAACAAACGCCATCTCCACGTAGCAAAAACCAATCGAATTATCCTCTTGACCATTCTGTTGGCCTGATAACCAATCCAGGCACAGCACCGGGATTCCCACTCTGTGGGATCAAGCCTCTGGTTTGCACATCCTTAGAGGAGCCGAACAGCGATTAAAAATCTCTGTTGTCAGAAAGAAGTGGATGTTAGACTAGGGAGCCGTCATTCTCACGGTAAGTATGGCCATTTTTCGGCAAAAAACGTCTACCCAGACGGAACCACAGTCCCTCATTTATTCCAGGCTGATCATTTCCAGTTTCTGAAAGAAGGCTGTTAAACTTTCCAGACAACCATGCCTGTGAAATATATGTTTCTACCTCTTGCCAAAAGAACCTGGCGACTTCCTGGCGCCAGGGTAGTTACTTGTTTCTACTAAACATGTGCATCATCCATCCTGTCCGTATTGTCCCAGCTTCCAGCATGAGAAGGATTGGAGTTTTATGACCATCCCACCATTTGAACAAAAGCTCATATTACAGCGGTCTCTCTTAAATGGCTTCCTCTACCCACTTTCCACCAACCGGCTTCCTCTGGAATGATCTGCCGCCTGATCCAGGTAAAACGTTTTGCAAACTGGCGCCTTCCGCTCCAATCCTAGGTGGTAAGAGGGGAGTGCCACAGAGCGAAGTTCCTCTGCAGACAAAATCCACAGAGTGCTCCTTCCCATAATCACTTGCACAGCCAGCTCACTGGACACAGCATTTATGGCACGCAATCCATCTTTCTTCCTGTTCTTCGTTGCTTCCACTATGGCCCTTTGGGTACAAGTTCTCTACATGCTACACATGCAGTTATATGAACATTCTGCCCACAGTTTCCTCATGTAAAAAGTCTTAAACCACACACACAAAATGTAGCATTGGGGAACACCGAGATCATGACCAAAAATATGAATATTAATCTGTCATTGTTGTTAAGACGAGGAAGTGGCATGCCACCTTAGTGTGACATGGAACAGAAGAAATTTTGACACTTTAACTGGGTCTTTTGAGAATCCAAGACAGTATGGCTAGGAAAAAAAAAATCTTGTCTTGATGTCATTCAGCCTGAGGTCATACCCGCACTCACTGCTGCTTGCCTGCAAATGTTTTGTGGTTTTCTGAGTGTCAGAATTGTTGCTGTGGACCGTCAGGTCTTTGACATACACATCTGACCATAAATGAAATGCTTGAATAGTTAAACAGTCATGCAGACATTTAACTAACGCATTCACACTGAAGCTGAGGTCAGAAATGACTGATTTCCCTAACCACAAAACAACATAATTGAGCATTGAGCAATCTTTCCCTCAATGATTTTGTTACCCCTGCCTATGCATTCACAGTGATTCAATTTCCCGTAGAGACAATAACTTGACAAATTCTATCCAAGTATACAGGAAAATTAGTTCTTTTAGTGCAACAGAGTAAATGGTGTTAACACAAAATAGAAAAATTTAAATTACATCTGTAACGTAGTGGGACTTTACACAAATGACAGAGACAAAATAAATACACGAGTTAATTTCAAAAGGTGGTTCGATTATTCGTTTATTTGTTGTGTGATATTTTGTCAATCTTAAATTTTATATGAGAATGACGTTATACCCCAATGATACTGGTGATACCTGTATGTCTATTTGTGAGAGTTATTGGTCAATTTCAGAGAGAAAGGTGAATTCGTGCCGATATCCGATCTATGCCTGCAGCACAGAGAGGAATGTGCATGTGGCGGTGAGCAGTATTCGACCCATATTCTGATCCAGATATCCGCATCAGTCTCACCATTCAATGAACTGGCGTCAGAAGTATCGAAGCCCAGAACAGCATAAATTAGAAATGGTTAGAGCAGTTAAACTTAGTAATGGGTAGAATAATTAGAATTTAGTGTTGCATGCTGTGAGAGTGCTTGAAGTATGAATGTACAGGTTGTCCTGGCTTAGTCTATTGGGGTGAATGAGTAGTGTTGGGAAACCAACATACTGGGTCCAGAATGAGGTTTTCACTCTGCAGCGGAGTGGGCGCTGATATGAAACTTCCTGGCAGATTAAAACTGTGTGCCCGACCGGGACTCGAACTCGGGACCTTTGCCTTTCGCGGCCAAGTGCTCTACCAACTGAGCTACCGAAGCACGACTCACGTCCGGTACTCACAGCATTCACGCTGAAGGCGAAAGGCAAAGGTCCCGAGTTCGAGTCTCGGTCGGGCACACAGTTTCAATCTGCCAGGAAGTTTCAACATACTGGGTGATCAAAAAGTCAGTATAAATTTGAAAACTTAATAAACCACGGAATAATGTAGATAGAGAGGTAAAAATTGACACATATGCTTGGAACGACATTGGGGTTTTACTAGAACCAAAAAAAAAAAAAAATATTGCTAGGAGCGTGAAAGATCTCTTGCGAGCGTCCTTTGGTGATGATATTGTGCTCAGCCGCCACTTTCGTGATACTTGGCCTCCCAGGTCCCCAGACCTCAGTCCGTGCGATTATTGGCTTTGGGGCTACCTGAAGGCGCAAGTGTATCGTGATCGACCGACATCTCTAGGGATGCTGAACATCCGACGCCAATGCCTCGCCATAACTCCGGACATGCTTTACAGTGCTGTTCACGACATTATTCCTCGACTACAACTATTGTTGAGGAATGATGGTGGACATATTGAGCATTTTCTGTAAAGAAAATCATCTTTGCTATGTCTTACTTTGTTATGCTAATTATTGCTATTCTGATCAGATGAAGCGCCATCTGTCGGACATTTTTTGAAGTTTGTATTTCTTTGGTTCTAATAAAACTCCATGTCATTCTAAGCAAGTGAGTCAATTTGTACCCCTCTATCTACATTAGTCCGTGATTTATTCAGTTTTCAAATTTATACTGACTTTATGATCACCCAGTATTTTAATTCGAAATATTCATAATTTTGCACCCCTGGATTTATTCTAAATTCTGTCGCGCCTGCGCCCGAGATCCCCGAATTCTGTTGTACCCTCGTCTCGTGTCATCAGAGTCATGTTGCAACGTTTCCGTACGTCTGAGTCTCGCGCAATTGTGGTCCGGTTCGCTACTTCGTGAACAACGCGCCACTGACAGCGCACTCCCGTCCGAACGTCGTATCCCGTTAAGCAGGCGCTCATTCCGTATATCTGCTTCTGACGTGGACGTGGCTCCAGGTTTCAGAATTTTGTCTTTGACCTTCCTGGTGACCAACGAACTCACGGCGACGTGCTTTAATTGTGCCTGAATTTCTACACGAGTGATCTCTTCGCACATTTGTCTGATCTCAGTCGGCCGCGGTGGTCTCTCGGTTCTAGGCGCGCAGTCCGGAACCGCGCGACTGCTGCGGTCGCAGGTTCGAATCCTGCCTGGGGCATGGATGTGTGTGATGTCCTTAGGTTAGTTAGGTTTAAGTACTTCTAAGTTCTAGGGGACTGATGACCACAGCTGTTAAGTCCCTTAGTGCTCAGAGACATTTTTTTTTGTCTCATCTCATCCGCCAGCTCATTCTGCTGGATAACAAGACACGTTAGTGTTCGTCTTTGATTTCTAACATATATTCCTGTGTCTTTTCAGCCACTCTCTGTTCCTTTTACTTGAGATCCGAAACAACTTTCTTGGTTGCGCTCACTTCGGCTTTTGCCAGCGCTGCCTGATCTTGCGTATTTTGAGCATTTTTTCGCTCATCTCATGCTACTAATCTGGTGGTTCTAGTCTCACGTCTGGACTCTACCACTACCTCTCTCATATCATCTGTCGTTTTCCTTATGTCTTCAACCTCTGATTTTACAACCTTAATTTATTCCTGACCTGATTTAAGTTTTCGAAAAACTCATTAGCTCTCCTTTGAAGTTCTTTAATTTCTTTCATGGCTTCGTCCAGTCTCTTTCCCTCCTTGTCTAGTCGCTTTTGAATTACCCAAATTTTATTAATGAAGATCTCCTGTCTTTGGTCTTCCTCTTGTCGTCTTCTCTTCTCTGCCTCTTGCATAAACTGATTGATCGATTTTATCTGCGTACTTCCACTAACGTATCCTGGACTAGACACACACGACTTAGCTGCACTAAGGCGCATTCCCCGCGAAATCGATCTGTTACTTTTCTTGACTGTACCTGTTTCCGTTGTCGCGTCCTGGCACAGCCTCACTATACGAGAATGAAGTAAGTGCGATCTGCGTTGCGCAATCTGGACGTTAACGACAGCGTGTTAGTTATAAATTGCTGTCAGCCTTTATATCGGAGATGAGAGGGAGAGAAACTCCTTGGTTTGAAGCAAATAAGTTTCCTGAAAATAGGTTACAGAATTGCAATGGGCGGAAAGGATCGGTTAGTTTCTATCAAGTTTATTCTCACATATACTTATGTGAGGTGTTGGACCATAAACCCCTTAGTAGGATTCAGTCTATTTATTCGGACTTGCTACTTCAAAGCTAATTTCTGGTACATATAAGAAACAAGTACAAAGCAATCACTTGTTCTTGGTTAGCCGGCCGAGGTGGCCGAGCGGTTCTAGGCGCTTCATTCCAGAACCGCGCGACTGCTACGGTCGCAGGTTCTAATCCTGCCTCTGGCATGGGCGTGTGCGATGTCCTTAGGTTAGTTAAGTTTAAGTAGTTCTAGGGGACTGATGACCTCAGCTGTTGAGTCCCATAGTGCTCAGAGCCATTTGACCCATTTTGTTCTTGGTTGGCGCTGAAATTTCTCTAAGTAACTTAGACGAAGACTGACAGCCTCTGTTCAACACTATTTCAATGAAACTCTAAAAATCTTACTTGACCTGCAATTCCTGAATGTCCACCAGAGTCTATCACCGTCTTCTCGTCTTTATAAGCTGTATCGGCTGCTATGGGCCTACTCGGCCCCGCTGGCGTCTCGCTGCGGAATCTCCAAACTGCCGGCACTGGCTCTGAATCTTCATCTGAATCTCTGCTCCTGACTATTCCGCTGCTTGGCCTTTTATTTCGTTTCTCATGTACTTGGGTGCACACGAGTTGTTTCACACGACCCTTTCATTTCTAGGTGATCGGATTGCGCAAGAATGCCTTCGGTTCCACACGACACTTTCATTTCTAGGTGCACACAACTTAATTTGGTTCCACTCGAATCTTTTCCGCACGTAACTGACACTCTCTCTCTCTGTATTATCGCCCTGGTGTTTGCGTCTTCCATTGTGCAAGTTTGTTTCGTGCTGCTTCCTCTGGCAGGAAATCAAACACTAAGTTATTTGATCAACAAGCCATACTTGGCAGCCTCCGCTGCTTATCTTGTCCCTGTGTCCTGGTGGACTATTTCTTAATGTCGGCTGGCAGTTTGCCTATGGAGCCTGGACTCTTATTATGGTCACAAAAGCAAGAATAGAAACTAAATTTTTCTACGGTCTCAAGACCGTGTTTGCAGAACCTACATGATCTGCCACCTCGGCGTCGTTTTCACTTTCATTTCCTGTGCGAGTTCAACCCTCGTCATCGGAGCATTCTGAAGTTCACATCTGAGCCCCTTTTGTAGAGTGATTTAAATGAGCTCCTTCCACGGTCCTACCTTGCTCAGCACCAATGACTGGCTCGTGTTCATGCTAAGAACAACACACGCACCCCTGCCCAAGGGAGGACTCTAACCGCGCGGCTGGAAACAAAAATAGATGACACAGACAACACAAACACTGAAATAAAAAGACTATAACATACTAAAAATTACTGAGATACAACGCATAGCGCCAAAACCGAGTTTAAATGTTCTCAGTAAACCGGAGTCTCACTCTGAAAAAAAAAAGAGAGAGAGGCGCCTGTTCCGCAAGACAGCGCCCTAACGCAAAAGTGCTATGAGTTGACATCCTGGCCAAGGGGAGCCAATTGCAAGCCGTCACTTCCATTCGTCATAAATCTATGTCAGGGTGAAGCAGGAGATGGACAAAGTGAGGGGGAAGGATGAGATGGATTAACAGAAAATGCATACCTGGGCAATACCAAGTACTCAGCAAGTTATTAATATGACTGTTCCAGCAAACTACTAAGAAATTTACAGCTTAAAAGTGCTGTCTCCCTTATAAAACTCACCACCCACACACACTCTGTGCCACGTGGAAAATTCTATTAATAAACATCCTTGCTCAGACTGTATACTGAGCGTGGCTTTTCTTAAATTCAACATCTTCTCTTCACTGTAAAACTCAGCGCAGTTACATTTCCCATGACCTTTGAAATATTCCACTGGTAAAAATTCTTCCCCAGATATGTGACAGAACATGATTCTCCTAAAACTGAATCTTTCTCTATCAGTACTGCCACCTCCTTACCAAACATTTCATTTCTACCTTAAGTCTTCCTTGCATTTATTTACGCTAGACATTTTAATTCTGCTTCTGTTTGCAAATTACATTGTACTCATTCCTGCACTTGTACCTCAGTATGCCTCTGGTCAGTAAATCCAGTTTTCACATGAGTCACCATTCCCACGCCTACTCTTTCTGTGACTGAACGGATCCCCTCTACCATTTAATTTCCACGCTTTATTTTAATTTCAGTTTCTATTGATCTGTCCTCGTTTTGAGCTAACTCACCACGGGCTACAGTTGTATCTTCTTTACTTTCTATTTCTGTTTTCCCAGAATTAACTTCATCCTTTTCATAATTGGATTTGTCCTAGATTACTACCTAAAACTTCAATTTCTGTTCATTCTTCTCGCTATGATCGTAACCTTTTGCTAATTTCTCAGATCTTTGTAGTACACCTAACGACGAGTTTATTTTTAAGAAAATGATCATTCATTACGTTAATATGTAATGAACGATGATCTTCTGTCAACTTTAGACTTCCAGTTTCTACATTTCTTTACAATGTGGGATGTGGGCAGCATCTCCTGCATCATTTCACGTAGTCCCTGGGGGCGATGTCATCTTTCAGCATGATCACTGTCCGTGAGACATGGACAGAATCGTGCTACATTAGTTGTAGGCGCGTGATAGTATACTCATGGTGACGTCTTCGTCATTAAATTCGTCTGATATGAATCCTATGGAACACAAATCGGACTCTATTGGGTGCCATTTCCGTGCCTACAAACCACAGGCCCGTAATTTACGGGGATTGCGTAACCCGTGCATGGTATATGGTATATAGAACTACAGAAATTTACCAAGGGCGAAGCCATGGCACATAGAATCGCTACTGTCTTGTGTTCCAGTGATTACGCAACACACTATTATGCGAGTGGTCATAATGCTGTAAGTTGCCAGTGTATACAGGACCAAGGTGTACGATGGATGTTATTAGGCGTTTGGCAACAGGCACATCAGGGTGAAGAAGAAAGTTTGACGAACAATCGACCAGGACATTTGGTTCACGCACAGGTCTTTGACAAAATGTTGCTATTCCGCAGATAATGTTTAGCATGGTGCTTGAGAAAGTCATTGAAAGAATGGACAGAAGCCAGAACGGTGTCACCCTTAATAGAAGAAATATACAGATGGCATTGCTTCCCTGGCAGATCCGTCAGCAGCTTAACCCAAAATGCAAAGGAAATTGCCTGAAAATTAGTGCTGGGGAGGCGTAAGTGGTGATGCATTACGGAAGAGCGTGACAGAGTGCCCCTGAAGGTTGAGAAGATTACGTAATTAGCCATCTAGTTCAGTGACCACGATATCTTAAACCTGCTTCAGAAACGAGGGATTATTACTTCGTTCATAACAAAACTTGATGATGTACTGGCCGAAAATCAAATTGGTTTCAAGAAGAGGGAAGATACCGGAGATGCAACTGTGATGTTCCACATAATATTGGAAGGCAGACTAAATAAAAATCAGGACACATGTCACACATTTGTGGTCGTGGAGAGCGTCTTTGACATTGTAAGGTGCAGTAAAGTGTACACCATAGGAGACTAAGTGTAAAGTAAAGGTCAAAACCCCCAAGTTCATTTTACCAAAGATAAGACACGGAGACGTCTTATCAACTCTGTTGTTCAATTTTATTGGTAAGAAGCAATGGAAAAGGAGAAAGAAAAGCTCCGAAACGGATTAGAAGAGCTAGTGGAACAGATGACAGCGCTAAAGGTGGCAGATGACGCATTCGTGTTGGCAGGATGTAAGAGAGACAGACCTATTCAAAGGAATGAGCAGCACAGTTACCTCACAAGTAGGATGACGGAAAACAAAACAAAGGGAAGTGAAGAACTGTTTAGTTTGCAAATTGGGAGCGACACCATAGTGTTGCAGACAAGATTACATGTAGTGGCCGAAGTACGGAGTATATGAGGAGTAAATGGCACAGATGAAAACAGCTTTCTTCAGCAAAAGAAGTCAACTTGAAGTAGACATTAATAAAAAACTGTGAGCGTTCACCTGGAGCACAGCATTGTATGGAAGAGAAACGAGGGCTATTGGGAATATGGAGGAGCAGAAATTAGAAGATAAAATAAAAGAGTTACTTATTTCAATCAGTGACTGACACAGATAAAAGTTTTAATTTATTCTGTCTGTCTTATAAGTAGCAGTTTCCAAACCACAGTCCAACATAGAAGACATTAGTAGCATTTGAAATGTGGTTTTACCAAAGTCTGCTAAAAATTAAACGGTTGGATGAAGTGCGGAATGAAGGACTGAAATGAATAGGCATAGGTATTCTTTGATTATTAGTTTGGCATTGTAAAAAGCAGTAGGGAGGAGTAGCAGCTAGAGAACCGGAAACAAATTAGAATATGTTAAGCGGATTATCAAGTATATTCTACATAGTACAGAGGGTGGATTGCAAACACTTTTGTTACCTTGAAGGTAGATTCTTCATTTAATAAAAGCCCACAGACGCATATATCCGAGAATACATCGTTTTGAGCTTTTTACGAAAGAAGGTTTTGTGAAGATCTCGAGTAAAAAGTTTAGTAAAGGTGTTTACACGTCGTCCGCTTGCTTCTTCTCATGCATGCACACGTCGTATCATGGACTGTCATAGCCTTTTTACTGGTTTCCATGAGACGTTGGTGAAATGTCTCCGCATAGAAATGTTTATTCCTGAAATACAGTCCTGGAAATTGAAATAAGAACACCGTGAATTCATTGTCCCAGGAAGGGGAAACTTTATTGACACATTCCTGGGGTCAGATACATCACATGATCACACTGACAGAACCACAGGCACATAGACACAGGCAACAGAGCATGCACAAAGTCGGCACTAGTACAGTGTATATCCACCTTTCGCAGCAATGCAGGCTGCTATTCTCCCATGGAGACGATCGTAGAGATTCTGGATGTAGTCCTGTGGAACGGCTTGCCATGCCATTTCCACCTGGCGCCTCAGTTGGACCAGCGTTCGTGCTGGACGTGCAGACCGCGTGAGACGACGCTTCATCCAGTCCCAAACATGCTCAATGGGGGACAGATCCGGAGATCTTCCTGGCCAGGGTAGTTGACTTATACCTTCTAGAGCACGTTGGGTGGCACGGGATACATGCGGACGTGCATTGTCCTGTTGGAACAGCAAGTTCCCTTGCCGGTCTAGGAATGGTAGAACGATGGGTTCGATGACGGTTTGGATGTACCGTGCACTATTCAATGTCCCCTCGACGATCACCAGAGGTGTACGGCCAGTGTAGGTGATCGCTCCCCACACCATTATGCCGGGTGTTGGCCCTGTGTGCCTCGGTCGAATGCAGTCCTGATTGTGGCGCTCACCTGCACGGCACCAAACACGCATACGACCATCATTGGCACCAAGGCAGAAGCGACTCTCATCGCTGAAGACGTCTCCATTCGTCCCTCCATGCACGCCTGTCACGACACCACTGGAGGCGGGCTGCACGATGTTGGGGCGTGGGCGGAAGACGGCCTAACGGTGTGCGGGACCGTAGCCCAGCTTCATGGAGACGATTGCGAATGGTCCTCGCCGATACCCCAGGAGCAACAGTGTCCCTAATTTGCTGGGAAGTGGTGGTGCGGTCCCCTACGGTACTGCGTAGGATCCTACGGTCTTGGCGTGCATCCGTGGGTCGCTGCGGTCCGGTCCCAGGTCGACGGGCACGTGCACCTTCCACCGACCACTGGCGACAACATCGATGTACTGTGGAGACCTCACGCCCCACGTGTTGAGTAATTCGGCGGTACGTCCACCCGGCATCCCGCATGCCCACTATACGCCCTCGCTCAAAGTCCGTCAACTGCACATACGGTTCACGTCCACGGTGTCGCGGCATGCTACCAGTGTTAAAGACTGCGATGGAGCTCCGTATGCCACGGCAAACTGGCTGACACTGACGGCGGCGGTGCACAAATGCTGCGCAGCTAGCGCCATTCGACGGCCAACACCGCGGTTCCTGGTGTGTCCGCTGTGCCGCGCGTGTGATCATTGCTTGTACAGCCCTCTCGCAGTGTCCGGAGAAAGTATGGTGGGTCTGACACACCGGTGTCAATGTGTTCTTTTTTCCATTTCCAGGAGTGTAGTTCCAGATAGCTTTACAGGCAATAATCAAACGGTCTGAGGTCGGAGGAATTTGTAGGCCTTGGAAATGGTGATGCACTATCTGTGTATCAGGGTAGCGCAAATTCCACAGTGTGAGTGGAATGTGGTGGAACTCCATCATGTGTCAACAACATGTCGCCTGTTATTTTCAGAGACACAAACTGAAGAAAGTCTTCTAGAGCCTTCTGAATGCTGTCCTTGTACTTATAGATTATGTAGGTTAGACGCACTGGGAGAAGCAATGATTCTACCATACAATAACCTGCAATTCTAGCTGAGACATTGCTTGCAAATCCCAGCTGTTGTCTAGCGTAGGTTGTTCCATGACGATTCCCAAAAAATGGTTCAAATGGCTCTGAGCACTACGGGACTTAACTTCTGAGGTCATCAGTCTCCTAGAACTTAGAACTACTTAAACCTAACTAACCTAAGGGCATCACACACATCCGTGCCCGAGGCAGGATTCGAACCTGCGACCGTAGCGGTCGCGCGGTTCCAGACTGTACGTCTAGAACCGCTCGGCCACCCCGGCCGGCGACGATTCACATCTGACCCCAAATGGTGGTAGTGAAACTATTACTCTGTATCATCCAAATGGTGGCACTTCAATCAACAGGTTTGAAGATGCACAGGATTAGTGGCCCCAGCAACTTATCATCGGAAAAATTTCTCTCACGATCGGTGATAGCCAGGGTAATAACCTAGTGTATATTGTAGACGATACGGAAATGTGAACAGCCTTTGAGATGTCTTCTGTGCGGTACTATGTGATGTGCTGCCTCGTCGTGTCTTGCTCTGAAACTCTGATTTTCTTCGACCGCTTGCAAAATAGATTTTTTCTTGGTCCGAATGTAATCTGTCTCCGCACCATTACGTGAATGGCTGCAAAGTCTCGACAATTAGGTTGTGTCTTTGTGTCTAAAAACGCATTTTCATAAAGCCAGGCTGCTTGTTGCCCAATAATTTTAAAATGAAAGTATACGAGATGTGCCTGCTTACGAAATGAATGTTCTATCCTGTTAACCGGAACGCTTTTCACACTTTTCTTGTAACTCTCTACTTCTACACACATGACATGTTCAAGACCAGACGACTGAAGTGGCACATGCCGTAAGAGAGTGAACTCAAATTAGGGAGGAATGGGGTTCCAAACACACTCAGACGTAGGTTTTCAGTCGCGTCCCTAAATCATTTATGGAGAAAGTGAGATTCACTCCCATGAAGAGGACACACATGATTTCAACAATAAAGTTTATTTCAGTCATCGCTCACATAAAGTGTTTATTGGCCGTAAGGGTTCCGACTGCCTAGTCACTGGCACAAGTCCAGCAAAGTTTCTTGGCCAGCGGCTGTGTCAAGGAGTACAGGGACTCATTATTTCCGTGAGGTTCCTACTACAGATCTCAAGTAGGAACCTCGTGGAAATGTTGACTCATAGAATAACTTAAGCTGTCAGGACCTAGCACCACACAGTACTAGGAGTAACGGGTCATTTGACATAAACTGTGTATTTTCGAACGTTCTGTTTTATTAAACCGCACTTAACGCACTACAAATAATTAGGAACTAGCGTCACAATACTGTCAACAGATATTACTTGTTCAGTGTTATTAACAAAGCTATTACAAAAATGATTTTCTGACTTCTCTTCACGCCAAATGGCATGTTGCGACATTTTACTGTGTGGCACAGAAATAGGTAGCGTGCTGCGAAATTTTGTTTCATCCATAAATGGAGACTAATGTTCGTAGTATGAGCCATTTTACTTTCTAATAGGAGCAGCAATAAAAAAATTATTTGGAAATAGTCTGCTCAGGTAAGTGCCTGAAACGGCAGGAAATTCCAGCTCTGATTGCCGGTAATTCGAGCAATGGTAAAAATGTGGAACAGTTGTTAGCTTATTCCTCTCAGTTAGTGAAAACGAATGATCATCCCGGTCACTTGGCCATTTTCAGTGAATTCGCAGCAGAAATTAATACGGATCCAAGGGCTTTGTTTCAGTTTTGCGACCGAGAGACTTATCATTCTTCCTTGCTGTATCACCCTAGCTAATAAGTATAAAATGATGGGTGGTTTATGTGTCTTGAATAATGTTGATTATACACTGAAGCACTTCATATAGGCATACTTATTAAAGTAGAGAGATATGTAAACAGGTAGAATACGGCCCTGCGCTCGGCAACATCTATATAAGACAAGTGTCTGGCGCAGTTATTAGATCGGTTACTGCTCCTACAATGGCAGGTTATCAAGATTTGAGTTTGAACGTGGTGCTATAGTCGTTACACGAGCGATAGAACACAGCATCTCCGAGGTAGCGATGAAGTGGGGATATTCCCGTATGACCATTTAACGAGTGTATCGTGAATGTCAGGAATCCGGTAAAACATCAAATCTCCGACGTCGCTGCGGCCGGAAAAAAGACCCTGCAAGAACGGGACCAACGACGACTGAAGAGAATCTTTCAACGTGACGGAGGAAGAGTAACCGTTCCGCAATAGGCTGCTGATTTCAATGCTGGGCCATGAACAAGTGTCAGTGTGCGAAACATTCCACGAAATATCATCGCTATGGGTTTTCGGAGCCGAAGGCCCACTTGTGTACCATTAATGACTGCACGACACAAAGATTTACGCATCGCCTGGGCCCGTCAACACCGACATTGGGCCGTCGATGACTGGATGCATATTGCCTGGTCGGAAAAGTCTCGTTCCAAATTGTATCGAGCGGATAGACGTGTACGGGTATGAAAACAACCTAATGAAGCATGTCAGCAGGGGACTGTTCAAGCTGATGGATGCTCTGTAATGGTGTGGGGCGTGTGTAGTTGGAGTGATATCGGACCCCTGATACGTCTACATACGTCTCTCACAGGTGACACGTCCTTCCCGATCACCTGCATCCTTTCATGTGCACTGTGCATTCCGACTGACCTAGGCAATTCCAGCAGCACTATGCGACGCCCCACACTTCCGCTGGCCACCGCAGTCCCCAGACATGAACATTATTGAGCATATCTGGGATGCCTTGCAAGGTGCTGTTCAAAAGAGATCTCCACCCCCTCGCACTCTTACGGATTTATGGACAGCCCTTTAGGATTCATGGTGTCAGTTCCCTCCAGCACTAGCTCAGACATTAGTCGAGTCCATGTCACATCGTGTTGCGGCCTTTCTGCTTGTACACAGGGGCCCTGCACGCTCGTATTTTAGGCTTAAATTAGTGAAATAAATTTTATTATTTGGATGTAAGAAATTACACGTAGGAAGCGGCGATCAAATGCTGCTGAACTACTGAATAGGTTGCCCCGTAGTTCTTCAGAGCTGTGGGTCCCGTTTGACCATAAATCGGGTTCGATGATAATGCTAAGACGTGCTAAAGCAAACAGGTAGGAATGAACGCAGTGATAATTTGGACTGGAGTTAGGAAGTGCTTTGACACGAGTGACATGTTCTTGAATAGGTGTGACAGTGACGCCCGCGGGAGGCTGCTGCGGCCTGTGGACCTCCCAGCCGGTAACTGGAGAACCCTGGGGCGATAACCATCGCAGAGAGGCGACCCAGAGAGCTGCTCTGGCCGACCCTACGTGTTGCGGAGAAAAATCGCAGCGTCACTTGTCCTGAGGGGACACTTGTTTGGGGAAGTCAGCAGACGCTGATAATGGTTCCCTTACATTCTAGCGTTCGAGGTGTATCTTACGGAATGCTGTGCATTTTTGGAGGCTACCTCCCTCCCTCCCTCCGCCCTCCTCTCTCTCTCTCTCTCTCTCAAATTATTTCCAGTGCGCCACCTTCGTTGAAGTGAAACACGATGTACTACAACCACGATTTATGTGTAACGTGTAATGTATTTGCAATATTTTCTATCGTAAATCAAGGTGTGGCGTATGTATTCCCACAGTCTCTATTCGTCTGTAGACTACGTAATCAGATGTGAGCAACTGTCTACAGCTGAAGTCTGTTCTGTATGTGAACTCTCATGAACCATACGCCTTTCCGAGGTGGGACAGGTTGTGCCCCTCATTGATACAGATAGCCGTGTAGTAGGTGCAGTCACAATGGAGGGGCATCATTGACTAATCCGGCCTTGTAACACCAGCCAAGATCGCCTTTATATGTTGGCGTTGCGAGGAACTGATAGCAAGGAGAAACTACAGTCCTTATTTTCCTCAGGGGCTTGCACCACTGCTGTATGGCTTAACGATGATGGCATCCTACTGACTAAAATGTTCTGGAGGTAAAACAGCCCTTTATTCGGATCCCAAGAGGGGACCGCGGAGGAGGATGTTGTTATGAGAGAGGCTAGCGTCGAGAACTTCTTCAGTGCAGTGTTCGGATAGAAGAACACTACAACAACGTGTCTAACCCGAACAGGTGCCCGGAAAAAAATATCAGTTTTTTAGTGAACATGGTTCAGCATATGCTTTCTATTTGTGTAGAACCAAAAGGCGCTTGTAGCCTTTAGAACAGGGTAAATGGGAAATATGGAGGCAAAATTTTAAAGGCTAGTCATGGTTCTTTCCATTCGTCTCTAGTAACTCGTTACTTGTTAGTACAATTAGATTTGTGACTATTCTGCACTGCATATGCTTGTACATCAGTGAAAAGTCGTGTAACGTGTTTAGTCGGCGCGAGAGCGTTACAGTGCCAGACGTTACAAGAGAGGTATTGTGCATCACTGAGAGATTTGCTATTGAAATTTCGAGAGAATGCTTTTCGGGAAGAGTCGAACAGCATATTTCTTCCTCCCACGAACAAATCGCGAAATAATCACGGCGAGAAATTAGAGCTAATACAGAAGTTACCGACAATCATTCTTCCCACGCGCCATTCGCAAGTGCAACAGGCATCAGTTAGTGGTGCCAGGATTACCCTCCGCCACACACCGTTAGGTGGCATGGAAAGTGTGATATAGATTTAGATGTAGAAGGCATAAATAAAAACCCAGAGTAGTCTATAAGAGCAACACTTGGAACCATCTATGAGTACTTTCATCGACAGTGGGGAAAATTGTGAGCTCGGATTGCTAGATTATTTCTGGTTTTTGCGTACAAAATCTACGTATCTGTAATTGTAATAACTTTCATAAAATACTGATTGTTCGTTACCCCTTACTAAAAGCTCATAATAAACTTCCTTTCTCCTTTAATTTTCTTCGTGTGACAGACTGGTCGTCTTTTTTTTCCGCACACACTTTTCTCATAGTCAAATTCTCTGTTAACATTCGTCGGGTATCTTTGTCGACGTAAATTTCGAAAATACCGTGGCAGTTAATTATTGACCATTGTATATTACTCCTGAAACATCTACGGTTTTCTCTTCGATTCTTGCTGGCCGCGGTGGTCTCGCGGTTCTAGGCGCGCAGTCCGGAACCGTGCGACTGCTACGGTCGCAGGTTCGAATCCTGCCTCGGGCATGGATGTGTGTGATGTCCTTAGGTTAGTTAGGTTTAAGTAGTTCTAAGTTCTAGGGGACTAATGACCACAGCAGTTGAGTCCCATAGTGCTCAGAGCCATTTGTTTTTTCTTCGATTCTTGGTGTATGTGATGGGCCGTGATACACTTCCGGTGAGACAAAAGCCTCTCACGCCATTCAATCCTCTCATACAACGAAAACGCAAGTCCAAGTCCTTCGAACAGAATTGTTTATGACTTTTTAGGTTGCATGAGAAACAGGATTTAGTCGCTGTTCGCTTGCAGGGCACCACAGTTTCTGGCCAAGAGCAAGAACTCACCGGACTAAAAATTTGGTGATGATACTGAGCTGTAACTTGTAGCACAGCGTAACGACATGATTCAAGTTCGAAAAACATGTGAGCAGCATTGAGTTGCGACAGACAGTAATGCAAATAGTCTCCTTACCTCTGTGTCATGCCACTTGCGTATAGGCCAAGTCATAATACTTAAATTTTGTCGGAAATTTTGAACATTAAAACCCTGCTTGATATAAAATCTCATTCGGCGACGTACATACAGACGTTCATAATATTTAAATTTTATCGTAAATTTTGAGCGATAGAAGCCTACTTGACACAGAATTTCAGTCGGGGTTCCTTCGGTATGAGACATACCCACGTCTAATCTCTAGAACGATATGCATGTCTTGTATTTGTCTTGGTGACTCGACATCCATTGTGTGTGACAAAAGTTTACCGCGAAAGCTGTACAAATCAACACTACAATAGTAATGCAACTGATTATTTCGACATCAGTGCGATTTATAACATCTACATTTACACTCCGCAAGCCACCCAATAGTGTGTGCCGGAGGGCACTTTACGTGCCACTGTCATTACCTCCCTTTCCTGTTCCAGTCGCGTATGGTTCGCGGGAAGAACGACTGTCTGAAATCCTCCGTGCTCGCTCTAATCTCTCTAATTTTACATTCGTGATCTCCTCAGGAGGTATAAATAGGGGGAAGCAATATATTCGATACCTCATCCAGAAACGCACCCTCTCGAAACCTGGCGAGCAAGCTACAACGCGATGCAGAGAGCATCTCTTGCAGAGTCTGCCACTTGAGTTTGTTCAACATCTCCGTAACGCTATCACGGTTACCAAATAACCCTGTGACGAAACGCGCCGCTCTTCTTTGGATCTTCTCTATCTCCTCCGTCAACCCGATCTGGTACGGATTCCACACTGATGAGCAATACTCAAGTATACGTCGAACGAGTGTTTTGTAAGCCACCTCCTTTGTTGATGGGCTACATTTCCTAAGGACTCTCCCAATGAATCTCAACCTGGTACCCGCCTTACCAACAACTAATTTTATATGATCATTCCACTTCAAATCGTTCCGCACGCATACTCCCAGATATTTAACAGAAGTAACTGCTACCAGTGTTTGTTCCGCTATCATATAATCATACAATAAAGGATCCTTCTTTCTATGTATTCGCAATACATTACATTTGTCTATGTTAAGGGTCAATTGCCACTCCCTGCACTAAGTGCCTATCCGCTGCACATCTTCGTGCATTTCGCTACAATTTTCTAATGCTGCAACGTCTCTGTATACTACAGTATCATCCGCGAAAAGCCGCATGGAACTTCCGACACTATCTACTAGGTCATTTATATATATTGTGAAACATCAATATTACCTCGTCCAAGATGCTCTCAAAGCCACAGATCCCTTGCTTTTCGCATCTTCAGGAGTTAAGACTATGTGACTGGAAGTCAGTCTTACGTTTTTGTTCACCTTATCAGTGCCTCTGATTTTTTTTTAAGGAAACGTTAGTCAACTACTTTGTCACTTGTGTTTTGATCCGTCAACACAGTCATCCGAAGCGTTGTGAAGCACTACGGCTTCCAATTCCTGTGTGTAATACGAAATTCGAGGCAGTTGCGTTAAGGCCAGTAGCTGAAAAAGTCTGCTCCTAAGAACCAGGTTCCCCTTAGTAGCGCTTAGAATGACAATTTTAGACCGCATTAGAAATATCATTTACTTCTTGGTTTCTATTAAAGATAAATGAAATATGTCGACTGATAACATGAGGCTCAGGTTGACCATGTTCACAAAGGGAGAAGTTTGGTTTATCAACACTGACATTGGTTTCATCGTGTAGAAAGAAGTACTGATTGAACAAAAATGTGTTTATACACACACCAAAAGAAATTCATCGTAAATAAACTATAGGAATTTGATAACAACTGACGATGACCAAAGTAAATGTGATATAAAATACAGACTGGAAATAAGAGAAAAAAATCTCAAAAAAAGAAATTTGTTAAAATCGACTATCACTTTAAGTGCTAGAAGGCTTTTTTTCTGGATATATGCGTCTGACTGGTAGTCTTATATGGAAATGGAGAGTGGGCGCTAAAGAGATCAGAGAAGAGGAGAATAGAAGCCTTCGAAACGCGATGCTACACGAGAATGCTGCAGACTGGATATGTAATTCGGGTTATTATTGAGTAAGCACCGAACTGAATCTGAGAGAACTGAAATTTGTGGCACAATTTAACTAAAAGAAACGACCTATTTAGAGAACACATCCTTAGACATGAATGAAGGTCAGGTTTGTAATGATGAAGTGAAGTGCTGTGTATAAAAATTGTAGAGGGAGACCAGAGTTTGACAACGGTTAAGCAGGTTCAAATGGATGTGGGATGTAGTAGTTATGCTGAGATCAACAGACTTGCTGAAGGGTAGATGGACGACGAGAGCTGCATTAACGCAGTCTTCACGCCGAAGACCATAACGCAGGCGCCGATCGAGAATTCGGATATGGTGAGGTCACACTTTGTTGCAGTCTCTCACCCGCACAACACACGAATTTAACTGTCCGTCAGCCGCACTTTTAATCTGCCACGTGTGCCAATCATAGTAATAATAATTTAATAATACATTTTTGCAATAATAACTATAACTAAGACAATAATTTTTTACATCAGTGCTTAGTTCATCGCTTTTGCTTAGTTTACAAGAAATTACAGTTCACAGAAATAGATGTTTAGGAAGGGGTC
This sequence comes from Schistocerca gregaria, assembly GCF_023897955.1. Classification (NCBI taxonomy): domain Eukaryota; kingdom Metazoa; phylum Arthropoda; class Insecta; order Orthoptera; family Acrididae; genus Schistocerca; species Schistocerca gregaria. Next base: position 650,426,182 of record NC_064923.1, on the reverse strand, counting down.
AGTCCTAACATTTCGGAAGTACATGTATCATGCGATTCTCATCATTTTGACAACATGAAAACATCCAAGGTATAAATTCGAAGCGTGCACTCACCGGTATCAGTATTTAGCTTAGCTCAACGATTGTAAACATCGGGCTGCAGAGCACCATTATGTGAGTGAGGAAATGAGGAGCTGATGTTTTCAGTCATTTCTATATGCGTTCAAGAAAGTCAGCCTGCCTTTTCTCTCTTTTCCTAGTGTGAGTATGTGTGTTTGGGTGGGGTAGGCTTCTTATCTTTCCTGTCTCGGCTTACTTAGCTTCCTGTGCTTTACTTGTCGTTTCCCTTGGAATCAAGAACCGTCTCGGATTTGTTGTCGATAAGAGGTACCTTCAACGTGACCGCATTTACCTAGCTGGAATGTTCTAAGCAGGTGGTGATGACGTAGGCGCATCCACGTGGGCGAGTAACTGAATAGTAATTTGTCGTTTTTTATACTTTCACACCAGTTTAGAGTCCCTTAGTTTTTAACCCTCGCTATACCAAGGGGATTTGGGAGGGAGGGGGTAGTTCATGCCCACCTTTTGAAAAAAATAATCTTGTCAGTTACATGACATTTAAAATTTTGAAAAAAATTATTGTTTTCAAAGCATTTTTATACCAGATTCTATTTATGTGTTAAATTTTTCAGTGAAACGAAATAAAAAAAGTCTCCCAACTGAATATCGTTCTCAGTATTTCGAGGTTCAGAGCCTTACTCATCAGCCGGCCGCGGTGACCGTGCGGTTCTGGCGCTGCAGTCCGGAACCGCGGGACTGCTACGGTCGCAGGTTCGAATCCTGCCTCGGGCATGGGTGTGTGTGATGTCCTTAGGTTAGTTAGGTTTAAGTAGTTCTAAGTTCTAGGGGACTTATGACCTAAGATGTTGAGTCCCATAGTGCTCAGAGCCATTTCAACCTTACTCATCAGTATTTGTGTAAAAATATGTTGTGACTAAAATTTCAAGATTATAAACATGACTGAAACAGCAACTGTTGAAATTCTTCACGGTAAATGATAAAAGGCAAACAGTTGCAGGATAAAGATTTTAGCCGGCGCTCCTTCATGGACTGTGCAGGTGGCCCCGGCGGAGGTTCGAGTCCTCCCTCGGGCATGGATGTGTGTGTTTGTTCTTAGGATAATTTCGGTTAAGTAGTGTGTAAGCTTAGGGACCGATGACCTTAGCAGTTAAGTCCCATAAGATATCACACACATTTGAACACTTTTTTTGGATAAAGATTTATTAAAAATCCTTGACCACGGTTTCGGTATATGTAAATATATCTTCATCAGAAGTAAAACATACTAAAATCACACCCTGCAGTGGAGATACATAAAATAATCGTGCCAAAGGCGTCGTCAGCAGTTAAAACATTATCTCCATTTATACAACATAATTATGAACAGAGGGTCGATGTGATCACAGCACAGCATCAGCACTTCGCCTACGAACTAGCTAGTTACATATACCGAAACTGTGGTCAAGGATTTTAATAAATCTTTATCCTGCAACTGTTTGGCTGTTATCATTTATCGCGTTGTGACTAAAAGTCAACAACCACGAGCAAAATTTCCGTTTTTAAAAATTATTTCTGGCGATCTTCATGTTGGTGGTACATATTATTGAATGTGCACTACTATTGCCAAGGGTGTGATAAATGATATTTGCAGGTTCTTGACCCTACTTAACTATCAATACGTCTTTAAAAAAGCATGTTGTTAAGATTGTTCAACAGTTAACGAATTTTATCTCTTTAAGACATTTCCAGGGGCAGATGTGGACTGTGACCACAATCTGTTGGTTATGAACTGTAGATTGAAACTGAAGAAACTGCAACAAGGTGGGAATTTAAGGAGATGGGACCTGGATAAAATGAAAGAACCAGAGGTTGTACAGAGTTTCAGAGAGAGCGTAAGGGAACAATTGACAGGAATGGGGGAAATAAATACAGTAGAAGAAGAATGAGTAGCTTTGAGAGATGAAGTAGTGAAGGCAGCTGAAGATCAAGTAGGTAACAAGACGAAGGCTAGTAGAAATCCTTGGGTACCAGAAGAAATATTGAATTTAATTGATGAAAGGAGAAAATATAAAAATGCAAAAGGAATACAAATGTCTCAAAAATGAGATCGACAGGAAGCGCAAAATGGCTAAGCAGGGATGGCTAGAGGATAAATGTAAGGATGTAGAGGCTTATCTCACTAGGGGTAAGATAGATACTGCCTACAGGAAAATTAAAGAGACCTTTGGAGAAAAGAGAACCACTTGAATGAATATTAAGAGCTCAAATAGAAATCCAGTTCTAAGCAAAGAAGGGAGAGCAGAAAGGTGGAACGAGTATATAGAGTGTCTATACAAGGGACATGTACTTGAGGACAATATTACGGAAATGGAAGAGGATATAGATGAAGATGAAATGGAAGATATGATACTGCGTGAAGAGTTTGACAGAGCATTGAAAGACCTGAGTCGAAACAAGACCCCCGGAGTAGACAACATTCCATTAGAACTACTGACGGCCTTGCGAGAGCCACTCCTGACAAAACTCTACTATCTGGTGAGCAAGATGTATGAGACAGGCGAAATACCCCTACACTTTAAGAATAACATAATAATTCCAATACCAAAGAAAGCAAGTGTTGACAGACGTGAAAATTACCAAACTATAAGTTTAATAAGTCATGGCTGCAAAATACTAACGCGAATTCTTTACAGACGAATGGAAAAACTGGTAGAAGCTGACCTAGGGGAAGATCAGTTTGGATTCCGTAGAAATATTGGAACAATTGAGGCAATACTGACCCTACGACTTATCTTAGAAACTAGATTAAGGAAAGGCAATCCTACGTTTCTAGCATTTGTAGACTTAGAGAAAGCTTTTGACAATGTTGACTGGAATACTCTCTTTCAAATTCTGAAGGTGGCAGGGGTAAAATATAGGGAGCGAAAGGGTATTTACAATTTGTATAGAAACAAATGGCAGTTATAAGAGTTGAGGGGCATGAAAGGGAGGCAGTGGTTGGGAAGGGAGTGAGACAGGGTTGTAGCCTATCCCCGATCTTATTCAATCTGTATATTGAGCAAGCAGTAAAGGAAGAAAAATTTCGGAGGAGGTACTAAAGTCCATGGAGAAGAAATAAAAACTCTGAGATTCGCCGATGACATTGTAATTCTGTCAGAGACAGCAACGTACTTGGAAGAGCAGTTGAACGGAATGGATAGTGTCTTGAAAGGAGGATAGAAGATAAACATCAACAAAAGCAAAACGAGGATAATGGAATGGAGTCGAATTATGTTGGGTGATGCTGCGGGTATTAGATTAGGAAGTGAGACACTTAAAGGTAGTAAAGTAATTTTGCTATTTGGGGAGCAAAATAACTGATGATGGTCGAAGTAGAGAGGATAAAAATGTAGACTGGCAATGGGAAGGAAAGCGTTTCTGAAGAAGAGAAATTTGTTAACATCGAGTATAGATTTAAGTGTCAGTAAGTCGTTTCTGAAAGTATTTGTATGGAGTGTAGCCATGTATGGAAGTGAAACATGGACGATAAATAGTTTAGACAAGAAGAGAATAGAAGCTTTCTAGATGTGGTGCGACGGGAGAATGCTGAAGATTAGGTGGGTAGATCACATAACTAATGAGGAGGTGTTGCAGAGGATTGGGGAGAAGAGAAGTTTGTGGCGCAACTTGACTAGAAGAAGGGATCGGTTGGTAGGATATGCTCTGAGACATCAAGGGATCACCAATTTAGTATTGGAGCGCAACGTGGAGGGTAAAAATCGTAGACGGAGACCAAGAGATGAATACACCAAGCAGATTCAGAAGGATGTAGGTTGCAGTAGGTACTGGGAGATGAAGAAGCTTGCACAGAATAGAGTAGCATGGAGAGCTGCATCAAACCAGTCTCAGGACTGAAGACCACAACAACGGGTGGTCATTAAGTACCACACCCCCCTTGGTAATAAGCGGTATGGAAAATGGCTTGGTACTGATACGGTTAATCTTCTTCATTCTCCAAAATTTTGAGAGAAGTTAGGAATTTTATGTGTATAAAAATGTAAACACATTTACAATTATTTTCTTAGTGTGTGTGTGTGTGTGTGCGTGGGAAGGGTGGAGGTTGGGGGTACAGAGAGGGTGGCGTTTGCACCTTACACAAATGCGAGAGCACAACCGGGATAAACAGCGCTGAGATGCCGTGGGGAGGTGGTGGCGCTCGACTCGCATTAGAGCACTTCCCCCTGCCCTCTGCTGTGAGAGTGCCGGGACGAGCTGTCGCCGCGAGATGGCCTATCGCGCTTCCTGTCCCGCCGCAGGTGTGTCGCCTCTTTAGGCCCGGGCCTCACTGACGCGGCCTGCCGCCAATAAACCAGCCGTGGGGCTGTTAGCCGCCTGTTCAGCCAGAGACGTGCCTCGTAAACACCGCGGCCGGCACCCAGGAAGGCGGCGACGGAGTGTCTGGCGGACCCTCCTCGGTGAGCTGCAATCGGCGATTCAGCTGCACTGCGGCCTGGGCTGTTAGTGGGCGCAACTGCCTGGCTCCCATTAAGCAAACGCTGAAATCAATTTCCCAGTTCTCGTACTCCGTTACGTTGACAACACAGCCATACTTGACATGATCAAATCCATCAGAACTCATAGGTACATATAATTTCCGCACAGGGGGTCGCCTCTACTCCACCACCGGCAATGGAGGCTGAACCTCTGAGAACGCCAGCCGCTTAGGCTGGCGAAACGTCGAGAAAATATTTGAACAAACGTCGGTCGAAGATCAAGGGGCAAAAGCAACAGCCAACAAGTGGCCACGAAAGCCTTTAAAATTTTGCAAAATGTTCTTTTCTTATTATAAATATCAGTATACAGTTTATAAAAGAAGAAAATTACGATTATGATTTAATGCGCTGTCAGTGATAAGATCATGGAAACCTAAAATAAGCTCATCTTGAACGAATGCTAATCAGAGAATTCGCCGTGTTGCAGAAGATGTCTCTCTGGATGACTGGATGGGAATCTGAACTTTGCTCTTCTAAATGCGAGTCCAGTAACCTGTAAACTATGCAGGCTTACTGGATCACACAAAAACGGTCGATAACAGGCTAAAGGTAAGGCAGAATATCAAGAAAACATCAGGAATTATGTGCTCGTGAGCGGTTGACGTGCACACCTTTAAAAGCAGCCTCTCAACAGTTACTTCCTTTCTCGAGTCTTATTAACTACTTGGGGTGGCACTAACATTCATATTCACTTCCACAGCCGAAATTACAGACATGCAATAGTAGGCTCGCTTAAAATACAGAGGGATATTCGACTTTCTCCTTGTAGTGTCACACACAATGGCACTGATTAGCAAAATGGTAACCACTTCCTCTAACTGTCAAATACAATGAAGTTAGCTGTAGTATTCATCAGTAGGCACTTCCCTCCTTTGAACTGCACACCAGTCGCTTTGGAGCGCTGTACACGATGTAGAACTGGTATCAGGAGGTCATGCGACACTCTACCACTGATCATGTGACCGCCCACAACTGATCATGTCTCCCTCCACCAATGATCATGTCACCCTCTGCTGCCTGTCATGTGAAACTCCATTGCCGATAATGGACCCACCACCACTGATCTCCTCCATTGATCAAAAAAATGGCTCTGAGCACTATGGGACTCAACTGCTGTGGTCATTAGTCCCCTAGAACTTAGAACTACTTCAACCTAACTAACCTAAGGACACCACACACATCCATGCCCGAGGCAGGATTCTAACCTGCGACCGTAGCAGTCGCACGGTTCCGGACTGCGCGCCTAGAACCGCGAGACCACCGCGGCCGGCTCCATTGATCATACAAACGTCCATAGCTGACTGCGTGACCATCCTTTGCCGATCATGTGACCCTCCACCACTTATCATGTGACCTTCGATTTCTTGTCATGTCACCCTCCACTGCTGATCATGCAACACTCCGCTACTGATCATGTGACCGTCCAGCGCTGATTATGTGACCCTCCGCTGCTGATCATACGACCCTCCACGACTGACGTAAGTGATGTGTATGCGTAACTCATTTGCATGGAATCAAAACAGTAGGATGGGTCGTTGCCAATGACCACACCATGAATGATGTTCCCGATTTATTGCTGTAAGAACCTGGACTGTAAAACGTATCTACAGGTAATTTTGTGCCATTCACATATGTGTAATACAGTGTAAACACAGCGATCTTAAAAGTATGTTAACTGACACCTCATCAGTGGAGTTCGTTTTCAAACCCGACAGGAACTGTTGCTGTCACTGAATGTAGGTATATCTCAACACTTTCCGAGTGTAAATTTGCGGAATGAATTTCATGCAGTGGACGTAGGGTGTCGGATACGTGGCAAAAGGTCGTTGCTCACAGCGGTACATAAAGCAGTACCTCTTTTATAGGGACAATCGACACAATAGGTGACTCTGTGTGTTTTCTGTAGACCGTTTTTTCAAATGATAATCGTACAAAGCGTCGAGTGGACTAACGTCCCAATGTGGAGTTTAACCCTCAGTGTGTGGAGTCGGTGTGCGTTCAGACCAGAGGTGGTTCTATGATGTGCGGGGAATGTCTTTACCATGAACATGAAACAGGAAGAGTTACCTAGAACATAAAATATGATGCTTATTTTAGCATTCCCTTCGATGAAGTTTGCCCTTTTTTTTACCTTCCGTCCTTGAAGGTAACAAGAACGTGTTCACAGAGCTGCTCTGATTTTACGAACCATCTGCCATTCTATTACACCTCGGCTGACCAAGCAAATCACTCGGTCCAAATCTTATAGAAAATGTTTGGGGTTAGTTTGGACAGCAGGTGAACGTAACAATCAACGTACCAGACATTTGGTAACCCTACGGGACCTAGTGAACGACGAGTGCTTTCCGTTTAATATGGCATACCTATACCTGCAGTAACTTTTTGGCTGACTTCCTCGTGGAACAGACGTCATTATGAAGGCTAGACGTCATGTTACTCAGTATTGTGGTGATAATTCCTAGGGAGAGGGGAGGACAAATTTTTTGTTCGATATGTTTATGAGATGTAAATGACACAATGTAATAGAACAAACTAAGAAACAAACCGTCAATTACATATTACCTACATCTTTGACATTATTGCCGGATTAAGACAGCTGTATCTCTGAAATCACTGAAAAAATGTATGCAGGGCGTTCAAAAGTTCAGTGCCCAAACTAACAGGGATTTTAAGGGAAAAAAAAAAACGTAGAGGAATCGTATGTGAGAGCTCCGAGCAGGCGTAGGTAATACACGAGTGGAGCTGATAAAGGCCGTTGTGTATAATGTTGTTACACCGAATTTTAGAGATACGTAGCATGTTGTGATGACATGCTCTTCGATAATGAATCAGTACTCAGCGGTAGCACTAGTTCCTGCATGATAGCTGCAATGTCAACATGGAGCGCTGCACATGGGTTGGACTGCGAGACATACCCGGAATGTTCTTGGAAGTTCACCTGCCGACGTTATTGGAGGTACCCCTAGATATCAGAAGGAGGTGGCTCCAGCGCACTTTGCAGAAGACAGGCCAGGCAGGACATGTACTTAGGCCTGCAAGTTCCCCGGGTCGAACCGCATTACACTTCTTTCTCTTGGACTACATGAAAGCCGAGGGGTATTCTACCCCTGTTCACTACAACCGGAACTGTTTACAGGAATTCTTGCTGCAGCCGCAGAAATACAGAACACTCCACGCATTTTCCATCGAACATGGAACTCCCTGCTATGTCGATAAGGGCTCTGCACTGAAGTTAATGGCGCTCATTTATTGTTACGTAATAGTGATCAGAACAATAAAGCAACGAAAAACATTTAACACCGTTTTATCTCACGCAATAAGCTTCTGCATACTCAGTGCTCCAACAGTACGCGTTTCCGTCACTTCATTGCCTTACGAAACATATCTGTTTTTAAAATAACACTTGCAAGGAATTATTAAAAACTAAAAATCGTACTTCAAATAGTAACCGGTTTGGATTTAATTGAAAATTCTCTTCACACCAAGTTTCATCATGTGAACAGGTCTGAGATGATTTTTGATAAAATCAAAACTGTTACACATTTTTACGTGTGATTTTTAGTTTTTAATAAATCCTTGCAATCAAGAGTCATAAGTATTTAATTATCTATCACACTGCTGATGTTGTCCAGTAATGTTATCAAAAGTTATTAATATTTGTTTGTGTTTCCGTCATCAATCCTGTTAGTTTGGCACTGAATTTAACCGGTATACTATGCATTACATTCAGAATCTTCTATTGTTCATAGATCCAAAATGTTTCAATGCTCATAACCATACATTCTTTCATGCCTCAGAAGCTAGATGTCAGTTAGTAGGACAGAGCACAGAAGTAAATATTCCAGAACTCGAAACCAGAACAGCTGTTAGCATGCGCGACAGAAAAGTAGATATCATAGGTGTTGCGAAACATCCCAAATCACTTAAAAAAGGCAAGTCTTCCGGAGCAGATGGTATAACAATCAGGTTCCTTTCAGAGTATGCAGACACAATAGAGCCTACCTTAGCAATTATACATAACCGCTCACTTGACGAAATGTCTGCTCCTGAAGACTGAAAAGTTGCACAGGTCGCTCCAATATCGAATAAAGGAAATAGCAGTAACCCATTAAATTACAGTCTCATATCACTGACCTCAATTTGCAGTAGGATTTTGGAGCTTATACTGTACTCGAACATTATGAATCACCTTGAAGAAAATGGCTTATTGATACATAACCGACAGGGATTCAGAAAATATCGTTCTTGTGCAGCACAGCTAGTTCTTTATTCCCATGAAGTAATGAGTGCTGTCGACTAGGGATCTCAGATCGATTGCATATTCCTAGTTTCCAGAAGGATTTCAATACCGTTCCTCACAAGCGACTATTAATCAAATTGCGTGCATATGGAGTATCGTCTCGCTTGTGTGACTGGATTCGTGATTTCCTCTGAGAGAGGTCACAGTTTGTAGTGATAGACGGTAAATCATCGAGTAGAACAGAAGTGATATCTGGCGTTCCACAAGGTAGTGTCATAGGCCCTCTGCTGTTCCTGATTTACACAAATGATCTAGTTGATAATCTGAACAGCCCCCTTAGATTGTTTGCAGATGACGCTGTAATTTACCGTCTAGTAAAATCATCAGACGATCAATTCCAATTACAAAACGGTCTAGAGAGTATTTCTGTATGGTGCGATAAGTGGCAATTGACACTAAACAAAGAAAAGTGCGTGATCATTCACATGGGTACTAAAAGAAATCCGATAAATTTTAGGTATACGATAAATCGCACGAACATAAGGGCTGTCAATTCGACTAAATACCTAGGAATTACAATAACGAGCAACTTAAATTGAAAAGACCGCATAGATAATATTGCGGGGAAGGCGAAACAAAGACTACGCTTTGTTGGCAGAACACTTGGAAGATGCGAGAAACCCACTAAAGAGACAGCCTACATTACACTTGTCTGTCCTCTACTGAAATATTGCTCCGCGGTATGGGATCCTTACCAGGTAGGATTGACGGAGGACATCGAAAAAGTGCAAAGAAGGGCGCAATAGAGGTGAGAGTGTAACTTACATAATGCGCGAGTTGGTGTGGCAGTCACTGAAGCAAGGGCGATTTTCTTTGCGGCGAGATCTGTTTACGAAATTCCAATCACTAACTTTCTCTTCCGAATGCGAAAATATTTTGTTGACACCCACCTAAGTAGGGAGAAATGATCGTCATAATAAAATAAGAGAAATCAGAGCTCTAACGGAAAGATTTAGGTGTTCCTTTTTCCCACGCTCCATTCGAAAGTGGAATGGTAAAGAAGTAGTATGAAATTGGTTCGATGAACCCTCTGCCAGGCACTTAGGTGTGACTTGCAGAGTAACCATGTAGGTGTAGACGTAGAAGTGGACAAAGTGCCGGCGAGGGCCCCACAGGAAGACGACGGCCGGCAGGAGTTCCTCAGCCCACCCTCAAGATCCTTCAGGTGCGAGAGCCCGCCGCTCTTCCGGTGCCCAGTGCGCCATCGACACGACTGTAGTAATCAGTTAATTGCTGGCGCGCTGCTCCCCGGTTTGTCCATATTTTAGCAACTAAGTGGGGGCCTCCATAAAGCGAGCAGGTGCCGCACCTTGCATTAGCAATTAACGCCTCCACTCGGCTCCCGCCTCCCCCTCCCACACCCTCCCCCCGTGGCTGTGCTCCTTAATGATCAGCCGCTGCTAGCTCCGCACCTCGTAGCGCCATCCCGGAGGTAAGGCACCGCCTCGCTCGCTCTTTACGCGAGCCGCCAAGCTGCTAATGATACGTGCCCGTGGCTACCAACTCCTTCACCTAGGTACTCGTTTCTCTCAGCGAGTGAGGAAATTTACAATGTGGAAAAGCAGGCTCTTCAGTTATTAAGATCAGTAGCAGTAGGGAAGAAATCGACGTAGCTGCCGGTAAAGTGGTGATGAAAGGTAGTACCGGAGTCGAAAACTTAATACATTGATTTTTGTCGTTAAGGAAGATGTGACGAGTGCAGAAAGTGATGAACAAGTCTATGGTGAAGAAGTAAGTAGTGGAGACTGTAATGCGAAGCATTTCTTATCTGTGTAGGAACACGAGGAGTTATCTTTCATAATTATTAGCCCTCAAGGTGAGTACACTATTTACCACCAACAATTATACTATTTGGTCTTTAATATTATATTATTTAGCCATCACCAGGTACGAAGAACTGATAATTTTAGACATATAAATAAATCTACAACATTAACACAACTAAACAACATTTCTTTATTAAAAAAGGAAAAAATCAACTTAATCTCCAAAAACAAGTTGAAATTACATTTTTATTTAAAAAATAATGTATACAAACAGGTTTGTACTGTACCACTCTTTCAACTACACTTCCGTTATTATTATACTATTATTATACTATTTGGTCTTTAATATTATATTATTTAGCCATCACCAGGTACGAAGAACTGATAATTTTAGACATATAAATAAATCTACAACATTAACACAACTAAACAACATTTCTTTATTAAAAAAGGAAAAAATCAACTTAATCTCCAAAAACAAGTTGAAATTACATTTTTATTTAAAAAATAATGTATACAAACAGGTTTGTACTGTACCACTCTTTCAACTACACTTCCGTTATTGTTGTTGTGGTCTTCAGTCCAGAGACATGTTTGATGCAGCTCTCCATGCTACTCTGTCCTGTGCAAGCTTCTCCACCTCCCAGTACTTACTGCAACCTACACCTTCTGAATCTGCTTAGTGTATTCATCTCTTGGTCTCCCTCTACGATTCTTACTCTCCACGCTGCCCTCCAGTACTAAATTGGTGATCCCTTGATGCCTCAGAATGTGTCCTACCAACCGATTCCTTCTTTTAGCCAGGTTGTGCTACAAATTCCTCCTCTTCCCAATACTATTCAGTACCTTCTAATTAGTTATATGATACACCCATCCAATCTTAATCATTCTTCTGTAGCACCACATTTCGTAAGTTTCTATTCCAGTCTTGTCTAAACTTGTTATCGTCCATGTTTCATTCCCATACATGGCTACACTCCATACAAATACTTTCAGAAACGACTTCCTGACGCTTAAATCTACACTCAATCTTAACAAATTCCTCCTCTTCAGAATCGGTTTCATTGCCATTGCAAGTCTACATTTTATATCCTCTCTACTTCGACCATCGTCAGTTATTTTGCTCCCCAAATAGCAAAACTCCTTTACTACTTTAAGTGTCACATTTCCTAATCTAATTCCCTCAGCATCACCCGATTTAAATCGTGTACATTCCATTATCGTCGTTTTGCTTTTGTTGATCTTCGTCTTATATCCTCCGTTCAGCTGCTCTTCAAGGTCCTTTGCTGTCTCTGACAGAAATGCAATGTCATCGGCAAACCTCAAAGTATTTATTTTTTCTCCATGGATTTTAATTCCTACTCTGAATTTTTATTTCGTTTCCTTTACTACTTGCTCAATATACAGATTGAATAACATCAGGGATATGCTACAATCCTGTCTCACTCCCTTCCTATTTACCGCTTCCCTTTCATGCACCTCGACTCTTATAACATCCATCTGGTTTCTGTACAAATTGTAAATAGCCTTTCGCTTCCTGTATTTGACACCTCCCATCTTCAGAATTTGAAACAGAGTATTCCAGTCAACATTCTCAAAAGCTTTCTCTAACTCTACCAATGCTAGATACTTAGGATTGTATCTCCTTGATCGATCTTCTAAGATACGTTTTAGTGTCAGTATTGTATCATGTGTCCCAACATTTCTACTGAGTCCAAACTGATCTTCCCCGTGGTCGGATTCTACCAGTTTTTCCATTCGTCTATAAAGAATTTTCTTTAGTATTTTGCAGCTGTGACTTATTAAACTGATAGTCCGTTAATTTTCACATCCGTCAACACCTGCTTTCTTTGGGATTGGAATTATTAAAATCATCTTGAAGTCTGAGGGTATGTCGCATGTCTCACCAGATGGTAGAGTTTCGTCAGGGCTGGCTCTCCCAAGGCTATCAGTAGTTCTAATGGAATGTTGTCTAGTCCTTTTGCAGTGTTTCGACTTACGTCTTTCGGTGCTCTTCACGCAGTATCATATCTCCCGTATCATCTTCATCTACGTCCTCTTCCATTTTCATAATACTATCCTCAAGTATATCGGCCTTGCATAGACCTTGTAGGTACTCCTGATTTCCTTTCTTCGCTTAGAACTGGGTTTCCATCTGAACTCTTGATATTCATACAAATCGTTCTCTTTTCTCCAAGGGTCTCTTTAATTTTCCTGTAGGCAGTATCTATCTTACCCCTAGTGATATATGCCTCTACATCTTTACATTTGTCCTCTAGCCATCCCTGGTTAGACGTTTTGCACTTGCTGTCGATCTCATTTTTGAGATGTTTGTATTCCTTTTTGCCTGCTTCAATTACTGCAATGTTATATTATCTCTTTCCATCAATTAAATTCAATACTTCCTGTGTTACCCAAGGATTTCTACTATCCCTAATCTTTTTACCTATTTAATCCTTTCCTGCCTTCATTATTTCATCTCTCAAAGCTATCCAATCTTCATCTAATGTATTTACTTCCCCCGTTCTTGTCGATCTTTCCCTAATGCTCTCTCTGAAACTGTGTACAACCTCTGGTTCTTTCAGTTTTTCAAAGTCCCATCTCCTTAAATTACCACCTTTTTGCTGTTTCTCAATTTTAATCTAGAGTTCATATCGTGGTGAGGGTACACATCTGGCCCTGGAAATGTCTTACAATTTAGAACCTGGTTCTTAAATCTCTGTCTTACCATAATATAATCTGAAACCTACCAGTGTCGTCCGGCCTCTTCCATGTATACAACCTTCTTTCATGATTCGTAAATCATGTGTTAGCTATGATTAAGTTACGCTCTGTTCAAAATTCTACCAGGCGGCTTCCTCTTTCATTCCTTACGCTCATTACATATTCACCTAGTACTTTTCCTACTATCGGATTCATGTCATCCATAACTATTAAATTTTCATGTCCGTTCTCTATCTGAATAACTTCTTTTATCTCATCATACATTTTATCAATCTCTTCGTCATCTGCGGAGCTAGTTGGCATACAAACTTGTACTAATGTGGTAGGTGTGGGCTTCATGTCTATCTTGGCTACAAAATGTGTTCACTACGCTGTTCGTAATAGCTTAGCCACAGTCCTATTGTTTAATCATTTTTAGACCTACTCCTGCATTACCCCTATTTGATTTTGTATTTATAACGCTGTATTCACCTGACCAGAAATCTTGTTCCTCCTACCACCTAACCTCATTAGCGTTAACCTATCCAGAGATATGGAGAATGTGCTGGGCAGCAGTCGAACATTTCTGTATCCAGAAAGACCCCGCACAGGACCTGCAACATGCGGTCGTGCATTATACTGCTGAAATGTACGGTTTCGCAGGGATCGAATGAAGGGTAGAGCCACGGGTCGTAACACATCTGGAACATAACGTCCACAGTACGAAGTGCCATCAATGAGAACAAGAGGTGACCGAGACGTGTAACCAATGACACCCTATACCATCAGGTTGGTTGATACCCCAGTATGGCGATGACGAATACACGCTTCCAATGTGCGTTCACCGCGATGTCGCAAAACACGGATGCTGCCGTCATGATGCTGTAAACAGAACATGGATTCATGCGAAAAACTGACGTTTTGCCATTCGTGCACCCAGGTTCGTCGTTGAGTACACCATCGCAGGCGCTGCTGTCTGTGATGCAGCGTCAAGTGTAACCGCAGCCATGGTCTCCGAGCTGATAGTGCATGCTGGTACAAACGTTGTCGAACTGTTCGTACAGATAGTTGGTGTCTTGCAAACGTCCGCATCTGTTGACTCAGGGATCGGGACGTGGCTGCACGATCCGTTACAGCCATGCGGATAAGATGCCTGTCATCTCGACTGCTAGTGATACGAGGCCGTTGGGATCCAGCACGGCGTTCCGTATTACCCTCCTGAACCCACCGATTCCATATTCTGCTAACGGTCATTGGATCTCGACCAACTCGAGCAGCAATGTCGCGATACGATAAACCGCAATCGCGATAGGCTACAATACGACCTTTATCAAAGTCGCAAACGTAATGGTACGCATTTATCCTCCTTACACGAGGCATCACAACAACGTTTCACCAGGCAACGCCTGTCAACTGCTGTTTGTGTATAAGAAATCGGTCTTTCCTCATGACAGTACGTTGTAGGTGGCGCCATCGTCGTCGACCTTGTGTGAATGTTCTGAAAAGCTATGCATTTGCATATCACAGCATCTTCATCCTATCGGTTAAATTTCGTGTCTGTAGCACGTCATCTTCGTGCTGTAGCAATTTTAATGGCCAGTAGTGTATCTCGATTGGACTCGGCTGGATTGGTCTCTCTGACTAATTCAGTCGAGGGTCGCCGACTTATGAAGTGTGAGATTTCAACCAAGCGTTGCTTCCTGCTTGGAACTGGACTGTGACGGCATGTAGATAGCCACGAATAGTCGAGGGCCTCAGGACAAGTGGAGGTCACCTGGTTCGCATCCCGTCCGGCAGCTGACCGGTGGTCGGCCATCGAGGGCGACGGTAACGGCCCCCGCGTGCAGCCAGCGCCGGCTGTGTGGGCGTGTCCCGGTGCGTGCAAACGCACGACGCCACGCGCGCCGCAGAGGCAGCCGCCACGCCCGCTCGCCTAATTTATTCGAACGCGAGCGCTGAAAGCAATACGGCGTCCGCGGGTGCGCCTCTGACGGCGACCAAATATACACCCGGCCCTCCGGCCAGAAAACACTGATCAGCCAGCCCTCCGTATTGTGTAAACCCTCTCCCACGAGCCGGAGCGCCGTAAACCCATAATTCCGTTCACAGTGTATTTTAAAGTGTCTCGTTTGTATCGGAAATATTTATTTGTTTTCGGTATTTATTTGAGCTCGCCGGCCGCGAGGTTGCGGCAGGCAGTCGCGTGCGTTTACAGAGACGGCTCGGCGGGCGGACAGCAGGATACGGCGGGCGGCTGGCTCGGCCCTGCACCTCGCGACCGCCTCGCCGCGCCAGTTTATTGTTGAACTCGCGCTGTTTGGGAGTTATGCCTCCCCGGCGCACCGCGGCTCTCCACCGCCTGCGCGCTTCGCCAGGAGCGCACCCGCCTCCGGTACGTACCGCCGCGGCCATTGCGCCGCCTCTCGCACCTGATGGTCCAGCTCAGCAGCCAGTGGGCGCCGATACGAGGTTCGCTTTTGGGACAGGGAGGAATACAGTTCGTTTCTGCCTCTCACCTGCTACCCCTTCCCTTAGCCTCCAAATGTAGCTTTCCGTCTCTATCACTATCAACTTGCCATATCCTTCTAAGGATTATGTGTGTCGTCACCTCTCTATCAACCATCCATCCATGTCTTACGAGGTCTACCAAGTTCCCTCCATAATTCATTATCTTTTTTGGCAAACTGTTTTCTGTCATTCTATCAACACGATCCTTCCATTTCATTCTATTTCTTCTATCAGCACGGTTTCAGAAACTATCGTTCTTGTGAAACGCAACTAGCCCTTTATACTCATGAAGTAATAAGTGCTATCGACAGGAGATGTCAAATTGATTCCATATATTTAGATTTCTAGAAGGCTTTCGACACCGTTCCTCACAAGCGTCTTCTAACCAAATTGCTTGCTTACGGAGTATCGCCTCAGTTGTGCGATTGGATTCGTGATTTCCTGTCAGAGGGGTCACAGTTCGTAGTAATAGACGGAAAGTCGTAAAAAAATGTTCAAATGTGTGTGAAATCTTATGGGACTTAACTGCTAAGGTCATCAGTATCTAAGCTTACAAACTACTTAACCTAAATTATCCTAAGGACAAACACACACACCTCCGCCGGGATCAGCCGCACAGTCCATGACTGCAGCACCATAGACCGCTTGGCTAATCGCGCGCGGCGAAAATCATCGAGTAAAACAGAAGTAATATCTGGCGTTCTCCAAGGAAGTGTACCTGATCTATATTAACAATATGAGTAGCCGTCTTCGATTAATTGCAGATGATGCTGTCATTTACCGTCTTGTAAAGTCATCAGATGATCAAAACGACTTGTAAAATGATTTAGATAAGATATCTGTATGGTGCGAAAAGTGGCAATTGATCCTGAATAAGGAAAAGTGTGAAGTTATTCACATAAGTAGTAAAATAAATCAGCTGAATTTCGATTACGCGATAAGTCACACAAATCTGAAGGCTGTAAATTCAACTAAATACTTAGGGATTACAATTACAAATAACCTAAATTGGAACGATCACACAGATAATTTTGTGGGTGGAGCAAACCAGAGACTGCGATTCATTGGCAAAACAGAAGGTGCAATAGGTCAACTAAAGAGACTGCTTACACCACACTTGTCCGCCCTATTATGGAGTATTGCTGTGTTGCCTGGGATCCGCATGAGGTGGGACTGACGGATGATATCGAAAAAGTTCAAAGAAGAGCTGCTCGTTTTGTTTTATAGCGAAATAGGGGAGAGAGAGTCACA
The DNA here is from genome assembly GCF_023897955.1 of Schistocerca gregaria. Classification (NCBI taxonomy): domain Eukaryota; kingdom Metazoa; phylum Arthropoda; class Insecta; order Orthoptera; family Acrididae; genus Schistocerca; species Schistocerca gregaria. Next base: position 650,409,082 of record NC_064923.1, on the reverse strand, counting down.
GACATGATACGTGAATTGGAGTGGCAATCATTAAAACAAAGGCGTTTTTCGTTGCGACGCGATCTTCTCATGAAATTTCAGTCACCAGTTTTCTCCTCAATGCGAAAACATTCTGTTGGCACCCACCTACATAGGGAGAAATGATCATCACGATAAAATAGGAGAAATCAGGTGTCGCACAGAAAAATTTAAGTGCTCGATTTTTCCGCGTGCCGTTCGAGAGTGGAACGGTAAAGAGACAGCATGAAGCTGCTTCATTGAACCCTCTGGCAGGCACTTTATTGTCAACAGCAGAGTAATCACGTAGATGTAGGTGCATCTTGCAATTAAGTGAAATATTTTTAACAACTGATCTTATTGTTTCATTCCTTATTTTCTTCATTTTATAAAGCCCCTTACGCATCTCATGATCTTCACCTCTGCTGCTATATCCGTGATTTTTATTTTTTTTGTTAGTCCATAAATGGGAAACATATACAGGAGCAGGTACAGCCGTAACTTTATACAGCCCCAGGTCTTCCAGTTGCTCTGCCAATAGCTTGATATTTACTAATCTACTTCTCGATTTCTTTGCCACAGATGAAAGTAATATCACTGACTAAATAACTGGAGCGGAATACTTGTTTTAAAATTTTCTCATTTATTATTATTTCCAATCTGACTGGATTTTTTCCTTTGGAGGTCATTATCGTGGTCTTATGTGCAGATATAATTAAGTCGTAACATATCACGTTTTGGCTCAATATATATACTGCTCTTTGTAAATTTTCTTTTGTTTCCACTATAGTAGGGAAGGCAACTTATAGAGCTGGTGGTATAGACCAAAACAAGAAGAAATGTCTATTAAGCATGGGCTCTAAAATTTGTACCTTTAAGAGCTATGGACCCTTGTTCAGTAGAGGAAATGTGTTTCATACTAGCGAAGAAAAACAAGTGCTCATAGCTTCACTTTAGAGTGCATGTTTAATAGACGTTTTTCCTGTTTTAGTCGCTCCTACAACATCTGAAAGTTGCGTACCCTATATTCTTAGCAACAACAGTACCGTTACATGTAATCGACTCTCACAGAATTCCTATAACCCCACCTTTATCTTCACTTCAGGAGACCCTGCTTCAGGCTTGTAACTTGCGTCTCCATCGTTTCCGAACCAGGGACGCTTACCTCAAAATGACACATTGACACATTTACCCGCGTCCATCATTTTTGAAAGTCTCTGACATCATCAGGGAATCATCCTGTATACACATACATTTACAGGCGCCGGGCCGGCCGCTGTGGTAGAGCGGTTCTAGCTGCTTCAGCCCAGAACCATGCGGCTGCTACGGTCGCAGGTTCGAATCCTGCACCAGGCATGGATGTCTGTGATGTCCTTAGGTTAGTTAGCTTTAAGTAGTTCTAAGTCTAGGGAACTGGTGGCCTCGGATGTTAAGTCCCATAGTACTTAGAGCCATTTGAACCATTTGTTAAGGTACCGGCGGCTATAGCCCTGACGCTCTGTAGCGTCGGTGGGTGAGGTTTCCGGACATTTGTCCCTATCTGGAATATAATGTACATAATCCCCTCTACAAGTCCCAGGAATTTGTATATGGAATTTACAAACACAATGATTAAATTAAGTAAAGTAGGTGGTAGATTGCACCTGCTTTGAACACCTTTATGTGTATAAAATATTTAATATCCTCTTCTTCTCGCAGGAGCCCTACAGCCATCGCTCCATTCTACATCTCTTTCGTTAAACGCCTCGATCTCGGCATTCGTCTTCACCCTCGTCAGTTTCTCTTCTCTCCATCCCTTTTTGGATACCCCTTACCCTCACCTTTTGCGGTCTTCCTCTTCTTCTTCTTCCAGCACGTATCCATGAAAGTGTTCTCTTTCGTCATTTTCTCCCATTCGTTTGACATGCCCTAAGAATCCAAGATGTCTTTCTCCTATTGTACCCTTTGTACTTTAATGAGTCTGCGTCCTTTCTCTTATTTACTCCTTTCTTACCCGGTCAAGACCGAAATTTGTACATGATCTTCTCAAGTGGTCCATTTCTAAAGCTCTAAGTCTGTTACATGTCATTTGCCAATCAGCACCTGTATGAAATATTATTCCAAATTGTTCACAGAACGCGTATTTCATGACATCAACTGTAAAGGGATCAGATATATTACCCTGTTATGACACATGAAAGTTTGTGGCAGACCGGTTAAGGCGACCACTTGCGATAAGTTCGAGTCCCGGACCGGCACGAATTTCCATACGGCACAACTGAATGATACATCTACACCCAATGCAGCTTCTGTCATGAAATTCGCTTGCAGCGAATAGTTTGGAATAATAAATCAAACAGCTACTGAACATCAAATCATGCACAACTAAAATAAACTGAGACGAGGCATACGTCGACAGTGGTGGTATTATTCTCCCTGGCCGGAAATCAACTAATCTTGCGGGCTTAAAGGGTACACAAGACAACGATATAAGGAAGTGAACAAAAATGGTTCAAATGGCTCTGAGCACTATGGGACTTAACATCTGAGGTCATTAGTCCCCTAACTAACCTAAGGGAATTACATATATCCATGCCCGAGGCAGGATTCGAACCTGCGACCGTAGCAGTCGCTTAACAGACTTTGAACGAGGTAGTTGAAGTTAGTCCCATGGAAGGATCCACTTCGGAAATCGTTAGGGAATTCAGTATCCGGAGATCCACAGTGTCAAGAGGGTGCCGAGAATACCACGGACAACGCAATGCCGGCGGCCTTCACTTACCGACCGAGAACAGCGGCGTTTGCGTAGAGATGCCAGTGCAAACAGACAATCAATACGGCGTGAATTAACCACAGAAATCAATGTGGTACATACGATGAACGTATTGTTTTGGACAGTGCCGCAAAATTTGGCGTTAACGGTGTACGGTAGCAGACGACCGACTCGAGTGCCTTTGTTAACAGCACGACGTCTCCTGCAGCGCCTCTCCCAGGTGCGTAACGATACAGACTGGAACATAGATGACTGGCAAAACGTGGCGTGATCAGATGAGTACCGATTTCCAGTGACAAGAGCTAACAGTAGGAGTCACTTGTGAAACTGATGCCATGGAACCATGGATCCATGTTCCAAAAGAGGCATTGTGTAAGCTGATGGTGACTCCATAATAGTGTGAGCTGTGTTTACGTGTAATGGACTGGGTGCTGGCTACGGTCGACTACGTGGAAACCATTTGCAGACATTTAACGATGGAATTTTTACGAATGACAATGGGTCATATCAATGGACCACAATTGTTCGCGATAGATTAGTAGAACATTCAGGACAATTCCAGCGAATAATTTGGCCACCGATATGGCCAGAAATAAAATCCTTCAAATATTTATGGGACATTACATCCTGTATAATAACCTGCACCGGCAGCACTTCCGCAGTTGTGTATGACTATAGAGGCAGCATGTCTCCACATTTCTGCAGGCGACTTCCAACGATTAGTTGAGTCCATGCCACGTCGATTTTCTCCACTACCAGCCGGGAAAAAGGAGGTCCGGCACGATACTGGGAGGTATCCAATGACTTTTGTCGCCTCGGTGTATGGAGATTTGGATCTGGCCGGGAAACATGCAGGGGTACTCGAAATGGTTATGGTAGCCGCGGGAAATCTGGGCTCGGTTCCCGATTGGGCACAAATTTTCACATGTTACAACATCTACGCGTACGTATCATTGCACTTTTATAATGAAATATGTATTCAGCGAATAATTTGAAATAAGGCTCGAAGTTTCTTTTTATGTCTCTCTGTGATTTCCCCTCACTCAGTCCTACGACTTGTTTTTAATTCCACGATGCATCTGTATAATCGCATTTTAATCTTTAAACTCATTTTTGAGGACAAAACTACAGGATTTAATTTTTGGATAGGCGCCTCTCCTAAACTCTTTACACACTTTATTTGGTCATTCTTTAGTGTCCAAACTACTTTGCTCCTCTCCGCAACGTAGACATTTCGTCTACTCACAATTAAGTTTCGTATCTCACTTTTTGTATTTTTCCAACGATTTCCTAAGTATCTAAGATATATCCTCTTGCCGGCCGGTGTGGCCGTGCGGTCTAGGCGCTTTAGTCTGGAACCGCGTGACCGCTCCGGTCGCAGGTTCGAATCCTGCCTCGGGCATGGATGTGTGTGATATCCTTAGGTTAGTTAGGTTTAAGTAGTTCTAAGTTCTAGGGGACTGATGACCACAGATATTAAGTCCCATAGTGCTTAAAGCCATTTGAACCATTTTTATATCCTCTTCGTCGTTTGATGCAAGAAACTGATTATCAGCATATAAAAGTGTGTATGTACACTGGTTCCCTACTTCAGTCCACATGCTCATACACTTTCTCACACCGGAGATTCAGTGCCTTCTGTGCATACATCATTATGATTGGGAGAAGCAGACAACATCCTTTTTTCAGTCCTTTAATAGTTCTGAAAGCCTTTCTAGAATTCCATTCTGCCCACATATAGAGATTTTTTTGTAAAATCACGCTGACCACAGCACCTCGTACGGTTTCTTTAGTGCCACTATATGAAATGCTATCTCAAGATGTATGAAGACCATGCAACAGCTTGGATCATTTTCCAATCTCTTTCTCATGAACTGCCTTAGCTACACATGAGCTGTCTCCTAGAAAGTCACTTTATTCTTCTACTTCACTTATAATCTTCTCAATTCTCGTCTTCAAAATCCTCCCGTTGTTTAATGTGGTGTCACCGCCAGACACCACACTTGCTAGGTGGTAGCCTTTAAATTGGCCGCGGTCAGTTAGTATACGTCGCCACTATCAGTGATTGCAGACCGAGCGCCACCACACGGCAGGTCTAATCTAGAGAGACTCCATAGCACTCGCCCCAGTTGTACAGCCGACTTTGCTAGCGATGGTTCACTGACTACACACGATCTCATTTGCAGAGACGACAGTTTAGCATAGCCTTCAGCTACGTCATTTGCTACGACCTAGCAAGGCACCATATTCAGTTACTACGACTGTATTCTGAACAGATAATATTATGGATCATGTACCGTCAAGAGCGACGCTCATCATTACTGGACTGAAGTTAAGTATCAAACTAATTACGTCCGCTTTCTGAATTCTAATTACTTGTCATGTTCCAGATCTCAATTCAGTGTAGTTCTTCCCTCCTCACGCCAGCCTGCGTGAGCTAAAACGCGTGCATTTCAGCCTCCTCTAGTAACACGGTGTTGGCTCTTCTGCCAACACAACATTTAACGTAACAATAACAAGTTGTTTCTCCTCCTTCATAATCTTGTTTGCCTTCTTCCGTTAATTTCCGGGGTCGGCTTTGTTATTTGGGTTCCGTTAAGGTCAGTGATATTTAATGTTCGTATGCCTGTCCTGACACCCCCCCCCCCCCCCCCCCATCCCCCGGGACGGAATTTGTATATTCCATCTATATGCATCTATAGAAAAACACATGATCAAGTAAGAGAACTGTTTCTAAATGTTCCCGTAGCGTGTATTAGAAGAGGCACTTGAGTTGCTGAGAGCAGCCTCTTTGGTGCCTTTACATACCTGAAGTAAAACTGATCGTCATCTAACCCATCCTCAGTTTTCTTTTCCTTTGTTTTGTATATTATTCTTGTCAGCAACTTGGATGCATAAGCTATTAAGCTTATTCTGCGACGATTCTCGCACTTGTCAGCTCTTGCAGTCTTCGGAATTGTGTGGATGATGGTATACCGCAAGACTCATATAATCTACATTCCAAAGTGAATTTTATTCTTATTGCCACTTCCCCAATAACTTTAGAAATCCCCATGTAATGTTATCTATCTCTTCTGCTTTTTTTGATCTTAAGTCTTCCAAACCTCTTCTAAATTCTGATTCTAATACCTAATGCACTATATCTTCTAAATCGCCTCCTGTTTCTTCTTCTAACACATCAGACAAGTCTTCCTCCTCAAAGAGGCCTTCAGTGTACTCTTCCAACCTAGCCGCTCTCTCCACTGCATTTAACATTGGAATTCCTATTCAGCTCATAATGTTAGCATTCTTGCTTTAATTTCACCAAAGGCTGTTTTGACCTTTCTATATGCTGAGTCAGTCCTTCCGACAAACATTTCTTTTCGATTTACTCAAAATTTTCATGCAGCCATTTCGCCTTAGCTTCCCTGCACTTCCGATTTATTTATTCCTAAGAGACTTGTACTCCTGTATTCCTGAATTTCCTGAACATTTTTGTAATTTTTTTTCTTTCATCGATCAACTGAAGTATTGCTTCTGTTATCCAAGGCTTCTTCGCAGTTACCTTCTTTGTACCTATGTTTTTCTTTCCTACTTACATGATTGTCCTATTTAGCTTTTTAGATATGTCCATTTTTCTTTAGCTCTGCTACCTATTGGGCTATTCTTAATTCCTGTACCTTCAGTCTTAGACAACTTGAAGTGCATCTCGTCATTCCTTAGTACTTGTGTATCCCACTTCTTTGCGTATTGTTTCTTCCTGACTAATCTCTTAAACTTCAGTCTGTTCTTCGTCGCTACTACATTGTTTTCTGAGTCTGGGTGCGCCTTACAATCCAGTATCTAATTTCGGAATCTCTGTCCGACCGTGATGTAATCTAACGGAAACCTTCTCCCACCCAGCCTTTCCTAAGCATATCTCCTCCTCTTGTGATTCTTGAACAGAATATTGGCTATTACTAGCTGAAATTTATTACAGAACTCAATTAGCTTTTCTCCTCCTTAATTCCTTATTCCAAGCCCATATTCTCCTGTAACCCTTTCCTCTACTTCTTTCCCTACAACTGCATTCCACTTACACACAAACTATTAGATTTTAATCTCCCTTTACGTACTTAGGTACCCTTTTAACATTCTCATACGCTTTCTCTATCTCTTCATCTTCAGCTTGCGACATTGGCATGTATACCTGAACTATCATTGTCTGTGCTGGTTTTCTGTCTGCTCTGATGAGAATAACTCTATCACTGAACTGTTCCCAGTAACTCACTCTCTGCCCTACCTTCCTAATCATAACGAATCCTACTACCATTATACCATTTTCTGCTGCTGTTGATATTACCCGATACTCATTTGACCAGAAATCCCTTACCTTCTCTCCGGTCCTCTTCACTTACCCGCACTGTATCTAGACTGAACCTTAGCATTTCCCTTTTCATATTTTCTGGCTAGCGTGCCAGTTCAAACTTCTGACATTCCGCTTCGCAACTCGTAGAACGTTATACTCTCGTTGGTTATCAGTCTTTTTCTCATGGTCCCGTCCCCCTTGAAAGCCCCCCTCGGAGATCCGAATGGAGGGTCTATTCGGGATCAATTGAGAGGTCATCGTGACAATTTTTCAAATATATGCCACGTGTACTGTGGATATAGGTTATTTGTCTTTAATGTAATGGTTTCCATTGCCATCTGTATTCTCAAGCCTTTGATCATTGCTGATTCTTCCATCTTTGGTTTGGGGGAGGGGACGAAACGATGAGGTCATCGGTCCCATCGGATTAAGGAAGAATGGGGCAGAAGTCGGCTAAGCACTTTCAAAGGAACCATCGCGGCATTTGCCTAGAACGATTTAGGGAAATCACAGAAAACCTAGATTAGTATGACTGAATGTGGGTTTGAATCGTCGTCCTCCCGAATGCGAGTCCAGTGCTTCCGTGTTTAGGTGCAGATTCGCATCGCAAGAAATGGGTGTGCGCCGAAACTCCATCCGCTCCTAAGCCCTCTTTCACAAGGACGTTGGCAGAGGAGGGTGACTTCTTATGCTGGACGTCTTTGGCCACCATTGCTTATGATTTTTATTCAGAATTTAGGTGGTGCCGGTGTTTGCACTCGGGACCAAGGATGTTTTGATTGGTGACGAAAGAAGCTACATCTAGAGCACATGTATTAATAACTATTATTTACTGCAACAATTAAATTCGAAGGAGGTTTGGTAGTGGCGATTGGTGCCCCTCTGTCGATTTATAAAAGAGATGACCGAGTGACACAGAATTTACAGAAATGCCGCGGTTTATGAAGTCAAGTGCTAATTTAATTTCATTAGACTGGCCTGCAACGCTGTCCAAACCACTACTGAGGCAGTTCTCTGCAATTGCTGACTCGTTTGGTGTCTGTAACAGAATGCATCGAAAATGTTCGCTGCAGCAATCTGCTGCTGTCCTGGTGGAAGGAACTGTAGCTGTTGTTTAGGCCCCAGGCAAACGTGAACTGGGGATATTCAAACGGGAAATCAGTGGTCGAAAATGAATATTTCAATTCGTACGTATTCTTGATTGCCCCAGGGTTTTCGAGTGAAGCGTTTTTATACTGATTATGATTCACAACAAACAGCTGCCTGCCGCATTGTCTTTGATGACGCTATTTTAAAAGCACAATACACAATCATCTGCGGCTTGCCTACACTCTAAAAGAACTGACTGGCCGACATCTCATGTGTCGTGCATTATTTATTTATGTGCTACTTTCCTTTAGTGTGTTATCAAGCCACAAGAACAGACTAAATGTTGCACTTGTATTGGCGTGAATATAGCACACAATATTTTAATATACTTTCAAGTATATTAGTGTAAAGAAATATTATTGTGTTTAAGGGGGGATGTAAATATAGTATCTACATAAAAGAAAGAAAAAATAATAATTTTAAAAAGTTAGGCATTTTTCAGCTTATGCAACAGTTCCTTATTTCTTATTGTGTTACAGACCGTTGTGTCAAAGGCGTTCCTGTATTGGCTTGTAACATCTTGTCATATGTAACATTCCAAGATGATGTAGTTCGTGATGCTGATTGCTCAATATTCACAAGTGTCGGTGATGCGTTGTCGTATTTTCCGTAAATAGCCAGGATATGGACCATAACCCGACAAGCAGGTATAGCTTCTTTTATCGGAAACAAATACGACATTCTTGAACTTTCTTTGATGTTAGGAAGGAACTGTTAAGTTCTCCTTACTCTTTCCGCCCTGTCCCAGATTTCATGCCATTCTCTATCAATGCAAGTCCTCATTTTCTTATGTGGTGAGGGTCCTGTGCTCAGGATCTCTTTTACTTCATCATATTTGCCCTTTTTGGGCCAGTATTGCGCACCTCTCTTTCTGATGGCTGTATCTAAAGGTAGCAAGCCTAGTATTGCAAGCAGCACCCCAGTCGGTGTTGTTTTGTAGGTACATGTCAGGCGCAAGAGTACACTCCTCTGTGCTCACAGTAGAGCCTGGACTTTCCTCACCTTTCTGGCTCTATGAGCCCAAACGCTCTATCCGTAGCGATTCCGGTACGTTCGCATAGCCAGAAGATAACTTCTTTGGCAATTTTTGTTATTTAGTTCAGAATTTTAGTGCCTTACGTGTAAACAATTTCTACAACTCCATGCAAACTTTACTTTTCGTCGATTCTTCTACCAATGTGCCCACAAAATTTCTTTCTTTTCACAAGTTGCTAATTTATTCTGTTTGTGGGGTTTCTCGTTGTTGATAATTTTCATTTAGTTAAATATGAACTGGTTTGTGTGATGCTATCGCCAGTTTGTTTTCTACGCACCAGTTACTTAATCTTTCAAGAACTACACTACTATTTTCCTCTACTTTAGCCTTTCAGTTGGCAGATACTATAATTAGCAGGTCGTTTCCGTGGGCGATCCAACTTCTAGTGTTTGTTATACTCTGAAGCTGGTAATGGCTTTACGCCAACATCCCAGAACTCTGGTCCACAAACAGAACCCTGTGGGAAGCTTTCTACAGTTTTCTCTCTGGGACATTCTAATTGTATCTGGCTGTCTGTGCAATAATCAGACGTGTCGTATAGCAGGATTTAAAGCTGAAAAGCCAAACGAATGTATAGAGAAAAGCCTTGCAACAGGCAACGTCTTGACTGGGATAAAATAGTCGCCGCGGGAAGAAACGCACGAGGAACACGGCAGTTAGAGCCACATAGGAGTCTAAACAAGGTTACCGACAAATAACTGTTTGCACAATAGGATTTGAGGAGATGATACGGGAGAAGATTCGTCAATAATCACCTGCCAACTTGCCCGTGAGATGCATACTTTGAGGAATGGTGTGTGGGCAGTACTGGAAGAGTACATACTTCATTCCTGTCAAAAATATCGTGTGCAAGCAATGAAGGCAAATGATTATGAGCCAAGAGCTCAGTTTTGTGAGTTGATTATGTTGCAACGCATGTCTAGAGATTGTCTGTCGTGACAGTGAAGAATTGTTATGAACTTAAGATACTGTTACAAAGTGTAATTTATTTAACTCAATAAAATATTAAATAGTTATTTCTGACCATTAATTCGTTATTCTAAAGTACTCTACATAGAGTCTTCTACAATGTGGTTATTTTGGGACACCTCGTCTATTATAATCCTCAGCTATAGAGACAATTCGACCACAGCCTATATATATATATATATATAACTCATGTGTAATGGGAAATCGGTAGGTGTTTGATCTCTGAATAATCAAAAAACACACTTAACGCTGTGTCTCCCTAATATACGAGTGATCAAAGCTGAAATATTTTCTGTGAAGGGAAAAGCCGCTACAGTATTGAGAACCTTCATAACTTTTCCACCTTCAGAAACTGCATTGAAATGAGACTGCAAAACGGGTCTATTCTGTTGCTCATTGTAACCGCTCTCAATAATTTACCAGAGAAGCTTCCAGTGTCGGAGATAGCATGAATCCTGAACACCATCTCATGTTGTTCTGGATGATCGCAAGTGTTAGTACGGAGGTATGAGAGGCAGTCAAATGCCAAGCGAATATCCGCTAGAACGGGGCCATGGAATGGTTACATTCAAAAACAATCACCGCACGTGTTAAGACATTTATCCTACTGGGAGACGAGACAATTTCCTGTTTCGTACAACGCGGTCTACCGTGGATGAATAAACGATTGCAGCCAGTCTTGCACCTGGTCGTTTGAGTGAAACGGACGACCACCTAAATTGGAGCGAAATGCAGGAAGATCTGCAGTGAATAGGCACTTGGTGCAGGGAGTGGCAATTGACCCTTAACATAGACAAATGTAATGTATTGCGAATACATAAAAGAAGGATCCCTTATTGTATAATTATATGATAGCGGAACAAACACTGGTAGCAGTTACTTCTGTAAAATACCTAGGAGTGTGCGTGCGGAACGATTTGAAATGGAATGATCATATAAAATTAGTTGTTAGTAAGGCGGGTACCAGGTTGAGATTCATTGGGAGAGTCCTTAGGAAATGTAGCCCATCAACAAAGGAGGTGGCTTACAAAACACTCGTTCGACCTATACTTGAGTATTGCTCATCAGTGTGGAATCCGTACCAGATCGGGTTGACGAAGGAGATAGAGAAGATCCACAGAAGAGCGGCGCGTTTCATCACAGGGTTATTTGGTAACCGTGATAGCGTTACGGAGGTGTTTAACAAACTCAAGTGGCAGACTCTGCAAGAGAGGCGCTTTGCATCGCGGTGTAGCCTGCTGTCCAGGTTTATAGAGGGTGCGTTTCTAGACGAGGTGTCGAATATGTTGCTTCTCCCTACTTATACCTTCCGAGGAGATCACGAATGTAAAATTAGAGAGATTCGAGCGCGCACGGAGGCTTTCCGGCAGTCGTTCTTCCCGCGAACCATACGCGACTGGAACATGAAAGGGAGGTAATGACAGTGGCACGTAAAGTGCCCTCCGCCACACACCATTGCGTGGCTTGCGGAGTATAAATGTAGATGTAGATGTAACGTGGTGCCACCAAACCGAGCTTGAGGGCAAAAGGCAAAACCAGCAGTGCCAACATCCCACACCGGCGAACGGTCCAGACACTTGGATGATGTCGTCCAGGATACCGAGCAGCATACATGTCACACACCCGTTGAGCATTTTGATCACAATAGCCATACAGCAACACGATATCGACCTTTTCCGCAATTGGTAAACGGTCTATTTTAACACGGGTAATGTATCATGAAGCAAATACCGTCCGCACTGGCGGAATGTTACGTGATACCACGTACTTAAACGTATGTGACTATTACAGCGCTGTCTGTCACAAAGCGTAAAAAGTGGTCCAACTAAAACTATTTCTTTACGTACTACACGAATATGTAATAAAAAATGGGAGTTCCTATTTAAAAAAAAACGCAGCTCATATCCGCTTGACCTATGGCAGCGCCATCTAGCGGGCCAACCATAGCACCATCTGGCTTCCCCCTTCAAGCTAGACGAGTTTCGTTCTTTGTAGTTTTTTCGTTTGTGGCTTATTTCGTGAGATTTTTGGCCTGGTCACTATCAATGTACCTCACTGTATAGTGGCTTACGGAGTATATGTGTAAATGTAGACGCATGATGTGACTACTCCTACAGCAAGAAAAGTCTCGCTTATATTTTTTTCTCAAATACCTTACAAATTTTTAATTCAATAAATTTTAGAGTCATGAACCTCAACCCCACGGTGTGTAATATGTAGACAGTGGGTAACGATTACGCTATAAAAAAGATTACTTTTCTGTAAGACGCCATGTGTAAGACAAAGATGTGCAATCGGGAATCCCAAAGCGTAAAGCAGCGTTGTCAGACATTTAGAGAGAGACAGGAGTTTCTTACGCGTCGGAAAATATAGCGATTCTCATTACTTTGGAGAAGGTGTTACGGTATTATGACGTGAGGGTACGCATTGTATGGAGGAATTGTTTATATCGTTGCTTTTCAAGTCATACAGATTATCGGTATTGTAAATGTTGGGAAGAAATATGGAAACCAAGTTCAGGTAAAAACCCCTAAAGGTTACTGGTGGGAGCGCACATTTATGCTCTGTGAATGCATAATATCACCTCAAGTCAAAAAGTTGGCAATTCTAAGAGCAGAAAGCTGTCCAGAATTCGATGTATGCACTTAATAGTTAATTGCAGATATATAAGAGATGAAGAATAACTAAAAAGAATAGGTTAGGATAAACGTCTGTGGGACGCCCTTACCAGAAAGACGCAAAGTCTGGTTACTGGGGTATGTGCTACGAACTCCACGTATGGGAGATGTAATGCACTTTTGTGTTGTTTTTTGTTTTGTTTTTGCTACTCCCCCTCCTCCGCCCTTTATTTAGTTCCACCGCGCAAGAAATTCAGTTGTGTTTTATATGCGGACAGTAGACGAAGAGGAAAGGAAACGCACTATTATACAAAGCATCTTTTCGGCATATTTGATGCCCTAACAGAAGTAAATGATCGATGTATTGCCGTCTCTATCACCTATTGTTCCGTGACAGTTTGTTCTGGGGAGATTGCTCCAGAGGCGAGGAAATGAGGTAAGTCCGTTTTTTGCTGCTTATGTGTGATTTTTCTTATGTTTTACTTGGATATTGTATAAGAATGAACAACTCATTCGTTGACAGTACTGCATTTAAGTTTCCCTTTCACGTGGAGATAATTATTCCATCTGGTGCCCAAAATTATCAATGGCGTATTTGTCATAAAATCGCGAAATGGAGTAAGTCCTCGCAGGCGCTTTGGGATAAATCCTCGAAGCTCCAAAAAAATGAAGACCATTCCTCAATGACAATTCCCACAGAGTAAAAGATAACGTTCAACACATTTTGCACGAGATTATCTATCCTGAAAATATAATTTCGCTGTCTAAAATAAAGCTTTAGGCGAAATTTCCGGCAAAGCATTGAATCCGTGCTTCTAACGTCGACATCTAATCAAAAACAAATGGAAGAAAACTGCATGGGAAAAGAAAAGCTTGCTCTTGAGAAGGAAATACGTGCCAAAGAAAGAAAAGAGCGTACCAATGAAACAAAAATACGTAAGCTAGATTTCCTTGCATCAATGTTAGAATAGGAATTAAACAGATAACCCAGCCAGCTGATTATTCCCCAGATTCAGATTTCTTTGACATCATGACAGTAATTCCGATACACATATGGACTTTCTGCTTGGCGAAGACATATAAGGAGAAAAAGAAGAAGTAGAATAAGAAAAAACAAGAGCCTGAGATTGCAAGGAAGAATAAGGAGACCTTCCAAACTACATTATCTAGTAGATACCTAGATATCTTAGCCTCAGTAGCTGAAAGCTTACGGATTACCCTACTAATCGTTCTAAAGTGGTGAAGAAAGTATTATTTTTGAATAAGAATTTTTAAGCATTGTGTTCAAATTTACGATACGTTTTAGTTCAATATTATTTTGGAAAATTTTGCAGCTATACAACATGTTACAAAGGCTTATTTCAAGTGTTTTTATTAAGCAGCTATACATTTTTATTAATGCGTATCTGAAAAAGGGGCAAAAACGCGCTGTTTGTGGGGTAAAACCTGCAATTTTTGTTTTAGTTAAATTGTGAATTTCTCTGTAATTAATAATCAGATAGAGCTGGAATGTGGATGTGTTAGAAGTAACAACCCAATCTATCACTTCAATTTGAAACCACGGGAAAATGCAGCACTCACTGAGCACAACATTGGAAAAACCGTAAATTACAGGACTTTACATCCACCTAGCCTTCTGCTAGCTGGGTTTATGCCAAACACAGTCAGTCAACGAAGTCAGACATTGAGCTTGCCGCAAGGCAAAATACTTTATGTAGATTCTTTTTCTTAAAACTATAATGTTGAGTTATTCTAACAAATCTTAAATTTTACTTTAAGATATTATGTGCTATATTCGTATATGCCGATTCATGACCAACATCTGGCCTGTTCCTGCACCTCGACAACAGACTGAAAGAAAATAGCAAATAAATATATAATAAAATAAAACTTCCAACATGTACCTATCAACGTTTGACTATGCGATTAAGCATCTTAAATCATGACGCAGCAACCTTTCTGCCACTTCGTATTACTTACGAGGACTGTTGGTGAATATTCTGTGTGACAGTTATATACCATATACACGATGTGCGTGTTTTTTACTTTTAGCCTATCTCTGTCTATCCGAGGTGCAGGTCATCTGAGGATGGTAATACAGAATGAAACCAATCATGGCTTAATATATGCAGTTATAGTAACAGCTGTGTTGGTTTTTCTCAACACTCGCTGACGCAACAGTCATCTTAGTCACGTATAAAATGGCATACATTTTTGATACTTGTGGGGACTGAAATTTGCGACGGGAAGTGTTGTACAGACACCTCATAATAACCAGACGCACAAAGAATAAATCCCTGTGTTAGGGATTTCAGGAATTTCGTTAACTGGACCTATATTCCAGCCAGTAGGTGATGGTGAAAAGTGCAGAAACGGTGTGCTCCTCCAGTGTGCAGTGTGTTTCGCAGTTCTGAGGGACCAAAGCCCAGTCTGTGGTGGACTGTGTCTGCCAGCTCGCGGTTGTCACCCCTGAGTATCGAGCGCGCCGTGTCGCCGAGGTCCGCCAGAGTCCTTTGTGGCTCGGCGTGAAGTATCCGCCGGATTCCGGCGGTGGACCTCGCTGGCACTACAAAGCGCAGGAGAGGACTTTTATCCTCCGGTAATTAAAAGGCTCGCCGGGTGCGATCGAGGGCACCCCGAACCTTCTTTTTTTTCCCCCTTCTTTTTTCCCTCCTCTTTCCTCCAGTCGGTACGCATACCAGCTTCCCCCCTTATCCAATCTGCCGCCCACAATGGTTGCGAGGGTGGTCTGAGAGCACAACGCGCCCGTTTCGCCAACTGTCACCTCCCCCTCCTCCCCCCCCTCCCCACCCCTCTCCCGACAGCCACTTCTACAGCTGTAAATCGACGCATTCTGCACTCGAGCGTTCAGAAACTACAAAGGGAGGTCGCCAGGGAATCCTCAGATCGTTGCCTGAGAATGGAATGGCATGTCAGGGAGAACTAGATTGAGACGTGTGCTCTCTGCCGCGTCCAGACTTTCGTTCAGGGCTAGTCCCAAAGGAACTCAGTCTACTTGCTTCCTGACTTGTAGAAGTGGTGCTTTGCAGCTAGCGACAACTGATTTATCACCTTTAGATTTAAAGCACATAGCCATTGACAGTTAAATAATATCCGAACTTATATAGTCATTACCACTGGTAAATAATATGGTAATTGTTTGTATACTACTGGCAAATATCTTTGGCATGTATTATGAAAACAATATAAGGTAAGTTTAATTATCTGTAAAAACACCGCTCAAATTCACTAATACGCAAATTAGTGCACTACAGGAAACCATACTTTAAATGTCTTCTGTACTGCAAGATCCACATTAGTCTGGCAATAAATATGTAAAAATATTCTCTGTTGTCTAACTTAGGTAGATAAATAAAATTTCGCTTCCTTTAGATGATGATCAGATTGGCTTTAGGAAAGGTAAAGGCACAAGAGCGGCAACGTTCGACAATGCAAAATAGTGCAATATGTTCGATATCCTGAGATGAACAAGGGTAAGCTATAGGGAAAGAAGGGTAAAATACAGTATGTACAAGAACCAAGAAGAAACAATAAGAGTGAAAGATCAAAAATGAAGTACACGGAAAACGGAAACAGAAGAAAATCTATGCATTTGAGATGGGGTGGTAGAGTTAAAAATTATGTGGTCCAATAAAGTAAGAAATGAGGAGGTTCTACATAGAATCGGGAAGGAAAGGAATATATGGAAAACACTGACTAGAAGAAGGGGCAGGATCATAGCACTCTTGTTAAGACATCAGGGAATAACTTTCATGTACTAAAGGGAACTTTTGACGGTAAAAACTGTGGAGGAAGACTTAGATTTGGATAATCCAGCGAATAGCTCAGGACTTAGGTTGAAAGTGGTACTTTGACATGAATAGATTGGCACAGGAGAGGAATTCATGGTGGGCGCATCAAACCAGTCAGAAGACTGACGACTCAGGAAAAAGTCAATAAAATCACACATTGTTCAAAAAATGTTGAAATGTGTGTGAAATCTTATGGGCCTGATGACCTTAGATGGCTGCTAAGGTCATCAGTCCCTAAGCTTACACACTACTTAACCTAAATTATCCTAAGGACAAACACACACACCCATGCCCGAGGGAGGATTCGAACCTCCGCCGGGCCATCCGCACCGTCCATGACTGTAGCGCCTTAGACCGCTCGGCTGATACCGCGCGGCTCACACATTGTTAGTACATGCTTATAAATCCTTAATATTCGAAACAGCGACAGCTTTGTATCTGGCCTCGTAATAGGAAAAGCCTGTCTGCATATTGCAGGTGGATGACAGGAAGCTGTAATCGTTTGTCCGCTTTAATAGCGCAAAGTTTGAAAACTAACAGGCTTAAAGAGTCTTGTTACTCAGCCTAAAATTATTGGATCTCCTTCCAATAAGCCTATCAATTCTCATTACCAGCAGGGCTTCTTTTTAGAATATTGTGGAGCAAGTAATGATAACACCAGTTCGCTGTCTTGGGTAAAATATCCTCACCACCCAAGACTTGTCGAATAGCACGAATTTCATCGTTGGCATAGGCGTCTGTAATATCTAACACAGCTTCGAACTGAGAGAAGTTATCAGAAAAATTAAGCTGCCTGTGCGCTACAAATATACTAAGAATTTTACTAGGCTATGAAATATTGCGTGAAAACGATTCTAGTCTTTTCTTGTTCGTGTAATACTTAAACTTGCAGAAACAAGATATTAAAGAAAGGGGTGACAGGGCCTAGTAGAAACTGGGTCCTTGCCTGGTTTGGCCAAGGTTACATTTATGACTATTCTATACTACTCAGGTACAAGAGCGTTTTGGAATTAATAGTTAAGTAGCTCTATGAGTATCGTTTTCTCTATTAGTATCGTTTTAGTTATGCAAAGGAAATTAAGATTATCAACTACGTAGTAACATCTAATCTGAGGGACGTAGAAAGGCGGACTATCACAAGTAAAGAGTCAACTGGTATCAAACGTGGACCTTAATTTACGGAAGACGTTTTTAAGAATGTGCGTTTGGAGTACATCATTGTACGGCAGTGAGTCATGGGCAGTGAAAAGCCGCAGAATCGGTGAAAAAAGGAACATATGGATACGACTGGCAACAAGAAAAGGCAGAATGATAGGACATGTGCTAAGATATTAGGGAATACCCTCTGTGGTACTAGAGCGAGCTGTAGTCGGTAAAAGCTGTAGTGGAAAACAGAGATTGGTATTTACCAAATAATTGAGGGTGTAGGGTCCAAACGCTAATTTGACATGAAGCGGACGCAGCGAAAATGCTTATCTAATCCAGGGGGCACTGTGTCTTTCTTTTTTAAGCGTCTCATTGTTACTCACTAATTTGTCTAATTGTGAAGTAGAGTTTGGAAGTAACTGCTGCTGGTAATTTGGCTGTTAATTCATAGGACATTAGACTTAAGCTGGTGTTAATAAATCTGTGAATAACTCTGAGTGGTTTGATTTCATTTTGGACTGCTTAAACGTCCTATTGTATACGTAAAGACTGAGGGACAACACTTAAGCGCCGTTATCCGAGTCTTTAGAAGCGTCTGTACGCGAGTCTCTTCATTATTTTGGAATAAAAATAACTTCATTTCTATACATGTGGCAACTTAATTCTCGGTACAGTTATTCAATGCCCTCCGATATAAAAAAGACTGAGCCGCTGAGCGTGTTCATATCGACCACAGTTTACGTATTTTCCATATTTCATATTATATGTATGTGCTAATCGCCCTAGCGAGATGAATCAGTGAGGAGTTCATTAAGTTATTGCAGATTCTCAAAGACCGACACACATGTTTAAAATGTTTCTGTACTACATCCCACTTTAATCCCACTGGACTTGCCCTTTCCTCTTCTTATCTGGCTAGTTTAACGTATGAATAAGAGTGTATGAGTAAGATTTTTATGTATATTTTCGCAGGAGTAATTATCAAACCGGTTTCTGTTTGCGTTGGCCAGAAATTTTGTGTAAGTGGAGCAATAGGAAAGTCTGGTTCTCTGGTCACTTCAGTTGGAGGACAAAATCCGTTTCTCAGAGCCCGAGCTCGCCTCTGTTCCGTGGGAGGCGAGATGGGTAATGTCAGCTGCGTGTAAGAGTTCTCTTCAGCTCTAAGTTAATATTGTTTTTTCCTTAAATTTTTCAGATACAGTCAAAGTTAATGACCCCTTTTATTGTTTATAGTTGAGTACCGTGTGTGAGAAATATTGCTTTCTAGTTCGCGAGTGTTAAATGTTGTATACTTATAGCGAATTCTATGCAAACTCATTTCCCCGTTTAAAATTCCACACTTATTTTGTGCTCGGCTTTGTTCGTGAGAACGACGTGGTTGCGTTCTAATGAAAATGTCTATAGTGTCATAGCGTGAGTGGTCTTCCCCTATAGTCTACGTGAATTAACTGTGGTTCTTCTTTATGCTTTATTTCTTTTAGTAATGCATTTTAATAGTATTTTTTCTTTTATCCCACTAGTTCAAAATCAAGGTTCAGATGGCTCTAAGCACTATGGGACTTAACATCTGAGGTCATCAGTCCCCTAGACTTAGAACTACTTAAACCTAACTAGCCTAAGGACACACACACATCCATGCCAGAGGAAGGATGCGAACCTGCGAGCGTAGCAGCCGCGCGGTTCCGGACTGAAGCGCCTAGAACCTCTCGGTCGGCCAAAATCAAGGGAAGAGCCCCTCTCGCTAGCCACGTGTGCTGTGGTGATGACTTTTAGTTCTTTTCCTTCCTGTTAGTCTCCTAAGTGAGTGTGAATGTAACTGTTCATGATTAAACCATCCTCTGACCATTCCTAGCCTATAGATAATAAACCTTACAGGGAACTCCAAAGTAAAATTCTAGGTTTCAT
Organism: Schistocerca gregaria; assembly: GCF_023897955.1. Classification (NCBI taxonomy): domain Eukaryota; kingdom Metazoa; phylum Arthropoda; class Insecta; order Orthoptera; family Acrididae; genus Schistocerca; species Schistocerca gregaria. The sequence goes on along the minus strand of NC_064923.1, from coordinate 650,389,371 downwards.
TAACAAGCAAGGTAGTAGATCGCAGCGAACAGCAACTGTCATATTACCTACTAGACATGCTCAAGCGTCGAAATAAATGTACTGACTCAAATAAATGTTCTTTTTCCAGAATTAGTGTTCACGCTCTAACTGCTAAAATTTCACTCCATGCGTCATGCAAGACTGATTTAGGGTGAATCTTACTACATTCCTTAAACGCGAGAACTATACTGCTGGAATAGTTTACCATTCATGATTAATTGTAAAGATACGCCTCATAAAAGTTTACACTTCATATTCAAGTAATGGATACCTTTCAATCTAAAGCCCAATTTCTGTGAAAAAAATTCTTCTTTGTTTCTTGTATTAACAGTTCTGCTCTAGATAGTCTTTTCCCTCGTAATATTTTGAAGATGTAAATCCATTATGAATACCTTGATTGCAAGACATCTCCTAGCTATAACTTCAAGTAGCGAAAATTTTCTCATAAAACTTTCTACGACAGTACTTGAACCGAGTAAGCTTGGTATTACACGTGTCGGTAGACTTTATTTCACCGCATAATGTGCTTACGTATGTATAGTAAGTAGGTAAAACCAACGGAAGGTTATATTTTATAACAGGGAAGGTCGGCGCGTTACGTCATTGCCCATTAGGTGACCCCTTTTGCTTAGTCTTAGAGCCTATAGCACTCTTATTTACTTTTCGTTTCTTTGCTGTAGCCGAAGCTCCTTGAGATCAGCCCACTCAGGTTGTGTTCCGCCCACTGAGAGTGTGTTAATTTTTAGTCAAGGATGGAGCATGTGGGTTCCCAATCTGGAATTCTTGAAAGAGGGTTACATATCAGCACATTTGCCGTATGACCAAGAAAAAACATGAGAAAACTTTGGACGTTTCCAGAGAATTGGAGCTTTATTTATCTCTGGAACAATGTGTCCACGCCAAAAATATGGAATCCTAATGTATGTGTTGTGTACCAAGCGAATCCCGAGAGAAGCTGCCATCACGCAGGCGTAACGAGCGCCTGGCTTGGCTCGGTTCCAGGTAGCAGGATCGAGATGGCACTGTCAAACGCGGACCTCTTCCTGCGTCTGTGTCGCTTACTCCAGCGCATCGTAAATGTCTGCCGAAGCCGTGGACAGCTGTTACGGGAAGTGCTGGACTACATTGCTTCCACCTTGTACTGGCGGACCTGGCGACCCTTCGGTCGAGAAGCACCAAAGCACAACGTGCTCTCCAGCAGTAAGACAGGCCAGTTCAGCTTCTGCAGCTCACTCAGCATAGCACTCTGAAGACTGGACCATTATGAGTGTCTGTACCATTACCTTCAGACATATATCATAGACTGCCAAGTTACTTAGATTTCATTGTGTTAGGTTTAGGACATTAAATGCCAAACATCAAACTGTACCCACGTGAAGTACCATTTCGCAACATACCCGTAACAAATGTTATTTGTTCTGTTACGGTATGGCTACAGTTCTGTTACAGTACGTCCTGTCACAGCAACTGTTTGGTTAATAATTCTAGAGAGAAATGGCTACCTGTACGAAATAATAGTTGGAAATACTTTAGTGCTATTGTGAATGTTTGGGCTGAATTAATACTTGCGCTTACTGCATTCTTAATCGTATGTATGTATAAATACGTATCTGATCATAAATAAGAGAGTAAAATCAGTGAATTGCTTGTCATGTGCAATGTGTCTGATCTTTATCCACCATACTGGACAAAGTGTGCTATCGACTGTAGAGGGCGTTTTTCTTTCATGGTTAGAACCAAAAGGGATAACGTGAGGACAATGAAACAAGGAAATAGCACCAATAAGCATAGATCTGGAAACTAATAGTTTCCCCGATACAACGTATTAGTCTGAGTACGTGACCACCTTATAACAGATATCCCGAAGACGCAAACTACAGGTATGCATCTGAGGACACATTATAACAAGTGTTCCACATGACCTCCTTCATATGAAGCCAAGCTTCCAGCATCTTTCCTCATCGATGTCCATACACCCTCTAAAATCCCAGGCATGTTCCCAATGCATCCACAACCATCGACAACGCGTTCTCAGAACTCACAGACACTAACAAGAGCTTTTAATTATCTACACACACACACAAAAATCCAACCGATTCAAATAGGAGACCCGGAGGCTCATATTGGTGGTGAGTCACGACCGATTTAGTTGCTGTCGAAGATTCGTGCAAGGCGTTCGCGAACATCCACATGTAAGTGGGGCTGTGCAACATCATGCTTGTACAAAAATGCATCCTTTTGCGGTAAGGAACATCATCCAAATAGACGATTAATTTTTGCTGCAGAAAATGACAGTATACACGACCATTATGTAAGAAATGTGTTCCTGTAAACCGATCGCCAACGACGCCTGTCCAAGCTTCAACGGAAAATCTCCGCTGTTGCATCGTCTCAGTGGCAGCATGTGGATTCTCACAACCTCGAAAGAGTATGTTGCTGATTTGGGCAAGCCGGCAGCGGTGGCCGACCGGTTCTAGGCGTTTCAGTTCGGAACTGCGTGAATGCTACAGTCGCAGGTTAGAATCCTGCCTCGGGCATGGATGTGTGTGATGTCCTTAGGTTAGTTAGGTTAAGTAGTTCTAAGTTCTAGGGGACTGATGACCTCAGATGTTAAGTACTATAGTGCTGAGAGCCATTTGAACCATTCTTGGGAAAAGCATGCTTTGTCTGTAAATAACACATGCACGAGGTACAGTGAATCATACCCACACTCTGTATGGATCCATTGGCAGAAGATAACCTAGGGCTTGTGTACTTTGAAGATGACGTGTAATATCCGCCTTATGGTAGACGGCGAAACGCGTTCTGATTTAGCAGTCCTTCTCCTATTTTCGTCGTGGTGACACTGTCCTTTCTCTAGTTGCATGATGCATATTGGGCTTAAATGAACCAGTCTTGCGCAGTCGTTGATGGGACCTGGCGATATCACTGCTGCCTGTCTATCTTCTATGGGGATACGCCTCATGATACAATCGTGCTGCCCCCCGTGCATTGCCGTTGCTACGAGCGTACGTGAAGCTGGTGTCAGCCACTTCTTTAAAATGTGTCAGCTCTTTCAAGTGCTGTACGTGCTCACTGCTTGTGCTGTACAGTGTAGGAACTGTCCCCTTGAAACATAACACCGTGTTTATGCTGTAGCCTCGCTGCACGCATATTGCCGGCACGTCCCAAAGCCCGAGCTGTGATTGGTTGCTTCCAGGTCACACTTCGTTTCACATCAGTGGAGTTAACGTACTTAACTAACAGACAGCGATGTGCTGGCAGCGAAGTTGCAGCATAAACGTACTTTAGACATTAATAGTCTTGCAGTATTGGAATGACTGCTCTTGTGAGTAGCCGTATTGCGGAGACCAATACTTTCCAGACCAATGTTTATTAGGACTATTCACTTGTTTCATTGTACTCCCTGCTTTTGTTCGTACCTGTGATAGTCAAATGGCCTGTGGAAGACCGATTGCTGAATTTACAGTGAGAGTTGAAGGTATTACTGTTTCACGTTCCGTCTACGAGTAGGTCAAAAGAGACGGATGAATGAAACCATAGCCTTCTTCGCATTAAGCGATTTAGTGCAAATATGTGTGGACGGACGGAGATTTGAACCAGTACCCTCTTAAATGCGAGTACAATGCCTTTAACACTGCGCCATCTTGCTCTGGGTGCGATTTAACGAAACCACGGAGGGCTCCGCATGGGATTACCAGCTGGGTATTTTACCCTGGTCTCTTCGAATACGATGTCAGTGCTTTTACTACCATGCTAGCTTGCTCAGTATGTCTTTTCCGAAGTATGTAAGATTACGATAGTAAGTACGAAAGTTAATCAGAACAATGATAAGGAAAAGAATAGCTGTTGAAAACTGAGGTTCGGAAAGTTACAGAAAAACCCGGAGGTATTTGACACCCTAAGAATTAAAAAATAAAATAATTGCCTAGGGGAAGATGGAATAGATAGTTATGCTACGAATATGTAACCTATATTTCGCTGCAACAAAGAGGTGCTATCAAAACCGAGACGTGAAGGAACCAGTCTCTTTGACAACAATGGACGATGACTGTCCTAGAACAACCTATGATCTGCCAAAAGATACAGTTACACTGGGACAAGGGCTGAATGCACCACACTTACCAACAGCGCTCCGCAGACCAGATGGTCTCCCATCAGAGTGTTAGCCAAGCCCAGCAGCGCTGAACTTCGGTGATCTGATGGAAACCGGTTTTACCGCTGGAGCAAAGCAGTTGGCGGTCTGGGAGTATCACACGAATTATATTCTGTTCACCACGTACTATTAAAGTGCATTTTTTCTGAAATATGTAACGCTATTAAAACCACATCGAATTCATACTTTCCGCTTGACGGTAACGCCACGGTGGTTCCATGCTGCTCCCGTGCACGTACACGACGTACACGCGGACTCACCCTGATTCATAGCGATGAAGAGTAATCCGCGACAAAGCTGTAAGCGCGGCGCCACAGCCCAGCTGTTCTCAGCTGTGTGGCCGCGCAACTTGAAGTGTACCAAGGAAAGGCCAAGCCAGAACTGCAGTAGGCTTAAAATCTGTCTGCTCTGAATCATGGTAACAGAGAACCAGGTTGAATCGGCATTTCTAGGGTTTCGAGTATCTTTTGATTCATTACCCCATAGACACCTTCTAAGGGAAATAGGCCTACGTTTCTATGGAATATCTGTCCAGGCTGGCGACTGGATTGAAAATTTCCTTACAGGCAAAACTCAGCGTATCACCTATGGAGAAGCACCTACAGGTACTGGTGTGCGCTAGAAAAATGTAGTAGGACCGCTGGAATCACACGCTTCCGCAGTTGATGTCCGTATCTTTAAAGAAATTTTATACAGTCCAAATTGCCGAAATATCTACTACGATCTTAAGAAAGTGTCAGTCTGCAGCAAAAAACGGCTACTACCTTCGGATATATAGAAATACTAAATCGTGCCATCAACAAAAGGTAAAATTATTGAAAGAAGGTCAAGTCACTTCGCGAATGTTCGTTTAGTGAACGCGAAGACGCCAAGGAGAAGTGGCTTACACTGCAACAGATGCGTTGTTCATGAACATGTTGTTTATTGTTAAAATTCCAAGAGCGCACGTACCTAGAGGCGTCAATCAATGTATTTCATCGTGCTACACATATAGGATGGAAAGACGAAGTGAAATTACAAAGACTCACCATTCGCGAGTGAAACAGGAAAGAAGCTGTACAGAGTCCGCTCCAGTACACACCGTAGGATGGGTCCGTCGCTCGTGGTCTAGTGGCCAGCGTTGCTGCCTCTGGATCATGAGGTCACGGGTTCGATTCCCGGCCGGGTTGGAAATTTTCTCTACCAGGGGACTGGGTGTTTCTGTTGTCCTCATCCTTTCAACATCATCATCACCATCATTCGTGACAGTGGCTAAACTGGACTGTGTAACGAAACTGGATTGTGTAAAAATTAGGACTTTGAACGGACGTTGATGACCGCGCAGTTGAGCTCCCCACAAACCGCACGTCATCATCACCATAAGATGGTATGCGGAGGTTAGATGCAGATAAATGCAGGGGTAGCATCTCATTGATATCTTCAAGGACAGTCTCACAGAGTGGAATCTGTAAGTATTTCTGTACCCGCTACGGACAAAAGCCAGCCGCGGTGGTCTAGCGGTTCTAGGCGCACAGTCCGGAACCGCGCGACTGCTACGGTCGCAGGTTCGAATCCTGTCTCGGGCATGGATGTGTGTGATGTCCTTAGGTTAGTTAGGTTTAAGTAGATCTAAGTTCTAGGGGACTGTTGACCACAGATGTTAAGTCCCATAGTGCTCAGAGCCATACAGACAAAATCGTGAAGATAGCACTTTAAACTTATAAGCAAATAAGAATTACTCGTAAACTTTTGTAACTTTGGATGAAATGAAAAGAAACCTTTGTGTGTGGTACCATTTCTCGCAGAGTAGATGAAATGATGACGTGGGTCATGATGATCAGGTTGAAATAACACGTGCTGAGGTGCTTGCTCTGCCCGTACTGTGTGGAACCGTTACACAGGCGGCCATTTAGTCTGACTTCAGCCCATTCTGTGCCACAATGAATTATCCCAGGGATCGAAGTGTCAAATACACTGCCTCTCCAACCTCACAGCTGTCTCTGACCCCTCTTGTCATAAGATCATTGGGAGCAAATAAACATCGAATCGAGTAGTGCGATGTGTCGAATATCAAATTATGAACAGCTTTCCTAACTGACGGACGAACAAAAGGAGAATCGGACTGGGGACAAACGTGTCATTTATAAATGTCGAAGTTATGATGACGCTTGGCTGTCACTGCGTGTCTGACACTTGTAACCAGCAGACAGTGCAGTAACAGAGACATACAAATACTACAGAGTCCCGACAGAGACGGTGGCGTTACGTATTTACAAGCAACACATAGAGCGCGCTAAACAAACCCGCTGCAGGGGGACAGTACTGACAGATCGAGTGCATGCTGGCCCCGCGCTCTGGTCTGTTGGACAACCGCTGCCTGAGACGTCATCGTGCCAGCAGACAGGCGCCTACATTGGGCCGCTCGGGGCGAGTGATTGCGAGGGCCCCTGACAAGGAGCAGCGGAAGGTCAGCCCAGGAATGCGCCACGTCACGGCGTGACTCAGGCGAAGCCAGGTCAGGGCACTGGCGGTGTATCACGCTCACTCTCCGGCGTGACCCAGTCTGGAACACCTCGGACGGACCAGTTGGAAGGTCAAGCACTCAAACCCCAGTCTGGACATCATTATTTGCCCGTCTCTTCGTTTCTCCAGACCCTTTCCCTAGGACAGAATCGAGTAGGAATGACACCAGACACCGAAGTAGTTCAGCCACTTGCTTCTAGGATTATTAAAATTTGGTACAGCAGGTACGGAAGCTTAACAGAAGTGCTCGGGGATCTTCAACAGCAAACACTGCAAGAAAGATGTATTTTCTGCGAAATCCTGTTCAGTAAAATTAGAGGACTTATATACGAAGAACACTCTGCTATCATTATGCTGTCGCCAACGTGTATATTGCATAGGGCTCATGAGAAAAAGATAAGCGCTTAAGTCGTCCACCACTCGCTGAATACGCGAATGGAATAAGATACAAAGTCAATAATATTGACATCATATACCCTCTGTAACTCACGCCAGTAGCCCCGATCCTAACGCACGCCTGTGCTGTGATCCCCGGTACAGAGGTAACCTGGTTACAATCCTGGTGGTGGATGAAAATTTCACTGCTAGTATTTGACCGGCGAAGGAAACAAGTGGTGGGGTAAAGTGTCTGATCGTCAGGCTTTGCACCAGTGTCCTGAATTAAATTCCGAATATCCACACCGTGTCTCATAAAGTAGGAGTATGTGGCACTGTTGATCGTGGTCCGTCCATTGGCTGGGGACGTTGAGATCGGCGGCCCTCTTATGTTTTGCAAGATGAGTAGGCTGTGCGCGTCACCAGATTGGCCGTCTCCCTTTCCCTCACCCATAACAACAGAAACACAACACTGCACTGTACCAGCATTCGTCAGAATTATCCATACGGCACAGATACACACTTGGCACTTCACAGCTAAAATGGCTCTGAGCACTATGGGACTTAACATCTGAGGTCATCAGTCTCCTAGAATTTCGAACTACCTAACACTAAATAACCTAAAGAATTCACACATATCCATGCCCGAGGCAGGATTAGAACCTGCGACCGGAGCGGTAACGTGGTTCCAGACTGAAGCGCCTAGAACCGCTCGGCCACCCCAGCCAGCACTTCACAGCAGGTCGGAGGAAGGCAACGGAAAGCCACCTCCACTACGATCTTCGGTTAGCACTATCTTTGTTGAGTTTCTAACACTTGTCTACATTTCAGTGCTGGGTCTCTTGTGGAGATCTAAAACTTTTCTCCTGAAAACATATCGATCTAATTTCTCGTTAAATCTTGCACTTTTCAGGCGATTTCTAAATGCTTCAAAACGATTTACAATAAATTGATCCTTTCTACGTTCTCGAAAGAGTTTGTGTTGTCTCCCTCAGCTCTGTTCCGATGTAAGCCTTATATTCCCTTAATGATGATGAGTTTCTCTCTCACTCCATTCCGAGCCTACAGTTTCGACATTTTCATCAGATTGTGCTTTTCTGCTGCCTATATCTATTATTTCGTAGCAGTAAGTTTTCTCACCTGCCTCTTATTAGTTGTTTGGTAAGCTATCGATCGTAGACATCCTAAATTTAATGTTCCCTACGTCGTCAAAACAGAGAAGATCTCTACGAAGAGTAACAAAGGCTCATAAGTTAAATGGAACTATAAATTCTAGTGGAGTATTTTAATATGCATATAGAACACAAAGTAAAGTATGATTATTTAGTAGGAATCTTTGCATATGGTACCAGGAACCATCCATTTGCTGATTCTGAAGGATACATACTTGTCCTTAACATTCTCTTTCAGGGACCGATGACCTCGCTGTTTGCTCCCCGCCCCCAAATCAACCAACCAACATTTTCTTTCAGAAAAAATAGACAATTATTTGGCAAGAACCAAATGAAATTAAAAATCAAAATTACTGTATTCTGTCAACCGATAAATAAACTGAATGGGACTTGGGAAATGCAGCGTAAAAATAGAAATAGCACAAGAAAGAAAGAAACGCCTTACGCAGCAGGTCAGGATTATAAGAATTCATTTAGTGATTGCGAGAATTACTGGGAGTAATTAAATTCTTAGGAAATTAACATTATTTAGATATGGATAAAATGGTAACTACTTAAGAAGTTATGCAGACAGCTGCAGTGGTTGTTAGTAGGAAGAAAGCAAAAGAAATAAGAGCTGGGTAGGACAAAGCAGCTGTTAAATGGAAAACGGTAGTTATTAGCTAAAGATCCTAAAAACCTGTTCGAATATTCTGAAAACAAGAATACCTTTTGGAAATGACATCGAGTGGATATAAGAAGATCTAAAGAAAATTTGGAGAAAGACACTGTAAAAAATAATGAGCGTACTAGAAATGTAAACCAGAAGTTTACGTAGGATAGACACTACATTTATTCAGTTTAATTAGCAGATGTCCAATTAGCTGCAATAGCGAAGAAAACTGCACAAGTATTCGATTATTTCTTTAAATATTACCGAGGGAGGTCGCGCAGTGGTTAACACACTGGACTCGCATTCGGGAGGACGACGGTTGAATCCCACGTCCGGCCATCCTGATTCAGGTTTTTCGTGATTCCCCTAGATCACTTCAGGCAAATGCCGTGATGTTTCCTTCGAAAGTGCACGGCCGATTTCCTTCCCCATCCTTCCCTAATCCGAGCTTGTCGACGGGACGTTATACACTAATCTCCTCCTCCACTCCTCTTTAAATATTAGTATAGCTCAAGAAATTAGTCAGAAATACCGACAGTTAATAATATAAACTGAACCGTGTGCGCTTCGATACGAAATCAAAAGCATGATATAACCTCTTTACCTGTGCAGCTAAGCAGTCACCTCCTTCGCATCCCGCCAGGGGGCATGAGCGCTCTCTACTGCACCAACTTAAACGGCGATGCGCTTGGCCTCTCTCGCAGTCGCTATCAGCGGCAACTGCAGGATGGCAATCAAATGACAAGTTACGTCAGTCATGCAGGACATCGTCGCTATTAGTTGAATACCGCCCCGAGTGTGTGTGTGTGTGTGTGTGTGTGTGTGTGTGTGTGTGTGAGAGAGAGAGAGAGAGAGAGAGAGAGAGAGGGAGAGAGATTCTTGATTCTACCAGTTTACACACTCGAAAAACACTTTGCGCGGCTTTAGTGGAAGGTGGCCAGGGAACTTGATCTGCATTTTGGTGTCTACAGAATTCACGGGCAAAGTGGATTACTGAGCCGCAGTCATCGGCACTTAGTGACTTGTTTGGTAAGCATCTTAGTGTGTACACCATACGAAGAGTTTTTCGAAGTTGTCCTTTGTGTTGCACGGTTCTTTATACTTTGTGTTTAGGTTTGAGTTCATCCCCATTTTGTTTAGAGTTTAACGGTTACTGTTGGGTAACTGACATTACTAAAGTTTATTACAGGGCTTTAAAGTATTATCATTCGTGCTGGTTTTCTGTAATTTATTTTGTACTCGGGGTTAGTTTAGGTTCAGTTTTACTACCTGCCGTTTTAGTTCAAGCTGTGTGGTTGTTTGAATTTTATTTATACACTCTTTTGTAGAACCAGCATTAGTTATACCTCTTCTGTTAAGAGTTCAAACAATACTTCTTTGATTTACCTTAAGTATATATTTTAAATAGTTTGTAGCTGCTTATTGATTATTCTGAGCTGCTGTGCTTGTATGTGTTTATTTATGTGTTACCTAAATGTTTAGTGATGTTTGATGCATTGTTTTGGATACACGTTTATTGAAATATTTTCTGTGTGTTCTAGTAGTGCCTGAATTTATACTGCACTTTACTGATACCATTCTGAGACAGGTCTACGCACGGTCATGCTGTCAAGCGTAAACTGAAAATTTCTCGAATTTAAAATATTTAATATTTATTGCTCATTTTATTATTTTCATTTCTGGTTGTTAAATTTCACAAGTTCTTAACTAAACTTGTCTTTTCTGTGTGCAGAGTTATGTTTTTTGTGGATCGATACCTCATCATTCTCAGCCCCTCACTTGTTAAAGTTTTTGGAAAACATATTATGAAAGAACTATTGTGACAGTCTTTTCGTTGTGCCTATCTACACCTCAGCATCTCCGCTATATGATGAGTAGCAACTATCCTTTTCATAATGTTGTCTTTATTCCATCCTGTATAATCCGCTGTACACCTGATAACTTCCTTCTCTGCAATGCATGCAATACTTACCAAAATTCTTTTTAAGGAATTGCAGAAATTGTTTGGAACATTGTTCCAGGAAAACAACGATCTATTAATGTTATAACTTACTTAGTAAACACAGTCTCGGTCGCATTTAAGTTGATGTTTATTTTTAGATCAAGGGTTTCGATCTTCTAAATAGATTTTCATCAAATCTACTTTCTTTGATGACAGTAGGAATCGCTGGTGTGCTGCACGTTCGTCCGTGCTAGCGTAGAGACCACTGCTCCACAGAGAAAAACCTGTTGTATTTAGAGAGACAGTCTAGATTAACCAAATCACGTTTATTGGTGAACGGTTTCAGTACAAAAGCGGAACGTCTCTAGAAAGTTTTTGATTTGTGCTGAAGGAACCAAAGAGCAGAAACTGCAAAAACCTTAACAGGTGACAGCATCTGAAGGCTTCTGCAGTTCCTGCTCCATGGATCTATCTCCACACACCAAAAACGTTTGAAGATGATCCGCCTTTGGGCAAATTGCTCACCAATAAGTCTCATTTGGGTGATCTAGACTGTTTTTCTAAGTAGAATTGTGTTTCTTCTGTGTCTAACTGTAAACTCCCATACACTTCACATAATTTACTACCTGAAATCTTCTGTATGGAAGTAATTGCACCACTAAGTGGATTACGCCTGTAAGTATAGACTAATTTTTTGCTACCACGTGGCCATACTTCAACACCTGACCTACCATCCACTGGAAAATAAGCATTAATGGCTTACTCTCGCCACATTTACTTGGAGGTATTAACGAATCTGAAAACATACTACTCCTGATATTCACTGCTATAACTTTTAGTCTGAAAATTAAGTAAATACTGATGTTATGTTCTTCAGTGCTGTATCCTCAGTCACCAATAAAAAATCTGAACTTTCCACTTGTATATAAATCATAAAACAAATGTCAGAATATAAAATTGATATTAAAGAATTTGGTTAGGCAAAGGTAGATGCCTAAGCAGGACGTATCAATATTTCGAGTTTCAAAGCCTTCAGTTTTTACGCTGCTAAAATATCCTTTTAACAAGATACATTGCCCTAATGATATAAGATTATTTCTTTTGTAATCAAGGCCTCCTTTGACGTATTTGGTTTAGTTAATAGGTTCAGAACAGCTCAACAGCATTTACCGGCTATTGGTTTAGTCATTTTAACATAAAAAATCGAAAAATCCTTTTTAAAAGTCCAGGTTCCATCCACTTGTTACTTGGATTTCTCCTTCGTTTGTCCACATGGTACTGAAAATTTCTTTTACTCGTTCCTATTGCTAGAACTCAGCATGTAGTACATTATAGTTAACTATACACCGCGCTCTTTTCTTCTGGCACTTCTGAGGTATCAGCTGTTACATATGGTAATGTTTCAGGTGCAATGTGGTACGCCAAAGCTAGTGGGGCCGGAGTATTTATGTCGCTGAGGCTCTACTCTGGATTGCTCTATGGCGTCATACCTAATGACCGAATTGATTCTGCTCTTCCCGAGTCGTCAGCGGTTTTCTGTGCCACTACATTTGCTTAACGAGTTTGTTGTAGGATCTTTACTGCTTAGTCAGACTCCTGATAGACGTTGTTGCCCTCTACCTAGGGTCTCTTAGGTAATGTTACAGGAGTGACAAGGACGGTTCGGTCGCTTTGTTACAACCATTTTCTGCTGATTGCTGGCAGTCTTTCTCTTAAGAGCGTTGAGATGGCAGTCTTCCTGACCCGGTAGCAGCTGAGGTGATTGAGTAAGGCTAGCTGTTTGAACTTAGAAAAAAATTTACTTATTAATTTTGTCACGTAACAGTGCATACCAGAAGACATATAACTCCTTCCCCTCAACTATCGCCATTGTGATGCACTCCAGATCGAATATGCAACAAAAGGCAAAGAAAAAGTTTTGAGAGCTGTTAACAACAAACCACGATTCTCTGTCTCTAATAATTTCCAAGTTATAACGTTTTTAAAGAATATTTATTAGATTGATGTGGATCCATCGAAATCACGATTTCCAGCATTGTCTGTGATGAACAGTTCTCCACGTCAGTAAAAGTACTCAATTTAAAGTCTGTCTGATAAATATTTTCCGGGGCATCTTTACTTTACATCTACATCCATATTCCGCAAGCCACCTGACGGTGTGTGGCGGAGGGTACCTTGAGTACCTCTATCGGTTCTCCCTTCTATTCCAGTGTCGTACTGTTCGTGGAAAGAAGGATCGTCGGTATGCTTCTGTGTGGGCTCTAATCTCTCTGATTTTATCCTCATGGTCTCTTCGCGAGATATACGTAGGAGAGAGCAATACACTGCTTGACTCTTCGGTGAAGGTATGTTCTCGAAACTTTAACAAAAGCCCGTACCGAGCTACTGAGCGTCTCTCCTTCAGAGTCTTCCACTGGAGTTTATCTATCATTTCCGTAACACTTTCGCGATTACTAAATGATCCTGTAACGAAGCGCGCTGCTCTCCGTTGGATCTTCTCTATCTCTTCTATTAACCCTATCTGGTGCGGATCCCACACTGCCGAGCAGCATTCAAGCAGTGGTCGAACAAGCGTACTGTAACCTACTTCCTTTGTTTCCGGTTTGCACTTCCTTAGGATTCTTCCAATGAATCTCAGTCTGGCATTGCTTTACCAACGATCAACTTTATATGATCATTCCATTTTAAATCACTCCTAATGCCTACTCCCAGATAATTTATGGAATTAACTGCTTCTAGTTCCTGACCTGCTATTTTGTAGCTAATTGATAAGGGATCTATCTTTCTATGTATTCGCAGCACGCTACACTTGTCTACATTGAGATTCAATTGCCATTCCCTGCACCATGCGTCAATTCGCTGCAGATCCTCCTGAATTTCAGTACAATTTTCCATTGTTACAACCTCTTGATACACCACAGCATCATCTGCAAAAAGCCCCAGTGAACTTCCGATGTCATCCACAAGGTCATTTATGTATATTGTGAATAGCAAACGGTCCTATGACAGTCCCCTGCGGCACACCTGAAATCACTCTTACTGCGGAAGACTTCTCTCCATTGAGAATGACATGCTGCGCTCTGTTATCTAGGAACTCCTCAATCCAATCACACAATTGGTCTGATAGTACATATGCCCTTACTTTGTTAATTAAACGACTGTGGGGAACTGTATCGAACGCCTTGCGGATGTAAAGAAACACGGCATCTACCTGGGAACCATTGTCTATGGCCCTCTGCGTCTCGTGGACGAATAGCGCGAGCTGGGTTTCACACGACCGTCTTTTTCGAAACCCATGTTGATTCCTACAGAGTAGATTTCCAGTCTCCAGAAAAGTCATTATACTCGAACATAATACGTGTTCCAAAATTCTACAACTGATTGACGTTAGAGATATAGGTCTATAGTTCTGCACATCTGTTCGACGTCCCTTCTTGAAAACGGGGATGACCTGTGCCCTTTTCCAATCCTTTGGAACGCTACGCTCTTCTAGAGACCTACGGTACACCGCTGCAAGAAGGCGGCGAGTTCCTTCGCGTACTCTGTGTAAAATCGAGCTGGTATCCCATCAGGTCCAGCGGCCTTTCCTCTTTTGAGCGATTTCAATTGTTTCTCTATCGCTCTGTCGTCTATTCCGATATCTACCATTTTGTCATCTGTTTAACACTCTATAGGAGACAACGTTTAGATTTTACTATACTGCAGAAAAAATTACATTCGTTCATGAAAAGTGCTACACTAAAGACACATTATAGGCAAATACACTCCTGGGAATGGAAAAAAGAACACATTGACACCGGTGTGTCAGACCCACTATACTTGCTCCGGACACTGCGAGAGGGCTGTACAAGCAATAATCACACGCACGGCACAGCGGACACACCATGAACCGCGGTGTTGGCCGTCGAATGGCGCTAGCTGCGCAACATTTGTGCACCGCCGCCGTCAGTGTCAGCCAGTTTGCCGTGGCATACGGAGCTCCATCGCAGTCTTTAACACTGGTAGCATGCCGCGACAGGGTGGACGTGAACCGTATGTGCAGTTGACGGACTTTGAGCGAGGGCGTATAGTGGGCATGCGGGAGGCCGGGTGGACGTACCGCCGAATTGCTCAAGACGTGGGGCGTGAGGTCTCCACAGTACATCGATGTTGTCGCCAGTGGTCGGCGGAAAGTGCACGTGCCCGTCGACCTGGGACCGGACCGCAGCGACGCACGGATGCACGCCAAGACCGTAGGATCCTACGCAGTGCCGTAGGGGACCGCACCGCCACTTCCCAGCAAATTAGGGACACTGTTGCTCGTGGGGTATCGGCGAGAACCATTCGCAACCGTCTCCATGAAGCTGGGCTACGGTCCGCACACCGTTAGGCCGTCTTCCGCTCACGCCCCAACATCGTGCAGCACGCCTCCAGTGGTGTCACGACAGGCGTGAATGGAGGGACGAATGGAGACGTGTCGTCTTCAGCGATGAGAGTCGCTTCTGCTTTGTTGCCAATGATGGTCGTATGCGTGTTTGGCGCCGTGCAGGTGAGCGCCACAATCACGACTGCATACGACCGAGGCACACAGGGCCAACACCCGGCATCATGGTGTGGGGAGCGATCTCCTACACTGGCCGTTCACCTCTGGGGATTGTCGAGGGGACACTGAATAGTGCACGGTACATCCAAACCGTCATCGAACCCATCGTTCTACCATTCCTAGACCGGCAAGGGAACTTGCTGTTCCAACAGGACAATGCACGTCTGTATGTATTCCGTGTCACCCAACGTGCTCTAGAAGGTGTAAGTCAACTACCCTGGCCAGCAAGATCTCCGGATCTGTCCCCCATTGAGCATGTTTGGGACTGGATGAAGCGTCGTTTGCCGGCCGCGGTGGTCTCGCGGTTCTAGGCGCGCAGTCCGGAACCGTGTGACTGCTACGGTCGCAGGTTCGAATCCTGCCTCGGGCATGGATGTGTGTGATGTCCTTAGGTTAGTTAGGTTTAAGTAGTTCTAAGTTCTAGGGGACTAATAACCACAGCAGTTGAGTCCCATAGTGCTCAGAGCCATTTGAACCATTTTTTTGAAGCGTCGTCTCACGCAGTCTGCACGTCCAGCACGAATGCTGGTCCAACTGAGGCGCCAGGTGGAAATGGCATGGCAAGCCGTTCCACAGGACTACATCCAGCATCTCTACGATCGTCTCCATGGGAGAGTAGCAGCCTGCATTGCTGCGAAAGGTGGATATACACTGTACTAGTGCCGACATTGTGCATGCTCTGTTGCCTGTGTCTATGTGCCTGTGGTTCTGTCAGTGTGATCATGTGATGTATCTGACCCCAGGAATGTGTCAATAAAGTTTCCCCTTCCTGGGACAATGAATTCACGGTGTTCTTATTTCAATTTCCAGGAGTGTAGATTTTAACTGCGAGCGTCAAGTTCTTTACAGAAGATGAGATACCAAGGGGCACACAGAGGTGTGGACAGATGGCAGCAGGCAGAGAGCTGCCTCCCTGGAGCCTCTCCCCAGGGGTGGAGCGACGCTAACGAGACGCACGCGGTCAGCCGCCGTGACGGCCACACAGCCAGACCCTCTGGCTTGTCGGGCCAGGGGGCGCATTCTCCAGCGCCACGCGCGTTCCGCTGCCCAAACGTTCGACTCTCGCCTTAGTCACCCATTCGCCACGCTCTTAAAATCACGGCCAGAACTGACAAACACCCCCTGACGCTCAATTCTCCTACTCTCTCAAGCAGCACGAGGTGCGTTTCCCATTTACCACCTACTGAATCTTTTAGCCACACACACAGAGGACTAATACTGGAGTAAAAGAGGATGAGATGGCTGTTTACAACAAACTTATAATCTGTATATCAAATGTAAGGTGGCTATAATTTCGCACCTTACAAGATCTCATCCACATAATTTGCCGTGATCTACAAAAACAATTACTTATCATATGATTGGTTGTACATCGTATATATGAATATATAAAGGAGACTGACATTGTCACGTACGACTTGTGAACAATTGTTAACGCTTATTGCACGAAAGATGACGAAGTATCTATTATAAAAACGGCGTAATGAATGATTGCCTATAGTAGTAGAGGTTGGAACACCAGAGCAGATGAAACGGCAGGCAGAACTCAAGCTCTGGGTTGAAGGCCCGCGCAGGTGTTGGTCCTGATTAAACAGAGAAAGTTGCTAGACAAACGTCGTGGCACCTGAGCTCTGTAGCAAAATAGGACGACGGCAGGCCTCTATTGTAGTAGCGGCCGGAAGGATAACCGGATAATACTTTCGAACGCTGAAAATCTTGGACAAAGGTGAGAGGAACGAGGAAGTGTTACCTCGGAAACCACGTAGGCTGGGCTATTTCTAAGGATTTTTACTCGGAAGCATACCATTGTACGAGTATAGGTTTTTCCTCGCAAACTTCCCTCGCTGGACGACAAAAGTCTAAAAATATGGTTGCTCGGCGTTAGGAAGAATCTGTAGAGAGGGAGAATATTCCATGGTTTCGGGAATATGACTCGTTTTCCGAATTACGATGGTGGGCAGCCAAGCCTTGCTGGGAAGCCAGCGCTGGAGAGACGAGGTCATCCGTTGTGAGCGCCTGTGTGTGGCGGTCGCTCGATATCAGCTTTTGTTGGTACAGACGGACTTTCTGTCTTTGAATTTATAGTTAGAACAGTTAGGAACTGTACTGTTGAAAGCCTGTAAGAATCAGGACTTCAACCCCTGGTTGGAAGTCGTCGTTGAGTACGCAGCGTTCAGCAATTGAGATCACTTTCTCTGCCTATACCTACGTTGAGCGTTATCTGAACTCCGTCCTTGTGGTTGGGAGTTCGCTTTTCTCGTCTGTAGAACACAGAGAGGAGAAAACAGTATTAGAGTATATTAGTCTGAGGACCGTCTTCTGTCGTCCTAGTGTTTGAAAGAATTTATTTGCGGCTGGAGTTCTTCCATCGTCGCAGAAGAGTACGAGAACCATCACTTCGACGCACCGGACGCAGTACATACGGTGATATTGCAAATTGCTTCGGCTTATTAAGGCTACAAAAGCTAAACAGCTATGATCACATTAGTTCATTTCCACTGAGGTTCCACACCGCCGTACATCATCTTTGAAAGTAGTGTCTTCTAATGTTTGGTACGTAGATTATGTCATTTCACGTTATTGATATTAGACCGCGCAGTCATAATTAGGGGCACAGTTGGACAATTGATCAGTAATTTGCTTAGGAAATGTAAACTTTGTAATATAAAGTTTTCTTTAAATCTACAAATAAATATACAAACAGGAACAATGTTTATCATTTAGTAGGATTAGTGCCTTCATCATTCATTCATGTTTAGACTGTAATTCATAATTTTTAAGAGATCCTAAGATCTGCTTCAAAATGGTTCAAATGGCTCTAAGCACCATGGGACTTAACATCTGAGGTCATCAGCCCCCTAGATGTAGAACTACGCTAACCTAACTAACCTAAGAACATCACACACACCTATCTATGCCCGAGGCAGGATTCGAACCTGCGACCCTATCAGCCACCTGGTTCCGGACTGAAGCGTCTAGAACCGCTCTGCCACAGCGGCCGGCAGATCTGCTTCATGGGGTAGTCAGACAGGGTCAAATCTTCATTTTAGCGTTTATTATTTTCTGTTGCGCACATTCATTTATCATCCGCCTGGTGGCGCATCCTGGACAAATTAAAAATTTGATATTTAAAACCCAAAGATAAGCCACATTTAACAGAAACTAGTATTACTCTTTTTCTCATTCTTTTCCTTTTTTTCGACAAGGCGATCTTTTCCGCCGTTTACAAACTCTAGAAACTCAACGTATTGATCGAAGAGAGAATACGGAACGAAAAAGGTCGAATGAACTAATGTGCCGAAAAGCATGATTTCCGTGGTAGAGACCATTTATTCAATCATCCATTATTACAGAGACTGCGGTCTAATGCGCGCTGTACATTGCAGCCACAGTTACAGTATGTGTTGAAAATGGTTTCCATGTGCCTCAACGCATGTGTGTACGCGGCGTAGCATGTTCTGTCTCACACGTCCACATCGGTCAGGCTGCATCCGAACAGTGTCAAAGGCCGCATGAATACGCTGCTCCAGTGTCTCCACATGTGAAATGGGCTCTGCATACACGATTATTTTGGGGTGGTCCATAACCAGAAATCGCACGACTTGAGATCCGGTCATTTGCCATGCAGCTGGACCACCTCGTCGGTTCCATCGATCAGGGAAGACGCGATTGGGATGCGTCCGCACGTTAACGGCGAAGTGGGTGGAGCACCATTATGTAGCAGCCACAAAACACTTCGAATCATCTGTGGCACTTCTTCCAGCAGGGGAGGAAAAGTCACCCACAAGAAACGCCGGTAGTTCTGGTCTGTCGGGCGACAATTATTCCAGCTGCACCGATGCTAATGATTCGCTGTCATCTTACGGGGTGTTCTGCATACTGTCCCACAAATGACTGTTATGAAATTTGAAGACACCACTCCGCGTGAAGGGGGCCGCATCTGTGAATATGATGGATGACGCAAATCCCGGAATCGTAGTTGCCTGGTGAAGAAACCAGGTACAAAACTGCTTCCGATGTGGAAAGTCCGTCGCTTGTAAGCCCTGCACACTCTGTAAGTGAGAAGGGCAGTACAGTTGTCATGGAGAATGTTCCACACGGCCGTCTGGCTTCCCCTGTACTGGCGGGCAACTTGCATGGTACTGGCACGGAGGTCGCCTTACACAGTGTTCATCACATTTTCCTCCAGGTCTGGTGTCCGAACATTGCGGGTATGACCTTCATGATTTCCTGCTTCCTGAAACGACCCTGTCTCAGGCAAACAGAGAAACACTGTTGCAAACATAGAATCTTGTGGTTGTTGTCGGCGTGGATAGATCTCCTGATACAACCTTGCTACCCACCGCCCGTTGCCATTTGCTTTTCCCTAAGTAAACACAACGTCGCCAAGTTCTGGATTCGAATACGGTTCAAATGGCTCTGAGCACTATGGGACTCAACTTCTGAGGTCCTCAGTCCACTAGAACTTAGAACTACTTAAACCTAACTAACTCAAGGACATCACACACATCCATGCCCGAGACAGGACCTGCGACCGTAGCAGCACCGCGGTTCCAGACTGAAGCGCCTAGAACCGCTCGGCCACAACGGACGGCTTTCTAGTACGGAAACATCGTGTACAACGCTGTATCACATCCACCGCAACGTGAGTCAGCAAGACAAGTGAATCTGACACAACATTATCAGTGACTATCGCAGGAGAGGGCGCTAGAGCATGGCGTATGAGAAACAGTACCACCGTCAAGGAGGAAACCATGCATACTGGAACTGTGGCTGCATTGTACAGCGCGTATTAGACAGCAGCCTCTGTAACAAAATATGGTTGAATAAATGGTCTCTAGCATGGAAGCCTTGCATTTCCGGACGTAAGTTGATTAAACCTTTTTGTTCCGTATCGTGTCATCGATCAAGCTGTAAAGTTTGTACACGGCGGAAAAATTCGCCCCTTTTATGCTTTTAAACATTGACTCCTTTTACCGAAGTTGTTGATGTCAGTGATTTTCCCATGTGTCTCTGCTCTGCTAATGTATTTGTATTTTGTCCAACAACAATTTACTAAACATAACATTTTTGGGGTTGTGGAGGTTTCAAAAGTTTTTTTGAGTAAGTAAAATTTGACAGTTAGGGTTCAAAACTAAATTTTAGGCGTAGCAAGGGTGAATGAATTTGCATTAAAATATTTGAAATAACGAGAGCTAAACACCTTGATTAAACTTTTCAGGGCTACACATACTCATTCTTCCAAAATGTGCTATGCTGAGGTTGTATGAAGTGGCAAAATTTTGCTCATTAACGACCGTTTCAGAAGCAGGCGAATTGTGAGGAGCTGCAAGAGGAGGCTGAGCCGGCAGGCTGTACCTCGCAGGGGATTGCCCGATCCGGGCATCCGACATCTGCTGGGGCACGCAGGGGCCACAACGCGCTGGTCTGATCAGCGCGCAGCCCAGAAAATTGCAGAACTTGACGATTACCAGGGTCAGTGAACACTAGCCACTGGAGTGGCAATCCATTTGTTGCAAGATTCAAAGTGAGTGGTGACTGAACCATTTTCAGTGGAAATGTACAAACTGATCACATCCCAAGACAATTCATTTTTGTAAATGGTCACACAACTTTACTTTAGCAACAACACTGAATGCAAATGATACTTCACACAAACTTTTCTATACAAAAAGCGGCAGTACCCATCATTAAATAATGTAACATAACAGTCTCTAATTTTTAGCAACTAGAATCTTTTAGTGTAACCCCTTTAGTTTTGTCTTTTTTCAATCAAATTGATATCCTGAACTTTTACTCGCTCAAAACACCATTCTTGTTATGGTCAGAATATCCCAATGTGGGGGAAAATTAGTTTTTAATTCTAATGAAGAAATGTAGATGTTAAATCGATTGTTTTGGATATTTTTTCGTGTTGAACATTTAATCCTTTTACGTCAGATAAAAATTTTGTTTCATACGTCAAGATGATTCTCAATGTAGCAAGAATGCATTCTAACCGAGGCAAAGACTTAATTTCCTATAAAGATTCACATGAAAGAAAGAAATGTACTGTTTTTTTAATTTCTTCCTAATCAAAATAGTCTATATAAGAATTTGAGGTACCATACTCATTCTCATGTTATGTTTTAAATTATGAAACAGTCAGGTGATGTTATCCTTTCCTTCTCTTCTTGTCCTTATGGAAGACGGTTACAAGTCATTTTCCGTTTCGGTGATAATTTGAGTTAGTTGAGTTCGAAGATGGCCAACCCTTCTGGCGAATGAGTTTTGCAATCTTGGGAGTTCTGTTCTGCACATTTTCTGAGATGGATGAAAGGGTGACGTGGTGTTACTGTCAGAAAGTGCTACGCGATATTAATTCATTTTCTGTCGCTATTTTGGGGTTATTTTAGTGAGAGTACTGTAGCTGTGTTCTTGGAAAGATAGCGTTGTTGCCTCCACACTACAGTGGAATGATGCCAGAAACGTCCAGATGGCTTCATTTGTCAGCAGAAGGCAATCTGTATGATTAATGAATGCCACGGGTGCCCTGCAGCCCCAGAGAATAACTGAGCGTGACATTTTTGCCTTCTGTTTGAACACCAGACAGCAAGACATGGCTGCACCATCCTACTAGCTGCAATTTCCCTAAAAATTTCTGTCAGCCAATAGAATTGTATCGCTCTAGGAGGATAAGGCTGGCCAGTAATGAAGACACTGCTCTGGCCCAGTTCCCACTGCCTACTGCCAATCTGCAGTATTTAAAAAGTTGCATCTTGTATGCTAAAGGAGGGAACTGTGCCTACATTCGCCTGCTTTTTCACGCCTTTGGCAACAATTATTGTCCGTCACATTGACAAGAGCTTGGAGTTATGCCCTCCATGTAGAGACTTTCGAAATAGGGAGCTGGGAAAAAGCAAATAATTCAGAGCGAATTCAGTGGTTAGATACGGTTAGAATGGTAATTTTGGAGAGAATGCGCCTTAGCTGCCATCTGGCGCTGTTCGGCACAATTTGCTATTCTTGAGAAAACGTAAGCTCACAATCTGCGGTAGTGCAATCCAGATGCTGAGCACCTCGCTCATTTGTGTGTTTCTAATATACAAATTGTGCTGTGAACTGTAAGATGTAATTTTGGATTCCTTGACTTTGAATTCGTAAGCTGCATGAATAAAGATTTTGGTGCTTTATTCCTCATGCGTCTTCCACGTAAATTGTGGTACCTTGCGCACTGCTAGCACCATTTATGGTCGGTTTAAATAAATATTCAGAAGACTTTGCTCTCTGTCAGTTTCTTGAAGCATAGACAGCAAATAAACTTCGGTTATATTGTACACAAACTTAACTCGTTTTCTGAGATCCCTAAGCTTGTCCTACAGCTAAATGATAAATAACTTCCACGCGGGATACAAAAGATACCATTGTTCTTTCTAGAACAGTTACTATCTTCATATATATAGTTAAAGGCTACCGAGCCATTGACCTTCGTCTGTGTGAATGCGCACAGACTGCCCAAACTCTTACGGCAATCGCCAAAGCGTGCGCGAGTAATGAGTGATTGGGCAAATGTTCTATAAGGTACATTACATATGTAGAATTGTGGACAGTTGGGAATGTAAGTCTCACGGGAAGCGTGGTAGGGATAAGTCGCTGCAGTCGCGATATTCATCTGTGTCCTCGGTGGCTCAGATGGATAGAGCGTCTGCAGGAGATCCCGGGCTCGAGTCCCGGTAGGGGCACACATTTTCAGCTGTCCACATCGAGGTATATCAACAACACCTGTCGGCAGCTGAGGGTTTCCGTTAGTTATCATTTATGCCACGGAAAAGCTGCACGGTCATCAACAGTATTCTGTTCTTTCGAGAACAGTTACTGTCTTCATATATATTGTCCTACAACTATTCATGGTTAGGCGATCCATTAAAAATACGTGTAACCTATAGTACTGTACAACTAAGTGGTTAACTCCACTGTTACAGATCTGTATTTGTGCATAGTGGGCAGGTACGAGGAGAATTTATTTATAAATTTGTGAAAGCAACGAGCATTGCACTCGCTCGTACGATAGCAGTGCGATTTCTGTTGTACCAATTACTGCATGACTACAACCAGCATTGCGCTTGCTCATCTTGTATGGTTTCGTTTCTTTGTTAACTAGAGAGAGTTGAGTCCACTTCCAGAAATGATTTCACCTCCCCTAGAAGTATAAGTTGGCCATGAGCTGACCCAATTTAACCATCATACTGTAGTGGCGTAAAGTCTATAAAGCACGGTTGTAATTTGTTCAAGATGGTTGACCCTCCCTCCGCCTCTGCCCCTAGCCCTCTGGTGTAGATGTGGCAATCTCACACTAATGATGTAAAGGGTTTCCCCCTTCCCCCACCTCCCTTTCCCCCTTGCGCCGCCTCCATTTCTCCCACCACTCCCCTTTCCTCCACCGCTGTTCTGCTTCCCGTCCCTCCCCCTCCTTCCACATGGGAATGGACGAGGAATATCACTCAATCTATCATGATCTGTTGGGAGTTTATTTTCTTTATTTTGGGTGTAATCCTGTTAGAAATTGACGGGAAAAGCCCCTCATTCTCTGGTGTTTATTTAATTTTGGTAGGTGCAAGTGTTGCAAAATACCGAAAAAATTATCGAACTGTCAAAACGTAATTAAACACGCAAACAGATCGCTCTTCTCTGACTGAGCGTGCAGTACTGCCACGAAATTGGAGTTAACACCAACATAAAACTCTCACCACGTGTAATTACACTGCTACAGATCACGCTAAACAAATCTTGAAAAACAGAGGTATTTTCGCTGGTAAGTTACGTATCGTCAAAATCGGTAGTTAAAAACATTGTCACAGGTACGTAAGACACTCACCGCATGTTCTCATACTGCTGCAGATCACACTTGTGTCTTGGTCTAATTGCACTGCTACAGGTTGGAGGGAATAATACACCACAATAAACTATGTCTATAAAGATCCAAAGAGATCGCTGAAAATCATCTAAACACCCCAAAAAGTGGGAAAAAATCATGGTCTATCTCATGCCGCGGACAGGGTGTATAACAAATGAACCATGCGCTAGAAAGCGGCGCGCCCTCTAACAGCTTAACACCAGCGGCCAGCGACTGAGCCTCTGTCAGGGTCAGTCTAGTTTTGTGTGCTTCTACCACAGGGAACTCCACCCAACGCTGCCTACTTGCCTGCAACCCCTGATAATTCCACTAAAATCGAGGCCCCATTAGCCCTGGGTCAGTCAAACGAAGTACCCCTGGTGGCTTCTTTGATGTTAGAACGGGGGAAAAATACCGATCTGCCGTCTGTCTCACCATCTAGGAACACCTGGGCACTTAACAATATGCTTTAAAAGTTCTGTATGTGTGCCATCCTTGTGAACAACATTGGTCTCAGAGTTTACGTGCCACCTTTTTTACATCTGGCAAAAGGTTCTTCTGGAATGCAGACCTTGTGAACATTACCTCTCCCAGTGGATTTAAAACTGTTTTGACGTCGCCAACGAGGAATGCTGCGTTTCCTGACTTCACACAAAAGTGATTGCTTCAGAGGTATCCTTGCAACTTGGATATTGTGAACAATACCTGTCCCAGGGGTTTGTACCTATTTGTAGCTGGCAACCATTTCTTTCCCGCGAGGACTGGTGAATCCTGACAAAGTAATTTCCTGTTTCCGCTCCTGTGTTCTGTCTGTGGGTTGTCCGTAAGGATGTGAACAATATCCGTTCCAGGCAATTTGCATCCGTTTTTATGTAGCCAACATCCAGTTTTCTGGTAAAGAGTGGCGAATGCTAACAGAGGCATTCCCCATCTCCCTACCAGCGTTCTGTATGTGGGTGGTCCTGAAGGATATGAACAATACCCAATGTGTCTGAACCTGCAAGCCCAGCTTTTCCTCCTAGTATTGGCGCTCCTACTAGTTCCAGCCAAAATAATGCACAGGGCTTGAGCTTACACAAACCATATCCCCTCCACAATCATCTTCGTTCTGCTCTAGTCTCTGACTACATTCAGTTGTCGTCACTGGTGCACCCTTCCACTACTTTTGTCGATTTACTATGATACATTTGCCCCATACCATTCGGCATCTTTAAGCAATATTGGAACATCAGTGGCAATGGGAAACATCTGAGACAGTACTTGGGGGAATTGTCATGTAAGCATATATTTAACATAGCAAGTGCTTGTGTGTTTTGCTCTGAGTCTTCAGGTTTCGATGTATATCTTCTTTCGTTGTGAGTGTTCAGATTCCGTTAAAAAGAATTTATTAGTAAGTGTTTGCCATGCCAGTGTGCTCAGATTTCGCTAAAATGAATTTAGTACCAAGTATTCGTCAAATCAGTGTGAGCTGGTTATTTCACATCAAGAGTTTGTCACTTCAGTAACATATTTTCATTAGAAGATAATTTCGTTGTTATTACATCCATCATTCATGAAATATTGATTGGACTCGATCGGCAGCTGAAGGCTAAGAGAACACAGGGTGATGACGCTGTGCAACCCCAGAGCAGCCTCAAGTGGTGAGTGTCATCTAAGTACATATTCCCATTCAGTTTTTTTCTTCATGGTGTTGTACTTTGATGTGTACACAGTTTTAAATCGATATGTTCTTGGTGTTGCAAGCGATATAGGAGAGGTCAATGGTAGCGTTAATCACCCCTGATGCCCTGTCACAGATATGTAACCATATATAATTTATGTTAATTTTTTCGTTGTGTTGTAATTTGTTTTTTAATCAGTATGTTGTTCGTATTGTTGTAGGTGATATTGGTGAACTGGACCAGTGGCTCCATGCCAGTTCATAGTGTTAATATGTTTTAGTGTATATATGTGTGTGTACCACATGTGCTAACATAGTTGTACACTTATAAACATATATGCTCATCAGTGTGTAGTGATAATGTAAATAGACAAAAAGAATTGTGTAAAATATATACATACCATGTGTGCTTACAAAGTTGTGGACTCGTAAATACGGTATATGCACAGTATGTGTGCTGACAGAATGCATATTTGCAAATAGCCCTTTAAAATGTATTCACTTGTAAATTGGCCCTGCACATCACATAAATAGAGTAGCGTTTAGGTTTCACCTGCTGCTAGTCACCCAAATCTGAGCAGGTTTTAGTGTAGGTATATTTAACTCCACGTCCATTGAAAAAAAATTGTGAATATTTTCAACCAGTGCCACCAATCGAATTTTTTTTGTGTATTTTCATCCAGTGCTTGTGTGCCCCAAAAATTGTAAATGCTCAAACAGTGCTAGTTTTGGGTGGACTGTGGGTTTTCTTTTGAGTCACAGTTATTAACAGTATTAATGAAGTGTAAATAAAAAATGCACCTCTGTATTGAAAAAATACGCTAAGAAAAAGAATCCAATTGTATCTCAAGAACAAAATTTTGTCTGAAGTACCAAACTGTATTTCAAGAACCAAACTGTACCGGTGTTGTGAAAAAAAGGACCAGACTGTACCTCAAGCACCGAATTGTATCTATATGAGAATTGAACCTATCCCCCATTGCATTGTAGATATAAAGGGTGTGCAGTTCTCAACATTAGTGCTATTGAGGAGGAGAAATTTAATATTTTGAATTAAAAAATGCATGTATTGATTGCATTGGGATTTCGCCTATTTTGCCGCACGTATTTGGTTATGGGAGCAGGTGGCATGTGACCTAACTCCCATCCTCTCTTAGATGAAGCTGCACAACAGTTCCCTCACTACGAAAGTCCAGAACTTGATTATTCTGGTTAACAATATACGCAGCTTCAGATATTCCAATATCTGAACCTTCACTGGGCGGTCTGTACCATTCGAGAGAGTCTCAACAGCCTTATACTCTCATCCAACGAACGGGAAGAATACGTAAATTGTATGAAGCAGTCTGTCATTGAGATAAGAGTTTGTTGACACAAACTGTGCTGACAGGAAGTATATTCACATTCTCATCAGATCTGTAAAATTTATTAGAATCCTTCATCAAGACTTGTCATTTGTGAAACCCAGTAGCTGTCCTGTTGAGTCTTTCTGGTTTAAGTGTATCATTGCATTCACCATCCTTATTGAAGATTTAAGTGTACTGATGTTTGCACATACCTCGACCCCTTTTTCAAACAGTTTTAAAACTTTGTTTAAATCATCACTAGCGTAAGCACTAGGTTCTATTTTCGCAAATTACCTTTCTGTCATTAGTTACCAGAAGCAGTTTATTGTTAGCCTCTGTGATATTTGGGATACTGTTGTAAGTCTCCAACTCAATCAGCACAATACTCCATCTCCAATGCTTAATCGGTGAGAAGTAATTTGCACATAATACTGACGATCGTTCTTTTAAAGGCAGAGTAGACGAAAATGCATCTGAACTTCAACTGTTGAATGTAATGCATATCCTTATATTTCCTTCGTCAGAAACGGGAGGAGGAACTTGATGCATAGTTGACCACAGGGGTAATTATTGAAGTCTTGTTAGCGCTGAAAATTGTAGAACACTTGTCTTCTGCTGGTGAAGTGTCGTTGTAATTCTTCCGGAGGTAGTAGATCACCAATTGAGTCATAATAGTAGGCGTTACTTGTATTTTTTTAACATACAACACCCTGTGGGATCCAAGTTTTCCAGTAATATCCAAATTCACAATTCCACATTCTCTGGCTTTCTACATAGTCTTCAGTAATGTATGGTGCATAAACACACTGAGGAATCTTGGAATGCTGAATTTTTTCCAACAAACGTAGAATGATCTGTATTTGTATGCGCTCTATCTGGTAGGTTGGCTAAGGGGCCTTTTTTATTTATGAAGAGTTCGTTTTTCACAGTATTTGCTGAATAACTGTTCCTTATAGCCACTAAATTCTGCATGTATTTCCTTCAAACTGACGAGAGAAACACAAACCTCAGGCACTGTATCTGTAAATCTAGCATGGGTGGACTCCACCGCTATTGGAGTCGACTTTGGCACTGCATTGATACATAAACTAAAGAAATGCTCTAAATAATCTACATGTACACTACACACTTGGAGATAGTTCTCAATGTCATTGTACACAGTTCTGACACATAGCAGCCATCACCCCAGTCTCTCTAACGCCAGAGATATCCCCACCCTAAATTCTAGTGCGTTCGCTACAGTGGAGTGCTGTAAATAAATGGATCGTTCTCCAAATGTCAGCCTGAGTGCTTCATCATTGTATGTTGATGCGATAGATAGTGTCAGGCCCGCACAGTAAAAGTCCAGGAGAGATGGAGATGGGCTATACCCTGTAGTCACCAGAGCATTGCTGTAGGCTACTGCAAGACATAGTTCTTCCTCTTTGAGCTCAGTAAACTGCACTTTGACGTTCTTTGTTGAATTTTCGATCTCCATCACAACATACCATTCGCAGTATGCTGCTTCTATGCTTATATTCAGGCCCTTTGATTTACTAATATTTAATTCATATGTGGATGTGAATAGTAGTAGTGCACAGGAAGCAGTTGGTACCTTCTCATCCACCACATACACACTCTGTTCTTGCAGTATCTGTGGAATGTTGCTTGGTTCAATGGATGGTGCATATGTTGTTGTCCAGTACCGACCTGTACCTTGCTGTTTGAAACTCCCAGTAGATCTATGCGAGTCAGGGACAGGCTGAATGTCTATATCGATGAATGGCATGAACAGTAGTAGCCACCTGACCTACACCAACATGCTGAACAGATGCACTACAGGATCCCACATACTGGAGACCACCCTTTCTGCAGATTCCGATATGTTGGAGGCTGTTGTCCCTAGTGCAGGTCCCGTCAAGCTGGAGGTTACTTCTGCAGGTAATAATATGCTGGAGGCTGCTTCTGGTCCTGACAAGGTGGAGGCTGTCGCTGCTGCTGCTGCTGCAGGTCCCAAGACGCTGGAAGCACCATAGCTGTCGAACAAAGAAGAAGAACCATTACATTTGGTACAAAGAAATGGAACTGGACAAACAAGAAACAATAGCAGTAATAAAGACATGTAATTAGTACTTATCCTTTCGCTTCTTCTTTTCTGCTGGGGGAGGGGGGGGGGGGAGGGAGGCACTGGTGGATCTCAACTGCTGTTACTGTTGATGCCTCATGATCCTTCCACTTATTGGTGCTGGTGAGCTACCATGTTCACCTTTTCATCTGTCATCACAGTCACGTGATTGTATGCAGTGTTGTCATTGGTCCCCACCATTCTCTTCACCTACGATGCCACAATTTTGTGCACACTGAGGTATTGTGAAATGGTCGGTTTCTCTACAGATGTCAAGGTGAGCACATGAACAAGACGTAATTTTAGAAAGCATTTACCAATGGGATAACGCCCTAAATTAAAGAAAGTAAGCTAGCTTCTGTCCTTCCACGCCAATAGCTTAGAACAGATTCTGCAATTTTTTTCCATCAGTTTCCAAATAGAGGGCAGTGTGGGGAAGGGAGGTGGCGGGAAGGGGATGGAAGGAGTGTGGGAGGGAGTGGGAGGGTTGGGGAAGTGCAGGAGGGGAGGAGGAGGGGGAAAACCCAGGGTGTTATAGAGCAATGTTGCCACATTTAAACCAGGAGGCAGGGTCCAGGGGTGGGGCTTTGCCATCTTGAATAAATTAAGACTGTGCTCGTATGGCTTTATACCACTATTCCAGATTAGGAAATTTCAACATCTGACAGCCTCTATGATAAAGTTATGCCATTTTAACTTCATGATGCTCCAGCAAGCTTCAAATGTAGATGGACAACCAGCTTTGGCCCCTTAAATGAACGACATGTGTTTGCTATCTGAAACACATTTTCGTTTTTTTGAAGACATTTGAAGAACATCTAATCCGACTGAATGCTGTGCTGATGTATGTTTATACTGTAAATCTCCACCTAATTCTGAAAAAATGCCTCTTCGTCGTCCAAGAAATGGAAAATTTTGGGTCACCAAGTGAAGGATGATGGAGGCCATCCAAATCCAGAGGAAATGACAGATTTTCCGTTCTCTTACACAATGTCCCATTTATCAACTGGAAGCCTTCTTTGGTAGGTTCTTTATTCTTCAAGTGTTCCTTGGCTTTCAGCAATGCTGTGACTTCCCTCTGTTTAGCAGCAATATCATTTAATGCTGCGATAATTGAGATTTTGTCTACTCCACTGCATTCCAACATCGGAGTCTTTAAGAGGCAGTCAGCGTCCTCCTGTTTGCGCCGTGCGTTTGTGAAGGCACACTCCTGATGTATCAGTGCTCATCTCGCCAGTCGAACCGATCCCTCCAGCTAGCGATCCCAAATAGAGAACTACGATCTGTCGCAACAATGAATGGTTTGAAAGGGTAAATACAGCCGGAACCTTTTCATACCGTAAGCAATTAAAAGGCCATCTATCTCAGCTGTAGAGTAAATCATTTGGGTCTTGGGCAGCACTGTGGAAGCGTAAGCTATCACACTTCAGCACCTTCTTGAATTTTTACCAGAACTGTCCCTGTCCCAAAATCACTAGCGTAAAGTCACGTCTCTTTGTTCTCCTGATACGAAGCTAGAACTGGAAAAGATATCAGCGTCTCCTTAAGAACAAGGAAAGACCTTTCTTGGGCCTCGTTGTACGAAAATTTGGTGACTCCCTCCAGCAGTTCTTTCAAGAGACGTGTCTTGGTACGGAAGTCCTTTATGAATCGCTGGTTGGACATGCACATTCCGAGAAAACTTCCCACGTCACAACTGTGACATATGTACGCGTAGACCCGTCATCCATGTCCTTTATATGAAACCCTATTACAATCCAGAAGTGCAGATCGATGATTGGATGTTCTAGGAAACTGAAGACCGTCTCAGCGATCGCGAAGCTTTGACGAAAGGGGTTACCTTCGATGATCGTCATAGTTAAGAGGATGAAAAAACACGATCAGAACGGGAGGATCCCCCAGCTCGCCATACAGGGCACCATTGAAAGGTCCACATCCAGAGCGCAGTATTCGGCTCCAATGAAAACTTCTGAAACAGTGGAACGCTGAATCTTCAGTAGATGGAGCAATGGTGCGCTCTGCGGCATAGGAAGGGTAGGGCAGTGTTTCGGGTTTCTGTCTTGCCAACAACCAGCAGGTATTTGTTACTTGGTTTTTATAATTTCTGGAAGGTTCTTGGAATATCTTATCTTTGTAATGTTTGTATATTCTTGAATATTCGATGTTTGTACAAATATCGGCCTCCTTCCAGGAAGTCAGTTGCCCTATGGCTGTATTTTGGTGTCCACAATAACTGTTTCTAATGCCACGACCTGTATTTCACTGACGAGCCTGCTTTCAGATATGATGTTGCTTGTGGTTTCGACGTGACAGTATGATCGTCATCGCTTGCTGTCGTCAGTAGAATAGATTGTTCGGAAGTTCAGCATGATGGAAATAAGGCAGATCTAATAGCAACAACTAGACCTGATCTCTTGGAGAATGTCCAAATGCAAACTGGCATCAGTGAGCATGGAACAGGTTTAGCAGCAGTGATTATCAAATTCCAAAAGATAACTAAAACAACTCGGATTTATTTGTTCAATAAACTAGATTAAAGAGGTAGTCAGTACTGTCATATGTGATTACAGAACACGAAACTCTTACCTCTAGAGAGGAGTCTGTAGAAGATCTATGGCTCAGATTTACAAGAATAGTTGACCATCCACTTGACAGACATGTACATAATACAGTCATGGGTGAACTTGATAGTCAACAGCGCCACATTTCAACAGCAAAACGACAGAATTTCCTTTTGACGACAACTTCTTCAAGCTTAAGTTATATACGTAGACACATTATTACTAACTTAATTAGAGAATTCCTTGGCTGGCCTTTGTAAAAGCATCACCAGTCTGATTGAGGTACGTTCGCTGAGGTCGACGGCTTCCAATTCTCCTATCCACACTCGCCTTGAGTACTTGTTCCATCTACCTACTTTCGTTTATCCTCTCTATATGCTCAAACGATCTGAACATACTTTTCTCAATACGCGACACTACAACCTCTTTCACTAAACAGTACTCCCTAAAATTAAAATGGCCCTGAGCACTATGGGACTTAACAGCCATGGTCATCAGTCCCCTAGAACTTATTACTACTTAAACCTAACTAACCTAAGGACATCACACAACACCCAGTCATCACGAGGCAGAGAAAATCCCTAAGCCCGCCGGGAATCGAACCTGGGAACCCGGCCCTAAAATTAACTTAATAATTTTTTCTTACTGTTTTGAGACTTGATTAAACTAAAAGAACGTCGAATAAACTAAAAGAACGTTGAATAAAACTCTATATCAAAGTTAATAACGATTTTGTTTATTGACAAAATCAAATCATGACTGTGAGTGTAGCAATAATGTGAACATAGGGCATGTGTCTCCTGGGAAAGTTTGGGTAAATCAAGTTTGTGTGCTATTGTATTTGATTTGAGGCACAATTTTCAGATTGTCGTCAGTTAGACTACTTCTTAAATGCTGTAGATGATAGTGTCAGTGATGGTGAGCAATAGTTGAAATCACTAAAAGTGAACAAAGCTCGAGGGCCTGCGGAAATCCTTAATAGATCCTATACTCAGAAGCAGCTGAGTTATTTCCTCTTTTAACCGTATTCTATTGCAGCGCAGATTCCTGGAACAAAAAACCGTTGGATGTAGTTGGAAGCAAGCACAGGTTACAACCGTCTGTAGAAGGGTAGCAGAAGTGATCCACAAAACTAACGCCCAATATCCTTGACATCTATTAGGGGGTAGAGTCTTAAAAGTATTTGAGGTCAAACTCAAACGTAATGAAGTATCTAGAACAGAATGAACTCCTCTGTGCTAACCAGCATGGATTCACCAAATGTGGATGATGCGAAACCAAACTCACGCTTTTCCCACTTGACAGTCTTAAACCCTTGGATCAGTGCAGCCAGATTGATTCAGTATCTCTTGATTTCCGAAAAGCTTTTAACTCAGTACCATAATTAGGCCTATTATCAAAAGAACGTTAGTACAGTATATCAAGTGAAATTTTATGACACGTTTGAAGATTTCTTGGTAGTGGGGCGCAGCATGTTATCTTGGCTGGAGAGTTATCGGCAGATACAGAAGGAAGCTGCATATGTCGCAGGAAGTGTGGTGGGATCTTTTATGTTCCTTTTTTTTATTAACGACTTTACAGCAATGCAAATAGTAACCTCAGACGATACAGTAATTTCTAACTAAAAACTGAAGAAATCTGCATATATATTCAATCAAATTTGTTCAAAAAGCTCTGAGCACTATGGGACTTAATATCTGAGGCCATCAGTCCCTAGAACTTAGAACTACTTAAGCCTAACTAACCAAAGGACATCACACAACACCCAGCCATCACGAGGCAGAGAAAATCCCTGACCCCGCCGGGAATCGAACCCGGGAACCCGGGCTTGGGAAGCGAGAACGCTACCGCACGACCCAAACATTGGTAGCTTTCTTCAAATGTTCATAACTGTAAAATCATACTCCATGCAAAAAAAAGTATTATCCTATGACTACACCTGTCAACGAGCCGTAAATGGAATCGGTGAGTTCATATAAATATCTAGATATAACGCTTCATAGGGATGTGAAATGCAAAGATCAAGTAAGCACTGTTGTAACTGAAGCTGAAAGCGGTTCATCGGTAGAATACTATGGAAAT
Source organism: Schistocerca gregaria (assembly GCF_023897955.1). NCBI lineage: Eukaryota > Metazoa > Arthropoda > Insecta > Orthoptera > Acrididae > Schistocerca > Schistocerca gregaria. The sequence continues at coordinate 650,355,344 of NC_064923.1, read as the reverse complement.
ACAGTCAGTGTGCAAAGGAGTTTGCTTGCAAATAACTCATGTGACCCATCCTAGAACATTTTTCAGAATTACGGGAGCCGTACTAAACAGAACTAACAATGTGCGGCGCGTTCCATACGTGAGTGAAAGGGGAAGAAGCCCTAAAAATTGGTAAAGTGGGATGTACCCTCTCCCATGTACTTCTCAGTGGTATTAAGATTATGGATGTAGATGTAGAATTACTATAGCTGCATTTGTAAAATGTGTACCGGTGGCTTTGTACAGTGAGAACTTTCTCACAATTCATCTGGGTCAAAATTGAATTATTACAACTTAAACGGTAGCAGAAATAATTGTGGCAAACAGCTTAGCTGCACCACCCTGTGTATTACGTTTTAAATCCCTTCCGGCACGGCACACCGCATCTAATTAAACTCTATGGCCAAGCCATAGCCGCACGCGAGTACATTGGTATCCGAAACGTAAATACTTTATGTGGTGAAAAGTCCATCAACGGAATTTGGCCGTCGTCTGAAGAAGTGATGATGTACAGTTCCTAGTCGACACTGCCGTGACTGAAACCCGAAAGCTCTTGGCATTGTGATGGAGAGTGAACGTATGGCATGGTTGATGGTATATGGCAGTCGTTATGAGGACCTCTTGGGGTTATGTGAGAGGGACTTTCTATCCCCTTTTATAGGATTTCACAATGCCCTTTCACTGTCGTCAACGACACCCATATTTATTACAGTAACCCTTACTGTGTAGTGGCTCCTTTTCCTGATAAGTTTAGGGTAAGGTTCACAGCCGGAGCTAAAATTTTAAGGTTGAAGTTTCGTTGTAGTTTGATTCAGGAAAGCCGCCGCTATTAGGTAGGGTCTGAGCTCTATGGGACTTCTGAGGTTATCAGTCCCCTAGATCTTAGAACTACTTAAACCTAAGTAAACTAAGAACATCACACACATCCATGCCCGAGGCAGGATTTGAACCTGCGACCGTAGCGGTCGTGCGGTTCCAGACTGAAGCGCCTAGAACCGCTCGGTCACATTAGCCGTCTGTATTTCCCTTCCGTAGAGGTTAAAAAGGATAAGCGTATTTAATGGTCAAATACGCTCTAATTACACTATACTGACGTCGGGAGAAAAAAAAAGGTTTTACAGCCCTGTCTACCATGAGGTCGCCTTTCAAAGGAACCACGTTCTTTAGCGTGTAGGGAAACCGTAGAAAATATAAGTGCGTGAACAGAAACACGGCCTTCCTTTATTCGAATCTGGTGTTTAACTCGATACACCAACTCGCTTCGTGCCGCCCTGTGGACACGATGGTAACACCGGTAGATGTGGGACAGTGAAGAGGGTAATGGACGTGTATTCGGTCTTCAAACTGTCTTCAAACTTGTCCGCCCAATAGGAAACGCCTTTTCCGTTTATCCCTAAATCGCTTGAGACAAATGGGGAAACGGTGCCCTCATTATGACTTTGATTGAATCTTTTCCTGCTTGAATAATGAAAATTGAAACCAACAGCTCTACTGTAATTCAAACGTCGTTTATTTAAAATGTGCTACCAGTTTCGAAGCGAAAAAGCGTCATCTTCAGGCCCCAAATGTAACCTGCCATCAACGAACGAACCGTCGACAAATAATAACCGAGTCCTCAGATGGAAATAGTACAACTTATAAATCATGTTACTCCAGCACATGCAGTCAACGGAGTCGAATGCAGCAGAGCCAAAATCAATTGGTTTCTGTAGCTTCCAGTAACATTCCCATTATTTGGGGCCTGAGGATGACTCTTGTTTTTCGTCGAAACTGGGAGCATGTTTTGAGTAAACGATGTTTGGATTACAATACAGCTGTTGGTTTCAATTTTCATTATTCACACACATTATGTCTGGCTACTGCCCCAATCATCTTCGATCGTTTACCAGAGGTGTCTTTTTCAATCCTCTTCTTGCACGTACTGCAATGTCCTGTCAGGAGTCAGGAAGTTATACTCCAGCCTCCGCTCCTGACGGTCTCTGTGTTTGACACTGCTGATCACACGTGAGGAGAGCCAGATACTTGCAGAGCGCGCGCCGATTCGAGCAGCGCCGAGTACTGGAGAGGTGCGACGCCGGCGTCAGCGGCGCGTGTTTTGGCGTGACGCGCGTCAGCGGGGGCGTGCCGGTCCGGCGGGTGACAGGCGGCGTGTCGGCGCTCTTCTCGCGAGACGTATGTCAGCGGAAGGCGTGCACCCGCACGCCTGGCTCCGCCTATTGTGTGCTCGCCCCGCCCACCGGCCGCAATGTGCGCTCCGCCGCCCACACCTTTCGCGACACAGCCCGCCGCACGCCTGCCCCGGGCCCGGCGTGGCAGCTGCCCGTCTCTCCATCCATATGCCTAACGGCCGCGAGTATTGGCCGGTGGCGCTACTTCCGGTCGCCGCGCCGCCGCTACCGCCGCTGTGGTGTAACTCATCTGAATCCACCGGCGCGATCAAGATGGCGTTGGCCATTGCTGTGACAAGCATGTTTTATTAAGCAAATATACTCAGCATATACAGCGTGAACCAAACTTGTGCTCTCGGACATCACAGTGTGACTCATTGCACGAAAATGCCTTTAACAAAATTTAGTCCTGTGTGTATTTTCTTTAAAAATGTATGTTAAAGAAAGCCCATCTGGCAACCCTGTAGTCGCATCTACGACAAGTATATTTATTCAAAACCGAGCATCTATTCTGCTCAGTTAGTGCACTTGGTAGAGTTTTATTCGACTCTACTTGAGCTCAAGAGTTCGATTGCGGGCTTAGACGTAATTTTAGCATTGTTTTTATTTTTTTTTATTTTCTCCTCGGTATGATATTTGGCTTCTTAATCGATATATTGCAAATTATGCATGTCTTATGCAAAAAAGAAGTGTCATTATTTAACACTTTCACAGTCCGCCTACTTAGGAGAATGTCAACGAGCTTGCCTCCCATGCAGCAGGCCCGGGTTCGATTCCTGGCCGGGATGGAGATTTTCCCTGCTCGTGGACTGGGTGTTGTGTTGTCCTCTTCAACATTTCATCCTCATCGCCATCACGCGAGTCGTGCAATATGGCGTCGACTGCAATAAGACTCGCACTCGGCTGCCGAACTTCCCCAGGTGGGGCCTCTCGGCCAGCACTGCCATACGACCATCATCATCACCTACACCAAAATGAGAGTGGGCCCCGTAGAACAGTTGTTACTATTCCACTTTTGGAGACGTATTTTGCCTTCAAACGTCCACCGTGTTCTCTCTCACGCACTACACCACCGTAGCGTTTCCGGTCCATTGTCGACCTATTCTTCAATTACACCCCTTCCACCACAAAAAAACCTACTCCATTCCTCTGCTTATTGGTATATCCCTGCTTCTTTTATCTTAGGTAGTCCTCCTGCAACCGTGCAAAAATAGCTACATAATACTGTGGTTGCTAACCCTCAGCGCATTCAGATAGTAGCTAGTAATATCCCAATGCTCTCGCCCCCCCCCCCCCCCCCCTCCCTAACACCCCACCATCGTCAACATTAGCACCTAACTGAACCTTAGCGTGAAAAGTAGTTCTCTCTTTGAACACTTCAATTTTTAAAATGATGAAAGATAAACGTTATTTAGTTTTTAGGCTTTTTATCACCACGAACTAATGAGTGTCTAACATACTTTTTAGTATAGAATGATAAGCCGTTCTCAGTGCATCGTGAATGCTACCCACTACTCCTTCTCAGGAAAGGAAGATACTATCCGCATTGATGGTATACATTATTACAAAATATACTTCCTCTTCATCACTTCTCTCCCTAGCGGCTCCTGTTCCTGACACCCTGCAACTGCATTTAAAATCAGCCAAATTGAATGAAGCGTGTGCGCTACACGTATATCACTTGATTGCTGCACTCCGTACTTCTGCACTGGCAGCTACGGGAAGAATTCAGGCTGACAGTTCTTTGCGTCTGACCACTGCCCTTAGTAATAACATTAATAATAGTAATAATAGTACTGTAACATTATATTAATGTAGGTGGAATTATATATTTACTATTGTGTGGTGCTGTCGAATTCGTTTAATGTTGCGGAATGAATGAAACAATTTCTGGTTTTTCTCGGGAACTATCTACAACCTCGAAAAGGCACTCTCATGAGAATCTTAACTAAATGTGAGATATATGTCTCAATTTTACTGTCATAATGCATGTTGCAAATTGCAGAATATGTGTGTAATGAGTGGAATGTGTGAGGAAGATGATGTTCATACATTCCTTTCACAAGCTGTAGACTGAATCAAGTTGTGTCACTCGCTAATCCTAGTATTTGTAAAGTTAACGACATTATTGGTTATGTACGTAATCAGTGCTATATCTTACGAAATAGTGGTAATAGTGACGATATGAAAATAATTTAGTTTGATGTTCGAAACACAATTAAACCTTTTTGTTTTTACGCGTCAGAAAATTACATGAATATAATTGTAAAACTTTTCTCCTCAAGGTATAATTACCCGCAGGTTAGGAACCAGTGATTTACGGGTATTTTCTCACTAATGCATCAACTACATTCGAACCAAGTTCCCAGTATACGCACCGGTCATTGGTTCAATTGATTAGTATCTGTTATTGTGCTTACCACTTTCAGGTCCTCTACATGTCTGTAGGACATTGTTACTAGTGTGTCAGGCAAAGTGCTTTACAGGTTATAACCAGACACTGTTCCCTATACTTTACTCTGTTCATGAATGTGGAAGAACTGGCAGCGCCCTTCCATCCTGCTCTTGTAAGCGTGGATGCAGCTATTCTGAGAAGAGTTCAGAAAAGCATGACCCAACTAAATTTCTGGGGACGCAGGGCTTGCTGTTTGAAAATCTGCTCTGAACGTGTTTGTTTTGTGAAAGATATTTTGGTATTGATAATATAATGAAAGTATTACAAATGACCACTCTTACTGAATGTAGGTGTTCAACATTTCCGCGTTGATAAGTCTTGTAGTTATTTCTGCTCTATGAAACGTAATCTGTTTTTAACTGCGTATTAGTCTTGACGAATATTTCTGACATGTCTGTCCAACAACTGTCATGTCTCACGGTAAAAAAAGGCTGTAGTTCTAGGACTGTGTCGTTTAGGAGGCAGTTTACGCTACAGATCCCTGGACGGATATAAAGTACAAAAATACACTGACAGGGCAGCACAGTTACTAAATATTTCCTTGTAGTTAATCTGACTGCAGTGTTCTCAAATTAGCTTCTACTGACGTCCTTTTTCTGTTGCCAGTAGGCACTGGAAAAAAAAATTTCGTTGCGTTATTTTCATACTATTGGTATCAAGGAACCCCTTCTGTGGCTTTCGAGTCGAGAATTTTGATTCTCCCAGTGTATGCAGAAGGTTCTTAACTACCACAAGACGAGTTGTTGTGAAGAATATCTGCAGAGGTGTTCCTACATTCTCTTCTTCGCCAATAATCTGTTTTCTGCTGCTTAGGACAAGGGCAACTTAGGGTGCTGGGAGACCTAAGGTGTCAAGTACGACGAATAGTCACAAAGTTTCGATTATTATATCGAAAATACCAAGCTGTGACTACGAAACTTGTTGATGGTGTCAGTAGTTCTCTACACATTCACCCTTCAGTGCGATATGTTTTTCCCAATTATGAAAGACTTTTCAGAGACCTTGGTTGCACAAGTCTGCATTTTGACTGCTCAGGAAACATTCCATCTCGAAAATCGCATCGTCATCGTTTTCTAAAACAGCTGTTACTGTTACGCAGCGGTCATTTCGCCAGAGTGTGGAGGAAGAAGAAAAAGTGTGCAATGGCAACAGAATATGGTGTATGGCATGGGACGCAAAATTTGGTAGCCCAAAGATACAGAATGTCTAACTGTGCGCAGCGCAGAAAATGTTGGGGCAGCGTCGTGGAACAATAACACGCTATCGGATAATTTCCAACGACGCTTCGCCCTGACACCTCCCGTAACGAAGTCAGGAGATTTCGGCAGTATGCTCCAGTGACGGTTTACCCCTTCACCATAATATGTTAGCACCACATCATTGCAGTCCCAAAGGACACTCAGCTTCACCTTGCCTGATTATGGCAGGGTCTCTACTATTTTCGGCATTGCTGAATCCACATGTTTCTTCTGCTTGCTTTGGTCCTTTGTCTTTACAATCATGATTAGGCGGCTAAAGAAATAATTTGGATTAACCAAACACAGATGCCTCGATTTGGCGGGCTTCTTGGATGGTTGTCAGCTGTCGTGAGACCAGTTGGCGGCGACATTGTTAGGAATGTCCTACAAGACTTTGAAAACTGATGCATGACTGATTTTCACTTTTTCCACATCGCATCGGTTGTGATACTCTGGCAGTAGGGCAAACACTCCTCTTGCGATTTCCGGATATTCGCGGAGAGATGGTCTGCAGTTTCAGACTTGTTTGATCACACTGAAAGGATCTCCTCCGTCTAATAGTTATGACATATGATGACATATGATGGTGCATTGTTGCTGTACAATTGTACTAACTCAGGTTGGATTAAAACACGCACATTTGCTATGTTGAAATCATCTGTTCACAACTGGTTTCAGCCTTCTAGGACATTCTCAAGCGATTTTGTGGTTCTGTACAAAATAGAATGTATTACCTCCACCAACAGAAATGTAATGTTGTGAAGCCGCGCGGTGTAGCCGCGGCCTAGGGCGTCTTGCCACGGTTCGCGCGGCTCCCCCCTTCGGAGGTTCGAGTCCTGCCTCAGTCATGTGTGTGTATCTTGTCCTTAGCGTAAGGTAGTTTAAGTTAGATTAAGTAGTGTGTACGCCTAGGGACCGATGACTTCAGCAGTTGGGTCCCACAGGAACTTAGCAAAAATTTCCAGATTTAATGTTGTGAATGTGAACATATTTCAAACACAGTTACCTGCAATGGAAAATACGCCTTATAAAGTGAAAGGTCAGCGCCTTTAAATTTGATTTTTTCTATTCTTTTTAGTTCACAGATTCTGTCTTGTTGGTTTGACACCTTGCAAACCCAATGGAATCGAAAACAAAAATTTAAAGACGCTGACATTTCAGTACCTAAGGCATAGCTTCCAATTGCAGGCAAATGTATTTGCTGATTTAAATAATGAAACACTGCACGAGTTACTTATTTTTTCATGTAAACACAAAGAGCTTTGAGAATTTATACTCATTTTCGAGTACGTTTGTTCCCATAAATATTTCTTGTGACATTTGCGTGTGTGATTTTCTGCCTCTGTTGCATCGTAGTTGCCTTTTTGAGGTTGTACTACAGTTGGAAAAATCGGACAAAATGAATCCTGGAGTGGTTTTATATGTTAATATTATAGATGATATTTTTGTTTAGTTAAAATTAGCATACGAAAATATTCCAAGATTCATTTGTCCGATTTTCCGATTGCAGTACAATCTCAAAACGACGGGTACGATGCAAGAGAGGCAGAAATTCCCACATGAAAACACCGCAAAAATACTTACGTTAACGAATGCACTTGAAAATGAGAATAAATTCTCGAAACGCATTCTGCTAAGCATAAAAAATAAGTAAATGTTGCAGTTTTTCATGACACGGTTGCAGGCTTTCCTAAAACATCAACTATTATGTATTTAAAATACTTCTACATTTACATCATTAGGTTTCTATTAGTGGAGGTAAAGTAATATATTCTATTTTGTAAACAACCATAAAATCACTCGAGAATGCCCTAGAAGGCCGAAAATAATTGTGGACAAAAACAATTAAAACAACGGAAGTCCCCATGGATTGTTGCAGCGTTGTTCCCCATCAAATTTAGTAATCGTCGGACCTACAACGGTTATGCGAGAAACTTATTAGGGACATCACCACATGTTGCTTTCTCCACATGGGTCTGTTGAATATATCATGCTAATGTGCATTACAATTTTTACTGTGATATAACTTCATACTACCCAAGGGGACGAAATTAGTTAATCGTTAAATTATGAAATGACGTGGTTATTTCAGACTGAAATCATAACCTACGAAGGAAAATGACTTCCTTCAATAAATTCCCAATGGCTGTGGGCCCTTACATGCAAAAGACTATCGATCGCTTTATCTGTAGATTAGGCGTTATGTTCTGGCTTCTCTAACGGCGTTCTACGAAAATATGGCACGGTGATTTCAGTGTGCACCGCGACTGGGAATATGCACCTGCAAATAACTAGTGAAGTAATTACGTAACTTTGTTTTTCGATTTGACGATAAAAAATTAATGACTTCTATGGTACAAAGGGTGTAGATTGACAGTGAACATAAAAAAGAACTCAGTACCCAACTGTCTAAGAAAAAACGTAGAAGATTTACTCATTGAACTAACAAAACTCTGCACATAACGTGCTTTTAATATTTCACCCCCATCACAGACGGTGGAGGGTTGACGTCTTTGAGGCTTACGTTTCGACATATGTCATTAACCCTTAGCCTATATTACTTTCACTTTCCTCTTATTATGTACTTTAGTCTTCCAATTCAGCATTTAATAATAGCTCTAACTGTATCTAGGCCACCACTGATTCATCTACTTCAGTAGGCAAACCTGACTAGAAGCCGTTTTGGTTCCTCTTCGTTGACTTTCTTTCCTGTTTATTTAGGTGTCCTGCAGATATTGGTGTGTTATCTATTGCTCAGTCCTGTGGTCTACGTTCGTCTACAGATAAAGATCCTAAGCGTGAATGAACAACTTTGTCTCTTATAATTCACCCATGTCGTCAATTATTTTTTGGTCAATGATTATGCGTTGTTATACAAAGTGTAAAGGATATTTTTATATGTGGTGCCTTAATATGCACACGCATCAGTTTGTTGGTTGTCAAACAGTCTTCCCGCAAATGCAGCATGCATGTTTTCTGCATGGTCGTAACTGCACTGCTACGTGGACTACACCTGCAGTATAGACTAACCATTTTGCGTCCATGCATCCACACTTCAACACCTGACATGCTGCCAAGTGGCAAATAAGCGTTAATGGCTTACTCTTGCCGTATACACTAGGAGGTACTAACCGACCTTAAAACATACTACTCCTAATAGCTATAATTATTACTGTGCAAGTGAAGTAACTAATAAAGTAATTTTGTTTAGTACGCTGTCCTCAGTCACCACTAAAAATATCTGTGCTTCCCCGTGTTACATCATGTTTACAGTACACCAGAACTTCACTGACAAGATTCCAGAAATTCTTCAGGTATATTTTCTATTAAGGTGCAAGGAACCGGCAATCTCCGATCGTTTGATCAGAGAAACGTTCCAGTAATGGTTTATTATATTTTAGTTATGACCCCAGATTACCGTAATAAACTTAGTTGCTGTAAAAATACGGTCAGAAAAGAGAAAGAGTCCATTGTATGAAATCACTATGACGTAAAACGCAAAACGAACAGCAGTGTTACAACACTCAAATGACAGTCCTGTGCCTGTTGTCGGTGCGGGAATAGTTCAGTATAGTGTCTTTACTCCTCTCTTCCACTACATTCATTGTGCCCACAGACGAGCTGCATATCAAGCAACTCGTCATCAGTAAAACTATCCATCTGTAATACTGTTAAGCCGCCGGTTTGTGCCATAGCGGTTCTTGGCGCTTCAGTCGGAACCGCGCTGCTGCTACGCTCTCAGGTTCGAATCCTGCCTCGGGCATGGATGTGTGTGATGTCCTTAGGTTAGTTAGGTTTCAGTAGTTCTAAGTCTAGGGGACTGATGACCTCAGATGTTAAATCCCATAGTGCTTAGAGCCATTTGAACCATTTTTGTAATAATGTTAGCGTACAAATAAGACTGCCGTAAATACAAACACTACACAGAGGCGAACAGTACCATGTGCAAGCTCCAAGACGAAGAGCAAAGTGTGTGGGCTTTATTGTTGTCATCAGCAAATACGTGGTTCAGTGGAACAAGTTTGTGCATACCGTCGACGTTTGTACTGTTTTGCCGATATTTTCCGTGCAAGACAAATAGAAAATATATGGGAGTAGCAAATCAAACGAAATGAATTAAATTATAGTAAGTCGTCGGACACAGCGAGTCCCTCACATCAAGATAATCAGAAAACATCCCTGAACAACCTCCGTAATATTCTCTGCAGTGCTGGGATTCACCCTGCATGAATTTAGGTTTGTCGTCTGTATACTTTATGAGTATGGTGCTCATGTCTGATCTGTTCTTTGTCCTGTGTTATACGCATGTGACACGAAGTTTCACAAGTGTCTTCAGTAGCGACGTCCGCTGTAGTCACAGGATACAGCAGAGTAGTCTTTCTGTAGCGTAGTTCTATTATTGGTCCCGTCATTCCTGCTAGTGGAATAGCGACATATTCAGTAACTGCTCCTACGTATTCTTACGTCGCAAGAGCTATGGCGACGTAGCATCAGTGGAACGGCCTTGGAGGAGTGTTATAAGATTGTGTCTCTTGAGAATTTTGTCTAGAGATAGTCCTAAATGGCTTTCCCAGTTAAATTACTTGTCTAGGTTGTAGTGTATCGTTCTAGTTTGCACTTAGGCCCGTTGCAATGTTGCAGCAATTACAAGGCGAATCCAGTGAGTGTGGATGCAAACACTCGTCGTGCTATGTATGTTCGTTCGGAATGGTCATTATTTAGAGATTTTCTTCTATAACCTTTCTCAATAGCCATATTTGTAACCCTCTGTGTTCATCTGTCATCAAAGAATTAAGCTAAAAGCAGGAGAAAACTTCGTTAAAAACTTTCTTTTCGACCTATTCACTTTTTTGTAGGTAAGGAAATGTACATAAATTCTCTCACTCCGCTGCTCCAGAGATATTCCATAGATGATCTATTACGTTATTACTGAGTTTTGGCTTAAAATAATTTTGTTACTGATTACAGACCTTGTGTATAGCTACATAAACATAAATAGGTAGTAATATTTATCTTGGATTTTTCACTTTCTACGTTTGGTTAAAACTCCTTCATTAGTCATTGAAATCTGCTTAAGGTCATAATTTCCTTAAATATTTTAAACACTTACTTCAATAGTCCGATACCGTAAAATCCTATGAATCAACTTTAGTACATTCTTCAGAAGTAATCACATGCAATATACATAATCTTCCTGCGTAAACCAATGTACTATTTTTAGAGCTCTCAGCAGCTTGATAGACAAAACAAACTTTGCATTTAGGAGCTCATTAACAATCTGAAAACGTTTCATTCCTATAACACACTTCTTTTTGTTTAACAGGCTACAATCATCACACACGAGTCAGAGGCATCTTGTTCTGTGGGCTGACCGTCGGCTGGAAGTTTCTCCGCGACCGCCGCTAAACACACGCGTTACAAATGAAGTACCCCGTCAGTCCAAAAAGTTTCAAGATTTGCTTAAAAAAATAAATAAAAGTTAAGATTGTGGTTTTACTTCTTCAAACGTTTTGCGTAGCCTCCCCCCACTTGAGTGCAAAGCACAGAATGTTCATGAATCCATGTGAAACTTTCAGAAAAGTACTTCTTTGGGATGTTTTCAACTAGTGATTTGCCTTAACTTCAATTCCGGTCGTATCGTCAAAACGTTTACACTTCAGGTGAATTTCTGTTCTTGGTCATTTTGTGGTAGGCTCGTATTGGTAACACCCGTGACGATTTTTTTTTACTAAAGAATTTTCCGAATTTTGTATTTCAATCAAGTCGCGGCAGGCGTCCACGTGCCTTTTTTGTTGAGGGAAAAACTTTGCTCCTTTAAAACATTGTGGAGAATTTCTAAAACGCTTGATTTAGGGACATTCTCTTCGTTACTCCGTTGCGATTTGTGAAAACAACGTTGACACACTACGGCCGCACGTCCATTACTTAGCACTGCTTTGTCTCAACTGTTTGGTTGATTCTACATCTATTGTTTACAGCTGTTAGTTCAAACTGCTGTAGACTGATTTTTCTTAGATCTTACGGTCGTTTTTGCATGCGATTTCTATGTCTGAGGAGGATGTTTCGAGATGGACATTATCCTCCAGTGTTTCATTCATCTCTACAGACGGTCTGTGTAGGACACTGATTGTCTTTGTATGATGTCAGTCTTTCACTTATCTCTAAGTGTGCGTGACGGCGAGTAGTAAGAAAACACCTCGAAGTTAACAACAAAATAATTCACGGAAGATATGGAATACGACAACTAATATCTTCTCCACAAACCGGTTTATTGTCCCACAAAGGAAGATAGAAAATTTGTCACAGGGCAATGCACTGTTGTAAAAAGTGCTATGCACAGCTGATCCATCGAAAAATAGGCACCAGAAACATTTTATAAATCTTTCAAGACGTTGAATATTTTGTTGCATGATTAACTCTTGTAACGTTGATGTGTACTACAATGTAGAAGTAACTCTGTCCTTCGTAATGCAGCGGTGTACTTAGCTTACTTATCTTCGAGAATTTTTGAACAAAATTTTTCATGCAACAGATTTTTCTGTTTGATGCCATCGTTATGTAGACGCTACGTTAAGCCTGTTCTTTTCACGAATCAATGAAAAAGATCTTTTATTCTAACTGCACGCCCGCATCTCGTGGTCGTGCGGTAGCGTTCTCGCTTCCCACGCCCGGGTTCCCGGGTTCGATTCCCGGCGGGGTCAGGGATTTTCTCTGCCTCGTGATGGCTGGGTGTTGTGTGCTGTCCTTAGGTTAGATAGGTTTAAGTAGTTCTAAGTTCTAGGGGACTGATGACCATAGATGTTAAGTCCCATAGTGCTCAGAGCCATTTTTTCTAATAGCACGTCTGCTTGACTGCAGACTCTGTGGTTTCCAGGCATCAACAACAACTGTGTTAACATTCAGTTTCGAACCCTCAACAGCTTTTCTGCGTGTTGCCTGTGTTGTCAAGCTACTTGTACTGAGTGCGAAACAATTTTTAATTATGCTAGGAATTTTCTCCCGCTGACGCCAACATGCTGCTGACAGTTTTTTACTTCGTCATCATTGCGGGAATACTACGTACATTTTCTCCAGCCGTGGAATCAAAATTCTTTCCAACACAGTCACTTTTGACAGTCACCAGCTTCACGTTTCATTGCGAACATGGTCGAAGAGCCGGACTCTATGATTTCGTAGGGTAGAAAAAGATAATGTACGTCGAGTACTAGCTCGGTAAACTGAAGCAGGCATAAATACTATCTCTTACTAAAATAAAATATATTTGCTTAATTTATGGCATTGTAACCAGGGATCAGACAGGCTTTGTAAATGTTAGCAGGGCGATCGGCACTTCGCCTACCTTGCAGCCAGTCGCACAACATCCACCCGGCCCTATAGAGGGGAGGTCTTCAGTTGAAACTCGAACTCAGGAAGAGACTGGAAGAGCCTGTATTGAAAAATCCATCGTGATAATTGCCTCACGAGATGTGGGAGAACCGCAGGAACCGAAAGTCTGAATGGTCGAACCTTCTCCCGAGTGTGAGTCAAATAGATTTTGGACACCTTTGAATTTCCTTACAATTCCAGCATCAAAGACCACTCAAAGAAGACGAGTACATATTTTAAGATGATATTGTGCAATATCAACTTGACTATGATAGTCCGTACAGTACACTGAATCGTATACTATTAATTTGTGAGTAGAGATACTATCTTTTAAACTCAAATAGCAAGTCACATACAAAATATCATCGTTCACAGAATTCCACCTTTTTATAAGTTACTACTTGATAACATAGTTATGGACAACTCGGCAAACAGTATGTCGTGCAACGAACGTCAGGCACGGGAAATAACACTAGTCAGCAAAATGCAATCTTTCAGTTAGAGGAAGAACGTGCGCTGTTTTTCAGAAGATAATTCGCCTCTGTATTTAGATTAAATTTCAAGAATTCTGTACTGGTTTCACTTTACATATAATAATGGATCTGTAATTGCTTTCGACAGCCTATGTATTACGTATCTGATAAAATGCTACGTTCTCACAACAAGATTTCCAACTGAAACTAGTAAAAGAGTCTGTCACTACACAAAGGAATCAAAGAAATGAGTAACATAAGACAAAATTAAAAGTTTAAAAGTCATACTAAATAATAATCCCTTTCCGATTTCCTGGCATACTTTCCCTCAGCAACGTTGTGTAGTAAGGGCCATGAGTATTTAGACAACACTGCGACTCTTTTTGCGTTGATAAAGCTGTTCAATTTGAGAAATGTCCTGGTGGAAGCGTTCTTCATCTTCGTCATTAAGGCGTCATGGTTATTCGGGGCGAAATCCAAGTGTACCAAAAATGTAGTATAAGGGATATGTTACATCCCATAATATGATAAGAACTCAGCAGTACTTGTACAGTATCGCGATAACTCTCTGCCCTACGGTTGCCTATGAAATTATTGCATTCTCGTGAAAGGCAGTCACATCATTCTTTCAACGTTATTGAACAAATCAAGGGATTCAAGATTGGGAAGTGGTCCTCATACCTGAGCAGGTGATACGTGTCATAGTTGGGTAACTGTTGACTTAATTGTGTCGACGACGTAGCGGCACAATTACGTCAACAGTTACCCAACTATGACACGTATCACCTGCTCAGGCATGAGGACCACTTCCCAATCTTGAATAAATTAGCAAATGAAATTTCACACTAACCTCTAAAGGAATTCCCACGGAACAATAACTAAGATCTCACATTTGATACCGACTTGACTCCGTGCACTTGTCCCGTTCCGCCGAGGCGTGGTTTTGGCCAGCCGTTTCACGGCTGAAAACCGCCACGTCTGGGATTATGGGGAGGGTGCGCCTTTATTACCGATTCAGACACTCACCGGATTTGACATTAGATTAAATATTAGGTTAGATGTAGGATAAGCTAGGATAGCAACACTAGTATAGCACTGCAGCGATCAACCACACCGGGCCAGCCCGGTTCCAGGGGCATGTTCAGCGGGAGTAGCTCGGTGAACACGGCCAACAACCTAGGTTTATATAAACGCTGGCACACCTATAACGCTGCAGGCAAAGTAGACTAGCAAAAGTAGTAATAGTCAAACATTAGAACCTAAGACATAGCAGTAGTGCCCATAGTGCATGAGTAAGAGAACTAACATTCATAGAAATAAGCTGCAGTAATAATAATTGCACTGTATCAGTTAGGACCCACAAATTGTTTAAGGTGGTGGGTTGATCATGTATCATATATACCGAAAAATAAAGAATTTTTTTAAAAAAAGAGTCAAGGAAGCTGAAAGACAAATCCATTTTTCATACTGGCTGTGATACAATCACTGTCATTTAAACCACAATCAGCTGATTTCGGCTGTTAGCCATTTTCAGGTGCATACTCCAATACTCTTGAAACGTCCCCTTTGAACAATTAAAGATGACTGTGTTTAAACTGACACACAAATCACTTACCTCACAAAAATCTTCGTTACTCGAACTACTGCAATACAGCGAGCGCCACTACTGCCAGCTAAATAAAAGATTCAAACTACTGAAGGCACTAATTACTGATAGGCATAGTTAGCAAATGTAAGATTTTGATGGAGAACAAACAATGTATTTACCTTAATAATGTTCCAAAGTCATTATATATATATATATATATATATATATATATATATATATATATATATATATATATATATATATACGTCCAGATCGTCCGCTCTAAAAATTCTGTCATTTCTCTCCCCACATCCACCACTGCTAGCGGCTCACCTCCAGCTGCGCAACGCTAAGCGCTCTTAGCAGCCAACTGCCCAACACTACAATAGCCAACAACAATGCAAACCAGCCACAGACTCCACACAGCACAGCCAGTGATTTTCATACAGAGCGCTACGTGCCGTTACCAGTATAAAAACCTAAGCAGCCTACTTACACTCTTACTTGGCACTTGACAATGACTAACAGCCGAAATCAGCTGATTGTGGTATAGATGACAGTGACTGTATCGCAGCCAGGATGGAAAATGAAATTATCTCTCAATAAATTTGTGACTGTGACACCTAAAATGAAAAAGAAAACAATCATGGAAATGTTCATCAGACATTAATTTCTTAATTGGTGGTGCTGCAGACGTTTCTTTCTTTATTTTTGTTTCAGAGGATGGAAAGGGGAATTATCTTTCAATAAATTTGTGACCGTGACGCATAAAATGAAAAAGAAAACAATCATGGAAATGCTCATCAGACATTAATTTCTTAATTGGCGGTACTACAGACGTGTCTTTCTTTATTTTTTTTTCAGAGATTCTTAGAAATTTCTTTCGCAAGTACATGAATTCACGTCCACTTTATTGCGTAACTTTCAGAAAGATCTGGCGCGTCACAATTAAACGTGCAGCGGAGAACAGATTTTGTGGGATGAACAATACGTGTGTTGACGACTTCTTCCGCCCAGGCAGAAATTCATTCTGAGCTAGTCCTTTTTCCTCACATACAGCGTTTTTTTGGCAAGCAGCAGTGCTTTGTATGTCCCAGCTGCAAGCGAACAGAATTGCAATCTTGACATTTCCTCACAGATGTCATTCGTGTTTCTCACATTGGATAACTGTTAGCTGCAGTTTAAAGTTCTGAGATGCCTCCTTCAGTCTAACTACATGAGAGGGTGGCGCTTTTCTTATCGAGAGGTGTGTAAAATCACCAACGTGGCGCTCTACCTATCTTGAGGTTATCAAGATGTAATTTAAAACATCCCCGGATCAGGTGAGATCCGCAGCAAGAGGTGCCTAATATTCAAACCCCTTTAAAAGTACAGTAGGTCATTAGATTTATGGCCCTAAATAAAAAATGTCTGGCTGCACTGTATTTAAAGTTCGTCCTTGCAAGTGAAATTTACAACTTTCAATTCTCTCAGAAATCTGGTGTTTCCAAAGAATAAATACTGTACGTTGTTCGTAATTACTTTTCCCACATTGAAAGTGCTCTCGCGGATCTAGGCGCGCAGTCCGGAACCGTGCGACTGCTACGGACGCAGGTTCGAATCCTGCCTCGGGCATGGATGTGTGTGATGTCCTTAGGTTAGTTAGGTGTAAGTAGTTCTAAGTTCTAGGGGACTAATGACCACAGCAGTTGAGTCCCATAGTGCTCAGAGCCATTTGAACCACATTGAAATTAAAGAGTTCAGGATCTTAAATACTTTCACTTCAGTAACTTCTACCTACAAAGCAGAACTGACTCGGATGCTGTATTTTCTTGTATATTCTGCAAGACAGTATTATACTCAATACGCAATATATTTCCTCAATAATTTATAATAACTTCCCGTAAATTAACGCATTGCGGGCGGATGGCGAGTTTACTCTGTTTCGCGCGCCATCTGTTACGGTCGTGCTTTCCACACGCTGTCTGTAGATGTCGTCAGCTGTGATGTATTCTAACTAATTTGTCTGTCTAGGTATTAACGCCAGTACTCTGAGATTAGACTTCACTGGCTTTAGGTACTTCTTAGTTATTTAATATTTTGATGTTTCAAATAGTTACTATTTTCTTCTGCAGGATTCTCCTACTTTTAGTGATGGCTCAATTCAAACAACGGAAGGAAATGAACGAAGCTGAAATACTTTCGGAGGTTTTTGACGATGATTATTCATGTGTTCTTAGTGAGAATGAAGATGCGGACGACTGTATGAGCCAATGTTTTTATAATACTGAGTATGATTCCAGTGACAGTGGCAAAATCACGCTTGTAAAAAAAGCGTTAAGTGGCATTGTTTCCAAGTGATTCCGACAGTAAAGATAAAGTTTGTTCTGTTCAAATGGTTCAAATGCGTCTGAGCACTATGGGACGCAACTGCTGTGGTCATCAGCCCCCTAGAACTTAGAACTACTTAAACCTAACTAACCTAAGGACATCACACACATCCATGCCCGAGGCAGGATTCGAAACTGCGGCCGTAGCAGTCGCACGGTTCCGGACTGCGCGCCTAGAACCGCGAGACCACTGCGGCCGGCTTATTCTGTTCTTGTGATTCATTCAGTCTGTCATAGAGTCAAATCGTTCGAGTCTCACTCGGGGCGCCGTCTCGGACGTGTTATCGTTCAATTTTGACACCAATAAGAGTATTGTCCTGGCTGAAAAAAAAAAAAAAAAAAAAAATCCGATAGTCATTCAAGAATACAAGCTCAAGACTGGTGGTTAACAGTCTTTATTTTTAATGTTTCATGCCTCAGTAGATAGAAACGAAATCCTTATAGGATCGATTTGTTGTCTGTCTCTCTCTGTCTGTGTGGTTGTTAAGAACCCTTTTTTCTCGGGAATTCATAAGAGTATCAAGTTGAAACTTGTGCCACGTAGTAAAGGTTCCTTTACACCTGTGTGACTTGCAGCTAGTCGTTGTGCGGTTTCAGCAAGCCCACAGAGAAGTAGAGAAGGCCAATGTGAAAACATACGTGAATGGAATCACTTTCTCGTGCATGTTGAGGAAGAGGCATGCAACCTACACACGATACTCTACTTGCGTGTGGGGCAAGCACAGTCGCATGGCGACTAGGCGCAAGTTGCACAGGTGTAAACACACCTTAACGTCTGCCGTCCCTTGGCAATGCAAAAAACTTAACTTTCTAAGTCACTGCAGTCAAAAAGATAAGGCCGTTTATGTCACTGGTTTTGATACTCGCAAACTCACTCCCCAAAACCAACAGTGCACTTCCAGTCGAACTAAAATCATCGAACTTAGCATGTAACAAGATTTCGCAGTATAAGTAAAGGAAAAAAATCTGAAAATTGTTAATCTGTAATTGTAACGCACGAAAATATATTTTTGTCATCTTTTCTACCTTCTCTCTGTGTGTCGGTTAAGAACGCTTTTTCTCTGGAATAGGTAGGTTTATCAAGCTAAAATTTACGTCACATAATAAGGTCTATGGTCCCCTGTCGACATAAAAAGTTGAAGTAAAAAAAATAAGTCACTGTAGTTATAAGATATGGCCTTTTATGTCACGTATTTTGATACTTGCAAACTCAGTCATCAAAACCGATAGGGTGGTCCCCATTGACCTAGAATAGTGAAATTTGGCAAGAAGCACGACTTCACAGTAGAGACAAAGAAAAAAAAATCGAAAATTGTTGAATTATAACTACATCACACAAAAATATCTTTTTGCGATTAGAACTTACATGTGTGAATGTAGGCTTTCCCGGTGTATGAAGTCATATGAGTTTTTCTAGAGCTTCCATACGAGTAGCGGCGTCGAAAATCCGCGACGTTTCGATGAGTGTCATGATCTCATCATCTTCCGGCCAAGTCTTCGCCAGAAGATGATGAGAATGACACTCACCGAAACGTCGCGGATTTTCCACGTAGCTACCCGGATGGAAGCCCGAGAAGATTTCATCAGAAATGACATTCATCATCCGTCAAAAGCATAATAGGCAAATATTACTGCACGCAAATATAAGATATAAGCTGTAGTCGTGTTTTAGAAGTAGATAAAATATTTTATGAAATCTTCTCTCTCTACTTATATAAACTGAAGTCCCCTGCTCGCTTCTTTTTCTACGTCCGGGCTAGTCTTAGGAACTACTGCAAGATTTTGATACGGTCTTAGAATTACCAAGACAGATATCTTACCAGTATCGATTTCGATAACAGCCTAAAATCGTCGAGATTCTACATATCCGGCTGGATGAACTACCTGTATACGTAATTAAGTTTGTACGGAAAGCCCATTGCGCAACCGCCACTTGCAATTGACAAGTTTTTCATTACTTGTTGAGCAGCGGTAGCGTCCCGGTACTCCGTGGCTGCGTGGCTGCCGGTATTGTGGTCCTGGCGTAGTCGCTCACGCATCCCAGGCCAGGTACAGTTCTCTCCCCAGCGTTTCTGAATGCTGCGTGGCGTCGTTACGAAAGCTCCGTCTATAACAGTTTCACAACACTTTAGCACAAAGTAAATGCCCTTCTTATGATTACGTTCAGTCGCCCAGCAGTACTGCTTAATTCACTCCCTTTTGTAATAACCTGTACGGCAATAAAAATAACTTACTAACGGTCGTCATAGGCGAACCACTGAAGCAAACGGAATAGCAAGAAATCTTTTCTGTTTGTGAAGATGTATGGTACTTCGTGAAGACTAAGTTTGCTGGAATCTATGAACAAGCGCCACTCATTTACACGGAAATCGTCGGCAAGAATCTTCATACCTTACTGGATATCACTACAGGAACCATGTCACTTTTCTTGGAGAAATATTCAGAAAAAAAAATTGCTTGGCAGTCAGGGTACTTTCGTGTCACTAACAATAAAATTCCGTACTTTTAATCGCATAGCTAAGAGCTCAGCGTGTTGCTACGACATATTTAAAGTTTACAAGATCGCTGAAATCCCCTTTCGACAAACAGTGTGACTCTTTTCGTTGACAGTAGTCTTGAAGCGTAAGGTCGGCATGCATATCTCCTTCAATGTCTTCTCTCTCTCTCTGTGTGTGTTTGTGTGTGTGTGAGAGAGAGTGTGTGTGTGTGTGTGTGTGAGAGAGAGAGAGAGAGAGAGAGAGAGAGAGAGAGAGAGAGAGAGAGAGAGAGAGAGAGAGATACATAGTGTGTGTATGTGTGTTTGCCAATGTATTCTTCATTGACTTTCATATTCCCAGGAGTCACTAATATTGGCAGTTCTTCACTGAGACATACTGGCAGTACAGCAGATGATAAATTAGGTCATTAAACAGTTTTTCTTGTTTCCAATGTGATTCCTTCAATATCTGTCAGATAAAAATAATAAAAGGAAAAAAGGAGAAAAGTGAGAATTTAACATCTTGTCGACAGCGTAGTAGTTATATGTGGCAAGCGATCTCAGATCAATAAAGGGTAGGGAAGGAAATCGTCGTTGTCCTTTTGAAAGTAACCATCCCGGTATTTGCCTGGGGTGATTTGGGAAAATAACGTGAAAGCTAAATTTGGATGTTCGGGCGTAGATACGAACCACCGTCCTCCCGAATGCGAGTCCCATGTGCTAACAAGTGCAGCACCTCGATTGGTCGCAGACCAACATATGACTGTTGGTTGGTCCTTTGGTTCCCTTAGGACGTGGGAACTGCAAAGGACATATGACGTCATCGTTTTAACCAGTGAGTTTAGTACATGACGAACGGCTTACGTGGGTGGGGGCAGGGTGCAATTCTTGTCCTGGCCACCAACCTTAAATCCGAGAGAAAGTTCGTAAAATTCTTCACAAAGGGATTAAGTTTTTCGTTTCACCATTTCAGAATTAACTCTTCACGGACATAACAAAAAGAATTTTAGCTATGAACCTGCTAGCCAAAATCTGATTTCATTTTTGAATGCAGCACCTATGACTAGCAAAAATCGCCATTCAAACTCTTTCTAACAGAAACATTGTTGATCAGGGGTGCTAAATACACTTCAATATACTTAGTTATAAGAGCGCCTATACTGACTGATTTCCTTAGTGAGCTTCGGGAGGTTGTTTTCTGTTATTATTGATATTATTACTGTTATATAGTACTACGTCTGAAGAAACAAAAGCAAAGAAAACCATAGCACTTAATGCTGAGAAAGTGATCAGTCTTCTGTCTCATTTGATGCGGCTCGTAACAAATTCCTCCCTTGTGTCAAT
This sequence comes from Schistocerca gregaria, assembly GCF_023897955.1. NCBI lineage: Eukaryota > Metazoa > Arthropoda > Insecta > Orthoptera > Acrididae > Schistocerca > Schistocerca gregaria. The sequence goes on along the minus strand of NC_064923.1, from coordinate 650,333,850 downwards.
CTTTTCATCTCAGAGCAGGAACTGCAACCTTAGTCCTCAATTATTTGCTGGATGCATTTCAGTCTCTCTCTTGCTCTACTGTTTGCACCCTCTACGGCTCCCTCTTGTACCATGGAAGTTATTCCTTGATGTAGGAATAGGTGTCCTATCACTCTGTCCCTTCTTCTTGTCAGTATTTTCCATATGTTCCTTTCTTCACCACCTCATTCCTTACCTTATGTCTGCCTAACTTTCAGTATGTTTCTGTAGTAACACATCTTAAAGGCTTCGCTTCTCCTCTGTTCCGATTTTCTCACACTCCAAGTCTCACTGGCATAGAGTGCTGTATTCTCAGAAATTTCTCCCACGAATTAAGACCAATTTTTGTACTAGCAAACTTCTCTTTGTCAGGAACGCACTTTTTGCCATTGCTAGTCTGCTTCTTATGTCCTTCTTGCTCCGTCTGTTATGAGTTACTACCGAGCGCGGGGGTGCAATGGTTAGTACACTGGGCTACTATTCGGGAGGATGGCGCTTCAAAACCCGCACCCGGCCATCCTGATGTAGGTTTTTGTGATTTCTCTAAATCGCTTCAGGCAAATGCCGGGATGATTCATTTGAAAGGGCACGAGCGACTTCCTTCCCTAATACACTGAGACCGATGATCTCACTGTTTGGTCTCCTTTCCCCCAAATCAACCAACCAACTATTAGTTATTTTGCTGCCTAGGCAGCAGAAATCCATAACTTCATCTACTTCGTGACCCCCAATTTTGATATTAAGTTGCCGCGCGGAGTGGCTGCTCGCTTATAGGCGCCATGTCACGAATCGCGCGGCCCCTCCCGCTTAAGGTTAGAGTCCTCCCTCGGGCATGGGTGTGTGTGTGTTGTCCTTACGTTAAGTTAGTTTAAGTAGTGTATAAGTTTAGGGACCGATGACCTCAGCGGTTTGGTCCCTTAGGAATTCACACGCATTTCAACATTTGACATTACGTTACTCGCTGTTCTCATTTCCGCTACATCTGATTCTTTCGATTTACACTCAGTCCACATTCTGTACTCATTAGACAGTTTATTACACTCGACACATCCTGTAATTCTTCTTCGATTTCATTGAGGACAGCAATGTCATCAGCAGATCGTATCGTTGATCTCCCTTCACCTCGAATTTCAGTTCCACTCTTTCCCCCTGCTTTTATTTCCCTAATTGCTTCTTCAATGTATAGATTGAGCAGTAGTGGTGAAAAGCAACACCTCTGCATTACACCCTCTTTGATTCTAGCATTTAGTTCCTGCTCTTTTAGTCTTATTGTTCTTTCGCGGCTATTGTACATCGTGTTCAGGGCAGTTTACATAAATAAAACCATGCAATTCTTCAACAAAAGTAATTCACGTAGAAAATAACTAAACCTCCTTATTCCAAGAATTTGTAAAAAGGCTCTCGAAAAAGGGAATCAAACAATTGCGTCACATGTAAATTTTGAGAGTAACTAAAAAGCGATAAGGAGAACAGTTCTATCAAGCCGATAGTTAACTGCATGAGTGGTGCTGCATACTGGCTAAGTAAAGAATTAGACTGTGATATTACTCAAAACTAAATATATAATAACCGGTACATAGTTAGGAATTCGAGTGTCGTGATACAATGAATTGAACATGCTCATATTGCAAACAACGTAATTTTTTTCTTGGATATAAACAGTATGTTCACACATCATCTTGAGATTATGTTTCACTTACATTTTCTTTTTTCCCCTCATCTTCTTGACTGTCAAGTTCTGTGTATTGAGTTCTCACTGTCGCAGCACTATATAAATAGACACATACACACACACACACACACATACACACACACACACACACACACACACACACACACACACACACACACACAACCTTTCACATAAAACTAATTAATTTCAGGCATAGCCATAACAGTTTAGAAATCGTAATTTTTGCGTAAATATTTTGTCTTCATTAAGTTGTATATGGTTGCAGATGACAAACTGTAAAGGAAACAGACCCTAAAAACAGTAAGAAAACCATACCATGTAGTAAGAATGTATGGTTACATAATTTTATGTCCTCTTCAAAAATTACGATTTACAAACTAATATTTACATATATATAAACAGTAAAGAACATTCCTTATGTTTAGAAGCCTTAAATAAATAAACAGGCTAATGATGCTGCAACTGCAGTGATACATGTCAGGGACAAAAAACGAAACTGTGTTTTGCTAACGGCGGACCCCACCCAAAAACACATGAATATGTACACTAACTCACCACTTAATGGCTGCATTAAAATTATCAAAGATAGTTTACATACACAGGGTAAAATGAGCGTAACACAAATAGAAGAGTCTTTTCTTTGCTAAAATTGCTAATCTCAGCTATTTTGGGATCAACAATCACTATATGTGTAAGAGTACAATTTAACAATTGGAAATCGCCCCGCTGGTGCACTAATATTTACGACATAGTGTTTGGAACAACATTTTTAAACCACCCCAAATTTGCTAGTAATTATTACGACAGATACATAGATATAACACTATTATTATTTAAAGGAGCACAAAAGCGAAATACGCACCTTTCGCTCACAATGGAATAATTTGTAGAAGAAAAACAATCACGAACGAACAACGTAAACATTATATATCTTGAAATGACGAAAAAGTTGAACAGGTTCTGGGAAAAGATAACCACAGATTGTATCCTTCATAATAGCTCTTTCCTCCAAAAGCACATAAAGAAGTGTATTTTCAAACCTAGGTAGAGAGACTAACGAAGTATCCACTAACTAAAGAAAAACATAATACCTGAACTAAAACCATTAAGAAAATAACAAAATATAATCTGACATAATGTGTATGATCCCACTTTAGTCGATAAAATTTATATGGAAAAACCACATAACAATGTAAACAAAATAAAAGACAGAATTAATCTAGCAAAGTACGCCATAACGAAAAAGGCTCAGTTAATTACCATTGTATAATGGAGAAAAAGTTTAGACAAATCAGACTTGCACGTCAAAAATTCAAGCCGGGAATAAGCCTCAGAACACATAACATAACACGACCACCACAAGTTTGACATACCGGAGAACAATCCAAAAAATTTACCAAGCCAGATGTTTATAACTTATACTGCGATAGCCGTGAGAAAATCTGCACAGAACAGTCAGAAATTTCAGAACATGATCCAGAGAATATTGAATCTCAATGGCACAAACCATTTTCATCTAGTTAAAACCTAAAGCTACAAAATCACACATCAACTAATATAATAAAAGGCTTGTCAAGCTTATTCAGCGCTAAAAAAGTAGCTTACTGATATTTTTAGAAGAAATATCCTGACATTATTCTGATTGATGAAAAAGAATCCGGAGAGATCAGAGAAATGCGCCTAACTATTCATTTTCAGAAGGTGCTGCCACACAGCTCGTAAATATTTCAGCGTAGTGATTGGTGCCAAGAGTTGCAGATGAAATTTCTTTGTTTAACAACCAGTTCGGTTCACAGACCATCATCAGGTACACAAAAGCATTTACATCATAATATTAGACGTTATGGAATGGCTTCAAATAATAAAATCCATGAATGCGTCACTGTTGTCACGTAAGAATATAAATTACATCGTCAATCATCAACTGTGCCAGACAAATAAGTGTACCGTTTGGCACCACCTATGATCAGACATAAATACGACAAGCTAAATAAGCATCAAAATTAGCAACAGAATAGTAGGTCACAGCGCCATGTAGAGCCCTACACCAGTCACTAACTCAGTTTGTAGCCTAGAGAGAAGTACCCGTCGGCGTGCCATAACAGTCCGTAGTTCATGTCGACGACGATGGAGGATTTCTTTCAGAGCTCGGTGTCACTCACAAGCCTAAATTTGAAGCAGCAAGTAAACTGAGAATGTCTTATAGAAGAAAGTCGTTTCGAGAAACTTCGATCTCATATGTTTCTAAAGTGGCGTCTAACGTCACAACTTCCTTTTCAAATGGCGCAGAAATACAAATTATTCAAAAAGATTCGTACCAATTCATAACAATAAATATTGAATCTAAAGCCGCAGGAAATCGGTTGTTTTGGTCGAAGACAAACTAAAATCTAAAACAACAGTCATGAAATCACAAAAAATCAGAAATGTACAAATCAAAACAATCATAAAAACATGACAACATTTGCTACCTAAATTTTGTTGTACCTAAACAACGCAACTGAAAACCCCGATTGCAATACAGAAGGTCAAAAGTGCGGAAAATAATTAAATCTGATGGAACTGGTAAGAACTAAGGTGGATCTGGCGGTAATGGTTTACTTTATTCTACCGCTGTGAGTCACCTCATCTGGGTCTGGTACATCCAGGTACAGTACTTTCAGTTATTAAGGTTGAGCTCCTTACTCATTGCAATTTATAGTTACACTTCTGATGACTAATGTATTTTTTGATCGTCGAAGTTCAGCTTTTCTTATTTCTGTGATATTAATATTATTACTGAGTGAATAGCATTAATTTCATTACGTTCCAGATTTGTGTTAATTTGAGAATAAATAAGTATCGAAAGAAGATATACGCACATCAAAAAAAAGTTTTGCATCACATCAGTTCCGAGAGTTCCGGAACCTGTACAGAAAATTGGAACAGAGATCAATCATTTCTGCCCTTTTTATTGGCCATGAAAACCACACATTGCGTGTTGTACCACCACACAGCAAGACCTTCAGGGAAGGTGGTTCAAATTGCTGTACACACAGCTACCTATAATACCCAGTAGCAGGTCCTCTTGCATTAATGCATGCCTGTATTCGTCGTGGCATACTATCAACAAGTTCATCAAGGCACCTTTGGTCCAGATTGTCCCACTTCTCAACGGTGATTCGGCGTAGATCCCTCAGAGTGGTTGATGAGTCACGTCGTCCATAAACAGCCATTTTCAATCTATCCCACGCATGTTCGTTACGGTTCATGTCTGAAGAACATGCTGGCCACTATAGCTGACCGATGTCGTTATGCTGAAGGAAGTCATTCACAAGATGTGCACGATTGGGTCACGAACTGTCGTCCATGAAGACTAATGTCTCGCCAATATGTTGCCGATATGGTTACACTATCGCTCGGAGGATGGCATTCACGTATCGTACAGCCGTTACGGCATCTTCCATGACCACCAGCGGTGTACGTCGGCCCCAAATAATGCCACCCCAAACCAGCAGGGAACCTCCACCTTGCTGCACTCGCTGTACAGTGTGTCTCAGGCGATCAGCCTGACCGGGTTGCGTCCAAACACGTCTCCGACGATAGTATGGTTGAAGGAATATGCGACACTTATAGGTGAAGAGAACATGATGACAATCCCTAGCGATCCATTCGTTATGTTGTTGGGCCCATCTGTACCGCGCTGCGTGGTGTCGTGGTTTCAAAGATGGACCTCGCCATGGACGTCGGGAGTGAAGTTGTGCATCATACAGCCTCTTGCGCACAGTTTGAGTCATAACACGACGTACTGTGGCTACACGAAAATCATTATTCAACACGGTGGCGTTGCTGTCAGTGTTCCTCCGGGTCATAATCCATATGTAGCCGTCATCCACTGCAGTAGTTGCCCTTGGGCTGCCTGAACGTGACATGCCACCGACAATTCCTGCCTCTCTGTATCTCCTCGATATCCCAACAACATCGCTTTGGTTAACTCAGAGACGCCTGGACCCTTCCCTTGCTGAGAGCCCTTCCTGGCACTAAGTAACAAGTCGGACGCGATCGAACCGCGGTATTGACCGTCTAGGCGTGGCTGAATTACAGACAACACGACCCGTATACCTCCTTCCTGGTGGAATGACTGGAACTGATCGGCTGTGGGACCCCCTCCGTCTAATAGGCGCTGCTCATGCATAGTTGTTTACATTTTTGGACGGGTTTAGTGACAGCTCTGAACAGTCAAATGGACTGTGTCTGTGTTACAATATCCACAGTGAACGTCTATCTTCAGGAGTTCTGGGAACTGTGGTGATGAAAAACACATTTTTTATGTGAGTATTAATAAAAAATTCCAAGTCTACACAAATTATAATCGGTGTTTGTCTCCGTAAATGACGATCAAAATAGTGTTTTAGCTCTGACTGACTGAGAGCATAAATTAGTTATCTCCTGTTCAAGCAGTTAAAATTTCAGATTTAATTACATGCCCAAGATTTAATTACATACCTCCCACTGCAATAATTCACGACGTTCTGAATATGCCCAATACACGCTACAAACACAGCATTACTTGACACTCCCAGGCAAAACAAGTGAACACTCTGCATGCAGTATGGCGTACTGTAAAAAATATTTTGCCTACTGTATGGCAGGTGGCTCTGAAGACTGGCAAGCGCCCAGTTGTAGACGGCCAGTCAAATGAATAAAAACTACTCGCAATTTATACCAATTTATAATTATTTACTTTCCAGCTAATTCTACCTCTGCAAGCCCATTTAATGTTACGTCGACAAATGCATTGTCAGTCTCCGTTTCCATTCCTTTCTATCTCCTATTGTTGTCTGCCGGTTGAAGCCTGCAACTTTCTTCAGTTGTTTATCCCAGCAATCGGATGGTCTGCTTTAAATCTTCGTCTTCTCTGGGACTCCAGTCTAGTACTACAGTTGCCCATATTGTGTGATTTTCATCAGATATCTCCTGCTCACTTCCGTTTTAGACTCTTTGCCCCTTCAGTGTCTTGAGCTCCTGTCATCGCTCTTATGTCCATTACTAGTTTTACTGTTGAAGAACTCGTTCTAAATCAGAGTTTTACATCCGTATGTTTGTATGAAAAGAACACAGCGTTCGAGCACAACCTTTTGTTTAGTTTGTAGCGTATCAGATTTATTCCAAAAGGTATTACTTGCATAAACCAGCCCCCCCCCCTCCCTTCCCTACACCAGTCTAGCTTGATTCGTTGGGAAATTTCAGGTTTTAAGTCTCCTTGGATTTCAGTTGACTGTCTGAGATAATCGTATTCTTTAACTTTCTTAGACTTACTCAGTATTATATGTCTTGCAGTTACCAAATTGTTGTGCATTTTGTTTGTTTTGGGTACATTTACCATAAGGCCATTTTATCGAAACTACCTAATAAATTATTTATAGAGGATTGTAGTTTTCTCATGATGTTGGCTAGGACTATTATATCGTCTAAATATCTAAAAGTAGTGAATTTTTCCATTTATTGTAATTACCCTGTCTTTCCAAATAATTTTGAACATAGTCATCTCAACGACTGTTATAAATAGTCTTCTTCCAATGAAAATTCCGCTTTGTGTTTTCCTATATGACAGACGCCATAGCAGATATTACATAGTATAATTACGTGCCTTGTTTCCGCATCTTGTTTAACCATTGCCAGTATACGAGTAATTGCAGTGTGGCTGACGAATCAAAAACCTTTTCCAAATCTAGAAACGCTATGCTTAGTGGTGCTTCAGATTCATTAGCTCAACTAATTACTTCATGCAAGATGTGCATATGGTCAGTTGTGCTGTAAGCCCTGCGGTATCTACCTTGTTCTGTGGGTTGTGCGTTTTCCACAATATCACTGATGCGATTCGCCAAAACTTTAGTGGAACGTTCGTAGATAACAAGGAGTAAACAGAGGGGACGGTAATTCTTCAAATAATTTCAATTGTCAGATCATCATGACTCCCTGCTTTGCCACTCAGGATTTCATTTATTAATTTATTTATTAAGGACTTCTAGGAGGTCGCCATTTTTATTTCCATAAGGTGTTCTTTTAGTTCATGAGTTCTTTCATGAAGTTTGCGGTAGAAGTTATAAGCTAAAAACTTCTTCCTTATCTCTTATGCGCCATTTATCACTATCAACTTCTATTATTTCTTTTTTAACAATCGTAATCTTCCGTTTAACTTTCATACAGCTCCATTTATTCTCTAGTGTTAGTTTTAGAGCGTTTTTGTTTTATTTTTTATATCTGCTTTTATTTTCTTTGTTATAAACTTACGTTGATCTGAGTATCCTATTTTGTGAACAATTGTTTTAATTTCGACCTCTTTAAAAGAAAGGCACTAGCTACAGCCATCAACTTCCCTGGTTGTTTAATAGCTTTCGTTGATCCCCCAATTACTTTTCAAGTTTTCATTGCCGTTGCGGTCAGTTTTTCTTCTGTTTGCTGTGCCAGTCTCATTCGAAGAGTCCTCTGAAACTCTCTCTGGTTTGCACTTAATTTATCTCTGTTGATAGCTTATCTCTTCATTGGCATCAGTTTTTCTTAATTGTTGGATTTTTATGATTACTTTCACTCTTACCAGTCTATGGTCACTAACAGTGTTGCATTTACTGAAAACAATCTTTGATTACTTCTTCTGGTTTGTAATAGTAAAATCTGTTTCATTAAGAAACTTTTCCATGACCTTTTTCCTTTTTATATGAAATTAGTGGAAAAACAATCTAGATCGCGATTTCTGTTTTATTTACAATGACCGGTTTCGGTCTAGTCTTAGGTCAAATACAGAATAGCACCATCAGCTAAAGTTGACGATGTCCTGAGCACTAGTAGATCTGTCACTGAAAATCCCAAACTGAGGTCTTCTGACTGTTCTTGACATCGACATCTTCAGATGGCGGTACTGTTATGAAGATGGCCTAAGAATAGGCCGAAACCAATCATTTTAATCAAAATAACCGTCACGATCTGGACTGTTTTCTTTTCACTAATTTTATGTAGCTTACAAGATAGCTGATTCCCAAAAATGTTAGCAAAAATTTTCTTTTCTGTTACGGCGTTTCTTAAAAAAGGAGTTCATGATGAATAAAGAATGTTTTTCAGCAAACTGAACAAGCTGATCTCCTCTCTGATTTCTCTCATCGATTTCACAGCAATCTATAGAAATATCTCCGTGTTTTTTGATACCAACTTTCGCATTTTAATCGTCAATTATCAGTTTAAAGTGAGAGTCCCGTCCATCATCGTGTACATATTTCATCTCCTTATAAAATGCTCCTAATTCGTCGTCAGAATGGCCCGAAGTAGGGGCATTTAGTTGCAGTTCTTGTAACTTGTGTCTATTGGATGTATTTATAACAATCCGTGCCGTACTAATTGATGTACCTTCCATGGCAGATATCAATTACGCTCTTGTTTATTAGAAACACGCTCTATTTTTTCCTCCATCTGATTCTCTTGATGTTACAGAATGGGGTTGCAACTGTTCTTCTTTACTACGATCTTCACTTAGACCAACAACAAACTATTTGATTTTCTCCAATTCCTCCTCAGTTTCACTTTCACTCGCAAATAATCAGTAGTTATACGTGCTAAAGCAGTCCTCTCCAGGAGATCCGATAACTGGGGGACTAATCTGGGACAAGACTTAAGGATTCGAAGCATAATCGCCGCCCTTGCTTCAGAAAGAATTGGGGATCTCGGTTTCCACGTCGCCACTAACATGTGGTTCAGACATCTTTGGCTGACTGCTCCACTAGAGTACAGGTGCCGCCCAAGTAGCTAATTCTGGTCTGCCAGTGATAATTTTCCGCCACTAATATTCGAACCGGCTAACTTTTGAGTCGAGCCCCACCACACAAACGTAATTTAGCGACCTCGGCTACGGAGCCGATTTGAACAACGTGTGTTTAAGATAAAACCACAAAAGTCAGTGTCAGCGCTAAATTGATAAAAGTCAAAGGGAAACAATGCTTAACTTTAGTCGCACCACTTCCTTGCTGCACCACACTGAACCAGAGAGTAGCAAACTTTCTGAGGTAACCAGGAGAGAAAAAATATCGTTATTATTCTCCAGCTGTACACGTATAAATATCCTGCGTAGTTGGTATTTGCAAAAAGTAAATTTTATTAAACACTAAGAGCTGCTACTGGTCTCTATGGAAACAATCATCAGGCAAGTAAACAATAGTAGCGACTTTGTAGCATCATTCCTATTGAAATCTCAGTTCCAAAAGAAGAAATTATGTAAAGTAATTCTTCATTGTTGTTATTAAGGATCATATGCGTTTATACGGTTGCTGTTGATATTTGTGTTCGCTTCTTCTATGCGCTGTGCACGCATCATATGTAGGTGCATTCCAACTACCAGCAGGGAACGTAGAACTCGACAGAGTTCTAACAGTAAGATTACTTAATACTGTAAATGCATTTTGCCTTCGAAAACAGTGATGCGGAAGAATTTTTTATATTTATTTAGTTGTGAAATCATAATGGTAATGTAATGATACCATACTCGTATAAGTTGCTGTAACAGTTCTTTACTGCCTGACTATGGAGAAATGAAGCTTTTTGTTATGAGCATCTCTTCATGTTACATAAAAATTACTTTCTTTATATAAATAATAATCCTATATAGTAAGGACTGCTATAATATGTCGAATTAAGTGAGGGAGCTGTTCTTAAGGCAACTGAAGATCACATGCCACATACCGCTCATGGGACACCTTGTATCCGAGGTTGTGCTTTCAGCTGGCACTTAACGACTTCATCGACTGCCTTTGTTCTCTTCCTTCATTCCTTCCTTTCTTATCTCATCTTTCATTTGTGTTATTTGGGCCATCACGGTTCAGTATTAGCAGCATTCCTCCACCGCCTACTATGTGGGTGCAAAGTTTGTTGTCATGTTCCTCATTTTATGCTACTCATCAGTATTTCTGCCTTTCCTTGGCTTACTCTGAGTACATACGGTGTAGTTATTAGGCTGTTCCTTCTATTTAAGAGGTGCTGCAGTTCTTCCTCACTTTCATTAAGGATAGCGTCGTCATTACCGAATATTATCATCGGTATCTTTCCACCATACCACACCTGATCTTTCCTTTTATTTCCGTTATTATTACTTGGATGTACAGGTCAATGAGCACTTGGAGAACGTCTGGATCCATACCTCACGCCATTTTGATCCAAGCACTACTACATCGTTCTTCCAATCTTACTGTCCACTCTTCGTTCTTGTTCATAATGTACAAGGCAATTCAAAATGTATATCGTGATTACAGATGGCTGTAAGTATTTGATACAATGAAAAGAACAGAGAATAAAATAAGTTCATTTTTTTTTACATACTTGATATGTGTTCTGTATGGATCCCCTGGTCACTCGGACAACATATAAGCGTAAATCCATTTCACAACATAATTCCTTAACGATACGTGGAGTCACGCACCCGAGTGCGTTAGAAATGGGGGTGCTGAGTTCCTGGATTGTTTTTGGCAAAGGAGGAACATGCAAAAGTTCTTTCATATAATCCATTAAAAAGAAACCCGTCGTTGTCAGTCCGGAGACCTAGGCGGTCAAGTACACTGCATAACGTTGTCATGTCCAGTAAGACTTGGAAGGTAATTTAAAAATGTGTCAGCCTACATACACGAACGTGAAGGTGTTACATTTTACCGAAATATATAATCAGCGCTGTATATATAAAGCTGCGGCATCGCTCATTGTTCAAGTACGTCCAGGTAAATGTTTTTTAAACATTTTCACTTATGACACGGAACTTTTCACCTATATAGCGTCCGCCGAAAAGCCAGTTTCCGATCCACTGCGCTTGCGCAATGATCGAAATTTTTAACCTTTTTTCTTTTTTACATTCTCGGTAATTCCTCTTGTTTTCTCGCTATCCTTTAAACAGTTATAACCGTTTGTGATCTTCATATTTTTTTGATGTGCTCAGTGTATAACCCGTCTTCCTCTCGAACTTACTTGTATACCTATTTTTCTCAGGATTTGAAACCCCTTGTCCGGTTTTTGTAAAATCGTTAACACCCACACTTTTCTCTTTCTTGTGCCATCAGTCTTCCGGCTGGCTTGATGCGACTGGTCACAAATTCCTTTCATGCGACAATTTCTGGATCTCACAGTAGCACTTTAAATTCTCTTTCACAGTTATTTGGTGGATATGAAGGGTGCTTATAATTAAATTTTCGCTACTTGAGCTAGCGTATACGGAAAACTATTTATCTTAAGTGGGGTGTGTGCTATGCATTGAACCGGGGAGCCTAGGAACGACGGAGAGGCTTCGTCCCCGCCGGAGCCCTGAGTGATTCACGACCCCACAACAGGTTACAGCAGTCCACTCACCCCACTGCCGCCCCACACCCCCTCCTCCCTGGAACGTCTCATACCAGACGAGTTATCCCCAAATGTTTGTGTGGTAGAGTAATTATGCTATACGTGCACGTGGAGACAGCAATAGCCGACAAAGTGTAACTGAGTCGGAATAAGGGGGAACCAGCCCGCATTCGCTGAGGCAGATGGAAAGCTGCCTTAAAAAGCATTCACAGGCTGGCCGGCTCACCGCACCTCGACACTAATCGGCTGGGCGGATTCGTACCGGGGACCGGCACACCTTGCGCTCGGGAAGCAGCGCGTTAGACCGCACGGCTATCCGGGCGGGCTCTTAAGGGGTACTAAATGTTAGAATAATTGATGATCAGACTGTGTGCTGCAGGACTTGCGTTGTTTGTAATATTAGTGCCACGACCTGCCACTAGGCTCCGGAAATGATACAGCGACATAAGGTTGGAGCACATGCACCAGTGTGCATTACAGCTGTAGACAGTCAGCATGGATCTTTAGAAGGTGAGTAGGGCCTTACTCGTAAAGTTCTTTTATTTAAGCAACACGAATAGAGCTTTTGCTCTTCATGAGTATCGACACATTGAAGGAAGAACACAGAGACGTCCTCTTTCAGCACCGGGGTTGAAGAACATGCTTCGGAACTTCGAATTAACTAAGGATTTGGGACTTCTTCCTGGGACAAGTCGACGGCCATTTGCACCCCACATTGTAAAAGAATTTAGTGTTGCCATCGTTTAGAAAGCTGGAAGCAACATACTGTCTTCAAGCAGTGCACGAACTATGTAACGAAAGCTGACCATTCCATGACCCACTGTTCAGAAAGTGTTGCGAACAGTTGTCAAATAATATTCTTACAAAAACATTACTCATCAAGTTCTGTCGAGAGACAGACACTCGAGTAGACATTGTTCTTACGTCTCTTTCATTGCTACCCTCTCATGTGGAAACAGAAATGTGCTTCGTTCATTGTCCTAGGTCACTAGTTTTTCGTGGGGGTCCTCTCAAGTAGCGAAAGTTTAATTATAACTACCCTGTATTGCAATCTCTACCTTCCCATACGGTTTTTACCCTCTACACCTATCTCAGGTTCCTGTATTCTTAACGCAAGACCTGTCATCCTGTCACTTTATCTCGTCACTTCCTCATTGCCTTCTACTCACCGATTCTGCGGCATACCTTCCCACTTCTTATGTTACAAGTCCACCTAATCTTCAATATAATTCTGTTGCATTATATCTCAAACTCTTCGAATGTTTTATATACCAGTTTTCTCACAGTCCACCATTCACTTCGGTACAATACTGTGCTGCAAATATATATTTTCATAAATTTCTTGCCGGCCGGTGAGGCCGTGCGGTTCTAGGCGCTTCAGTTTGGAACCGCGTGACCGCTACGGTCGCAGGTTTGAATCCTGCCTCGAGCATGGATGTGTTTGTTGTCCTTAGGTTAGTTAGGTGTAATTAGTTCTAAGTTCTAGGCGACTGATGACCCCAGCAGTTAAATCGCATAGTGCTCAGAGCCATTTAAAACATTTGAACCAGAAATTTCTTCCTCAAATTAAGGCCAGTATTAGATACTAGTAGACTTGTCCCGGGCAGCAATGCTCTCACTGTCTATGCTAGTCTGCATTTTATGTCCTCCCTACTTCCTCCCTCATGTATAATGTTGCTTTCTACGCCGTAGTCCGAAATTTTATGTCAAGTTTATCACTGATCTCATGTCTACTACTCATCCTTATCTTCGCCTTCTACATCTACATCTACATCCATGCTCCGCAAGCCACCTGATGGTGTGTGGCGGAGGGTAGCTTCAGTACCTCTAATGGTTTTCCGTTCTGTTCCAGTCTCGTATTGTTCGTGGAAAGAAGGATTGTCGGTACCTCTGTATGGGCTCTAATCTCTCTGATTTTATCTTCATTGTCTCTTCGCGAGATATACGTAGGAGGGCGCAATATACTGCTTGACTCTGCGGTGAAGGTATGTTCTCGGAACTTCAACAAAAGCCCGTACCGAGCTACTGAGCGTCTCTCTTGCAAAGTCTTCCACTGAAGTTTATTTATCATCTCCGTGACGCTATCGCGATTACTAAATGATCCTGTGACGAAGCGCGCTGCTCTCCGTTGGATCTTCTCTATATCTTCTATCAACTCTATCTGGTACGGATCCCACACTGGTGTGCAATATTCAAGCAGTGGGCCAACAAGTGTACTGCAACGTACTTCCTTTGTTTTCGGACTGCATTTCCTTAGGATTCTTCCAATGAATCTCAGTCTGGCATCTGCTTTACCGACGATCAACTTGATATGGTCATTCCATTTTAGTCCTCATGCCTACTCTCAGATAATTTATGGAATTAACTGCTTGCAGTTTCTGACCTGCTATATTGTAGCTAAATGATAAAGGATCTTTCTTTCTATGTATTCGTAACACATTACACTTGTCTACATTGAAATTCAATTGCCATTCCCTCCACCATGCGTCAATTCGTTGCAGATGCTCCTGCATTTTGCACTGTTACAACCTCTCGATATACTACAGCACCATCCGCAAAAAGCCTCAGTGGACTTCCGATGTTATCCACAAGGTCATTGATGTATATTGTGAATAGCAACGGCCCTACGACACTCCCCTCCGTCATGTATAATGTTGCTTTCTGCGTCGTGGTCCGAAATTTTATGTCAGGTTTATCACTGATCTCATTTCTGCTACTCATCCTTATCTTCGTCTTTGTTTAGTTTACTCTCAATCTGTAGCGTGTGCGCACTTTTGTTCGCGTGCAGGTCTTCGGTGGAGAATGGGAAGAAAAGGCTACAAATGTGCCTACGGTGGGTCGGGCTGTTGCAGGAAACGAAGTTTTCCCGCGGGGTTGTGCACCGAGGGCAGCACACAGCTGACCGGCCGGCGACTCGACCCAAATGAGGAGGCGAAGACGGCGGACAGCGGCAGCAGGAGCCCCGCCGTGCGGATGCAGTGGGCCGGCGCCGCTCGGCAGCTCCTCAGGACAGGCCGGCCACAAGGGGGCGAAAGACGAACAGCAGCGGCCGGAGATTTACATTCTTGCATTCGTTTGCATCGCGGCTGACATGTGAATACACGGCCGCTGGGTGGTCCGCGCATTGTGTAGCGCACAATGAAACACTGTACTACATAGGTCATGCAGCTGAAACAAGGCCGCCCGCCTTATTTATAGAGAGCACCGCGTCTCGTCCACAATTATGGGAGCGCGGGCCCGGCCGGGCCATTTACATTTTAGCCGTGTTCCCGTTTTAATGGAGCCGGTGGCGACACCCCGCGCAGACGGATGGCGAGAACGGCCGCCATTAGCGGGCCGCCCGGCCGCGGGCCCACCCGCCTAACAGGCCGGCGGTCGCGCCACTTTACGACTGCTCCGCCCGCCCGGCCACTTTGCGCTGCTCTTATTCGCGGAATGTCTTCTCCTCCTTCGTTCCTACGCTTCACTCCTTCCTGGCAGAGAAGGACCACGAAGACGGAGTGCTGACGTTCAGAAAGTGGCATACGACGGGCAGTCTCATAGTTCTAATTTTCAAAAAAAGGAACATCCGTAATTAATTTTTGTTTGCGCGCAGGTATGGCTCTGCAGTCCTGGTGCACCTTGAAAGCGCTGCGGCCTAGTCCCGTGGCAGAGCTGCTACAGGAGCTAATACAATTTGGCACAGCCCATTAATAAAGTGGAAATCGGATGGCCGGCTCAAGTGGCCGGGCGGTTCTAGGCGCTACAGTTTGGAGCCGCGCGACCGCTACGGTCGCAGGTTCGAATCCTGCCTCGGGCATGGATGTGTGTGATGTCTTTAGGTTAGTTAGGTTGAAGTAGATCTAAGTTCTAGGGGACTGATGACCTCAGATGTTAAGTCCCATAGTGCTCAGAGCCATTTGAACCATTTGAAATCGGCTGCGGCCTTTTATTGTTTTATTTAGTTGACCTTGTAAGTAGGCTCTTTACATTTTTTTGTTGGTAACGCCACGTAGCGCTCTGTATGAAAATTATTGGCTGTGCTGTGTGCTGCCTGGCATTGTTGGAATATTCACTATTGTATTGTTGGGCAGTTGGGTGTGATCAGCGCGTAGCGTTGCGCAGTTGGAGGTGAGCCGCCAGCAGTGGTGGATGTGGGGAGAGAGATGGCAGAATTTTGAGAGCGGACAATCTGGACGTGTGTCCATCAGAAAGAGTAAATTCGTAGTATATATATATACTTTTGAACATTATTAAGGTAAATAAATCGTTTGTTGTCTATAAAAATCTTTCATTTCCTAACTATGCCTATCAGTAGTTACTGCCTTCAGTAGTTAGAATCTTTCATTCAGCTGGCAGTATTGGCGCACGCTTTATTGCAGCAGTTTGAGTAACGAAGATTTTTGTGAGGTAAGTGATTCATGAAAGGTATAGAGCATTGTTAGTCAGGGGCATTGTTTTGTAGGGATTATTTATTGAAAGTGAGATTGCGTTGCGCTAAGAAAATATTGTGTCTCAGTTTAGTGATCATCGGAATAAGTAAGAGAGAAATGTCTGAGTACGTTCAGTTTTGCTCAGCTGTTTGAAAACCAAATATCGTAAGGGGTTTACCAGCACAGTAACTCATGATCTGATAAGGGCCAGCAGCCCTCTCTTACATCAGAGCACGGTTTAACACACACAGCACCTCATTTATCTAAGAAAAGATAATTTTAATACGCCGAAAAGTATTAAAATGATTTGAATGTCTGATGTGAGAATGTGAGTTTATAACGCCGACTATGCATTAATAAAGTTAATACTGGCAGTACTTGTCCTGCTGCAGCGGCTGTCACTAATAGTGATAATGTTAATGACAATAAAAAATGGTTCAAATGGCTCTAAGCACTATCGGACTTAAGATCTGAGGTCATCAGTCCCCTAGACTTATAACTACTTAAACCTAACTAACATAATATATGATAATTAATTGAAACCCTCAGCTGCTGACAGGTGTTGTTGATATACCTCGATGGGGAGAGCTGAAAATGTGTCCCCCGACCGGGACTCGAACCCGGGATCTTCTGCTTATATGGTAGACGCTCTATCCATTTTTTTAAATCTCATTTTGTTCGTTATGGTTCGTTGCAATTGTTAGCGGTGGACGTCCCCTGACGCACGATGAAGTTCATTATAGATCCATTCACTCAGTTTTTTTTTATTACAGAGGGCACCTAACCCTCTGACCGAACACGCTAAGTTACGCGTCGGCATGTGAGCCACCGAGGACACAGATGAATAGTGCGACTGCAGGGACATACTCTTGCACGCTTCCCGTGAGGCCCACATTCCCAACTGTCCACAATCTACATACGTGATGTACCTAAAGTAAGCAGGAGATCCCGTGTTCCAGTCCCGATATGGGCACTGTCCATTCAGCTGTCCCCATCGACGTATAACAACAACACCTGTCGGCAGCTGAGGGTTTTAATTAATTATAATTTATTGTAGAGAAGCTGCACGGTCATTAATGGTATCTGTTCTTTCAAGAACAGTTACTATCTTCATGGATATAACTAACCTAAGGACATGACACACATCGATTCATGAGGCAGGATTCGAACCTGCGACCGTAGCAGCCTCGTGGTTCCGGACTGAAGCTCCTAGGCGGGCCGGTGTGGCCGTGCGGTTCTAGGCGCTCCAGTCTGGAACCGCGTGACCGCTACGGTCGCAGGTTCGAATCCTGCCTCCGGCATGGATGTGTGTGATGTCCTTAGTTTAGTTAGGTTTAATTAGTTCTAAGTTCTAGGGGACTGATGACCACAGATGTTAAGTCCCATAGTGCTCAGAGCCATCTGAACCATTTTTGAAGCGCCTAGAAACACTCGGCCACAGCGGCCGGCAATGACAATAGTAATGAAAATAACAACAATGGTGATAGTGACAGATATGAAAAAATTATAGGCGTGCCAAATAGATAGTTTCTGATACAGCGAGTTCTGATGACGGGAAATTTAAGGAGACTGCGCCAACTGAGAATACTGCGAAATGAGGAAAATCTTGTTGGAAAGAAGGATGTACGAGAGTAACAAGTGCGTACAGGAGAATGATTATCCTCACTGTTGCTTTAGTAGGGCCAACGGCCTCGCCGCAGTGGTAACACCAGTTTCCGACGGATCCCTGAAGTTAAGACTGTCGGCCTGGGCTACCATTTGGATGCGTGACCATCAGGTCTGCCCAGTGCGCTTGGCAAGCGGGGTGCACTCAGCCATTGTGAGGCAAACTGAGTACAGAAGTAGCGGCTCCGGTCTTGTAAACTGACATACTGCCAGGAGAGCGGCGTGCTGACCACATGCCCCACCACATCCGCTCCAGTGACTTCTGTGGGCTGAGGATGACACGCTGCCTGTCGGTACCGTTGGGCCTCAATTGCCTGTTCGGGCGGAGTTTAATTGTCTTCTGAAGCTAGAGACGTCATTCACTTCTCTGATACAATGCGAGGATTATTCCAGAATCAGGTTCCTGGTGCCGATAAGAACTTCGAGAAAGTGGTCGAATGATGGAGTGGGACGGAAAGGATTTTGCTCTGATGGGAACAGGTGTTTCTGCCATGTTGTCCAGACAAGAGCGTTAAGGTCGAGGAGAGATATGGTAGACAGAGTGCGCTGATGAAACAGTACAGTTAACAGAGGGTGTGGGAAATCTCTGCACCTGTCTGCAAATAACCAGGACTGCTGTGCATATGAAGGTCAAATATGATCAAAGAGTCGACTATCACAGATATGACGGCCGACCGCTGTGGTCGAGCGATTCTAGGCTCTTCAGTCTGGAACCGCGTGACCGCTACGGTCGCAGGTTCGAATCCTGCCTCGGGCATGGACGTGTGTGATGACCTTAGGTTAGTTAGGTTTAAGTAGTTCTACGTTCTAAGGGACTAATGACCACAGCAGTTGAGTCCCATAGTGCTCAGAGCCATTTGAACCATTTTGAACCACAGACATGAGGAACACAGGCATTCACAACCACTCACAGGAGACGCGAGCTTTCTTGAGAAAGGCCTTGCCGGATAATATCGCTGTAATCAATAACTGGAAGTGTTTCTACAAGTTTCTGTTTCAGGCGGAGAGGGAAGAGCTTTTCATATTTTTGTACGGCATGAAGAAATGCTAATATCTTCTTGCACATTGTAGTTAAGTGTCCACTCCAGTTAAGATCTTCATTTATTATCACTCCTAGACTCTTTGCTGAAGTAGAGAAGGATCCCGATAGAGGGATTCCCGTGTTTCGGGTTAATAAGTCTAGAGTGACAACCAGCACCGCTTGGGTTTTGAATGGTTTGAGCTTCAACCCTATTTCCTGCGCTCTTGTTGATAATCCACACAAATTCTCGATAGCTGTCGTCGGTTATATTAATTTTGCACTTATCTACTGCTGGAGGCCATCAGCATACTACATGTGGTATGTGCAACAACACAAAAGTGATTTCACATCATTTATGTACAGTGAAAGAGTGTAAAACCTAATACTGAACACGCGGGGGACACTGATTCTGCCTCGCTGCATTGTGACTTTATGATGCAGACTGATTCTGCCTCCCTGTATTGTGATTTTAAGGTGACAGACATGACGCATTGCTGGTGAGATATCAGGTATGAGCGAAACCATTGCACTGTACTTGGCGAGAAAGTTGGGGTGCTACGTTTGACAAGTAACATGTGGAAGTCGACAGTGTCAAAGACTTTGCTGAAGTCAAAGAAGCACGTGATAGTTGCCTCATGTTTTGGCTGCTGCAGTGTCCGTGCCACGGAATTAGAGCACCGTGATTTCATTGTGGACCAGGCCTGCAGAGGTATTCCTGCAAGCTGAAAAATATTAGCGGAGGTTGAAAATACCGTTACAGTTTTAATGTTCTTTTTATTTCTGAGTAGTAAAACGCGCCCGGTTTCGGGCTCTTACAGGCCCATCATCAGGTGTTATAACTTTGTGCTATGACCCCGAGCGCCGCGGTGGAAAAGTACAGGACGAGGTGTCGTTGGTGATACACCGCGTCCTGGTCTCGTCCACCGCGGCGCTCGGGGTCATAGCACAAAGTTATAACATCTGATGATGGGCACGTAAGAGCCCGAAACCAGCTGCGTTTTAAATAGTGAAAAATAAAAAGAACTATAAAACTGTAACGGTATTTTAACCTGCGGTATAACGCTCAGTTACAGAAGTAAATCCAGCAGAATTCTCTGTAAACAATGCCGGTTATGGTATTTTATTCATTCAAGCTTACAATTACAACTTCTTGACTATCGTCACACGTACACTACTTTATCAGCAAGCTCCGCCATCTTGTTTTGTCTTCTTTAGCAGCGTGCCACGATAATGTGGCGTTTTGCTTTCAATGGGTACCCCTACTACTCGCATGTAACTGTAAATAAACAGAAAATTAAATATATAAATTAATTTTTAATGTGAAAATTGGAACTTATATGACTACCTCTGGTACTTCACACTTTGGAGAGGCAGAGGCCAACAACAAACTACTCCAACCAACGTGTACGACGTCGACATTTAAAAGCAGCCTTAGATTTATCGACTTAGGAGAGCTCCTGGTTAGAATAAGTACGGTGCTCATCGAAAGATGAAATCAGCCATCCTACACTTTCAGCAAGGTCACATCAAGACGATAGGCAATGAAGACTGATAGAGGAAAGGAAGTAAAATGGACCATATGAGAATCACGGAAGGCAAAAGTTAAGAAGTCACCAACACGAAGGTTGGGTTGAATGTCACAGAGCTTTATTAGGCATGATTCTTTCACAAGAGGTATGAAATTGCCCTCCTCCAACCGAATGTATTTATCCTCCAACCATAGGAGGACATTCAGTTACACATGGAATCCGAACCACGGAGTAACTCGGCATTTTTCACATTAACAAACAATGCCAGATGTGAACCCGTGAGCCTTGAATTTGGTGTCTGGCATTTTACCACCGAGCGACAGAGAGGGAGACAAACACAGAAGGAGAGAGAGAGCGAGTGAAAGGAGGACAGAAAGGGAGAACGAACGAAAGTGTGAAAAGTGGAAGTAGTAATAGAAGCAGTAAAGAAGAATTATAGAGGTGACAGAGCGGAAGAAAAATGGAGAGCAAGAGAATGATAGGAATATCTGGATGTGGTTTATAGGTGGATTTTTAAAATCCGACTAAGTGAATACCTGGTTGGTAGACAAGTCCTGCCTCAGTTACACGATTCGGAAACTCTTCAAAATAGTTCTCATTCACAGTGGTAACACCAGAGGAAGGCAGATGGGGTACACAAACTCCATTCCCGGATGGGCCTCAAATTAAGGCCGGTATTTGATATTAGTAGACTTCTCTTGGCCAGAAATGCCTTTTTTGCCATAGCGAGACTGCTTTTGATGACCTTCTTGCTCCGTCCGTCATTGGTTATTTTACTGCCTAGGTAGCAGAATTCCTTAACTTCATTGATTTCGTGACCATCAATCCTGATGTTAAGTTTCTCGCTGTTCTCATTTCTACTACTTCTCATTACCTTCGTCTTTCTCCGATTTACTCTCAGACCATACTGTGTACTCATTAGACTGTTCATTCCGTTCAGCAGATCATTTAATTCTTCTTCACTTTCACTCAGGATAGCAATGTCATCAGCGAATCGTATCATTGATATCCTTTCACCTTGTATTTTAATTCCACTCCTGAACCTTTCTTTTATTTCCATCATTGCTTCCTCGGTGTACAGATTGAAGAGTAGGGGCGAAAGGCTACAGCCCTGTCTTACACCCTTCTTAATACGAGCACTTCGTTCTTGATCGTCCACTCTTATTATTCCCTCTTGGTTGTTGTACATATTGTATATGACCCCTCTCTCCCAATAGCTTACCCCTACTTTTTTCAGTATCTCGAACAGCTAGCACCATTTTATATTGTTGAACGCTTTTTCCAGGTCGACAAATCCTATGAACGTGTCTTGATTTTTTTTTTTTTTTTTTAGCCTTGCTTCCATTATTAGCGGCAACGTCAGAATTGCCTCTCTGGTGCCTTTACTTTTCCTAAAGCCAAATTGGTCGTCACCTAGCGCATTATCAATTTTCTTTTGCATTCTTCTGTATATTATTCTTGTAAGCAGCTTCGATGCACTTGCTGTTAAGCTGATTGTGCGATAATTCTCGCACTTGTCAGCTCTTGCCGTCTTCGGAATTGTGTGGATGATGCTTTTCCGAAAGTCAGATGGTATGTCACCAGACTCATATATTCTACACACCAACGTGAGTAGTCGTTTTGTTGCCACTTCCCCTAATGATTTTAGAAATTCTGATGGAATGTTATCTATCCCTTCTGCCTTATTTGACCGTAAGTCCTCCAAAGCTCTTTTAAATTCCGATTCTAATACTGCCAAATCCAGACTAAACTGCCGAGCCCGTGAAGATACGGGATAAGACCAGGAAGAAGAAGAGATAGAAGAATTTATTAGAAACCAGGCCCTATAGACCGTGATGCATGGGATATTCTAAATCATCCCTTAATGTGTGAGTTTATAAACATTCTGAGCTATCAGAAGCAATGCATGACTATACAGAGTGTGGCCTAGTTATCTTAGGGCACTTTTCTTCGGGCAGGAACCACACTCGCAGAATATATCTAAAATTACAACATTTTCATTTTTCATAAATTTTCCGCTATCGGCCAATTTCACCTCGTACGGCAATGGCAAATGGCAGTTGACGTGAAGCAGGACAGACCACCAAGCTGTCCAGCCACCAGCATATGGCGTGTAAATATGGAACTTGTAAGCAGTCATGCATACAGATAGCACAAAAATACTTTGTAATTTGAAGTTGCCCACTCCGAGTCAATGGAAATAAAATAGTCATAGCACCGGCAGTAGCCTAACAGCTAAAAACAGCGGCAACTGAGAGTAAGCTTAGGCGTTGTTCTCGTTTCTGTCAGTTATTTTAGTCAAGGGTGGAAAATATTGTCATGTTAGAGAGGAGAAGATACAACTGCTGTCGTATAGCGGGTGATGCAACGGCCAGTGTTAAGTAGCAAAAATGTGGAGGTTCGCTTCAAACCTTGTTAATGGGACATCAGGAGTCTTCTTTTATTATGACAGACATGGCAGCTTCTTCTTTCCCCTGGTGTGGCTGACCTTCTACTACCCCTGTGCGCCAGCATGCTATACTGACATTAGGTGATACGCAAAAAACCCAGCGCTAGCGAATATCCTCGTAGATGAGTTGCTGCGTTACCAGAAAGTTCAGTATTTGAGAATACTGCTCATAAACTAGACTAGCTACGTCTAAATCAGCAGTTTGTGTCGTTTAAGGATATCAATTCTTAGAGATTTGCCAACACAAGGAAATAATGCTTTAAAAATATATATTTAAATAATACTGAGATCGAAAAGGTCAAAAGAACTAAAAATAATGTGCATTCTTTCTCTCTCTGATTCGACAGCCAAGCTTCAGCTCTCTTTTCACTATATTTATTTGCTGTGATAAGAGAAAAATATAACTGTTTTAAAGGTTCATTTCTACCCCGATTTATCTAAAACTGAAGTATTGGGAAAGAAGTTACACAAAAAAGAGTTTGGTGTCTCAGCAAATGTAAATATTTCTGCGAGCAACAATTGATATATATCTCTGGTTGGATTTACGAGCTATTCGACAATTTTCATTGTAAATGCTGGGTTTTACAGGATTCTTGTTAACTAGTGGGACACTAATGTGTTAACAATTACGAAAGTACAGTTTATTTTGAAAAACTCAAAAATATTAACAAAATATTTTGGGAACTGATTCTGATTTCGTTTCAGCTTCTTCCGTAGGAATGTTTACGTGTGTTCATAGCGAGTAAACGGAGGTTGCGGAACTTTACTTTAGAGTGACAAATTCGTTTAAAAAGTGAAATAATAGAAGGCTGTATCGTTCTGGTGCTATTCTCTTTATCGAACACCAGAGATACGCTCGTCTAAGAAATAACCGGCGTGATTGATTCACACGCACGTACGACAACGAAGAAGACAGCACAACCTGATACTCATACTCATTAAGTATAATTTTAATTTTTATTCGTTGATATACATCGAAAACTCATCAGACTATTTCAAATATGACTTCGATCTTCCCTGTACACTACGTCATATACACCTCTTTTTTTGTGCATAAAAAAAACCTTTTCGCCGGCTGAGGTGGCCGGGCGGTTCTGTGCGCTTCAGTGCAGAACCGCGAGACTGCTACGGTCGCAGGTTCGAGTCCTGTCTCGGGCATGGATGTGTGTGATGTCCTTAGATTAGTTAGATTTAAGCAGTTCTAAGTTCTAAGGGACTAATGACCTCAGATGTTAAGTTCCATAGTGCTCAGATCCATTTGAACCATAACCTTTTCTTTCTTTATCTTAGTTTAGATTGGAATACCTTTTCTGTAATATTTGGTTACTTCTCTTTATTCTGACGTTAATTACTAATATTTTCATTGACCTGTACTCTAGATCAATACTAGATAAATTAATAGGCAGTGATTTCTGCAACAGTAAAATATTATTTTCTCTTTGTTGTATGGTACCTGGACTTGTGAACCGTCGACCAAAATCCCTTTTCCTATAATATTGGCTTGTATATAAAACTAAATATATGAAATGTGAAACAAAATAACTATGCTAACCCCGCTCAATTTCACTAACAAACTTAAAAAGAAGAACATTTCACCAAGCTTTTCTTGCTTACTAATCAGGTTTCCAACCTATTATAAACAGTTAATTAGTGGTTCCACAAGCCGACAATTTAGGATAACGGAATTGCCGTTAAATGGCTACATTTCCTTAGTTATAACTCGTAAACTGTCTTCCGTCAACTAATAAACTCGTCATATTTGAAGCTACAGATAGGGAATAAACCAGTCGTTCGTGGCCCGCCTATTAATATCATTACAGCATTTCATTACTCTGAGCGAAATTTCGTCACTTTTTTACCGCTCGGAACCCAATAGAAATTTCATAAACTTTTTAACTATGACCTAACGTGTTAAGGTTGTTGCTGTGTCAACTGCCTCCTTTAAGGTCGTCGGCGATTGTCCAGGGTTGTGGGCCCATGCGTACCTCGCTACCTGCGTAGAAGAGATGGATGGTCTTGGTTATTATTCAGAAAGGCCTTCGTTCGTATTCAGAAAGCAGGTGGCACAGTTATCTGGAAAAGATTGTCTCAAGAGTTTATGAGCACAGAGAATTCAGTGCGGTCGGCGCTCAGTTATTTGACAGTTAATGAACGGTATTGCGTAACTTTTATTTGTCCTGGGCTTTTAGTAAGGGATAACTATGCTGATGGTCTTGGTGTGCGTAAATTTTTTTTAGTGTTTAATGCCATTCATTTCTCCTTTAGTATTTTCCGCGTATGGATACAAGGGAATTTATAGATTATGAGTCTGAAGCACACCGTTTTATGAAAGAAGTTATGATTGTTGTTGTTGCATTGTATATTCCAGATAAATGGTGAAGGTGTCTCGATGTAACAGTTTAAAATTATATTCGATTTTACATTGTAATATCGTCATGATTATGTGACAGTTTTCTGTTTGTGTATAGTGCTGCGTTTTCTGTGGGGGCTTGTGGTTGTAATAAAATTGAGTTTCCAGTGCCCTTTTGAAAAAATGCAATTTGGAAGAGATGTACGAGACCAACCTCCAGCTCTTCCACTCATTTAAACTGCATTAACAGTCGTTCACACTTCCGTACAAAATTGGGTACAAACTTCAGCATCATGATGGACGGAAGTACAGCCATTTCCAATCAAATCTGTTCAATCTGTTTGTCCTCTGAGGACGCTCCCTGCAAATATACTTTCGATATTGTTGAAATAGAAAGTGGGAGAGGAAGAGGTGTTTGCAGTAGACTGCTAACTGCTCTTGAAAATTGTATCATTAAATACGGTGCACTAAAATAAAACCTTGTAGGTATCGCAACAGATGGTGCATCAACAATGCTTGCATCTTACAAAGGTGTAGCCAATCTACTGCGTAATCATACACGTGAAGACTTAATTGTCATGCATTGTGTGAACCACAAATCTGAACTCGCTGTCCATGATATCATGAATGATGTGGCTGGCGTGTACCATATACAGACTTTGTTTAGGTTCTTTACATTTTTGTTTTCTAGAGTTCCATAAATCAGTGGCTACTGTAGGATGCTTCAATAGAATTATGCCATGGCTGTCTTTTTCAAGTGTATCATTTAATGTGGTTTGAGCTTTCTTGAAATACACACTTATATTGTCCATCTTTTTGAAAAATTGAGTTGTGGTGGCTCCTGAACAGCTGGTGAGCGAACCGGATTTCAAGAGTTGCTAAAATACCTCAAAATGTAGTTGCTTATAATCTAATTAGTTGTACTCTTTGAGGCTGTAGCAATTTTGCATCCATTTTTATTCTTGATGCTAAACAGAAATTATTCTGTCGTTAAAGCAAAACAAAGAGGTGATGTTGATACAAAAACTTTGAAATACCGAAAACAAATAACTAGCTGCAAATTAGGATCATAATACATTGGAAGAAAAGTCCACAATCAAAGCAGTCGTAATTACAGAGCCATCTTTTGATGAATGAAACAAAGTTCAAACTTTTAGGGAAAATATTTACGGTCTTTGGTAGACAATATAAAAAACCACTTTGAAGACTTTGATTTCATTTTGGATGGTGCCATATTGAATTATGACAGACAACCCTCAGAGGAATGTAACACGTCCATTTCTTTTTTGTGCCACAATATGGATTTAGAATTAAGTGAAAGATGTGTGAGTCGCTAGTTAAATATTTCTATAAAGAAAATCTTCTACATGTTTCCACTTTTGTGAAGGAACTTACGAAACATTCGAAATTACATCAATTTCTGTAACAATGCTAATGTAGATTTAGTGTGATGAATATAACAACTGCTGATCGTAAAAATCATTTACAATTTCCGTCACTTCAAATATACATTTTATTTCGACAAACTGGCCTCTACCGCATTGCTTCAACGTAGAAAAAAATTGCAGGAAGTTGGATCACGTCTCAGTACCATACCACCCTTGACAAACCGAATGAAATAACCTCATATCTTCAGGAGCACCCACATTCGTTTGTTGAACTAAATGATGTAAGTTAAAATAACAAGTATACACTATAGTGTGGTATTATAAATAAACTCTGTCTGTAATGTGCTTTCAAGATACATCAAGAAGGTAATCACAAATTGTTTGTAGGTAACAAATAGGCCCCCCCTACCCGGGGTCCAGGGGTAGCGTCTTTGATTCATAATCAAAACGTCTTCGGTCGCGTGTTCGATCCCCGCCACTGCCTAAATTTTGATAAATAATCAGCATTGGCGGCCGAAGACTTCCGGCATAAGAAGTCAGCCTCATTCTGCCAACGGCCTTGTCATAGAGGGCGGAGGAGTGGATAGAGGTTCAGGGCACTCTCTTGTCCTAGGGGTGGGAAATTGCCCCTAAAGACGGAAGAATCAGCAATGATCAACGACATGAGGATGCAGAAGGCAATGGAAACCACTGCATTAAAGACACGTAACGTGTATCCACAGGACATGTGGCCTGTAGTTGAAGAAGTGTCATGATGATCTCTCCATTGGCAAAAGATTCCGACAATAGTCCCCCATTCGGATCTCTGGGAGGGGACTGCCAAGGAAGAGGTTACCATGAGAAAAAGATTGAATAATCAACGAAAGGATAATGTTCTACGAGTCGGGGCGTGGGATGTCAGAAGCTTGAACGTGGTAGGGAAACTAGAAAATCTGAAAAGGGAAATTCAAAGGCTCAATCTAGATATAGTAGGGGTCAGTGAAGTGGAAGGAAGACAAGGATTTCTGGTCAGATGAGTATCGGGTAATATCAACAGCAGCAGAAAATGGTATAACAGGTGTAGGATTCGTTATGAATAGGAAGGTAGGGCAGAGGGTCTGTTACTGTGAACAGTTCAGTGACCGGGTTGCTCTAATCAGAATCGACAGCAGACCATCACCGACAACGATAGTTCAGGTATACATGCCGACTTCGCAAGCTGAAGATGAACAGATAGAGAAAGTGTATGAGGATATTGAAAGGGTAATGCAGTATGTAAAGGGGGAGGAAAATCTAATAGTCATGGGCGACTGGAATGCAGTTGTAGGGGAAGGAGTAGAAGGAAAGGTTACAGGAGACAAGGAATGGAAGAGGAGAAAGACTAATTGA
Source organism: Schistocerca gregaria (assembly GCF_023897955.1). Lineage (NCBI taxonomy): Eukaryota > Metazoa > Arthropoda > Insecta > Orthoptera > Acrididae > Schistocerca > Schistocerca gregaria. The sequence goes on along the minus strand of NC_064923.1, from coordinate 650,305,613 downwards.
GTTCTGTAACAAGATTCAGCTAGTAATAGCGAATACCCTGTTCAAGAATCACAAGAGGAGGAGGTATACTTGGAAAAGGCCGGGAGATACGGGGATATTTCAATTAGATTACATCATGGTCAGACAGAGATTCCGAAATCAGATACTGGATTGTAAGGCTTACCCACGAGCAGATATAGACTCAGAACACAATATAGTAGTGATGAAGAGTAGGCTGAAGTTCAAGACATTAGTCAGGAAGAATCAATACGCTAAGAAGTGGGATACGGAAGTTCTAAGGAATGACGAGATACGTTTGAAGTTCTCTAGCGCTATAGATACAGCAATAAGGAATAGCGCAGTAGGCAACATAGTGGAAGAGGAATGGACGTCTCTAAAAAGGGCCATCACAGAAGTTGGGAAGGAAAACATAGGTACAAAGAAGGTAGCTGCGAAGAAACCATGGGTAACAGAAGAAATACTTCAGTTGATTGATGAAAGGAGGAAGTACAAACATGTTCCGGGAAAATCAGGAATGCAGAAATACAAGTCGCTGAGAAATGAAATAAATAGGAAGTGCAGGGAAGCTAAGACGAAATGGCTGCAGGAAAAATGTGAAGACATCGAAAAAGATATGATTGTCGGAAGGACAGACTCAGCATACAGGAAAGTCAAAACAACCTTTGGTGACATTAAAAGCAACGGTGGTAACATTAAGAGTGCAACGGGAATTCCACTGTTAAATGCAGAGGAGAGAGCAGATAGGTGGAAAGAATACATTGAAAGCCTCTATGAGGGTGAAGATTTGTCTGATGTGATAGCAGAAGAAACAGGAGTCGATTTAGAAGAGATAGGGGATCGGAATTTAAAAGAGCTTTGGAGTTTCGGTCAAATAAGGCAGAAGGTATAGATAACATTCCACCAGAATTTCTAAAATCATAAGGGGAAGTGGCAACAAAACGACTATTCACGTTGGTATATATATATATATATATATGCCTCCCCCCATGAACCATGGACCTTGCCGTTGGTGGGGAGGCTTGCGTGCCTCAGCGATACAGATGGCCGTACCGTAGGTGCAACCACAACGGAGGGGTATCTGTTGAGAGGCCAGACAAACGTGTGGTTCCTGAAGAGGGGCAGCAGCCTTTTCAGTAGTTGCAGGGGCAACAGTCTGGATGATTGACTGATCTGGCCTTGCAACATTAACCAAAACGGCCTTGCTGTGCTGGTACTGCGAACGGCTGAAAGCAAGGGGAAACTACAGCCGTAATTTTTCCTGAGGACATGCAGCTTTACTGTATGATTAAATGATGATGGCATCCTCTTGGGTAAAATATTCCGGAGGTAAAATAGTCCCCCATTCGGATCTCCGGGCGGGGACTACTCAGGAGGATGTCGTTATCAGGAGAAAGAAAACTGGCGTTCTACGGATCGGAGCGTGGAATGTCAGATCCCTTAATCGGGCAGGTAGGTTAGAAAATTTAAAAAGGGAAATGGATAGGTTAAAGTTAGATATAGTGGGAATTAGTGAAGTTCGGTGGCAGGAGGAACAAGACTTCTGGTCAGGTGACTACAGGGTTATAAACACAAAATCAAATAGGGGTAATGCAGGAGTAGGTTTAATAATGAATAGGAAAATAGGAATGCGGGTAAGCTACTACAAACAGCATAGTGAACGCATTACTGTGGCCAAGATAGATACGAAGCCCACACCTACTACAGTAGTACAAGTTTATATGCCAACTAGCTCTGCAGATGATGAAGAAATTGAAGAAATGTACGATTAAATAAAACAAATTATTCAGATAGTGAAGGGAGACGAAAATTTAATAGTAATGGGTGACTGGAATTCGAGTGTAGGAAAAGGGAGAGAAGGAAACATAGTAGGGGAATATGGATTGGGGCTAAGAAATGAAAGAGGAAGCCGCCTAGTAGAATTTTGCACAGAGCACAAATTAATCATAGCTAACACTTGGTTTAAGAATCATGAAAGAAGGTTGTATACGTGGAAGAACCCTGGAGATACTAAAAGGTATCAGATAGATTATATAATGGTAAGACAGAGATTTAGGAACCAGGTTTTAAGTTGTAAGACATTTCCAGGGGCAGATGTGGACTCTGACCACAATCTATTGGTTATGACCTGTAGATTAAAACTGAAGAAACTGCAAAAATGTGAGAAATTAAGGAGATGGGACCTGGATAAACTGAAAGAACCAGAGGTTGTACAGAGTTTCAGAGAGAGCATAAGGGAACAATTGACAGGAATAGGGGAAAGAAATACAGTAGAAGAAGAATGGGTAGCTCTGAGGGATGTAGTAGTGAAGGCAGCAGAGGATAAAGTAGGTAAAAAGACGAGGGCTGCTAGAAATCCTTGGGTGACAGAAGAAATATTGAATTTAATTGATGAAAGGAGAAAATACAAAAATGCAGTAAATGAAGCAGTCAAAAAGGAATACAAACGTCTCAAAAATGAGATCGACAGGAAGTGCAAAATGGCTAAACAGGGATGGCTAGAGGACAAATGTAAGGATGTAGAAGCTTATCTCACTAGGGGTAAGATAGATACTGCCTACAGGAAAATTAAAGAGACCTTTGGAGAGAAGAGAACCACGTGTATGAATATCAAGAGCTCAGATGGCAGCCCAGTTCTAAGCAAAGAAGGGAAGGCAGAAAGGTGGAAGGAGTATATAGAAGGTTTATACAAGGGCGATGTACTTGAGGACAATATTATGGAAATAGAAGAGGATGTAGATGAAGACGAAATGGGAGATACGATACTGCGTGAAGAGTTTGACAGAGCACTGAAAACTGAGTCGAAACAAGGCCCCCGGAGTAGACAAAATTCCATTAGAACTACTGACGGCCTTGGGAGAGCCAGTCATGACAAAACTCTACCAGCTGGTGAGCAAGATGTATGAGACAGGCGCAATACCCTCAGACTTCAAGAAGAATATAATAATTCCAATCCCAAAGAAAGCAGGTGCTGACAGATGTGAAAATTACCGAACTATCAGTTTAATAAGCCACGGCTGCAAAATACTAACGCGAATTCTTTACAGACGAATGGAAAAACTGGTAGATGCAGACCTCGGGGAGGATCAGTTTGGATTCCGTCGAAATGTTGGAACACGTGAGGCAATACTGACCTTACGACTTATCTTAGAAGAAAGATTAAGAAAAGGCAAACCTACGTTTCTAGCATTTGTAGACTTAGAGAAAGCTTTTGACAATGTTGACTGGAGTACTCTTTTTCAAATTCTAAAGGTGGCAGGGGTAAAATACAGGGAGCGAAAGGCTATTTATAATTTGTACAGAAACCAGATGGCAGTAATAAGAGTCGAGGGGCATGAAAGGGAAGCAGTGGTTGGGAAAGGAGTGAGACAGGGTTGTAGCCTCTCCCCGATGTTATTCAATCTGTATATTGAGCAAGCAGTAAAGGAAACAAAAGAAAAATTTGGAGTAGGTATTAAAATTCATGGAGACGAAGTAAAAACTTTGAGGTTCGCCGATGACATTGTAATTCTGTCAGAGACGGCAAAGGACTTGGAAGAGCAGTTGAACGGAATGGACAGTGTCTTGAAAGAAGGATATAAGATGAACATTAACAAAAGCAAAACGAGGATAATGGAATGTAGTCAAATTAAATCGGGTGATGCTGAGGGAATTAGATTAGGAAATGAGACACTTAAAGTAGTAAAGGAGTTTTGCTATTTAGGAAGTAAAATAACTGATGATGGTCGAAGTAGAGAGGATATAAAATATAGACTGGCAATGGCAAGGAAAGCGTTTCTGAAGAAGAGAAATTTGTTAACATCGAATATAGATTTATGTATCAGGAAGTCGTTTCTGAAAGTATTTGTTTGGAGTGTAGCCATGTATGGAAGTGAAACATGGACGATTACTAGTTTGGACAAGAAGAGAATAGAAGCTTTCGAAATGTGGTGCTACAGATGAATACTGAAGATAAGGTGGATAGATCACGTAACTAATGAGGAGGTATTGAATAGGATTGGGGAGAAGAGAAGTTTGTGGCACAACTTGACTAGAAGAAGGGATCGGTTGGTAGGACATGTTTTGAGGCATCAAGGGATCACAAATTTAGCATTGGAGGGCAGCGTGGAAGGTAAAAATCGTAGAGGGAGACCGAGAGATGAGTACACTAAGCAGATTCAGAAGGATGTAGGTTGCAGTAGGTACTGGGAGATGAAGCAGCTTGCACAGTATAGAGTAGCATGGAGAGCTGCATCAAACCAGTCTCAGGACTGAAGACAACAACAACATATATATATGCTGCAAGCCATATAGAATACCCCTTCAATAGAAACCAGTTATGGAGGATTCATCAAAAAGGAACTGCTGAACAATGGTTTAATTGAAGAAAGTACTAATCACTGGGCAGCACCTTTTGTCACATCCAAGAAATCATTAGACAGTATGAGAAAATATGGATGCTGTTGTTGCTAAATAGCAAAGCAGTAACAAATGCATGTTCAATACTGAGCATTACATAAATTTTGGATAATGTGGGGCAGTATCAGTACTGTGATATTTAAAGCTTTACCGGCGTACTGATTGTTCCATAAAAACACAGGAGAACTGCCGGATATCAGCAACTTCCTGCCACGATATTTCGGCGCAGAGTCCTCTGGCCATCTTCAGGTGAATGCCACTGTAGTAGTACTGGCGAGTACGCGCTGAGCTGCGCTATTTTAAGCCTTCTGAGGTGACACTGCGCATGCGCTGCTCAGCGTGGGCATTCATAACGGCTCCGTGCGCTGCGTCACGCACCCTCCACTGTGAAAGCCTGCCGTATCGGTGTCAGGTCGATTTCCATCTTTATGCAGATAACTATGTCGACTACGAAGTTTCTCTATAACAGGATTCCAAGCAGAGTTCAGCTGATAACCGCTATCTCGATTGATGAGAGTCTCGTTGTCAGACAATCTTAGTTCCACAGATTCATTGATAATCGAGCTACGAAAGATTGATGTATGGGCCAAAATTTTTGTGTCGTTGTAATTCATGGAATGGTCTGTGGAAATACAATGTACGGCGATTGCGGACTTGGTGGGTTGGAGAAGGCGAGTATGCCGTTGGTGTTCCACAATGCGTTCCTGCACAGTTCGTGTTTTTTGCCCTATATATGATTTGCCGCATTCACAAGGAATTTTGTAAACACCTGGTTTACGCAGGCCCAGGTCGTCTTTAACGGATCCCACCAGTGATGAAATTTTGGAAGAAGGGCGAAAGATTACTCTCACTTGATACTTTCTTAATATTCTGATTATCTGTGAAGAAATATTCCCAATAAATGGTAGATAAACAGTCGACCTCTTCCTTGTTCCGTCGTTTGTAGGTCTTCATCACTCTGTTCACTTGCGTAGCTGAAAAGCCATTCTTCAAAAATACTTTTTGCAGGTGTTCCAGTTCCGCTTGAAGACTGTCGGCGTCAGAGATAGTATGGGCACGGAGGACCAAGGTTTTGATAACGACCATTGTTTGTGCTGGATGGTGGCAACTAGTAGCTTGTAGATACAGGTCTGTATGAGTGGGCGCTCTGTGCACCGAGTGACCAAGTGTGCCATCACTCTTCCGTCGCACCAAGACGTCTAAAAATGGCAGACAACCATCTCTCTCTATCTCCATAGTAAACTTTATGTTTTCATGTATGGAGTTCATGTGACGTACAAATTCTTGTAGACGGTCCAGACCATGAGGCCACACTATAAAAGTGTCGTCAACGTACCGCCAAAATACTGTCGGTTTAAAAGTGGCAGAGTAGAGTGCTCTCTCCTCAAAATCCTCCATAAAATGATCGGCCACCAGGGGAGAGAAAAGGCGACACCATCAGATTGTTGGTAAAATTCGTTGTTAAATGTAAAATATGTAGAGGGGAGAGTGTGCTCAAACGACGCTGTAATGTCTGCACCAAACATATTGCCAAGGAGGTGTAGTGAGTCCACCAGAGGCACCTTTGTGAACAGTGAAACCACATCGAAACTGACTAATAAATCACTACTTTGCAGTTGTAGTGACTGAAGTCGACTGATAAAATCACCAGAATTTCTTATGTGATGTGCACACTTGCATATCATTGGTTTGAGCAAAGATACCAAGAATTTTGCTAGGTCGTAGGTGGCTGCTCCAATGTTACTCACAATTGGAAGTAATGGCACATTTTCCTTGTGGATCTTAGGCACTCGATATAGCCTAGGTGGAACTGAACTGTTTCTCTTGATGATCTCCTTCGGTAGAGAACCATTTGATAAATGTTCTGCTGTTTTTCGCACTACTCGACTCGTGGGATCCTTATCGATTTTCCGATACGTTGAATCACATAATAAAACATTGATCTTATTAATATAGTCATCCCTTGGTATGAGAACAGTAGCGTTTCCTTTGTCAGATTTTAAGACTACTGTATCCACATCTGCTCGTAAGTTACGAAGGGCTATCCTCTCCACGGGCGAGATGTTATTCTTCATTGGTGCACCCCTCGTCAATAAACGGCAAGACTCTCGACGAACTTCCTCCGCTTCATCTGTATCAAGACGGCCTACAGCTTCTTCGATGGCACTGATGAAATCCACTAGTGGCGGTGAAACAGGTGTGGGAGCAAAATTCAGTCCATTTGCTAGCACAGACACAGTCGCGTCATCTAAAGTTTTCTCTGTCAAATTAACAACAGATCGTCGAGTTGGAACTTTCTGCTGCATCTCTTTAGAAAGTCTGTCAATCTTGCCAAGCTGAGCAGCGCCTGCGCATTGTCACCTCAGAAGGCTTTAAATAGCGGAGCTCAGCGCGTACTCGCCAGTACTACTACAGTGGCACTCACCCGAAGATGGCCAGAAGACTCTGCGCCGAAATATCGTGGCAGGAAGTTACTGATATCCGGGAGTTCTCCCGTGTTTTTATGGAACAGTATCAGTACTTTTGTACATAAGATATAAGATCTACGTAGTGAAACCAAACGTGATGTCACAAGACCAAACAGAAACATCACTTTCAGCCCTTTGGGGTAATACCAGAATCATCGAATGCTAAATGGTTAAAAAATACATCAGCTACCTTTGAAAGATTTCTGGGTGGAGTTCTAAGGGGTTTAAAGTTATGGCAATACATAGTGTACCTTTACAACATCACGGTGTTTCAAATGACATGCAGGAGCGTGTGCAATGGTCAAGGAAAATTTTTAGGAGATTATTATCTGCACTTCGACCTTGAGTGTTGAGAAGTGTCATTTACTTTGGAGGAACTAAGTACTTTGAGACATATGATAATTTGGGAAGGGGCGCAGATAGATCTTAGGTTGATATAGGCAGTGATTGATTTTCTGACACCCCAGACAAATAAGGATTAAGGAGCTACAGTCGGTTTTGGGACTGGATAATTATTATTCCGGATATGTATAGAGGTCGGCAGATATTTCACAACCATTTACACATCAGTTAAGAAGTGGTATGAAATTATAGTGAGGAGTTGAATTCCAAGTCCCATTCACAAACTTAAAAGAGGAGAGACCTTTATTGATCTTTCTGGATCCCGTCTTATGATGGTAGGATATGTTTTGAGCCAGGAGGTATAGGGTAAGGAGCATCAAGTGGCATGATCTTCACAGAAGTTAAATGATGCTGAAAGGAATTAGGTTTATAGAGACTGTCATACTGTGTCACTCTTTCATATATTTCCAGTGTGGCACAAAATTTCAAAGTATTAACGGGTCATGCAGTTCTGAAGTGGCCCCTGGTGTTTAAAGGACCCTTCCAGCAGTCTCACAGACTGGGCATTGAAGGTAAAAGAGTTTGAAGTGATCCATTATCTTGGAAAGAAACAAGAAAATCCACATGAGGTGCTGAAAGAAGGGCATGATGATGTGTTATCTGGGAATGGAGGACATAAGGCAGAAGACAAGAGAATGGCAGAATGGTGTTGGTGGAGATTGAGGAAAAAGTTCATAGACATGCAAGGAATTGTGTACAGTGTGCACCATGGGTGGATCTATGCCATCAGCGAGTCCCACTACAGAAGCTTCTAGAGGCGTTCAAACAAAAATAGATATTTTAAGACCTATTGGCCAGACAACATCGGGAAGCTGGTAAATATTGATCGTTTCTCACAATATGTTGCAATGATTGATGATCATGGACCAGGGTGTCAACTTCATGTCAGATTTAATGAAGCAGTTACATGACTATACTTTTAAAAACTAAGAACTAGCCCTTTACATCCCCAAGCTTTTTGAGGATGGAACATGTGCATTGTACTATTGATGAAATATTGAACTCTTGTATAAACAGTCGCCATAATGCCTGTTTTGTTTACTTTCTCTGTGTACTAGCAGCATACAACTAAAAAAGTCATCCCAGCAATGGTCTTTCTGTGAATGAGGTAGTGTGTAGGAGAAAGACGCTTTCACTATTGGTTGTAGTTAAACAGAAAATAAGAAGTAACAGAGAACCAGTACACAACTTGGCAAGGACATTGGAGGAGGTGTGGAAAGGTGTACAGGAGTCGAACACCAAGGCCCTGGAGTGTCAAGATACAAGGAAGCATGCAGGTAAAAATACCACTCTGTCGAGCAGGTCTGTGGATAATGTTGACAAACCCATATAACCTAAATGGTAAAACAAAAAGTCCATCTTGTGATAGCAAGAACCATACAAGGCAATCGAGATGACGTCACCAGTGAATGAAAAATTACAATTACCAATGCAAATGGTTAAGTTCGCTTGGTATGCCTTCGACGTTTTCTGGGAATTTCAGCCGCTTAGCCACAGATTTAGGTAGTAATCACTTAGGATACGGACAAGAAGGGGCAGAAGGATGGAGAGAAAAGGGGATATGCACGAGCAACGTGAGAAAAGCAGTATGTATAAACGTGGACATTTCTCTGGAGTTTCAGGTTTGTAAGAATTTTTGTTTGTAATACGGGATACAAAAGATTGTTAACTGGGGCATCTCGATCATATAGCATATGCTTAAGGTATTATATCATTAACACAGGGAGTTAAAGGGTTACATAGTTTTTCGTTTGTGGAACACATAACATATGTTGGGTCTTTTGAAAGGGAGATGGAGAGTGATTGTGACTCCCTTTTCTCATTTCGCAACAATACCAAAGGTGGGCATAAGGGGTACCATAGACGTGCATCTCTTTCGAAAGGGAAGAGTAAGAGCAGGACACATCCAGCATTTGGAAGGTGGAATATTGTTCTCCAGAAAGGAGGATGTCGCTCTCGCCATACACCAGTGAACATTAAGAGAGGTAAGGGAACAATGAAGTACAAAAGTTAGAGGAAGCATTTTCAAAGTTTCAGCTAGAAGCAGGGAGAAAGGGAATGTTGAACAAAGTACACGGGGAATTTCAGGAGCTATGTGTTCTACAAGCAGTTGCATGAACATTTGTGCCATGCGATAGAGTTTGTGCCACACACTTTATAATGGCATGTGGTAGGATGGTTGGATGCAGGAGGAAGCTACTGAAGAGGTATTCAGAACTGTGAATGTGACGATACCCAAAACTAAATAGTACTCTTGGGGGAAGTAACAGATAACAGCAAAGCTGTATTAGAGTGACACACTACACTACTCGTAAAGGGCTGGAATTTGGGTCTTTGGAGAAACAGGTGGATGAAATAGAACAGATAGCTGATAGCTGCATGGAGAGGATGTACCGGCAGGGTTTTCCGGATGTCATGAGACATGTGAAAAAACAGCAAATGTAGAGTTACTGTTTGGCTGGAACTGTGCTCCAATGAGGATGGAGTGGAAGAATATTTGAGATAAGGGTATGAGAAGAAAGAGGAGAGCATTTCAGAAGACAAAGAAGAAAAGGGAAGTGAAGGTGAAGAGAAAGATTATTACACTAGAAGTTATTTTTGATGTGGTCAATATGTTAGTTACTTAATCTGAATATGTTGGTAGAGAATCAGTAATAGCGCAGAACAACCAAAACAATGTTGAAATCTGAATTTGTTGGACAAGCTGAAAAGTCTGCGAATGATGCCTGAAACTGAGGATGACGTTAAGCAGCAGAAGGTTGACAGTGACAAGAGGCAGGAAGTTAGTGCCGAGTTCTTAGGTAGAAACCATTTCTTCCTGGATGAAAGGAAAGAGACCACCTGGTCATTCAACTTTTAGTAGGGGGTAAACCCATGAAGATTGTACTAGACACAGCGGGTGGAATTAATGGTGTATCAGATGGTTATTGTAATCACATTAAAGATAAAAGTGGAACTGATATAGCTCCTCATAAATTAGAAGTATGTAATACAATGACCTCAGGGTGTACACCACCCTTTGATAGTTATGTATCTGACAAATACAAGTTTCTGATCTCTGATCTCTTGAAGTGATGTTTCAGTTTTAGTATTTTCAATTGTTATCTACTCTCCTGCTGCTCTGTTTCCCCTTCATATATTTCGTACATCAGTCTATCCTAGAGTTTAAGAAAACGAAGGTGCTATTCTCTGCATCTGTCAGTCTAGCTATTCTACTGTCAGTCTGCCATAGAGTTTAAAAATGGAGGTGACATAAGACTTTGGAAGTGTAAATGACTGGTTATAAAGAAGCCAGTGCAGATAATACAAGAATCAGGTGATATTGTGTGTTGACTGATGTACATGACATTGGATAGTTTAGATTAATTAGTTGTGGAAGACGTATGTGGTGCAAAGTACTGGAAGTATCAACTTCAGTTTGAAACTGTAGGCTAATGTCATGGGAGAGCTGGATGAATCAGACAACAAGTGAGAGAACTTCGGTATTTTTCTTTGAGATCATGGTGTCAGGGATATATATATATATATATATATATATATATATATATATATATATAGATGATGAACTAGGAAATATGAGGGGGATACTTATTTGTGTGTCTTGTAATGTAGAGGATGCTGAAGAGGGCCCAGGAGGTGGAATTCATGAGAACTGGTGATGTAAGTGGGAGAGTTGGAATAAAGTGATGGGAATATTCCTTGAGATGAAGAAAAAATGAGAAGTGTTAAGGGAGTGAGGTGTATCTCATTACTGAAATAGATTTATACTTCATGGTAAAAGATTTAAAGGGATGTTTTGGAAGGTGTGAAGTTGATTGAAATAGGAATACTGCACAGTAAGGGTTTACTTTGAATGAAAATTGGCATATCCTCGTATTAATGAACTGTTTTGGAAAGATGACAGATTAAAATAATGCGCTCTCTACTTGCACACTCTACACTGTAGTACTATAAATGTACTGATAATTTAAATATATGTAAACATACTCAATATGAATGTACTGATGTGACAGGGCCAAAGGAGAGTATGTGGTGTATTTCAGTTACTTAATTTGATGATATTCATTGGAATTATGTGAAGTTTTATTACCTAACAGAGAGGATGATCATTTCAGTAGATATAGACAAATGAGATTAAGAGTTAGGATATCAGATTTTGTCATTTGCCAAGTTAGTTGAAAGTTCAGTTTTGCTAAGTGTCCAAGTTGGAGAATTTTGGGGAAGTTGGTTTGCTATGTTTCACATTTTTATGCGTAAATATATAAGAGAAAGCTTTGTAGTAATATAGGTATGGGTTGTATTTGCCTAGATCAGTCAGTTATTTTGTTTAGTAAATTTAAGATTTTTTCTAGGACTGTGAAAATTATTAGCAGTTGTACATTTAAGTTTGCTATCTTTGCTAAATTGGGAGGGACTGAAGCTGTGCATGAACTAGTTTGGAAGAGGATTATGTGGATATATGCAGTTTTATTGGAAAGACTTACTTGGTCGTTCATTTGAAGGGATTTACACTCTACCTATGTGGTTAAGGAGATCCAAGCTATTAAGTGTTGTATGGTATAAAATGTCTACCATGAACTAGTAATATGGTTTAAGAAGGGTCTGGCTAGGACAAAGTGGGTTTCTATTCATTTGTATGGGTCAGATACTAATACCAGTGTTTGTTCCAGTTGGTTGTATTTCATGTTCTTGAAATGATGGACAGGGTATGAAGTTAGATTTTAGTGAGGAGCAAGCTACCACAATACCAATTACACAGAGGAGTCAACTGAGGACTTGTGTGTATGTATGTATGTATGTGCGTGTATGTGTGTGTGTTTGTGTGTGTGTGTGTGTGTGTGTGTGTGTGTGTGTGTGTGTGTGGGCATTTTGGTCATATTTATTATATTTTATAGTAATGACTATTTACTGTGGGTATGATTTTGCATATTCTCTGCTTATGGTATGTGGAAGTGTTAATTAGGTGAAATATAAGGAAGAGACTTTAGTATTTGGAAAATGTCAGTTCCTGGTAGGAAATTTTGTGATGTTATTTCATTTTTTTCCGCTGAAGTGCTACTTTTCATTAGTATGACATGCACTCTGTGGACAATTAGTTTTTTCCATCTACATTAATTCAGTTCCAAACTAAGAAAATTGTTTAATGGCACTGACTGCAACTGTGTCCTATTTGGAACAGTCCAAAGTAAAAGTAAGTGAGAGGTAAGGAAGCAGTGCATTTGGCTCCCCCTGGAATCAATCTTTGCATATAATAACTGTGCTGTGTTACTGTACAACCTGTGTGGGTAGTCAATAAGTTAAGAGATAATCTTTGAGTTCCTACACTTTCTGTCCATAGACATTGTTGTAACGGTAGTCACGATGTTCTAACAGAGAAAGACTGGAGTTGAGATGTGCAGATGGCAAGGACAAACAGAAAGTATTGTTTTCCAAACTGATGAATAACTAGTATTTTTTGTGTGTAATGCTGTGCTAAAGAATAGTGAATAATAAATGTCTGGAGTTTAAATTGAAAATCTGGGCTTTATAATTCAATATTGTGATCGAGTGCACAGTGAATCCGAAACCAGGAAATTATATCTGAAGGGAAGTGAGTTAGTTTCAGTACTAACTGGTTTGTTTACAGTGGCAGCCTTGTTGTTTAATTTATTATAGGTGATAAGCTGACAGTACTATTCACAACTACCAATTTGTAGGGTGTATGTGAGTATTTGCACCAGCTGGTCTGAGATCCAGAGGCTAGATCTATGGAAAAGAGGAAGTGTGTAATGCCACCATTACTTTTTGGCGTTACTGAATAAAATGATGAAGCAGCCTCAGCTAATGGAAGAGGCCACAGAAGTGAATCAGACAGAGCCGACCAAGTACCTCTACATCAGGGACTACCTGATGACGTGACAGAAACTGCCACCATCATGGAGGGTGATTACCACATCGCTGGGCCAGCTGAGGGGCCAACATTGTAGTGACAGTGACACAGTGGAAAGATAGAGCCACTGGTGTGCGATGGCCTGGTTACTTGAAACTCAAACCATTGGATCTGTTGGGGCTTTGTGATGGGAATCTATGCCTTGAAGAAACAAGTACGCCCCAAGACTGTATAAATATCCTTCAATTTTAGGTAGACGCCTATGGTCAGGCAGTCACAAGCTTTGATCGGAGATTGGTCTACGAGTCGAAACGAATCTATAAGTTGTGACGTGGACTCCACTGGCTACTAGACTACTCCCGGCTCTGAGTCTGATTTTTATGCCTGCCAGCTGGTCGCTGAAAGCCTCTCACTCTGGGGAAGGGGGGGAGGGGGGCTACTGCTCAAGACAGGTGCTGGGCAAGTGCTTAGCTACCTTCGCCTGCACAAGCATAATGTTGCTGTATGCTTCCATCTGAAGAGTAGGTACTACTGTTATGAGCTGTCTTCTTTTACAGGATTCACAGTGGGATTTCGTTCATGATGGCGCAACCAGCCCTGAGTTATAAATCTGTGTGCAACCAGTGCACACACAGCCACACGAGCCTCACATTACCATTCCTACTGGTTCGCTGGCGTCACCAATGGCCACACCCTTGAGCGTGTTGCCACCGCAGAGCATCGTTATTATTGTTGTAGTGCATACAGTAATAAAAAGTATGTTTAATCAATGATCTTTTCTTGATGACATCTCAACCTGCAATCAGACAATCACTCATCGCGCCAGTACTTTTCTGCCCAGGGTGGTGAAGTATTGGCTCCTGATGGTGACAGCTAAGTTCCACCAGCAACCGTAGTGGCTACCCACCTCTGAGCGTCACATTGGTATCTTGTGAGGTGCTGCTGCTCATAGCAGTTCAGTTAATATATCCGTTAGATACAGAGTGTTGGAACTAGTAAAGCCAGTATTTTAAATCCTCAGGGCAGTGATGTCGTCGAGAATGAGAGATCAACTGTTCCTGATATAGTTGAACCATCTGAGTCTATCAGTAACTGTGATTTTTCAGCATACCCTTCTGCTGCTTGTCCAGGTTGCTCTGTTCAAACTGAGTTACAGAATACTAGTTCAGTACCTGAAAGTAATTATGAAATAAGTAATATGCGTGTTCCAGGAGCAAAGTAGGAGAAACTAGAATCTGGTACAAAAGAACTTGGGAAAGAAATTAATGAGAAGTTAAAGGCTGAGGTGCGAGAAAGTAATGATAATGAAAAAGAACTGGTTGAGAGATTAGAAAGGAGAATAAAGACTTGTGTACAGGAAGTTAAGAAATTACGAGGAAGAATTGAGTCACTGTTCTACAGGGACAGGTATGCAGTTTAGAGCAAGGATGTGAATCTATTAATGAATATATTACAGGGAGATTTAATGTACTTATCACACAATTAAGGGAAGAGTTTCTCTCATATTTTGATGGGAGAATTTACACCATTGAAAGCAAATTTGCTACTGTTGAAAAAAGTCAGAATAAATTTTAGGAGGTTATTAATGAACGAAATTAACCTTTTAAAGGGAATTTCAGAAATAAATGGAGGAATATGAACAGAAAGAAAAATAGAACTGTAGAGAGGTAGGACATGTTGCCTAGTCAGGAAGTGGTTGCCCAAATTCAAGAACAAATTTCAAGTCACACTATATTATTACCAGATTTAGAAAAGAATTTTAAGCAATTAAAAATATATCACAGATATCAGAAAATAGGGAAGAGATTGAATAAACAACTAAGGAACTTGATGATTGGGGAATTTATACTGTAAAACTGGTTATTAGAACTGAACACAGCTGTAGTGATATTGTCCTTATGATCACCAAATACAGATAAACCAAGAATTATGAAATGTAGTGGAACCTGAATTAATTAATAAGACATCAGAATTGTATAATGTTACCAGGGTGAAAGATGATCAAGAGAATAATCATACAATTGATGTATCTATTTCAGGTTTAAATCAGTTGCTAATGTAGTAAGAGGGACCTGTAGTGACTAAACAGTGGTAGAAAGCAGGTTCTGATTACGATAATTATGTCGAGGAAGGTGAATTGGTTAAGGAGATGGATGGAATGTCAGGAAAAGAAGGTGAACTTGAAAGTATTACTGTTAAATATTTTGTACATAGTGAATGTGTCTATGTTTTCTATTTTACTTTGTGCAGAATAAATATTGTATGTATTTTGCTCTAGGCAGACGTGAGGGTATGATTAATTTTTCTTTGTTTTATCAGACTGTAGGCAGAAATGAAATATGTGGTGTGACAATTAATGATCTGCTGATGGATGACTTCCCATGCATACTTGGTGACTCAGCTGTGGCAGCCTTCTGTGGGAATGCTGTACGATACAATTGGAAGAGGATTTGTTACAAAAGTGATACTCTTCACACTGGAAACATAATTGAGTTCAGCATGGAAGTGAAACATTACTGTAGTTTTGAGGAGACATGCTGTCGACTGTGATGGGTGTGCTTCACATGTACTTTTTATGATTTGTAGTATTGATGTTTGATTCTTTAGTATGACAATTGTTGTGTAATTGAACAATTTTCCTTCTGCCTGTGTTTCAGATACCTGATATGATGAATATGAGTGATACCCCACCTGCTGCTTAACATTTTGTTAAGTCTACTGAACGTATTTGTTTCTTTATTAATATTTGATTCAATAATTGATTATCTAAGTGTTGTTTTGCTTTGTGTGTATGAAATATTGAAAAGTGATGATAATAGGGAGAGTTTTCCTATTCATTGAGGTGTAGTCCATGTTGAATACCGAGTGATGAGTGGGGATTGTATATAGGTTGTCTTACTGTGTCTGAATGTTAAGCATGGTCTGACAGTGCACTGAGTGAAGTGTGAATCAGACTGAATCCTTGAGAAGCATTTGCTCTGTAAAAACATATGCCTGGCTAGCACAAGGAACCTTATCTGAAGCAGGGTGTATCTCATATTTTATTTATTGTGATTTTTCCTACCATTGTTTGATGCTATTTCTCTATGAATATGTATGTTTTTCTATCACTGTGGTGGATTTTTCAGTGTTGTGAGTCATTCTTGAATAAGTGTGTGTCTGTGAGAGTGTTTACAGTTTGCAAAATATTTTAGTTTTCTAGTAAGTGAAGTACATAACAGAAAATTTTGCGTTGATTACCTGGTTTAAAAGTTCTTGTTGTGTTGTTTAATGTGAGGGAGAGAATAGTTTTAGGACCTTGTGATGTAGTTTCATTTTCAATAACATTTTTCTTTTGCATCTTGAGTGATTCTATGCATAATGGGGTGGTACAATTAATTAAGCATCTGGAAAGTGGTTTTAAAAGTGAATTTTATGTGTGATATATTGGTCCCCTTCAGGTAAGGATGATATCGCGAGTTTTGTGTTATTTGAAAGATTATTTGAAGTGTTTAGAATTAAAAGGGTCCCTACAAAGGTAGAAGATGACTGGGTTGAGTTGTTGATTTCCTTCAGAAAGGGGTTGTGTGGGATAATTTTTTTATTTATTCAGTTATATTTAGTTTAGTAGCCCCTTCAGCATATATCAATACAAATACAGATGAGCTGGCAGAAGTCTTGCAGCAGAGTACTGTGGCAAGCTGTCACAGATGCCATTTGCAAAGCATTGGATGCACAGAACCATTGACCCAGATGTTTCCTCTTGGCTGCCTGTACTAGTGTTTTTACCCATGTTTGGCTGTATGTGGTATTTGGATCCTCTGCTCATCAATAGACTCATTTGCACATCCAGTTTCGCTCTCTCTTCCCCAGTTCAGCTTCCTGCCTTTACAGTCTAGTGTAGTCACATTTGTGCTAAAGTTAAAGTTTTGTGGCATTGTCACGCCTTTGCAGATGAAATATTTGTGAGTGCAATTAGGCAGTAGTCCAGAAGGGCTATAGAAGATTGATACTTCTTCCAAAGGATAATGTGGTCTGAATTAATAACTGCAAGTGCCTAAACTGGATATGGTTATCAGTGAAAAGTGCAACAGGTGTTGATATTTTCTTCAGTTGCATTATCCAATGGTAGAATCGTAACCAAGATCTTCCATCAGTTAGACAACAAATTGGTGAATGTAGTCACTAGCGTGAAAGAATAGGATGATGTCCAAAATCAATTAATATTATTGTATATATAAATTTCTTGAAGCAGGGTGTATTATAGCAGCTTAAGACAGACAATTTGTGGGTACCTGCTGTATATGAATAAACCCTCTGACCCATGTACTCTAAACAGAGAATTTGAGTTTTGTACACCTATAAATGAAGATAAATTAATAATATTTAATTTCTACATTGAGGCCACATTATGGTATTATCTGAACCTTTGCAATATTTGAAAGTTACCACCACCAGCTTAGTAGATTGATTTTGAATACAAGAATGTGAGGAATACTGGAGGTAAGGTTAAAGAATTAGCTAAACCAAAACCTATTCAAATTT
This sequence comes from Schistocerca gregaria, assembly GCF_023897955.1. Classification (NCBI taxonomy): domain Eukaryota; kingdom Metazoa; phylum Arthropoda; class Insecta; order Orthoptera; family Acrididae; genus Schistocerca; species Schistocerca gregaria. The sequence continues at coordinate 650,287,955 of NC_064923.1, read as the reverse complement.
GGTCAAGTGACCAATGTGATGATTTTCTCAGATGATTTGGAAGGTGATGATTGTGTGTTAAACCTCTCTGGTGACACATTTTGAGTAATTGTAGAAAATTTTGTGAATCTTAGTAGTAGTGAAATGGATTATGTGTGAACACATGATAACAGGAATTATGTATTTGATTGGTGAGCCAAAGATGGGACATCAGCAATATCAGACAGTGTGTGTATAAAAATGTTACTCTAGATAGTGGACTGAAAAAATAGAAATGAGCATCTGGAATCATTGGCTGGGAGGCCCCTTGCAGGGCTAGTCCGGAGGCCTTCGTGCAGGTCTTATTACATTCGACCCACACTGGGCGACCTTCGCGACAGATGGGGATGAAATGATGATGAAGACAACACAACACCCAGTCCCTGAGCGGAGAAAATCCCCGACCCAGTCGGGAATCGAACCCAGGCCCGTAGGACACCAATCTGTCACGCTGACCATTCAGCTATTGGGTATATAGTGGACTGATTGTATGTGGACGAAGTGACTGACAGTAGTTAAAATGATGAATGCTTCTGTGTATTGAAGCTAATGAGGCGATGTTGTTTTTTCCCAGTTGCTTGATTTTCTTTAGGTTGTGCATACTTAATGTCTATGATTTAATGCTTGAATGAACTTTCCAGAGGTTGTACAGGCTTAATATCTATGATTCACTGTTTTGATCAACTTTCCATAGTTCTTCCTTATTCACTTATGTTGCTGTACATAAGTTACACTGATGTTTAGTGGCTCTGTTTCAGTGATCATCACAGTTGATTTGTAATTGTTTGTGGATTGTCGGTGTTGCTGTGTCTCATGTCCATTGTTAATGAAGTTCCAGGTTTAGTGATAATCTCAGTTGTAGTGCACATGGCTACATCTCTTTTTCGTTTTATTATTCTCTCCAGGGTTCCCTTTGTAATGGCAAAAATTGTAGTTATGGAATCAACGCCTTTACTTGTATATGTCTTGTGTATGCTGAAACTGTTTTCAGGAACTTTGTGTACTGTTTTGTATCATGGAACCCTTCTGTATTGTCCTTAGGTTATGGGACCAATTAATCTAAGTGATTTTTGTTGTGTATTATAGACATCTTAAAACCTCTATACTGGTTTATGATCTAATCTATATGTTGTATCTTGTTTAATACCCCGAGAATGAAAGATTCATTTTAGGGAATATTAGTACTGTACTGTAGAGAAGGAGGTATGTGAAAAGCTGAGCATAAGCAAAAGAAGACAAATTCATATAATTATATCTGTCTTCTTTGTCTTCTACTAATTATGTTCTCCAAGGAATTATGACCAGATATAAAACAGAAGGATTATGGAAGTTTACTGTCTTTTCTTGGAGGAGGAGCACAATTAGTTCATTTTGTGTATAAAATGGTGTATTTTATGAATGTCCTTCTACCATTGAGAAGAGACCAGTTAATTAGATATTAGCATTACTTAGTTTTAAGGAATGTGCATTGACTGTGTTGTTTTTTTCCTTGTCAAGATTTGTCAGCTGGCTGTTTAGTGAATGCTAACACACACACAAATGTGGACAGGGTTTGGTGTTGACTATGGTAAACAAGAGGTTCCATACACTGAGATGGGTCCAGTAGTGTTGAATCAGGTAACATAACTGTTAGTAGTTTGGAGTAGTGTGTAGCAGACGAATAATCATTGTTGTGGGAAAGTAGTTTGTATTACTAATCTAAGGTCTCAAAAACTTGTGTTTATCTCTATGATATCTTACAATGTTATAAATGCAGCCCTACTTGGACAGACTAGTAGTGGACGCAGTGAGTCATTCGCTTCTCATTGTGTTATTGAAATATCTTATCATCATTTACAATGTTCTTTGCTAGCATTATGTTAACTATTGTCTCCAGAAATGATTTTGTTACTCTGTGAGATTAATTATTGATTTTATTGATCAGTGCCATCATTGTTCAAGCAGATGTATCTGCAATATATGTATATCAGATTTATATCTAATAATTGGTAACAATGTTTAAATGTGAAAAACCTGTGTAAAACCATACTTAATTTGTAAATACTCTGCCAGAAAAGGTAGAGGCAAGAAAGAGAAGGATTGGGTGATGGAATGGCAGATCGAAAAGGATTAGAGTTCAGTGTACAGGAAGACTTCTTTTGAACTACACTGACTAAGGTTGAGTACTACAACTTATTCAGAATGAGGAACCTGGCATCATCGACTAATGGCTGTTAGCAGAGATAACAGTATTGAATTTCATTGTCTCACTATTACAATCATTTTTACAAAGGTAAGCTTCATTTAAAATATGATTCTGCCATCAAATTAATTATGTAAATAGTAAATGAGTGGAAAACCTATGACTTCTGAATGCAAGCCATACGAATAGCTGTTTCATCACGTCACAAAAATAGGCTATCTGACACAAACCAATAAAGAAAAATCCTACTAAGACATTCCATTATACAAACACATACTAAACTACAAACAATCAAGCAGCGCGACAACAACAGCGCCTGGAAATCTTCGCTTTTCAAATTAATCTTTACCAAACTATATTTCCAAAGTTTATCATCCTCTGTATCTTTATCTCTGTGCTCTGCAAGCTATTTCCAGACAGCTCAGTAGCGTGACCAACACCCGTCTCACTCAGTAGCTTTTCTTAGAATTCTAAAGTAACAGCAATGCTAGTAGCAATCAAAGGTCACATTGCTTGTACTCAGAATCTCTGTGGTTGAACGCAGCGACTACTGAAAATCACTCTTTCAAAAATATCCAGTATACAGATAACAACTACGTCACATAGAATGAAAATAGAGCTTACATCACTTCTCTATAAACAGTATAAGACTCACTTACGTTTTCCGCAAAGTGCAAGTGCTACTGTGATATCAAGAGATTGGCCAAGAGAGGAATTTGAAAATGTTCAAATGTGTGTGAATTCCGAAGGAACCAAACTGCCGAGGGCATCGGTCCCTAGACTTACACACTACTTCAACTAACTTACACTATCTTATGCTAAGAACAACACACGCATCCATGTCCGAGGGAGGACTCGAACCTCCGGCGGGAGCGGAGGAAAGAAAAAGAGGGATATTGATAAAGATTATGTTATGAGAAATTACTGAGAAGTCTAAACCGATAATGACATCACTTGTGTGATCTGATAAGGCAATGCTACAATCCGACTTGTTGAAACATTCCCTAACTTTTTTTATGCAAGAAGAAAGCACCCAAAGAAAGACGGTCTCAAAATTTTAGCTGCTCAGACAAACTGCAAATACTTTTTTTACAAATATTAAAAATTGCCAAATTCGTAGCTTTCCAAGTGGTTAGAAGCACGTACACCTATAAGGGAGTGTAGTGGACTGCGCGTTCGGACCATGGTAGACCCATATCTTTGGCACATCAGTAAACAGACAACACAGCTCAGCACAGTCGTAATTTGTAAAGCGAATTTCAGTTTCCAGTTATAGTTCCTCTTAAACAGCTGTATGCATTTCGCTCAGATTTGATACTCACTCAGCATCTGTAATAATTACCAGTTACTTTTTCGTTATTGTAAGTGTTAACAATGGAGATAAAACTTGTAACACCAGAGCTCCATAGCTCTACTGACATAAATTTTTCCGTTTTGTCTGTTCTATCTTCTATAATTAAGATATTGCAAATATTGTGTCATTGCATTTACTGCACAAGAGTGTCCGCTTTTTCCTTTATAAAAACTTTGATGTCATGGTTTTATTCTATGCAATGTAGTGTATCTATCATTTAAATGCTTTGTCTCGTTTGCGGGGAGACAAAACTTACTGTATATATTTGTAATTTGGGCCAATAATTTTTTTTGGAGAAACATCAGTATCTGCAAATGTTCTGTTTCATTTAATATGATTGGTTGCTGTTATGTAAACTGCTGATCTTCATATGTAAAAGGTGTTGTGGTTGCCCTCGGGAACGGAACTTCGTAGCAAGCTCAAATTGTGGTTGGCATGGATAGAAAGGTGGAACCAAGAGTCAGTCAGCCGGGGACGAGCTACCAAACAGTAAATTGCTCATGTAAAAGTTGTGTATTGTGCTGGTGCCAAGAGAGTTTTTTTGTGCCGTTTTCCAATGTGACAAAACCTCAGATGGATGCAGTAACTAGCTGGAATTATGTTGGAATTGGCATCTATCATCGCCACCAAGAAATGACAGAATCCAGCAATTCTACTTGCAAATCCACCCACCAACATGCACTCACCACCAAATTGCGTAATCACTGTAATGGAACAGAAAACTATAGTAATGTACAGTGAAGGTTCAGCTCATAGGATGTTATAGTGTACTCAAATATAAGGTAAATTTTGACTGAACTCTTGTACCTACCGTGATTTATCCTCAGTCACGTATCCGCTTAGGATCCCTCCCACACTAAAGTGCTTACTGAGTGTCCTTTATTGAAAGCATATTAAAATTAATATGGAGATAGAGTGTGCTAAAATTAATATTGTTTGTTGAAAGGGTATTACAGATATCTCAATTTTGTGATTCACTGCAGTAAAAGTTCAGGACTGCAACTGTTGAAAGTTATATACTCATGCTTGCTAAATGCTTATACATCTTGTGTATTGAAAGTGCTTATTAATAGTGTAACAGGATCCACAGTTTGGACATTGTGCTTATGCTAGGTAACAAGTAATAGGGAGACCACTATTTATGAAAACAGTAACTTCTTTGTTCAAAAGACAGTGAGAAGTAATTTGTTAGTGAACTCCATTTACTTTTCATTCTAAGTAGATAGGTGTTTAGTAGTGAGAGAATTAATCTATGCACAATAATTAATTTTGCTGTGAACCACATCCATATTTCATGTCAGATAGGAATACGTTTGAAAAGTAATATTGAACCTACGTCCAATTTACGATTCTACAGTGAATATTAATAGTAACGTTGTTGAGACCATTCAGTTTGACCAAGTCCTCAAGGTAATAGTGTGTTTCGTTAGCCGTTATATTTCTGCAAATAGTTTGTTCTGATCTGTCAGCTCAAACCTTAACGTGAACATGTGCAGGTGCCAGAGTTCATTGCACTCTCGTGAGACAAAGTATAGGCTGTGTTAGCCCATTGAAGTTACTTATTTTCAGTTTCTTGAACAAGAATGTTACTCATTCTTACACCTAATTAGGCTGGCGATCGTTATTATTATCATTTGGACAGTGAGGATAAGCAAATTATTGTTTGTTACTGTTTAAATATTTACGTAATTCTGACTTTCATTTCCGTTAAGCCACTTCCGTTAGGTATATCACGGTCAACACAACTAAATTCCGTTCAGAGGGTAGCACTGCACTGTTGCTTTATACCATAATGACTTTAACAAGATAATTTCGTTACACGATCTGCCTACAGCTTTGAAGCGTAACAGTAGAAGGCGTTAGTGTTATAAACTGAATTAATATCCATAGTGTTTAACTCTTAATGTTAAGCAGTGTGAAAAACCCAGTTCTGATTTGTAAAATCTCACCGTGAATTGTACAGTATAAATTGAAGAAAGACTTAAACAAAGTAGTAAACACTGTATATGCCAAATTGAAACTCATAGAAGTCAGAAAGAAAAACTGGTCGAATTATTTACTGCAGAGCTGTTCGTGAGAGGCAGTGGACTGTTACCGATAGAGATCTACTGGGCCCTCTGAATCGCGATTGAGATGAACATCACTGATTTAAGGGCTACTTCAGCCTCGTTAAACAGATTAAAGAAATTAAACAGTATAGGAAGTCGGGAAATTACAAAGTTTTTCTTCAAGTAAACGTGTAGAGGACGTAATGTTAATTCATTGTTGACGCTTCAGTTTATCAAAAACTTGGTTCAAATGACTCTGAGCACTATGGGACTTAAGAGCTGAGGTCATCAGTCACCTAGAACTTAGAACTACTTAAACCTAACTAACCTAAGGACGTCACATACATCCATGCCCGGGGCAGGATTCGAACCTGCGACCGTAGCAGTCGCACGGTTCCGGACTGAAGCGCCTAGAACCGCTCGGCCACCACGGCGGGGTTTCAGTTTTTCCCCTTCTGCTTTGTCTAGCGCTGATCAACCTGGTTTCGAGAAAGAACTATGAGGAAACCGCACTTTTATCATTTCGAAGCGAAAAAAGACGGTCTGTTGTGCAATCGATTAATGCGATGACGCATTCGTAATAAGTGAATCACTGTCTTGACAGTTATATCTCTCTTCAGAGATCTCAGGGCACATTAGGACTATAAGTAAAAAAGGAAAACGTTTTTTTTTAGTAGCAAAATTCTTATAATCGATATATAAGAATCTACCAGAGCAGGAAAGAATAATTTTTAAATTTGATTCCAAATGATTTCTAATCCGTTACGGAAACTAATTAATTGATTTTGTTGAAATTTTGGCTTGGACGTAAAGACGTCTCTGTCTTAGATTCCGCCTATAACAGTCAATGTGACTTAGCATCTCGATAAATAACACTTTCACTGTAGAAAAAGTTTTTAAGTGAATTATAGGACAATATAATTTCCTTAGAGTCATTTGATGTTTATCAGGGAAACAATATTCTTAAATTTCAGTCGTACTCGCATTGTCAGTTTGTATCGACACGTTTTACGAATTTCATTAATTATGTCTGATGTGCAGCACAATAAGCAAATCAGTGGCCAGGACCGTTTCCTAATACGCTGCTATTAAACCTAAATAAAACTAGTAGTTACTGTGCTGTAACTGAATGCATTAAATTTTTATGGTTGCGTGTTTAAGGTAAATGTTGGTTTTCATTATTCTAATGACACATCGCTTTATTGTGAAGACTGTGAGGAATAAAAATGGAACTGTTTCGTTGCTAGTAAAATATACATTATTCAAAATTATATCGTGAGATATGTGCCACAGGAATTATTATAAAATGATGTATGTGTAAGAAATGTTGCACTTCAACAAAATAAATTCCTGATTCATGGAAGTCGTCTTTATTGTATCATCAAATAACATCTTCATTTATTTTCCACCGCTGCTCACCTTTGTAAGAATTACATGTGCAACAGTTTAGCTGTCGAAATCAACTGTCTCTTATTCAGAAAAATACCGATTCGTGACATTTTTTGTATGATTTAGATGCTTCTAATTCGCTTGTGTCACTCTGGACATTTGCGCTACACAGCACTAGGTGGCGCTAGGCTCGCTTGTCACAGACGATCGTGCGCTAGGCAGAAAAAGGCAGTTCTTCGTGCATAAAAAACGAGTAGCTTCAACAATTTAAAAAAAATACTTGCAGTGGGTCTTAACACCTCAAACTTAAACAGTGCACTTCTTCCTTGGTAAAAAAAGAGAAAAGAAATCGGTGGTTTTTTTCGACACGTCAGGTTGGATCATTCCCTTGTCAGACTGACTGACCATGCTGTTGGCACGCTGAAACCTAACCACGGTTCCCTCCCTCCTCCTTGTAACTAGTAGCACGGAGACGCCACCGCGACTGCGGGCGGACGCCGCATACGGGGTGTAGGAGAGGCGACGGGCTGGCCACTAATCACCCCAGGTCGGGCGCGGCGCTGGCAGGAAGTCTCGGAGGCGTCCATTAATCACCGCGCCTGCAGACACCTGTTTGACGTAACAGCTGGGCGCCCTCTTCCAGCCTCCGGAGCGACAGTTGCTGCCAGCTACCGCCAGCCCCTCCCACAACGTCTCCTTCGGGAAACTAAACAGCACACCCCGCCGCGGAGAACTCCAGCGGAAGCACACGAGCCTGGTGCCTCGATATTCAGTTTATCTTACACTACAACTACGTTTGTACTCCAGAACACACCTTACTGTGTGTAGCAGAAGGTGGATTGATCACCGCTGTCTTTAGCATACCCCCTCCAACCCCCAGCTCTCCCCCTCACCACCAACTTCCATCTTTAGTATTCTGTTTGCAAGTGGCTAGCAGGAGAACGACTTAAACCTCTGTACGATTTGGAATTTATGATGGTCATTTTTCCATAAATGTGTGAGAGGACCTAATCCGAACTTCAATCTTCTTGGAGCGTAGGTTTTCTGAATTTTGACAGCAACATCTCTCTGCCGCTCAGCTCCTCATCTGCAGCGCCTGCCACAAGCACAGGCCACGCATGAAGGTGAACAGTCACGCTTACCTGACGAACTTGTAAGGCGAAGATGAAATGACGAAACGATATCAGTAAAGTTTCCCTCAGATATGTTAAATGGCAGTGTAATGAATATACAGCGACAGTGAGAAGGAAGAAGCCGTAAGGAAACAGCTCGATACGCAAGATAATCAAAACGTTGGGACTGAAGATCGGCAATAAGAAGACGAAGACACTAGATAACCCGGGGATGAGAAAACACCGGCATGCACCGTGACTAAGGTGTTCACATTGAAATACATACGAGCCGGCCGCTGTGAGCGAGCGGTTCTAGGCGCTTCTGTCTGGGACCACGCGACCACTACGGTCGCAGGTTCGGATCCTGCCGCGCGCATGGAAGTGTGTGATTTCCTTAGGTTAGTTAGTTTTAAGTAGTTCTCAATTCTAGGGGACTGATAACCTCAGATGTTAAGTCCCATAGTGCTCAGAGCCATTTGAACCATTTTTTTTTTTTAAATACGTACGAGGTTATATAACAAGAGGAAGCAGGAGCAATGAGAAAGTAATTGGATGAAGTAAATGAAGACAGCCTTCTGTGTGACAAGGGATGTTGTTGTTTGTTTTTGTGGTCTTCAGTCCTGAGACTGGTTTGATGCAGATCTCCATGCTACTCTATCCTGTGCAAGCTGCTTCATCTCCCAGTACGTACTGCAGCCTACATCCTTCTGAATTTGCTTAGTGTATTCATCTCTTGGTCTCCCTCTACGATTTTGACCCTCCACGCTGCCCTCCAATACTAAATTGGTGATTCATTGATGCCTCAGAACTTGTCCTACCAACCGATCCCTTCTTCTAGTCAAGTTGTGCCACAAGCTCCCCTTCTCCCCAATTCTATTCAATACCTTCTCATTAGTTATGTGATCTACCCATCTCTTCTTCAGCATTCTTCTGTAGCACCACATTTCGAAAGCTTCTATTCTCTTCTTGTCCGAACTATTTATCGTCCATGTTTCACTTCCATACATACACTCAGAAACGACTTCCTGACACTTAAATCTATACTAGATGTTAACAAATTTTTCTTCTTCAGAAACGCTTTCCTTGCCATTGCCACTGTACATTTTATGTCCTCTCTACTTCGACCATCATCAGTTATTTTGCTCCCCAAATAGCAAAACTCCTTTACTACTTGAAGTGTCTCATTTCCTAATCTAATTCCGTCAGCATCACCCGACTTAATTCGACTACATTCCATTATCCTCGTTTTGCTTTTGTTGACGTTCATCTTATATCCTCTTTTCAAGACACTGTCCATTCCGTTCAACTACTCTTCCAAGTCCTTTGCTGTCTCTGACAGAATTACAATGTCGGCGAACCTCCAAGTTTTTATTTCTTCTCCATCGATTTTAATACCTACTCCAAATTTTTCTTTTGCTTCCTTTAAAGCTTGCTCAATATACAGATTGAATAAATTCGGGGAGAGGCTGCAACCCTGCCTCACTCCATTGCCAACCACTGCTTCCCTTTCATGCCCCTCGACCCTTGTAACTGCCAACTGGTTTCTACACAAATTGTAAATAGCCTTTCGCACCCTGTATTTTATCTCTGCCACCTTTAGAATTTGAAAGAGAGTATTCCAGTCAACATTGTCAAAAGCTTTCTCTATGTCTACAAGTGCTAGAAACGTAGGTTTGCTTTTCCTTAATCTTTCTTCTAAGATAAGTCGTAAGGTCAGTATTCTACGTAATCCAAACTGATATTCCCCGAGGTCGTAAAGGTAGACGCGAAGACCTATGGAAGAACTGTTCCGGAGCATTAAGACAATAACAGGAGGGAAAAAAACTTGAAAAGGGAGAGTTTGTCGGCGTACGTGACTGGTATGAATATGGACAGAATGATCTAAGGATTGTAGGAAACAGGCGGTAAGACATAAGAAAAGACAAGAACTTGAACTCAGGAAAGTTTAATCGGAATTGGGGATCAATATGAAATTGGAAGAAAACTGGAGAAGCCAACATATACTGAGCATTATGCCAGAGATGAACGACAGAGAGTGATATAGACAAAGAAATCGTGTCACGAATGGGATAGACAGACTGAAGAAGAGAAAGGACGAAGAGGCTCTGGGAATGAAAAAGGAAATGGCTATACGGTTTTGTAAAGAAATGAGAATAATGAATATGATCTGACTACTGAAAATTTGTGCCAGATTGGAAACCGAATCCGGATTTCCTGCTTTTTAGATAGAATTGACTTAGCGTTTAGGCGATACGAGCACTGGCCCAGGTTAGAAAGTTAGAAGCTTCCACGGGCTTCGTAACTCAGAAACCAGATATTCTTCTTTTGGGCAGAGGTACTAGCAACACTGCGGAATGGATTCGGTGGTGGGCCATTGGTTACATAGCCGCGAGGGACATACCTCGAGCAACCTGCCGCGCAGATTTCCGCCGACAGCATTTTATGTCGTTATACTTCAATAAAGTTACAAGGCACAAGAGGTGAAAATAAAATGGAAGACTATGAAGGAAGTGCTCGGTTTGAAAGGGGTGCAAGACAAGGCTGCAGTCTTTCGGCCCTACTGTTCAATTTATACATCGTAGGACCACTGGCGGAAATAAAAGGAAAATTCAGGAGTAGGATCAACACTCAGGGCGAAAGATTCGCTGTGGACTTCGCTATAGACGGTTAAGTGAGGAAGAAGTGCAGGACGTATTGAATGGAATAAACAGGATATTGGGCACATACTTTGGATTGAGAGTAAACCGAAGAATGATGAAAGTAGTGAATCAGCAGAAATGAGACAGGGATGAACTTAACACAAAAATCGAGAAACATTACGTAGACGAAGTGGAGCAAAATAACACATGAAGAGTGTAGTAAGAAGGATAAAAGCAGCAAAATAGCACAGGAAAAGAGGGAAATCCTGGACAAAAGAATCTGCTAGTCTTAAGGATAGGTCTTAATCTGAGACAGAATGTACTTCTGAAGCACATCGTGGAAGTGAATCATGAACTTGGCAAACCGGAAAAGAAAAGAATGGAAGTGTTGAGATATGGTGTTACAGAAGAATATCACTAATTAGGTGGACTGATAAGATCAGAAATGAAGTTCTCGACAGAATCGGCGAAGAAAGGAACATACGTAAACGATTGACAAGAAGAAGGTACTGGATGATATGACAACCAGTAAGACATCAGAGAATAATTATCATGATACTAAAAGGATCTGTACAGGGTAAAAGCTGTAGGGGATGACAGACGTTGGGATATAATTGAGGACGATGTGTACAAGTAGTACTCACACGAAGATACGAGGTCGCAAAAGGCCCACCATGTTAACGGTATTCGACGCCCCACGTACTATCATGCAACCAACATATTGGCTGTTAAAGGCAACAGGGGGTGGGGCGAGAGGTATTACATGGTGAGCATAGCATGAGGCTACGGAGCGTAGGTGACCTGCTTAGTCGACGAGTAACAGCAGTGTTGCAGTTATACTGGTAATGATAGAGAGCAGAGCTGTGGCAACGGTAAACAAAGCAAACATTACGTTGTTTTCTACAACAACAGTTTCCGAAGTTAACATTTCCACAGAAAGAAACACAAGGAATTTCGCAGGGTGAGAGAGAAGTGGGACACGGAAGGTTTTTGATCGCCCATATACTATTATTGTTATTAATGTTATCATTTTTACTATCTAACAAGGAACAAGGAACCCCTTGAGCGTGTGGTCGCAAGTTCAATCTTAAGTAAGGCTCATTTGAAAGTGTTGCGTTAAGAATAATGGCAGGAAAAATATTAGGTGCTAACGACTCACAGTGTGCATCAGGAGGGAAACAGAAAATGAATGTCCGGAAGTTGTAGAAATAAACCTTCTGTGGGATGTATGTATTACGCTGAACATAATGGAAATGTCGACATTTAAGAAATATCAAAACAGCCATTAACTTGCAAAATGGACCCCCAATGAAAAAAGGCGCGCCACAGTTACCACAAAGGTTCTCACTATCAAGCTCGTAGGCGAACTCCTTGGCAATGCATATATGCCACGTAGCAGGATTCCTACGCGAGCGTATAAGCACAAGGGGTCAGTGGGCCTCCCGTAAATGCGGATACATGAACAATGGCGACGCTATTACGAATGTGTCCAAACGGGATCAGCGTGCTGCTCTTCTTTTCTTAGCTGCCGAAGGACGAATAACCGGTAGACATCCATCGGAGAATGTATATGGGGCACTTGGGCCGAAACGCCCGGGGAGGCTGTGACGAGGGGTGCTGATTTTTCATACCGCACGTCCCAATATCGCAAATGTCGTTATGCAGAAATGACGACCCCGCAAGTGGGAGTCACTCGATCACCTGCACTATAGTCTTGATCTCTTACCATGCGATTATTACGCCTTCGGTCCATTAAAAAGGCATTGAAGGGATGACGATACTGTCGGTCTACGATGCAGCAGGTAGTTATGGATTTCTTCAGGCAGCAGGACACGACGTTTTCTTCGATATGATGCATCGGTGGGATGACGGCGATTTTGCCTGGCACACCGATTCTGTATTTTACGGCCCTTACAGTTTCGTATGATTCAATGGCCTCGTGCATCTTTTTCAATTGGACTCTACTTCGGCGGTTTGCGAGTCCCTAACCCACCTCAGTTATTCAACCGGGGAAAAGGGACCTAAAGTTTAACGTGTAATCCGAACATGTCGCATCTGGCGACTTCTCACATCTTTGAGAGGTCAATGCTAGGTTAAAACGAAGATCGAAAAACCATTGATCCTCCTGCGATTCGATCCCGCTGCCTTTTGAATTCCCAGCATCTGCTTCACCACTTTTTTTTTTTAACTATGCGGTGCACCAGGACTCGAATCTTGTACCTTCACCTTTCACGGGCCTGTGGTCTACCGACAGAAAGAAACACAAGGAAATCCGCAGGGTGAGAAAGAAGTGGCACACGGAAGCTTTTTGATCGCCCCATATATCATTACTGTTATTAATATTATGTTATTATTATCTAACGAGGAACCCCTTGAGTGACCCTGGACCCTTAGAATGAAACTCTAATACTCTATCAACTTTCTTTTGTTGAGGGAAAACGTGAACCACACTTCCAAAAAACTATGGCAAATGAGCAGATAACGTCAAAAATGTGCAAATGGGGAAAATTGGCTGTTTCCTGCAAGCGGATGGAAGGCAGGGATGATGGGAGATGAGCACATGTGGTGCGCCTCCGGCGGGAGGCAGAGGGGGGAGGGGTCGAACGCACTAGGCCTGGTCACGGTGTCCCCAACACAACAAACTAACCAGAAGGTGACAGTCAAGGAATGAGATACTCTGTTGTAGTCATGAAATCCCATCGCATATTACAGCAGTGGTGGGTAGGAGTGACGGGAAACACACCAAAGACAAAGCGGTAGCAGCTGCTGCAGCTGTTGGAGCTAGAAGCAGTGCGAGGGGGTGTTAAAAGTGCCCCTCGACAGCTGTCTGGCCAATGACGCCAGATACATTCCAGCTGAGCGAGATATCGTGCAAAATCTCACGGAATAATTGGCGAAATAGGCGCGGTAGCGTGGACGTCGTTCAGTCACCGCATGTACATTCCAAGGATCGAGCAGTGATTCGAACTCAGCTCCACAAAGACAGGCGACCATCTATCTTTTGACCCAGAGTACCGGTTGAGTCTTGGCTGCTGGGAGACACCGGTCATCTGAGTAAATGAAAGCGCAAGGTTAAACCATGGATGAAGGGGTGCAGAGGAAGCAGCGTCCAAACGTCACCTACACTGGCGCAGGTCAGTGTTGAGCGTCACCATCCATCGAGCGACAGGTGGAGCATAAGGGAGTGTCTATCAAACCTGTCGCGTGTAAACGCTAGTTAGTGGCGAATTTTTCGCAGGCAACGTGATACCATGTGATCTGGACTCATTTTGGGCGATACGGCTGATGAAGACTGCACCATACCACAGTCCACCTCGACAGTGGATAACTGACTTCAGCGTTGTTACTACACTACTGGCCATTAAAATTGCTACACCAAGAAGAAATGCAGATGATAAACGGGTATTCATTGGACAAATATATTATATTAGAATTGACATGTGATTGCATTTTCACGCAGTTAGGGTGCATAGATCCTGAGAAATCAATTCCCAGGACAACAACCTCTGGCTGTAATAACGGCCTTGATACGCCTGGGCATTGAGTCAAACAGAGCTTGGATGGCGTGTACAGGTGCAGCTGCCCGTGCAGCTTCAACACGATACCACAGTTCATCAAGAGTAGTGACTGGAGTATTGTGACGAGCCAGTTGCTCGACCACCATTGATCAGACGCTTTCAATTGGTAAGAGATCTGGAGAATGTACTGGCTAGGGTAGCAGTCGAACATTTTCTGTATCCAGAAAGGCCCGTACAGGACCTGCAACATGCGGTCGTGCATTATCCTGCTGAAATGTAGCGTTTCGCACGAATCGAATGACGAATGATGGGTAGAGCCACGGTTCGTAACACATCTGAAATGTAACGTCCACTGTTCCAAGTGCCGTCAATGCGAACAAGAGATGACCGAGACGTGTAACGAATGGCACCCCATATCATCACGCCGGGTGATATGCTAGTATGGCGATGACGAATACACGCTTCCAATGTGCGTTCACCGTGATGTCGCAAAACACGGATGCGACCATCATGATGCTATAAACAGAGCCTGGATTCATCCGAAAAAATGACTTTTTCCCCATTCGTGAACGCAGGTTCGTCGTTGAGTACACCATCGCAGGCGTTCCAGTCTGTGATGCAGCGTCATGGGTAACCGCAGCCATGGTCTCCGAGCTGATAGTCCATGCTGCTACAAACGTCATCGAACAATTCGTGCAGATGGTTGTTGTCTTGCAAACGTCCCCATCTGTTGACTCAGCGATCGAGACGCGGCTGCACGATCCGTTACAGCCATGCGGATAAGATGGCTGTCATCTCGACTGCTAGTGATACGAGGCCATTGGGATCCAGCACGGGGTTCCGTATTACCCTCCTGAACCCACCGATTCCATATTCTCGTAACAGTCATTGGATTTCGACCGACGCGAGCAGCAATGTTGCGATACGATAAACCGCAGTCCCAACAGACTACAATCCGACCTTTGTCAAAGTCGGAAACGTGATGGTACGCATTTCTCCTCCTTACACGAGGCATCAAAACAACGTTTCACGAGGCAACGCCGCTCAACTGCTGTTTGTGAATGAGACATCGGTTGGAAACTTTCCTCATGTCAGCACGTGGTAGGTGTCGCCACTGGCGCCAATCTTGTGTTAATGCTCTGAAAAGCTAATCATTTGCATATCACAACATCTTCTTCCTGTCGGTTAAATTTCTTTCGCGTCTGTAGCACGTCATCTTCGTGGTGTAGCAACTTTAATGGCCAGTAGTGTAAGTACATCACGCCACGTAGAAATCTTTCGGGCGTGGAGTCGCGTGTGTGGGCGGCCAGCATGCACCTAGCTAAGGTCCACGAAACAGACAGATGCGCGAATAGGAGCGCATCGAATATGTGCGCACCGTGTCCTGCTGACACCGGCGGAGAGATAGGGGCGGGTGTGTAAACGACCAAGAGTTGTCGCTCGAGTGAGTTCCCTGTGCACGACCACTGTTTATCAGTGTTTAGATAAAAGGCCGCAGTGCGGTACCAGATATCCGCGGATCACTACACCACCAGGCCTGCCAAGTCTGACACTCTGAGATGAAGAAGTTAGCTGAGGAATTAGTGACGAGTTACACACAGTGGTCAATTGATAGTGACGGGGACAAATATCTCACGAAATAAGCATCAAACAAAAAAACTGCAAAGAACAAAACTCGTCTAGCTTGAAGGGGGAAACCAGATGGCGCTATGGTTGTCCCGCTAGATGGCGCTGCCATAGGTCAAACGGATATCAACTCCATTTTTTAAAATAGGAAGCCCCATTTTTTATTACGTATTCGTGTAGTACGTAAAGAAATATGAATGTTTTAATTGGACCACTGTTTTCGCTTTGTGATAGATGGCGCTGTAATAGTCGCAAACGTATAAGTACGTGGTATCAAGCAACATTCCGCCAGTGCGGACGGTATTTGGTTCGTGATACATTACCCGTGTTAAAATGGACCGTTTACCATTTGCGGAAAACGTCGATATCGTGTTGATGTATGGCTATTGTGATTAAAATGCACAACGTGTGTGTGCTATGTATGCTGATCGGTATCCTGGACGACATCATCCAAGTATCCGGACCGTTCGCCGGATAGTTACGTTATTCAAGGACACAGGAAGCGTTCAGCCAGGTGTGTAACGTCAGCCACGACCTGCAACAAATGATTATGCCCAAGTAGGTGTTTTAGCTGCTGTCGCGGCTGAGCCGCACATCACCAGCAGACAAATTGCGCGAGAATCGGGAATCTCAAAAACGTCGGTGTTGAGAATGCTACATCAACATCGACTGCACCCGTACCATATTTCTATGCAGCAGGAATTGCATGTCGACGACATTAAACGTCGTGTACAGTTCTGCTACTGGGTACAAGAGAAATTACCGAACGATGACAGACGTTTTGCACGCGTTCTGTATAGCAACGAAGCGTCATTCACCAACAGCAGTAACGTAAACCGGCATAATATGCACTATTGGGCAACGGAAAATCCACGATGGCCGCGACAAGTGGAACATCAGTGACCTTTGCAGGTTAATGTATGGTGCGGTATTATGAGAGGAAGGATAATTGGCCCCCATTTTATCGATGGCAATCTAAATGGTGTAATGTATGCTGATTTCCTGCGTAATATTCTACCGATGTTACTACAAGATGTTTCACTGCAAGACAGAATGGTGATGTACTTCCAACATGAAGGATGTGCGGCACATAGCTCGTGTGCAGTTGAAGCGGTATTGAATAGCATATTTCATGACAGGTGGCCGGCGAGTCACCGGATCTGACGACCCCGGATTTCTTTCTCTGGGGAAAGTTGAAGGATATTTGCTATCGTGATCCACCGACAATGCCTGACAACATGCGTCAGCGCAGTGTCAATGAATGTGCGAACATTACGGAAGACGCACTACTCGCTGTTGAGAGGAATGTCGTTACACGTATCGCCAAATGCATTGAGGTTGACGGACATAATTTTGAGCATTTAGTGCTTTAATGTGGTATTTACAGGTAATCACGCTGTAACAGCATGCATTCTCAGAAATGATAAGTTCACAAAGGTGCATGTATCACATTGGAACAACGCAAAGAAATTGTTCAAACGTAGCTACGTTCTGTATTTTAATTTAAAAAACCTACCTGTTACAAACTGTTCGTCTAAAATTGTGAGCCATATCTTTGTGGCTATTACAGCGTCATCTATCACAAAGCGAAAAAAGTGGTCCAGCTAAAACATTCATATTCCTTTACGTACTACACGAATATGTAATAAAAAATGGGGTTCCTATTTTAAAAAACGCAATTGATATCCGTTTGAGCTATGGCAGCGCCATCTAGCGGGCCAACCATAGCACCATCTGGTTTCCCCCTTCAAGCTAGACAAGTTTCGTTCTTTGTAGTTTTTTCATTTGACGCTTATTTCGTGAGATATTTGACCAGCTCACGATCAATTGACCACCCTGTATATAACAGTATCTGTCAGGTGTAGTAATGGTGGATACCAGTTGAAATTACAGTTAGATAGTAATTGAAGTCAGTCTTTTCTCACTAGACAAACAATTGTAATGAGGGCTCGCGTAAATGATTTCATAGTGTGTCGTATCTCCAACCTTGCGGACATTAGTTACGAACAGGAATGAATGCTATTGGTAGAAAAGGAGCATGTGGCTGAGCATATCGGACGGCTGGAAAGTGGGCGTTAGAGAGATAAGTGAACAGTATTCATCGTAGTTTACAAGCTTATAGCTGTACATTTCTGCCAGGCTGCTTAGAATATCCAGGCTTCTTTTCACTTTACCTTCATAGCTACTCTAGCATCAGGCCTCGACATCTGGCAGTTTCCTCTTTACGTCACCTTGGAATCCGGCATTCCACGTACGCAGAACGGGCGGTGCCGGCCAGAGCAGTGCGTGCCCGCTCTGACCGCTCCCCGTCGCTGACGGGACCACCCGGCGGCGGCGGCGGCGCCGGCGCAGCACGCCTCTTCGGCGCCAAACACGGAGGCGAGTTATGAGTTGCGCTGTCAGCTGCATTCCTCGGCCGCCAGCTGGGAAGCGCTCTTCGGAAAAACTCATAACCTGCTCGCGGTCTTCATTACGCCCATATCTCACTTGTGCGCGTTACTGCCGCGGTATAAAATCCCTAAGGAATTCTGAAGAAATCCACCAACAATAATCGTAAATAAATTCTGTCTTTTAGTGTCTCTAATGTTAAAAAATATTTAAAGTCACATACCGAAACGAGAACTGGAGGAGATAACAAATCTCGTAATCCCATCCCACGTTAATTACATCGCATGATCTGGTTTGAACAGACCAAACCCCATTCCTCATACATCTACATCTACATATGCTGATGAGCCAGAACGTTATGACCACCGACCTGCTATCAATATACACCCGTCCTGGTGAAAGCAGCGTCACCTGGTGAGGAATGATTGCTAGTCAGGCACACGAACGGTGCGTTTAGTAGCAACGAGCGTGCTGTCCCTGTGTAGAATGGGGAAAGTGCTTGATAGATCTGACTGACCGAGGGCACATTATGATGGCCAGGAGGCTCGACACGAGCATTCTGAAAAGTGCACGACATTTCGGGTGTATAAGGAGTGCTGCGATGAGAATCAAAGGTGAAACCACTCCAGACATCGTGGAGCTGAGCGGTCACCCTCCATTATAGATATCGGACTGATAAAACAGGACAGGCGGCGAACTGTGACGGAACTAATATCAGACTTTAATGCTGGGCTATGTGCAAGTGTGAAACTTCCTGGCAGATTAAAACTGTGTATCGGACGAAGACTCGAGCCCAGGATCTTTACCTTTCGCAGGCAAGTGCTCTACCAACTGAGCTACCCAAGCACGACTCACTTCGCGTTCTCACAGCTTTTATTCCGCCAGTACCTCGTCCCCTACCTTCCAAACTTCACAGAAGCGCTCCTACGAACCTTGCAGCACTCGGTCCCGAGTTCGAGTCTCGGTCCGGCACACAGTTTTAATCTGCCAGGAAGTTTCATATCAGCGCACACTCCACTGTAGAGTGAAAATTTCATTCCATGTGCACCGAACACACCTAACAAAGGGGCTCAGCAGCCGATGACCCATGCATGTGCCAATGTTAGTCCCAAGACATCGACCACAACGACTAAAATGGGCACGTAACCTTCGGCAATGGACGTTGGCGCTGTGGCAGAGCGTTGCATGGTCTGATTAATCCCTATACGTTCTTCATCATGCCGATGGGAGGGCGCAAATCCGACGTCTTCCACATCAACAGCGCCTTGACACCTGTACTGCGAGACGGAGATAAACTGGCGGATGCTCCATTATGTTCTGGGGAACATTCACGTGGTCAGCCATATGTCCAGTGGGGTTCGTGCGATGCACCATGGCGGCCAAGGAGTATCGCACACAGGTTGCAGACCACGTATACATGACGATCATGTTTCCCGACCGCAGTTGGTTTTTGTTGCGTACATAGTTCCGCGTAGTCAGCGCGTACACAACTTTCCCAATAGAGCGCGCCCCGCTAAGCACAACAGCGCAGGCGCAGCGCTCTTTCGTCTCCGCACTACGAGATGGTGCTGTCATAAAGACGGACCAAATTCTGCTTCCGCCGATCTGCGTATTAATATGTAATGCAGCCAGTGGGATTGCTGCTAACGTAGAACCTTTTTTCCTCGCGGATCACACTCGCGCAGTGATACCTGAACGCGCGAGGTATTATAACGAGTGTACAGACCTCCGGTTAGTCAGTCTGCATTAGTCTTAATTAGTCTGTAGTCAAGTTTCAGTATGCGCCTAATAAGGTTATCATATTCCTGTACA
This sequence comes from Schistocerca gregaria, assembly GCF_023897955.1. Taxonomy (NCBI): domain Eukaryota; kingdom Metazoa; phylum Arthropoda; class Insecta; order Orthoptera; family Acrididae; genus Schistocerca; species Schistocerca gregaria. The sequence continues at coordinate 650,267,869 of NC_064923.1, read as the reverse complement.
TAGCCATGAAGAGAAATGTATACACACTTAGTCAAGTATCAGAGATATGTGAGAAAGAAACTTCAGATTGTCAATTGTAAATAGCATCCAGAATCAAGTTAAGTAAGGTTTATGATTTTAATTATTTTAACAAATGTGTGTGAAAATTAATCAAGTTCTGTTTAAAGTTGGTCACCGTCAATCTGCTACTCTAAGCGTGTAAGTCGCATTTCTACCGTCTGACCTAATGGCAGAAGATAAACACGCCACGATAAGACCACGAGACATATTGGTGACACTCACCTACTTCGCTAGAGCCGTAAGTCAAATAATCTGATGGTGTGTGTACCGAAGGTCTTACAGTACGCACACCACAGTTCTTCAGCAAGATAACACGCCATGTCGCAAGGCCAGGAGAGCGATGGAGTGGTTCGATGAACACAGTGGTGATTTCCAAACTCGCCAGATATGAAGCCGATCGAACACATCTAGGATGTTCTTGAAAGTGGTGTGAAAGCTCATCGCCCCCTTCCAGGAATTTACGGGAAGTAGGTGCGTTTTGTGTGCAGATGTGGTGCAAACTCCCTCCAGCGACCAAACAAGGCCTCATTACTTCGATGCCACGACGGTTCGCCGCTGTTATCCGCGCCAGATGTGGACATACCGATTATTAGGTAGGTGGTCATAATGTTCCGACTGGTCAGTGTATGTCTACATGTATAGGGTTACCTCGAGAGAGTCGTCAAGAGCGTTTTCTCTGGTGTTTCAGCAGATATTTGCTGGAGTCAGGGCAGTCGAATAGTGCCCATCACGTCTTTCATGCGTAGCCCAGGGTCGAAGGAAGGCGTCGCTTTGTTTCCCGTTGCAAACCAAATGATTTCTAGAGTGTTATTTTACGAGCCCATTCGATAGCGCGGCCTCAGATCAGTCTACTACGGTATGCATTTTATAGATATGTATTAACAGGGACGGTAAAACATAAAGAGTAGTGGCTATACCGACAACGGCAGCACTGCCCGGGCCTGCGATGATTATATAATGTTACTTAAAAACCGTCTTGATTGCAAATTTTTTATTCATATGACCGGTTTCGGTTCATTCAGAACCATCTTCAGATCTGGTATTTCAGTTACAGGAGTAACCCGTCCAAATCCAGCAATTTTCACATGCTACGTCACATGTGCAAATTGCTGGATTTGGACGGGTTACTCCTGTAACTGAAATATCAGATCTGAAGATGGTTCTGAATGAACCGAAACCGGTCATATGAATAAAAAATTTGCAATCAAGACGGTTTTTAAGTAACATTATAAAATCACTGATTGCTGTTATCCCATAAGACATTATGTCTGTTTTTGCCTGCGATGATTGATACCGCCAAGCTTGAAGCTCTATTGAGTCGCTGCTGGATTGCTTGTTTAATCTTCGTGTTTCACTCTCGCTGTAAATGTATACCGATAACACAAATGTCGCACTAGACTAACCTAGGACCGCACTATCGAATGGGCATGTAAAATTCCGCTTTAAAACTCACTTCTTTTCCAATGGGAAACAAACCCATGCTTTTCTTCGAAACTAGGCGTCGGATAAAAGATTTTATGGGTATTATTTGTTTGGAATGACTAGAGGTACACAATAAAGCAACTAAATTGCAAATACCTTTGGAAACACCAGAGAAAATACGCCTGACTATTCTTAGGAGAGACATCCTACGTATTCGCCAAGGCGCAGTATGATGTATGACGAAGGCTACATCGTACCAGTATTATCGATTTTCTTTCTTATTCCATTTTCTTATCAATCGAGGGAACACCATCTACATTCCACAGTACGTGGACGAATCTCTTATTTTGTTCTCATGATCCCCACACGAGATATACGGTAGTGGGAGAATACTGGTCGCACAGTCTTCTTGGAACGTAGATTCTCTCACTTTCGTTTCGTGAGAACTACCGTCTTTCTGCCAAGGATTCCCACTTACGTTGTACTAGACTTTCTGTTACACTTTCGTATGGGCTGTGACGCTCCTTGCAGCGTGTGTCTGAATTCGCCCATTATCTGCTACTACGCTTGCTCATATAGACTCCAACCATAAGAATAATATCCTAGAACTGGTGACAATAGTGTCTTTCATGTGATTTCATTTACAGGTGCATTACATTTTCCCAGAACTCTTCCAAGTCAGTCATTCGTCTTCCTTAATACTGATGTTATATTATCGTCCCAAGTACTATGCCTAAATACTTGTACGATGTGATGTGCTCCAGATTTTCATCCCTAATCTCGTAATCAGATGGTGTACGGCTCGTTTTCCTTCCACACTTAAAGAGAACTCTTATTTACGCACAAAGTTGGGCTTTTGTACAAGTTTATGAAAGTAAGTCGGGATATGCCTTGAATTAAAAGAATACTCAATGTTAGTGCCATGAAACAAGTTAGTAATGCGATCTGATTGCTAATTTTGTAGAATATTACCTAGACAGTGAACACTTGCTTTGCACACTGATTTACAATGAGCTTAGCAAAAGAAAACTGAATTCTCATGAATTCTCTGAATATTTGTTACGAACATTTCCCTTTGCTTGAAAACGTGTAGGAAACGTGGCCTATAGCCTCGTGTAGAGCTACAGGCATGTGGAGTCAGTCTGTATAAGTACTCAGAAATAAAAGATGTCATATAATAACATTTACTATTGAATGAAGAACTGTTGCTCCGCCTGCTGCGTGATCTCGAACATCTACTTTCTCTGCTGAAAAACATGCATAGAAATGAGAAGTATTATGTTGGCATTGAAAGACTTTAGTTTGGGTATCTGTTGCTGCGAGAAAACAAAGAAAGACTATGCTAACTGCTAATGGCAAATAACATGTTCAACATTCAGTGATCGTATGCGGACTGCTGCATGCGAGTCGGCCTAAACTCGTCTAAATAGGAAAGAGATTGGAAGGAAATTTATTTGCACGAACATTTTATTATAAATCCATACAACTGTCTCCAAAGATGGCAAAACCACACTACCACGTATAATACTAAGTTCCAAAAACACGTGACAACCAACGTTCCAACATGAAAGGAAAGGGTACAAAGAAAATTCAGTCAGATTCACACAGCATTGTCCAAGATTCATTAACAAGGCAGGAAACTGAATGTTCTACGAGTAGGATGAATTGGAAACAGATTCTGAACCAAGTTGCGGAACCCACCCTTCCCACGATAGCACAAAGACCTGATCTCCACTTGGGAAACACGACTCGAAGTCATGAAAATTTCGATGCAGGTCTGTACTTTTAGTTACGCTGTACGAAGCTACTATATCATTATATATGAGCTTCAAAATTTCCGTGAAGAAACCGCAAGTCCACACTACAAAATTTGTGAACCTTGAAAGAATAGTCAAGTTTTCATAGCCAGCGATGCCAAACCAGTGAAATCAGCAAATGCCTATCTGCATGAAAAGAAGACCGCTATCAGTAGTGAAACATGTCCTTCATACGACAGTACACAATGGTTTGGAACTAAATCCGGCCTCTTGGTGTAACGTCCGGCTGAACTATTTGCTGATGGAGTTTTGGAATAATATCTTCCACAAAATCCTAAAGACAGCAAGAGTGGATGAATGAGAAACTCAGAAAAAAGCGTTCCATATTGTAAACTGGTGAAAGCTGTTTAAAACTGTCAAAAAGAGAAGAAAAGCTATGGGGAACGACATAAATACAGTGTGTACAAGAATCAAGAGGTTACAACAGGAATGGAAGACCACCAGAGAAGCATAAGACAGGGATGTACTGTCCCCCACTGTTCAACCTGTACGTCGAAGAAGAAATGAAAGACTTGAAAAAACGGATGAGAAATGGGATTAAAATTTGGGGTTATAGGATGTTAATCACAAAATTCACTGATTATGTTATCCTCTAAGAAAGTGAGGAAGAATTAAGGGACCGATTGGACGGAAAGGAACGACATGAGCACAAAATATGGATTGAGAGTAAATCAAATAAAGATTTGAGTAGTAGGAGATATAATATATATTGGGTGCCTATTCTGAGAGACGTCAGACGCATTTTCTCTGGTCTTTCGGCAGTTATTCAAAATTTCGTTTTCTCGATGTGTGGCTGGAGTCAGCTCACGATGTCTTTCACGCGACGTCCAGTGTCGTAGGAAAATGTCGGTTTGCTTCCCTTTACAGCCAAAATTATTTTCAAGAGAAATGTTACTTGCTCGTTGGCTATGCGGTCCCATATTCTATCGCGATATTTTTTACCGGTATATACGAAGGTCATCCAATAATTAAAAAAACAAAGTGATCTGGGGAAAAACTGTTAGTAGGGCAAGTTCGGTACATTTATGGATTTAAGTTGGTATTACTGGGATGAGCCCTGATCAGATGATGTATCAACATTGTTTTGTGTATAAACCCAAAAATACATTTCAAGATGTCGAGTCCGCTTGAAACGTCCACATTAGTTGAACAACGTTCTGTTATTCGTTTTTTACTTGCTGAAGGCGAGAAACCAATGAGTATATACTGTAAAGCGTCTAAAGTTTATGGTGAAGGTTGTATGAATCGTGCAAAGTTTTACAAGTGGGTAGAATTGTTAAAAAATGGTCACGACTCAGTGACTGACGAACACCATTCTGGCTGACCAGTTGCAGTCTCAACTCTCTCACTTTAAAGGAGAATTGATGACAGTATTCGTGCCGACCGCCATGTGACTGTGGAAATGATAGTTGATAACGTTCACGTTAGTGCTAGTTCAGTTCATAAGATTATCTGTAACAAGCTGAAGTACCGCAAATCATGAGTTACATTGGTCGCATAGGAGTTGACGCGGCTACACAAGGAAACAAGGTTGAGAGTGTGCACAGAGCTAAAGGAACATTATGAAAGACAGGGTGAGCACTTCCTCAACAAAATTTTAACTTGTGATGAAACTTAGGTTCATTATTATGAGCCAGAATCAAAAAGACAAAGCAAAGAGTGGAAGCACAGAAACACACCTGTCAAGAAAAAAATTCCAAGCACCAGGAGGGAAAGTCATGTTGACGGTGTTTTGAGGTACTGAAGGTCCAGTTTTCTGTGATTATCTTGAAGAGCAGCCTACAATGAACAGCCAGTACTACTCGGATTTGCTTTTAAACAACGTGAAGCCAGCCATGAGAGAGAGACATGGTGGACTTCAGACAAGAGGTGTGATTCTCCAGCAAGACAACACACGTCCTCATATTGTTCACCTAACCCTTGAAACCATCGTCAAAATGGGCTGGAAAGTACTGCCTCATCACCATTACAGTCCTGATTTAGTACCTAGTGATTTCCATTTGTTTGGTGCACTGAAGGAGGGATTACGTTGGAAGAGGTTCCAGGACAACTAGGACGTGAAGAAGTTTGTGGGAAGTTGGTTCAAACATCAAGATTAAGGATTCCTTGCAGCCTGAAAAAGAAACCATATAGCCCGTTGGAAAAGTTGCATAAATGTTCACAGGGACTATGTTGAAAAGTAGAAAAAGTATTGTTTTGTAAAAATAAAAAGCTATTTACTCCAGACAAATTTGTCTCTTTAGTTATTGAACGACCCTCGTATTACCAGTGACAGCACAAAAAGGAGTCCTCCACCTGTGACAGTATTCCCTTGGTCCTCGCTAGCTGCTACCGCCATACAGAATCGCTGCTGTTCAATGGCTCTTGGTGTACTGGATATTCTTTGTGTTTTACTCTCCCTGTTAATTCATACAGATAAAACGAATATCGCACTAGGCTAATCTGGGACCCATCAATCGAATGAACACGTAAAATTATGCTTTAAAAGTCATTTTGTTTACAAGCGAAGAGAAACTAACGCTTTCCATCGTTAAAGGGCATCGTATAAAAGGGTATCGTATAAGTGTTTGGGCTCACTCCATCAACACATTGCGACAAACGAAATTTGCAGATATCTGCGGAAACATCATAGGAAATGCGCCTGACGTCTCTTAGCAGAGAGACCCGCTCCAGCAAGTACATGAAAACACACGCGTACACGAAAGCCAGGTTGTATCAAAATTTCGAAGGAATCGGTGAAGAACTTTCGGAGATTTAAGATTTTTAACAAACGAACGTTTACATGTACATAAATAACAATGCGAATGTTCTTTTGTGTGAAACCTCAAACCTACAAAAGTTGTCCACTGATTGCTTTGAAATTTTTGCTCGACGTTGTATTCGAATACTGGCGTGTTTCTATATACACACAGCAATAAAAGTTACTCATCACATCGGTTCCGAGAGTTCCGGAACCTGTACAGAAAATTGGAACAGAGATCAACTTAAAGATCATTTCCGCCCCTTTCTATTGCTCATGAAAACCACACATTGCATGTTGTACCACCATACACCGAAACCTTCAGAGGTGGTGGTCCAGATTGCTGTAGACACTAGTACCTGTAATACCAAGTAGCACGTCCTCTTCCATTGATGCATGCCTGTATTTGTCGTGGCATACTATCCACAACATCAGAAAGGTACTGTTGAACCAGATTGTCCCACTCCTCAAGGGCGATTCGGCGTAGATTCCTCACAGTGGTTGGTGGGTCACGTCGTCCATACACAGCCACTTTCAATCTATCCCAATCTATCCCAGGCATGTTCGATGGGGTTCATGTCTGTAGAACATGCTGGCCACTCTAGTCGAGTGATGTCGCTATAGTGAAGTAAGTCATTCACAAGATGTGCACGACGGCGGCGCGAATTGTCGTCCATGAAGACGAATGCCTCGCCAATATGCTGCCGATATGTTTGGCATTCACGTATCTTATTGTCGTTACGGCGCCTTCCATGACCCCCAGCGGAGTGCGTTGGTCCCACATAATGTCACCCCAAAACATGAGGGAACCGCCACCTTTCTGCACTCGCTGAACAGTGTGTCTAAGGCGTTTAGCTTGACCGGGTTGCCTCCAAACACTTCTCCGACGATTGTCTGGTTGAAGGCATATGCGACACTCATCGGTGAAGAGAACGTGATGCCAATCCTGAGCGGTCCATTCGGCATGTTGTTGGGCCAATCTGTAACGGGCTGCATGGTGACGTGGTTGCAAAGATGGACCTCGCCGTGGACGTCGGGAGTGAAGTTGCGCATCATGAAGCCTATTGCGCACAGTTTGAGTCATAACACGACGTCCTGGGACTGCACGAAAAGCATTATTCAACATGGTGGCGTTGCTGTCAGGGATCCTCCGAGCCATAACCTGTATGTAGCGGTCATCCACAGCAATATTAGCCTCGCCCTTGGACGGCCTGAGCGAGGCATGCTGTCGACAATTCCTGTCTCTCTGTATCTCCTCCATGTCCGAACAACATCGCTTTGGTTCACCCTACTGCAGCGACATATGTAATTTATAAAAATGTGTAATATACGAGTATACAGGGAAATGTTTTTACCAAAAGCCTCGAAAAGTTCTGGACCAACATATTTCAAAATCTAATGCGATACTGTAATGAATATTCCGATGAGAATAGAGTAAATATTTATTAATATATATAATATATACAAATACATATGGAATATATAAAGGGAAAATGTTGTTACCAAAAATCTCGGAAAATTCTTAACCGATGTAGAGCAAAATTTTCCACGATACACTGATGAGCATTCAGACTTCGACTTACTTCAAACTCTTACACGTTACTCTAATAAACGTCTTGACAGATTTAATAAAAATGTAAATGTTCAGTGTGTATAAAATATAAATTTAATATCTAATATATAAAGGGAACGCAATATTACCAAAAATCTCCGAAAATTCTTGACCGTTCTCTTCAAATTTTTACAACAGGTGGTCCGCGAGTTCTGCCAGAGGGGTTCGCAAGATGTTATTAGAATAGTAAACTAGAAAGACCAATACACTCAGTTTCAATTTTTTGCTGTCATTTTCAGTTCATACTCAATTTTTATTTTTTTAAGGAGTTTGTTATACTAAACACCCAGATTTGAAGATAAAGATTTTGAGCAATAATCAAAAATTTAACAATGACAATGGTGGCTAAATTGGAAAAGTTTTGAGCTCAATATTTTTTCAATAATGAATATGTCAATGTTTTTTCTAAGTATAAAAAATACAAAAGATATAGAAGACTCTTAATTTGGCTCTTTTAGGTACTTGATACTGTGATATGACAAGGTACCAATCCTGCTGGATGAGGGAGTAAAAAAAAAAATACAATCTGCTTGCAGGAAAAAGAGTGTTGCGTTGCTTATGAAAGGCCCCTCGAATTTCCAAAGTTTCGGAACTTTTTCTCATTTCAGTGCCCGTTACCTTTCCGTACAATGGTGATAACGCTGCTCCTCTGACATATTTTTTTTTTATTTCCTGTTGTTATTGATCCCTTCTTTTCGCGGATGATGCTGTAGTATACAGAGAAGTTACAGCATTACAAAATTGCAGCCAATTGCACGAAGAAATGGTTCAAATGGCTCTGAGCACTATGGGACTCAACTGCTGTGGTCATCAGTCCCCTAGAACTTAGAACTACTTAAACCTAACTAACCTAAGAACATCACACACACATCCATGCCCGAGGCAGGATTCGAACCTGCGACCGTAGCAGTCGCACGGTTCCCGACTGCGCGCCTAGAACCGCGAGACCAGCGCGGCCGGCAAATGCACGAACATCTGCAGCGGATCGGCACTTGGTGCTGGAATGGAAACTGACCCTTAACATAGACAAATGTAATGTATTGCGAATACATTGAAAGAAGGATCCTTTATTGTATGATTGTATGATAGCGGAACAAACACTGGTAGCGGTTAATTCTGGAAAATGTCTGGGAGTATGCGTGCGGAACGATTTGAGGTAGAATGATCATATGAAATTAATTGTTGGTAAGGCGGGTACCAGGTTGAGATTCATTGGGAGAGTCCTTAGAAAATGTAGTCCACCAACAAAGGAGGTGGCTTCCAAAACACTCGTTCGACCTATACTTGAGTACTGTTCATGAGTGTGGGATCCGTACCAGGTCGGGTTGTCGGAGGAGATAGAGAAGATCCAAAGAAGAGCGGCGCATTTCGTCACAGGGTTATTTGGTAACCGTGATAGCGTTACGGAATTATTTAACAAACTCAAGTGGCAGACTCTGCAAGAGAGGCGCTCTGCATCACGGTGTAGCTTGCTGTCCAGGTTTCGAGAGGGCGCGTTTCTGGATGAGGTGTCGAATATATTGTTTCCCTCTACTCATACCTCCCGAGGAGATCACGAATGTAAAATTAGAGAAATTCGAGCGCGCACGGAGGCTTTCAGACAGTCGTTCTTCCCGCGAAGCATACTCGACTGGAACATAAAAGGGAGGTAATGACAGTGGCATGTAAAGTGCCCCCCGCCACACACCGTTGGGTGGCTTGCGGAGTATAAATGTAGATGTAGATGCACCAGCTGAGTGTCGGCAAGACTACTTGCCGGCGCCCTCGGTGTTCCGGCCCGTGTAGCAGCAGCGGCGGGGTCGGCCAGGAGCGACGGCGCGTGGTCCCCGCTGCACTTGGCTGGCGCCGTTGCCTGGCGCCCCTAATGCGTTTTAAATATTGAGGGAGCCGAGGCGGCCGGCCGCTGCTGAGGCGGCGAGGCGCGCTGCTGGCGTAATTACCGGCGCGTTCTCGGCCCAGAGCTGACCGGCCGGCGCCTAATGGCCTCTGGGGACGGCGCCGTGCTCTGGCGTGCTGTCCGGCGGGAACTCTACTACACGCATACCGCTGTGACGTCTGCGCCTACACCCTGCACATCACTATGAATGGGACCCACTACTGGCGTAAGTGGCCTGGGAGTGCAAGCACCGGGCAAAATAAGAACTGAACATCATTCTTACCAAGATTTTTATCTCCTCAAGGAAAGTAACTTTACCAGTTAGGTAAACAGGACCTTAACATATTAAGACAAAAATGTTAATTAGATAAAACAATTTAACAATTATTGATAATAAATAAAACAGTCAATGGTTCAAATGGCTCTGAGCACTACGCGACTTAACTTCTGAGGTCATCAGTCGCCTAGAACTTAGAACTAATTGAACCTAACTAACCTAAGGACATCACACACATCCATCCCCGAGGCAGGATTCGAACCTGCGACCGTAGCTGTCGCTCAGTTCCAAACTATAGCCCCTAGAAACGCACGGCCACTCCGGTCGGCAATAAAACAATCTCTTCGACGGTTCTTTTCAAGAAAGCACAGGATAACAGTGTTTTATAAGATACAAAAGGGCGTTCAAAAACTTTTGCACGCTCATACCTAAATTTTTTTAATTTTTTGCAGGCGGAGAACGAAATTTTTTGTGAGCTTGCTTAGAACATTTAGCTATAAGTTGGTATATAAAAGTATTTCCTTTTATTTGTAGGTGAGCCATAATGGACCCTGAAGTAGATGTCAGGTTGCGACAACGGTTGGTGATGGAGTTCCTCTTCACGAGTGGAAACAGTGTTTTGACGGCGTCATTATCTAGGATGAGACATGGTTGGTTTTGTCAGAACCTGAGAGCAAAACCCAACCCAGGGTGTGGCGTCATCCGGGTTGTCCTCGGAAGACGAAACCAAGAAGTTCACAAACAGCAGACCGAAAGAGATGGCCTCCTTCTTCTGGGATCAGTGTGGTGTCATTTTCATTGACTTTTTGGGACGTGGCTTCACATTTAACTTGGACCGTTATTGTTTGTCATTGGACAAGCTGCGACGTGCCATCAAGACCCACAGACCACAACTTCAGCGTCAGCTCATCAGACTACACCATGACAATGCCAAACGTCATACTGCCCTTATGACTCAGGAGAAAACCAGGAAAATGTGTTGGAAAATTGTTCCTCATCCTCCCTACAGTCGGACTTGACTCTGTCTGATTTTTACGTCTCTGGTCGTCTGAAGGCCCACCTGCGCGGTAAAACATTTGATAGTGAGAAAGACCTTATTTCCTGTGTCAAGCGATGGTGTAAAAGCCAATACAAAGAATTTTACCAAAGTTCATTTACATCACGGAAATAACGTTGGGCCAGATGTGTCACACCTGATGGAGGCTACATTGAGTAGGCTCAATGTGTAGCTAAATGTTTCAAGTATGTTTATATAGCTAAATTTTCCAAGTATGTTCACAAAAAAATTTCAGCCGGCCGCGGTAGTCTCGTGGTTCTAGGCGCGCAGTCCGGAACCGTGAGACTGCTACGGTCGCGGGTTCGAATCCTGCCTCGGGCATGGATGTGTGTGATGTCCTTAGGTTAGTTAGCTTTAAGTAGTTCTAAGTTCTAGGGAACTGATGACTACAGCAGTTGAGTCCCGTAGTGCTCAGAGCCATTTTGGACAAAAAATTTCATTCTTCTCCCGCAACAAAAAAAAAAGACAGACAGAGAGAGACACACACACACAGAGAGAGAGAGAGAGAGAGAGAGAGAGACGATTGTTCAATACTTTTTGAACGCCCTTTGTGTATAACATTATGGGATAAGCAACTTCGAAATTGTCAAGCAAGGAACGCGTTTAGACTGTTAACTCCGGTTTACCTAAGAGGACTTATTATAAGGAAACAATAACATTAAGGCTTTTGGATATGAAACTACGACGCATTGGGCAATGTGGTCTGACCAACGGCTCCGAAATTACTTAGGGCAGGCCCGATACGCTTCTCACTACACTCCGTCTTTTATAAGGAACCGATGGGTACACGCCTCAAAGGACAATATCCAATGACAGCCTGATGAACAAAGAAGTAGCTTTTAAGTAAAACGGGCAAAAAGTCATCAGACTACACGCTGGCAGCATAGACAAAACAATTATGACAAGTAGCCAAAAAACAACAAGGTAACGGGCCAAGGCAACCATGCGGCTTTTCGCGGATGATGCTGTAGTATACAGAGAAGTTGCAGCATTAGGAAATTGTAGCGAAATGCAGGAAGATCTGCAGCGGATAGGCACTTGGTGTAGGGAGTGGCAACTGACCCTTAACATAGACAAATGTAATGTATTGTGAATACATAGAAAGAAGAATCCTTTATTGTATGATTATATGACAGCGGAACAAACACTGGTAGCAGTTACTTCTGTAAAATATCTGGGAGTATGCGTGCGGAACGATTTGAAGTGGAATGCTCATATAAAATTAATTGTTGGTAAGGCGGGTACTAGGTTGAGATTCATTGGGAGAGTCCTTAGAAAATGTAGTCCATCAACAAAGGAGGTGGCTTCCAAAACACTCGTTCGACCTATACTTGAGTATTGCTCATCACTGTCGGATCCGTACCAGATCGGGTTGTCGGAGGAGATAGAGAAGATCCAAAGAAGAGCGGCGCGTTTCGTCACAAGGTTATTTGGTAAGCGTGATACGGAGATGTTTAGCAAACTCAAGTGGCAGACTCTACAAGAGAAGCGCTCTGCATCACGGTGTAGCTTGCTGTCCAGGTTTCGAGAGGGCGCGTTTCTGGATGAGGTATCGAATATACTGTTTCCCCCTACTCATACCTCCCGAGGAGATCACGAATGTAAAATTAGAGAGATTCGAGCGCGCACGGAGGCTTTCAGACAGTCGTTCTTCTCGCGAACCATACGCGACTGGAACAGAAAAGGGAGGTAATGACAGTGGCACGTAATTTGCCCTTCGCCACACACCGTTGGGTGGTTTGCGGAGTATGAATGTAGATGTAGATGTAGATGTAGATCCATACTTACACTTGACTGTACAGAAGTTCAGCGGCCATCCGAGATTCAGCTCCAAATCACGCCAGGAATCGGAAACAGCAAATATTTGACAGGTGCGCGGGGCGGAAAACATAGCTGGGAGGGAGACGCGAATTGTTGGCTGGTGAACGTCACCTACATTAAACATGCGCTTAGCTTGGAAGTGTAACCCACCAAAATACATGCAACAGAATTTGTCCCGCTAAGATACATACGCTTGCTGGCTCCAAATAACTAAAGAAAGTGGATTTGAACATGAATGTCAAAAAAATTTGTTTAGCCCCAAACAATCAAAAACCCCAATAACTTAAAGCACACAAACAAATCACAACTCTGTGACAATTACCAAATTGTGGCTATCGTGTTGTCTTACGAGCTGCTTGATCCTCAAACCGCCTGGCTAGACACAGGAACAGAGAACAGCAACAACAGGAGGCCGAACCGAGTCCGATGTATAAGCAGCAGACACAAACACTCACAGGAACCGAAACAGTCACAATTGTCTCACTCATTGCGGGGAGCGAAATAAGTCTTTACGAATGCCGCCTGGTCTCGGAACCGAAGCAACGAGCTAAAAGTTTCCCATCGAGTATCAAATCCGCTGTTCGGTCATAAACAGTGGAAACACTTGGAGGTGTCAGGAATGAGTGGATGACGACAACCCACCGCACACCGCCAAACTTGGTCGGCCAAAGCAATAGCGTGTCCAAACGAATAATGTCTTTCCGGTGCATGTCCCTCATGTTCGGAAGATACTCATCCAGACAAACTTGGAATTCATACGGTTCGCAGAGCAAACTGCCGGACCGTAATGGCCTCAACGCCACTCGCGGCGAACGTGCCACGCCCCCTTCACGTCAAAGATCGTTTTTCACGATACATTTCTCTATCGCGCAACGGTTCAAAGTGGCAAATACAGCTTCTACAGTACCACTGACTGCGTGGGACAGCTAACACAGGCTACTGAAAACACGGTTCGTCAAAATTTAAGTGCATCTACTCACGAAGGTCCAGTCTTGACTGTCATTGTCGTACGGCAGCGAAATCCGATAGATATGCTAGTGTGTTAATTCTGAACCGATTTACGTTTAAAAAATGTTAGTTCAACTTTAGGCCGCCAGGTGAAAATCTGGCGTTGTACAGCTCTTGCCAGCGTCTCCGGTATTCATATTGATCACTTTGCATAAGTTGGTCATTAATAGTAAAATCAACATTATGTCTTTGTTACTTGTTTTACCTATTCTGCCCACCTTCAGTTTCTAATCCATTACACATGAAAACATTTATATACGTCTTTCTTGCATTTACAGTGTCAGATTTGCACCTGGTGGCCAAACTGGAATTAATTTTTTTTCAGCGTAAATCGGTTCCGCATAAACACGTTGGAATATCTACCAAGCTCCGCCGTCATATGATAATTACAGTCTATGAGTGGCTGTACTTTAATTTTAGCCACATAGTATATCCAGGACGATGAAATTTGGCAAGGTGTGGTTTTCGCTGCACTACACCCCACACTGTAGATAATTTTATTACGTACTCAAGTAATTTTCAAAGTTTAGAGATCTCGAATTATATGATACCGACCGTTTTCAAATGGAGCTCTGTACTTTCTCCTATAGGACTGGAAAAGTGCTCCCGAAAATGACTTCACTGATGTAACATGCATGGTAGTTGTTTAGATATTGCTCTATAAGTTCGTACTGTTTTTCCTTAAGTTCAATAAACACAACAGATACAAATAACGAGAACTTTAGTCACAAATAATAGATTCTCTTTCACTATATGCAACACTCTGACAACGCTTGGGTAATTTTTTGATTCCGCGACAAGAAATGATGTGGTTTGAGGAGAAGAGTTCATCGAGCCATGTTCGGAGCGCATTTTCATCCGGAAAAGAAATTCTTTTGCCGGCCGGGGTGGCCGAACGGTTCTAGGCGCTACAGTCTGGAAGCGCGTGACCGCTACGATTGCAGGTTCGAATCCTGCCTCGGGCATGGATGTGTGTGGTGTCCTTAGGTTAGTTAGGTTTATGTAGTTGTAAGTTCTAGGGGACTGATGACCTCAGAAGTTAAGTCCGGTAGAGCTCAGAGCCATTTGAACCATTTTTGAACTTCCTTTAAGGCTGTTCGATAGAGAGAGGAAAAGGAGAAAATCTTAGGCTCTGGGAGAAGTGAATCAAAGGGTTTGAAATGTGGTGCCAAAGAACGATGCTTAAAATTAGATGGACTGATAAGATAAGAAATGAGGAGGTTCTGATCAATAAGGGTGATCATAAAAGTATGTGGGAAGTAGTGACAACAAGAAGAGACAGGATGACAGGACATGCGTTAACACAACAAGGAATAACTCTTATCCGTGTGGCGCTTCGTTGTGAATTCAAAAGCGTGATGTAATTTCTTTGCCCTTTGTAGCTAAGCGCCCACAAACTTCGTGCTCCGCCAGGGAACGTGGGCAAACTCCGCAGTGTCGACTTAACGGGGGATGTAACGGAAAATGTAAACATTTATTTAAGAAATCATTACAGCCACATTTATTAATGACCAAATCTAAAATTTTGCATATGTAAAGCAAAAGATCTGTGTCTCAACGGAAAAATATAACAAAATATGCAGGATTAATATTTTGCCAGAAATTCGAATTTTTTGTTTTCTATTCTCTTTTTTATAAAAAGCCATAACTCAAATTCAAATCATGTAATTAATCTGAAAATCATATTGTAGTGTCCTGAGAACGTTATAAGACCAACGAACTACAGTTATTAATTTATGGTACAAACTGTATCATTAACAGTTTTTAACTTTGCATATCCAAAATTAACTTTTTCCTACATACAGTCATATAAAAATCAGAATGTAATTGCAGGATCTCGTTTAGTTCCAGGCAGACATCAACACGTTGCGAAGAGTTCCTGAAAATTTCATATCATTAGGGCATACACTTTTTGTGAAAAGACTTCTAACAACTTAAAAAATGTAAAACAGAGAAAACGAGGTTCCAAGATTTCTTCTCATACTTTTACATGTAATAAACTTCCATCAGTTTTAAAATCCTCCATACTGATGTTCTCCAAGTTCCTCTTCTCTCCTCTTCGAATCTGCCTAGCCTGTATTTGCAGGTAAGACACTGAACTGTTAGCTTTCTTGACCCTGCTCTCGTCGATGGTGTAAAATGCATTTAGTGCAAACACACCAGGATCTACACCAACTCTCTTCAGCATTTCAATTCTGCCATCATTTCCGTTATTGTAACATAAAGCTGCATCACAGACACCTATTTTGAGTACTTCAAGTCCACAGGATGTCCTTTTTGAGCAGGTAAGCCAAATTAAATTATTGAGGCCTTCATTGATAGTTAGTGTTTTTCCGTGAAGACACTTCCTCAATAAACCAGGGTTTGCAAGAAACCTGAATGTGGACTTAATTGCATTCATAACAGGTTCTGGTAATGAGTGTTTATGTGAATGCATCTCATTTCTATTGTTGAACTTACACCAATCGTCTTTCGGACACAGATTTTGCAATGGTGTTTGATCAGTGGATAGTTTGTGGAAAAAAATTGACCACGCGGCACGTCTCATTGCCTCTAGATTATGTGTGTTTTTCCTGATGGCTCTCCCATAAAATAACTGAAGAGAATCAGTGTCTTTCAGAGTAAGCCTGCCTTTTCCTTCTGGTGGTTTTCATCCTCAAATATTACACCTTTCTTCTCTTTCAGCAAGCGATGAAGCCTACTACCAAGCCTCTTTCGGATGAGGCCAACACATTCCAAATTTTCTATTGTTGCATTGTACGGATTTTTATCTATTACAGCTTTGAACGAAGAGGATTCCCAACACCAAGGTATTTAGTATACCAAAACCATATTGGTCCTCACATCTGGAGAACATTCTCACAACTGTAGCAGCACCAATGTCCCTACTTGATCCACTATTATTTTTAGAGCGTGCTTCTGCATGCATTTCTTGCCTCAGTTTCTCACTGTCTTCATTGTTGGAGATTTTCCTTGTTGCCCACTGGGTGCAGTATTTGCACATAATTTCTACATCTAAAACTTTGCCTGAGCCAGTACCAGTAACAGATGCAACTCCATACAGAGATGTGTGACTCCTTTACATCCAGATCCCATCTACAGACACACACACAGATCAGTAACATTTGTAGGAGACACACTGTCATGAATATCTACCCCAGGATCTATTTATTTTTGGTTTATTCCCACCAGTTCCTCCACTGCTTTCTTTATAGAAACTTCGGTGGTATCGCATTCAGCAGCAGACATTTCAACTCTTGCACATGGCGGAGGCATGTTCAGAAAACCACACAATAAATCACCTCCTTCCCTGCCCTGTCCAAACCATCCCAGGCAATATTCAAACCTAAAATGCTTTCATAGGTACCAGTGTCAGGTTTTTTGGATGAGGAAAATGAAAATTCATAGCAACACGAATTACAAATTAATTCAAAATCACAAGCTATTCCCACTCTTCTTTCTTCAACAGCAATCATGCATTCCGTATGTTTACAGCTAACACATGTACATGAAAACTTTATAGCCTCGCAGGTAAGATCTAAATCAATAAGACTGAATCCAGTGGAATTTATAAAAACACCATTCACACACCTGTATAATTCTCTCGTCCCAAGTTTCGATGCTGAAGCTGAGAGCTAATGTTCTTCATTTGGAGTTGCTTCCTTTTTTTTTTGTTGGTAAACCGAATTCAATGAAACCTCCGTTTCCTAAATACACTTTTTCCACCACATTATGCATAATTCTTGACTTCCATGTAAAGGTTTACGAATTCAACCTTCCACCCACTAATACGTGTTGTTGTTGTTGTTGTGGCCCTCAGTCCTGAGACTGGTTTGATGCAGCTCTCCATGCTACCCTATCCTGTGCAAGCTTCTTCATCTCCCAGTACGTACTGCTACCTGCATCCTTCTGAATCTGCTTAGTGTATTCGTCTCTTGGTCTCCCTCTACGATTTTTACCCTCCACGCTGTCCTCCAACGCTAAATTTGTGATCCCTTGATGCCTCAGAACATGTCCTACCATCCGGTCCCTACTTCTTGTCAAGTTGTGCCACAAACTCCTCTTCTCCCCAATTCTATTCAGTACCTCCTCATTAGTTATGCGATCCACCCATCTAATCTTACTCTTCTGTAGCACCACATTTCGAAAGCTTCTATTCTCTTCTTGCTTAAACTATTTATCGTCCATGTTTGACTTTCATACACGGCTACACTCCATACAAATACTTTCAGAAACGACTTCCTGACACTTAAATTTATACTCGATGTTATCAAATTTCTCTTCTTCAGAAACGCTTTCCTTGCCATTGCCAGTCTACATTTTATATCTTATCTAGCAAAACTCCTTTACTACTTTAAGTGTCTCATTTCCTAATCTAATTCCCTCAGCATCACCCGACTTAATTCGACTGCATTCCGTTATCCTCGTTTTTCTTTTGTTGATGTTCATCTTATATCCTCCTTTCAAGACACTGTCCATTCCGTTCAACTACTCTTCCAAGTCCTTTGCTGTCTCTGACAGAATTACAATGTCATCGGCGAACCTCAAAGTTTTTATTTCTTCTCTATCGTTTTTAATACCTACTCCAAAATTTCTTTTGCTTCCTTTACTGCTTGCTCAATATACAGATTGAATAACATCGGGGAGAGGCTACAACCCTGTCTCACTCCTTTCTCAACCACTGCTTCCGTTTCATGCCCCTCGACTCTTATAACTGCCATCTGGTTTCTACACAGATTGTAAATAGCCTTTCGCTCCCTGTATTTTATCCCTGCCACCATCAGAATTTGAAAGAGAGTATTCCAGTCAACATTGTCAAAAGCTTTCTCTATATCTACAAATGTTAGAAACGTAGGTTTGCCTTTCCTTAATCTTTCTTCTAAGATAAGTTGTAAGGTCAGTATTGCTCCACGTGTTCCAATATTTCTACGTAATCCAAACTGATCTTCCCCGAGGTCGGCATCTACCAGTTTTTCCATTCGTCTGTAAAGAATTCGTGTTAGTATTTTGCTGCTGTGATTTATTAAACTGATAGTTCGGTAATTTTCACACCTGTCAACACCTGCTTTCTTTGGGATTGGAATTATTATATTCTTCTGGAACTCAGCGGGTATTGCGCCTGTCTCATACATCTTGCTCATCAGATGGTAGGGTTTTGTCAGGGCTGGCTCACCCAAGGCTGTTCTTTCAGTGCTCTGTCAAACTCTTCATGCAGTATCGTATCTCCTATTTCATCTTCATCTACATCCTCACATCCTCTTCCATTTCCATAACATTGCCCTCAAGTACATCGCCCTTGTATAGATCCTCAATATACTCCCTCCACCTTTCTGTTTTCCTTTCTTTGCTTAGAACTGCGTTTCCGTCTGAGCTCTTGATATTCATACAAGTGGTTTTCTTTTCTTCAAAGGTCTCTTTAATTTTCCTGTACGCAGTAACTATCTATCTTATCCCTAGTGATATATGCCTCTACCTTCTTAAATTTATCCTCTAGCCATCCCTGCTTAGCCATTTTGCACTTCCTGTCAATCTCATTTTTGAGACGTTCGTATTCCTTTTTGTCTGCTTCATTTACTCCATTTTTATAGTTTCTCCTTCCATCAGTTAAATTCAATATTTCTTCTGTTAGCTGAGGATTACTACTATCCCTAGTCTTTTTACCTACTTGATCCTCTGGTGCCTCCACTATTTCGTCTCTCAACGCTACCATTCTTCTTCTACTGTATTTCTTTCCCCAGTTCTTGTCAATCGTTCCATAATGCTCTGAAATTCTTCTGCGCTTTCTTCAGTTTTATTCTACAGTTCATAACCAATAGATTGTGGCCAGAGCCCACATCGGCCCCTGGATATGTCTTATTATATAAAACCTGGTTCCTAAGTCTCTGTCTCACCATTATATAATCTTTAATCTCACTAACTGAGTCCGCCTTGATGCAAAACACCTTGTTATTCGATTATTTCTTTATTATCCCAAACTAGTTTCGGCGACAAATATCACTATCATCAGTGGGTTTTTTTAAATGTAAAACATGATGAAAATAGTATGGTTGTACAAACACAATAAAGCATTATTACATTTTTACAAATCGTCTTTTGAAATATGGTTACCTGGTTTAAGAGGAGTTCTGTTTATCCTGTGGAGCATGTGTGTGAAACTGGCTTATTTATACACTGTCAGGTGGTACCTACACACAGTAACTAAACATAACAAACAAATTGCAGTTGAAAACGGCTACAAAACAGACGTCATAAACAAACTCAACAACAAGGTAAAACGCAAACATGCAGCACACACATATAACACAGCAGACCACACCACTTCAGAAAAAAGAGAGAGATGTTACACACTAACTCACAATTAACAAAATATCACATAGAATATGAAACATCTTAAAAAAGCAAGGGATCCCAATAACACTCAGAACAAACAATACAGTTCAGAAACGACTAAAACCAGCCAGAAAAACCTCAGACAAATTCATCAACGCTGGAATATATCAAGTGACTTGTAACTCTTGTCAGGCCAGCTGCATAGGACAAACAAGCAGAAATTTCCGAACAAAGTACACAGAGCACATGAGAGCTCTAAGAAGTGACAGCACACATTCAACTTTTGCAGAACATCTAATGAACAAAAACCATAACCGCACCAATATCGAAAACGATCTACGCACAGCAACAGTCTATATCAACAACTAACAATAGAAGAAAATTAGCACATACGAAAGGCTATAGTCGAAGGGAAAAATGTAATAAATGAAAACACAACACTCTGTAACAACACACTCCTTACCGGTCTGAGAGAACTGACCAAGGACACAGAACAGAAAGCACACACACGCAAAAGAATCACTTCCCCCATCATACACAATGACATAAATAATGAACAGAAGTTTTCGTAATTCGCGCTACAGTTTTGCATAGCCTTTCTCGCCATTTGCGATACTCCTCTCGCGGCACACGCGAACGGCAAGATGGCGTAATATTCTGGATCGGAAACAAAGTCCAAAAGTTTTGTTTTTCTGTGTAAAAAGCAGCCACACGCCATAAAACGAACGTGAGTACACTAATAGCTAAGCAACAGCTAAATACACACCAAAATAACTGGTTTCCACAACACCAAAACAACACAAAGCATATACTTCTGACATACGAAGTTCACCTTTGAGTATTTGTTTACTAACAGCCGCTCACATGGTTGCAGATGACATGATGTTCGCTAAGTAAAAAGGCGGCAACAAAAAAAAGAGCGCAGAAAATATGTCACAAACAGCGCCAATAATTGGCTTAAAACATGCTGTAGTATACAATATATAAGGTAGTATGAAAATATCAATTTAAAACTATATTTCAAAAGACGATTTGTAAAAATGTAATAATGTTTTACTGTGTTTGTGCAACCATACCATTTTCTTCATGTTTTTAGATTTAAAAAAACCACTGATGATAGTGATATTTGTCGCCGAAACTAGTTTGGGAAAATAAAGAAATAAACGAATAACAAGGTGTTTTGCATCAAGGCGGACTCAATTTGTGATATTACTGTTTTCTACGCAAACACGGACCAAATGGAAGAGTTCCAAGATAATATTATAATCTATCTGATACCTTCTAGTATCTCCAGGCTTCTTCCATGTATACAACCTTCTTTCATGATTCTTGAACCAAGTGTTAGCTATGATTAAGTTATCCAGGCGGCTTCCTCTTCCATTTCTTACCCCCAATCCATATTCACCAACCACGTTTCCTTCTTTCCCTTTTCCTACTATTGAATTCCAGTCACCCATGACTGTTAAATTTTCGTCTCCCTTCACTACTTGAAAAATTTCATCATACATTCCATCAATTTCTTCGTCATCTGCAGAGCTAGTTGGCATATAAACTTGTGCTACTGTAATAGACGTGGGCTTCGTATCTATCTTGGGCACAATAATGCGTTCACTATGTTGTTTATAGTAGCTTACCCGCACTTCTATTTTTTATTCATTAGTAAACCTACTCCTGCATTACTCCTATTTGATTTTGTATTTATAACCCTGTATTAACCTGACCAAAAGTCTTGTTCCTCCTGCCACCGAACTTCACTATTTCCCACTATATCTAAATTTAACCTATCCATTTCCCTTTTTAAATTTTCTAACATACCTCCCCGATTGAGGGATCTGACATTCCACGCTCCGATCCGTGGAACGCCAGTTTTCTTTCTCCTGATAACGACATTCTCTTGAGTAGACCACGCCCGGAGATCCAAATGGGGGACTATTTTACCTCCAGAATATTTTACCCAAGAGGACGCCATCATCATTTAACCATACAGTAAATCTGCATGCCCTCGGGAAAAATTACGGCAGTAGTTTCCCCTTGCTTTCAGCTGTTCGTGGCCGCCCGGGTTGGCCGAGCGGTTCTAGGCGCTACAGTCTGAAACCGCGCGACCGCTGCAGACGCAGGTTCGAATCCTGCGTCTGGCATGGATGTGTGTGATGTCCTTAGGTTAGTTAGGTTTAAGCAGATCTAAGTTCTAGGGGACTGATGACCTCAGAAGTTAAGTCCCATAGTGCTCAGAGCCATTTGAACCAGCCGTTCGCAGTACCAGCACAGCAAGGCCGTTTTGGTTAGTGTTACAAGGCCAGATCAGTCAATCATCCAGATTGTCGTCCCTGCAACTACTGAAAAGGCTGTTACCCCTCTTCAGAACCACACGTTTGTCTGGCCTCTCAACAGATACTCCTCCGTTGTGGTTGCACCTACGGTACGGCTATCTGTATCGCTGAGGCACGCAAGCTCCCCACCGACGGCAAGGTCCATGGTTGATGGCGGGGGCGGGGAGTTAAAATTGTCAAAACGTAAATTAACCACAGGCAAAGATATAGATGTCAGCTAGAAATATAGATGTCATCCAAAGACATCGGAAGAAAACAGCCTACACACTGACAAAAATCACGCTGAAGCAAGCAGTTTCCCAAATGTCGGAAAAGATGGGAGAGGCCGCAAGTGCAGAGTTAATCAGGTTAACAATTTAATGCCATTTCTAAGGCTGCTGTCACGATAAAATTCACACACAACATAGATAAAACTGAATAGATCAAGGAAATACTAATATAGTTGAAAAGTCGATTTTTTGGACCAAAATCAATTACATACCCCCTTAACGGCGATGCCCCTGAGCTAGCTCTCAGTCGTTTAGCACCGGTAACTGTAGGATGTCCATCCAAGGAGAAGCGCTGCCAGTCACGTGGAACATGGGCGCCATGAGCAGGTTCCACAGATGATTATCGCTTTGAGAGTCTGGTCGCTATTCCACCATCTTACATGCCTGGGGAACAGTTTACTTGTATTTTGTTGTAGACGGCCGAGGAAGGTGGTCTGCTATATGTGGCTACAAAATTCACGGGCAAGGCGCGATTACTGTCCGCAATCATCGGTGCTTATTGGACTTGTTTAGCGAGCACCTTAGTGTGTATATTGTATAAACATGTATGCAGTGCTATCCGATGGGCAACAGCGGTCTTTATACTATGTGTTTCAGGTCCGAATTAATTCAGATTCCATTTAAAGAGTTTACTGATCCCAATGTGACTAACTGACGCTGCTAAGAGTTTCTGCATTTTTAAGCCATTGTTACTCCTGTCTTTCGCCCCTGAGCCTGGTTTGCAATTTATGATTTTCTTTTGTATTGGCCTTGCGTGGCAGATTAATTCTGATTCTTGCTGTTTTAGTTGAAACCTAGTGAGCGTTGAGCTTACATTTTATTTACGGATTGTTTTTAGCCTAAGTTATACTATTACACTTAAAGAGTTCAAGTAATGTTTCCCTGATTTAGATAAAGTTGATATTTCACATTAATTTATATTTGCCCATTTCTGTTTCGATTGTCGTTGTATAGTTGCCTGCTGATGTGTTCGCTAAATGTTTACTAATGGTTGATGTATTTCTCTTTGGAACATGTGTTAACTAACATGTTTTTCGTCTGTTTCACTATGACTTGCATACTGTGCTTTATTGAATTTATCTGAGACAGGTCTACGTAATGTCACAACATCAAAGCTCAATTGAAAATTGCTTGATTTTCAAATATTAATGGCTTGCTGATAATCTTCTCACGGTACCTGGTGTCTGCTAGATTTCAGGTGTTAAGAGAAATTCTTACTACAAGTTTGGAGAATATCTTTAAAATAATTTTGTCTTTTTCTGGATGAAGTGTTACGTTTTTTTCTGGCGTGGCACCTTAATATTCTCGGATTTTCGCTTGCTAACGCGTTCCAAACTTCCCATGGTACTAAAAGGAGTTGTAGAGGATAAAAACTGCAGACGACAGATATATGAATACAGCCAACGAATTATTGAGAAAGCTGGATGAAAGTGCTACTCTGGGAAGAAGAGGCTGGTGCAGGAGAAGAAGTCGTGATGCACTGCATCAAACCAGTAAGACGACAAAGACCCAAAGAAAGTACCAGAGTTAATATATCTCGACCCTTCTCTTCGTTAATGATATAGTACAATTATGACTTGTGCGGATATGTGCGCTTCTCTTACACACGCTAGCACACGCCTCCAGGTTCAAAGTTACCTCCAGTTTCGTGCAGAATTCTTCTCAACATGTGGCATGCCTCAGACCGAATGCATGAATATTTGTATACAGTAAATGAAACCCTTTTTTTCAGATAAAAGACAGTTCAGTTTTGAAACACGTAAGGTTTACATTGTTAATCACTGTTCTTGACAATTTTTATATTAATTATTGTTCCTTAAATCACAGTTATCACAATAATAATGAATTAAATCGACCACAACTGCACAGAATTCAGGATAATTCTTCACACAGATGATTCTGAATCGAGTTTTCTTCAAACTACGTTAAAGCCCATATTTGTACTAGTAGATACTTCCCTAGCAGAAAGAAGAGAAGCTGAAGTTTGCCTTTGGATTCCTAGACTTGCTTGACAAATCGAACACCAGAACTTCTACTAGAGCCTACAAAATGTGTTAAATTGGTAGGTGGTGTTTTCCTGTAGTTTAACTTTGTTTGTCTTCTCATAAATGCTAAGCAAAAATCTTTTACACAAATCTTATTTCCCTAAACGAAACCTCAAGGACACATGGAAACTTAAGAAAATCTGCTCTTGATTTCTGCCATTAGATGAGAACCCAAATATTTCATGTGTTTCACTAATTCTTTTCCATGCCTTCCCTTGAAGGTTTATTTGAAATGACTAAAGTAGGGTCTCCAATGCAGCATGTATCCGGAGCCCAAACTGTGATTTTCCCGCTCTAAACACATTGAACGGCTATTTTATGCAATATTCAGACCATTCTCCACAGTATTCTTGTTCAAGTTTTTTCTTAGATGAATACTTTGACTCATAAAAGATATAACCAGTTTTGACACGTAGGCCATAAGTGAACCATCTATGGACCATACTACATGGCAGAGGCTGTATAGAAAAACGTGACGCTGTGAAATATGTATCTGAAGTTTTGAATAAGCTCTAGACCTTACTACCCGTACAGTTGTATCGTTAGCTTTTGTGTTGTACTGTTTGCATATACTAAAATTCTGGTCTGTGTAGGTAACTAAAAGGTATAAACCCTACCGCATTTTTTCGACGGTGACCTCCTCCGTGGGGGATAAGAGAAGTAATTGGTCCAGCTTTTTGTGCGGTATCAGTGTTGGCCTTTTTTATACTGCTATCGATATTTTAAGCTGTGCTACATAGAGCCAGTGACGCTTCTGATAAAGCATTTCGTTAGTTCTCGTAATTTTTCCCTATATGTGTTTATATCCCCTTTTAGCTTTCTATTTTTTTTTCTTTCTGTATCGTCATAAGCCTTTTCAGGAGATGAAATACGCAGTGGCCAAAGGATTCAGCAGCAAATTAGAAACAAGAACGACCTATCTCTGCTTGCACAATGTAATTGTGCGACCAGTATCAATTTGCACACTGAGTAAGGAGATGAAGAGAAAAACTGTGAGCTTCGAAAACAAGTTGTTAAGAAGAATCTTTGGATGTGTGTGCTTAGAAGAAGGAAAAACATAGAAATGCACGCTCTGTTTAGTAAACAAGGATTGACAGGTGTAAAAAAGAGCAGAAGAATTGAATGGCTGGAACATGTACTGGGAACAGAAGAAAAATGTTGAAGGCAATGCTAGGAAGGAAGCTGCAAGGGACGAGACCGCCTTGGCAGACCAAAAGCGAGGTGCGTGGGTGGATGGAGTCAAAAGAAATTTGAGACCCTGTGAGCTCACGAGGGCATGGCCGGCGACGGGGACCAATGGAAAAGGCTAAAGGGTGTGGCCACTTACTAAAGAATATGATGATAGTGGCTTACGTTACCCTAGTAAAGAAACGAACTGCATGAACAAGAACAAAATCTATCTTTACTCTGGTGAAATCTTAGCGATGGTCAGTTGATGTAGCCCACGAGATGGCTGGCAGCTCTACGGCTTTTACGTCATTTATAATGCCGTAGTCGTCAGCATGAGAAGAGACTCTAACCTTCCTCCAACATGTGATTTTGGTATGTGGCCATATGGTTGCGGATCACTTGTAAGTTTGGACAAGAACATTCTACCTTGCTGAGTTGTATCGTTGCATGGGATACACCGATTGGTACCAGCCAGTGTCATGGTCAGATTAAGATGGATAACATATAAGACATCATTCCTTTTTGGCAGTACGCCAATGACGAAACCTTCATGTGATAAATATTTCGATCGGATCGCATGGATTGTCATGGGTGGAGTTTCCTGTCGAAACTCAAGAACAAATAACACTGGGATATGCTTACAGATCATTGGCACCAGTTGGCCTTCAGTAACTCGCTTGAGTTCACCTTATTGAGTGATGTACTTCTTCAGGAGTAATGTACTCCTTCCTCACTGGAGAATTGTCGGTGGCGACCAATGAACACCCCTCGTACATGAATGCACTTATCTGACCTCCAAACTATCGTGATCTCATCCCCAATAAAAACAGTTTACTGCCAGCAAGGATGAACACGGTTTGAGTTCTACTGCAATATATAGTCTATTGCTTTGGGCTATAAAGACTCACCAACACCTCTGGATTCTTGAAGAGTGTATGAAATAACGTTTAGACGACGACATAAAGCCGAAATGGGGTGAGACCTCTTATCAAATTTCTCGACGTTCCAAAAAGTCTAAGGAATACAAGCCTCTAACAAATAACCGTGAAGAATAGGAGGATGCCAACAACAATTCATTGGGAGGAAAGTGATAAAGCATTTTTAGGCAACAAAAAGGAGCCGCCAAATAATATTTTTTCGATTATATGATTCGTAGTGGTGCAAGGGTGAAAAAACATGTGACAGAAAAGTATAATCAGTAAAGCTGCGCTTTCCACACAACACACTTGTAAAAACGGAACAGTTCATAGGCAGTCACTCATTGTCACAAGGTGCGTGCAGATCCAGGAGCTACCGACAATGGTTAAGTATCAAGCTGGTTATTGAGATTGGGTAGAAGTTTTAAGGACACACGATATTCATTTTAAACTTAAATATGCATAAGTAAACATCACTGTTAACAGTGCTACTCAGATACAGACACTGCTGAAATAGGTGCGTGTATCGATGAAAATATTATTTTGGTGGTGATGTTTTTCCCAAAATGAAAATCCCTGGAATTCTTAGCAGTTAAGAAAGAACCAGATCAGGTACTGACAATATTTTTTTACTAAACAACTTTCCGCTTTTCTCTTACTTTAGATCCCTTGGCAGATGTAACGAGTTAAGTAAATTTACTGTTAAAGAATTATGTCAATGAAAAAAATATATGCGCAGTATATCATCAAGGATGTAACAGGATAAGGGAGAGCCTCATAGGAACATGAAAATAGAGTAGACGCAAATTAACAGCCTGTACTTACGGTAATTTAAGTTTAAAAGTCAATTCACATTAAAATTAAAAATTACATTCTCTTACTACCATGTCACTGACGATGTCGCAGGTATCTTATATGACTACTTTCCTTCGTTACGCCTGTCTACAATACACCAACGCTGTCAGTGTCTTGCGTGTCAACTTGACGAGCAACAGCATTGTATTCAAGTTGGCAACAAAGAAATGAAAATGAAGTGGTTAGTCTTTCTGCATCGTGTTTTATGGTATTTGTTATCCTTCTCCTTACGTTGTGGTCTGCAGTAAAAGCGTCACCCAGAGAGCCTGCAAGCGATTGTAGTTTCAGGCGTCAAAACACCTTTGACACAGAAGCAAATATCTTCACCAAGCGGAATATTAATGTTCCCTCGCCATTCTCGTTCGCCCAGACTGACGCTTAGTGTTGCTTGTGTTGTCAGTCTGACTTTAATGTATCGATCCCAAGAGAATAAACGCATAATAATAACAATCGAAAATTGCTGCGGGTAAAACCTTGCAATTCATTTTTTGCAAAATAATCTACGGCCCATACAGTTTCCAGGTTGCCATTAGGAGCAATATGATGGCACTCAACCACTATGGACACTGAAGTAACAGTACAGCAGTAGCAGCTATGGGCCGCGAAGAATAACTTATGCGTAGTGTAGTGTCTAATTGTTATACGAGTCTTAAAGAATTGCGTCGTGATGTGTTATTAGCCTTAACAAGTTCTCAATAATGATGTATTACGCCATGAAGAAAGTTGTAAATAATGCGCTTTAGTTAAATTCCCTGATTTAAGTACAGAAGATTAAAGAGTTTTTCTCTGTGTCGACCAGTCTTCCCAGAAACAAATCACAAAATTTTTAGAACCTAATATTTTCTGCACATCACGAAGTTGACTGCGCCTGTCGGTCTACGCTAACCGTTTTGCGTCCATGTATCCTCACTTCAAGACCTGACCTGCTGCCCAGGGAAAATAAGCATTAAGGGCTTGTTCTTCACATATTTACTTGGAAGTACTAGCCAACCAAAACATATGACTTGTAATAGCTGTAATTATCAGTCTGCAAATGATGTAACTGTTGATTTGTTGCTGTTAAGCACGCCGTCCTTCCTCAGTCACCACTCGAAATATCTAGACTTACATCCATTACATGCTGTAGATAATCGTTTTGTCAATCGTGAAGTTATTAAAGGTAGATCAAAACTGAAACTGAAATTGTGGAAACGATGTCATATGCGTCCTCAACCGGCCACATACTGTTCGTGTCAGGTAGCGCACAATATTGCTTAGCCTTTGATTCAGGCTCGATGTCCCACGTCCCAACGCTCTCTTGTTCCTTTTTAGGAAACAAAATTAAGAACACGTTTGGAGATACTGTATCTCTCGAGCCACTTGAGTTTGCCTACAAAACGTCCTGATTGCCTGACTTCAATGCTAATTAACTCGGCAACGGCGCCACATATTGAATTTTTTCTTAACAACTATTTCTCAGGGCTACCTGTCCTGCAACACCCTGAGAAACTTTTCAGACTGTTTTTGACCATCCTGGGCATTAATCCAGGAGAACAAGAGTTTAAGTCAGTATTTTCTGTGGCAACAACGTCGCAAGGCGACTCTCCATCTCACCCTGTCAGCTTATACAAAGAATATGCAAGTGAGGTATGTCCACTGTTGACGATAATTTACGGTAGACCCCGCAGATTTACAGTCGGTACGTTCAATAAGTAACGCAAGACGTTTTTTCTGGACCAATTTTCGTTGAAAGAATGAGGACTTTATTGTGGGATATCGTGGAATATTCCCGCCTTAGCCCTTATAGTTTGATGAAGTTCTGGCGGGTGGCGGCGCTATATATTGCCTTCAAATGGCGTCGAGGTGCGTTCCATGCAGGGATCTGATATTGAGAGTCTTTTGGTGGAAAACCAGAGCATCGCAGATATTCGTAGGCCCTTGCAGAATGTCTACGGAGACATGGCTGTGAACAAAAAGACGGCGAGTCGTTGGGCGAGACGTCTGTCGTCATCACAACAAAGTCGCGTAGAGCAGTCCTATCTTCCAACTTCTGGCTGACCGCACACAACTGTGACTCCTGCAGTGTTTGGAACGTGCGGACACTCTCATTCGAGGTGATGAACGGATCACAGTCAAACACATCGGTGTACAACTGGACGTCTCTGTTGGTACTACTGACACACCCGTCCACCAGATGCTACACTCAAAGGCGTGTGCTCACTTCTTCCTTGCCGCCTAACACAAGACCGTAAAAAGCAATGTTGGACCATCTGTGCTTTCGCATTATGATGATGATCGTGACAATTTTTGTCGAACATCGTCACAGGCGATGAAACTTGGGTTCATCACTTTGAACCAGAGCCAAAATGCCAATCGACCGAGTGGCGCCACACCACGTGTCCCCTGAAAAAAAAGTTCAAAGTCAGTCCCTCAGCTGGTAAAATCAAGGAGATGGTGTTGTGGGCTTCTGAAGGGGTTACTCCGTTTGATGGCCACCCTCGTGTTGCAACGATCAGCCCGGAAGTACATTGTGCTACCCTCAGGAAAATGAAGATATGACATCAGCATGTTCGTAGCCACAAAAATGCAAATAAACTCACCCTCTCCATGACAGCTCAACGCCTCACCCGAGGGAGGCTCAAAACACTAGTTAAAATTCAATAAAACAGTCTCGATCGCAAGAGAACCGGTTTAGGTCTATAATTTAGACTATCCTTAGGTCGTAAGCCCAATAATGGTTTCTGGTGGCGGTGGACGGAGCTGTACCTGTAAGAGCTTGATAGCTGCTGGTGGTGGTGTATGGAGGAACGCCCGTAATACACTCCTGGAAATGGAAAAAAGAACACATTGACACCGGTGTGTCAGACCCACCATACTTGCTCCGGACACTGCGAGAGGGCTGTACAAGCAATGATCACACGCACGGCACAGCGGACACACCAGGAACCGCGGTGTTGGCCGTCGAATGGCGCTAGCTGCGCAGCATTTGTGCACCGCCGCCGTCAGTGTCAGCCAGTTTGCCGTGGCATACGGAGCTCCATCGCAGTCTTTAACACTGGTAGCATGCCGCGACAGCGTGGACGTGAACCGCATGTGCAGTTGACGGACTTTGAGGGAGGGCGTATAGTGGGCATGCGGGAGGCCGGGTGGACGTACCGCCGAATTGCTCAACACGTGGGGCGTGAGGTCTCCACAGTACATCGATGTTGTCGCCAGTGGTCGGCGGAAGGTGCCCGTCGACCTGGGACCGGACCGCAGCGACGCACGGATGCACGCCAAGACCGTAGGATCCTACGCAGTGCCGTAGGGGACCGCACCGCCAATTCCCAGCAAATTGGGGACACTGTTGCTCCTGGGGTATCGGCGAGGACCATTCGCAACCGTCTCCATGAAGCTGGGCTACGGTCCCGCACACCGTTAGGCCGTCTTCCGCTCACGCCCCAACATCGTGCAGCCCGCCTCCAGTGGTGTCGCGACAGGCGTGAATGGAGGGACGAATGGAGACTTGTCGTCTTCAGCGATGAGAGTCGCTTCTGCCTTGGTACCAATGATGGTCGTATGCGTGTTGGGCGCCGTGCAGGTGAGCGCCACAATCAGGACTGCATACGACCGAGGCACACAGGGCCAACACCCGGCATCATGGTGTGGGGAGCGATCTCCTACACTGGCCGTACACCTCTGGTGATCGTCGAGGGGACACTGAATAGTGCACGGTACATCCAAACCGTCATCGAATCCATCGTTCTACCATTCCTAGACCGGCAAGGGAATTTGCTGTTCCAACAGGACAATGCACGTCCGCATGTGCTCTAGAAGGTGTAAGTCAACTGCCCATTCCAGCAAGATCTCCGGATCTGTCCCCCATTGAGCATGTTTGGGACTGGATGAAGCATCGTCTCACGCGGTCTGCACGTCCAGCACGAACGCTGGTCCAACTGAGGCGCCAGGTGGAAATGGCATGGCAAGCCGTTCCACAGGACTACCTACAACCAGCATCTCTACGATCGTCTCCATGGGAGAATAGCAGCCTGCATTGCTGCGAAAGGTGGATATACACTGTACTAGTGCCGACATTGTGCATGCTCTGTTGCCTGTGTCTATGTTCCTGTGGTTCTGTCAGTGTGATCATGTGATGTATCTGACTCCAGGAATGTGTCAATAAAGTTTCCCCTTCCTGGGACAAGGAATTCACGGTGTTCTTATTTCAATTTCCAGGAGTGTAGTTTGATCGTGGCTGGTGGCGGCAGGCAGACTGAGCCATAACGCTCAATGCAAAAGCTACTGGAGGTGGTGTATGGAGGAACGCCCGTAATAGTTTGATCGTGGCTGGTGGTGGTAGGCGGACTGAGCCATAACGCTCAGTGGAAGGGGAGCTTTCAATCGGCAAGAAGATATTTGCAAGAATTTCGTGTGGCCCAGTAGAGAAACTAGCCGCGAGGGTCGGGGTTGTGGCGCAAACGGGGAGGCGCGTGTGGACGGTGGCTGTGAGAGGGAGTTTGGAGTGCTGTGGGGCTGGGCGTGGTGTGGAGATCGGCCCGTAGTCAATCGGCTGTTGCTGCCTCGGTCGGCTGCGACTGTGTTCTGCTGAGGTGGGCTGTGGGGCTGTGAAGTGGTGGCCTCGTCTCTAATGGTACTGCTATGTAAGCTGCTTGATGGGACTAATTCTGGTGATTGAAAATGGTGAGCTATGCTGAGCTTCGGACAAATCTGAGTGTAACGCTTGTTCGTAAAGTTGAGAGTTGGATCCCAAGCTGGTTGAGAATGTTTCTCATGAATCGAGGTTAATGCTTGGAACTGTGTACGCTAGATAATAAAGTCAAAAGCGTAGTAAGCTCAAGCGTACGCTTGCTTGTGACTTTTTGGTATAGCTTGGTCAGCTGAATTACATGGGCTACTCTCTTAAAGACTCACAACTGTAAACGCTCACTTGCCGTGTCATGCCATGTAATTACATGGATTTAAACATATTAGTGCAGACTGGCAGTAACATTCCTGTTTCATTCTTGTCAGATAACGGAATTTAACCTTGTGTCAATGCTCATATGTCAAGTACCCCCTTAAGCAATATAAGCTTTTTCTGTGGCCAGCTATTGCTCCTTAGTAATGTTGTAAATTTCGTCTGTTTCAGTTCACAACTCGTCGCGTCATGTAATTGGTCGCCTTTCTCTCCATGTTGTTGGGAAAGCAATTCAAGTCCTTTATGATGGTCCAAATGGTCTGAGGCGATCAATTGATGGAGGAAGGAAACTAAACAGTGCAGTAACCGTATTTATAATATTGCTGTGACAAAGAAGAACGGGTCGGCCCTTTGGTCCTGGATTATTATGGACTACGTTATGTACGTATGAGTTGTGTTAAAGTTATTGTGTTTAAAGGTTTCTGTTAAAAGTGCCTCTCATAATTTGCTTGCCACTTAGCAAATGAATCATATTTAAGTGAGTGGCTTGTAGCATTTTCTTACATTTTGTGCAAGTGCACGAAATACATTTAATCACGTTTTAATTTCCGTAAATTATTACTAGCCACTTACTGAATGTTGGTTCTACGCTTTAAGACAGTGATTTGTCTTGAGAAATGATTGTTTCTGAAATGATGTGATTAACAGCCTTATTTTTAGTGGTATTCTTGATGTTATGAATTTATTCATTTTCTTATCGTCAGTATTTGTTAGCCGTAAGTTCTGGCACGAATTAGCAGTAATTGAAGATATTGCTTGCCTTAATAATTGTTAAATATGTCAAGAAAACATCTTACTTAAAATACCATTATGGTGAATATTTTATTGGGATTTGTTAAAGCTATTTATGACAAAGTGTTTTGAAGAAAATTTTTATTATCTTTAAGGAGATCATTATTTTTACCATTTTTTAAAGAGATGATTATTTTAAATAAGTCTGAGATTGTTCAAGCTGATTGATTCTCCTGATGATTTTATTATCATAAATACATGCACTTTGTCAAGGTTGCTACATAAAATTAAGCTTGCCAATTGTTAAATGAACTTTCTGTTACAAATTTTTAACTGAGAATGGTGTTGGAGTTGTGTTACCCTTGGTTTGTCCTTCACACCGCAGCCCTTGTGCTGCCCTTTACCTTCCCCTCGGTAAAACCTATTTCGCAGAGCAGCACCCGTAATGGCACGATGGCGGTCAGTGGCGGTGGACGCAGCAACACCGATAAGATCATGATGGCGGCTGGTGGCGGTGCGTGGAGCAAAACCCGCAAGAGCACCGCCGTACTCTTCTTAGTATTGCTCCGTCCTGCACCATCAGCCGCTTTCATGGGGTTCACGGCCTGAGGATGGGCTAATTTATCGACCGAAACTGGTTGCTAACCTAAAGAAAGACTTATCTATGTTTTACTGAACTTCAAGGTATTATGCCCATCACTGCTTACTCTCCAGTAACAGATCGCGTTCTAAAATCACAAAAGTTGATTGGACTGTTCTTCCTCACACACCCTACAACCCTGATCTCGCACCTTCGTAATTCAATCTGTTTGGCCTTTTGACGGATGCTCTCCACTGGAAGCAGTACGTGAAAGATTGAGAGGTCATTGACAGAGCAAGACGTTGCCTCCGACGTCGAGTGGTATCATGTGTCCGTACTGGCCCTCCCAGTAATCTGGCGTAACGCCATCGCACTGAACAGAAATTATGTTGAAAAATAGATGTTTTTAACCAGAGGAGTAGGGAATAATATGGTGTAAGGGAATCCTAAATTAAACTGGAAAGGAAAAGTGTTGATTACTTGTTGAGCGCCCCTCGTGTAGTGCTCGTGATCTACATTTGCATGGACATCTATACTGCAGCGAAGACGTTACGATGTGTGGTGGAGGGTACATCTCGTATCACTTTCTTTCCTTCCATGTCACATTAGTGAATGGTGTGTGGGCAGAACCACGGCGATAAACCTTTGTATCTGACGTTGCTCATCGTTGGCATTTTGCGAAATGTTTGTGGAAGAAATATATTGGCCGATAGTTCTTTGAACGTACACTGTCTCGGTTTTTCACCAGTAACGTTCATCGTTTTAAAATTGTCACTATTATTTTAGCACTGGCTTAATTATATTGTAACAGGCTTATTTGTTTTATTTGTTTATATGGTATTCTATTATCCGAATTGTAAACTGCACGGTGAGTGTCTCCTAGCTGACAGACCTTTTTAATTTCCAGTGCAACAGCTGAAAACACTGTTTCCCGACGGTTTCTACGCTAAGGGTCCATCTGTGCTTATCATTCGGTTTTATTACGCTGTCTACAAGACTTTATGTTTCATGAGCTAGTTTGCCTATGAGATTTTAATTCTGTCAGCGAGGGAAAAGGATTTTAAAGGGCATTTGAATGAAACGTATAGTCCCTTGAAAGGGAATTATAAGATGAGCATCAACAACAGCCATTGGTGAGGAAATGAGACTAGGAAATAGAAGCTAAATATAGTAGATAAGTTTTGCTATTTGTGGAGCAAAATAATTGATGATGGCCGAAGTAGGAAAGATATAAAATGCGGATTTGTAGTAACAAGAAAAATATTTCTGAGAAAGAGGAATTTGTTTACATCTGAAGTCAGTTTGTTTGCTGAAAGTTATTCGTCTCGAGTGTAGCGTAGTATGGAAGCGAAATGTAGACGGTAAGCAGTTCGACAAGAAGAAAAAAGAAGCTTTAGAAATGCGGAGCAATAGAAGAATGGGTAGATCGAAAAACAAATGAGAAGGTACTAAATAGAATTTAGGAAAAAATAAATTTATGGTACAACTTGATTGAAAGCAAGGATCGGATAATAGGACACATCCTAAGGCATCAAGGAATTGTCAGTTTGGTAATGGAAGGAAATCTTGGGGGTAAAAATTGCGGGGGGAGGCCAAGGTTTGAATACTGTAAACAGGTTGAGATGGATGAGGTTTCATGACTAATGCAAAGTTGAAGAGGCTTGCTCAGGACACATTAGCATGGAGAGCTGCATCAAATCAGCTTTCGGACTGAGGTCCACAACAACAACAATGCTAGGCTTGCCGGGTAAGCATGTTGCCCCTCATGACTTTTAGGTATTCTACATATAATTTACGTAAATGTTGCTTGCGTTGGTGTTATATGTTAATGAAATCCTCCCTGTCATGTTCACCCTCGTTGTCTTTAGTAGTCATATCTGACGATGGTCACAAAGATCGAAACCGATTATAAAATTTGAAAAAAAAAGAAGTGATCAAAACTTTTTTACTTTATATATATATATATATATTCGTTCAACATTTAATCACTCTGTACTTCGCTGCGATTGTCAGATTTCTTTCTCATTACGTCATCTTCTGGAGGCTTCACAGTTTTGTCTTCGTCCGCCCTCTCAAAAGAAAGTATGGTCCCCAATGAGTTAGACTCAAGCTTAGTTCTCGTTGTGGCTGTTATTATTGATGTTGTGATGTAATGGTTTTAGCGCGTTCGGTTAGTGAGACAACGACTAAACTGGGCTGCTTCAGCCGCATTACAATGTTAACGACAACCAAACACGTCAACTGTGGCAAAGGGGAACGTGTTCCGGCGAGTGTCGCCTACCTGCCACAAATACCAGTGAATCTGAAATAGTCCCGGGAACATCCGTCAAAGGATTCCGGGCGTTCGCCAGCTTGAATACACACAACGTCGTAGGGCGGCTGTGAGAAATGACGTCGACTTAATAAATAACCGACAGGCGGTGGCGGTGGCGGTGGCAGCGGCGGCGGCGGCGGCCACAGGTGACGGAACAAATTGCGGCGCAGACAGAGACAGAGGCAGGGAGGGGGTGAGGGGCGTCGCTCGCATTCCCAGCTGTCTGCCGCGTCCAAAATAAGCCACCACCGCCAGCCGCCAGACGCCTGATTGGTTTCAGGGGGCGCTCCGCGTCGCGCAGGCACAGCTGTTAACTGCGACAGCGCCCCCGTCTCTTCCGCTCCATTCCTGAGCTGCGCACACCGTGTCAGCGCCGCGCATTCCTCCACATGGCCGCCCTTCCTTGTACTTCACATCAGTGGAAGTCCGTCAGCGACTCGGAATCCTTCTCACCGGCTCATCTCGACTTCCATATGTTACTGTCCCTCTGCCATGCATACTCACTCGAGACTCGTAATGATTTCTGGCGAGCAGTGAAACACGAGGGCTATTTTTTAAACCTCTGATCGGTCACAGAATGGAAACCACAGTGAAAATAACAAATGTTTTATTTACAACTTTTAGCTACACTTACCAACTACTTCTTTACATGGTGGCCGCTTCGACTTACGGCATCGGCACACAGGACGACTTAGTTACAGCTGACGTGACGCGATGTGACGTCACTCCCTGCTGTTTCTCGCTGAGAAGACATTTCGTCACGTGAAACACAAAATAAATTCTGCGATACTTTGCCGAAGTGCTACGTGAAGTAGAAGCATCAGGAAGTAAGAAAGGCCCCTTCGCCATAAGGAGAAAGGAGGGCGCCATGCTGTATTTCTCATGTTCATGCTATACTTCTCATGTTTCAAAGCCCATATTTTTGGTTGATTTTATTATGTAGTTTACTTGCTAAGAATATACGTTTTTTATGAGTACGAGCACACTGAATGTCTCACGAACGAATCATTATTGTCACGATTAATTGTAACAAATCGCAGGTTCGAATCCTGCGTCGGGCATGGATGTGTGTGATGTCCTTAGGTTACTTCTAAGTTCCAGGCGACTGATAACCTCGGATGGGTCGCATAGTGCTCAGAGCCATTTGAACCAAGCCAATTGTAACAAAATGACGGGAAACATCATATTGGTGGTTAAAGAATTTCCGTACCTCGATATTTTCGAGTTATAACTGGTGTATTACGAGAGTAAGCAGTTTTAAGGCAATGACCCATTGAAGATTCATGAAAACATGTCGTTCTTGTCAAGATCTCTTACAGTTAAATTCAGTAACAGCTGGGCGATAATAGCCTTTAGAAGACTGTAAGATGAAGTGCATGGAGAACCGCAGGTCAGTTGCAGCAGAACGTAGTTGCTAGAGGCTCCACGGTGCGGAATAGAAGATGGAGCAGATGAGGGCTCCTGTAACCAATTATTTTTTCCACCTTCGCGTTTTGTAAAAGGTTCTGGCAGTTTCCTATGAAATTAATAGAAATAATTCCAGTAGTATTTGATGTTATGTAAATACAGGTGCGCTCTCTCACAGGAGTGAGGTTATTCGATTTGGTGAAGTTTTATATGCTGATATCCTTTCTGAGACACATATCTTTCATTTTCATCTTTTTATATGTTCAAGGGTATGGAAGATTTTATTAATTTATAGCCTACCACTGATAGAACAACACATATGGTCAAGAAAGCGAATGTGTATTTTTAATACAGCCAACATAGTAATTCTACACGTGCCCATTTTTGTGAACAAACTATGTGGTTTGCGAGCCAAATAGAACCGACAGCTGCCGCTGGAGAGCACTGAGGACGTGATCACGTTAACCATCCTACCCCATGCGCTGAAGACACTGTGTCTCATGACGTGGGGTATCCTATCTGCACGCACGTCAACGTTAGCTTCCTCGTCCCGTGTGCCGACAGCTTTAGACATTTGCTGTAGCGTAGTACTATCTTTCCGGTACAGTACTCTCGTCGTAGAAGGCAGCCTCCTATGCTTTTTGTCATCACCCTACGCTGGTCTACACCTCACTGCCTGTGCCAAAATGCTGTTCTCATAGCTAGCGCTTCATGTGAGCGAAGAGATGAAAATCTGAGGAATCAAGTCCGGGCGGTATGGTGGGTGATCAAACATTTTCCATCTAAAACGCTGCAAGAGTATCGTTATGCACCTGCAGTGTGCGTCTGGCGATTGTCATCAAGAACGAAACTCGTGACAGTTTGGTGAAGGCTGCATGAAATCAGGCGGAACTACTCAGTAAGCACTTTACACTTCGCGGTAAACTCTGTTGTAAGCATCTTTATGTGGTCGCTGAGCTCTCAGAACCGAAAAGTGCGAGGTGGTGCGATCCACAA
Organism: Schistocerca gregaria; assembly: GCF_023897955.1. Taxonomy (NCBI): domain Eukaryota; kingdom Metazoa; phylum Arthropoda; class Insecta; order Orthoptera; family Acrididae; genus Schistocerca; species Schistocerca gregaria. The sequence goes on along the minus strand of NC_064923.1, from coordinate 650,229,298 downwards.
GCCTAGTAGACTCATCGCCCAACACATATGCGCTAGCCTTCATAGAAATTTCGCTGTGGTTTTAATTCTGCAACCGATCAGAGGTTGGAAAAAAAGAAAGGAAAGCAGCTGTCGTAGTTCTGTATCTTCACCCTCACATATTCCACATGCCATCGTACAGTGCATGGCGGAAGTCACTTCCTACCAATATTAGCGACTTTGTTTCCTGTTTCGTAAGCATATTGAAAGAGGGGAAATGAATCTTATGCCACTGTACGCACTCTAACATGACATCTACGAGAAATGTGATAAACTGAACGAGGAAATCTGACATAACCTACTTCGAATAGTGGTCCTCTAAATACTAACAACCAAGTTTCCTGAGATCATCGCCGTTTCTCCTCAGACGGTTCCCATTTTTAAGTTCGCCGAGCACTCTTGAAACGTCCTCTCGTCCGTACCTCTGAACTTTCTTGGTGTCGGGTAGTCTCACTCTAAATACTAACAACCGAGTTTCCTGAGATCATCGCCGTTTCTCCTCAGACGGTTCCCATTTTTAAGTTCGCCGAGCACTCTTGAAACGTCCTCTCGTCCGTACCTCTGAACTTTCTTGGTGTCGGGTAGTCTCACTCTAAATACTAACAACCGAGTTTCCTGAGATCATCGCCGTTTCTCCTCAGACGGTTCCCATTTTTAAGTTCGCCGAGCACTCTTGAAATGTCCTCTCGTCCGCACCTCTGAACTTCCTTGGTGTCGGGTAGTCTCACTCTAAATACTAACAACCGAGTTTCCTGAGATCATCGCCGTTTCTCCTCAGACGGTTCCCATTTTTAAGTTCGCCGAGCACTCTTGAAACGTCCTCTCGTCCGTACCTCTGAACTTTCTTGGTGTCGGGTAGTCTCACTCGAGGCTGCAACAGTACGACCAACTTCAGAAACATCAATTACTGCGATGTATGTTATGTCCATACACACAGTCAACGACGTAAACACTGAAATTAGTTTCTTCCTTAGAATTCAGCTGCCCATTCCGATAAAAAAGAACGACTCGTAACGAAGGTGTCATGCACGCAGAACCTAAATTGATATTCATGTAAGTATCGACGGAAAATTGTAAGCTTTGGTGGTCGACAGACAAATGTCTGTAATGTCTTTGCGCAGTTTATTCCTCCTACTCAAGTGGACAGTAATTGTGCATTGCAGACAGCCACGTGACCAAATTACGCAGATACCAGCATTTGGAAGAGAACGTGTAATTGGGCTCAAGGAAGCCGGTAGGAGAGATCGATGAATCACTCGACATTTTAAGAGGAGCAATACCACTGTTTGACATTGTCGGAAGGAATGTGTGAACCATGGCCGAGCACAAAGTGAATAATGAAGCGGTCTACCTAGAGACGCGACAGAACGTGAGCACCGAGCAATCGTCAGAGAGGCAGTTAGAGCCCCAGATTCATCATTACCATCGATACAACGTGCAACTGGACCTTCGGTGACTGCAAGGTACATTAAATAGGCAGTTCACAGAAAGAGGAGCTGAGCCCACTCCGCCTCTTACACCAACTGAAACTGAGCTCTGTACACCAACAAGCCCATTTGCCCTGGTATGGGGCACATTCGCCCTGGAATGTCAGCAACTGGAGTATAGTTGTCCTCAGTGATGAGTTCCGCTTCGAACTGAACCCCAACTCCAATGATCAACGAAGACGCGTCTGGAGACACGGTGGACAGCAGTGGGATACCAACCTCAATGTCGCCCACCATACAGCCCGACAAGCAGGAGTGATGGTGTGGATTGCCATTTCGTTCCATAGCAGGACTACTTTAGCTGTCATCCGTGCCCCCCCCCCCTCCCCCCTACCCTTCCCGGCAAATCGAAATCGGTGCGTCGAAGATATTCTACGTCTCGTTTCTCGCTTACATTTCCTGTTTCTCGTGCTTACATTTCAGCAAGGTAATGCCCGCCCGCACAAGGTGAGTGTTTCTACTGCTAATCTTCGTGCTTGCCAAGCTCACCTTGGCCAGAAAAGTCGCCGGATCTCTCATGAATTGAGAAGATTTGAGTATTATGTGCAGGGCTCTCCAACCAACTCCGGATTTTATCGAAAGCACCCAATTGCACAGAATCTGGCTCGATATCCCTCAGGGTGAAGTCTAACAACTCTGGCAGTCTACGCGAAGCCGAATAACTGCTTGCATAACTGCCATTGGTGGACCAACTCGTTATTGACTTGCTGTACTTGTGAAACTCTTTCCTTTGAATAGTTCATCCAACTCTTCTGGAACTGTAATCATTTGTTTGTCTGTACATGTTCATCACATCTACCGACTTCTGTTCCACTCGGATAATTCCTTCGTGGTGCAACATTTTTTTGTCTTACACTTCACGTGTATTACCGTAATAAAAACACTCATGGGTATCAACGGTTTTTTGTGCAAGGACCATAAATTTTGTTAATTTCGTTAGATACGATATTCCACAGAGATTCCGCAGCATAAATCGGCAGGAGTTTCTTTATTTGCACCCACTGGTCACATTATCTAATGTGATTTTCTTAAGTGTGATAGGTTTGTGTATGTGACTGATAAGTTCGTATTGAGTGCAGTGGTGCATTTTTGTCGTTGATTATTATGATTCGAGAGGGTGAAACAAATCGTAGCAAATAGCGTGCTCCTCAAGAACAGCACCAAGTGAGACTGAATATAATGTCACTATCCGATTCATATATCTACACGGCCACTAATTCTTCCAAGGTGTAATTAGATTCACCGCGTAAATCATACCCACGAAATCTTTGAGAAGAAGAATATGATATAAAAAGATATTACACTCTTTTGCCACTTACACATTAATTAAGAACCTTAAAACCAACATTTAAACTTATCACTCTAAGATGTATAATTTGTAGGTTTTTGTAACAAAGCGTCATCAAAACAAATTGTTTATGAGGTTCACTTATATATACTGAGTTGCCGTATATGACATTCACGTTCTTTGATATAATTAATAACAGCAACACTGTCAAGAGGTTTAGAATTTGAACTAGGATATTGACTTAAAACGTGATGATAGACGTGAGGCTCACATTATGCTCATTCTTTTGGTTTAAGCTGTCACTGGAAATTTCTTCCATGAGCGAGGTTACAACTTTCTAGCACCACATGGTGTCAATCTTTTTTGTCCAAGCTGGAATTGCTAAGTTTACAACTCACCTTCCCACACATGAGTCAGCCACTATTCACGAAAGTATTACTTTTTATTACTTTTTTTACTACTGATCTTGGCTTCACCTAGTCAAGCAGATAGAGTTCCTGCTATTTGCTTTCATACAACGATTTTTGTGAGAAGAATGGTGTAGGGAACCAGTTTTATCAATTTTATTTCCTTTTACCTCAAATCATCATCACATGTCATTCTTTATTCATAATATAATCATAATTTGCTCATGATGGGTGAACGTATGGTTAAGCGGCTTTGTGAGATGGAGCTATGTTGGTTGGTTAAAATCAAATAATTATAGTCTTAAGTGACATTACCAGTTAGCAGACTATAGAACATGTTTCACCAAGTTCTTCAGCGCAATGAAGCATTAATGCAGCTAGGAGAATGGATTAAAATAGTTTCAGATAAGCTGTAGTTGCTACCTAATATTGCTGAGAGACCTCCGCTCCACACCAATGAGGACTCAGATCGCACTTGTCCCATCGCAGTAGACAACAGTTCAGGAGTCGCTACTAAAATTAAGACATAATCAGACAGAAATAAACAATGTTGCACGAGCTTCGACAAGCCATGGATTGCAACCAAAATGTGGGAAGGGACAGTGAAAGTTCTGGGTTCAGTACAGGAGTCAAGAGAATTTGTTAGGACTCAGAATAGTTGAATAAATTACAGGACAGATTATGTCAGCTTCATGGGATACCCATACGGATTACGCCAAATAAACTCAATGAGCTGACTGACTTAGATGAAAACAGGGTTTTACATAATGTCATTTTGGTCCAGAAGAAGGCCTTGTTCTCTGACCCCAGGACTGATCAATGCCCAGACATCTGCCTTGGCCAATTTGGCGAAGTATTGCCTGTGCCTTGGTTCCCTCGGTTGAAGATTAATTGCGTCCGTGGACACTTACAGGAAGAGACAAATATGTGAATGCACTTGATCATGCAAGATGGTAAAACATACCAAGGTTTCTTTTATGCATTCCTATCTGAGTTCTGATCTACGAGTACCGTGGTCCAGCTAGAGATGGGTTATCTCATGGTGGAGGCGTATACAGAGTCAAATTATAGTAATACAATCCAATAGATCAAGAAAATGATCATAACCAATACCTTGACTCGCCGTATGATCCAGTGGAGCTACTGAGGATATGCTTGACCAAGGTGCAAAAATGGTTCAAATGCCCCTGAGCGCTATGGAACTTAACTTCTGAGGTCGTCAGTCCCCTAGAACTTAGAACTACTTAAGCCTAACTAACCTAAAGACATCACACACATCCATGCTCGAGGCAGGATTCGAACCTGCGACCTTAGCGGTCGCGCGATTCCAAACTGTAGCGCCTAGTACCACTCGGCCACACCAGCCGGCGAACAAGCTGCCTCATTGTCTTAGAGGTGAAAGAGTCATGGCTGGGTGGTGCATCAACGGTTTACAAGCATTTCAGTGTCTCTTCCTCTAGCTGGGCTGTGGCTGTGGCAAGGAGGAATAAGTACTGGTACAGCAGTCTGGAAATAATTCTACTTCAGACCATCTGCCAAAGGTACAGAGAGATTGAAATACTCCAGGTCCATCAAACAGTAATGGTAGTAGATGTATTCGTGGTTTCAGGAGGTCGCTGACGTCCGAGAAGCTCTTTTAATGTGAGGCATGACTTTTGGAGAAATGAGAGAGGAGAGAGGCGTGACATACAAGTATGTGTGGCCGATGAGAGAAATACTGGACCGAACATGAATGAAAACTAGTAATACAAGGAACTGACTAGAGTAATTTGGACTGCTCAGCAGTGTAAATTGTCATTGCTCTTTAGTTTGAGGAGTTAGGTAAAGTATTATCAAGAGAGGAATAAGAGGTGGAGATTCCAAGATATACTGTAACTGTGGAGAAAGACTACCGCAGTATATGTTTCTCGTAAACATCCTGTGTAAAATCCTGCATGGGGCCATAATGAAAGAGCCTGTAACGATAATTCACTTGTAGTGTCATGCACAATACAGGAACTGAGATACTCTCTTGGAAGATTTCCAGTGAGTAATTAATGAATCACCACATATAACCACAGAGATAGCGCCAGTCTTAGTTTTGAAGAACAAATAGTCTGGTGATAGTATAGTTACTGAAGCTCATTTTTTGTCGAGAAACAGAAATTTTTTCTATCACTTTCCTTAATGTATACAAGGTGGTCCATTGATAGTGACCTTTTCCGAAATTGGTAAACGGTCCATTTTAGCACGGGTAATGTATCACGAAGAAAATACCGTCCGCACTGCTGGAATGTTACATGATACCACGTACTTATACTTTTGTGACTATTACAGCGCCATGTATCACAAAGCGAAAAAAGTGGTCCAACTAAAACATTCGTATTTCCTTACGTACTACACGAATATGTAATAAAATATGGAGGATCCCTTTTTTAAAAAATGCAGTTGATATCCGTTTGAACTATGGCAGCGTCATCTAGCGGGCCACCCATAGCTCCATCTTGTTTCCGCCTTCAAGCTAGACAAGTGTCGTTCTTTGTAGTTTTTTCGTTTGACGCTTATTTCGTGAGATATTTGGCCCGGTTACGAACAATGGACCACCCCGTATAGCGGAGTGTTCCGTACCTGTGGCGTTCTTCATCTGAATGTTGTTGAAGGGGAGATTCTTTGCAAGAGATCTCCTGGCATACATCACTTACTGAATATTAAGAAAATTTGGGAACAGGATGGTGAGATAGAATGTAATAAATAATTGGGGAATTTAGGTATTTTATCTACAGCTGATTGAGGCATGTAACATCTTCCTGTAACGAAACGTTGGAAAGTTATTGGTTGTTTATTTTCGAAGATATAAATACCAGTTTGCGATGATATCGCGGATGCGCTGTCGTTAATGGAAGATTCTTATGTCTTGAGTTTTCATTATTTTGTGAAAGATATACTGCGTTAAAAAGAAGAATATTTTACTGAAGTCACGAGTAGGATACCAGAAACGAGAAAACTAATTGTGGAAGGAAGAAAGGGGTTTACTGATTTTCAGTGTCAACATCTATCAGAGTGACGTGCTCATTTCAGAGATGAGTTCCCTCGAATGAATGCAGCGGCGAGTGTCTGATGGGACCACTGAAAGATCACGGCAGCCATAACGTTCGAATATAAGAGTCGGCAGTAATCGACAAATACAATTATTTCATGCCTTGTTGACAAGAGCAGTTATGGGATGATCTATCGAGAAGCCGGCACGGTAGCTCAGCGTGTTCGGTCAGAGGGTTACGCGCCCTCTGTAATAAAAAAACTGAGTCAATCGATCAAAAACGAACATAAATGAATGTCTTACGACGTCCGCCTCGAGCAGATGCAACGAACAAAAGGGAACAAAATGAGATTAAAAAAATCGAGAAGGTATCAAGAAAAGAAAAGAAGATGCATCATGAGATGGAGTATACTACATGGAAAGGAAAGTATTTTAACAACGTTCAACCAGGTGCACGTTGCTAAACTTATGTCACTAGGGAATTTTAATTTTTGGGATTTTGTTTACTTCTTGGTGCACTTATCGATACATATAGCTTCTTCTGAATGTACACATATCTAAGGGTGATAAATTGTGTTCACTGTTTATCAACCAAGACAGGAAGAGCTGTAATAATGGATACAATGTATTTTTTTTCCTCTTACATTTTCTTTGGTATCTTAGTGTTATTTACGAGTAATTGCTTTGAATTTTGTTGAGTGATTTGTAGATTATATTTGAATTTTGTGGAGTAATTTGTACATTATAAGTATAGTGAGGTAGTTCTGCTAGTTGTTGATTTTATACGTATGGTAGACGGTGAAGAATGAAGGCCGATAGTAACGATGATGTAGTGTATTATACCATTGGTAGTATAGTTTATGCTAATTGATCACCGCATAAGGCGCAAGGAAAAGATGATCAACTCCTGTATCAGAATAAGTCGGTTTTAATGTGATGGTAGAGTCAGAACGAAGTTTTGTGGTTTGTTTTGTGTTTTGGTTCTATGATCTGTTCCATATTAGTGGAATTGTGCTGTTAATCTTGTAAACAACAATGATGACCCGTTCTTTTTCTGAAGTGAGGCCTCACAATCCTGAGTACTGATGTGTGTTTTATGTAGATACGATTTTTTTCAGGAAAATCATGAAAATGAATTGTAAAAGTAACGATTGTCATTAGTTAAACAGTAGTGTGTGTCAGGTGTTTATAATACCACGAGAGAGAGAAAGAGAGAGAGGGGGAGAGCGGGCATATATATATATATATATATATATATATATATATATATATATATATATATGCTCCTGGAAATTGAAATAAGAACACCGTGAATTCATTGTCCCAGGAAGGGGAAACTTTATTGACACATTCCTGGGGTCAGATACATCACATGATCACACTAACAGAACCACAGGCACATAGACACAGGCAACAGAGCATGCACAATGTCGGCACTAGTACAGTGTATATCCACCTTTCGCAGCAATGCAGGCTGCTATTCTCCCATGGAGACGATCGTAGAGATGCTGGATGTAGCCCTGTGGAACGGCTTGCCATGCCATTTCCACGTGACGCCTCAGTTGGACCAGCGTTCGTGCTGGATGTGCAGACCGCGTGAGACGACGCTTCATCCAGTCCCAAACATGCTCAATGGGGGACAGATCCGGAGATCTTGCTGGCCAGGGTAGTTGACTTACACCTTCTAGAGCACGTTGGGTAGCACGGGATACATGCGGTCGTGGATTGTCCTGTTGGAACAGCAAGTTCCCTTGCCGGTCTAGGAATGGTAGAACGATGGGCTCGATGACGGTTTGGATGTACCGTGCACTATTCAGTGTCCCCTCGACGATCACCAGAGGTGTACGGCCAGTGTAGGAGGTCGCTCCCCACACCATGATGCCGAGTGTTGGCCCTGTGTGCCTCAGTCGTATGCAGTCCTGATTGTGGCGCTCACCTGCACGGCGCCAAACACGCATCATTGGCACCAAGGCAGAAGCGACTCTCATCGCTGAAGACGACACGTCTCCATTCGTCCCTCCATTCACGCCTGTCGCGACACCACTGGAGGCGGGCTGCACGATGTTGGGGCGTGAGCGGAAGACGGCCTAACGGTGTGCGGGACCGTAGCCCAGCTTCATGGAGACGGTTGCGAATGGTCCTCGCTGATACCCCAGGAGCAACAGTGTCCCTAATTTGCTGGGAAGTGGCGGCGCGGTCCCCTACGGCACTGCGTAGGATCCTACGGTCTTGGCGTGCATCCGTGCGTCGCTGCGGTCCGGTCCCAGGTCGACGGGCACGTGCACCTTCCGCCGACCACTGGCGATAACATCGATGTACTGTGGAGACCTCACGCCCCACGTGTTGAGCAATTCGGCGGTACGTTCACCCGGCCTCCCGCGTGCCCACTATACGCCCTCGCTCAAAGTCCGTCAACTGGACATACGGTTCACGTCCACGCTGTCGCGGCATGCTACCAGTGTTAAAGACTGCGATGGAGCTCCGTATGCCACGGCAAACTGGCTGACACTGACGGCGGCGGTGCACAAATGCTGCGCAGCTAACGCCATTCGACGGCCAACACCACGGTTTTTGGTGTGTCCGCTGTGCCGTGCGTGTGATCATTGCTTGTACAGCCCTCTCGCAGTGTCCGGAGCAAGTATGGTGGGTCTCACACACCGGTGTCAATGTGTTCTTTTTTCCGTTGTTGTTGTCATCAGTCCTGAGACTGGTTTGATGCAGCTCTCCATGCTACTCTATCCTGTGCAAGCTGCTTCATCTCCCAGTACCTACTGCAACCTACATCCTTCTGAATCTGCTTAGTGTACTCATCTCTTGATCTCCCTCTACGATTTTTACCCTCCACGCTGCCCTCCAATGCTAAATTTGTGATCCCTTGATGCCTCAAAACATGTCCTACCAACCGATCCCTTCTATATATATATATATATATATATATATATATATATATAAATCGTTGTTATGAGCTAAGATTTTTGTGTATATTCTCTATAAATATATCTTTTGTATGTACAAAACTTTTTCCGTTGTTTATTTAGAGGGAGTTCATTAACTTATGTTTATGGAAGTCATGGACATGATTTTAGCGAGTAGTGGACACTACTCCCAATGAAGAAATGAAGATACGGAATAATCCACTGTAAATTGCAAGCTTGAAGACTTTCACGATCAGTTACTATGGAAATGAAGTCAAGCAATGTTGGAGCTAACCGAATGATCATGAGATGTCGTTGATGAAATAATGCCTTCAAACATGTGTAGCCTGAGAGTGACTTATGAACATTTTCCTCACCCTTTCTCACTCCAGGTATGTGTAACCGATGTGAAAGATATTGTAATGTAAAGAGACTAGGTTATAAACCACATTAGTTCTCAGAATGACTCTAGAAATTGTACTGATTTTATAATGTTTTCTTTTCAAGTTAAATCACCCACCTTATGACATTCATAACTGGTTAACATGTACTGACACACACACACACACACACACACACACACACACTGTTATGTTTAGTGTTCCGACGTAAACTTGTGAATACGATTGTATTTTATCATAATCAATGTCATGCTCGACTATTTATGTAAAGTGTGCTAAATCCACTTTAGTTACTGAGTTTTGTTTAACTGTTTTCTGTGTTGTAATGACGTAGAAGCATAACTTATCATGTAAGATAACATGTCCCCGACAGTGACTGTTGCTAGTTTAAGTAAACATACAACACACTTATACACGAACCAGTATCTAGTCTTTAATAATTATTAGCTTACTCATATTCTTATCATACACATCAGTATACATTTGCATAATGGGGATAACAAGTCTCTGTTTCGAGTTGACATATCAAATACTTTCTTTTTGCGACCATGTCGACTGAATTGTTATTTTGTGGAATTATGAGATTAGTAACAGTATATAGTTTTTGTAAATTGCATATGGCCCTGAGTGTGGGCTATAATGAATCTCCTTTGCTGAATATTTCAGGTATTAACTTTGTAGCTATACTGATTTTTTTTTGTGTGTTCCATGATGTTTGCACTGATAATATGATAATTAAAAGATATGGTGGACCACCAATATTACGTTTCCTGCTTGGGTCCTCATCACTGCATAAGGGAAAATAGCAGAAGAAAAAAAATTGGCACAATGTAATATCATGTAATAATAACAGATACCGAACGATTTTTCTTCCCAGCAGTGGACTACTGAAAGGTATCTCTCACAGCCACCTATCATGAAAGTATTATTAGTAATGATTATCTTGGCTTTATCTAGCCCAGCAGATGTCTTTCCTGCTATTTGGCCATCATACAAATATGTTTGGGAGAAGGATGGCGTGGGGAACGAACTTTATTAGTTTTATTTCTTCTTATCTCATATCTGCATCCAATGTAACAATTTACGCATAATATAATTATCTGTGGTATATGAATGTATGGTTAACTGAGAGTGCATGTTGGATCGAAGAACCAGTATAACTTTCCTGGTTTATGCTGTAGAAGCATGCGATTGTCCGTTGAATTTTATCTTTGAGAGTTGGGTGGTGGGGTGACCAGACCAAAGGCAATTTGTCCCGCTCATTTTAAATTTGTGTCTCGCTGTTGGTCAGGTAGACCAAGGAGCGGTCTGTGGAATTTTCCACCAAACTCTTATTTGAAATTTTGTTTGGGTGCAAAAGGGTCTGAGCACTATGGGACTTAACATCTTAGGTCATCAGTCCCCTAGAACTTAGAACTACTTAAACCTAACTTACCTAAGGACATCACACACATCCATGCCCCCGGTAGGATTCGAACCTACGACCGTAGCAGTCCCGCGGTTCCGGACTGCAGCGCCTAGAACCGGACGGCCACCGCGACCGGCTTTGGTTTGGGAAAGTAGTAGGAGACTAAATAAAAGGCAGTGGCACTCTTGCTTCCATTCATGTGCGCAAAGCGCCTGGCATTGTGGGATCACGATGTGTGATGATTGGGTGGTGGCCACCACCATTCTGAGAGGGTGATGAGAGCAAGGGATGTCTAAGAGCTTCCTTTTATACTGTCGAATCTTTTTCCAGGTCGACAAATAATCTGAACAATCTTGATTTTTCTTTAATCTTGCTCCCATTACCAGCCGCAACGTCAGAACTGCCTCTCTGATGTCTTTACTTATTCTAAAGTCAAACTGATCGTCATCTAACATATCCTGAATTTTCTTTTCCATTTTTCTGCGTAATATTCTTGTCAGTAAGGTGGATGCATGAGCAGTTAAGTTGATTGTACAATAATTCTCGTACTTGACGGCTCTTGTAGTCTTCGGAATTCTGTGGATGATATTATTCAGAAAGTCAGAAGGCATATCGTCAGTCTCATACATTCTACCCACGATTCTGAATAGTTGCTTTACAGGTCGATAAAATATGTGCTTGATCTAGATGGATTAAGAAAAGTAACTGAGCAGCACCGAGCCGATTCCTCAGCAGTAAAAAATTTCGTAGCGATTAAATTTATTTGTTTATTCTTATTTATTTATTCTTCGAAGCTACAACTTATTACCTGACTAGCTAAAATAGGCCATAAAATCACTTTTTCTTGGATAACAATAAATTTGTATGCTAAATATTTATTTCTGACTGTAAGTTTATTTAATACAACTATTTCTACTATTACAAAACTACAATAAAACCATCAACTAGCTACCCAACTTCTAATACTACTGTTAGCACTGCATCTATCTCTATATATACATCTACATCTGCTTATACACTCCGCCAGCAGAGGGTATCCTCTACCACAACTAGTCGTTTCCTTACCTGTTCCACTCGCAGAGGGCCGACCGGGGAGGCCGAGCGGTTCTAGCTGCTACAGTCTGGAACCGCGCGGGATCGCTACGGTTGCACGTTCGAATCCTGCCGCGGGCATGGATGTGTGTGATATCCTTACGTTAGTTAGGTTTAAATAGTTCTAAGTTCTAGGGGACTGATGACCTCAGATGTTAAGTCCCATAGTGCTCAGAGCCATTTGAACCAATTGAACCACTCGCAGAAATAGCGAGGGAAAGATGACTGTGTATACATGTCCGTATGAGCTCTAATTTCTTGTATCTTATCTTTGTGGTCCCTGCTGGAAATGTATGTTGGCAGCAGTGGGATCGTTCTGCAGTCAGGTTCAAATGCCGGTTCTGTAAACTTTCTGAGTAGTGTTATTTGAAATGAACGTCTTCTTCCATCCAGGGATTCCCACTTGAGATCCCGAAGCATATCCGTAACACTTGCATGCTGATCAAACCTACCGGTAACGAATCTAGCATTCCGCCTCTGAATTTCTTCGATGTCTTCTTTCAAACCGACAAGGTACGTATCCCAAACGAAGGAGCAGTACTCAAGAATTGGTCGCAGTAGCATCCTACGAGTATATGCGGTCTGCTTTACAGATGAACTGCACTTTCCTAAAATTCTCCCAATAAACCGAAGTCGACCATTCACCTTCCCTCACACGCTCGTTCCATTTCATATCGCTTCGCAACATCAAGCCCAGATATTTAAACGACGTGAATGTGTCAAGTAGGACACTGCTAATGCTCTATCCTAACACTGCGGGTATGGTTTTCCTACTCTACCGCATTAACTTAAATTTTTCTAATTTAAGAGTCAGCTGCCATTCATCACACCAGCTACAAATTTTGTCTAACAAGGAGATGCAACGACGTTGGGATAACGGATTTGTTCAAACTTCGACACTTTTAGTAGGCCATTACTGTGTCAATTTCGAGAAAATCGCAAGAGAAGTTTTGCGCTTCCATTATGTTACATGTTTCTGTGCGAAGCGGCCGACCTTAAGAAATCATTGTCGCGAAGTGCTTAGCGTATGCGCATTGCAAGAAGATCGTCGACGAGGTGACGATTCGAATTCTGCAAACAATTATTTATTAACGTATATTTTTAATCACTGGTCACATTATGTAATTTATTTTTGTAGTACAAGTGTAAATTCTGTGATACTAAAAATATTTTCACTTACGCCACTCGTTCTTGCTACATTAGCAACGTCTCATCGCTACGCAGGTTAACTGCCAAATGGTTTCTGCAGCTCGAAGCGTCGCGGTGCGAAATAGTTCTGGGTACCTTCCCAAACTGCATTTACAAGTAACTTAGTAATTCACGACAGGCATACATTTTCAGGAAACCTCAATGCGTTTATTCGTTTACTTGTCGATAATTATAAATATGTGCTAATAACGTCATTCTCTGGACCATATAACCATGGGGATGGATACCCAGTGCAACCGAATTATGGTCCAGCAGACTTGAGCAGAGGGCAGAATCACAGTGGATATTCTAATGTATTAACAGCGATCAACGTTTTTCTTTATCACGATGTAGCTGTGTAGTTTTTATTTCAAAAATCGTGGACAGTCACAGTCTCTGTGTTGCTACGCTCTGATTGTCGCGCGCGCCGTAACAACGAAGTATGAAAATGGCTGAATTAAAAATAGTATGTAGTCAAATAAAATGAAATTAACTAAAACTTAATGCAAATACATGTGTTTTTTTAAATTTTATTACTCTTCAAGTGTCATATAAATTAAATAACATGACCAGTCATGAAACAAATAGATTAATAATATGACTAGTGTTAAAAAAAATAGATTAATAATTACGTCTGAGCCGTAGTCGAACTGTCGCCTTGTCCGTGTTCGTCTTCCGGAACTCGAACGCTAATCACGTGACCACCATGAACACCAGACATGTCCCGATTGTCTACCGGCATTTAAGTCCAACATAACACAGGAATGTTCTGTCCCAGTGAATGTTAAAGTAACACGAAGCCACTTCCTGCCCAAAATGTAATACTTTAAAGTTACAGTCGTGCCAAGAAGACCTTCAACACACGCCTTACCTCTACGGTAGCATAGAACTGAATGACTAGGAGCGGCCTTTGCGCACCTTATATACCCATTTTAACCAGCTAAAATACAGTAAATGTAAAAGACGAAGCGGACACACCAGGAACCGCGGTGTTGGCCGTCGAATGGCGCTAGCTGCGCAGCATTTGTGCACCGCCGCCTTCAGTGTCAGCCAGTTTGCCGTGGCATACGGAGCTCCATCGCAGTCTTTAACACTGGTAGCATGCCGCGACAGCGTGGACGTGAACCGTATGTGCAGTTGACGGACTTTGAGCGAGGGCGTATAGTGGGCATGCGGGAGGCCGGGTGGACGTACCGCCGAATTGCTCAACACGTGGGGCGTGAGGTCTCCACAGTACATCGATGTTGTCGCCAGTGGTCGGCGGAAGGTGCACGTGCCCGTTGACCTGGGACCGGACCGCAGCGACGCACGGATACACGCCAAGACCGTAGGATCCTACGCAGTGCCGTAGGGGACCGCACCGCCACTTCCCAGCAAATTAGGGACACTGTTGCTTCTGGGGTATCGGCGAGGACCATTCGCAACCGTCTCCATGAAGCTGGGCTACGGTCCCGCACACCGTTAGGCCGTCTTCCGCTCACGCCCCAACATCGTGCAGCCCGCCTCCAGTGGTGTCGCGACAGGCGTGAATGGAGGGACGAATGGAGACGTGTCGTCTTCAGCGATGAGAGTCGCTTCTGCCTTGGTGCCAATGATGGCCGTATGCGTGTTTGGCGCCGTGCAGGTGAGCGCCATAATCAGGACTGCATACGACCGAGGCACACAGGGCCAACACCCGGCATCATGGTGTGGGGAGCGATCTCCTACACTAGCCGTACACCTCTGGTGATCGTCGAGGGGACACTTAATAGTGCACGGTACATCCAAACCGTCATCGAACCCATCGTTCTACCTTTCCTAGACCGGCAAGGGAACTTGCTGTTCCAACAGGACAATGCACGTCCGCATGTATCCCGTGCCACCCAACGTGCTCTAGAAGGTGTAAGTCAACTACCCTGGCCAGCAAGATCTCCGGATCTGTCCCCCATTGAGCATGTTTGGGACTGGATGAAGCGTCGTCTCATGTGGCCTGCACGTCCAGCACGAACGCTGGTCCAACTGAGGCCCCAGGTGGAAATGGCATGGCAAGCCGTTCCACAGGGCTACATCCAGCATCTCCTCGATCGTCTCCATGGGAGAATAGCAGCCTGCATTGCTGCGAAAGGTGGATATACACTGTACTAGTGCCGACATTGTGCATGTTCTGTTGCCTGTGTCTATGTTCCTGTGGTTCTGTCAGTGTGATCATGTGATGTATCTGACCCCAGGAATGTGTCAATAAAGTTTCCCCTTCCTGGGACAATGAATTCACGGTATTCTTATTTCAATTTCCAGGAGTGTACTTTAAAAACAAATAATTTAAAATTTGTGTAGACATGCTCAGCATTAACAAATAAGATACCATTATAAATAAACAATTAGTAGCAAAGGTAGCTTGCTTAATATAAGTATCTCTTTGCGTTCGTTCAATGGTCGTATAAGAATTTATGTGCGAAATACCATTTTCATACGAATTGTGTTTTTATTTGAGATTAAATGAATATGTAATTAATTAATCAAGGAACCACTCTACAAAATCTACATATAACATATGAGCAATACATAATTTTAATATCTCTTTATACCTATTAGCAGTTCAGTGTTCGTCAGTTCTGATGCATTTACATAAGCGACAATAATTAAAATAAGCTGTAATATTGTGTGTAAAATAGATACCGAAGTGTGACATCAATGACAATAGCTATACATCTCAGCTATTGTCCACTACCTATATTCGAAGCATTTATGAGATATTAATTTATAAATGTTTGTGTAATAATACTCATATACAGTGCTGGCACAGTTTCCATAGTTTTTACAATAAATTATCACTAAAACAGTAATACATGTTCCTTGATGTCATGATCACCATGATATACTTGGGCTGTAATACATTGATTCAATGATTCGCCATCTAATTTCGAAGTATTCTGAGATAACCGTTATCTACCATATTGCAGAATCACATGTCAGAAGCTAACCGTTCCACCTCGCTCCAGAGTCTGGAAAAATACATCTTTTACCTTTTGCGAACCCACTGCTCGCTCCACCTGTGGCTCCAGCCGCTTGGCTAACCGGACTCTCAGCCTTGCCAAAGTTATCTGCCCAGCTGACAGCTCGCCAGAGTCTCTTCTCTCAAAATAATCTTCATTGCTGCAGTGATGTAAGGATGCATTTCTGGAATTTCCACTCTGTGTCTAATATATAGTTTCATTTCTCTCCCACATTCGAGAGAAATCTACGTCTTGTATCAGTGACATTGTTGTGGATTCCATTAATACTGGTACATTAAATTACAAATTGATTGCTGCGATACTGTTGATGTAGTAGAACAGAAAATGTGTCCCCCTTCTTTTCTCTAAAGTGAATACCACCTTTTGAGTTGATCAATTGTATCTACACCACATTTAGTCGAGTTGTAGTGAATACAATTTCTTACATGTATGGCTATCGGCTTTGCCGTGATGTTTATCAGACAGCAAAATACCAAATTTGTTCCTTGTGGGGGCAAAAGAAGTTAACTTTGCGTCCATCGGAAAGCAAAAGTAGATGGGATTACAGTTCTATTTTTTTATATTTATTTTTTTTGCTTTTTTTTCCTTCTAGCTGAAGCTCATGTAGAATTTCAACTTTGTTCTTACAGAGCGTTCCGCAGAGCGTAAGGCCATTCAGTAGAAGCTCATTTTCCAATGTAAAACTTCTGTAAGAGTACTCAGTAATTATTCCACGTCCCTAACCAAAAAACTCTTTTGTTTTCGTGCACCTAGACAGTTTACTGTAAACCTTTACTTCCCCAAGTACATTCTAAGATTCTTAGCATAAAACGCTGCAACATCCCATACTTGAATTCCACATTTCCTTGGTCGTGGTCTCATGTATCGTCCAAATTGCCATTTACCCTTAAATGGGATTAGTTGCGCATAAACTATTAGATGACTACCGGTGTTGCAATTATTCTGACTGTGAGAAATAAAAATACGCCACAGCTCCCTTAAAGATGTCAGATTATCAGACTTATTTCTGTCATCATCAGTATTTGTATCATCGAAACGTAGAAGACGACGACCAGCTTTTCGAGGCGTCGGTTAAGCTGTGTGGCGTACCCTTAAGATGCTACAAGTCCGAGCCCCAGAAGACGAAGCAAATTTAAGAGTAATAATGCCGAAAAATGGATAACGTCTTATTGAGAGAAAACTAATAGGAGTCGCCCAATTAAACATGGAAGTACGAGTATCACACCGGAAATGAATATATTGATGAAAGAGCTCATCTACCTACGGAGGAAACTAACAGATTTACAATAACAATATATTATTGCCATATTAAGGGAAGAAAACTAGAAGACAAGTATGTACAGCAATAGATTCGCCAAATTGCGTGATGGTAACAGCTAACTGGCCGTCGAACGTTAAAACTGTGCAGTTAAATCTAGATTTCACTTAAGCCTAGACGTAAGTTAACTACTCTCGTTGTTTGGTGACTGCATCGATGTCTCACGCTTACCATTTCTAAACAGTGTGTTGTGGAAAATGGCGGCTGTAGCAGAAGGAAATTCAGAGTCCAACTCGACCCCCATACTTTCCTCTAAGCTGCGGACACCTTTGTCTACAAGTCTACGTCATGCCTGTCCTCTAGGTGTGGTCATCGATCTCCTGGTAAAAAGTGTCAAATGACTTACCTCTCAGAAACTCGGCTGGATCCGCCAGCATAGGAATCTCGCCAGCTGATTGTAGCAACCATATTAGTTCTGATCAATAATAATTTCATGTTCAAACTTATTTTTGTGGAAGTGCAAAGCCTGAATTTGTTTTTAGAATAAAAGCATGGTCCTAAGGGCTGTATTCTTTTTATTATCTGCGCGATAGGAAAGTTTCAATCTTGGTTCATTTTGAAGCAAGTATCTTAAGCTTCCAGTTTCATTTAACACGTACCACTGACAAGTTACAATATAAAATGAAGCTGAAAGCTTAAGATACATGCTTGACAATGATCCAAGGTTTAAACTGGCCGGTCGTACAGATAATAAAACAAATACAGCTTACGTGGACCGCGTTTACATACTCAAAATAATTTCACAAATAAGTAGGACAAGTTGCTGCTCTCGTTGATTTGTCCATGGTTAACCAATAGTGGTCGCTGTGGGAAGGAAGGGAAAAAATCTATTCCACAAAATGACACGTTTCTAACCCTGGACGACCAAAATGCTTGCCCTCAGATACGTGTTGCAAAGTGCTCCTTCTGCCAATATAACTACTGTGAGCCAATCAGTGGCCCTTTTACACATGTTTAAATAAACATTCTTTGGGGGACGGTTGCAGGTAATGTCTGATCCCACGCTCCCCAGTTCTGAGTGCTACACCTGTCTTTCAGATTTTATCTTTCCAGAAATGATTTCTTGTAGCGACTCCCACAAAGCAGTTTTATGGAACGCAGGCTACTCTCAGTGCACCTGTTGTGTGGAGACAGGACGCAGTGAGTTCTCTGTCCGATATCTGTTCGGGGAGCTGCTTTCAGTGCTGAATACGGTTGTAATAACAGGAAAGGAGACAAAAAGTAATGAGTCGTGTAATCATTTGCAGTACTGAACACTGTCTGCAGTTATCATGCAGCATTAAAGGCTCAACTATATTGACTACTGGGATGTGCATGTTGTAATGTAAAGTAGGTTGTGTGACAGTTTGTGGATGAGTTGCCATGTGATAACTCTGAAAAATTTGTTTGTTGGAAAAGGGAACTTTGCTGCACGCTGATAGTCTACCTGAAACCTTCAGAGCACCTATTATGTAAGTTTATTAAACACTTATAATTTTTAAATAAAACTGTCGGGAGCAGCCACTAGTCTCATACAATTTCCTTTTATCACTGCTTTCGCTTGTCAGATGAGAGCATCTTCATAAACTTTTAGTAGTTACTGGTTACTCTCTAAATATATCTGGCTATATACAGCACCAAAGTCAGACTTTTTCATGTCTGACATTGGCGCTATACACAGACGGATACGTTCAGCACGTGGCCAGTCACGGTTAAAGGTTTCGGAGGATACTGACATCAGATAGCTGAAAGTGGTTGTAAAAGAAAATTATATGCATCTTGTGGATGCTCTCCACAACTTTATTTGTTGCGGCAGCTGCTCTGCCCCTCCCCCTTGCAGGCGGTGCTGGTTCCCGCTTACAAATTTTCAGTGTATCTACATTTATCTGAATACAGATTTTTATTTGTGTTGGTATACGGAATCATCCTTTGGATTACAATATGGAATCATGATATCAACAATTTTTTCTTCGCAGAAACCTTGAGACTTTCAAATAGTATGGAAATCCTTGGCACGTTTCACCATTTTTCTCCGAATAAAGAGGGATCGTTGTCTTCCTGACTTACTGAGGGTTAGTATCACTAATGCTTTCATTTTCAGTAGCAGCGAAAGCAGTTTCATTTTCATGATATATCAGTTCATTATTTTTCCCTTGTGTTATTTCTACGCCGGCTTCACTCTTCGGCCCTTCTGAGTCATTGTCATGATCTAGTATTTCACTTAATGATTCTTCAATATCTATTTGAGTTAAATTCTTTGATGAACTTAGTCCTTTGACATTACCATATCGCATTTTTGACGCATTGTTTCTTAAGGAACCAAAAGACAGGACCTCACCATTTGCTACTTGGAAATCTACTGACTATACGCTAAAATAAACTTTCGTCATAGCAATGGACAATTTAATTGGAAGGCATCACTGCATAAGAAGAAGAAGGATGAAAGAAGGCTGCTTAGGTTTTCTTACTGGTAACGCCACGTAGCGCTCTGTATGAAAATCAATGGCTGTGCTGTATGCAGTCTGCGGATAGTTTGCATTGTTGTCTGTCATTGTAGTGTTGGGCAGTTGGCTGTTAACAGCGCACAGCGTTGCGCAATTGGAGGTGAGCCGCCAGTAGTGGTGGATGTGGGGAGAGAGATGGCGGAATTTTGAGAGCGGATGATCTGGACGTGTGTCCGTCAGAGACAGTAAATTTGTTAGATTGGATGTCATGAATTGATATATATTATGACTTTTGAACACTATTAAGGTAAATACATTGTTTGTTCTCTATTAAAATCTTTCATTCGCTAACTATGCCTATCAGTAGTTAGTGCATTCAGTAGTTTGAATCTTTTATTTAGCTGGCAGTAGTGGCGCTCGCTGTATTGCAGTAGTTCGAGTAACGAAGAATTTTGTGAGGTAATTGATTCATGAAAGGTATAGGTTATTGTTAGTCAGGGCCATTCTTTTGTAGGGATTTTTGAAAGTCAGATTGCGTTGCGCTAAAAGTATTGTGTGTCATTTTAGTGTTGATCAGCATAAGTAAAGAGAGTAATGTCTGAGTACGCCCAGTTTTGCTCAGCTGTTTGAAAATTAAATAATGTAAGAGGTTTATCAGCACAGTAATACATTAATTTTTAAAAGGGGACGTTTCAAGGAAACAGGTAAGCTGTAAAACAGAAAATTTACCAAAACCTGTAATAGGTGTTACGTAGATAACCAACAGGCTTGTCAGCACACCCCAATCCCAGATTTCTGGTATCTAAAATGGTGTTGTCTCTGTAGATACATGTGATGAGGCTAAAGATGAATATTGACACCGTTTCGTCAGCATGAAAACATTTTAACAGTGTCATTAAGGGAAAATAAACACATTGAGTTGTATTTGCGTCACACCTGGTTATCAATAGGTCAAGTTGATCCAGACAGATACTACTAGGAACCTCCAGACTGAGACTGATTCCAGTGACTTGTCGCCAGTCATGAACCTCACACAGAACTATATTCACTTACATTTATTCCGTTGCCAACTTTTTTATATGGTGTTGATCATCTGTTTTTCGATAAGTTTGTTGTGGTGGAATATCCATGTACAGAACAGCGCCGTATACGAACAGGCTCGGAGCTGCAGGAGTGCTTTATTTCATTTATTGTCTGTTGACATGCCGGCCGGTGTGGCCGGGCGGTTCTAGGCGCTATAGTCTGGAACCCCTCCCCCACCGCCACGGTTGCAGATTCGAATCCTGGCTCGGGCATGGATGTGTGAGATGTCCTTAGGTTAGTTAGGTTTAAGTAGTTATCAGTTCTATGGGACTGATAACCTCATCAGTTAAGTCCCATAGTGCTCAGAGCAATTTGAACCAATTTTCTATTGACACACAATCTACATGGGTTTAGGAAACACCGTTCCTGTGAAACACAACTAGTTCTTTATGATCATGAAGTGCTGAGTGCTATTGACAAGGCATTTCCGATCGATTCCGTATTCCTGGATTTCCGGAAGGCTTTTGACAGTACACCATACAAGCGGCTAATAGTAAAATTGCGTGCTTATGGAATATCGTCTCAGTTATGTGACTGGATTTTCGACTTTCTGTCAGAGAGGTCACAGTTCGTAGTAATGACGGAAAGTCATCGAGTAAAACAGAAGTGATTTCAGGCGTTCCCCAAGGTAGTGTTGTGGGCCCTCTGCTGTTCCTTATCTATATAAACGATTTGGGAGACAATCCGAGCAGCCGTCATCGGTTGTTTGCAGATGACGCTGTCGTTTATCCCACTAATAAAGTCATCAAAAGATTAAAACAAACTGCAAAACAATTTAGAAAAAAATATCTTAATGGTGCGAAAAGTGGCAGGGGACCCTAAATAACGAAAAGTGTGAGGTCATCCACATGAGTGCTAAAAGGAACTCGTTCAACTTCGATTACACGATAAATCAGTTTAATCTAAAAGCTGTAAATACCACTAAATACCTAGGCATTACTATTACGATCAACTTAAACTGGAAAGAACACACAGAAAATGTTGTGGGAAAGGCTAACGAAAGGCTGCGTTTTATTGGCAGGAAACTTAGAAAATGTAACATATCTACTGAGGAGACTGCCTACACTACGCTTGTTCGTCCTCTTTTAGAATACTGGTGCGCGGTGTGGAATCCTTACCAGAAAGGACTGACAGAGTACATCGAAAAAGTTCAAAGAAAGGCAGCACATTTTGTTTTATCGCAAAATATGGGAGACAGTGTCACAGAAATGATACAGGATTTGGGCTGGAAATCATTAAAAGAAAGGCGCTTTTCGTTGCAGCGGAATCTTCTCACGAAATTCCAATCACTATCTCTCTCCTCCGAATGCGAAAATATATTGTTGACACCGACCTACATAGGGAGGAAAGATCACCACGATAAAATAAGGGAAATCAGAGCTCGTACGGAAAGATATAGGTGTTCATTCTTTCCGCGCGCTATACGAAATTGGAATAATAGAGGGTTGTGAAGGTGGTTCGATGAACCCTCTGCCAGACACTTAAATGTGATTTGCAGAGTATCCATGTAGATGTTGATGTAGATGTAAATTATGTATTGCCAAGATCAAGAAATATTTCACACAGTCTGCAGATGCACTGAATGTCACCTTTGTTTCTGTTGACGCTAGGTGCGTTAATGTCAACCAGTTCGAATTTGTGTTATCTGACTTCCGGTTTTTGACTGTATCTTCTTCACTACTATTTTTATTTACGATAAAGTTGTCGAACATTCAGACATAGGAGTGCAGTGATTTGTTCAGTGTATCTCTGAACGCTAAAGTAAAACATGGGAGAACAACGTAATTACATTAGTTCTGGAATCCGCGAGATGGATCCGCATATTTCAAATTAAACGGAAATTTCTGTGTCTTAAAAGCAGTAAACCCTCCATCCCGACCGGCGGAGGCGGCCATAAATTTCTTGTTAGCGCCCTGTTAACGTGCGTGTCAACGTGAGCCACAGGTATTTATAACAGTTAATTTGGGAACACCGGAGGCTCACGGCTGCTTGGGAGGCAGCCAGTGGGAAAATTGGATAATCTATAAATGCCAAAGGCATTAACTGGAGTCTCGCAGGCAGCTACAACGCCGTTGGCTCGGAGTGGTTTCCTTCGCGGCAGTCGGTGCTTGTCCACTTGAGAAAGTGTCGGCCGCGCTATATTTCTGGCGGCTAAATGGAAATGTCCACTCTGCGCTGCTCCCGCACCTACCGCAGCGCGACTTGTCAACAGCGGCTCTATTTCTGCTGTAGCCGCCTGCACCGGGTGCCCGTATTTTAAACCGCGGGTGTAAGCCGTAGCAACTGATAGCTGCAATTGCGTACGCCAAGAGTTTCCATCACTTCCGCGATTGAGGTGTCGCTGTAATGCTCTCTACTGAGATGAATCCTGAGCGATATGAATAACTGGAACGAAATATGCACCGAACTGTACCAAGCGGTCCTTGTAGCCACCTGAAAAGCAAATCATAGCAATTAGTTTATCATATTCGGTGTTCCGCAACGCAGTCGGTAGAAACGGAACCATTATGGATCACTTGGTGGTCGTCTATCTGTCTGTCTGTAAAAACCGTTTTTCTCCGCAACCGGTAGACATATCAAGTTGAAATTTGTCACTTAACGAGATCTACGGTAACTTGGCAGTACAAAAAACGGAAGCTTTTAAATCACACAATCAAAAGATACGGTCATTTGTGTCATATATACTGATACAAACTCGCTCATCAAAAGCTGTAGACCATTTCTCGTTAACTTAAAATCATGAAATTTGACATAAAGTAAGGTTTCACAGTACAACCAAAGGAAAAAAATCTGAAAAATATTAATTCGTAATTTTATCACACAAATATAAAATTTTTATGAAGATGGTATCTGTTCTTTCGGACATGTCCGAAAGAACAGATACCATCTTCATATAGTTAAGGCTAACCGGCCATTGATGGGTCTAAGGCCTGACAGTTTGGTCCGTCTGAAACCCTAAGTGTAACCACGGAAACAACCAAAGAAAATGGCACAATAGACAGCAATCTGTCAACAGATGCCCCAAAAGTCTCCACTCGGAATGTCCTCCCTTCTCCAAAAAACCATCCAGAGCGGTATCAAAGGTTCGTCAGATAGCATCTCCGATAAACATTGCTGTATAATGGCAAAGAAAGAGATAATGGTGCAGAAAGAGAGTTTCTGAACCTGTGTCTGAAAAAAGGAGTATCGGCACCAGCAAGAAAGCCAATGTAAGTATATTCAAGAAGATGGCTACAGAATTAAAAGAAAAGAATTAGACGCCAATTCTAATTACAGTTTCGACTATGTTGTTCCCCTAAATGATTCTGAGAGGTGATGAGATGGGAAAGTGGAATCCACCAAGTGTTGCTGATGAAGATGAGAGGATACAGAGCCAAAAGCGTACCACCTGGTATCGTGGTGTGAAAAATCGCATGCAGTATCTCTGTGGACGCTGGAGATGATTTATAGCATAAAAGGAACATTTCAGGAAGGTTAATTTCCGTTAAGGTGAAATAATTATTGTACCATCAGAACTAATCAGTATTGAGTAAAAATTAGCATTTTTAGCTAAACATCCATATAATTTAATTTTATATCTGCCCACTGTTAACTTTATTCAATTGTTCCCAACTATTATCGAATCGTGAGAGAGTCGGAAAACAAAATAACGTTGAAATTTGATAATCTTTTACAAGTTTGACAATCTTGTACAGGCACTTTTTATACATGGGATAGGTATACCCAAATAATTGTTATCCATACAAGTTAAACCCATACAAGTATTTCTGCATGCCTAAAAGGAAAAATCAGTTAACAGTTTGAAAGGTCTCTGTTGGATTCCTTTCACGTTAATTTCTTAAATCTGTTGTCATTTACGGCATAAATTCCTCTTCTAAATTTACTGTGGTGTTTCTGACTATCTGGGAGGAGACTGAGCAGTGAAACGTGTTACTTTTACACATAAACAAGAACGATCTGTCACACTACTACACTTTAAAACACAGTTTATATGTAATTCATGTCACACAGTCTCATACGGAACCTACATCTGCTTTCTTTTATATACTGTATATGATAAGATACTGTCATCTCCCTTCCCTTCTGTGCGAAAGAATGAATGAGCAAATGTATTTCTAGTTGCATGCTTGATGGTAGCAGACAAGCCTGTCTGCTAGAGAACAGTAGGACCAACGTCGGAACAGGTAGCTACGCTTTCTAGAAGCAAAGAGGTTTCTATTCTTAGTATGGTCCTGTCCGTCCCTTGTCATGTTTGTACAGGGAGCTGCCTCTCTGGTCACTTCCGTTTGTATTTGTGAAGCACGCTCGGTAGGAGCCCCGCAGGTCTGTCTGTCCGCGGCGAGCGTCTGATGTGGTAAGATCTCCGGCTAAGTGCGTGTCTGCTAAGTCCGCAGGACAATGGATTTCTTAAGTTCAGCCTAACTGAAAATTTAATCACCTTTATTTCAGGTTTAACTCTAAAATATCTAATGTTGTCTTCAATTGCAGCGCAGTATATTTCGAGTGTGAACTTCAGAATATCTTCCAGTGGTTGCTTTGTCACTATTTTGTGAGTAAAGTGGGACCACGTGTTGATCAGTAACTCTAACTAAGACCATCAGTCTTAAATGCGAATGTGCGTGAGATTATAACGTCTCGTCTTAACAATATTTTTCAGTATAGCAACTTTTCTTTATGTTCAGCCCACGTGGGGTGTACTTTGTGAGACCAGTACCACGTGCTTATACAATTGTTTGACCAATCAGGTTAATAGTAAGACGATAGTAACCAGTTCGAGGTTTTTCTTTTGTAAATTGCTTTTCGATTTAATTTATTTTAACTATCAAAATTATTGTGGAGTTACACTCTTTGTGTAAACCAAAATGACCACGTGAAGCACGTGGTGTAATCATCAAAGTAGCCCTCAGCTATTCTTTCCGGGAAGATTTCACAGAGAGTTAGTATGAATTTAGTATACCAGTGTGTGGTAATTACATGATGGACAGGATTGCGCTACGAACGTAACTTCTTTGGGTGAAAATTGAATCGGTTGGTTGTGGTTAATTTCCTCTTGCATATGTTTCAACGTTCTTCGTGTGTTATTTTATGAATGTAGTGTTGTATGCAGTCTCCCAATCTTGGCTCCATATTTGAAGTGTACCGTAAGATTACAAACTCACATTTTCACAATCCTAAATAAGGCACCAGTTTAGTTACGAATCAAGTTTAATATGCTGAAATTTCAATGATCAATGTTAAAATAAATTTCCAAATAGCAACTGATTTATTTCTTTTTATTTAAATTCTCGTATATATATATCACCGGTTGTCGTATGACTATTAAAAGATTATAATTAATGTTAGTCTGGTTCGGAATTTGGTAAGCTAGACTGGACACCTGGTGAAACAGTTGCTCAGTAATGCAAGGTTAACTTCCCCAGACAGCTCACAGCTTTTAACCCGCTTTTATTGAATATCAGCACCGCTTGCAGAATAAAATGAAGTAACAACGTTACAAGTTTTATGTAAATTAATGATTTCATGTAAATTGAAATCATTCTTATATCCCCACTGTTGTGCTAAGGAAGTGGATTCGACGTGCCTGACTTCTTTCGCAGTTCCGAATAACAGCAGTACCACCATTAGAGCTACTGCTACAAATAATGATAAATGTAATAGTAGTAATAATAGTGACATTAGAAATTGCAAATGTAATTAAGGCTATGCGTACAAAACGCAGATGTAACGTGACGGCTTCTAAGAGAGATATTTCTGTAGACTGCGTGGGAGAACACCTATTTGGTCACATTAATCGATATAAGTGTGGTGTGCGGGGTCAACGAGATGCTCCACGAGCAATATTCGAAAAACACATCAGCAGTTAGTAAAGGCAAGTGAGTTATGAGAGTCCAAAGCGTATATTCATAGCACTGCAGGAGTAAGGATCTGCATTGTGGAGGGAGAGGGTGGACAGCTATCAAACGCCACAAGCTGGCGGGAACAGCCACCCCGCATCTGGTACGCAGAGCAATCCCCTACATACACCATCGAGACAAGAGAGCTCGTGGCGTAACTGGACTTCAGCCTTGCTCTGCACTTCAACGATCGAAGTGGACGGATCAGCGTCCAGTATTATCAAAGTCTGTACTCCCACTAACAACTCTATTTTGTACAAGAGCAGGGGAACATCCATAGCGTCACAAGGCTTTCACTTCGACAAGAACCAGCCAAGGGTCATAAGTTTGCTTTTACCCAGCTATGGCTTACTATTCGTTTGGTAATCTTTGCACTGTATAACTGGTTGTTAGCTTATTACCTAGGGTTGGAGCGGGAATTGTATTTTCATTAATTTATTATAGACTTAGACTAATTCAGTTTGGTTTATAGTGTATTGAATGCTTGCGTAACGGAAACTGGAACATTATGCCTACGGAAAACCCATTAATAATCATACGCGTGCTGTCTACTTCCTTTATTGTCGTTATAACCTCTCTGATATAGACTAAATAAGTTCTGGATATATTACTTCCAAGGATAGTCTGGTGACGAACCCTTAGAGTTGTAAGGTGTAAATGTGTTTACATTACAAAAATTTGCTTCTGACTCAAACTCTCGCGTTGCAGTAGTCGAAACAAAATGAATCATCTACGAGATTGTTAGTGAGATGGAGCAAGTTATGGCACGACTAATAAGCCACGTACGAAGTTGCGTACTAGCGTAACTGCCTCAGCCAGGAAAAGCTTTAGTCAGGATGTTCGTAGTTATAATAACATGGAGAAGAAAAAGGGCAGACGTTATTGATTTAGGGTATACGTCATCAACTATCTCTTGAAACTTGATGTGTGGCTACGTTTTCTGATATGTGGAAGATCTTTAAAAAGTCGGCTTCCTACCACCAAATAAGGTTTAAAGCAGTTTGCTTATGGATGTAATGAGACAGAGGTGAATTTGCTCTAATGGAAACGATTGTTTGTGCCCTATTATTCAGTTTAGATGTAAAAGGCGAGTAGGGATGTAAGTGGTTGTATTGACTGGTCAAACGCTAATCAAACTACATGACAATCTTTGTACTCTCCGTACGTAACCGAGATGACTCTGTGTAAGATGGTGAACTGCTAGCCGGGTTGTCAATTCTGACACTGATATACTTTAGCCAGTGAGGTGGTGGGAGTAACTTGGCACTTCACAAAAACACAACACTTCAATCAGAAAAAGACAAATTTATATTAAAGGGTACTACAACTGTTACTAGTCTTATGTACCTTTAACACGCAAGGTCTGAGAAACTGAAATTACTGCCCGAAAAGCAGCAAAACATATTTAGAATTTGAACAATTTAACTGGAGATTCCAAAGTATAACACTGCGTGAAGTTTCACCCCACCCTGGTGGTTCTATTCCTACATAAATTAAATGAAACACAGTATGGTCTCACAACAGATAGAAAAACGTTAAAATTTACAAATTTTCAATAACAACAAATCCAACTTCTATAAATATTTAGCTATCAGATCAGAAGTAGTTAATGAGCCTCTATTAAATAACTGTGAAAGGAATGGACAATAGTAAATACTGTATAACTGAAACTGACCCCCATGATTTCATCAACAAGCAGTATAATTAAACGTGAATACCAAAATAAATTAGACAAAAAAGAGCAAATAATACTGATAAATTACAAACAGGACTCAAACCCCCCGATACGCGGGAATAAAACTGTAGCATAAACAGACACATTTAGAACAGACATAGCTAGACTCTGAAGTGTGGTCACTCAGGCTATTTCCATAAAAGTATATATAAATAAAATTTATACGGGAACATCCACATGGTTTCAACTAAACAGCAGACAGTGAACACAGTAATCGTGAGTACACAAAAAATAACGTGACGAACTCAAATAATATTCATAAATTATCAACATGGATCAAAGCTGATATTTAACATTTCTACGAATCTTGTAAAATCATTGGGAGAAGAGGCAACCAAACACTTATTAAAGTTAATGTGCAGAATCCATGAGAATGAAGAAATACCTTCGACTTTCGGAAGAATATCATCCATAGTATCCCGAAGATACAAAAGCATATACTATAAATGCGGGAACTGTCGTACAATTACTTTGACAGATCATGCATCCACATTGATGACCAGAATTACATAAAGGAGGTGCGAGAATAAAATTGAGGGTCTGCCACTAAGTTTGGCATTAGCAGAGGTAAAGACAACAGAGAGACAGGTTTGACTTTACGGATTAAAGGCAACGAAAGACGAAAAATCAAGATTTGTGGAATGAGAAAAGCGTTCGAAAAGTGTTTCAAGGTGTCTCAAATCCTCATGAAAACTGGTGTGCTCTCTGATGAAAGACCGGTATTATGCAAAATATGCAAGAACCAATACGAGACGATAAAAATGGAAGGCCAAGTGTCAGGTGCTTGAATTAAAAATGCTGTAATGCAGCGTTTTACCCTCTAATGTGCAACACGTACATCGAAGAAGTAATGAAGAAAATTAAAGAA
This sequence comes from Schistocerca gregaria, assembly GCF_023897955.1. NCBI lineage: Eukaryota > Metazoa > Arthropoda > Insecta > Orthoptera > Acrididae > Schistocerca > Schistocerca gregaria. Next base: position 650,199,764 of record NC_064923.1, on the reverse strand, counting down.
AGGTTCACAAATTCAGGCTGAAACGATATAAACGATAAGATTTGCTGATGATATTGCTACCTTCTCTGAGTGTAATGAAGACTTACAGTAGTTATTGAATGGTGGTGGTGGTGGTTAGTGTTTAACGTCCCGTCGACAACGAGGTCATTAGAGACGGAGCGCAAGCTCGGGTTAGGGAAGGATTGGGAAGGAAATCGGCCGTGCCTTTTCAAAGGAACCATCCCGGCATTTGCCTGAAACGATTTAGGGAAATCACGAAAAACCTAAATCAGGATGGCTGGAGACGGGATTGAACCGTCGTCCTCCCGAATGCGAGTCCAGTGTGCTAACCACTGCGCCACCTCGCTCGGTATTGAATGGAATTAAGGGTTTACTGAGGACCGAATCTGGACTGAGAGAAAACCAGAGAAAAACAAATATGTTAAGGGAAAGCAGAAATGAGACCAGTGGGAAACTTGGCGTCGAAACCGGATCCTTGCAGTAAACGATGAGAAGGAATTTTGCAACCTTTGGAGCAAAATCGATTTGATAGATGAAAAAAAGAAAGTAAGATTCGTGAAACGCATCACCACTGGAAAAGACAGCATTTTTGCCAAAAGAAGTGTGCTAGTATCAAACATAGATCTGATAATTTACACCTGGAGCACAGGATTGTGTGAACTGTGGGTAAATCAGAAAAGAAGAAAGCATTTGTGATTTAGTCTTATAGAGAGGTGCTGAAAATTAAGTCGACTGACAAAACACGAAATCAGATTCGTCACAGAATATTGCCAAGTAAAGTATATGGTCGGCGCGCGGGATTAGCCGAGCGGTCTCAGGCGCTGCAATCATGGACTGTGCGGCTGGTCCCGGCGGAGGTTCGAGTCCTCCCTCGGGCATGAGTGTGTGTGTTTGTCCTTAGGATAATTTAGATTGAGTAGTGTTTGATTTCACACACATTAATATATGAAAGATGACCCGTGTGAGTGCACGGGATCGAAAATGTGTGTGTGTGTGTGTGTGTGCGTGTGTGTGTGTGACTGTATCTCTGCTAGACTCGCGAATACGTGTTTACCTTCGCTGCTCAGAGGAGAAAGCCGGCATATGCCGACTTAAACGGTGCGGCCGTACTAGGCGAGACAGTCGTGCGCTGGAGGAAGTGTGCGCGCCATCTCCGCTCACGGGTAAGATGTGCTAATTGGTCGTATCGCTCCCTGTAGTGGCCGAGATGGAGTATCCTTCTTGCGGCCTTCGTTCCTCGAGCGTTTCCTGCAGTCCTGGCCGGGCTGTTGTCTTCGGGAAGCGTCTTAAGAAGTGGGCCCGACGGCGTTAATACTGACACACAACACCGACGGCTATGAATGTAATATTCCATAACGGTCACAGAGCACAATTATTTTTATGAGAGTCTTAAGGCCGGCCGCGGTGGTCTCGCGGTTAAGGCTCTCAGTCTGGAACCGCGTGACTGCTACGGTTGCAGGTTCGAATCCTGCCTCGGGCATGGGTGTGTGTGATGTCCGTAGGTTAGTTAGGTTTAAGTAGTTCTAAGTTCTAGAGGACTGATGACCACAGATGTTAATTCCCATAGTGCTCAGAGCCATTTGAACCATTTTTTGAGAGTCTTAAGTTAAACGCTATTCCTTCGAATGTTACTGGTGCTGAACTTCCAACTATTGCTGTGAGCCATGGTGAACATTTCGTATTTTTATTTATCAGTGTAATTTACTCTGAGTGATAAAACGTACTGACATTCCTTTGAGTCGCATGATAACGCTTGGAATTTTTCTTTCCATTCTGTTATTACCTCAGCTGTGCCATTCTTTTTCATTAAAGCTACTGTTTGTTATTTTTAAGTGTTGCTGACTGCGGGAGTGCCAATGTAGAATATAGTTTACAAGACTTACCATTAACCACTTCCTTATATTGTGCTGTAATTTTAAGTCTTTTTAATTCTTGGTAACGGCCTTGCCGCAGTGGATACACCGGTTCCTGTGAGATCACCGCAATTAAGCGCTGTCGGGCGTGGTCGGCACTTGGATGGGTGACCATCCAGGCCGCCATGCGCTGTTGCCATTTTTCGGGGTGCACTCAGCTTCGTGAGTCCAATTGAGGAGCTACTCGACCGAACATTAGCGGCTTAGGTCAAGAACACCATCATAACGACAGGGAGAGCGCTGTGCTGACCCCACGTCCCTCCTATCCGCATCCTCCACTGAGGATGACACGGCGGTCGGATGGTCCCGGTAGGCCATTCGTGGCCTGAAGACGGAGTGCTTTTTTTTAAATTCTTAGCCAAGTGTGTTCGTGAATTTCCGGTGCTTTCAGTGGCCATATTTGTTTTTAAACTTATGTTTCAATATCCTAAATACTGTTTTTAATTCTGTTGCTAAATGTTACAGTAATCCATAATTTTTTACCCTGTCCTCCAGTCGACTGATTGTGGCGTCACCTATGGACCAGAAGTATACTTCATTTATATTTTGAAACAAGATGACTGATTTATAGAGCAAGTTACAGTTCGTAATGTTTAGTAATCTTACTGATATTTTGAAGTAATTCATTTTAATCAATTAAGCTAGCTGAAGGTTGTATTTGTTGCTAATTTCACGGATGTTTATTTTTCCTACTTCTGACTTTTTAAATGCTTTTTATGATGAGATATGTAAATATACAGGGTCTTACAAAAAGTTACGGCTAAACTTTCAGGAAACTGCTCTACAGTACTAGCATCAAGCACATCAGTACGTAGCATCAACAGGTTAGTGTTCATTACGAACGTGGTTTTGCAGTCAGTGCAATGTTTACAAATGCGGAGTTGGCAGATGCCCATTTGATGTATGGATTAGCACGGGGCAATAGCCGCGGCGCGGTACGTTTGTATCGAGACAGATTTCCAGAACGAAGGTGCCCCGACAAGAAGACGTTCGAAGCAATAGATCGGCGTCGTGGGGAGCACGGAACATTCCAGCCTATGACTCGCGACTGGGGAAGACCTAGAACGACGAGGACACCTGCAGTGGACGAGGCAATTTTTCGTGCAGTTGACTAATAACCCTAATGTCAGCGTCCGAGAAGTTGCTGCTGTACAAGGTAACGTTGACCACGTCACTGTATGGAGCGTGCTACGGGAGAACCAGTTGTTTCCGTACCACGTACAGCGTGTGCAGGCACTATCAGCAGCTGATTGGCCTCCAAGGGTACACTTCTGCGAATGGTTCATCCAACAATGTGTCAATCCTCATTCCAGTGCAAATGTTCTCTTTACGGATGAGGCTTCATTCCAACGTAATCAAATTGTAAATTTTCACAATCAACATTTGTGGGCTGACGAGAATCTACACGCAATTGTGCAATCACTTCATCAACAAAGATTATATGTGAACGTTTGGGCACGACACAACATGTGGTTCATGCACGATGGAGCTCCTGCACATTTCAGTCGAAGTGTTCGTACGCTTCTCAACAACAGATTCGGTGACCGATGGATTGGTAGAGGCGGACCAATTCCATGGCCTCCACGCTCTCCTGACCTCAACCCTCTTGACTTTCATTTATGGAGGCATTTGAAAGCTCTTGTCTACGCAACCCCAGTACCAAATGTACAGACTCTTCGTGCTCGTATTGGGGACAGCTGTGATACAATACGCCATTCTCCAGGGCTGCATCAGCGCATCAGGGATTCAATGCGACGGATGGTGGATGCATGTATCCTCGCTAACGGAGGACATTTTGAACATTTCCTGTAACAAAGTGTTTGAAGTCACGCTGGTACGTTCTGTTGCTGTGTGTTTCCATTCCTTGATTAATGTGATTTGAAGGGAAGTAATAAAATGAGCTCTAACATGGAAAGTAAGCGTTTCCGGACACACGTCCACATAACATATTTTCTTTCTTTGTGTGTGAGGAATTCTTCTTGAAAGTTTGGCCGTACCTTTTTGTAACACCCTGTGGAGCCTATAGAATATATGATGGGCCAGTTCAGAAATGGACTCTGTTCTAATGGCAACAGTCAATGTATCAAGGACCAGCTTGTCTCTGGAGACGATAGAACGACTTTGTGACACCCTTCAAGGACGAATCATTGCATGCATCCAGGCTAGATGGATTGGAACGTCGTACTGTTTCACAAAGAACCTGGCACTTCAATCCTTCATGCTGCCAAGTTATTGTAAATTTGACTCCATTTTGCAATCCCTGAAAAAACATCATATACCCCTCAAACAGCGACATTTCATTTCCTTTCCTCATCCTCTTCAGGATGCTTTACTGAGCTGTGCATGGCTCGTGTTCGTGCCACCTCTTATTTAACGCCTTGTTTTTACTGTACTGCCGCCTCGTTGTGTTAATTTCCAGTTACTGGTGTTACTGAGTTGCTGCCTTGCCTGGTTGCGAGCGGTAGCAGCAGCGCTTATCGATATAGGCCCTGCTGGACTGCTGTTACTTCCTGGTCGTCGTTTGTCGTCGAGGGGGTTGGAAGGCTCCAGCAGTGCAGTTCGGACTGGGCAATGAAGAGAGTTGGAACGCGCCAGCAGTGGAGTTCGGACCTGGGAGTCGGACAGCTTGGACGCGGCAGAAGTTCGGTCGTGTTGGAGCGGCACTGAGGTTCAGATAGCCATGATTCGCTCGACCGTTGCCGGCACACGTGGCTTCAGTGGGGCCGGTCTTGGTTGATCGTCGGTCGGTCGTCTTACCGGACGACGTGTATTTGCTCGCCGATCGCTTATGGGTCACCGTTGTTTGTCTCAACTCGTGGTTCGGCCTTGTGATTCCACAGTTACTGCTTTAGCATTGGTCGCGTTCTTCGTCCAAGTGTTTGTGAAATTGTGTGTAGCCTGTGATGTCGACTGCCCAGTTATTTTAGTGCTTTCTTCGTTCTGATGTGTAGCAGTTGGTCGGCTGGCGCAGTCGCGTCGTAGCAAAAGTGGGGCATGCAGCGTCAGGAAGAGGCAGATAGCCATCACTTGCCCGACTATTGCCGACACACGGTTTGAGTGGGGACGTCTTTGGTTGACCGTCGGCCGGTCGTCTTGTTGGGCGCGGTGTATCTGGCTGGCGGTTGTTTATGGGCTCGCTGTGTGCGCCGACTTGTGGTTCATCCTCGTTATTGCACAGTCACTGCCGTGAGCATCGTCTAGTTCCCGTGCAGATTTTCGAGGGGCTGCGTGTAATCATATGGTTTTCGCTGACAAGTTTATTTAAGTGTTGTCGGCGTATTTCCTCTGAGTTAGTCGGTCGTTTGATTAAGCGATCTGGGTTTTCGGGGCGTCCATTCCTTATGGGTTGTCTGGGATCCGTTTTTGTTTGGTTCCACAGTCCCTGCTGTCAGCATCGTTGGAATTTTGGTGCAAGTGTGGGGCGGAAGTCGCCTTGAGCATTGGTTTGTTGACAGTCTGTCGGGTGGGTTGCCGTCGGATTGATGATGGTTGGGCTGACTGCCTGTCTCACCTTTTTTTTTAATTTTTGACAGAGGTGTAGCCCCTCCACGCCCACACCGGCATGATGGCCATCAGAAAAGGTCTACTGCCATCTCTGCAATGGTTAGTATTCACTAAACTGAGGTGTCGCAGGATGTGGGTACTGCGATGTTTGCGTATGTCTGGTTAAGATTAACCATTAATACGCGCTCATGTGGAGATAGATTGGTTGAAATCTGACGAAGGGTAGCGGTTTTAAGGGCAGAGGAAAAAATGTGACAAGCCAAGAGCCAAGGGAAAAAAACCTCTGCGATAGTTAGGTCGGGTGGTAAGAGCAGAAGCGGTTGTCTTGCTGCCTGCGATAGGTTGTGCAAGGATAGGCTTTGTTAGTAGTGGGTATCATGCTTGTCGATACCTTGGCGTTGTGCGTTGTGCTGCTCGGCGGCTGGCGCTGGGTGCTGGTACGGAATCCTCGTTCAGCGTCAGCAACCTGCAACAGTCCGATAGGTCATATACCGGAGACACAGTGTGAGGGAATGTTGGCAGCTTGTTTGTGCGCCTGTGGGCGAGCTCGTCGATGTCCCTGCTGTGGACTGTTGGTCGGCTCTAGTAGCAGCTGGTAGTTGCCAGTCAGTGTTGCTGATAAGCAAGGGCTTACCGACGTTTGTCGCTGTTTGCGTATGTTAGTTTACTATAGGTGGCTATGCCCTAGCTAGCAGTGTCTTTGGCCGCTTGTGTTTCCACCTGTGGTTGTGATGCCTGTCTCACCTCACCTAAGTGAATGTTAGTATTTCAAGTGCAGGCCGACCAGCGAATATCTGGGCGCCCTTGTGTGTACTGCCTTATTTTCTTAATTTGTTCTTGTTGTTGGTACTTGTATGGCTTCTAGTTGTTTCACTCTTAAGGCCTTTAGCCTAATTTGAAGTACTGTTTCAGGTAAACCCTGTGGCATTAATATTTTTTTTATTAATTTTTAACTCTTCGGCCTTCAGCCGATTTGAATTTAATTTGCTTCCTTCAACCTATTGAAATTTTAAGTCTTCGACCTTCAGCCGGTTTGAGTTTCAGTTTTTTTTTTCTTAAGACCTTCAGCCTAAATTAAAGAACTGTTTCACGTAAGGACTTTGGTATTAAAAAAGATAATGTATTGGAGTTTTAAGTGTTCGGTCTTCAGCCGATTTGAATTTACCTTGTTTACTTCAGCCTAACTCAAGAACTGTTTTTAAGATAAGGCTTGGCTTTAAAATTTCTGATTATGCTTGCGTTTTAAGTTATTATCCTTCAGTCGTTTTTAAATTAAAGTGGCTTTAGCCAGTAATTAATACCAAAGATTAAAGCTGTGTGTTTAAAAAAATTCTTTGGGCTCTTGTAATGTTTGATCAAATAATAAAGTTATATGTTCGAGTGTAGCTGACAGCCCCTCGTTTTCTCCCCTTTCCACAATTTATTCTATCTGTCCTGTCCTGCGGGTTAAGCAGGGCATTTCATTTACTTTTGTATATGAGAGTCCGAAACGATTGCATGAATTACAAAGAACATTTTCACTACATATGCGCCTGGCTTCTCCTAACTACTGACCTGTCATTCACGGCGTTTAGTTCACGTGGAGCACGAAAAGAGGGATAGTTTGTGGTGCAAAGTATATATCGGAGACGGTGCAGTGTGAGCGGGACTTGGCCCGCGATTCGGCGCGGCTGTGTTATTTGTGAGCGGGGCCCGTCGCAGCCGCGGGCGCGCATCAAAGCACGCTGACCCTCCCACGCGAGCCCCTCATTAGGCGTCGCGTCGCGTCCCGTCCCGCCGCCCTGCCGGCTAGCGTTGCGTCGCAGCCGGGCCGGCGCGCCGCTGCGCCCTCATTACCGCGCCTGACAGCTACAAAGCGACCGGCATCCATCATGCGGCGAGCCAGCCTCGCCATCTCCCAGGGCCGGTGCCCACGCGTCCAGCCAGCCCCGCCAGAGCAGTAACGCCGGTGTCACATTGTTGTCATTTTTGTCGTCGTCACTTGTCTGGTCCAGGTGTTCACACTAGTCTGTCCTGGGAAAGCCTCTTCGTCTCCGGACAACTACAGCAGCCTTCATCCACTAAACCTGCTTAGGGTATTCAACCTCCATCTTCCTTTATTTTGTCAGGTTGCGCAATGGATTCATCCGACAAGTACCCTTTGGCTCCTGCAAGAAATAATTTCCACATCACACAGAAGTCAGGCAGACGCTCCTAATGTACCAACAAGAACTGCTTGAAAAACGTTCGGCAACAAATATCTTCTGGACTCGTCTGCTGTAAGGAAAAGACAGAAACATATTCTATATTCTTATGTAACTATGGAATACTTGGTTATGGGAGTGTTGCTAGTTACTGTAAAAAAGCATTAAACGAACGAAAAATATTATTTATTGCAAAAAATTCTGAGAAATCAAGTGAAACTTTTTCTCATATAAGAAAATAATAAATTTCCTGGTTCTGTTTGGAACAGTAGATTGCCTCTTATGGATAGGAATGCTATTATTTTACAAAGTACAGAAAGGCTCTCTTCTCCCTTTTCATTAAGAATGTTATTTACTCGACAAAATGGCTGAGAGCCACACCTACACAACTTGAATAAGTTTTCTAGGTACGGTCAACGCTGTCACGTGAGAAATGTAATGGAGTGTACTGTTATAGAGGACAGATGGGGCTCGCATACGCTGTAGCGCACAAAACCGTGAGCTGCGACGACTGCTGCCTGTGTCGGTCGCTGCTGACAAATGACACAACTGTCTCGTTCTGTCTGGATTGACCTTCGCCCATCAAATTCTCCCTACGCCTTGATGAAGTCAAGGACTCCTATTCGCCCCTAGTGTAACTGTTGGCGTGGTACACCGGTCAGATAACCAGTCCACCCTGATGCCACTCAATACTCGCAAACAGATTTAAAAAAAAAATTAAAAACACATAAATCAAAAAATAAAAGAAACTAGTACTCTGTCTGTCTTCACACCGCATAATAAGTGTGCCAGCCAACACAGTGAACAACGCTTAAACGCGAGCGACTCAAATTCGCTAACGACAGAGGCTGTCACCCAGTGAAGTACTGAGGCGAGACTTTCTTCCTAGCTGTTTGCGTACACGTACGAACGCACTCACTCTCATTACATTTTCCCACTCCAAGAGCTACAACGGAACGGCCCCTTTTTCTGGATACGTTGCATGGGTATATCATTCGCTGCCTTCTCTTACTCCTCCGACTCTTTGAGTCAGTAAAATTCCATGAATCAACGTTGCTCTTTTATACGGGAGAATGACGTTTCATTTAAGTCGACCAATGCGGAAATCTGTAGCATCTCCATTAGGCATATGCTGTCCTCCTGTGAGAACTCCATAATTATGCAGTTGGTACGTGAAAAAATGCGTCTTCTGGGCGCTTCCACACAATGTAGCGGAATTTGCTTTAAGTCGAACACGGGGGTCATTATGCCTTCGCTCTGGCAAAAGATGTCTTTTATCTGGGCGGTCGCTTTGGCCAAAGTAGGTATGTTGTTGACCCAGCCCTCTGTGGGCTGCTTTCCTCTTTACAACGAAGATTCCTGTGGCCGTCCTGTTGTGCACACCAGCCTCGACTTTTACAACCTTGGTGCGCACTTGGAATCTACTTATTAGATTTGCATATTTCATATTGCTTACATGAATTCATATAAAACTGACTCTACCTTATCGAGTTTGGGATCAAATGAAGCGTCTTGATGTGCAGAATACGACTGTGAGGACGGAATACATAAGAAATGAAGGTCAGGAGACCACACCACCTTACAATATGAACTGACATCAGCTGTGTATTGGAATAATGACGATGAACATTTGTGCCGGATTGGGACTCGAACCTGGATATCCCGATTTACGCGAGCGATCGCCTGAATCGCTTCGGCAATCCGTACACAGATGGCGGTCAGACCTAACTTTCTTATGTCGTCCTCCATGTGTCACTATCTGTTCTCATACATTACGTTTGGTCCAGGGAGAATCAACGTCTGAAATTGGCAAATAAAAATGAATGCATGTCCGAAGGAACATCACATTGTAATTTTTAACACATGCATTGCTGCGCCGTATATCGTCTCAGTTATTCGTCCGTTCTGTCTAACGAATCTTCAGCATTCTTCTGTGTCACCACATTTCAAAAATTTCTTATTCGCTCCTTGTTTGAACTGTTTCCCTTATATGCAAGGCTACGCTCCATACAGGTACATTCATAGGAAACCTCAAAACACTTAAACTCATATTCGATGTTGACAAATGTCGTATTTTCAGAAAAGCATTTATTGCTAATACCAGTCTGCATTCTATATCCTGTCTATTTTGTGACTGTCGTCAATTACTTTGCTGATTTAATTCAATACACATCATTGCATTTGTTTTACTTTTGTTGATGGTCATATTGCAATCTGTCTTCAAGACGCTAAGCATTCGGTTCCACAGCTCTTCATAGTCATTTTCTGTCTCTGACAAAATCACAATGTCGTCGGGAAAAACTCTGCTTTTATTTATTCTCTCTGAACTTAAACTCCATTTCCAAAGTTCTCCTTCGCTTCCTTTACAGCTTGTCCCACGTACAGATTGCATAACAAATAACAACAGAGGACACGCTACAATGCTGTCTCACTCCTTCCTGAGTAACCGTTTCCCTTTCAGGTCCTTCACTGTTATAACTCTGCAAGCTGTAAATAGCCTTTCACTCCCTGTATTTTATCCCTGCTATCTTCAAACTTTCAAAGAGTGTGGTCCAATCAACATTGGTAAAAGTTTTCTCCAACTCTATAAAGGCGGTAAACTTAAGTTAACCTTTCGTCGACCTCTCTTCTAAGGTGAGCCAAAAAGTCAATATTGTCTCGTGACTTTGTATATCTCTGTGGAACCCAAAATGATATTCTTTCTTCTACAGGTTTTTCCATTCCTCTGTAAATAAACAGTATTTGATTTTGCTGAGCAACAGTCATGCAATAATTTTTAAATGAGTGGATCGCCATTTGACTATATGTATACAGTTAAATGGTAGTGTGTTCGTTTAAAAACCTCTGTAAATAATTTGTGTGAATATTTTGCCAACTTGGCTTAACAAGCTTACGGCTCTGCAACATTCACACCCGTTGACACCTTCCTTCTTTGGAACTGAAGTTATTACATTCTTCTTCATGTCTGGAGGAGAAGGAGTAGGGGGAGATTGGTGTTTAACGTCCTCTTGAAGTCTGAGGGTATTTCCCTTGTCTCATGTAACTTGGACATCGGGTGGAATAGTTTTTTCATAGTACGTTCTCTCAAGGATCTCAAAATCTGAAGCATCATCTAGTCCAGGTGCCTTGTTTCCACTTACTTCTTTCAGTGCTTTGTCGTCCGGCCCCGGTAGCTGAGTGGTCAGCGTGACGTAATGTCAATCCTAAGGTCCCGGGTTCGATTCCCGGCTGGATTGGAGATTTTCTCCGCTCAGGGACTGGGTGTTGTGTTGTCATAATCATCATCATTTCATCCCCATCGACGCGCAGGTCGCCGAAGTGGCGTCAAATCGAAAGACTTGCACCAGGCGAACCGTCTACCCGACGGGAGGCCTTAGCCACACGACATTTAATTTTCAGTGCTCTGTCAAATTATTGTCGCATTATCATATCTCCCATCCGATCTTCATCTACTTCCCCTTGCCCTTCTACAATATTTTCCTGAAGTTCATTTCCCTTGTGTATATCTCCCATATGTTCTCCCACCATTCAGCCTTCGCTTCTTTGCTTAGTACAGCCATGCCATCTGAACTCTTCATATTATCACTTCTCCAAAGGTCCTTCCGTGGAATCTATCTTTTCCAAAGTCACACTAGTCGCTAATTGCGTGCCGTTGTAAGTGTCGTGATGATATTTTCAAAATCGTCATATCTCTGTCCCACTGTAGTCTTATATAGGCAAGAAAAGACATTCATTAACATACCTATTTGCTGCATTTACTTCCATCGAACACAAGAAGCAATAAGTAGATTTCGAATTCAATGTTCTCGTTGTGTATTACTGCTGAAAACGTCCGTATCCGGCTCTTTACGAAGCTCTGAATTTGTGAAAAAGTTCTTCCGTTTTAAGGAAATTTTTTTAATTAAATTTCATTAGACTTCTTTATTTAGGAAAAACGACATATGCTGTTTTAATAGATTCTTGAGTCATAAACTAAAGAGTGTAATTTGAACAATGTAATATATCCATGAAAACTGAAACTGTTTAAAGCGTTGAAGTGCAGGATCAAGTGAAGGCAACCGCTAATAAGACTTTAAATGATTGGGTTCTAAAAATAGCGTCTTGTTTTCATGCCAGCATATCAAATTGAAAACTAGTCTTGGCCTCTACCTGTCCCTGCTGTAGTTTTCAGATCTGATGACGGATGCAAACCCGAAACAGGTTATCAATTTTCATAAAGTTTCTTGTCGCCAAGACATTGTCGTTATGTCATTACCAGTCCCCTCAGTACGTCCAAAATGTCACATTTCATGATGACTCCTTGTTGGTTAATCTGGCATGAGGATCTTATTTGCTAAAATTAACAGCTGTGTACTTGATTTAATGCCAGATGTTGGAATGAAACAGATTCACTGCTCAAAAACGTCAACACTGAAACGCAACCCTCGAAAATGAAATTGTAGCGCTGAAAATTGTTGCACCTAAACAGGAAAATAAAACAATGTTATCAAACACTGTGCGCTGCTGGTAAGAATTTCCCTAACTATACGCTCGCCACGGCAATTGTTACTAACGTAAAGTAAATTAACTACAATACTGAACCTACTCGTCAGACTGCGACTCGAACTCGGTTCAAATGGTCCAAATGGCTCTGAGCACTCTGCGACTTAACTTCTGAGGTCATCAGTCCCCTAGAACTTAGAACTAATTAAACCTAAGGACATCACACACATCCACACCCGAGGCAGGATTCGAACCTGTGACCGTAGCGGTCGCTCGGCTCCAGACTGTAGCGCCTAGAGCCGCACTGCCACTCCGGCAGGCCTCGAACCCGGGATCATTGCCTTTGCAGTAAGTGCTCTACCGACAGAGCTATTCAAGCATGTCGGAGGAGGGCTGTAACTAAAAAAAGTGTTACTATGTGACTAACTAAACAGTATTTAGTTCATAAAACTATATTGCACGTCACAGTTTCAGTTTCGAACAGTAATGAGTTTCTGTTGTTTGACACTGTTATATTGTTTGTTATACTGTCAACGAAGGAAGGGGTGAATGTAGCTCGTACGAATCTTGGAGTTTGTTAATTATTAATGGTAAATGGGCGTATGACTCATATTGTGTAATCTTGCAGTGAGTCCATTCATGTCAAGGAATCCTGTTTGCAAAGTAGCCAATTTCGATATTCTTCTGTCCTTAAGACAAGTTAAGCTGGGTGTTGCTCTGATTAAGCATTCTGGTAATGAGACAGATTAGCGTACTTTCTTCGCTAGGATTCCAGATTCAGCTTTAGTAATGAGAGAACATATGTACCAAGACCTACTAGTTTTGCGAAAATATTCTCATTGTATACGAAGCGCAAGGTACAAAGTAATCACTGCAAGAGACCATCAACAAACAGGCACAACAACACTTCCAGCGTAATGTGCACGGCTAACAGGGAATGCTGTCAACCACTGACTGCTTCGCTTCTTCCTTTTATTGACGGAAATGGAAATGCTTCAACGACAGGCACCAAAAATAATGGAACGTGTAGCACAGTACTTGAAATATTATTCAGCAGCTTGCCCTTTTGCTCTGCTGTAGTTCACCACTTTATTCTTTATTTCGCCACGTGACGGTATTGCTGTATTTAGTGCACGTTTGGCGTGTTCATGTCGATCTAGTATCGCTCTGCCCAACCTCCCTCTTGGATGTAATTTATTTCCGCTTTTGGCTAGGGCTAACATTTCTTTTTCATTGTGTTGATTGGGCTTTATATGTTCTGACTAGTGTACACCCTGTAAATTTTACTGAAGCATGTTGGCTTTTTGAGCCACCTCTAGGTATTTCATGTATGAATTTGTTAAAAGGTGCAACCTCTCTCAAGGCATCACTTTCTTTTTAATTATGGTAGAAAGGAAGATTTTAATACACGTTTCCTCACTTGTCCCAAAGAGTTCTGGTGTGTGATAGAAGTCAGTTATAGTTTAATTCCTCACGCAAGCCTTAGCGCATGCCTGCACGACCTGAGCGGACCTTGTACGTGCCTGTTTTAGTGGACGTGGCGGCTGGGAACCTTAATTGGTCTTAGAACACACTGTTGGTGATAACACATTACAGGCACCACTTCTGTCTTAATTTTGCCAGTTATGTTTGGTATTTAAATCTTTTACCATCTGTAAAGTTTATTAAACGAATCTGGAAAGGGCACCCAAATCTGTTACCTATCTTGTAAGTTTTAATGGTTGTGTTTTATGTTTTTCCTAATGAAATAGTAATTTCCTTGTTAAAATCACTTTAACTCATAATAATTATCTGGCTCTCAATTTGATATGTAATAACAACAATTTTATGGCCTAATAAATTTTAATATGTTTTAAACAAACAAAGCTCAATGCCCCCCCCCCCCCCTAATGTTTCCGTCATCCCTAATGTATTAACTCAAGTACGTGCAGTATTATCGTAGTGCCACACACCATTCTAGTAGAAGAGCATGGTTTTGTTGTTAATTTTCTGGTATTTCCAACTCGATTGCGCAGTATTCGTTTATGTATTTGTTATTCTTACGTTCTGGTTCATTCTGTCCTTGGTTGTTGATGTTCGCCGGTTTTGTCTGATGGATATGAAGCCACGCGAAGAGATCAGGCTGAGGGTATTGCACGAGGAGCAGCTCGGGTACGAACTCAAGATTCGTGACCAGTTCGAAGACAGCGATGTATCGGATTTGTGTTCACATCTTTGCACCATCCTCTTGCTCCCAGTCCAAATTGCACAGCATATTGGGCAGGTAAGTGCTACCTGGAATACTGTTTGGCCTCTCGCAGTGATTTGCGCAAGAATATAGATTTTTTAGAGGGTGGTCCCCTTCTCGGTCCCACATCTGTAGGCTTCATGCACAGATTACTCACTTAAGTAATCGCACCGACGATCTAAGTTTGGTGACGACAGATCCTTCTTGAAAGGCAGGGTTAGCGAAGTAATTATTGGGTAATGGTCTATCAGAGGAGGTTACGTACTTTAGATTGGGGAAAGGGGTTACGTGGAAGCACCGAGGAAAGTTTGTGGACGGAAACCTCCAGTCAGGCCCAAGGTTGGTGATGTGACCATATGGCTTGTGATTCCTGTCATTTTGCCGAGCTCCTGATCCCCCTTTGCAGTGTGATGCAGGGAATGGATAATGTAGCAATCGATGTTCATTCTTGTTTAGTAAAGTTTTGAAAGCTTTCGTTTGACCGGGAAAGGCAGATCAGAGTTATTAATGTACCTCGGAAGGTAGCTTTCCAGATGATTCCCCTTTGTGCAAATATTTGTTAAGGGACTTTATTAACTCTTTCTTTGCTAGTCGTCGTGGTGTACGACAGTTGCTTACTCGCATTTTAAGAGAAAAGCTCCCTGAAAGAGTTGGGAGTGGTTTAATTAATCAGCATGCTATTCGTGTTCAGCACATTGGGGAATTCCTAACTAAGTACATATGGGAGTTTGGCGCTACTGTAGTCGCTTTCTATGTGAAGTAATCAGAGACACATTTAGCCGGTGTCTTATACAGGGAGTTAATCCAGAGGGTCATTCCCACATTTTGTTTCCAGAGGAACTAATTATCTACCAAGACCTAGATCTTTTGGTTACTAATATCACTGGGATTTCTCAAATGAAACGGTTTGACTGTCACTGCGGTGACCCCAGGCGTTTTGCTCGGAACTGTCGGGTTCCTCAACGGAAGCCTTCCAACAGCTAACGCCGGGGTCAAGGTGGGCGCTCAGCTTAAGATATGCTTCCACGCGCCTATAACAAGGCAGCGGATTTGAAGGTCCTTCTTTGCATTTCGCTTGCGCTTACCTCATCCAAGAGCCATTGTGCACCTTGTTCGACTCTGGTAGTACTATGACCTGGGCACAGCCCGCCATGAGAAGCTGTAGGGCAGTTAACGGGCAACAATAGGATTCCGTAGGCACACAGAGTGTGTATTACCGTGTTGGAGAATTTTCCTGACCTGTTCAGGTGACTGTGGCGAAGGGGTTGTGTACCAACCTGCTATTAGAGTGCGATTTTATACGAAAAACTGAGTTAATGTTGGACTACACCTCCTTAAAGATTTTGTTCTGTACGTATTCTCGTAGTCTAGGTGTTTGCTCTGTGGTTTCTGAATCTAGTGAGTTTCCGTTGAGCCATTTATCTAATGAAGAGGCACAACAGTCGTTGCAGTTCATCTGGTGTCCAAAATTAAAGCAACAAACCGGAATTTTGTAAGGTTGTATTCATTTTGCTGCAAAACAGTATAAACATGTGATAGCAAATTACAAACAATGCAAAGAATGTAGAATGTAAGCAACTGCAGCAAGCATAACGGTAGAGAACAATTTTCTTGTTTTCTTTCCAACGTATCAGATTTGTACACAAATTCTGACAACTGGTTAACGTGCGCAGTATAGGTTCTGACCGCCTCTGGTAGCAATACAGGCCTGACAACAACGGAGCATACTGTGAATGATATCTTCTTCCTGCAGAACTGCTCGCAAGTTGGTGGATGCTGACGTGATGGAAACCGTCTCCCAAGTGCATCCCAGACACGCTTTATGAGATTCAAATCGGGAGAGCGAGCAGGCCTCGCCACGACTGCAACATCTTCCATTTCCAAGAAAACTTCAACCACCCATTCTCTATGTATCGAGCATTATCGTCCATCAATACGAAGTCTGAGTCCACAATACGTTGCAACAACCGTAAATGAGGTCCCAAGATATCATCATGATACGTGACAGCAGTTAAACCTTGCCGATTCACCCGTACAATTTCATGAAGAGATGTTCGAGTGGTCAACATAATCCCAACTCACACCAGTAGGGATCCTCCTCGATAGCGATCTCTTTCCACAATGTTTTGGACCGTCCAGGTGCCATACTGACGTAACCACGCTAGACGTTCCCTTCTGTGAAGACGCGTCAGAAGGGGTGCACATGCAGCAGGTCTCCGACAGTAAAGGCCACTCTGCCGAAGCCTTCTGTACACTGTTTGCCTCGATAAACACGTCCAGTGGATGCTGAGAGGTCAGGTGGCAATTGCCTAGCAGTACTAAGGCGGACCCGTCATGTCCTTACGGACAAATAACGGTCCTCTCTTTCTTATGTCAAACGCTGTCGGCCCTGCCGTGGTTTTCGGGATGCAGTTTCGGTGCCTATAAAATGTCGTACAGCCGAGAAGCATCAGAATGATTCACGTTAATCCAACGTCCCACATCAGTTTGCGACTGTCGAGCTTCAATTCTTCCTATGGCCCTCTACCGCAGAGTGTCTGGTAGGCGTCTTCTCTGTGCCGTACTATATCGTCTGTGACTGTGTACACAGTGATTGTCACTATGGGACTACCAGGCAGGCACTAGCCTATTTAGTAGGTGCCCTGACGTCACCGTTGACGTGGTTGTCCATCGGCCGGAATGCCATCTTCTGTGCAGAACACGATCGTACTGACGTCTGTTGGCAATTTGTGTGATAATGTCGTAAATTACATACAGAATGGGTTGTTGTTTTAATTTTGGACACCAGTGTACTTCGCGATATCCCTCACGTGTTAACTGACTGGTTAATTAGTCATAATTAACTAATAAAATAGAGTACCGAATTCAGTTGTCGGTTCAAAGGCCTGTGAGGCAGTCTGCCTATAGACTTTCGGCACCTAAGATGAGAACGTTAAGACACGAAGTTCACAGAATGTTAGCAGACAGAATGATTCATCCTTCGACTCCTCCTTTGCGTCGCTCATGTGTTTGGCCAAAAAGACAAATAAGGGCAGTTTCCGTCCTGTGCTGGATTATCGCTCGTTGAATCTGAAGGTAGTTCTTGAGTCTTCATCATTGCTTCACCTGGTTCACAGGCACTCAGTGCTTTGCTATGCTTCATCTAAATCAAGTGCATTAATCAAGTGTATTACTAGATACCACTTGTGGAGGATTCCAAGGCTGCCACAGCATTCACCAGACACTGCAACTAGTATGATTTTAACCGAATACGCTGCATCACTCTCACTGGCGCAGCCGTACTATCTAGGTTGCTGGATTCCGTTTTGGGTGATCTAAAGATCCAGTTTATCTATAGTTATGTGGACGACATAGGGATATATAGTTACATCTTTTCCGAGCGTTTAGAACAACTCCATCATCTACCGGGTAGGCTGGACGAGATGAGTTACCCGCCGCGGTGGTCTCGCGGTTCTAGGCGCGCAGTCCGGAACCGCGAGACTGCTACGGTCGCAGGTTCGAATCCTGCCTCGGGCATGGATGTGTGTGATGTCCTTAGGTTAGTTAGGTTTAAGTAGTTCTAAGTTCTAGGGGACTGATGACCAAAGATGTTAAGTCCCATAGTGCCCAGAGCCATTTGAACCATCGAGATGAGTTTATTGATGGATACAATTAGACGAAAGGTCAGCATTGGCCGTTCAAATGGTTCAAATGGCTCTGAGCACTATGGGACTCAACTGCTGTGGTCATTAGTCCCCTAGAACTTAGAACTACTTAAACCTAACTAACTTAAGGACATCACACACATCCATGCCCGAGGCAGGATTCGAACCTGCAACCGTAGCAGTCGCAAGGTTCCCGACTACCGCGGCCGGCTAGGCAGGGATCGGCGTAAGATTTGTTTACCCCACGCAGTGGAGCCGGTAGTCTTTAAACATTATCACGAGTCCCTTTTAGGAGGACATATTGACATATACAAGATCATATAAAATGTTGCTGACTCTGTGTAAAGATATTAATCAGAGTAGTCGGCCAATGGTATGCATGTAAGTTAGCAAAGCCCAGTTAAAGTAAGCAAAAGGGGTATCTGGCGTCATCCCGGATAGAATAGCCGATGAAAAGAATTTTAATTGATTACGTGGGTCCACTACCATGTACTAAATCTAGGCACTGATACATTTTCGTGGCCGTGAACGTTTTCACTAGGTGTCTTTAACTGTGTTCGAGTAGTGAGATGGTGGGGGGGGGGGGGTGGAGGAGTAACTACTGATGCCAATGTCAAACCTCTAAGCGCAATATTGTCGCTCTTTGGTCCGAGGAAGGTACTGGTGAGAGGTAATGCTCCTGCTATTGTTTCTTGAGAATTTCGGCGTTCTTGCTTTCGTCGTGGTGTCACTCATGTGACGCTATATTACCCTCAACCTTCTTTCGCCGACAGGTTTAATCGGAACTTAAAGGCATCGTTAATCACCTTCCATGCCAAAGCGCAAATCAAATGGAATCGTTCCTTGCCATGGTTAAATTTTGCTTTCGAATCAGAAAGGCATTAGGCCCATCAGGCCACCTCCGCTTCCTTGCTATTCGCCCACACAGTTAATTCCCAACTTGTCAATTGTGGGACACTGGGAATTTACTCCCAGATAAAACTTTAACGTAAGTGGCAATCGGCAAGGTGGAACACTGAAAGAGTCCATAAGAGAGAGGTGGAGTGATATAACCGTGGGTGCTAACATGCTAACTTTAACGCAGGTGTTATTATTTTGTTAAAAATTTCAGAGGACGGAAGCAGGAAGGTGTGGTATCGATAAAGATAGCGCCGCGCTTCATCGACCCTTGGCGCATCTTGCTGGTGCCCGCCCTAGTCACCTGGCACGTCCGGTATGAAGAGATGGGGCAAATCGAGAGAGTACTTGTTAGCCAAATCAAAAAAGTGCTAGCCCCAATTGACAAAAGCTTGTTGGCCAATCTCGCCCTGATCGACGAGTTTTTGGGGTGGACTCTGAGCGACGCTGCATGGTCAATACCTGTCGCCCGACTAGAGAGTGTGTCTGTGGTGCTTCGATGAGAGGCTACGCTCGGTACGGAAAGTCTCTGTTTGGAGCTTGCTGGGTGAGTAAGGAGAAAATACGTCAAGGAGGGCGTTCCTGCACCGGCGCCGCGCCGCGCACAAGAGACGAGCGGCCCGTGGCAACTTCTACTTCCCAGATCTCGCTGTTGGTGCTGGTCTATCCGGAGGACGGAGCCTTGCGATACCTGGCCTTCTTAAGATTGGGTGAGCCGTTAATTGTATTCATGCGTTGATGGTTCTACTCAGATTCAGGCAGTGGATTGTGTAGCACACATCTTGGAATATTATTTGGCAGAATCCCCGTTTGCCCTGTAGTGGTGCATCACTTTTTCCTTTATTTCGAAACATGACCGTATTGCTTATTTATTGTGCCTTTGGCGTGTTCACGTCGATTTAGAAATGCTATGTTCAGCCCCCTCTTGGATCTAATATGATTTCGCTTTTGGATTCTATTGGCTAGCGTTTCTCTTTTATTGTATTTTATTATTACACTTGGGGTTTGTATATGGTGGCTAGTGTACCCGCTGTAAATTTTTTAAAAACATATTTGGCTGTTTGACCCACCTTTTGGTATTTCACGTTTGAATTTGTTAAGAATTGCAACTTCTCTCGAGGAACCATTCCTTTTTTAAGTATGGTTAAAAGGGGGATTCTAGTACATGTTTCCTCCCTTGTCGTGAAGAGTTTTGGTGAGTTGCAGAAGTCAGTTATAATCTAGTTCCACACGCCAGCTTTGCTATATGCCTACACGACCTGGGCAGACCTTGTACGTACCTGTTTTAATTGACGCGGCGGCCGGGAGCCTTAATTAGTGTTAGGACACACTGTTGGTGATAACACCTTACAGGCACCACTTCTGTCTTAATTTTACACGTTATGTTTGGTAAATAAAGCTTTTATCATTTGTAAAGTTTACTGTTGTGTGTATGTGTATGTTTTTTCACTTAACCAAAGAACCTTAAAACTGTTTATTAGGACATTTGGATAAAACTTAAACGAATCTGGAAAGAGCACCCAAGTCTGTTACCTATCTTGTGAGCTTTAATGGTTCTGTTTTATGTTATTTCTGTTGCAATAGTGATTCCCTTGTTAAAATCACTTTAATGTATAACAATTTTCTGGTGCTGAGTTTTAATTTGTAATAACAATAATTTTGTCGCCGAACATATTTGAAAATGTGTTAAACAATAATAATCATTTCACTCCCCCGCCCCCAACAACCTCCCCCCCCTCCTCCCCCCCACCCCCACCTCCAGGGCTTCCATCATTCCTAATGTGTTACATCGAGCACACGTAGTGCTAGTTTAGTGGCATGTATTTCAGCATTTTCAGAAATTATCACCTATATATTCTGACATAAACTCACAAGTCCATGTTCCTGCTGCAGATACAGATTTTCTCAGTGTTTCAAGAAGTTAACGCAATGCTGTAAAGGGCCTCACTAAGGAATGTAGAGTTCATTGCGAAAACTAATGTAATACTCGTTAAACTGCGA
Organism: Schistocerca gregaria; assembly: GCF_023897955.1. NCBI lineage: Eukaryota > Metazoa > Arthropoda > Insecta > Orthoptera > Acrididae > Schistocerca > Schistocerca gregaria. The sequence continues at coordinate 650,178,913 of NC_064923.1, read as the reverse complement.
TATGCAGATTACGCACAACCATGACAATAAATTAAAGAAGGATCTGCTTTTTCTAGCAAACCCGTCATTACAAGAATGCTTGCCATTGATTTGGGCAACGAACAAATGCATGTATTCACTGAAACAATAAACTGATGTGTTCATTACATGTCAACAGCCACCAAAGCTAAGCATACAGCTGGGCTAGGCCCAGAAATCACAGGGTACGCACACTAAATGACTGAAGCACACGGAAACCCAGTTCAGAAATTCTAAATTACACTCCCGCTTTTAAATTATACGACCTGTTCAAGCTGTGACGTAATCCACGAAATAGACGTTTGTTTCTTCAGAAAAGAGACGTTAGTTTCTGTCTCAACACACATTGTAATTAGTGTGAAAAGCACGGAAATAGAACTGCGGTGTGCTAAACGAAGCAACGAAACGAGCTGACAAAACAACAGACTCTCAAATGGGCTGCAATGACTGATAGTAAAATGTCAGGTACTGTTCATAACGAATGTGTGCATATTCAAAAACTTCCATCGACGAAACGCCACGTGCGTGCTATCTTTGCTGGCGATAACAAGTCGTTATTTGGGACTCTCTGAGTTAACAAAGTGCCAATCCATTCTCAAATTATACATAATTGCTTGACACTTCATACAGTGAATAGTTTTTTAAAACTCAGGTGTTAAAACTATTAAAATGAATCTGAATGAAATATCCAACGGTCCGCTGAAGCTGTATTTGTTCAGGTCACTCATAAACCAACACAACTGGTTTCGCAACTGTTGACTTGCATTTTGCGGTGCAAATGTAAATGCTATACCATAGACTGCAGAACGTAGCAGTGTCACAATTGTCGTGGCTAGATGAAGATTTGAGCAATCGTCAATTGATAAACAACCACAGTCAAATCATAAAAAGACCATCGTCTACGTTGAAAGTCATCTCCGTGTTAAGCCTTAATCTATACACGTTATGATTAAAATTTGCTCTTGCCTGCCTATGTTAGGCAACAAAAGGCCCCTCGTAGATGTTATTTAGTGTAGTACTTGGCCCTGTAGTGAAAAAAGCCGACACGTTCATGTGTATGCATAAAGCCATCCACTGGCTTCAGACCGTTCGATAGTCTAATTCCTGCCGGCTAATGTGATGCACGCTACCGAAACTGATGTCGAGATTCTTTGCCAGCGTACCTATGGTTACGCGCTGGTCCGCCCTAATCGTATCGTCAGCCGCCAGCTTGTTGTCTGTAATGGACGAGACAGGCCTCCCAGATCGACCAGCGTTTTGTGTCGAATCGTGACAGCTGGGACAGTGGCGCACCAATTCACAATGGTAGTTTTCGACAGACATGCTGCCCCATTTACGCTCTTCATTCTCCGATGGATATCTACCGGCGTTTGTCCTTCGGCAGCCAAGAAAGAAGCAAGAGAACGTAGGTCCCTGTTTCGACGTATTTGGTAATAACGTCACATAGTTCACGTTTACTACCGAAAGACAAAAATGCCACAATAATACGTTGTATACCCGCATCATAGTCGCGCGGAGTTGCATATAGGCTGCAGCAATGGCCTCAAACGGAAACTTTTTGATCACTCCTTATATCTTAGCTAAAATCGTTGCTATGAATTTGCTGTGTTGTGAACTTCAGTAGCTTTCCTCGAAAACTAGTCACAGTAACAAAAGACTGTGGACACGCTGTTCTTTACTGTCCTTCCTAACCCCCACAAACTAACTACAACGAGTGCCCTTCAGCACGGTACCTTGTCACCGATTTCCGCCATTCCAGACAGGTCTCCCAGCCTCTCCCTTCATAAAGCGTGCAACTAATGTTTTAATCAAGACACGAAGAAATGCTTTAACAGCTACTTGACATTCATTTAAATCATGGGGAAGTTGAAAATTTGTGCCTGACTGGGATTAGAAACAGGGTCTCCTCCTTACTCGACAGATATGCTGACCACTGCGCCATCCGTACACAGTGATCACCGCAACTGCACAGACTACCCGAGCACGCCTCCCATGAGACCCAAATTCTCAACTTATCCACATGCTACTAATGTACTGCGCCTTACCCATTATCCTCATTTCCGAGGCATTTCACCGATTCACTTAAGCTTGCATCTGCACTGAAGTGATTAATTAGCTGTCATCACCTTAATTAAATATGCCGTGTCTGTTCTTTTGGACATTTACGAACATACATGCTCCCTCCTGCCACCCCAAAGTGGACAACCTAGCAATGAGCTCTAAAAATCCCACTGAGCGATGAGAACATCCAGAACTAAATAAAAATCGTCAAACAAACAGCTTGAGCTAATGGGTATAAACCCGAACTAAAAGAAAATTTAATTAAAAAAATAAAAAAGAAAATTAACAAAGTAACAATTAAGAAGCAGGAAAATACACTAACGACACGCATCCCCTTCGTCGTTACAACTTCCCAAAAAGTAGTAAATATCTTGAAGCGACACAAAATGAGAATTATACTAAAAAAAAACAATAAAATTTTGTAGAGACTACCACTTAACCTAAAAACCAGTCAAGATAAATTTTCATCGTCTGGCATTTACAAAATCATTTGCAGTAAATGCCCAGCTCAGTGCATAGGTCGAATAGGCAGTAACTTCTACACCAAATTCAAAGAACACATCAACGGCTTTCGATAGAACACACCACGCAAATCTGCAATAGCCTTGCAGGAATATTCAACAGTGTAGAAAGCAACCTTAAAATACTACGTAAACCGATCAAAGAACACGGAATGTTTTGTATAAAGAACTGGAAATCTATATCCACAGAAAGAAGTTCGAGGAACATCTACTCAACGCCCACAGTGAAACAGACACAATCAACTTTTGAAAAAGTTTTGACAAAGTGCTTAAAGCGTCCTCATAATTCAGAATTTCAGTTCACAGAAATCAGTGTGACCAGTCCCATTCATTTCTCAGTAAACTTAACTTACATTACATATGTACGATCAGGTGCAATCTTTTCATATATAAGAAATTAATATAATAACTGTATTGTGCATATGTCCATATCTTGATGCAGCCCATTCATATTTTCTAAAATAGAAGGAAAACATATTTATGTACATAACCGTTTAAACCTTGTGCACTTGTACACACACTGATGCAGCCCATTCATATTTCGAAAAAGATACATTTATCTAGAAACCATACTATAAATTATGATAAAAGTGTTAACGATGCCACTACATTTAAAAAGAAAGAAAAATGAAAACGTAACAACTGCATTGAGGTGTAGAGTGCTTTAATACTAGTCAGATTGTAGCCGACACATTCTTTAAGCATCTGATGGTAATGATTTCGTCTCTCCTATTATCCGATATGTCGCCAACTGTGTATGCGACAAATTCGTCCGCCCGGCGTTTGCTGAAGGTATAATTCCGCAGTAAATTTAGCAAAGAACTTGTTTTACTTTGTAGCTTCTATCGGATACGACAGAGTGAACATAAATTTCAGTTATGGGTCAGTACACTTTAGGCACCCTGATGACGTACAAGGTGCAGCCTGTCTTTTGAAAAGCCTTCCCAGATTGAAGCACATCATAGACATATGATCAATAGTATCCGGACATCGCGCAGTGGACTGCAATAAATCTGTGTCCAGCCTTAGTCTTTATAAAAGCGTCTGACTCTGGAAGATGACAGTTTACTCACTAAACGGAACCAGAGATAGTAGTGGTGTTCAACACTGGGATATGGAGCGATGTCGACGTTGTAACACATTTCGGAGATGTTCCATTGAGTCCAGGTCGGGACTCTAGGCAGGGCGGTCCATTTCCGGAATGTTATAGTCCACAAGCCATTGCCTCACAGTTGCTACTCTCAGACAGGGTGCATGGCCATGTGGACGCAAACAGTCATCTTCTCTGAACTGTTCCTCTACTGTACGCAATACACAATGCTGTAAAACGAGTTCAGTCTTTTGCATTTAGCGTTTTGTTAAGCACAATACAAGGGGACATCCAAACCATGAGATACACTCCCACACCATAACACTACCTTCATGGGACTTTACTGTTGGCATTACTCACGATGCCAGGTAACGTTCTCCAGCATTCGCAAAACAAAAACCCTTCCATCGAATTGACACACTGTATAGTTTGATTCATCACTCCAGATCACCGTTCGCAGTGATCCACAAGCTGGTGGCATCGCTCTTTAATTCTCGCTAAGCACTGGCATCAGAAACGTGTGGCTTAAAGGAGCTGTTGGGCAATTGGACCCTATCCTTTTTAACTCCGTATGCACAGTCATTGTGCTAGATGGACTCCTGGTAGCAATTTGGCTCACGAGTGATTCTTTCTGCTGATTTCATGCGATTTTTGGAACCACCCTCCACAATGCTCGACAAACCTTACCCATAGCTTCATGAGATCTGCCCGGACTCGGTTTAGCTGCGTTCCTTCCCTCACGTTGTCACTTCACCGCCACATCGACTTGGCGAGCTTCAGAAGGGCAGAAATGTCCCTGACGGATGTGTTACTCAAATGACATCCAATGACTGGTCCACCTTCGAAGTCTCTGATCTCTCTGGACAGACCCATTCTGCTGTCACTGCTTCACTGCTGACAACACATTACTCCCCGCCTCTTTCTATACTGCCTCCCATGACATCTGGTGATCAATTCCACACCTCATACGTCCGAATACTTTTGATCAGACTGTGCACGTCACTTTGTAACCCACAGACTTTTCGTAGACAGACGCAGCAAGTGGTGAGGGCCTCTAGACTACCCTTTCCAGTACCAGAAAACAAAGGAAAGAGAGAAATAACATTATTTCACAAAATACGATTATACGAGGGCTGTTCAGATCGGTCGTGAAATGGAAACCACTGTCAAAATCCGATGAAGTTTTGCACAGATATGTTGGGTAGCGTTGTGAGGCGGCGGATTAAATATGAAGATGGTTGTTTGTTGTACACCATCTTCCTCACGTGAGCCTGGCAACTGTTTTTGTGGCGAGTCAGATCAAAAAAATGTTCAAATGTGTGTGAAATCTTATGGGACCTTAACAGCTAAGGCCATCAGGCCCTAAGCTTACACACTACTTAACCTAAATTATCCTAAGGACAAACACACACACCCATACCCGAGGGAGAACTCGAACCACCTCCGGGACCAGCTGCACAGTCCATGACTTCAGCGCCTTAGACCGCTCGGCTAGTCAGTCAGATAGCGATGGATAACATACTGACCATAGTTTCCAGACTGCACGGCCACATTCTCGTCCAGCCCACTGAAACAAATGTTTCTGTTCTCTTCATAGTTAGTGGGATCAGGACTATGATAATAAATGAAGGTATAAAGTTCTAGTTCATACATATATTTGTCCGCAGCTCGTGGTCGTGCGGTAGCGTTCTCGCTTCCCACGCCCGGGTTCGATTCCCGGCGGGGTCAGGGATTTTCTCTGCCTCGTGATGACTGAGTATTGTGTGCTGTCCTTAGGTTATTTAGGTTTAAGTAGTTCTAAGTTCTAGGGGACTGATGACCATAGATGTTAAGTCGCATAGTGCTCAGAGCCATTTGAACCATACATATATTTAGTAAAGTATCTCTCGCACAACAGTTTGAAAGTCACTATGTTCAACTGACAGTAAATCTCTCTATTCTGAACAGCGCAACAAGCAGTTCAGAGGAGACTTCTACGATGCGTTCCTATCAAATTGCCTTTCGCCCTGACTACTAATACTTAAATAAATATTCGAAATAATTGCTCGCCACGTAAGTGGAAATAATAGTCACAACTTGCCACGCGGAGTTTTATTTATCACGGACGGCACACTAACAGTTAATTTAGCAAAATCTAAGCGATCCAGGACTGTGTACAGCCCTCGCGCACTCACTATCAGTTATTACAGAAAATACGCGTTTTGTCACAGACCTTCTCTTACGTCGTCCGAGGCAGAGCGCAATCCGATGTTCAACAGACGCGAATCTTACAGTGGTTGAGTGCGGGGTGAACCTTCCTGCTGCCCCTCGCGGTGTATTTATATATGTGCCGCAGCGGACGTCCAAGGGAATATCTGCTGTCATCTGCCTTATGCACACGGGAGCAACCTCTGAACGACAGCTTTCTCGGACACATAATCTTTAATAACAAAGTTATGAATTAATTTAGAATCTTCGTAATTTTTACATGCATTCTGGTAAATCATTTGAAATCACAGAAAAAGTTTCAGTGCGCTTGAATAAAAACTTTGCCTTCTAGAATTTTTATAGTGGAACTAACGGTAGATTGTTACGTCTGAACTATAACTTTAATAGAACTTGTATTGGCTGTTATTAATACTACAATTCTAAAATTTGTTATAGCTCTATTATTTAGTAGGTTTTATAAAGCTGTAACCAAAATTTTGTATCATTAAAATTACAGGTACTTACTCTACAAATGGGTATATTTTAGTTAAAATGTGGTTATCAGTAAATTACTCAAAAACTATAAGAGGTAGCTTAACTTAGTCTCTTAGTTATTACTTTTAGGTTGACCTTAAGCATCATAGAAATTTTTACTAATATTTAGTGCCTTCAATTTTTCTTAAAAATGTGGATTTCGGCTGTAATTTTTATCCTATTATTTTGAAACTTGCACCACTTATTTATGACCTCCATAGGCACATTCTCACCAAATTCTGGCTTTCTAGTTTTTTTTTATTTAGAGTCACTTATTTTTTCTTACAACTGTATTTTATTGAAAACTTTTGATTTAATTACTTTAAGAATGGATATTTAAGGCTTTATTACATTAAGGTATATGTTGACAAAGTTTGAATATAAGATTTTGACTTTTAGTTTTATACTTACTGCGCGCAGACGCGTTAAGTTGACGTGTGCTACTAGCAGTGAACTGGAATCATTCTCACCACACTCGCTCGCCTCTGTATCCCACACACGACGCAGCACTTGTTTCGCTTCAGCGTCTCTAGTATGCCCGACGGTTGAGACAGGTTGCTGTTTTCAATTCTGTGCGCACAGTGAAAACATAAAGATGCTTAGAAAATAGTGTCTCCGCCAAGTACGAGGGCCTGGTGACAGATTTAGTCTGAAGTAGTGCAGCCCACATAACAAAAATGTCATGCGTTTCGTTCTTCATGACAATTCTCGGCGGCACTCTATAGAGGCAATGAAGATGTTCCTGCAGCGTTATCGATGGGAAGTGTTTGATCACCGATACGACACCCAGTATTTGGCTCGTCGTGAGTTTCATCTCCGCTCACATGAACCGCTGTCTGTGAAGACAACATTTTGTCTCGGACAACGAGCTACAGACGAGCGTAGAGAATTGGCGGAATGCACAGGCGGCTGTCTTCTACGATGAGGTTATAGGAAAGATGGCACAACGTTACAAGAGATGTATAAGTCGGAGCGGCGGTTATGTAGAGAACTAGCTGTAAGGAATAGCTTTGTATTGCAAATAAAATATTTTTGATTTTCACGGCGCTTTCCATTCGCGACCGATCGGAACTCAGTTTCCGAACAGCCTACGGCGACCTTACTGGTACTGAGCACAGACTTTTTAATGACGTAATGAAGAAGCTCGTTAATTAAATCAATCCACTTAAGTATCGGAACTAATTTTCATTGGCCAAAGAACACCGTCGATGTCATGTCTGAATGGCGGACTATTGGTTGGAGGGGCTCAACATTTTTATCTTTCACCATTCAGTTAACATGAAAATCGTTCAAGATGACGAGTTTTCCTGAAGTTGGAGCTGTTATTTTCAAACCTGGCCAAAGGGCTCGCCAGTATGTAGGGGCTCCATTTTTCCAAGAGTTCGAAGAACAGGCATGGTATCATGGCCGCTCCACCATTATGGATCAATAGCAACCGTTAGCACCTCGTATCCAAGTTATTTTGGCATCGGGCACCTCTTCGCCACCCGTGGAAACGTACTGTTTGGTGGCACCCGAAGCCACTTGAAGAAGGACGTGTCTCTCTGTGAGTACCCGCATCTTAGAACACAGATGTCTCTCCATCACCGCGTAAGCAGCAACGTGTACCCAACAGTTAGCAGTCGACCAATATGATAGGTGTTGGGAGCTTACAACAACTACCACAGCTGCTATCGTGCAGTCACACCGCGTGCTCTGCTCACATTCCATACCGTGAGTCCGTCAACAGTAAAGCAAGGTTCAACTTGTCGCCCTTGTTTCTGCTAAAGTATCTCCATTTTCGTGGCTTACACTTCTCGTTTTCAAGGTCTAGCTCTCGACATTATTTCTCACTCTCACTCTCTTTGTCGGTGTTGCTTTTCGATTTCATTGTTTTACTGAACTTCCAAAAGGGTTTCTCATATGTAATACTAGGCCTAAAGCAGGAAGCAATTTGCCACATCGTAGGTAAATGTTAGTAGACAAGTGTAATTGAATGACAGAGCTACCTAAATTTATGTTGCTTTTTAGGTTTACAATGTACACTGAGGTGACAAAAATCATGGGCTAGCGATACGCATATGTACAGATGGCCGTAGTATCGCGTATACAACGTATAAAAGGGCAGTGCATTGACGGAACTGTTACTTAGGTGATCCACGTCAAAAGGTTACCGATGTGATTATGGCTGCTCAAAGGGAATGGACAGACTTTTTATGCGGTATGGTAGTGGGAGTTAGAGGCATGGGACATTCCATTTCGATAATGGTTAGAGAATACAAGATTATCAGGTCCACAGAGTCAAGAGTGAGCCGAGAACACCAAATTTCAGGCATTAACTATCACCACGGATAACGCAGTGGCCGACGGCCTTCACGTAACAACCAAGAGCATTGGTGTTCGCGTAGAATTGTTAGTGCTAACAGAAAAGCAACACTGCGTTAAATAACCTCAGATATCACGTGCGACTTATGACGAACGTATACGATAGGATACTGCGGCGAAATCTGGAGTTGATTGGCTGCGGCAGCAGACGCCCGGCACGAGTGCGTTTTTCGATAATGGTTAGAGAATTCTAGATTATGAGGCCCACAGAATCAAGAGTGTGCCGAGAACACCAAATTTCAGGCATTATCACCACGGATAACGCAGTGGCCGACGGCCTTCACGTAACAACCAAGAGCATTGGTGTTCGCGTAGAATTGTTAGTGCTAACAGAAAAGCAACACTGCGTTAAATAACCTCAGATATCACGTGCGACTTATGACGAACGTATACGTTAGGATACTGCGGCGAAATCTGGAGTTGATTGGCTGCGGCAGCAGACGCCCGGCACGAGTGCGTTTTTCGATAATGGTTAGAGAATTCTAGATTATGAGGCCCACAGAATCAAGAGTGTGCCGAGAACACCAAATTTCAGGCATTATCACCACGGATAACGCAGTGGCCGACGGCCTTCACGTAACAACCAAGAGCATTGGTGTTCGCGTAGAATTGTTAGTGCTAACAGAAAAGCAACACTGCGTTAAATAACCTCAGATATCACGTGCGACTTATGACGAACGTATACGTTAGGATACTGCGGCGAAATCTGGAGTTGATTGGCTGCGGCAGCAGACGCCCGGCACGAGTGCGTTTTCCGATAATGGTTAGAGAATTCTAGATTATGAGGCCCACAGAATCAAGAGTGTGCCGAGAACACCAAATTTCAGGCATTATCACCACGGATAACGCAGTGGCCGACGGCCTTCACGTAACAACCAAGAGCATTGGTGTTCGCGTAGAATTGTTAGTGCTAACAGAAAAGCAACACTGCGTTAAATAACCTCAGATATCACGTGCGACTTATGACGAACGTATACGTTAGGATACTGCGGCGAAATCTGGAGTTGATTGGCTGCGGCAGCAGACGCCCGGCACGAGTGCGTTTTTCGATAATGGTCAGAGAATTCTAGATTATGAGGCCCACAGAATCAAGAGTGTGCCGAGAACACCAAATTTCAGGCATTATCACCACGGATAACGCAGTGGCCGACGGCCTTCACGTAACAACCAAGAGCATTGGTGTTCGCGTAGAATTGTTAGTGCTAACAGAAAAGCAACACTGCGTTAAATAACCTCAGATATCACGTGCGACTTATGACGAACGTATACGTTAGGATACTGCGGCGAAATCTGGAGTTGATTGGCTGCGGCAGCAGACGCCCGGCACGAGTGCGTTTTTCGATAATGGTTAGAGAATTCTAGATTATGAGGCCCACAGAATCAAGAGTGTGCCGAGAACACCAAATTTCAGGCATTATCACCACGGATAACGCAGTGGCCGACGGCCTTCACGTAACAACCAAGAGCATTGGTGTTCGCGTAGAATTGTTAGTGCTAACAGAAAAGCAACGCTGCGTTAAATAACCTCAGATATCACGTGCGACTTACGACGAACGTATACGTTAGGATACTGCGGCGAAATCTGGAGTTGATTGGCTGCGGCAGCAGACGCCCGGCACGAGTGCGTTTTTCGATAATGGTTAGAGAATTCTAGATTATGAGGCCCACAGAATCAAGAGTGTGCCGAGAACACCAAATTTCAGGCATTATCACCACGGATAACGCAGTGGCCGACGGCCTTCACGTAACAACCAAGAGCATTGGTGTTCGCGTAGAATTGTTAGTGCTAACAGAAAAGCAACACTGCGTTAAATAACCTCAGATATCACGTGCGACTTATGACGAACGTATACGTTAGGATACTGCGGCGAAATCTGGAGTTGATTGGCTGCGGCAGCAGACGCCCGGCACGAGTGCGTTTTTCGATAATGGTTAGAGAATTCTAGATTATGAGGCCCACAGAATCAAGAGTGTGCCGAGAACACCAAATTTCAGGCATTATCACCACGGATAACGCAGTGGCCGACGGCCTTCACGTAACAACCAAGAGCATTGGTGTTCGCGTAGAATTGTTAGTGCTAACAGAAAAGCAACGCTGCGTTAAATAACCTCAGATATCACGTGCGACTTACGACGAACGTATACGTTAGGATACTGCGGCGAAATCTGGAGTTGATTGGCTGCGGCAGCAGACGCCCGGCACGAGTGCGTTTTTCGATAATGGTTAGAGAATTCTAGATTATGAGGCCCACAGAATCAAGAGTGTGCCGAGAACACCAAATTTCAGGCATTATCACCACGGATAACGCAGTGGCCGACGGCCTTCACGTAACAACCAAGAGCATTGGTGTTCGCGTAGAATTGTTAGTGCTAACAGAAAAGCAACACTGCGTTAAATAACCTCAGATATCACGTGCGACTTATGACGAACGTATACGTTAGGATACTGCGGCGAAATCTGGAGTTGATTGGCTGCGGCAGCAGACGCCCGGCACGAGTGCGTTTTTCGATAATGGTCAGAGAATTCTAGATTATGAGGCCCACAGAATCAAGAGTGTGCCGAGAACACCAAATTTCAGGCATTATCACCACGGATAACGCAGTGGCCGACGGCCTTCACGTAACAACCAAGAGCATTGGTGTTCGCGTAGAATTGTTAGTGCTAACAGAAAAGCAACACTGCGTTAAATAACCTCAGATATCACGTGCGACTTATGACGAACGTATACGTTAGGATACTGCGGCGAAATCTGGAGTTGATTGGCTGCGGCAGCAGACGCCCGGCACGAGTGCGTTTTTCGATAATGGTTAGAGAATTCTAGATTATGAGGCCCACAGAATCAAGAGTGTGCCGAGAACACCAAATTTCAGGCATTATCACCACGGATAACGCAGTGGCCGACGGCCTTCACGTAACAACCAAGAGCATTGGTGTTCGCGTAGAATTGTTAGTGCTAACAGAAAAGCAACGCTGCGTTAAATAACCTCAGATATCACGTGCGACTTACGACGAACGTATACGTTAGGATACTGCGGCGAAATCTGGAGTTGATTGGCTGCGGCAGCAGACGCCCGGCACGAGTGCGTTTTTCGATAATGGTTAGAGAATTCTAGATTATGAGGCCCACAGAATCAAGAGTGTGCCGAGAACACCAAATTTCAGGCATTATCACCACGGATAACGCAGTGGCCGACGGCCTTCACGTAACAACCAAGAGCATTGGTGTTCGCGTAGAATTGTTAGTGCTAACAGAAAAGCAACACTGCGTTAAATAACCTCAGATATCACGTGCGACTTATGACGAACGTATACGTTAGGATACTGCGGCGAAATCTGGAGTTGATTGGCTGCGGCAGCAGACGCCCGGCACGAGTGCGTTTTTCGATAATGGTTAGAGAATTCTAGATTATGAGGCCCACAGAATCAAGAGTGTGCCGAGAACACCAAATTTCAGGCATTATCACCACGGATAACGCAGTGGCCGACGGCCTTCACGTAACAACCAAGAGCATTGGTGTTCGCGTAGAATTGTTAGTGCTAACAGAAAAGCAACACTGCGTTAAATAACCTCAGATATCACGTGCGACTTATGACGAACGTATACATTAGGATACTGCGGCGAAATCTGGAGTTGATTGGCTGCGGCAGCAGACGCCCGGCACGAGTGCGTTTTTCGATAATGGTTAGAGAATTCTAGATTATGAGGCCCACAGAGTCAAGAGTGTGCCGAGAACACCAAATTTCAGGCATTATCACCACGGATAACGCAGTGGCTGGCGGCCTTCACGTAACAACCAAAAGCTTTGGTGTTCGCGTAGAATTGTTAGTGCTAACAGAAATGCAACACTGCGTTAAGTAACCTCAGATATCACGTACGACTTACGACGAACGTATACGTTAGGATACTGCGGCGAAATCTGGAGTTGATTGGCTGCGGCAGCAGACGCCCGGCACGAGTGCGTTTTTCGATAATGGTTAGAGAATTCTAGATTATGAGGCCCACAGAATCAAGAGTGTGCCGAGAACACCAAATTTCAGGCATTATCACCACGGATAACGCAGTGGCTGGCGGCCTTCACGTAACAACCAAAAGCTTTGGTGTTCGCGTAGAATTGTTAGTGCTAACAGAAATGCAACACTGCGTTAAGTAACCTCAGATATCACGTACGACTTACGACGAACGTATACGTTAGGATACTGCGGCGAAATCTGCTTTTGATTGGCTGCGGCAGCAGACGCCCGGCACGAGTGCGTTTTTCGATAATGGTTAGAGAATTCTAGATTATGAGGCCCACAGAATCAAGAGTGTGCCGAGAACACCAAATTTCAGGCATTATCACCACGGATAACGCAGTGGCCGACGGCCTTCACGTAACAACCAAGAGCATTGGTGTTCGCGTAGAATTGTTAGTGCTAACAGAAAAGCAACACTGCGTTAAATAACCTCAGATATCACGTGCGACTTATGACGAACGTATACGTTAGGATACTGCGGCGAAATCTGGAGTTGATTGGCTGCGGCAGCAGACGCCCGGCACGAGTGCGTTTTTCGATAATGGTTAGAGAATTCTAGATTATGAGGCCCACAGAGTCAAGAGTGTGCCGAGAACACCAAATTTCAGGCATTATCACCACGGATAACGCAGTGGCCGACGGCCTTCACGTAACAACCAAGAGCATTGGTGTTCGCGTAGAATTGTTAGTGCTAACAGAAAAGCAACACTGCGTTAAATAACCTCAGATATCACGTGCGACTTATGACGAACGTATACGTTAGGATACTGCGGCGAAATCTGGAGTTGATTGGCTGCGGCAGCAGACGCCCGGCACGAGTGCGTTTTTCGATAATGGTTAGAGAATTCTAGATTATGAGGCCCACAGAGTCAAGAGTGTGCCGAGAACACCAAATTTCAGGCATTATCACCACGGATAACGCAGTGGCTGGCGGCCTTCACGTAACAACCAAAAGCTTTGGTGTTCGCGTAGAATTGTTAGTGCTAACAGAAATGCAACACTGCGTTAAGTAACCTCAGATATCACGTACGACTTACGACGAACGTATACGTTAGGATACTGCGGCGAAATCTGGAGTTGATTGGCTGCGGCAGCAGACGCCCGGCACGAGTGCGTTTTTCGATAATGGTTAGAGAATTCTAGATTATGAGGCCCACAGAATCAAGAGTGTGCCGAGAACACCAAATTTCAGGCATTATCACCACGGATAACGCAGTGGCCGACGGCCTTCACGTAACAACCAAGAGCATTGGTGTTCGCGTAGAATTGTTAGTGCTAACAGAAAAGCAACACTGCGTTAAATAACCTCAGATATCACGTGCGACTTATGACGAACGTATACGTTAGGATACTGCGGCGAAATCTGGAGTTGATTGGCTGCGGCAGCAGACGCCCGGCACGAGTGCGTTTTTCGATAATGGTTAGAGAATTCTAGATTATGAGGCCCACAGAGTCAAGAGTGTGCCGAGAACACCAAATTTCAGGCATTATCACCACGGATAACGCAGTGGCCGACGGCCTTCACGTAACAACCAAGAGCATTGGTGTTCGCGTAGAATTGTTAGTGCTAACAGAAAAGCAACACTGCGTTAAATAACCTCAGATATCACGTGCGACTTACGACGAACGTATACGTTAGGATACTGCGGCGAAATCTGGAGTTGATTGGCTGCGGCAGCAGACGCCCGGCACGAGTGCGTTTTTCGATAATGGTTAGAGAATTCTAGATTATGAGGCCCACAGAGTCAAGAGTGTGCCGAGAACACCAAATTTCAGGCATTATCACCACGGATAACGCAGTGGCCGACGGCCTTCACGTAACAACCAAGAGCATTGGTGTTCGCGTAGAATTGTTAGTGCTAACAGAAAAGCAACACTGCGTTAAATAACCTCAGATATCACGTGCGACTTATGACGAACGTATACGTTAGGATACTGCGGCGAAATCTGGAGTTGATTGGCTGCGGCAGCAGACGCCCGGCACGAGTGCGTTTTTCGATAATGGTTAGAGAATTCTAGATTATGAGGCCCACAGAGTCAAGAGTGTGCCGAGAACACCAAATTTCAGGCATTATCACCACGGATAACGCAGTGGCCGACGGCCTTCACGTAACAACCAAGAGCATTGGTGTTCGCGTAGAATTGTTAGTGCTAACAGAAAAGCAACACTGCGTTAAATAACCTCAGATATCACGTGCGATTTACGACGAACGTATACGTTAGGATACTGCGGCGAAATCTGGAGTTGATTGGCTGCGGCAGCAGACGCCCGGCACGAAAGCGTTTTTCGATAATGGTTAGAGAATTCTAGATTATGAGGCCCACAGAGTCAAGAGTGTGCCGAGAACACCAAATTTCAGGCATTATCACCACGGATAACGCAGTGGCCGACGGCCTTCACGTAACAACCAAGAGCATTGGTGTTCGCGTAGAATTGTTAGTGCTAACAGAAAAGCAACACTGCGTTAAATAACCTCAGATATCACGTGCGACTTACGACGAACGTATACGTTAGGATACTGCGGCGAAATCTGGAGTTGATTGGCTGCGGCAGCAGACGCCCGGCACGAGTGTGTTTTTCGATAATGGTTGGAGAATTCTAGATTATGAGGCCCACAGAGTCAAGAGTGTGCCGAGAACACCAAATTTCAGGCATTATCACCACGGATAACGCAGTGGCTGGCGGCCTTCACGTAACAACCAAAAGCTTTGGTGTTCGCGTAGAATTGTTAGTGTTAACAGAAATGCAACACTGCGTTAAATAACCTCAGATATCACGTGCGACTTACGACGAACGTATACGTTAGGATACTGCGGCGAAATCTGGAGTTGATTGGCTGCGGCAGCAGACGCCCGGCACGAGTGCGTTTTTCGATAATGGTTAGAGAATTCTAGATTATGAGGCCCACAGAATCAAGAGTGTGCCGAGAACACCAAATTTCAGGCATTATCACCACGGATAACGCAGTGGCCGACGGCCTTCACGTAACAACCAAGAGCATTGGTGTTCGCGTAGAATTGTTAGTGCTAACAGAAAAGCAACACTGCGTTAAATAACCTCAGATATCACGTGCGACTTATGACGAACGTATACGTTAGGATACTGCGGCGAAATCTGGAGTTGATTGGCTGCGGCAGCAGACGCCCGGCACGAGTGCGTTTTTCGATAATGGTTAGAGAATTCTAGATTATGAGGCCCACAGAGTCAAGAGTGTGCCGAGAACACCAAATTTCAGGCATTATCACCACGGATAACGCAGTGGCCGACGGCCTTCACGTAACAACCAAGAGCATTGGTGTTCGCGTAGAATTGTTAGTGCTAACAGAAAAGCAACACTGCGTTAAATAACCTCAGATATCACGTGCGACTTACGACGAACGTATACGTTAGGATACTGCGGCGAAATCTGGAGTTGATTGGCTGCGGCAGCAGACGCCCGGCACGAAAGCGTTTTTCGATAATGGTTAGAGAATTCTAGATTATGAGGCCCACAGAGTCAAGAGTGTGCCGAGAACACCAAATTTCAGGCATTATCACCACGGATAACGCAGTGGCCGACGGCCTTCACGTAACAACCAAGAGCATTGGTGTTCGCGTAGAATTGTTAGTGCTAACAGAAAAGCAACACTGCGTTAAATAACCTCAGATATCACGTGCGACTTACGACGAACGTATACGTTAGGATACTGCGGCGAAATCTGGAGTTGATTGGCTGCGGCAGCAGACGCCCGGCACGAGTGTGTTTTTCGATAATGGTTGGAGAATTCTAGATTATGAGGCCCACAGAGTCAAGAGTGTGCCGAGAACACCAAATTTCAGGCATTATCACCACGGATAACGCAGTGGCTGGCGGCCTTCACGTAACAACCAAAAGCTTTGGTGTTCGCGTAGAATTGTTAGTGTTAACAGAAATGCAACACTGCGTTAAATAACCTCAGATATCACGTGCGACTTACGACGAACGTATACGTTAGGATACTGCGGCGAAATCTGGAGTTGATTGGCTGCGGCAGCAGACGCCCGGCACGAGTGCGTTTTTCGATAATGGTTAGAGAATTCTAGATTATGAGGCCCACAGAGTCAAGAGTGTGCCGAGAACACCAAATTTCAGGCATTATCACCACGGATAACGCAGTGGCTGGCGGCCTTCACGTAACAACCAAAAGCTTTGGTGTTCGCGTAGAATTGTTAGTGCTAACAGAAATGCAACACTGCGTTAAATAACCTCAGATATCACGTGCGACTTACGACGAACGTATACGTTAGGATACTGCGGCGAAATCTGGAGTTGATTGGCTGCGGCAGCAGACGCCCGGCACGAGTGCGTTTTTCGATAATGGTTAGAGAATTCTAGATTATGAGGCCCACAGAGTCAAGAGTGTGCCGAGAACACCAAATTTCAGGCATTATCACCACGGATAACGCAGTGGCCGACGGCCTTCACGTAACAACCAAGAGCATTGGTGTTCGCGTAGAATTGTTAGTGCTAACAGAAAAGCAACACTGCGTTAAATAACCTCAGATATCACGTGCGACTTATGACGAACGTATACGTTAGGATACTGCGGCGAAATCTGGAGTTGATTGGCTGCGGCAGCAGACGCCCGGCACGAAAGCGTTTTTCGATAATGGTTAGAGAATTCTAGATTATGAGGCCCACAGAGTCAAGAGTGTGCCGAGAACACCAAATTTCAGGCATTATCACCTCGGATAACGCAGTGGCCGACGGCCTTCACGTAACAACCAAGAGCATTGGTATTCGCGTAGAATTGTTAGTGCTAACAGAAAAGCAACACTGCGTTAAATAACCTCAGATATCACGTGCGACTTACGACGAACGTATACGTTAGGATACTGCGGCGAAATCTGGAGTTGATTGGCTGCGGCAGCAGACGCCCGGCACGAGTGCGTTTTTCGATAATGGTTAGAGAATTCTAGATTATGAGGCCCACAGAGTCAAGAGTGTGCCGAGAACACCAAATTTCAGGCATTATCACCACGGATAACGCAGTGGCTTGCGGCCTTCACGTAACAACCAAAAGCTTTGGTGTTCGCGTAGAATTGTTAGTGCTAACAGAAATGCAACACTGCGTTAAATAACCTCAGATATCACGTGCGACTTACGACGAACGTATACGTTAGGATACTGCGGCGAAATCTGGAGTTGATTGGCTGCGGCAGCAGACGCCCGGCACGAGTGCGTTTTTCGATAATGGTTAGAGAATTCTAGATTATGAGGCCCACAGAGTCAAGAGTGTGCCGAGAACACCAAATTTCAGGCATTATCACCACGGATAACGCAGTGGCTGGCGGCCTTCACGTAACAACCAAAAGCTTTGGTGTTCGCGTAGAATTGTTAGTGCTAACAGAAATGCAACACTGCGTTAAGTAACCTCAGATATCACGTACGACTTACGACGAACGTATACGTTAGGATACTGCGGCGAAATCTGGAGTTGATTGGCTGCGGCAGCAGACGCCCGGCACGAGTGCGTTTTTCGATAATGGTTAGAGAATTCTAGATTATGAGGCCCACAGAGTCAAGAGTGTGCCGAGAACACCAAATTTCAGGCATTATCACCACGGATAACGCAGTGGCCGACGGCCTTCACGTAACAACCAAGAGCATTGGTGTTCGCGTAGAATTGTTAGTGCTAACAGAAAAGCAACACTGCGTTAAATAACCTCAGATATCACGTGCGACTTACGACGAACGTATACGTTAGGATACTGCGGCGAAATCTGGAGTTGATTGGCTGCGGCAGCAGACGCCCGGCACGAGTGCGTTTTTCGATAATGGTTAGAGAATTCTAGATTATGAGGCCCACAGAATCAAGAGTGTGCCGAGAACACCAAATTTCAGGCATTATCACCACGGATAACGCAGTGGCCGACGGCCTTCACGTAACAACCAAGAGCATTGGTGTTCGCGTAGAATTGTTAGTGCTAACAGAAAAGCAACACTGCATTAAATAACCTCAGATATCACGTGCGACTTACGACGAACGTATACGTTAGGATACTGCGGCGAAATCTGGAGTTGATTGGCTGCGGCAGCAGACGCCCGGCACGAGTGCGTTTTTCGATAATGGTTAGAGAATTCTAGATTATGAGGCCCACAGAGTCAAGAGTGTGCCGAGAACACCAAATTTCAGGCATTATCACCACGGATAACGCAGTGGCCGACGGCCTTCACGTAACAACCAAGAGCATTGGTGTTCGCGTAGAATTGTTAGTGCTAACAGAAAAGCAACACTGCGTTAAATAACCTCAGATATCACGTGCGACTTATGACGAACGTATACGTTAGGATACTGCGGCGAAATATGGAGTTGATTGGCTGCGGCAGCAGACGCCCGGCACGAGTGTGTTTTTCGATAATGGTTAGAGAATTCTAGATTATGAGGCCCACAAAGTCAAGAGTGTGCCGAGAACACCAAATTTCAGGCATTATCACCACGGATAACGCAGTGGCCGACGGCCTTCACGTAACAACCAAGAGCATTGGTGTTCGCGTAGAATTGTTAGTGCTAACAGAAAAGCAACACTGCGTTAAATAACCTCAGATATCACGTGCGACTTATGACGAACGTATACATTAGGATACTGCGGCGAAATCTGGAGTTGATTGGCTGCGGCAGCAGACGCCCGGCACGAGTGCGTTTTTCGATAATGGTTAGAGAATTCTAGATTATGAGGCCCACAGAGTCAAGAGTGTGCCGAGAACACCAAATTTCAGGCATTATCACCACGGATAACGCAGTGGCCGACGGCCTTCACGTAACAACCAAGAGCATTGGTGTTCGCATAGAATTGTTAGTGCTAACAGAACAGCAACACTGCGTTAAATAACCTCAGATATCACTTGCGACTTACGACGAACGTATACGTTAGGATACTGCGGCGAAATCTGGAGTTGATTGGCTGCGGCAGCAGACGCCCGGCACGAGTGCGTTTTTCGATAATGGTTAGAGAATTCTAGATTATGAGGCCCACAGAGTCAAGAGTGTGCCGAGAACACCAAATTCCAGGCATTATCACCACGGATAACGCAGTGGCCGACGGCCTTCACGTAACAACCAAGAGCATTGGTGTTCGCGTAGAATTGTTAGTGCTAACAGAAAAGCAACACTGCATTAAATAACCTCAGATATCACGTGCGACTTACGACGAACGTATACGTTAGGATACTGCGGCGAAATCTGGAGTTGATTGGCTGCGGCAGCAGACGCTCGGCACGAGTGCGTTTTTCGATAATGGTTAGAGAATTCTAGATTATGAGGCCCACAGAGTCAAGAGTGTGCCGAGAACACCAAATTTCAGGCATTATCACCACGGATAACGCAGTGGCCGACGGCCTTCACGTAACAACCAAGAGCATTGGTGTTCGCGTAGAATTGTTAGTGCTAACAGAAAAGCAACACTGCGTTAAATAACCTCAGATATCACGTGCGACTTACGACGAACGTATACGTTAGGATACTGCGGCGAAATCTGGAGTTGATTGGCTGCGGCAGCAGACGCCCGGCACGAGTGCATTTTTCGATAATGGTTAGAGAATTCTAGATTATGAGGCCCACAGAGTCAAGAGTGTGCCGAGAACACCAAATTTCAGGCATTATCACCACGGATAACGCAGTGGCCGACGGCCTTCACGTAACAACCAAGAGCATTGGTGTTCGCGTAGAATTGTTAGTGCTAACAGAAAAGCAACACTGCGTTAAATAACCTCAGATATCACGTGCGACTTATGACGAACGTATACGTTAGGATACTGCGGCGAAATCTGTAGTTGATTGGCTGCGGCAGCAGACGCCCGGCACGAGTGCGTTTTTCGATAATGGTTAGAGAATTCTAGATTATGAGGCCCACAGAGTCAAGAGTGTGCCGAGAACACCAAATTTCAGGCATTATCACCACGGATAACGCAGTGGCCGACGGCCTTCACGTAACAACCAAGAGCATTGGTGTTCGCGTAGAATTGTTAGTGCTAACAGAAAAGCAACACTGCGTTAAATAACCTCAGATATCACGTGCGACTTATGACGAACGTATACGTTAGGATACTGCGGCGAAATCTGGAGTTGATTGGCTGCGGCAGCAGACGCCCGGCACGAGTGCGTTTTTCGATAATGGTTAGAGAATTCTAGATTATGAGGCCCACAGAGTCAAGAGTGTGCCGAGAACACCAAATTTCAGGCATTATCACCACGGATAACGCAGTGGCCGACGGCCTTCACGTAACAACCAAGAGCATTGGTGTTCGCGTAGAATTGTTAGTGCTAACAGAAAAGCAACACTGCGTTAAATAACCTCAGATATCACGTGCGACTTACGACGAACGTATACGTTAGGATACTGCGGCGAAATCTGGAGTTGATTGGCTATGGCAGCAGACGCCCGGCACGAGTGCGTTTGCCAACAGAACATCGCCTGCGGCGCTTCTCCTGGGCTATTCACCATATCGGCTGGACCCTAGATGACTGGAAAACCGTGTTCTGGTCAGATGACTCCCGATTACAGCTATTAAGAACTGATCGTAGGGCATAAGTGTGGCTTAGACCTCAGAAAGCCATGGACTCAAGTTGTCAACAAGATACTGTGCAAGCTGGTGGTGGCTCCATAATAATGTGAGCTGTATGCACATGGAGTAAACTGGATCCTCTGGTCCAACTGAACCAATCATTAACTGGAGATAATTGTGTTGTGCTATCTGGAGACCATTTGCAGCCATTCATGGACTTTATATTCACAATCAATGATGAAATCTTTATGGATGACAGTGTGCCATATCATCATGAAAAACATTCTGAACAATTCGAGCGAATGATTTGGCCACCGAGATTGCCAGAGATGAATCCCATCGAACATTTATGTGACTTAATCGAAAGGTCAGTTCGCGTCAACATCCTGCACCGGCAGCAATTCCGCGATTATAGTCGGTTATAAATCTGGCATGATTCAATATTCCTGCGGGAGACTTCCAGCGATTTGTTGAGTACATGTCACATCTAGTTGGATGCACTACGACGGGCAAATAGAGATTCTGCACGAGATTAGGATGTATCCCATGGCTTTTGTCACCTCGGTGCATTTTGATGCTAAATTTCACTAAGGCCTTTCCCCTGTCCCTTTTTATTATAACACCGAGTAGACACGCTACCACTGCACGAAGGCGATGAAGGCGGTTGCCTTCGCACTGAAGTGGCAGAAGATCAACGGGTTAGTGACTGCCTGATAGGGAAAAAGTGTTAGTCCATCCTTCATTCTTTTTATTTCAGTCGCCACTGACGTGACATCAGCCAGACTCACTAGCAATCCGTTACGAAAAAGCGATAAGAACGCCAGTCGCTACAACTACAGGACACGCATCGCTTTGAAGAACTCACAAAGGTAAGTGAGTAAATCCAAGAGACGAACACCTAACTTCGGGTTTAATTATTGACTAAGGCGTTCACCAAGTAAAAACTGGAAGTGAAATTAGCATCTGTGATTCTAGTGACCATGTTTACGTAACTATCGAAAGTTTCCCTATGACGATATGGGTTTTGCAGTTGGTGTCAAAATTACGTGTGTCGTTAAAATCCTCCTGAGATTACGCTATAAAAGTTATTCGAGTGTTGTAAAGATAGAAATCTGCACGGATGTGAGAAACGAGATCCTCATCCACAAGTCTCCTATTCCCATCCGAGAATATTAGCGTTCTGGAACCCATGTGGACCTGTTCAATAAGCCACTGCTCTGGCGACAGAATTGTCTCAGTCTACATTTTCCGTGCTGAAGTCAGAGTTGCTAATTTACACTGCAGTGACTAAGAATGTACAGGCCTCTCATTAGCATCTTTTAATACACGTTGTCTTTATATTCTTGACGCGCTCCGTAAGTTAGACTTTTTGCTTAAGTAATGAAACGGATTTTGTGGAATTTATTGCGTAATATTTCCTGTTCATTTTAAAACGTGTCACATACTGCGGGCTGTCTAAATTAGCTCACATAGTTCATTTACCAAATTTACGCTAGTTCATCATAATATTAAACCATGTTAACATGTTAGATTTCTCAATGTAACTAGAGTCACATTGTATACTTGTAAACGTAGAAGAATTCACTGACACACTATCGGTGATTTTTGTGGCATATGCAGGTGACTGTCATTAGAGATCCAGTTTCAGAAACTGCGGGGGAAAAAACCTGATCAGAGTAACGTCAGATTTGAAGGGAATATTATTCAAGAAGGGGGAAATTTTATGGAAACAAAAGAAAATTTAATGAAAAGTTTTCACTAAATGGTCCTGTGATGCATGGTACACGGATGTTAATTAAGTTTGTGTCTGAGACTCTCCGGATGACTGCCTCAGTGCAGGATCGCGCGCTACTGGTAAAGCTCTTTTACAAGTCTAAGCTGTCTGTGTAATTTTTCTATGAATGAAATACTGAACATTCATTTTCAAATACTGTCTCCTCATGATTAGATTAGATTAGATTAGATTAATACTTGTTCCATAGATCATGAATACGACACTTCGTAATGATGTGGAACGTGTCAGGTTAATAAAAGATGTCTGTACAAGAAATTACATTACACAAAATATTGCATGACACTAATGATTAAGTTTTTTTTTTTTTTTTTTTTTTACTTACTTTATATCTAAAAATTCAGCCAATGAGTAGAAGGAGTTGTCATCTAGAAATTCTTTTAATTTATTTTTAAATGTTAGTTGGCTATCTGTCAGGCTTTTGATGCTGTTTGGTAGGTGCCCAAAGACTTTTGTGGCAGCATAATTTACCCCTTTCTGTGCCAAAGTCAGATTTAACCCTGCATAGTGAAGATCATCCTTTCTCCTGGTGTTATAGGTATGCACACTGCTATTACTTTTGAATTGGGTTGGATTATTATCAACAAATTTCATAAGGGAATATATATACTGTGAGGTTACTGTGAGGATCCCTAGATCCTTAAATAGATGTCTGCAGGATGACCGTGGGTGGGCTCCAGCAATTATTCTGATTACACGTTTTTGTGCAATGAATACTTTTCTACTCAACGATGAATTACCCCAGAATATGATGCCATACGAAAGCAGTGAATGAAAGTAGGCATAGTAAGCTAATTTACTGAGATTCTTATCACCAAAATTTGCAATAACCCTAATAGCATACGTAGCTGAACTCAGACGTTTCAGCAGACCATCAATGTGTTGCTTCCAGTTTAACCTCTCATCAATGGACACACCTAAAAATTTTGAAAATTCTACCTTAGCTACAGACTTCTGTTCAAATTCTATATTTATTACTGGAGTTGTGCCATTTACTGTACGGAACTGTATATACTGTGTTTTATCAAAATTTAAAGAGAGTCCGTTTGCTGAGAACCACTTAATAATTTTGTGAAAAACATCATTTACAATTACATCATTTAGTTCTTGGTTTTTGGATGTTATTACTATACTTGTATCATCAGCAAAAAGAACTAACTTTGCATCTTCATCAATGTGGAATGGTAAGTCATTAATGTATATCAAGAACAGTAAAGGACCTAAGACCGAACCCTGTGGGACCCCGTGCTTGATAGCACCCCAGTTTGAGGAATCAGCTGTTTTAACATTACACGAACCACTTATTTCAACTTTCTGCATTCTTCCAGTTAAGTATGAATTAAACCATTTGTGCACTGCCCCACTCAAACCATAATGATTTAGCTTATCTAAAAGAATTCCATGATTTACACAATCAAAGGCCTTTGAGAGATCACAAAAAATACCAATGGGTGATGTCCGGTTATTCAGAGCATTTAATATTTGATCAGTGAAAGCATATATAGCATTTTCTGTTGAAAAGCCTTTCTGAAAACCAAACTGACATTTTGTTAGCACTTTATTTTTACAAATATGGGAGGCTACTCTTGAATACATTACTTTCTCAAAAATTTTTGATAGAGCTGTCAGAAGAGAGATTGGGCGGTAGTTGTTGACATCCGACATATCCCCCTTTTTATGCAATGGTTTTACAATGGCATATTTCAGTCTATCAGGGAAAACACCCTGCTCCAAAGAGCTATTACATACGTGGCTGAGAATTCTACTTATCTGTGGGGAACAAGCTTTAAGTACTTTGCTGGAAATGCCATCAATTCCGTAAGAGCTTTTACTTTTCAGTGAGTTTATTATTTTACTGATTTCAGAGGGAGAGGTTGGTGGAATTACAGCTGTTTCAAACTGTGCAGGTATGGCCTCTTCTATTAATAGCCTTGCCTCTTCTAGTGAAGATCTAGATCCTATTTTCTCCACAACATTTAAAAAATGATTATTCAAAATATTTTCAATTTCTGATTGTTTGTTAGTGCACTTGTCATTCAGTTTTATTGCACTAAAGTCTTCCTGTGCTCTTGGTTGCCCTGTTCCCCTTTCAATAATATTCCAAATTGCTTTAATTTTATTATCAGAGTTACTGATCTCAGACATGATACACATGCTTCTGGACTTTTTAATAACTTTTCTTAGTACCGCACAATAGTTTTTATAATATTGAACAATTTCGGGGTCAGTACTCCATCTTGCTGTTAGATACAGTTCTCTTTTGCGGTTGCAAGATATTCTTATTCCTTTAGTGATCTTAGGACATCGCATTCAACTACAGAGCAGTAGAGACTCTTGTTTGGCTTTATGTTACGCTTGTGAACAGTGTCGTGAAACAAATGCTAAATTTGACACAACAAAAATGTATATAATTAAACACCCAAAAGAAACTTATTGTGTACCCACTGAAAACTATTTAACTGAAGCTCAATACTGAAGTACGTTGTGAAAGTACCGTAACATGAAGTGCAATGTCTGACTTCAAATATCCTCAAAATAAAATACTGGTCAAATCGGAAGAAAATGGATGTTTAAAATTACCTGCACCTGAAAATTCTGGCTATGTACTGTTGGCTCAAAAGCGCGCGAAAGTGAGATTTGCCCTGAAAAAAAAAGTAGTTTACCTCTTGCTCAGCGTGCCGTTTTGTTACTTCTGTACTGACATTTTCGAAAGAAAATACAAATCAGCAAATGCAGCAGCTAAAGAAAAATGATATTTGTTGGTTAGAAATAATCTGTGGCTGCGTGTGGAGTAAGGTACAATTCACGCACGACATAATATTTAGACCTTTACTAAGAATGATGGAGGAAGGTTTTACTTTAAAGGAAGGCGTTCTTTAAAAAGTAAACTCTGATTGTTGTCAAAAAAGACTGTACAACATAAGAAGGCTATAACAATATTATCAAATTCACTCATTACAAAAATTAGAGACATTTAAACAAATTGCCGTTATTTGAGACATAACGAAAACAAAAAAATTAAATTAGTACTAGTCATGAATCTTATTAGTTATCTAATGGACAGAGATTGCCTTCTATTAATAGTTCTGACAAACAAACATTTCATTCTTACCCATATACCGGTTACCTTGAAATGTTCCCCCAAAATTTTGTAATAAAGTATTCCAGACAATTATCCCAAATTCACAAATGTCAGGTCGCCTTCCCCAAAACTCAACTGCTAGCTACTCTGCTTCTAATAAGAAAGCCAAAAGGCTACACAACTGACTGGCGATCAGGCGCACTACAGATTACACTGAACACAGAGTCAAGGATCTTATCCACTACACGTGCAGCGCGCTCATGAATCTTTGTTCCAGTGCAGCCAAAATAAAACATTTACAGTGGCAAAAGAAACATATCAAAACCTTCCACAAGGACGGTGACTGCGCGTCAGCAATTCTGCAGCCGTTCTGGACATTCAAGGGTATGAAAAAAGGCGTTGATTTCATGTCTGCCAAGGCTGGAGAGAAAATGATTGCCCTGGCAGCTGTTTAATCTCCCAATTGATTAATTTAAAGAAAAAAGGACAGAGAGAAAGCTGCAGATGAATGACAACCAGTGAAAGTGATTAAATTTGAGTATACATAATGGAGGAAGAGACACAAATGCTTGGTAGCCTGTCACAGTGATTTACAGAAAGTATGAACAATTCTGGATGGCTTGGCGAGATGCCACGTTGCTGTAGGGCAAGGTATGAGTCAAAAAAAAAAAATCTATCAAGCACAACGAGAATCTAAATGAGAATAGTTCTAGTCCATAGAGGCAGCGAGGAACGTTTAACGGAAAAGTATCAAGAAACTGAGCCATGAGTTGCGTGCAAGTGTTACGGGCACAGAGGCAAGGGCCAAACGGCAGGACTCAGTACATTACGATTAGTGGAGTAGCGGTGCCGGATTCTCGCGGTGAAAAACGGCATGATCGCACGAAAGCAACCACCGATATCGCTGGGCCGAGAAACACTCTGACCAAACCAGATGGTCCGGGGGCGGTGGAAGGCAACGCTTGGCTACCAAAATGGCGGTTATTACCTCACCTCTACTATCTGCGCCGAACTCTCGTCTCAGATCGGCAACCGAATAGCCTAAAGAGTGCCCCCTGTCCTATTTGTAAACTCTAGCGCCGCACCGTTCTGTGCGCCCGCAGTTAACAAGTCGGCCCCTGCAGCCAACATAACAGGCCGAGCAAGGAAACTGTTCGCGCATCCTCACCCTCTTTGACTCACAGGTATGGACACCTGTTTGGTTGCAAATTCCCAGAACAAGGGACAAATTGGTATGCCTACAGCATCACGTTGCTTCACCTTAAATTCAAATGTGACGGCCAGGAATTTATAACGAATTTCGGCATCTTGAGCATTTTCTATGCTAAACAAATAGAGAAAGTGTAAATTACCTCACTTCCTCCATACAATGGACATCCAGTAGGCAGTTCGTCGGTGGTACAGACTGGCTGGGGAAAACTAATCTAATAACATAAATTCGTCGATGAAGTTTAATGACTTCTGCATGAATGATCCGTCCGGTCTGCGATCATAATCAATAAGCTCGAGACTTTGTTCACAACACGAAGTGCAGTTAGCATGTTTGAATAAATTTTGTTTGGCTCTCTTTCTCCGTGCTACGGACTAGTCCGGCCCGCCACTGTCGTAGCACCATGCACGTGGCATGCCCTCAAAGTCTCCGTATTACATACACACTTTCAGACAATTTCTCGACCGTTCCACAGCCGAATAGTACATGAGAAAAATGGCCACCTAAATCTTTCTGTGGGAGTTATGATTCTGTACGAGTTCGCATTTCTCTTATTTTATTATGATGTTCATCCCTATGTAGGTAAGAGTCAACAAAATACTTCTGAATTTGGAGAAAGCTGGTGTTCCATATCGTGAAAAGATCTGAGCGCAAGGAAAAATGCGTTTGTTTTAATGGTTGCCAACGCAGTTGGCTTATTATTCCCGTGACACTCTTTCCTTGCTTCACGACAATAGAAGACGAGCTGCTGTTCTTTAACCATTTCGATGTTCTCAGTTCATTCTATCCGGTAAAGGTCTCATACGGTGCATCAATACCCTGGAAGGAGGGACATTTTCTAAGTGTTCTGTCAATAAAGCGCAGTCTTTGGTTCACTTCTTCTGTGTGATGGTTCCAGTTTAAGTAGTCTGTAAATGTAATCCATAGCTAATTTAATATTATCCCTAAAGAATGTTAAGTACGGTCTTTGTGATTTTTCCGTAGTAATCAGAGGTATTGAACCGTACTTTTTGTTCTACACACATGTTAATAATACGTTTAGAGAGACCATAGTCTCACTATCAAGTTTTAAAACTTAATAACTGAAAAACATCAGTTTGCTCTTGTTCTACAATATTACTTTTATTATTAACCGGTTTTCGGCTTACGAGGCCATCTTCAGACATTTACTGAGTATTATCACCAAAGAAGTTACAATGTTTACAGACAAATTGGAAGAGAAGTAACACGCCCAGACTGAAGTAGAAACACAGTAACATCTTTGACAGTGTGGTGGTAATACAATGAAAAAGTAAAAACTGAACAGTACGTAAATAACAATAGATCAAACAGGAAAACCTTCAACATAAAATAGGAATAGCATACCCACATAACAGTGACAACATAACAAAACTAATAAAATAAAATAAAATTAGCACTAGACAAGGCTACATCAGTAGGTGATAATACACAGTAAATGTCTGAAGATGGCCTCGTAAGCCAAAAACAGGTTAACAATAAAAGTAATATTGTAGAACAGAAGTAAAATGGTACTTTTCATTTATTATAATGTTGTCCTACGAAGAACCGACGGAAGATTATGTTAACATTTTAAAACTTAGGTAATGTGATGAAAACGGTAAAAAGTCTACCAATACAATTGCGTTGTTCACAAAATAAAATGGAGTAAAAACATATTTGAAACATGTGCCCTCGTTTTACAATAAAATCGACGACTTCATCAGTGGCCGTCCCATCTCACACCGCACACTGCACCAAATCGCGTCCTGCTGATCAGCCGTGAGTTCCAAGTGTGTCAAGCTGACGCTTCTGCAGAGCTCCGGGGGATGTTGTGAACTGACATGGCCGCGATATTACAGAGTGAGCGCGGCTATTGGCACAGTCATAATGATGTTCTATTGGTCGTCAACACCTTCCTCACATCCCGAGGCCCGCAAGATATACCGTAGCGCGTACGTCACAGCACGTGACTAAGGGTTTTACGAGTGCCAGCAGCGGGATCCAGAGGGGAGCAAGTAACTGTTTCAGACGAGTTTAATAATTCTGGACTGCGCATTTAAATGCCTGCAATATCTCAATAGCACATGACAAAATTAAGACCTTTGGTGGGTATCTTTTTAATTACTTATTGATTTCCCGTGGGCCCTGCACGGAACCGAGTGTTCGCGAAGTGTGACGGACAAGCCGAGTAGTGTGACGTCACAAGTTCGTTGCGAGGCCCGTTTATCTCGTGGGCCCTGGTCATTTCGTAAGTGTACTGTTGTCAGCAGATAGCTATTTCATCATAGAGGCATCACAAATTTATGATTATGTATTTGCCTTAAAATAAATGTATCAGAACGTTACGGAAGCTCATTCCGTCGTTATTACCTTGCACGTTCAGAATAATGCCATGCCTCTTTTCAAGAATGGCGATCTCCAGTTCCTTCAGCAAGTCGAGTGTCCTCCTTTTCTTTTCTGTGCAAGATTTCCAAACCTTCTTCAATTCCTTTAAGGGGGATGGTGCGTTTCGTATACATGATTCACAACAGCTGGTTTATCACAATTATCCATTCTCAGTGCTTCTTTAGGCTCCTTACATCTGGCCGAAAATGTTCGTCCAAATTAGTTTGCATCACAGCATGCACCCTAAATTTTATAAACTCCCGATCTTTCGAAATTATTTATCTACCGACGTCATGTTTAAGGTTACACCTCTATAGATTTTTCGTCTGGAACACTATATTAACACCATGTGGTTTAAAAATGGTAGCCTATTTTTGCAAGACTGTTCCAAAATACGGTATAGTGACGAGTTTCTGTAATAAGAGTGGGAAGAATAAACCTACCAAAGACAAAATGAAAAGGGTCACTATACCTTATTATGGAACACTCTCGCAATAGATGGTTAACGTTTCTAAACCGCATGATCTTCAAATAGCGTTGCATACAAGCAATCTAATGAGGTATAGCCTGAAACAAGACATCTGCTAAAAGATAGATAAGTTAGAATGATCAGGAGTTAATAAAATTCAGTGCGTATCCTATGATGCAAGGGAAATTGCACAAACAGGAAGATGATTTTCTGTCAGATTTAAGGAATCGAAAGATGCATTGAGACTGTGAAATTATGAAAAATCAGCTATTGCAGATCATGAATACGGAACAGATCATCCCCTTAAGGAAACAGAAGAAGACTTTGGAATCTTTCAGTTAGAAAAGAAAAGGAGGAAACTTGGGATGTTAGAAGAGTTGGAAATAACCATTCACGAAAAGGAACAAAGCAAAATTCTGAGTGCCCAAGGTAATAACAACGAAATGAATTTCTTGACGTCTTTGTAGAATTATTTTAAGGCAGGTACATAATCAAGACGACTGAGCGAGGTGGCGCAGTGATTAGCACACTGGACTCACATTCGGGAGGACGACGGTTCAAACCCGTGTCCTGCCATCCTGATTTAGGTTTACCGTGAGTTCCCTAAATCCCTTCAGGCAATGCCGGGATAATATTCTTCTCCGGTGTGCAGCCGGATCATAACGTCATCTTGACACAATATTTCCGCGGTCCAACTGGCCGCCATCTTCAGGTGAGAGTGCAGGTAGACGATCTCGCTGGAACTGTTCCGGCGAGATCCTGTACCAGCACTCTCACTTTCAATTATTACGCCGGGAAAGTCTTCGTAATCACAAATGCCGGGATTGTTCCTTTGAAAGGGCTCGGCCAATTTTCTTCCCTATCCTTCCCTAATCTGATGGGACCGTTGACCCAACCAATCAACATACCTCTCTGACGAAGTAACTACAAGCGAAGGACCGTACAATTAGAAAATGAGGAAAATGTACGCTACCAGTAGAACACCATTGTTTCTGAGCCAACACCAGCACTCGCGTTGATTTTAATGTAAGACGAGGAGACGCAATCCAGTGTGTTTACATTCTATTTTATTTTGTGACCACCATAAATGAGTTGGTAGACATTTTAGCGTTTAAACCTCAAGGATTATGTTTTGCAGGTTGAAGATAAGAGCATTGCTTCTCGAAAGGCGCTGTTGACCTGTCCGTAGGACAAACATTACGAATGGATGCCACTAACTATTGCGGTTATCGTTAGGCATTAGCGTGGATGTCCACATCCACGCAGGCATGTACGTGTAGGGTGTTTTGAACGTCATGCTGCTAAGTGAGGCCGGCCGCAGAGGCCGAGCGGTTCTAGGCGCTTCAGTCTGGAGCCGCACTGCTGCTACGGTCGCAGGTTCGAACCCTGCCTCGGGCATGGATGTTTGTGACGTCCTTATACCCGGGCCGCTGAAACATTGCACTTGACGTTTGCGTATGAAGTTGGCAGCATAACAGAGTAACAAGTGAAGAACGATAGGCGCTAGGCGTTCAGCGTGGGGCGTCAGCCAATCACAGCGCAGTGAGCACTGCTGTTACTCACGTGCTGTGACGTCAAAGTTCCCGCGTTGCCGGCTTTGTTTAGTGAATGTGTATACAACGTGAGTTGTGTGTTGTTTACCGCGTGTTTTCGTTGTACTGTGTGCTATATCGTTGTGACTTTTGTTACGTTGTGAGTTTACGTACTTGGAAAATGCCACCGAAAAGACTTCGTTCACCTAGTGACAATCCTTTGCGTCGAGGGGTGCCGCTAAACAGCCCGGCACTGGAATTGCTACGCAGAACTCGTGAGTTTTACGAGCAGGAGAAAAACTACGTAAGCATTCATGGACAGCCATCAATTCCTGCCGACAAAGTGGTGGAACGTACGTCGAAAACTCTTGGTATTAGTGCAAGAACGGTAGTAAGTAATGGGGTATTACTACAAAACTTGGAAGATACTGAAGTGAGCTGTAATGATTCCGAGCTGTCTGGATCAAATAATACATTTTTATCAACCCCGGGAAAGAAGAAAAAGCGGCGTAGTCCTATCACAGATTTAGATTCTTTCCAGACTGATGCAATTCGTAGGCATGTTTATGCTTACTACAGCAGAAAAGAGTATCCGACTGTAGCTAAGTTATTAATCTCTTTAAAAGAAAGTGAACTCTTCAGCGGTGGTAAAACATCACTAAAAATTGTGCTAAAAAATATGGGTTTCCGTTACAAAACGCTAGACGGACGCAAAGTACTGTTAGAGAGGGCACATACTGTTACCGCTCGTAGCATTTTCTTGCACAAAATTGTGGGCAGAGACATTCATTCCATAATTTGGCTAGACGAAACGTGGGTTAATGCCGGGAAGCTGTCAGTAAATGTTGGACGGATAACACACCCAGCAGTAGCGGCCGTCAGCCGACGGGAAGAGGAGCTAGATTAATTGTGGTCCATGCAGGCTCCTGCAGTGGTTTTGTCCCTGACGCACTTTCAGTTTTTAGATCAAAAAGACTGATGATTACCATGAAGATATGGATCACGCACGATTTGTTGAGTGTTTCAGGAACCTTTTAAAACAATTTCCTGTCCCTACAACAATTGTAATGGACAATGCTCCATATCATTTGGTGATACAGAACAAAGCCCCAACTACAAATGATCGGAAAGAAATTATGGTGCAGTGGTTACAGGCTCGAAATATTGCAGCGGATATGGGTATGACAAAGGTTCTGTTATATTCTCTTGTTAAAGAAAATAAGCCTACGACACCTACATACGTAGTAGACGAAATTGCCAAGGAGCAGGGTCAAACTGTAATAAGGCTGCCACCATATCACTGCCATTTCAACCCTATTGAGTTAGTATGGAGTGACGTAAAAATGTATGTAAGGAACAACAACAAGTCCTTTACAATAACAGAGGTGGAAAAGCTGTTGCGTGAAGTTCTTGTGACTGTGGATGCAGCCTCTTGGAGAAAAAAAGTAGAGCACGTTGAGAAGCTTATACGAGCAGCACAGACAATAGAAGGCATTATCAGTGGCCATGAACAATTAATGATTTGTCTTGCCGATGACGACGATGAAGACGGTTTTAGCGATGAATCGGACAACAGTGACGATGGCGAGCTGGATGGAATTGCGCCATTATCGCTGTAAATTGGTGAGTGAAAAAATTCTAATATTGGTTATTTATTGCAATCTCGGTTATTATTTATTTTGTAAACTACGTACATTATTGGTTTTAAACTACCAGTCGTCAGATGCTTGTTTTTTGTATTTCTTTGCTCCGTTAACGAAAGGGTGCGCATTGTTATGCTTTTACATGCATTATTATACGGTTGTTTACTTCCTGTAATTGTAGTACAACTAAAAACGAGTTTTTATATACATTTTAATTGCTCAATCGCTTGCATTTACGAGACGGGACGGAAAACTGTATCGTCTGCTGTGTGTATAGGGGCTGCTGTTGCAACATCGCTATTACAGTATAGCCAACCTAACTAGACAAAAAGCGAACTGTCAAGTGCAATGTTTCGCCGGCGGGGGTATAGGTTAGTTAAGTTGAAGTAGTTCCAAGTCTAGGGGTCTGATGACCTCAGATGTTAAGTCCCACAGTGCTTAGAGCCATTTGAACCATTTTTTGCTAAGTGAGCAGAATTACTGCGATAAAAAGGTTTCGTGGATGATGATACCTGCTTCGATTGAAAATAGCTCCAAAAGTAATGTGATCCATCGTAGTAGCTGTTACCGGTTCAGTACGAATTTACTAGGGAGAGATACACTGGACAAAGTAAGTGAGCGGAAATACAAGGAGCGGCTGCCCATCTGGGCCTCCAGAAGGTAGACGTATTCCTCTCCTGATTGCGGAGCAGGACGTGGCGTCATAAGTCACAGGCGGAGGTGACACCGCGATGGCAGGCAGCCCGGCGCGCCGTGCCGTGTCCCGCTGTCCCGGCCTCGGGGTCGGGTCGGCCCGGGTCGTGAGAGCCAGCCACCCACCCACACCTACCGGCGTTTTTGTCGGCTCCTCCTCCTCCTCCTCCTCCTCCTCCTCCTCCGCCCCTTTCCCCCCTTCCCAACCACGCGGCCAGCTTCCTGCTGCTACGCTCCGCGAGCCTTGATTTACAGCGCAATAAAGTCTCGGCAGGCGCGCATTGTGCCCGCGTCAATGTGCTACACCGTGTCAACAATGGCGACCCAATTGCCAGTTGCTGCGCCGCAGCCAGCCAGCTCTTCCAGTCCCTTCTCCCCCCCCCCCCACCACTCCCCTCCCCTCCCACACTACTCCCCACCACAGTCTCCGCCGGCAGTATCAGCCGAAAACAGCTGCGCTAAGAACCAGAAATGGTGCTTCTTGTTTCCCAATATATTCACTGCATGCCACTAAATGGAGTATGTATTTCTGGATACCCACCTTAACTGCCGACGCTATTCTTTTATACGGCATTTCGACAGTCAATCTTACTGTTATTAGCGGACTTAGCCTCCTGTGATACCTGTTGACGGCTAGAAGATCAGCCATTGAAGCATTATGCAGGATGGAAAAATCGCACGAGGATAGATTCTTGAAATTTTCCTGATTTAAAGAATATTCCATGAAGTTTCGGGATTGCAGCCCCGACAATGTCGACTTCCTGCCACGATATTTCGGCTGATAACCATTCGGCCATCTCAGGACACTCATAAATTGCAGTACATCGTTTTATTTATTTATTTATTTTTTACAACAGACGACAACCATTGTTTGTGTCACAGTTTCGGACTTTTGTCCAATATTTATCTACTACGATGATGCTCCATCTTCACCATATGTGTGAAACACCATAGTCTTACGTTATATTTACTTATTTGTATAACCCTCCTTATTCGAATCGCACTCCATCATATAATCTTATTGCTCCTTTGATATTTCGTGCGTTGCCAGTATTTTGTCTGTCCCACTCCAGTTTCTGAGTAGATAAGGCAATGACCTCAACCCGAAGATTGATTTCAACATTTTCTTGCTTTGCTGAGTATGGTTCTATTTTATGTGGTATGCCCTTGCTTTCTCTTGACTTTTGAACTGACTTACCCAGCGAGTTGCTGAGGGACCAATAATTTAAGTGGACTTCGAACCAGACTGTAGCTTGGTATTTGTTTAAAGGCGGCCGTTTTGGAAACTGGAGCATTTCATATGTCGCACAATTGTTTCTCTCGTATTTATGGTTACAATGCTCCTGCGTTCGCTGTTTAATTTTATTATTATTACAGACGATTTTCAGCAAACAAGGTAAGCTGAAGTTAACCGAACTCTGAGATTTCCGTTTGCTAAGATTACGTGCTTGCGAGCCATTACATTCATTACACAGGCTAACTTTTTGGAGGCTATTAGGCAAAGTAAGTCAGAAATGACAAAGATATTTGTTCTTGCACGAATCGGAACTACAGGGGGTGATTTTCAATATTAAGAGATTGGGTTGTTTGTGCTTAACAGTTTCATGCACGTGTTCAACATTAAATTGTGAATTGTGTTACTTCCAAGTAGTATTCCCTCCTTTTTGTTGTATTTGCCTGAAAATTCCACCTGTCGTTAGTAAAACAGTCAGATCTCGTTATCAGTCGGTTACATTCACTTTCTGGGAGTAAATTTCAGGACATAAAATGTTTTCATCACTTTAGATGAACACTCATTATTTGTTGAGATAGGAAAGCGGTTTACGTTGTCACACATACAAGTCATTGTCAGAAATGAAAGAAGTGAGAACTTGTAGAAAAAAAATCCTAGGACTTATTAATTATTCAGCCCTAGACCTTTGGGTTCCTTATAAATTTTGTAATTTGTTCTTGGAAAAGTAATAGTTGAAATGGCTCTGAGCACTATGGAACTTGCCTTCTGAGGGCATCAGTCCCCTGGAACTTAGAACTACTTATACCTAACTAACCTAAGGACATCACACATACCAATGCCCGAGGCAGGATTCGAACCCGTGACCGTAGCGGTCGCGCGATTTCAGACTGTTGCGCCTAGACCCGCTCGACCACCCCGGCTGGCGAAAAGTAATAGTGCTCGTAAACTAACAATGTGGTTCTTTTCGGTCAATGAAACGAATCAGTGAAATTGATATACCAAGATATATTATGCCAACAGAAAAGTTTATGTCACCCATGACCAACTGTGTTACAAATAAACGAGTACAGTTTCAGCACAATTATTCAATATTACTTCCAGAAATTGATTTTCTACCGTCAACTCAGTCAACGTTACGGCAGTAGGGTGTTTGAGTTTTGTAAGATGTAAGATGAGAAATAATGGAGCAGTTCGTTATAATTGTTCCATATTTTTTCGTGTGTATTTTCTAAACCGAGGAATTATGCATTTTTTTAAAAGTTATGCTAGTGTTTGGATTTTCATGAGCTATGAGTACGTACTAGGTCCATCTTTACCTTCTGGAGCGGAGACAGGTAGTGTTCAGTTCGCGAGGCGCACACCTTATATTGCAAGTCTACGCCATCTATCCTTTTTCGATCCCAGATCGGGCAGTGTTGCAGTTAAGGTGCTCAAAGTACAGGGTGAAAATTATTGGACTACACGAAAAAAACCTAAAGCAGTTATAAACTACAGCCTGCACACAATTTATTCAACATGTAAATGTTTTTGGGTTTAGTTTATGACATGTTCGATATGCCTTCCATCTTTGGCGATGATTTGGTGCAGACGAATAGCCAAATTCTGCATGATTCGGTGAAGTGTCGGAACATCGAGGCTGTCGATGGCCTCCTAAATGGCTGTTTTAATCTCAGTAATGGTTTTGAGGTTATTGCTGTACACCTTGTATTTAATATAGCCGCAAAAAAAAGGAGTCGCATGTTTTGGGATCCGGAGAATGTGGTGGTCAATCGAGGCACATGACAGTGGCCTCTGGGTACCCGAGAGCCAGAGTGCGGTCGCCAAAGTGTTCTTCCAGGACATCTCCCTACTGCTTTTATGGGGTCGAGCTCCGTCTTGCATGAACCGCATCTTGTCGAAATCAGGGTCACTTTGAATAATGGGGATGAAATCATCTACCAAAACATTCACGTGCTGTTCGGTACTCATCCTGCCATCAAGGAATATCGCGCCGATTATTCCGTGACTGGACGCTGCACACCACACAGTAACCCTTTGAGGGTGAAGAGATCTCTCGATCGCGAAATGCCGATTCTCAGTCCCCCAAATGCGCCAATTTTGCTTATTGACGAACCCATCCAAATGAAAGTGGGCTTCGTCTCTAAACATGACCATACAATTCCCATCATTCCCCGCGAACAGCCGTGCAGTTTGAAGGCCCTGAGGGAAATCGTGCAAAAGTTACGACGATTTTATTTCATATTGTTCAGTAATAGTCACCCTTCACTTGGACACCAGCTCCCTAGAGACTGTTCCATATCTTATAGTTGGTGATGATTTCACCAGCGGTTAAATGCCACATGATTTGTAGTTTGAGAGCACCAACCATCTGAAAAAGGCTTTATCACATGTGACGTCCTCAAATATAGATTCAAGATGTTTATTAATTTTTTCTATAAACTTCTTACATATATCTATGAACGTTAAGACACTGAGTAATTAATCACTCACGAGCTTGTTGGGGAGGTATCTACTGTGATAATTACCTTATCCGGATTTAAATTCGGTCCGAATCTGAGCGCTCGTTAAGCTCCTTATGTGAGGTAGTTGGGACTATGTTTATCCTGTCGGAGGGACGGTGGGATTTGGCGTTAGACATACAATTCAAGAACGTCTGTCCTTTATGCATAATTTAGAAATTAAAAAAAAACGAAAGTTACAATGCATAGTTATCGGCAGAGTCGCACATGAAGGGCAAAAAGTTAGGGATAGCGTCAAAGTGCTGTTATGTTTCATATCGCGGTTGCGAAATTGTATGGTCACTTTAGAGATTAGAAGGTACGTGTTGTGATTTAGCAAAGACATATGTAATTATTAAGCTAGAGCGTTATGTTGGATTGGGGATCCTACCGCAAGGCGGAACAGATCTTCGCAGTACTGCTTTCAGCAGGGACACTTTAAGAAGCTCATTATGTTGAGACTGATCATTACACTCTCTGGCCTGAGAAGCTTCTGTATACCAGCTATATTTACTAATTATAAAGATTTCATTTCAGGGTATCATTTTCAGTCAATATAAATAAATAACAGGTAAAGGAATGTAAATAAAATACATTACCATTGGTTTTACTTATACCACATTTATCTAATTTAGACCATAGCCAAACTGAATTGATTTAGTCTTATAAAATTACTTAATAACGTACTAGTGTTATGAAACAATTAACATCCGCCCGAGATAACTGCGCACGTTAATGCGGAGCTTCAAAGATGGGGCGAGGGATCCTGCCCTGTATCGAATCCATCTCGCAGGTGAGCCGTCCCGCCGTCCAGCCTCATTTGGTTTTTAGACGACTTCCCACATCCAATAAGATTAATGCCTCGGATCACACTTGAACATGAGATTACTCTAGACGCAGTCAGAGGCGCACACAGATTCCGTCTCGGTTGGAGCGATGGCATTAGGAAGGGCATTCAGCCACCAGCAGTCACTAACATTGCGAAGAAGCAATAGCAATGGTGACCTCACAGAGAAACGTGAAAAGCCAAGGAAAAAGAAGAAAAAGACCAACTTTCCGAAACAGTTAACATATTCCCGTTACATATTAAAATATAAACGAAAACAATGTACCTCTACATTAATCAATATCGTAGGTTCACATTCATCGGTACTAGTTAGTACATAGAGATAAACATACCAGGCCGATTTTTACATCCACTAAAGTGCATATCATTTCTAGACAGTGTGTGACTGTTGCATTGGTGTCGTGAGGGTCTTTTATGCTTGAGATGGCAACACTTCCAACAAGTGGATGCCGATCTATTTTTTGTTAGTAATATTTTATGTTGTTGAGAAATGTCTTCTTCTCTCACAGATGCAGCAATTGGGAGGGGGTCATCATTAGTATCACTGGCTGGCGAGGCGCTTTCCTTCCAGCTGTTGCACATTAATATACTAAGGGAATGGGAGAGAAAAAAATTTTCAAACTCCCTACAGCATGGCACGTGGAAGTATCAGCATGAGTCAGCTGCGAGGTACGAACACTTCGAAATGATTAGTCGGTCGCCAAGAGTTCAACATCGACACTCCTGTTCATGTGAGACAGAACGCGAGCCCTGCGGGAAAGTGTAAGACAATTGCAGACCAACCTGCCTGTGTTACCCTCCGAACATTATGTAAGAAGCACTGGGCAGGACTCAGAAATACCTATCAGGCGTTTGGCGACACATTTGCAGTACTGAAATAAATTAATTAAGTCAGTATAGCAAAACTACTGACGACTCACAATGAGCAAAACCGATTCAGGCGTTACAAATGACTTCATACAGCGAAGCCACTCCTAAGCACTGTAAATACTTCACCCCACCCATCGCCAGTCAATCAGCAGGATCAATGGCGTTCATGTTATTCGCACTCGATTCTCTAATTACTGTATCGTAAAATCTTCCCGTCTTGCGTGCGACTGTTCCCAGTATTGGCCATACTCTTGCTGCCTGATGTGACGACCACTGATTTGAAGCCACAGATAACTATGAACCAGAATCCAATACTGATGTCGCCACTGATGGGTAGTCCATGACTCTACCTACATCGTTCCAGTTCAGGGCACCAACTGCTCTGAAAATTCAGCATCATTCTGGTCAGACAGCCTGCTGAAATGGTGGGCCAGGAACAACATTCAGCATGACATCATGGCATCGGACATCACAGACCATCTGAAGGGACAACACGAGCAGTGACCTGAAAGAGACAGAGTACGCTTAGGATGGCGTGTGAGCCAGACACATATGCGCTGCAGTGACGGCCAGATCGGCATTTGATCAGCTGATGGGAAGCACTTTCCAAACCAACCACAACAATCTGAGACACAGCCTGTGCATGAGGCTGATGCAGCGATCTTTGGTAGCTCTGAATCTGTCTTTGGATTCAGCAGATTCTGCTCCATCTTTCGAAGCCACCAGCTACCTCGGAAGACATGGCGACAAAAAAATAATCCGAGGAATTAAAGAAGTAATATTTAATCTTGTTTTATAGCGTTTAGCGACGCCAATCAGATTCTTCAGCACTCATCCTGACAAAACAGTAGGGGTTTACAGCCCGCGAGCGGGCAACGCCTGCATTGCTTTCACAGCCGTCCATGCTTGTCGTGAAAAAGTATAGAGATCTATCAAGCTGAGAGTAATTTATACTGTGTCTGTAGAAAACAGAATATTGAAAGAAACCAGATTGGAAGTTATGTCCAGGCTGTTCGCACTGCGTTTTATGATAGTCAGGCCAGGAGTCTGTCTTCAATTTGAGTTTTGTGGGACCGTTATCAGTAGTATAAGAGTTTCCATATCTAACTCTAATATTAAGAAGTGGTCCCTAATTACTTCTGCTCCATGAAAAAGAGTCGTAATGAGCCAGAGACTTAAATTTCTATTGTATGTAAGAAAAATAAAAAAAGTCTAGAGAAGGGTGCTGATTTCCGCAGAAAAGTCATTTAATAACAAAATAATATACAATGCAGGTAATAAGAGCAAAGGAGTGTGAGGTGTCACTAAAAAGGAACAAAATCGTAATAACACACCGATGAGAGAGGGGGATAAAGTAATAAATGATTCACAGCACCTGACAATGTGAAAGAGCATTTTTTAGGTACTGCAGAGAAATTACACCAAAAATTTCCAAAAGAAAACGTAAAACCTGAAAATAATTATGCACTAAGTACAATTAAATTGTCAACAATAAAAGAACATGGAGTCATTAAAACTATAAGAAACGAAAAAGTGAAAAGGCAGTAAGCTTAGATGAAGTACCAAAATGCCTGCTGACACAAAGCGCACAAGATACATTAACTCCCTTCACAAACTTTGTAAATGAGCCATTCGCATCCATGAGAAGGTCTGAGTATTTAAAAAGCGGCAGGAGTTGCTAAAGAAGTGCAATCCAGAAGATACAGAATATTTCCAGTCCATTTCCTCATTGTCACCCTTGTCAAAAATAATAGAATCAACAACGAAGAACAGAGTAATGAAATACTTGAATGAATACAACCTTGTAAGTAAATCACAGTTTTGGTTTCAAAGTGGTAGAATCATCCACAGTATAATTTTGAAAAGTATTACTTGATGCTCTTGACAAGAACGAGTCTGTCACAGGCATAGTTTTAGATCTTTCCAACGCATTTGATACTGTTGACCATTCTGCTAAGTAAGCTAGAACCATTAAGAATAAAAAGTGTACCCTGGCTCAAGAAGAGATAACACAACCCTCGAATAAGGCTAAACTTTTAGTAATACACTTACGAGAACAAAAATACATTAGTATAGCAGTTCCTCAGGGTATCAAATTAAGACCAATGTTGTTCCTTATATACTTCAATGACTCGCTCGATAATATTTGTCATAGGGAAAAAAGTCGCTTTGTTGATGACAGCAACATTATAAGCATTGCGAAAACGAGAAAACTCCTCGCAGAGAAAGAAATAATACCCCACAAACAAATATACAATTTGTCAATACATAAAAAAGTGAGATTGAACATAAAGAAAACAAATGCCATCAATTTCAGTTTGAAGAAGGAAAAAGACACTATTAAATTAAATATAGATTGTACCTCTGTAGACTGCACAACAATCACAAAATTTGGCGAATGAGTATTGCTTCTCTTTTCAAGTGGCGTGAATATAAAAAGTTACTTGCAAACAGAATGTCGTCAACATGTTAAGCCCTTTGTCGTGCCATCAGTGTATAACAGCCAGTGTCTTTCAGATACACACTATACATATATATGAACAGTTCTCAGGTATGTAATAAAATAAGTGAAATAGAGTAGCTGCAGTGGTCAGAGGTTCCTTTCACTGTCGTAACACATCATATGTATGCTGTCATATTTTGTTAACAAAAAATGGCGTGTGGAAACAATAAACGGTGACTGGTAACAGTAACGTGTTGCTTCATTTAATGTCAATAACAGTCACGGTAAAATGTAGCCTAAAATGTTCGCATTTAGAGTGAAGGATTACTTAGACAACATGGAATAGGGGTTTTGCAAAAAAAGTACCATAAGTAAATAATGACAATAACAATAATAATAATAATAATAAATATCTATGATTTCATGTAATACATTTATACTTTTTTGAAACCATTTCTTTCAGTATCAACACTGTGTACCTCACCATCTCACTAACTATAGAGGTATGATGACTCAGTTTTTCAGGGTAGCAGAAGTTCCACTGTAGTACAAGAAACGGGAGCCAAAAATCATCGCTATCGTTCTGATGTCAAATGACACACTGCGTAGTTTTACGTTATTAAATAGTATGTGTAAAGCGTGCGTAGCATGGGCAGTGTTTGGTAGTGAAAAATGAATAAACAGCGTAGCACTAACCTTTTACACTATTAAATAACTTATATGCAAAGCGCTATTGCACAACAGGCGTAGACCAAATGAGGTAGCGCTCTTTCAGAGAGACAGGCCTGGCGTTCATGAGGATGGATGCTCCAGTCACCGTCTGGTCATACTGATTTACGCTCTCCGTGGCTTCCCTAATTCACTACAGGCAAATCCTGGAGTGGTAAGGCCAAGGGCAACTACCTCTTTCATACAACTGTAAGCACGCAAAGACCTTTATGTGCAGGTGTAAAAAAATTACGTGTACAAAACTTAAGAGAGTTTAGAGGAGATAAAATTAAAAACATTTTAATTGTGACAAAAAGGTCACAGGTTTCGATCTTATTGATATTCAGAGATGGTATTCAAAGTTCCATGTGACGAATTTTGTTTTAGAAATGCTGCTAAAAATGAAGTCCGTTTACAGTAATGGACAACAGTCACATGAGTGCTAGTTTTTCCTAACACGCTCAAAACAATCAGGTTTTTCAAGAAAAATTGCTGCGGCTTCAGCCAAAAGAACAACCATTCTTTTGAGCCTCTATCGGTCTCTCCTAGAACAAACGCTTCGTACCCCTCTGACCCCCCCCCCCCCCCCCCGCCCCCTCCCTCCGTCTGCCCCGACCACAACCTCCAGCCCACCTACAAAAATTTGTAGAAGATCAGCAAGGTCTTTAACACAATATTCATCATAGGGAAGTTTGGACACAATCTATGAACATCCCTAGCATCTAAACCTCCATAGACACCTAGCAAGGAAGTGGTGCTCCTGTGATATTTTTGTGGAATAAAAAGTGTTTTCTTTGTCTCCAAGCTCTGTAAAGTATTGTACATGTTGTCTTTTACACTTAATAAGTATCATATTCTTAAATTGTAATACCTTGATATGCCCAACATCCTCGTAAAACTGATCCACGAATGAATAAAACTACTACTACTACTACTACTTCTGCTGGGAAATGCATCACTGACTGTACTGAAGCTGTACTGTAAGGTATGACATTGATATTCAGCTCCTTTACCTGTGTGCTTCTGGGATGATGGTGCTCTGGAGATGTATATGAAGGACGGAAAACATACAACTACAGCCATTTTCAAACGGGTGAAGGTACTGGCAAGCGTCCACAACGAACTACAAACTCAGCTGAAAGGAGAAAAATTAATAAGTCGTAACAAATTAAAATTTTTGTCAGAGTGAGACTTGAACCACGACATACTGCTTTTCACGAGATGTAGCCTTAGCCGGTCAACTACAAAGACTTCAGTTAACACAACTGCAGGTGATTAACGACTTTTCATTTAGCTGAATGTTCATCAGTTTCATGCATTTTAACATCTGGATTTTACGGCTTCTTTTAGCTACCCATACAAATTTTTCTATAGGTCGGCCTCATATTCACGTTGTCACTCATGTTTCCTCGTGTTTTGTTTTTCCCAAACGCTGTAATAAGAGGATCTCCTATCGGGTACATGGGCAAGTACATGGATAACTTAAATTTGATAGTGACTGTAGGTTTGCTCAGAGGTGTTTGCTAGTTAAAATCACAGCACAATAATTGCCCTGTTAAATTCCGTACTTCTGCACAGTTTTCAATAACACCATTTCATGTCGTTGCATCTACATTTTCTTCAATCCCATTGGTTTCATTCATTCATTTCAGTGAATTTATTTCAAGAGGCATAGAAATAGTGTTGGTCAGACGTATTCTATCCGACAGCGCATTTACTGGTGTTTGTATCTGATTGTGTTTCTGTTAAGTACCCATTACGAATTCTTTTAGAGGTTTATAATTCTTCTGAATGACCATACGTGACTGCAGGTTTTGAAGGACAAATCTTATCACCATCGTGACGTGTACACTATGCTGCTGAGTTGGATGGCTTGTGCGTACAGTTTTGTCGAGTAAGAGAACAAGAAACAAGTTGCAGGAAATTTGGCTTATA
The DNA here is from genome assembly GCF_023897955.1 of Schistocerca gregaria. Lineage (NCBI taxonomy): Eukaryota > Metazoa > Arthropoda > Insecta > Orthoptera > Acrididae > Schistocerca > Schistocerca gregaria. The sequence continues at coordinate 650,134,257 of NC_064923.1, read as the reverse complement.
CTCTGAAGTGTTTTGAAAAATATTAGTAGTCACTGTAAGGTTACACTTACAAAAAAAAGTTGAACATGTTCTTATTGAAGGAGAACTAGGACCTGTACCTGCAGTGATCCTATCTGACATTATATCTCTTATTACCATGGGGGCTGGGTATTAAAATCCATGGAGAAGAAATAAAAACTTTGAGCTTTGAGGTTCGCCGATGACATTGTAATTCTGTCAGAGACAGCAAAGGACTTGGAAGAGCAGTTGAACGGAATGGACAGTGTCTTGAAAGGAGGATATAAGATGAACATCAACAAAAGCAAAACGAGGATAATGGAATGTAGTCGAATGAAGTCTGGTGATGCTGATGGAATTAGATTAGGAAATGAGACACTTAAAGTATTAAAGGAGTTTTGCTATTTGGGGAGCAAAATAACTGATGATGGTTGAAGTAGAGAGGATATAAAATGTAGACTGGCAATGGGAAGGAAAGCGTTTCTGAAGAAGAGAAATTTGTTAACATCGAGTATAGATTTAAGTGTCAGTAAGTCGTTTCTGAAAGTATTTGTATGGAGTGTAGCCATGTACGGAAGTGAAACATGGACGATAGATAGTTTGGACAAGAAGAGAATAGAAGCTTTCGAAATGTGGTGCTACAGAAGAATGCTGAAGATTAGATGGGTAGATCACATAACTAATGAGGAGGTACTGAATAGAATTGGAGAGAAGAGGAGTTTGTGGCACAACTTGACAAGAAGAAGGGTTCGGTTGGTAGGACATATTCTGAGGCATCAAGGGATCACAAATTTAGCATTGGAGGGCATCGTGGAGGGTAAAAATCGTAGAGGGAGACCAAGAGATGACTACACTAAGCAGATTCAGAAGGATGTAGGTTACAATAAGTACTGGGAGATGAAGAAGCTTGCACAGAATAGAGTAGCAAGGAGAGCTGCATCAAATCAGTCTCATGACTAGGGATCACAACAACAACAACCTCAATCATGGGGTGAACGCATTGGTTCCATCCCATTAGAGCAGAGAATTTTGAAACGTCCCCTTAGAAAACTTATACACGACTGATCTATGTGAAACGTCCTCTTTGAACAATTATACACAAATGTCCTTAAACTGACGCACAATAGTTTTTAGCGCAACGCAATCTGACTTTCAATAATCCCTACAAGAGAATGGCCCTGACTATCATTAACCTATACGTTTCACAAATCACTTACCTCACAAAAATCTTCGTTACTGAAGCTACTGCAATACAGCGAGCGCCACTACTGGCAGCTAACTAAAAGATTCAAACTACGGAAGTCACTAACTACTGATAGGCACAGTTAGCAAATGAAAGGTTTTAATAGAGAACAAACAATGTATTTACCTTTATAGTCATAATATATATATCAGTTCATGACACCAATTCTTACAAATTTCAAAACTCCGCCATCTCTCTCCCCACGTCCACCACTGCTGGCGGCTCACCTTCCAACTGCGCAACGCTACGCGCTGTTAGCATCCAGCTGCCGCTGCCCAACACTACAATGGCAGACAACAATGCAAACCAGCCACAGACTGCACACGGCACAGCCAGTGATTTTTCATACAGAGCGCTACGTGGCGTTACCAATAAGAAAATGTAAACAGCCTACTTACAATTTCACCAAGAAAAATAGCATCCTCACGTTACAAATAGCACAAATATTTAATTGGTTGACCATAATGAACCACAGCCAATCCTGATGGTAGCAATCTATATTATATATTAAACGAAATATTGTCTCTACTTTCAGTGAATGAACATTGTAGATGTAGATGGTTTAATGGGTTATATTTTGTTATCTGTTTTTTCTATGCTTTATGTCCCTTTTTATGACGTATTTCGTAATGAAACTGAAGAAATATTATTCTATCATCACACAGCAATTTTTCTCAATCGTACCTGGTAAATATTTTGTAGCTACATACCGCAATGTTAAAATCAAGTGTTGTTTAAACTATAATGATGTCTCTCTGATTTTAATAATTGATTTCTAAGACATGTACTAAAATATCTCCGTGGTTATCCTGCAGCATTCAAAATTTTCCCCCTGTGACAATTAGATTTTTCCTCTGGGTTACGATATTCTCTTTTTGCTTAGTTTCGTTAGCGTGAGTCTGACTCATTACATCCTTCTCTTGCGCTATATTCTGTTCCTCATGAATTATAGATTTCGTAGAAAGAACAAACAGTGTCACTCTGTTAAAGAAGTTGTTCAATTGGGTAACGATTGACAGCAGGCTGTGTCCCACATACTTCAAATGCTGCGGATGAAGTTCGGTGACCGGTCGTATTCATCCATCTATTTCAACGTATAATTAGTTGCACGAATAGAGTTCGAATAGATGAACAGACTTAGTGTTATGCTACTACAAGGTAACAGCCAACCACGTGGCACTCAGAATGTACATGGCTGTCTTACTGCTCAAGACGGAACTTACCTGCATCTGCCTTTTACACTCCTGGAAATGGAAAAAAGAACACATTGACAGCGGTGTGTCAGACCCACCATACTTGCTCCGGACACTGCGAGAGGGCTGTACAAGCAATGATCACACGCACGGCACAGCGGACACAACAGGAACCGCGGTGTTGGCCGTCGAATGGCGCTAGCTGCGCAGCATTTGTGCACCGCCGCCGTCAGTGTCAGCCAGTTTGCCGTGGCATACGGAGCTCCATCGCAGTCTTTAACACTGGTAGCATGCCGCGACAGCGTGGACGTGAACCGTATGTGCAGTTGACGGACTTTGAGCGAGGGCGTATAGTGGGCATGCGGGAGGCCGGGTGGACGTACCGCCGAATTGCTCAACACGTGGGGCGTGAGGTCTCCACAGTACATCGATGTTGTCGCCAGTGGTCGGCGGAAGGTGCACGTGCCCATCGACCTGGGACCGGACCGCAGCGACGCACGGATGCACGCCAAGACCGTAGGATCCTACGCAGTGCCGTAGGTGACCGCACCGCCACTTCCCAGCAAATTAGGACACTGTTGCTCCTGGGGTATCGGCGAGGACCATTCGCAACCGTCTCCATGAAGCTGGGCTACGGTCCCGCACACCGTTAGGCCGTCTTCCGCTCAAGCCCCAACATCGGTCAGCCCGCCTCCAGTGGTGTAGCGACAGGCGTGAATGGAGGGACGAATGGAGACGTGTCGTCTTCAGCGATGAGAGTCGCTTCTGCCTTGGTGCCAATGATGGTCGTATGCGTGTTTGGCGCCGTGCAGGTGAGCGCCACAATCAGGACTGCATACGACCGAGGCACACAGGGCCAACACCCGGCATCATGGTGTGGGGAGCGATCTCCTACACTGGCTGTACACCTCTGGTGATCGTCGAGGGGACACTGAATAGTGCACGGTACATCCAAACCGTCATCGAACCCATCGTTCTACCACTCCTAGACCGGCAAGGGAACTTGCTGTTCCAACAGGACAATGCACGTCCGCATGTATCCCGTGCCACCCAACGTGCTCTAGAAGGTGTAAGTCAACTACCCTGGCCAGCAAGATCTCCGGATCCGTCCCCCATTGAGCATGTTTGGGACTGGATGAAGCGTCGTCTCACGCGGTCTGCACGTCCAGCACGGACGCTTGTTCAACTGAGGCGCCAGGTGGAAATGGCATGGCAAGCCGTTCCACAGGACTACATCCAGCATCTCTACGATCGTCTCCATGGGAGAATAGCAGCCTGCATTGCATGCTCTGTTGCCTGTGTCTATGTGCCTGTGGTTCTGTCAGTGTGATCATGTGATGTATCTGACCCCAGGAATGTGTCAATAAAGTTTCCCCTTCCTGGGACAATGAATTCACGGTGTTCTTATTTCAATTTCCAGGAGTGTAGTTAAGGTGCCTGCGAATCGACACCGCCAACTGACCATTCTAACGACAGTCCCATATGCTGTAAGTAGGTTATCAACGAACTCAGGACTGGAAAGAGAAAGTTCCTCAATCTGTACCTCAGAAGCGCATTTAATACCCCTTAACTGAAATATTGCGTCGTGTAGGAGTTTTTATTTCAGTCCATAGTCACTATAAAAAAACGCTATTTAGGTGCTTATGATTGGCTTGTGTGTTTCCTTACATCATTACTAGAACTTGCAAGAATCAATTTTATTTCCACTAGGACGTCTTCTTTTTTAAAAACATTCTACGATATGTCTATTGAGGTAATAGCGACACGTGCAAGTTGACTGCTGCCTTGATGCCTTCCTCCAGACAGAACCATCTGACTCCAAACTGATATGCAGCTGCGTTAAAGGATGACAGAAAGTGGATGGAGTATTCCACTGAGGTGGGGTTGTAACTAGGTAAGATTTAATGGTAGACTTATGATGCTTTCTGGAGAGAGGGATATGTTGCTGCAGGCCATTTATCGCACGTTTAACAAATTTTTCCTGTTGTTCTGTCGGCGTGTGTCAGTTGTGTGACAAAACTTACGTTCGACTTGTATACAACTGAGTGTTATGTGTGACTTAGAGCACTATCTGCCTGCGATCGTTAACAGCAAACGTTTCTATGCCGCAGTCATAGAATTTCCATCTCACATGTGATGATGAAACATGTCCATCGATGGAAAATGGGCTTCCTCCTCTAGACGAACGAAGATTTATGCTGCGTACTCCAATCCACTACCACATCTTGGGCATAAAATCGCGTCTTGAGTCTCATAACTACTGTGATTCTAAGTTAGTGGCACGTGTTTGCGAGGTACTGAAATTCCTGTGTATACATCGGCGTCACAGGTGTCCTCTTTTACGCATTTAGTGGCAACATGGCGTGTAATTTTTCGTGTCAAACACTGCTGCTGTGCGCTTGTCTGTTTCCTTGTAAGAGGCATTCTCTTTTGCTGACGATCACATTATAGGACGATTCGAGCATAGTATAAGTTTTGATCCGTGATCGGATGCAAACAGTGGGTGCTATACACCTCTGGAAAGCTATATTGTGCTTGTATCACAAAGACTCTATGCTTTTTTTTCTTTGGTGGAGAAAGAGTGGGAAAGAAAAACTTGGATGCTGGACATTTATGTCCGGCTTTAAAGTGCATGTGTTTATGTTCTGTGATCATTTCTCGCTTACCTTGTTGGTATTGACCCCAGACACTAGAACAGTACTTTAGAATTAATAGCGCAGATGATTTATGTAAAAGCTTCAATCTCCCTCCGTCTCATGCTCCATTATGCATAAAAACACACGATTTCTTTTTAAACGTCTGTTATATAATCACAACACTCTCGTATCTACTACACACATCAAAAAATGGTTTGCATCACCTCGGTTCCGAGAGTTCAGGAACCAGCACAGAAAATTGGAATAGAGCTCAACAAAAACATGATTGATAAACGCCATAATAATTTTAACAGGAAAGACGAAGGTATTAAACTGGATAAAATTTGGATGTCAGCCTTGCACCATAAGCGTGAAGATCGATTACTTTCAATCGAGAATGTTGGCATTACCAGAGACAATCTCATAGCCGACGCCACGTGATCGACGGTGGCGCCTTCTGTACTGCCTATATAATCACCGCTTCCTCGAGTTCTCTTCGCAGTTCGCCGCTGTACCTCCGAGGATGTCTCCCGCAGTCGGAAACGAAACGTCAGGGGAGAGTTTTAACATTCGACTACGGCCTAACAGTTCGGAAGTTTTAAGTGAAGACAATACCGCCCGAGAAAGCTTATATTGTATAATATGCAGTATGTGTTGGGCAACTTCGTGATCGTGTGTGGTGCGAGTATTCTCTGTGGAAATTCGAGAAGATTCAGTATGGGCAAGTGTTTTCGCTGGAAAAATATTCCCTCCCATGGAAATTGATCTTTGACTGCTTGTACTACCATTCTATACATTACCCGTCTTTATTTGGTTCAGAGAACATCGTTTGTGTTGTGTTCATCTAGGTGGAGAAAAACAAGTGGATGAGACATTTGCTGCTTCGCTAGACGAGAAACACACGAATATGAGTATTAAACCCTTGGTTCACTTTCTGAAGTGCGAGGTCTATTTGGAATCTGTTTTATCATTGACATGAGTATTCGTTAGTAAATGCGATTGAAACTCCCAGTTTCCTCTATTTTCGAGTTTTCACGTAAAGATTTTCGCAGACGACATAAGTTTCTAATTACTCAGTGGTTTGCAGTACGTCCCACATCACTGCACCTCGCTAAAGTTTCGGGCCTCTAGAGATATAATTTCCACTCTTTATCTTCAGAATTACACTCTACAATCAATAGGTAGCACGCTCCTATGTGGCTGATACCGAGAACTATCGCGTAAATGTCACGATATTCTGGCTAACCATACGAAAATACGTATGTTTTTGCAATCCCAGAGTCTGGAGATGATCGCGACTCGCTGCAGGAACCACGGTAGCAAGCAGACCAGATCGGAAACTATACCATCAGCAGACACCTTTGTGTCGGGGAAACCAGCCCAGCCTTTGTACACCAGTGCGGAGAGTGGTCACCGTCTGTGGAGAGCGCTCTGATCGCGCATCAGACCAGCATGTGGGAGGGCAGTTGCCTCGCGATCGTTGGCCTCGGTGGATGGCCGATCGAAACACGTAATACTGCGACTATATGCGGTACATGTGCTTATGTTTCTTGGGATCTGTCTGTCCTCGCGGCATATGTACGAGCGTCTTGTCATCGATAGTTACATGCAGGTTGTGGAAGTAATCATTTTGTATCATTCACGGTACGAACTGTGTTTTACTACATCGATATGGTAGTTCAATCGTTTGTGATGATATAGCCTGGTTGGAGAGCGGTTTCACGCCGAAAAATTCGAGCTTCCTCAACAGTAGCAGATAAGTGTATCTGATGAAGTGTCTTTGGCGATAGTTTCCGTTTTTCGTTATATGTAGGCCAATATGACTGAAATTTTAGTAATTTGCCCGTCTACAGAAATTGGCAAACAAATCTTCCACACTGGTAGCAGCAGTTTGGCTGGTAAATTCAATGAGAGCTAATCAGAATGCTCCATGACCTCAGAGAGTCACAAGATGTCCTTTGTGCAGACTGGTTCAGAGATGACAGGTGCAAATTATCTACGGTAGGTTCCATGACATCTGAAAGTCACGAGATGTCTTCTTAATTCGAGTGTTCGGAGGCAAGTCCAAGCAGATCTTGCTCCTCTCCTTCGGACAGTTGGGATGCTATCCCCCGCCCGTCATTGTCGCTTTAGAGTGTCTCCAGACCAGCAGTTGTAGGGCACCGAAAATTCACCGAAAATTGAAGCCATTTTTCTCGTCTGTTGGACAACGCTTCGAATTCTGTTTGTGTGTGTGTGTTCGCGAGCTTTTGTGAGATTTGAAATATGTCAAGATAATTTACATAAGTAATTTTTCTGATTTTAGGGTCTTTGCTTAGACACTATTGTGTTTCGAAAAGGGAGGAAAATAAGAACTAAAAATCTTAACGCCCCTGACTCCAACAGTAAATATAAACTTAGCCCACTCATCGTACCAGAAAAGTGATAAATACCACAGCAGTTGTAAGACTCATAAATTTTTTCTCTTTCTGCCAGTGCCGTCGAACAAGCAGCTAAAGCTCGAGCTGCGGTGAGCGTCTTATTTGGAGTTACAGAGATATTACGGCTGATACAGATTTCCGTATCTGTTTCCCACAAAAGCGCGCAAGGTGTTTGAGGGAGGAAGGCTGGTAGATTTTATAAGCGTACCGCGATCTTTTTAGAGTCTGTGGCGGTATACAGAGCAAAATTAAAGTGCTGCGAAAGTGTTTTTAGAGACATATTCAATTGGATATAAAAACTCATGAAAAATCTCGTGTTCAGGGGCAAGGGATGGATATGCTATTTCCCACAAAACCTCGCCAAGTGTCTTAGCGAGGTTTTACAATTACGCCGCAACTTTTTTAGAGTCTGTGTTCAAGTGTGAGAGTGGTTATCCTTGGAATAAAGCGTGTAATTAGATCGCAAATTGTTTAAATATTCTTGTGTCACCTGCAAAGCTCCAGCCCCCCCCCCCTCTCTCCCTTTGTCTCTTTGTGCAGTGGTGCATTTAGTTCCTGTGACGTCGTCAAGATGCGTACATACATCAAAAATTCCCAGAACTCCTGAAGATAGATTTTGGCTGTGGATATTGTATCACAGACACAGTCTCTTTGACTGTTCAGAGATGCCACTAATCGCGCCAAAGATGTCAACAACCGTGCATGAGTTGGGTTGTTTTGGGGAAAGGGACCAAACAGCGAGGTTATCGGTCTCATCGGATTAGGGAAGGACGGGGAAGGAAGTCGGTCGTGCCCTTTCAAAGGAACCATCCCGGCATTTGCCTGGAGCGATTTAGAGAAATCACGGAAAACCTGAATCAGGATGGCCGGACGCGGGATTGAACCGTCGTCCTCCCGAATGCGAGTCCAGTGTGATAACCACTGTGCCACCTCGCTCGGTATAAACTGTGCATGAGCAGCACCTATTAGATAGAGGGGGTCCGACAGTCGATCAGTTCCAGGCAGGAATGACTCCCAACATGGGATGTGTCCAGGCATCTCGGAGTGAACCAAAGCGATGTTGTTCGGACATGGAGGAGATGTAGAGAGGAACTGCAGATGACATGCCTCGCTCAGGTCGTCCAAGGGCTACTACTGCAGTGGATGACAGCTACCCACGAATTCTGGCTCGGACGACCCTGACAGCAAAGCCACCCTGTTCAATAATGCTTTTCGCGCAGCCACAGGATGTCGTGCTACGACTAAAACTGTGCGCAATAGGCTGCATGATGCGCAACTTCACTGCCGACGTCCATGGCGATGTCCATTTTTGGAACCACGAAACCATGCAGCGCGGTACAGATGGGCCCAACAACATGCCGAATACACCGCTTAGGTTTTGCATCACGTTCTCTTCAACGATGAGTGTCGCATATGCCTTCAATCAGACAATCGTAGGAGACTTGTTTGGAGGCATCCCGGTCAGGCTGAACGGCTTCGACACACTATCCAGAGAGTGCAGTAAGGTGGAAGTTCCGTGCTGTTTTGGAGTGGGGCTGAGTTACGCCGCTGGTGGTTATGGAAGGCGCCGTAACAGCTGTACGATACGTGAATGCCCTCCAACGACCGATAATGCAACCATATCGGCAACATATTGGCGAGGCATTCGTCTTCATGGACGACAATTTGCGCCCGCATGGTGCACATCTAATGAATGACTTCCTTCAGGATAACGTCATCGCTCGACTAGAGTGGCCGGCACGTTCTCCAGACATGAACCCTATCGAACATGCATGAGATGAATTAAAAAGAGCTGCTTATGGACGGCGTGACTCACTAACCATTCGGAGGGATCTACGCCGAATCGCCATTGTGGTGTGGGACAATCTGGACCAACAGTGCCTTGATGAACTTGCGGATAGTATGCCACGACGAATACAGGCATGCATCAATGCAAGAGGACGCGCTACTGGGTATTAGAGGTACCGGTGTGTACAGCAATCTGCACCACCACCCCTGAAGATCTCGCTGTATGGTGGTACAACATGCAATGCGCGGCTTTCATGAGCAGTAAAAACGGCGGAAATGATGTTTATGTTGATCTCCATTCCAATTTTCTGTACAGGTTCCGGAACTCTCTGAAACGAAGTGATGCAGAACTTTTTTTGATGTGTGTATGGGATGACCGAGCGGTTCTAGGCGCTTGAGTCTGGAACCGCGCGACCGTTGCGGTCGCAGGTTCGAATCCTGCCTCGGGAATGGATGTGTGATCTCCTTAGGTTAGTTAGGTTTAAGTAGTTCTAAGTTCTAGGGGACCGATGACCTCATACGTTCAGTCCCATAGTGCTCAAAGCCATTTGAACCACTGTTTTTTGGGTGTATGTGACAATGTTGCACACGTTACTCAAACAGCAGATCTGATAACTCGTGAGGCAGTGCGTGTTCAACGACAAGGGGCATCCGTGCAACATGAATACTGCCCACACTGAGGTTGATCCTCCAGCCATGGTCGAGCAGGGGGTCGTTCCAAGGTGTGGCCATCAGGGAAAGACCTTCCAAGGGGCCGATGGGAGATCCTCCTCAGTCGGTTTGACGAACAGGTTTCGAGCTTTGACTGGCGCTGACAAAGTCGCTGAACCACATGAAGTTGGTCTCCCTGTTCCAGAGAGAGCTTCTTGGCCTGCAAGGTCAGGGCATTCACAGAGGAGGAGATTTCTGGAAGTTGGGAGCTGCAACTTGAGGCGAGTAATGGACCCCCTTAGGGCTACGGCTGCGGAGTTGGGCAAGGAATCCAATGTGAACTCCGTATGCACAACGGAAAGAGTCATTCCTGATGTGAAACAGGTGCTTCTGCACGCCGTGAAGGGCACAGGGCGCAGCCAACTGAAGGTGGTGGCTCTTGTTAATACTAACGATGAATGTCGCTTTGGACTGAAAGGTATTGTCTCTTGTTTTGGGCGGCTACCTCAAGTAGTAAAGACTGCCAGTCTTGCTTGCAAGAGGGAGCTCACCATCTGTTCCATCGACAAAACCGACTGTGGTCCTTTGGTACAAAACCGAGTGGAGGTTCTGAACAGAGGCTCACGCAGTTCTGTGAGATGTAGGTTGCAAATTCCTCGACTTGCGTTATAGGATGGTGGGTTTACAGGTTGCGCTAAAATAACTCAAGAGTTCACTACATGCAGGAAACGGCTCCAATGGTAGCAAGCCCTGTGTGCGGGAGACTGGAAACATTTTAAGGTTAAAGGGTCTCGGAAATTTAGAGAGGGATTCAGTTTCAACGGGTGCAAGACCAATACAGTAAGAGGATAGACATAGGAATTATCAATATTGCAATTGTAAACTGTCGTAGTTGAGTTGGACTAGAGCTTCAATGTTACTAGAAAGCACTGAATCTGAGACCGTTATAGGTACGGGAAAGTAGCTAAATGTGGAAATAAATTCAGTTGACATTTCTATAAAGGACCTAACCGTGTTCAGAAAAGATAAATTAAATACAGTTTGTGGAGGAGTGTTTATTGCTCATTTTATCTTGAAATTGATGTAGATAGTTCCTGCGAGTTAGCATGGGTAGAGGTTATACTTGACAACAGGAATAAATTAATAATTACTTTCTTTTACCAACTCCCAGACTCAGATGATACAGTTAATTCAAAGAAAACTTGAGTGTCAGTTCTAATAGGTACCCAACTCATACAATTGTAGTTCGTGGCGACTTCAGTCTACCCTCGACATGTCAGCAAAAATAGAAGTCGAAGTTGGTGCTGGGCATAAAACATCGTCAGAAATTATACTGAATGTAATTATTTTCAGCAATTAGTTCAGGAACCCACTCGAAATGTAAATTGCTGCCAAAAAATACTTGACCTCTTATCAACAAAAAAATCCTGACAAAGTAAGGAGCTTCGTGACAGTCACAGGGATTAGTGACCACAGGGGTTTTGTAATTAGACTGAATACCATAACATCCAAACCCTCCAAACCTGTACGCATAATACGTCTATTCAAAGAGGCACATAAAAATTCAATTGACACCGTCCAATGTAACTACATAAGTGTAGAGCAGATGTCGTTTGGATTCAAAGAAACATTATCGGCAAAAATTGGGAGATATATACCAAATAAATTAATAGAGATGGTGCTGACCCCCCTGGCAAAAAAACGGCCAGAACACCATTGCAGAAGCAACGAAAAAGAATGCCAAATTTTGAAGAACGCAAAATCCACAAGATTGGCGAAGTTTTACAGAAGCTCGAAATTTGGCGCAAACTTCATTGCTACATGTTTTTAATAGTTTCCTCAACGAAACCCTGTCTCGAAATCTGGCAGAAAATCCGAAGAGATTTGAACGTATGTTAAATGCATTAGTGGCAAGACGCAGTCAATACCTCCACAATGATGATATTATTGAAGGCGGCGACAATAAAGCAAAATTACTAAACAAGATTTACTCAGATTGCTTCACGAAAGAAAACGAAGAAAATATTCCAAAATTCGATACAAGAACAACTGCCACATGACGGACTCAGAAGTAGATGTACTTGGTGTAACGAAGCCGCTTAAAATACATATGAAAGGCAAGACTTTAGGTTCATACTGCATACCAGTCAGGTTCTTTTGAGAGTTTGCTGATACAACAGCTCCATACTTAGCAACCATATACAGCCGCTCGCTAATAGAAAGATCCTTGTCCACAAACTGGAAAGTTACACAAATATGCAAGAAAGAAAATAGGAGTAATTATGCACTCATATCGCTAACATCGATTTGCTGTAAGATTTTGTAATATATACTCCGCTTGAATATTATGAATGACCTCGAAGAAAACAATTTATTGACAAACAGTCAAGACGGATTCAAAAAATATCGTTCTAGCGAAACACTACCAGCTCTTTATTTTCACAGAATAATGAGTGCTATCGACAGAGGACTTCAAATTGACTACATATTTTTATTTTCCTAGAAGGCTTTCAACCCCGTTGCTCACAAGCGACTTCTCATTAAGTACCTCGCCTATGGAGTACAGTGTTAGTTGCGTGATTGGATGCGTGATTTTCTGTCAGAAAGGTGACTAGCGTCATGTAATGGCATCAAATGATCAAGAGGAATTACAATTTACAACGATTTAGACAAGATATCTGTCTGGTACAAAAAGTGGCAATTGACTCTAAATCATGAAAAGTGCTAAGTTATCCACATGAGCACTAAAAAAAAATCCCCTTAATTTCGTTTGCCCCATAAATCATGCAAATCTAAATGATGTAAACTGAGCTAAATACTTAGTAATCATATTATGAATAAGCTAAATTGGAACGATCACATAGATAATGTTGTGGATAATACAAACCATAAAAAGCGATTTATTGGAAGAACACAAAGAAAAAGCAATAGGTTTTCTAAACACACTGCTTAGACTACACTTGTCTCCCTCTACCGGAACACTGTTGTGGGGTGTGGAATCCACATCAGATAGGACTGACGGAGGACATCGAAAAAATTCATGCAAGGGGAGCTCGTTTTGTATTATTGCGAAATAAGAGAGTGCCACAGATGTGATATACGAAGTGGGGTGATAGTCATTAAAGCGAAGGCGGTTTTCGCTTCGGTAGGGCCTCCTTATAAAAATTCAGTCACTAGCTTTCCCCGCAGATTATGAAAATTTTTGTTGTCATCCACCTACATAGGGAGAAATGGTTATCAAAATATAAAAAGAGAAATCAGAGCTCGCTTGGAACGATTTAAGAATTTGTTTTTCTCGTGCACCGTTCGATAGTGGAACGATAGAGATGTAGTTTAAAGGTGGTTCAATGAACCCTCTTCCAGGCACTTAATAGCAGTTGCATAGTAATAATGTACATGTAGATGTAGATGAAGATGGTTTAAAGCCGAAAAGTGTTAAATTGTAGAATTTATACAATGAAAGCGATCAGGAAGGAGCCTTGTGTTATCTAGTTACACTAATTTTTCTGCGTTTACGTTCTTTATGCCACTGAAAGTTTGCATATTCTCATCTTACGACAACCGGATCCAATTTCCAAACAATGTATGGATCGATACATGTATACAATGCCTCTGCCTCTCCCTTACTAGACCTCTTTATCGATTGCAAACTTAAGGAATGGCTTCTCTCTAACTGACTTGGCTGTGAATCTTTAATCTGCTTTCCTACCTTTCCCTAAGGAATTTCTTTGGATTAAAATTTTTTATTAGTAAAATGTTCCAAATGGCTCTGAGCACTATGAGACTTAACTTCTAAGGTCATCAGTCCCCTAGAACTTAGAACTACTTAAACCTAACTAACCTAAGGACACCACACACATCCATGCCCGAGACAGGATTCGAACCTGCAACCATAGCGGTCGTGCGGATGCACACTATAGCGAATAGAACCGCTCGGCGACCCCGGCCGGTTTTCTTAGTAATTTTCTCATAGAATATGTACAAGTTCGAGCTCCGCTCTTTCTTCCAGTTCACTTCCCGAAAAATATGGCGTACATGGTGTATCAATTTCATTTCTCCCTAACATGTACTATTTACTATTCGGCGAAGATGAGTGTGAAAAACGAGTACACCTATATCTGTTTCAATTTTGTTGAAGGATTATGATTTTGCATTTTCTTTGCCGTTTGCGAAGCGCACCTGTGACATACTAAGCTCACTAGACAAAATATGAGTCACGCTCTTGACAGCACACAGATCTTTTGTAGCGCTGTAGATGATACAGAACTACCACACACCTGGCCATGTGATATTCACCCTGCCACTTATCACTAATGTAAAAAATGGCAGTAAAATGAAGTGTATGTGCCATTCGGTTATATGGAATCATGGCTCGATCAGGAGACGTGACAGAAGAGTAGAAAGGCATGCCTAACAAGTTGCCTGATTTGCTGGTGTACAAACACGTCCCGCGTGCCTACCATTTGGAGCGATGTAACACAGTGTAAGAACAGTGGACGACAAAAGCTCCTAACTGATATGGCCTGGAGACGTCACGCCTTGTCTACAACAACCGCTTTCAAACACGACAGAAATTTGAAGAAATTTTTAATAGCGAAGAGCGCGTTCAAGTGATACAGTCACATTTTTTTGTTAAAAATAGACATTGCTTTGACACAAGAAACAATACAGATAAACATCTGACAGGCACTAGTGGAATGTTCTGTATGTTGACAGCCCTAATTACACACGATGCTTTCTTTACTACTGTGTTTTTGTTTGTCACAAACTTGCTTTATTTTCAGCAAACCTGTGAAAAATGTGCCACATACTAACCCCTATACATAGAGATGACGTAAGTCATGGGAGAGCAATTTGCACCTATACAGCTTGTGGTAGTATCGCGTACACAAAACATAACAGGCCAGTGTATTGGCGGAGCTGTCATTTTTACTCAGGTGATTCATATGAAAAGGTGTCCGACGTTATCATGGCCGCACAACAGGAATTAACAGACTTTGAATGCCAAACGGTAATTAGAGTTAGACGCATGGGACATTCATTTTCGGTAATCGTTAGGGGACTGAATATTCCGACATCCACAGTGCTAAGAGTGTGCCAACAATAGAAAGTTTCAGGCGTTACCTCTCACCGCGGACAACGAAGCAGGGTGTGGACAGAGTTGTCAGTGCTATCAGACAAGCAACACTGCGTGAAATAACCGCAGAAATGAATGTGGGACGTACGACGAACGTATCCGTTATAACAGTACGGCGAAATGTGGCGTTAATGTGATACGGCAGCAGACGACCGACGCCGAGTGCCTGCACGACAATGCCTCCAGCACCTTTCCTGAGCTAGGGATCGAATCGGTTGCTTTTCTTTTTTTCTTCATTTGAGTCATTAGTCTTTCGACTGGTTTGATGCTTCCAATCAAGAACTCCTCTCCTGTGCGGACCTCTTCATCTCATAGTAACATTTGCAACCTATGTCCTCAACTATTTTTCCTCTACAGTTTTTACCCTCTACAGCTCCCTCTAACACCTTGGAAGTTATTACGTAATGTCTTAACAGATGCCCTAACGTCCTGTCCCGTCTTCTTGTCAGTGTTATATGTATGTTCCTTTCCTCGCAGATTCTGCAGAGACCCTTCTCACTGCTTACCTTATCAGTCCACCTAATTTTCAACATTCTTCTGCAGCACCACATCCTAAATGCTTCCATTCCTATCTTTCCCGATTTCCCCACACTACCATTCAATGCTGTGCACAAACGTACTTTCTCAGAAATTTCTTCCTCAAATTAAGATCTATGTTTGCACTAATAGACTTCTTTTGGCCAGGAATACCCTTTTTTGGAAGTGCTAGTCTGTTTTTACCTATATTCTCCTTCCCCCATCGGACATGGGTTATTTTGTTGCCTACGTTGCTAAATTCCTTAAATTCATCTACTTCGTGATAACCAACTCTTATTTCTGCTACTTCTCATTGTTTCCGTCTTTCTTCGATTTACTCTCAGTCCATATTCTGTACTGATTAGACCATTCCATCCAGCAGATCATAGAGTCCTTCTTCACTTTTCGCTGAGGATAGTAATTTCATCAACCAATCTCATACTGACATCCATTCAACTCGAATTTTCGATTCCATTTCTGAACCGTTGTTTTATTTTGTAATTGCTTCCTCGATGTACAGATTGAACAGTAAGTACGAAAGACTATATCCCTGTCTTACAACCTTTTTAATACTAGCACTCTGTTCTTCGTCTGAGACTCTTGTACATATCGTATATTACCCGTCTTCCCCTACAGTTTTCCCCTGTTTTCCTAAGAATTTCGATAGACGACTGAAAAACTGTGGCCAGGTCAGATAAACGCCGATTTCGTTTGGTAAGAATTGATTGTAGAGTTCGAGTGTGACGCAGACCCCACGAATCTGTGGACACAAGTTGTCAGCACCAGCTGGTGATGGCTCGGTTATGGTATGAGCTTTGTTTACATGGAACGGACCGGACCTTCGGGTCCAGATGAACCGATTATTGACAATTTGCTGCCATTCATGGACGTCGCGTTCCCCAACAACGATGGAATTTTTACGGATGACAGTGCACCATGTCACTGGATCACAATTATTCGCGATTGGTTTGAAGAACATTCTCGACTATTCGAGCGAATGATTTTGCCACCCAGATCGCTCAACGTGAATCCCATTGAACAATTATGGAACGTAATCGAGAGATCAGTTCATGCCCAAAATTCTGCACCGGCGACACTTTCCCAGTTATGGACGGCTGTAGACTCACTATGGCTCAACGCTCTACTTCCAACGACTTGTTGAGTGCATGCCACGTCGAGCATAACAAAAAGACTTTTTGTAGAACAGAAGATGACAGTCTTAGCTGTTGAAAATGGTTGAAATGGCTCTGAGCACTATGGGACTTAACATCTTTGGTCATCAGTCCCCTAGAACTTAGAACTACTTAAACTTAACTAACCTAAGGACATCACATACATCCATGCCCGAGGCAGGATTCGGACCTGCGACCGTAGCAGTCACGCGGTTCCGGACTGAGCGCCTTAAGCGCGAGACCACCGCGGCCGGCTTAGCTGTTGAAAAATGACCATCATCAAACATTTACTATTTCCTCCAAAGAAGTTACAATATTTGTAAACTACACTGAAAAAGAAACACAAACATTCAGTAAATGACATCTTTGACAGTGTAGTGGTAATGCAACGTAAAAAGTGAAAAAAATTAATAAACAGGAAGGAACTTCAACGCAAAACTAAAAAATCATTCCTACATAACAGTTTATATTAATAAAGAAAATCAATAAAATAAAATAAAATAAATACTTGACAAAGCTACTTCAAGAGGTATAAAACATGGAGATTCACACACAAACCAATTTAAAGAAACAATTACCAATCGTAGCTACAGAATATATGAAGAACTTAACAATAAGATTCATAGAAATGAATAATTGCAGGAAAATGGAGGGATGTGAAGGAACATAGAGTAAATGCCATCTTTGAGAGTGTGGTGGTATAGCATTTTAAAAAGTAAAAAGTTGAACACTAAACAAATATAAGAGAACAAACAGGAGAAACATTAACACTACACTAAAAAATTGTGCCTTTATATCAGTTTGCATTAAATACATCAACCAAGTCGAATAGAAACAGTACTTGACGAAACACTTGCAGCTGTAGCGGCGCATCGATAGCTAAGTACTAATTAACTGTTTGTGTATAATGGTTTATTTAGGAACTTTAGTAGTCTTCAACCGGTATTCTTGGTGTTTTCTGGTGAAATAATTTCAGAAGAACTTTTTTCAGTTTCGTTACTGTGTCATTAGACGTTTGATTTTCTTTCTGTGTTAGTCTTTTGTTATATTCTCATTTGTTGTTGATTAATACTGTTAATAATAGTAGTTACTTCCCTTGTAGAGTAAGTTTGTGATTATTGTAGTCAGTTTTTTAACATCTTCTTTTTGTAGTAGTGGAACTTAGATAAAGTAGTTTTCTTGTTTCAATAACTGTTAAATTTTATCATGAGTGAGAAATCTGGGCTTTGCCGTAGGTTCGTGAGTAATGGATTGCGGTGTGAGACTTGTTCGAAGTATTTTCACTGAGGGGAATGCCATGGGGAAGCCATTGGGCATTCGGGTGAGATCCTCTCCTGGAACTGCAGGTTATATAGCAAGAGTAAGTTGATAGAGGAACAGGAGGATAAGATCTGTGCCCTTCAGGTGCAGTTGAAAAACGCACAGGAGGAGCTAGATAGGATGAGGAGGGAGAAGGGGGTTGGGGATTGGGAGCTGGCTGTTGGCAAGAAATCTGCTAGGAGAAGGAGACTTTCAGATAGTTTTACTATTGGTGTTTGCAATAGATATGATCAACTGTCAGAGTCTAATGGAGATGAATCTCTAGTAACTCTAGCTGTAGGAAATCTGCAGCAGACCTCAGCAGTTACGGTGGCTAGGACAGTTGCAAAGTCGAAGAGAAAGAAGAAGGTTCTGGTGTTAGTTCTCATGGCAGAGGTGTAGGCCAGTAGTTGCAGGAAGTGTTGGGGAGGGAGTACCAGGTCACCAGCAATGTGAAGCCTAATGCAGGATTGGCTCAGGCGACTGTTAAGATAGGGAGGTTATGTAGGGATTTCACTACAGAGGATCAGATAGTGATTGTGGGTGGGGCTGGAAATAGTACTGATAGGGATGGGGAGTATGACATAGATGGTGACCTGGCAACACGAATGTGCATTTCGTGGGGCTGTTTCAGCGTCACGATGGGCCTCATCTTAATACAGCCGTCAGGCGTAATAACATGAGACTTGGGGGTGCGCTGATGACAGAAGGCATGAGTCACATGTCAGTGGTGTCGGTAGAGTCTATCAGCAGGACGGGTTTCACTAGACATGGCCTGCATCTCAACAGGTATGGGAAGGGGAGGTTGGCAAGGCTTATAGGTGACAGCATAGGTGTGGGTGGTGGGATCACTCATGGGAAAATTGCTGTAGTAGTGGGTGTTAGAGCTGCAGATTTTTTAGATTGAAGTCAGCAGATAGGTATTCCTGCTTAAGGGAAGTCTCTCTAACAAAGGAACCACTTTAGACAAAGCTTAGGTATCCGAGTAATGAGGGAATTTGCATATTTCATCAAAATATACAAGGTATTAGAGATAACGTTAATGAACTGCTTATAGATGTCGACTCTGAAATTATTGGTATATCTGAACACTTCTTAAACAAGGAGATAATTCGGAGGCTTCCTTACCAGGATACAGGTTGGCTGGCAGCTTTTCTCAGATCTCTTTGCGGTGTGGGGGAGTAGCCATGTATGTGGCAAACGGCATCCCATTTGAGTCAATTGATGTTTCAAAGGACTGCACTGAAAAGGCGTTTGAATGTTGTGCAGGTGTGGTTAAATTTAGTGCAGCTAAAATTCTAACTGTTGTTATTTATAGACCCCCAGACTCCGATTTCACAACATTTTTGCTAAAGCTAGAGGAGGTTCTTGGTCCACTTTATAGGAAATACAAAAAGTTAGTTATATGTGTGACTTCAATATTAATTGTGATTGTGCAAAGAAAAGGATGCTGGTAGACCTCCTTAATTCATATAATCTTATGCAAACCGTATTCTTTCCAACGAGAGTGCAAGGGAACAGTAGAACAACTATAGGCAACGTTTTTGTTCATTCCCCAGTACTGGAATGGCATTCTGTTAGCAAAAAGGTGAATGGCCTTTCAGATCATGATGCACAAATTTTAACTCTGAAAGATTTTTGTGCTGTAACACGTGTTAAATATATTTATCAACTGTTTAGGAAAGCTGATCCAGTTGTTGTGGAGACCTTTGTAAACCTTATCAAGGAACAAGAGAGGCAAGATGTTTATAGTGCTGAAACAGTAGACGATAAATATAATGCTTTCCTCAACAGTTTTCTCGTACTCTTTGAAAGTTGCTTTCCGTTAGAACGTTCAAAACAGGGTACTTGCACAAGCAGGCAGCCCGGGTGGCTGACTAGAGGGATAAGAATATCTTGTAGAACAAAGTGGCAATTACATCAAAACGTTAGAAACAGTCAAAATGTAAATGCAGCAGCCCATTACAAACATTATTGTAAGGTGCTTAAAAATGTTATTAGGAAGGCAAAAAGTATCTGGTATGCAGACAGAATAGTTAAGTCTTATGATAAAATTAAAACCATATTGTCAGTCGTAAAGGAAGTGGCTGGTCTGCAGAGACAGGTCGAGGATGTCGAATCAGTGCGTAGTGGGAAGGTCCGTGTTACTGATAAGTCGCATATATGTACAATACTTAATAATCTCTTTCTGAATATAGCAGGTGAACTAAATAGAAACCTAGTCTCAACAGGGAATCGTATAGACTGTTACCTGAAATGCTCCTACATGATACTGACAAGAGGGAGATTGAGTTAATAATTAAATCACTAAATACCAAGAACTCTCATGTATATGACGGGGTATCTAGCAGATTACTGAAGTATTGTGCTATGTATATTAGCTCAGTACTTAGCCATATCTGTAACTTTTCCTTTATGACTCGTCGGTTTCTTGACCGATTAAAGTACTCGGTAATGAAGCCACTTTATAGAAAGGGAGACAGGGATAATGTTGACAATTTTAGACCTATTTGTATGTCATTGGTGTTTGCTAAAGTTATCGAGAAGGTTGTATATACAAGGTTACTGGAGCATTTAAATTCACATAATTTGCTGTCAAATGTACAGTTTGGTTTTAAAAATGGTTTAACAACTGAAAATGCTCTTTTCTCTGTGAGGTTTTGGACAGATTAAATAAAAGGTTACGGACGCTAGGTGTTTTCTTTGATTTAACGAGGGCTTTTGACTGTGTTGACCACAAAATATTACTGCAGAAGTTGGACCATTATGGAGTAAGGGGAGTAGCTTACAATTGGTTCGCCTCTTACTTTAAGAACGGAATGCAGAAGGTAATTCTCCGCAATATTGAGAGTGGTAGTGATGTTCAGTCCCAATGGGGCACTGTTAAGAGGGACATTCCCCAAGGGTCGGTGCTGGGGCCACTGCTGTTTCTTATTAATATAAGTGATATGCCTTCAAGTATTACAGGTGAATCAAAAAATTTATGTTTGCTGATGACACCAGCTTGGTAGTGAAGGATCTTGTGTGTAATATTCAAACAGTATCAAATAATGTAGTTCATGAAATAAGTTAGTGGCTTATGGAAAATAATTTGATACTAAATCACAGTAAGACTCAGTTTTTAGAGTTTGTAACTCACAATTCAACAAGAACCGATATTCTGATTAGACAGAATGGGCATATTATAAACGAGACGGAACAGTTCAAGTTCCTAGGCGTTCGGATACATAGTAAGCTGTTGTGGACAGTCCATGTTCAGGATCTTGTTCAGAAACTAAATGCTTCTTTATTTACCATTAGATCAGTATTTGAAGTAAGTGACAGTTCAACACGAAAAGTAGTCTACTTCGCATATTTTCATACGCTTATGTCCTAAGGTATTATTTTTTGGGGTAATTCTTCTGATTCAAAAAGGATATTTTTGCCTCAAAAACGGGATAATCGAGCTATATGTAGTGTAAGTTCGAGAACCTCTTGTCGACCCCTATTCAATAGTCTGGGAACACTGACATTGCCCTTACTGTATATATTTTCTTTAATGTCGTTTGTTGTTAGCAATATTAGCTTATTCCCAAGAGTTAGCAGCTTTCACTCAGTTTATACTACGCAGAAATAAAATCTGCACGTGGAATGCACTTACTTGACTCTTGTGCAGAAAGGAGTGCAGTATTCTGCTGCATTCATTTTCAATAAGCTACCACAAGGACTCAAAAATCTTAGCAGTAGCGCAAACACTTCTAAGTCTAAACTGAAGAGTTTCCTCATGGCTCACTCCTTGCATTCTGTCGAGGAGCTCCTGGAAGAGCTGAAAAATTATGCAAATTCCAGTGTTACATTGTTGATTTTATTTATTTAAACTTACGATTTGTCGCCTGAATATGTTTCTTATATTTCATTTTATCTGTTACTACTATCGTTTTATAATTTCATGTATTGACTCGTTCCATGACCATGGAGACTTCTCCTTAATTTGGTTTCACGGAACAATAAATAAATAAATAACATAAATAAAACCAACTTCAAGAGGTATTAAGCATTGAAAGTAATACAAGTAACAATTACATAGGCAGCTTCAATAAAGTGAAAGATCTAAACGAATACAGGAAAATAGGGGAATATGAAGGAACAGACAGTGTGGGAAGCAATGAAGAACTTAGAGGATTATGTGAAGTTTAGAAGAGGGAAGTATTAAGCCGTGTTTGGTTATTTAAGATTAGATCTGGACTGTGAGCTAGATGTTTGTTAATTTTCAGGGCTTTCAGCAGATTGAGTTTATGACCTTTGTTCCCTAAGTGAAGGACATGGGCCTCTGGCTGGTAGTTCTGGCCCTCACCAAGTACCTCCTCAGCAAATGTGGAGTCAGAATTCTGCAACCTCTGGCTGCGTTAGTGTTCAGCCAGCCTAGTTGCTTCTTCTCTGCCCGACTGACCAACATAAAACTTGTCACAATCAGAGCAGTAATTTTGTATACCGCACTACTGGCTAATAATTGGATCTTATCTTTGCTATTGAAAACACGCTGGGCGGTAGTGCTCTTAAAATAGTAGGAAAGCCTATACTTGCAGAAGTTCAGTGTATTTGCTACAGCTGTGATACATTCCCTAGATATGATAACGTACACCACTTCTTGCAGACGAGTGAAAGGGCAACTGATGGGACATAGATGAGGGGTATAATTTTCATTTTTGTTTCAAATGCAAGATTTGGTCAATCAGACTGGATTGTAGACTTTGGTTGAGGCAGTAAATTTAATTGTATCTAATTCTGCTTTAAAATCATCTGCGGACATGGGGACAGATATGAGACGGTGTATCATTGAGTGGAAAGCTGCCTCCGTTTCCACTGATGCAAGGCATCGAGTGCACAGAGGGCTCAATGTAGCGTTCAGCAAGTGGCGGTCCCGTGATTTTCTGGCGTGTGTTTTGCGTACTGTGGTTTGGGGGCACTCTTACAGGTTACAGTGGACGTGAACCAACATGTATATTTTAGGATTCTCGGTCTTCTATATCTTCGTGATGAATATGGTGTGAACTCTACCGTCTTAGTAGTTGGCAGCAGTCTGTGATGTTTTGCTGGTAGCTGGTCATCGCGCTTTAGTTAGTAGTCATTGATAAATCTGTCGGGAAGGTTGTGAAGCCGAGCAGTTGCACAAGCTGCATCCTTTAAAACTTTACACTGGACTGTGCCACAGTATTTATTCGCCTGTGTTTTCAGCGTTTTTATGTACTCTTTTAAGAACTATGCTTATTGACTTGTTGAACATTTTCGCAGTGGTTATTCAGGATAAGGAGGTTTAGTTTAAGTCGCGACTGATAGTGGAAAACAGCAGTCTTAAGACTTAATCTACATATGCTTCTACATCTACATGGATACTCTATAAATCCCACTTAAGTGACTGGTAAAGGGTGTTTCGAACCACCTTCACAATAATTCTCTTTTATTCCACTCTCGAACAACTCGCGAAGAACTAACCCCTATATCTTTACGTGCGTTCTCTGATTTCGTTGTATTTTATTACAGTGATAGCTTCTCCCTATGTAGGTCGGCGTCAACAAAATATTTTCGCATTCGGGCGAGAGAGTTAGTGATTGAAATTTTGTGAGAAGATCCCGCCGCAAGGAGTAACCCCTTTGTTTTAGTGGTGTCCACCCCAAATCCCGTATCATGTCCGTGAGACTATCTTCCCTATTTCTCGATACTGCAAAACGTGCTTCTCTGCTTTGAACTTTCTCACTTCACTTGACTGCTGTTCAATTTGTGAATTAATGTGCAGCTAAAAGAAATTTTCTTCCACGTGTTTCTGTATTCGATGCTCTGCTCGCACTACACTGTCGTCCAGGCACAGGTGCTACCACCAGTTTTGGACGAAGATACGGTCTATGTGGCGCAGTCAGATTGGAGGCAATGTGAGCTGAAGTATGTTAAGTTACCGTTAACGGAATGAGAGGGAAAAGTCTCTTACGATGCTTAGCACAGGTGATTTTGGAACGAGAAGAGAAGCTGTTGACTTCGTAGGAAGGTGCAAACATTTCAGGAGTCAAGTACAGTTTATTTCCCAATAGCTCATACTTATTTGGACAAGTGTCTTACAGGAGTTTTATCTCTTTGCAAATACTGAGTACACCCTAACAATTTATATGTCAACGCTTTCCATCAACTCCCAGTTCCTGAGTTCTACATTTCGCTAACAGAGATGAGTACTCTGCTTGTGACTTATTCTGACAATAAGCACTGGAATTCTTTAACCACAATAGGAAATAAATACGAGACAGCACTTATTCCTTTTTTTATTCTGAAACACAGAAAAAATATAAACTATTGCTCTCTGCGACCATACGCAATCATTCACAATAGCAGACAAGTGCCAGGCACTTCCTCTTCATATTCTGACACACAGAAAATATCTACTATTACTCCTAGATACTAACACATACAAACACTACAGAGCTTGAACAGAGCTTGATCCTCTCTTGCAGACAGTAATCATAAGATAGAAACTGTTGCTAGATACTTATCAGAAAGTTAGTTGTCCTGTCTCGTAGTTGTTACTGATTCAGCATCAAAATGTCACTCTACGGTGACTGCTCCCGACGACGCGCCTGTTGCATTGCCCCTAGCTGTTTGCTGGTAACCATTCCAAGTCATGATATTGACTACTTTTCGGTTATAACTAACTTGGGCCTCGGTGATTGCCACTTATACACTGATTTTTTTAGTTTTAGTTTTAGCCGATTTTCTATCGCTTTCCCCTGACTCTTCCCAAATTTTTGGAAACGTCCAACCCTGATTGAAACGATTCTCAGACACGGCGGCCTTGCTACCATTTCCGTGTTGGCTCCGCCATCTGGCTGCTGTTACCGCTATTAAGTACAGACGCGTCATAGCCCCTGCAGTCAGTGCCTGTGGGCGCACCATTCCCGCCTCTGTGTCAACTGTAGCGCTCCACCTGCTTTTGTCACATGCATTGTGTGTTCCCTTAAGTTAATGGCATGTGACAGCCATTACACTTCCTACATTAGTCAAATTTGATAACCGTGAGAATACAAATTAATTATTATTTAACTGCATCTGATTTCTATCAAAAATTTGTGTGTGGCCACCACTAACTAGTATGCAAGTACTATTAAGTAAATGTTTTCTTTTAATTTAAACTCTAATCATCTTATGTTGTCAACAGTGTTATTCCTACGAGATATATCCACTCATTTCACTTATTCATACACAGTCCATTCACATTAATATATTATAATAATTCACATTAATATGACCACCGACAGTGTTTGACGCCAACAGCACTAACAGTGGAGAATATGTAAAGTGTGTCGGGGTACACGGAAAACTGTGCAGTCGTTGTCGTAATGCGGAAAGGCAGTGACCTATCCGACTTTCAAAGGGGAATGATCATGGAATTTCGGTCCAAGGGTGGAAACATTCCCGAAGTGGCTAAGTTTGTAAGTGGTTAGCATGCCATCGTGGTTACAATATTTCACGCAAGGCAAAATGGTGCTATGCAAAACCGGCGCTCAGGCAAATGATATACCACGGGACATAGATGACAGCTCTGTGGAGATGTGTACAGGAGAATATAAGTGCCACTGTTGAGCATCTGACCGCCGAGATGAAACAAGGGGCTGTCTCCTCAACGACAGTTCAGCGAGCATTGCTATGTTTGGGTCAGCCCAGCACGCGCCTGGTTAATACACCCATGCTGACTGCTGCTCACATCAACGAGAGTTGAAATTTGTATGCCAGTACCGCATCTGGAAGTCCACTGAGAGGCGACAGGTAGCCTTTTCAGAGGAGTCACGTTTTATGCTTCATCGGACAGATGGCCACCGGCGCAAAATAATGGCCACCGGAGTGAAATGTCTGAAACCAAGCACATCTAACAAACACCGTAAGGATCCAGGCCCGACGAGGGAGCGTTGTGGTCCGGGGCATGTTTTCGTGGCATTAAAAAAAAATTAAAAAAAAGATTCAAATGCTCTGAGCACTATGGAACTTAACATCTGAGGTCAGCAGTCCCCTAGAACTACTTAAACCTAACTAACCTAAGGACATCACACACATCCATTCCCGAGGCAGGATTCGAACCTGCGCCCGTAGCAGTCGCGCGGTTCTGGATTGAAGCGCCTAGAACCGCTCGGCCACCGTGGCTGGCTTTTTGTGGCATTCCCCAGATGATCTCGTCATTCTGGACGGCACAATGGATTAACAAGAATGTGCATCTATCCTTGATACTGTCGCACAGCCCGCAGTGTGCATACATGTTTCGAATAGCACCAGGTTTACCGTAATCTCATGATACCAAACCCCCCAGGATCTAAACACATTCGAGAACATGTGAGACAACGTCGATAGCGCTGTTCGCAGCTTGGGTCCTCAGCCTTAAAACCTACAACAGGGGCCACGGAAATGGAATCTTCATCCCTGTCGATATCTTCCAGATCCTCACTGACCATCTTTCAGGTCGTCCGCGCTACAAAAGGCTATTAATCAGCCTTTTGACTGGTGGTCACATTAATGAGACTGGGGTGTGTATATTATTCGTGTACTAGTCTTCTTAAAAGCGTTACGGGTCACTTCAGTAATAAACATATGAACATCCGGTTGTTGCCGGCCGCTGTGGCCGAGAGGCTCTAGACGCTTCAGTCCGGAATCGCGCTGCTACTACGGGTACATGTTCGAATCCTATGTCGGGTATGGATGTTTGTGATGTCCTTAGGTTAGTTAGGTTTAAGTAGTTCGAAGCCTTGGGGACTGATGACCTCAGCTATTAAGTCCGGTAGTGCTTAAAGCCATTTGAACCATTAGATTGTTGGTACATTACCGACTTCTATGATGTAATAAAGAGCCAAGCCAACAAATTAGGTGTTACTTTGCTCACACTGATAGCGGCCAATAAAACCACTCAGTGTTAACAGGTCTCCTAGCATAATTTCATGGTTCGATGAATACTATGACTAGCCGTCTAAGGAGCCGTCTGTAATCCCATAGAAAATATGTGGGTCTGTTTGAAAAATGGTTGAAACACAGCACCCAACATCCTCGTAATTTGGCAGCTTTACAAATCTCATCATCTTTCAGTGGCCTCAGCTGGGTATGGCTTAACTGAAGAAACTTTTGTATTCTCTTCCTCGCCAAACTAAGGCTAGCGTGGACTTAGCATGATGTATCTTGAGGGTGGCAAATGTTACGTGCTTCGTGTCTTTTTCTTACTGTACAAACTGGTTCTAAAAATACATCCATTGATATTTCAAGAATCGTTAAACATTTTATCGAGCATTTACTTTTACTTTCTCATGTCTACTGGTGTTTATAAAAGACAGCTGTAGGTTACTGTTTCTCATTAAACCAATCTGTAGGAAACCACATATGTACTCGTCTATTTGTCGACGCCACGCTCAACCTAAATTGCCTTTCTTTCAGTACGAAATGAGCAACTTTCGTATTTGCAAATTCTGCCAAAGCTTATGTCGATAATAGACAGAGAAATAATAAAATTTTAGAAAAGACCTGATTTTTTGATGCAATAAACTTTTAGAAATTTCTTACGATGACCGTCAGTCAGCTAATTACTTTGTAGGAACGTGACTTATACCTTGCCGACCTCCACAGCCTTAGATTTGTGTTATTGCCTCGTAAACCAGACATGCGTATACTGTGAGTTAGTGTGTCTCCATTCCAACATCTCTTTAATGATCGGAATGAGTGAATGTATGTGTGTTAGTAGCTATAGATAAACACAGATAGTTTATGGAACTTTCAATTACTAAAATATAAATGTCAGTATGAATAAAACTGATGACTATAAAGCTGAATGAAGACTCGTTTAATCCGCTACACCTGTATTTATTGAAGTCTTTGTAAACTCGCATTACCGGTTTCGCAACATTTTTAGTTGCGTCTTTTGGTACATCTATTGCTGTTACATGTAGCTTTTGCAGATTACGATTGGCAAGGTGTAATGGACGACGGTGACCCGCAGTGCCCTCAGCGGGTCAGGGTCGACCACTATACCTTGCCAATCATGAACTACAGTAGCTCCATATACACTGATCATCCAGAACATCATGACCATCTACCTAACAGCCGGTATGTCCACGTTTGGAATGCATAACAGCAGCAATTCAGCATGGCATGGAAGCAATGAGGTCTTAGTAAGTCGCACGAGGGAGCTGGTCCCACATCTGCATGCAGAACTCACCTAAATTCAGCAAATTCCGAGGAGGGGGGCCATGAGCTCTGACACAACTTTCAGTCACATACCAGATGTGTTCAGTCGGGATCAGAACAGGCGAGTTGGGGGGTCCACCACATCAATTGGAACTCGTCACTGTGTCCCTCAAACTACTCCATCACACTCCTGGCCTAGTGACATGGCCCATTATCTTGTTGAAAAATGTCACTTCTGTCGGGAAACATGATCGTCATGAAGACGTGCACGTGGTCTGTAACCAATGTACGATGTACCTTGACCGCCGTGGTGCCTTACACGAGCTACACTGGACCCATGGATGGCTATGTTAATGTTCCTCAGAGTGTAACGGAACCGCCGCCAGCTTCTCTCCATCCAACAGTACAGGTGTCAAAGACCTGTTCCCCTGCAAGACGATGGCTTAGAGGCCCTCCCACGCCAATCCGCATCATGAAGAAGGTATCGAGATTTATCAGACCATTCAATGCTCTGCCACTGCGCCAAGGTCCAGTACCGATGGCCACGTGTCCATTTCACTAGTAGTTGCCGGTGTCGTGGTGTTAATATTGGTACTTGCATGGTTCGTCGGCAGCCGAGGCCCATCGTTAGGAGTGTTGGGGACACTGTGTGTTCAGACGCACTTGTAGTCTTGCCAGCATTAACGTTTGATGTAAGTTCCGCCACAGCTCGCCGAACCGCCTGTTTTTACCAGTCTGTCCAGCCTACGACGTCCAACATCTGTAATGAGGGGTGGCCACCCAACTCCACGACGTCAGGACGTGGTATCATCTTGGTTTCGCCACTTGTTGAAGACGCCAGCCGCAGCAACCTTCGAATACCTGCCAAGTCGTGCAGAAATGGTCGTGCCGAGCCTGAGGGCCATCACAATCTAACCACAGACAAATTTCGCGCCTTAGCCATTCTACACACGGACAGCCCCGCACTATGCGTATGTCCACCAGTCATTCCTCGACAGGTGACGCTGCTATCGCCTGGATGGGTTTACATCGATAGTAAGACGGCGGTCATAATGTTCTGGCTGATCAGTGTAACAGCAGTATATGCACCAGACGATGCTACTAAAAATGTCGCGAGTCTACAAGGACTTCAATAAATACAGTTATAGTTGGCTAATGAGCTTTCATTCAGCCGCATGAGTTTGTTCATCAGCTCTATTCATTGTAACATCTGTATCTTACTGCTTTCATGTTGCGCAAAGTATGTATATTTTAGCGGTTGCCCTAAAGTTACATGTATAGATAAACAACTGGTCTAACTAGCTATTGGAACTAACCGTTTGCAAGTCCGTTCAACTGATCCATTGGCTGCATAATCTAAAGCCGCTAAAAAAGAAAGAATGAAAATTGTTTGTTTCAGTTAAACCTCTGTAATTTGGAACTTATGCCACCTATTAAGTATTCGTCTATGTCTGACTTCTGAATTTTGGAACGTCCGTTGCTTCTTGAAAATCCTGTTTATTGTCATCGTCTCTTTATAGAAGGCACCGGAAAAGATCAGCTGCAACTCATTATACATGTAGTACGTTCCCTTTTTAGTAGTGTTGTGAACTACTTTTTTCCGTTAAATTTCCTGCGCCTTCTTTATGGAGTGAATAGCAGAAGTTATTCTTATCAGAATTCTTGATGACATACGGCACGTCAAAATCTCTCGACATTGATCCAGCAACTGCATCAGTTTGTCACTGAATATGTATGCGATTCAAATGATGCAGCTACGTCATATTCTTCACTGCAAAGATTTTACGACGAACCTTAGCTTGCACGTGATTAGATGACAGCTTTTTATATAGATCAGATTTTTTTTCCCAGAAAGAAGAAATGTGACATAATTGCAGTTTGTAAGTATTCCATGTTTCTCCTTGAAGGTTGCTTCATTTCTCTTCTCGTAAGCTGAGATAACGTCTCCTTGTTTAATGAAATTTTACCTTAGATTACAAACAAAGTTCTTGTTTAGTTTACTTGAGGCTTTTGGTACTGGGTGGTACAGGTTTGACAGACCGTATTGCTTAAAGCAGCAGATAGGCCGCTGCATATCTAAATCGGAATCTTAAGCTCTACTGACAATATTTTATGACGCTGCTGTTAGTTTCAAAAAGTGAATTTCATGTTGCCATGCTTAATTACACTACTGGCCATTAACATTGCTACACCAAGAAGAACTGCAGATGATAAACGGGTACTGATTGGACAAGTATATTATACTAGAACTGACATGTGGTTACATTTTCACGCAATTTGGGTGCATAGATCCTGAGAAATCAGTACCCAAAACAAACACCTCTGGCCATAATAACGGCCTTGATACGTATGGGCATTGAGTCAAACAGAGCTTGGATGGCATGTACAAGTACAGCTGCCCATGCAGCTTCAACACGATACCACAGTTCATCAAGAGTAGTGACTGGTGTATTGTAACGAGCCAGTTGCTCGGTCACCATTGACCAGACGTTTTCAATTGATGAGAGATCTGGAGAATGTACTGGCCAGGGAAGCTGTCGAACATTTTCTGTATTTAGAAAGGCCCGTACAGGACCTACAACATGCGGTCGTGCATTATCCTGCTGAAATGTAGGCTTTCGAAGGGATCGAATGAAGAGTAGATTCAAATGGTTCAAATGACTCTGAGCACAATGAGACTTAACATCTGTGGTTATCAGTCCCCTAGAACTTAGAACTACTTAAACCTAACTAACCTAAGAACATCACACACGTCCATGCCCGAGGCAGGATTCGAACCTGCGACCGTAGCAGTCTCGCGGTTCCGGACTGAGCGCCTTAACCGCGAGACCACCGCGGCCGGCTGAAGGGTAGAGCCAAGGGTCGTAACACATCTGAAATGTAACGTCCACTGTTCAAAGTGCCGTCCATGCGAACAAGAGGTGACCGAGACGTGTAACCAATGGCACCCCATACCATCACGCCCGTTAATACGCCAGTAAGGCGATGACGAATACACGGTTCCAATGTGCGTTCACCGCGATGTCGCCAAACTCGGATGCGACCATCATGATGCTGTAAACAGAACATGGATTCATCCGAAAAAATTACGTTTTGCCATTCGTGCACCCAGGTTCGTCGTTGAGTACACCATTGCCGGCGCTCCTGCCTGTGATGCAGCGTCAAGGGTAACCGCAGCCATGGTCTCCGAGCTGAAAGACCATGGTGCTACAAACGTCGTCGAAATGTTCGTGCAGATGGTTGTTGTCTTGCAAACTTATCCGTCTATTGACTCCTGAATCCACCGATACCATATTGTACTAACAGTCATTGTATTTCGACCAAAGCGAGCAGCAATGTCGAGATACGATAAACCACAATCGCGATAGGCAACAATCCGACCTTTATCAAAGACGGAAACGTGATGGCACGCATTTCTCCTCCTTACACGAGGCATTACAACAACTTTTCGCCAGGCAACGCCGGTCAACTACTGTTTGTGTAAGAGAAATCGGTTGGTAACTTTCCTCATGTCAGCACGTTGTAGGTGTCGCCACCGGCGCCAACCTTGTGTGAATGCTCTGAAAAGCTAATCATTTGCATATCACAGCATCTTCTTCCTGTCGGTTAAATTTCGCGTCTATAGCACGTCACCTTCGTGGTGTAACAATTTTAATGGCCAGTAGTGTATAACGATGGTGCATTCATTGAGTTTTCTGAATCATTCCGACTTTCCATCCAATTATAGTTTTTCGAAGTTCAGCTTCTACTGTTTAGTCACTCCTTGCGAGAAACGTAGTGGAAGTAATACCCACTGGAAGGTCATAAGTGACATCAGTTCCTTATCGGAGTGTTTATGAAGGAAGGACAAACTTGTGTAGGACTCATGTCCATTTGTTCAAATTCGTTCCCTCTGGGAATGGGATAATTGGGTTCCTTGTTGGTAATACACTGCTGAAAGAAAAATAATATAGAATTTTAGAAGTTTCCATCTCATCCAAGATTTATTGTTCCAACAGTGTATATGCAGTACATGGAATGATTACATTCACAGATCAATAGCCGGCCGGAATGACCGATCGGTACAAGGCGCTACAGTCTGGAACTGCGCGACCGCTACGGTTGCAGGTTCGAATCCTGAATCCTGCCTCAGCCAGGGATGTGTGTGGTGTCCTTAGGTTAGTTAGGTTTAAGTAGTTCTAAGTCCTAGGGGACTGCTGACCTCAGCAGTTAAGTCCCATAGTGCTACAAAATGTAGACCCATGCTGAAACACCCATATTGGTATGTGGTGGAGCTTTCACGGGTGGGAGTGCAGGCTCTTATTGGCATTCAGCCGATCGTACAGAAGGCGAATACTGTCCTCGGATACGTTATACCACGCCTACTGTACCTGTTCACTTAGTTCTGCATGAATTGTTGGTTGACGAGTCGCACAAGTCGCTACACGTCGCTTCACGTATCACATGTGTTCTATTGGAGATAAGTCAGGAGATCATGCTGGTTCGGGAAGTTTCTGCACGTCTTACAGAGCACGTTCAGTTTCACAGGGGGCGAGTATTATTCTCTTGGAATAACTCATCTCCTTCCTGTTGCAAGAGTGGCAGAAGAACGGATCTAACAATGTTCTACACGCTCTGAGCGCCGGTTAGCGTCCCCTCCAGAAAAATCAAAGGTGAATGTCGATTGTAGTAGCCCAGATCAGAGGTGGGGCCAGTGTGTCTTGCACGAAAGCACTCTACGAAACAGCGCTCATCAGGTCTACATCTCACGTGGGATCGACCATCACCTGCGTGCAAGCAGCAACTGCTTTCATCAGTGAAGAGTACGGCGCATCATTCCATCTTTCAAGCGATCCTCTGGTGACACCAGTCAGGCAGCACACATCGTTGCTGTGGAGTGGATGACGGTGTGCGTTCCCGTAGTCTCACTGTTAATAAGAAGTTCACAACAGTTCGTGTTGACACAACTCTGATCACAATCCCTCTTGTGTGTACTATGGTAGCTGTACACTGTTCCTCTGCTATCCTTACAATACGATGATCCCGGCGGCCGTCTGTGCTGCGTGGACGTTCAGAATCTGGTATACTGGTGTCAGAACGTTCAAGTGATTACTAATACTAGTATCGTTGCACAACTGCAGCACGTCCAAGATGCATGGGAATTCTCTAAAGGGACGATCCCCTCACTCGGAAGGCCACAACAACAAGTTGGTTGTAGGAAGCAAACGCGCATCTTCATGTCATGGTTGACTGCTTGTTTCACACGTTTAACTATCTCCCAGGTCACATATGCCATCATCGGATTTAAATCGACATCGTCTTCACGGGTGTGTTATTTTTTCCACACGGTGTATTTGGGACTAGTTTTCAAACTTCGCAAAGAGCCAGATAATAAACATATCCCCCAAACACCATAGCCTCAGCCGGAGGTTTGGAACTATTTCTTAATTTGTTTCTATGACAATGTTCGTGTCTCCTACCATGCTGTGTGTATGTATATGTGTGTGTGAAATATACATTTCAGTAGCAAAAATGTGCACGTTTTGCTGAGACAAGTGATATATATATATATATATATATATATATATATATATATATATATATATATATATAGAGAGAGAGAGAGAGAGAGAGAGAGAGATAGAGCAAGATGAACAATTTCCTGCACAGTAGCTGTTGATGCAAGGGCGGAAACTTCATTTATGAAACACAGGAAGGTGTGTGCTGTATAAGGCACTCGTACTTTCACACCTTCAACAATGAAAACTAGTGCAATATATCTGAAATCTGCAAAAAAAAAAAAAAATTTAATTACGCTTTAGCGAAAGACGGGTAACACACAGTATGTGTAACGTCCAAATGGTACTATAAGAATGAAAGACCGACATAAAAGTGATTGAATGAAAAAAGGCGTAAGACAATGACGCATACTCCTCTAGTGTTCAACTTGTACGTCGAAGAAGTAATGAGTTCAGAAGCGGGATTGAAGTTTAGAGTGAAAGGATACCGATAATAAGATTCGCTGAAAGTGAGGGTGAATTACAGGATCCGTAGAATGGAATGAACAGCCTATGGAGTACAGAATATTAACTCCACGTATACCAAAGAGAGACGAAAGTATTAGGCAGCACAGAAGTTAGGTAATACGTGCTTGACACCCAAGTTGGAGACAAGGTATAGACGAAGTGAAAGATTACTGTTATCTACTGCTACTATGGAAGAATGAGAAGGCGCAACGGACGCGACAAAGACAGAATAGGAAGCAGATTAGAACAGGCAAAGAGAGCATTCCATGCCAAAAGAAGTATTTAGTATCAAACATGAAAAAGAAATTTTTGATAATTATTAATGGAAAATCTCATATAAAGATCTGAAACAAATACTAACAAAGAGATAGAGGGGCTGGCCAGTACTTACCTCAGCTCAGTACAGCCGATAGATACACAAAAAACAACCGAAAATTTACGTTCCTAGCTTTAGGAATAAATGTACCTTCATCAGGGAGGAGAGAGGGGAAAGAAAGGGAAGAAAGGAAAGTGGATTTAGTTACTCACAACCCAGATTATGAAGCAACAGGGAAAGGAAAACTGGGAGGGTAGCAAGGATGGAGGCATGGTTGTCAGAGGGAAGTCAAAGATATTCTACTGTATGTACTGTGCTAGCTTCAAACCAAAGAGGATGCATACAGAAGCAAAGAGGTAATAGTATAAAGAGGTAGGATGAAAAGATGCATGAATGGCTAAAGAGGAAAGGGAAAGAGGAGAAGACTGAAGAGTAAATGGGACTGAGGTTGTTTAACGTAGGTTCAGTCCAGGGGGATGGCGGGATGAAAGGATGTGTTGGAGTGCAAGTTTCCATCTCCGCAGTTCAGAGGGACTGTTGTTGGGTGGGAGAAGCCAAATGGCACATACGGTGTAGCAGGTTCCTAGGTCCCTAGAATTATGCTGGAGGGCATGCTCCGCTACTGGGTATTGGACATCTCCTAGGCGAACAGTTCGTCTGTGTCCGTTCATGCGCTTGTTGTCATACCAATGTAAAAGGCTGTGCAGTGCAGGCATTCCAGCTGATAAATGACATGTGTAGTTTCACACGTGGCCCTGCCTTGAATTGTGTATGTTTTACCAGTAGCGGGACTGGAGTAGGTGGTTCTGGGGGGGATGGATGGGGCAGGTTTTGCAGCAGGGTCGGTTACAGGGGTAGTAACCAGTGGGTAGAGAAGGTAGTCTGGGAATATTGTAGGGTTTAACAAGGATGTTACGGAGGTTAGAGGGGCGACGAAAGGCAACTCTGGGTGGTGTGGGGAGATGATCTCATTTCAGGGGTTGACTTGAGAAAGTCATATCCCTGGCGGAGTAATTTATTGATGTATTCGAGGCCGGGATAATATTGGGTGACGAGGGGGATGCTTCTGTGTGGTCTGAGGGTAGGAACATTGTTGTTGGACGGGGAGGAATGTATTGCTCGGGAGATCTGTTTGTGGACAAGGTCTGCAGGATAGTTGCCGAAGAGGAAAGCCTCACAACGGCTTCCATAGACTTACTCACACCACCTGAGCCACGTACCCCTACCTTCTAATAATTCCCAAAATCCACAAAGAGAACCATCCTGGCCGTCCCATTGTGGCAGGCTTCAAAGCCCCAACAGAACATATCTCAGCTCTGGTAGATCAACACCTCCAACCTATCACCCGCAGTCATCAGTCTGCTGACTGGTTTGATGCAGCCCGCCAGGAATTCCTTTCCTGTGCTAACCTCTTCATCTCAGAGTAGCACTTGCAACCTACGTCCTCAATTATTTGCTTGACGTATTCCAATCTCTGTCTTCGTCTACAGTCTTTGCCCTCTACAGCTCCCTCTAGTACCATGGAAGTCATTCCCTCATGTCTTAGCAGATGTCCTATCATCCTGTCCCTTCTCCTTATCAGTGTTTTCCACATATTCCTTTCCTCTCCGATTCTGTGTAGAATCTCCTCATTCCTTACCTCATCAGTCCACCTAATTTTCAACATTCGTCTGTATCACCACATCTCAAATGCTTCGATTCTCTTCTGATGCGGTTTTCCCACAGTCCATGTTTCACTACCATACAATGCTGTACTCCAGACGTACATCCTCAGAAATTTCTTCCTCAAATAAAGGCCGATATTTGATATTAGTAGACTTCTCTTGGCCAGAAATGCCTTTTTTGCCATAGCGAGTCTGCTTTTGATGTCCTCCTTGCTCCGTCCGTCATAGGTTATTTTACTGCCTAGTTAGCAGAATTCCTTAACTTCATTGACTTCGTGACCATCAATCCTGATCTTAAGTTTCTCGCTGTTCTCATTTCTACTACTTCTCATTACCTTCGTCTTTCTCCGATTTACTCTCAAACCATACTGTGTACACATTAGACTGTTCATTCCGTTCAGCAGATCATTTAATTCTTCTTCACTTTCACTCAGGATAGCAATGTCATCAGCGAATCGTATCACTGATATCCTCTCACCTTGTATTTTAATTCCACTCCTGAACCTTTCCTTTATTTGCATCATTGCTTCCTCGATGTACAGATTGAAGAGTAGGGGCGAAAGGCTACAGCCTTGTCTTACTCCCTTCTTAATACGAGCACTTCGTTCTTGATCGTCCACTCTCATTATTCCCTCTTGGTTGTTGTACATATTGCATATGACCCGTCTCTCCCTATAGCTTACCCCTACTTTTTTCAGAATCTCGAACAGCTTGCAACATTTTATATTGTCAAACGCTTTTTCCAGGTCGACAAATCCTATGAACGTGTCTTGATTTTTCTTTAGCCTTGCTTCCATTATCAGCCGTAACGTCAGAATTGCCTCTCTCGTGCCTTTACTTTTCCTAAAGCCAAACTGATCGTCACCTAGCGCATTCTCCATTTTCTTTTCCATTCTTCAGTATATTATTCTTGCAAGCAGCTTCGATGCATGCTGTTAAGCTGATTGTGCGATAATTCTCGCACTTGTCAGCTCTTGCCGTCTTCGGAATTGAGTGGATGATGCTTTTCCGAAAGTCAGATGGTATGTCGCCAGACTCATATATTCTACACACCAACGTGAATGGTCGACTTGTTGCCACTTCCCCAAATGATTTTAGAAATTCTGATGGAATGTTATCTATCCCTTCTGCCTTATTTGACCGTAAGTCCTCCAAAGCTCTTTTAAACTCCGATTCTAATACTGGATCCCCTATCTCTTCTAAATCGACTCCTGTGTCTTCATCTATCACATCAGACAAATCTTCACCCTCATAGAGGCTTTCAACGTATTCTTTCCACCTGTCTGCTCTCTCCTCTGCATTTAACAGTGGAATTCCCGTTGCACTCTTAATGTTACCACCGTTGCTTTTAATGTCACCAAAGGTTTCCTGTATGCTGAGTCTGTCCTTTCGACAATCACATCTTTTTCGATGTCTTCACATTTTTCGTGCAGCCATTTCGTCTTAGCTTCCCTGCACATCCTATTTATTTCATTCCTCAGCGACTTGTATTTCTGTATTCCTGAGTTTCCCGGAACATGTTTGTACTTCCTCTTCTATCACTTTCTCTATCTCTTCATCTTCAGCTTGCGATGCCGGCATGTATACCTGAACTATCGTGGTCGGTGTTGGTCTGCTGTCGATTCTGATTAGAATAACTCGGTCACTGAACTGTTCACAGTAACACACCCTTTGCCCTACCTTCCTATTCATAACGAATCCTACACCTGTTATACCATTTTCTGCTGCTGTTGATATTACCCAATACTCATCTGACCATAAATCCTTGTCTTCCTTCCACTTAACTTCACTGTCCCCTACTATATCTAGATTGAGCCTTTGCATTTCCCTTTTCAGATTTTCTAGTTTCCCTACCACGTTCAAGCTTCTGAAATACCACGCCCCGACTCGTAGAACATTATCCTTTCGTTGATTATTCAGTCTTTTACTCATTGTAACCTGCCTCTTCGCAGTCCCCTCCCGGAGATCTGAATGGGGGACTATTCCGGAATCTTTTGCCAATGGAGAGATCATCATGACACTTCTTCAACTACAGGCCACATGTCCTGTGGATACACGTTACGTGTCTTTAATGCAGTGGTTTCCATTACCTTCTGCATCCCCATGTCGTTGATCATTGCTGATTCTTCCGCCTTTAGGGGGCAATTTACCACTCCTAGGATAAGAGAGTGCCCTGAACCTCTATCCGCTCCTCCGCCCCCTTTGACAAGGCTGTTGGCAGAATGAGGCTGACTTCTTATGCCGGAAGTCGTCGGCCGCCAATGCTGATTATGTATCAAAATTTAGGCAGTGGCGGGGATCGAACCCGGGACAGAAGACGTTTTGATTATAAATCAAAGACGCTACCCCTAGACCACGGCTTCTTCCTAAAACGCCTCCAATCCATTCCCACTCCTTACCCACCTGAAACCTTTCTTGTCACCGTAGATGCTACATCCCTTTACACAAACATCCCACACACCCATGGTCTCTCTGCCCTTGAGCACTACCTCTTCCAACGCCCACCCGAAGATCTTCCAAAAACCTCGTTCCTTATCACACTTACTAACTTCATCCTCACCCATAATTGCTTCACTTCTGAAGGCCAGACCTACAAACAAATCAGGGGAACGGCCATGGGAACCTGGATGGCTCCGTTCTATGCCAACCTCTTCATGGGCCGCACAGAGGAGGCTCCCCTGAAGACCCAACAGCTGCTTCCCCTGGCCTGGCATAGGTTTATAGATGACATCATTGTGGTCTGGACTCATGGCGAAGAAACACTCCTTAATTTCCTCCATAGCCTCAACTCCTTTTCGAATTTGAATTTCAGCTGGTCCTTCTCCAAAACGCAAGCCACCTTCCTGGATGTTGACCTTCCTCTTGTTGAAGCTCACATCCACACCCCTGTTCATATCAAACCCACAAACAAACAACAGCACCTTCGCTTTAATAGCTGCCATCCATTCCACATCAAGCGCTCCCTTCCCTACAGCCTAGGTATTTGTGGCAAACGTATCTGCTCCAGTGACGAATCCCTCAACAATTACACCAATAACCTGACCAGTGCTTTCCTCTCCCACAACTATCCCGCAGACCTTGTCCACAAACAGATCTCCCGAGCAATACATTCCCCCCCGTCCAACAACAATGTTCCTACCCTCAGACCACACAGAAGCATCCCCCTTGTCATCCAATATTATCCCGGCCTCGAATACATCAATAAATTAGTCCGCCAGGGATATGACTTTCTCAAGTCAACCCCTGAAATGAGATCATCTCCCCACACCACCCAGAGTTGCCTTTCGTCGCCCCCCTAACCTCCGTAACATCCTTGTTAAACCCTACAATATTCCCAGACTATCTTCTCTACCCACTGGTTACTACCCCTGTAACCGACCCCGCTGCAAAACCTGCCCCATGCACCCCCCCCAGAACCACCTACTCCAGTCCCGCTAGTGGTAAAACATACACAATTCAAGGCAGGGCCACGTGTGAAACTACACATGTCATTTATCAGCTGGAATGCCTGCACTGCACAGCCTTTTTCATTGGTATGACAACAACTAAACTGGCTGAGCGCATGAAAGGACACAGACGAACTGTTCGCCTAGGAGATGTCCAATACCCAATAGCGGAGCATACCCTCCAGTATAATTCTAGGGACCTAGGAACCTGCTACACCGTATTTGCCATATGGCTTCTCCCACCCAACAACAGTCCCTCTGAACTGCGGAGATGGGAACTTGCACTCCAACACATCCTTATCCCGCCATCCCTCTGGACTGAACCTACGTTAAACTACCTCACTCCCATTTACTCTTCAGTCTTCTCCTCTTTCCCTTTCCTCTTTAGCCATTCATGCATCTTTTCATCCTACCTCTTTATACTACACTCCTGGAAATGGAAAAAAGAACACATTGACACCGGTATGTCAGACCCACCATACTTGCTCCGGACACTGCGAGAGGGCTGTACAAGCAATGATCACACGCACGGCACAGCGGACACACCAGGAACCGCGGTGTTGGCCGTCGAATGGCGCTAGCTGCGCAGCATTTGTGCACCGCCGCCGTCAGTGTCAGCCAGTTTGCCGTGGCACACGGAGCTCCATCGCAGTCTTTAACACTGGTAGCATGCCGCGACAGCGTGGACGTGAACCGTATGTGCAGTTGACGGACTTTGAGCGAGGGCGTATAGTGGGCATGCGGGAGGCCGGGTGGACGTACCGCCGAATTGCTCAACACGTGGGGCGTGAGGTCTCCACAGTACATCGATGTTGTCGCCAGTGGTCGGCGGAAGGTGCACGTGCCCGTCGACCTGGGACCGGACCGCAGCGACGCACGGATGCACGCCAAGGCCGTAGGATCCTACGCAGTGCCGTAGGGGACCGCACCGCCACTTCCCAGCAAATTAGGGACACTGTTGCTCCTGGGGTATCTGCGAGGACCATTCGCAACCGTCTCCATGAAGCTGGGCTACGGTCCCGCACACCGTTAGGCCGTCTTCCGCTCACGCCCCAACATCGTGCAGCCCGCCTCCAGTGGTGTCGCGACAGGCGTGAATGGAGGGACGAATGGAGACGTGTCGTCTTCAGCGATGAGAATCGCTTCCGCCTTGTTGCCAATGATGGTGGTATGGGTGCTTGGCGCCGTGCAGGTGAGCGCCACAATCAGGACTGCATACGACCGAGGCACACAGGGCCAACACCCGGCATCATGGGGTGGGGAGCGATCTCGTACACTGGCCGTACACTTCTGGTGATCGTCGAGGGGACACTGAATAGTGCATGGTACATCCAAACCGTCTCACCCCAGGAATGTGTCAATAAAGTTTCCCCTTCCTGGGACAATGAATTCACGGTGTCCTTATTTCAATTTCCAGGAGTGTATATACCTCTTTCCTTCTGTATGCATCCTCTTTGGTTTGAAGCTAGCACAGTACATACAGTAGAATATCTTTGACTTCCCTCTGACAACCATGCCTCCATCCTTGCTACCCTCCCAGTTTTCCTTTCCCTGTTGCTTCATAACCTGGGTTGTGAGTAACTAAATCCACTTTCCCTTCTTCCCTTTCTCTCCCCTCTCTCCTCTCTGATGAAGGAACATTTGTTCCGAAAGCTAGGAACGTAAATTTTCGGTTGTTTTTTGTGTATCTATCGGCTGTACTGAGCTGAGGTAAGTACTAGCCAGCCCCTCTATCTCTTAGTTAGTATAAATTTTTGATAATGTATGTCAAGAGTCCTCCCCCCCATGAACCATGGACCTTGCCGTTGGTGGGGAGGCTTGCGTGCCTCAGCGATACAGATGGCCGTAGCGTAGGTGCAACCACAACGGAGGGGTATCTGTTGAGAGGCCAGACAAACGTGTGGTTCCTGAAGAGGGGCAGCAGCCTTTTCAGTAGTTGCAGGGGCAACAGTCTGGATGATTGACTGATCTGGCCTTGCAACGTTAACCAAAATGGCCTTGCTGTGCTGGTACTGCGAACGGCTGAAAGCAAGGGGAAACTACAGCCGTAATTTTTCCCGAGGACATGCAGCTTTACTGTATGGTTAAATGATGATGGCATGCTCTTGGGTAAAATATTCCGGAGGTAAAATAGTCCCCCATTCGGATCTCCGGGCAAGGACTACTCAGGAGGATGTCGTTATCAGGAGAAAGAAAACTGGCGTTCTACGGATCGGAGCGTGGAATGTCAGATCCCTTAATCGGGCAGGTAGGTTAGAAAATTTAAAAAGGGAAATGGATAGGTTAAAGTTAGATATAGTGGGAATTAGTGAAGTTCGGTGGCAGGAGGAACAAGACTTCTGGTCAGGTGACTACAGGGTTATAAACACAAAATCAAATAGGGGTAATGCAGGAGTAGGTTTAATAATGAATAGGAACATAGGAATGCGGGTAAGCTACTACAAACAGCATAGTGAACGCATTATTGTGGCCAAGATAGATACGAAGCCCACACCTACTACAGTAGTACAAGTTTATATGCCAACTAGCTCTGCAGATGATGAAGAAATTGAAGAAATGTACGATGAAATAAAAGAAATTATTCAGATAGTGAAGGGAGACGAAAATTTAATAGTAATGGGTGACTGGAATTCGAGTGTAGGAAAAGGGAGAGAAGGAAACATAGTAGGTGAATATGGATTGGGGCTAAGAAATGAAAGAGGAAGCCGCCTAGTAGAATTTTGCACAGTGCACAACTTAATCATAGCTAACACTTGGTTTAAGAATCATGAAAGAAGGTTGTATACCTGGAAGAACCCTGGAGATACTAAAAGGTATCAGATAGATTATATAATGGTAAGACAGAGATTTAGGAACCAGGTTTTAAGTTGTAAGACATTTCCATGGGCAGATGTGGACTCTGACCACAATCTATTGGTTATGACCTGTAGATTAAAACTGAAGAAACTGCAAAAATGTGGGAAATTAAGGAGATGGGACCTGGATAAACTGAAAGAACCAGAGGTTGTACAGAGTTTCAGAGAGAGCATAAGGGAACAATTGACAGGAATAGGGGAAAGAAATACAGTAGAAGAAGAATGGGTAGCTTTGAGGGATCTAGTAGTGAAGGCAGCAGAGGATAAAGTAGGTACAAAGACGAGGGCTGCTAGAAATCCTTGGGTAACAGAAGAAATATTGAATTTAATTGATGAAAGGAGAAAATATAAAAATGCAGTAAATGAAACAGGCAAAAAGGAATACAAACGTCTCAAAAATGAGATCGACAGGAAGTGCAAAATGGCTAAACAGGGATGGCTAGAGGACAAATGTAAGGATGTAGAAGCTTATCTCACTAGGGGTACGATAGATACAGCCTACAGGAAAATTAAAGAGACCTTTGGAGAGAAGAGAACCACGTGTATGAATATCAAGAGCTCAGATGGCAGCCCAGTTCTAAGCAAAGAAGGGAAGGCAGAAAGGTGGAAGGAGTATATAGAAGGTTTATACAAGGGCGATGTACTTGAGGACAATATTATGGAAATAGAAGAGGATGTAGATGAAGACGAAATGGGAGATACGATACTGCGGGAAGAGTTTGACAGAGCACTGAAAGACCTGAGTCGAAACAAGGCCCCCGGAGTAGACAACATTCCATTAGAACTACTGACGGCCTTGGGAGAGCCAGTCATGACAAAACTCTACCAGCTGGTGAGCAAGATGTATGAGACAGGCGAAATACCCTCAGACTTCAAGAAGAATATAATAATTCCAATCCCAAAGAAAGCAGGTGCTGACAGATGTGAAAATTACCGAACTATCAGTTTAATAAGCCACGGCTGCAAAATACTAACGCGAATTCTTTACAGACGAATGGAAAAACTGGTAGATGCAGACCTCGGGGAGGATCAGTTTGGATTCCGTCGAAATGTTGGAACACGTGAGGCAATACTGACCTTACGACTTATCTTAGAAGAAAGATTAAGAAAAGGCAAACCTACGTTTCTAGCATTTGTAGACTTAGAGAAAGCTTTTGACAATGTTGACTGGAATACTCTTTTTCAAATTCTAAAGGTGGCAGGGGTAAAATACAGGGAGCGAAAGGCTATTTATAATTTGTACAGAAACCAGATGGCAGTCATAA
Source organism: Schistocerca gregaria (assembly GCF_023897955.1). NCBI lineage: Eukaryota > Metazoa > Arthropoda > Insecta > Orthoptera > Acrididae > Schistocerca > Schistocerca gregaria. Next base: position 650,090,478 of record NC_064923.1, on the reverse strand, counting down.
GAGTCGAGGGGCATGAAAGGGAAGCAGTGGTTGGGAAAGGAGTGAGACAGGGTTGTAGCCTCTCCCCGATGTTATTCAATCTGTATATTGAGCAAGCAGTAAAGGAAACAAAAGAAAAATTTGGAGTAGGTATTAAAATTCATGGAGACGAAGTAAAAACTTTGAGGTTCGCCGATGACATTGTAATTCTGTCAGAGACGGCAAAGGACTTGGAAGAGCAGTTGAACGGAATGGACAGTGTCTTGAAAGGTGGATATAAGATGAACATTAACAAAAGCAAAACGAGGATAATGGAATGTAGTCAAATTAAATCGGGTGATGCTGAGGGAATTAGATTAGGAAATGAGACACTTAAAATAGTAAAGGAGTTTTGTTATTTAGGAAGTAAAATAACTCATGATGGTCGAAGTAGAGAGGATATAAAATGTAGACTGGCAATGGCAAGGAAAGCGTTTCTGAAGAAGAGAAATTTGTTAACATCGAATATAGATTTATGTATTAGGAAGTCGTTTCTGAAAGTATTTGTTTGGAGTGTAGCCATGTATGGAAGTGAAACATGGACGATAACTAGTTTGGACAAGAAGAGAATAGAAGCTTTCGAAATGTGGTGCTACAGAAGAATACTGAAGATAAGGTGGATAGATCACGTAACTAATGAGGAGGTATTGAATAGGATTGTGGAGAAGAGAAGTTTGTGGCACAACTTGACTAGAAGAAGGGATCGGTTGGTAGGACATGTTTTGAGGCATCAAGGGATCACAAATTTAGTATTGGAGGGCAGCGTGGAGGGTAAAAATCGTAGAGGGAGACCGAGAGATGAGTACACTAAGCAGATTCAGAAGGATGTAGGTTGCAGTAGGTACTGGGAGATGAAGCAGCTTGCACAGGATAGAGTAGCATGGAGAGCTGCATCAAACCAGTCTCAGGACTGAAGACAACAACAACAACAATGTCAAGAGTACAACTATATAAGGAAATATGGTAACCGGAGAAGAGGAGATTCGAAGCGTTGTCAGTATAGAGAGATGCTTAAAATTAAGTGGATATAAAGATGATTGAGTGTTATGAATTATATAATACGCTGATAACATTGCTACCCTCTCTGAAAGTGAAGTTAAATTCAGTTCTTGAGGTTTTCCGCAGAATCGACCTGGGAAGGATTGTGTGGAATACTCTAACAATAAGAAGGAATAGAATGATCCGACATGAATTAAAATTTCAAGGAATAACGTTGATGTTGTAGAAGGAGTCCTGCAGGTCAGAATTCTAGGGGAAGACACGGAATATATATTTCAATAGATGAGTACGTTGGATGAAATGCTAGTCTGAGATGGAGAGCGTAACACAGGAGGGGAAAATAAAGCAAGCTATACCAAAACCGAAGACTGATGAATGATGACAAAAAAGAACGAAAGAAACACCTTGTGGCTCCGCGAGAATGCTGAGGTGGCTCGATTGGTACACAATCTCTCGCTGAGGTACCAGGACACGAATAAAACGCATAGTTTTGAAACCAAAGTAAAATTGCTATTTATAACACGTCGCGTGTGTATATAAAAGACAGTGTCAATAGAAACCATTTAAAATATATGTAGTACAGAAATAGTTGCCATACTGACTGTTAGTTTTGCTTTCCTGCGAACGTATGCACCTTACCACAACCTTTTATCAGAAGCTGTTGTTGGCGATGTGAATTACAACATAGTTTTCATAGCGAATACATAGTCCGAACATTATATCGGAGAAGTATCTAATATGGAAGAGAAGTTAGATTCTCGAAAAACTGAGTAAAATTATTACGAAAGTCGATAGGCTAGATGTAAGGAAATTGTTGATAATAATGTAACTCTTTTCTTAATTAGTCAAAACGGAAGTTGCCTTAATAAATGAATGCTCGAGCTTACCTTCACTTCGACGGTAGCTTAAATTATTACAACGAGAGTGCGTGAATAGGTAGAGTGGAGTGGTGACGTTTTATAAATTTTGAAAATGGAAAGAAAAAATGCACTGAAGAAAAAAACTGCTAGTCATGGTGCTCAATTTGATTCATCAATCTAAGCCAGATTCCATCCTAGTTTTCTGTTTGAACGTCCAGAATAATGCAGCCAACATTTTCTGTTTTCCACTGTAATATCCCTATTTTTTTTAGAACTAACGTTTACAGTGATTTTGTTTAAGAACGGAAAGTTAAAAATACAAGTTAAGTGCAACTCTCTACAGTTAGAAGAAATAAACATTTTGTGCAACATACATTACTGCATGTAGCAGTCTCCTTAAGCCTCTGACTGCAAATAATATATTGTGCAACTCACAGTTTGAATTTTGAAGTGTTATAGAGAAAGCTATTTGCACTTACAGTGAGAACGTAATTAATTCATCATATAATAATTTATAGGCAACTGGCTTTTTTGTGACCTGTCAAAGCCTTTGACTGTGTGAATTACAGCATCCTCTTAAGTAGATTAGAATATTATGGTGTCACTGTCAATACTGCGAAATAGTTTGAGTCTTATCTAACTAACAGGAAACAAAGGGTGTCGTTGCGAAATACATGCGCAGTAAGCAGTCAGTCTACATCTGATTGGGAATTAATTACATCTGGTGTTCCTCAAGGCTCCATCATGGGTTCATTGCTTTTCCTTCTGTACATTCATGATCTCTCGTCTGTTACATTGCTGCACGCTCCATTTGTTTTGTTTGCAGATTATTTTGTTTGCAGATTATGCAAACATTGTAATAAGTAGCAAGTCAAGCAAATATTTAGAAATAGCTACTAATCAAATTTTCACTGACATTAATAACTGGTTTAAAGCTAATTCACTGGCATTAAACTTTGAAAAGACCCGCTAAATGCAGTTCAGAACCTTTAAGGGACTTCCTTCCAGCACGTGTATAACATATGAAGACTTGCAGATCGAAGAGGTTGACAGTGTTAAACTTCTGGGATTACAACTCGATAATAACTTCAGTTGGGAAGGGCATACCACAGAATTGCTGAAGCGCCTATACAAGTCTGTACTTGCAGTGAGAATAATGTCAGATGTGGGAGATATAAACATAAAAAACTTGCATACTTTGTTTACTATCATTCTATTATGTCATACGGGATTATATTCTGTGATATTTCATCAAACTGTGCAATTGTTTTTAGCGTGCAATAGCGTGTAATAAGAATCATTTGGAGTGTAAATTCAAGAATATCATGTAGAAACCTGTTCAAGGAACTCTGTATTCTAACCACCGCTACTCAGTATATTTATTCCTCAATGAAATTTGTTGCAGGTAATATATCTATATTTCCAACCAATAGCTCAATACATAGTATCAATACTAGGAATACGAACAATCTACATGAAGACTTAAATCACTTACCTTGGTCCAACAAAACGGTCCCAATATTCAGGAACACACGTTTGTAATAAATTTCCAGCAAACTTAAAAACTTGGTTTCAGATAAAACAGGGTTTAAGCAGAGTTTAAAAGACTTTTTGACAGGCAACTGCTTCTACTCTGTAGATGAATACCTTAATAGGATCTGTTAGACCAGCTTAATTCAAAATGTCTGTTAGATTTCGCTTCTGATAGCACTTTGTCACGACAGTCAAGATTAGGTACCGGTATGTGACAATTTATTAAAAAAAATAATAATAATGTTTCATTCTGACAGTGTATTAATTCCGTAAATATTAGCAGTTCCAGTTTACTGCAATGTATTCACCTATTGTGACAATCTCCTGACAAATGATCAGGTGGTAGTTTTTGTATTCAAATGTTTTGTATTTATGTTATTCTTTCTGAGATGTTCCACGCCAACGAGGATCAACAAATTTTCAGGTCTATGGAACGAAAACTGAATCTAATCTAATCTAATCTAAAGAATGTCTTCATCTTGACGAAGACTTCAGCACAGTTTGTGGTTGTTAAATTTCAGTTTCTACGCAATAAATCAACAACCTTTTCTCCTAATGAGAAAAGGTTTATATGCTGTTTTTCATATGATCTGTTTTATAATGTCGGATGGAATGATAAAGGAACTCTAATGGAACACTTCCCACAAAATGTAGGAGTCTAGGTTTAATTTATTGTCAGAAACTATTATAAAATTGTCGAAGCTGTACAGTCTGCTACTCGATGTGTTTCATTTCTAAATAGCTTGTTTCGGGCAATGTCGCCAATCTTCAGACCACATGTTGTAATTACAGAGTACCCTGCCGTAAACGACTTGTCAGGCAACTGTCTTACAGGGTATCCCAGGAGAAATGGTCAGTCTTCAGGGATATAACAGGAACGGTTATTTGAAGCAAAAAGCTTCATATAGACTTGTGCCCTCTTCTACAAGATTTCCGAGGTAGAACACATTATACATTTGTTTAAAGGTCTAGTGGCGTGGTCGAATGTGTCTTACCCGTCCACCTTCTTTGGCGTTTTATTTAAGCCAAACTCACCTCGTTTCTTTCAACCTATTTACTCGCAATATTTTTCTGCCATTAAACTATCCAGTAGAACATACGGCTTGACTTTTTTGGGTTCATAAACATTTTATTTTATCTGTTATTACTTTTATGTTGTAATTGCATGTACTGACACGTTCCATGACCTTGGAGAATTGCTCCTCAATTTGGTCCTACGGAACTAGACTTTTAAACAAACAAATAAATAAACGCGTGGTTGTCCCTGGTGTGTTCCGCGTGAGGTAGTGCGAGGGACAGAGAGTGTATTAGAAACAATCATCGGTTACCTGTTTGTACACGTGTTGGTTAAGATGCCACACATCTACGCAAACGAAGGATATGCAGATATGGAGTTTGTTTACTGCTTCTGCTATGGTAGTGCTCCTACTGCTGTTGAAGAATGACGTAGCGTGTTTACCAGAGTTTTTAGCACATGCGTGAAACAGGTATTACTCCAATATTTCTTCGGAACATGTAGGTGAGCAACCTGTGCGAGAACAGCTACACGTTGTTGAAATGGTGCAGCGTAGTCCCACTACCTGTACACGGCGACTTTCGCACGTACACAATTTTTACGTTGGCGACAATGCCACACGACGTGGATTTTGTCACTGGTTAAATGGCAATCGTCAATTGTATTTCGTTCATAATATCAACAACGTTGATGGCTGCGGTAAAATCCACACGCTATAGTAAAAACAAATTTCCAAGTTCGTTTTTCGATCAATACCTGGCACGGTATGATCAGTAACCTATTGATAGGCCAAGTCATTTCAGAAGAACGAATGACGGTACAGAATTACATTTTTTTGGAAAACTCGTTTGTTTAACACGTCGAAGACGTTCCTTTGGCGCCGGCCGTGGTGGCCGAGCGGTTCTAGGCACTACAGTCCGGAACCAAGCGACTGCTACGATCGCATGTTCGAATCCTGCCTCGGGCATGGGTGTGTGTGATGTCCTTAGGTTAGTTAGGTTTAAGTAGTTCATCATGGATGCGGCAGTCCTCATTACAGAACGTGGCACTCTTACAAGCACCACAACATGCTCTCCCCAGAGTGCACAAATGCACTAAGGTAGACGGAGGGACATCCGAAAATTTATAATGAACTGTACAACAATTGTAATGTGACGTGTACATTTATGCTTCGAGGTGCATGTGTATAGTGGGCAGGGGCACAAATGTAGTGTATGGTCAGTGAGTTGGAAATGTGGCTTTCACGGGGGGCCGGTTGGCCTCTGTAGTAAAAAAATAATAAAAAGACTGAGTGGAAGGATCAGCAAACGAACTTGAACGGATGTCATTGTGACGTCGGCAACGACATTTTCAACTGTCCCCGTTGATATTTATCAACGCCTGTAAGCAGCTAATGGTCTGAATTTCATTGTAATTTCATTCTTCGAGAGCTGCAGGATCACCAATGGTAACTCTTCTTTCGGACATGTCCGGAGAATGAAATTACAATGAAATCCAGACCATCAGCTGCTTACAGGCATTGATAAATATCAACGAGGACAGTTGAAAATGTGTGCCCCGACCGGAACTCAAACCCGGAATCTCCTGTTTACATGGCAGAGGCTCTTTTCGACTGAGCACAGAGAATAGTCTGACTGCACGAACTTATCTCCGAAAGAACAGACGCCATCTTCATACATATTTTTCAGTTGATACTTTATGTAACAAAAATTATACAGTTTACTGTTTTACACATTTCTTGTGTAAACCTGACAATGCACTGAATAACACAGAAAATAAATAACAATGTACATTAAACGCATTGTATTTGGGAAACCATTCGGAATAGGACATAATTATGTCCGTTCCACATGAACCTATTTGCTTGAAATGGTCGTTCCTGTCATATCCCTGAATACTGACCACTCCTCCTAGCACACCATGTATAGCCCATCTTCAGACAATATGTTGCAGTTACTTTATACATAGCAACCTCTCATAAATGAATTTCAGTTCACTACAGTGTGCTCATATGACATTAACTGACAGTTCCTCTACGACAGGTTACTCTGTAACTTACAACGACACAGTTGTATCAAGGCAGCAACGTCACTTACTTAAGAGACCCAGAGACACTGCATGATTTTTTATTTTCGAGTTTATTAATTTAAATTTATAATCCGATTTGGTATATTTCTAAGTATGCGCCACTGTTCTGTATATCGTAATCATTAACGCCAACTGTTTGTAGCGTAAGGAACTGTTTGTATGAATACTGTCATTTCCGTTAGAGCACTCCAACATTTCTGGTTAATATTATTTGTGTACTCAAATATTTCAAAAGTTAAATTGTACTGAAAAATAGTATGTGTATTAAGTGGAAAGAAAGTATGTAAAACATTTATTGTACTTGTAAGAGAGCTGTGCTGATAAGGCACAGTCTTTATCGTAACAACTTTCAGAGTAGTAGTCTGCGGTGATCGGTCCGTTGTCACTATTGCGTTTGCTCTGTGGGCAGTTGTGAGCATTTTGAGATGATACATGAAATACGTATGGAGTAATATTTATAACACGGCTTTATATGGAAATGTTACGAGAAGAGATGTGCCACTATTCAATGATTAACGTCACGTAGCTGTAAAACAAACGAGGAAGGATATGGAAATTATTTATCTGTGTCTGAGCAATGCTGTCACAGCAACAGTCCAGCTAAGTCATAACTGCTTGTAAAATGCAGTTTCTCACTAACAATTTGCGTTCACATTCTGAGACTATTATATAAAAACTATTGTAAAAAACTGATTTCTTTATTCAGCTATTTGCACAAGCTTTCGTTACTAATTATTTTGGCACTCAAATATGAAGTTTTATTAGGAGCGTACCATTTCAACCATCGCAGTAAATCATTCAGTTCTACATCTACATGTATACTCTGCAAACCACCGGGAGATTTATCGCAGAGAGTACATCCCATTGTACCAGTTATTAGGGCTTCTTCCTGTTCCATTCACATATTGAGTGCGGGAAGAATGACTGTTAGATGGTTCAGTGCGTGCCGTAATTATTATGTCTTATCCTCATGATTCCTATATGAGCCATGTATATTGGATTGCAGTATTTTCTAAATTCATAATTTAAAGCCTATTCATGAAACTTTGTTAATAGGCTTTATCGGGATAGTTTACGTCTATTTTCAAGAGTCTTCCAGTTCAGTTCCTGCAGTATTTCTGTGACACTCTCCCACGGATTAAATAAACCTATGGCCATTCGTGCTGCCCTTCTCTGTATACGTTCAATATCCCCTGTTAGTCCCACACTCTTGAAAACTATTCTAGGATGGTTGCACGAGTAATTTGTAAGCAATCTCCTTTGCAGCCTTCCCCCAATAAATCGGACTCTACCACCTGTTTATCCACGACTGAGTCTATATGATCATTCCATTTCATATGCCTACAGGGTGTTATACCCAGGTATTTATATGATTTGGTCGATTCCAACGGTTTAGTGACTGCACTGCATTATCTGTGTGAGTAGTCATTTTGATTAGTTCATGAATAGTGAATGATTACTGTAGTTATTACGTTACTAGTTTCTTATGTGATCCACTTATAAGACGTCCGTTGGTCGTAGCTGATTTGCTTCGTGCTGCTTACCAATTATCAGTATGCGAACGTCAAAGTAGAATAATATTATCGAGCATACTGACATTTAGCTATGACTCCGCGTTGGGTAGTTCGAGGACTTCACAGTTATATTTTCAATAAGTTAACGTATTATGTGGTAAATTCCAATAGCCGAATTTTATAGGGTAAGGTGGGGTAAAATCGACTAGTTGGGTAAACCCGACCGCCCTCTATTAGTGAGTAACGGTAAAGAGGAGCGATTTCGCATTGGTGTTACCACATAGAGCATTCGAAATAACGAAAATGTCATCATGACAGTTTTGCTGCATTTGACATTTAGACACTCAAAAGACAACCAGTGTGTTTTCGATTGTTTCAATTTCATTTTTGTGCAAATTGCATCATTAGATTTACCTTATAAACAAAACGATCGCAAAACAAACGTTAAGTGATTTTGTAGTGCATTTTGTGACCTACTCAGTGAATGTATCATTTTTGTTGGAAATTTCGTGTAAATTGTTTCTATGAGAATTAAATGAAAAATGACATGGTGGGGTAAACCCGACCGTTAAATGGTGGGGTAAATCCGACCGCACATTTTTTATTGTTTATTTGTATGGAATTATTTATTTATTGAAACAAAGTTAATTTTTGTTTATTTTTAGAAAAATGGTACAAAATTACAAACGAAAAACGACAAAACGCAGTCAGAATGATATTTGCCGAGCAGTTGCTGAAATTCAGATGGGAATGTCTTTACGAGCTGTTGCTCGTGATTTTAACATTCCGAGATCGACATTGCTGTTACACTGCCGTGCAATGAAATCATCTTTTTTTCAATTAAAATTTACATTCATTTAACTTTCAGTACATTTAGTACGCTAAATATTGTTATTCTTTTGAACACTTTCTGTTCATTTATGTAAAAAGCATAATTTGCAGATAATTATCCCCCCCCCCCCAAAAAAACGTTCGTTTAGAACTATTTCTGTCCAAAATCAGCCAAACAAATAGGGGGTTGGATGTTCCTCACCATTTTGGAAATGGCAAAAATGGACGTTTCTTAAAACACGGATATCTCAAAAACTATTGATGGTATAGCAAAAATATTTTGCAAGCAGTTGCTCCTTTGTATTTACTATAATTAAACCTATTTAACGTTAAGATCCGACCTCGGATAAGCGTTTTATAGCCAGAAGAAATTACTTGGTTGGATTTACCTCACATTACCCTACCTTAACATACGATCTGCAGACCTGATAATTTGGAAACAAAAAGCAGCGATCTGCAGACTGAAAAAAATTAGCCAATTATGTATAAATCAGCATCGCGGACGCTTTCTGATGACAAATATATTGAGTTTCGAGAAATGATTACCTTTTTTCAGCGTCAGTAGTTACTAAAAGATCAGTGTAAAGCTGAGTTGCCATTGTAACTGAGCTGTTCTCATAAAAATGCTAATCATAATAATTAAATTTTACGTGTTAATTTTATTGAAGAGCTGCTATACTGCGTTCTTTCATATGAAAGAGGGAAAAAATTAAAATTTTAATACACGTCTTTTGATGTGCAGTCCGCGATATGAGAGAAAAATCCTAGTTTTATCACAAACATATATCAGTACATATCTAACGTAAGGGATGATATTTGTGTTACAATGATTTCAGCAGCGTTCCTGGTTTCTTTTGTGTTTCCTTAGCTTTCTTTACCTGTTTCCCAATACATCGTTAATGTCACTTCGAGCTGGAAGTTTATTTATATGCTTCGTCACTGCGTTTTTATCATAATAATTCATCCTTGACAGAAATTCATAATTTCCCGAAGGACAAAGCGGACGCATGTTTTTTGATCCCTCGTTCGTGTCAGTGCTCTTATCGCGTTTCGAGAATATGCATTCGGCGGCTTCGCTCTCTCTCTCTCTTCATCGGAAATGGGGCGTCGTCGGCCAAAGGGTGCCGTACCGAGACGGCCGCACAAAGGGCGAGAAGTGAGTTGCACGTCGGAAGGCAGACTGTGGCATTTTAAACAATGCCCGGCCCGAGGAATGCCGGCGGCGCGGCCGGGGCGTGGGTGGACCATCTGGCGGCGAGATCACACGATACGCATTCGGAAGGCGCGGCGGCATTCTACACGCATCGCATCGCATCGGCCGGCTGACTCAAATCATATACAATTTCCCCGCGACAGCTTAGATCTAATCGCCGGCTGCGCCTGCCGGCCGCGTGAGTGGGCGAATATCTCCCTGGGAAAGACAGGCGACCGGCCGGCGTCCTGGCACCGACCTCTGCGCTACGATCAGGACCGTGTGAAGCACTCGAGAGCTGGAATGATAGAAGTTTCGGAAGGAGTGCGGTTTGTTCTACACCGTTCAGCAGGTTCCGTACCTGCTTGTTGGTTTCCTTTCATTTCACAACTGAGCGTGGCTGCCTCGCGTCTCGTAATGCGCTGTACACCAGCTGCAGTGAGAGGGACGCGTTCGAGACATGGATCGAATCTTCATCTTCTTCAGTAGCACTACAGCCCTTGATGAGCCTTGGATTCTTCAACAATCTTCCTCCACACTTCTCGGTTATTTGCTGCTCTTTCCCATCCCCGGACTCCCATACTGGTGATATCCATTATTACCTCGTCGATCCATCTTCTTCTAGCTCTCCCTTTTCGCCTAACTGAATGGATCATACCTTTCACCATTTTCTTTGGAATTCTGTCTTCTGACATCCTCTCCATGTGTCCTAGCCATCGTATTCGCTGTGATTTCGCAAAGTTTACTATGTCCCTGCCTTGTAATAACTCTTGTAATTCGGCATTGTAGCGTATTCTCCGGCCTTCTTCCTCCCTTATATAGATTTTGCGTAGTATTTTCCGCTCAACGCTTCTTAGTGCATTTTTAACGTGTTCTGTCAACGTCCATACCTCTGAGCCGTATGCGATAACTGGGCGGACTAGGGAATTATATATTAGCAGTTTAGTTTTTCTTGTAACAAGGCTATTTTTGAAAAGTTACATATTTGCAAAGTAAGTTCTGTTTCCTGCTTGTATTTTTTCCCTTATAGCCTTTCCAGTATTGTTATCATTTGTTATTAGGGCTCCCAAGTAGTTAAAAGAGGACACTACATTGAAGCATTTCCCATTGATGTTTAGGTTTTTAGGGGTTCTTCTGGCCTCAGATTTTGACATTACCATATATTTTGTTTTGTTTTCATTTACTATGAGACCAATTTTTAAGGCTTCTGTTTGCATTGCCCGGTATGTTTCTAGGAGTGTATTGGTATTTCTTTCCACTACAGCAATGTCATCAGCGTATGCACATATCTGGCTAGTTTTCTTAAACATGCTGCCTCTACTTTTGATTTTATTTACTGCACTATGCAGCGCTAAATTGAATAGTACAGTGGAGAGACTATTCCCTTCTTCACACCTTTATTAAAGTCAAAGCTTCCACTTGTTCTGGTAAGTACCTTTACTTTTGCTGTTGTCTCTGTCATTGTCATTCTGATTAGTCTTGTTAATTTAGCACATATACCAACTTCTTTCAGTACTATGTATAGTTCTTGCCGATTTATGCTGTCAAAGGCTTGTTTGACGTCGATGAATAGAAAATGCAGATCTATATCATATTCACAGAACTTTTCCATCATTTGTCTTATCACAAATATTTGATCAGTTGTTCCTCTGTCTCGCCGAAAGTCATGGATCGAATCCTCGATTCAAATCAACGTCCGACGCTCTGGTACAATGACCAACGTGAGTGTGATTTCCTCACTTTCATTCATTATTTCCCTGCTAGTTCACTTTTTCAGCTTCACAACGACAACACAGAAACAGTTAAAATACATATAGGGCAACGTCTTTAGTGCTAAGACGCTGGATTCGTAAAAGAAAAATCGGGTTTGATTCCCAGTCCAGCTATCCAGATATAGATTTTCTGTGGTTTCCCGAAAGCGACTGACGCAAATTCAGCGATTTTGCCTTTAGAAAGTACAAGACCGACTTCATCTCGTATCCTTCCCCGATCTGACCTCGTGCTCCGTTAACCTCGCTGCGGCGGGATATTAAACCATTAATATTTCTTCCTTCCTTCGCACTTAAAATGCAAATGCACAAGGAAGAATGTTTACGCTTTTCAGTGACAGATAATGTACATAATTTTTCTCCCTTTAAAAGATTATTTTTGGTGGCAGAAAGGACTCCAGACACAGAAATCCAATCAAAAATAATACTCAAGTCGGCGGTAGGCTATTGTCTGTCACTGGTGGATCTTGCCAGGTGTAGGTACATAGCTGAAGTAACAAAAAATGGTTCAAATGGCTCTGAGCACTATAGGACTTAACTTCTGAGCTCATCCGTCCCCTAGAACTTAGAACTAGTTAAACCTAACTAAACTAACGACATCACGCATATCCATGCCCGAGGCAGGGTTCGAACCTGCGGTCGTAGCGGTCGCGCGGTTCCAGACTGTAGAGTCTAGAACCGCTCGGCCACCCCGGCCGGCAGTTGAAGTAACAGATTAAGATTCTGTAATGTAGTGAAGTTATTTTACAGTATGATTTTCTAATGTTTCTATTCAGACTTGATTTACTGCTGTTCACTTTTCATATTTATGGGCACTGTATTTTCAGTTGTACTAGGTCTTGTCGCTGCCAGCAGCTGTGCTCTCGTATCGATAGTTTTGTTATAACGATTGATGGTGAGCATGTAAGCTATTGAACATGCGATGACATCAGCTGGCCTCTTCTGCCTGCCTGTCCAGGTAAGGAAGGCCCCATCGCCACACACAACTGTCTCAACGCACGACGATGTGGGACTCGCTGCCTCGCTGCCGAGTGCTGCGTGCTGAGGTGCGTGGCCATGAGTGCACATCTACGCATCGTGCTGCTCAAGAAGTTGTGCTCTATACAACTTGCACATCATGAAACAAATTTAATATACTTTTTTTTAACTTTCTACACTACTGGCCATTAAGATTGCTACACCAAGAAGAAATGCAGATGATAAACGGGTATTCATTGGACAAATATATTATACTAGAACTGGCATCTGATTACATTTTCACGCAATTTGGGTGCATAGATCCTCAGAAATCAGTACCCAGAACAAACACCTTTGCCCGTAATAACGGCCTTGATGCGCCTGGGTATTAGGTCAAACAGAGCTTAGATGGCGTGTACAGGTACAGATGGCCATGCAGCTTCAACACGATACCACAGTACTTCAAGAGTAGTGACTGGCGTATTGTGACAAGCCAGTTGCTCGTCCACCATTGACCAGACGTTTCCAGTTGGTGAGAGATCTGGAGTATTTGCTGGCCAGGACAGCAGTAGAACTTTTTCTGTTTCCAGAAAGGCCCGTACAGGACCTGCAACATGCGGTCATGCATTATCCTTCGGAAATGTAGGGTTTCGCAGGGATCGAATGAAGGGTAGAGCCACGGGTCGTAACACATCTGAAACGTAACGTCCACTGTTCAAAGTGCCGTCAATGCGAACAAGAGGTGACAGACGAGTAACCAATGGCACCCCATACCATCACGCATGGTGATACGCCAGTATGGCGGTAACGAATACACGCTTCTAATGTGCGTTCACCGCGATGTCGCCAAACACGGTTGCGACCATCCTGATGCTGTAAACCCTGGATTCATCCGACAAGTGACGTTTTCCCATTCGTGCACACAGAATCGTCGCTGAATACACCACCGCAGGCGCTCCTGTCTGTGTTGCAGCGTCAAGGGTAAACGCAGCCATGGTCTCCGAGCTGATAGTCCATGCTGCTGCAAACGTCGAACTGTTCGTGCAGATTGTTGTTGTATTGCAAACGTCCCCATCTGTTGACTCAGACACATATCACAGCATCTTCTTCTTGTCGGTTAAATTTCGAGTCTGTAGCACGTCGTCATCGTGGTGTAGCAGTTTTAATGGCCAGTAGTGTAAATTAGAACATGTTTTTCTTCAGTGTTCAGACTATCTCCTTAGCAGATTTCGCTGAAATCGATACAGCGGTTTAGTGGTGAGAACGTAACTGGCCGAGCTACTCTCGCACTTATAATATTATTATGGGTAACACCCTTATTGCTTTGGTTACAGGGTTATAAACACAAAATCAAATAGGGGTAATGCAGGAGTAGGTTTAATAATGAAGAGGAAAATAGGAATGCGGGTAAGCTACTACAAACAACATAGTGAACGCATTATTGTGGCCAAGACAGATACGAAGCCCACACCTACTACAATAGTACAAGTTTATATGCCAACTAGCTCTGCAGGTGACTAAGAAATTGAAGAAATGTATGATCAAATAAAAGAAATTATTCAGATAGTAAAGGGGGACGAAAATTTAATAGTCATGGGTGACTGGAATTCGGTAGTAGGAAAAGGGAGAGAAGAAAACGTAGTAGGTGAGTATGGACTGGGGCAAAGAAATGAAAGAGGAAGACGCCTGGTAGAGTTTTGCACAGAGCACAATTAATCATAGCTAACACTTTGTTCAAGAATCATAAAAGAAGGCTGTATACATGGAAGAAGCCTGGAGATACTGACAGGTTTCAGATAGATTATATAATGGTAAGGCAGAGATTTAGGAACAAGGTTTTAAATTGTAAGACATTTCCAGAGGCAGATGTGGACTCTGACCACAATCTATTGGTTATGACCTGTAGATTAAAACTAAAGAAACTGCAAAAAAGTGCGAATGTAAGGAGATGGGACCTGGAAAAACAAAAGAACCAGAGGTTGTACAGAGTTTCAGGGAGAGCATAAGGGAGCAATTGACAAGAATGGGGGAAAGAAATGCGGTGTAAGAAGAATGGGTAGCTTTGAGGGATGAAGTAGTGAAGGCAGGAGAGGATGAAGTAGGTAAAAAGACGAGAGCTAGTAGAAATCTTTGGGTAAAAGAAGAAATATTGAATTTAATTGATGAAAGGAGAAAATATAAAAATGCAATAAATGAAGCAGGCAAAAAGGAATACAAACGTCTCAAAAATGAGATCGACAGGAAGAGCAAAATGTCTAAGCAGGGATGGCTAGAGGGCAAATGTAAGGATATAGAAGCTTATCTCACTAGGGGTAAGATAGATACTGCCTACAGGAAAATTAAAGAGACCTTTGGAGAGAAGAGAACCACTTGTATGAATATCAAGAGCTCAGATGGAAACCCAGTTCTAACCAAAGAAGGGAAAGCAGAAAGGTGGAAGGAGTATATAGAGGGTCTATACAAGGGCGATGTACTTGAGGACAATATTATGGAAATGGAAGAGGATGGAGATGGAGATGAAATCGGAGATACGATAGTGCGTGAAGAGTTTGACAGAGCACTGAAAGACCTGAGTCGAAACAAGGCCCCCGGAGTAGACAACATTCCATTGGAACTACTGATGGCCTTGGGAGAGCCAGTCCTGACAAAACTCGACCATATGATGAGCAAGATGTATGAGACAGGCGAAATACCCTCAGACTTCAAGAAGAATATAATAATTCCAATCCCAAAGAAAGCAGGTGTTGACAGATGTGAAAATTACCGAACTATTAGTTTAATAAGTCGCAGCTGTAAAATACTAACGCGAGTTCTTTACAGACGGATGGAAAAACTAGTAGAAGCGGACCTCGGGGAAGATCAGTTTGGATTCCGTAGAAATGTTGGAACACGTGAGGCAATACTGTCCCTACGACTTACCTTAGAAGCTAGATTAAGGCAGCGCAAACCTACGTTTCTAGCATTTGTAGACTTAGAGAAAGCTTTTGACATTGTTGATTGGAATATTCTCTTTCAAATTCTGAAGGTGGCAGGGGTAAAATAAAGGGAGCGAAAGGCTATTTACAATTTTTACGGAAACCAGATGGCAGTTATAAGAGTCGAGGGACATGAAAGGGAAGCAGTGGTTGGGAAGAGAGCGAGACAGGGCTGTAGTCTATCCCCGATGTTATTCAATCTGTATATTGAGCAAGCAGTGAAGGAAACAAAAGAAAAATTCGGAGTAGGTATTAAAGTCAAAGGAGAAGAAATAGAAACTTTGAAGTTCGCCGATGACATCGTAATTGTGTCAGAGACAGCAAAGGACTTGGAAGAGCAGTTGAACTGAATGGATAGTGTCTTCAAAGGAGGATATAAGATGACCATCAACAAAAGCAAAACGTGGATAATGGAATGTAGTCGAATTAAGTCGTGTGATGCTGACGGAATTAGATTAGGAAGTGAGACACTTAAAGTAGTAAAGGAGTTTTGCTATTTGGGGAGCAAAATAACTGATGATGGTCGAAGTAGAGAGGATATGAAATGTAGACTGGCAATGGCAAGGAAAGCGTTTCTGAAGAAGAAAAGTTTGTTAACATCGAGTATAGATTTAAGTGTCAGGAAGTCATTTCTGAAAGTATTTGTATGGAGTGTAGCCATGTATGGAATTGAATCATGGACGATAAATACCTGTAGTGTGGACAAGAAGAGAATAGAAGCTTTCGAAATGTGGTGCTACAGAAGAATGCTGAAGATTAGATCTGTAGATCACATAACTAATGAGGAACTATTGAATCGGATTGGGGAGAAGAGAAGTTTGTGGCACAACTTGACCAGAAGAAGGGATCGGTTGGTAGGACATGTTCTGAGGCATCAAGGGATCACCAATTTAGTATTGGAGGGCAGCGTGGAGGGTAAAAATCGTAGATGGAGACCAAGAGATGACTACACTAAGCAGATTCAGAAGGATGTAGGTTGCAATAGGTACTGGGAGATGAAGAAGCTTGCACAGGATAGAGCAGCATGGAGAGCTGCATCAATTCAGTCTCAGGACTGAAGACCACAACAACAACCACCAGAGGTCCACCTTAGCAACATGCGTAATTTTTTCGATAGTTCATAGTAGTGACTGAGCTGTGTGCTTTACGTTGTGTTGTTCTGTGTTCTCGAGGTTTACCCATTCAGATACACGGTAATGATGTTTAATAATTTAACAATGTGCTCCAAAATTAGTAAGACCACGATTACGTACTTTTGGATGCTCACGTAATATGATTTGTAAACATTCATTTATTAGTGTTCTTAGATAGAAAATGTCTTTTTGAAAATAAATGCACGTACCTGTACTACGTAAAGAGATTTCATGTCTGAATCTTAAGTCTCGTCTGTGGTGAATTAATAAGCGTGTTGGCTCTTTAATTTTTCGCTGTTGTGTTATCTATACTTTATGAAATAACCGTGAACACGAAAATCAAGGAACTGAAACCGACACATTAAGAGGGATACACAGTAATACAACAACATTATTAAAATAGTAAAAAAGGAGAGAACGTCGCTTTGCCTGCAACCACAAGACGTAAAGTACCATTTTGGATAGATGTTGGCGTCCTATCGACGGCTGTAGAAACAAGAGTACAAGCCCCAACGAGGTAAGGCTACAAAAGGAGAAAAGTTGTGACGTAGTTTTAAACAACAGCCACAGCATTCGCCTGAAGTGATTCAGGCAATCCCCAAAATCGCTGCCAGGGTGACCATATGTGGACAGGAACATTCGAAACCACTCCTCTGGTACAGGGCTGCCAAATGCGCCAACGCCGGCGCGGACACCCGTCTGCACTCACGCAGCCGGCCAGTGTGGCCAAGAGCTTCTAGGCGCTT
This sequence comes from Schistocerca gregaria, assembly GCF_023897955.1. Taxonomy (NCBI): domain Eukaryota; kingdom Metazoa; phylum Arthropoda; class Insecta; order Orthoptera; family Acrididae; genus Schistocerca; species Schistocerca gregaria. Next base: position 650,072,848 of record NC_064923.1, on the reverse strand, counting down.
CAGTCTGGAACCGCGCGCCTCCTGCGATCGCAGGTTCGAATCCTGCCTCGGGCATGGATGTGTTTGATGACCTTAGGTTAGTTAGGTTTAAGTAGTTCTAAGTTTAGGGGACTGATGACCTCAGCTGTTAAGTCCCATAGTGCTTAGAACCATTTGAACCATTTGGACTCGCGCTGCTCGCACGCGGGCTATTCTGCTGATATAATATCGATACATCGATACAATAAATAAAATGATATAGATCGGCGATATATTTTCCTCGATATATCGATGTCAGAGAAGCAATATCAACGGCCAATATTTCTATTTTACATTATATTTTGCCCGAAGTTTCAGAAAATAATAGGAATTGTCTTTTGAACTGGTAGTAGGACATAATGTTACTTTCGCTGTATGAAGGAGTCGTACTACTTTTTAAATCAACTAGTGTGCTTCTTCTTCACATCGAAATTCTCTAAAACATTTTCTGAAAATAATGAACACAAAACTAAACGTCAAGCTTGGTCGTTGCTATGGGCCTAGACGTGTGAAGGGAAATGCTACCATAACAGAGGCTCGGGGCCACCAACAGAAACTGCAACGTTTATCTTCTTCACGAAGTTTTAACACTATAACTGCTAGGTTGCTGACGTTTGCAGAAATGAAAAAAAAAAAAAAAACAACAGGGAAGTCGACACGAAGTGTTCGGGAAAAATCCGATACCTGACGAAACCGACCAACATCCCCGTCAGACAATTTTTACTGTGCCACTTTTACGCAGTTACCATTGTTAGCCAAGTGGTTATTGCTAAGCGTGAACTTGCATCGTTTCCCTTTCTGTTCTTGCTCCAAGGGGGACAGGAGCCTGCTAGCATCTTGATTTATAGAATATCTAACAATAAGTCAATACTTAAATATACAGCTCTAAAATCGGCAGTGTATTTACTATGAGCAACAGATATTTTTATAGGCAGTTATGTCAATATTTTTTTCACCGATATATCGACACTATCTATCCGGTATTTCGATATATCGAGTGCACCCAACGGTATCCTTTTACAATATCGGTATACCGGAATACCGATATTTTTAAAAGCATCAACAGTCCTACCGCAGGCGGTGTCAGCCAGCAATCCCTACTCCACTTCTTTGCCAACATCGCACGTCTGTTACCGGCATGCGCGCGGTAAGGTGGAACTGTTTACTTCGTTTCAGTGTTGTGGATTTCGAAGTCCGTTTTGTGTTTGTTATAGGACAAAGTTAGAGAATGCAAAACAGCTGAGGAGGAGTTAAGATCTTCAAGCCGAAAATCAGTCGAATCGTTACTGTATATCCCACAGTGAGAAGACTACTTTTTTAAAACACAAACAGTCGCTTATTGTCTCTTTCGTAACGCTATTTTAACGGAATGGAGGAAGTAAAACGAGTACCGACATTTTGAATTCCTTCATGAGATACTCGTGATCACTCTGCCGCGCGCGGCTAACGCATTCATGTCAAGATCCGGGCGGCTCTCCCCATCGGAGGTTCGAGTCCTCCCTCAAGCATGGGTGTATGTGTTGTCCTTAGCTGGGCTGGGCTGTGTTGGGGGAAGAGAACAAACAGCAAGGTCATCGGTCTCATCGGATTCGGCATTTTCCTACAGCGATTTACGAAAATCACGGAAAACCTAAATCAGGATGGCCGGACGCGGGATTGAACCGTCGTCCTATCGAATGCTAGTCCAGTGTCCTTAGCATAAGTTAGTTTAAGTTATAATGTGGCAGCCCAGGGACCGATGACCTCAGCAGTTTGGTCTCGTAAGACCTTACCACCTTGTCACAAATTTCCTAAATTGATCACTTTGGATACTGAGAAAAAGAAGGCCAAACTTCTCGAGCTACAACAGAAGAAAGAAAAAGAACCAGATATGTGATTTCTTGAAAATATTCCTATTATTTAAAAGCATTATGTGGTTTTGCTCTCGGTTTTATCTCTTCTTTATAACGTATTTACAGGTTCAAATGGCTCTGAGCACTATGGGACGTAACTGCTGAGGTCATCAGTCCCCTAGAACTTAGAACTACTTAAACCTAACTAACCTAAGGACATCACACACATCCATGGCCGAGGCAGGATACGAACCTGCGACCGTAGCGGTCGCGCAGTTCCAGACTGAAGCGCCTAGAACCGCTCGGCCACATCAGAAACAGTTCCTTCAGACTCATCGAAGAAATAGCAAATGACGTGGAAATGCAGCGGAAATATAATACTAAAGATTTAGTTTATTTTCACTTACACTTCGGATGAAAGCACTGAGGTATCGGACATTGCTCAGCTTGCTGCATATCTATGAGGTGTTGACGTTGAAATCAATGTGATGGAAGAACCCCTTGATTTAGTGCCAATGCATGATAAAACTATGGCCGACGACGTATTTTGTTTCTTAGATAACACTGACAGACGAGACCTTTGCTGGGAAAAAACTTTTATCTATTGCAGCAGATGGAGCTTCTGTAATGATTGGGTAAATGACTGGTATCTTTGTCTTGATAAGACAAAAAACGAACGAAGTTGGTAGCCAGCGGGAAATACCAGCGATACATTGCATCCTGCATCGCGCTAGCCTGCTAGCACAATGTGCGAAAATAAATTGCTTCTGGGACGTTGTTGTAAAACCCGTTAAAGAACGGAGATCGGACTGTTTGGGACATCGCAAATATAAATTATTCCTGGCAGAACTAGAGTGTGATTATGGAATTGGGCCGTATTTTTGTGAACTACGCTGTTTGAGTAGATGTATTTAAAACGTTTTTTTGAACTTTCATAAAGACATAGTATTAATCATGAACATGAAAGGAACGTTGTTAAAAGAGTTTGATAACCCAAAATGGGTATTACATCTTACACTTCTAATTGACCTAACAAAGCCCCTCAATGTCTTGAGTACAACTTTGCACCTTTTGTAGAGTCTTGTACCGCAAGGAATCAAGGGAGAGGATATTGTTATGGGTTACTGTCATCCTCTTTCTAAAACACCAATGCACACAAGTGGATTAATGCGGTTTTTTATCTAAATGAACTTTAAGGTTTTACTTAACTAGAATGGAGTCCATGTCTTATAAAGCAAGCTCATCAGCATTGTCCTCTTGCAAACAATATCGGTTATCTTGTTGTAGTCACCAATCTGGTCGCTGTGTACTATCGTAGCCTATTACGAACTAATCCCGCTCTTCATGTGGACTGACAGTTGTCCAACTGTAACGTGAGGTAGCTAGGCCCTCCGGTCAGCTGCGGCGGCCCAAGTAAGTGCTGACGAGAAGGCGTTGGGGGCGCGTTGCTTGTCGGTGTGTCTCTCGTGATAGGCACGATTGATCCTGCGCCTACTTACCGATCTTCGTGCTTCACCTTTCCCGATCGGTGAGCTGACGACAGCATACTGCACCACAGGGTAGGTATTATGTATTTTATAAGAAAATTGTCCCCCCCATGAACCATGGACCTTGCCGTTGGTGGGGAGGCTTGCGTGCCTCAGCGATACAGATGGCCGTACCGTAGGTGCAACCACAACGGAGGGGTATCTGTTGAGAGGCCAGACAAACGTGTGGTTCCTGAAGAGGGGCAGCAGCCTTTTCAGTAATTGCTAGGGCAACAGTCTGGATGATTGACTGATCTGGCCTTGCAACATTAACCAAAACGGCCTTGCTGTGCTGGTACTGCGAACGGCTGAAAGCAAGGGGAAACTACAGCCGTAATTTTTCCCGAGGACATGCAGATTTACTATATGATTAAATGATGATGGCGTCCTCTTGGGTAAAATATTCCGGAGGTAAAATAGTCCCCCATTCGGATCTCCGGGCAAGGACTACTCAGGAGGACGTCGTTATCAGGAGAAAGAAAACTGGCGTTCTACGGATCGGAGAGTGGAATGTCAGATCCCTTAATCGGGCAGGTAGGCTAGAAAATTTAAAAAGGGAAATGGATAGGTTAAAGTTAGATATAGTGGGAATTAGTGAAGTTCGGTGGCAGGAGGAACAAGACTTTTGGTCAGGCGAATACAGGGTTATAAATACACAATCAAATAGGGGTAATGCTGGAGTAGGTTTAATAATGAATAAAAAAATAGGAGTGCAGGTAAGCTACTACAAATAGTATAGTGAACGCATTATTGTGGCCAAGATAGACACAAAGCCCATGCCTACTACAGTAGTACAAGTTTATATGCCAACTAGCTCTGCAGATGATGAAGAAATTGATGAAATATATAATGAGATAAAAGAAATTATTCAGGTAGTGAAGGGAGACGAAAATTTAATAGTCATGGGTGACTTGAATTCGTCCGTAGGAACTGGGAGAGAAGGAAACATAGTAGGTGATTATGGATTGGGGCTGAGAAATGAAAGAGGAAGCCGTCTGGTAGAATTTTGCACAGAGCATAACTTAATCATAGCTAACACTTGGTTCAAGGATCATAAAAGAAGGTTGTATGCATGGAAGAATCCTGGAGATACTAAAAGATATCAAATAGATTATATAATGGTAAGGCAGAGATTTAGGAATCAGGTTTTAAAATGTAAGACATTTCCAGGGGCAGATGTGGACTCTGACCACAATCTATTGGTTAAGAACTGTAGGTTAAAACTAAAGAAACTGCAAAAAGGTGGGAATTTAAGGACATGGGATCTGGATAAAATGAAAGAACCAGAGGTTGTACAGAGTTTCAAGGAGACCATAAGGGAACAATTGACAGGAATGGGGGAAAGAAACACAGTAGAAGAAGAATGGGTAGCTCTGAGGGATGAAGTAGTGAAGGCAGCAGAGGATAAAGTAGGTAAAAAGACGAGAGCTAGTAGAAATCCTTGGGTAACTGAAGAAATATTGAATTTAATTGATGAAAGGAGAAAATACAAAAATGCAGTAAATGAAGCAGGTAAAAAGGAATACAAATGTCTCAAAAATGAGGTCGACAGGAAGTGCAAAATGGCTAAGCAGGGATGGCTAGAGGACAAATGTAAGGATGTAGAAGCTTATCTCACTAGGGGTAAGATAGATACTGCCTAAAGGAAAATTAAAGAGACCTTTGGAGGGAAGAGAACCACTTGTATGAATATCAAGAGCTCAGATGGCAACCCAGTTCTAAGCAAAGAAGGGAAGGCAGAAAGGTGGAAAGAGTATATAGAAGGTTTATACAAAGGCGATGTACTTGAGGACAATATTATGGAAATGGAAGAGGATGTAGATGAAGACAAAATGGGAGATAAGATACTGCGTGAACAGTTTGACAGAGCACTGAAAGACCTGAGTCGAAACAAGGCCCCCAGAGTAGACAACATTCCATTAGAACTACTAACGGCCTCGGGAGAGCCAGTCATGACAAAACTCTACCAGCTGGTGAGCAAGATGTATGAGACAGGTGAAATTCCCTCAGACTTCAAGAAGAATAAAATAATTCTAATACCAAAGAAAGCAGGTGCTAACAGATGTGAGAGTTACCGAACTATCAGTTTAATAAGTCACAGCTGCAAAATATTAACGCGAATTCTTTACAGACGAATGGAAAAACTGGTAGATGCGGACCTCGGGGAGGATCAGTTTGGATTCCGTAGAAATGTTGGAACACGTGAGGCGTTACTGACCTTACGACTTATCTTAGAAGAAAGATTAAGAAAAGGCAAACCTACGTTTCTAGCGTTTGTAGACTTAGAGAAAGCTTTTGACAATGTTGACTGGAATACTCTTTTTCAAATTCTGAAAGTGGCAGGGGTAAAATACAGGGAGCGAAAGGCTATTTACAATTTGTACAGAAACCAGATGGCAGTCATAAGAGTCGAGGGGCATGAAAGGTAAGCAGTGGTTGGGAAAGGAGTGAGACAGGGTTGTAGCCTCTCCCCGATGTTATTCAATCTGTATATTGAGCAAGCAGTAAAGGAAACAAAAGAAAAATTCGGAGTAGGTATTAAAATTCATGGAGAAGAAGTAAAAAACTTTGAAGTTCGCCGATGACATTGTAATTCTGTCAGAGACGGCAAAGGACTTGGAAGAGCAGTTGAACGGAATGGACAGTGTCTTGAATGGAGGATATAAGATGAACATCAACAAAAGCAAAACGAGGATAATGGAATGCAGTCAAATTAAATCGGGTGATGCTGAGGGAATTAGATTAGGAAATGAGATACTTAAAGTAGTAAAGGAGTTTTGCTATTTAGGAAGTAAAATAACTGATGATGGTCGAAGTAGAGAGGATATAAAATGTAGACTGGCAATGGCAAGGATAGCGTTTCTGAAGAAGAGAAAGTTGTTAACATCGAATATAGATTTATGTATCAGGAAGTCGTTTCTGAAAGTATTTGTATGGAGTGTAGCCATGTATGGAAGTGAATCATGGACGATAACTAGTTTGGACAAGAAGAGAATGGAAGCTTTCGAAATGTGGTGCTACAGAAGAATGCTAAAGATTAGGTGGATAGATCACGTAACTAATGAGGAGGTATTGAATAGGATTGGGGAGAAGGGAAGTTTGTGGCACAACTTGACTAGAAGAAGGGATCGGTTGGTAGGACATGTTTTGAGGCATCAAGGGATCACAAATTTAGCATTGGAGGGCAGCGTGGAGGCTAAAAATCGTAGAGGGAGACCAAGAGGTGAATACACTAAGCAGATTCAGAAGGATGTAGGTTGCAGTAGGTACTGCGAGATGAAGAAGCTTGCACAGGATAGAGTAGCATGGAGAGCTGCATCAAACCAGTCTCAGGACTGAAGACAACAACAACAACAACAACAAGAAAATTGCTGTTACGGATAAAGCAACTTTCAGAAGGACAATATGCGCACTTCAGGAATTTTGCACTAGTTATAAATGAAATCAGTCTTGAAACGGAGACTGAGCAAACGATCTGCTGAATTTATTACCATGGTATACACATTGCTAGAAGGCTTTGATAGGAGATGTATTGACTTAAATAGATTTGAACTGGGTTTGAGTGTTTTTTGCAACTCCTTTCCAATGGGCGCTGAAACTGAGTAAGAGCTCATTGACTTTACTGTAGCCTTTTGGTCGGGGACAGGTTATGCACTGCAGAAAATACTGATATGGTTTAAAAGACCTTCTTTCGAGTACAGTTTACGTAGATGTTTCGCCGGCCGCGGTGGCCAAGCGGTTCTAGGCACTTCAGTCTGGATCCGTGCGACCGTTACGGTCGCAGGTTCGAATCCTGCCTCGGGCATGGATGTGTGTGATGTCCTTAGGTTAGTTAGGTTTAAGTACTTCTAAGTTCTAGGGGACTGATGACCTCAGATGTTAAGTCCCATAATGCTCAGAGCCATTTGAACCATTTACGTAGATGTTTCGAATAACTGCTCCAGTCTGCAGTACGTTTGGGGCTACATATTTGTGTGAAAGCGTTTTCTCGATAACGAAATTAACTGTGTTCAAGCTTATCAGCAGTCTAGCTGATGTTCATCAGACTGGGGCAACGCGTTTCACCGATAATCTCACTCCAAACAACGATGTGTTAGTTCAAATGGCTCTGAGCACTGTGGGACTTAACTTCTTAGGTCATCAGTCCCCTAGAACTTAGAACTACTTAAACCTAACTAACCTAAGGACATCACACACATTCATGTCCTAGGCAGGATTCGAACCTGCGACCGTAGCAGTCGCGCGGTTCCGCACTGAGCGCCTAGAACAGCGAGATCACCGCGGCCGGCGATGTATTAGTGAAAAAACACCAATTGCAGGGTGATGAAAATGTATATATCTTTATTTCTCATAAGCGGTAAGCCATCTTCGAACACCGATCTTACCACTTCTCACAAGGGAAACACCCCATTCCACCACCCTCATATTTCGTGGTACGATGGCCCATTGGAGAGCCCGTTAAAAACTGAACACAGATCAAGCGTGGAAACAGAAAGAAGGTGTACTGAACTGTGAAGAAAGAAGAAAAATCGAAACAGCGAACAGCCCAAGCTGAAGACGTGCAACACCGAGCGCACCTGAATAGCGACTTCGGTTAGGTTGTGTGTACACGATGCTGGACTCCGAAAGAGGAAATCCGTATTCAAATCTCGTTCACGTATGATAATTGTTTCTCAAATTATGAACTATCTGTGCGGTCATTGACGTGTCTACTCGCTGTATTCAAATTTGTGTGTGTGTGTGGTTTAACATCTGTACGCAACAGCGAGGTGTAACGAAGAGACATGCAGACGAATATACCTCGTATTTGTTGTACACAAGTAACACATGCTATGACTCCTGCGTTCTGTTTTGGAATTTTTGACTCTTTAATTCGTTTGTTCTAACGTAGTTCACACCCCTTTATTTCTTGTTTTCATTCCTGCAGGAGGTCTATGCGACATCTCGCCTGCTCTGACTATACTTGTGACGGTCATATACTCTTACCACATGACTCATATTCTATAATCAACGTACAAATATAGTATGACAATTGCCAAGGCTACAGAAGGAGAACAGACACGTCAGTGACATGGCGGGCAGTTCATAAATTTTTGAAAAAAAAAGTGACGCGGCTGAGATTTGAACAGTAATCTCCGGCTTTGATGTCCAACACCGCTACCACGCAGCTACGACGCGGTGGTTATTGCAGTTCTGTCGTTGTTGCACATGTTAAGCTTGAGCCGTTTGCTGTACCTTTTTTTGCTTCTTTCTTCACAGTTCAGTACACCTTCTTCCTGTTTTCGTGCTTGACCTGTGTTCAGTTGTTGCTTGGCTATCTACCGGTCGAGGGGGGTGCAATAGGGAGTTTCCCTTGTCATTAAGATCGCATGTATTAAATTAATATATGTTTAATAAAAAAGAATGTGTTCTTATTACTTTACGTCTGTGACGTACTTGTGACCGGGCAATTAAGTCAACGAGAGTGATAGTTTATTATCTTTGTCTTGATCCCTGAATCCTCAGTTGTTCGCCGAACAGTGGCAGGATCTGGAACGTATCGTACTGCTTTTACCTGTTGTCAAACTGTGCAGAGTATTACTTCGCAGCGCAGCTGTGCTCATTATGGCATTACTCAGTGTAAACATTATTCTTTGTCGCTGTGCAGTGCCTCTAACGAACATCAGACGGTCAGTCATTTCTCTATCGTCTGCTGGTGCCATCTGCTCACCAGGTTCACTGCTTTTAATTTTTGTGAACGAAACAAGAACGACATTCGAACTCAGAGGAAAGTCTACCGTGAAGTACGAGCTCGTCGCACAGGAAAAAATCAATAATAGAGTTTCCCTCACTGACAAACACAGGAAAACAGCATGACTGTTTTACAATCTAATTATTGACATGCACAGCCTTAATTGACCAGATGTAGCATGAAACGGAGCACACTAGCGTGAATTGATCCGATTTTTTGTTCACGACAGATATTGTTGTAAGTTAATGCAATTACTTCTCACTCTATGAAACTTTTGCGTAACACAAAGGAGGCTACATTTTCGTAATGTTATTGATTTTCATTCGATGACACTTTTCTGTAACACAAGGGAGGCTACCTTTCCGTAAATACTGTAAACATGTTATATTTGCATTGAGCTGTTATAGTAATAACGACAGAAGGATACTCCTAATACAATACGTGACTATCGACTCCAGGATCAGAAGTTCGTCCTGACACTCACGGATTCTCACTGTGTGCTGCAGAAATTGCAACATCCCACATTTGATAAACGAACCAACAGGTATGTTTTGGATGGCTTGGCGGCAATAAGAGACGCGTAGAGCTTGGGCATTGCCGTAAAATTACTCTGGATTAAAGGACATTATTTGTGTATCCCCCCCTGGAAGGCGGCGAGTGGGCCTGCTCCTGAAAACGGAAAGGTTGGCCAAATGCTGGAAGTGAGTAAGAGCAGGATAAGGAGAAAAACTCTCGATGTAGCTCTTTACGTGAAAGTACATTTAATTATTAGCCAATGAGATACGTAACCCTGAAGAGCCCGTAGGTGCGAAACCGTATTCCCGTCGTAAGTAGTACAATGTCTCAATAGCAAGCTGAGGTTGAAGCGATGTTTCCAGGCCGTCTGCTCTGGATGAAATGGGCAGAATCTACAGCGGTGCTCGTTGAGCTGAACAGCGCCTGCTAGAGGGCGCTGTCGTCGGTGTCTGTCGTAACACCAACTTAAGAACTTGCCCCTACGCCGTGGCATCGTAGCTATCGATACCACAATTATAACGTTCTTCGTAATGAAACTTTTAGTCGCCTTGGTAAGAGGAGTGTTACAGAAGCACAATTATGCCCAACGCTGATCCCTTATACGGATATCACATCGACGATCCGGAAGGCTGCTTACCACGCTTGGAACTGTGAATAGCATGACTCTCAGCACACTATGGGCGGCCACCTGGCGGTCATACAACCGAAGATCTCTTCTCGACCATGGTTCGTATCCGTGCAGCTTCGTTGACGTCATGAAACTTCTCTCATTCGCACAAGGCTGCGACAAGGGTGCCACGCAGTGCACCTACAGGGTGTTTCAAAAATGACCGGTATATTTGAAACGGCAATACAAACTAAACGAGCAGCGATAGAAATACACCGTTTGTTGCAATATGCTTGGGACAACAGTACATTTTCAGGCGGACAAACTTTCGAAATTACAGTAGTTACAATTGTCAACAACAGATGGCACTGCGGTCTGGGAAACTCTATAGTACGATATTTTCCATATATCCACCATGCGTAGCACTAATATGGCGTAGTCTCTGAATGAAATTACCCGAAACCTTTGACAACGTGTCTGGCGGAATGGCTTCACATGCAGATGAGATGTACTGCTTCAGCTGTTCAATTGTTTCTGGATTCTGACGGTACACCTGGTCTTTCAAGTGTCCCCACAGAAAGAAGTCACAGGGGTTCATGTCTGGCGAATAGGGAGGCCAATCCACGCCGCCTCCTGTATGTTTCGGATAGCCCAAAGCAATCACACGATCATCGAAATATTCATTCAGGAAATTAAAGACGTCGGCCGTGCGATGTGGCCGGGCACCATCTTGCATAAACCACGAGGTGTTCGCAGTGTCGTCTAAGGCAATTTGTACCGCCAAAAATTCACGAAGAATGTCCAGATAGCGTGATGCAGTAATCGTTTCGGATCTGAAAAATGGGCCAATGATTCTTTTGGAAGAAATGGCGGCCCAGACCAGTACTTTTTGAGGATGCAGGGACGATAGGACTGCAACATGGGGCTTTTCGGTTCCCCATATGCGCCAATTCTGTTTATTGACGAAGCCGTCCAGGTAAAAATAAGCTACGTCAGTAAACCAAATGCTGCCCACATGCATATCGCCGTCATCAATCCTGTGCACTATATCGTTAGCGAATGTCTCTCGTGCGGCAATGGTAGCGGCGCTGAGGGGTTGCCGCGTTTGAATTTTGTGTGGATAGAGGTGTAAACTCTGGCGCATGAGACGATACGTGGACGTTGGCGTCATTTGGACCGCAGCTGCAACACGGCGAACGGAAACCCGAGGCCGCTATTGGATCACCTGCTGCACTAGCTGCGCGTTGCCCTCTGTGGTTGCCGTACGTGGTCGCCCTACCTTTCCAGCACGTTCATCCGTCACGTTCCCAGACCGTTGAAATTTTTCAAACAGATCCTTTATTGTATCGCTTTTCGGTCCTTTGGTTACATTAAACCTCCGTTGAAAACTTCGTCTTGTTGCAACAACACTGTGTCCTAGGCGGTGGAATTCCAACACCAGAAAAATCCTCTGTTCTAAGGAATAAACCATGTTGTCCACAGCACACTTGCACGTTGTGAACAGCACACGCTTACAGCAGAAAGACGACGTACAGAATGGCGCACCCACAGACTGCGTTATCTTCTATATCTTTCACATCACTTGCAGCGCCATCTGTTGTTTAAAATTGAAAATGTACTGTTGTCCTAAGCATATTGCAACAAACGGTGTATTTCTATCGCTGCTCATTTAGTTTTTATTGCCGTTTCAAATATACCGGTCATTTTTGAAACACCCTGTATATCGGTAGCAGATTATCAAGTCTGGGCGCTGCGATAAGGGCGCAACGGCAGTAGCGTATCTTAATTACATTAGCATGTTCCAAGTACAGGACTGCCCAATCAGACTGGTATAAGAAGGTTGCGAGAGGTTATCTTCTCCTTACCAGTGCTCCTGTTTTACTCTACCGTTTTGATGAATGTTAGTATAACTCGCCCGTGGACTATTTGAAAGCCACCGGCATCAAAATTTAATTTATGAGTTGTCGAGATCTTCAATTTCAAATGTCATCAACCCGGTTCGTAATCTGGTGCGTAATTTTGTGTTTTAACTTGCGTGCGGACTTCTATTTCTACATTGTATATTAATTATTGTTCTTAAATGAATATGAATAGTGCTCTGACCTTGGAATTCCAATGATAACTCGAGCCAATACGTTAGGTGTAATAAGGTGGGTACCTCACGTAAGCAAGCTTTCGCGCGTAAAAATATTTACTATTTCTAATGTCATTTGAAATTTAGAGTGTAGCTTATTTTCATTAATGAATGTAGAACACATTATTATCGACAAACGACATTAAAGGAAATACACTGTAAGACAAAAAAAATGGCGCAGCAGGAAGGAATTATCCGAATGGAACGGGTATCGTAGACGTGATGTACGTATGAATACATGATTATAATTTCAGAAAAACTGAATGGTTTATTCAGGAGAAAGAGCTACAAAAATGGGTCAAGTGAAACCGCGTCGGTCCACCTCTGGCCCTTATGCAATCAGTTATTCGGCTTGGCACAGATTAATAGAGTTGTTTGATGTCCTCCTGCGGGATTTCGTGCACAATTCTGTGCAAATGTCACTTTAGATCGTCAGAATCCCCAGGTGGTTGGAGGTCCCTGCCTATAAGGCTCCAAATGTCCTCAATTTGGGAGAGATCAAGTGACATTACTGGCTATGGTAACGTTCGGCAAGCATGAAGACAAGAGCAGAAACGCTCGTCGTGTGATGGCGGACATTGTCTTGCTGATATGTAGGTCCGACAATGAAGGGCAACAAAACGGGGCGTATGATATCGTCGACATGCCGATCTGCTGTAAGGGTACTACAGACGACAACCAAAGGGGTTCTGCTACTAAAAGTTATGGTACTCCAGACGTTCATTCCTGGTAGTTGGTCTGTATGGTGGGCGACATTCTGATTGGTATCCCACCGCTGTCGGGTGCGTCTCGAGTCACATCTCCGGCATGTAATGCCACGGAGTGAAGTAGAATTTTCCTTTTTCGAAATGAGCTCTGATGACCAGCGAAGACGTTTCTGGAGGCGCCCCGGACTGCGGTCGGATACCACCGTGATTATCACCCGCCAAACTGCCCGACATCCAATAGTGATTGCCTTGGATGCCATTTCTTTTCAAGGCAGGACCCCATTCATTGCCATCTGCGGCACCTTTACAGAATATCGTTCTACGCCCCAGTTTGTTGCCCTACATGGCAAACCATCCTGGGCATCCTACTTGCCATACCCTACGTTAACCAGCAAGGTCACCGGACTTCTACCCAACTGACAACGTTTGTGAACAGGGCCCTCCAAACAGCTCTGGATTTTGACGATCTAACGCGCACGTTGTTGAAAGCAATATGCCTCACGAGGATATCTAACAACTCTATCAACAAATGTCAAGCCGAATAACTGCTTACATAAGGGCCAGAGGTAGACCATCGCTTTATGGACTTGAGTAGTTTATGAAGATGTTTCTCTTCAATATGGGATCATTTTTTTCTGAAATTGTCATCATTTATTTGTCTGTACATAAACATACACTGATTTCTGTCCCATTCCGATTACTTATTAGTGGTACGTCCTTTCTTGTCTTAGTTTGCATACACTGAGGGGCCGGTGCCGGAATTCCCAGACTCCTGAACTAGAATCTCACGAAGTTACACCACACAGGCCTTTTTTAGGCAAAACTACGCTCTGTGAATGAGAAGCATTACCCCAGAATATAAAGCCGTATATCATAAGCTAATGAAAATAATCAAAATAGATTAATTTTAGTGTTTGCCTATTGCTTATCGCAGATACCGTTCTAATGGTGAATAGCAGCATTTTCGTTTTGATTAAGATGCTGAACATGGGCTTTGCATTACAAAATACCGTGTACCTGAACATCTACGAATTTGAATTGTTCAGACTCACTAATGGCAACTACTCCACACATGTCAGCTTTAGTTGAGTTGTATATAACAAACTGTAAAAACCCGAGTCTTACTGTAATTTGGCATCAATTTATTTCCTCGAAACCTTAAAGTTATGTCCTGAAGTGCACTACTTCATACAATTCCAGTGTTGCACTCAATATCCAAGATTACAAAGGCGGTGTTACCAGCAAACGGAACCAACTTTTATATTGGAAGGCATATCATTTATGTATGTATAATGACAGTAGCAGTCCCAGCATTGAGCCTTGAGGCACCCGTCACTTAACCGTGTCCCAGTCCGACGCAACCTCAAAGTCGTTCTCCTTACTGTGGAGAACTACCTTTTGCCGTCTGTTTTTCAGTATGAGATGAACCAATTATGAGTTACTCATCTTATTCCATTCCAATCTCTGCAGGGATATTTTGTTATCAACACACTCAAACGCTTTAGTTAAATCAAAGAGGACGCCTAACATCGGCAACTTTTAGATTATTCCGTCGAAGAGAGAATATACTGCTTTCAGCTAGAATGAGATTTTCACTGTGCAGCGGAGTGTGCGCTGATATGAAACTTCCTAGCAGATTAAAAAGTGACAAATTGAGGTTATTATCTAACAAATGAATACATGCACGCTCAACGTTGCTTTACAATATTTTAAGAAAGATAACAGTGATACAATTACCGCAGTACAGGCCTGTAAGTCCACATAAGAACAGTTGCTCTTGTAACAAATGAAACAAAAGTAGCTCGATGTGACATACGATCAACAAGGTCAAAACCAAACCAGCAATAAAGATCAATAGAGAGCTTCAGATTACGAATTGCTATTTATACATTATTAAAAATGGCAGCGATTCTTATACGCCTGCTTGCATGTCTTTCATTGTCCTTCCTATAATTAAAATCTAACCTAATTACACAAAATATTCGTACATAAGAATTTATTCACTTTTATACGTTTAAAAATATTCTTTGCTAATTTTTAATGCCACTTTTCCTACACGTAGTGTACGATTTATTGAATTCACTGCCCAAGGGACGCAACAAGATTTATTTAACAATCAGGGACTGCGGAAAAATATCATCCGCTAAGCCACAACGGGGAGGAAAGTGCGTGTTGAGTAATCGTGACCGACGGTCATTGAGGAGAACTGTGACGAAAATCATTAAGATGAGAGCTACAAACGTCATTGAAGAACTGAATGTATCGCCTGCGACGCCTGTCAGCACCAAAACAATTTGAAGAGAGCACCAGGAGCTAGGAATTGCAGGGTGAGTTGGAATTTCGAAACCACACACCAGTGATTAAAATGGCCGAAGTGGGAAAACGACGTGCCGAAGCCCTGAAACTTGGACTAAGTAGCAACAGAAGAAAATCATTTGGTCGGATGAGTCTTATTTCATACTGTTTCTAACTTTTGGCTGAGTTTACTTCCAAAAAGGGAAACATGGCCGTGTTTCTCTGATGATTTGGACAGCCATATCATGGTATTCCACGGATCCCATGGTTACTCTGCAAGGTCGCATTACTGCCAAGGAACATATGACCATCTTGGCTGATCAGACCCAGTTCTTGGTACAGTGTTTATTCCCCAATGTTGGTGCTGTGTTTGAAGACCACAGGGCCCGTGTTCACACAACTCGCATCGTCTAGGACTGGTTCTATGAAAACTAGGATGGATTGTCACATCATCTCTGGCCACAATAGTCCCCAGATGTCAATATTATTGAATCTTTGTGGTCTATTTTGTAGAGGAGGTTTCTCCATAGTTATCCGCCTCCATAATTGTTTCCTGAACATGCTGCTACCTTTGCAGGAAGAAAAGTATAAGATTCCCCCGAAAAGCACACAGGACTGGTATTTATCGTTTCCGAGACAACTGCAACCTGCTTTGAATGCCAAAGGTTTTCCTACGCCGTATTGGAGTGGTAGTCTGTTATATCTGTGCTGTTTCTGAATTTTTGCCCGCCGTCATATCTGACTTATCAGTAACAAAAATATTTTTATTATGAGTCGACTTTATATCCTCGACTTTGTGCTGCTGGCCAGAACAGTCCTTCTCGTCTGATCATATGGTTTTCATTTTATCCTGATAATTAGTTATTCTATTTGCATACCACGTGTTTTTATTTAGAAGCGAATGTCAAATATGTGATGATAATAATGATGATGACGACATCCAGTAAGTCATAGAATTGTATGGTTATCTAAAAAGTGACTGCCGCACTTGATCAACTGTTGAAAACTACGATTTGAAACAAGATATGCAGAATATGCAGGCCGTAAAAGTCGTGAATCTCTTAATACGTTTTTGCTGGTGAATATGTGACCGGCCATAAACGCTTGATTAGATAGAGGAGGGATAATCCTTCTCTTATTTAATATACAGACAGTTTGAAACACAGTAGTTGCAGGAGTGTCGGATAACCAAGAATGTTTTTATTCGTAAGATGCAGCATGTAATCATGGTCAGTTTTATTTTTCTCAAGTGCTGATGACTGGACTTTTCAATGTCTTGTGAATTCTGTCAGTATAATTTTGGAGTGTGTATGTGTAACAACACCTAAGAAGCGCTATCAGTTATTTTATTTATTTATTTTAATAGACACGTTTTATTAAAGAATGGACTGACTGCGAGAGAAGGGATGGCGGAAACAGAAATATTAACAGTATTTGTACATGAATTCCTGCATAAAATCCCGAGTATTATATTACGCAGAGATGTTAATTTACACTGATGCAATCTCTGATGAATATCGCAGCCACCTGTTGCAGATTCATGAACTGTCGTCGGAGAGTTCCGTGATTCTGTAATTATATTTGTCAGAACTAGTAAGCGGTCGACCAGCAGTGTACGTACTCAGATGAGCGCGGACAACTTACGCGGCGGCAGTAGTTATTAAGTAGGCTTTATTACGCGGCGCAAGCTTGCTCCTATCTGAGATCAGGCTGCACCCGCCAGAGCAGTCAGCGTTCACAGTTGTGGCGCTGTCGTAACTGCTGATGAGATTACTACTTGCAGCAACGCAGTATCGCTCTTATCGGTGTACGATCGCAGAGGAGGATGTTGATTTGTGCACTGCCTGTAAATACGGCATGTAGTTTCCGATGATAAATGCTGACAGCGTCACAGTGCAGCCCAAAGTTTGTTGTCTTTGATAACAATATTGGCGGAAATTGGAACACTGCCCACGAAAGGCATTCTCTCTTTTTCGTTCTGGTCCGAAACACATTTTGAATGGGCCATTTTGTACTCTACAGCAGAGTAAAAGATGGGTGCTGACATAAGAGAATGGTTGCCCCGATATCTTAGTTCTACCTTTATTTAGCAAGTCTTCGTTACGTTATAGGTAGCCAGTATGGAAAACATAAAATCGAAATAAGTTTCTGAAGTGCATGAAAGGTACTATTTATCTCATAGTTCGAACATATTTGTTGCACCGCCACGCGGGGTAGCCCTGCGGTCTTGGGCGCCTTGTCGTCGTTCGTGCGGCTCCCCACGTCGGAGGTTCGAGTCTTCCGTCGTTCATGAAAATAAGTCAAAGGTAAAAGAAATATTACTATTATCCGTTCATTGAACTCCAAAGTACAGAAAGCATCTTATCACTTTTCAACAGCTATCGTTACCATCGTTGAAAGACTTCCGATGGTTTCTCTGGTTACTAAATTCTATATAAAAATATTGTTCAGAGCACCTGCCGACCAGCCACGTTGCCTGTTTTCATTTCATGACGATGCCGAAACTTTTTACTACCTACTGCTTCCTTGCAGGTTTCAGACACATGTTACTCACTTTGCTCCGACTCCAGCGAGTATACACTCCTGTAAATGGAAAAAAGAACACAATGACACCGGTGTGTCAGACCCACCATACTTGCTCCGGACACTGCGAGAGGGCTGTACAAGCAATGATCACACGCACGGCACAGCGGACACACCAGGAACCGCGGTGTTGGCCGTCGATTGGCGCTAGCTGCGCAGCATTTGTGCACCGCCGCCGTCAGTGTCAGCCAGTTTGCCGTGGCATACGGAGCTCCATCGCAGTCTTTAACACTGGTAGCATGCCGCGACAGCGTGGACGTGAACCGTATGTGCAGTTGACGGACTTTGAGCGAGGGCGTATAGTGGGTTTGCGGGAGGCCGGGAGGACGTACCGCCGAATTGCTCAACACGTGGGGCGTGAGGTCTCCACAGTACATCGATGTTGTCGCCAGTGGTCGGCGGAAGGTGCACGTGCCCGTCGACCTGGGACCGGACCGCAGCGACGCACGGATGCACGCCAAGACCGTAGGATTCTACGCAGTGCCGTAGGGGACCGCACCGCCACTTCCCAGCAAATTAGGGACACTGTTGCTCCTGGGGTATCGGCGAGGACCATTCGCAACCGTCTCCATGAAGCTGGGCTACGGTCCCGCACACCGTTAGGCCGTCTTCCACTCACGCCCTAACATCGTGCAGCCCGCCACCAGTGGTGTCGCGATAGGCGTGAATAGAGGGACGAATGGAGACGTGTCGTCTTCAGCGATGAGAGTCGCTTCTGCCTTGTTGCCAATGATGGCCGTATGCGTGTTTGGCGCCGTGCAGGTGAACGCCACAATCAGGACTGCATACGACCGAGGCACACAGGGCCAACACCCGGCATCATGGTGTGGGGAGCGATCTCCTACACTGGCCGTACACCTCTGGTGATCGTCGAGGGGACACTGAATAGTGCACGGTACATCCAAACCGTCATCGAACCCATCGTTCTACCATTCCTAGACCGGCAAGGGAACTTGCTGTTCCAACAGGACAATGCACGTCCGCATGTATCCCGTGCCACCCAACGTGCTCTAGAAGGTGTAAGTCAACTACCCTGGCCAGCAAGATCTCCGGATCTGTCCCCCATTGAGGATGTTTGGGACTGGATGAAGCGTCGTCTCACGCGGTCTGCACGTCCAGCACGAACGCTGGTCCAACTGAGGCGCCAGGTGGAAATGGCATGGCAAGCCGTTTTACAGGACTACATGCAGCATCTCTACGATCGTCTCCATGGGAGAATAGCAGCCTGCATTGCTGCGAAAGGTGGATATGCACTGTACTAGTGCCGACATTGTGCATGCTCTGTTGCCTGTGTCTATGTGCCTGTGGTTCTGTCAGTGTGATCATGTGATGTATCTGACCCCAGGAATGTATCAATAAAGTTTCCCCTTCCTGGGACAGTGAATTCACGGTGTTCTTATTTCAATTTCCAGGAGTGTATAATCTGTGGTAAACATTAAAATCAAAGATTTGTGTAATGGGTATCCGTAATTCGAATACACGTAATTGATCAATTAAGGCAAGAAAAGTCTATGATAAATGTCACTGGACCGTCATAGGACCGTTGCTATTCACAATATACATAAATGTCCTGGTGGATGACATCGGAAGTTCACTGAGGCTCTTTACAGATAATGTTGTGGTGTATCGAGAGGTTGTAACAATGGAAAGTTGTACTCAAATGCAGGAGGATCTGCAGCGAATTGACGCATGGTGCACGGAATGGCAATTGAATCTCAATGTAGACAAGTGTAATGTGATGCGAATACATAGAAAGATAGGTCCCTTATCATTTAGCTACAAAATAGCAGGTCAGCAACTGGAAGCAGTTAATTCCATAAATTATCTGGGAGTACGCATTAGGAGTGATTTAAAATGGAATGATCATATAAAGTTGATGGTCGGTAAAGCAGATGCCAGACTGAGATTCATTGGCAGAATCCTAAGGAAATGCAATCCGACAACAAAGGAAGTAGGTTACAGTACGCTTGTTCGCCCAATGCTTGAATACTGCTCAGCAGTGTGGGATCCGCACCAGGTAGGGTTGACAGAAGAGATAGAGAAGATCCAACGGAGAGCAGCGCGCTTCGTTACAGGATCATTTAGTAATTGCGAAAGCGTTACGGAGATGATAGATAAACTCCAGTGGAAAACTCTGCAGGAGAAACGCTCAGTAGCTCGGTACGGGCTTTTGTTAAAGTTTCGAGAACATACCTTCACCGAAGAGTCAAGCAGTATATTGCTCCCTCCTACGTATATCTCGCGAAGAGACCATGAGGATAAAATCAGAGAGATTAGAGCCCACACAGAAGCATACAGACAATCCTTCTTTCCACGTACAATACGAGACTGGAATAGAAGGGAGAACCGATATAGGTACTCAGGGTACCCTCCGCCACACACCGTCAGGTGGCCTGCGGAGTATGGATGTAGATGTAGATAGATGTAGATGTAGAAAACCACCACCGTAGCAAGGGACGTGGTAATCAAACATGTGGAACTGTGACCAGAAACTGGAGAACAGGCCCCTCTAGTTCTTGGAACGGAGAATGAAAAGATAAAAGATATGTAGTGACAGAAACAGAACCCTGTTCTTATGGGATACAAACAAGATACACCCTCCAGCGGAGCACGAATAAAGAGTATGAAATCAATCCAGAAGAAGAAACGAAGCGTCTGCCGGTCCCTACTTACCCAGGGCCGCCCACAGCCTAGACTGCCAGGATAATGGAGAGGTACAGCTTAAAAACCATTTTCCGCTCAACGATTAAGATGAAGAATATTTTTTCGATCAAAGGCCAACGAACCCTGCGGACACGTGGCGTCTACAGCGTTGGTTGCGAATGCGGTGAGCAGTACATCGGCTACACACAGCGGCCCATCTCGCTGTGACGTGTGAAGAGAGGTTGTCTCTACCAAACCGACTTTTCAGTGGCAGAGTACAGCAGCAACGAAGGCCGCCTATTTGCATTTGAACAGATTAATGCGCTGTGCCACGCTATCTAGTGTTAGTACTCTGTCAGCAAAGAGGTAGTGGAGACAAGATCACCAGCTTGTTAAGAGGGACAGCAATTTCCAGCCGAACCTTGCATAGAATGTGACGTTAGCAAACATATTAGGAATGCTCTGATGCGAAAGCGCCGGATGTAGCGGGCGGAATACACAGGCAGCACCAGGACTCGAAGTCACGACCTCCAACTCCCCTCAACCCTCCCGCAGGTGGTGAGGGGGGTGGGGGGAGGGGTGGTGCTCCCACCACAGACGGCAACGTCTCTTCCGGAGGCGCACGATTCGCCCACCCGTTGCAGCCTCGGCAAAGGAGTCTGTGGTCTCGCACCAATAATTTTTTTTTCTTTGTTGTCATTTTTAAACCTTTACAGGAAAGGTAGGCCGGCAGCGGCAAAACTATGCCGCTCTTCGGCCACAGATAAGACAATCTGTACATAAAGAGACATCGAAAAACAAAACAAACACGGTGGATAAACCGTTCACAGGAGCAGTGTCCGGATAATAAACGTTCAGCACTGCTGGCACCAATAAAGGAACGAACTAGATATGAACATGACAC
Organism: Schistocerca gregaria; assembly: GCF_023897955.1. Classification (NCBI taxonomy): domain Eukaryota; kingdom Metazoa; phylum Arthropoda; class Insecta; order Orthoptera; family Acrididae; genus Schistocerca; species Schistocerca gregaria. Next base: position 650,051,352 of record NC_064923.1, on the reverse strand, counting down.
TTCGTCTGAAGATGACGAGTGGAAAACTCGTTGAAACGTTCCGGCGTCACGACGCCACGACTCAGCTGATAACCCGAGAAGATATCTTTGCTGCGTACATATTGTGCATTAGTAATTTTCGTCGGCATGACAGTCCTGACGGAGGAATAGTGTTGTGAAAAGAGGCGAGCAGAACAACTGACTTCGGTGAAAACGAAAATTTTAAATGAAATTTAATATTTGATTGTTGTAGACTTATTAGCGTACAGCCATAACGTTTTACGCATTGTACACATGTGTTATAGGTGCATGACACCTGTAAAATAGGTCAAATAGACTTTGTGCTGACATCTGATATACACTGAAGGAAAAAAAATCGCTTCTGCCCCCTCCCCCATCTGCAGCCGTGTCGCCTCTATACTGCGTGAATGTTCAGTGTTGTACGTCCCCAGTCAGTGTTGCGAATAGCCACCATAGTGTCGGTAGTTCTGCTTTTTATCTCGTGCGGAGAGAAATCAGACTGTAGCCTTTTTTTTCAATTGTGCCTGTCTACTTATTGTGTGTCTTCATCCGCATCTTCAACCCCTTGTGTTTTTATACACTCCTGGAAATTGAAATAAGAACACCGTGAATTCACTGTCCCAGGAAGGGGAAACTTTATTGACACATTCCTGGGGTCAGATACATCACATGATCACACTGACAGAACCACAGGCACATAGACACAGGCAACAGAGCATGCACAATGTCGGCACTACTACAGTGCATATCCACCTTTCGCAGCAATGCAGGCTGCTATTCTCCCATGGAGACGATCGTAGAGATGCTGCATGTAGTCCTGTAAAACGGCTTGCCATGCCATTTCCACCTGGCGCCTCAGCTGGACCAGCGTTCGTGCTGGACGTGCAGACCGCGTGAGACGACGCTTCATCCAGTCCCAAACATGCTCAATGGGGGACAGATCCGGAGATCTTGCTGGCCAGGGTAGTTGACTTACACCTTCTAGAGCACGTTGGGTGGCACGGGATACATGCGGACGTGCATTGTCCTGTTGGAACAGCAAGTTCCCTTGCCGGTCTAGGAATGGTAGAACGATGGGTTCGATGACGGTTTGGATGTACCGTGCACTATTCAGTGTCCCCTCGACGATCACCAGAGGTGTACGGCCAGTGTAGGAGATCGCTCCCCACACCATGATGCCGGGTGTTGGTCCTGTGTGCCTCGGTCGTATGCAGTCTTGATTGTGGCGCTCACCTGCACGGCGCCAAACACGCATACGACCATCATTGGCACCAAGGCAGAAACGACTCTCATCGTTGAAGACGACACGTCTCCATTCGTCCCTCCATTCACGCCTGTCGCGACACCACTGGAGGCGGGCTGCACGATGTAGGGGCGTGAGCGGAAGACGGCCTAACGGTGTGCAGGACCGTAGCCCAGCTTCATGGAGACGGTTGCGAATGGTCCTCGCCGATACCCCAGGAGCAACAGTGTCCCTAATTTGCTGGGAAGTGGCGGTGCGGTCCCCTACGGCACTGCGTAGGATCCTACGGTCTTGGCGTGCATCCGTGCGTCGCTGCAGTCCGGTCCCAGGTCGACGGGCACGTGCACCTTCCGCCGACCACTGGCGACAACATCGATGTACTGTGGAGACCTCACGCCCCACGTGTTGAGCAATTCGGCGGTACGTCCACCCGGCCTCCCGCATGCCCACTATACGCCCTCGCTCAAAGTCCGTCAACTGCACAGACGGTTCACGTCCACGCTGTCGCGGCATCCTACAAGTGTTAAAGACTGCGATGGAGCTCCGTATGCCACGGCAAACTGGCTGACACTGACGGCGGCGGTGCACAAATGCTGCGCAGCTAGCGCCAATCGACGGCCAACACCGCGGTTCCTGGTGTGTCCGCTGTGCCGTGCGTGTGATCATTGCTTGTACAGCCCTCTCGCAGTGTCCGGAGCAAGTATGGTGGGTCTGACACACCGGTGTCAATGTGTTCTTTTTTTCCATTTCCAGGAGTGTATTTTATATTCAACAACTTTCCGCCATTTTACAGTCTTTTACAATGTCACCGTTTTATCACCTGCTTTTCTTGTTTGTTTATATTTCATTATGTTTCTTAACTTTCTGTAGGCTGCAGAGCAGCCCACCCCCCTCGAGAGGGCGGGAGAATAGAAATGAAATAAAGAAAAGAAAATCGCAGCACCAAAAAAATTTATGTAGCGTAATGAATTTTTGGGGATATATTTGTCTTCGTAACATATTTAAGTGATTAACGTTACAAGATCACAGGGTAATGCAAGCGTGAGACATACCATTACATATGTGAAATGCTGGTACATTAATTACCGGTGCAACAGCGAGAATGTTGAATGCAAGCATGCAAACCTACATGCACAGTATTGGAAAGCAGCAAGATATCAGTTTGTGGGGTAGAGTTCCATACCTGTTGCACTTGGTCGCTCAATATGAGGATGATTAATACTGTTTGTCAATGACACAAGAGTTGTCGTCCGATGATGTTCTATATGTGCTCGATGGGAGAGTGACCTGGTGATGGAGCAAGCCAAGGGAACATGTCACCTCTGTAGAGCATGTTGGGCTGCAACAGCGGTATGTGGGCGAGCGTTATCCCGTTTGAGAAAAAAAGAAAAAAAAAACTGGAATTCTGTTGATGAGTGCCAGCACAACAGGTCGAATCGCTAGATAGGCTTACAAATTTGCAGCCAGGATCCATGGTATGGCCACGAGAATGATATTACTGTCATACGAAATCAGACCCCAGACCGTAGTCCCAGATGTAGGTCCAGTGACCCTAGCATGCAGACAGGTTGGTTTTAGGCTCTCAACTGGCCTCCTTCTAACCAACACATGGCAATCACTGGCACCGAGAGAGAACCAGCTTTCATCAGAAAACACAAAACCTCGCCCTCCAGTCAGCTCCACCTTGACACCACTGAAGACGCAAATGGTGGTGGTTTGGGTCAGAGGAATGCACGCTACAGGGCTTCTGGTTTGGCGCTGTCCTTTTAGTGAACAATTTGTAACATTCGTTGTGTCACTGTGGTCCCAAATGCTAATCAAATTACTGCTGCAGACTCAGTACGATGCTACAGAACCATACGCCGAACACGATGATATTCACTGTAAGGTGGCGCCACGTGACCATTCGGAGCATGGTCTTCCTGCTATCGTAGATTCTCGTAACCGTCCTGCCAGCATTCATGTACAGTGGCTACATTCCTGTCTAGTCTTTCTGCAGTATCTCAGAAGGAACATCCAGCTTCTCGTAATCCTATTATAAGACCTCGTTCAAATTCAGTGAGGTGGTGATAATGGTATCTTTGTTACCTTGACGGCGTTCTTGACTTACATCAGCTCACCCCGTCCAATTTTAAAGGTAACTAACGCTCATGGCCGTTACGGTATGTATTTAAAGCATCCCCGATTTGCATTCTCAGAGTTTCTCCACTAGCGACATTCTTATTTGACTTAGACGAAATTTGAACAGGCACCGTCTTACAAGTAGGAAAACGCCTACCAATTCTCGTTTATGTCACACAACTCCTTCTTGGTGTTATGATTTTCTTCTTCTGTCAATATATTTTATCGTCTAAAGTACTTACGTTAAGTTCTTTCAAAATTTTTACTGAAAATCTTTTTATTGAGATCTGTCAGTAGCAAGTGGGTAACTAGTCAGTAGCCCACAAGAAGATTAGCTTTTATACAGAGAGCTCTCCTTAATTACAGTAATTGACAATATGGTTTTCATAATGGTGAGTTTGTACCAAGGCATGTGTTTAATGATATGATATCATCTCATTTTACTGTATTTTAATTTTGACTTAATCTTCAGCTCTTCTTTTTTTTTAACTTGTTTGCGTTGCAGATCTGTGCATGGTCGAAGGAGGTCGGAACCGATCATTTTGTTTCAGATCACTGAGCCGTTGGCGAAAGAGTGTGAGTGAGGATAATTTGCCTTCACTACACACTGACACTGTTTCTCGTAGTATGGATTGCACTGTCTAGAAGCCACGAGTACTTTGGTAGGTTTATTACACAGCATACCTAAACAGACACTCTACATCCTCTCCCGGCACCAGTTTCACTTGGCAACCGGCCCACTCGCGCGGCAGTACTTAATGCAGATTTCCTGGATGTCTTGTCAGGGCTATTAATATCAGACAAGCGACGCCGTCGTAGCGTGTAGTTCTGTAGATTAACTTCCACTCATTAGCTTTCGTCTAGCGGTCCGTTGATTTCTCCACTTTGTGCAGCTGATGTCAACGCAAGACGCGATGATTCGTAAGTCCGAAATGGCCGTGACATTTTTGTACTTCATAATTCATTAACGTTGAGGCACGTGTCCAACCATCAGCCGAAATAGAAGATCTTATGTAAGTCTTGTACAATTGTACAATAGAGAACTACCCTCTATTAACACCTACCGAGATTATTTTTTTCTTTTCTTTCTTTTTTGAGTCCGTGACGGAGGCATCACTCATTCATCGGCTCGAAGAGGTAGAAAATTTAGCGAAATGTAAAGGAGATTTAAAAAAGAGCAGGATTTGTATTACATGCGCAGGAGCATCTAACATGGTGCTTGAGGTCAGCACCAACAAGTGGAGATGCGTACGTACGAATGAATGAGCAACTGACGTCCAGATGAACAAGCGGCTACCAACAGCGTCTTCTCAATGACTGTTAGGGAACGTTGTTGCGCATGAACCGCAGCAGCGGGGACCTGGTTCATACACCCATTCTGACTGCTATTCACTTGCGATGAAGGCTGTAATATACACGCCAATACAGCAGATGGACGTCCCCTGAGTGAGGGCAGGTGACCTTTTCAGATGAATCAAGTTTCCTGATTCTTCGGACAGATGGCCATTGGCGTATACGGTATGAAACGTCTGGCAGTAAACTCCCTGAAACAGTCGTCAGAAGGATCCAGGCTAGGGGAGTGAATGTTATAGTCTGGTGAATTCTCGAAGGCACGATGGATCAAGTAAGTGTTCCTATTTGGGTACCATGTCCACCCCTCCATGCTGTTTGCTTTTCTTCGGCACGGTTGCTTGTACGAGCAGGACAATGCAACGTGTCACGCAGCACGCAGTGTACTTTTGTGGTTCGAAGAGCACCAGGGTGTGTTTACCGTACTCACCTGACCACCAAACTCCCCGAACTTAAACTCAATCGAGAATCTGTGGGAGCACCTCGATCGTACTGTGCTCGCTATGAACACTCCGAGACTTAACGCAGCTGTTCACGGCACTGGAGTCGGGATGACCCAACATCCCAGTCGGTACCTTCCAGAACTTCACTCACTCTTTTCCTGCACGTCTCAGCCTTTTGACAGGTGGTCACATTAATGTGATTGCACAATATACAATTTATAAGACTGCCTTTCGTTTACTACAGGGCGTAAATGGCTGAGATGATAAGAAGTACGGGGATAATCCCAAAACTAAGGTCACCTATTTTTTTATAAGTACACATACCTGTTTATTTCTACAATGGTTTACATCAGTTTACAGCTTGAACATTTAGCCATTTTTCGACATAATCACCATTTCTGTCGATGCATTTTTGCTAGACGCTGTGGGAGTTTTGGTATGCCCATGTCATACCAGCTCGCCGCCATGCTGTTCATAATGTCAGAATGTTATGAACCTCTTCTTTCACCTTATCGTCGGAAATGAAACGCTTTTCGGCCAAATGTTCTTTTAACCTAGGGAACAGGTGATAGTCACTGGGTGCTACGTCAGGACTATAGGGTGGGTGGGTGGTTATGTTCCACTGAAACTGTTGCAGGAGAGCAACGGTTTGCCGAACGATGTGTGGGCGAGCGTTGTCATGAAGAATGTGTACGCCCTTGCTCAACATTCCTCTTCTCCGTTTCTGAATGGCCGTTTGAGTTTTTCAGTCTCTCACAGAACCTGTCAGCGTTAATTGTTGTCTCAGTGGGCATAAGTCGACAAACAATACCCCTTTCCGGTCCCAAAAAACGGTTGTCATGACTTTACCGCCAGTCTGTGTTCTTTTGAATTTCCGCGGCTTTGGAGAAGAAGGATGCCGCCACTGGCGTTATTGTTGCTTGCTCTCAGGTGCGAAGTGGTATGCCCAGTTTCGTCACCCCTAACAATTGAGTCCAGAAAGTTGTCCTGTTCGGCTGCAAGGCGGTGAAGAAATTAGCAGGAAGCATCAAAACGTTGCCGCATGTGGTTCTCAGTCAACATGCGTAGCACCCAACTTGCGCACACCTAACGGTAGTTCAGTGTTTCCGTTAAAATTCTGTGAGTGATGCATAGGGAAATCTCAGGGAGAGATCATCCAAGGTGATCCGCCGATCTTCACGCATGCTTTGCTCAACCTTCAACACCGTCTCCTCAGAAACAGATAGTCTCCCACTCCTTTGTTCGTCGTGAATTTCGGTCCGACCAGCAGGAAACTCTCTACACCACTTACGAACATTTTTGAGATCCATGCCCGACTCACCATACACTTCCGATGGATTTCAATCAGCGCAGTGCCCTTTGCGTTAAAAAACCGAGTAACTTCGTGGCAACATCCAACGGGAGCTCCATTCTCAATGGCTGCTAAGCCAAGACTGAGCGCCTCAGCGCGGCTTGCGCATGTTTACACAGCGCGTGAAGCACTCTTCATAACAGTGTGACTAACTGGCACACAAACAGAGTTCTGCACTTATAAAAAAATAGGAAACCTTACTTTTGGGATTACCGTCGTAAGCTGGTGGATAGGTTTCTTTCTCATTTACAGCTGAGGTACCATTGAGGAGTAATCATAAAGAGAATCACGATAAATGACGCACACAGTTAAAATACGAATATAAACATAAATTCACCTTAAGGACAGAACTGAATTCCGCATGTGCATAAAGCCGGCTTTTGCACTAAAAATCACAAATAGCAGACACAGTTCCATAATCGTGGTTGTAAGCATGTGAACAGAGAAAATGTGGGACGACGAAAATCCTTATATGAGATGTCACAATATCATCTTTAAGATGAAAGAAAAGAGGAAAAAACCTTAGCAAGTGCATAACACCAGTGTTAAAAACTGGTTAATGTACGCCGGCAGTAATCTTTTTAGAGCACACTGACAGAAGCTACGCAGAGTTCGTTGGACACGGCATCGAATTCTTGAAACGTAAAGAATCTACACTCAAAAGCTCATGCGTGGATTCACGAGGCTATTTTTTCCAGCTGACAGAAACTTTTCTTCAAGCTTCATGCTGAATCGCCCTTCGAATCGCTGAAACGAAGAAACCTCATACAACAGGAAAGAATCTCATAAAGCCTTGCTTACCAGATGCGGTGAATCTCGCTCAAGGAGAGCCACATGTGGAAAATATAAACAAGGTACCTCCTTATGATCCAAAGTCGCATTACAGACACGAGTCTGGATTTGTTGAATATGGTACTCAACGAAATAAAAGTTAACTTCATCCTCAGACCTTCGCAGACCCATCAGTGCCGATCGACTACCGGGTCATCCTCCGCCAGTGGCGTCATTGGATGCAGTATAGAGAGATATTTAGTCAGCACACCGCTGTTCCGGTTTTTGTCGAGTTTCTTGATCTTGCAGCGGCCACACCTAGGTCATGCAGCTCCTCAGCTGGTGTCACGCGGTTCAGTCCACCCCAGTCAAGTCCTGTCACCAATGGGAAATCTCTGGCAGTGCCGAAAATCGAACCAGGGTCCTCCGCATGTTACTCAGTCGCGCTGACCACTCAACTACGGAAGCTGACACACAACAAAATTAGATCACGTCATTTGTTTGCGCTGCAGTTAGATGAATCGACCGACGCTGCATATTGTTCCCAGTCACGATGTATAAAAGATGACTACCTGAGAGAAGACTACCTGTTCTCGGAACAGTTCGATACAACTACTCGCAGCGAAGATGTATCTCAATCGGTGAAAAATTTTGTTGAGGAAAATGAGATGCAGTGGTAGTAGTTGGTAGGTGTATGTGCAGAGGGAGAGAATTTCACGTTGGGCGTTCACTGTGGATTCCACATACTGTTCGAACTTGCTCCAAATGCAACGTTCAGCCACTGCATCATACTCCGTTATGCTTTGGTAGTGAAAACAGTCCTCCCTGATGTGTTAAATGTACTCGCTAAAGTCATGAAGACTTCACTAAAATAGTGAAGACTTCTCAAAGAGTTGTGCAAAGAGGTTACAGCAAATCTGCGATGTACTCTTGTTCCACACAGAGGTAAGATAGCAACTGCGAGGCAAGGTGTTGCATAGGGCGTTAGGGCTTCGACGAGAACTTGCTTTGTTTCCGGATGGAGCAAAGACGGAAAAGAAAAGGACCTACATGCCAAAATAATAAATGACTGTTTGCGATGTGGTATATTTTGTGGATATGCTTTTAGAAATGAATATCCCTAACCTCGACTTTCAAGGAAGTACGGTGAATATTTGACAGCACAAGATAAAAATGACGAATTTCTTCACGAATTGGACCCTTTTCAGCTTACGTCTGAAGTTCAAGACATTTCGTTGTTACCAAAACTGATAGTGATGCTCGACAATAACACTGAAAAATGTTCATTCACGCATTAAAGAAGTCGGCATTTATCATCAGAAATACATTCTGTCAATGATCGTTCTCCTGAATTGGAGAACTGAAATGCTTTGGCTTTAAGACCGCTCACAGTGAATGAAGAAATATTTTCAGGCAGTTAAAGTTCAAGTCAAAGCAGAATTTCTTGAACTACCTGAATACAACACAGCGAAAATACATCTCTCTGAAACAGAACTAACAACACTGGTGAAACTTCTTTTCAGGTTAAAACTGAGTGCTGGACCGAGACTCGAAATTGGTTCCGAGTTCGAGTCTCGGTCCGGTATACAGTTTCAATCCTCCACGAAGATTCACATCAGCAGACACTCCGCTGCAGAGAGAAAATTTCATTCTGTCCAACAACTCTGGTGACGAATAACCATTAATATTAGAGAAAGCATTGTGATTATAGATTCCTTTGTTTATAGTTGGTAGCTGTGAAGGTGGGCTTGCGACTATGGTGGCAATGAAACCGAAATCACGGAACCGATTGAACTTGGAGCATTATTTACGACGTTCGCTGGCCGATACCAAATCTGTCCAAAAAAAAAAAAAAAAAAAAAAAAAAAAAGCAACACCATCTTCTTTACGTTCATTATTTATTGGTTTAATACAACACCTACAAAAACACGTGAGTTTTATTTCTTGACCATTAATGGAATATTAAGTACTTTCTTGTACTGTTTTAAAATTAAAATGTGCAAACTATTTTCTTTTTCAATCCAAAATTTAGCCAGACTCTGTTGGGGTTATTTGCTTCTACACAGTCCAGTCACACCAAAGTTACCACCACCTGTGTTCGGTATCAACGTCCAATAAGCGCTCACAGGCGACAGGTGGCACCACTAATACTGGAGAGTGTATGAAACGTGCATTGGGACTCGGAGTGATGTAATGAAGAAACGGGGCGATTTATCTAAGGTCCAAAGACGCGTGATCACTGGCATTGAGGCGAAGGTTTGAAGATTTCCGAAGGGGCTAACTTTTTAAACTGTTCGAGCACCGCTGTGGTTAAAGTATACCGTGCATGGCAAAATGACACTATTCAAAACTGACGCCGAGGCAAATGTGGTACACCACTGGTGATGGATGATAGGGTTGAAGGTCGGCTGCGATGTGTATGGGTGAGTAGACGTGCAACTGTTGAACAACTGACCACTCAGATGAACCAAGGGGCTATAGCAGTGTGTCCTCAACGACTGTTCAGCGAATGTTGCTGTATATGGGTCTCCTTAGCAGGTGTCTGGTTCACGCATCCATGCCGATTGTTGTCCATCGGTGAGGAAAGCCGGAATTTGCATGTCAACACTGCAACTCGAAGTCCACTGAGAGGCGACAAGTGGCCTTTTCGGATGAATCCCCCTTTATGTTCCATCAGATATGTGGCCGATGGTGGATATAGCGTGTAAGGTATGAAACCAAACACCCTGCAACAGTTGAGGGAGCTTTTGGGTCTGAGGAAAGATTTCGTGACATTCCCAGCCTGATTACATCATTATAGATGGAACAGTGGATCACCATAAGTACGCATCCATCGTTAGGTACCGTGTCCACCTGCACATACAGTCTGTTCTTCCTTGGTATGATCACATCTACCAGCAGGACAATGCAACACATCACTCAGCTCGCAGTATCGGTGTGAGATTCAAAGAGCGCTAGCGTCAGTTTACTCACCTGGCCAACACCTCTCCGGATTTAAGTGTCGGACCACCTCAATTGGACCATTTGCCCATGGATCCTCAAACCCAGTGCAGTTGATCATGCTATGGCCTCACAATCCTGTTGGTACCCTCCAGAATCTCACTGACTCTTCCTGACGTTTCGCAGCGGTCTGCACAGCAAAAAGTGGTTATTCAGGCTTTTGACAGTGGTCATTATTTTTTCTGACTTATTGTTATTTCATCCCCCATGACATATATGGCTAGGGGGTGGGCTACCAGCGGTACAGTACTCCACTCTTTAAACAACAGTATACGTAAAGATAAAACATCGATGATTGAAAACAAAAAAAATTATGAGGACTGTTTATATTTTGAATTAAAAAGATCAATGATGGACAGCTAAAAGACAATTTAAAAAACACAATTACGATGAAGTGTATTCTTCCATGTAAAAAGCACTGGAGCACCGCAGTTTCATTTAACATCTGAAGGATTTGCACTGGGTGAAAAGTATTATGGGAGGAGACAATATGTTCCGTAGAGGTTAAGGCTTGTGGGTAGAGAGATATGGGTCTGTTGGGTGGGGAAACTATGGAGATGACAAGTATGAGGTGAAGCGAATAGTGAGAACAGAGACGGTGGGAAACAGAGAGGGTGAGGAGGAGTAATTATGTGTGCGAAGGATAGTCGTACAAGAAGAAAGGGATAGAGATAGGTGGAGACAGAAAAGGAGAGAGAAACCCTGATGTGGAGTGGGATAGGTGAGGAGGGGTTAATGTTGGTAGGAGGGATAAATAACTGGGCAAATCTCATGGTCTGCAAGAGGGAGCTGGTTGAAATTCTTTTGAGATAGGATATGGAATGTGTGTGTGTAGGGATGAATGGATATGTTTGTGAAGGTGCAGCAGGAATACAAGCGTTTGTGAACAGAGGGGAGACAGTGGGGCTGTTGGAATCTAGTTTGTGGCTAGTGCAGCAGATGCAAAGATGTTCGATGTGTGTCAGGAGGTGTGGAGATTTGATAAGATGGCAGGCAATCCATTTGGGGGAGACAAATCGACGTGGAAAGTGCGACAGAGTGCATGGCGTTCGAGTATCTGTTGGGACTTACGGAATTTTAGTTGGGCAGAAATCTACTCAACATTTGCATATTGGGACAGGTCGAATCAGAGTTTTGTTGGTGTGGAGAATAGTGGAGGAATGTAATCCCCACACTCAGTTTCTTCGTAGTTTTAGTCTATTGTGGGCTGTTGGATGGTTAGGAGGTGAGGTTCCTACGTCACTTGCTAGTCAAGGGTTCGTCCAAGATATTTTAGTGTGTTAGTTAACTGGATAGGATGGTAATAAACGGCAAGGTAGAAGTCCTGGAGGTGGAAAGTGTGAATGGTTCATTATGTATCTATTGATTAAGTTTTGGAGCCGTTGGTTACACCAGTAGATAAACTGCGAGGTAGATTTGGAGGGAACATTTGGATTTCTCGAGCGTATGGGATAGCGAGTAAACCAATGTCATCAGTGTACTGAAGAGGTGGCAGTGCTGGTGGATGGTCCGGACATATCAGCAGTGTAGAGGAGATAAAGGAGCGAGTAAACCAATGTCATCAGTGTACTGAAGAGGTGGCAGTGCTGGTGGATGGTCCGGACATATCAGCAGTGTACAGGAGATAAAGGAATGGAGAGAGGATGGAATCTTGGGGCACACCTGCAGCAGGATGGAAGGTACAGGAATTGATATGTTATAGTGGCAAAGGCGAGGTGATTAGATTGACTGGAACTGCATGAATCAGGAGTTTGGAAAGGAGACCAGGGTGCCATAAATGGTTGTAGGCTTTCTTTAGGACGAGAGACACAAAAACAGCAGATTTACAGGAGCTGAGTTGGTGGGATAGCAGATGGATGACGTGCAGGAACAGGTCATCAGAGGAGAAATTGGGACAGAAGCCACAAAGGTTAATTGGAAGAAGTTGGTGGTGATTCAGGTGTTGCTGGATGAGTTGGGAGCGTAGGAATTCGAAAATCCTGCCTAACCGTGGGGTAAGGAAGATGGTGTGACAAGAGAAGGCATCAGTAGGGAGTTTGTGAATTTTGAGGAAAAACAGGATTTTGCAGGTTTTTTGAGCTCCTGCGTAGAGGTTAGTGGTAGCAAGGGTGTCGAGAAAGGAGAGGGGGCATTCTTTAAATTCAGTCATGGGCAGAGGATGTGTTGCATTTTTTGTGAGGTACACTATGTGATCAAAAGTATCAGGACACCTGGCTGAAAATGACTTACAAGTTCGTGGCACGGGTGTGTGTGTTGTTCTTAGCATAAGTTAGTTCCCGTAGTGTGTAAGTCTAGGGACCGATGACCTCCACAATTTGGTCCCTTAGGAACTCACACACATTTGAACATTTTTGCAAAACACGACCACACTATGACATCACCACCACCGAATTTTACTGTTGGCACTACACACGTTGGCAGATGACGTTCACCTGGGGCATTTGCCATACGCACACCCTGCCATTGTGTACGGTGATTCGTCACTCCACACAAAGTTTTTCCACTGTTCAATACTCCAATGTTTATGCTCCTTACACCAAGCGAAGCGTCGTTTGGCATTTACCGGGATGATGTGTGGATTATCAGGAGCCGCTCGACCATGAAATCCAAATTTTCTCACCTCCCGCTTAACTGTCAGAGTACTTGCAGTGGATCCTGGTGCAGTTTGGTTCAAAAATGGTTCAAATGGCTCTGAGCACTATGGGACTTAACATCTGTGGTCATCAGTCCCCTAGAACTTTTTTTTTTGGTCATCAGTCTACTGACGCGAATGTTTAGTAGCATACCGCGGGCATGATTTGATCACTGCATTAGCTTGCCTGCGCAGCACACGTGGCTGAGAGCCTGACGGCAGCGGCGCGGCCGGGCGCGAGGACTGTTTACTGTTCCTTGCAGCTCGCCCGGCGGGCCGGTTAACCTGACACACTGCCGGCGAAGTTTCAAATGATTCCTGAGCAAAGTCAAGTGTGTCCTGCCGATCCAATATGTCCATCACTTGTCGAAGGGAGGGATTTACTAGTTTCAAAATCTGTTCCCTTATACGAACATCAGAAACGTTCTGTGCAATTGCATCACGTACCATAGTATCTGAATAAGGGAGTCCACATTGACACTCAAAAGCACAATCCCTAGTAAGGCCTTGCAAGGTTGCAAACCACTCCCGATTAGTCTGACCTGCCGTACGTTTTGTACGAAAGAAGGTATACCGTTTCGCAACTACACTGACTGATTCTTTGAAATATGCATCTAATGCAGAAAAAAATTCTTCGTAGGACAGAGTTGCTACGTCGCGTCGGGGAAATAATTTGACTATCACACGGTACGTGGTCACCCAGCCGGATGAAAGCAGAAAAGGCTGCCGCTCGTTGCCTTGAATTCTGTAGGCGGCGAGATGGAATCCAAATTGGCGGGACCACTCCGTCCAGCTTTCCAGTGCCGCATCAAAAAGGTCGAAAAGTGGGTGCAACAGCGTGTCGTGGCTGCGTTAGCGGTGAAGCGGCTGCTGCCGCATCGTTTTGCATCGCACGTTGACCCTGGACGAGATGTCCAAGGGCATCCAGTAAGGCCAGCGTCTGCTGATTCTGTAAGCAAAAAAATTCGGACAGTACATCTGGAGATCGTGGCGGAGCCATTACACAAGTAAATCAGGGCAATATCGATACGAACGCGGTTTTGCCTCGTCGCCAATGTTGTGGTTGGCAGGTGAGCCAACCGTGTTCCTAAAGGAGGCCGAAATGCACGCGTTTTAGCTCACGCAGGCTGGCGTGAGGTCTGGAATATGACAAGGGATTTTTTTTTCTTTTTTTTTTTTTTTTGGTCATCAGTCTACTGACTGGTTTAATGCGGCCCGCCACGAATTCCTTTCCTGCGCTAACCTCTTTATCTCAGATTAGCACTTGCAACATACGTAGTCTATTATTTGCTGGATGTATTCCAATCTCTGTCTTCCTCTACAGTTTTTGCCCTCCACAGCTCCCTCTAGTACCATGGAAGTCATTCACTCATGTCTTAGCAGATGTCCTATCATCCTGTCACTTCTCCTTATCAGTGTTTTCCACATATTCCTTTCCTCTCCGATTCTGCGTAGAACCTCCTCATTCCTTATCTTATCAGTCCACCTAATTTTCAACATTCGTCTATAGCACCACACCTCAAATGCTTCGATTCTCTTCTGTTCCGGTTTTCCCACAGTCCATGTTTCACTACCATACAACGCTGTACTCCAGACGTACATCCTCAGAAATTTCTTCCTCAAATTAAGGCCGGTATTTGATATTAGTAGACTTCTCTTGGCCAGAAATGCCTTTTTTGCCATAGCGAGTCTGCTTTTGATGTCCTCCTTGCTCCGTCCGTCATTGGCTATTTTACTGCCTAGGTAATAGAATTCCTTAACTTCATCGACTTCGTGACCATCAATCCTGATGTTAAGTTTCTCGCTGTTCTCATTTCTACTACTTCTCATTACCTTCGTCTTTCTCCGATTTACTCTCAAACCATACTGTGTACTCATTAGACTGTTCATTCCGTTCAGCAGATCATTTAATTCTTCTTCACTTTCACTCAGGATAGCAATGTCATCAGCGAATAGTATCATTGATATCCTTTCACCTTGTATTTTAATTCAACTCCTGAACCTTTCTTTTATTTCCATCATTGCTTCCTCGATGTACAGATTGAAGAATAGGGGCGAAAGGCTACAGCCTTGTCTTACACCCTTCTTAATACGAGCACTTCGTTCTTGATCGTCCACTCTTTATTATTCCCTCTTGGTTGTTGTACATATTGTATATGACCCGTCTCTCCCTATAGCTTACCCCCAACTTTTTTCAGAATATTGAACAGCTTGCACCTTTTTATATTGTCGAACGCTTTTTCCAGGTCGACAAATCCTATGAACGTGTCTTGATTTTTCTTTAGCCTTGCTTCCATTATCAGCCGTAGCGTCAGAATTGCCTCTCTCGTGCCTTTACTTTTCCTAACGCCAAACTGATCGTCACCTAGGGCATTCTCCATTTTCTTTTCCATTCTTCTGTATATTATTCTTGCAAGCAGCTTAGATGCATGAGCTGTTAAGCTGATTGTGCGATAATTCTCGCACTTGTCAGCTCTTGCCGTCTTCGTAATTGTGTGGATGATGCTTTTCCGAAAGTCAGATGATATGTCGCCAGACTCATATATTCTACACACCAACGTGAATAGTCGTTTTGTTGCCACTTCCCCCAATGATTTTAGAAATTCTGATGGAATGTTATCTATCCCTTCGGCCTTATTTGACCGTAAGACCTCCAAAATTCTTTTAAATTCCTGTTCTAATACTGGATCCCCTATCTCTTCTAAATCGACTCCTGTTTCTTCTTCTATCACATCAGACAAATCTTCACCCTCATAGAGGCTTTCAATGTATTCTTTCCACCTATCTGCTCTCTCCTCTGCATTTAACAGTGGAATTCCCGTTGCTCTCTTAATGTTACCTCCGTTGCTTTTTATGTCAGCAAAGGTTGTTTTGACTTTCCTGTATGCTGAGTCTGTCCTTCCGACAGTCATATCTTTTTCGATGTCTTCACAATTTTCCTGCAGCCATTTCGTCTTAGCTTCCCTGCACTTCCTGTTTATTTCATTCCTCAGCGACTTGTATTTCTGTATTCCTGATTTTACTGGAACATGTTTGTACTTCCTCCTTTCATCAATCAACTGAAGTATTTCTTCTGTTACCCATGGTTTCTTCGCAGCTACCTTCTTTATACCTATGTTTTCCTTCTCAACTTCTGTCATGGCTCTTTTTAGAGACGTCCATTCCTCTTCAACTGTGTTGCCTACTGCGCTATTCCTTATTGCTGTATCTATAGCGTTAGAGAACTTCAAACGTATCTCGTCATTCCCTAGAACTTCCGTATCCCACTTTTTTGCGTATTGATTCTTCCTGACTAATGTCTTGAACTTCAGCCTACTCTTCATCACTACTATATTGTGATCTGAGTCTGGGTACGCCTTACAATCCAGTATCTGATTTCGGAATCTCTGTCTGACCATGATGTCAGTATACCTCCTCCTCTTGTGATTCTTGAACAGGGTATTCGCAGGGTACTAGCTGAAACTTGTTACAGAACTCAATTATTCTTTCTCCTCTTTCATACCTTGTCCCAAGCCCATATTCTCCTGTAACCTTTTCTTCTACTCCTTCCCCTACAACTGCATTCCAGTCGCCCCTGACTATTAGATTTTCGTCCCCCTTTACACACTGCATTACCCTTTCAATATCCTCATACACTTTCTCTATCTCTTCATCTTCAGCTTGCGAAGTCGGCATGTATACCTGAACTATCGTTGTCGGTGTTGGTCTGCTGTCGATTCTGATTAAAACAACCCGGTCACTAAACTGTTCACGGTAACACACCCTCTGCCCTACCTTCCTATTCACAACGAATCCTACACCTGTTATACCATTTTCTGCTGCTGTTGATATTACCCGATAGTCATCTGGCCATAAATCCTTCCACTTAACTTCACTGACCCCTACTATATCTAGATTGAGCCTTTGCATTTCCCTTTTCAGATTTTCTAGTTTCCCTACCACGTTCAGGCTTCTGACATTCCACGCCCCGAGTCGTAGAACATTATCCTTTCGTTGATTATTCAATCTTTTTCTCGTCGTAACCTCCCCCTTCGCAGTCCCCTCCCGGAGATCCGAATGGGGGACTATTCCGGAATCTTTTGCCAATGGAGAGATCATCATGACACTTCTTCAACTACAGGCCACATGTCCTGTGGATACACGTTACGTGTCTTTAATGCAGTGGTTTCCATTGCCTTCTGCATCCTCATGTCGTTGATCATTGCTGATTCTTCCGCCTTTAGGGGCAATTTACCACCCCTAGGACAAGAGAGTGCCCTGAACCTCTATCCGCTCCTCCGCCCTCTTTGACAAGGCCGTTGGCAGAATGAGGCTGACTTCTTATGCCGGAAGTCTTCGGCCGCCAATGCTGATTATTTATCAAAATTTAGGCAGTGGCGGGGATCGAACCCGAAGACGTTTTTGATTATGAATCAAAGACGCTACTCCTAGACCATGGGTCTAGAACTTAAAACTACTTAAACCTAACTAACCTAAGGAGACCACACACATCCATGCCCGAGGCAGGATACGAACCTGCGACCGCAGCAGTCGCGTGGTTCCGGACTGCGCACCTAGAACCGCTAGACCACCTCGGCCGGCGGCGGTGCAGTTTGGAATTCCTGTGTGATGGTCTGAGTAGATGTCTGCCTATTACACATTACGACTCTCTTCAACTGTCGACAGTGTCTGTCAGTCATGAGACGACGTCGGCCTGTAAGCTTTTGTGCTGTACGCGTCCACG
Organism: Schistocerca gregaria; assembly: GCF_023897955.1. Taxonomy (NCBI): domain Eukaryota; kingdom Metazoa; phylum Arthropoda; class Insecta; order Orthoptera; family Acrididae; genus Schistocerca; species Schistocerca gregaria. The sequence goes on along the minus strand of NC_064923.1, from coordinate 650,033,718 downwards.
TTTCCACTTCATTACCACAACGGAAACAGTGCCGGCCGCGGTGGCCAAGCGGTTAAAGGCGCTACAGTCTGGAACCGCGCGGCCGCTATGGTCGCAGGTTCGAATCCTGCCTCGGGTATGGATGTGTGTGATGTCCTTAGGTTAGTTAGGTTTAATTAGTTCTAAGTTCTAGGCGACTGATGACCTCAGACGTTAAGTCGCATAGTGCTCAGAGCCATTTGAACCATTTGAAATCTCGCGTACAGACGTATGACACAAGTGACACCCCATGACCCGAACAGGTTCGAAGTTCATGAGTTCCGCAGAGTGCCCCATTCTGCTCTCTCACGCAGTCTAATGATTACTGAGGTCCCAGATATGGAGTACCTGGCATTAGGTGGCAGTACAATGCACCTCATTTGAATAACGTATGTTTTTGGGGGTGTCCGGTAACTTTTCATCACATACTGAACGTGTTTTATGTCACATGCTGTGATTGGTGTATTTCATTCTGTATGTCGTACGTTGTCCAAGTATTGTAAGCTGAGAGCCAGGAGCAGGACAACAGTGTCAGTACATTCATTAGTGGTAGAGAACGAGGAATAATCGAAATCAATGTCACCAGGGATGCTGAACATATTGGAAAGATAGGATGAAAAGTGGTCAGCTTTGCTCAGGTTAGGAATGGGTGGTGTTGTGTTGGGGGAAGGGACCAAACAGCGAGGTCATCGGTCTCATAGGATTAGGGATGGTCGGGGAAGGAAAGCGGCCGTGCCCTTTCAAAGGAACCATCCCAGCATTTGCCTGGAGCGATTTAGGGAAATCACGGAAAACCTAAATCAGGTGGGCAGGACGCGGGACTGAACCGTCGTCCTCCCGAATGCGATTCCAGTTTGCTAACGGTTAGGGATGTTTGTTGTGGAGGAGCAGGTAGTGGGATATGTCGTTATTGCCTGTGAGTCAGAGAAATGCTTTCCAGTACTTGGAAGTTTACAGGGAGTGTGGCGTAGAGTTTGCAATTAATAAATCGATGATGTGTCTCTGTATTTTTTAGTGGCACATTATATTCAGGTCATTAGTTCGCAAGACGGAGTGGTGCATGCGACTGGATTATTGAAGGAGAAGTAGGGCTTGTGAGGAGAGGTTTTTATGGTGAGGATTTATGGCCTTGATAGGAGTTTGGGTGGATGTAGCATCTGGCAAGACCTGCTACATGATGGATGCAGCATGAGGGGTATCGTCAGATTGTTGTAAGCCCAGGGCTTGGCTTCCAGTCTGGGTTTCTATGGTGCCCTAGTAGACGGTTAGGTTAGGTTAGGTTAGGTTAGCCTAACCTTACCTCACCCAACCTAACCTAACCGTCTACTACTCCCACACCTGCCGGCCGCGGTGGTCTCGCGGTTCTAGGCGCGCAGTCCGGAACCGAGCGACTGCTACGGTCGCAGGTTCGAATCCTGCCTCGGGCATGGATGTGTGTGATGTCCTTAGGTTAGTTAGGTTTAAGTAGTTCTAAGTTCTAGGGGACTAATGACCACAGCAGTTGAGTCCCATAGTGCTCAGAGCCATTTTTTTACTCCCACACCAACTGGAATGAGGTTAGGTTAGGTTAGGTCAGCATAACCTAACCTAACCTAACCTAATTCCAGTTGGTGTGGGAGTAGTTCGATGAGGACTGGGGTGGGGTGCACAGAGAAGGTGAGGATTACAGGTAGGTACTTCCAGTCGGATTGAGGACTTCAACAGTGAGGCGTCCAAGGGTACCAGGAGACGTGATATGACACCGTGGAGTGTTCACATAGATGTCGCCGGACAGTGTATATGCCCTCTTTCTGGGGTAATGCATCATAAGTTAGTTTAAGTTAGTTTACGTGGTGTGTAAGTCTAGGGACCGATGACCTCTGCCGTTTGGTCCCTTATGATTTCACATACATTTGAACATTTTTGCAAAACACGACCACACCATGACATCACCGCCTCCGAATTTTACTATTCTCGCTACACTGCTAGATGACGTTCACAGGGCATTTGCCATACCCACACCATGCCATTGTATCGCCACATTGTATACAGTGATTCACCACTCTACACAACCTATTTCCACTGTTCAATAGTCCGATGTTAACGCTCCTTATACGCGAAGCGTCGTTTGGGATTTACCAGGACGATGTGTGGCTTATGAGCAGCTTCTCGACCATGAAATCCAAGTTTTCTCACCTCCCGCTTAACGGTCAGAGTACGTCCGGTGGATCCTGGTGCAGTTTGGAATTCCTGTGTGATGGTCTGAGTAGATGTCTGCCTATTACCCATTACGACCCTCTTCAGCTGTCGGCGGTCTCTGTCAGGCAAGAGACAAGGTCGACCTGTAAGCTTTTGTGCTGTACGTGTCCCTTCACGTTTCCACTTCATTATCACATCGATAAAAGTGGACCTAGAGATGTTTAGGAGTGTGGAAATCTCGCGTGCCGGCCGCGGTGGCCAAGCGGTTAAAGGCGCTACAGTCTGGAACCGCGCGGCCGCTACGGTCGCAGGTTCGAATCCTGCCTCGGGTATGGATGTGTGTGATGTCCTTAGGTTAGTTAGGTTTAATTAGTTCTAAGTTCTAGGCGACTGATGACCTCAGACGTTAAGTCGCATAGTGCTCAGAGCCATTTGAAACATTTGAAATCTCGCGTACAGACGTATGACACGACACCCCATCACCCGAACACGTTCGAAGTTCATGAGTTTCGCGAAGTGCCCCATTCTGCTCTCTCACGAAGTCTAATGATAACTGAGGTCCCTGATATGGAGTACTTGGCATTAGGTGGCAGCACAATGCACCTAATTTGAAAAACGTATGTTTTGGGGGTGTCTGGGAACTTTTTATCACATAGTGAACGTGTTTTATGTCACATGCTGTGATTGGTGTATTTAATTCTGTCTGTCGTACATTACCCAAGTATTGTAAGCTGAGAGCCAGGAGCAGGACAACAGTGTCAGTACATTCATTAGTGGTAGGGAACGAGGAATAATCGAAACCAATGTCATCAGGGATGCTGAACATATTGGAAAGATAGCATGAAAAGTGGTCAGCTTTGCTCAGGTTATCAGGTTAGGGATGTTTGTTGTGGAGGAGCAGATAGTGAGGTACGTCATTATTTTCCGTGAGTCAATGGAATGCTTTCCAGTACTTGGAAGTTTACAGGGCGTATGGTGTAGAGTTTGATGGACGTCTGACGCCAGTCCCTTCGTTTTTCTGCATTTTGTTGCTGTAACTTCTGCCACCAAATGTAACGACAACACCAAATGTAGCAGGAAGAGGTATAAGGCACAGTATTAAGACTCGTCCGATCTTTCCAAGTGATTTATTGTTTCCAACTACAGTGCCCCCATTCCTCTCGATCTGTATCACTGGGTCCCCCTAATGCCGAGGACACAACTACACTATCTGTGAAATGGCTTGGCGTGGAATGGCTGCCTCAGCTACCTGTGCACTCACTGCTGTGAGTCAGTCTTGTACGGCAGCAGAGTTCCAGCACCGTCAAGATGCTGGCAGTTAGCTCAGAAGTCTGCAACCCTGCCGACTCAGCGTCGCTCGGTGTGAGCCGCAGGCAGCCAGCTGCGTGCTTCTCGCCGGCGTGGTTATGATCGCAGTGACAACAGGCGCCCACGATCCGGAGTCCGAATCTGTGGCCCTCACCTCTGGATGCCTCTGGCACGTATTAGAAGCCAGGACGCCTGCCCGCAGTAGCGAGCCGTGGATTGGCCCACCGCTGGCTGGCTACAGACCCTGCATTAGCCTCAGAGGGTCGAACCAGCGACCAGCTGTGGGCTGTAATGGTGGTGCCCCATCTGCTACTGCGTGTAGCTGGTGGTGTGACACGCCCCACTGTCCAGGAGAGTTGCCAAACTTGAATAAATATCATTAGAAACCAGCACCTATTCATCTGCGGCAGTGCGCCTCTGTTTTGCCATACGCTACACTCCTCATCACGTACTCATAACACGCTAGGGTGGCCAATGGGCCCCATCTGCCTGTGATTTACAACATGCAGAACCACTATGTGTACTCTTTAAACAATTTGACGGCCCTGTGGCCTCTATTCTACTTTGCATCTGTTGGTATGCGTAACTCGCTGCAATCTGGATCGCACCTGGCTGTAACTTGTGCTCAGAATATTGCACCAACTTTCCCTACCCTAAATAGTGCTACCGCTAAAATTTAATAAACGAGTGACACATTTGCTGGTGGCACATTATATCCAGGTCATGAGTTTGCAGGACGGAGTGGTGCATGTGACTGGATTGTTGAAGAAGACGCAGGGCTCTTGAGGAGAGGATGGGATAGTGAGGATTTATGGCCTTGATAGGAATGTGGGTGGATATAGCATCTGGCAAGATCTGCTACAGGATGGATGCAGCGTGAGGGGTATTGCCAGATTGTTGAAAGCTCAGGGTTTGGCTTCCAGTCTGGGTTTCTATGGTGCCCCAGTAGACATTCCAGTTGGTGTGGGAGTAGTTGGGTGAGATTGGGATGGGTTGAACAGAGATGAGGTTGTGTTTAAAAGAAGGTGAGGAGTACAGGTAGGTACTTCCAATCGGATTGAGACCTTTCGCAGTGAGGGGTCCAAGGGTGAAAGGAGATGTGATATGACATCGTGGAGTGTTCACATTGAAGTAGGCAGCCTGACAGAGAGATGTCGTCGATGCCGATCGCGCTGGGGATGTGGTCCGCGTGACGAGAGTCTGCCTCTTCCTGGTTACCGAGGCGGATGCTCGCAGCCGCGTCTCGGCCACCCCCGCGACATCGCGCAGCGCCGCACATCGCGGCAGTGTCTGCGCCGCGCGCACTTCTTCCGGGCAGCACGTACTCGGCGCGCCGACAAGACATTAGCGGGGCCTTAATTCGGGCCAGCTGGCGCCCGCCGCCGTTATTAATACCTGTTGCACGCGCATTATTTGTCAGTGCGGGCGCTGATTGGTTTAATAAAAGCCGGCCATATTAAACACATAAATCGGCGCGGGCCGCGCTGGGTGCGCGCGCATGCCGTTAAGGTGGGAGAGAGCCGGCGCGCCGTAATAAACAGCGCACCTTGATTTAGGTGCGGCAATTACAGCTGCAATATCCGGAGGCCGGCAGCCGGCCAGCAGGCGCTGGTGCCTCTCTCGCTTTTTAAAGGCGGCCGAACCGCCCGTCTCCCGGCCGCCCTCCACTTTAAGCCGGCGAGCTCTTAGCGTCTCGTCTCGCGCTCGCACCGCGTTAAGCGAACGGCTGTTTAATGGGCCGTTTGTTGCCCGCCGTTGTTAAGGCTCGTTGCGCAAATCGGCACTAACCTCTATCACCCACTGGTAACCGAAAATGTTCAAAGAACTGGGCTAATGTAGTGAGAGATATCTCCCTCACCGCAGCTGCGGATCTCATCCGTAGAGGACAATAAATGCCAGCCGCTGCTAATTGATGACGAAAGTCTTACCAGCGCTTAATGAACATGACTGTTACGGAAGATAAGACTATGTTTAGATAAAAATATTTTATTGGGTACCAGATTCGTTCACAGGTCGTCAGGTCCATAAAACATCGAGCCAACGTACTGCTAGTAGTCGGAGACAGGAAAATTTCGCGAAACCTATAGCACGAAAAATAACGTGAAATCATCGGTTTTAATAAAATAACGAGAAATCGGCTATTTTTATTAGATTTCGCGCAATTTTTAATTTTTCCATGTAAAAATCTCATAAATCTGAGGAAGGTAGTTTACTAATATTGGTAATTGAACGTTAAAACTGCATTTTGTCTTCGAATCTCGTCAAGACTGAGGTTCGTGAATAATCTTAAAAATGCAGTTCGTTTATTGTACAACGAACTTTGATGTCACAGCATAAATACTAAATTCGAAAAAAAAGACACATCAACCATTTTACGAAACTATTACATGTAATTTGGCACAAATAACCGAATTAAACAAAAACATAGAATTTGGCAAAAACACCGAATTTGGAAAATACAAAACCGAATTTGGTAAAATATAACACCGAATTTGGCCAAGAAACATCGCTGAATTTGACGGAAAGTATCACGAATATGGACGAAAGTAACAGCGAATTTGGCCAAAATTAACAACGAATTTGGCAAAAAAAGTTACAGAACTCGACATCGTCAAATTTGCCACAATAGCGTCACTGAAATAGGCAAGAAATAACATTGACATAGGAAAAAACTCGGAATTAGTCAAAAAACTACATCGAGTTAGGCAAAAAAACCGAATTTTGCCAAAATGGATGTCGTTATCAGGAGAAAGAAAACTGGCGTTCTACGGATCGGAGCGTGGAATGTCAGATCCCTTAATCGGGCAGGTAGGTTAGAAAATTTAAAAAGGGAAATGGATAGGTTAAAGTTAGATATAGTGGGAATTAGTGAAGTTCGGTGGCAGGAGGAACAAGACTTCTGGTCAGGTGACTACAGGGTTATAAACACAAAATCAAATAGGGGTAATGCAGGAGTAGGTTTAATAATGAATAGGAAAATAGGAATGCGGGTAAGCTACTACAAACAGCATAGTGAACGCATTATTGTGGCCAAGATAGATACGAAGCCCGCACCTACTACAGTAGTACAAGTTTATATGCCAACTAGCTCTGCAGATGATGAAGAAATTGAAGAAAGGTACGATGAAATAAAAGAAATTATTCAGATAGTGAAGGGAGACGAAAATTTAATAGTAATGGGTGACTGGAATTCGAGTGTAGGAAAAGGGAGAGAAGGAAACATAGTAGGTGAATATGGATTGGGGCTAAGAAATGAAAGAGGAAGCCGCCTAGTAGAATTTTGCACGGAGCACAACTTAATCATAGCTAACACTTGGTTTAAGAATCATGAAAGAAGGTTGTATACGTGGAAGAACCCTGGAGATACTAAAAGGTATCAGATAGATTATATAATGGTAAGACAGAGATTTAGGAACCAGGTTTTAAGTTGTAAGACATTTCCAGGGGCAGATGTGGACTCGGACCACAATCTATTGGTTATGACCTGTAGATTAAAACTGAAGAAACTGCAAAAATGTGGGAAATTAAGGAGATGGGACCTGGGTAAACTGAAAGAACCAGAGGTTGTACAGAGTTTCAGAGAGAGCATAAGGGAACAATTGACTGGAATAGGGGAAAGAAGTACAGTAGAAGAAGAATGGGTAGCTCTGAGGGATGTAGTAGTGAAGGCAGCAGAGGATAAAGTAGGTAAAAAGACGAGGGCTGCTAGAAATCCTTGGGTAACAGAAGAAATATTGAATTTAATTGATGAAAGGAGAAAATATAAAAATGCAGTAAATGAAGCAGGCAAAAAGGAATACAAACGTCTCAAAAATGCGATCGACAGGAAGTGCAAAGTGGCTAAACAGGGATGGCTAGAGGACAAATGTAAGGATGTAGAAGCTTATCTCACTAGGGGTAAGATAGATACTGCCTACAGGAAAATTAAAGAGACCTTTGGAGAGAAGAGAACCATGTGTATGAATATCAAGAGCTCAGATGGCAGCCCAGTTCTAAGCAAAGAAGGGAAGGCAGAAAGGTGGAAGGAGTATATAGAAGGTTTATACAAGGGCGATGTACTTGAGGACAATATTATGGAAATAGAAGAGGATGTAGATGAAGACGAAATGGGAGATACGATACTGCGTGAAGAGTTTGACAGAGCACTGAAAGACCTGAGTCGAAACAAGGCCCCCGGAGTAGACAACATTCCATTAGAACTACTGACGGCCTTGGGAGAGCCAGTCATGACAAAACTCTACCAGCTGGTGAGCAAGATGTATGAGACAGGCGAAATACCCTCAGACTTCAAGAAGAATATAATAATTCCAATCCCAAAGAAAGCAGGTGCTGACAGTTGTGAAAATTACCGAACTGTCAGTTTAATAAGCCACGGCTGCAAAATACTAACGCGAATTCTTTACAGACGAATGGAAAAACTGGTAGATGCAGACCTCGGGGAGGATCAGTTTGGATTCCGTCGAAATGTTGGAACACGTGAGGCAATACTGACCTTACGACTTATCTTAGAAGAAAGATTAAGAAAAGGCAAACCTACGTTTCTAGCATTTGTAGACTTAGAGAAAGCTTTTGACAATGTTGACTGGAATACTCTTTTTCAAATTCTAAAGGTGGCAGGGGTAAAATACAGGGAGCGAAATGCTATTTACAATTTGTACAGAAACCAGGTGGCAGTCATAAAAGTCGAGGGGCATGAAAGGGAAGCAGTGGTGGCGAAAGGAGTGAGACAGGGTTGTAGCCTCTCCCCGATGTTATTCAATCTGTATATTGAGCAAGCAGTAAAGGAAACAAAAGAAAAATTTGGAGTAGGTATTAAAGTCCATGGAGACGAAGTAAAAACTTTGAGGTTCGCCGATGACATTGTAATTCTGTCAGAGACGGCAAAGGACTTGGAAGAGCAGTTGAACGGAATGGACAGTGTCTTGAAAGGAGGATATAAGATGAACATTAACAAAAGCAAAACGAGGATAATGGAATGTAGTCAAATTAAATCGGGTGATGCTGAGGGAATTAGATTAGGAAATGAGACACTTAAAGTAGTAAAGGAGTTTTGCTATTTAGGAAGTAAAATAACTGATGATGGTCGAAGTAGAGAGGATATAAAATGTAGACTGGCAATGGCAAGGAAAGCGTTTCTCAAGAAGAGAAATTTGTTAACATCGAATATAGATTTATGTATCAGGAAGTCGTTTCTGAAAGTATTTGTTTGGAGTGTAGCCATGTATGGAAGTGAAACATGGACGATAACTAGTTTGGACAAGAAGAGAATAGAAGCTTTCGAAATGTGGTGCTACAGAAGAATACTGAAGATAAGGTGGATAGATCACGTAACTAATGAGGAGGTATTGAATAGGATTGGGGAGAAGAGAAGTTTGTGGCACAACTTGACTAGAAGAAGGGATCGGTTGGTAGGACATGTTTTGAGGCATCAAGGGATCACATATTTAGCATTGGAGGGCAGCGTGGAGGGTAAAAATCGTAGAGGGAGACCGAGAGATGAGTACACTAAGCAGATTCAGAAGGATGTAGGTTGCAGTAGGTACTGGGAGATGAAGCAGCTTGCACAGGATAGAGTAGCATGGAGAGCTGCATCAAACCAGTCTCAGGACTGATGACAACAACAACAACAACAACAACACCGAATTAGACACAAAATTTACACATGGAGGTAGCAAAACAAATTACACTAAATGTAGCCAATTTGTAAATATAACTATGAATATGGGAAACAATAACTCAGAATTTGACAAAAAACACCGAATTTGGCAAAGAAATCGGCGAATTCGGCAAAAAATAACACTGAATTTGTCAAAAAGTTTACGAAGATTGTGGCAAAAAAAATCTAGCTGAATGCAGACATAAAATAACACCGAATTAGAAAAAATAACAAATAATTTTGCATAAATAACCACTAATATGACAAAAAGCAACACCGAATCTGGCAAAAAATGACAACGAATTCGGCAAAAAATATTACCGAATTTGCAAAAAATAGCACCGACTTTAGCCATAAACTAAAATGATTCTTCCTGTCCCTGTCAATACTGTCTACTCCTAAACGCATATTCCGCCAGCCACTGCCTCATACCACTGCCAGTCATGTCCTTTTCTGTTCCATTCACAGAGCGGATAACGACTGATCCCTGTTGTCTTCGCGATTCTTACGCGAGAGGTAAGTTAGTGGCAGTAGAAAGTACCACGCTCTGTCGCAGAAGCCCGTTCCCTAAATTTTCACCGAGCGAGATGGCCCAGTGATTAGCACACTGACTCATTCGCGGGGACGACGATTCAAACCCGTGTCCAGCCATCCCGATTTATGTTTTCGTTGATTTCCCTAATTCGCTTAAAGCAAATGCAGGGATTGTTCCTTTGATAGGGCACTGCCGATTTCCTTCTACATCCTTCCCTAACCTGATGGGACCCATGACCCCTCTATTTGATCCCCTCCCCCGAATCAGCCAACTAACCTAAATTTTCTTAATTCTGTTTCGCGAAAAGAAGTCCCTCTAGCGTCCAGGGACTATCCACATCACGGACCATTTCCATAAGACTTGCGTGTTGCTCGAAGCTACCGGTAACAAATATTCAGCACAACTCTGAATTGTTTCAATGTCTTTCGTTAATATTACCTAATAAGGATCCCATAAACTCGAACAGTTCTCAAGAACTGGTCGCACAAGCGTTCTGTACATGGTCTCTATTACAGATCCACACTTTCCTAGAATATGCGCAACAAGCCGATGTCAATCATTTTCAGTACCTACAGGCGACGTTATGTGTCCATCCCATTTCATATCGCTTTGCAGTTCTATGCCTAGAGATATTAATTGGGCTGATCGTCATGCAATACAGCGCTAATACTGTATTAGAATAAAACATTGCTTTTCTTCTTATCGGCATTAACTTACTATTGTTCAAATTTACACCAAGCAGCCGTTCGTCGTACGAGGAGGTCAGAATGGTTGTCAAGTCAGTCATTGTTAATATGTAGCAGGTTGGTCGAGTACTACAATGCCAATTGAAACATATAAACTGTATGGTTATTTTATGATCAAGTTCTCCGACAGAAAACCACGAGTTTATTGCAGACGCAACATTGTCCCGTTGGAACGCCTTCAAACAACCCAGTAGAGAGCCAAAGAAAATCATTGTAGTCACAAAAGCAGACAAGTGTTCGGATCTTAACATATGCGACGGAGATCGTGACATTCATCGACTAGTCAAATCAAACGGCTGGCCTACAACATCTTTACTACATCAATGACGAAACGGGTGAGCTGCTGGCAGTCTGGACGAAAGCATGGGGACGCTGGTGGAGCTACTTTGAGAGAATTTCGTCAGAGAAATTTTACCATCGACCAATACAAACCATGTCAGCTGTCGAAGGACCAGCCAAGGAAATAAGCATTGCTAGTCTACTCTGAAAAAGCTCCGATCATGTCCCAGCATAGTTATGACGTTTTGAACAATGAAATGTGGTAGATTGGCTGACAGACCTTTTCAACCAGATCATCACATAAGCATAATCTAACGGATTGACAGCGGAGCATCACTCTACCAATCTAAAATAAGGAATGATCAGACTGCTGGGCCTCGCAATGAAGAGCTTTGAGCGCATTCTCGACAAAAGGATTTGCGAGATGGCCCATGCCGCAATGAACAAAGCCGGATGTGTGACAAATTGTGACACATATGACGCAATCTATGCTACGAGGCCGCTGCTTGAAAAATACAGCGGAAAGAATAAGCCTCTGCACCTTTCTCCCAGATAAACCAAGAGGCTACTAACAATGTCTCTTCTACGATCGTCCAGCTATCATTGCTGCGTTTCTTTTTCCTCACCGGATTGGCATTTCCCAGCAGCACAGTGCAAAGTGTCACTCAGCTCGCAGTGTACGTGCTTGATTCGAAGAGGATGAGGATGAGTTTACTGCATTCCACTGGCCACTAAACTCCCCGGATTTACACCCAGTTGAGAATCTATGGGACCAGCTCGAAGGGGCCGTACTTGCCATGGATTCTGCCTAACGTAGCTGGCCTCAGCACTGGAGTGGACATGGCTCTACATCTCTGTCGGTACCTTCCAGAATCTCATTGACTCTCTTCCTGTACGAATCGCAAGGGTTCACACTGCAGATGGTGGTTATTCAGGCTTCTGACAGGTGATCATATTAATGTGACTGGACAATGTTGTTATAAAGGAGAAAATAAAACTTGCAGTTTATTGTACCGTCGGTGACGAGATCATCAGAGACGTAAAAGAAGTTATGATTGGGCAACGGTGGGGCTGGAAACGGGATGTCTCTTTCTCAAATGAATCATCCTGGGTTTTGGCTTAAGCAATGTAGGGATACATCGGAAATCCCAAACACATATCTTCTATATGACAGCAGTATGTTGTAACGGTACTCGTACTGAAATATCTTGACTGGTTCAAAATGATGGAGAATCCAAAATAAACAAATATTTTAGTCGAACTAATGCCAACCATTTCTGTAGACATTCAGAAGGTTTGGTTTGACTGAGGGCAACTGAAATAAATCTGAGTTGGCTTGCAGGGAACTGAACATATATTGGCGAACCCCCTTTCCATCTCTTGCTACTAAAAGTGTATAGTGGCTTATCACTGTGCACCCTCCATCAGTTTGAAAGACGCCAACTAAGCTGGGCATGCCTTCACGAATGCACAGTGATCTACATCAGTTGGACTCCCTCGCTTCCTATGGGATCTGGTGCAACGGAATGACGAGATGAAAAGGTGATGCTTACAAATGAGTATCGGGTGTTGTTTTTTCAAAAAGCGTTAATAATCTCATTAAAAGGGGTTCGTCAGTTCGCTGAAATAAAATATCGGTCCAAATTCACCCTAGTTTACTGCATTACCTCTGTGTCAAATACATAACATGAATTTTCAGACAACCTGAATCGAGAGTGATAGTATACAGAGCATATAAAACAATTAGTGGATAATGAGAAATCTAAACTAATGACTCATTCACTTGACAAGGGCTGTGAGGAAGAAGTAGGAAGGGAACAGCAGTCATCTTATAAATCATTGATAAAAGGAAATGATGGGGTGCCGACACAGCGATTGCTCCAACTTTGCCAGAAGGCATGGGGTGTCACATGCAGCTGCCATAACTAATGGGATATTAATTAGCCCTAGAATGGCCAATCAAAACAATCAGAAGAACAGAATCTTAGCGCAGATCACGCACTTACCGAACGATTGATAACTCTTATTTCTGGTCCCTTGTCCTGCAGAATCTCAGCCTGATTTAAGCTGCGGTAGTGCGGACGGCTGCCAGCAGATTGGCACCTAGATACCATGTCAACGCTCAGAAGAAGCTCCGTCTCCAACCAGAGTCAGAAAACGAACTTAAGGACACTGTGCTCTCGCAGACGTATGGAACCCATATGTTTTGCAGAACTGTCCTGAGTGCTCTCCCGGAACTGCCGGTCGAGTCAGCGTGCCCTGCAGAACTACAGTGCCCTCACAGACCTGTCTCCCCTCTGCACTGCCAAAAGTTCCTGTAAACTATTCCCTGCCAATGTCAAGACTCCATTAAATTCTGCGCAACAGTAATTTTTCTAACGAAACTGCCGAACTCGTCTCCTAGTAAAAGTTTTATCAGCCAGCCAGAGACTTCTACTCTACTGACCATTAATGCTGCTACACCAAGAAGAAATACAGGTGATAAAAGGGTATTCATTGGACAAATATATTATACTAGAACTGACATGTGATTACATTTTCAAGCAAATTGGGTGCATAGATCCTGAGAAATCAGTACCCAGAACAACCATCTCTGGCCGTTATAACGGCCTTGATACGCCTGGGCATTGAGTCAAACAGAGCTTGAGTGGCGTGTACAGGTACAGCAGCCCGTGCAGCTTCAACACGATACCACAGTTCATCAAGAGTAGTGACTGGCGTATTGTGACGAGCCAGTTGCTCGGCCACCATTGACCAGACGTTCTCAATTGTTGAGACATCTGTAGAATGTGCTGTCCAGGGCAGCAGTGGATCATTTTCTGTATCCAGAAAGGCCTGTACAGTACCTGCAACATGCGGTCCTGCATTATCCTGCTGAAATGTAGGGTTCGCGGTTTCGCAGGGATCGAATGAAGGGTGGACCCACGGGTCGTAACACATCTGAAATGTAACATCCACTGTTCAAAGTGCCGTCAATGCGAACAAAAGGTGACCGAGAAGTGTAACCAATGGCACCCCATACCATCACGCCTGGTGATACGCCATTATGGCGATGACGATTACACGCTTCCAATGTGCGTTCACCGCGATGTCGCCAAACACGGATGCGGCCATCATGAAACTGTAAACAGAACCTGGACTCATCCAAAAAAATGTTTTGCAATTCGTGCACCCAGATTCGTCGTTGAGTACACCATCGCAGGCACTCATTTCTGTGATGCAGCGTCAAGGGCAACCGCAGCCATGGTCTCCGAGCTAATAGTCCATGCTGCTTCGAACGTTGTCAAACTGTTCGTGCAGATGGTTGTTGTCTTGCAAACGTCCCCATCTGTTGACTCAGGGGTCGAGACGTGGCGGCACGACCAGTTACAGCCATGCGGATAAGATGCCTGTCATCTCGACTGCTAGTGACACGAGGCCGTTGGCATCCAGTACGGCGTTCCGTATTACCCTCCTGAACCCACCGATTCCATATTCTGCTAACAGTCATTGGATCTCAACCAACGCGAGCAACAATGTCACGATACGATAAACCGCAATGGCCATAGACTTCAATCCAACCTTTATAGATGTTGGAAACGTGATGGTACGCATTTCTCCTCCTTACATGAGGCAGCACAACAACGTTTCACCAGGCAACGCCGGTCAACTGCTGTTTGTGTATGAGAAATCGGTTGGAAACTTTCCTCATGTCAGCACGTTGTAGGTGTCGCCACCGGCGCCAATCTTGTGTGAATGCTCTGAAAAGCTAATCATTTGCATATCACAGCATCTTCTTCCTGTCAGTTAAATTTCGCGTCTGTAGCACGTCATCTTCGTGGGGTAGCAATTTTAATGACCAGTAGTGTATTCCGATGAACATACACTCATGTTCAGAAAAAAACAGAACACTTTGCACGATTAGACATAAGACGTTCATACTCACAGGACAATGCACATTACTATTGTTTGCAGAAATGAGTAGCATTTCGGTCATCTTGGTTCAGTATATATCTTGTTGCTTAGTGGCAACAGGGTCCACCAAGATTCCTGATAACTTCTTGATGGCCTCAACGTACATAAGACGCGAATGGCGTCCTGTTGTATAGCTATCCACGCTGCGTTCACCTGTTTCCAAAGTTCATTGGGTCATAGCGCTTCCTGCACCCATCGTTTCGCCATATCCCACAAATTTTTGACTGGCGACAAGAATGGTGATCTGCCGAGCCAGGGTAAAAGTCTGACATCCTGTGACATCAAGAAGCTCGTGTCCGTGGAGCAACATGTATTCGTGCATTGTCTTGCTGAGAAATGTCCTGTGGGGTGTTGTGCAGAAAAGGTATGGCTACGGTAGCTGGATGTCATTCACGAAGGTCACACTGACTACAGTGCCCTGGACACGCACCAACTGTGATTTGTGGTTGTACGCTGTAGCACCCCACACCATAAGGCCTTGAGTTGGGGCTGTACGCCTTGTGGGAATGCAGTCACTAGGATGCCTGTCTGCGGTGTGCCGAATGTGGCCATCATTTTCAAACAAACAGAACCTCGATTCGTCCGAAAACACTATCTGATGCCATTCCTGTCCCCAGTGACGTTGTTCCATACACCATTGCCGTCTAGCATGTTTCTACACTTTGTTCAAAGGTAGGCGGAGAAGTTAATGACGTGCATGTAACCCATGGTGCAAGAAGCGGCGACGGACGTGTACCCCTGACAGTGTACGATGTGTTCCACTGTTCCACTGTTGCGGAAGAGCCGAGGAGGAAGCATATCTGCCCTGCATACCATTCGGATGAAGTGTCGAGCTACTCAGAGAGTAGAATGACATTTTCACTCTGCAGCGGAGTGTGCGCTGATATGAAACTTTCTGGCAGACTAAAACTGTGTGCCGGACCGAGACTCAAACTCGGGACCTTTGCCTTTCTCGGGCAAGTGGTAGAGCAGGTCTCGCTCCGGCACACAGTTTTAATCTGCGAGGAAGTTTCTTACTCAGAGAGTAGCTCGACACTTTTGGTCTGTGTGGTGCGACATAACCAATCTCATCGTTTTCTACGACCTCCCATGAAGCAATCTGCACACACTACTTGCACTGCCGCAACACTTCATCCGATATGAGCATCAGGTACCCGGATGAATGCATCACATTCTCTCAAGCCAATAATGCGCCCTATTTCGAACTCACTGATTTGACTCTAAGGTTCGCACATACGTCTGCGAGGCATCCTTGCAAACCTGCTGAAATCACACTGATCCATTATCTTCGCTTTATAGCGACAACGAGAGCTACAGGCTCATTTTAACGGTAGGTGGTGTTGCGTCGCGATATCGACGTTGATCTTGAACATGGTTCAAATGCTAATCATTTCTGCAGAAAATGCAAATGTACATGTCCTATAAATATGGACGTCCGATCTCTAGTCATTCAAAGTGTTCTGTTTCCTTCTGAACATGAGTGTAGTTGCTAAAGTTTAAAAAACTCCTAATTCCCACTTTTCAAAGATATTTTTATTTCAGCCAATCCGCGGTTCTCCTGCACGCGTAATTCTTAGAAAGTGGTCTGCCATCTCTCACTCTCTGGTAGTTTTTTATGGGCACTCAACAGAGCTCTTGGCCAGTTTTCTACAACAAGAAACCCCGTTCACCTTGTGGAGAAGCTGTTCGGATAGTGGCAGCTCACCTCCATAGACGGAGACAACAAATTCCAAAATGAACTATTTCTCTTCTCACGAAAAGGACAGAGATAATCGGCGAGTGACGTCCCACTCTCCTGCTTTCTAGTATGGCTGCGGCCACATCAAGAAAAATTCTACAGAGCGGTGCTCCGATCAAATACCTCTGGCTTTAAAAAATGGACAGTATTCTCCAGAGGGTCTAACGTTCGTCACTGTTAATGATAATTACACTTTAATATGGAGTCAGTGGTCTTTTATGCTGTGCTGTCCACCATATTCAGAGACCGGAGGCGGCCAGGCACCAGGAGTACACTAAACAGACGGCAGGATACTCGCCCTCCAAGTGTGCCACCGATCCTTAACTACTATTCTCTTACAAATGGAAACGACCCACGTAGAACAGCCCGTCCATTCCTAGTGACCGAAACAGGCACTTGCAGCTACCCAATGTGGAGAGAATTATAAAACAGGAAATGAGGGCTCAGTCATTGGAGTCACTGAGCCTGTTCATAATCAGCATCGATATATTTTGTCAGTACAAGAATACACAAAAGCGAAAACTGAAATACATGAATTAAATAGAGACGAGTCGTTCCAGAATGGACGACGAGTTTCAGGTGGCACTATATGATTTTCTCCCAGAGGATATGAAAATAAAAAACCAATCACATTTCACTGTGTTTTGACACCACAGTGACGCATACGATGAGTGGGGAGCCCGGGCCACGTTTATGCATACCACTTTTACCCGGAACTATTTTTTGCAAGAGCGCTACCGGCAATGGAAGATTAATACTGGTATCTACTGGGAGATCTCACAAACTTCACGGCACTAGTTGAGCGAACGTCTTGGTGCGAAGAGCATATTTGTTTTTGTGCAAAAGTAACTAAATTTTGTTACTCAAATATCAAAGCTCCAAAGGAGCATACATTTTATAACCTTGAATAGACAAATATGTGTTCGTTTACAGGAGATTATTCACGCTTCAAAAGGTACATTTGCACAATCTGAAAGCCTGAAAGTTACTACTGTAGTTCCGAAACTAATTAGAAGAGAACTATGTAATTATGTTCTAATATCTCTATAACTTCTAATCATATCTCTTCTGGTGCTGCACTTCGGCTTTCTTAGCGGCCTCATCTCCACTGCTTGAATAATTATTTTTTTGTGGTACCCAGCTTTGGCTTCCATAGGATAACATACGAGTCGCCATTACTTCTATTGACTTTCATGACGATCTCTTGTTGTACTCTGTGGCCCAATGTTCTCCCAATTATACTTGTGATTCGTGGATTATATTTTCAATATCAGAGTCAAAATCAAAACTTATAGCACAGCCTAAATATAGAGGGTCTATACAAGGGCGATGCACTTGAGGACAATATTATGGAAATGGAAGAGGATGTAGATGAAGATGATATGGGGGATATGATATTGCATGAAGAGTTTGACAGATCACTGAAAGACCTGAGTCGAAACAAGGCCTCCGGAGTAGACAACATTCCATTAGAACTACTGACGGCCTCGGGAGAGCCAGTTCTGACAAAACTCTACCATCTGGTGAGCAAGATGTATGAAACAGGCGAAATCCCCTCAGACTTCAAGAAGAATGTAATAATTCCAATCCCAAAGAAAGCGGATGTTGACAGATGTGAAAATTACCGAACAATCAGTTTAATTAGCCACAGTTGCAAACTACTAACACGAATTCTTTACAGACGAATGGAAAAACTAGTAGAAGCCGACCTCGGGGAAGATCAGTTTGGATTCAGTAGAAACACTGGAACACGTGAGGCAATACTGTCCCTACGACTTACCTTAGAAGCTAGATTAAGGCAGCTCAAACCTAGGTTTCTAGCATTTGTAGACTTAGAGAAAGCTTTTGACAATGTTGATTGGAATATTCTCTTTCAAATTCTGAAGGTGGCAGGGTTAAAATACAGGGAGCGAAAGGCTATTTACAATTTATACAGAAACCAGATGGCAGTTATAAGAGTCGAGGGGTATGAAAAGGAAGCAGTGGTTGGGAAAGGAGTAAGACAGGGTTGTAGCCTCTCCCCGACGTTATTCAATCTGTATATTGAGCAAGCAGTGAAGGAAACAAAAGAAAAATTCGGAGTAGGTATTAAAATCCACGGAGAAGAAATAAAAACTTTGAGATTCGCCGATGTCATTGTAATTCTGTCAGAGACAGCAAAGGACTTGGAAGAGCAGTTGAATGGAATGGACAGTGTCTTGAAAGGAGGATATAAGGTGAACATCAACAAAAGCTAAACGAGGATAATGGAATGTAGTCAAATTAAATCGGGTGATACTGAGGGAATTAGATTAGGAAATGAGACACTAAAAGTAGTAAAGGAGTTTTGCTACTTGGGGAGCAAAATAACTGATGATTGTCGAAGTAGAGAGGATATAAAATGTAGACTGGCAATGGCAAGGAAAGCGTTTCTGAAGAAGAGAAGTTTGTTAACATCGAGTATAGATTTAAGTGTCAGGAAGTCATTTCTGAAAGTATTTGTATGGAGTGTAGCCATGTATGGAAGTGGAACATGGACGATAAATAGTTTGGACAAGAAGAGAATAGAAGCTTTCGAAATGTGGTGCTACAGAAGAATGCTGAATATTAGATGGGTAGATCACATAACTAATGAGGAAGTATTGAATAGGATTGGGGAGAAGTTTGTGGCACAACTTGACCAGAAGAAGGGATCGGTTGGTAGGACATGTTCTGAGGCATTAAGGGATTACCAATTTGGTATTGGAGGGCTGCGTGGAGGGTAAAAATGGTAGAGGGAGACCAAGAGATGAATACACTAAGCAGATTCAGAAGGATGTAGGTTGCAGTAGGTACTGGTAGATGAAGAAGCTAGCACAGGATAGAGTAGCATGGAGAGCTGCATAAAACCAGTCTCAGGACTGAAGACCGTAACAACAACATAAATAAGAGATCTGAGACACTTATTTTAAAACTGAATTATCCAAAACAATTTTTGATCTGACAGGACATTTTCCTCTGAATGCCGTTATCTTGGTTTATTTCCAGAAATTTCCAATATGTGCTCTCTCCAAACTTCGCCCAGTTCGTATACTGATCTTTGAAGGTTATCTACGTTCTTTTGAGTACGAAAGGTGTCATAAGCAAACAAAACTACGTTTAGGTATTCCTCATTCGTTATCTTAATTCTTTGTTTACTTTCCATTTGCATTTCCGAAGAATGAAGTCAATGTAAATATTAAAAAGGTTAGGTGAGGTTCCATAGCCTTGTCTGACACCTTGGTTAATGATTATATCTTCTAATCGATTCCTACCAGCGTTCATTACAACGTGTGTGGGTTTGTAAAGACTTTTCACTTCCTCTATTAGGTGACAAGCATGTTCACATTCAGACATAATCTTCCATAGGCAATCACAGCTCACACGGTCAAAAGCCTTCTCAACTTCTGTGTGTTAAATTCTCTGTGGTTTTCTATAATGTTTTTAATTACAAACACATGCATGAACTATCTGATCTGAATTTATCTCCTCCTTCAGAAATACAGCAGAGTCGCGCTAATCCGAACCCCGGTAATCCGAACCCTCGGTTAATCCGAACATGAAAAATGTTAGTCTTAGTATGGAAAACTGTGCGGTAAACTGCTGTTCATGCACACTATTTTAATTTAGACAGTACAGTGAACATGTATTAGAGAAATTGGCAAGAAAACATTAGGTTTAATCAATGCATAACAATGAAAGAAACGGTGTAAAACTTACTAAAATACAGCGAACATTTTATCCCTACTTTTTAGATGACAAAAACTCAGTCATTGTTTTTTTGCGTAATGAAGACAGTCTGTTATATAATTGCGCCATCGTCTCACAAACATCAAATTTGGGCTGTTGCTCCAAATAACGTAGCTCTAGGTCAAGGGCTTCTGTTGCGTCACTGTGTGGCACCAGCTCTCCTTTGTCACTTTCAGGCTCATTGTCACTTCCGTCGCAGAAGTCCACTTCTTCCTGGTCCTGAATCACAGCAGCAACTAAATCAGCGTCAGTAAGGTTCTCGACACATGCCCCATCCGCTGTCATCCACTCTTCTACGTCTCCTTCACTAGTTTCTTCACATCCAGGAACTGTCTGTATCATTTTTAGTAGATTTTCCTCTTCATTTTCCGGAAATTCAAGAGATGTCCACAATTTTCTCCACGATTTTCCCAGAGTATTTTCTGAAATATTCTGCCATGCCTCAGCGGCCCAATAAACACCATCCTTCACATTGATCTTTTTTATTTTGTCCACTAAAGGAATGCTATCATCTTGGATCAGCATTGTTTTCACTAAATCAGTTTTAATGTTTGCAGTATGCCCTGTTCCATCGGCTGTGGAAGTGGTGTAACATTCGGCGGCAAAAACTTCGCCACAATTTCTCCATCACATAATTCCTCAGTGCTGGGGTGAGATGGCGCATTATCAGTCAAAAGGATTGCATAGGGAGACTAACAATTTTTCTCAGAAAACCATCGAACAGAGGGAACAAACTGGCCGTGAAACCATTCTTTCAACAGCTTACTATCAGTCATGTTTTTTTCTGATTGCGATAATACACGGGCAGGGACTTCATGTTGCAGTTTTTAACAGTTCTGGGCCTAGCAGATTTTCCGATCAACATTAAAAGCAGCTTGTGATTACCAGCAGATCACACGATCTTTGCACTTTTTAAAACCAGGAGCATGGTCTTCTGCTTTTGATACCAGGCTTTTTGCTGGTAATGCCCTAAAATTAAGGCCAGTCTCGTAAGTGTTACAAATTTCTTGGGAGAATGCTTTCCCTCTGTTATCATTTTTTCAAACTCACCCAAGTATTCCTTCATTGTATCACGCTCAGAAGAAAGCTTGTCTCCTGTAATTGTTAGGTGACAGTTTCCTTAACGTTTTTTTGAATATGTCCAATCAACCCGTACTCGCACTAAAAGACTCATCAAAATTCATTAACTTGTTCAGGTAAACAGCCTTCTTCTGAACCAGTGCTCCACTCAAAGGAGCTCCCCTTTCTCTTTCCTGGGTAAACCAAAGGAAAAGAGCTTCAGCCACTTTCTCGTACTGGTACTGACGAATTTCGAGTGTTTTTCCCGAAGACGTTGCACGGGACTCACAAATGGTTGCTTTACCAACACCCAGTTCCGTTGCCAGTTTAGATACATTCTCACCATTCTCTATACGCTTCAAAGCATTCAGGTTTTCTTTGAGAGTTAACGTTCTATGTTTCCGTTTACTCATTACGAAAATACGTGCACCACTACACCTGCACGAATACAACTGTTACGCGAGCCAACTAGCAGTGCGCTGACCCCAGACATTACAAAGGTCTCAACAATGCACAACAACAGCGGCAGGGAGTGAGAGTGAGTCATTGTTCCCACATTTGTTGCCATTTGTTACCATGGCGTACCTACTTATCTACTTGGTATACTTCATTCTAGAAACTCGTCACCGTAATTCCGGCTAATCCGAACAAATCGGTAATCTGACCAGGTCCAGTTCCAGTTATTTCGGATTAACGGGAGTCTATTGTAATAGCTTCGGGGATATTCTTCGTGCGGTTCTTGATTATCCTTAAAGATTATAGTTTTTAGTCAGTGTTTAGAAGCCTTATGCCAAGATAGTTCTTGCAGTAGCGCAGCTACTGGCAGGGTCACCCAAGCTAGAAGCCAACTTCCCTAAGGGAGGAAACCCAGACAGTAAATCAGGCAGGTCGCGATACGTAGAGGTGGCAGCTCCAACACGCGAGTTAACAAAATGGGTCAAATGGCTCTGGTCAGGGAAAAGGAAACCATTCACAATTTCTGGATGAGCTCCATCCATTAATTTAAAACATATAAATATCAGCTTCATGAAACGTTCCTGATTAAAACAGACAAAGCCTTATATTATCGTAATAAGACTTAACAAGATTTCACATTTCTCAGAGCAAGTTCTCATATAGTGACCTTTCGTAAAATTCGTAATTTGTTGTTAAAAGTTGGAGATTGTGCAGCATTTATATTTGGTCTCCCTTTTCCTGTTAGACCCCAAGATAGTGTGCACCGAAATCGATAGTCTAAACATGTTTTCTTGTGACAATAGACTGGAATTAAAGAAACAAGTTCTATGCTTCCCGCATCACTGTTTTTTTCGCGGCTATGTCACTGCTTCTGTAAGTAATAACCTACATTTTATAATATTGTTGTTGTTGAGGCGTTCAGTCCAAAGACATGTGCGGTAGTGCTCTACACGCTAGCCTATCCTCGGCATGCATCTTTATATTTGCATAACCACTGCAACCAACATATGAAAGTGGTTACTGTATTCATGCCAAGGTCGCCCTCTACAATTACCCTCCCCCCCCCCTACCCCCCAAATGCACATGCACCTTTCCCTCCATTACTAATGTGACAATTCCTTAATAGCTTAACACGTGTACTGTCACCCAACCCTTTCTTTCGTTGAAGCTGTGGCATACATTTATTTTTCACCCAATAAGATTCAATACCTCATCAGTTACTCGGTATTCTTATATAATCGTCAACACTGTTATGTGGGACCACATTTCCTGCATGAAATTTTTATCGCTCTTGTTTCACTTCCGTTTAAAGCTACACCTCAGACAAATATCTTGAGAAAGATTTTATTCAAATTTCGAAGGCTGGAACGCTTTTCTTGTCATCGATAGTCTTCTATATGTCGGTTCAGTACATTATTTTGCCGCCCAAACAGTGTAACTCAGTACCTACGTTTAATATCACATAGATGTTAAGGATGTTGAAATCTATGTTCGAATAACGATATCGCACTCATTGAAACATCCCAATAGTTTTGTTCGACCTTAGATGAAACGAAAAGTGAGCGAATGCTTGTTACGACTGTCAGCAACTTTAATTGTTTAAATGAATCTATTTCTGAATTCATAATGACGATGCAATCGCACTAATTAGTCTCACTAATATGAAAGTGTCTGTCATGCAACAAAGATATAAAACTCTAGGAACTCTCAGCATCAACATAACAGAAATTACTGTTAGCTGAACATGCTGACATTTACGCAAAACGTACGATGCCCAGTCCTGCATTAAAGAACCCACCTGTAAGACGCTTCAGCATATTCGAAAGATGGAAACACTATCAACGATTAGTTTTTAATTTTTGAAGCGACTTCTTGCAAAAATAAGCATCCTGCTGATTTATTATAGAAAAAGAGTGAAACAACAATTAATTTAGGGAAGGAACTGTACTTAATACAAAATCTAACACAAACAGAACTGCGATCATAGCTTTAGGTACTATTAGAAAAATCGTCATAGAGGTCTTAATCAAGGTCCAGTATAATGAATTCGTTGGCACCGACTGTCCAAAGCTACAAATTACTTGAGTTGTACAACCACATCGTTAGCTTTGGAAAAAACTGTTCACAAAAGCACGATTTACTCTGATTGAAGGGAAACCTTTTCTCAAAGGGGTTATCTTTTCAGAGAGCAGACAATAATCTTATGATTTTCTGTGCTTTTCATTTTCATACTTTTGATAAATAATATACTTTCCACGTTTTTCTACGTTGATTTTTACGCCATTTACTAAATTCGTCGATGAATCTCGATGTTATACAATATGGATGTTTTGGGATGTATTACCTCTGTCCATCGACGTTTGGTATTTGATATTGACTTAGACAACAGTGTCATATATCCATGCTGCAGACCAATCTCGTCTCCTACAATGGTGCGGCGTCACCAGCTTATGCGGTAGAGTAGTTTTAATTTTTTTTGTCTAGTTGGATTATTACTATAGTTGAAGTCACAAACACTGGAGGCCGTGATTAGGCTCGTTCTGTGCACCTACGTCACGCGTTCTCTGACGGCCAATGAGAGTTCAGTAGTGCTGTGAGCGCTCTGTTCCTAATACTGTATGCAATGAATGAGCATTATGCGCGACCTTAGCGAGTTGTTTAGTGAATTTTTATTCCATTTGTCATGATTGATGGCTGTGGTAAGCGACAAATTCTACACAAGGAAGTGAGAGACATAATGTGCAAGATACACGTTGACATCAGGCGCAAATCACGTGCACGCGCTTAACGGAACAGTCTCGCTTAGAAATGGAAACAGTGCATCCCCGTCTGTTTCTCGGCATGCGCGAACCGCCATCGTTCGTGGATCTGACTCTAATTTTCACAAGTGTGTTTATTGGTTGCCATAGGGGCTGCGACATTCATGCTGTTTATCAATCTAATGAAAAAAGTTATCCCGTGGCGTGGGATGTTTAGTTTGAAGGTTTATGTCTTAAAATTGTGTTTCCATAATGTAGTGTGGTTCGTGGTATAATTTAGAGCTGACAGTTATTCTTTTATTTATTGTCACCTTTGTGAGGAGAACTGATTAGGCCGCACTTGTTAAGAGTCCACAAATTTAGACACATAACAATAGAACGTATCTAATATGCACTATGTGATTAGAGAAGGCGCACAGAAAATTATATATATATATTTCAGTACATGCAGTCTGATTCAGCAAGCCACCTAATTTGGAGATACCGTTTCCCGTAATCATAGTATTGCGTGCCCATTTTCCTTCCAGCCGTGTGTGAACTCGTATCCGAAGCAATATGACCGATCATGAAATAAGCAATCCAGAATTATTTTTGAATCTCAATACATTGCATTTTGAAACGAAGTTTAGAACATACATTCATGAGAGCAACGCTAATATTTCTCTCTCAGTAAGTCATGACAAGAGCAGAATGATCAAAGTTGAGACGAACTTTTTCTCATTAAAAAAATAATGGTGTCACTTTCAATTGATTGCAACAAGGAATGCCTCTTTTCCACTTCAAGTCGTACGTCATGAATAAACCTATCCATGACATCATACGAAGATTAAAATATTCTTACCTGTTTACTACAAAGAATAACGATTAAAAAAATTCTTACACGAGCGAAAAAGAAGGTTCTTTTCTTATTGACGTCTTCCTTATTATACCACAGTAGGTACTTCGTTTCTTAGAAAATAAAGAATCTGATTGTATCCCAGTAATAAAACAATTTAAGACATTAATACAATATTCGTATATTATGGATACATCCGAATCAATTTTTTTACCTCAAAGTAACAGCAAACATTTCTATTGGAGAAACGTCCAGAACCCTGCGCGTGTCTCCGTTCACTATCGCCTCACTTATCCTGTACGCCAATTCGTCAGGTGATTGAAAGCTGACACGGAAATTGTTGTAGGTAAATGCTTGGTTGTGTCACCGGAACTTTCTTCAAAAGCTAAAAGTTGCTGGCCTATCAGGACTAGGTAGTTTCGGTTTAAAAACAATTCTCTGTAAAACACATCAACCGCCATAGCCTTAGGACAGGACCTCTTCCCTTAGATCCGTAAACACTGGTGTGAATGTACTTCTGAGGAGTTGGCTATGAAACAAATAGCTGCCATCACAAACACCTCTCACTTTCTTCAAAAATTTTTGTATGGCATGGATTTAGAGGTAATTACGATTTGTTATGCATTACCATTATCTACGCACAGACGTCGCCAACTTTTAACACAACACAACGGCTGCACACATCATTATTTTTTTCGTTAATAACGTAATTGTTGTAGTGTTGTAAATTCCTTACACTTCTCCTGTGTAATATCCCTGCTACTTTATATTTTTCTAATGAACAAGATTTGTTGTTTTTATTTAAGCCATTAGATTTGTTCTTTTGAAAGTTAGTAAACTAAACTCTAATATGTCTAAAAATATGTATGAACGTATAAATATATGTAGAACAGGTCAAGTAGCATTATTGAATGAGAAGACATTGTTAACGTTCTGCGCACTAGGCAGAGCCGGGCACGAGCACTTGAGCTGGAGGCATTGTGGCGGCACTAATCGTTATCCGACCTGTAACTAAGCATGGACAGAATGCTGCGAAGGGTACATCAAACTAGTCTTTGGTCTGAGGAAGAGATCTAGCCGGAAGGTGACAAAAATGTATGTTAGTAGGGGTTCAAAATGACTCTGAGCAGTATGGGACTCAACATCTTAGGTCATAAGTCCCCTAGAACTTAGAACTACTTAAACCTAACTAACCTAAGGACATCACACACACCCATGCCCGAAGCAGGATTCGAACCTGCGACCGTAGCAGCCCCGCGGTTCCGGACTGCAGCGCCAGAACCGCACGGCCACCGCGGCCGGCTGTCAGTAGGGGCAAGATATTAAAATGGCCATTTTTTATTTAAATGAGATACTTGTCACAAAACTAAGCGTGGACACAATGCTGCGAAGGATACATCAAACTGTTCACTGGTCTGACGAAGAGGTCTAGCCGGAAGGTGACAGAAATGTATGTTAGTAGGGGCAAGACACTAAAAAGGCCGTTTTTAGGTAAATGAGATACTTGTCACAAAACTGAATTTAATACTTGATGCAAAAACGTATTATATCTATGAGAACTGATGGTTATTCATGGCGTACGAAGAATTATGTAACGAATGAAAATCTGTACTCCTCCCCGCGAATGTGGGCGCCTCATTACAATTGCGTGGCTGACTACGTGGTTGCAGTCATAAATGCAAGGTCTGATAATGGACCACTTCCGCTGTCTTTCCAGGACAGAGGCTGGGTTTCAATTGAGAACTTAGCAACTTATTTTATTTATCAAAACTATGAGTGATAAATGAACGGATAATTTTAAAAAGTAAGAAAATTTATTCACATAAGCTAATTTACCGAGTGCAATAAGTGGTTTGTCCGTCTTCATAAATGATACAGTAAGCTTAAAATTTTTGTGATCTATTGCAGTTACGCGGACTATAGGTAAGCCAAAGTTGGCGGGCAATATTTTTAGAAATTTTAGAACTAAAAATTCAGTTACACTTAATCTGAAAAGAGTCGTTCGGTCCCAGTCTGCACCACTGAATAAAGAAATGCACATCCTTTGCACGTTCGTGCAAGTGGTCGGTGCAGCAACGAGGGGGCACTAGCTACGAATCACTACGAACACCACACTGACTTTGGAAAGTGACAATATTTATGCCGGCCGCTGTGGCCGAGCGGTTTTAAGCGCTTCTGCTGCTGCTATGGTCGCAGGTTCGAATCCTGCCTCGGGCATGGTCTGTGTGTGATGTCCTTAGGTTAGTAAGGTTTAAGTAGTTCTAAGTTCTAGGGGACTGATGACCGCAGACGTTAAGTCCCATACTGCTCAGAGCCATTTGAACCATTATGACAATAGTGATTATAATTCTTCTGGATATTATGCCGCGTCATTGCTAAAAACTAACAACAATAAAAAACTAAAACCGACGTTTCGGCCGAATTGCAACGGCCTTCCTCAGGGTACGAGGAAGGCCGATGCAATTCAGCCGAAACGTCGGTTTTAGTTTATTAGAAACTAAACTAAAATAATTATTTTTTAGTAACGACGCGGCATAATACCCAGTAGAATTTTAATCACTATGACACCGGCCGCGGAAGTCTACGTTCTTATATCATTTTGACAATATTTATAACCAGAATGAGATTTTCACTCTGTAGCGGAGTGTGTGCTGATGGGAAACTTCCTGGCAGATTAAAACTGTGTGCCGAGTTCGAGTCTCGGTCCGGCACACAGTTTTAATCTGCCAGGAAGTTTCACATCAGCGCACACTCCGCTGCAGAGTGAAAATCTCATTCTGGAAACAGCCCCCAGGCTGTGGCTGAGCCATGTCTCCGCAATATCCTTTCTTTCAGGAGTGCTAGTTCTGCAGGGTTCGCAGGAGAGCTTCTGTAAAGTTTGGAAGGCAGGAGGCGAGATACTGTCAGAAGTAAAGGTGTGAGGACGGGGCGTGAGTCGTGCTTGGGTAGCTCAGGTGGTAGAGTCTCCGTCCGGCACACAATTTTTATCTGCCAGGAAGTTTCAATATTTATAACATTAGGAAGCACCAAACGACAATAATTATCGCTTAATATTATTATTTAATTCAGAGGAAATAATGAAATTATGACATTGAACAAGCGCTAAAATACCGCCACGTAAGGTATCTGTAACGATTATGTAGTTATTCGCATTTGGCAGCAAGTCGTGTTCTTTGTTTAAAGTGACTTAAATACTAGCAGACCTAACTTTTGACGAGAGTAAGATTAGACTATATGAGAATGATGGGCCATGTGTGGTTGAGCTGGTAGATTAGACAGTTATTCGTCGAATATAATTTTCGCCATTTTTCTGACGCACTGACTCAACCAATGGACAACTAGACAACGTGCAGTCTATTAAGTGTTGGAGTTGATTGATTAAAATGTTTGATAGCTTACATTTTTATATTTAGTTTCTCCAAGCAGAAAGTTTAATTTTGCTACAGATTTAACATACTGTAGTTTCTAAGCCGTTCACGAAATTTTACACAGCCGAATATCTTATTAATGTTAATGTGATAAGAATTGCAGAAAGACTGGTTACGAATGACTAGACCATTGGTCCTAGCAACTTGAAATTAGGAAGGAGCGTTCCTTATACAAAGTTGACAATCCCGAAAAAACGACTTTTCAGAGATCAAACCCAACGGTGGTTAAAGGATTTTTTCGTGGCTAGTTTGTCTGACCCTACTACATAAGTGATGTATGTAATAATCACAACAAATTAATGTAATTCCATACAGAGATCATAGTTGCTGATAACTGCTTATAACTACACGTTTTGGTAATGGGCGAAAAATATAATTATTTCAGATTCAGTAAGGAACGAAAATAAAGAACAGAACAAACACAATACTTTGTTGTGGAGTGGTAATTCAGCATTATTGTCCTGTTATAAGATGGCTTTAAGAAAGTATAGATTAAGCATTAGTAAATATGATACTATGATAATACCGCATGATTTTCTGAGTTAATATATGGTTTTCTCTCTGAAAATAGGCACTCAATTGTACGTGTACGTATTATTATAATCTCTTAATACATCCGTGATTACTCAGTAACTTTTTACATTTTCTAATGGGAAGATAATGCTGATACGATTATCGGCCTGAAATCGCTGTAATATGGTTGCTCTCTTGAATAAAACAACATAATCACGATACCACTTACACGAAAAGAATACGGGATTTAAATGATCTAACGTTGAGAAACATGAGGATGTTGAAAAATGTCTAGCGTCTCTCTTTTGGTCAAGACGAGAGTCTCTGTGACTAAATCAGATACCTATCAATGACTTTAGATATTGTCTACCGCATATACAGGTATACTGAACAAACTGGGAAGGCTTTTTAAAGAGATGCAACTATCAGAAAGATGCACTTCGGTTCGATCATTGTGAGATAACTGTGTAGAAGGATATTTATAAGCAGGAGAAGATAAGAGTTAACAATTATACACATGAAACGTAAGATAAGAAAGTTGGAATTATTATAAGAGTGAGACATTACGACCTATAACAAAAAACTGGACGATCTAAATCAACAAGTGATGAATGATGACAATAGATTTCCCAACACCTTTATAGGTATGCTATAGATAATATGGTGCTATTTGTTCAGAGGGGATTGATATATTTGGACACAGCGTTCGAGACTAGACAAGGACATATTATGTGACTCCGTAGGCTTTCCCGGCGAAATGAGTCTTGAAAGTCTCTTTGCGTTCGCTGCCGGATACAGAAATCAAATCGATTCCATATTTCGGCATTCCAACTGATCGCCGTCTTCAGGCTAACGCTGCTTCTGCTCCTAGGTCCGGATGAGAAAGTTTTATGTTCGGTTGAGATTAGTGTGTATACATGTGTGCAGTGCATAGTTGCGAATCTACAGTTATTTTCAGCTAAGGACAATAAGCAGATTATGTTTCAGATTTCATCGTGCGACGGTATGAACAAGATTTTTTTTTTCATTGTTAATACTGTAGTCTCTTCGAAAAAGCCTGAAGATTGTACTTTCGCATCGAGATATTTTTGGTTTTGGAATAGCAAATATTGTTAAAAGCCCAAAAGACCAATTTCAACGTAAGAGCCTGATCTTTAAGATAAAGAGATATGAAATCCGAGCTTACTTCTTCTTGATTGTCTGTAAAACCTGGGGGGGGGGGGGGGGGGAGGGGGAGGGGGGTGAACTGTATCTGAAACGCCTTGTATCTGCCTGCGATGAGATCTTGGATGGTCGAACTGGAGTCACTCAGTTTTCATTTGTCAGCAGTGTTCGAAGTGTTTGCTAATAATAAAGCATTTTTTTTCAAAGTTCCTACTTCTTGTAAAAATAGTGCGATTTTCTTGCAGAAATATACGATGTTTATTTAACTGAATAAAAATTAGTTCTCTGCGTCAGTGCTACTTCCTAAATAGATTAAATGACCGTCAAGTAAGTTGGTTGCAAGTGTTATCCAACGGTTGGTTTTGTAGACAAATCTCTAAAATTACTTGAGCAACCTGACAGAATTTGCATCCTGTGCTTTCATTTGTGCGTGTAAAAAAAGCAGAATCAGGCATGCGTTAAATGTGTCCACGTAGTTCAAGAAATAATGGCGCACAGAGCGTGCCAACAGACGCTACCCCTCTCCCCCTCTCACCCCTCCTCAGGAAACCGACAGCTGCTACGCCAGAACATGCATTAAATTCCAAGCACATTGCAGTGCTGAGAGTCAAAGCCATTTCATTCACGGGTCGTAACGTAATGTACAAAAACAAATTGGTACCGCTATCACAACTGTACGGCGACGCTTCTTTGTTTTTTGTTCTAACGACGAAATTGCCGACATGCTATATTTCTGTCAACAATGGCAGTTGTACTTTACGTAAAGTTCATAAGCAGCATGTGCGATCAGTTAGGAGCAAGGAGTTACTGGCCGACCCATACCACAGAGACATCGCGGTACTGCGTGACGTCACAGCAGTCGCTCTTGCAAGCGGCCTCGGCATTAGGTTTCCCACCAAACGACAAGTCGGTGCAACAACTTGTTGGCGCATGTGATTTCGCCTACGCAGCGCCGCTTTGAAGCAGGGTTTCAATTTTATTTGCCGCCTGTGAGCACAACGGTTCCGGCTTGCGAAAAACAATTCTGTCTGCTCGGACGTGTACATCTGTTACCCGCCTTTGTGCATGCTTGAGTTACATCTCGCTGCGGTTTCTCTCCAATGTTATCTGCAGGAAGGGCCGTGACCTGAGCACCTTCTTAATCCACGCGGATACACTGCGAGCATTCATAGCAACCTCACCATTGCTCCACCTCAAAGCTATTTATTACGTTCACAGCAACTTGTTGATCTTCAAACAGACCTCCCTTTATTACCATGCCCTCCAGTAATCTAATTTGAGCACGAAAATTTATGAGGTATTTAGTATTTGCAGATAATTAACTAACTATTTTACGCCGTCTTGACATAACACGTAACATTGTAACTTTCCACCTAGTTGGAACGTGGGATGATGTTTTGAAACCATCCTTCCGATACCATCTGACGAGTCGTCAGTAATGAAAACACCATTAAGTTTAGCGTCAGAAATTCGTCGTTGATGAGACGCCGAGAGAACAACAAAATTTGATCCTCAAGAAGAAAATATCGTTAGTAGAAAAAAAAAAAAACTTTGCATATTTTTAAAGGCTGTAAATGTCTGTGCTTTAATGCAACTCGAGACACGATTACCTACATTCGTTCAATGAACAGAATTTTATCAGTTTAATCTGCGCAACATTTTGTTGCATCATCTGCAGCTTTCTGAAAATATTCACGCTTGTCAATGAGGGGAGCAAATATTAATCGCTAATGTTTTTTATGCTAGGGATTACTGCAGAAATTCCGTGAGCCTGTTCTTTCTGTTTTGAAATACATACTTAGACTAGCGATCAGCTAATTTCGCCTCCTTGGCCCTTATCAAGCAACATCAAACAAAAATTTTGTTATTTGTTTCCATTTGTCAGCATGTGAATCACACAGGAGTTGGAAACATCAGCATGAGCTCTTACAGTAGATCTTCACAGATTCTGATATTTGACGTTGGCCACGCCTTGTGGTTGTATTTCAAGCACACTTATTGAAATGTGCTCTATTTGTTGGTACGTCGATCACACGTAAATATGGATAACACTTTTTAGTTCTAAATCTATGGAGTTTTTTAAAGAAGTATGCCATATTTGGAGTGGTGGCAGTATGGACCAAAAAAGAAAAAAAAGTGTCCATTATAACATGGGTGATCTTAAGAGCTATGAGCACTTGTTCATCTTAAATTTCTACTGGAAGCTCTTGGCTATCACGAATGTCCTACAGAATGCAAGAAACAAAGGCCGACGCATACCTCTGATATTGTCCACGGATACGGAATGCAGTAGACACCTGTTAGTGTTAAAATTTTGAACGTAGATGCTGTTCAGCAACGATGAACGTAAATGAATGATTTGAAAAAAATCAGCCAACCAATTCAGGTGTTTGTAAAATGTTTTGTAATAATTACTCCTCTTGTCATACATGTCAAACAGGCCGTGCGATCAAAGTAAGATTTGAAGAACGTTATTAGGACAAAGGGGTTTAATGTGCACCACTTCACATTTTCGAACATTTACTCATTACTAATTATTCCCCTGAAGATCTAACAGAAATCATAATTTTGATTAAAGGAGGTTACCGACCGGAAATTCGACTTACGTGAAGAACTCGAAATTTTTAAACATACACGCAGTAGGGATGGTAACATGTTAAATGATCAGCTGCAACTTGCGAGTCGACAGTTTCTTGAAGATTTAGCCGATACTTCAGATCGGTTAATGTAGTTACAGGTCTCCACTTGTCATTCAGCCTCGTCAAATTTCTATTTTTTCTGTAAAATATATTATTTCTTTCTGTATGTCCTCTTTTTTACTATTATAACTCATTTTAAAGTTTCTCCTCCCTGCCTCTCATCTTCCATTTCTCTACCTAAAAAATTTTCTCAGTCCCTTCGAGATACAATGTGGCGATAGAATGTTTACACCTTATGTGTCTGCTATGCACACCTATTTTCGAGTAGGTACACCACCTATTTCGTGCACTGCGACAACTTTGTCCATGTACATTTAATGTGAAGACTTTTACCATTAGCCCAGGTCCAATGGGAGTGCTTTTAATCGATTCTGATTTTACTGATAGTCACGTAAACCATGTTACTTGACATGTGATTTCACGTGTAAGTAATTTTTAGTATATTTTTATCAAGTGGTTCTGTACATCCTTTTTCACCTTTATTTTTAACTATGATGTGAAAAAACTCCTAAGTAGGTCCATGTACTTTGAAGAGGACGATTTTACAATTGTTGAAACCATTGAAAAGGGTTGTTAATAAAACTTTATACAGGCAGCTGGCTTACTCAAATCATTCACCTTTTAGTGTTTTTCATATGAACCTTATTCACAGTTCTGGACACGTGCGGTGCATGCGTTAGTTCTAATGGAGCCACTTAATGTTAGATAAGTTTGTCAAATGCTTTTGCATTAAAATTTTATCTTTGCAGTTACCGGTATAATGGAAGCCTGTTATTCCACATGGGAAATGGCATACATGATCTTTTGTTATGGTTTGGCTTTAGGAAGAAACCGTCAAACTCGTTCCGTGTACGCTGAAAAATATCCAGAAGGCAAGATGCCATCCGTACAATTATTCAGCCAACTTTTTCAGCCACTAGGAGACTCTGGCTCTGTATCTCCAACAACAGTGGATCGTGGCCGGCCTGCACCATTCGTACTTCCACTGTGTAGGAGCGGGGACTGCAACGAGTGTAAGAAGATCCTGAACTGGAGAAGAAATGATTTTAGCATCTATCTGAATTATTCGGCCTCCAGTCTGGTTGATCCTGCATGAACAGTTACTATACATACTTTGGGCACAAGATCAACCTGCCATAATGCAGTGTTGCCAATAGATATTGTGAACAAGGAGAGGTCCCAGTTGTGGGATCGACGTTTTGAAGGTTAAGGTTCCAAGCATCACATCGTGCAACCATTCACCCTGGTGGGCCCTCGTTTGAGAGTATTCGACGAAAAAATTGCGGAATTTTGCGTGATGCTCTTCAGCTTTAAAAAAAAGGGATGTTTAACAAACTGGTTAAGGTTCAGTCTTCAGGTACTGGAAATTTTGAGTTGCCAGCACGGTAGCTCGTGTTCTGTCAGAAGGCAGACTGCCCTCTGCAATAAAAAGAACTGAGCGAAGTAACCACGAGTCAACTTGAAGGGTTGTCATGTGAGATCCTCCCAGATTAAATGATGAGAACAATGACGAACAAAATGAAGAGAGAAAAGGAAAAAGTGGTTCGAATCTCATCAAGTGTTTTGAAATTATTTGTTCTTAGAAATGTATCGCAATGACTTTTACCATTATTTTTATTCAGTTAATTGGGTTTTACGTATTTCTTTTCTTTCCATTCGCTTTTCACATAGTTTTAATAAATATACTAACTTTTTTAAAATGCTGTACTTTTTCTTGCTATCATTTTTTTCCATTTGTAATCTTTGTGCGTGTGATTTTAATTATTTTATGTATTAAATTTGATTTAATTTCTTCCGGTTTTTCATCCTATATTTTTGTCCGTGTTGTTTCATTTCCATTCCTCACTTTGCTTGAATTACGCTTTATTTATAGTCCTTTCTTTTGCTTCATCTGCACAACTTTGTCCACATTGGAATAAGAATTAATGTTTTAAATGTTTTACCATATTAACTATCCAAAAATTGTACATTTCGTAACAAAAAATACCTTTTTCACACAATTGCATAGTCAATGTAAGTAGATTATTTCGTCTTTTGTTTCTCAACTGATACGTTTGCAGTTTAAAATGTTTAAATATCGTGACAGATAAATAAAAATAATTAAATTCACTTGCACAAAGGTCCGAAGTGAAAAAGAGTAATAGAAAGAAAAAATTAGAGAAATATGTAAAAGTTAATATATTGGTTAAAAAAATTGACGAAGGAACAGAAATAAAAAATAATTTGAATAGAATTAATTGAGTATAAATGATGATCAAAGTTATTTCGTTTAAGCTTTATAAATAAAGAATTTCAGAGCACCTGACGAGACTGAACCCCTCAACCTCTTACACAAGAGGCCTGTGTCTTAAACGTTACGCTGAGCAGCCAGTCTGTTAAAGAACCCTTTTTAAAGCTGAAAAACTCACGTGAAATCCCGAAATTTTTCCGGCGTTTACTCGCAAACGAGGGCCCACTAGGGTGAATGGTTACAGGCTGTGAAACTTGGCATCTTAACCTGCATCACCTTACAGATGATTTCAAAAAGTCGATCCCACCTCTGGGGACCACTCCTTGTAAGATGTGGTAAAGGACCACTTTTCACGACAAAGCTACTTTTCACAGTCGAGTTTAGTTTCACTCGAGATGGGAACATCACTTTTCGTAACCAGCAAAAGTGGGTTGATGCAAATCCACATGAAGTTGAAGAATCTAGGATAAAAGTACCTTCGGTGTATTTACCATCTCGCCGTCGTGAAAAGCCAGTGATGACATTCCTCCTTATGAGTCGTAGTGTCACCAATTATCTAGTCGAGGTGTAATTTTACCTCTGAATTAGACTGATCTCTGCTGAAGACAATGGAAGATTTACGACCTCTGTGTCGAAACATGTATGTGAACATTCGTTGGAACATTTTTGCTATCTTCAGCGAGCATTTAGTTATTTTATTTCGCCTGTTAGATACATTTTTTCAACATAGGTAAGTTCTTTGTTGTTGTATATTTGTTTGTTTCACTGTAAATCATGCTACATATTATGATCAATAAAAATAATAATTAATAAGGACAAAACTTCAGCACACAATAGTCGAAAAAAACGAAAAGAATAACGTTTTGTATCAGTGTGGCGCAAGACATCTCTTCCTTTGCAGAAACGTCATAAAATCTTTGATCACCCTTTTACCTCTTTGTAAACCTGCATCATTCGTCGCGTGAACACTGTATAAAGCAGATTCGAAAGATGAGAGCGCAAAACGGCGCACGAATAGCTTGCTGATATGACATGCGGGCAGTTCACTACAGACAGCTTCCATTTATTCTCCACTGTTGCGGAGACTGGGAAGACCGCAGGCTAAAAGATGACGTGCGGCACTTTGCGCCACTGGTCTCACGAGTGAGGTCACGTTTACTATGCATTTGCGCCGAGTACCATACCACAATCACCGCGAAAGGCGGACACGGATATTGCACAGAAACTTGGCATCATACTTTCCCTTGTGAGTAACAGCAGAATTATACGGGTTAGTTATGGTAATAATAAGTAATTAATGTCCGTTTCACGCACTGTACTTGATGAAAACAGCGGCAGAACCGACATAAGGCACGGCAGTGTGACCGCTAAGGTCGTGCTGCACACCAGTCTCTTAGATTTACAGCGTCTGTGAGTCACTGAGACTGCTGTGAAGAAACAACCCTCCTTCTCTGGGAAACATATCTTGCTACCAGTTCCAAGAGACCTTCTAAACTACACTACTGGCCATTAAAATTGCTACACCACGAAGATGACGTGCTACAGACGCGAATTTTAACCGACAGGAAGAAGATGCTATGATATGCAAATGATTAGCTTTTCAGAGCATTCACACGAGGTTGGCGCTGGTGGCGAAACCTACAACGTGTTGACATGAGGAAAGTTTCCAACCGATTTCTCATACACAAACAGCACTTGACCGGCGTTGCCTGGTGAAACGTTGTTGTGATGCCTCGTGTAAGCAGGAGAAATGCGTATCATTACGTTTCCGACTTTTATAAATTTCGGATTATAGACTTTCGCGATTGCAGTTTATCGTATCGCGACATTGCTGCTCGCTTTGGTCGAGATCCAATGACTGTTAGCAGAATATGGAATCGGTGAGTTCAGTAGGGTAATACGGAACGCCGTGCTGGATCCCAACGGCCTCGTATCACTAGCAGTCGAGATGACAGGCACCTTACCCGCTTGGCTGTAACGGATCGTGCAGCTACGTCTGGGTCCATGCGTCAACAGATGGATACGTTTGCAAGACAACAACCATCTCCACGAATAGTTCGACGACGTTTGCAGCAGCATGGACTATCAGCTCGGAGACCATGGCTGCGGTTACCCATGACGCTGCATCACAGAAATGAGTGCCTGCGATGGTGTACTCAACGACGAACCTGGGTGCACAAATGGCAAAACGTCATTTTTTCGGATGAATCCAGGTTCTGTAAACAGTATCATTATGGTCGCATCTGTGTTTGCCGACATCGCGGTGAACGTACATTGGAAACGTCTATTCGTCATCGCCATACTGGCATATCACCCGGTGGTATGGGGTGCCGTGTGTTACACTTCTGGGTCACCTATTGTTCGCATTGACGGCACTTTGAGCAGTGGACGTTATGACCCTTGGCTCTACCCTTCATTCGATCCCTGCGAAACCCTACATTTCAGCAGGATAATGCACGATCTTATGTTGCAGGTCCTGTACAGGCCTTTCTGGATACAGAAAATGTTCGACTGCTGCTCTGGCCAGCAGATTCTCCAGATCTCTCACCAACTGTAAACGTCTGGTCAATGGTCACCCATCCAAGTGCCGGCCACGCCCAACAGAGGATGTATGACAGATTTCGGAGAAATGTTTGCTTTGTGGCATCGGTACCTAATTATGTTACTGAACATACGTTGCGAGGCTTGCCTGGTGTAACACAGCCGAAGCTCAGCACCCAAGTAGCTTATTCTCGTTTTGTGGCGTCTAACGCATGCAGAAATCTGCTAAATCCTGAAACATTACGTGTTGAAACAACATCTTTCACTTCAAAAAGGTATCATTTTGGTGGCGTTTTATGACCATCACACATAGCATTAAAGGGCAAATGTACTTAGGAAACTACTGTGAAAACTACAAATTTTCTTTTTTGTTCGCCGAATGTACTTGCCGTCAGAAGAAGATGAGGCAGGAAGTGAATGCTCTACCAACGAATGCAATTGCTGTTATGCGGTGGCTTGCTTGCACGCAGCAGCTGCACAGCTTCGTCAGGTGCGCGGTAGCATTTTAAAGGTCACTTGTACTAATCTGACTGTCTGGTCTAGTCCTGAATCCAGTGAGCGATAGTTACCATTACCCATAGAATGACCAGTTCTTCTGTCCTTGGAAGCGACTGTAGACACGCTCTTGATACAGTTTTGATGCTGCCTTGATACGGTGCTGAAATGCTGCCATAACACAGGGTCAAGAGGAGCCGTATCTCCTCAAACATGAGCGTTTGGTGGATGGATGCACAATTATGGAACTATTTCATTGACGGGTGACGGAACCATAAACTAGTCCCTGCACTGAGGCGCTCTCTCTGGACGGGAGCCTACCTCCGTGCTGCATGAGTTGCAGGCAGCTCGGCGGGCTGTTTAGCAAACTCAAGTGGCAGACTCTGTAAGAGAGGCGCTCTGCATCGCGGCGTAGCTTGCTGTCCAGGTTTCAAGAGGGTGCGTTTCTGGATGAGGTATCGAATATACTGCTTCCCCCAGCTTATACCTCCCGAGGATATCACGAATGTAAAAGTCGAGAGATTCGAGCGCGCACGGAGGCTTTCCGGCAGTCGTTCTTCCTGCGAACCATACCCGACTGGAACAGGGAAGGGAGGTAATGACAGTGGCCTCCGCCACACACCGTTGGGTTGCTTGCGGAGTATAAATGTAGATGTAGATGTATGGCCATTTCTCGTATCTCTGCAGGACACAGCATTTTCAAATTTCTGGTAAGAGCGACGGTGAGTATAACGTGGATGCATTACAGAGACAATCCGTTCCTACGGAATATCTACATCTACACTTAAATATATACTCCAAAAGCAACTGTATGGCTCATGGCAGAGGGTATCTTATACCACTATCAGTCATTTCTTTTCCTGTTCTGCTCACAAACAGAGCAAGGCAAATATGACTATCTACATGTCACGTTATGAGCCCTAATTTCTCTTACCTTCGGGGTCCTCATGCGAAGTGTACATTGGCGAAAGCAGAATCATTTGCAGTCAGCTTCAAATATCGGTTCTCCAGATTTTCTCAACAATGTTTCGCGGAAACAGCGTCGTCTTCTCTCCAGGGATTCCCATTTGTCTTCACGAAGCATCTCCGTTAACAATGGTGCTGATGAAACCTACCAGTATGAAATCTAGCGGCTCGCCTCCAAACTGCTTCGATGGCTTCCTTTAATCCGACCTCATAGGGATGCCAGTCTCTCGAACAGTACTCAAGAACGGGTTGTACTAGTACTTTCATTTTAATGTATTTCTGTATATTGGATTACTTAGATGCATAGTTATGTACGCTCGTACATATCTGCCATCGTCAATTTCCAGCTGCAATCTGATCATGAAATTTTGAAACGCGTTGTGCTTGGTAAAGAATAACTTTTATTGAGCCAAATCTGAATGGTAGCCTACCTCTACCATGGGCGTATTTATCTATCAAGTAATGGATCTAGTATTATTTACGCGATCTCGTCTATAGATGACCTACACACTCAGTCTTCAGGCCGCGAGTGGCCTACCGGGACCATCCGACCGCCGTGTCATCCTTAGGGGAGGATGCGGACAGGAGGGGCGTGGGGTCAGCACACCGCTCTCCCAGTCGTTATGATGGTATTCTTGACCGAAGCCGCAACTATTCGGTCGAGTAGGTCCTCAATTGGCATCACGAGGGTGAGTGCACCCCGAAAAATTGGCAACAGCGCATGGCGGCTGGATGGTCACCCATCCAAGTGCCGGCCACGCCCAACAGCGCTTAACCTCGGTGATCTCACGGGAACCGGTGTACCCACTGCGGCAAGGACGTTGCCATAGATGACCTACACCTTCCTAAAATTCTCCCAGTTAACCGAAGTCGACCATTCGCCTTTCCTGCTACCTCCCGTAAGTGCCCGCTCCATTTTACATCCCTCTGCAACGTTTTCCCTCTGCAAAGTTTCAACTAGATATTTGTTCGGCGTGGCTCTGTCAACCAGCACGCTGTTACAC
Organism: Schistocerca gregaria; assembly: GCF_023897955.1. NCBI lineage: Eukaryota > Metazoa > Arthropoda > Insecta > Orthoptera > Acrididae > Schistocerca > Schistocerca gregaria. The sequence goes on along the minus strand of NC_064923.1, from coordinate 649,993,410 downwards.
AGCCGCATTTTTTTCCAATTCATGTGGATTAATTCACATTTTTATATATGTAGAGCAAGCTGCCATTCATCACACGAATTAGAAATTTTTTCTAACACATTTTGTACCCTCCTACAACCGCTCAACGTCGACACATTCCCGTACGCCACAATGTAATCAGTAAACAGCCGTTGACTGCTGCTCATGCTTTTCATGCTGTTCGCTGTTACAGAGGATACGAGCGGTCCTATCACACTTCCCTCGTGCACTTCTAACGATACTCCAGTCCGTGTTGAACTCGCTGGTAGAGGACAACGTACTGAGTTTTAAAACTGTCGTGAACTTTATCATGGATGAATTCTGTCACTTAACAAGTCTTCGAGGTACTCACATCTCTGGGAACCTAATTCATATGATGGGACCTTCGTTAACAGTCTGCTGTGGGGTGTCGTGTAAAATACTTTCTTTAAATTTAGAAATATTTAATGTGCCTGTTGCCCTTCATCCATGGTTCACTTGACCTTGTGAAAAGGGCAAACTCAGTCTCGCAGAGCGATTCCTTCTAAAGAATTATTGATTTGTCGACAGAAGCTTTCCCGTTTCAAGGACATTTATTATGCGCTAACTCAGAATACATTCAAGAATTCTGCAGCAGACTGATATTACGAAATTAGTCTGTAATTTTGCGGGCCAGTTCTTCTTATATACAGGAATTAGCTGAACGTTTTTCCGGTCGATTGAGACTTTGAATTGGGTGAGAGATTCGAGATAAATGCAAGCTAAGTAGAGCGCCAATGCCATGGAGTACTTTCTTTAAAACCGGTATGGGATTCCATCCGGACTTGGCATCTCATTTGTTTTCAGCTCTTTCAGTTGTATATCTATGCAAGGGCTGCCTTTTAGTCTACTGTGTTCTTCACACGAAAGTCCGTCTGATAGTCAAACCACTCCATGTTTGTACGATCCCCCTGCGTGAATGCTCCCTTAAATACGAAATTTAAAACTTCAGCTTTCCATTCGCTGTCTTCTATTGCCACAGCCGTGTCGTCAACTACTGACCGGATAGAGCTGTTCGACCTGCATATCAATTTTACATTTTTAGAAGCGACCCAAATTTTCTAGGGCTCTCGGTAAGATCTTGTGCAAAGATATGAAGCATCTGTAACTAACGTGGTTTTGCGATTTTTATCGAAATTTGCTGACATACAGGGGTTGGGTTGATTTAGGGGGAAGAGACCAATCTGCGAGGTCATCGGTCTCATCAGATTAAGGAAGAATGCGGGAGGAGGTCGACCGTGCCCTTTCAAAGGAACCATCCCGGCATTTGCCTGAAGTGATTTAGGGAAATCACGGAAAACCTAAATCAGGATGACCGGACGCGGGATTGAACCGTCGTTCTCCCGAATTCGAGTCCAGTGTGCTAACCACTGCACCACCTCGCTCGGTGACACACAGGACTAAGTAAGTTACCCCAGATGGAAATTCATCTACAGCTGCTGAAGTAGTACTTGATTGGCATCACGAGGCCTGTAATATAGTATGACCTTGTTGCGCAAGCTCTACATTAATCACCTTTTTTGTGAATTATCAGTTGTCCGGTTTGACAGGGCCCGCCAAAAATTCCTCTCCGTAGCTTACCTCTCCATTTCAGAGTTGCAGACAACGTCTTCAGTTATGTGCTGGATATATTGCAGCTCCTCCCACAATTTTTGCACTCCACTGTTACCGAGCGAGGTGGCGCAGTGATAGCACACTGGACTCGCATTCGGGAGGACGACGGTTCAATCCCGCGTCCGGCCATTCTGATTTAGGTTTTCCGTGATTTCCCTAAATCGCTCGAGGCAAATGCTGGGATGGTTCCTTTGAAAGGGCGCGGCCGCCATCCTTCCCTAATCCGATGAGACCGATGAGCTCGCTGTTTGATCTCTTCCCCCAAAATAACCCAACCACTCCACTGTTGCCTAAAGTAACATGGACGATATTGCCTGACATCGTGATACATGTCTTATCAATGTGTCCCTTCTTCTCTTCCCTTGTCTCATCGTTAATTCTGGAGAGATCCTCATTTTTTGTCTTATTAGTCGAACTAATTTTCAAAATATCTCTATAGCACCGCATCTCAAACACTTTGCTCATTTTCTTTTACGTGTTTCCAACACTCCAAACATGTATTTTCAGAAATTTCTTCCACGACATGAAGCCGATGTTTCATTCTAGTAGATTTCTTTTGGCCAGGAATACCCTCTTTACCTTTGTATCCTTCTTTCTTGCTCCGTCGTATGCTAATTTGCTCCCAAGACAGGTGAATTCCTTCACTTCATCTACTCCGTGGCCTACAGTGTTTATCGATAATCTAATTTGTGCTACTCCTTCCACTTTAAGTTTTAATCCGGCTTCTGAACCTTTCTTGTATTCTTCAAGTGTAGGCTGAACAATATGAGTGAAAGACTGTCTTACACTCTTTCTGAACCGAGTACTTAATTCTTGGTCGTCAGGTATTATTGTTGCCTCTGGGTTCTTGGATATATTATAAATTACCAGTCTTTCCCCACATTTATTTTCCTGGGAATTTCGAACATTTTGCAGTATTTGAAACTCCCGAATGCTTTTTCTAGGCCCACAGATCCTACGGACAGATCTTGACGTAAGTCTTTCATCTATTACCAATCGTAATATCAGAACTGTCTCTTTGGTAGCATTAACTTTCCTAAAAAAGAAACGATCTTCATCTAACAGATCCTCAAATTTGATGTTGCTTGCCTGAATTATTAAGGTGATTGTGCGACAGTTATCGCATTTACCTGCCCTCTCTATCTTCAGCATCGTGTAGATGATACTGCCTCCGAAATTTTAATCACTTAACAGACAATATCAATTGAAATATCAGCGAACTTCTCAGATGGATCAGTTAGCTATGAGGAAATTCAGTCCGTAGAACAGGTAATAATATCCAGCTAGACATATCAATCTGGTTACTTTCTCTTGACGAGTACTTCATTTCAAGTGAAAGCGTGATCTTCTATTTGAAACGAAAAATGTGGTGCGCATGCAATAGATAATAATGAGGTAAACTATTCATGAATAAATGATGTACTGGATGAGCCCAACGTTTCTAGTTTTAAATCTCACCAGTATTTTCACAGCTATTAAATATTTACATCCAACTACATGTAATCATAAGCTCGTGGTCTCGTGGTTAGCGTAGCTAACTCTCGATCACAAAGTCCTAGGTTCGATCCCCGGCTGGGTCGGCATTGTGTGTGTGTGTGTGTGTGTTGTATTAAAAATCATTTCATCATCATTGACGCACAAGTCCTCGAAGTGGTGTCAAATGAAGAGAATTGCGGGCAGGCGGCCGATCTTTCATGACGATGATTCGCGGCCAAACGCACAGAACTATCTTCATTGGGGGTTAGAAATCTGTATGGAACCAGGAGGAATTATTTTATACTTTTTAGTGCGATTTAAAAACGTGATATTTTAAAAATTGACATTTATTTAAATAATTATTTTCTGCTTATTAGTCTTGTGTCTTTGAAATTTTTCAGTCTGTTTGAAACATTTTGATGAGCTGATTACAACTGAGATATGTGGTAAATTCCTAGTTTATTTCAGTTTCTTTGTAAGTGAGTCAGCCAACATGTTGCTTCTTCCTACGTATATCTTGCGAAAAGACCATGAAGGCAAAAATTACAGAGATTCGAGCCAACATGTAGACCTACCAGCAATAATTCGTGCCGCGAGCCATTCGCGTCTGGAACAGGAAAAGAGGGAACCGGGAGTGTTACCCTCCGCCACACACCACACAAGAAAGTGAGGCAATACTGCATTGTCGTCAAGTTCTGAGCAATGTTGAAAGATCCAATCATCTTGCCCGTAGGGAATTTGGTAAAAAACTAACTTCAAAATTTACACTGAGCAAACAAACAGAAAGCGTTTAACAAAAGCGAGGTAAAATAGTGTGAAATTGTGTGGTCAGTTATCAGAACCTAAGTACACAAACGTGATTGTTAGTTATTATACAGTGTCTCTGGAAATGTTGAAATACGTTTTGTGATTAACTTGACACTGTACGTTGAGCATTGACTCTGGCTTGTTCTTCATGTCTGCGTAAATTTCAATTTCTTCTAATTGTAAGAGGTTTAACAGGCTTCCCTTTTGTTCGTAGTGCCATTTACTTTTTCTCCTTTATTTTTAACAGAATCGTTGTTCTAGGTGAAACCCAAAAGCCTTTTTGTTACTCGAATATGTGAATACTTTCGGTAGCGTATTCGAAAATTTTGCATTGTGTGCCTGACACAATTTTTTTAGTCTCCACATGTAACTTTATAAACATGAGGGCGCATGTAGATCGTTTTATTGTGAACATTCTTGTGTCCCAACGTAGATATTTCAGCGCTTTAGTTGTTCTAAAGACAATTTTTACATTATATTTCAAAAACCAGTTACCGATTTTTTAAAACAGTTGCCATTAAATGTCATTGTGACGAACTTATTTTTATGATCTTGTATGATTTTAATTTCGTTCTTGTTCTGTTTCGTTTCAGAAATAATTTTGTCGATGATAAATAAATGACAGTGGTTTAAGTGCCTTTTTTTATTTAACACTCAGGCAAAGAAATTTTTCCTATTTATTAATCATCTAAAAATTAAAGTTTTTGATGTCATAGGTGCCACCATCAGGAGTTAATCTGTTCCGCATTCCCGCGTATGGCAAAAGACATCTCCTTGCTCTGACACTCCTGGTGACAAAAGTTTACGTGGGATAAAAGAATATCTCACGTAAATTCTTGTCACCAGGAGTGTCAGAACAAAAGATGAAAGAAGACATTTTGGTGCCACCAGGTGTAAAAACAATGTAGATTATCAGATTTGATTCCATTTGGAAGCAGATGTGCCCAGCGACTGTATTTATTTCAGGTAGTAAAGGGTACAACAGCCAGTCGCTAATAATGTTTATTGAAAATACATACTTTGGTCATTGTGTGACCATGGTCAGTGCAGTAATTGTGAGTTAAAACATTAAAGTGGCCTGAATGTTCTAAATTACATTTACGGCACTGAAGACGGTCATACAGTGACCGAAATTTGGATTTGCAGTAAGCTTTACTTGCGACCGACTGCTATACCCTTTACTACCTCCAATTTACATCTACCGCAGAACCACATTTACGAAGAGGTTATCCTATAGCATTAATGCCGTGAATATGCTGTCTGAACATGCGTGGTTGAAGCTTTTTGGTACTATAGGCTATGCCTACAATGGATACAAAACTTTATCTGTATCAGCTCTTAACTCACCGTAGTCTGCCTGGTATTACCGCTTTTAAAATAGTTTGATGCTGACCCCTAGTTTTTAAGGAATCTACCTATCCTACATTTGGTGGTATTTTAAGATGTTTTTCGCCATTGTTTGCTGTCCGTTTGGCTATACTATCTAGAAATTAGTTTCCCTTTATCCTACAGTGACCATCGGGCCTACAGATAATGATTTGCCGTTTGTCACTAACTTCTCAAATGCGCCCACTGTTCTATGTGCTTCATAGTAATACATCTTTCCAGTGTTGTTGTGGTTTAGCAAGGCGAGTGCTGATCTAGATTCTGTTAGTACGATGCTTTTGCTATCGTTAGCGTGTATCTTAGATTTCCGTGTTCACCTAGTATGTGTAACCTGGCACATGAAGTTATCATCACTACATGTGCATATACTCTAACTATATAACATGAGGTATGTTTTACACTTTCCGAAAAAAAGGAGGCTGACAGTCACGCAGTCACTCGAAAGGTTCTTCAGAGATTAAAAAGAAACCTAACAAGGGGCAATGTTAACAGAGGAACTAAATTTGTATTTCAATGAATCAATAACATTCATCATTAACTTGTCCATCTTAACTATGGTTGAACTCTGTGGCAGTGGTCTGAACTACTTGAAGAAATACAGCAACCAGCCACTTTTTATACACCATTGCTCGCTTCAAAGCGTCCGCGATGCTTGGCCTTCCTTCCATTTGTTTTCTGAATGGGGAAAAATGTGCAGTTAATCATCTCATTTGGTGTTTTGCTTCTGCGTGCAATGACGAGTAAGTTATATTTGTCCAACATGCGGAAACGCTTCGTATAGTGTCTGCGCGAGAAACACGATCGCTTTAAACTCATTCCGCAACAAAAGTAAAGTTCGTCCTTGAGCTTTACTAACTTTCGTATTTTACACTAATCTCATAGAAAATTTCAGCCTCTTAAAGTTCAGTGGTAAGTCAGATAAAATGATTAGAATTTAGTACGAACACTGATTTTCCTTTTCTTTTCTGATTAATAGTTCATCTTCTATGATGTTTAGAAACTTTTTGGCTAGGACATACCGGGGACATTGAGCGAATTGCAGTTATCTTTGGGAATTTACCTTTAGTCTTGGTTCATCATTGTGTCAACGGATTTAATTCTTTCTCTTCCACTTGTATCACGTGACACATTCTCGATGTTCTTATTCGTCCGTTCAAATGCATCATATGTTGTTACAAAAAATTGTTCGCTCTCACAATCATCCTCTCGTTACGTAGTTTCTCTCTATTAGCCGCTGCACTTTTTCTCTTCCTTGTGCAACTCATCAATTATGGCGGTTTTCTGAGAGTGTGGTACAATGATATATGCGCTGTTTACAAGCTGTATTCAAGAACAATAGAGAACATCTTAAAAAATCCAAAAACATTTGGTAACATTCGAGGGTATTCTTAAAGGTCGAGAAGTTTATAGAAAAACCTCTAAATTTTTTCTATGAAAAATTCATCGACGCGAAGGACGTATGATGTCCTCGTGACCAACACTATAAATGTATCCATTTGATGTAAAGGACTCTAGTTCAGAAAGGCCGAGTTGGAAGGTGTAAGTGAAGATCTACTCAAGTTCCGCTTCAGTCTCGGCGCTGCTAAAACTAAGGACGCCAACTTCCAAACAGTGATCATACGTACAGAATTATATCTGAATACTACCTAATACCGTCGTATAATTTCCCCTGTCGATGAACTGGTAGTGACGAAGCACGTAACTTCATGTCAGAGAGGCCCAAAATCCGAAGTCTATGAGACAGTAGTAATGAAGTCAATTTACCCGCACAAGTTTCACAAGCCGTTACATTTACAACAGTTGTTGAAAATGGCGTCCTCCAACGTCAAAGCAAGCAAGGCATCATCGCACAACGTTCTGTCGTACCCATTTTAATACCCTGGTGTCGTAAGAACAGCGTCGCAGACAGCAAGTATTCCTACCAGTGGATCCTCTTCAGACTCGATACGCGCCTGTACACAATACTTTTCAGACTCCCCGACAAAAATAAGTCAAGTGGGATTACAGCAGGTCAAGAAACAGGATCTCCTTCGTCTATACACTTTTCAGGGAATGTATGATCCAGGTACTAACGAATGCTCTGTCCTACGTTCGTTGGTTGGTTGGTTGGGAGGAGGGGACCAAACTGCGAGGTCATCGGTCCCATCGGATTAGGGAAGGATGTGGAAGGAAGCCGGCTGTACCCTTCCAAATGAACCATCCGAGCATTTGCCTGAAGCATTTAGGGAAATCACGGAAACCCTAAATTAGGAAGGCTTGACGCGGGTTTGAAGCGCCGTTCTTCCGAATGCGAGGCCAGTGTGATAACCATTGCGCCACTTTGCTCGGACAGTCCAAAGCGAGGTGGGGCTTCGTCTTGTTCGAACCACATCCATCGACGAACAACAAGTGGGATGTGTTCTAAGAACATGGGTAGTGTGTCTCTAATAAACAATGTGTACACTGGTGCATTTAAGCAGGGAGGAAGGAGACACCGGCCTAGTACGTAATTACTGACGTTGTCTAACCACACGTTGAATGATAATCTGTGTTGACCGCTCTTCACAACTGTAGCTCCCTCATCGCCCAAACATGACTGTTACAATTATTTGACATTTCATCTTTCATGAAATAGGCTTCACCTGTGAAAAGCACATATGCAGGAAAAGTATCGAATGTAAGAGGATGGCGAAACCATTGGTTAAACTCCACACGAGGTCCGAAGTCCGCAGACGTCAACGCATGCACTTTCCGTGGACGGGAGTGGTGTAACTACATTCCACGTAATACTCATCACACAGTAATCTATGAAACATTCATTTCACGTGCAGCTAATCGGGCGTTGATTGCAGGCGCCTCATCCTCTTGAACGAGCACTGCATCTTTAAATCGATAGTCCCTCTCGCTGGTTCCGCTGTGGTACCAACTGCCATGTTTCATTTAATTCTTGGAATAGTCTTGAAAACAAGTGTGATTCCGGTGTCTTCTATGCCGATATTACGTCCTCTATAACCTTTCTGCTCCTCTACGCTACATTAACTTGCCCATTCACGAAAATCGTGTCTGTAAGTTCCGTCACCGATACAACTCCATTTAGCAAACAACCTTGTAGGTAGGGCAACGACATCTGTGAACAATCATCTTAGGTACTTATAAACCGCTTCAGCTGTATTTAGTTGCCGGCCGGTGTGACCGAGTGGCTCTAGGCGCTTCAGTCTAGAACCGCGAGACCGCTACTGTCGCAGGTTCGAAATCTGCCTCGGGCATGGATGCGTGTGATTTCCAGATTAGTTAGGTTTAATTAGTTCTAAGTTCCAGGGGACTGATGACCTCAGATGTTAAGTTCCATAGTGCTCAGAGCCATTTGAACCATTTTGTATTTAGTCCTTTATTTTTAGAAATCGGCGGTTTCGTGGCACTAAAAGCCACATCTACAGGTACAAAGTTTCGAGATTTTAGCTCTAATATTTTAGTTATATTTTCACCTGATGATGTTGTTTTTATTTAGTGAACTAAAAGTAAAGGACTAAATACATATAAAGCTGTTTATTAATACCCAAGTCCATTTGGTTAGGGCTGATCAACATTACTACTTCAACTGCTGTGTACTCCAGTATATGCTTTGTACACAGGACTGTTCAATCTGCATTAGATTAATTGAGTTATTACCCCCACCTCTACCCCTAAGTTTTCGTCGGGGTTTCCTTCCGTACAGTCTTAGCAACAACACTACTGAAATGCCCTGCTTAACCCGCAGGACAGGACAGATAGAAAAATTTGTGGTAAGTGGCCAAAATAAGGGGCTGTCAGTTACAGTCGAACACACAAATTTGTTATTTGATCAAACATTGCAAGAGCCCAAAAAAAATTTTTTAGCACACAGCTTTCACCTTTGGGACTTAATTACCAGCGGAAAGCCACTTTAATTTAACAACGGTTGAAGGCTAATAACTTAAAACGCAAGCATAATTAGAAATTTAAAAGGCAAGTCTTATCTTAAAACAATTGTTTAGTTAGGCTGAAGTAAACAAGTTAAATTCAAACAGGCTGAAGGTCGAACATTTAAAACTCAAAAACATTATTTTTTAAAAATACCGAAGTCCTTACGTGAAGCAGTTCTTTAACTTAGGTTGAAGGCCTTAAGAACAAATAACTGAAACTCAAACCGATTGAAGGCCGAAGACTTAAAAATTCAATAGGTTGAAGTAAACAAGTTAGATTCAAATCGGCTGAAGGCCGAAGACTTAAAATTTCAATTTTTTTAATGCCAAAGGGATTACGTGAAACAGTACTTAAAACTAGGCTGAAGGCCTTAACAGTAAAACAACTCTAATTTAAAACACAAAACCGACTAGAAGCCATACAAGTACTGAAAACAAGAACATTTTTTTTAAAAAGGGAGTACACACAAGTGCGCCCAGATGTTCGAATTCTGTGATTCAAACACTAACGCTCGCTTAAGTGAGACAGGCAGTCGGGCCAACCAATCACCATCCGACGACAACCCGACCGACCGACAGTCAGCGGACCCATCGACAAGATAACTTCCACCTCACCCGACCAGGGGACAACAGGGAGTTCAACGGAACAACGTAGAAGATCTTGGCGCCCTCGGCCAATCATACACGGAGCTGTCAAACTACTCACAGTGCTGGACAGCAACAACACGGTGAGGAAACCACACTGCCTTAAATTTACGTCAACGCCCAGGGCAGGTGACCGGAACGTTAACGGCCACAAGGCAGAAGACTCCGCTGGTGTACTTCAATTCAAATATCCAAATACAGTGAAACTCCACCGGAGGGTGGATAGAATTTTCCAACTTGAAAACCACGTTGTTGCTCGCGGGAATATCCCAACAGCCGACAACGAACTCCAAACGACACAATGTGCACCGTCTTGAATTACTGGTAGGTTAAATTAAAACTCAACTTTCGTGTCCAGGGTCGGTGAGCCATGGACCTCGTAGCAATGGGAACAACCCCACACTCTCCGACACCGTGTAGAGACCGCCAGCTAGCCCCCAGCCAAACTACGCCCCGACGAGAATTTCTCACTGCTCCACGCACAACCGACCGACTCCTCAGAGACAGCACGCCGACAACATTTAAAATAGCTTGTCAGTCAAAATCACAGAAACTACACACAGTTTCACGAACACTTGCACGAAGAACTAGACAATGCTAACGGCAATGACTGTAAAATAATAGGGACGAATCACGAGGCAGCACACACAGCCAACCGATAAGTGATCGCCGGCCAAATACACGTCGCCCGGCAAGACGACCGACCGACGACCAACCAAGTCGTCCCCACTCCAATCATGTGTGTCTGCAACCGTCGGGTGAGTCATGGCAGTCCGGACCTCACTGCTGCCGCGCCCCGACTGAACTTGTGCCGCGTGCCAACTCGAACACTGCCAGCTCCCAACTAACAACACGCGACGACCGGGAAGTAATAGCAGTCCAGCAAACATAATACGGCAGGGCCGATATCGATAAGCGCTGCTGCTGCCGCTCACGGGCAGGCAAGGCTGCAACATATCGAGGTGTCAGTACGGTAAAGACAAGAATATAAAGTAAGAAATGGCACGAACACGAGCCACGTACGGCTCAACTACCTGTACATGTATTTCACTGTCAGAGGTATCATAAAGATTTTCCTTTATAACGTCTGCCTTGGTCGTTTCTGAACCAGGTCCTTTACCTTAACTGATAAAAGTGATACAATTAGCGCCTCCCAAACACACACTCACTAGTGTGTCTCAAACCTTTTGCGTCATGTACTGCAACGGCGCATGCAGTTCTGCCGCTCTCTCCTCTTGCAAAGATCCTGGTTGTCTGTTCCATACTGGAAAAGGCAGCGAGTGATAAATAACGTACACTCCTGACCACCAAACAGGCATCTGTATACAACTTAGCTCATAGAACGTATGTCATGTGACGACCACATGCACTGCACCGGTGCATTAGCCTGTCACCACCACTTGCATCGGTTGTCCATTGCACCAGACAGCTTGTGAATGTCCATTGTAAGGAGTGTTATGGTGTACCGTGCATGATGTGTAGTCAAAGATGGAACGTTACTAGTTATGACAGTTTGCCCACATGCATTTAATGGACGGTGCGGTAGGATGTAATCCGCGTAGAGCAGCACGACTGTACAGAGAACAGGTGTCATCATAATAGGAAGAAATTTGTCTCGATGGATACTAACTTATGAGATATGGGGATCGTTCATGCCACATAGGGCTAGCCGAGGTTCCCTCGAAAGACATGTCCGAACACACACAGAAGGATACAGTGTGGAGAGCACTTATGGAACAGATGCAAGCACTGGGCTAACGGATTTTGAGATCCGCATTAACTTCTGGCAATGGATTATCCACCTCAGTGCTCCAGCGCCGAACTTCATACAGTTTGTAATGTTCACAGATGAAGCCTTATTCGCCAGCGATGGTTTTTTCTAAAGCTTCAACAGACATGTTTGGAGTGAGGACGATCCCCACGCCACCCATAACGGTGGCCACCAGCAACGATTCGCTGTCATCGTATGGGTGGATATCGCCCAGTATTACCTAATAGGATCATATTTGCTGCCTCCCCGTTTGACTGGTCTTCGTTACCTGGTGCGTCGACAGTTTTTGGACACTGTACCCCTTGTTGTCCGCGAATGGATATAGTTTCGACAAGACGGCTTACCAGCCCAGTTTGATGCTAATGTCTGCGAGGACTAAAAACAACGCGTACTCTCATCGCTGGACTGAAAGAGAAGATCCTGTCCCCACGCCAGTGCGATCGCCGTGCTTTTTCCTCTGGAGTTACATCAATACGTTAGCGTACGAAACTCCCGTAGAAAAGGATGAAGATCGCTTGCCAGTAAGCAAGTTGCCTCTCTCTCTGTAGAACAGGTATCAGGCATCTTTAACAGAGTGCGGCAGAACTTACGCTGCCGTTGCCATGCTTGCATTGATATTGGCGACAGAACTTTAGCTGCTGTTGCCATGCTTGCATTGATATTGGCGACAGAGCTTGAGCTGCCATTGCCATGCTTGCATTGATATTGGCGACAGAACTTTAGCTGCCGTTGCCATGCTTGCATTGATATTGGCGACAGAACTTTAGCTGCCGTTGCCATGCTTCCATTGATATTGGCGACAGAACTTTAGCTGCCGTTGCCATCCTTGCATTGATATTGGCGACAGAACTTGAGCTTCCGTTGCCGTGCTTGCATTGATACTTGCGGTCGTCACTTTGAATGATTACTACGAGCTTCGTTGTTGCTATGCGGTGTACGCTGCGTATGCCCATAATACAACAAATATGCATTTCCGATGCAGATGACTGGCGTTGCCTGGTGAAACGTTGTTGTGATGCCTCATGTAAGGAGGAGAAATGCGTAGCATCACGTTTCCCGCTTTGATAAAGGTCGGATTGAAGCCGTGTCAATGCAATCGAATGTGCACCCATTATCACCCGTGTCAATTAGACACAAGAGGTGTATACCTCTTCAACCGGCGCAGTACATTTATATCTCCGTCAATATATCGTTTTATCCACTCTATTTTGAACACTGCAGCAGCTCTACTCACATTAATAATTATTTTTAGATACTACCTCTCTCCACTGGTATATTTATGTATCGTGAAGTTACATAACAAGAGTGTACCTAGCCATTAATTAAACGCAAGTATAGAACTTAGTAGCCGAAAGAGATATTTGGAACTGCAGTGTTGAAAAATGTAGCCGATAATAAGTTGTAGTGAGGAAGGTACAATGTGAAACTTCCTGGCAGATTAAAACTGTGTTCCCGACCGAGACTCGAACTCGGGAACTTTGCCTTTCGCGGGCAAGTATTCTAGTGGCAGAAGTAAAGCTGTGAGGACGGGGAGTGAGTCGTGCTTGGGTAGCTCAGTTGGTAGAGGACTTCCCCGTGAAAGGCAAAGGTCCCGAGTTCGAGTCTCGGTCCGGCACACAGTTTTAATCTGCCAGGAAGTTTCATACCAGCGCACACTCCGCTGTAGAGTGAAAATTTCATTCAAGGTATAAATGTATTTCGCGAACTGAAGATGGCGGTTAGACAGACGCGCTTCTAATCATCAGATAAGCTATACTACTGGCCATTAAAATTACTACACCACGATGATGACGTGCTACAAATGCGAAATTTAATCGACAGGAAGGAGACGCTATGATATGCAAATGATTAGCTTTTCAGAACATTGACACAAGGTTGGCGTAGGGGGCGCCACTTACAACGTGTTGACATGAGGAAAAATTCCAACCGGTTTCTCATACACAAACAGCAGTTGACTGGCGTTGCCTGGTGAAACGTTGTTGTGATGCCTAGTGTAAGGAGGATAAATGCGTACCATCACGTTTCCGGCTTTGATAAAGGTCGGATTGTAGCCTATCGCGATTGCGAGGCAAGATTCGAACCTGCGACCGTAGCAGTCGCACGGTTCCGGACTGCGCGCCTAGAACCGCGAGACCACCGCGGCCGGCGTTGGTCGAGATCCAATGACTGTTAGCAGAATATGGAATCGGTGGGTTCAGGAGGGTAAAACGGAAAGCTGTGCTGGATCCCACCGACCTCGTATCACTAGCAGTCGAGATGACAGGCATCTTATCCCCATGGCTGTAACGGATCGTGCAGCCATGTCTCGATCTCTGGGTCAACAAAGGTGGACGTTTGCAAGACAACAACGATCTGCACGAACAGTTGGACGACGTTTGCAGCAGCATGGACTATCAGCTCGGAGACCATGGCTGCGGTTACCCTTGACGCTGCATGACAGACAGAAGCACCTGCGGTGGTGTACTCAACGACGAACCTGGGTGCACGAATGGCAATACGTCATTTTTTCGGATGAATCCAGGTTCTGTAAACAGTATCATGATGGTATCATCCGTGTTTGGCGACATGGCGGTGAACGCACATTAGAAGCGTGCATTCGTCATTGCCATACTAGCGTATCCGCCGGCGTGATGGTATCGAGTGCCATTAGTTACACGTCTCGGTCACCTCTTAGACGTTACATTTCAGATGTGTTACGACCCGTTGCTCTACCCTTCATTCGATCCCTGCGAAACCGTACATTTCAGCAGGATAATGCACGACCGCATGTGCAGGTCCTGTACCGGCCTTTCTAGATACAGAAAATGTTCGACTGCTGCACTGGCCAGCACATTCTCCAGATCTCTCACCAATCTAAACGTCTGGTCTGTGGTGGCCGAGCAACTGGCTCGTCGTGATACCCCAGTCACTACTCTTGATGAACTGTGGTATCGTGTTGAAGCTGCATGGGCAGCTGTACCTATACACGCCATCCAAGCTCTGTTTGACTCAATACCCAGGCGTATCAAGGCCGTTATTACGGCCAGAGGTGGTTGTTCTGGGTACTGATTTCTCAAGATCTATGCACCCAAATTGCTTGAAAATGTAATCACATGTCAGTTCTAGTATAATAAATTTTTCCAATGAATACCCTGTTATCATCTGCTTTTCTTCTTGGTGTAGTTGTTTTAATAGCCAGTAAGTAGTGTAAATAAAATGTGGTTGGTTGGTGTAGCAGAGCAAGGACGTTCAATATTTGTTCATCAGAGTTGAACTCCAGACGTGTCTCAGAAGGAAGCAAATGGCCCTTGTGTCCTGTGACGTATTGCAGCAGCACCTGCGCTTCCTCGCGTGCCGCCAGACTCCGCGAAGTCGCGACGCCAGAGCAAAGCGGAGCCGAGTTATTGTGAGGCGTCTCCGCGGCTGGGAGGCAGGCAGGCAGCCTGCAATATGTAAAGTGCCGCCCGCGCCGCCCCACCCACCCCAGCCCACCTCACTCTCTCACACTGCCACTTTGTAGGCCGCGAGCACGAGGTACGTCTTACTTAGGGCACGAGTAATTCAACGGTAAAAATCTGCGAGGTGTCCTTGGTGATCATAAAATATTTGCACATTCAGAGCAGAAATTTGTGACTGAATTCGTAGAAATATCTCGCCATATCGAAAAACGCCAATCTTTTAATGACTGCCACCCCACCACACTTATGCCCGTAACACTCTCCCCCTATTTTGGGATGATATAGCAGGCCGTTGTAGCAGAGCGGCTCTAGGCGGTTCAGTCTGGAACCGCGCCACCGCTATGGTCGCAGGCTCGAATCCTGCCTCGGGCATGGATGTGTGTGGTGTCCTTAGGTTCCTTCGGTTTAAGTAGTTCTAAGCTCTAGGGTACTGATGACCTCAAATGTTAAGATCAATAGTGCTCAGAGTCATTTGAACTATTTTTCTGATAATATACAACGAGCTGACTTTCTTTGAACTTTTTCAATTTACTTCGTCTGTCCTATCCGCTAAGGGTCCCTTACAGCACAGAAATACTTTCACAGAGAACAAACAAGTGTAGTGTGGGCAATCTCTTTAGTAGACCTGTTGCATTTTGTAGATGTTCCCTCAATAAAAAAAAAAATGGTTCACATGGCTCTGAGCACTATGGTACTCAACAGCTGAGGTCATCAGTCCCCTAGAACTTAGAACTACTTAAACCTAACTAACCTAAGGACATCACACACATTCATGCCCGAGACAGGATTTGAACCTGCGACCGTAGCAGTCGCGCGGTTCCGGTCTGTAGCACCTAGAACCACTGGGCCACCACGGCCGGGCCCCCAAATAAACTGAAACGCCCCTTAGAAAAATTGTACACGACTGTGCTTAAGCTGACACACAATATTTTTAGCGCAACGCAATCTGACTTCCAAAAATCCCTACGAAAGAATGGCCCTGACTAACATTAACCTATACGTTTCACAAATCACTTACCTCACAAAAATCTTCGTTACTCAAGTTACTGCAATACAGCGAGCGCCACTACTGCCAGCTAAATAAAAGATTCAAACTATTGAAGGCACTAACTACTGATAGGCATAGTTAGCAAATGAATGATTTTAATACAGAACGAACAATGTATTTTCCTTAATAGTCATAATATATATATCCGTTCGTGACACCAATTCTTACAAATTTCAAAACTCCGCCATCTCTCTCCCCACGTCCACCACTGCTGGCGGCTCACCTCCAACTGCGCAACGCTACGCGCTGTTAGCATCCAGCTGCCGCTGCCCAACACTACAATGGCAGACAACAATACAAACCAGCCACAGACTGCACACGGCACAGCCAGTGATTTTTCATACAGAGCGCTACGTGGCGTTACCAATAAGAAAACGTAAACAGCCTACTTACAAAACGTAATCGTTGATTTGTCTTCCGCAAAATATAATCTGCATGATCGTTCCAACTTAAGTTGTTCGTAAGTCCTAGGTATTTTGTGGACTTGCCGCTGGTGTACTTCACATACGACCAGATCTCTTTGGATATCCTGTCAGATTTCGGGACAGAGTTTCAAGATGGAAACCATTAAAAGTATCTCACACTGAAGTCCCTGCTAAGCTTCGAGCTTCAGTAAAACATCGCTAATCTTAGAGAGTTTTCTGACATGTTTTGTGCACAGTAGGGATCTGTACTATATTTTATTAATTTACTTGGTATAAATCATTCAGTTGCCTCAGATACTACTTCTTTGATTTTGAGCCACATCTCGTCTGCACTTACGAAGTTAGATGGTAAGTAGTGGAGGCTGTCTCTTAGGAACCTGCCTTTACCAACATCACTGTTGCATCACACTACAGTCGAAACGTGCATTAAGAAGAGGTTAGTAGTTTCGGATTGGTTACCAATACAAGCAGTTCCTTCAGTGTAAGAGCCTATTGAGTAAATGAAGCGAAGCGCGATCTCATCTCCAGGTAGTCAGTAGACGCTCCTCAACAGAGCGTGTTAATATATCATTGCAAGAGTCAGAAGTGAATCATTCGGTTGGTACACAGTCTTGAATGAGCAGTGCATGTCGGGAATGTGTTTCTAAAGTGCTGAGTTTCTGTATCGTCGCTCAAATACCACACTAACCCGCCTGTCACTTGTTGTACTGCGGCTGTCAGGTTTTACTTCGTAAACACATTTCCTAGTAGGAATATTGGCCGTAGGCTAATCGGTCACCTTACGTCTTGTTACAACAACAAAAACTCCAAGTGTGCGTAGTATGAGAACTTAACTTTCTCGTGTGTGTTCATAAAACGATACAATTCAGTGAATAATCTATGCAGATGAAGCTGTGCCTCCCCCCATGAACCATGGACATTGCCGTTGGTGGGGAGGCTTGCGTGCCTCAGCGATACAGATGGCCGTACCGTAGGTGCAACCACAACGGAGGGGTATCTGTTGAGAGGCCAGCCAAACGTGTGGTTCCTGAAGAGGGGCAGCAGCCTTTTCAGTAGTTGCAGGGGCAACAGTCTGGATGATTGACTGATCTGGCCTTGCAACATTAACCAAAACGGCCTTGCTGTGCTGGTACTGCGAACGGCTGAAAGCAAGGGGAAACTACAGCCGTAATTTTTCCCGAGGACATGCAGCTTTACTGTATGATTAAATGATGATGGCATCCTCTTGGGTAAAATATTCCGAAGGTAACATAGTCCCCCATTCGGATCTCCGGGCGGGGACTACTCAGGAGGATGTCGTTATCAGGAGAAAGAAAACTGGCGTTCTACGGATCGGAGCGTGGAATGTCAGATCCCTTAATCGGGCAGGTAGGTTAGAAAATTTAAAAAGGGAAATGGATAGGTTAAAGTTAGATATAGTGGGAATTAGTGAAGTTCGGTGGCAGGAGGAACAAGACTTCTGGTCAGGTGACTACAGGGTTATAAACACAAAATCAAATAGTGGTAATGCAGGAGTAGGTTTAATAATGAATAGGAAAATAGGAATGTGGGTAAGCTACTACAAACAGCATAGTGAACGCATTATTGTGGCCAAGATAGATACGAAGCCCACACCTACTACAGTAGTACAAGTTTATATGCCAACTAGCTCTGCAGATGATGAAGAAATTGAAGAAATGTACGATGAAATAAAAGAAATTATTCAGATAGTGAAGGGAGACGAAAATTTAATAGTAATGGGTGACTGGAATTCGAGTGTAGGAAAAGGGAGAGAAGGAAACATAGTAGGTGAATATGGATTGGGGCTAAGAAATGAAAGAGGAAGCCGCCTAGTAGAATTTTGCACAGAGCACAACTTAATCATAGCTAACACTTGGTTTAAGAATCATGAAAGAAGGTTGTATACGTGGAAGAACCCTGGAGATACTAAAAGGTATCAGATAGATTATATAATGGTAAGACAGAGATTTAGGAACCAGGTTTTAAGTTGTAAGACATTTCCAGGGGCAGATGTGGACTCTGACCACAATCTATTGGTTATGACCTGTAGATTAAAACTGAAGAAACTGCAAAAATGTGGGAAATTAAGGAGATGGGACCTGGATAAACTGAAAGAACCAGAGGTTGTACAGAGTTTCAGGGAGAGGATAAGGGAACATTTGACAGGAATAGGGGAAAGAAATACAGTAGAAGAAGAATGGGTAGCTCTGAGGGATGAAGTAGTGAAGGCAGCAGAGGATAAAGTAGGTACAAAGACGAGGGCTGCTAGAAATCCTTGGGTAACAGAAGAAATATTGAATTTAATTGATGAAAGGAGAAAATATAAAAATGCAGTAAATGAAGCAGGCAAAAAGGAATACAAACGTCTCAAAAATGAGATCGACAGGAAGTGCAAAATGGCTAAACAGGGATGGCTAGAGGACAAATGTAAGGATGTAGAAGCTTATCTCACTAGGGGTAAGATAGATACTGCCTACAGGAAAATTAAAGAGACCTTTGGAGAGAAGAGAACCATGTGTATGAATATCAAGAGCTCAGATGGCAACCCAGTTCTAAGCAAAGAAGGGAAGGCAGAAAGGTGGAAGGAGTATATAGAAGGTTTATACAAGGGCGATGTACTTGAGGACAATATTATGGAAATGGAAGAGGATGTAGATGAAGACGAAATGGGAGATACGATACTGCGTGAAGAGTTTGACAGAGCACTGAAAGACCTGAGTCGAAACAAGGCCCCCGGAGTAGACAACATTCCATTAGAACTACTGACGGCCTTGGGAGAACCAGTCCTGACAAAACTCTACCAGCTGGTGAGCAAGATGTATGAGACAGGCGAAATGCCCTCAGACTTCAAGAAGAATATATTAATTCCAATCCCAAAGAAAGCAGGTGCTGACAGATGTGAAAATTACCGAACTATCAGTTTAATAAGCCACGGCTGCAAAATACTAACGCGAATTCTTTACAGACGAATGGAAAAACTGGTAGATGCAGACCTCGGGGAGGATCAGTTTGGATTCCGTCGAAATGTTGGAACACGTGAGGCAATACTGACCTTACGACTTATCTTAGAAGAAAGATTAAGAAAAGGCAAACCTACGTTTCTAGCATTTGTAGACTCAGAGAAAGCTTTTGACAATGTAGACTGGAATACTCTTTTTCAAATTCTAAAGGTGGTAGGGGTAAAATACAGGGAGCGAAAGGCTATTTATAATTTGTACAGAAACCAGATGGCAGTAATAAGAGTCGAGGGGCATGAAAGGGAAGCAGTGGTTGGGAAAGTAGTGAGACAGGGTTGTAGCCTCTCCCCGATGTTATTCAATCTGTATATTGAGCAAGCAGTAAAGGAAACAAAAGAAAAATTTGGAGTAGGTATTAAAATTCAGGGAGACGAAGTAAAAACTTTGAGGTTCGCCGATGACATTGTAATTCTGTCAGAGACGGCAAAGGACTTGGAAGAGCAGTTGAACGGAATGGACAGTGTCTTGAAAGGAGGATATAAGATGAACATCAACAATAGCAAAACGAGGATAATGGAATGTAGTCAAATTAAATCGGGTGATGCTGAGGGAATTAGATTAGGAAATGAGACACTTAAAGTAGTAAAGGAGTTTTGCTATTTAGGAAGTAAAATAACTGATGATGGTCGAAGTAGAGAGGATATAAAATGTAGACTGGCAATGGCAAGGAAAGCGTTTCTGAAGAAGAGAAATTTGTTAACATCGAATATAGATTTATGTATCAGGAAGTCGTTTCTGAAAGTATTTGTTTGGAGTGTAGCCATGTATGGAAGTGAAACATGGACGATAACTAGTTTGGACAAGAAGAGAATAGAAGCTTTCGAAATGTGGTGCTACAGAAGAATACTGAAGATAAGGTGGATAGATCACGTAACTAATGAGGAGGTATTGAATAGGATTGGGGAGAAGAGAAGTTTGTGGCACAACTTGACTAGAAGAAGGGATCGGTTGGTAGGACATGTGTTGAGGCATCAAGGGATCACAAATTTAGCATTGGAGGGCAGCGTGGAGGGTAAAAATCGTAGAGGGAGACCGAGAGATCAGTACACTAAGCAGATTCAGAAGGATGTAGGTTGCAGTAGGTACTGGGAGATGAAGCAGCTTGCACAGGATAGAGTAGCATGGAGAGCTGCATCAAACCAGTCTCAGGACTGAAGACAACAACAACAACATGAAGCTGTGGTCAGTGATTTATAACAAGAACTGGACAAAAATGGCTCTAAGCACTATGGGACTTAACATCTGGTGTCATCAGTCACCTAGACTTAGAACTACCTAAGCGTAACTAACCTAAGGACAACACACACAACTATGTCCGAGGCAGGATTCGAACCTGCGACCATAGCAGTAACGCCGTTCCAGACTGAAGCGCCCGGAAACGCTAGGCCACACCGGCCGGCTAACAAGAACGACCATCACAACATTTACTTAGCGCATAACTTAACATAACCACAAAGAAGTCTTAACACACACACTCAGGCGCTACGTCATTCTTAACCATCTTAACCACGTGGAACTGTAACATTACAAACTTCGAAAACAACATACCATACTGAGCTATACTGTAAATTGACTATGATGACTTTTCAATGCACAACGCTACCAGGCTAATTCTTGAGACGAAAATTTAGTCCTTTAAGACGGATTTGCTCACAAATAGCATTAATTTATGTCAGTGACACAACTCAATGCTATCGTTTCATATCAGTTCCATAGTTAATTCTTTCAGTCACTGCTTGATATTTCACCACGGATGTAATTCTGTCGAAGTGGGTAAAACAGTCATTGAAACACTTAAATCACAGTTATTTTTAAAATTAAATTTGCTCAGGAGCTGCACTTTACAATGTTTGCGCCACTTGTCTGTGTTGCTGGACGTATGCATTGTCGAAGTTGGCATCCCCACCTCCTGCTCCGTCCCCCTCTCTCACTGTCTTTCGATTTCTTCAGTGTAATTTGGTGCTTAATAATCTATGGTGTTAAACGGTTTCCTCTGATACAACACCTATAGTCACAAAAGCACACGTACACAGGAATTTTATTATTGTCTGAGTTAATAGCCAACAGTGGTTTTTGGCAGGTTTCCCTTGGTCGTTAGATAAATACTAGAACTGTGTAGCCTCTTCCAGTTATTCCCTACTGGGAACCCCTTGCCTGGTAATTGGCTAAAAAGACCGGAGACTCTATAATGGGCCATAACTAAAACAGCTCTCCTTATTGCTTGGAGTGAAGAAAAAGGGCTTTCTCTATTCTCTTAATGCCAGGGCCATCCACATCTCTTTTTCTGGGCACCAATACTGTACGTAGTACAGTTCAAAGCAGATACTACCAACCACTCCTTTGCCAAATATAAATATTGCATTTGCTCTGATTGCTGCAATCTCTCTCAAACGTCAACAAAAAGCCATTATATTTCATTATTATAATACGTAATGTTATTAGCGATCAACGGTAAGCTGTAATCGTTTACTCTTACACGCGACAGTAAAATTAGTAACAATTTATAATAAAATAGCGGTTACCATTCTTGCCTAATAGCCCCATGCAAACGGCTTGTCATTTGTTTTACAGATTTCAGTTTGTGTGTAGGTGGTACTTTTCCGATTCGGACGTCAGGTACGTTTTTCATATCCTTTTGTTCTAAAATGTAACGGTATCCGATGTTAGATAAGTAAATATTCCGCAACTTCATAGCCGTATTCACCTAAGATGGATATGACCATGTGTTTACGAGTTTTGTCATCATTCATTTTGCATCCACCGTTGAATAAAGATCTTCTCTATAGTTTCTCATTCATTACTTCATCGATCCATTTGCTTTTCTGCCGCTCCTACTTGTCTTACCATCTATACACCTTCCACATCTTTGTCACGATGATGTTTTCTTATTTGTATCAAATAACTGCAGGTTTCTCTTCAGTCTTCTGTCAAAGAGACCGATTTCGTCTTCCAACGACTCTTTTCAGTGTTAGGGGTCTAATACCGTGCAAGTACACACTAAAGTAGGCCTACTGTTTGTATACTTCGACGCACTAGACCCATAACTACTAGAAAATCACTATGTGTGAGAAACCGGTCATATTGATCGAAAATAAGAGTGCAACTGACGCCATTGTTTGTTCCGAGTAATTGCTACAGTTGCGTAGTCTCCATCATTATCTTCCACATGTACAAACTGATCTTTCCTCTTCTCTTGGAACCCCTCAGTAAACTCCCTTGATCCATCTGCAAATCATTCACCTAGTTAAATGTTCAGCCCACCTATACTTCATTTTCAATACGGTTCTTATTACGTTTACCTCTACCAGTTCTTTCGATGATCCACGTTTGTTTCCCTCTCACATTAATTGGGAAATGTTTAAATAGTTTTATCATTGACTGCCGAAGTCTCTCTGCCACAGCATCTGGCAATACGCACTGATAGTAAATTTCCATTTAAAATAGCTATTTGGTTTATCAAAATCAACTCAGGCTATTTTACTGATTTGTTTATATCAACGGCCATAGTGCTCAGAGCCATTTGAACCATTTTGTTTACATCTTTTGACATCCACGAATTCATTCTATTCGTTTGCCCTAAATTCTCATCCACTGGTTCTGTAATTTCATTTGTAATTGTGACTATTTTCTTTGCGATATAGGCGATTTGTGTGTGATATGCATTACCTCAACGAAAGATGTGGTGCACTATTTAACCGTACTTGGATCGTGAAAAAAATGAGCTGTGTGCAAGATGCAGACGAGGCGACAGTGTTGGATTAAGCAGAGAAAACCCCTGAATATTCAGGGTTAGTCACCTAACATTACCGCTGTATATATTTCGTAAACCACATCAAATACTGACGAATCGGTTCCACAGACCGAACGTGGGGAGAGGGCTAGTGTAATTGGTTAATACAAACCATAAAAAAATGCACGGAAGTATGTTTTTTAACACAAACCTACGTTTTTTTAATGGAACCCCGTTAGTTTTGTTATCACATCTGAACATATAAACAAATACGTAATCAGTGCCGTTTGTCGCATTGTAAAATGTTAATTACATCCGGAGATATTGTAACCTAAAGTTGACGCTTGAATACCACTCCTCCGCTGTTCGATCGTGTGTATCGGAGAGCACCGAATTACGTAGGGATCCAAAGGGTACGGTGATGGACCTTAGGTACAGCAGAGACTGGAACAGCACATTACGTCCACATGCTAACACCTTTTTATTGGTCTTTTTCACTGACGCACATGTACATTACTATGAGCGGTTAGGTACACGTACACACGTGGTTTCCGTTTCCAATTACGGAGTGGAAAAGAGTGTGTCCCGACATGTCAGGCCAATAGATGTTCAATGTGGTGGCCATCATTTGCTGCACACAATTGAAATCTCTGGCGTAATGAATGTCGTACACGCCGCAGTACATCTGGTGTAATGTCGCCGCAGGCTGCCACAATACGTTGTTTCATATCCTCTGGGGTTGTAGGCACAGCATGGTACACATTCTCCTTTAACGTACCCCATACAAAAAGTCCAGAGGTATAAGATCAGGAGAACGGGCTGGCCAATTTATGCGTCCTCCACGTCCTATGAATCGCCGGTCGAACATCCTGTCAAGGGTCAGCCTAGTGTTAATTGCGGAATGTGCAGGTGCACCATCATGCTGATACCACATACGTCGACGCGTTTCCAGTGGGACATTTTCGAGCAACGTTGGCAGATCATTCTGTAGAAACGCGATGTGTGTTGCAGCTGTTTGGGCGCCTGCAATAAAGTGAGGACCAATGAGGTGGTCGCCAATGATTCCGCACCATACATTTACAGTCCACGGTCGCTGTCGCTCTACCTGTCTGAGCCAGCGAGGATTGTCCAAGGACCAGTAATGCATGTGCCGTAGATTCACTGCCCCGTGGTTTGTGAAACCCGCTTCATCGGTAAACAGCTAGAACTGCAGCGCATTCTCTGTTAATGCCCATTGACAGAATTGCACTCGATGATTTAAGTCATCACCATGTAATTGCTGATGTAGCGACACATGAAACGGGTGAAAGCGGTGACGATGCAGTATGCCCATGACACTACTTTGACTCAGTCCACCGCCACGCGCAATGTCCCGTGTACTCATGTGTGGGTTCATGGCAACAACAGCTCATACACCAACTGCACCCGCTTCTCCTGTGACGGGCCTGTTACGGACCCGTTTGCGTGCTACGACCATACCTGTTGCATACAGTTGGCGGTAGATGTTTTGCAATGTGTGGCACGTTGGATGCTCTCTGTCCGGGTACCGTTCTGCATACACCCTTCAGGCTTCAGCTCCATTTCGTCAACACTCGCCATAGGTGAGTATCATCTCCGCCTTTTCAGAGTTCGAATACAGCGTAGTCACAGTTCCTACAACACTACACTATCACAGACGTCTGGTAACACGGTGTACTACAGTTGGTCTGCGTGCGAAGACGAATGCAGAATAACAATAGCATCAAGCGCTACATGCGGACACTGCGACAGCTAGACCAAACCACAACAGTGCACTACAGCCACACTCGTAAACACGGTCGTCATTGTAAACATGTCCCTGCAGATACTGCTCTCCGACCGTGGCTCGTGTTTGTTACAACACACAACTGAACGTCGGAGGTTTCAAGCGTCAACTTTAGGTTACAATATCTCCGGATGTAATTAACATTTTACAATGCAACAAACGGCACTGATTACGTATTTGTTTATATGTTCACATGTGATAACAAAAGTAACGTGGTTCCATTTGAAAAAAACGTAGGTTTGTGTTAAGAAACATACTTCCGTGCATTTTTGTGTGGTTTGTATTAACAAATTACACTAGCCCCTCTCCTCACGTTCGGTCAATATTTGATGTGGTTTACGAAATATATCCAGCGGTAACGTTAGTGACTCACCCTGTATATGACAGAGAGCAAGCTTTTCAAAACTGGAACTCTATGGAACGGCTGGGGTGGCCGAGCGGCTCTAGGCGCTACAGTCTGGAACCGCGTGACCGCTACGATGGCAGGTTCGAATCCTGCCTCGGGCATGGATGTGTGTGATGTCCTTAGGTTAGTTAGGTTTAAGTAGTTCTAAGTTCTAGGGGACTGATGACCTCCGAAGTTAAGTCCCATACTACTGAGAGCCATTTGAACCATTTTGATTATATCTTTTGAAATCCACGTATTCATTCTATTTTAAACAGAAGCAGATGGCAAAAACAACGATCTTTTGAATGGACTTGCATTTACAAACAGATCTACGGCGTTAGTTGCACTTGGTCTTTGGTAGAAGTAATTGATTTCCAAGGAACAAAAAATTATGTCGAAAACGGAGCTAGTGTCACGAAACATCAGAAGTGTCCACAGCAAACTGAAAACAGAATATGCTTGTTTGGCGCGTTGTTGAGATTTGCGTCATAAGAGAAAGGAACAAGGGAAGAGCGACCGAGATCTTTCTGAAATAATTATCACACCATGTACCCTGTAACGATTGTATGGAAACCTGAATATCGAAGAACACTTGAGGTTTGCACCGCGATCGTCACCAACAGAGATCCATGCACCGCCTAACATTCCGACTGCATGCGTTTTGCGAATTTAGGCAACATATTACTTTCCTCTATAAATGTCTGTCGAAATGAGAACAACATCAAAGCCAAAGAAGTTGGAGGTGACCGAAAATTAGCTTACCAAGAGTTGTTTCTTCCCGGGCATCATTCGCTTACCAGGCGCTAGTTCTAGGGGTAGGAGGAGAGGAATAGGGGAGAAGTATCATGGCGGCCGTGACCACCTTCCGCTCCCCCCCTTCCCAAAACAAAGAAACAAAAATGACTGTACTAACCACTGACATATTAACGTATTGTGATTAGTCCATTAAAGTTACACATCTCACCTTCTTCTTATTGTTATTATTAAAATTCTAGGCAGTGGCACGTTTAAGTTTTGGTATGTACGTGTTGTACTTGATGAATGCTGGGGGGGGGGGGGGGGGAGGGCAGGAGAGTCAGTATCGCACCAAGCCCTGGATCAACACCTGGAATGAGCACGTGGTGAAAGTGTAGCGATGCGAGAAATACCCAAAGCCATTCACCGTAACGTAGCTTGTGTAGTGAGTGTGTAGCTGTAGACGACAGTGTATAGACAGTAATGGGTAGCGGCGATAAAATTTGTACTCTGTTCGTTAGAAGTAGTATTTATGAGGATAAAAACTATACAAAACATTGTTGTCTTTTTTTTATATCTGAGACTCCCGAGACGTCGCCGAGTGTAGACGCTCGCAGCGGAAGCGCGTAAATGCGTTAACAGGTCAGGTCGCGCGCAGCTGTCCACACCTCTAGCGGCGACGCTGACCACAGCTCTCTCTCCTCGCGGACGTAAAGCCGCGGCCATAAAAACCGTCCGCCTATCTCCCCAATTAATCAATCATGTCTGGCCCGCCACTATCTTGTTAATGATCGTGTTGCGCGGACCTGTGAAAAGCTGCTCGGACAGACAGCAATAAGCGCCGATCCCAATAAAGACACAGCTGGCTGCCACAACACCGTCGACAACAAAACAACTAAGGGTTCAGCGGCCGCGTCGGTTCGTAACTGCGTTAGAAAAAGTGAGCGTTGCAGTAGGTACGGCAGGCTAGTTGTCGGACACGAGATACTATCTTCCATACTGATATCTTCCACTGTGCCTTAAGAAGCATGTCGAAAGAGAGCAGTAAATGAAGAAAATTCTCAGACTCCTAATAAATTCGCAGAAGACATCGCGCTACTGATTTAAGGTTATACTGTTAGGACAACGACTGCCGAAATCAGTACATAATGCCGGCAATTTATCTTACTGTATTTGTATAAATTACAAATTTAATTTAAACAGCCTTTGTAAATACAAATGCTACCAGATACGAGACGTTACTGAGTGAGAGCTTGTTTGAATATAAATTTTTTGTTTGTGTTTCAGTACAAAGGCGGTGAGCGGTGAGAAGGCATAGCCTTAGTGGAGATAATGATAATATAAACTTTGATACAGCAACTTTTTTTAGATATAGTGGTCACTGTGTGCATCATTTTATTCAGATAAGATATTGAGCTCAAGTGCTAAGTAAATCTACATAAATGTTTGAGCGTGGGGTTCAAGTACGCAAATAACACATGAAACGTTATTCGAAGGGAAAAGTCTGATAAAATGAGCTTCAAAACGTACATCGTGGGAGCCATGAGCAACTGCTCATAAGAAGTGATGTGTTCTACAGTAAGTGTTAAAGATTCATATTTGTCACAGACGGTTTAAGTGAAGTATAATTTCTACGAAAAATGAAAAAAATATAGGATCACTCGATGTAATACTGACCATTTAAACGTACCCTAGGGAACAGATACAAGAAATGCAAACCTACGTTTATAGCAATTGTAAGTTTAGAGAAAACTTTTGACCGTTGACTGGACCACAGTCCTGAAGGTAGCAGGGGAAGAATTACTATAACTGTAAGGATACGTGAATCCAGTAGTGGTAATCGATTGAGTCTACGCGCATCAGAAAACTTTCACAAATTTATTTTACGCAAACAATTTACGTACCGTGCAAGCAGATAATGTGAGCACATTTAATTATTAAGTAAGCATAGGTAGGATAATTACAAAAAAAGTGGTACAAATGGCTCTGAGCACTATGGGACTTGACATCTGCGGTCATCAGTCCCCTAGAACTTAGAACTAATCAAACCTAACTAACCTAAGGACATCACACACATCCATGCCCGAGGCAGGATTCGCACCTGTTACCTTAGCTGTAAGCGGTTGCAGACTGAGGCGCCTAAAACCGCTCGGCCACCACGGACGGCTAGGATAATTACAGAATTCTCTGAAACCACCTGTAAAACAAATATTATAACATGAAAATATTTTAAAAGCTCCCATAAGGTAACATCAAAATTTATTTAAAAGCGCCAATAAAAAACACCAAAATAATTTAAGAACACGGATAAGCAGATTAGTAAACCTCACAACTGACAGAGTTCTAATAACAAAGGTTTATATCATGATCCACTCTTCCTGTAAAATATCAAAAGGCTAGCCAGTAACCGAGGAGAACGTCAAGATGCGACCCTCAAAAACTTCATTGAGAAGCTGATATGAACATAATTACATTTTGCACGGATCCCAACATGTCGACCCTCCGGACAGAGACGGCAGCAGTGGCCGAGCGGTTCTAGGCTCTTCAGCCTGGAACCGCGCGACCGCTACGGACGCAGGTTCCAATCCTGCCTCGGGCATGAATGTGTGTGATGTCCTTAGGTTAGTTAGGTTTAAGTAGTTCTATGTTCTAGGGGACTGATGACCATAGAAGTTCCATAGTGCTCAGAGCCATTCAAACTTCCGGACAGAGATAAAATAAAACAATTAGGTTTTAGTGCTCTGGAACAGAGGAAACCAAGACATTACCACACATAGTATATAGTCTTAAAATAATTACTACTAGTTTTTCACCTTTCGCACAGCATACATGATATCACCAAATAGATGTTGTAGTTCTCAGTTAAACCTTTGCCCGAGTGGTACACGTTGAAGCCGCAAACAGCTTCTACATAACCAATTATCCAAGCAGGATATTATGCTCTCGCTGTCTACAGTTTCAGCAATCTCACGAATTATTATTCGGCGGTCTTGCGTTACAGATTTAAATCACCGGAACACACGTAAGTTACCGCTAGCACTCACTTTGAAATCCTGTCGGAACAATAGGTTCCATCAAATTCTGCAAAATGCTATTTAACTACAGCTATCACTTCTTCATTTGATGAAAATTCCTTCCCAGAAAACCAAAGTTTAAAGTTAGGGAACAGAAAATACTCACTTGGGGCTACATTTTGTGAACAAGGTGGATGAGGAATGATTTCAAAGCCCAATTCATGTTCCCGCTGCCACGTTCCCGGGTTCGATTCCCGGCGGGGTCAGGGATTTTCTCTGTCTCGTGACGACTTGGTGTTGTGTGATGTCCTTAGGTTAGTTAGGTTTAAGTAGTTCCAAGTTCTAGGGGACAGATGACCATAGATGTTAAGTCTCATAGTGCTCCGCCATCTTTGTCGCTGATATCTGAGATGTTTCTTTATCACGGTGAAACAGCGCTTTCTGCATGCCAACTTTGATGTTTTTTCAGCCAAAGTCAGTTCAAAGCATCCACCAATGAAGCTTCATAGGGTCCAGTTATAGTTCTGCCTTTTTTCAAATAATCTATGAGGATTAATGTTGGGAATCCCAAAAAACAGCGGCCATCACCTTACCAGCCGACAAAGTGGTCTTTACCACCTTCGGTGCCCTCCCACCAGTCTTTGGCCAAATTTTTGACTGCCCGTTGGACTTTGGTGTGTAATAATGGATCGAGGCTTCATTAGCATTCATAAATCGGTGCAAAATGTCTTGCGGATTGCGACTAAATATCTCCAAACATTGTGTTGAATTGTTGCGTTGGGAGCGCTTTTGGTCGACTGTGAGCAATCGTGGCACCCAGTTTGCAAATAGCTTCTACATAGCCAATTCTCCAAGCAGGATATTATGCCCTCGCTGTCTACAGTTTCAGCAATCTCACGAACTATTATTCTGCGATCTTGCGTTACAATGTCATGGATTTTGTCAACGGTTTCCTTTGTGGTGACCCCAATGGAACGGCTCTAGCGCGCTTCGGCTTCGGTGCTTGCGCGACCGTGTTTAAATTCAGAAAGAAATCCAAAAGAAAACTGTCTTTACTGATAGTGCAGTTCTGTTTTGATTTATGTGCAGTCCTAACACTCAAATAAAACTGTTAAAAACAGCACGAAACTCGGCTTCCTCTGTTTTCAATCGCAGTCGCTAGCTCACCAGACTATGAGTACGAATATGTCAAGGACGTGAAGCAAAAGGTTATCTACAACGTCTACAGAAACCAGACCTTAGTTACAAGAGTCGAAGAACATGAAAGGCAGGCAGTGGTTTGGAAAGGAGGAACACAGGCTGTTGCCTACCCTCCCCCCTCTCCCCCTCTTGTTTAATCTGTATATTCAGTAAGCATTAAATGTAAACAGAGGGAAATATGTAGAGAAGTGCATAAAATTTTTGTAGTTCACTGATGTCGTTTTAATTCTATGAAAGGAAGCAAAAGACTTGGAAGATCAGTTGACGGAATGGCTAATGTCATGGAAAGAAATACAATGAATGTCTACAAAAGCAAAACAAACGTTACAGAATGTAAACAGGCAATGCTAAATGAGTTGTATTAGGAAATGAGAAATTCAAAGCAGCGGATAAATTTTGCTAGTTGGCAGCAAATTGACCAACGATGGGCAAACTAGTGGGGCTGTAAATTGCAGACTAGCAGTAGCAAGTAAAGTATCTCTGAAAGAGAAATTTAACGTCACATACCAATTTAAGTGTTAGGAAATAGTCTGTAGAGGTATTGTTTTGGAGTGTATGGTTGTACGGAACTGAAACAGAGATGATGTGCACTTCAGACTGGAATAGAAGTTTTTGGAATATGGCACTACAGAAGAATAACGCAGATTACGTGGGTAAATCGCATAACTAATGAGCAGGTACTGAGCCTAACTGGCGAAAAAAGAAAGTCGTTGCAATACTTGAACAAAACAAGAGATCTATTGATAGGATACGCCTTGAACTATCAAAGAAACGCCAGTTTGGTAGTGAATGAAAGTTTGTGTGCGTGTAGGAGTGGAGAAGAGGAGACAAGGCCTGACTACAGTATACAGGTAATGTCGTATGTACGCAGAATGAGAAAACTAATGAAAATTTATACCAAGTCTGGGATTGGAACCCACATCTCCTGCTCAGAACGCAGCTGCGCTAACCGCTACGCCATCCTGGCCCAATGGCTTTCAGTAACTGCACGGCCTAACCTAGCACGCGTCCCTCCTCACTCCAAATTCCCATTCATGCCTCAGCCCACTGAATGGGAATTTAGATTGAGAGGAGACGAGCGCTAGAGTAGTCCGTGCAGTTGTGCAGAGCCACTGGGACAGGATGGCTTAGCGGTTAGCGCAGCTGCCATCTGAGCAGGAGATTTGGGTTCGAATTATGGCTTAGGCAGAAATTTTTATTTGTTGCTGTAGCCTGCACACTCTATCATAAATGTTTGACTTGAAAAGGTCTCTGCAACAATGTACGTAGTTTCATCTGATTAAAACAGATAATGGATGCAGTGTGCACTAGTTACACACAGACGAAAACGTGTGCACAGGGTGGACAACCATGGAAAGCTGCATCAAATTAGTCTTTGGACAGAGGCTGCCGTTCCTGGTATGCTATGCCGTGTTGTGCTATGCTACGTTGTGATCTCTTTCCCTGTATAGCTGTGCTAGTCTTTGCAAATGCTTTGCGCTACCGATATCTTCTTACAGTATGTGATTTTCAGCAATTAGAGGTAAGCTGCCGAACAGGAGAACTGATGGTAACAGTAGAAGGCAGTCATCCTTCTTTATAGATCTTCGTCTGTCAAATATTCATTTAGGAACCCTTTATTGTTCTGTACCTATCAAAGAGAAGTCTCGCGTTTTGAAAGCAATCAGTTGTCTCGCATTTCTGATGAATGTAGCGATATTTTGTATTCAGGGAAATTACACTACGTGACAAAAAGTATCCGGACATCTGGCTGAAAATGACTTAAAAGTTCGTGGCGGCCTCCATCGATAATGCTAGAATTCAGTGTGTTGTTGGATCACCCTCAGGATTGATGACAGCTTCCATTCTCGCAGGTATACATTCAATCAGGCGCTGGAAGGTTTCTTGGGGAATGGCAGCCTATTCTTCACGGAGTGCTGCAGTGAGGAGACGTATCGGAGTCGGCGTTCCAAAACATCCCAAAGGTGTTCTATAGGATTCAGGTCAGGACTCTGTGCAGACCAGTCCATTAAAGCGATGTTATTGTCTTGTAACCACTCCGCCACAGGATGTATGTGCTGAATAGGTTCTCGATCGTGTTGAAAGATGCAATCGCCATCCCCGAATTGCTCTTCAGCAGTGGGAAGCAAGAAGGTGCTTAAAACTTCAATGTAGGCCTGTGCTGTGATAGTTCCATATAAAACAACAAGTGGTGAAAGCCCCCTCCATGAAAAACACGACCACACCATGACACCACCGCCTCCGAATTTCACTGTTGGCACTGGACACGCTGGCAGATGACGTTCACCGGGCTTTCGCATACCCACACCCTGTCATTGGATAGACACATTGTGTTCCGTGATTCGTCTCTCCACATAAAGTCTTTTCCACTGTTGAATAGTCCAATTTTTACGCCCCTTACACCGAGCGAGGCGTCGTTTGGCTTTTACCGGCGTGATGTGTTTGCTTATGAGCAGCCGCTCGACCATGATATCCAAGTTTTCTCATCTCCCGTCTGTCATAGTACTTGCAGTGGATCCTGATGCAGTTTGGAATTCCTGTGGGATGGTCTGGATACATGTCTGCCTATTACACATTACGACTCTCTTCAGCTGTCGACGGTCTCTGTCAGTCAACAGACGAGGTCGGCCTGTACGATTTTGTGCCCCACGTGTCACTTCACGTTTACTCTTCACATCACATCGGAAACAGTGGACCTAGGGATGTTTACGAGTGCGGAAACCTCGCCTACAGACGTTTGACACAAGTGACACCCAATCACCTGACCACGTTCGAAGTCCGTGAGTGCCACAGAGCGCCTCATTCTGCTCTCTCACGATGTCTAATGATTACTGAGGTCGCTGATATGGATTATCTGACATTACGTAACAGAAAAATGCACCTAATATGAATAACGTATGTTTTTGGAGGTGCCCGGATTCTTTTGACCACATAGTGTATTCCAACTATCCCACGTAGAAATATGTATTTATTTGACTGCAATTGTGTGCCGAACAATATGTAGATACACAGTAATTTTGCACGGATTCCATATAATAGTTGAATAGGCCAACAAAGATAAACCAGTGTCGTTGGAACATCAGACCGCTGCTAAGGAAAGCCGTAGATAATCTCCATCGTTTGCATGCCGACGATACCTGCATGACTTTTATGTGTATTATTCAATGAAGCACTGAATTCATTCATGTTCTGTAGATAGGAACACGTGACACTATAAGATGGTACTGAAATATAAAATCTTCCTTGTATGTTAATACTTAATTGGCTTCTGAACTTTTAACGTTGCAGCGCATGCGTGCATGCGTTTTAATCATCCGTGCAAATTTGCTATCCCACATATATAGTTTCAGCCTATCCACGTTCTGCAGTTCTATAAAATCGTCCAAGAGCTAGGACATTATACACACACACGCATTACCTTCCTGTGCCTTTGATGCGGTCAACCGGATCACTTTCGTAACACATTTTATGCCATTCACATGGAGGAAGACGATTTCTCAATTTGCCCATGCGTGTTCCTTTCTGACATTCTGACAGCCTAGCTGCCGGCGCCACCTCAGTTTACCTAAGTGCCCGCGGCCCACCGAACGTTGGCTGGGGTGAGGCAGCACGCTTCTGACGTTTGAGCGAAGTACAGCTATTGACATGGTACACACATATCATTTATTTTACGTTTTATGAGAGTCTTTTCTTCCCTTTTGGGAGTTCTGTATTAATGTTGGACCATGCCTCTGTACGCAGTTTGTAGTTTTAGTGTGTTCCGAAGAACGCGTGGTTATCCGCTCCGAAACCTACGTCACCATCCGGTTTCTATTTGCAATCGAGGAGGATTCTTTATAATCATTTAATTGGCTTCTTTTTCGGATTAAAAAATACAACGATTTAATGACATCGTAATGTTCGCACGTGTGGTGTACTAAATGTTTGGCAACGTGAAGATGTATACAGTTCTCCACGTGGTTGCCAGACATTTCTGTCAGTCTCATTTAGTAAAAGGTACAGAATCAATTGCAGCATTTCAAGTCGGTGCTAATTATTTAAATAATAATAACGCTACTAGAGAGTATGTGCGTTTGTGTAAGCGGAATGTATTACTTCTGGCTGATTTTAATTAAGGGATACTAATGATAAACTGAACCCGAAATCATTGAGACACAAATTGCGTGTCTAAATACTCTTGGGAAGTTAAATTAGAGGTAACTGTTGCGTTAAGGAGAAGGTAACGCTGTTATCACTGAATATTTCGGGACTGTTTAAGACGTGATTTTGGTTTCTTCCACATTAATCCTGTAAAAGTTTCCATTGAATGAGATGTGACATCGTGTCTTAGCTTTATTTATTACAGACATACTCAAATCAGTTTTGATTTGTCAAATGAAACTACATTTCTGCTGCTGTATTCGTACATGCCGCCGGCCGGATTGGCCGAGCAGTTCTAGGCCTGGCTCGGGCATCAATGTGTGTGATCTCCTTAGGTTAGTTAGGTTTAATTAGTTCTAAGTTCTAGGGGACTGATGACCATAGAAGTTGAGTCCCATAGTGCTCAGAGCCATTTGAACCATTTGAACGTACATGCGAAATAAACATCTTCAATCGTGTTTCATTCCCCGAAATCCAATTAGTAGTTCCGGACAAATCACAGCACTTAGACCTTATGTGTTACCTGTTTTTGACATCAAACTGATTGTCGTCTTATGTGGAATTTTGTGATATCATGGCCAAATGAGGTGGAGTGGAACGCCTTCGCAATGCCGGTATAAAATGGGCACAGAGTGTAACTGTAAAATTTCCCCCCTGTTAAAAATGTTTGCTTAATAGCATCCTTTCCCATTACCAATATACACTCCTGGAAATTGAAATAAGAACACCGTAAATTCATTGTCTCAGGAAGGGGAAACTTTATTGACACATTCCTGGGGTCAGATACATCACATGATCACACTGACAGGACCACAGGCACATAGACACAGGCAACAGAGGATCCACAATGTCGGCACTAGTACAGTGTATATCCACCTTTCGCAGCAATGCAGGCTGCTATTCTCCCATGGAGACGATCGTAGAGATGCTGGATGTAGTCCTGTGGAACGGTTTGCCATGCCATTTCCACCTGGCGCCTCAGTTGGACCAGTGTTCGTGCTGGACGTGCAGACCGCGTGAGACGACGCTTCATCCAGTCCCAAACATGCTCAATGGGGGACAGATCCGGAGATCTTGCTGGCCAGGGTAGTTGACTTACACCTTCTAGAGCACGTTGGGTGGCACGGGATACATGCAGACGTGCATTGTCCTGTTGGAACAGCAAGTTCCCTTGCCGGTCTAGGAATGGTAGAACGATGGGTTCGATGACGGTTTGGATGTACAGTGCACTATTCAGTGTCCCCTCGACGATCACCAGAGGTGTACGGCCAGTGTAGGAGATCGCTCCCCACACCATGATGCCGGGTGTTGGCCCTGTGTGCCTCGGTCGTATGCAGTCCTGATTGTGGCGCTCACCTGCACGGCACCAAACACGCATACGACCATCATTGGCAACAAGGCAGAAGCGACTCTCATCGCTAAAGACGACACGTCTCCATTCGTCCCTCTATTCACGCCTGTCGCGACACCACTGGAGGCGGGCTGCACGATGTTGGGGCGTGAGCGGAAAACGGCCTAACGGTGTGCGGGACCGTAGCCCAGCTTCATGGAGACGGTTGCGAATGGTCCTCGCCAATACCCCAGGAGCAACAGTGTCCCTAATTTGCTGGGAAGTGGCGGTGCGGTCCCCTACGGCACTGCGTAGGATCCTACGGTCTTGGCGTGCATCCGTGCGTCGCTGCGGTCCGGTCCCAGGTCGACGGGCACGTGCACCTTCCGCCGACCACTGGCGACAACATCGATGTACTGTGGAGACCTCCAGCCCCACGTGTTGAGCAATTCGGCGGTACGTCCACCCGGCCTCCCGCATGCCCACTATACGCCCTCGCTCAAAGTCCGTCAACTGCACATACGGTTCACGTCGACGCTGTCGCGGCATGCTACCAGTGTTAAAGACTGCGATGAAGCTCCGTATGTCACGGCAAACTGGCTGACACTGACGGCGGCGGTGCACAAATGCTGCGCAGCTAGCGCCATTCGACGGCCAACACCGCGGTTCCTGGTGTGTCCGCTGTGCCGTGCGTGTGATCATTGCTTGTACAGCCCTCTCGGAGTGTCCGGAGCAAGTATGGTGGGTCTGACACACCGGTGTCAATGTGTTCTTTTTTCCATTTCCAGGAGTGTATTTGTGTCATAATCACACACATTCCCGCATTTCTCATTCTACTACTTGCGTACTTCAAGGATATTTCTTATTCCTTCTTCTTCTTCACATCCTACACTCAACATACGCTCCTAACCTTGTAGTGCAACTTTACGCTAGCACAGGAAAGGTTCAGTTACTGAAAGGACTAGGTCACAGTTCTCAAACATGATTTCCTTTATTACAATATACCTCTCTGAGCAAGTTTTATTCCTTGGTATTTATTTTTAAAAAAAGAAAGCACAGAGAAAAAAAAATTTGAAGACAAAGTTTCTCATAAAGGCATTACTCTAATTAAATATAGAAATCTCTAAAACTAATTCTAACTGACAAGTAAAAAACTTTAGAGTTTACTTCTGCAATAGTTCAACACAGGATCATTAAACAACATTAAATAAACTCGTGGTTTTAAAATTAAGCCACCACTCGCGCATCTACAAATGCATCAAGAGATAATCGTGAGAATTGGAGGCGTATTCTCAACTAGGATTACACAGCTTTCCTTTCACTACACATGAACTGCGCTCTTGGTACGAGCCCTTTTACTCTCCAACAATCAACAGACCCAGGTCGCCCGTCTCCTCAGGAAGGTAGTTGTACACATGGTAGAGAACACAAAGTAACAAGACAAGCTTCTAAAACAGACAAACAGATGGTATTAATTCAACAAGCCTCAAAAACATATAAATACGTGCTTCAGGGAATGCAGGCCAGACAATAATGACAATTTAAACTATGGCCTGGAAAACTTCAAGCAACCATTGGTCCAGTAAATAAAATGAAAAAAATTTAATCACACTTGATAAACCATCGAAACACGGATATTTCTCTGCTAAGGAAACCGTTCAGGACAGGCAGTTGGCAATACCCATAGCACAGATTGAAGTAGCTGACGAGAATTTGAACGAGGCAACAAGAGGCCGCAATACATTAAATCACATTGTTACCACAGTTCATGGGCTGAAATTTTGCTCAGCCCCAAAAAAACTATCCATGGTTCCAGTGCCGTCGTGAGCAGAAACAAGGCTGTTAACTCAGACTCCGTCAACCAATGAACGTCAGAATCACGAACAGTCTCAGTTCCACCCGTAGCCAGCTTATACTGCCGCCCAGCGTGCTTCCAAACACAGTGCATGTGCGACTCACGCCTCCTACCGGCTCCGTGTTCACTCTCTCTTCACGTGCCTCGCCTCAGGCGCGCCATATAGGCAAACTTTACGCCAGACAGGATCTACAGTATAAGCACTAGGTCCATGTGTACACATCAACACCCCAAACCAGCACCTGTGCTAATGACATCGGTTACCCAGCTGCCCATTACACATTTAAACTCTCCCAAACTTTGCTCATCACAAGCTCATTCTCCTGGTGGAGTGCAGAAACGAAATGAAACTTCACTTATACCCATCACTAGGTGATTCTATCGTGCAGACTTTCATCTTTCCATCTTCAAACAAACCATTAATCTATCACCTTAATGTACTTAGGATTAGTCTTTGATAGAAAACTATCCAGTAACCTGTTTTTTAGTAAAACGTAGACATTTAAATTTTTTTCTGTTTGAAAACCCAACCATCTTCGGCAAAGATGATGCTGAGTGTTTCAGGAACCACCTTGGTGTGTAGCAAACAGATTAAGCCGACCTTCACAGAAGCGGACTGCTGAATTCTTGTGACGAGATTACGGGAGTCTGTTAAGACGAAGCGTAGCCTTAAGCTGTCCAGCGGGGTTGTTCTTGCTCCACAACGATGCCCCAGCTCGTGCTGTCTCCCCATCTCCTCTTCTCCCTGCATTCTCCTGACATGGCACCAAGCATCTTCTTCCTCTTTTCCGGGATGAAGACACTATTGCGTGGTAGGTGTTTCCAAAATGACCACGAGGTGATGTTCGTGGTGGAACGTTCCCAAACAACCTAAATGCAGATTACCTGAGTTCCCCGCCACTATATCCATCGTTGGGTCAATGTGTCACATTGAAGAATGAATATGTAGAGAAGGACAAATACCATCACCAAGTTATATGGTCGCAGCTTTGTTTTGGGATGTGTCAATGAAACGTTGTGGGACCCCAGATTCACAGGCGCCACTCAACCCTTAGCACTTCGGAATTGACCATATGTTATTGTTTACGATTATGTGCACAAGATGACTTAGAATTTTTATGAAACTGGAAATAACACACATTAATATAAAATTATGTGTATTTTCGATCATTTGAAGAATGCATTCGCCGTAAATGTCTTCAGTTCGAAGACTGACTTGATGCAAGTCATCACGCTAGTTTATTCTGTAGAAGCCTCTTCACCACTTAGTTATTACAGCAACCTACATCGCTTTGAACCTGCTTATTTTGTTTCATTCTTGGTCTCCCTCTACAACTTTCACCCCTCACATCTCTCTACGTCAACAAGTTGAAGATTCCTTGGAATGTGTCTTATAAACCGACCCCTACTTCTATCATAACTTAATTACTTTTCCCCTGATGGATTCAATGTTTCCTCACTAATTCCTCGTTCTACCCACCTAATCTTCTCCATTATTTTGCAGCACTGCAGTTCAGAAGCTTGTATTCTATTCTTATGTGAACTATCGTCTACGTTTCGCCTATTTACTAGGCTGCACTCCAGACAAATATCTTCCGATAAGAATTCCTAACATCTACATTTTTACTCCATGTTAACAAATTCCATCATAAATGCTTTTCTTGCTGTTGCCAGTCGGCGTTTTATATCCTCTACTCTTCAGCCATAAGTCATGTTGCTGCCCAAATAACAAATCTCGTCTACTACGTTTAGTGCTTGATTTCCTAACAGACCCTCAGCATCTCCTGATCCAGTTCAACTACATTCTATTACTCTCGTAATATTGTCATTAATGATCCTCTCATAACTACTTATCAAGACGCTATCAGTCCCTTTCAGTTGCCCTTCCAAGTCCGTTGCCGTCTGTGACAGAACTACCATGTGATTGTGAAACCTCCAAGTTTTTGTTTCTTTTCTCTGAACTTCAAACCTCGCTCTTCATTCCTCTTTGATTTCTTTCACTGTTTGCTGAATGCACAGATGGGATAACATCGAGGGTATGCAAAAACCCTCTCTTATTACTCTCTCAACTATTGCCTTCCTCACACGTCCTTCGACTCCGATTTCTGCAGAAGTTGGAGGTAATCTTTTTGATACCTATGATTTATCTCTGCTATCTTCATGGTTTCAAAGAGTGTTCCCATCAAAAGCGTTTCCTAAATCAACAGATGCTGTTTTCTAAGATACGTCGTAGGGCTAATATTGACTTGCGTTTCTACATTTCTCCTGAACCCAAACCGATTCTCACTGAGGTCGGTGTATACCTGTTTTTACAGTCTACTGTAAATAATCCGTACGGGCATTTTGCAACAGTAATTAAACTGATACTTCTGTAAAATTCACGCATGATAGCACCTGCCCTAGTTGTAATTGGAGTTATTATTTACCTTATATGAGCAGAACATATAAACAAAATAGTTGTTCGAATTTGTAGTACAAATATTTAATAAAATAAAAAGTCGATGTAATTATTTTATTAAAGCACACATTAAGTATTAAAAAATTGAACAAGATTTTTGTTTACGAGTTCTGTTCGACTGTGATCTGCCACGCATTACAGTGAACTCGCTCCATATTAGTACCGGCGAACATTACTTATTTTACACTGTTAAGAAAGCTCATCAAAAAATCGCTTGTTGCTATTTCCGATCACCAAAAATTCATTAATTCAGTGGACCAGTTAGTCAACCACAATAATTGCATTCCTCTTAATTAAGCTTAGTGACAAGCTGTTTTACTTACTGCTGTTTTATGTTCCTTTAACAAGTTCCTGTTCTTCCGCTATATTTGTCTATAGCGTTTCAGTGCATATCCTTATATCTGGGCTGTGTCAAGACATTTTACTGTGTGCCGGGAAACTATGGAGCGTGTCGCAAAATTTACTTTTATCGAAATCTTTAATTTATGTACGTTTATAATATACTGCATTTTAGTTAGTACCGTTAACTGTAAGATAATCTACACAAGTCAGCAACTGTAATGGTGGCTAAATGTCAGTTCTGCTTGCGAGTAGTTCAAGTGAAGCTAAAAATTTGGAACTGTAGCTACTCTTCGTAGTAAATGAAAGTGTCAGTGAGGATACCTTGGTCACTAAGCAATTTACACATATCCTATGAAGTTACTGGCCTGAAATAGTCCTCTTTATGCCAAAGAGTGTCATGTTTAGTAAAACATGGATTTTTCTTTGTTACGTTAATGGAGCCAATAAGAGGAAAATGTATTCTTATAATGAGTCACGTTCATTGTGTTGATTAACTAATCATTAAAATATCACGGTGTATACCGTGGCCGGCCGGTGTGGCCGAGATGTTCTAGGTGCTTCAGTCTGGGACCGCGCGTCCGCTACGGTCGCAGGTTCGAATCCTGCCTCGGGTATAGATGTGTGTGATGTCCTTAGGTTAGTTAGGTTTAAGTCGTTCTAAGTTCTAGGGAACTGACGACCTCAGATGTTAAGTCCCTTTGTGCTCAGAGCCATTTGAACCATTTTGCATACCGTGCATTGGTTCTTAAATTAGTGAAATAAACCTTTACTGAACACTATATGGCAGTGAAATAATATATAAATAAATGCGAATTCATAGTTCCGAATGCGGATCTCGAATTGCATCAGCGTTACATGCTCTGGATGGCATCATTTACAACTGCTCATGAGTGCAGTTAAAATCTCTCTTCCTATTTCCCCTCCCGTCCCCCTTTCCCCAAATACCTCCTGCCCAAACAGAAAGAATATAATTTGACAGATCTGAAGGAAAAGTTACACGTCAACAAAATGCTCATTCAAACTGCCTTCAGTGCCCGCTGTAAACGCGTCGGAGCAGCTAGTTAAGAGTTCCCACAGTCGCATATCGACTCAAGAAGAGCAGTATGCATACAAGAGAAACATTTTCACTAGAGTGACGGACTACAAGAATAACGCGCTTCACTTCTGCAACTGGAAGATTCACACACTCAGAAGCTCAAGAGTACTTAGTGGGCGTACATTTCCGTTCTCATGCCCCAGGGGCTGTAATAGCTTCCGGAGAGAAGCCATGTGCGAGCCGTAGACTAGCTGCATCATTAAAGGAGCTCTCCCGCGCCGGAGGGAAAGCAGGAACACACTCGCCCGACCGCGTCCAAGCAGTTTACTGCCGGCGCTAACGAACGCAGGCTGCGGAGG
The DNA here is from genome assembly GCF_023897955.1 of Schistocerca gregaria. Lineage (NCBI taxonomy): Eukaryota > Metazoa > Arthropoda > Insecta > Orthoptera > Acrididae > Schistocerca > Schistocerca gregaria. The sequence continues at coordinate 649,951,437 of NC_064923.1, read as the reverse complement.
TGTTGCCGATATCGTAAAAGGCCCGTCCCCTTAGCACGTCTGCAGGAAGCTCGCACGATCGGTGTCGCGCCGCCGAGTGCCGAATCATGCCGCGGCCGGCCCCACGCTGGGTCGCTAATTCTCGCGCCATTCTCCGGGGTCAGCGACCCCTGCAGGGCGCTACACAGCTACCGGCGCTTCCGCCTCGCGCAACGCCTCTATTCTTCTGGAGGCGCTGCGCGGCACGGCGTGCTCGCGAGCCGACGTGAGGGGGGCCCCTACTCTACTGCCATCTGCCGAGAGACTCTACCACTCACTTATCACGAGATTCTTTGTTTATCCTGGAATAGGAAACAGATATTCAAAGAATATACACTAATTGCGACCACCTGCTTCATAGCCTGTTGGTCACACGGAGCCTGGGAGTAGGTAGAGGGTCCTTTTCAGTGGCGAAGGACCGGCGGGCGGGTTCTTCAAACCCGCACGCCTTGGATACCTACAGCACCTAGCGCAGTAGCAGTATCGCTGCTGTTTGCTCTGTATCTGATTCTGCCTCGTCTTCCCTCTTTATCGGCTTTGCCTTAAATTCGTTAGTTTACAAGATAATTGCGTACATGAGTCCAAAAATTCAATAATATAGGTAACGTTGGGGACAAAATAACATAAGTAATAGCGTTTCCTGAAACCAAGTAGAAAAGGCTGGAAAAACTCGGGATAAATGCGAGTAGGACACACACATCAAGGCTTTCATACAAATTTAATGATGCATATGAAGATCCATCTTGGGAATCGAGAATTTTTTGCCTGTTATCGATATCGATATTAGAAAGATATCAAATACACTACTGGCCATTAAAATTGCTACACCACGAAGATGACGTGCTACAGACGCGAAATTTAACCAACAAAAAGAAGATGCTGTGATGTGCACATGATTCGCTTTTCAGAGCATTCACACAAGGATGGCGCCGGTGACGACACCTACAACGTGCTGACATGAGGAAAGTTTCCAACCGATTTCTCATACACAAACAGCAGTTGATCGGAGTTGCCTGGTGAAACGTTGTTGTGATGCCTCGTGTAAGGAGGAGAAATGAGTACCATCACGTTTCCGACTTTGATAAAGGTCGGATTGTAGCCTATCGCGATTGCGGTTTATCGTATCGCGACATTGTTGTTGGCGTAGGTAGAGATCCAATGATTATTAGCAGAATATGGAATCGGTGGGTTCAGGAGGGTAAAACGGAAAGCCGTGCTGGATCCCAATGGCCTCGTATCACTAGCAGTCGAGATGACAGGCATCTTATCCGCATGGCTGTAACGGATCTTGCAGCCACTTCTCAATCCCTGAGTCAACAGATGGGGACGTTTGCAAGACAACAACCATCTCCACGAAGAGTTCGACGACATTTGCAGCAGCATGGACTATCAGCTCGGAGACCATGGCTGCGGTTACCCATGACGCTGCATCACAGAAATGAGTGCCTGCGATGGTGTACTCAACGACGAACCTGGGTGCACGAATGGCAAAACGTCATTTTTTTCGGATGAATCCAGGTTCCGTTTACAGCATCATTATGGTCGCATCTGTGTTTGGCGACATCGCAGTGAACGTACATTGGAAGCGTGTATTCGTCACCGCCATACTGGCGTATCACCCGATGGTATGTGGTGCCGTTTGTTACACTTCTGGGTCACCTCTTGTTCGCATTGACGGCACTTTGAGCAGTGGACGTTACATTTCAGATGTGTTACGACTCGTGGCTCTACCCTTCATTCGATCTCTGCGTAACCCTACATTTCAGCAGGATAATGTACGCATGTTGCAGGTCCTGTACGAGCCTTTCTGGATACAGAAAATGTTCGACTGCTGCCTTGTCCAGCACATTCTCCAGATCTCTCACCAACTGAAAACTTCTGGTCAATGATGGACGAGCAACTGGCTCATCACAATACAGCAGTCACTACTCTTGATGAACTGTGGTATCGTGTTGAAGCTGCATGGGCAGCTCTACCTGTATACGCCATCCAAGGTCTGTTTTGCTCAATGCCCAGGCGTATCAAGGCCAGAGGTGGTTGTTTTGGGTTCTGATTTCTGAGGATTTATGCACCCCAATTGCGTGAAAATGTAATCACATGTCAGTTCTAGTATAATGTATTTGTCCAATGAATACCCGTTTATCATCTGCATTTCTTCTTAGTGTAACAATTTTAATGGCCAGTAGTATCAATATGTGACATAAATAGTCATATCTCTTGACATTGCTGTAGATACTTACGTTTTTTACATTGCCAAGGGACGGTAGACGTTAGTAAGTGCTATAAATATCAGATTGATGCGTCTACCTGTTCCTGAGAAAAAAGGGACTTCACTGCAGACTGGAAGCCAGGCAGGCAGACGGACAGCAAACAGATCTTATAAATGTTATATTTTTACCGACTGAGATACTGAACCCTAAAAGCATAGTCTGCGCCATGAGCTCATGGCTCACGGTGTTACGAGTCAGTTTCGCTCTCCTGGTAGCAGGAGGCAAGAGCTGCACGTATGGAGCGTAGGTGTCAACGTCGTCGCAGAGAATCCCCACTATATCTCACATATCTTGTCGAGAACGGAAAGTGGCATGACTCTCCTTGCACAATTTAGCTACGTCAACTGTATTTTTAACGCTGTATTGTGTGGCATAAAGTTCACCAAACGTAAACTGGCAACCGACTACAAGTTTCACTACAAACTTTTCAATATACATGTAGTGTTGTACTTTACTTTGGAATACTAAAATAAATATGAGCAACAACGAAATGAAAAGAATTTCATTACCAAGCTGTCACGTGTTTCTATGAGATTCGGAAAATACTTTTTTTAGCCGAATAGCATTTTCAAAATAGAATGAGAAAGACTGCGTAGCAAAGAACACGCGCAAATCACAAAACAGTGTTTTAATTTTTTTCGCAGAAACTTGAGAAGCTAAATACATAGACTGATGTAGCTTTGCTTCATGTACACAACACCATTTTTCTTGGCAAATCGGCTGACTTGAAATTTCACTCCCCATGTGTTGTACAATACGAGTTGCGTGGAGTGCCCAGTACCTCTATGGTTGTGGTCACCCAGAGGGAGGAGGATGCTGGACACACCTCACACGACTCGATGGTACTTCACTTAGTTATATGCTCTGTGGTTGGTCCACGATTGGAACGCAACACAACATCTGTTCTGCGCGGCGTGCATTCCACGAGCCCTTGGTACATATCTGGAGGTACGTGGAGCCAGCTGTTACGCTCTGTCACACAATTCCTGTAAATTACGCGCCGTGGTACCAGAGCTGCCTCGACATGATCCATCAAGTTCACATCATGGGTATTTGTTTGCCAGGACATCAACGTGAGTTCCCTACCATGCTTCTCAAACCACTACAAAACGCTTCTACCGTTATTACACGGACAGTTATTCTACAGTAAGATCATATCGCCGTCGAGGCAGACTTCAAACGTGGGGGAATACAGATGTTCCACAGTAATTTTCACGTATCCAAAGCCGTCGCAGTGCCTTCAGTTACTGGGTTGGGTGGTTTGAGGGAGGAGACCAGACAGCGAGGTCATCGGTCTCATCGGATTAGGGAAGGACGGGGATGGGGAAGGAAGTCGGCGGTGCCCTTTCAAAGCAATCATCCCGAGCTTTGGGGAAATCACGGAAAACCTAAATCAGGATTGCCGTACACCGGATTGAACCGTCGTCCTCCAGAATGCGAGTTCAGTGTGCTAGCCACTGCACCACCTCGCTCGGTGCCTTCAATTACTGCCACAGCTCCAATGAAATCCCAGGTGAACACACACCACAGCACAATGCTGCCCCCACTAGCCTGCATCGGTTGGGGGTGGGGGGGGGGGGGGGGTGAAGGAACGAGGGACATTCAATAAGTAAAGCAACACATTCATATTCTCGGCAAATTTCGGTTGAAGAAATTAGGAATTTGTTGTGGGACATCATGGAATATTCCCACCTCAGTCCATATAGTTCCATGAAATTCCAATAGGTGGCCCCACTATACAGAGCCTCCAATATGGTGTCTGTAAGGCAGATGGGTTCCAAAGAAAGAGCTGTCATTGAGTTTCTTTTGGCCGAAAACCAGAGCACCACAATGATGAAAAGCACGCCAAGTCGTTGGGAAATCTGTTTGCCATTATCTCAACAGGATCATGCAAACATGTCCGATCTCTCGAGTGCCAGCCAGTAACACGCGGATGTGAGTCCTGCAGTGTTGGAATGTGCAGACCCTCTCACTCGTGGTGAACGACGGGTAGCTATCAAACAGCACGCTGCTCAGCTGGATGTCTCTCTGTTGGTAGTGCTGACACCTTGTAACGTCCCCTTAGTAAAATTATTGAATTACTGTGCTGATAAACATCTTATGTTATTTGATTTTCAAACAGCTGAGTAAAACTGAACGTACTCAGACATCAGCTGTTGCGAACCATATATATATGAAACAGGCCATCCCCTTAATAGCACAGAAGACAACATAGAAATATTGCATGTAGAAAAGAAAGGGAGGAAACTTGATTTACTAGAGGAATTCGAGATAGCTATCCATGAAAAGAAGCAAAGCAATATTCTAAATGCACAAGATAATTTTAAAGCAATGAGATTTTTTAGTGGGTTTTTAGAATTATTTTAGGGCAGGTATGCGACTTTAAACTTGTAGCATGTCATTGACGGAGTTGCGAGAGGCTATCGATGGCAGTCCAATGCAATAAGGAAATCAGGCACCCAATAGCATAGCGTTACCGTCAAGCACACGGCTGTAACCACGCCACAACACCTAGGCACGTTAGTCAACAACAGCTCCCGAGCCGGCGCAGTGCGACAGCATATTTGGTAGCTATGGGACGGCCATCGACTTGTGTAAACAACTTCAATGTACGAATATACTTTTAATTCTGTTTTACTCTACAGACTTCCCAACTATTTGTGATGGTATTTTGTCTTTTTTTTAGTCCGTTTAATTTCATGACATAGACTGTACAACCTGATGATGAGAGCATTGTTTCTTGAAACGCGTTTGTAAAATATAGTATAAGAATCGCAGTTGAATGCTAACAGTGATATCCAGTATAACGACAACTGCTACCTCGACTCCATAATGGATTATATTAAAAAAAGATTCTAACTACTGAAGGCACTAACTACTGATAGGCATAGTTCGCAAATGAAAGATTTTGATAGAGAACAAACAATGTATTTACCTTAATAGTGTTCAAAATTCATTATATAGATCAGTTCATGACATACGGTCTTACGAATTTACTGTCTCTGATGGACACACGTCCAGATCATCCGCTCTCAAAACTCCGCCATTTCTCTCCCCACATCCACCACTGCTGCCGGAACGCTACGCGCTGTTAACATCCAACTGCCCAACACTACAGTAGCATATACTCCAACAATGAAAACCAACCACAGCCTTCACACAGCACAGTCCGTGATTTTCATATAGAGCAATACGTGGCGTTACCAACATAAAAGCCTAAACAGCCTACTTACATAGCCCCCATGCTCCCCACAAAAAAATTTACAAATTGTTTCGGGCAGTAGCCAATAATGATTTGATAAAATTTTTCGTAATGGCAATAACAAAGATATCAAATGGACACACTTATTGATACAATGTTGATCAAAGGCTAAAATTTTCTCGCAGTCCACAAAGACACTCCTGATCATTCATCACAGTAAAATTGCAGTGTTTTTTTTTTCTCAAAGTCTGAGCAGTAAAACAAAATGCACATGGAAGTAGTGGATTTCCATGCAGTCTTGAAGAAGTAGTGTTGTCCTTCCAACAGAAAGACAATGCTGACTCTAGACATGCAGACAGGCAATGGTCCACAACAGAGCAAGCCCACAGCAGAGTCAGTCGAAGTTTAGAAGAATATTGGTAAGTAGGTCATCACAGAGAAGAGCCTCTGTAGTCCTGGTAGAGATTATGGTATTGTTGGGCCATCAAAGGTGCAGACCCACTGCAGTCCTTGTAGAGACGGCCAGCAGCCATCTGTTGCGACTGTGTAGGTGCACAATCACCATCGAAGAGTCATGCAGATAATATAGCAAGTCCATAAACCACCACTTGTGCACTCAAAAAGTTTTTGGAATTGTTCTTAGAACCAGCAATGCTGTTAACCAGTCATCTGCTGAATTATCAACACACTTGCAAATACTAACTGTCCCAACTTCTCATCTATTGTGCATATATTATGACCAACAGAAACGTGGCAGTGAAATGTAACTTAATTTGAAGAACTGGTGTCTATACAATTATAAATTTACAGCATAAGAATACAATTACAAAGGTACAAAATACATTATTAAAGAACATAATAATACAGATAACATCTGTAGTAATAGGAGCTTTACGAAAGAGCAGAAATAAACATATTCATCAGTGTTACAGGAATTATGACGTAAGTAAATACATAAAAGTTCTGAATAACTTTCGAAACATCAACTTCACACGTGAGCATTAAAACAAAACAGAATAAATAATGTCTAAACATCATTACAAAGTAAATAACATATTATAAATGCAAATTATGTTTGAGGATAACAGTATTCCTCATCATAGTGAATGTAGCTGAGTATTAGAAAAATTCTACAACATAAGTCTTATCAGAGAAACACATAAAGACAGGAAGAACACAAATACACAAGGTACACAGACACATAGTGGAATAACACAAAGGACAGGTCAGGGTTTGTTTTCAGTGTGACATTTGGTACTGCAGTCCAACTCAAAACTTCATTTCATTGATGTTTCCTCTTATTTCACCCTTTTTTTACCGTTTCCATGCATTTCTTCTCTAATATAGTCTACCCCCTCTTAAGCTAACTTAAATCTACTGAGCTCAGATGCTTAACTAAGGGATGAGGCAATGCAGCAGTACAAAACAATTAACAGAAACAGCAATTACAAAAAAATGCAAATTGGCAAAGCAAGCAGCAGTATATCTAAATTAGCAAAACAAATGCAACAATACAACTAATATAAGGCAATGTGCAGCAAATAAGAATAATAAATCAGTAGTAAAACTGGGTTAACAGAGTCATACAAAGTGAAAGTCAGTAGCACTATGCCTGGCACACAGCAGCAGCAAATGCAATAACTTATACTTAAACGTGACAAAGCTCAAGCAGAAAAAATAGTACAGTAAAGATAGGAAATGTCTAATAATTATGTCACATCTTAACACTAGAGTGATGCACCCCTTGACTTACTCTATGAAACAAGTTACCCAGTCATTGACAAAAATTATGTATACAAGTCCTGTGCAGGGAAATGTCTTTTTGTGCTCCCTAATTTTTTTGGAAGTAGATCATAAAATTTACTGGATCTGTAGGCATAAAATATCTATTTAGTACATCTATTAAATTTTATTTTAACCAATGCTGCAGTACAGCTAGAAACTAGATATTAAACGAAATGAGCAAATATATATAGCCCTATATAGAGCAAGGCTTGAAACGTCATTCACTAGGCAAGTGGCGTCTCCAAAGGCAGTAAAAAAAATCTCTCAACTAGAAAGACAGTAGATGTAAAAATGTTTCTCATCATTTCATTAGACATTACAAAGTAGACTAGCCTCCAAGTGGTGTACCCCGGGCAACGTAACTAAGCTACGGCTAAATAGTCTACAGATATAGGCTGCTGGACCTCCAGTGGTTGCAAATTACCTTAGGATATCCCAGCTGTTAGAGGATACATAGCAACAAAGCAAAACAGTTCTGCCAAGAACTTCCTGACAAAGGACTTAGGGAATACCCTCCGGCTCTTACAGCTAAACATAGAGGGAACAAGCAGAGCAAAAAGTGAGTATCTCACTCAAATATTGATTGAAAACAAGGTGGACTTTGTTCTACTACAGGAAACCCACTGCTCAGACGAAACCCATCTTCTTTCCAGGTGTAAACTCCCTGGCTACACGTTAGCTGCTGCGACATACCATGCAAGTTACAGATCTGCTACATATATCAAGAATGATGTTTAAGAGGTAACAGATGTCCAAACAAAAACGGAAAATAACATCCATACCGTCAGGCTGAAAGTCGCCAACACAGAGATTGTGAACATCTATAACCCCCAGCACAACCGTGGGTAAATGAAGCTGCTCAAAATATTTCACATCCAGGAATAGTAATTGGAGACTTCAACAGCCATAACACACAATGGGGCTACAGAACGACGAATGAAGATGGTGAGAAAGTAACAGAATGGGCTGAAATGGAACGCCTTTTCTTACTATTTGACGGGAAGGACAAAGGGACATTCCGCTCAGCTAGATGGGCTTAGGACTACACTCCCGATCTCTGTTTCGTTACCACTAACAACAAAGGATTGCCCTTGCAGAGCAGCAAGAAGGTGCTCAGTGATTTCCCTAGAAGCCAACACCGACCTGTACTGGTGAAAATTGGACTCGAAATCCCAGTTGTGAAGTCTATACCAAAGCCACGATGGAACTTCCAAAAAGCCAAATGGGAAAAATTCTCTGAAGAGGTTGATCATATTATTCAGTTTATTCCACCTGAAGTTAGGTATTACGACCGCTTTGTTAGACTAATTCATTCCATTGCCAGAAAACATATTCCAAGAAGCTACAGACACAACACAACAACCGATAGAGGTACTCAGGGTACCCTTCGCCACACACCGTCAGGTGGCTTGCGTAGTATGGTTCTAGATGTAGATGTAGAGGCTGGCTTCAGACGAGACCGCAGTTGTAGCGATCAAGTGCTAGCGTTGGCAACATACATAGAGAAGGGCTTCTACGACCTGAAGAAAACAATGGCCGTGTTTATTGATCTAACATCAGCATATGATACAGTGTGGCGGAAAGGAATTCTTCTTACGTTCTTAAGAATAATTCCATGTAAAAGAATTGCACAACTACTCAATAACATGCTGTCCAACAGAAACTTCCCAGTTCACCCAAAAGGTCAAGTAAGCAAGGCATTCAATTTAAATGATGGACTACCACAAGGATCAGTATTGGCCCCTCTACTTTTCAATTTATATGTCGCTGACTTGCCAGAAACGAAAGCAAGAACATTTATCTATGCTGATGACATAGCCTGGCGCCGCAGCCTAACGATTTTACAACTTCAGAAATGACTCTCACTCAGGGTCTGCGAATTCTAGATGAATTTTTTGATAGATGGCGACTTAAAGTAAACAGAAATAAAACTGAATCCTCCACCTTCCATCTGAGTAATAGGCATGCTAGCTATAAACCGCAAATTTTCGTTAGAAATCAGTTGCTGTTATATAACCCATTCCCAAAATATCTCGGCGTGACCTTGGATCGTTCGCTAACATATAGAAAACACCTAACTGAAACAGCTTTAAAAATGAGAACCAGAAACAATATATTACACAAACTCTCCGCAATAAGCTGGGGAGCTAAGGCATCAGTACTCAAAACAACTGCCCTCTCACTTGTATGCTCTGTTGGGGAATCTTGCAGCCCAGTATGGCTGAACAGCGCTCATACAGCCATGGTAGACACGCAGCTGAATGTAGCCACGAGAAGCGTATCCGGGACAATAAAATCCACACCCACAGAATGGCTACCTGTTCTGTCTAATATTGCACCACCGAAGTTACGATGTCAAGCAGCGCTGAAAAGGGAATGGGAGAAATGCTCCAAGAATCCCGAGTTACCTCTACACCAGGACTTTGATGCCATTCAAAGGCAACGTCTTAAGTCCAGGAAACCCTCCTGGAGACTTGGAAAAAGGCTTACTTCTGAAGGATTCCAACCAGAAACAGCATGGCGGGAAGAATGGTTCGCAACCAATCCCGATTCTGCGGGTCTTATTGCTGATCCTACACGAGTCCCTCCTGGATTCCACTTACCTAGGAGGTCGTGGACCACCCTAAATCGCATACGCACCAAGCACGGAAGATGCCAGGACTTGAAGCATAAGTGGGGAATCGATGAAAGTGCCAAGTGTGACTGCGGACACCAACGACAAACAATACACCACATAGTCACAGAGTGTCCTCTACGGAAATATGCTGGAACTCTGACCAGCATACATGAGGTCTCTGAGGAAGCAATCTCCTGGCTGGTTACTTTAGATATTAACCTATAGTTGTTATTACAACCTGAAGCTCTGTTTGTCAATATTACTGTTTATAAAAACCAGATTTTCTCTTTTACATGTAACCCATCCTAGTGTTTTTATCCATATGTATATTATTGATTTATCGATCTAATCTAAAACTTTTATTACCATAAATGAATGTAATCTATTTTATTTGTAGTATATGCGTATTGTGTTACCACTAACATCATTGCTGTTCAATTCAAGTAATGTATCCTTGATGCCAAACGAAATAATAATAATAATAATAATAATTAGACATTTTACTAAATATCATAAATTAAGAGCTCCACAGTGTAATCACATGTTTTCAAGTTTGAGCGTGTCCTATCTGCGATGCTTTCTACAAAGAAATGTCAATAGCGAGGATAATGGCCTCTTTTTTCTCCACCTAATGGCTTTCTTTTTTCAGATGACTATCTCTCAGCTGGGCGCCCAAAACGCATTACGTCAAGGTCACTCACCTTTCCTACCGAAATATTTACGACAGCAGTTTTCGCTACAATGACAGTCTCATATAAAATTTTCACAGATCGAGAATTTGCGTTCAAATGTGTAGAAACAAAAATCCTGTAAATATAACTGTGTCCAAAAAATTTTCGCCGGCGTTGTGAAACATTCACGCATATACACACATTTCATAACTCTTAAAGTACGATTCTTGGTTCCCAACATCCTTTTGCACAAACCAGAGTCCCTAACCATTACTCATTATTCCTTACTTTATTGCACATACACATATTCGTCGACACCTCTTCAATATTTCATCATAATAAATTCCTCACAAGAAGTTCGAGTCTCGGTCGGGCACACAGTTTTAATCTCCCAGGAAGTTTCATATCAGCGCACACTCCGCTGCAGAGTGAAAATTTCATTCTCTAAATGCGGATGAGTTCTGAGGGGCTGTATGGGTTTGGCAGGTACTGATTCTCGTGCAACATGTCTTCAACATATTTCACGAGACTGGAAAATTCAGATTGTTCGAAATGTTTCCTCATTATGATGCTATGTTTTACTCGATCTTGTGTAGGTTGAGACCAATATGCTGAGAGGAAGGCACGATAAAATTCTCCTTCACTGTGACAATCGTGAATGACCGATCGCATTCTTACAGCTGGTTCATTCTCAAAGTAGCCACACATAAATTCTAACCTGTGCTGCAATGACCAGTTGGGAGGAAAACAATGAGAGAATTGAATGTCGTTGCCAGAATTCTTAAATGTTTTGAATTTACGTGTAGTAATAAACAGCTTATAGTCAATATCATCATGTCGGCGAGTCGCATGTCGGTCACTGTAAGGTCGTTTCTGCGGTTCCATCTCAAAATTCGGTGCACCTTGCTAATTTCTTTCATAATTTCCGAAGTGCTCTGTGTTATTATTTTGTGGCTATTCCGTATTTCTATGTCCCTCTTCCCGTAGAGGAGCGCGAGTGTCCTCTGAAATATGTAATTCTTATTTTACCTGCGTCAACTGATCTTGTACTTCCCGGATTTCTCTTTGGTGTTGCGTATTAATTTGATTCTGATTTTGTTTGAATTTCCTAATTTGTTCGTACTCTTCTGTATCATTAAAGAGTACCGGTCTTGTGTCATTCAGATTATCATCTACCTCCGCAGATAAATTATTTAGCTGATCCGAAAGTTCGACTACTTTCTCTGATAATGAACTAATTTCCTCCATGTGTCTTTCTGAACCAATTTTCAGAGTATCTACTGTGTCCTTTCAGTTTTCCTGAGTTTTTGCAAGTAGCGTAACCGAATCAGTAGATGCGACTGAGTCAATTTTAGCCCGCAAGGTCTCGTGATTATCATGAACAATAGTTAGCAGTTCTTTTATGGCTGCATCGTGATTCTGTAATGCATCTTCACGCCGCGAAAAAATAGGTTGAAAATGCTCACAAATTTGTGCTTCTACGTCATTACAGACTTTTTGACATTTCGATTCGATGTTATATAACTCAGTAATTAAATCTTCACGTGTTTGGCCAAGTGTGGTGTCTAACTTTTGATGATTTTGTTCCATTGGGTCTAACTTTCGAAGATTTTGTTCCATTCTGTCTAACTTTTGAAGCTTTTGCTGTGTGTGTCTCTGATTTTGTTCCATCGTGTCTAAGCTCTGAAGATTTTGTACCATTGTGTCTAGCTTTTGAAGATTTTGTTCCATTGTGTCTAACTTTTGAAGCTTTTGTCCCATTTGTTGTATTACTTGTAATAAAAATGCACTGGTGTCTGAAACATGTTCCTCAGTGCTTTTCGGCAGTGAATTTGCACCAGCAACATTCACATTTTGACAAGCAGAAAAGGTTTCTTGACTTATTTGAGAAAACGGTGAGGATCCAAAACCTGAATCTACAGTATTTGCAAGATTATGTCCTCTCATTTCGGATTCCTGAGGCGAGCTGTTGCCGTCCGATAGATTAATTATGCTTCCCTGTTCACTAATAGTTTCACTGTCTACACCATTATTTGCAGTCCGCTCCATTTCCCTATGCACAATTACCAAATGACTACTGTGAACATAAGTTAATTCATTACACGGTGTCTCTAACACATTGCTTTCGTCTTAACTGTCATTTCTCAGTTTATTTTGGAGCCCAGTGTTACGTTTTTCACACGCCGTAATTATCACGTATTTCTTACGATAACAAGAAACGCACAATTTGAAGGGCAAAAAGAACAAAAGACATTAACACAACACTGAAAATAATATCTAGTTAATTGCAAGCCCAGCTACGAAGTACTTGGTGCAAATACACATGCATGCCACAAATGTTTTACTGTACAACAATGAGAAACTACAACGACGTTCTTCTGGGAGTCTGAAGGGGCTGTTCTTTCTCATGTCGTCCCTCGTGGTGCAACGGTGAACTCTGAAGTGTATTGTGCTAATCTCTGAAAAATGAAGAAATTTTAAGTAGGCTGTTCTGGTTTTCTTATTAGTAACGCCACGTAGCGCTCTGTATGAAAAATCACTGGCTGTGCTGTGTGCAGCCTGTGGCTGGTTGGCATTGTTGTTCGCCATTGTAGTGTTGGGCAGCTGGATGTTAACAGCGCGTAGCGTTGCGCGTAGTGGTGGATGTGGGGAAGTGAGATGGCGGATTTTTGAAAATGGATAATCTGGAGGTGTGTCCATCAGAAACAGTACATTTGTAAGAATCATATGAAACGTCCCCTTTGAACAATTATACATGACTGTGCTTAAAACTGACACACAGTATTTTTTTAGCGCAACGCAGTCTGGCTTTCAGTAATCCCTACAAAGGAATGGCCCTGACTAACAATAACCTATACCTTTCATGAATCAATCACCTCACAAAAATCTTCGTCACTCGAACTACTGCAATACAGCGAGCGTCACTACTGCCAGCTAAATAAAAGATTCAAACTACGGAAGGCACTAACTACTGATAGGTATAGTTAGCAAATGAAAGATTTTAATAGAGAAAAAACAATGTATTTCCCTTAATAGTGTTCAAAAGTCATAACATATATAGCAGTTCATGACATCCAGTCTTACAAATTTCAAAACTCCGCCATCTCTCTCCCCACATCCACCACTTCCGGCGGCTCACCTCCAACTGCGTAACGCTACGCGCTGTTAACATCCATCTGCCCAACACTACAATGGCAGACAACAGTGGAAACTAGCCACAGACTGTCCACAGCACAGCCAGTGATTTTTCATACAGAGCGCTTTGTGGCGTTACCAATAAGAAAAACTAAACAGCCTACTTACAAAATGACTTACGCATGTTCATCGCTGCAAAATCTTCTCTTACTCCATGACAATGCGAGGCCTCACTCTGATCTGCGCACCCGACAAAAGCTCAAAAAACTTCAATGGACTGTACTTCCTCATCCATCCTGCAGCCTTGATCTCGCACCTTCCGACTTCTGTCTCTTTTGGCCCAATGAAGGATGCACTCCACGGGAGGCAATACATGGATGATGGGGAGGTTATTGATGGAGCAAGACGTCGGTTCCGACGTCGACCACTAGAGTAGTACCATGCTGGCGTACAGGCCTTCCCAGCAAGGTTTAAGGCTGTCGCATTTAACAGAGATTTTGGTGAAAAGCAGAGTTTCGTAATTGAAAGTGAAATACTTGGGCTAGCAGTACAGAGCGGATTAGGTTGTGGAAAGGGGCCAAAATGAGTTCCTGTCAGTTGCACTCAACAAACAAACTTTATTTATCAACACACAATATTACAACAAAGATGCAAAACATTCAAAACGGTAATCGACCTCCTTTGATTAATTTTAGATAGGCTGAATGCCACATTTAAAATCCAAGACACAAGGCTTAAGCAAAATTGAAATACAAGGCTCTTCTGGAGGTTTCACCCAAGAATCTCTTCTAAATCTTCAATCTAATCGTCTGAAGGCCTTAGCAATTTAATTTTAAAAGTAGGGTGGAGGTCGCATATTAAGCAATAAGAGGAGTTTCAGTCAAAAGGCAGAAGGCCTTATCATAAAACATTTCATGTAAATTGGGCTGAAGGCCCCATTCAAAAGCATAAAAATCTTATGCCTTGAGCGCAAGAGAAGATGATTAATTTAAGAGATATTAAAACTCGGATGAAGGCCGCTCAACAACAAATAATTTATCGGCTTAAGCCCTAGAAGAAGAGTTTTAATTTTAAAGGGCAGAAGGCCGTATCTTAAAAAATTTCATATAAAATAAAGAATAACAAGCTCATGCCGCAAGGGCAAGACAAGGACATTAATTTAACAGACATTGATACTTAGCTGAAGGCCACATATCAACAAAATATGTTTAACGGCTTCAAGCCCAGAAAGAGTTTCAATCTAAAACTGAGAAGGCCTTATCTTAAAACCTCTCCAGTAAAATTCGGCTGAAGGCCCCGTATAAAAATATGACAATCTCATGCCTTAAGGGGAAGAGAAGAACATTAATTTAAGAGATGTTAATACTCGGCTGAAAGCCACACATCAACGAAATAAAATCCAAATAGAGAAATTACTACATAATACACAAAGAACGGCGTTCAGAAGTTTCCAAGGGTCGACCTGGGATTGTAACACTAACGCCCGTTTAGGTGAGACAGGCAGCCTGTCCAACGACTTCATAATCTGAAGGCCACCCAACCGACAGACAGCCGACCGACCAATCAGACCAAATCAGTTCCGCTCCACGCAACCAGCAATACGACCACAAGATTTCAATATACGACTCGCAGAATATTGGCGCCCACAACGACAAACAACACCTCATCTGTCGAACTACACACCCCGCCGGACAGCAACAACACGTTGAGGAAAGTACATTGCCTAAAATTATATCAACGACCTGGGCAGGTAACCGGAACGTCAACGGCCACAAGGCAGAAGATACCGCTGATGAACTTCCATAACAGAAATAAATTCAGTTAAATTTCACAGGAAGATGGCTGGAATCTTAGCTGACTTAAATACACGCACTTGGTTGCACGCGGGAATGTCCCAAAGGCGACAACCAGGATCAAACGAAGAAATGTAAACAGTTGAAGCTCGGTAGTAAGTTAAGTGAGGTCTCAACTTTCATGTCCAAGACCGGTGGGCCACGAACTACGTAGCACTCACAAGCAGCTCCAACCGCGCGCACACGCCGCCAGCGGCTCCAGCCCGCGATGGGGCCTTGCTTCCTGCTCCACGCCAACCGACCGACTGGACTGCTGCTCCGTCCGCGACTGCTGCTCCGTCGCGACTGCATTGCTGGTGCGACTCACACTCACTGACTACCCGTCACACGACAACGCAGAAACACTACCAGTCGCTCCAGTGAAGATACGACAGTGCGGTTATCGATACGCGCCGGTGCTGCCACTCACTGTCAAGTAAGGCAGGAAGTTAGTGGCGCCAGTAGATGGAATAAGAAAACGAAGCGGCACTACCGTAATGGAAGACGACAAACAATTAATGAGATGAACACGAGCCGTACACGGCTCAAAAAGAGTGGCGAATAATATAGTGTACTGGGATCCTGAATGAAATTAACCTGCTTTCAGAAAAACAATGGATTGCATTATTTATAGAACGCCCTTCATATTCCCCCGCACAGTAAACGACCTGGTGTAAAAATAAACATAATTGAAACTTCCTGGCAGATTAAAACTGTGTGTCCGACCGAGACTCGAACTCGGGACCTTTGCCTTTCGCGGGCAAGTGCTCTACACTTGCCCGCGAAAGGCAAAGGTCCCGAGTTCGAGTCTCGGTCGGGCACACAGTTTTAATCTGCCAGGAAGTTTCATATCAGCGCACACTCCGCTGCAGAGTGAAAATCTCGTTCTGGAAACATCCCCCAGGCTGTGGCTAAGTCATGTCTCCACAGTATCCTTTCTTTCAGGAGTGCTAGTTCTGCAAGGTTCGCAGAAGAGCTTCTGTAAAGTTGGGAAGGTAGGAGACGGATACTGGCAGAAGTACAGCTGTGAGTACCGGGCGTGAGTCGTGCTTCGGTAGCTCAGATGGTAGAGCACTTTCCCGCGAAAGGCAAAGGTCCCGAGTTCGAGTCTCGGTCGGGCACACAGTTTTAATCTGCCAGGAAGTTTCATATCAGCGCACACTCCGCTGCAGAGTGAAAATCTCATTCTATAAACATAATTCATCTGAAGTGGCCAAATGGTTACATTGGTCATAACCAAACCTCAATGAAAATGTAACTGGCGACGTCGTTGGGTTAACACGGCCATCCTTTGTTGTGGATACCCATGATGAGCAATGTGCGCTTGAAGCTGTCTTCTGAATCACTCTTGCCTGCACCAGCATTGTACCCTGTGGTCAGATCTGCACCGGTCGCGGTCTATCCTACTTTACAGAGCGGACAAGCCTCCGACCTCCACTTTCTTCAATGAAACATTGTCGGCTGTTCCTGATTTTGACGTTCTTCAGCCGCTTTGCACAGAATTTCATGGAAGTAGCACGCAAACAGGCGACCTGCTTCGTCTTTTCTGAAACGCTCGTCCCTTTGTCAAAGTCGCGTATGCCAGTGGATTTCTTAATTTACTGACCGTTTCTTTGGTAGTGTGATTCCCCATTAACTTCTGTTCCGCTTATATACTCACATACCCACATCGTCACCAGGCGGCATTCAGAGTCCCGGTGGGTATTTCTCATAAATCAAATGAAACTATGTAGTTCCAGAGACCATCTCAAGTCTCAAACATCTGTGTTGTATACATGCGGACACGCTGTCCTCTGCGATCCCATTACAGACGTACAGAATTGAAGGCACTCACTACGCAACGCTTGAGAGAACGTGACCTCTGAGACTCTGCGATCTGTTGTGGAACATGCTCTTCTCGATTTTAACTTGTGATAGAAAATGGTAGACAGCGTATTGAACATTTCTGCGCCAGTCTCACAACAGTTAAAAACCGATTTCAATTATGCTTTTTATGCTGTATTTGGCCTCGGGACAGTTAAAACGGATTTAATCGTTGCTTTTTACGTGATTTTCAGCCCCAGGAC
This sequence comes from Schistocerca gregaria, assembly GCF_023897955.1. NCBI lineage: Eukaryota > Metazoa > Arthropoda > Insecta > Orthoptera > Acrididae > Schistocerca > Schistocerca gregaria. The sequence goes on along the minus strand of NC_064923.1, from coordinate 649,933,841 downwards.
AGGACAGGACAATCCTGCAGTTCTTGGCTTTAGGGTAATTAAAACTGAATTTTCGCACCGCGTTGTACTACCTTGACTTACCTGACACTGTTGACTGCCTAGCTTGTGCAGTCATGTACAATGAACAATACGGATGGTGTAATATGCAACTCAAACCATAGTCGTCGTGTTACGATTCATCTGTCATTTGGAGCCTACCCCATTTACGTTGGTAAACTTTTCATTTTCTTCCATGATGTTTCCCCCTGAGTCAATAACATACTGTTTAAATTTGACGTCATTTTGAGCAGTGGTTCTCTGCATACAGCGTTTCGAAACTGCAACTTTAATTAAGGACAATTCGTTCATCAACCAGAAATTCACTTAAGAAACTATAGACTAGCCGCAAAGACTGCATGGATGCCAACGGATACTGAGTCAACGTAATTCAGTGTTACCTCAAGCCATCTCTTCATCAGGCACGCATCTCCCTGCCGCTAATTTCCGGAAAGCAGTCTGTCACTCGCCGGAATTTAGGCCCTGATAACCGGAAATCGTGAAGCCACATTAAATGTGGGCCCGGACAAAAGAATGTTTTTGTGTTCAGCACACAGCACTTGGAGTCGGTCTCAGATATAACGATACTACCGCTGTTCATTCTAACTGTCACTAACCAAACAGTGTGAACGAGGGATGACAAACACACACTACGGTGAGCATTATACTAATCGCAATCTTTGACACCGGGCAGAAGGGGAGTGGGAGAACCGGCTTGATTACGTGCAGTCTATTTTATTACAGTGTGTCTGTCTGCATGGCCACATTCTGCAGCAGTTTTTATAATCAGTTATTATTGGTTTTACCGTCTTAAGCATAATGCAGTTAAAGAGGTTTTTTTAGAAACCCGTTTCGTTTTTATTTGTAAGGGCTCCGAAAAGCAGGTTCAAAAAAGGCGAAAAATATTTGTAAAGCTTAAAAAGAAGCGTGTCTACTCACTCCGTCCAAGAAGCCGTCTGCATCGTCAAAGGGCCTAGCTCGACAGCGCCACGTACAATTCAACTTGAAATCAACGGCGCCCTGCTCCTCATGGCAATCATATGTAATACCATGAGTAAGCCTTCTAATATTAATTATTAAACTAGGTTTTCAATTTCGACTTTTTCTTCTTTTTAGGGTTTGCCATTTAGTTTCGCTGTTTCACAACGAATACATTCGTAAAAATACTTTGACAACTGTACAAGGCTCCGTCATATCAGGTGCTTCGATCGATTTCTTCTGACTCACTACTCAATGTGAACAAGCTCCATGTAACGTCTTTTGAGTGCAGGTGTGATAGCTCTTTATCCTTCGGGGAAAAAGACGAATTTTTAGTTAGAGTTACTTTTAAATGACCGGCTCTAAATTTAACTGTTCGCGTAGTGAACACAGTATAGTACACTCCTGGAAATGGAAAAAAGAACACATTGACACCGGTGTGTCAGACCCACCATACTTGCTCCGGACACTCCGAGAGGGCTGTACAAGTAATGATCACACGCACGGCACAGCGGACACACCAGGAACCGCGGTGTTGGCCGTCGAATGGCGCTAGCTGCGCAGTATTTGTGCACCGCCGCCGTCAGTGTCAGCCAGTTTGCCGTGGCATACGGAGCTCCATCGCAGTCTTTACCACTGGTAGCATGCCGCGACAGCGTGGACGTGAACCGTATGTGCAGTTGACGGACTTTGAGCGAGGGCGTATAGTAGGCATGCGGGAGGCCGGGTGGACGTACCGCCGAATTGCTCAACACGTGGGGCGTGAGGTCTCCACAGTACATCGATGTTGTCGCCAGTGGTCGGCGGAAGGTGCACGTGCCCGTCGACCTGGGACCGGACCGCAGCGACGCACGGATGCACGCCAAGACCGTAGGATCCTACGCAGTGCCGTAGGGGACCGCACCGCCACTTCCCAGCAAATTAGGGACACTGTTGCTAATGGGGTTTCGGCGAGGACCATTCGCAACCGTCTCCATGAAGCTGGGCTACGGTCCCGCACACCGTTAGGCCGTCTTCCGCTCACGCCCCAACATCGTGCAGCCCGCCTCCAGTGGTGTCGCGACAGGCGTGAATAGAGGGACGAATGGAGACGTGTCGTCTTCAGCGATGAGAGTCGCTTCTGCCTTGGTGCCAATGATGGTCGTATGCGTGTTTGGCGCCGTGCAGGTGAGCGCCACAATCAGGACTGCATACGACCGAGGCACACAGGGCCAACACCCGGCATCATGGTGTGGGGAGCGATCTCCTACACTGGCCGTACACCTCTGGGGATCGTCGAGGGGACACTGAATAGTGCACGGTACATCCAAACCGTCATCGAACCCATCGTTCTACCATTCCTAGACCGGCAAGGGAACTTGCTGTTCCAACAGGACAATGCACGTCCGCATGTATCCCATGCAACCCAACGTGCTCTAGAAGGTGTAAGTCAACTACCCTGGCCAGCAAGATCTCCGGATCTGTCCCCCATTGAGCATGTTTGGGATTGGATGAAGCGTCGTCTCACGCGGTCTGCACGTCCAGCACGAACGCTGGTCCAACTGAGGCGCCAGGTGGAAATGGCATGGCAAGCCGTTCCACAGGACTACATCCAGCATCTCTACGATCGTCTCCATGGGAGAATAGCAGCCTGCATTGCTGCGAAAGGTGGATATACACTGTACTAGTGCCGACATTGTGCTTGCTCTGTTGCCTGTGTCTATGTGCCTGTGGTTCTGTCAGTGTGATCATGTGATGTATCTAACCAAAGGAATGTGTCAATGAAGTTTCCCCTTCCTGGGACAATGAATTCACGGTGTTCTTATTTCAATTTCCAGGAGTGTAAGTGAAATATTGTCAGTTTTGTTTTAATTGCAATTTTTACATATCCCTGCACGGTTCAAATGGGACTAGTCTTTTCAACAGGAAAATTGGAACTATCCCGCCTCAACTGACATTCCTGTTATCAGTTCTCTTCTTGCTATTCTCAAGGAACAGGCTCCTAGGAAGTACTGGGTTTTATCCATTCCAGTGCTATCAACACCAAAAACATATCGCTACTTTCAACGGTCAATGATCAGTCATCTGCTTTAAACAGTTACAACCCAGCATTCGAATGTTACATAGGAAAGATGCAAACACTCCAACTGAGACTTCCTGTTTTCATGTTCGTTGTGATTATTGGCATCATGTCCAATCTTCGTTGATAGATTCCGCATTCAATGACGTCACAATAGTTTACTGAGAAATACAGGATGCCTTAAATTGATTTTTATGATTTCACAAGACTGTAGACTGATTTACACACGCTCTAGTGGCGTACCTTGGTGCCAGTAGCTCACTCCCTCGCTAACTTAATCCCTCGATCGTTCGGTAGCCAATGTGTGTCAAATAGAGATGGCGACATCACGGCAACAAAAGGCATTTCGCCTCCTCTATTTCAGGAGGTGTAATTCTGTTACAACGATGTGGCTTGATTTTAGTCTAGAGGGCGTGACTGCACCTCCTACAGTGTAAGAAACACACCAATGTCGCATTACTCGATTGGTTATTCAGGTCACCTAATCTCACGGTCCTCCCCCATGAACGATGGACCTTGCCGTTGGTGGGGAGGCTTGCGCGCCTCAGCGATACAGATGGCCGTACCGTAGGTGCAACCACAGCGGAGGGGTATCTGTTGAGAGGCCAGACAAACATGTGGTTCCTGAAGAGGGGCAGCAGCCTTTTCAGTAGTTGCAGGGGCAACAGTCCGGATGATTGACTGATCTGGCCTTGCAGCATTAACCAAAACGGCCTTGCTGTGCTGGTACTGCGAACGGCTGAAAGCAAGGGGAAACTACAGCCGTAATTTTTCCCGAGGACATGCAGCTTTACTGTATGATTAAATGATGATGGCGTCCTCTTGGGTAAAATATTCCGGAGGTAAAATAGTCCCCCATTCGGATCTCCGGGCGGGGACTACTCAGGAGGACGTCGTTACCAGGAGAAAGAAAACTGGCAATCTACGGATCGGAGCGTGGAATGTCAGATCCCTTAATTGGGCAGGTAGGTTAGAAAATTTAAAAAGGGAAATGGATAGGTTAAAGTTAGATATAGGGGGAATTAGTGAAGTTCGGTGGCAGGATGAACAAGACTTTTGGTCAGGTGAATACAGGGTTACAAATACAAAATCAAATAGGGGTAATGCAGCAGTAGGTTTAATAACGAGTAAAAAAAATAGGAGTGCGAGTAAGCTACTACAAACAGCATAGTGAACGCATTATTGTGTCCAAGTTAGACACAAAGCCCATGCCTACTACAGTAGTAAATGTTTATATGCCAACTAGCTCTGCATAAGATGTAGAAATTGATGATATGTATTATGAGATAAAAGAAATTATTCAGGCAGTGAAGGGAGACGAAAATTTAATAGTCATGGGTGACTGGAATTCGTCAGTAGGAAAAGAGAGAGAGGGAAACATAGTGGGCGAATATGGAATGGGCCTAAGAAATGAAAGAGGAAGCCGTCTGGTATAATTTTGAAAAGAGCATAACTTAATCATAGCTAACACTTGGTTCAAGAATTATAAAAGAAGGTTGTATACGTGGAAGAAACCTTGAGATACTAAAAGGTATCAGATAGATTATATAATGGTAAGACAGAGATTTATGAATCAGGTTTTAGATTGTAGGGCATTTCCAGGGGCAGACGTGGACTCTGACGACAATCTATTGGTTATGACCTGTAGATTAAAACTGAAGAAACTGCAAAAAGGTGGGAATTTAAGGACATGGGATCTGGACAAGCTGAAAGAACCAGAGGTTGTACCGAGTTTCAAGGAGAGCATAAGGGAACAATTGACAGGAATGGAGGAAAGAAACACAGTAGAAGAAGAATGGGTAGTTCTGAGGGATGAAGTAGTGAAGGCAGCAGAGGATAAAGTAGGTAAAAAGACGAGGGCTGCTAGAAATCCTTGGGTAACAGAAGAAATATTGAATTTAATTGATGAAAGGAGAAAATATAAAAATGCAGTAAATGAAGCTTGCAGAAAGGAATACAAACGTCTCAAAAATGAGATCGACACGAAGTGCAAAATGGCTAAGCTGGGATGGCTAGAGGGCAAATGTAAGGATATAGAAGCTTATCTCACTAGGGGTAAGATAGACACTGCCTACAGGAAAATTAAAGAGACCTTTGGAGAGAAGAGAAGCACTTGTATGAATGTCAAGTGCTCAGATGGCAACCCAGTTCTAAGCAAAGAAAGGAAACCAGAAAGGTGGAAGGAGTATATAGAGTGTTTATAGAAGGGCGATGTACTTGAGGACAATATTATTGAAAGGGAAGAGGATGTAGATGAAAACGAAATGGGAGAGAAGATACTGCGTGAAGAATTTGACAGAGCACTGAAAGACCTGAGTCGAAACAAGGCCCCCGGATTGTACAACATTCCGGTAGAACTACTGACGGCCTTGGGAGAGCCAGTCATGACAAAACTCTACCAGCTGGTGAGCAAGATGTATGAGACAGACGAAATACCACAGACTTCAAGAAGAGTATAATAATTCCAATCCCAAAGAAAGCAGGTGTTGACAGATGTGAAAATTACCGAACTATCAGTTTCATAAGCCACAGCTGCAAAATACTAACGCGAATTCTTTACAGACGAATAGAAAAACTGGTAGATACGGATCTCGGGGAGGATCAGTTTGGATTTCGTAGAAATGCTGGAACACGTGAGGAAATACTGACCTTACGACTTATCTTAGAAGAAAGATTAAGAAAAGGGAAACCTACTTTTCTAGCATTTGTAGACTTGGAGAAAGCTTTTGACAATGTTGACTGGAATACTCTCTTTCAAATTCTGAAGGTGGCAGAGGTAAAGTACAGGGAACGAAGGGCTATTTACAATTTGTACAGAAACCAGGTGGCAGTCATAAGAGTCGAGGGGCATGAAAGCGAAGCAGTGGTTGGGAAAGGAGTGAGACAGGGTTGTAGCCTCTCCCCGATGTTATTCAATCTGTATATTGAGCAAGCAGTAAAGGAAACAAAAAAAATTCGGAGTAGGTATTAAAATTCATGGAGAAGAAGTAAAAACTTTGAGGTTCGCCGATGACATTGTAATTCTGTCAGAGACAACAAAGGACCTGGAAGAGTAGTTGAACAGAATGGACAGTGTCTTGAAAGGAGGATATAAGATGAACATCAACAAAAGCAAAACGAGGATAATGGAATGTAGTCAAATTAAATCGGGTGATGCTGAAGGAATTAGATTAGGAAATGAGACACTTAAAGTAGTAAATGAGTTTTGCTATTTGGGGAGCAAAATAACTGATAATGGTCGAAGTAGAGAGGATATAAAATGTAGACTGTCAATGGCAATGAAAGCGTTTCTGAAGAAGAGAAATTTGTTGACATCAAGTATAGAATTATGTATCAGGAAGTCGTTTCTGAAAGTATTTGTATGGTGTGTATCCATGTATGTAAGTGAAACATGGACTATAACTAGTTTGGACAAGAAGAGAATAGAAGCTTTCGAAATGTGGTGTTACAGAAGAATGCTGAAGATAAGGTGGATAGATCACGTAACTAATGAGGAGGTATTGAATAGGATTGGGGAGAAGAGAAGTTTGTGGCACAACTTGATTAGAAGAAGGGATCGGTTGGTAGGACATGTTTTGAGGCATCAAGGGATCACAAATTCAGCATTGGAGGGCAGCGTGGAGGGTAAAATTCGTAGAGGGAGACCAAGAGATGACTACACTAGCAGATTCAGAAGGATGTAGGTTGCAGTAGGTACTGGGAGATGAAGAAGCTTGCACAGGACAGAGTAGCACGGAGAGCTACATCAAACCAGTCTCAGGACTGAAGACCACAACAACAACAACAATATCTCGGTATTTTGTTATCTTTTGTGGGGGTTTGTGAAAGAGTTTCTGTATGTGCCTCTACCTCCATCGTCTTTAGGTATACTTCGACGACGCTTAGCAACAGCAGTAAAAGCAGTAGCTACAGACTTGCTGCCAAAAGCATGAAACGAGTTTGGTTATCTCTTGGATGTTAGTCGAGAGTTTGGTGGAAAACACAGTAAAGACTGTGGAAGGTAAATATAAACTTTCATCCAAATCGAAATCAAAAAAAGCACCCAAAGTTAGTGTGTGTACACATGTAAATGGCTGTAAAATATATACCCTTTTAAAAATGAGTGGTTCTTTTAAAAATCAACTCCGTGTAGTCCTACTGTGCACATTAAAATTTATAAGGGGCGTTCAATAAGTAATGCAACCATTTTTTGTTTTATTTGGGAAACAGGCTGGTTTTATTAAGGATTTCAATACGCCATATTATTTCCCACTATTTCGGCTACAAAACCCTATTTTCAACATATTCTCCATTCATTAAGACGGCCTTATGCCACCTTACAGGAAGGGCCTGTATACCAGCATGGAACAATTCTACTGTCCGACGAGTTGCTGCATCAATAAATCAATAATATCCCCATCATCGACGCACTGCTTCCCACAAAGGACATCCTTTATTGGGCCACACAGATGGAAGACGAAAGGAGCGAGATACTGGCTGTAGGACGGATGAGGAGAAGTAGTCTAATGAATTTTTGTAAGTCCTCTCGGGTGCGCAGTCTTGTGAGACCTTTGGGTTGTCATGAGGAAGGAGAAGCCCGTTTGCATTTTTGTAGCGACGAACAGGCTGCATTCGTTTCTGCAATTTGCTGAGGACAGCACGATGCACTTTAGAGTCGATCGTTGCGCCATGAGGAAGGACATGAAACAGAGTAACCCGTTCAGAGTCCCAGAAGATCGTTGCCATGACTTTCCTGGCTGAAGGTGCGGCTTCGTGGATTGCGGCTTTTTTCCGAAGAGATGAGCCTATGTTTCATAGCTTGTGACGATTTCGACGAAAAACTGAGACGATCAGCCTCGTAACGCGCAAGTAATTCTTCACAGATGGTTCTTCATTGCTCTTTGTGGTCTTCTGTCAGGCGACGTGGAACCCATCAGGTGGAAACGTTTGAGCACGCGAACTGATGGACGAGCGTATCAGCACTGCTGACAGAGACGTCCAGCTGTGCAGCGAGGTGTTTCGATTGTGATCCGTTGATCACTTCGACTGAAAGTGTCCACACGTTGCAACGTGGCAGGAGTCACAGCCATGTGTGGACAGCCATCACGTGGGAGACCGGACCGGTTTGCGTGACCTCGTTGCGACGAAGACAGACGCCTCGCCCAACGACTCGCCGTTCTTTTGTTCACTGACTGGTGTCATCTGTTACAGACGTTATTTGGACGGCTACGTATAGCGCCACCACCTATCGGAGGGGCTGAATATCCCACGAAGTCCGACAACACATTCCGCGTATTTTTAAACGAAAACTGCCCTAGAAAAAAAAAATGTGTTGCATTACTTATTGAACGTCCCTCGTACCATAAATATCTGTCTTCATTCGGCTGAGGGCGCGATGTTATAAAACCGTATGAATCTTTCTTAAACATTTTTCAGTATGGTAATGGGTTGCTAAATATGGCAAGTGCCATTTCAATCAGAAAAATATATTTATATCGTTTTCATTACAAAGGAAGCTACAATAGGTAAAGAGTGTTTTTCTTAAAGAATAAAATATGATTCGAATTCACGCTTTTTCATGCTGTCTCTTCCGATTTTAATTCCAGAGGCCTTTCATGACTGACCTATACTATGTATTTTAAAGGACAGGAAATTACCCCGACTATTGTGTAGAGGAGTCACGCGTCCTAGTCGCACCAGCGCTAGACAGACACCCTCAATTGCTCTCTTTAAGCGCGCACTTAAATTGTTCCACAGTTGCGGATGGGGAGCGTAATTTATGTGGGCAGGAACGTAAACGCACTCAATAGCGGCATAAATCGGAGGCTCGTTTTGATTTAAGACCGGAGCGACGTCTGGTTTATGGCAACGGCGGACAAATATTGCGGCTAATAGCTCACGCCCGTGAATCTTAAAACAAACGCCAGCGCAACATATTGGGACGTTCAGCAGCCACGCGCCGAAGGACATTCCCGTGAGATATGTGCCGCGGGAACCGTTAAATATTAAACCCTTTCACCGCAACAATACGTTTAGTGCGTTTTTAACGCTGTAGCGTTCGATATGCGGTGGTAAAGAGACAGGTCAGATAGGATAGCGGCCATCACGAACGTGGCAATAGTCGGTTATTTTTACTTGATAGCGTTCGGTAGCCAACAACAGAGGAATAGGTTATTGTTGTAGAGCTCTGCTGTTTGTTTAGCTGTATGTTTATGCTCGTGGTAATAATTGCTTCTATTAGTGTCTTATCTTTTTTTGGCGAATATTTTCATAACAATATACGCCTAAAAAGAAAAGTCTGCTTTCACACGTACAGAGAGCGGGCAAAGATATGGAAACAATGAAAACACAACACATTACGGTGCCTAATACAGTGTAGGAAACCCGTTGACATGCAAAACAGCTTCCGGTTGGCGCGGAATGGATCAATACAGGTCATGTTTAGTTCTCAAGGGGCTGTTACACCATTCTTCCTGTAAAATAGTGCAAGTTCAAGTAACGACGATTGAAGTGGATAGCGTTTATGCACCATTCTCCTCAAAGGAGACCAGAAGCTCTGTCATGTTGCTATCTAGTGTCTGGGGTGGCATTGGGAAACAGGGCCATTCTCTTTCTCACAAAATGAGTTCGCAACGATGCGAACTTTGTGAACAAGCCTCCCCACTCGTCTTGGAACACAGCATTACCTTTGGGGAACAAACCTTGTACTACGAAGTAGACCTGATTAGCCAAAATGGCCACATAATATTTGACAATAACGAGACCTTGCAGACTAACCACAGGGCCCGTGGAATACCATCATGTGGCTTGCCATATCATTACCGAACCTCTGCTGTATTTCACTCTTCGGACCCAAACTAGGGCAGAAGTTGGAAGCAGTATGAAACAAGAATTATTCGAACAAGTGGGTTTCTTCTATTGCTGCGTAGCACAGGTTTTGTGACTTCGGAACCACGTTTTTCTCTTTCAAGATAAGTTTTGGAATATCAGCTCGCCCTGAAACTCTACATCTACATCTACATCTACATGACTACTCTGCAATTCACATTTAAGTGCTTGGCAGAGGGTTCATCGAACCACAGTCATACTGTCTCTCTACTATTCCACTCCCGAACAGCGGGCGGGAAAAACGAACACCTAAACCTTTCTATTCGTGCTCTGATTTCACTTATTTTATTTTGATGATCATTCCTACCTATGTAGGTTGGGCTCAACAAAATATTTTCGCATTCGGAAGAGAAAGTTGGTGACTGAAATTTCGTAAAAAGGTCTCGCCGCGACGAAAAACGTCTATGCTGTAATGACTTCCATCCCAACTCGTGTATCATATCTGCCACACTCTCTCCCCTATAACGTGATAATACAAAACGAGCTGCCCTTTATTGCACCCTTTCGATGTCCTCCGTCAACCCCACCTGGTAAGGATCCCACACCGCGCAGCAATATTCTAACAGAGGACGAACGAGTGTAGTGTAAGCTGTCTCTTTAGTGGACTTGTTGCATCTTCTAAGTGTCCTGCCAATGAAACGCAACCTTTGGCTCGCCTTCCCGACAATATTATCTATGTGGTCGTTCCAACTGAAGTTGTTCGTAATTTTAACACCCAGGTACTTAGTTGAATTGACAGCCTTGAGAATTGTACTATTTATCGAGTAATCGAATTCCAACGGATTTCTTTTGGAACTCATGTGGATCATCTCACACTTTTCGTTATTTAGCGTCAACTGCCACCTGACACACCATACAGCAATCTTTTCTAAATCGCTTTGCAACTGATACTGGTCTTCGGATGACCTTACTAGACGGTAAATTACAGCATCATCTGCGAGCAATCTAAGAGAACTGCTCAGATTGTCACCCAGGTCATTTATATAGATCAGGAACAGCAAAGGTCCCAGGACGCTTCCCTGGGGAACACCTGATATCACTTCAGTTTTACTCGATGATTTGCCGTCTATTACTACGAACTGCGACCTTCCTGACAGGAAATCACGAATCCAGTCGCACAACTGAGACGATACCCCATAGCTCCGCAGCTTGATTAGAAGTCGCTTGTGACGAACTGTGTCAAAAGCTTTCCGGAAATCTAGAAATACGGAATCAACTTGAGATCCCCTGTCGATAGCGGCCATTACTTCGTGCACAAGAGCGATGTTTTCTGAAGCCATGCTGATTACGTTGTCAATAGATCGTTCCCTTCGAGGTGATTCCCTGCTTCTGGAGCTCCCTTCATGTTGTTTTGCTACCGACATGATTCGCTAGAGCATCATTCAGTTCTGCAGTGACATTTGCAGCTGTCATCTTCTTATTCGCTACAATCCTCTTCAATGACCGTCCGTCGCGATGACTCAACGCGCACGTTCGCCCGCGTTGAGACTTAGCGGATGATGCTTTTGCGCTTTCTGTGTAAGTGGTGTAAATCCATACGATGCCTCTTGAAACAACAAACATGTCGGCTGCTTTGGTTATGGAAGTGCTAAGCAAATGAGCACCAACAATTTGCGATTGGAGCTAATCTCTCTTTGTCGTTCGTTCTGGCCACTTTTGCCCTGCCCCCGCACCGAGCTTCCGTGCCGTCACACCCAGTGTTGACAATTTAGCGACTTTGTCGCTAGAAATGGCGACTTCTGCCGTCGTCTTAGCGACAAAAATTATTTAGCGGCTTATCTGGCGACTTTTGGAGGACTGACGACTTTTGAAGTACAAATCAAAACTATTTTGGGCCAGTATTTTCATCAACAAAACTAAGATTTTAACTATAGAATGGGTACTACACTGACTTTGTAGATTTACTAAGGTAAATTAAGTTCTTAGCAGATCATGTAGCATTGTTCAGCATTTAGTAAACCTGAATGTGGGAATTGCCTACAGAGTAAGAAAACCTAGACTATAGAACAATTCATTATTCATTACCCACTAGCCTGTTATCGTCGATAGCGTATCGATCTATAATTCTTCAACTTTTGAACTCCCTTTATTTTTCGAATTGACAAAAACCATACGTAATATTAAGTGTAATAAAATAAATTTCTGTCCAGCAACCTCCAATTTTTCGAAATGTTAACTCGCAGTCAAATTATTACCACATGCACAGTGGTAACGTAAGAACAATTCGGTGGGGGTATCTCAGACATTATTACGTTTTAAACAATGGACAATAGGACTGATACGAATTACTGAGAGAGTAGATTGTTTCATGACCTCTAGTTGGCCTGAGTTTTAATGTGTTTTTAGTGATTATAAATTGGTGACACTTATGTTGTGGTGGCTTACATAATGAATTTACCGCAGAAGAAGAAGCAGTACGCTCAAAAATATCGGGATGCTTGGGAAGCAGAACCTGAATTCAATGGGTGGCTGAAACCAGTCGTTGGAGACTTATCCTAGTTAAGATGTCAAGTATGTGCAACAGAGTTTTATGCTAAATTGTGTGATATTAGTAAGCATTCGAAAACTATTAAGCATAAACAAAAAATTGATTTAAAAAAAAAAACACAAACCACCTCACATGTGAAAATTGTTCCGAAAACTACAGTTAGAATAGCAAGCAGAGCGGATGGCGCCCTTTCATTATTTATTACTGAACATTGTTCTATTTTAGCTATAGATCATTTAGGAATACTGTGCTAGAAGGTGTTTTGAGGTGATGAGGGTGCTAAAAACATGCAATTACATCGTACAAAGTGCATTAACATTATAACTGAAGTTTTGTCTCCATATTTTACACAATCATTTCTTGAAGATATAAGTAACCAAAAATACAGTGTACTAATAGATGAATCCATAGGTGTATCAGTATCTGAAATGCTAGGTATTGTTATACGGTACTATAGTGTAAACAACCAAACCATTAGATCAGAATTTCTCAAACTCGCTGAAGTAGAAACAGCAGATGCAAGAAATCTGACTGCTGTTCTTGTGAATTCTTCGAAAGATCTCAAACTTCCAATCATTAATATGGTAGGAATTGGCACAGATAATGTTTCTGCAATGATTGGAATAAACAATGGGCTTTTCGAACAACTCAAGAGAGAATATGGTTTGAAGCATTTGCTATTGATCCCTTGCTTTTGTCACTCTCTTCAGCTTGCAGTTTCGCACGCCTCACTGAATATCACACCTAGAAACAGAGTTCCTTGTGCGGGGAACCTACAATTTGTTCTCCATTTCACCCAAAAGACAAGAGGAATATAAGAAGGTTTATGAGACAATAAATTGTGGAAAACAGCCATGAAAAATTCTGAAGGTCTGTGCAACACGTTGGCATTCAATTGAACCAGCAATACGAAGAATTCTGGAGCAGTGGAAAGAACTAAAACTACATTTTTCACTTGCCATGGTTCAGGACAATTGTTACACTGCCGATCTTTTGTACAAGATGTATTGTGACGACTCATATCATCTTTACATGTTTTACCTTAAACATGCTTTAAAAGACGTATAGATAGCAATAAAAGCTTTTGATTGAGAAGACAATGACCCCACTAAATTACTAGATACACTTGTATTTCTCATGCAGACGAAACGTAGTTTTTTCAACTGTTGATTTGTTGACAACACCAGTTCCAAACGAATGTATGTACGCAAATCCGAACCTTGGCTGGATTTATATTTGAACAGAAATTGTCTGAGTCAAGTTTGTCTGAAGAAAATAAAGTTTATTTGAAGAAGAGATGCATTCAGTTTAGTCTGAAACTCATAAAAGAAATTCAACAATGACTGCCAAGTAACGTTACGACCCCGAAAAAATGTCAATGCTGAATGTTGAAGAAACACTAAAAGTGAATAAAAATAATTATGTAGCGGATGTAGCCAAATAATTGGGTTTTAGTGGCGATTTCATAGACGGTATGGTGCAAGAATGGCATAATATCAACTTCATTAGTTGGAATAACACTACTAACACTGTTCGATTTTGGAGTGAGGTTTTGTAGTATAAAAATGCCGCATGGGGAATCCTTTTTTTTTTTTTCACAGCAAGCAATGACTGTTCTATGCCTACCGCATTCAAATGCAGAAGTGGGAAGAATATTCAGTTCTATGAACATTATAAAAACTAAACAACGTAACAGATTATCGTTAAAGACAATTAATGCTTTGATCATACTGAGAGACCAGCTGAAGAAACAAAATAAAAATTGACATACTGTCAACAAAAAGTTTACTCTTTTGCGACAAAACCATCTTTTGAGCGACGTTCAGCCCTCTACATCAACTAAAGTTCGGTCAGAGCATAAAACAAAAGAGCTATTCGATCTTCTGAGTGACGACGATGGATAGCTCACATACCGGTATGTATATATTTTGTAACCTAATTTGAGTTCTTGCTTTCTTTTGTTACAAATATAGTTGTGTATTTCTAGTATATTTGACTACTATGATTGAAACAACAATTTATGTGTTACGTCAATTATGATAACATGTTTAATTAAACGTTAGCGTATTTTATATGTATGTTGTTGCAAGTGATGAGTTCATTTAATTAAGACAATATAGCAATTACGGGTGAGACAATTTTTATTAATATTTTATAACCCCCCCCCCCCCACCCCACTGGATTATTGCACCATTCAAAGCACGAAATTTTCAGTGCACCCCTAGTAAAATCAGTTTTAACGACTTTCTAGCGACTTTTGATATTGATTCTAGCGACTTTTGACATTGAATGTAGCGACTCGGGTTTTTTGGGTTGGCAACACTGGTCACACCGATGCAGGTAAATTTTGAACAACGGAGCACGCCTTCTTTACCTTTTTCTCGCCATAGTACTGACGATACTAACTGAATAGTAAATTTTGACTTGGAGCGATGGATATGCCTATGATCTTTCAATGTTGCTGCACCTGATGATGCAGCTTTAGGCCGCGAAACCCGTAGTGTTTTAATAAACAACAATTTTATCAGCTCTTTCCGGAGTTCTTCCTAACATCATACCTTTCCACAGCTGCGCTTGCCCAGAAAGTAGAATAGTTTGTGAATTATCGCACATTCCAATTCAATCGCCGCGATTGTCACTTTCAAGGTGTTGGTGCCGTTCATGGTCAAATACAACAGCACAACTTTCCAGCTTCGCTAGCATTTGCATTTCTGTTCAAGCTTGCATTTCTCGCGATGTTTCCACATTTTTGTCCAATCCGTGTTCAATAATGCACTGCTCGCCGGCACGAGCTGGCAGAGGAACTACAGCAGCAAGCCGAAAGTCAAGGGAAGCCTTGTCCCATTTAAACACGTGTCGTGCATGACGCCCCAGGGTTGAGGCTGAGTGCCACGCTTGGCTCAAATATAGACACGATATCTGAACAGTCAGTTACAGACTCGTGTGTAGTGAACAACGCAGCAAATCGTGAGTTTCACTGTCATTGAACATGGAATGATAGCTGGTGCAAGATCCATGGGTCGTAGGATATGGGAGATCACAGGAGAATTAGGGTTTCCAACGTCAACAGTATCTAGGTCGAATCTTCAGAATTACAGAGACGATGTTTCCACACACTTAAAGAGCAGCAGGGGATGTCCACACGCGTTCGTCGGGAGGACGTGACGTCGCCTCCACAGAGACATACGGGGCGAACGATAATCTGCTGTGACACTGCCACCCATTTGGATGTTGGGAGTACCAGCTCTGTACGGAGACAAATACATGGCTTAGGCTTCAGGGGCCGGCAACCGAAACCACATTCACTGCCTTCCTATGAGTTTTGGACACTTAATGTATTGCAAAGCAATTACATTTTCATTTTAAATCTGTAATGTCCATCTTGTTCCCTTTTTTTTCTTTTTCCTTTGTCCCTCACTGGTGCAGGATCGGTATAGTTATGAATGAATTTCGCATGGTTAGTTGAAAGGGTGGCCAGGTGCCATACCTATCGCCACCCAGTTAACTCTGGGGGCGGAAATGTGAACCACTGCTGTCTCCGTGTAGTGTCATTCTAGTGACAGTGGGCAAAAGTTTTATGAATGTTGCGAATGGTGCACCTGAGTTGGGAATTGGGTACCAGCCAAGCACTCACCAAGAGGGATGTTGGAAACCGCCTAAAAATCACATCGAGGGCGACCGACACATCGACTTTCGCTGTTAATCCGAAGGGCGGATTTGATCAGTACCTGGCACACCATCCTGTCCTGGAAGCGACGCTTTGACGCACATGACTATGTTTGTTTTTTCAAAAAACCTTCCTGGCGCCCAAAAGGAGGGGTGGTGGCAAAGTGGGCAGGACCGTAACCCGAGGGCTGACCACCCTCCTCCAGGAACCACAGAAAGCGTAGAGAATGTGATGTGGAAATACAAAGCACATCACTGAGATAAAGCTTAATTTTTTTATTATTTATTAAACTGACCCTCGGTTGAACTATCGAACATTCCTGTGGCCATAGAATAACCGGTACTAAAAGTGGAAAAGGCGTGGATCAGTTCTTCATTGCAGTAAACCCCAACTCCGCGGTGGATTTAAAAACACTACGAAGAAAATCAGAGAAAAATTGTATTTGGGATTGCGTACAACTGCACTGTGTCGTTCATTAAGGCACGGCAAAAATCAAGGACATTTTTCTCACCGTCAACAAACAAGTAGTAAGCTGCTTGTCCACAAATGAACCTCTTGGACTTCTTCCTGGTTTGTGAGAAGTATCTGAAGTCCGGAGAGAGGTACAGATGAGAAGGTAGCTGATGAGGAGTCGTGTGGGTAACTGAGGCCAGCATCTGTCGCGCTAAAAACCACACACGTATCGCCAACCCGCAAACCAGATGATGCTCGCCCGTGTCCAGAAACATCATAGGCGACACACAACGGGGCGTCTGCAAAGCGAATCTCGTGAAGGCGTGACCGGCATACTTGCTTCCCAATAACTATGAGGTACCGTGCAAAGTGGACGTCAGTGGAGAGATAAGGAGCGGACACCGATCGCCAGACGGCACTCCAGTCAGCGTGGAGATTCCTCCCCTCAACTACGTTCTGTGACCTGTTCTGCTGAAGATAACCATATATCGCCTTCGTGGAAATCAAGCGCGTTGACGGACTCGCTGTACGGACATAGCTAATTTCGAGGAAAAAATGGCGAAAGTAAATAAGGGCGGCGGGAGTCTGAAAGCTGGATAGGGGCTGAGATAGAGGTTGGTGCATGGATCTCCAGCAACAGGCAGGAGCAGACGGAAAATGGCTATTACTCCGTCAGTGGCATGATGCAGGCCTAAACAGCCCCTGCGCCACGGAGGTGAGGCTTTCGTACGATATCTTTAACAGCAAGCCATAGCAAACATAGGAACTCAACCCCGCTAGCATTCGGCGGGTCGCGGATGGCCGAATGCGAAGTGTCTGTGCCTCCTGGGAGTTCGTGACGGCACATATACATTAAGATATTTTGTCCGTTGCATAAGACTGAGAGCTTGTAAACGATTACCTAGGAGCCCATCTCGTATTTGGGACAGTTCAAATCAAATGGCTCTGAGCACTGTGGCACTTAACATCTATGGTCATCAGCCCCCTAGAACTTAGAACTACTTAAACCTATGTAATCTATGGACATCACACACACCCATGCCCGAGGCAGGATGCCCAGGTTCCAGACTGAAGCGCCTAGAACCGCTCGGCCACACCGTCCGGCTAATTGCACAGTGGACGCAGGCAATTGATGATAATCATGTCCTGCAGATCATTTGTGAAACCGAGCCCTAAGCATGGGAGAGGAGCAGCTACACGCAATGGAGCAGCGAGGTCCACAGGAAGCCCCTAATCTTTAGCCACAGCGCTCGATTTGCAGACGTTAAGGAAGGTAAGAGAAGCTTCACCGTAGGCGGTAATCTACGCCAGTGACTCCCTGGCCTCAGCACCGGTACAAAGAACGAGGACAAAATCGTCTGCATAAGCAGTGCAGCTCAATAGACAGTGATAGACATCGTAGACAGGCACTGACCCAGGTCGCAGAGCAATATATGCTTATAATTAATACAGTTGTGACAAGAGAGACTAGTCCTTTTAACGAGGACATTCTTACAACTGATTTCGTTCAAAACTGGATTACCATTTCTTACACGATTGTTGAAGGCTAATATTCATACTGCAAGCTCTAAAGATCTCAAAGTGGAACGGAAATTTTCTTTTTAAATAAGAAGTAAATCAGATTGAGTAAGTAGAACTTTTAAATCATTAAATACAAGTTAATCGAAAATATATTGGCTACCACGGATTTTGTGATTGTGTGTGGTACACCTCTTAAGAAACTTCGAAAGTGTACTCAAAATTATTATTGGAAGACAACACTAACTTAGGAAAGAAAACAGCAGAAATTGACAATAAAGTCATAAAACCAGTTGATCAGGTTTTTGTGTTTATGTTAGTTCAGCATGACTGGATGAACAACAAAAGAAACGAAGAATAAATATCGCGAGGAGCAAACTAATCGTAATTTTCAAAACAGTTTTGTAATTACGGTTTAATCGAGAAGTTTTCAATCAGTGCGCATCGCCAGTTTTTACTAACGGCTGTGAGACGTGGACTTTCAACGCGATAATCAGTCAAGAGTAGCAAGAAACCACAAGATTAAGTGGAAGCCGTAATTACCAGTCTCGCGATAACGAAATAGAGATGATCGGGCCGAGGAGGCAGTGAATGAATGCTATACGGACCAAGGGAGGTCTTTGATGGATTACAAGTGGCATCATAATATCTTGGTGCCGTACTATTGGAAGGCATGTAGCTGACATTAGAAAAATGCAGGGCCAACGTGGATGTGTGTATCTGAACATTGTTGGTCGCGAGTTGAGGAGTTCGATACCCATAATTTTATTTGTTTCCAAAGCTGAACCGCAGTTTGTCAAGTTAAGTAATGAGTTACTGATGTTACCATGCAAATAGCTCAGTCATAGAGCAATTACGTTTTCACGTAGGAAGACATATGTTGTAGCAATGTTTTGTGTGTGTATGTGTGTGTGTGTGTGTGTGTGTGTGTGTGTGTGTGGGAGTGAGTGAGTGCGTGTGTCCTGACTTACGCAGAACATTACGAATAATATCGAAAATTTACGAAACTATGCAGAGGAACGTCGAACACAGCGGAATGAAGAAGCTGTACAGTGAAATACAGATTGTGACATATGAAACTTAAATTACATGTAGTCCTACGAAACAAATATTATCATACTTGGAATGCGTTATCGCTTGTAAAAAGCGTTTCCTCGCATGAATACGTAACGCTTCCATGCCCGGAACTGTATGTATAGCAGCTTTACGATATTTCCATTCTCAGACGACGGTTGCCGGCCGCGGTGGACGAGCGGCTCTAGGCGCTTCAGTCCGGAACCGCGCGACTGCTACTGTCACTGGTTCGAATCCTGCCTCGGGCATAGGTGTAAGTGATGTCGATAGGTTAGTTAGGTTTAAGTAGTTCTAAGTTCTCGGGGATTGATGACCTCAGATGGTAAGTCCCATAGTTATCAGAGCCGTTTGAACCATCAGAAGATGGTAGACTTTTGAAAACAGTTCCACCAAACACGATAATAAGTAGAAAATTCCTCATTCCGAAACGTTTCCAGTCGACATATGATGTCTAATAAGAGACAGAAATGACCTTGCAGTTGCCCAGTTTAAGTTAAAAGCATTGAAAGCTTCACGCTAGCCGCGCGGGATTAGCCGAGCGGTCTGAGGCACTGCAGTCATGGACCGTGCGGCTGGTCGCGGCGGAGGTTCGAGTTCTCCCTCGGGCACTGGTGTGTGTGATTGTCCTTAGGATAATTTAAATTAAGTAGTGTGTAAGCTTAGCGATTGATGACCTTAGCAGTTAAGTACCCTAAGATTTCACACACATTAGAACATTTTGCTTCACGTTGACTGGATTGTAGCCTTGTATAGAAGTGAAACGTCGACGGCACGCAGTTCAGACAAGAAATTTGAAACTGAAATGTAGAGCTACAGAAGAATGCCGAAGATTGTGTGGGTGGAATGAATAATAAATGAGGTACTACTGAATCAACCTGGGGAAAAAAAGAAAGTTATTAGGGTGAGTAAAACAAGGTATCAGTTGATAAGACAGATTCTGAGGCATCAAGAAATCTTCATTTTGGTAACGTGGGAAGAAAGTGTGGGTGTATGTGGAAGGGAGAGGGGGGAGGAGTAATTGTAGAACAAGACCAAGAGACGCGTACAAACAGCAATAATAAGCACGATCCTCAAGTGTCACGATAACGTTACTGCTATGTTAACAGTGTCCAACTTGTTGTTATTGTGTATGTCAGTAAGCCAAGAAGTAAAATAGTAACAGTTCGGAAGGTTGTTCTCATGGTCTGGTAACGCCGCTTCTTCAGAAAGGGCCTTCGCGTTGCCCCAGATGCTGCATCGGTCACGGGACGCCGCCATGACGGAAGTCGCGCCGTGGTTTGCTGCCTCTGGTGATTTAGAGCCGTCACGGCGACAAGCGTAGCCTCGCATGACGTTTCGTCATCGTCATCATTCGTCACACGCTCTTTATAGGACAGCCGTGACGTTCTGTGGCTCCGGAGCTGCGCAGCTCTTTTACGACCGTCTCCGAGGCATGTCGAAGCGCCGCTGCCTTTGGGGTGAAATACTTCACAGCTAACAGATAGCGGCAACAATTCCAATGACGGGCCTGGGGTAATAGACTAACATTAGGGGAGAGCGAGGTTCGAATTTCCTACCGGAAGTTTGATTTTCCTAATTCGCTTGTGTCGAGTGCTAGGATGGCCTCTCTGAGAAAGACACGCCTGCTTTCCATTCGAATCAGAAGAGGCTACGTCTCCCGTTATCGCCGGTGAGTTACACTCTAATCTTCCTTCCGAGTGATGGCTGTTGCAGGAGCTACCATTATGATGTTCTTCTTTATCCCATCCTTTACTGTGAATGTGGAAGCAGGTCGCCGAAAATACGCTGCACGTCTGTTATGTAGCCATCATTATGAGATAAAACGAACATAATGCAGAGTGAAATAATTGCCGTGGACTGTGCTATGTTTTGAAACTGCCCGACCGATTAAAGCTGTGTGCCGAGACAGGACTCGAGGATAGGTTAGTCTTTGACACCACTGCCCGCAGAAGGCAAGGTTCCAGGTTTGAGTCCCGGCCCCATATTCACGTTTCATATGTCAGTTTCGAAACAGAGCACGACCCACTGCATGGTGAAAACTTTACTACGGGAACAGCCCATATTCTGTGGTTAAGTCGATTCACCACAACGTGTTTTGTTACAGGAGAAGAGGTCCAGTGGAGAGTGCAGAAGAAATCCAGTGGTTTCCAAATAAGAGACATACTGGAAAAACAAGCTGTGAGAACGTGTTGAAACATTTTACTGGGTGGATTAGGAAGAAAGAACATTGTCCTTGGAAGCTGAGGGTATGAGTTCGAGTCCCGGCTCAACACAGTTTTTAAACATGAGGTAATATAATCTTTTATCGTGTACGCCTCCGGTAGCTGAGTGGGCGTCAGTCGGCCTTTGGCTGTGGAGCGGTGCGGTACGTCCCGGCCGCTCCGTGTCGCGTTTCCGGGTGTGTTGTTGTTTACCGCGCCGGCGCGCTAGTGTTACGTATTGCCGTCACGTTCCTGACACACGATGGCTCTTTCGTATCGGAAAGCCACGATCAAGCTGCAGTTCGACACTACGTACTCTAGACCCAAGGCCCACGAAGTAGAGCGTTTTTTACGCGATGTGGTACATGTTGATCCTAACGAGCTGATCGGTATCCACTTATCTATTGTCTCCAGCGTCGTATATCTTAAGTTCACTGACGACGAAGCATGTGACAAACTTCTCAGACGCTCGACGGCAGGTTATCGGTTCTGCCACTCAGACGGAAACGTGGGTGTGGTGACGCTTGAACGTGCTGGATTGGGAATCCAAAATGTGCGCGTGTTTTGAAGTTCCAGCGGATTTGGTCACCCTTGCTCTTCGACCCTATGGAACAGTTCTCGGCCACACGGCCGAAAAATGGAAGACCTTCGACACCTACCCTGTCCTTAACGGGGTGCGACAAGTCCGTATTGACCTGCATCGCCATATTCCTTCGTATCTCACGATCGCTGGTTGCAGGGCAATAATTATTTACGACGGTCAGCCGAGAACCTGCTCCGGTTGTGGCCAGACGGGACACATGCGTACCGAATGCCTGCAACGCCGTCTCGCGCAGACACCCTCGACCGACCAGATTCGTCCGTCGACACCGACCTCTCTGCCGATTACGTATGTTGCGGCGGCGAGACGGGAGACGCCAGCTGTATATGACGACCCCACTGTATTGGTGCGAGCTTTGGAGGACCCTGCAGTAGCTTCCACGGAGCCCCAAGCGTCTTTCAGTGCTGATGCTACTGATGTCCTTTCGTCGGACCCCGGCGCACCGTCACAACGGCTCGCCGACGGTGCGATGGAAGTTGAAGCACAGGATGCAGCGTCCTCCCCTTGCCCTACGTCGGAAACAGAGGCGCGGCAGCGTAAGCAGAAATCACCCAAGCGTCATAAGAAGCGACGCAAGACAACCGACGACGTAGAACAGCCCGAGGCGACACCGCTGGATGACGAGGTGCCTCAACCGCTCCACCGCGCCGACACAGGCGACCCTACCGTCTCACACGGTTCGACGTCTTCTCCCACTACCGCTGGGTCTGGACCACATGGGGATGCGGGAGATCACCGCAGCTCCGACACCGGGGATGCACCCTTGCCTCCGTCTGCCTCTCGAGATCCAGTGGTGTCAACGTCCCTGGGCGACTGGGCGCAGGAGATGGAGTTGCAGGATGCGTTTCAGAACCAAGACGATGCACCGATGCCGATGGCAGCGTCTACGCGGCCGGCGACAGACGCCTAGGACGGCATGAGCACCTCTCGTCGCTGCCTAGCACTTCGCAAGAACGGCGCTCCACGTCACGACTACTGCCCTCCTGTCATACCATGGTCACCTCCCGAGACTTGATGGACCAGGCATACCGCCTCGCCACGATCAACGTCAATGGCATTACATCTGATGTCAAGACCCGTATGCTGAAGGATACGTTACGCGCTGCGGATCTGGACGTTGTTTTCCTTCAAGAAGTCCGATCAGGACTCTGTCTCGATGCCTACGGATATGACGCCTACACTATGCCTGCAGATGTGGGCGGCGGAGGTACGGCGATGCTACTGCGGGAAGGGATAATGGCCACTGATGTCTCCTATTTACCGTCGGCCCGGGGGGTCGCACTCACGATTGGTACAGTACGTCTGGTGAACTTATATGCTCCTTCAGGCACCGGCAAAAGGAGAGAACGGCGCACCTTTTTTGCCGAAGATATAGCCCCGCTCTTCCAGGGCAATACCGACCACTTGGTAGTAGGCGGCGATTTTAATTGTGTGCTCCGCCCATCCGACCAGGAGCCACACTATACCACCTGCCCGGCACTCCAGGCACTTGTACAGGACTTGGCCTTGTCGGACACCTGGATCATCCAACACGGCGACCGTCGAGCACACACCTACTTTACTAGTCACTCCGCGAGCCGTTTGGATCGAGTCTACGTCACCCGCGGCCTGCGATCGGCCGTTGTCGACGCTGAGATGTGGCCGGCAGCGTTCACGGACCACCTCGCATATGTGTGTACTCTCACCCTTCCCCGCCAGCGCGTCCGCCGAAGTAGGGGTCCGTGGCGCCTCAATGTGGCCCTTCTTGATGAGATAAATTGCAGACGCGCAGTCGAGTCCACATGGAGCAATTGCCACCGGCGTTTACCCGCCTACCGTTCTGTACTTCAATGGTGGTTACGGTGTGCAAAACCCGCACTGTGCCGAACATTAGTCAGCTATGGACGCGACCGAGCGCGCTGGTATACTGCGACTACTGATTTTTACTATACTGCGCTCCGCGAACTGGCTGTACAACCGCCGTCGCCAGAGCGACAATCAGCAGTACAACGCGTCAAGGAACAATTGCTTCGTATCAACGCCGTACGTCTTGCGGGTGTGCGGGTGCGAGCGAGGACGACTGATGATGTTCGTGGTGAACGACCTTCCCTCCACCATATCATTCAAGAACGCCGAAGACGCAAGAGGCAGCTCATTACCGAGGTTGAGACGGAGGACGGGCGACGCGTTGACGCACAAATGGATATCGTCCGAGCGTTCACACAGTCATATAAACTTCTTTACGAGAGGGAGTCCCACATGAATGTAGGGGTCAGGGAAGTCCTATCTGACCTACCAGTCTCTCGGAACCTACAAGATGATGCTACGCTCTTGTCGGCGGTGACTTTGGAAGAACTGCGAGAGGCTCTGTTGCGTGGCTCTCCCAACAAAACGCCTGGCCCTGACGGCCTCCCTCTTGAATTTTACAAGCGGTTCTTTGATCTCATGGGCCCAATGTGGGTCAGGATGTACAGTGAACTCCTGGACGCCGATTTTCAGGTACCATCTGACTTTACTGAGGGTCTCTTGATCCCTGTGCCCAAACCCGGCGGAGGCCGTCGCCCTCTTGATTTTCGCCCGTTGACAATGCTAAACACTGACTATAAGCTGTTGACACGCATGCTCCGTGAGAGGCTCAAACCTACGGTAATGGCGGCCATTCACACTGATCAAACCTGCCTCGGGGGCGACACTAATGTGTTTACGACTTTAAGCACCTATAGAGACGTGGTGGCGCTCATGCAAACTTGCAGCCTCCAAGGCGCTCTTGTTGCGCTGGACTTCGACCATGCTTTCGACCGCGTTAACCATGGTTTCCTGCGTACTGTTATGGAACACATCGGTGTCCCGCGTCTGACGACGTCTGTTGTGCTTCGATTGATCCATGGGGCTGTCACGAGGATTACGATCAACGGCTGTCTGTCCGCCCCCGTCCGTGTCAACAGGTCCGTCCGGCAGGGTTGTCCTCTTTCTGCCATGCTCTTCGCCGTTGCCCTCGAACCAGCTCTTCATGGACTACGGCGACGCTTAGAAGGACTTACCCTCCGTTCCGTAACCTTTCGATGTGGTGCATACGCCGACGATGTGATGTTCTTAGCACGGTCTGGTGACGAAATAAACACGGCGTTTTCCTGGCTCCACCAGTATGGGGCGGTGGCAGGCAGTGTGCTCAACCTTCGGAAATCACGCTACATGGAGGTGGGACGAGGAATGCCTGCAGGTCTGGACGTACCTCTGACAAAGGTCCCGATGCTCAAGTGTTTAGGGGTATCACTACATCGACAAATACAACGCACGGCGGCCTTTACGTATCGTATGGTCTTACGACGACTCCGTTTAGAGGCTCGTCTCAATAAATTCAGATCATTGAACATTTTGCAACGCGCCCAATACGTTAATGTGTACATGGCTTCTCACCTTAACCATTACGCCCATGTACTGCCGATAACGGACACGATGGCTTCCAGGATACAGGCAGTGTTTGGACACGTGGTGAACGATGGTGCTGTTTTCAAGATCCGTTTTGTTACGCTTACTTTACCCTTCGACAAAGGCGGTGTTGGACTCACTCACGTCAAGCACAGAGCGCTGGCACTGTATCTCCGTTCCATGAGGCGACTCTGGCTTTCACCAACAGCCAGTCTCCCCGGCCTACTGATTGAAGAAGTGGCCCCACGTACGCTGTACCCACCGGTACCAGTTGGACATTTATCGCCCTCGCTGTCACACATTAGAACGTTTTTCGTAGAGCATAGCTATGTGTTGCGGGTTATATCGGAGACACGGAATCCGACAGCGAAGACTTATTATAGTGCTCTCCAGCACTGGACTCCGGATAACGACATTGTACGGCGCCACCCTACGGTCGACTGGCCACGAGTATGGCGAGCCATCCACGC
This sequence comes from Schistocerca gregaria, assembly GCF_023897955.1. Taxonomy (NCBI): domain Eukaryota; kingdom Metazoa; phylum Arthropoda; class Insecta; order Orthoptera; family Acrididae; genus Schistocerca; species Schistocerca gregaria. Next base: position 649,908,021 of record NC_064923.1, on the reverse strand, counting down.
GCCGTTCCTGTCTACTTTCGTGCGGTCGACGTGGTATGTGGTCGTTAACGAGAAACTTCCAACCCGACAACGGCTGCATGCCATTCACCTAATTGACGACCCTGTGTGCCCCCGTTGCACGACGTTAGACACGGACGAAAATAGAGTGAACTGTGGCCCCGCGCGTGAGTGCTGGAAACTGATCCGCCAGATCCTGGCTTTCCTGCTCCGCCGCCCCTACGTTTCGATTTTACCCCAAGAACTCTTTCATCCCGACGCTGTCTATTTCCCTATGACCCGGATGAATGCGGTTAATTGGGTACACTACATATACCGCGATGGAGACAAAGACGTCCTCGATTTATGGTACTATATGATCGACGAGTTTCTGGTCTTAACGAACAGACAGGATTACCGGAACCTTTTTGCGAACTATTTGGGTTCGTCATTCATGGACCCACCACCCAGCTGGGGTGTGCCGAGTGTGAGAAGACATTAACTTGTAGATGTGATCTTTCCACGATTCCCCTATGGTAACAGAAACAGTCTCTGACTGTGTGCAGCGGCCCCGGGCGCTCCAACGATTGGTGGCTGGTGATGTCCAATGTAATGACGACCGCCCGTTCCTGGCCGCCCGCCTAGCAATGTGACCGCGGCGAGCAAGATGGCCCTTTTTAGTTCACTTTATTGGCAACTTTTTGCGCATGGCTGCCTTGTTTTTTTTTATGCATTCTCAAAAAAAATGTAGTTAGTAGTTTGTGAAATAAGCATTGTAGGCTGTGATTATATTTTTGTTGAGCTTAATAATTAGTGTGTGTAGAAACACCATTTTCTTTAAGTATTCATTGACATATTTCTGTACATGTTATTTGCATAAGTGCCTTAGTACAACTTCAGTTTTGTGGCTTTGTCATCGCATTTCCATGAAAGTAACCAAAAAGATGGGAGGTTATTTTATGCACAGACTGATTTTTTCTTTTCTTTTTTTGTAATATTTTTATTTTCCATTTGAAGTGTAAAATTTGAGCTTAATAGTTATGTTCTGCACCACAAAGGTGAAGCTTTGTAAGACTTTTCCCAATAAGTTGTTTTCTTGTGTACTATTTTGTAATTGAATCTCATTTGTATTAAAAAAATAAATTTTGTACTATTAAAAAAAAAAGTTGGTAGAGCACTTGCCCGCGAAAGGCAAAGGTCCCGAGTTCGAGTCTCGGTCGGGCACAAAAAAAAAAAAAAAAAAAAAAAAAAAAAAAAAAAAAAAAAAAAAAAAAATTGGCCGAGCGAAAAAAAAAAGTGGTCAGCGTGACGGACTGTCAATCCTAAGGGCCCGGGGTCGATTCCCGGGTGCGTCGGAGATTTTCTCCGCTCAGGGAATGGGTGTTGTGTTGTCCTCATTTTCATTCCCATCGACGCGCAAGTCACCGAAGTGGCGTCAAATCGAAAGACTTGCACCCGGCGAACGGTGTACCCGATGGGAGGCCCTAGCCACCCGGCATTTATTATTTTATCCTCGTAGTTAATTTCGTTATCTACTTGGTCAGACGATGTTTACATTTAATATGCCTACTTAATACGGAAATTTCATATAATCACTATGTTCGTGTCCATTTTATAAAGTAAACACAATTTAAAAAAAATACAATAAAGAATTGGTTATCCAAGTTGCTCTGACTTCATGTTGGAAATATAGTAACCAGAATTTACTTTTGCCTCATGTTTCAGAACCTAGATACGGCGATGTATCATGGAGGCGGTCAAGGCGGGAAACAAGGATATCGAAGCCTTTGATATGTAGTGATAGAAAAGAAAGTTGTTGATTAAGGGCACTGATAAGACAAGAAATGCAGACGTGGAAACACTGATTCGAACAAGGGACAGGATGGCAAGATCTGCGTTAACACAACGTGGAGTAACTTCATTGGTACCCGAAAGAGATGAAGAGACTGGCACAGGAGAGGAAGCAGTGATGGGCCACAACAACTTAGTCGGGAGACTGACGACCCGAGACAAAATATAATTACCCATTGGAGAAAAAAAGAAAACACCAGCTTCGCTAGTAAGGTTATTAATTTTCCTAAACAAAGTTTCGGCTGCCTCGTTTCAACGTGTGAGTTGTGCTGATGGCTAGAATCTGTTCTCTGTGTGACTACACTCAAAAATCTGTTAATCCCGTCGCTGCACCGCTTATCGTCTCCTCCGTGTTGCCGCCTAGTTTCTGTCAACGTCCTTCAATACATTTAGCCTCAGATGTGAGGATAATGTCTTGAACCGCGCGACTGCTACGGTCGCAGGTTCGAATCATGCCTCGGGCATGGATGTGTGTGATGTCCTTAGGTTAGTTAGGTTTAAGTAGTTCTAAGTTCTAGGTGACTGATGACCTCAGCTCTTAAGTCCCATAGTGCTCAGAGCCATTTGAATCAATATTCAAAATTAATAGAACACATTACGGACAAACCTACGTCGTCCCGAGACCACGCGATCCTGGTAGCAATGTCTGTTGACAACATAAAGCGGAATGCTCAATCCAGAGATATTTCTACTCTCTGCGTGACTCACGACACCCATCGCTGTCGATTACGATCATTTTGCGACCACCGTTCTTACGTCACGCAAGATGGCTGCGAATAGGACACTGTTCCTAATGGGTAGTTAGTTCCTATGGGACCAAACTGCTGAGGTCATCGGTCCCTAGGCTTACACACTACTCAATGTAACTTAAACTAACCTACTCTAAGGACAACACACACACACATGCCCGAGGGAGGACGAACCTCCGTCGGGCAGGAGGGGAGGGGGGGGGGGGGGGGGGGGGAGAGGCGCGAACCGTGGCAAGGCGCATAAAACCGCGTGGCTACCCTGAGCGGCTGTTCCTTGTAGACGAGTTGGATACTCTGTATAGGGACACAGCTAAATTGGGCAGCTTCATTCACATTGTGATCATGGACAATTCAAATAGAATACTCCCTTTCTACCATTAAACTACGTCTCCACATAGACCCATCTCAGACGCGTGGGATTAGCCGAGCAATCTTAGGCGCTGCAGTCATGGACTGTGCGGCTGGTCCCGGCGGAGCTTAGAGTCCTCCCTCCGGCATGGGTGTGTGTGTTTATCCTTAGGATAATTTAGGTTAAGTAGTGTGTAAGCTTAGGGACTGATGACCTTAGCAGTTAAGTCCCATAAGGTTTCACACACATTAGAACAGACCCATCTCACTGTGCCGATTGCGAAAAACCATCTGCAGATCACTCAACTACCATGAAAGACAACAGCAGTAAAGTATGACGTGAACATCTGGTAACAGCTCCACTCACCCCACTGCATTCCAAAGCGATCAGTGTGCACTCATCATAAGGCGTGACGTATTTTGTGCGGTGAGCCTATGCTTCGTTACTGCACAGCTCGAAACTTCCCACTCCAAACACCTATACGACTCCTGCAACTCTACCGGTCACTGACACGAGGCACTCGTTTATTCCAACTAGTTCTTTTTTAAGCTTCTTGCACTACAATGTATTCATTCGTAGTATTGATACATATTTTCGAATCTTATCAAAAGCTACGAGACCTTCTATTACGGAAATTTATACGTAACTTGTAATGCCTTGCTATGATAACTCTCCTGGCGGTAAACATCGGGGTGCGTGTGTATGTGAGGTATAGTAACTTCACGGTTTATCGCATTTTACTGCCTGCCTAATCCCCTACGGACGACCATCGGCCGCAGCAGACGCGATACTTTATTAGACAGCGACAGTGTAGGCCGGCGTACCTGCGCACTCGTGGGACCGCGAAAGCCCGCCACTTCTTTGTGTCGGCTCGAGGCGCACGCCGCCACTCGCGGCGCGTCTCGAGAGATCGGTCGCGTCGCGTCGGACCGTGAAATGCGTGCGGTTCCGGCTATTGTTATTAATTCCTTTTAATTCTGCCGGCAGGTTATTTATGTGCGAGTGGCCGCACGTCTTTTTTCCGGCCCGCGGGGGCTGATTTACTCGCCGGGATTATGTGACGCGGGCCGCGCCGGGCCGCTCCGGGCCGTGCCCTACAAAGGGCGCAGCGGCGCAGGTGCGAGCCCCGGCGGCGGGCCCGCCGGGAGGCCAGATTTATGAAGTCGCGGTGATTTACCGGGCTGGCCTGCCCGCGCCCAACAACGGCCGAGGAGTCTATTATAGACACCGGAGAGCGCCGGGCCGCGCCGCGCTGCGCCGACCGCGACCCACCCAGGGCGAATCGCGCTGCCAGATTTATCGCGCTCGCGTCTCCGTTCGACTCCACTCGACTCGCTTCACTTCCCTAAGGGGTGGCGCAGGTCGCCGCATTAGGCGGCGTGGTGGCCGCGGAGTGATGGGCTGCGAGCCACTTCTGTGAGGAACGAACCCTGGAGGTGCCATCCCTCCGCGTGAGAAATTCCCCTACTATGGTAAACTACCTTACGAACAACGCGCAAGAGCCGTTACAGCTTCTGCACTCATCTTTCATCTAAGACGAAAAGTCTGTACATTACCGACGCATACGCTATGATAATGATATAGTATAATTTGAAGCAGAATGCGGGACCAGGATTCAAACCTTTATCTTTCTTGCTTTCGAGGTCAATGGACTATCAATCCATGCCATCCCCGCACGGTTCCACCTATGTACTATACTTGATATAGGATATACCGGGCATACGAGCAGATATTTCTGTTGGTGACTAGGATGGTGTACATTGAACAATTTACATCACTATTTACGTCATTTGAAGACTAGTAAATATAGCTGTTACAAGTACATGTGGCAAGAGAGAGCCATTCTGAGCGTGTGTGGTCGATCTGTTATTCTGTTATTTTGCCCAACGGATTAATCTGAGCTGTACCCTTTACCCTGTGGCTTGTACAAGATGCAATTTCCACTCCCACACTACTACAGAAGTCAGACAGATAGTCCTAACGTTCTAAAGAGATGTGTCTGAAAAACTTTCAGCAATAAATATTTTCTGGAGTCGTTCGCTGTAAGGAAATGACACAAAAATTCACAAAATTTTTACGTAACTAGTGGGATACTTGGGTACTGGAGTAGTGCTAGTTAGTGTAAGAAAAACATGAAACTAACGAAATTTATTATTTATTTTGCAAAAATTCTGAGAAATCACAATAACACAATTAGTTATGAATTGAATAAGTTATATCCTGGTTCTTTTCTAAATGTGAAGTTACCTTTCAAGGATAGGATTCGCTAATGAAATTTCTATACAAAGTTTAAGATACTTGTTGCCTTGGCAGAATGGCTGAGAGGCGCGCCTACTCCACTTGAATAATTATCCTTTAGAATGTTGCTAGGTACGGTCGAGGCTGTCGCGTGTGAATTGCAGTGAAGTGTACCGTTGCGGAGGAAATATGGGGCTCGCAATAGCTGTAGCGCTCAATACCGTAAGCTGCGATGACTGCTGTCTGCGCCGCTCGCTGCTGACAGATAAGATAACTTTCGTTCTATCTGGATTGACCTTCGCCAATCAAACTCTCCCTACGCCTTGATGACGTCAAGGATTCCTATTCGCCCCTAGTCTAACTATTGGCGTGGTACACTCAGATAACCAGTCCACCGCGACGCCACTCCAAATTCGCTCGCAGTCGTTTAACTAAAACTCTGTCCACTGCACAATAAGTGTGTCGCCCAGCACAGAGAACAACGCTTAATCGCAATGACTCAATATAGAGTCGCCCTTCGATTCGTTCTCGACAGAGGTGCTCTCCCAGTGAAGTACTGAGAAAAGACTTCTTCCTCGCTCTTTCGAGTACACGTACGAGCGCGCACGCTCTCGTTACGTGTTCTCGCTCCAAGAGCGACAACGGAACTGCGCCTCTCCGCGCCAAACGTGAAGGGATATGTCTTTCGGTCTCTTCCATTATTCCTTCATCTCAAGGCGTCAGAAATATCGTATGCCTATTAGCATTGCTCTTCTAAAGCGGGAGAATGACGTTTCGTTTAAGGCGACCAATCGGGAAACTTGTAGCTTTCGCTTTTGGCGTTTGCTGTCTCCCTGTGAAAATCTCTGAAACTGCATTCTGTGTGTAAAGAATGCGTAGGCTGGCCGCTCCCGCACAATGTAGTGGAATTTGCTTTTAAACCGAACACGGGGTTGTTCTCCCCTTTCCACTGGGGCCCACGCTGTCCGCTACAAGCGGTCACCAGCCGACATGGGCTGGGTCGTCCTCTGAAGGGCCTAGCGTCCCGTTGTGCGGCCTCTCTCACGAACTAAGAGCCTGTGTGACCGGCATGTCTGGAATGTATGTGTGCACGCCAGCCTCGAGTATTTTAAGCACCGTGCGCTCACTTGTCAATTGCATATCGTTTACATTAATTCATACAACATTGACTTTATCTTATCGAGTTTGGGTTCGAATGAAGAGTCTTGATGTGCGGAACATGATTGTTCGGGCGGAACATGTAAGCAATGAAGATCTGGAGACCATGACGTCTTACACCATTAATGCTTATTTTCACCTGGCAGTAGGTCAAGTGTTGAAGTGTAGCTGCGTGAACGCAAAATAGTCAATGTATACTGACAGGCATAGTCCACTTACGAGCAGAACACGGCAAGAGCCATAACCTGATTTTCCAAAAACGTGGCTCGGTGGAAGAGGAGTAAATAAAAGTCAACAAGAGTCTCGGATTATCTGCAGATACTCAACAGCTTCTGAGAAAGCAACTGCCAAACTGTTCGATGTAATTTGGATACCTTTCAATGCTCAATAATCTCAGGCGAAACGGTGACACAGTGGCTAGTGTCACAGCTTCTCTTTTTTGAGCCAGATGTTCGAAATCTGATTTCTTTTATATTACACTCATGTCCGTAGAAGGTTACTACACAAATGTATTTCATCAAGTTAGAGGATACATGGGCTTTTTATTAATTGCAAAATTACAAATGGGATTCACAATGTCATACAAGTATTATAAAATACAGGTGTGTATAATTTCTTCAGGGGTTACAATCTTTCTTAAATTTGCATTTTCTCAGTGACAGTTCTTGTATTAATTCTTATCTTTTAATCGTATGTTTATTCTTCAGAGACATTTGGCGCATTCTCTTGGATGCTACCGATCGTAGACACATTCGAAACATAGAAATTCCGAACACAACGAACATCGTACAAATGCAGGTTTACGATAGTGACATTGCTTCGTATGAAATACACTTACGAAGAAGCTCAGATAGTTCAGGTGGCTCTAACCACGCCGGCTTCGGTGGCCGAGCGGTTCTAGGCGCTTCAATCACGAAACGCACGACTGCTACGGTCGCAGGTTCGAATCCTGCCTCAGGCATGGACGTGTGTGATGTCCTTAGGTTAGTTAGGTTTAAGTAGTTCTAAGTTCTAGGGGACTGATGACCTCAGAAGTTAAGTCCCATAGTGCTCAGAGTCATTTGAACCATTTTTGAAGCTCTAACCACTATGGGATTTGACATCTCAGGTCATCAGTCCCCTAGACTTAGAACGACTTAAACCTAACTAATCTAAGGACCTCACACCCAGCCATGCCCGAGGCACGATTCGAACCTGCGACCGTAGCAGTAGCGCGGTTCCGGACTGAAGCGCCTAGAACCGCTCGGCCACCGCGCCCGGCTACAAAGAAGCGTCGTTAACGTTGTTGAAGGTTGTTTCATGTACTGTCAACAATTTCGCTGCAAACCACCCACAACGCATCACTATTCCGAAAACATGCACTTGCAAATGAATCAAGATACACAACAGGAATTTCACCGAAATCAATTTCAGATAATTTTCCCATTCATGTATTAATTATTTTTAAAATTCATTTGTCAGATATACGATCAGTAGATGGAAAAGGGCATGGAAAACAACAGTAATCCTCTACGGACATGGGTAGATAAATGAAAAACAAAAACATGAAAAAAATCGGGTTTCGAAGACAGAATGCAGAAATGTGAAGCCGTGACGGTAGTCACCGTGCTACCGCTTTGTTTGTCTTCTTGATAGCGAGAAGGCACATGAATTACCTGGAAAACTGCACATATTATGGTACCACGTAGAAAAGTATCTGCACTTATACCCCTTACGCTCTGCATTTGGTTTTTCACGATGCCCAAAGGGTTGACGCTAGAGAGTACCTAGTGTCTGGGCTAAGGGATGAGGGAGGCAGTACCGGCGGTAGTGACGTAAGGCAGCGGAGCAGGTTAGTGCAGGATGGCCTCTACACTTATTACTATCTACAGCCACAGGATTATTCTACAGTTCACATTTGTGTGGCAGAAGGTCCATAGAAACAGTTTCAGAACCATTTCTGGACCCTTCCACCCTCAAATACCTCGTGGGAAAATCTCTCTTTGTGAGCTCTGACTTCTCTTATTTTTTTACGATGGTCATTTCTCCATGAATAGGTAGGAATCAAAAAGACATTTTAGCATTCGAAGGAGAAAGTTAGTGACTGAAATTTCATGATAAGATCTAACTGAAATGAAAATCTTCACTTTTTCGCGATTATACAAAACGAGTTGCCCTTATTTTTCGATGTCTTCTGGCAGTTTCATTTGGTAAGGATCCTGCTCCTCGCAGCAGTACTCCAGATGACGGTGGAGAAGCATAATGTTAGCAGTCTCTTCAGTAGGTATTTGCATCTTCTAAGCGTTCTGGCGATTAAACTCGGGTTATTTTTCGCCTGCGCTAGATCATTTTATAAGTGATGGTTCTCACTTAAGTTGTTAGATCAGTTACTGCTGCTGCTATGGCAGGTTATCAAGATTTAAGGGAGTTTGAACGTGGTGTTATATTCGGCACACAAGCGATGGGAAACAACATCTCCGAGGTAACGATGAAATGGGGATTTTCCCGTACGGCCATTTCACGAGTGTACTGTGGATATCAAGAACCCGGTAAAACATCGAATCTCCGACATCACTGCGCGCGGAAAAAGATCCTGCAAGGACGGAACTAACGACGACTGAAGAGAATCGTTCAATGTGACAGAAGTGCAATCCTTTCGTAAATTGCTGCAGATTTCAATGCTGGGCCATCTACAACTGTCAGCGTGCGAACCATTCAACGAAACATCATCGATATGGGCTTTCGGAGTCGAACGTCCACTCGTGTACCTTTGATAAACTGCACAACACAAAGCCTAGCCTGGACCTGTCAACATCGAAATTGGAGAGTTGACGGCTGGAAACATGTTGCCTGTCGGACGAGTCTCGTTTCAAATTGTCCGCAGCTCGTGGTCTCGCGGTCGCGTTCTCACTTTCCGAGCACGGGGTCCTGGGTTCGATTCCCAGCGGGGTCAGGGATTTTCACCTGCCTCGAGATGACTAGGTGTTTGTGTTGTCCTCGTCGTTTCATCATCACTCATGAAAGTGGCGAGACTGGACTGAGCAAAGGTTGGGAATTTGTACGCGCGCTGACAACCGCGCCGTTGAGCGCCCCACAAACCAAACACCATCATCATCATCATCGTTTCAAATTGTATCGAGCGGATGGACGTGTACGGATATGGAGACAACCTCGTAAATCCATGGACCCTGCATGTCAGCAGGGGACTGTTCAAGCTGGTGGAGGCTCTGATACGACTCTGAGAGATGACACGTACGTAAGCATCTTATCTGATGACCTTCATCCATTCCTGTCCATTGTGCATTCCGACGGACTTGGGCAATTCCAGCAGGAAAATGCGGCACCCCAAGCGTCCAGAATTACTACAGAGCGGCTCCAGTAACACTCTTCTGAGTTTAAACGCTTCCGCTGGCCACCAGACTCCACAGACATGAACACTATTGAGCATGTCTGGGATGCCTTGCAACATGCTGTTCAGAAGAGATCTCCACTCCCTCCCACGTTCCCTCAAAACGAAAAGACTAAACATCACGAATACAAGGTAGGTTTTGTAATACAGAGTTTCGTGCCATTTTCAGTTGCAAGAAGAATGGTGACAATCGACTCAAAATTTGGAGGTTTTATAACTTGCTCTGGATACACTTATTGCTAATGAATATCCTTTATACGTTTTGGCTGTGTACAAACTGGTGCTATGTTGATGCGTTTGTTTGAGTAGTGGGGTAAGTGCTAGTCCCATTTGCTAAGGTCAAAACTTTTTCTTTTCTTAAGGTTGGTGAGAGGCAAGCTCTCCATTGTCCCATTGTTGGTTGAGCCCCTGGGAAAAATAAGGAAATATGGGAATTTTACTTAGATGTGCCTTAAGAAATGTCGCTAACATATATCATTGCTGGTACATACTGGTATGAAAATTGATAACGGGTTAAAAATTATTACTGTGCTGGAGCTGGAAATCTGATACTCTCCTTTCACATGCAGTGCACTAATAATTGCACCACGTGATCACGCCTCTGAGAGTAGTTGTAGAATTGCTAGTGGCTCTTTTACTCGTACATACCTACATATTAGCTGTTGTGGTTGGCAGGAGAGCCAACACCGTGTTACTAGAGGAGACCGAACGGCACGCGTTTTAGCTCACGCAGGCTGGCGTGAAGTCTGGAACAGGACTAGGAAATTCGAATTTAGAAGAACGGACGTAGCTGGTGGAATACTTAACTTTAATCCATTAATGACGAACGTCGCTCTTGATGATACATGATTCACAACATCAATAGTAACTGATATGGCGCCTTGCAGGGTCGTAGCAAATAACGTAGCTGAAGGCTATGCTAACTATCGTCTCGGCATATGAGAGAGTATTTAGTCAGTGAACCATCGCTAGCAAAGTCGGCTGTACAACTGGGGCGAGTGCTAGGAAGTCTCTCTAGACCTGCCGTGTGGCGGCGCTAGGTCTGCAATCACTGATAGTGGCGACACGCGGGTCCGATGTATACTACCGGACCGCGGCCGATTTAAAGGCTACCACCTAGCAATTGTGGTGTCTGGCGGTGACACCACATTAGCCTCACGGAAATACAGCGTCTCTTAGTGGTAGCTAGAGAAAACATGTACCTGCAGAACTGCATCTCTTAGCATTATTTGGGGAAACATGTAATTACAGAACTGCCTTTAAAGGCCCTTACTTCATACTGTGGACATACTGAAACTGCATAATAACAAGTTTTGCCTAGTGGAGAGGAATTTGAAGTCTTTCTTGGAAGCACAAGTGGCAAGCGAATTAGAGCAGTACGTTAGAGCCATGTTGAACGCCAGCGAGGAAGGATCGATGATGTAGCTTGTAATACAGCTGCAAGACAGTTAATTACTATGCAACATCAGAGCTGTGTGACCAAGATGCCAATGCATTACAATGACACCAAGAGGCGCCATCTTTGAGATGACTATTGACAGTGAAGTAAGAAGACATAAGTCATACACAAGAATAATTATTCAGTAGAATGAGTCTGCCAAAAGCTTCACCACTGATCTTGAAATGTGGAGTTGTAATACCTTTCAGACGCATTCAGAGTGACCAGACGAGCTGACTGGACAAGCAAAGCCGCCTAGCGATGTCATTGCTGCCTGAGAGTAGCAAGGCACTCCATTTCTAGTGTGAAATCTATTCAGTTCGCAGCCATCCAGCCTGGAGGCTGGCCCAGTAACATTCCATCTCCTCCTTGTTTAGCTGTCTACAATCTTTTATAGAACAGCAAGTCCCGTGAAGGGGACATAACCATCTTGAGCCACAGCATCACCATCAGACCAAAGACTGACGGGGAACTGTGGGCGCCGTCATCCAGAGCGTCTTCTTGTAGCCTAAGCAATGGTTACAGGGAGAAGGCCATAACGTGTCATTATGGGGGTGCGCAGCTGCCACAGTCTAACTTTGGTTCCTGTGATATGACTTCGATATCGTCAGCCTTTCTCCAGTCAGAAGGCCACAGTATTACTCACCATGATTTTATGCACTTCATATAGAACTTGTGGTGCCATTCTGGCGCATAATCCATGATATATGATTAGATGTGCCATCCATTGGTCAACCACTTTCCAGAGTTGCTAGCAGCCATGCTCACTGAGGGCGCTGTCAAATGTACAGCATGGCCAATGTCCTCATGACTTCGTTGCGTGCTGATGCCATTGTTTCCACTTCCGCTGTGGGTCGAAACTGTACGCCATGCAGTGGTGGGTGCAGTCCTAATGTCCGTGCCACTCTTGTTCTGCGGCCTCAGGAGACCTGTGGAGCTAGAAAAGAGTGTATGTTTCACCACTGAAGGCTTACTTTGTTAATGACGTTTCACTGGCACCTCCAGGCGCCTGACAGGTTGAGACAATGATCACCAGCATCCTGTGGTGGTGAACCCACTAGATTCTGACCTTGATGACCTGTCACCTCTCAACATATCGTCTGCCATCCCAGTGTGCTATAATACATCTTTTAGTCACATTAGTATGAGAAACTCCTTTTATCTTTTGGACATCGTAGCTAAATAGTCTCTGTGTCTGATTGCTGTGCAGAGGATCGTGTTTCGATAACCGAGATGCCTGCCATTTTTTCCTGGTGTAAGGGCTATATAGAGATGTATTTCCTCTTATAAGACGAACAGAGGAGTTCCAAGATAGAATGCTGACTAGGCTGGGCGAACAGTGGGCTAGCCGCATGTTCTCTGTATCGCAAACAATGAAGTTGTTGGCGGAGGACTGACAGCGCCATTGTATACGTCTTTTTCAAGGAACACAACGAGTAGAAAAAAAATATCACTCCTTCTTCAGGCCACGAGTGGTCTACCGGGACCATCCGACCGCCGTGTCATCCTTAGAGGAGGATTCAGGTAGGAGGGGCGTGGGGTCAGCACACCGCTCTCCCGGTCGTTATGATGGTATTCTTGACCGAAGCCGCTACTATTCGGTCGAGTAGCTCCTCAATTGGCATCACGAGGCTGAGTGCACCCCCAAAAATGGCAACAGCGCACGGCGGCCTGGATGGTCACCCATCCAAGTGCCGACCACTCCCGACAGCGCTTAAATTCGGTGATCTGACGGGAACCGGTGTGTCCACTGTGGCAAGTCCGTTGCCCAACACAACGAGTTGCCTAATTGAAAATGAATCGGGTGTTTGCTGATACATCACGTATCTGCAGGTCATTTGTCTCTAGCGCTTCCCACAAGTGCACAAGAGTATATGGCGTTGGAATCGCGCAGTGAAAGCATGACATGCTGAACCATGAAGGCAAATCATTAGTGCAGTTGTTTGCAAATTGACACATCTATAGATACGTAGTTTAATCAATGGTGACAGAATAACCGCCGGCCGCGGTGGTCTAGCGGTTCTAGGCGCGCAGTCCGGAACCGCTCAACTGCTACGGTCGCAGGTTCGAATCCTGCCTCGGGCATAGATGTGTGTGATGTCCTTAGGTTAGTTAGGTTTAAGTAGTTCTAAGTTCTAGGGGACTGATGACCATAGCAGTTAAGTCCCATAGTGCTCAGAGCCATTTGAACCATTTGAACACAATAACTACTTAAATCTGCATAGAGTCCCTGATCATCACTTTTAGACAAAATTCGCAGTCATCTTCCGGGTTTTACACGAGAGTCTCACGATTTGTTTGACCTCGCAGTTTCTCGCTTGTAGGTCATAATTGCTATAGGAAGAAACAATAACAGACATCAGAAGAAGATACAAAGTCAACAACTGATTTACATTCAATTTAAGTACTGCACTTCAATTAACGAAAAACTATAATAAGTACGAATACTTAAGAGGTGTGAGACCTGAGTTTCTCCCGGCTTATACAGTTTTTAGATAACTTACGGTAATGCAGCCGGGTGACGTCGTCGACAATCGCCAGTATTTCGACAGGATGCACACTCCGTCATTTTCAAGACATACGGATTTACCACACGCATGTCGGAAAGACACGGATCCCACACTGATCCCTTGCCTACATACCATTGGTGTTTACATACCCACACCGGAGTCGCATTCTTGAGAGGTATTTATGAACAATGAGACACCGAAGAATTGCCCACATTAATGCCGCTACCTAGTTGGAGCTCTGTACCACTAGCTGGACAAAAATTTCACCATAAAATCAATCACCTGGAGCTCGCAACAGCCACAGTAATTCTTTTCTCTTGACTGATGGTCCTTGTCTTCTGCTGTAAGCAAATATATATAAACAGAGACCAAAAGGTTTTCGTTTGAGCGCGTTGCTGCAGCGTAGATGCAGCGAAGCGCGACTCCGGTGTGGGTATGTAAGCACAACGGCATGTAGGCAAGGGATCAATGTGGGATCCGTGTCTTTCCGACATGAGTATGGTAAATGCTGCGATGTGGACTATGGCGCCGTTATTACCAAATACGTCCAAGCATGACCAACGTGCTGTTATTTAACATTTAACAAAGAAATTCGCCAAACAGCTGCGCAAATTGAGAAATTATTTTATTTTATTTTCACTGCCTGTTTCGGCCATCTTCAGGCCCTATATGCGCCTCTCAAAAATGCTGTTATTGGTATACTGAGACCATCTGATTCTGCATGTCACGAATTCTCAAGTGCCTTCTGCAAACACTTCACTGCAGATCCAGAAACAGATGGCCTAAGTACGCCAATACCGATATGTTTGCGAGGTGCATTAGAGTCTTGAAGATGGCGTATTGAATTGTCGAAACTCGAAGTGAAAATAAAATAAAATAGCTTCTCAATCTGCACGGCTGTTGATTGTAATTTTATTTGAAACTCACAGTCCGTTTCGATATTCAGAAACCAAACGTGCGGTTTATCGGACAGATAATTTCATAACCTGTAGTCTGTAGGTACGTCAAAAAGAACTTAAGTAAAATCTTTTTTTTTAATTTTTTTTACGGATGCAGCTAGTGCAGTGTAAATATTTTTGTCGTTTTTGTAACCTGACACCTGTAATCCAGTGTACATACACATGTTCAAGCCAATAAACACTTCATTTCAGAAACTTTCTTTACATTAAATACATTGTGATCCCATCGGGATTTGACACCACAAGTGTTCTGCTCCGAGGGACGCGCCTTACCACTAGATCACCAGGCGTACCGGTATCAGAACCTGACCATAATATCAGTGTTGCAATTACGGGTACAATGACAGTCATGAGCTACCTTTGCCTTATGGGACGGATGTTTTAGATCCGAGTATAACAACTCTCGGTTTTTGTCCTTACGGCGTTTGTCCTCACTGTTAGAGGAAGTGCACTCCAACCGGAAAAAAACAAATAACCATAATTGAAGACGATGATAATGGGAAAGAGATGAGGGTAGTTTTGTGGACATGGCTGTACAGCTTCCTTTTGAAGAAATAGGCCATAACATTGCCTTCGCCTAACTTTTTTTCTTTCGCATTTGACAGAGAAACGGTTCTTTTGGAACAGCTGTCCTGCAAAGCTGGCGCACTGCCATTGTCGTCGGTCAATTGGAGACGAATTAAGAACGCGATACGGAGCGTAAATCGAGGGGAAGTCTCGTGGGTTGAACACGTCTAGCCGACTCCGGCTGCCGGCTACGGAGGAACGTAATTATTTACACATCCAGCGCGCATGTGATCGGAAAGCCCTGCGGCGCGGTGCGGCGCTCCGGGGATTTAGGGACAATATGCTAGTTAAAGGCGGGCACGACAGCAGCTGTGGCCGGGGTGAGTCCAATCGCAGCTCGCTATTAGAGCCTGCCACAATAGCCGCGGCCGGCGCGTGGGAAAACGCCGCGCATTCCTGCCCGGCCCATCTCGATCCCTCTGTCTGCAGGGGCACGCTTCTCCCACACACAGCCACAATGGCCCCCTTAACAACCACCTTACTACAAGTAGCAGGCCGGTTTACGGTCCTCGCTAATTGTTTATCCCATACGTTTTCATCGGTCTTCTGCCACACAGTTAACACTAGGAAAGTGCTTCAGAAGTTCATCAGCGGCCTCCCCGTTGTGTATTAATGAAGCGTTAGTCCCAAGCTACTTAGAAACGTTTCTGTTTGAACGAAGAGATGTGCTTCACTTTCCAGCATCGGCTACCGTGTAACTGATAGCTAATAGAGCGTCCCAAGAGGAATGGTCAATATTTAGGAATATGATAGCAACTATCATCATTAAGAGCTATGAGCCCTTCATCTTCGGCATTCTGAAAAAAATCTCTTATACGGTAAGTTCTTTGCTATCCATAATTTGAAAGTTAGTAGTATGGAACAAAACAAGGAAAAGAAACCAGAAAACATGACCTTTAAAGTGCTTTCTGTAATCAAAAAAGCACCCTGTGTTTTACATAGATGAGTACCTTATGTTAGTGCTTAGGGTTAGCAATAAGATTTCTCTACTACCAAGTAAAAACTATTTTGTTGTGACTTGCGGTCAACAGTTGGAAGAAACCATTCCGAGATATTCACCGCCGGTCACAACTGGTTCCCGACCGCTCTGGCCGAGCGGTGCTAGGCGCTTCAGTCCGGAACAGCGCTGCTGCTACGGTCGCAGGTTCGAAGCCTGCCTCGGTAATGGATGTGTGTGATGTCCTTAGGTTAGTTAGGTTTAAGTAGTTCTAAGTTTAGGGGACTGGTGAGCTCAGATGTTAAGTCCCATAGTGCTTAGAGCCATTTGAAACATTTGAAAACAATCGGTTATGGGACTACTAAATATTTCTTCTATCCTACAACTTTGTACAGTCTTCTTAAAACAACAAAATTTTATTTATTATTTGTCTTAAAGTTATTGGTATTACATTATTCTGTGTCAAACGTTGCAGATAAAAACAAAACAAAAAAGCTACGAAAAAGATGACAAACGAAAGCTGTAATATTTACGACCTGTTTTAAAATATCAGGTAACAAGTATTTCAATTTGCAGTAAATAAATAATACTGAGGCGACATCACGCACTTACGTAGTGCTGTTTCGTGTGTGCTATGTGCGTTTGTTTGCTAATACTGCGCTGTCAAACACTTCGCGCCAGACACCAGTAGCACTGTTTTTGTCATTCTTCAATTATGCTTTCTAAGTTTTGCATCAAAAAGGGTTCAAATGGCTCTAAGCGCTATGAGACTTAACATCTGAGGTCATCAGTCCCACATCCATGCCGGAGGCAGGATTACAACCTGCGATAGTAGCGGTCGCGCGGTTCCAGATTGAAGCGCCTAGAACCGCTCGGCCAAAACGGCCGGCAAATTTGGTATCTTCCATGCATGAAACTAGGTTGTGCATAGTTACGAGATAACTCTGACGCTTTTGTTCCCTGCATGTTAGGTGATGTTGAACTGAAGCCGGGATCGACTGAACAAGTCGTATTTTTCGCCGTGCCTTGTGTCTGCCATCAATAAAGATCCCGTTGTTTGCTTTTGTGTAGTCTGGTTCCGTAGTACCAAGCACAAACAGGTTCTAATACTCGAGCGACAGTCTGCACAGCCTGCACTGAGACGTGGTATGAGCACTTCATCATTTTCGCTACTGTGAAACACATCTCTTCCACTGAACAAGTGTTCGTTACTCTCACGGTATGCATTTTAGTGTCCATGTTTACTAGGCAATTTCTTCTTATTTTTGCCCATACTACCTCCTTCCAAAATACAGGAAGCAAATAGCTTGCAGATTTGTTTCATGGAATTTAAGGTGACGAAAAGCTGATAGCTCCTGAGGTGTGCTTTTTAGAGCCCATGTTTACTAAACTTTTTTGCTTCTAATGATCGTTCCTATCCCATCCCTGAATGTCGACTATTCTTCTAAGACACCGTGAAGGCTTAAGAGCAATATTCACCAATCTTTTCTGTACAATTAACTTAGGCTGTCAGAGACAGTAAAGGACCTGGAAGAGCAGCTGAGCGGAATGGACAGTGTCTTGAAAGGAGAACATGAAAATCAACAAAAGCGAAACGAAGATAATAGAATGTAGTCGAATTAAATCGGATAATGCTGAGGGAATTAGATTACGAAATGAGACGCTTAAAGTAGTAGATGAGTTTTGCTACTTGGGGAGCAAAATAAGTGATGATGGTCGAAGTAGAGAGGATATAAAATGTAGACTGGCAATGCCAAGGAAAGCGTTTCTGAAGTAGAGAAATTTGTTAACAACGAGTATAGATATGAGTGTCAGGAAGTCATTTCTGAAAGCTATGGAGTGCAGCCATGTATGTAAGTGAAACGTGGACGATAAATAGTTTAGACAAGAAGAGAACAAAAGCTTTCGAAATGTGGTGCTACAGAACAATGCTGAAGATTAGATGGGTAGATCACATAACTAATGGGGAGGTATTGGGTAGAATTGGTGAGAAGAGAAATTTGTGGCACAACTTGACTAGAAGAAGGGATCGGTTATTAGGGCATATTCTAAGGCATCAAGGGGTTACCAATTTGGTATTGGAGGGCAGCGTGGAGGGTAAAAATCGTAGATGGAGACCAAGAGATGAATACACTAAACGGATTCAGAAGGATGTAGGTTGCAGTAGGTACTGGGAGATGAAGAAACTGGCACAGGATAGAGTAGCATGGAGATCTGCATCAAACCAGTCTCTGGACTGAAGACCACCACAACAACAACTTAGACTATTTTCTGACACAAATCCGACTTTGAAATTACTCATTTTAACCGATTTTTGCTATGTTATACTTAATCAGCACGCTCCCTGCGGGCATATCGCTGCTCTAGTTGAGTCGGCGTCAGTTTGATCCCTGACAGTTACAGCTGGCTGGGCGGGGCAGCCTCGCAGCCCTACCTCAACCAACAACGCAACGCGATTTTGTAAACTTCTCTATGGCAACGCCTCAGTGTTGTCACAGCTCTGTAGACAGCTGCTGTTTTCGTCTGCATCCGTTTCTACTCCGCGACTGAAAACAGGAAACAACGCTATGAGCTGTAAAGGATCTTCTCACCCCATCTCGTCTACAGTTGCTGGCACATCGCCTCTCGCTGCTTCCCTGGAGTTTGTACACTACAAATGTTTGCATCGGCAGTTGTACAGGTGTAAAGCGACAACGATATTCTCTGCATCTTCCGACGGCCAGTAACAGTGGTTCTTTCGCATCAAAGGAGGTAAGGAAAAAGAAGTGCAAGTTGAGAGGACCCCAGCTCAAACATTACCCAGAACACCTTTTCAGTAACTAAGGTCGAAACATATTTTCAGATTATTTTAAACACTTTTGAACCGTAGATAGTCAAACAGCTGAAGATTCGTTGCAGCACTGTTAATGCATTGGTCATCTCGTTTTACCAGCCAAGTTGCGGCGTCGTGTTGTAGCCACCTTTTGATGATTTTCCTACTCGATATTTTTTGGTGAAATACTCAAGAAGATTACATCGGTGAAATTCTCCAAGAAATTAATGCAGATTTGTGGAAGACACATTGGTAAGGCTACCCTCTTTGATCTAATATTTGGTCAGTTTTTATCAACATCTACTACATGGACTACGTCTGCCACCTCTAGATTTTATTTCTGTTATTTGGCCACATAAAGAATATAACAGGTTCCGAGAATTAATACACATAATATTATCCATTATGACGCAGTTGTAATTATCTATATCCCTCTGGCTCGTGATAGGTTTGTATTAAAAATGCCTGAAACAAATACCTGCTAAAAATCGGTTCCCGTGCTCAGTTTTGGAATTATCTCCTATTGCCTATGATGGTTTCACAGGTAGGATACTGGGGAAATGAAGTCAGGCTATAAAGGGCATTGCTTACAATTATGCCGAACCATCCTACAGGTATGTGTTATCCTTATCAAATAGGAATACCAGTTATACTGGACGCATAGAAAGAGGGACAGCACGATAGATCACATATTTATCTGATCCACCAAAAATCGCCACAGAAAAGTAAAAAAGGAAAAGTAGAAAAATCTGGACAGGAAGACGCTTCAAGATAGATGTCATCCTGCGAAAACCCACTTACAAAACTCCAAGAAACAGTATTGCGGAATGTACTACAGCCCCCTACTTATCGCTCCTAAAGGAACTGCAAAGACAATATTAGAATAATGCAGAGTGCACTGAAATCCTTAAGATTGATTTCTCCCCCGCCACGTATGAGACTGAAACGGGAAAGAATAATAATATACCCCATACCCTTCCCAGCGGTTTGCAGAATATGAAGGCAGATATAAGTGTATCACACCTGGCAGTTCTCTAAACAAAGGCACAACTAGAGTGACTCTGAAAGAGCCAGTTGCTGCTCAAGTTTTAATACGGCCGGCGTGGTAGCTACTCGAAAAACAAACGAGCTTCACTTGCTCGCCTGTCGAGGTTCGTAGTGAATATCGCTGAGAGCAGCGATGCTGCTGGCTAAATGCGCATCGCGGGGTCTTAGAATCGATGTGCGAGCAGCGAAGCTACAGTATAAACGTACCTTTGGACAAAGGAAGGAAGATAAGGGTTTAGCATCGCTTCGACTAGTGGACGCTCAAAAAAAAAAAAAAAGTGTACAGATTGGGATCGGCGAAAGATAGGGAAGGAAATCGACCATTTCAAGGGAACAGTCTCGGAACTTTCCTTATGCAGTGTAGAGAAGCCACGAGGAACCTTAATGTGACTAGTAGATCGAGGATACCCTCTACTCTGGGGTCAAGTGCATCAGTTTCAGACTACAAATGCAAAGTTTATCGTTTCAGTTTCCACTTATGCCCTTCTTTCACGTCTCAGAACAAGTTGCATATGTGAACACAGTCGGGCATAGGAGTTCACGTTAAGATGTAGTTTCCACCTACAACCGTCTGAGTAAATGAGTTCAGATATCAGAAGTCCACGGTACACCATCGCTATTAGGTCACAGACTAGTAAAGCATTTCAATGGTCAAACCAACTGACACCTCTTAGGAGAGCAGTAGAATATAAGTTAGTTGTGTCGTAACGTAGCAAATTGTTGTGGTGGTGGGGTTAGATTACCAGTAACATTAACAAGTAGAAATATGGTAGAGTTAATTTGTGTGATCTAACCATCCTTGTTATTAATGGTTTTTCCCAGTAGTTACTCGTGTTGATTAGTCGTTTGTGCTATTTTGTATGGGGTGTGTTGTGAGAGTGTGGCGGAGTGTGCCCATAGGCAAAAATTTGAGATATTGCAAGTATCGTATTGCAGCTTTAGGGACGTCGTCGCTGATTGGATTTGACGTTTTACCAACGTGTAGTGGGAGCTTTCTAACAACAAAACAATTACGCCGTTGGCGGAAAAAGTGCAACTGTTTAAGGATTGGTTGATGAAATTGCCTTGGTACGAAACGCAGAGAGGCTTCGTGTAACCTTCCAAAAAACGGGAATTTTTCGTTTGGCTCTTGGTCACCTAACCCTGACTCTCGGTTTGTAGGTCTTGGTAACTCAACTTCGGGACTTGGGCAAGCGGAACGTCAGACTTGGAAGGCAGCTCTCCTTGCCGGTGGAGACTGGCGGACTCAGTGTTACAGTTCACAGCAGTGCGCTCTTAGCCACGGAGCCGTTCACTTCGTCAGCACTCCGCTTACGTCAC
Source organism: Schistocerca gregaria (assembly GCF_023897955.1). Taxonomy (NCBI): domain Eukaryota; kingdom Metazoa; phylum Arthropoda; class Insecta; order Orthoptera; family Acrididae; genus Schistocerca; species Schistocerca gregaria. The sequence continues at coordinate 649,886,722 of NC_064923.1, read as the reverse complement.
ATCGGCGAGTATGGTCAGACTAACTTGCAGCACTTCTATGTTGGGACAAACGGAAGGGGCTCCGCATCATGTGTGGTTCAGGCTTCTCGTGGCGACAACAGAGCCACAGTTGCACAGATAACTCGAACTTCTCTTCAAGCCACACAGGCACTGCGTAGACATATTGTCGTAAATTCATTAAGAAAGGGAGATGATGTTTAGAAAATCACTGTCTCACCAGTTAAATTCACCAACCGTTAATTCATTCTTTGTCAAGGTTTCATTGTGCATCAAGCAATTTTATGTCATGTCTATTTTACATTTTGTATGTATAAACTTTTGGAACAAATTCAGGGTACACAGGTAATGATTTTGATTAAATCAATTACCGAATCCTCTACTATGAATAATTTTTTTGCATAAAATAATTTTGGACACCCTTAACTCTCGCTGCTGGACCAATAATTTAGAAAGCGTAAATTCCGTTCGTTGTGAACTTTTAACCCAGTGCTGATTCTCAACGGTGAATCTGTCTCAGTTAATTCCGACAGAGATTGCTCCATACACACGGGGTTTCACACCACTAATAACAGTCCTTAGCAAAGTGTTGCTTCCTGCTACGGCTTTTCAGAAGTTTGTAGAAAGAAAGTGTTGGAAATATCCGCCATCTAGGGAAACTGTCTGCATCTTAAGTCATCACAGTAAGCCCTCACCACAACCCATTTAGGAAGATTTATGGAGAGCCCCTTTAGCCAGTGTAATGAACTGGCTCTGGCTTCAACAGTAACCGAGAGAGCGCGCCCACGGTGTCGACGTGGACCTGGTGTTTTCCGTACATATTTGCCATTTCGCTTCTTGCAATGTGTAGCTGGATTCATTCCTTTTACAAACAAATTTATTTTTAAAACGGTATTTTACGTGCTCATACGACAGAGCGCTTCAAAATTACTGTAGTACGTGATTTGTTTTATCGATATGAATGAAGAGGGACAGTGAAACATAAAGAATAACTGCTACTCCAGGAGCTACTGAGCAATAGCTGTGAGCGCTGGCCAGGGCGGTATTGTAGCTGTTGGACTACTCGTTATTATTCTGGTTCTTCTGATTCTGTTAACATATATCTGTAAAACTAATATCGTGCTAGACTAATTTGGGCCCGCTATATCTAATAAGCACTTAAAATCACGCTTTAAAAATAATTTTTTGTTACGGGAAAGAAACCGAAGCTTTCCTACGGCACTGGAATTCAAATGTAGGATGTGGTGAGCAGCATTTGGTTGGGCTGACTCCAGTAACACATTTGCAAAAATTAAATGGAAAATATCTGCGGAAACACCAGACAAAATGCACCTGACGACTTTCAGGAGAGACACTCTATAGTGCGTGCATTAGATGACTAAACTATGTACTAAGTATCGCTAAATGGTCGGCAATGCGCTGAAACTCTCAGGCACTAACCTATTCATTCTGAGGCGGCAGTGCTGTGATAGTAAATCACTATCCATGATATTATATGTATCTTTGTTAGCTGTGGGGGTAACCCCTCTCTTTCCACACAGTTGTTGGTGTGAGTTAATTAATTCTTAAAGTTGAACCTTAATTTGGAAATAGATACTGTGTGGTGTCCAGTCACATATCGCTATGGGATGACTGATTATTTTACATTTACTTACTTTCCTTAACTACGCTGGTGGAGAGTATGCGGCTTGTTACCTCAGGAATAAAGCTCCAAACTCTCCAAATTGTCTTGGCGGATGCGACCCAATCCAGGTGTAGGTCTGTATTTCTTGGTGGCCTGCTGCACGGCTCTCAGTGTACGGGGAATACCTTTCCAATGGACTGGAGTTTCCGAAAGTCAGCGAGCCAAGCCAATCGTATGCTTTTCTCGGCAATTGCGGTATTCGCCTTACTAGCCTAACTACCGCTGGTCCCAAGAGAATCACTGGTGTGTATTTTGAGAGCATTAGGTTGCTTTCATTCCAGAAATTGTGATCTAATCATGTAAGTCGGTTCACCTCTGTGCCATGGCATGAAGGGCACGACTAATGAGTGTGACACTGCTATCAGCTAGTACCAACCTCTTGCGTGGACATTCTGTAAGCTATGGATGAGAATTTCAGCAGCGTTCCCTTGCATATACGTAAATTTTGGGAAATTCCCTTCGGTCAAACCGAGCGAGTTGGCGCAGTGGTTAGCACACTGGACTCGCAATCGGGAGGACGACGGTTCAATCCCGTCTCCGGCCATCCTGATTTAGGTTTCCCGTGATTTCCCTAAATCGTTTCAGACAAATGCCGGGATGGTTCCTTTGAAAGGGCACGGCCGATTTCCTTCCCAATCCTTCCCTAACCCGAGCTTGCGCTCCGTCTCTAATGACCTCGTTGTCGACGGGACGTTATAACCACCACCACCACCACCACCTTCGGTCAAGGTGATAGAAGGTGCGGGCTCTCTGTCCCAAGCAGTGACTTTTTTTCAGAAGTGAGGACTGAAGTTTTTGAGAGTATATTCGGTGTGACGATGATGCGCTGCCTGATCGCCGAAAGAAAGCGTCTGATCGAGCTTCGACCCGGTGCGCTTGCTGATTTTCGAGTAAGTTTCGCACTTTGTGTTTATGCTATCCGCTTTATGACCAGCTCACAATTTGCGGGCTCTGCTACGCAGCTGGTGTTGCTTCACTAATTACATTGTTTCACGGGTCTTGAATCCGTTGACTTCGCAGTTACAAGCTGTAAGGATTAGGAGAGCTTATCGCGCTTCCCCAGCAGTCTCCCACTTTTCAGATATCCTCCAAAGTATTAGCGGTACATTCTTTTTTTATGCATTTAAGCGGGTAGTAAACCATCCTTTGTTGTGCCCAGTGTTCATTTCAGTAATAAGTGAGTATCAGTGATTTTTACTGTGGTTCATGTCGAAATTTGAGAGAATAAATGATTATTGTTAAACACAAACTTATTTTGCATTTCCTAACCTATTTATCCTACAACTGATCCTGATGAGGCGACCCTTAGACAGTAAATGTAATAAGTCATTGGTACATCTAATTTATTGTCTCACTGTGACGCTATTTCCGTTGCAAAACTAGCGGCCACACTTCGTAACATTCAGATTTATTGGCAGAGATTAAAAATAATTTGTTTGTATGATGTCTAACGAGCTTTGCACTTACTCGTACATCATCTCAGAGTTAGGAAACAGATTTATTTGCAGATGTTATTATTAATTTATTTATTTGACGTCTAACGAGCACTGCACTAGAAGCGCAAGCATTTCAAGTGGTCAGCATGCTATTTGCTATTTGCCACTAACAAATAATTTGCGCTGTGGTACAATTCCTTAAGACGTAGTAAGAATTAAACGCCATGAATATACGCACCAACAGTTATACGCCGTACATAGTAAATAATCCTCACAGGTTGATCGAAATCTCCACCAGAGACGAAATGACTACAATAGAACAATCTACCACACAGTCATTTTTTAAGAATTATCACCACAGACGAAATTAGATCAAACAAAATTAAGTCAACAAACCAAGATGCATCAAACAGGATCTAGGCAACTTCACGTACCTCAGACAAAGCTTTCACAACGGGTCTCGTCCAAATAACGGAAGGATGCACACTTGACCGACCAACACTTTGGCCAACAATGATGTGAATAGATTCTCTGAGTTGCTAGTTTTTCAAGTAACAAACAACTAATTCAGTTATGACGTCCCACTGTTTCACGTGCAGAATGCTTCTTCGTCGATCTACTGCCTGCACAGACCTCACAGCCACCGTAACGGAAGTATAATGTCAAGCTCTAATGCTGTTGCCTGTATTTCAAAAAATGGTTCAAATGGCTCTGAATACTATGCGACTTAACTTCTGAGGTCATCAGTCGCCTAGAACTTAGAACTAATTAAACCTAACTAACCTAAGGAGATCACATACATCCATGCCCGAGGCAGGATTCGAACCCGCGACCGTAGCGGTCGCTCGGCTCCAGACTGTAGCGCCTAGAACCGCACGGCCACTCCGACCAGCCGCCTGTATTTCAACGGTGTCTATCTCGAGCAGAAAGCGCACGTTCAATGACAAAGATGGAATGAGGTACCATACTTCAAGGCGGTTTCTATGCGACAATAAAAGTGCCTGAAACACCACTCACGTAACTGTGGAAATAACACCATAAAGCAACACTTGATTTCTGAAGACATTATGTCACTGTTCTGCAGAGAACGCATTCACACAGACACTGACCGCCTTTTCATGAAAATTAAGTAGTCAGTTCCTCATGTAGAGCGAAGCTCTAAACAAAGTGGCCGACTTTGCGTGATGCATTCAACTCAATCACCAAATGACAACTGGGCACACACACAAACCCCTTGCCTAGACTCAGCACTGCAAGTGCACTGTCCTGCTTACGACAGCAAGAAACCAATCAGCCTGTCACTTACGCGAGCCACGGCTCACATCAGTAATTAAACGTAGAAGTAGAGTTCTGCCCGTTGATGGCCCCCACCACTCTGCTCGGCGACACTGGAGCAGCGTGCTCTTACAGTTGCAGGGACGCGGTCGCCAGAGCACACCACAACAGGCAGCAGTGGTGCTCACGATTAGCAGCATTAGTTCAAATTCTCCGGAACAACGAGCACTTGGCTCATGGTTGACCACTTAATACAGAAGCGTGATATCAACCGGCATCGTCGTACTGCTGTAGGGCACTACTATTGTTATGAGTGTATAAGGACACCATTTAAGAGAATTTCTGACGACGTTTCGTCTGCGACGTACTTAGCAATCCTCTGTTGCTCCTCTTCAGATCGATATCTGCTCCACAATGGACTTTATAGTAAAGGTTCTAACATAAGCTCAATACGTGGTTCTTAGTAGGACGAGATCGATAATTTCGAGAGTACAATCAGGAGTGTTATAGGGCTGTTAGTAGTTACAATACAGATAAACTAGCCTTTTCCCCTCAGCTTCACCTGTGTATACGTTAGACCATCCATTGAACACACCTTCCGCAGCTCGTGGTCGTGCGGTAGCGTTCTCGCTTCCCACGCCCGGGTTCCCAGGTTCGATTCCCGGCGGGGTCAGGGATTTTCTCTGCCTCGTGATGACTGGGTGGTGTGTGATGTACTTAAGTTAGTTAGGTTTTAAGTAGTTCTAAGTTATAGGGGACTGATGACCGTAGATGTTAAGTCCCATAGTGCTCAGAACCATTTGAACACACCTCTTCCTCACCATCTCTGTGACGATCTTTCCCTTCATCTGTTTGTCCGCCTGATCCTCCAACCTGTATCTTTCTTATCTCCTTCTCCCCTCTCTCTCTGTCTCTTCACCTCCTCCTTCACCTCTCTTTGTGTGACTGCCACGGTCGCAGGTTCGAATCCTGCCTCGGGCATGGATGTGTGTGATGTCCTTAGGTTAGTTAGGTTTAAGTAGTTCTAAGTTCTAGGGGACTGATGACCACGGCAGTTGAGTCCCATAGTGCTCAGAGCCATTTGAACCATTTTTCACCTCTCTTTGTCCATGCCTATCACCCAGGTAGACTACATGTCATGGGCTTGAACATAAAATACTTGCCCCTGATGTGCAGGCTGCCATGTAAGCCAATACTGCTCCAACGCAACATGATTGTCATGCACACCGTAAAGAGGCTCGTGGGGTCTAGGTGTAGATATTAGTTCGACTGTTAACAACCTCAGTTTCGATAAGACACTTTACGTCAACCATGTGGACTAGCGATACTTCTTTCACTATTTTACAATCGGGAACAGACTGAATTACAGGCGGTAAGAACGGTTAACAAACGGCCGCCTCCCTGTAGTGGTTCGCGAATGCAGCACTCCCGCCCGTAGTGGCGGAGCAGCCGCGAGCGGCGTTGTGGGAGCCGCCCCCAGACTAGCAGGTGAATGCGCGCCAGCTGGCCTCCTTCAATGGGCTTTAAAGACACGGCCGCGGACGAGCGCGGCTCATTTTAATATCAATGGGCGCGCGAGGCTGCGAGGCTGGCTGGCCTGTGCCACGGCCCACATTGTCTCCAGCTAGTTTATTGCCCTCCGCGCCGCGCCGCGCTGCCCGCCTGCAGGTAGAATCGGAGCCGAGAGCAGGTGCGCGGGGGGAGGGAACCTGCTCGATGCCCGCGGCTGGGCTGCTGTGGCCGAGCGCCACGTGTACTGCGCAGTCTGCGCGCCTCACAGCTCGTCAGCAGTGGCACCCGGCTATGTCTGCAGTACCTCATCGTCTCATGACGGGCAATATGTTGGGTCACTTGATACCTGACTCCTTGGCCACTTGTCGCCAGATTGAAGTGTTCCTGCTTTATGTTGTTAGAGACGAGACTTGCATCGAAGTAGTCACCAGCAGTGTGCCAAAGATGTGGAAGCCGCAGGATACCCTTAGCAACGCCAGTTGTGCTGATAGATCGAATGGAGCAACCTATTACCCAACGAACTCCTACAATAGTTCTGAAGCGAATGCCATGAAGTGCTTCCTTCAATTTAGAAATCAATTTGAAGTCACAAGGACTTGTTGTTGTCTTCAGTCCTGAGACTGGTTTGATGCAGCTCTCCATGCTACTCTATCCTGTGCAAGCTGCTTCATCTCCCAGTACCTACTGCAACCTACATCCTTCTGAATCTGCTTAGTGTACTGATCTCTCGGTCTCCCTCTACGATTTTTACCCTCCACGCTGCCCTCCAATGCTAAATTTGTGATCCCTTGATGCCTCAAAACATGTCCTACCAACCGATCCCTTCTTCTAGTCAAGTTGTGCCACAAACTTCTCTTCTCCCCAATCCTATTCAATACCTCCTCATTAGTTACGTGATCTATCCACCTTATCTTCAGTATTCTTCTGTAGCACCACATTTCGAAAGCTTCTATTCTCTTCTTGTCCAAACTAGTTATCGTCCATGTTTCACTTCCATACATGGCTACACTCCAAACAAATACTTTCAGAAACGACTTCCTGATACCTAAATCTATATTCGATGTTAACAAATTTCTCTTCTTCAGAAACGCTTTCCTTGCCATTGCCAGTCTACATTTTATATCCTCTCTACTTCGACCATCATCAGTTATTTTACTTCCTAAATAGCAAAACTCCTTTACTACTTTAAGTGTCTCATTTCCTAATCTAATTCCCTCAGCATCACCCGATTTAATTTGACTACATTCCATTATCCTCGTTTTGCTTTTGTTAATGTTCATCTTATATCCTCCTTTCAAGACACTGTCCATTCCGTTCAACTGCTCTTCCAAGTCCTTTGCCGTCTCTGACAGAATTACAATGTCATCGGCGAACCTCAAAGTTTTTACTTCGTCTCCATGAATTTTAATACCTACTCCAAATTTTTCTTTTGTTTCCTTTACTGCTTGCTCAATATACAGATTGAATAACATCGGGGAGAGGCTACAACCCTGTCTCACTCCTTTCCCAACCACTGCTTCCCTTTCATGCCCCTCGACTCTTATTACTGCCATCTGGTTTCTGTACAAATTATAAATAGCCTTTCGCTCCCTGTATTTTACCCCTGCCAACTTTAGAATTTGAAAAAGAGTATTCCAGTCAACATTGTCAAAAGCTTTCTCTAAGTCTACAAATGCTAGAAACGTAGGTTTGCCTTTTCTTAATCTTTCTTCTAAGATAAGTCGTAAGGTCAGTATTGCCTCACGTGTTCCAACATTTCGACGGAATCCAAACTGATCCTCCCCGAGGTCTGCATCTACCAATTTTTCCATTCGTCTGTAAAGAATTCGCGTTAGTATTTTGCAGCCGTGGCTTATTAAACTGATAGTTCGGTAATTTTCACATCTGTCAGCACCTGCTTTCTTTGGGATTGGAATTATTATATTCTTCTTGAAGTCTGAGGGTATTTCGCCTGTCTCATACATCTTGCTCACCAGCTGGTAGAGTTTTGTCAGGACTGGTTCTCCCAAGGCCGTCAGTAGTTCTAATGGAATGTTGTCTACTCCGGGGGCCTTGTTTCGACTCAGGTCTTTCAGTGCTCTGTCAAACTCTTCACGCAGTATCGTATCTCCCATTTCGTCTTCATCTACATCCTCTTCCATTTCCATAATATTGTCCTCAAGTACATCGCCCTTGTATAAACCTTCTATATACTCCTTCCACCTTTCTGCCTTCCCTTCTTTGCTTAGAACTGGGTTGCCATCTGAGCTCTTGATATTCATACACATGGTTCTCTTCTCTCCAAAGGTCTCTTTAATTTTCCTGTAGGCAGTATCTATCTTACCCCTAGTGAGATAAGCTTCTACATCCTTACATTTGTCCTCTAGCCATCCCTGTTTAGCCATTTTGCACTTCCTGTCGATCTCATTTTTGAGACGTTTGTATTCCTTTTTGCCTGCTTCATTTACTGCATTTTTATATTTTCTCCTTTCATCAATTAAATTCAATATTTCTTCTGTTACCCAAGGATTTCTAGCAGCCCTCGTCTTTGTACCTACTTTATCCTCTGCTGCCTTCACTACTTCATCCCTCAGAGCTACCCATTCTTCTTCTACTGTATTTCTTTCCCCTATTCCTGTCAATTGTTCCCTTATCCTCTCCCTGAAACTCTGTACAACCTCTGGTTCTTTCAGTTTATCCAGGTCCCATCTCCTTAATTTCCCACATTTTTGCAGTTTGGACTTAAGTCTGTAAAATTTGATGGTGGTACATCACTTCCCAGCCCTGTCTATCGAACAAATGAGTCACAACTTATGTCATATGCGCCCGACCATTGTCTTGCAAAATGAAATGTCGCCACTTCTTTCTCTAAGCTACTCGCAGGCAGATTTTTCGACTCAAGTGACACAACCCCCCCCCCCCCCCGTCCCACCTCCCCGTTTTAAGAAAACCATCCCGAAAGTTCATGACGAGCAGTCGACTCATAACTAACAAAATCGAGAATTACTGAAAACTGAGTATTTTTGTCATCCGTTTTGTGATCCGCAAACGCATATTTTCCTAGAAAACGAGGAAGGAAACTATTTTGACTTTCGCTTATGAACCTGTAAGATAAATGCTGTGCAATGGACGCGTCACTGGCGCAGCGACCAAGGCAAATAGCTGGGCAGTAGAGAACCTGTGTTAGACTTCCAAATACAATTGTTTCTATTTGTATTTTTCTCATTTAGAAATTGTAATGAATAGGAGAGATGTTAAGGTAAGTTGGGTAAATCAGTGAGGAAGAACAACAAGGTAGGCAAATAAATTTCTCAATCGACTTGAATCAGCAACACATTAAAATTTTGGGCTTCTTTGTATGGAAACAGTTCCTAGTAAGAGAGCTGCGTCAAAGAGCGTTCGATGCCCGTTATCGCATAAGAGAGAAAAAAGAATTAAATTTATAAAAGAGATCTTGCGAACGTTTTAAAACCACGTGATACTGATAAATAAGTTTTGTCTGATATAGGTTTTCTGAGGTGGACAAACTAATACTATCCTGCATGATAGCACGTTTATAGATTGATAGGGTCAACCGATTTGCGCGGTAGAAGTGATATTGCCAAACTGTACGCCTGTGTACCAACGACATGATGTTAATTTTTGGAGCCAAGTTCAAAACTTTATTTCGAGGCTTCAAAACTGCATTTAGCTTCTGGAAAACCAGCGGGAAATGCACAACCACTCGGATGCAATCACGATTCACATAATATTTCATGATCAGCGCAATGCTATCCGTGGTGCGCGAAAAAGAAATATCTTTAAATGTAAACCAGATCTTTTACCCGTCGCATCTTCGAAAAAAACGATGTAATTACACAAAGACTTGCGTCCATTAGATGTTTTTCGTGCCGCGAATATATTTGTTTCGAATGTTTGTATGAAAAGTACTGCCCATTTAGGTGTTCGAAAGAGATGGGGGAATGTAAAAGAGTGAGCGAAGAGCCATTATGAAGTAAAATTTTAAATTCTTGCTAATCTAAGTCGTTCGAGAAATTTATTTGCCTAGATTTCTGTTATTTCTTATTGATTTACTTATCATATTAATACTCAAATTGCTATCAATTTCTAAACGGAAGAAATAGAAATAAAAAAGAATGAAGGTACTATGGAATTGAATACAGGTTCTGCGTTCCTTGACCAACAACCTTGGTAGTTACTACATCTGCGCTTTCTTTCCACAGTGTTTACCTTACAGAAACATCAGCGGCAATGAAAACGTTTCTTTCCTCGAGTTCAAGGAAAATATGGTTTCGCGGATCTCATATACAGGGGATAGACAAAATAATGTGAACACTTGTACTTACTTTGGAATGGTTTATTAATAAGGTTCAAATGGTTCAAATGGCTCTGAGCACTATGGGATTCAACTGCTGTGGTCATTAGTCCCCTAGAACTTAGAACTACTTAAACCTAACTAACCTAAGGACATGACACACATCCATGCCCAAGGCAGGATTCGAACCTGCGACCGTAGCAGTCGCACGGTTCCGGACTGCGCGCCTAGAACTATTAATAAGGGGTTAGACCCCCATTTGCCTGTAATACAGCTGCGATTCTTCTTGGAATATTGGCATATAATGATTGTGTAGCCTCCAGTGGAATGTTATGCCATTCTCCGATCAGAACCTCTTCTAACTCCTGTAGTGACAAGGGAGACTGAAATCTGCTTCGGAGTCCGCGCTCCAAACCGCCCACAACAGTTCGATAATGTTTAAGTCCGGGGACTGTGTTGTCCAGGGAAGAAGCTGCAGTTCAATTGCATGCTCGTCATACCACAACTGCACTGTACTGTCTAAATGAATGGGTGCATTGTCGTCCTGAAATATGTCACCCTTGTTGGGGACCAACATTTGAATCATGGGCTGCACCTGATCACCTAAAATGTTCACATAATCGTTGTCTGTAACACGGCTTTTGACAGTAATGATGGGCCCAGCGTAGATGCCATGGTACTGCTGCCCACACCACCATACGTCCACCTCCATGCTTTACCGTTGGAATCAAGTAATCAGGATTGTAGGCTTCTTTTGGCGTTCTCCAGGCGTAAACACGGCTAGATATTAGAAATAAGAAAACGTTGACTCGTCGGATCATACGACGTGTTTCCACTGATCAGCCGTCCAGGATTTATGACCCTGACACCATGTTTTATGTTCGTTTGCGTTAGTTGTCGTCGCTAATGGTTTCACTATAGCAGCTCGTCCATGAATATTCGCTTTATGGAGTTCTCAGAGGACAGTGTCGATAGATACGGGGTCTCGATGATGGCTATTGAGCTTTGCAGTCACTTTAGCCGCCGTAGTTTTATGTTGTTTTGACAAATTCGCGTAAGCGTACGACGATCTCTGTCATTTAGTTTTGATTTGCGCCCACTATTATGTTTACACGATGATGTCTTTCCAAGTTTTGGGTAGGCTGTCATGACTATCGAAACAGTTGCTCTTGAAACATTCGATCAGTTGGCTGTCTTGGTTACTGATGCTCCAGCTGAGACCCCACAATGTGTCCTCTTTGGAACTCTGTTAGATCTTTCACTGCCCATCGGCCTCGGCGTCTGAATGCAAATAAGCATCGTATAATAATCGTAATCAGCCTGCACTAATACCTAGTTCGCACTGTAGCGGCACCACCGTTTAGAATAGGGAAAGTTAGTTTTGTGCTATATTCTGAGCACAAACTACAGCCACTTGTAGGATGGATTGCAGTGAGTTACACATACCAACAGTTGCGAAGTAGAATAGAGTCCACAGGGCCATAAAATTGCCGAAAGAGTATATATAATGGTATTGCATGTTGCAAATCACAGGCAGAAGGGGCCCACTGGCCAACCTAGCGTGTTATGAGTACGTGATGCAAAGCAGCACGCATGGCAATACACAGGCGCACCCACGTATAAATAGGTGTGGGTTTCTAACGACATTCATTAACGTGTGGCAGCTTTCCTGGACGGCGGGGCATGTCACACCACCAGCTACAAGCAGCAGCAGATGGGGTGCCAGCGTTCCAGTCCACGCCAGGTCGTTGGTTCGACCCTCTGAGGCCAACACGGGGTCTGTAGGCAGCCAGTGGGGGGCCACTCCATGGCTCATTACCGTGGGCAATTATCCTGGCTTCCAACGCAAGCTGGAGGCATCCAGAGGCGAAGGCCGCAGATTCGGACTCCAGATCGTGGGCGCTTACTGTCGCCGCAATCTTAGCCATGCCGGGGAGAAGCACGCTGCTGGCCACCTGCAGATCTGAGTCGGCACGGTCACAGACCGATGAGTCAAGCGCCGGCATCCTGACGACGGTGCAACTCCGCTGCCGTACAAGGCCGACTCACAGCAGTGCATGCACAGGTCGCTGAGACAGCCATTCCACGCCAAGCTGTTTTTCAGACAGTGAAGTTGTGTCCTCAGCATTGCAGGACCCAGTGACGCAAATCAAGAGGAAACAATCGAGTTGGAAACACTAAATAACTTGGAAAATGGTTCAAATGGCTCTGAGCACTATGCGACTTAACTTCTGAGGTCATCAGTCACCTAGAACTTAGAACTACTTAAACCTAACTAATCTAAGGACATCACACACATCCATGCCCGAGGCAGGATTCGAACCTGCAGCCGTAGCGGTCGCTCGGTTCCAGACTGTAGCTCCTAGAAGCGCACGGCCACTCAGGCCGGCTAACTTGGAAAGCTCGGGCGAGTCTTAATACGGTGCCATCTACCGCTTCCCACTACATTTGATGTTGCCATTACATTCGGTGGCAGAAGTTGCCACTACAGTACTGAACACCTACAATCCAGCATGTCACGTGCCTTACCTGCGCCGTTGACCGTCAGACACAACCATCCCATTACTGACAATTTTCACATTATTTTGCCTATCCGCTGTATAATGAAGAAAAACGTTCTATTTTCAATTTCGTCAAGTTTGGGTCAATTGCACATCATAAAGCCAAAATACCTTAGAGTCTTTAATTTTAAATTTGGCACCAGCGATCTACCAATTGCGAGCCGGACAGACGTTAGTAGGCCGTTGCCATGCACTAAAGATGCTCCGTGAACAGTGCAAGAAAGACCGTTTCAGCCTGAAGACTGACTAGATTAAGGTATTGCGCCAACCTCTGACTACATGAAGTGAAATACATATAGTAATAACAGAAAGTTAAAATGGGTAACAAGAGTGGTTAATAAATAATAGAGTTACAGAAAAAACTCAGTATAGCTAATAGTAATAGCACATTAAGGTATTTGTAGCAGTTACAGCATTTTACCCATTAGAAACATGAACCGAACTCTAGTAACAGTCACACGCACTAATGGCGCAAGTTTGTAGTTTGCGATAGGTTGCACTACGAGGGCTACATTGAATGAACTGCGATGGTAAATTCTAACAAACTTCATCTAATTCTTCCCTATGTTATGAGAAGGAGGCTTGCTTACATCGCCTCTTCTAACACTGTTTCGATGTGCCCAGTCACTATATTCTCTGTAGATTATGGCTACATAACATGCAATCTGTAGAGTCTGAATTTTGGTGTGGCTTTCAAGAATACTACTGTAATGTTACGATGAAGTCTCAATACGTGGGATGCCGCCTCATTTAAAAAATCAAACCAAGATGAGGAAAACGCGTTTTCACAGTCAACCATATTTGAGAGGCAGTCTTGAACCATTAGTCAAATAACAATCACGGTCTCTAACTTTTCGATCACCATAGCATTAACATAAGAGTACAAAGTATTTCAAGTTATTTTCTTAAGTGAGAATTGGTACTCTCGACATACACGTGTTCACAGTCTTGATGGCGAGGGGGAGGGGCTATCCTCTTTCCTACCCATGTGTGCAGGGCGCACTTTTACGATTGCATGGTTAATCCCACCAAACACTCGTAACACTAAGTTCATTCTCAGTTAATCTTTGCACGTCATTTTTGAACTGTCAGAATGATTTCTTAATCATTTAAACATTGAATGGTATTAGAAGTTATTCGTCTTGCCACGAACTCTAACAAAGGATTTCCTGCTCCAGGGCAACGCCATATATTAGCCGAACGGTCTAAGGCGCTGCAGTCATGGACTGTGCGGCTGCTCCCGGCGGAGGTTGGAGTCCTCCCTCGGACATGGGTGTGTGTGTTTGTTCTTAGGGTAATTTAGGTTAATTAGTGTGTAATCTTAGGGATTGATGACCTTAGCAGTTAAGTCCCATAAGGTTTCACACACATGTGAACATTTTGAACAACGCCATATACTCTTACAGCTTTCATGGTAAATTGACCTTGAATGGAACCACAAACAGCTGCAAATTGATAATTTATTAAAATTACGTCCACAACTTTCATAGTCATAGAATCCAACCCACGTAGAGCGGAAATGGTCAAAGAATAAAACCTGGCAGAGCTTTGGGGTGAATAACAAACTATTCCGAACCGACATTGAACATAACAGATAGTATGAGACAATTTCCTCTCTCCAGTGAGTAGGATTCAGTGACTGCAAACATTGAGAGCGTCGCTGTCTGTTAATCCATGCGGTCGCAGGTTCGAATCCTGCCTCGGGCATGGATGTGTGTGATACCCTTAGGTTAGTTAGGTTTAAGTAATTGTACGTTCTAGGGGACTGATAACCTCAGATGTTAAGTCTCATAGTTAAAATGGTTCAAATGGCTCTGAGCACTATGGGATTTAGCATCTGAGGTCATCAGTCACCTAGAACTACTTAAATCTAACTAAGCTAAGGACATCACACACATCCATGCCCGAGGCATATTCGAACCTGCGACACGCGGTTCCGGACTGAAAGGCCTAGAACCGCTAGGTCACAGCGGCCGATTAAGTCCCATAGTACTCAGAGCCATTGTTGATCTATGTGATACTACTTATGCCCTTAGAATGCTGCTTTAATGCAACGAGACAAGTCGAGTGATTAAATCATCAATTAACATCAACTTGCGGATTTTTAATTTACCATGAATTTCAACAGCTGTGGATGTCCTTTTTATAAAGTTGTATGTCTCACAGTTTTCCCACATTCCCTGTCCATATGGCATGACCACCTGTTACTTGCGAATTGGGTAACCTCTCCTTCATGCCAGCTCGCATAGCTAAAGCAGCATAAGCACTTTTACACGATAGAATGTAAATACTGCCCCCCCTCACAATGTGGAGTGGGTGCCAGAAGGTAATGTGACGTTCCTTCGATGCCGTTTCCACGCTATTGCAACTCTTAGTGGCCAACAGCACACAAGGTGATTCAGCGTATAACCTGCAATGCCTTCAAAAAACAGAGCGAGTTTTTCATATTCTCTCGTCTGCAACTCAAACTATTAGTCCTACAGAAAAAAATGAACAGGATCGTTTTATAGTGAAATTTTGATTTGGGACACGTTTCCGCTGGAGACCGCAGCTATCGAGTTATTCAAGAAAATCGCCTTTGGAGGTGACTTTTGTACCTATATCTTGGAAACGTGTTTGAAGGTCACTCTTGCAGCTTTTTCTTGAATAATTTCAGAACTGCAGCCCTTAGCGAAAATGCATACCCCTACAAAAACCACATTAATTTCCTATAAAAAGGTCCTGTTCGTTTTTTCTGTGTGACTAATAGTTTGCACGTAGGAACGGATACAATATAAAATAACTTTTTCATGGC
This sequence comes from Schistocerca gregaria, assembly GCF_023897955.1. NCBI lineage: Eukaryota > Metazoa > Arthropoda > Insecta > Orthoptera > Acrididae > Schistocerca > Schistocerca gregaria. Next base: position 649,871,169 of record NC_064923.1, on the reverse strand, counting down.
ATTTGAAGATATTGCAGGTTGCATATAACCCACAGGTAGGGCAGCTGAATCACGCTGTATATGGGACGCCGAAGTAATTTCAATGACATTTAAATATGTGATAATGAGCAGGGTGGCTCTGAGCACTATGGGACTTAACATCTATGGTCATCAGTCCCCTAGACCTTAGAACTACTTACACCTAACTAACTGAAGGACATCACACAACACCCAGTTATCACGAGGCAGAGAAAATCCCACACCCCGCCGGGAATCGAGCCCGGGAACCCTGGAGTGGGAAGCGAGAACGCTACCGCACGACCACGAGCTGCGGACTAATGAGCAGTGTATTTGGAGTCATTTGAAGTGTGATTCCCTCTTTCGTGGCACGTTGCAGTTTGACTGTCGCCGCCAAGTAAACAGTACTCTTGCCGGGGGTATCAATCCCGACTGCTCTCCCTCGGCGACCAAGACGCCGCGTGGGGAGTGGCGTAGTATTTTACGCAGCTCGGCGCGGCGCTATCTTCGCAGCCTGCCCACCTCGCCTCGCCTCGCCGCGCCTCCCTATAGATAAACGCGGCCGCCCCGCACATTAAACGCGTCGCGCCGGCGGCGAAATTTACGGGGCTGAATTCCGGCACATTATCCTATCCCTCATCCTCAGCCCGAGGCTCCGCGCGCGTATATATACGGCGAGTGGCGTGCGGCGCGCTGCTCCACCTGCGCCGCACGACTGACTGCCATCCGTCTTTTTAACACTCCAGTTCAAACAAATTACGCGAGAAATATCTGGCGTCGCGGCGCGGGGACAAGGCGGCGCCCGCGGGGTTCTTTATTTCTCAGTAATGGACCTCTTGCAGCCGCGCTCCGGGATATTTTATGTAGTTTGCCGCGGGGGCACTTGGGAACATACGGCGCGGGTATTCGTCGGAAATCCGATATGAGCGCGCCATACATTCGTGCGCCGCCGGAACTGAGAGGGGCCGGCCGGATGTGGGGACCGCACCGCCGAAGACGCCCCCGTCCCGCAAGGAGCAGGCGCCGCCGTCAAAATATTATACACGGCGCCGCGCGCGTTACGGGCGGGCAATACGGAGTGAGAAATAACGCCTATAAATTCCAACAGGTTGCTCGCTTTTGCTTCCGAGAGGGCCTTGGCCTCCATTCCTTACCTCGTACTGCTGCTAACTGTTTTAGCTCGTAAGTACACAGGTCCAGTAATCTCTGCGGCCTCGTACAAACTAATACGCGTTTCTCTTTCGGTTTCCACACCTGCTAGCAGGGGTGCCAGTATTTTATGAGCTAGAGTTATTAATTACTGGTGCTCTCTCTCGAGGGAGGAAACATCTCTCTGCATCAAGAAAGAACTCCCATGAGTAATTTTCAGGAAATAATCTTACCAAGTCTCAAGGAATCAACTTAATGATAAAATAAGTTTTTCTCCAGTATCAACAAGCAGGGAAGTCATAAGAATGTGTCTCGTGTGATCGTAAGTTAATTGCGTGAATTCATCACACACACACATACACACACGCAGGCACACACACACACACACACACACACACACACACACACACACACACACACACACAGACACGCTGTATTCTATACATGGTGAATCACGTAAAACTTGCTCCGCAAGTAATGAGGAAATGGAAAGTGCCATTGATGTGCGGCTTTCACAGAATGGATTGGTAGTCAAGCGGTTGCATTTTTAGCCGATCAACAGACTGTAATATACATAGAAAGTATTTTTTTTGTACAAACATAAGCTTTACTAAACAAAAACAATGCCTATTGACATTAACAAACTAAAAGCAGAGTAAATTATAATGTCAGTGGTGTTTGTTACAGGATTCTAGAGCGAGTCGTTTACGGCATACCGTATTTTGGAAAGTTTTTAAACCGACACTTGTACAATACTCTTGGTAGCGTACACTACAGAACAACACAACTACATACACTAGCTATATGGACTCTGACCAGTAACGAGACAAGTGACCATCACAAGCTGTGTAGAAAATGACCACCGGCAGCGGCAATACATGCTCCCAGTCTGATATGGAACGACTGCTGCACAGACCCTTCAGCGATGTCTGAGCAGGCTGCACGAATACGTCGCCACCTATCATCGGGTGTAGTTGGTATGTCCTTATAGATACCGTCTTTCAGCTTTCTCCTCAGAAAAAAAGGCTATTGGCATCAAATTCGGGGAACGGGGCAGCCAATGTACAGGTCCTCTGCGTCCAATCCAATGATTTGGAAGCATTTCATGAAGACGTGCTGAAGTACTTCTTGGACTATACGCTGGGCAGCCATTATGTTGGTACCAGAGGGTCCTCCTAATCTGTAGTGGAACGTCTTCTAGCATACGTGGAAGATGATCTCTTAGGAGGCGTTCAGGGTTCCGTCTATGAAAAACGGGAAAAAGCATCCATTTCCAAGGTTTCAAGTTGCTTATCTCAATGCTCTTCGAGTCGCAAGAAAATGCTTCAGAAATTAATAACAATATTTCGTCATTTTCTTTTTCTACCATATCCGGTGAGGACGTCAAGTATATGGCTTCTTGATCTGCGTTTAACCATGAAGCATGTTATTCTGCGTGAATTTCAGTCATCATGTTGCATTTGAGAACAGTTAGGATTTTGCGAATTTGCCATCCTCCTCCCTAGTCTTTGTTCAATGATTTTTTCCACGTGTTCCGTACCTTCATATGTGTTCACTTGAGAAATAAGAGGGCGATTTTCTTTTTCAAAATACAATCGTTGCGAAATGGAAACTACAGTGAAACTAAAAAGAAAGGTTTATTTGCACCATTTAGTTACATCTTCCAGATACTTCTCTACGTAGTCGTTACTCCGACTGACGTTGTTGTTGTACCGTCATACAAGACAGTCACTTGTGCTTTCAGCCACTTCTCTACGTGGTCGGCAGCTCGTTGTCTCTGCCAAAATGCCGTTCTCATGGCCAGTGGTCCATGTGCGCAAAGAGACGGAAATCAGCCAAGTCCAGGCTATATGGTGGGTGGACAAACACTTCCCATCGAAAAGGCTGCAGGAGCGTCATTGTTGTAGCTGTAGTGTGTGGTCGAGGATTGTCACGAAGAAAAACAATCCCCGATGACAGCATCCCTCTTTGCTTATTCTGAACTGTCCTTCATAGACCATTATCTCGATTCGCCTGATCCACACCATGAACAAGATCAACGGCTGACACACGCTTCCTTCCGTGATCGCTTGCATCATGAATGTCCGTATGTCTTGCTTCAAAGTTCCTTCACCATTGACGCATTACGCTGGCACGCACGACACTTACGTTATGGGAGGTGAGTGAAGTCAGGTGCAACCCCTCACAGTGCAGAAATCGAATGAAAGTACGCACTTCATGCCTGACGGGAGACTCTATTGTTATAGACATCTTTACCTGCTCACTGTGCGCTTGGAACTGAAAAGTGCGACGTAAGGGCGTACTACAGACACTGCGGAAAACTTCTGCACCAAGCTTTATCGGATTGTCACTGCGGTCTGAATACACAACCTATTGGGCCTTGAAAAATAAACTGCCTTCATAGCTGGCATGAAGCAGACTGAATTCAGAAACGTTCACAATTATTTGATGTAAGAATTTTCAGCTATATGTGGATGACTACATCGCTGTGGCACTTCGAAACACACACTGGTCGAGACGATTTCTGATGCCATACCAGCTCAGGCAATGTGGGGCACACATACCAAAACCCTTTCTTTTGTACAAATTTTGTCTAAAGGGTACAATGTTTTTGCGTACACAGCCAGTAGATACATGAGGTTAACAGTGGGGATTCTAGTTTCAGTTTTCTCATGGTTAACTCTGGTTGACCATCCTTTCTTCCCCTGCGCTTTTCAAAAGTCCTTGCAGCTTCGAGATGTTATTCTTCATAGTCACATAGCGTTCACCTACACGTGGGTAACACTTCAGGGTATAAAGCCGGGCTCATAATCTCATATGAATACCCAATTCAAAGCTAAGTAGAGTTCGGCAAGCTATCAGTGAGCATCGCTTTTATCTCACAAATGATTACGATCTCGAACTATGGTTTGAAATAAGTGACAAATTGCAAAGGGACATGTAATTTTCTGTACGGCTAACTTCCAGTACTTTTCCCGTTTATAGAGTTATTTGAGTCCATACTGTTTTGTGATCGTTACGATGTACTCCTTGTATCAGAATCTGGCTGTTTGTGAAAACAGGAGTGCAGAAATATAGCACTGTTTCAAGGGGGAAAAATTGAAAATCTGGCAAAATCATCACACTTTCCTGGAAAATATTCAACATGTTAACTGGCGGTTTTTTAGAAATTCCACTATTAACATTGACACAGTGATATATCTATTGTTAGTGTACTTTTGTCTTTACGAGCTATGGAACTATTTTATAAGAAAATCTTTTCGTCAGGAAATGAATTTTTTTCAATATGTTGCTGGTTTACGGTTAAGAGTTCATTATAGCAAAATATCGTAATATTACTGACCGATACGATGAATTGTGTAGGATATATTATAGGTGTTCTCGTTGTGTAGGACAGACTATCCCTCACTAAGCAAAGCAGATGAAGTCAAAGTTTTTATTTGAGAATAATACAGGTTTTGTGAAAAATGGGGAGTATAAGGTAAATGATTTATGAACAGCGAATTAGTTGACACCGCCACGAGGCTTCTGGAAATGGATCTGTCAATTAAATGTTGCAAAATACACTGGTCAGCCAGTAGATTATGACCACCGACCAACTATCGATAAAAAACTGTCCAGATGATAGCAGCGCCATGCATGCAGTATCAGTGTGCGTACTGTTCGTGTGTAGAAAGGGGAAGGCGCGCGATCTATCTGAGTTTGATCGAGAGCAACTTGCGATGGCCAGAAGTCTCGACAAGAGCGTGCCGGAAACTGCACGATTTGTCGGATGTTCGAGGAGTGATGTGGCGAGGGTCTTCAACACGGGGTGAAACCAAGGTTAAACCTCGTCCAGACGTTCTGTGGTTCGGCGGCAATCCCTCTTTGCAGGTGCCTGACCTTGTAATCTGGGCAAATTGGTAAATCAGGACAGGCAGCGACTATAATGCTGGGTAGAGTGCAAGTGTGTCTGAAGACACAGTGCACTGAAGACACCTAACGATGGGACTCCGCAGCCGACGACCCATGCATGTTCAATGTTATCATCACTATGTCCGCAACTGAATAGGCCAGGTGACCATTTGCACTGGACAGTGGCACAACGTTGCAGGGTCTCATGAATCCCGATACCTTCTTCTTCAGGTCGCTGGGAGGGCGCGGATCTGTCATTTTCCAGAGGGGCACTTCCTTGACACCTGTACTGCAGGATAGAGACAAGCCGTCCTATTGTGCTCTGAGGAACATTCACTTAGGCATCCATTGGTCCAACGGAGCTCGCACAAGGCACAATGATAGCCAAGGAGTATTATACACTGGTTGCACGCCATGTACACCTCTTTGTGACGATCATGTTTCCTAATGGCAATGGCATTTTTCAGCAGGATAATGAGCCATGTCACAACTCCAGCATGTGATGGAGTGGTTCGAGGAACACAGTGGCGAGTTCCAACTGATGTGCTGACCTCCCCCCCCCCACCCCCCCCCCCCACCCGCCTGCAGCTAGCCAGCTCTGAACGCAATAAAACACATTTGGGGTGTTATTGATTGTGGCATCAGAGCTCATCACCCCCAGCCCCTTAATTTATGGGAATTAAGTAATGTGTGTGGAGATGTGGTGCCAACTCCCTCCAGCGACCAACCAAGGCCTCACTGCTTCCATGCCAAGATGTATTGCTGCCATTATCCATGCGAAAGGTGGACATATGTAGTAGGAAAAACCCAGAACAGAGCAACTTTTCTGATTGACAGCCCTTAACCTATTATTCAGCTCCATGTCAGCACTTAATCTATTGTCCTCTTAAGTGGTTTTCCTTGTCACTACTTCCCTTCCCCCTAACCTGTTGTTCTGCTAAGTGGTGTCTGATTTATGATCCTCTGGAGATAATCAGTCCTTCTGAGAAACCCACACCCACACCTGGCCCCCATCTCCTCTCCTGTCCCTCTGGGAAAAACGACAATTGTTCAGTTCTGAGACACTTTTCACCTCCTGAGAACTTCCATGATCTTCCACTCCCCTCCATTACTTCACCCCCCCCCCCCCCGCCCGACCTGAAAATTTATTGGAAAAACTCAGTCTGTTCTGGAGAGGGAGGATTTCATGACATGAAATTCAAATCAATGTCAATAATATATTACTGCATATTTTTTATTTAACCGGTTTGTGGAATGTACTGGAACTGTCAGCAACCCTCTGAGTCCGATGTGCTGGATTGGAATATACAGCTCACCTGTGGAGGAATGTGTGAAACTGGATGTCAGCTTCCTTTGAAATTTGATACCATACTCACTTCCTGTCTTGCTCCCAAGCACTAGGTCATTGGAAGCAGCTGGTCTATGCATTCACCCTGCTGTGCAGATCTTTACTGAGTTAGTTCACAATACCACCAGCAGATGATTCTGGAAGAACAACCTATTCACTCATCCTTCTTCCAATCCCCTCTTCACTTCTCCTCCCCTCTCACCCCTCAAGCTACTTCCTGCTGGTCAAAACATCAGATGGTGACAACTCTTCAATATTGATACCTGGGAAATTCCAGCCAAAACACATGTTCTCTCTCTCTCTGTTTCTCTCCCAACCCCCCTCTCTCTCTGTTTCTTAGGTGGCAGGTTCCTGACCAGTGAGTGTCCTTCACATGCCACTGCAGCCGGCCGGTATGGCCGTGCGGCTCTAGGCGCTTCACTCTGGAACCGAGTGACCGCTACGGTCGCAGGTTCGAATCCTGCCTTGGTCATGGATATGTGCGATGTCCTTAGGTTAGTTAGGTTTAAGTAGTTCTACGTTCTAGGGGACTGATGACCAAAGATGTTAAGTCCAATAGTACTCAGAGCCATTTAAACCATTTTTGAACATGCCACTGCAAACCACACCAACCCCCCTTTCGTCCTAAACAGTGAAGTGAATACCTGATGAACCCCCAGCTGTGTATGTCTTGCAAACTGGCCATTTACACTACCTCACTGTATCAGAGTGATTAATTAATCAAATCGTTACCCCCTGTATGAGACAGTTTTTCCTTGCTTCCTATTGGTGGATAGCAGGGTTGACATATTTTGTGGGAAATTCGGGGGCTATCCAGGATTCGATTCCACATCCCTCCAGTTTCGAAACCCTACTCTCCCCTCCCCCCCCTTCTGGATCATTCTTTCCGCCTGCTAATGGATACTGGTACAATTAGGTCGTTTGCTGGGAATTCCATTGCATTGGAAGTAGCGGAACATGTTAGTGAGAATTTCAAATTTCAGCTCAATTGCACTTTTTCCTCCAACAGTTTGCAGGAGACCGGGCAGGAGTTTGACTGTGGTGTGTTCGCTCTGGCACTACAGGAAACAGAAAACTGATCAATCAGAAATTTCACGTAATGACTGGAAGGGTGCTGTATAAAGTTATAGTAGTAATTTCAAATTTAGGAAGGACTTTATGCTGTCATGAATGTGTAATTTTGACCACATACAGGCCTGCTAATTGTAGGTTTTAAAGCACTATAGAATCCCAAGTTCATTCTCTCTGCTACACCAGGAAGAAGAAGGAGGGAAAAGGGCCTATTGAATTTTAGGATAGCAACAACAACAATTCCACATTTATTTAAAGAAATACAACGCTATCTTTCTGGTGCAAGACAGAATCCACTGTTCCATTATTTATAAGGCTGTCTAGTCCTCCACCCATCACCGACTAGGTAGAGAGTTATCACAATGAGAAAAATAGCACACTAACTTCCAGGAGGAAATTTATAACCATGCAGAGTATACGCAGACTGCACAAAGATACTGAATGACAGTATATAAATATCCCCCTGTACATGTCCTATTCTCCCTTATCACATTCCTAAGGTTACCACGCTAGAAGTACGACAGCCTAATAGCGTCAGAGTCTTCACTGACTTCACAGTGTCACTCGCGCTCTCCCCTCATTATTTTTCTAACATGCAACGGAGTAAAACAACGAACTATGAAAACTTCGCTAACATCACCTAGTAGAGAACTCAATAAGGTTTTACCACAGCTCACTCTTCTGATATATCGAAAACAAAGACCATCTGCTTGTTGAAATCGACAGTATATAGTGATCGCTTTAAATATACACGTACTGGTCCACCTGAGCAGGTGGTGAGTGATCGAAGTTGCTTCCACAGGCCTGTGTAAAGTTTTAATGCCTGTACTGGAGGAAGATCTTATCCCAAAGACTATTAATCACAACGAGAGTGTTCCTGTATTGCTGTTTCATAAGCAGTTTGATACATTGTTTTTTGCTGTAATGCATCGAAGTGTGTACATTGCCATACATTTAGTTTTTCTACCATGACTTCGAGGTCTATCAGGTGTGAAACCAACATTAACAAATTTCAATCCGTTAGCTCGCAAAGAAAGGTGGGCATTGCATTGTGTAAACTATGCTGCTTCCACAACACACAGGATGGTGGAAATATAAGACAAGGGCGATGTTTCTTATTGGCAAAAATATGGAAGACATCGTGCAGTGGGGCGGGTTGTTCTCTCACTGTCCATTAAACACTCTGTCCACCTACCTGGATAGGGTTCTGGTTTACGTGACAAAAGCGCCGTTGGCCACCCAAAGGCCACATAGCTCCAATTCATGGGCAGTAGCTGAAAGTTAGTTAAACTATTGAGTGTTCAGGATTCTTGCATGACTCGTTTGAAAAAAGTCTAAAATTTCCTTTCAGTTGGTTTATTGTCTTTAAAACAAGGAAAAGGCTATCAAGTTCGCATTTAACATCCTGTAATTAAATATGCAATGTTACTAACCGTCTCTGGAACAAGTGCACACCCAAAAGCAACCAGAAAATATTTCATTCAACCCGATACTTTGAACGTCCTAAACAGTCTCTGACCCATGACTACTTTCGATTTAACGCATTTAGTCTCTCAGTCGACTACTTGTAAAGAAGCGCCCACCATAATGTCTCGTAATCTGCATGAAACACGACATGCGGAGTTTGTGTGTGACATAAAATGTTCACACGCGGGTATCTCCTTAAACAAACCACTCACCAGGCTCAAACTTTCAAAAAATACTCAGTACTGTAGTCGCTCTTCGTCAACGACAGGCGAACCGATCAAAGGCACTTTTTTATTTTAGTATAAATTTGATAGGCGTGGTTTAACATGGGTGTTTACCAAAAGACAGATGCCCCAGCGACTCCCTTTCTCCACTCTTAGATCTGAAACACAAGGCCCTTTTCAAATGCACGGGAAATGCTGAATTCCTACTAAGCAGCCAATCAGATCATCTAGAGCACTTCTATACTCGAGGTATTTCTAATGTCAGACAATCAGAGTACCAAGAGCAATTTACACTAGAAATTTCGTAATTGGGAGAGAAAAGTAAATTTAATGAAAGCGAGAGTCCATTTCTTAAAAAAAAAAACTAAATTACTAAAAAATTTTATACTCAACATCCCTTCTGACTGCCTTTTACAAAATCAAGCTCACTAGGTCATACGTCACAAATTCCCCTGCTGCACAACTCTCTTTACATTTACATAGTTTTAATTAAATATCACATTCTCACTTTGTGTATCCTCCACTCACTGTCTCATTCTCTCCAAAACACACAACCAAAACACAATGAAATAATAAATTTCCGAAGTTTTTTCAATGACGTCAGGAATATGTGGTAATGAAAATAAAGGAAATTCGAGAAAATTAGATTATGCGAACTTGTCCCGTTGGCTGTAGTTTCAGTTGATACTATATATTATGAAACGTCCCCTTAGAAAAATTAATGAATTACTGTGCTGATAAACCTCTTACATTATTTGATTTTCAAACAGCTGAGCAGAACTGAACGTACTCAGACATCTCGCTCTTTACCTCTTCTGATCAACACTAAACTGACACACAATATTTTTAGCGGAACCCAATCTGACTTTCAAAAATCCCTACAAAAGAATGGCCCTGACTAACAATAAACTATACCTTTCATCAATCACTTACCTCACAAAAACCTTCGTTACTCGAACTTCTGCAAGACAGCTAGCGCCACTACTGCCAGCTAAATAAAAGATTCAAACTACTGAAGGCACTAACTACTGATAGGTATAGTTAGCAAATGAAAGATTTTGATAGAGAACAAACAATATATTTACCTCAATAGTGTTCAAAAGTCATAATATATATACATCAGTCCATGATATCCAATATTACAAATTTACTCTTTCTGATGGACACAGGTCCAGATCGTCCACTCTCAAAATTCCGCCATCTCTCTCCCCACATCCACCACTGCTGGCGGCTCACCTCCAACTGCGCAACGCTACGCTCTGTTAACAGCCAACTGCCCAACAGTACAATGGCGAATATTGCAGCAATGCCGACCAGCCTCAGACTGCACACAGCACAGTCAGTGATTTTCATACAGAGCGCTACGTGGCGTTACCAACATAAGAACCTAAACAGCCTACTTACAAGATGAACACATTATAGTCCCTAACTCAAGTTTCACAATGCCAGCACGGTTATTATGTGCTTTAGGTGAAAACCTTTATCTCCAAAAGAATTTAGTTTATAGATTTGGAATTATAGCACTATGATTGTGTTATTTATAGAATTTAGTAAACTAAGCATGAAAAAGATAGATTACTAGTTACTTGTACGTCTTCAGATGCATAGGGAGTTCTGTAAAGTATTGCACACTCCTCGCCGGGCGCAGAAGACACCGTCAGCTGTGCCAGTGTGAGGACCAATATCTGCTCCCCTCCGGGCTCCACGGCAACCTAGGCTTTCAGGCAAGGTGACAGCTCGTAATAATCTCCTACGTTACAATCGCCACATATGGGAATTGGAAGAGTTGGCAGCATTATGGAGCGTTTCCAAGCAGCTCTCCGAAGGTGATGATCTCTGTATTCAATCTCATCTTCCACAGTGCTGGTTTAGAAGATGTCTCGGTGTTCCGTTTTAGAAGAGATCCAGAGCATTGATCCGTCATATTGCTTGTGCATATTGCACCCAGGTATGTCATAACTGTTTCGGTGTCCTAGGTGGTAATAATCCTGAACTCCAAATCTTTACTCACTACGTCTTTCATTTATATGACTTAACAATGAATAACCACATGTGGAATACAGGGGTATTCTGTAGGACGTAAGCCCATAGAGCACCATCAGTTGCCAATCCCACCGGTGGAGGAATGGAATGATTATCATGCACACAGGCGAGCATGTAAGTTATCTCTTCCCCTCATTTCTTGCGTAATTTCATCAATTTTATGTATTTCCCATCAATTTTCGTAATGTTACCAGGTTTTCCATAATTTCAACGCATGTTACCCAGTTACTGTAGGTGAAAACCACCACTCTCGACGAGTTGTCCTATCAACAAATCGTCTCACTAAGTCGATCTCGTGATGCTATCAGCCAGTGATATTGCAGCATGGTTCTCAATTTCTGTACCTTTGCCAGACCACCCCCTCCATTACTTTGTGAGGGTCCACATGTGGACATAACAAGAGTCCTGTTACACCATCTACATCACAGGACACAAATACCGTTTCTTAGTGTAGGAAACAGCCATCAGAAGACAGAATGTGCAAAAACTACGTTCCTTAGCCGAAACGATTTATAAATTCGATAAGATTTTCTTACGATATGTCATCTCTCCCTGTGGGGTGAGTGTCACGAAGTATTCTCTCATTCATAGGATAAAGTCGGGGATAAAAAGATCTAGCACTCTTCCCTCTATTTGGAAACCAGCTACACCCTCGATCTGCAGGTGCCATCAACAGTGCTGCGTTACACACGACCTCTCTAGCCGCATGCATGCTGAGGTAGTTAGCACTCCTTATTGGTAGGCTTGCGTGCCTTAGCGATACAGATAGCCACACCGTAGGTGCAACCACAACGGAGGGGTATCTGTTGAGAGGCCAGACAAACGTGTGGTTTCTGAAGAGGGGCAGCAGCCTTTTCAGTCGTTGGAGAGGCAACAGTCTGGATGATTGACTGATCTGGCCTTGTAACACTAACCAAAACGGCCTTGCTGTGCTAGTACTGCGATCGGCTGAAAGCAAGGGGAAACTACAGCCGTAATTTTTCGCGAGGGCATACAGCTTCACTGTATGGTTAAATGATGATGGCGTCCTCTTGGGTAAAACATTCATGAGGTAAAATACTCCCCCATTCGAATCTCTGGGCGGGGACTACACAGGAGGACGTTGTTATCAGGAGAAAGAAAACTGGCGTTCTACGGGTCGGAGCGTGGAATGTCAGATTCCTTAATCGGGCAGGTAGGATAGAAAATTTAAAAAGGGAAATGCATAGGTTAAAGCTAGATATAGTGGGAATTAGTGAAGTTCGGTGACAGCAGGAACAAGACTTCTCACCATCTGAATCCAGGGTTATAAATACAAAATCAAATAGGGGTAATGCAGGAGTAGGTTTAATTATGAATAGGAAAATAGGATGCGGGTAAGCTACAACAAACAGCATACGGAACGCATTATTGTGGCCAAGATAGATACGAAGCCCACACGCACCACAGTAGTACAAGTTCATATGCCAAATTAAATAAATTATTCAGATAGTGAAGGAAGACGAAAATTTAATAGTCATGGGTGACTGGAATTCGATGGTAGGAAAAGGAAGAGAAGGAAACGTAATAGGTGAATAAGGATTGGGAGTAAGAAATGAAAGAGGAAGCCGCCTGGTAGAATACTTCATAGAGCATAACTTAATCATAGGTAACACTTGGTTCAAGAATCATGAAAGAAGGTTGTACACATGGAAGAAGCCTGGAGATATTAGAAGGTATCACATAGATTATATAATGGTAAGGCAGAGATTCGAGAACTAGGTTTTAAATTGTAAGACGTTTCCAGGGGCAGATGTGGACTCTGACCACAATCTACTGGTTATGAACTGTAGATTAATACTAAAGAAACTGTAAAAAGGTGGGAATTTGAGAAATGGGACCTGGATAAACTGAAAGAACCAGAGGTTGTACCGAGTTTCAGGGAGAGCATAAGGGAACAATTGAAAAGAAATACAGCAGAAGAAGAATGGGTAGCTCTAAGGGATGAAATAGTGAAGGTAGCAGAGGATCAAGTAGGTAAAAAGACGAGGCCTAGTAGAACTCCTTGGGTAACACAAGAAATATTGAACTTAATTGATGAAAGGAGAAAATATAAAAATGCAGTAAATGAAGCAGGCAAAAAGGAATACAGACGTCTCAAAAATGAGATCGACAGGAAATGAAAAATGGCTAAGCAGGGATGGCTAGAGGATAAATGTAAGAATGTAGAGGAACATATAACTAGGGGTAAGATACAAACTGCCTACAGGAAAATAAAAGAGACCTTTCAAGAAAAGAGAACCACTTGCATGAATATCAAGAGCTCAGATGGAAACCCAGTTGTAAGCAAAGAAGGGAAAGCAGAAAGATGGAAGGAGTATATAGAGGGTGATGTTCTTGAGGACAACTTTATAGGAATGGAAGAGAATGCAGACGAAGATGAAATAGGAGATATAATACTGCATGAAGAGTTTGACAGAACACTGAAAGACCTAAGGCGAAACAAAGCCCCGGGAGTAGACAACATTACATTAGAACTGCTGACAGCCTTGGGAGAGCCAGGCCTAACAAAACTCTTAACATCTGGTGAGCAAGATGAATGACACAGGCGAAATACCCTCAAACCTCAAGAAGAATATAATAATTCCAATCCCAAAGAAAGCAGGTATTGACAGATGTGAAAATTATCGAACTATCAGTTTAATATGTCACGACTGCAAAATACTTACACGAATTCCTTACAGACAAACGGGAAAACTGGTAGAAACCGACCTCGGGGAAGAGCGGTTTAGATTCCGTAGAAATGTTGGAACACGGGAGGCAATACTGACCTTACGACTTATCTTAGAAGAAAGATTAAGAAAAGGCAAACCTACGTTTCTAGCATTTGTAGACTATTTGTAGGCTATTTACAATTTGTACAGAAACCAGATGGCAGTTATAAGAGTCGAGGGTAATGAAAGGGAAGCAGTGGATGGGAAGGGAGTGACACAGGGTTGTAGCCTATCCCCGATGTTATTCAATCGGTATATTGAGCAAGCAGTAAATGAAACAAAAGAAAAATTCGGAGTTGGAATTAAAATCCATGGAGAAGAAATAAAAACTTTGAGGTTCGCCGATGACATTGTAATTCTGTCAGAGACATAAAAGGACCTGGGAGAGCAGCTGAACGGAATGGACAGTGTCACGAAAGGAGGATGTAAGATGAACATCAACAAAAGCAAAACGAGGATAATGGAATGTAGTCGAATTAAGTGGGGTGATGCTGAGGGAATTAGATTAGGAAATGAGACACTTCAAGTAGTAAAGGAGTTTTGCTATTTGGGGAGCAAAATAACTGATGATGGTCGAAGTAGAGAGAATATACACTCCTGGAAATTGAAATAAGAACACCGTGAATTCATTGTCCCAGGAAGGGGAAACTTCATTGACACATTCCTTTGGTTAGATACATCACATGATCACACTGACAGAACCACAGCCACATAGACACAGGCAACAGAGCATGCACAATGTCGGCACTAGTACAGTATATATCCACCTTTCGCAGCAATGCAGGCTGCTATTCTCCCATGGAGACGATCGTAGAGATGCTGGATGTAGTCCTGTGGAACGGCTTGCCATGCCATTTCCACCTGGCGCCTCAGTTGGACCAGCGTTCGTGCTGGACGTGCAGACCGCGTGAGACGACGCTTCATCCAGTCCCAAACATGCTCAATGGGGGACAGATCCGGAGATCTTGCTGGCCAGAGTAGTTGACTTACACCTTCTAGAGCACGTTGGGTGGCACGGGATACATGCGGTCTTGCATTGTCCTGTTGGAACAGCAAGTTCCCTTGCCGGTCTAGGAATGGTAGAACGATAGGTTCGATGACGGTTTGGGTGTACCGTGCACTTTTCAGTGTCCCCTCGACGATCACCAGAGGTGTACGGCCAGTGTAGGAGATGCTCCACACACCATGATGCCGGGTGTTGGCCCTGTGTGCCTCGGTCGTATGCATTCCTGATTGTGGCGCTCACCTGCACGGCGCCAAACACGCATACGACCATCATTGGCACCAAGGCAGAAGCGACTCTCATCGCTGAAGACGACACGTCTCCATTCGTCCCTCCATTCACGCCTGTCGCGACACCACTGGAGGCGGGCTGCACGATGTTGGGGCGTGAGCGGAGGACGGCCTAACGGTGTGTGGGACCGTAGCCCAGCTTCATGGAGACGGTTGCGAATGGTCCTCGCCGATACCCCAGGAGCAACAGTGTACCTAATTTGCTGAGAAATGGCGGTGCGGTCCCCTACGGCAGTGCGTGGGATCCTACGGTCTTGGCGTGCATCCGTGCGTCGCTGCGGTCCGGTCCCAGGTCGACGGGCACGTGCACCTTCCGCCGACCACTGGCGATAACATCGATGTACTGTGGAGACCTCACGCCCCACCCGGCCTCCCGCATGCCCACTATACGCCCTCGCTCAAAGTCCGTCAACTGCACATACGGTTCACGTCCACGCTGTCGCGGCATGCTACCAGTGTTAAAGACTGCGATGGAGCTCCGTATGCCACGGCAAACTGGCTGACACTGACGGCGGCGGTGCACAAATGCTGCGCAGCTAGCGCCATTCGACGGCCAACACCGCGGTTCCTGGTGTGTCCGCTGTGCCGTGCGTGTGATCATTGCTTGTACAGCCCTCTCGCAGTGTCCGGAGCAAGTATGGTGGGTCTGACACACCGCTGTCAATGTGTTCTTTTTTCCATTTCCAGGAGTGTAAAATGTAGACTTTCAATGGCAAAAAAAAGCGTTTCTGAAGAAGAGAAATTTGTTAACATCGAGTATAGATTTAAGTGTCAGGAATGGGATTCTGAAAGTATTTGTATTTAGTGTAGCCATGTATGGAAGTGAAACATGGACGATAAGTTGTTTGGACAGTAGGAGAATAGAAGCTTTCGAAATGTGTTGCTACAGAAGAATGCTGAAGATTAGATGGGTAGATCACGAATCTAATGAGGGTATTGAATAGAATTGGGGAGAAGAGAATTTTGTGGCACAACTTGACTAGAAGAAGGGATCGGTTGGTAGGACATGTTCAGAGGCATCAAGGCATCACCAATTTAGTACTAGAGGGCAGCGTGGAGGGTAAAAATCATAGAGGGAGACCAAGAGATGAATACACTAAGCAGATTCAGAAGGATGTTGGTTGCAGTAGGTACTGCGAGATGAAGCTTGCACAGGGTAGAGTAGCATGGAGAGCTGCATCAAACCAGTCTCAGGACTGAAGACAACAACAACAGGTGACATTAGCAAAGGTTACAGTGTTCGTTGTTTTATTCCGTTGGATGTTACAAAAATAGACAGGAGGGAGGGAGAGGAGAGAGAGAGAGAGAGAGAGAGAGAGAGAGAGAGAGAGAGAGAGAGAGAGAGAGATTGTGCTGTCAACGAGGACTCTGACACCATTAGACGATGTGATAATCTTAGGAATAGGATAAAGGAGGGTACTACACATACTGGAGGATATTTATCGACAGTCATCGAAAAAATGGCACGATGGAAGTGGAGGTGTTATGCTTTGTGTAGTCTGCGTATACTCTGTATGGTTGTGAATTTGCTCTCGTATGTTAGTTTTTCGTTGTGATACCTTTCTACTGAGTCAGTGATGGGTGGATCACTAGACGACTTTCTGACTAATGGAACAGTGCTGTTGGAACGTGATAGGATTTCTAAATAATTAGCAGGAGTCTGTAACTTGGCAGTGGTCCTCTCGTACTCATCGAAATCAGATGTAGTCAAATGATATATGTCAAAGACTGGACGATTCGTGAGAATATGACAAGTAAAAGATACTCTAACGAAGGGCGAGATGAGAGGTGAGCTCTGTACTGTTTCTTCTAAGTACTGTGGGCAAACATATTACAACCTCTCACATACGTCTCACAAACTGACTATAATGAGAAAATTATGGGCTAATACGAATATTTCTACAGAGACACAATCAGCGAAAGAAATTAGGTGTTTGATTTCTCATAAATAAGAGACAACATACTTCCGTGAGTTTTGTGTGCCTACAATTGAATGGACTGACATCTTAATAGATAAATTGAAGTTACATACACATCTATATGCACTATTTCCTATATCTTATCTTCGTGGTCCACACGTGAAACGTATGTTGCCGCAAGTAGAATCCTCCTGCAGTCAGCTTCAAATGTTGGTTCTGTTGTGGTTAGCGGGTGAGCCAACCGTGTTCCTAAAGGAGGCCGAAATGCACGCGTTTTAGCTAACGCAGGCTGGCGTGAGGTCTGGAACATGACAAGGGAATTAGAATTGAGAATAACGGACTTAGCTGGTGGAATACTTAACATAAATCCATTAATGAAGAACGTCGCTCTTTATGGTACATGATTCACAATATCTATAGTACGGATACTGGCGCCTTGCTAGGTCGTAGCAAATAACTTAGATGAAGGCTATGCTAACTATCGTCTCGGCAAATGAGAGCGTAATTTGTCAGTGAACCATCGCTAGCAAAGTCGGCTGTACAACTGGGCGAGTGCTAGGAAGTCTCTCTAGACCTGCCGTGTGGCGGCGCTCGGTCTGCGATCACTGATAGTGGCGACACGCGGGTCCGACGTATACTACCGGACCGCGGCCGATTTAAAGGCTACCACCTAACAAGTGTGGTGTCTGGCGGTGACACTACATTCCTATCCCCTCAAATCGGCGTACGGTTGTAGCATAAGGCTTCCGCCCGCCGCGGGAAGGGCCGCATGTTGACGTATGCGACGAGGTGGGGAGCCTAACAACAGGCGAGGCTGCGCCAGCCGCACCCTGCCATTCGGACCGCGGGGAGCTAGGAAACGCCTGAAAACCTGCTCCAGAGAGCACGCCAATATGCAGTGTATGCACCCGTAGAGAGACAGGAGGGGCCGAAGGGTCGACCTCCATCGGGCCGGGGCACCCGACGGGCGAAGAAGACATATGGTCCGGAGCGGGCAAGAGTTCCATGTCGGAGGATATCTGGTCCCGGGAAGCGATCGGCGGCGCGTGACCCAGGGAGGCGCCCGGCGGTTGCAGCGAAGCGTCCACTGCGGGCGTCGCCGGCGGGTGAACAGGCGGCGGCGGCGGGGGCGGCGGCGCGTCGCCATGGGTCAAAATGGAAGGCAGCGTCGGTAATACCTGGGGCTGAGGCGAGCCAGTAGATGGGTCCCCAGGGCGCTGACCGGACGGCACCGTCGCTGAAAGCAGACGGCGAGCGACAGATCCCGTGCGACGATAGAGGCGCAGCTGATTGAGATGCCGACGCACCTCACCAGAGGCACCCAAAACGAGATACATAGCGCGGCCGAGGCAGAAAAGTATGCGCCCTTCGAGCCAATGCCGTGAACCTCGATAGTGGCGATAGTAGACAACGTCGCCTGGAGCAAAGGCAGGTGTCTGCCGCTGTACAGGTACCTGGCTGCGGCGGATGTAGCAAAGACATCAAGGTTCGATGAGGGCGACCGTGGAGCAACTCAGCCGGCGAGCGACCATCTCGGGGCTGAGAGCGATACGAGGACAAAAAGAGCAATAACGCGTCCTCCCGAGAATGCGACTCTTTCAACTTTAACATCTGTGACTTGAAAGTCCTAATTAATCGTTCAGCACCACCGTTTGACTGTGGCGAAAACGGCGCGGACGTCAGATGTTGAATACCATTGGCCTTGCAGAATGACTGAAATTCTGCGGACATGAATTGTGGGCCATTGTCGGGATCAATACTCTGTGGAAGACTTCAATGCAAAAGATCGCGGCTAACGCTTGGATGGTGGCAGATGACGTCGTGGAAGTCATCCGGACAACAAAAGGAAAATTACTGAATGAATCTACCACAACCAACCATCGAGCATTCCCGAATGGACCAGCAAAATCGATGTATAAGCGTTGCCAAGGGGAAGTGGCTTTTGGCCATGCAAAGAATTTCCGCGGTAGTGCTGATTGTTGTTCGGCACACACCAGGCAAGAAGAGCACATATTCGTAATCGCGGCATCGATTCCGAACGAAGTACAGTGCTGACGAGCAAGTTGTTTCGTTCTCACTATACCCCAATGTCCTTGGTGGGGAAGCTGTAAGACAGACGACTGTAACGAACGTGGTACCACGACCCTGGACTGATCATTATCAGAACGCAATAGCAAAACATCACGTCGTACAAAAAGTCTCTCCTTGTGAGCAAATAATCGGCGAACCAACGGGTCCTCGATCCGTGACTTTGACAAGGGCCATTGCGTAGCAACAAAACGCAGAACGAAAGCAAGGACAGGGTCGGCAGCTGTGGCTGTAGCTACACGACGAAAATCAATCGGAAACGATTCGACCACGTCATCGGTCTCCGCATCAATGAACGCGCAAGCAAGTTCGGAAGAACTGAATGCCCTATCCTCAGCAACAGGCAAGCGGGACAACGCATCGGCGTTTCCGTGCTTAGCAGTGGACCGATTCAAGATATCGTAGCGGTACTGCCAGAGGCAAACAGATCAGCGAATGAATTTCCGCACTGTACGTGGAGGTACAGGCTTGGTCGGATGAAAAAGTGATGTCAAAGGTTTGTGGTCTGTGATGATGGTAAAATGACGACCATACAAGAAATCATGAAACTTTGTAACACCAAATACGAGAGCCAATGCTTCTTTCTCGATCAGTGAATAATTTCTTTGCGCAGACGAGAGCAATTTGGACGCAAAGGCAATAGGGTGATCGTGCGATCCATCTTTTTGCGCAATTACAGCACCAATCCCGAAATCAGATGCATCCACCATCAACAAAAGGGGCTTCTGGGGATCGAATGGCGTAAGGCAAGTATTGGAAAGCAACGCCGATTTCAACTGGCGAAAGGCGCGTTCACATTCCGTCGTCCAGACGAACGGAACACCTTTACGGCGTAAGCGATGAAGCGGAGCTGAAATGGAAGAGGTGTGTGGTATATAACGTCGATAATAATTAATTTTCCCCAGCACACTCTGTAGCTGCTTCAAATTCTGCGGCGAAAGCAAGTCGTGTATGGCACGAAGGTGCGTGGGACTGGGATGTATGCCTTGGGCATTGATTACATGTCGCAGGTATGACAAGTCCCGAGCAAAAAACACACATTTGTCCTTTCTCAAGCGAAGACCATTTTGTCGCAAGACCTGAAATAATGTTCTGAGATTGGCCAAATGTTCTTCTTCCGTCTTGCCGGAGATCACAATATCGTCCAGATAATTTGCTGCAGTAGGGACCGACGCACAAACAGTTTGTAGATATTGCTGAAACAATGCAGGGGCGGATGCACACCAGAATGGTAGTCGTTTGAATTGATACAACCCAAGATGCGTGTTAACCACCAAACGCGCTGGTATTCTTCGTCCACCGGTATTTGCAAGTACACATCTGCGAGGTCCAACTTTGAAAAATATTTACCCGGGCACAGTTTGTCAAAAAGATCTTCCGGGCGGGGTAAAGGAAAAGTTGCAATCACTAGTTGTGGATTCACTGTTGCCTTGAAGTCCACACAAAGTCTCAATTTGCCGGAAGGTTTTGGCAAAATTACTAAGGGTGATGCCCAGAGAGAAGCCTGCACAAGTTCAATCACACCTTGTGATTCCAAATCGCGTAATGTTTTTGCGACCTCATCACGCAATGCGTGGGGAACATTGCGCGCTGTGAAAAATTTCGGTTGCGCGTTGACTTTCAGTTCCAAATGTGCTTTATAGTTCTTAGCGCAACCGAGGCCCGGTGCAAAAATGTCTGCAAATTCTTCACATAGACGAGAAACACTGTCTGAAGGCACAGTCTGGTTCACTGATAGGACCTGATTAACTATAGACAAGTTAAACAACTGAAATAAATCGAAACCAAACAAGTTCACTGCAGAAGAAGAACTAAGGACGTAAAATGACACAAGTTTTGATTGTCCTTTGTATGTTGCAAGAAGGCTGCACTGTTGTAACACAGGGATACGTTGACCGGAGTAGCTATTTAACGTACCATTTGCGGCACGCAACGGAGGTGTGCCCAGCAGTTTGTAAGTGTCTTGATTGATCAGTGAAACTGCAGCTCCGGTATTGAGCTGGAATGGTATCACTTTGCCGCTAATGTCCAAGTCTACAAAAAGTTTATTGTCCTGCTGACGACAAGAGCGACTGTCTCGTGCAACGTGAACAGACACTGGTACAGAATCACTTGCGACTTGACGGGAGTTCCGGCGATGTCGACGCACACTATTTTTGGGACGAACACAGTCACTGTTAGAGATAGTGGCACTGAGCGGAGTGGAATGAACTACATGAATTTCCATGGGCGGAGTTTCGCGAGCCTGAGTATCCTTGGTTCGATTCCGATTCCGGCGCGAAGCAAAGGGCCTGGAACGGTTTTGAGCTTCCGATCTGAGCTTTTTCTGGCAAACTCTCTGAACATGTCCTTTCTTACTACAATAAAAGCAAATAGCTTGGCGTGACGGGCAGTTCTCACGCGAATGTTTAGTAGCACACCGCGGGCATGATTTGATCACTGCATTAGCTTGCCTGCGCAGCACACGTGGCTTGAGAGCCTGGCGGCAGCGGCGCGGCCGGGCGCGAGGGCTGTTTACTGTTCCGTGCAGCTTGCCCGGCGGGCCGGTTAACCTGACACACTGCCGGCGAAGTTTCAAATGATTCCTGAGCAAAGTCAAGTGTGTCCTGCCGATCCAATATGTCCATCACTTGTCGAAGGGAGGGATTTACTAGTTTCAAAATCTGTTCCCTTATACGAACATCAGAAACGTTCTGTGCAATTCCATCACGTACCATAGTATCTGAATAAGGGAGTCCACATTGACACTCAAAAGCACAATCCCTAGTAAGGCCTTGCAAGGTTGCAACCCACTCCCGATTAGTCTGACCTGCAGTACGTTTTTTACGAAAGAAGGTATACTGTTTCGCAACTACATTGACTGACTCTTTGAAATATGCATCTAATGCAGACAAAATTTCTTCGTAGGACAGAGTTGCTACGTCGCGTCGGGAAAATAATTTGACTATCACACGGTACGTGGTCACCCCGACGGATGAAAGCAGAAAAGGCTGCCGCTCGTTACCTTGAATTCTGTAGGCGGCGAGATGGAATCCAAATTGGCGGGACCACTCCGTCCAGCTTTCCAGTGCCGCATCAAAAGGTTGAAAAGTGGGTGCAACAGCGTGCTGTGGCTGTGTTAGCGGTGAAGCGGCTGCTGCCGCATCGTTTTGCATCGCACGTTGACCCTCGTCAAGCTGTCCAAGGGCATGCAGTAAGGCATTCTGCTGATTCTGTAAGCGATAAAATTCGGACAGTACATCTGGAGATCGTGGCGAAGCCATTACACAAGTAAATCAGGGCAATATCGATACGAACGCGCTTTTGCATCGTCGCCAATGTTGTGGTTGGCAGGCGAGCCAACCGTGTTCCTAAAGGAGGCCGAAATGCACGCGTTTTAGCTCACGCAGGCTGGCGTGATGTCTGGAACATGACAAGGGAATTAGAATTGAGAATAACGGACTTAGCTGGTGGAATACTTAACATAAATCCATTAATGAAGAACGTCGCTCTTTATGGTAAATGATTCACAATATCAATAGTACGGATACTGGCGCCTTGCTAGGTCGTAGCAAATAACGTAGCTGAAGGCTATACTAACTATCGTCTCGGCAAATGAGAGCGTAGAAGTCAGTGAACCATCGCTAGCAAAGTCGGCTGTACAACTGGTGCGAGTGCTAGGAAGTCTCTCTAGACCTGCTGTGTGGCGGCGCTCGGTCTGCAATCACTGATAGTGGCGACACGCGGTTCCGACGTATACTAACGGACCGCGGCCGATTTAAAGGCTACCACCTAGCAAGTGTGGTGTCTGGTGGTGACACCACAGGTTCCCAATAGTGTTTCTTGCAAAGAACATCGTATTCCTCCAGGGATTCCCATTTGAGTTCTCAAGACATCCTCCCATTACTTTAGCGGGAGCCAATAGGAATGTTTCTATAGGGCTGTCTGCGGGCTCATACACGTCTGATATCTGGCAGTCAGTAGCCAGTTGTTTTGGTTTTGCTCACTGGGTCAGCCTTTTGAGGATATTTCTAAAATACATGTCAGAATGTTTCAGTAT
Source organism: Schistocerca gregaria (assembly GCF_023897955.1). Classification (NCBI taxonomy): domain Eukaryota; kingdom Metazoa; phylum Arthropoda; class Insecta; order Orthoptera; family Acrididae; genus Schistocerca; species Schistocerca gregaria. The sequence continues at coordinate 649,847,905 of NC_064923.1, read as the reverse complement.
GCAGGAAGGATCAAAGAAACCATATTGTCCAAAATCGTGGTAAACACCCCAGCGACATTTATGCACCCAATCCTTCTGAGAAGTAGAGGACAACTGTAGCGAGTCTAGAATCATTAACAGTTGTCCAGCACAGCAAGTGATGGGTTGTCGGCTGGGAGCAGTACAGCCCTGAATCACAGGCGCAGGTTTGCGACCTCTATGGTGGTGGTGGCAGCTGTTAACATGCGACCCAGTCGTGAGCATGGGGATCGGGGATGGAAGTCTTATGGGGATGGAGAAGAGAGTGAAACATCCTACAGTCCCCATAGACTGCCAACCTCAGCAGGTTTAGTTTGGGAGCAGTATACCAGAATCTAAGTGACTTATTTCCAGCAGCATGACAAAGCATATGAGAGACAGAACTCAATTATTGTTGGATATCTTGCAAGCCTTGTGAGATACGGTATTTCCGAGATGATACTCAATTCAACTGTCGGTAAAGTTGAAAGCTGCCACTGGCCTTAGCCCACCACAAATTACAGACCACAAGTCTCACCCAGTAGGCAAAGACTTGAAGTTCTCTCCACCAGGGGAAGACCAGAAGATGAAGAAGGCAAAGAATTACAACCACTTTCCACCAAGCCTCAGTACGAGAACGAATAATCGAAAACGAAACCTCCTCCACATTTTTACTTTATTTATTTTTTTTATTTCATTAACAGTACACAGTAACATACCGCCTTGAAGTGTAAGGTGGGTCGGATGCTCCTGAATCTAACGGAAAAGACTTCTCATTGTTACAATCTTATTGGTATACAGTTTTAATGCTTTTTAAATAATATAGAGAACATAATATATAAAAATTTCTTTGAAGTTAGAGCGAATTGAATGCTTAACAACTGTTAAATGGTTCCATATAATTTGTTTCTACCTAGTTGATGAGAATATAATTTATATAATGCAAATGTCAAAGAAAAATTTTAAAAAAGGAAAGTGCAACACAATGAGTGTGGTGAAAATAATTGGAAGTATGTAGTAGCATGTTGGTTGATACTGGCCTATTTCTACCTATTTCAGATGAGAAGGTCTTGGTAGAACCTCGAGCTATTCTCATCTGAGTGCATTGGTATATTACTGTGAGTGTTGCAAGTCTGGACACTACATGATATTCAGTAGCTGTCTGTTTGTTCTATTGCTGGTAGTTATGGTATATTTTATGTGATACCTTAGATACATACACCTAATATTATACAGATTAAATGCTGATTGAGCACTTCACACATGGAATACATGAATTTTAGCTTTACATGAGAAATACACTTATATTGGTAATTTGTTAGTAGAAACAGAATGTAGTTCATTGTTACCTGAATCCGTTATTTCTTAAACAACGTAATACATTATATTTTTAGTATTATACATACTTCCCCCCCCCCCCCCCATGAACCATGGACCTTGCCGTTGGTGGGGAGGCTTGCGTGCCTCAGCGATACAGATGGCCGTAACGTAGGTGCAACCACAACGGAGGGGTATCTGTTGAGAGGCCAGACAAACGTGTGGTTCCTGAAGAGGGGCAGCAGCCTTTTCAGTAGTTGCAGGGGCAACAGTCTGGATGATTGACTGATCTGGCCTTGCAACATTAACCAAAACGGCCTTGCTGTGCTGGTACTGCGAACGGCTGAAAGCAAGGGGAAACTACAGCCGTAATTTTTCCCGAGGACATGCAGCTTTACTGTATGATTAAATGATGATGGCATCCTCTTGGGTAAAATATTCCGGAGGTAAAATAGTCCCCCATTCGGATTTCGGGGCGGGGACTACTCAGGAGTATGTCGTTATCAGGAGAAAGAAAACTGGCGTTCTACGGATCGGAGCGTGGGATCCCTTAATCGGGCAGGTAGGTTAGAAAATTTAAAAAGGGAAATGGATAGGTTAAAGTTAGATATAGTGGCATTTAGTGAAGTTCGGTGGCAGGAGGAACAAGACTTCTGGTCAGGCGACTACAGGGTTATAAACACAAAATCAAATAGGGGTAATGCAGGAGTATGTTTAATAATGAATAGGAAAATAGGAATGCGGGTAAGCTACTACAAACAGCATAGTGAACGCATTATTGTGGCCAAGATAGATACGAAGCCCACACCTACTACAGTAGTACAAGTTTATATGCCAACTAGCTCTGCAGATGACGAAGAAATTGAAGAAATGTACGATGAAATAAAAGAAATTATTCAGATAGTGAAGGGAGACGAAAATTTAATAGTAATGGGTGACTGGAATTCGAGTGTAGGAAAAGGGAGAGAAGGAAACATAGTAGGTGAATATGGATTGGGGCTAAGAAATCTAAGAGGAAGCCGCCTAGTAGAATTTTGTACAGAGCACAACTTAATCTACATCTACATCTACATCTACATCCGTACTCCGCAAGCCACCTGACGGTGTGTGGCGGAGGGTACCCTGAGTACCTCTATCGGTTCTCCCTTCTATTCCAGTCTCGTATTGTACGTGGAAAGAAGGATTGTCGGTATGCTTCTGTGTGGGCTCTAATCTCTCTGATTTTATCCTCATGGTCTCTTCGCGAGATATACGTAGGAGGGAGCAATATACTGCTTGACTCTTCGGTGAAGGTATGTTCTCGAAACTTTAACAAAAGCCCGTACCGAGCTACTGAGCGTCTCTCCTGCAGAGTCTTCCACTGGAGTTTATCTATCATCTCCGTAACGCTTTCGCAATTACTAAATGATCCTGTAACGAAGCGCGCTGCTCTCCGTTGGATCTTCTCTATCTCTTCTATCAACCCTACCTGGTGCGGATCCCACACTGCTGAGCAGTATTCAAGCATTGGGCGAACAAGCGTACTGTAACCTACTTCCTTTGTTGTCGGATTGCATTTCCTTAGGATTCTTCCAATGAATCTCAGTCTGGCATCTGCTTTACCGACGATCAACTTCATATGATCATTCCATTTTAAATCACTCCTAATGCGTACTCCCAGATAATTTATGTAATTAACTGCTTCCAGTTGCTGACCTGCTATTTTGTAGCTAAATGATAAGGGACCTATCTTTCTATGTATTCGCATCACATTACACTTCGCTACATTGAGATTCAATTGCCATTCCGTGCACCATGCGTCAATTCGCTGCAGATCCTCCTGCATTTCAGTACAATTTTCCATTGTTGCAACCTTTCGATACACCACAGCATCATCTGCAAAAAGCCTCAGTGAACTTCCGATGTCATCCACCAGGTCATTTATGTATATTGTGAATAGCAACGGTCCTATGACACTCCCCTGCGGCACACCTGAAATCACTCTTACTTCGGAAGACTTCTCTCCATTGAGAATGACGTGCTGCGTTCTGTTATCTAGGAACTCCTCAATCCAATCACACAATTGATCTGATAGTCCGTATGCTCTTACTTTGTTCATTAAACGACTGTGGGGAACTGTGTCAAACGCCTTGCGGAAGTCAAGAAACACGGCATCTACCTGTGAACCCGTGTCTAAGGCCCTCTGAGTCTCGTGGACGAATAGCGCGAGCTGGGTTTCACACGATCGTCTTTTTCGAAACCCATGCTGATTCCTACAGAGTAGATTTCTAGTCTCCAGAAAAGACATTATACTCGAACATAATACGTGTTCCAAAATTCTACAACTGATCGACGTTAGAGATATAGGTCTATAGTTCTGCACATCTGTTCGACGTCCCTTCTTGAGAACGGGTAACACTTGGTTTAAGAATCATGAAAGAAGGTTGTATACGTGGAAGAACCCTGGAGATACTAAAAGATATCAGATAGATTATATAATGGTAAGACAGAGATTTAGGAACCAGGTTTTAAGTTGTAAGACATTTCCAGGGGCAGATGTCGACTCTGATCACAATCTATTGGTTATGACCTGTAGATTAAAACTGAAGAAACTGCAAAAATGTGGGAAATTAAGGAGATGGGACCTGGATAAACTGAAAAAAACCAGAGGTTGTACAGAGTTTCAGGGAGAGCATAAGGGAACAATTGACAGGAATAGGGGAAAGAAATAGAGTAGAAAAAGAATGGGTAGCTCTGAGGGATGAAGTAGTGAAGGCAGCAGAGGATAAAGTAGGTAAAAAGACGAGGGCTGCTAGAAATCCTTGGGTAACAGAAGAAATATTGAATTTAATTGATGAAAGGAGAAAATATAAAAATGCAGTAAATGAAGCAGGCAAAAAGGAATACAAACGTCTCAAAAATGACATCGACAGGAAGTGCAAAATGGCTAAACAGGGATGGCTAGAGGACAAATGTAAGGATGTAGAAGCTTATCTCACAAGGGGTAAGATAGATATTGCCTACAGGAAAATTAAAGAGACCTTTGGAGAGAAGAGAACCACGTGTATGAATATCAAGAGCTCAGATGGCGGCCCAGTTCTAAGCAAAGAAGGGAAGGCAGAAAGGTGGAAGGAGTATATAGAAGTTTTATACAAGGGTGATGTACTTGAGGACAATATTATGGAAATGGAAGAGGATGTAGATGAAGACGAAATGGGAGATACGATACTGCGTGAAGAGTTTGACAGAGCAGTAAAAGACCTTAGTCAAAACAAGGCCCCCGGAGTAGACAACATTCCATTAGAACTACTGACGGCCTTGGGAAAGCCAGTCATGACAAAACTCTACCAGCTGGTGAGCAAGATGTACGAGACAGGCGAAATACCCTCAGACTTCAAGAATATAATAATTCTAATCCCAAAGAAAGCAGGTGCTGACAGATGTGAAAATTACCGAACTATCAGTTTAATAAGCCACGGCTGCAAAATACTAACGCGAATTCTTTACAGACGAATGGAAAAACTGGTAGATGCAGACCTCGGGGAGGATCAGTTTGGATTCCGTCGAAATGTTGGAACACGTGAGGCAATACTGACCTTACGACTTATCTTAGAAGAAAGATTAAGAAAAGGCAAACCTACGTTTCTAGCATTTGTAGACTTAGAGAAAGCTTTTGACAATGTTGACTGGAATACTCTTTTTCAAATTCTAAAGGTGGCAGGGGTAAAATACAGGGAGCGGAAGGCTATTTACAATTTGTACAGAAACCAGATGGCAGTCATAAGAGTCGAGGGGCATGAAAGGGAAGCAGTGATTGGGAAAGGAGTGAGACAGGGTTGTAGCCTCTCCCCGATGTTATTCAATCTGTATATTGAGCAAGCACTGAAGGAAACAAAAGAAAAATTTGGAGTAGGTATTAAAATTCATGGAGACGAAGTGAAAACTTTGAGGTTCGCCGATGACATTGTAATTCTGTCAGAGACGGCAAAGGACTTGGAAGAGCAGTTGAACGGAATGGACAGTGTCTTGAAAGGAGGATATAAGATGAACATCGACAAAAGCAAAACGAGGGTAATGGAATGTAGTCAAATTAAATCGGGTGATGCTGAGGGAATTAGATTAGGAAATGAGACACTTAAAGTAGTAAAGGAGTTTTGCTATTTAGGAAGTAAAATAACTGATGATGGTCGAAGTAGAGAGGATATAAAATGTAGACTGGCAGTGGCAAGGAAAGCATTTCTGAAGAAGAAAAATTTGTTAACATCGAATATAGATTTAAGTGTCAGGAAGTCATTTCTGAAAATATTTGTTTGGAGTGTAGCCATGTATGGAAGTGAAACATGGACGATAACTAGTTTGGACAAGAAGAGAATAGAAGCTTTCGAAATGTGGTGCTACAGAAGAATACTGAAGATAAGGTGGATAGATAACGTAACTAATGAGGAGGTATTGAATAGGATTGGGGAGAAGAGAAGTTTGTGGCAAAACTTGACTAGAGGAAGGGATCGGTTGGTAGGACATGTTTTGAGGCATCAAGGGATCACAAATTTAGCATTGGAGGGCGGTGTGGAGGGTAAAAATCGTAGAGGGAGACCGAGAGATGAGTACACTAAGCAGATTCAGAAGGATGGAGGTTGTAGTAGGTACTGGGAGATGAAGCAGCTTGCACAGGATAGAGTAGCATGGAGAGCTGCATCAAACCAGTCTCAGGACTGAAGACAACAACAACAACTACATACATACTTTATACAGAAAATACTTTTGATATACATAATAATTAATTGTAGCTTTGACAAGAAAAGAGAATATGCCTCTGTCTGCTCACAATAAGACGAGCAATACATTACTCCTTCTGTGCAGTATACTCTAAATATTATGCAGTATGTCCAGTATGTTGCTTAGGAGGAGGAGCCTCAGAATAAAAGTTCTTTGAGCCTTCTCCTCCCAAGCGACATTTCCTTATTACTACAGTCTTAGTATGTGGTGACGGTGTGTTTCTTTTATGATTGTTGTGTTGTTTGTGACTGTGTTCTGGCATGCTGTGTCATGCATTGTTGGTTTGGGTCCCTTACATGTTGATCCTTCTGAGTCATGTTCACTTAGTGTTTCTTCCTCGGTCTCGGAATCTGTAATCGTGCTTGTGTCCTCCACATTGTACAAACCAATCAAACTATCCTCTATTCATTGAATATCCCCTCTTGACTGTTCTATTGGTCTGATAGCCAATCAATACTCAGCAATCGGGTTCCTACACTGAGGGAGCTAGACCAAACTTTGCATATTCTTAGAGGGGCCAATTAGTGACTCCAAATCTCTCTCGTCTGAAAAAACAAGTTTTTGGACTAAGAAGGTGTCGTTCCCACAATAAGCATGACCATTTTTGTCAAGAAAACATCTATCTGGACAGGACCATAGTCCATCCTTTGCAAATGGAAAGAGTTTTGTGACCTTCCTACCATTTGCGCGAAGGCTCCGTTTACAGCAGTCCCTCCTAAATACACACCTGGAAATGGGAAAAAGAACACATTGACACCGGTGTGTCAGACCCACCATACTTGCTCCGGACACTGCGAGAGGGCTGTACAAGCAATGATCACACGCACGGCACAGCGGACACACCAGGAATCGCGGTGTTGGCCGTCGAATGGCGCTAGCTGCGCAGCATTTGTGCACCGCCGCCGTCAGTGTCAGCCAGTTTGCCGTGGCATACGGAGCTTCATCGCAGTCCTTAACACTGGTAGCATGCCGCGACAGCGTGGACGTGAACCGTATGTGCAGTTGACGGACTTTGAGCGAGGGCGTATAGTGGGCATGCGGGAGGCCGGGTGGGGCGTGAGGTCTCCACAGTACATCGATGTTGTCGCCAGTGGTCGGCAGAAGGTGCACGTGCCCGTCGACCTGGGACCGGACCGCAGCGACGCACGGATGCACGCCAAGACCGTAGGATCCTACGCACTGCCGTAGGGGACCGCACCGCCACTTCCCAACAAATTAGGGACACTGTTGCTCCTGGGGTATCGGCAAGGACGAAGCTGGGCTACGGTCCCGCACACCGTTAGGCCGTCTTCCGCTCACGCCCCAACATCGTGCAGCCCGTTTCCAGTGGTGTCGCGACAGGCGTGAATGGAGGGACGAATGGAGACGTGTCGTCTTCAGCGATGAGAGTCGCTTTTGCCTTGGTGCCAATGATGGTCATATGCTTGTTTGGCGCCGCGCAGGTGAGCGCCACAATCAGGACTGCATACGACCGAGGCACACAGGGCCAACACCCGGCATCATGGTGTGGGGAGCGATCTCCTACACTGGCCGTACACCTCTGGTGATCGTCGAGGGGATACTGAATAGTGCACGGTACATCCAAACCGTCATCGAACCCATCGTTCAACCATTCCTAAACCGGCAAGGGAACTTGCTGTTCCAACAGGACAATGCACATCCGCATGTATCCCGTGCCACCCAACGTGCTCTAGAAGGTGTAAGTCAACTACCCTGGCCAGCAAGATCTCCGGATCTGTCCCCCATTGAGCATGTTTGGGACTGGATGAAGTGTCGTCTCATGCGGTCTGCACGTCCAGTACGAACGCTGGTCCAACTGAGGCGCCAGTTGGAAATGGCATGGCAAGCCGTTCCACAGGACTACATCCAGCATCTCTACGATCGTCTCCATGGGAGAATAGCAGCCTGCATTGCTGCGAAAGGTGGATATACACTGTACTAGTGCCGACATTGTGCATGCTCTGTTGCCTGTGTGTATGTGCCTGTGGTTCTGTCAGTGTGATCATGTGATGTATCTGACCCCAGGAATGTGTCAATAAAGTTTCCCCTTCCTGGGACAATGAATTCACGGTGTTCTTATTTCAATTTCCAGGAGTTTAGATTCCTTCAGCCACTTTCCGCCAGCTAGCCACCTTCACAGCGGACTGCTACTTGTTCCAGGTAAAAAGTTTAGCAAATTGGCGCCCTTCTCTCTGACCCTAAGAGGAAGTAGGAGAGTAGTACAGCCAGAAGTCCCTCTGCAGCCACGATCCACTGAGTGCTGTTTTCCAGAATCACTCACACAGCTCGGTCGCTGCACTCAGTATTTATTGCCCCTGTCCATATTTCTCCGTTTTCTCCATGACGTCCACTACAAACCCTCGGGTACAAGTTCTCTGCGGGTTACCAATGCAGTTATAAGAACATTCTGCCCAAAATTTCCTCATATAAAAAGGTCATAAACCACACATACCAACCGGCCGGTGTGGCCGAGCGGTTGTAGGCGCTTCAGCCTGGATCCGCGTGACCGCTACGGTCGCAGGTTCGTGACCGCTACGGTCGCTGGTTCGAATCCTGCCTCGGGCATGGATGTGTGTGATGTCCTTATGTTAGTTAGGTTTAAGTAGTTCTAAGTTCTAGGGGACTGATGACCTCAGATGTTAAGTCCCATAGTGCTCAGAGCCAGTTTTTGAACCACACCTACCAAATATATTACTGGGGGAACTAATCTGACTGGCAGTGTTGCTGAAGTGAGAAGAGCCATGCCACCTCTCAGTCTTCATCTGTGTGACGATGTTTACCACCAGATTTGGTATCAGAGGAAGTGGCTACCTAGCCAATGGGAAGACACCAGAAACGTCGTGGAAGTGTTTGTAATACGTGGCAAGTCTAATCCGTCTGCAGGAAAATAGTACGCACCATGTAAGGGGACTTTCATGATTCATTTAATTAATCAGTCAATAAATTTGATATTAATGACGTGCTGTCAGCGGGTGTAAGAGAGAGAGAAAGTACCCCAAATATGATTAGATAGTTGGAGCACTGAAGAGGAGATTTTTTGTTGCGGCGAGGTCTTTTAATGGAATTGCCATCTCCCACCTACACAGGGGGAGATAATCATCGTATTAAAATGAGCTATATTACTGAATTTATAAAGTGATGCGTAGTATAATCCTGATATTTATAACTTCTCTGTGTTGCTACCTTCAGTGTCTTCTTAAGTGATGAGGCATTTGGTTGGAGTTGAAAAGCGAGGAGGCCTCCTGTGATAGAGGTAGAGCATGCTCTTAGTGCTCCATTGTGACCCAAAACTGAGTTTAATATGCTAGCCCCGTCATGCAGGACGTGGCAGATATTAGAGTGATAAGAACAGATTTTTGTACCCCATGAGAGAAAACTAAGATGAAACATAGCCTATGGCATCGTGTTGTATAGGCTTTGCACACACGCAACGACACTTCAGCGATGTGACAACGAGTTCATGGTCCAATTTCTTCTGTCTTTAAAAAAAAAAAAAAAAAACCTCAAATAAAGAGGAGGAATCTATATTTGACGTGAGAAGTTCAGAGTGTATGGACAACAACATGCACACTTCGGATTGAGTAAATTGGATTTTTTAAACTGAGGCGTCTATGTCAAGGGTGGGACTCTTAGTCTGAATCATACCTGTTTGTCTCACATTGTGCCACAATAAGTGGCAGGAATGGGCACCAGGCGTCAGTCGGCCAGAAGCCATGGGTTAGTCTGTTGTGAGTGGCAGTTACAAAGAAAAGTTCCGGCTGACCAGCTCATGCCTGCAGCCACGGGGACAAGTCCCAGTCGTGGCGCCCTCTGGATGACTGAATAGCAAGGTAACAAGTATGCTGCGTGAGTGACGACAGATCCGGACGTGTGTATTGTGTGAGAAGATTCATTATGACGAATGTTTGTGCTGGACGATTTTTCCCTCACGTAAATTGATCGATTGGCTGCTTGGTGACATCCCGCGACCTCTGAGCATCTGTGGTGTGTGGATGCTGGGGCATGGGTGTAGAGCTTCCAGCATGGCCAGTGTGGGTGTGGGTTTATTCCACCTGGTGCGGGCGCAGCCACCCGGCAATCGGCTTACAGTACATGTTTCATGATTACAAGTGTGTGTGATCATAAGGTTTCTTTTCAACAGGTATGTTTAGTTTCAGGTGGAAAAATTGTGATGGAGAGGAGTGCTTCAGTTCTCAAACATCAGTGCATACAAGACCTTGTATATATGAAGCGCTACAATATATTTGAGGCGGAAATTTAATAACTTGATTTTCAGAATGTTTGCATGTGACTGTCAAATGTTGAAAATGTGTTTTATTATGAAGAAGAATCATAGTAAAGTGGCGGTAAGTGTCTTAAGCGATATATTTGACTCTGTAAAGTGTTAAACAATTAATTCGATAGGTTAGTTAATATGGACTATTTACCACTATGTTTGTTATCACCACCTGGTGCTTTGTTGGGGCTTCAGGATCAAAGGAGGTCGACATGGGCTCCATGGTTAAAGGTATTTAGTATGAGGATCTGTAATTAGAGCACTGGACAGTGCTTGACCTATGTGGCGGTGACCAGATGATGGACACATGTGCAGGCGACCAAAAATGGCAGGTAATATACCGTAATTCATTGTATCCATCAGTGCTTACCGTTATTAGGTCTTGGGAAGTGGAGAAAATTGTGAGCTCTATCCAAGTGGGGGAGCCCTATCTCCAGCATACTGATTAAATAAAGAATACACAGCAATATACGAGATCATCATTGATTTGAATTTCATGATGTGAAATCGTTCTTCTCCAGCACACACTGAGCCTTTTTCCAGCCAGTTTCCAGATGGGGGGGTGGAAGGGGTGGGGGAGGGATGGGCTGTGGGTATTGCCAGAGTGGGAGGGATTAAGTAACTGATTAATTTAATTAATTAGTCAGTTCATTTGATACCAAAAGTGTGCTGCTATCGACGTGGGTGGGAGTGAATTGGGAATTTCCAAGAGAGGTGGGGAAGGAGGTTAGAGAGGGGAAGGTGTGGGAGATTTCTCAGGAGGACAGTTTATCCTCAGGGGGTCATAAATCCACCCCCAGGGGGTAATAAAACAACAATGAGGGGTCATAAACCACTTAGCATAACAACAGGTTTAGAGGAGCATGAAGGGGGAGGAGAGGCCGTTGAATTGATCAATTTCGTTAATTAGTGTATCAATGTGACATCAAAAGTGCACCAGGATCAGCTTTGCTCTGCTACTAACATACTGACTATTGGCTGGTGGTTATAACGTTCTGGCTAATCAGTGCAAAAAATATGCAGTATCGGCAACAAGATAGTCAGATAATCTGTAATCTAAAAATTTAGAAATTCCTATAACTCAAGATAGATACCTAGTTTTCTGTGAAGTTTTAGTATCTGATATACAAACAGACTGAAACCGTTTTTCAACATCAGGTAATGTTTGTAGCAACTTATTTCACTCTGGTATGACCTACAGTATTATATCCTGAGGTAGAAGAAAGATTCAGGGGCAGAGATTGAAGTGGAAGTCGTAAGTAGGAATTTAATGAGAATGGAATGTGGTGGGCCAGACTTATAGGGTTGGACAGGTATTACGGTAGATAAAGCATGCAAATTCTTTGGCACATGTCCTAAACGAAGGTGAGTACATGCCATTACAAAACTTGTAGCACTAACGTGGATGCAAATCGCTGAAGACCGTAAACCATGTAAAAGTCTTAAGGAAGCCCTTATCAACAACGGGATGTCAGATGGATAACAATGAAGCAACAGGAAACTGTTGGAAAGTTTATTTTACACTACAGATGAAAAATATCTGTAACATGCAGTGAACTGAAATGTCGCCCCCCCCCTCCCTCCTCCGTCCCTGCACACACACACAAACACACACACACACACACACACACACACAATTTACAAAGCACCAATAATTCAAAATACACCATTAAACAACAACTCTACGACACTTAGCGAATCATAGCTATTAAGTTTAGATACGGGCGACACGTTCCTCAAATTGCCTGGCAAGAAGCAGGAACAGAGAACAAAAACCACAGAAAGCGGAACAGAATCCGATATAGATGCAGCAGGGCACAAACACGCGAACCAGTCACAATTACCACGCTCACAATGGAGAGCAAGATCAGTCTTTACGAGTGCCATGACGCCTCGGCACCAAAACGACAAACTGAAAGTAGCTCACCGAGCATACAAAACCGCTGTGCGGTGACAAACACTGGAAAACTTGGAACCTCCAGATGTGTGGACGACAATGACCCATCGCTCGGCACCAGACCTGGTCGGTCAAAGGAATAATGTGCACTCTCCCGTTTCCGGTGCACGTCCCTCGCGTTCGGAAGATGCTCAGCCACACAAACTTGGGAGTCTCACGGGCGGCAGAACAAACAGCCGGCCCGTCGCCCCGCAGACCTGCGCTGCCCGTGCTGCTTCACACACTGTCTCTATCGGGAAAACGGTCTGGACGGCACTCTCAACAAACGTGGAACGCCCTCTTCACTCCAAAAATTTTATTCCAGCTCGTGGTGCGAGCTGTCGATCCACAGCGATTCAGCTGATTCAGTGAAAATAGGAAATATATCTGTTGAACGATTCTTCGACCACGAGCTGCTTACGGTAGATAGTACACAGGTGTGGACAGGCGTCGCAATAGAGCATCATGGAATGAGGCCAAGGATCGATCAAGAGAAGTCTTAATACATACCCTTCACATTCACCTAAATGCCGTAAAATGTCACCCCGACATAGCATATAGGATAAAGAGAATTCCAAAGAAAGAGAAGAAGAATTTTTGCGGAGCAGGTCCGGTATGGGAGGAAATAAAAACGTAATAAATAAGAGCGTTTAAATCTATTTCAATATATCGTTTATTTTCCGTTCCAGAAACACTTCTATCCGGTATCATTAGTTTGTATCTTCGTGGGTGATCTTCAGATTTACAACAAGCCAGCCCACAGCTGCTGCAGACCGCTGCGTAGCAGAACGTTACGACAGCAATAGCGCAGCGTAAAACTGCAAATTTACCCTGGTGGCATTTATATCTACATATATACTCCGCAGGCTACCGTGCGTTGCATGGCGGTGCATACCCCGTGGCTTGCTGCTGTGACATGTCTGAGACAGGTGCCGTAACGATGGCATCACATTTCAACTGCTGCCTGCGTCTTTTTTGGTTTCCAGTGTTCCACGTTTAACTTTCAAATAATGTTGTGTTCCATTATTACTCTTCCAGGATCTCTTCCTCGGCTCCATATCAATATCCGTAATCTTTCACTGGCACTTCGTCAGTGCCAGTCTCTTCATGAAATTTTCCCTGCTTCGGGCATCGAATGTAATCTTGTTTCCTAGTTAAGAAAATTCCTTCTCTTCTACCACTACTACCTCGTTCCGGTATGATGTTAAGCAAGTTGCTCTTTTTATCCTTAAGCCAAATTATGTGCTAAGTATCCTGCCCATTCGTTTCATCATCTCTTGTAATTCTTCCTTTCATCCACTCACAAGGTTTACGTCGCCTGCGAAACTTATGATTGCTCTCCGTTCCCCTCGAACTCTTGTTCCACTTCATAACGTTGGTTAGCAGAAGAAATACTACAATTAATCGACGAAGAAAGAAAATACAAAACTGTTCAGGGAAGAACTGGAGTAAAGCAATGTACTTCATTTAGAAATGAAATAAACAGGAACTGCAGGGAAGCTGCATGAGAGATGTGAAGAAACCGAAAAAGGAATAATCTTCGGAAGGACTTGACTCAGCGTATAGGAAAGTCAAAAAGCTCTTTGATGAAATTAAAAGCAGGGGAGCAACATTAAGAGAGCAGTGATAAACGCAGAGTGGAAGCAGAGAGATGGAAAGGGTACAATGGAAATGGAACCGAGCGTTTGGCGTCATTGGTCGGGAGGCCCATTGCGGGGCAGGTCCGGCCGCCTTGGTGCAGGTCTCATTACATTCGACGCCACGTTGGGCGACCTGCGCGCCGGATAGGGATGGAATGATGATGAAGACAACACAACACCCCGTCCCTGAGCGGAGAAAATCTCCGACCCAGCCGTGCACTGAACCCTGGCCCGTAGGACGGCAGTTCGTCACACTGACCACTCAGCTATCGGGGCGGACAGGGTACAATGAAGGCCACTATGCGGGGGGGGGGGGGGGGGGGGGGGGGGGGAGGAATTGTCCGATGACGTTATAGAGCAACAAATTGCAGTCTTTTATCGCACAATGCTCAAGCATCCAAGTTGCTGAGAAGAATAATATGCAGAAGAATGGGAAAGAAAATTGAAGATCTATTAGACGAAAATCAGCTTAGCTTCAGGAAACTTTTAAGCATCAGAGAGGCAGCCCTGACGTTACACTTGACAATGGAAGAAAGACTGAATATAAACAAAGACACTCTCGTACTATTTATCGAGCTCGAGAAAGTGTTGGACAGATGTAATTCTGAGAAAAACTGGTGTAACTATAGGGAAAGGCGAGTAATATGCAATATGTAAGAGAAACAAAAGAGAACGAAAAGATTATAAGACCAAGTACAAAGTGCTCGGATTAAAAAGGATTTGGGACAGGGATCCAGACTTTCGCCCCTACAGTTCCGTCTATACATCGAAGAAACAATAATGGAAACAAAAGAAAAGTTGAAGAGAGGACTCCTGGAAATTGAAATAAGAACACCGTGAATTCATTGTCCCAGGAAGGGGAAACTTTATTGACACATTCCTGGGGTCAGATACATCACATGATCACACTGACAGAACCACAGGCACATAGACACAGGCAACAGAGCATGCACAATGTCGGCACTACTACAGTGTATATCCACCTTTCGCAGCAATGCAGGCTGCTATTCTCCTATGGAGACGATCGTAGAGATGCTGGATGTAGTCCTGTGGAACGGCTTGCCATGCCATTTCCACCTGGCGCCTCAGTTGGACCAGCGTTCGTGCTGGACGTGCAGACCGCGTGAGGCGACGCTTCATCCAGTCCCAAACATGCTCAATGGGGGACAGATCCGGAGATCTTCCTGGCCAGGGTAGTTGACTTACACCTTCTAGAGCACGTTGGGTGGCACGGGATACATGCAGACGTGCATTGTCCTATTGGAACAGCAAGTTCCCTTGCCGGTCTAGGAATGGTAGAACGATGGGTTCGATGACGGTTTGGATGTACCGTGCACTATTCAGTGTCCCCTCGACGATCACCAGAGGTGTACGGCCAGTGTAGGAGATCGCTCCCCACACCATGATGCCGGGTGTTGGCCCTGTGTGCCTCGGTCGTATGCAGTCCTGATTGTGGCGCTCACATGCACGGCGCCAAACACGCATACGACCATCATTGGCACCAAGGCAGAAGCGACTCTCATCGCTGAAGACGACACGTCTCCATTCGTCCCTCCATTCACGCCTGTCGCGACACCACTGGAGGTGGGCTGCACGATGTTGGGGCGTGAGCGGAAGACGGCCTAACGGTGTGCGGGAGAGTAGCCCAGCTTCATGGAGACGGTTGCGAATGGTCCTCGCCGATACCCCAGGAGCAACAGTGTCCCTAATTTGCTGGGAAGTGGCGGTGCGGTCCGCTACGGCACTGCGTAGGATCCTACGGTCTTGGCGTGCATCCGTGCGTCGCTGCGGTCCGGTCCCAGGTCGACGGGCACGTGCACCTTCCGCCGACCACTGGCGACAACATCGATGTACTGTGGAGACCTCACGCCCCACGTGTGAGCAATTCGGCGGTACGTCCACCCGGCCTCCCGCATGCCCACTATACGCCCTCGCTCAAAGTCCGTCAACTGCACATACGGTTCACGTCCACGCTGTCGCGGCATGCTACCAGTGTTAAAGACTGCGATGGAGCTCTGTATGCCACGGCAAACTGGCTGACACTGACGGCGGCGGTGCGCAAATGCTGCGCAGCTAGCGCCATTCGACGGCCAACACCGCGGTTCCTGGTGTGTCCGCTGTGCCGTGCGTGTGATCATTACTTGTACAGCCCTCTCGCAGTGTCCGGAGCAAGTATGGTGGGTCTGACACACCGGTGTCAGTGTGTTCTTTTTTCCATTTCCAGGAGTGTAAAAAGTGAAAAGATATCAATGAATATATTTGCAGTAGACATTATTATTCTCAGTGAAAGTGAAAAAGATTCACAGGATCTGTTGAATCGAACGATCAGTCCAGTGAATACAGAATATGGATTGAAAGTAAACCGGAAAAAGATAAAAGTAATGAGAAGTAGCAGTAATAAGAATAGCGGTAACTTAGGATCAATATTGGTGATCATGAGATGGACGAAGTTAAGGAATTATGCTCCCTTGGAAGCAAAATAATCCATTACAGAGGAAGCAAGGAGGACACAAAAAGCAGACCAGCACAGGAAAGAAAGGCATTCCTGGCCAAGAGAAGCCCATTAGCATGAAACAAAAGCTTTAATTTGAGGAGGAAGATTCTGGGGATTGTCTGAGATGTGATGCTACAGAAGAATGTTTAAAATGAAATGGACTGATAAGGTAAGGAATGAGGTGATTCTCTGCATAATCGGTGAAGAAAGGAAAAAAATGTAAAATACTGATAAGAGGAAGGGACAGGAGGACAGGACATATCTTAAGATATCAGGGTGTAACTGCAGTAGTAGTAGACAGACTTTCTAGAGGGTAAAAAAACTGTAGAGGAAGATAGAGATTGGAATACATACAACACAGGTAGAAGAGAAAGAGGTTGGGATTGGAGTGAAGTTCGTGTCGGGCTGAATCGAATGAGTCAGATGACTGACGACTTTTTAAAAAAATCTTTTTTTCACTTATTTTATTACTGCACTGATTTAATAGATGTAAAAGAATATCTTCTTAACACTAATTTACATCTTTTCACTTTCCATTTCTATTACTCCCACTTGGGTTTTGATTCTGCAGATTATATGTCTATCTCTGCACTTTGCCTCAGTCTTCTAAGTATCCTGAACATCTTACTTCACCTTACTATGTTGAAGACTTTCTGCAAGTCCACATTCACTAGGAAGGCATTCCCATTTTTCTTCAGTCTGCCTTCCATTACTAGGCCCAATTTCAGAATTTGTTACCGTAATTTTTTTTCCATTCCTGTTGATGAATCACTTATTTCTATCATTTTCTGGACAGTTCCTGCTCTGTTGTACAAGCCTTCGATGTACTGCCACCCGTCTGGTCTTTCTTCTGAATTTCATAGTATTTTATCTGCACCACTTAGGCTAACTCCTTTATATTTTAGGCCGAAGTCAGACTTAATATTTTGAACGCCACCTTGAATTTTGCCTAGAAACACATCTTTCTCTATGTCTCTTCGAGTTAACTAATTATTCTGTCGCTTCTTTTTAGAACAAACTTATAATGTGAATGAAATGCACAATATTCTGTACGTTCTTCAGTATTAATTTATTTTGGTAACCGGTTTTTGGCTTACAATGGCGTCATTAGATTTTAAATTAGATGATGGCCTTTTAACCGAAAACTGGTTAACAAAATATATTAATAATGTAGAATATAAAGCATATTATGATTTTCGCTTATAACGTTTCGCACGTTTCTCTCATTCATTCCAGCTTTTGTACACTTCCTGTTAATTTCATTCCGAGGCAGTCTATTTCGCTGCGTTCCTACCACCTTCTTAATATTATTACATTTTCTTCTACCAATCTTTAAGATTTGCCTCTACTTTCGCTTGCCTTGATTTTTATGTAGTTCTTCACTACGTTTCACCGCTCTTCCTCTGAACTACTCTCAGTTCCTTTGCTTAGGCCATCGGTTACTGCCTCAGAGGATTTCCATTTGATATAATTCATTTCGTCACACAGTCCGTCGTCTTTATGTTCTTGTAATTCACCCTGCTGCTCATCACAACAAAATTTTGGTATGAATAATGATCAGTATTAATAACGAAAGGGGTACAACTACTGCTACCACCACCACCTCCACCACTACAGCAAAAAAGACAACAACAATAGCTACTACTATTACTACTACTAGTAAGATAATGATAATGATAATAATAATAATATAGTAATGATAATAATATCAACAGACACACCAGCTTCTAAGGAGACAAAGGAGAAATTGCGAATTGGAGCTGAAATAGATGGAGGCATTTTTAGCGGAAAGCTGCTGCTATGACAGTGTCAAAGCTGTTGATTTTGTCAGAGTTGTTTCCGGAAACCATTTGGAAACTTTTTCAAAGTTGCACCCTACGAAGTTCGTCGACATAGCAGGACAAATTACCATTATAGCTGTGTGCGACGACGAAGGTAAAGTGAAATTTTATCTCTGCTAATTTGCTCTAAGAGGCCTGTTTGCATAATTAACCACTGCTTTACTGGTACGCTTTAACTACGCTTCAGCGCTTCACTGCAATTAACGCTGGGCGCAACAGCGTTTTCTCCGTACCTGGCAGTACCTCTACCCTCGCAAGATGCGCTTTTCTACACCTTGCCATCAGCTCCTGATATTTTCTTTTCAAATTGTATGCGGTTTGCTTTTTCAAATACTATTCACGTAGTAAGTACAGTTCATAAACCAGTTTTCCATTGGCATCTTAGCTCCACAACAATGATTATGCACTGAGGTGACAAAAGACGTGGGATAATACAAATACACTGAGGGCGGTAATGTCTCGTACACGAGGCATAAAAGGGTAGTACGTTGGCGGAGTTGTCATTTGTACTCAGGTGACTCATGTGAAGATGTGCCCGACGTGATTATGGTCGCATCATGGGTACTAACAGACTTTCAGTTCGTAATGGTAGTTGTAGCTAGACACATGGGCGGCCGCGGTGGTCTAGCGGTTCAGGCGCTCAGTCCGGAACCGCGCGACTGCTACGGTCGCAGGTTCGAATCCTGCCTCGGGCATGGATGTGTGTGATGTCTTTAGGTTAGTTAGGTTTAAGTAGTTCTAAGTTCTAGGGGACTGATGACCACAGATGTTAAGTCCCATAGTGCTCAGAGCCCTAGACACATAGAACATTCCCTTGCGGAAATTGTTAGGTAATTCAGTATTCCGAGATCCACAGTGTTAAGAGTGCGCCTACAATACAACATTTCAGGCATTACCTCTCAGCAAGGACGACGCAGAGGCACACCGCCTTCACTTAACGACCAAGAGCAGCCCAGTTTACGTAGAGTTGTCAGTGCTGACAGACAAGCAACACTGTGGGAAAAAACCGCAGAACTCAGAGTGGGTTGTACGATGAACGTATCCGTTGGAACAGTGCAGCGAAATCTGGCGTTGTTGGGCTATGGCAGCAGGCAATCGAAGCGAGTGCCTTTGCTAACAGCGCAACATCTCCTGGGCTTGTGACGACATCGCTTGGACCCTAGACTACAGGAAAACCGCGGCTTAGTCAGATGAGCTGCGATTTCAAGTGGTAGGAGCTGATGGTAGGGTTCGAGTGTGACGCAAATCCCACCATGTCATGGACCCAGGTTCTAAATAAGGCATTGTGCAAGCTGGTAGTGACTCCATAATGGTATAGGATACGTATACATGAAATGGACTGGGTCCTCTGGTGCTATTGATCGATCATTGACTGGAAATTATTACGTTTGTCTACTTGGAGACCATTTGCAGTCAATCACGGACTTCTTGTCCCATAACAACGATGGAATTTTTATGGATGACAATGCGCCATATCACCGGGTCTCAATTGTTTTGAGAACATTCTGGACAGTTTGAGAGCATGGCTTAGCCACTCACATCACTCGGCATGAATCCCATCGAACGTTTATCGAGAGGTCAGTTTGTGTACAAAATAGTGCACCGGACACACTTTCTCAATTATTGACGGCTGTAGAGGTAGGATGGCTGAATTTTCCTGCAAAAGGACTTTCAACGAATTAGCTGGCCTGTGTGACCAAGCAGTTCTATGTGCTTCTGCCTGGAACCGCACGACCGCTGTAGTCGCAGGTTCGAATCCTGCCTCGGGCATGGATGGGTGTGATGTCCTTAGGTTGGTTAGGTTTAAGTAGTTCTAAGTTATAGAGGACTGATGACCTCACATGTTAAGTCCCATAGTGCTCAGAGCCATTTGAACCATCCAACGAATTGTTGAGTTGGTGCCAAATCGAGCTGCTGCACTGCGCCGGGCAAAACGGCTTTGGTCACCTCATTGTATTAAACTTGTAGTACACGATTTTGCAATGGATACCTTTTAAATGTCACTTCTCTGGCGGTTTCAGTCATTCAAGAAGCTTCAGATGTATTTAGGTCACAGCACCAGTAGTGAGTGCCCAGTGCAGTAGACCGTGCGCAATTACATAAAACGCTAAAGTAATAATCATTAACAGCTGTCCACTGTAGTGCTTTCTGGGACGATTTCTGACTTGCTCAGCATCGAGGAAATGGTTCAAATGGCTTTGAACACTATTCGACATCTGTGGACATCAGTCGCCTAGAACTTAGAACTAATTAAACCTAACTACCCTAAGGACATCACACACATCCATGCCCGAGGCAGGATTCGAACCTGCGACCGTAGCAGTCACGCGGTTCCGGACTGAGCGCCTAGAACCGGGAGACCACCGCGGCCGGCAGCGTCGAGGAGAATGGTGAAATTTATGCTATATTCCTGATCAGGAAATTGAAATCTTTGGATAAGCAGTCTCGATCGCGCAGTTCAGGCACCATCAAGACTATTTGTCATGTTAACTGAAGACTTTCATGGACTCAACTACCTAAGCAGTCGTACGTCGTTGTCATAGTAAGGCACTCGTTACTCGAATGCTGCCCCGCAAACGTCTTTGTGTAAGTAACTGAGTGCGGAAACGAACCATTTACCATCGAAATAACTACAGAGGGAAACATACATTGATATGCACATAAAATTTGGCCAGTATGTGAATATTTCTAGCTTCGACTTTGTTATGTGTAGGCGGCCCCTTATGATTACAGCCTGGAATACATTGAGCCCGGGTTAAAATTACAACATTTATACCCTTATTGACCACTTGGACAGAAAATACAGATTCATTTGAGCAAACAACCTGCCCAAGCAACTGTATTGGTCATTTATCACAGCAATGCTTTGTCAATGGAACTCAAATCCAATGAAATTTAAATTAATTTATTACCAATAAAGTTGCCCAAGCAACTGTATTGGTCACTTAGCACAGCAATGAATTGTTAATAAACTCAAATCCAATGAAATTTAAAGTAATTTATTACCAAATAAAGACAATTTGAAAGAACCTCCTTCAAGCAAATACTGAATTCTAAAACGAAATGTTTAAAAAATTCTATAAAAATTCACCGAAATAACAATCAGTTATTTACTAGAGTCTCATATTAATAAAGTTTAAATAAATATAAATAAATATGACAAAAAACGGAAAAGAAAGAAAATGTTGAAAGCCCCTTAAGGACAACCCGACTTCATATAAAGTAGAATGCTTAAGACAACCGTAGCTTCCCTTGTGTAATTCATAACCTTAGGCCATTGCATTCTCACTTGTATCGGGGTATTTGAACATCATTTCACCTCAGCGTAGCCGGCCGCTGTGGCCGAGCGGTTCTAGGTGATTCAGTCTGGAACCGCGTGACCGCTACGGTCGCAGGTTCGAATCCTGCCTCGGGCATGGATGTGTGTGATGTCCTTAGGTTAGTTAGGTTTAAATAGTTCTAAGTTCTAGGGGACTGATGACCACAGATGTTAACTCCCATAGTGTTCAGAGCCATTTGAACCTTTTTTTTTTAACACCTCAGCGTATACAGATACTAGGATATACCAAAATCTAGCCTGAAACAGTTCAGTGTCAGAAATAGGCAACAGTTTTTTCTTATTTTGCTAACAAAAAATATTTTTTCCTGTTGCCTTCGTCCAGCTATTTCATTTGTTAAAGCACCTACGCCTGGATTTCAGGCAGGATCCCCCATTTCATACGATGCTTAGGTGGTATTCCATGCAGCTGGAGAGCCTCTGCAATGTTATTGGAGTTTAGGAGGAACGCCAAGTGAGCTGGGACATGAATGGGAATTTGAATTGAGGAAGAAGGCGTGCTAGGGTAATCCATGTAGTTGTGCAACGCCATTTTGACAGAGTGGCGTATCCATCTACTGAGCAGGCGATATGGGTTCGAATCCCAGCTTTGGTACAAATTTTCCTTCGTCGCTTCAGTGTGTACATGCAGTAACTCATTTCTGCCATTCTGTCTCACCTCCACGGTGACTCATATTATTGTGCTGATTCCTTATAACCGGCTGGCACATACACAGCACTCTACACTTATGTCAGCGTTGGAGGGTCTTATGACCGCCTGGTATCAGGTCTACACCATCCACAGAGCCCCAAAGCGACCAGTGTGCTGTTTTAAGGGGGCGACATACTTTCGTCTGGTGAGCTTATGAGTCGGACACACACTTGCTTCGGAAATAGTGACGTATCAGACAATTTTGTTGAAATTGTCAGCGTCTGTAGGAGGCAAGTGAGATTCGCCGGAGCTGGAATTAAAAATTCCGTACGGTGCATCCAGACATGAAACGGGCCCCAGCCAACACGAAGTGCGTGAAAGCAGGTAGGCGGCGGCAGAGTCAGCCGCAGGGGGGGCGGAGTGCACCTGGAGCGTGATTCGTCTGGGTAATAACGGAGTAATGGGGAGGCTGCGAGGCGAGGCGAGGTGCGGCGGAATAAGCAAAACGCTGGTGCTGCCGGGTGGCGGGCGGGCGCGGCCCGGCGCCCGTAAAGCGAGGACACTTTACGCGACAGCCGGGGCGCGACATGTTTAGGGGCGCCGCGCCGCGCCACGCTGTCTTATTAATGCCGTCTGCAGTAATTGCTAGCGGTGCTCGGCGTCGCTCGCAGTAATTCCGAGTGTCCCTGGCCCGTGTTTTAATTAAGTAGCGCGCGCGGGAGGCCGGCGTGTCGCAGGTGTGCTCGCCGCCCCGTGCGCGAGGCGGGAGGCGGCAGACTGCGCGGGTGGCGGCCGGATCCCGGGGGCTGGGGGCGGGCGCCGCTGCCGCTGCGCACTTCATAATTCCCACGCACGGCGCCAGGAGCCAGTCGGCGCTTTTAATGGCGCAATTAGCTGTTCGCCAGAAGGAGTGCCGGCATATTCGCACAAGGCGGGTAATAATAAGGCTACCGATCGCTCGGTGCTCGGCGCGGTATGGACCGGACAAGGGGAAATTTTCTAAGAATTACAGCACGTACCAACAGTATTCCAAATGCTCAGTTACGAGAAATTATAAATGCCTGTGGAACAGATCGCGCAGGGGAGACAACTACGTACCGCTTTGTGCCCTATGTTCGCACACTTTCTGGGACGAAAAGGTACGCTCCTACACAGACATGACATCAGATGTATTTCGTTTCCATCGACTTAGAGAAAACAATCCACTTCGAAGTAGGACGACTTCGTAATGTTGAAGAAGAAAAGAAAGCAAACTACAGATCAGTTACATCGAAATCGTTAGAGAACGAGTACAGGCAGGACAAGAATTGTAAGGAAAATCACCTGTGGCCTATAAGGCTGAAAGACTCGACAAACGGTCGTATACTGCATACCACGACAGTGTAACATCTTGTATGTGATACATGTTGTTACAAAAGTCGAGAGCCTAAGAATGATGAATAGAGGTACAAGCAAGCAAATCATGTGTTCCGAGTACTGACTGGAATCTTCTGCTTCCAATTGGTGAGTGTCCCGTGCTCACTTGTTAGTCTCTGTGTTTCGAAGTCCGCTATTTCATGATTTGGCAATTACTTATTTTTTAACTTTTGTGACCAGATGCCTTTACTGCCGACACAGTTTTCAGTTAGCCTAAGTAAGGAAATTCGTGCGCAACATTTTTCCGTGATTCATGTAAGCTTTGTACTCTAGGTTATCGTATTCTATCTGTACTCACATTGTGTATACTTAGATACCTGTGGTCGCAAGCAGACATGACTTTATTAAATTAGTAATTTTCCTTAATCACGCGAAATTCCGTGTACTTGGCAATGGACAGTGCAAATAGCCGTGTTCACAAACCTACTACGGTCAGAATTCACTTCCTTCACTGTTCCGTCTGTTGGCTCCCACTGTGATAATTGCCGTGAATGTGTCTTGCGTTACAGGCAAATTTATGTCTTTGGCTTTTTATAAAATACACTCCTGGAAATGGAAAAAAGAACACATTGACACCGGTGTGTCAGACCCACCATACTTGCTCCGGACACTGCGAGAGGGCTGTACATGCAATGATCACACGCACGGCACAGCGGACACACCAGGAACCGCGGTGTTGGCCGTCGAATGGCGCTAGCTGCGCAGCATTTGTGCACCGCCGCCGTCAGTGTCAGCCAGTTTGCCGTGGCATACGAAGCTCCATCGCAGTCTTTAACACGGGTAGCATGCCGCGACAACTTGGACGTGAACCGTATTTGCAGTTGACGGACTTTGAGCGAGGGCGTATAGTGGGCATGCGGGAGGCCGGGTGGACGTACCGCCGAATTGCTCACACGTGGGGCGTGAGGTCTCCACAGTACATCGATGTTGTCGCCAGTGGTCGGCGGAAGGTGCACGTGCCCGTCGACCTGGGACCGGACCGCAGCGACGCACGGATGCACGCCAAGACCGTAGGATCCTACGCAGTGCCGTAGCGGACCGCACCGCCACTTCCCAGCAAATTAGGGACACTGTTGCTCCTGGGGTATCGGCGAGGACCATTCGCAACCGTCTCCATGAAGCTGGGCTACGCTCCCGCACACCGTTAGGCCGTCTTCCGCTCACGCCCCAACATCGTGCAGCCCACCTCCAGTGGTGTCGCGACAGGCGTGAATGGAGGGACGAATGGAGACGTGTCGTCTTCAGCGATGAGAGTCGCTTCTGCCTTGGTGCCAATGATGGTCGTATGCGTGTTTGGCGCCGTGCAGGTGAGCGCCACAATCAGGACTGCATACGACCGAGGCACACAGGGCCAACACCCGGCATCATGGTGTGGGGAGCGATCTCCTACACTGGCCGTACACCTCTGGTGATCGTCGAGGGGACACTGAATAGTGCACGGTACATCCAAACCGTCATCGAACCCATCGTTCTACCATTCCTAGACCGGCAAGGGAACTTGCTGTTCCAACAGGACAATGCACGTCCGCATGTATCCCGTGCCACCCAACGTGCTCTACAAGGTGTAAGTCAACTACCCTGGCCAGCCAGATCTCCGGATCTGTCCCCCAATTGAGCATGTTTGGGACTGGATGAAGCGTCGTCTCACGCGATCTGCACGTCCAGCACGAACGCTGGTCCAACTGAGGCTCCAGGTGGAAATGGCATGGCAAACCGTTCCACAGGACTACATCCAGCATCTCTACGATCGTCTCCATGGGAGAATAGCAGCCTGCATTGCTGCGAAAGGTGGATATACACTGTACTAGTGCCGACATTGTGCATGCTCTGTTGCCTGCGTCTATGTGCCTGTGGTTCTGTCAGTGTGATCATGTGATGTATCTGACCCCAGGAATGTGTCAATAAAGTTTCCCCTTCCTGGGACAATGAATTCACGGTGTTCTTATTTCAATTTCCAGGAGTGTATTTTTCTTTCGTTCATAAGAATAAAAGTATGCAATAATTATTTTGGGTTCAAGGGGGGACGCAAGGCAACTAAAATTTCCTTCCTGTAGCTGTGGGACGCTTGTGACGCATTCTCACTTTTGAAACACACATGACGGCTAGTACATGTATTCTCCAACTTGGATCTTTGCATCTTCATTATTCTCGGAGTAATGACGTTAAACGACTTTTCCAAAATAGAACTATCGGAATATTTGTTCTGACAATCTGCGGCTTGTGAAAGTACCTATCCAATACTTTCAGCTTTTTTTCATATACATACTTAACACATGAAAGGTGCTTTTAGGCACTTATTGCTCCAGTAGCCAAACTGCAGAACACCATACACAGATTGGCATTTCACTGTGTCAAGAAAGGCTTTCCATTGTAATATGACGGCAGGCTGCTTGTGGAACGCTTCTGAATTACAGTTTAACCATCGGTTTTAAACTCTGGGAAAAGCGGATGCTACGTCGCTATCGTATGTCCCTTAATGCTGTAAACTGTCTTGATTCCAACAGTTTTCGATCGGTACTCCAACGTATGAGTGTTTTTAGTTTCTATGGCTGGCAAAAGCTCTACCTTCCCTGCGGTTTTCTTTATTTATACTAGGAATACGGGCAAATACAAATAAGAGCCTTGATACCACTGTGGTGAAAAATAGTTTTTCCTGTTGCTGTAACATTTGGGTAGTGCCGAAGTGGAACATTCGTTCTGACAACCTGGGGTATGCAAAAGTACCTAATCAATACTTTTAACTTTTTTTTATACATAACACATTAACCATGGTTTTTTGGGGTCTTATTACTCCAGTAGTCAAACTGCAGAGCACCACACACAGATTGGCATTTTACTGTACAAAGAGAGGTTTATCATTTGAATTTGACAGCAGGCTGCTGCCGAGTGCTTTCGAATTACCGGTAAACCCGTGTTCCCATCAGCTTTAAAATCTTCAAAACGGATGTTATATTGCTATTGTATGACCATTAATGCAGTTGACGGTCTCGATTCCGACATTTTTCGATCAGTACTCCAACGCGTGTTTTCATATTCTCTACCCTGCCAAAAATCCTAAAAAAAGGGTTCCTTTCATGATCTGCATGTATGGGAAGTGGGTAGCTGAAACTATAGCAACCCTCCTTTGGTACCCGTATGAACGTTTTCTAGCCCCACATCAAAGTCACTTTTGGGTGCCAGACTTACATTCATAAGCTTAGATCCACTAGCAGTAAGACGTACGTATTGGAAAAGAGTAATATTCTGCTAGCACTTATGTGAAGCTCAAGTTCGGTATCTGCTGTAGCTGTACAACGACGTAGTCGAACAACACTGGGTTCGAAAGACCGGGAAGACATTTTGTAGACAGAGACTACCACTGCTGTGGTTGTGCTACGACATAGTCAAATGACACCTGGTCGAGAAGAGACCCTATGGACAGTGCCTGCTGCTGCTGCCGTGTTTCAGTCAGGAGCATCGGCATGTACTCATCTGCAACAACAACTCCAATTTCCTATATATGGAAAAATACATATAATAATAATAATTGTAATTAGAGATAAATGGCTACTTAGTGATAGGCTTCTTCTTTCCAGCTGCAGCAGCAGCTTCTGCTGGTGGTGGTGGCACTTCCAATTCAAATGGTTCAAATAGCTCTAAGCACTGTGGGACTTAAAATCTGAGGATACAAACTGCTGATAAATGGTGGAAAGAATTCGGGAAACTATGGAACAGAGCCCACGAAAATCTTCTCGCCACGAAAGCAGAGAACTGGCAGTGCCTCATACAACTGCCTGGGGATTGTTGAGGCGTGGTGGTAATAGGAAACGGGTTGACTTCAACAATGCTCTGCTAGAGGACATGAAAGATGATATATTTTTACCACAGCTAATTTTCAGTGATAAATCAACATTTCAGTAAGTGCTAAAGTAAATCGTAGTAACGTGTGCATATGACGACTTCAGAACCCTCAAGACATTGAACACGGAAGAGACTCACGAAAAGCGAACTTTTTTGTGCCACCTCTTATGAAAAAGCGCACGGTCTCTTTCTTTTTTAGGTAAACAGACTACTGGAATGAGCTGTCTTCAAACGCTACAGAACTGGTATTTTCCACAGCTTCAAGCGGACTCCGATGACTTCATTTTCCAACGGGATGGAGCTCCACCACACTCGCACAACAACGTACGTTTGTTTATCTATGACACTTTGCCTCAAAACTGAATAGGGCGCAAGGAACTCCGAAAAACAGCCCTGCGTTCTTGGTCTGCAAGAACGCCAGACATGGGCCCCATGCGATTTTTTCTTGGGGAATGCGAAGGAAAGTGTGTTCATCTCCCCTTGACAGCTTGATGTAAAGAAGTGAACAACAAAATAACAGCCGCCATAACTTCTGTGAAATCTGATACAATGTGTAAAGTTTATGACGAATTTAATTGTCGTCTATATGTTATGCGTGCTGCTGGTGGTGGACACATATAGCGTTTGTAATAGCTAAAACTTAATAAGATTTTCTGAGTATTTTTCTGTTTATTCCATGTTTTTAGTACGTTTTTATCAATGAATATGGAATTTTGAAATGAGGCCATTCTTTTTGAAACACCCTGTGTATAAATGTTCTAATAGAAAGCTTCGGAAGCTCTTTAAGACTGTTCGAACATGATGCGGTTATCTGTAACAAAGTAGTAACGCCAGAAGACAATACCGATTTGCAGAATAAAGTACAGAGGATTCATGAATGGTGCAGTCTCTGGCAGTTGATATCTAATGCAAAGAAATTTAACATGTCGCGCATACATAGAAAAAGAAATTCACTACTCTGCAATAACACTATTGATGGTACACTGTTAGAGACAGTATACATCGTAAAAAATCAAGGAGCAACTACCCATAGCTATCTTAAGTGGAATGGCCACATAAAATTAATAGTAGGAAAGCAGGTGCCAGATGGAGATTCGTGGGAAGAATCTTAAGGAAATGTAACTCATTCAAGAAGGGAGTGGCTAACTAGGCGCTTGTTTCACCGATTCATCATCAACCTGGGGTCATTACCAGGCAGGACTGATAGCAAAGATAGAGAAGATACAACGAAGATCCGCAGGTTTCGCCACGGGATCGTTTTATCGTCACTAGAGAGTTACAGAAATTTTCAACAAATTCCTGTGGCAGAAGTTATAAAAGAGACGTTAGTAGGGGATCACTGGGTTCAAAAGGGTTCAAATGGCTCTGAGCACTATGGGACTCAACTGCTGTGGTCATCAGTCCCCTAGAACTTAGAACTACTTAAACCTAACTAACCTAAGGACATCACACACATCCATGCCCGAGGCAGGATTCGAACCTGCGACCGTAGCAGTTGCACGGTTCCGGACTGCGCGCCTAGAACCGCGAGACCACCCCGGCCGGCGGGATCACTGGGCGTTCTGGCACACATACTTTTAATTAGCAATGGCACTG
Organism: Schistocerca gregaria; assembly: GCF_023897955.1. Taxonomy (NCBI): domain Eukaryota; kingdom Metazoa; phylum Arthropoda; class Insecta; order Orthoptera; family Acrididae; genus Schistocerca; species Schistocerca gregaria. Next base: position 649,818,829 of record NC_064923.1, on the reverse strand, counting down.
CTCGTACTGATGACATCAGCATCAGCTTTCTGCTGGAAAAGCTGAATCCAGCATCATCCGGCGCTTCCCGGAATCACCTCCTCCCCCCTCCCCTCCACCCCACTCTCCTTTCCCCTGGTAAACAGTGGTGTTACGCATTTTGTGAAAATGTGGTGTGGGTAATGGCTCCGAGCTTGGTTCCCATCCTCCAAGCAATTTTAATTTTTACAATAGAACTCTGCGAGCGCTGTCGTTTACTGTCCTTACATCGTCCAGTATGAAGTGGCTGCCCACTGTGGCCGAGCGGTTCTAGGCGCTTCAGTCCGGAACTGCGCTGCTGCTACGGTACATGGATGTGTGTGATGTCCTTAGGTTATTTAGGTTTCAGTAGTTCTAAGTCTATCCTGTCATTCTTGCTAATCAAAGATATTTTCCTACCTTTGTTACCATTCCTTGTAAAACCTGCAGTTATAGTTGCTGTCACAGCCTTATGATCTCTGCGTTAACTGTTTCAGTAGTTTTAGGTCTGTTTGTTACTAGGAGGTCTAAGACGTTACACTCACGAGATGGTTATCTGATTATCTGCTCGAAGTAACTTTCGGACAAGACATTCAGAATTATGTCACACGAGTCTCAGTCACAGGCATCAGATTTGACAGCGTGACTCTCCCAGTCTACAAGTGGAAAGTTGAAGTCATCCCCTATTACTACGAAATGATCAGGAAAGTTCTCTCTGAAGCACTCTACCACTACAGCTTCCGACTCAGGTGCTCTATAAAGGCATACGATTACCATTTTTGACCAACCTTTGACGTATAACTTCATCCGGATTAAGCGATTAACCTTTACTTACGATAAATATTCCAATCTTAGAATTTCTTTGCTATTCGCTTCCAGTTTCAACCAGCTTTCGGTTCCTAGTACTCTTTGGACATTATAGACTTCAACAAGCGATACTAATACTGGGACTTTTCCCAAGACGGTCGTGCTATTTACTAATATCACATTAATCGTTTTAAATCTGGTCAGCGAGGACGAGCATTCTCTGAGAACATTGGGGCTGATGTATCTTCGATTTTGGCCGACAATTTGTCTATGATTTTAAGAGGGGTTCCTCTAACCTAAAAAATTCCCACTTGCACGCCATACGTACTGCACTACCCTAGCAGCCGCTTCCTACATGTAGCGCACGCCTGAGATATTACGGGGAGACCTACGATTTCTCTATAAAACAGCGGTGGTCGAGAAATTCACACCTGATAACATTATACAAACGTCTCAGCATCTGGTGTAGGCTTTCCACTCTCCTCCAAATCAGAAGACCACGATCGGACCTGGGAACGATGATACGTATTGTAAACTTATCATGCACCACACGTGCAGTCTACTTGCCTTCACTAAATGAGCCATCTGCCGAAAGGAATCAAGGGAGGCCTCAGAAACTACGCAGCAGGCGTCACTCGCCAGTATTTGCAGCCGGTTTCACCCAGTGTAGTCGATAGCAGCTGGCAGGGCCCCGTCCACGTCCCGGACGAGCCCCCCTCCCCCCCCCCCCCAGAAAATATTCCGAGTACACACCTATATTCTTTTTCACCCTGCCTGTTATTTCCCTCAGGGGCTCATTAGCCATCTATCGTTGGAGCTTCCAATGACAAGCAAACCTCTGCAATTGTCCGGGCTGGGTAGGAAAATCGGCCGTTGGCCCAACAGGAAGGGTATCCCGTCGTGTCTCAGATGTATTATCAACATCATATCTGTTGCTAAGGCATAAGGAGCCATCTGTGAGGCCCGTTCCCTCTTTCGATTTCCGCCCAGTGACACTTAAACGCATCACTGTTTGTCACTCACTTTCTGCTGAAGACGGATCCTGCATTCTGGAACACGAAGCGATAACCAGGATTCCAGCTGCTGAAATGGAGGTATAAGATCCACCAGACACCCTTGACGCTCCTCTGCCACATGGGGCTTGCTCCCTACCAGCGGAGAGTCTGACACCGCTCAGAAGGGCCCCAATACCACTGAGGGGTCGCCATTTGCACCTGCATACTCCGCCTTGTGATGTCCCAATCCTACTGTGTGGGTATGGTCAACATCAATAATATACACTCTGTGGTCAAAACGTACATGTTCCATGGCATGGATATCACCCTCTTCAAGAAGTCCTCCTGGAGCTGTGATTGTACGTTTATGGATACATGGCGTACAATTTTCCATATAGCGATGGGTTTGGTGGAACCGCCATCCTCTCACAAGACGACATCAAGGCCTTGGACATCAAGTATGTGCCACCTTCACAAGCTTTTGCCATTACAATGGGCGCGGTCAATTTATCACAATTTGTCAATTTATACATGCCCCCTGGGACATCCCGCCTTGCTGAACAGATCACGATTTTTTCTGATGACGTTGTTCCACTCCTGCATGGGAATATGGAGCACTATGTAACCGGCGGCGATTTTTACTGTGTCGTGGATCCCTCAGACCAAACACCGCACTACTCTACCTGCATGGCACTACGGGCACCCATGTGGCATCTGGCGCGCCAGGATATCTGGCGTCTCCTTCAATGGAGACCGTCATGGCTATAAACTTCACCAACCACACCGTCAGGTGCTTTGACCAGATATCCGTCTCCCGAAGACTCTGAGAAGCGACAAGGGACATGGGATTGTAGACCACAGCCTTCACTGACCATTTGGTCACAGCCCCCTGACAACCCACATACCAAGGCTGTAGACCATGGACGCTGAACATTTCCTATACATACTAGGACCTAGGAAACGTAGTAGGTGAATATGGATTGGGGCTAAGAAATGAAAGAGGAAGCCGCCTGGTAGAATTTTGCACAGAGCACAACTTAATCATAGCTAACACTTGGTTTCAGAATCATGAAAGGAGGTTGTATACATGGAAGAACCCTGGAGATACTAAAATGTATCAGATTGATTATATAATGGTAAGACAGACATTTAGGAATCAGGTTTTAAATTGTAAGACATTTCCAGGGGCAGATGTGGACTCTGACCACAATCTACTGGTTATGGACTGCAGATTAAAACTGAAGAAACTGCGAAAATGTGGGAATTTAAGGAGATGGGAACTGGATAAACTGAAAGAACCAGAGGTTGTACAGGGTTTCAGGGACAGCATAAGGGAACAATTGACAGAAATGGGGGAAAGAAATACAGTAGAAAAAGAATTAGTAGCTTTGAGGGATGAAGTAGTGAAGGCAGCAGAGGATCAAGTAGATAAAAAGACGATGGCTAGTAGAAATCCTTGGGTAACAGAAGAAATATGGAATTTAATTGATGAAAGGAAAAAATATAAAAATGCAGTAAATAAAGGAGGCAAAAAGGAATACAAACGTCTCAAAAATGAGTTCGGCAGGAAGTGAAAAATGGCTAAGCAGGGATGGCTAGAGGACAAATGTAAGGATGTAGAGGAACATATAACTAGGGGTAAGATACATACTGCCTACAGGAAAATTAAAGAGACCTTTGGAGAAAAGAGAACCACTTGTATAAATATCAAGAGCTCAGATGGAAACCCAGTTCTAACCAAAGAAGGGAAAGCAGAAAGGTGGAAGGAGTATATACAAGGGCGATGTACTTGAGGACAATATTATGGAAATGGAAGAGGATGTAGATGAAGATGAAATGGGAGATACGATACTGCGTGAAGAGTTTGACAGAGCACTGAAAGACCTAAGTCGAAACAAGGCCGCCGGAGTAGACAACATTCCATTGGAACTACTGACGGCCTCGGGAGAGCCAGTCCTGACAAAACTGTACCATCTGGTGAGCAAGATGTATGAAACAGGCGAAATACCCTCAGACTTCAAGAAGAATATAAGAATTCCAATCCCAAAGAAAGCATGTGAAAATTACCGAACAATCAGTTTAATAAGCCTCAGCTACAAAATACTAACTCGAATTCTTTACAGACGAATGGAAAAACTAGTAGAAGCCGACCTCGGGGAAGATCAGTTTGAATTACGTAGAAATACTGGAACACATGAGGCAATATTGACCTTAATACTTAGCAGAAAGATTAAAGAAAGGCAAACCTACGTTTCTAGCATTTGTAGACGTAGAGAAAGCTTTAGACAATGTTGACTGGAATACTCTCTTTCAAATTCTAAAGGTGGCAGGGGTAAAATACAGCGAGCGAAAGGCTATTTACAATTTGTACAGAAACCAGATGGCAGTTATAAGAGTCGAGGGACATGAAAGGGAAGCAGTGATTGCGAAGGGAGTAAGACAGGGTTGCAGCCTCTCCCCGACGTTATTCAATCTGTATATTGCGCAAGCAGTAAAGGAAACAAAAGAAAAATTCGGAGTAGGTATTAAAATCCATGGAGAAGAAATAAAAACTTTGAGGTTCGCCGATGACATTGTAATTCTGTCAGAGACAGCAAAGGACTTGGAAGGGCAGTTGAACGGAATGGACAGTGCCTTGAAAGGAGGATATAAGATGAACACCAACAAAAGCAAAACGAGGATAATGGAATGTAGTCGAATTAAGTCGGGTGATGCTGAGGGAATTAGATTAGGAAATGAGAAACTTAAAGTAGTAAAGGAGTTTTGCTATTTGGGGAGCAAAATAACTGATGATGGTCGAAGTAGAGAGGATATGAAATGTAGACTGACAATGGCAAGGAAAGCGTTTCTGAAGAAGAGAAATTTGTTAACATCGAGTATAGATTTAAGTGTCAGGAACGCGATTCTGAAAGTATTTGTATGGAGTGTAGCCATGTATGGAAGTGAAACATGGACGATAAATAGTTTGGACAAGAAGAGAATAGAAGCTTTCGAAACGATTGTAACGATACGTAATCGTGGATTTCAAGAGTTGGTTAGATCTGTCTTGGCGATGGAGTGCAAGGAAGACAGAAAGTGAATCTAGAGACTGCTCGAAGCACGCTCCGTTTTAAAACTGACGTTCTTATCATACCTATGTAACAAGTTTATGGCCTTCAGCAATGATCTGTATCCACACTTAGTGCGACAAACAGAGATATATGCAGTTTACTTCAAAATGTACGCCTATAGTTTTCGGTTGTTGGAAGTTTTCCTGATTCAGGTCATAGGGATTTTTCCCACTGGTAGATCGTGCCGGGTGTAGTGACTGGAAATTCAAAATAGATTAAGTCAAATATCTACATTCCATTCAGTTATAAGATTGTGATATTTTGATTTCATTGAAAACATTACTCTTCCTTGACAATGCTTATCATTTCGTTTGCGGTCGATAAATGACAGTCCGCAGTTCGTGGTCGTGAGGTAGCGTTCACGCTTCCCACGCCCGGGTTCCCGGGTTCGATTCCCGGCGGGGCCAGGGATTTTTCTGCCTCGTGATCACTGGGTGTTGTGTGATGTCCTTAAGTTAGTTAGGCTTAAGTAGTTCTAAGTTCTAGGGGACTGATGACCATATATGTTAAGTCCCATAGTGCTCAGAGCCATTTGAACCATTTGATAAATGACAACTGAGTGAAAGTTTAGAGAATACGACGTCTGACAAATAAGTCTGTACGAAGCAAAGGCCTTCAACACGAGCTGTCCACGCCGAGGAAATTGCTTCCATTGATATTCATAGACGTTTGCTGAATGTTTACAAGGACTAACAGAGAGTGTCGGTAGAGTGATGCGCTGGACGTTGACGGGTGCATTTCAACAGCGGCAAAGAACGTGAGAAACAGTTTGCATTAGGGGGTGGCTACACGCAGGTCTTCCATATCAGTATGAAGGATATTTTGATGAGCTTCATTACTAGAAAGTAAATGTTTTTATTTGTACATGGACCAGAGACGTGTACCAATCACGGTCTTCATACCTGTTTGCAGACAAAACCACTCTCACCAAAGTGTCTGGCATGTTACTGACGCTCACTTGTGTCTTATTTCACTTAGTATTACAAAAACAGTATTAATCGCGCTTTTTTTATTTATTTAGTACCGACCGATTTCAGCCCATCGCAAGGGCCATCTTCAGGGCGAACATACCTCTGGTCGACTGCTGCGTGCTTCAGGTCTACCAAAGTGTCGCAGGAGACCTTGGTAGACTTGACGTCACCAGCAGTTCACCGAAGGTATTTTCGCCCTGAAGATGGCCCCTGCAATGGGCTGAAACCGATCGGCACTAAATAAATTTAAAAAAACGCGATTAAGACTGTTTCCTTAATACTAAGTTAATTTTATATCAATCGTTGTTACTCCACAAACATGTTGTCCAAACATGTGTCATATTTGATTTTTACAGGATTCCTGCAGCTAGGAATTACAAAATGCGAAAGGTGATAACAAAATTATTCTAAAACAATGCTCAACAGCAACAGCGAAAGAGTACCTGCTCTCTATCGATGCTGATTTTTACTGAATGAAGATATACAATGGTCTTCTTCATTCGTCGAATCATCAAAAGGCAAGATAACATTCTTCTCTAGTTATTTGATGTTCGTACTGAGATATGGATGCCTAGCTTTAAACTCACTTAAAAGTTTCCCGCCTTCTTGTGGTTCTCTTGAGTCTTAGTATGGGAAACGTCAACATCTATGGATCGCTGGCGTTCATTCAATTGATGGCCCCCGCCGCCAACAGATACTTCAAAGATATCCCCCATCCCTTCCCTAATACAATTTTTCATTTTTGTCTGGATGAATTGACAAACCAAATGTATATGTAGTTCCAAATCCTCGCTCCAGATCAAAGTTTACAAGAGGTTTTCTTTGAGTGAATGACGGAACTGGAAATCCCTGTCCAGATATTTCCAGTTGCTGTCCTCTTCGGCTCAGTCTCATATCACCAAAATTATATTAACTAAAAAAGTGGGTATACTAACCACATGTCGGTTGCAAATCACCGACATTGTACTACGACACTAGAAAACGGCTACACATACACACGTGTTTTCGACTGGGATAATAGTGTCCCAGACACCAAATAGAAACATCCAGTTGTCAGAAAAAGTCCTACACAATTTTCCCAGTTTTGAATCTCCCCGATGTAATCCTAGCTCTCTGAGTTCTGAACTGGGAAGTATCCAAGCCCTACAGCGGAACGAGATTTTTAAACTGCCCATGCATTCTGCTTGAGAAGTGATGAAAAATTAAAATGAAAAAAATGCAACTTATGGGCAACTTCATATATAAGTAACACGAAAAGGTAATTAAAAAAACAAAAAAGCTATGTTATTCTAACTCAATTAAATCTGCTTTCTGGGAGGGAAGTCGTGGCGGTCCCCGGCACGAATCCGCACAGCGGATTAGTGTAGAGGTCCGGTGTGGCGGCCAGTCTGTGGATGGTTTGTAAGGTGGTTTTCCATCTGCCTAGGTGAATGAGGTCTGGTTTCCCTTATTCCGTCTCAGTTACACTATGTCGGCGATTGCTGCGCAAACACTTTCCCCAAGTACGCGTACACGATAATTACTCTCCCACGCAGACATTAGGATTACATCTATCTGGTGTGAGACGTTCCAGTCGCGGTTCACTGGAGGCCTAACCGCACAATAGCCCTGTGTTCGGAGTGGGGCGGCGGTCGGGTGGGTGGGTGGACTGATATGGCCTGTTGTGGGGTTACGACCCAGTGAGGGCTACGGCGGGGACGAAGCCTCTCCGTCGTTTCTAGGTCCCCACTTCCATGCAATATAATACAAGTCAATTAAATACCAGCTTCACTATTGCTTGTGTGTGTGTGTGTGTGTTTGTGTGTGTGTGTGTGTGTGTTTGCTTTTAACTAACTCTCTGTGGGGTGACGATCCATGTGGTACAATGTGCGCTGTGCACTCTACTAGTATACGAAGCCACTTCAGGCTGGTCGTATAGATCTCGGCGATGACAAAACCACCAGCATTTGGTTGTATGACATTGGAAGACAACAGTGAAGGCCAACGCGCCGTGGTCGAGAGCAAACCGGCACTTTCTACTCCATTTGCAGAAATGCTTTTGGGCGAAGTTATTGGCTGCATGGAGAGCATACCGCTGACCTTGCCATCACAGACAAGAAAAAAGATCAGCGTCCAACGACTCAGCTTTTGAAGTGGGATGTATAGGAAACAGAATTCTGAGATTATCTCCTCGAGATCATTTCAATTTGGCCATCGTTTTTCTACAAAATCGGTCACATATGTGATGCGTAATTCTGGAGGACAGCATCATCGGCTATCGTAACCTCCTCGATGGATTCAAACTGTTTTCCAATCACAAACTTCTCGAGAAACAGATTTTGGCCAGGGCTTGCGTGAACTGATGAATAGGGTGCAACGTCTTCGCGTATGTGTTTACGTGACTATTTGACTTTTGAAACTTCCTGGCAGATTAAAACTGTGTGCCCAACCGAGACTCGAACTCGGGACCTTTGCCTTTCGCGGGCAAGTGCTCTACCAACTGAGCTACCGAAGCACGACTCACGCCCGGTACTCACAGCTTTACTTCTGCCAGTATCCGTCTCCTACCTTCCAAACTTTACAGAAGCTCTTCTGCGAACCTGCAGAACTAGCATTCCTGAAAGAAAGGATATTGCGGAGACATGGCTTAGCCACAGCCTGGGGGATGTTTCCAGAATGAGTACCTGCCGTGAGTCGTGCTTCGGTAGCTCAGTTGGTAGAGCACTTGCCCGCGAAAGGCAGAGGTCCCGAGTTCGAGTCTCGGTTGGGCACACAGTTTTAATCTGCCAGGAAGCTTCATATCAGCGCACACTCCGCTGCAGAGTGAATATCTCATTCTGGTATTTGACTTTTCTTCTGCACGGCTGTTACTTAACATATTAATGGAGGAGTAGAATTGTGGCTTTTAAATTAACTGGAGAATTTCCTGAGTGCTGAAAACCTTCTACGCAGTCACTGCACGCTAACGGTCATTGCGCTGTGATTCCGCAACTCAGTGTAAGTTCCGGCCCATTCTGCAGATGGCATCCAGGCTGCTGCGATTCTCTCGCCCTGTCCGAGAGGGCGCTGCTATCAAAAGCTGTGCCGCGCCTTGAATGAGAGTTGTGGGGCAGGAGTTGTGGAGAGGAGTCTGAGTAATCAAGTGGTGAAGCACTTGCCCGCGAAAGGCAAAGGTCCCGAGTTCGAGTATCGGTCGGGCACACAGTTTTAATCTGCCAGAAAGTTTCATATCAGCGCACACTCCGCTGCAGAGTGAAAATCTCATTGTGGAAATCAAGTGGTGCTTGGCAGCTGATACTAAGAGTGTACTATCCGCAGGACTAGAAGTCTTGGAGTCGGGAAACCTGTTCGTTGCTATTACTGGAGAGCATGGATTTGGACAACGCCTTGGGCCGTGTGTGTGTCTTGCATACACCTCTTCAAAATGGCCAGCTCATGTTATAGTTACGTCTGCCCCTTATAGGGCTAGCATTGTAACGTAGCGGAAAAAGAACAGATGCTATTGCTGCGTGACGTATGTGGGCAGCGAGTCTGTGCACAATTGACCATGTTCTTCAACTTCCTTTAACTTATTTGTGTGACTGGCTATGCCTAGTTGTGAATAGCGTGAGGAATATTACTCTGTGCGGTCGTTGCAGCTGTACTGAATGAAGAAAATTTTGTATATGTGTATAACAATGTCTTTGCACCTAGATGATAAATTTTTTTTGTGAGGGGCTGGTAAATTAGAAGTGATGGTCACCTTGTTAAATCTGACATTCATTTCATTGTGACTATTTTGTGGAGCTCGTGAGCAAGACAAGGTACTTTTTGCATTTATCGTTAACATCTAGAGTGATTAAAGTTTCTACTCTGGTACCATTAGAGCTAAACTTTTATTACAATTTTTTATTTAGTAAAAGTGAATTGTAATTCCTTATGCTGCCTAGTGTATATTAATTCTGTGGATTTTACTATTGCGTATTTGGCATTATTTGTCAAGCCTTTAGTGCTGTCCTGAATGTCTGATTTAAAATTTGCTGTTCTTGGGAGTTAATTAGAGCTTTCATTATTGTTTCCGTATTTACAGTCAGTCCTATCAGTTTTTGCATTTTTTGTTCTATTGTGAATAAATTGTGTACTCTGATAAGAAAGGTATTGCCCACAGAATCTCCAACCAATTCCACTCCTCAGCCTTCGTTGCTATTTATGCTACAGTACCGACATCAACATGCATTTGAATTAATTTAGGATATAGACAAGTGTATGTTTCACAAAACAAACGACTTACTCATCGCACCTTCCCCGATCTCTATAATAGACATTTCGACCTCCTGGCTCCGTGGGCACATTTGCTAATTACATTCACTTTGTCTCTCTTTCGGGATAATACCTATAGTATGGTATATCATATTGATTTGTAGTAACTAGCCAGGCACACAGGTCAGTCAATTAACTGAACGTTTTAATTACATCCTAAACACGTAAAAACGAATTATTCTAAAGTTTCAAGCTTCTGTGTCCAGTTCATTAAATCAGAATATATATCATTGTGGAAGGCACCACCATACGCGCTTGATCTTAGTGCCAGATTTGCAGATATAACTATTTGTGACCAATCTGCAGTGTGACGTAACAAGTGTAAAAGTCTCCCACGTTGCTCTCCAGCTTCGAGCACGTTGACGCAGCAAGTCACTGGACTCCCATTTGGTTTGAGTATGGTAAAAATCCCACACCACAGTTCCAATGTAGATTTTCTGTTGGTTTGCTAAATCGTTACTGATGGGGAAGGTAATCGAGATAAGTGTCATAATAATTAAGACATAATATCGAATTTGCCGGAAGTGCTGTTCGAATCCTACCTAACAATTCTGATTTTATTAACGCGTAGCCGTCCTAAATCGTTTCTACTACGCTAGAGGGAGTTGCATTTGAAATATAAAACGTAACCTAAACTAGACTACCCCACTTCGCCTTGAAAACACCATGGCCACAACATCAACACAGATAGCAATCAGTTTCGTATAGAATTTGTCGAGGATGATAAGAGCCTTTAGGAATAATCAAGTATTGTAACTGGAGGAGATGAAGGCATCATAACTGGCAAGTGTTCAGTACCCTAAGGAGTTTAGAAAGACCTGTTACACTGGAAGTATTCAAAGGTTTGTACTGAGAATCAAAATCGTATGTCCATGAAACATCTTTCATTTGCTACCGCCATACCTGTATAAGAGAAGACCAGACAGAATTAAGAACTACGATTCAAGCTGTCTGTACACCATTTGGTTTAGAGATCAATATGAGAAAAATCATTTATGAGTACAACTACTCAACCAGTTACAATTGACCATGAAGCTACTGAAGCGAGTTCTAAATTTATCTTGAATGAAGGGGGTAAAGTTTAGCTACGGGAACCCAACGAAGAGACAGCGATTCCATGATGAATAGGATGAAGTCTGACAGCATTCAGAAAGCTTCAGTTCATACTGATCAACAAAGATGGCTCTTTAAACTTGGAAAATGTCTGCAATATTTACACCTCGCGAATATCCGAATACGACCTAGCAACATCGCCAACGACAAAAGCTAATACTGATAAGTTACAGCGTGTACAAAGTACAGCTGAGGCGCAGTCTGTAATAAAAATGGCTCTGAGCACTATGGGACTTAACATCTGAGGTCATCCGTCCCTTAGAGCTTAGAACTACTTAAATCGAACTAACCTAAGGACATCACACACATCCATCCCCAAGGCAGGATTCGAACCTGCGACCGTAGCAGTCGCGCGATTCCGGACTGAAGCGCCTAGAACCGCTCGGCCACCACAGCTGGCCACAGACTGTAATAAATTAATTTGACGTGCTAAGCCAAATATTCAACACTCTGTTTAAAATCCTTGATATATTTTTGATATTCAGTTTAAAAAATAACTGAGGCAAGCATAGGTTTTTAAATATTGTCTTTCTTCTTCCGTCCGTCTCCGTCTAAGGACATATTTTCGTGTTACTTATGCTATTACAGATGCATTTAATTGTTTACTTTATAGTAGTCCTACAGATATCCTGTTAATAATTATACGTCCAGAATTTACTCTGTTTCAGTTTTAATTACTTTGGGAACCAGTTGGTTTAGTGACATGTCGATTTACGCGCCATTCACTCCCCGTTACGTGCAGATTTGCATTCTTCACTAGTCAAAACTTGCAGTCCAAATTTATTGTCACGAAGTTCGATCAGTGTTTCTTTGTATAAAGCAAAACATTTTATCGCTCTAGACTTCATATTATCACCGTCATCAACCTTATCTGCTCCACACCAACATTATCGCCAACATTAAGTGCAAATTCAATTAAAACTGAACTTCTTGTGACCTACTTTTTTGTGATGCTTCTCCTGTAATAACTGCGATGTGTACCGCCTCCGAAAAATTTCTTTTCGGAGGAATTAAGTACATTCATTACTTTTTAATTGCATTCTTTCCTTCATTTCGAATGTGATACACTGCAAGATACGAGGCATCAGCCTCAGAGTAAAGATTAGTAGCAAGGTGATAGGAAGAAGAGTATCCTCGCGAAAATAAGTAAATTGACGTTTTGTGTCCAAGCATGCAAGTTTAGGTTTACTATGGTTCCCCTAGATGACGTAAAACCAATGTTGCGATGTTCCTTCAACACGAGCACTGCTCTTTCCCTGGCCTATTCCTACCAGCTAGTCCTCAGTCCCTGAAGACCTTGTAGCTGACGTAACTTTAAAGTGTGACGTTCCTTCCTTTTGCTGTTGACGCAGTCCGCTCTAAAGCTGCAAATAATGTGGGGCCGTTAGCGGCGGCTGGGGGGTAGGCGACCGCAGCACGTGGTCTGCTTTGTCTGCCACGACATCACGCGGGCCCGTTTAATGGCCGTCGGTCGCAATCGAAGTGAGTGTCCTGTCCCGCTGCAGGCGCCCTCCATTGGGAAATAACGCCACCGCGTCTGAGTGGCCGTCTCGCCTCCCCTTCTCGCGCCGTACCGGCGTGTGCCTCTGCAGAAAGTACAGTGGATCGTAGAAGACGTACAGATGGAAGGTCCGTACAATTTAGCAGCGTTCCTTGCCATTCGAGGTAGCCACAATTACGTTAATGACCATGTCGACTTTCCATATTTCATTGTCCATTCACATTAATGTGACTAGCTGTTAAAGGACTGATTAACAACCTCTAGCAGCGCTGACCACTGCAGAACGTGCTGGAAGAGAGTCAATGAGATTTGGAAGACACTGACAGCGATGTGGGGCCACGCCACATCTAATGCCTTGACCAGTGCTCTAGGTTTCTCGGTTGAGAAACCACGGCGCGTACAGCCTGATCGAGGTTGTCCCACACAGTCTCGATTGGGTTTTAATCCGGGAAGTGTTCATCCTCGCTACGGTCGCAGGTTCGAATCCCACCTAGGGCATGGATGTATGTGATGTCCTTACGTTAGTTAGGTTTAAGTAGTTCTAAGTTCTACGAGACTGATGACCTCAGATGTTAAGTCCCACAGTGCTCAGTGCCATTTGAACCATTTGATTTTCTTCGAACCACGCACAGACACTGGGAGCTGTGTGACGCGTCGCATGGTCCTTCTGGTAAATGCCACTTTACCGAGAAAAACAAACTGCGTGTATGGATGGACATGGTCACCGAGGATAGAGTTACCCTTTTGTTGATGCATTGTACCTTCCAGAACGACGAGACCACCCAGAGAATGCCACACAAACATTCCCCCCGACCGTAACGCCCCCTCCTCCGACCCTGATCCTATTGACGATTGTTGCAGACGTTTCATACTGATGGGTCACAAAACGTGATTCATCTGAAAAGGCAACCTGTCGCTAGTGAGTGAACATCCAGTCGCCAATGGTTGCAAGAACTAGGCGTCTGCTACAGAAGCCCATTTGCAACAACTTTCGCTAAACGGTCACTTGGGAGACACTGTTGGTAGCCTCTTGTGTAATCTGGGCGGTCGTTTGTTCAACAATTGCACGTCCGTTCTGCCTTACACGTCTCCGTAGCGGTTGTTCACCCTGTTAGATACTCTGCCGTTTCAGAAATGCCAATGATCACGGCCATTTGAACGTCAGATAAATCGCTGCGTTTCAGCCTTCCGACTACGGCTGCGCTAATTTCCGCGACCCCCACGACATGCCGTCTGTGAGTGGTTATTGCACGTTGACGTCGAACATAGGCGGTGGTGACATTAATGGGACTGGACCGTGGAGAAGTGAACCAGCTGTTTCAGACATGAGTCTGAACGTAAATCCAGATTGCTTCAAGCAGAGCTCGAATTTTGGACAGTGTTCGGTGTGAATTTTAGCCGAGGGAACAGTAGGAACAGTAATTTTTGCTCAGTTCATCGAAACTTGCAGTTTCTGCTTTGGAATTGAGACAAACATGGCTATTGTTTTCTTTAGATCCTGTCAATTTTGGTTGAACACAGAACATCCATGCCATATTTCTAATTGCTTCCACCAGTTGAGATGACACATTGATTAGAAACTTGGTCTTAGTTTCCGGATCAATGAGGGTCGAAGTCAACTCCTGCATTATTTATTTATTTTTTTTTTTTTTTTGGCTTAGACTGATTCCATAAATGGCACCAAGCTAGTAGCACATTTTTATAAGCAGGCAGTGAGTGTCGTTGTTTCCAATTGAGCCGTTCGGTGTAGAGGAAAATGTGTAGTACAACGTTCCTTGACCGTTTGTAACAACCTAAACTACGATCACAAAACCTGCATTTTTACCATATATTCTTTTCAGGCTGTAGGTTTTCATTTAGTGGGATATTAGCCAGTTCATTGGCCACACAGTGTCAGTATGTTCATTTTGTGATTTCCAAGTCGTATGCTTTCCGTTTGTTCAGTTACGTTTCCTAGTAGGAAGTGTTATAGCTGAACAATTAACCTTTTTTAACGACGTTATAATTTTGAATAAAATTTCAAGGGAACAGAGAACTGGTGTCACTATTATCATGTACAAGGCAAGAGTTACGAAAGACTCGTCCAGTAACAGAGGGTTAGGCCTACTCATTCCAGCTCGAACTCATAACACAAATAATATGGACTCTTTTCCAGGGGCACATTATGGTTTTATATTCGGAATGTCATGCACAGATGTAGTATTCATTCATAGACAGGATATAGAGAAGTCCTCTGGATTTAACAGACCAGCTTGTATTTTTTTTATTGGCATGCAAAAAGCTTACGGCAGGACTGAATGAAGATTTGTGGTAAACCTGCTGAACAATCTTGATATCCTTCCAACTCAACAAACACAAATGAAGACATTTATTCCAAAGGTACATATAGACGAAAATTCCTTCCCGGTTAACAAACTTTGTACCTGCTAACATTGATATTAGACAAGGAGACTTTAATCCCACTACTTTCTAATGTAGTCATGGACGAGGTGATAAAGAAGGTATTGGTTGGCAGTGGTTCTAGAACGGAGGACGAAGAAAAAAAGTAATTTGTAATTCTGACGATTATGCTAGTAAAAGTTGATGATAACTTGCAGAAACCTTTACATATATTTCACGTGCCAACCAAAGAGGGCAGCCAAACTGAATATGGTAATATCATCTCAAGAAATCAAATGTATAACCATATCTATGGAACCAATTAGATGCAACATGCAGGCAAATGGAAAAATTATTGAACAGGTAATGTTGTTTAAATACCGTAGTGCTGAACAGTCAGGCATTTACAGCGGAGGCCAGGTAAAGTTCACAAATATCACCACTTCACAGAAACTGATCGTTGTCGCTCAGAATCCCAAGACCCTTTTTCGACTTGAATAAATCGCTTCCTGTACCCTCGACATCTGTGTGCAACCTCTTTTATCCCTACGTACGACTTCACCTATACGTCTCAAATAATCGTAGAATAAAATTAAAAATAGCTCCTGTTCCCCATTCCGACAAAGGTTTCGGAAATTTTCATTGGCTTCATGGCAAATGCGGATCAGTATGGGCACGTCTAGCGTTTTGCTTAACAGTGGATCAGTACAGTCTGCATAGAGAACGAAAGCGGAAAAAATTACTTTAATCGGTGATAAGCACACGCACACAAACAAACACACACACACAAACACACACACACACACACACAAACACACACACACACACACACAAACACACACACACACACACACAAACACACACACACACACACACACAAACACACACACACACACAAACACACACACACACACACACAAACACACACACACACACACACACAAACACACACACACACACACACAAACACACACACACACACACACAAACACACACACACACACACACACACAAACACAAACACACACACACATACACACAAGCGCGGGCGGGCACCACAGAGACCATTAAGCATTGCTCCACTACCAGTCAGTACTCTTGATATGCGGATGTCACGAAAAGAGGTTGTATAATGGGCTGGATCTCAAACAGCCCACTCTACCACACTGAGTGGAGAATGAGAATTGCAAAAAAAAAGTAAGTTCCGCCTTATTATAAAAATTTACGTGGACGCTCGCCGCATTAAGCAGTTACCTTGCACGCCGTAGTGTGCTTTCAACGTTGCTCTGTGTGCTTACTTTCGACAAGTTTCATCGTGCTGTGTCAGCTCAGTGATAGTTAACGTGAGTTCACTCCTTCGAGGACTTGGGCTCAGCTGCAAGGAAAAGGAGCCTCGCAGACTTCACGCAGCTATGTTCTGAGAAAAAGGCGGAACGAAAGCGGATGTTTGTGGCCTTAAACTGGTCCTACTTTGAAGGACACAACCGCTGGCTGAACATATTTGGAAAGTGCACAAATTTAGTCCATAAGTCTTGTTAAATTTGTGTCAGACCTTGTAAATAACATTTTCTGTCGGACCAGAATACTGAGTGTCTGAAAACGTATTGTACAACTTTAATGTGTTGTAGCATCCAAAGTAATTAAGACATTAAGACATTCACGCTATGTTTGGCTTATGTGACACACTATGTCACAAAGGTTTTATGACATATGCCGGCCGTTGTGGCCGAAAGGTTCTAGGCGCTTCAGTCCGGAATCGCGCGACCGCTATGGTCGCAGGTTCGAATCTTGCCTCGGGCATGGTTGTGTGTGATGTCTTTAGGTTAGTTAGGTTTAAGTAGTTCTAAGTTCTAGGTGACTGATGACCACAGATGTTAAGTCCCATAGTGCTCACAGCCATTTGAACCATTTTTATGCCATTTTATAAATATTATATTCAAGCTCAATCTATACCCGCTGCAACATGTCCACATCAACTGTGGCAATGGTAGCAACTACTCGGTTATTTAAATCACTGATGTGGTTGACAGGCGTTTGGTAGCCTTTTTCCTTACATTAACAGAATGATGTCCGTCGGTGTAATGTCAGGCGACTTAGGAGGCTAGGGAACTGGACCACCCCTGCCAATCCAGCGGTCTAGAGATAGCGGTGAACATCTCGCATAGTTTGAGCCCAATGTTCCTTGTCGGTCAGCCAGTAGTGGTACCACTAACAGCTCCTGCATGTCAAGGTCATAGTTACAATTAACTGTTTTTTCTGAAAAAAACATGGTCCCACAATGCGATCAACCATCAAAAACATAGCACATTCACTTTCGGGCTGTGAAGTACCTCTTCCGTCGCAGTATGCGGATTGTTTGTGCCCCAGATACGAATACTATGTTGGTTTACTTTACCACACACGTGGTATATTAATTCGTCAGAATATGCTAGGTTGTTTAGAACATTTTCATTCTTCTCCGGACGTTGACGAACGTCCACAGAGAAATGCATACGTTGTGATTTGCCGTCTGGTTTCAATGCTTGCAATACTTGCATTCGTGATGGATGTACCTGTAAACGTTTCCGAACGACCCGGTGCACGGTCGCCCTAGGAAATCGGAGCTCCTGCGGAGCTCTCTGAACAGACTTCTGCGGCGAACGTCTAAATGCAAACCGTATCCGTTGTGTGTTAGCGTCACTTGTTCCAGGTCGTCCAGTACGACGCACCACATCATACCTGTACCAACGGCGTATCAGTGTCCGTGAGGGCGGATGCTTCCTGTACCGTGTGTGGGGAAGATCCTTTGAACCTGCATGTCTATTCGGTCTGAGTAAACCATTCCACAAACTGAGCATTTTTGTGGACCGCTGTCATTATCCTTTACTCACGGCAACCTGGAACACACACAAACAACACTTTGCGAGCTGATCTGTCACATAAGCCGAAAATGGTGTGATTATCTTCGTTGGTGTGAGTGGTATAACAAATTGTTGATGTGGCGTACCTTTTGAGATACTATGTTCACGTACAGTAAACACTCTGTCCACTGCCACTAATCAGCGAGCAAGGTGAAACTCACTGCACCCCAAGCATACACTTCTACGTCGAAAATCTGTCGTACACTACAATGCTAGAAAACAATAACTCTTTATTAATGTAAGCAGTCTCTTTTTTCCTTTTTTCAGACCTTATACAGGGTGATAATTATTGAACCATATGAATAAAAAATCAGTTACAAACTGCCGGTCACGGTGGCCGAGCCGTTCTAGGCGCTCAGTCCGGAATCGCGCGATTGCTACGGTCGCAGGTTCGAATCCTGCCTCGGGCATGGATGTGTGTGATGTCCTTAGGTTAGTTAGGTTTACGTGTTTCTAAGTTCTACGGGACTGATGACCTCCAATGTTAAGTCCCATAGTGCTCAGAGCGATTTGAACCATTTGAACCAGTTACAAACTGCGGCGTACACACATGTTGTTCAACGTTTAAACCTCATTACAGATATTCAGATTTACGTATGACATGTTCGATATGCCTGCCATCCTTGGCGATGCTATCGATGACCTCCTGAATGGCCTTGTATTTAATATATTCCCACAAAAACGAGTCACACGTGTTCAGATCCGGAGAATATGATGGCCAATCGAAGCCCGGGCCAGTGGCCTCTGGGTACCCCAGAGCGAGAATGCGGCCCCCAAAGTGCTCCTCCAGGATATCAAACAAGCTCTTGTTTCGATGGGGATCGAGCTCCGTTTTGCATGAACCACATCCTGTCGAAATCAGGGTCACTTTGGATAAAGGAGATGAAATCATCTTCCAAAACCTTCACGTAGCGTTCGGCAGTCACCGTGACATCAAGGAATATCGCACGGGTTATTCCGTGACTGGGCACTGCACACCACACAATCATTCGTTGAGGGTGAAGAGATTTCTCGATCGCGAAATGCGGTTTCTCAGTCCCCCAAATGCGCCAATTTTGCTCACTGATGATCCCATCCAAATGAAAGTGGGCTTCGTCGCTAAACCAAACGAAACCATACTAATTCTGATCATGCCCCGAGTCAACAATTCAGTTACAACGTTCTGACGCAAATCGCTCAGAAGTTGTGACCATATTATTTCATATAGCTCCATAATTGCCACAGTGTACATCACGACAAATGCGTTACACTCGTCTGTCCCAGAAAGTTGCCATAGTAACCTCCTCTCTGCTAAAGCAAAATCTTTAACCGCCCACCAGTTTTTGTTTTACGGTAATGACGATACATAAAGTATCTTCATTATGAAATTTATAATGCCGAGTTAGAGCAAGTTAAAGCATATAACAATTAAAAAAACTAGAAACCCGCCTCGATTGCGTAAAAAGCACCTAGTGTTAACCTAGGTTTCGGCGTAGATAACTACACCTCCTTCAGAACAATAAAACCCTCAAGTGCCTAAGAAAACCTTTGTCAATGATTAAAAGGACACTGCAGCTATAGATTTATAAACGAATAAAAGGGAAAAACACAAACAGCACATGTGTACAAAGTCTAAACCACTACTTAACTTAATGGTGTAATCTCCACCTCACACGTGCCTATGTTCGATGGGCCATGACCCGCCATGACCGCCCATCGAACATAGGCCGGTGTGAGGTGGAGGTTACACCATTAAGTTAAGTAGTGGTTTAGACTTTGTACACATGTGCTGTTTGTGTTTTTCCCTTTTATTCGTTTATAAATCTATAGCTGCAGTGTCCTTTTAATCATTGACAAAGGTTTTCTTAGGCACTTGAGGGTTTTATTGTTCTGAAGAAGGTGTAGTTATCTACGCCGAAACCTAGGTTAACACTAGGTGCTTTTTACGCAGTCGAGGCGGGTTTCTAGTTTATTAATATATAAACTAACGATTGCTGACGAGCTGCGATGTTGAAGGTTCTTAACAATAATTAATTACCAAATACTTCATGTCAAAAATCTGCGCAAACCTAATGAAAATATCTTTAACCCCCAACAGCCTACTGCCCACCATGAAATCTGGAGCAACCACTAATGGGCAGGAGGGGCCACTCTGAGTACAACTGACGTATGCAGCCACAAATTAAGCGACAGTCGCAGCTGAGCTACCGATGCTAAAACACACTCACAGCTGGCGCCTTCCCGCCGAAAGAGTAGCGGACTCGGGGCAGTGTCCTCGCGGCTCCGCTTCCCACGGTGTTTGCGACGGCCCGGCAGTAACCCTAAACTGGCTCGCGCCCCGCCTAATGCCCGCTAACGAAGGCGGGCGTATCCGGGCTTATTACTGCCGCCCGGCACCCAGATATTATTCCTTCTAATTGGCTTCCTGGGAATCCTACACCTCGGCGCTAATGCCGCGTAAGCCGCTTTCAGTCTCGCGCCCAATATGACTGCGCGGCCCAATCAATGGCGCCGCGACAATGGGCGGGGTGCGGGAATCCCCCGGGAGAGTGTGTCTCCCTCCCCCGCCCTACCCGCCGTACCCCGCGGGTGGGTCATTACTCAGCCGCCGCAAATACCAGCTGCGGCCGCGCGCCAGCCCGGCAGGGTTTTAAAAGCGGAGCGCGGCGCGTCGGGTTGCTGGCCGCGGGGACCAACTGTGTGACAGCTCTCGCACGGGATCAGCACCAGCATACAGTGACTCGGTGGCGTACTGCGCTGCTCCATAGGTAGCGGCCGTGCTGTTGTACAGAGCATAATGCCACACGGCATTACGAGTCGTCGTATTGGGAAAGTACAGGTATTTCAAAACGGTCACCAGATTTCAAAACTCGATATTTATTGATAAAAACATGCTAGAAATATGGGATTAATAGCTAAATACTCATAAAATCTTAAGGTTTTAGCAGTTCTATTACAAATGCACTATGAGTCCACCAGCAGCGGCACGAACAACACCTAGACGATCGTAAACTTCACATACCGTATTTGCTTTTACAGAAGTTATGGTGGGTGTAATCTGTTCTTCCTCTCTACTATATCACGAGGTAAAAAGGAGATGAACACGCTTTCCTTCGCATATTTTCCTAAGAAAAAATCGCATGAGGTCGTGTCAGGTGACCTTGGACGCGAAGAACGAACGGCAGTGCGCCCTATCCACCGTTGAGACAAAGTGTCATTGAGAAATGGACGTACGTTGTTGTGCCAGTGTGTGGAGCTCACTCCTGTTGGAAAATGAAGTCATCGCAGTCCCCCTAAAGTTGTCGAACTAGGCAGTTCTGCAGCATTTTTTATTCCAGTCAATGTGTTTTCCTCTATCAAGAAGGGAATGTTCACTTTTACTCCAGAAATGGCGAAAATAAAAATAAAAACAAAAACAAAAAATGACTCCAGGTGAGTCTCTTTCGCATAAAGTAATGTCACGAGGGTTCCGGAGTCCCCAGACGCTCACGTTAACGACGCGGATTAATGACAAAATGCCGACGGAAAACACGCCTGGACCAAAATCGCTGACTCACTCTTTGCAAAATGCAGCACACAAAACGGCTTCTGTTGAGCGGACGCCATATTATTTCTGGCTGACTGCAGACTGAAAAGATACATTGACCGACGTCTAATGCATTTTTCTGTAACTCCAAGCCACACCAATTCAGAAGACAGACATTTCTCTGCCAGCATTTTCCTTATTTCGTAAACAATATCGTCCAAAATCAGGTCTTTGGTAGCACCCTATACAATGGGACTATAAAAGCGATCGGATCCAATTCAGTCCTGAGGCCCATTCTACAATATTGGTCAATTGTATGGCGCCCGTTACGAATAGGACCAATAAAGTTATTGGAACTATACAATGAAGGGCAGCAAAAATCTACATCAACGATAACATACATATTGCGCAAGCCACCATAAGGTGTACGGCGGAGGAGACCCTGTAGCACTAGTAGTCTCTACTTCTCTGGTCCACTCGCAAATAGAGCGAGGCGAAAACGACTGTCTATATGCTTCCAGACGAGCCCTAACTCCTCGACTCTTATGTTCGAGATCCTTACGCGAAATGTATGATGTTGGCGGCGGTAGTGTAGCTCTGCAGTCAGCTTCAAATGCCGGTTCTCAAGCTTTTTCAATAGTGGTCCTCGAAGAAACTTCGCCATCTCTCCAGGGATTCCCATTTTACTTCCAGAGGCATGTCCATAATACTTGCATGTTGTTCGAATCTATCGGTAACAAATCTAGCAGCCCGCATCTGAACTACTTCGATGTCTTCCTTTAATCCGACCTGGCAGGGATCTCAAACACTCGAGCAATACTGAAGAATAGGTCGTAGTAGCGTCATATATTTGGCCTCCTTTACAACTCATCGGGTATCCCCCTACAGTCACTCACCTTTGACACCTTCCTGTACACTACAGCAGCCGCTATTCATCAAACCAACAACAAAACTTGTCTAACTTATTTTGTATCCCCCTACAGTCACTCACCTTTGACACCTTCCTGTACACTACAGCAGCATCAACACGGAACCACAAAGTCTTGCTCACTTGTCCGTCATATCATTTATCGACATCTACGTCTACATATATTATCCACTAGCCACCAAGCGGTGTGTAGCGGAGGGCACAATTCGCGCCAAAGTCATATTTCCCTCCTTGTATTCCACTCGCTGATGGTGCGAGGGAAAAACGACTTATAAACGCCTCAGTACGAGCTCTAATTTCCCTTATCTTTGAATGGTGATCACTGTGCGATTTGAAAGTTGGTGGTAATAATATATGCTCTACATCATCGGTGAAGATCAGCTTTCGGAATTTAGTGAGCAGCCCCTTCCGTGTAGCGAGCCGTCTATGTGCAAGTGTGTCCCACTTCACACTTTCTATGAGATTTGTAACGCTCTCGCGATGGCTAAATGTACCAGGCCCGAATCTTGCCGCACTTCTTTGGACCTTCTCAATCTCAGACCCAACTGGTACGGGTACCATACAGACCAACAGTACTCTACGACTGGACGAACTAACGCATTGTAAGCTATTTCCTTTGTTGAAGGACTGCATCGCTTCGGGATTTTACCAATAAACCACAATCTAGAGTTTGCCTTACCCTTTACTTGTGTAATCTGATCATGTATATATAAAATAAAAGTAGTCCTGTCACACTTCTCTGCGACACTCCTGGCGATACTCTTGTCTCCGATGAACATTCGCCATCGAGGACAACGTACTGGTTTCTATTTCTTAATAAATCTTCGAGTCACTGATATATCTAGGAACCTATTCCATATGCTCGTACCTTCGTTAACAGTCTGCAATGGGGCAGGCATCGTGGCAAACGATTTTCCGAACTCTAGAAATATGGAATTCGCTTCGTAAACAGTCTGCAATGGGGAACCATCTCAAATGATTTTACGAACTCTAGAAATCATGCATTTAATGTGGAATCAGACAGTGGCTATTTATCCAGTTCGCACTATATAATCAAAGAAGAGGAAGCTGAGTTTAGCAAGAGTGATGCTAAAATCGTGATGATTCGTGGATTAAACTCTTCGGTCTCAAGGAAATCTATTGTATTCGAACTCTGAACATGTTCGAGAATTCTGCGGAAACATTTGTTGAGGACATTGCTCTGTAATATTGCGGGTCCGCTATTTCGTCCTTCTTATATACAGAGTTCACCTGATCCTTTTTCCAGTGGCATAGGACTTTGCACTGTACGGGAGATTCGAGATAAATGCAAGCTATGGGAAGGGCCAATGCCGTAGAGTACCCTTTGCAAAATCAAACTGGGATTCCATACGGACCTGGTGACATATTTGTTTTCAACTCCTTCGGTTGATTCTCTACGCCAAGGATGCCTGCTACTATGTCGTTCATGAGAGAGTCTGTGGGATGGTCAAACGACGGTATGTCTGTACGAATGGTCGTAGGTTTTTTCGTCCTGTGCAAGAGTGCTAAGTATGTCTTGGAAAACCTGACTGGCACACACTTGAAGATAGAAGATATCCCACAAAACCCTAATTCCGAAGTTTCTAGAAACAGCATTATGTGTGGAGTCTGAAATATAGTAAAGCTCGCCACGTTCCGCTCCTGTAGGGACCACGGTGACAGAATTAGACAAATTTTAGCACACATAATGATAGTTTGAGCAATCATTCTTCTCGCCTTCCACATGCGAATGGAACGGAAAGAAACAAGTGTTACATTGTGAAATATGGATTGTTCATGCGTCTGAAGTTGTAGATGGGCAGATACACTGTACAAGAAAGTAATTTATTAGCAAAAGAGTCATTGTTTTTATTTTTCATTTGTGTACGGGGTGACGAGATTTACTATGAAGCTATTTGTGTCTCTGGATGCCAAGAATGGTCCAGGTTGACCACCGTTTTTAAGAGACACTATTTCAAGTCTTGGAGTCTTTGTCTATCGCAGGTGGAGTGGACCGTGTCGTTAAAAGTGTGAGTGCTGCGTCGTGTGGTCGTGTGCAGTCAGAAGCAGTCGTGATAGCAACGATATTTGTTCGCGTGTACTTTTAGGTCTCCCTGGTAGCAGCAGTGTCAATAACGTTATGATCCAACAGGGCTGAGGATGAAATCGAGTTGACGAATTCATTCTTTTCAGCGAATGTGATTTAGAGTTTCGGCAAATCGATAGGGCCGGCCATGTGACCGAGGGTTCTAGGCGCTTCAGTCTGGAACCACGAGGCTGCTGCCGTCGCAGGTTCGAATCCTGCCTCGGGCATGGATGTGTGTGATGTCCTTAGGTTAGTTAGGCTTAAGTAGTTCTAAAGTCTAGGGGACTGATGACCTCAGATGTTAAGTCCCATAGCGCTTAGAGCTATTGGAATTCGATAGGCTACCGAAAGAGCGCGTACCGTCATGGTTACTTTTATGTTCATAAATTGCAGATGGGGTTGCCGTAACATCGTCATTCAAGAAAGTAGTGTTTGGAAATGAATTATTTATAAATGTTTATATCAGCGTGAAAAATGGAAATTCTATCCGTATTGGAAATCAGAAAGTTCATTCACAAGTAAATTTAGCGATCTTACCAACAAAGGTTGTCACACAAATGGTGTGCGCATACTGTGTACGTTCAGCTTGGTAAGAGGTAGGAGGTTAAGAATCGACAGCAACAAGCAATACAAAAACAACGTTCCGGCCAGTGCATACATTTCGCAAAACACCCCTGCTACAACGATGGTGTTGTGCTCCAACGATGGTGTTGGAGTCAGGAATGGTGGAGGTCAAGTTTGCTCTTGTTCTGCGCACATACGTCACACATTCTGCAACAGCCAATGAGCATTCAGTAGCGTTCTGAGCGCTCTACTGTGAACATCGTAGTCAGCGCGAGCATTAAACGTGATCGTAAATTTTTATTCGGTTCGTTCTGAGTTGTCATCGCTGATGTTGGTGATAAGCGACAAATTCTACAAAAGCAAGCGAGAAACAGAAGTTGCAGAATATATGCTTTCTACAAGTGCAAAGCACGTGTTTTGGTGTACCTCAGCTGTCACACGCTTGTCCAGGTTGTGGCTGCAGCTTTCAGTGAAGCCACTGCCCAACGACCACTCATTGTCCTGTCGCACCCCTAACAGACACAGCATCACGGTCCGTGACCCTCTACTTTTGTTGCTGTTGGGCAGCTTAAAGCCTTCGATCATATATTTCACAGTGTCCCATCCAAGTGCTCACCTTTCGCTATGCAGGCTGTAGCTGACCTCCAAATTTCCCTGTTTAAGCATGAAGGTACGCACAATGTTTCTTACACATTTCTTCAAAGCTGACTCACTGGTATGCATCGTGTCTTCGAGAGAGCTACAGCCTCTGGTGGAGATTTCCTCCGCCGAAGGGGACGAAACGTTGGATTTCAACCAGAAATTCGTCTGACCATGACATAATAGCCCAGAATATTATAACAAGTGTGGTAAAGCTACTGCCCTGGTCAATTCAAGTTATTTGGTTAAGATGTGTCTGTTCTTGATTATCTTATCGTCGATTTATTCCTTAGTTCTGTCTACATCAGATCATGTAAAAGATCATTCATTTTTTATTCATATTGTCCTATTCCCTTCCTTCAACTGCCTAGATCATCACGTTCTTGTAGTTGCTCCGAAGTTCCTTCATGGGGGTTTTGTCTTCCCATGTAATGTTACGGCTGTGGAGTTCTAGCATTGTGCAATATTATGGTGATTTTCTGTTTTACTTCTTCAGTTTTGACTTGCTTGGCTTGTAGGGCCATTGTTTGAAGAGATCCAATAGTTTCTTTCACATGGATCTTTAAAGGCGTCACTGTAATATTTAGTCCTTTAGAGTATACTGTCGTCACTGCCTCTTCATCCGCGACAAGAGATTTATAGCGTTTCGACATGCTTCCAGTCTTGTGCACGTTCCTTGTCCTCACTTTTTAGCTCGTCGAACTTTTGCAGTCGACTACTGACCCATACGTTTTCCTTGTGCGAACCTCTTTTGACGTCCCAAACTGTCGCCACCTGCTTGCATATTACTCAAAAATGCTTTATGGACATCGCTGGGATGCTGATATCGGACTATTGAAGACATGTAGGATTCCTTCCCTCAACATTCCATGACATTCCTATCGCTGTTTACTACTTGTGAAAAGTAATCACACGAGAACACGCACATCAAAATGTGTTTTCTGTCGTTGGCATTCTGCTTGTATATAGAGATGAAAAGTGATACAGTCTTCATACTGTACGCAAAATACGCTATCTGTATATAGATAATCATACGGGATGAGGGTGGAGCATTAGCTGAAATTATGATCTTCTCGAATGTAACGTTTGTTTGCGTAGTAGCAGGATACCTCTAAGAGTGTCACCACTATGAATTATCTTGTCGACCACACGATGCAAAACCGACTAGTTATATACACAGCTCAGATTGACCGTGTGGAGTACTGGCATGATGTGTAAGTAGCTAAATTGTGTCTGTGAGGTTGTAATGTCTTGTGATTCAGTTGATTACTCACAATTTAAACTTTAAAAACGTCGTTGGTGTGACTTGAATCGATGAGAGAATAGTATCTTACAGTTGTATAATATTTGAAAAGTCCGATAATTACATAATTTGTCGTCTCTACGGAACCTCAGAAGGGACTATAATTGCGAGGCATAGCACATCACGGGAATATGTGACCACCCACAATCACAAGGCTGAAAAAGTAATTAAAAATTAATTCAAAGGAATATCGCATGCTGCTGCCAAATACAAAAAGTCAAGTAATTAAATAATCACTAAGTGTCCGCCCCTGGTAGCTGAGTGGTCAGCGCAACGGAATACCTAACACCCCTGGTTCGATTTCCGGTTGGGCCGGAGATTTTCTACGCTCAGGGACTGGGTGTTCTGTTGTCCTTATCATCATCATTTCATCCCCATCGACAAGCCAGTAGACGAAATGGCGATCACTCGAAAGACTTGCAGCAGGCGAACGGCCTGTCCGACAGGAGGCCCTAGCCACATGGCATTTCCATTTTACCACTAAGTTATACCAACATGTGGTCTGATGAGGTTGGTTCCATTACCATGTATCATTGTCTGGCCTAACTAGCCAATAAAATGGACCAAAGGTTATGTCAATTATTTCTCCCCATCTATTCCAGAAGGTAGGTTTCGTACCTGTTTCAGTATCTTTAGGCTTCTTTCCTACAGATATTCAATTTGTACCCATCTCTTTGCTTCTCCGCAACAGATCGTGGGCATTAGCATCACGACAAACAGCAGTTGTTGGTTCATCTACAAGCAGCTGTCTGTCAGTCAGCGGTCTTCCTCGACGTAGGAGCACTGTCGGAATGAAGGTACACTGGGATCAATACCAAGGCCCTCGTGCTCCCTTCCTCACACTACTTCATTTTGATGGTCACTAAGTCCACGGAACAGAAGTTCGCGTCGGTATGAATGAAATTCCATATTAAACCTAAATTCATTTTATGGGTGTTTTTAGGCTTCTGCCACAAATCAAGTTCCAAATCCTGTTCCTCTTAGGCTTCGTACGCACATTGTACATAAATAGGGCCACGTCCAAATCCTATCTTTCCAAAAGACAAGTAAAGGAGGTGGAGGCGGATGAACCCCTACTGTGCTGCAGATTTTTGTGCAACACTTCCTTCCACCAACTTGCCACCGTTGTCGTCTCTCTCATACCTGATCGCCTTGTCAACAACATGCGAGAACGCTAAATACGATTTTAGGTCTTGCTCTCCCATTGTCTTCGTAGATTTTACTCCGAGTTGCACCGTAAGGGTCTGACCGTCAGCTCAAACTTTCCAGTTAATGGTCCACCAGTCCTCCGTCGAGACTTTCTGGTTTTGAAGGGTCTTGCATAGTTCCAATGCTGTCTTGGTCCACAGCCTCGCCCCAAACCGAGAAAGTGCTTCGGCCACCATCTCCTTCAGCAAATACATTGCCTCCGCCTCCTCACAGACAAAAATTAGAACACCCTTGTCCGGATAGACTCTACTTTAACTGTGCTTGCCTTGCCCCCCTCAATGCTGCAAGGTGATCCCAACAAGAGGTTTTCCGTGGTGTATAGCCGAGGCTACGGTGTATGCTGTTCGTGCCATGGTTTGTTTTATTATTTGGTTATTCTGCTATAATCTCCTCTTTCTTTTATTACTTGTCTTAGATGAGTAGATGAGGTTTGTTTACCCCCTTCATTTTGAGCCATTCTTTTCTTGTACGTTTAAGACCTTTTACTTCCTTCCATTTCTCCTTAGAAAGCCATTATTTACCTTTCTTTTTCCCTTTGTTCTCTGATAGGTCACCTCCTCTGTGCCCCGGACCAGATTTCAATCTTAATCTAGTCCAGCTTCTCAGTAACATTTTCCACTTCTGGGACTACTGTATGCTAATATCCAGTTAGGGAAATAGCTACTGGTTGTTCAATCCTCGATATGTGGATCTTTGAGGTATCTTGTCCATCAGGTCCCTCGGTTTTTTGATGTTCTGCAGTGCTCTCCATTATTAGTCCCACGAGCTTGGTGATTTACCAGTCCGCATCGGCGGTGCCCCACACTGTTGTAAGGTTAGTTAGGGAAGTCGCCTGGTATCCCTGAGGATTAACAATATAGAAACGTGTTATTACGTTACTTAATACTCCTCATGTAAGGGAGAAAGTACTGTAATCAGGTTGCGACATTACCAAGAAACTCGTCCTTGCAGACTGGTAAATTGTGTTATCCCGTAAAGATCGGAGTTCCTTAACGAAGTCGACCCTTAGTATCTATACTACGGAAGATAACGATGTCTCACTGCATTCCGCAACGACTATTCTCAGGCGCTGGCGAACCCACACCCAGTCTCCACTTCAACCGCCACAGTGCTGAGATGCCGATAAACAGCCGAGCTGAGGACTGCTCAGCCCCAATTCGTGACCTCCGATCAAGCAACAACATCGCCTAGTTAGAACATATTTTTATTCATATCTTAGATTGAACTGTCGTCAGGAACACTGTGAACTTTGAACTTCAAAAGGAGAGTTAATAAATGGGTGTATCAGGTGATGCTTTTCTCAAAGACAGTTATAAATATTCGGACGTTCGTATGGCAATGGATTGTATGAAGTTAAGTAAATCTTTTTATCATACTTGTAATAAAGTGAACTAATATTTTACATGTTTTAGTATCCACTCGCTCTCCTCTCGAGGCAAGTAAAGATGCCACCGTTGAACTGACGGTTTTATTTCCATCAAGTACAGCCGAGGTAATGTACGAAAACTACGGAAAGTTGCCTGAAGATGGATGGACGGCGATTTGATATCACTCATTCCTGCTACAACTATTGGTAACGACTGTACGAAGTCAATGGATCTTCACTCCAGGACCAATCACATTTCTCTGTAGGCACAAGAATTAATCAAAGAGATATTTACTCCCTCTGAGGCTTCCATTCAGTACCATGTTCACCAATCTGGCAGTTAAAGATAGCAAAACGAAAGCCGAAGTTTTAGATGTCAAGTTCAAGAAACCTATCATACAGGAGAATCGTACAAACATACCGTCATTTGACCATCAGAGAGACTCCAGTTTGCAAGGCCTAATAATAAGCATCCCTGACGTAGAGAAACAACTGAAAGATTTGAAGGTAAACGACTCACCAGGTCGGGATGGAATCCCGGTTCGGTTTTACAAAGATAACTCTGACCCCATACCTAGCTCGCATTTATAGTGATCTCCAGTCCAGCACAAAGTCACAAGCGACTGGAAAAAAGTGCAGGTGACTCCCACATATAAGAAGCGAAAAGAACTGACCCGAAAAATTATAGACCAATATGCCTAACTACTGTTTGCTGCAGAATCCTTTAACATATTCACAGTTCGAATATAATGAACTTCCTCCAGACTGAGAAACTAATGACCACGAATCAGCATGGTTTTAGAAAGCATCGCTCGTGCAGATTCCGTATTTATAGATTTCCAGAAAGTATTTGACACGGTGCCCCATTGCAATTTGTTAACGGAGGTACGAGCATAAGGAATAAGTTCATAGATAAGTGAGTTGCTCGTGCTTGAGTAATAGAACCCAGTATGTTGTCCTCGACGGAGAGTGTTCTTCAGAGACAAGGATATCGTCAGGAGTGCCCCAGTTCAAAATGTTCAAATGCGAGTAAATTTCTAATGGACCAAACTGCTTAGGTCATCGGTCCCTTGACTTACACACTATGTAAACTAACTTATGCTAAGAACAACATACACACCTATGCCTGAAGGAGGACTCGAACCTCTGGCGGGATGGGCTGCGCAGTCCGTGACATGGCGCCTCTAACCGCGTGACCACTCCGCGCGGCAGTGCCCCAGTGAAGTGTGATAGAACCGCTGTTGTTCACTGCATACGTAAGTGATTTGGCGTACAGGGTGGGCAGCAATTTGCTGTTGTTGACTTATGATGCTCTGGGGTACGGTAACGTGTCGAAATTGAGCAACTGTAGGAAGATACGACTCATTCAAATTTCTGGTTGGTGTAGTGAATGGGAACTAGCTATTTATAGCTATGGAAAAAATGTAAGTTAATGTGGACGAGTGGGAAGAACAAACTTGTAACGTTCGGTTACAGTATTACTGGTGTCCTCCTCGACACAGTGATATCGTTTAAATATCTCAGTGTAACGTTGTAAAGGCATATGAAATGGAACGAGCTTGTGAGAAATGTGGTAGGAAAATCGAATGGTCGACTTCTGTTTGTTGGGAGAATTTTAGGAAAGAGTGATTCACCTGTAAAGGAGACCACATACAGAACGCTGGAGCGATATGTTCTTGAGTACTGCTTGAGTGTTTGGGCTCCGTACTAAGTCGGATTGAAGGAAGTTGAGAGCCAGGCTGCTATAGTTGCTGTCGGTAAGTTCGAACAACACGTAAGCGTTACGGAGATGCTTCGGGAACTCAGACGGGAATGCCTAGAGGTAAGGCGATCTTTTCGAGAAACGCTATTGAGAAAATTTAGAAAACCGTCATTTGAAGCTGACTGCAGAACGATTCTCCTGCCACTAACATACACTTCGCGTAAGGATCGCGAAGATAACATTAGAGAAATTAGGGCTCATACAAGGGCATATAGAGAGTCGTTTACACATCACTCTAATTGCGAGTAGAACAGGATAGGAAATGACAAGTAACAGTACGGTGGCTTGTGGAGTGTCTATGTAGCTGTAGACTCGTTGTTCCTTATCGCCTGTCGAAATCTATGGATATCATTCCCGCCCATATGAACTGAACAGGGATTCCCATAATCGAAGGCGACATTTTAACAAGAGTCGTTATCTGACTACGATTTGCAACTTTCTGAATGTACTACGTCCTTCTCCATCCTTACACTCCAAACCTGCTGTAAATTATTTTAATGTCTTCCTTTGTTGTCTTACATGCAATATTTTTTTTGTCTAACAGAACTAATAAAAGGTTGGAAAACAATAATAATCCTATTGTTTACATCTACATCAGTATCCCAAAAGTCACATAGTGGTATGTGGCAGAGGGTACTTCTGGTGCCACCCCTTTCCATGTACCACTAGTGAATGTCGCTTGTGAAGAAGGGTTGGCGTAAGCTTCTTTATTAGCTCTAATTTCTCGAGTTCTTTTTTATCGTGGTCATTTCGCGAGTTGTTTTTGGGAGGAAGTAATATTTTGCCCGACCGCTTCCGGAAAGTACTGTCTAGAAATTTTAAAAGTAAACCTTGTCGTGATGCACAACGCCGCGGTTGTAGCGTCTGCCACTGCAGTTTGTTGAGCATCTCCGTAAACGCTCTCGCGCCGACTAAACGATCCTATGACGAGACGCACCCCTCTTTTTCGGATCTTCTATAATCTCTTCAGTTCCGACGTACACATATGTGCACATCAGGTCTTTGTAGTGTCATCCTGCCAAATGACGTTTTCCTGAATTGAGACCTGATGTACACGACTGTGCACATCATGCGGTTTCTGTCTCTGCCGCTAGGTCGTGCGCAAGTCAGTTTTGGCGGGTTTTCTTGCATCCTGAAACTTCCGATCTGAAGGATGGCGTCATCAGCGACAAGCGAGAAAGGTAAATTCAGCTTCAATAATCCTTTTTGAATTTCATTACTGTTTTTATCGTGTCTTACTCCAAACAAGACATCAAGAAAGTGATATATGTATGCAATGAAAACGATAGTTTCGTAGTTTTACAAACATCGACTGTTGAATTTGAAGTACACATTTGTGTGCTTCAGGTCTTAGCTCACAGAATGTAGTGGTACTAACGCTAAGACTGATCTCATTGTGAAATCGTAATTTAATACGTAATCAAAATTAAAGTCGAAAGTTAAGCTACTAATACTCTAGGAGAGCACCTAAGTTCTTGTGGTTGTTGTGGTGTAATGGGTAGCGTGTTGGCTTCGGAACACATAGGTCCTGGCTTCTAAACCTGGTTAAAACTCAAAAATTTCTGATTTTGTTACTAGGTTCAGTTTCGTTTCTTTATTCCATTACATCAACAGTTACTTTCACTTTATTTCATTTTCGCTTCTCAGCTCTAACAGACGGTGAAATTATAAAACTGCTCGAGACGAGTGACTTGAGTTCCTTATCAGACGAAGATGATCCTGTTGATGAACCTCCAACTCCACCTGAACGAATTTGTGTGCTTGAAGTTGAAGGATGCAATGTGGATGTTACTCCTGAGGCACCTGCATCAGCTTCATCTTCTCACTGTCGTCCACTAAGATGGAGGCAATCTAAGTAAGCAATACATTGTTGTAGTTCTGTGTGTCATCTGACACAATTTAGATCAGTATTTTTCAGTGGTACTATTTGTTTGCAGGATGTGTAATCGACAGCCTTCTGACGACAACTTTGAAAAACAGACTGATGGTGAGCTGAGAAACCCTTCACAGTTTTTCTTCGAGTTCTTCGATAAAAATTTCTGGAAAAATGTTGCAGGACAAACTAATTTATATCATTGCCAAAAGAACTCGAAAAGTCTGGATACAAATACTAATGAAATTTTGTCCCTTGTCGGAATTGAGATATGCATTTTGTAAATAATTTGGAAGATCATGACGTAAATGACAAACTTTGGAAGGTTAGACCTTTAATTGATGCTTTTAGATATAAATGTATTAGTTTACCCAGGTCTTAACACCTTTCTGTGGATGAACAGATGATTCCATTCACAGGGAGGTGTAAGATGCGAACATATGTACCTTCCAAACCTAATCCACTTGGCCTCAAAAATTTTATTTTAGCGTCATCAGATGGACTTGTCCTTGATTTTGCTATATACACTGTCAAAGGAACAATTCCTGACAGCGATCAAAAAGAACATGGCCTGGGAGCGGGTATACTCAAACTACTGGTTAGAACTATACCCAATGATTACAATCTTGTAATTTACAGTGACAGATTTTTCACCAGTTCAAAATCTGTTCAGCTTTTACTAGACCCGAATACATTTCAGACAGGAACTGTGATGGCCAATAGAATAAAAGAAGTAGCTTCTAAGTTCAAGAGAGATCAGGAGGTGCAGCGGGGGCAATGGGATGAGTACGTAAGGGAGGACCAGGAAATTTGTGCCCTCAAATGGAAGGACAATAAATCCATCACTTTCTTATCCTCGTGCATGGGAGCGAACCAGAGGGTACCTGCAAACGATGGTGTAATACAGAAAAAGCAAAGGTTAGTGTCAAACAACCAGCCATCATCAAAAGCTGTAATCGCAATATGGGTGGCATTGATCTTTGTGATAGACACATGGCATACTATAGGTCAAACATCAGAACAAAAAAAGTGGACTGTAAGAGTATTTAACCACTTCACTGATTTACTCATAATTAATTCATGGATTATGTACAAAAGGTGTTTCAAAAAGAAAGGATACCAAAACAAAAGTGGATGTCTCTCATAAACTTCAGAATTTACTTGTCCCACGACTTGGTAAAGTCTTCAAAAATTGACTCACTGGAACTGTCGAAAGAAATTTGTCTGAGTGTGACACAGGAGTATGTCAGCACTTCTGATGAAGATGAGCAGCATCAGCCCACAAAACGAAGACGAATTGTACCAAAGCCAACTAGAAAAAGCAAATGTGACAGGGTTGACCACCTTCCTGAATATATTGAGAGTAATTTTGCCTCAAGGTGTCAGTTACCAGGGTGCAAGTCACGTTCCCGCATAATGTGTAAACAGTGCAAAGTATATTTGTGGGTATTAAAAAACAATTGTTTTGCTAAATTCCATAAACATGAGAAGTAATATGTTCATAAAGTGTAATGTGTACATACAAATGAGAAGTAATGTGTACATTTTTCATTGGTAATAAAAATATGAAAATACTATGAGATCGGCATTTTTTTCTCTGTTGAGACCCAATGTACACACATGTGTACATTCAATTACTCAAACATTATATACAATAAAATTTCAAAATAAGTTTTTTGTGTTATTTTGACATCAGATGAACAAAAAAAAGCAACTGAAACATTTTTCCATTCTTTGTTTACCTTCGGGACTGAAGAGGATAATTCTTCTATCTATGCTTCCTTGAGATTATTGAAGAGGAATACACTACTGGCCATTAAAATTGATACACCACACAGATGACGTGATACACACGCGAAATTTAACTGACAGGAAGAAGATGCTGTGATATACAAATGATAAGCTTTCAGAGCATTCACACAAGGATGGCGCCAGTGGCGACACCTACAACGCGCTGACATGAGGAAAGTTTCCAACTGATTTCTCATACACAAACCGCAATTAGCCGGCGTTGCCTGGTGAAAAGTTATTGTGATGCCTCGTTTAAGGAGGAGAAATGTCTACCATCACGTTTCCCACTTTGATAAACGTAGGATTGTAGCCTATTGCGACTGCGGTTTATCGTATTCGACATTGCTGCTCGCGTTGGTCGAGATCCAATGACACTTAGCACAATATGGAATCGGTGGGTTCAGGAGGGTAATACGGAACGCCGTGGTGGATCCCAACGGCCACGTATCACTAGGAGTCGAGGTGACAGGTATCTTATCCGCATGGCTGTAACGGATCGTGCAGCCACGTCTCGATCCCTGAGTCAGCACATGAAGACGTTTGCAAGACAACAACCATCTGCACGAACAGTTTGACGACGTTTGCAGCACCATGGACTATCAGCTCGTAGACCATGGCTGTGGATACCCTTGACGCTGCATCACAGACAGGAGCGCCTGCGATGGTGTACTCAACGATGAACCTGGGTGCACGAATGGCAAAATGTCATTTTTTCGGATGAATCCAGGTTCTGTTTACAGCGTCATGATGGTCGCAACAGTGTTTGGCGGCATCGCGGTGAACGCACATTGGAAGCATGTATTCGTCGTCGCCATACTGGCGTATCACCCGGCGTGATGGTATGGGGTGCCATTGGTTACACCTCTTGTTCGCATTGACGGCAGTTTTAACAGTGGACGTTACATTTCAGATGTGTTACTACCCGTGGCTCTACCCTTCATTCGATCTCTGCCAAACCCTACATTTCAGCAGGATAATGCACGACCGCATGTTGCAGGTCCTGTACGGACCTTTCTGGATACAGAAAATGATCGACTGCTGCCCTGGCCAGCACATTCTCCAGATCTCTCACCAACTGAAAACGTCTGGTCAATGTGGCCAAACAACTGGCTCGTCACAATACGCCAGTCACTAGTCTTGATTAACTGTGGTAGCGTGTCGAAGGTGCATAGGCAGCTGTACCTGTACACGCCATCCAAGCTTTGTTTGACTCAATGCCCTGGCAAATCAAGGCTGTTATTTCGGCCAGAGGTGGTTGTTCTGGGTTCTGATTTCTGAGGATCTATGCACCCCAATTGCGTGAAAATGTAATCACATGTCATTTCTAGTATCATACATTTGTTCAATGAATACCCGTTTATCATCTGCATTTCTTCTTGGTGCAGCAATTTTAATGGCCGGTAGTGTAAATAATCGAAAGGCGGTGAAAATCATCGCAAAATTCCAGTTATAGGACATTGACAAACGAGAAAGAAGTGATGACAATGATATCTCGCAGGACTCTTGCCGGATATTTTACCAGGTTTTTTTTATTTCTACACAGTTCTATATCAGACACTTTGTGTGTGTGTGTGTTTTTTTTCCTCGGGAAGTCACAGGCCGTTACCCACAGCATGTATACGGCTCAAGAAGTGCAAGGTATTGTTTAATTTCGAGGTGTCAGCTTTTCTTTGGCGTTTTTGAGTTATGGATGCCACTGTGTACACACATACAGCCCTGAAGCAGATTGCTCGAGTTTCTGCTTCGTCCCTTAACGCAGGCAACGGCCTCGAAATTCGGAGACCGGTGGCGAAATGATAAAAAAAATGATATCGGGCGCTGACAGGGCAAAACGAATTGCGCCTCGCGTGACGGCTCGCCCCTGCCAGTGCTCGTCCTGTGACGTTTCCTCTGGGGTGCGGCCGACGCGTCGCCGAGCGGCCGACAGAAATTGTGATATCGCATATTTGCGTGAGAGCAAGGAATGCAATAACAATAACGGAGCTGGGGGTGGCCGCCTCGGCCGCAATGAGTGAAACACGGAGCGGTGTCATTTGTAACGAGTCCGCCGCACCAGGAATTCAATATCGCGGCGTGGCGCGGTGGAGAGCGGCGTCGCGCCGTCACGTCCACAGTGGAAGGACGGGACGGCCGGTGGGCAGACGCGAGCGCCGCCAATACCGCGTCAGCCCACCCACTCCCTGCCCGGCACCACCTCACACCAGCTTGCTTAATGGGAAGTGCCTCTGATCTGGCCGTGATCCTGCAGATTGCTTGGCAGTGATAGTTTTTCTCTAGGGACAAAGTGCTACCTATTACGATTTTAATAAGTTAATCGTATTGTTTGAAAACAGTCTTTGTTGCAATTCTAGTTGTTTTATTTTTCAACGATGCGTTTCGCCTTATTTAGGCATCTTCAGGTTATCTTTTCTAGATGGACGCGAGAGGCACCAAGATCTGCATACCGCGTTCCCGTTCACGCGGTATGCATATCTTGGTGCCTCTCGCGTACATCTAGAAAAGATGACCTGAAGATGCCTAAATAAGGCGGAACGCGTCGTTGAAATCGTTGAAAAATAAAGAAACTAGAATTGCAACCAAGACTGTTTTTAACCAGTACTGTTAAGCACTGATTTGCTGTCTGCCACATGTGTATTGGAAGAATTTCTAAGTTAATAGTGACATTTCTCAAAAACTAGTTTAATCTCATACATGGGGTGATTCAGCTGCCCCTATCTATGGGTTTTATGCAGCCCGCAACACCTTCAAAAACCACGCGCGAGATTTTCATGTTCTCTCGTTCGCTGCACGCAAACTACTAGTCCTGCAGAAAGAAAGAACAGGACTGTTTTGTACGAAATACTACGTAGCTTCGAGAGTCAGACCCTTGTAAACTGTACAAAACAATAGCCTAAAATAAGAACAAAATAATTCAAGGATCTAGTACAACGAGTTTTGACAGTTAATTGCTCTGGTTTCTTTATACTAGGATTCAGTGATTTCACAATAAGAAAAAAAAAACTCGAAAAAGTTTGCTTCAGCAGCATACTTGTGAACATGTCTGGAACTTTTTTGTGCAATCAAAACGACAACCAATATAGTTTCAGCCAACGTCACCTGTACTTGTTTCATGTGAGGGCGCTCATGCTCTCTGAGTCTGGCACTCTAAAATACTACACACTGAAAAAGAAGATACTTGCCCCTGTCCTTCATCCGATGTATGAGGAATGTTCCTGCGACCGCGTACTGCAGGTCTCATAGGATCCTGAAAATGCTCACTATATTTCAAAAACCGGATAGTAAAATTTAATAATGTGCTACTGTGTCTGTATAACCATGCTACTTTCTAATGTTTTAGATTTTAAAAAACCATTGATGGTGGTAATATTTGTCGCCGAAACTAGTCTTGGAGAATAAAGAAATAAACGAATAAAAAGGTGTTTTGCATCAAGGTGGACTCAGTTTCTGATATTACCGATTCTTGCCATCGTATGCAGCAACTCCTTGCTCTCTGCCGATACCTGCCATCTCAGCTGGGCTCGGTATGCTCGTACATTATCTTCTTTAGATACGGATCCATGGCCTAGATGTTGACTGTAGGGCTGGACCATAAGTTGGAAGGATCCTATAGTGATTTCTGCACAGCACTCAAATCACAGTCAGAAACACAGTCCGACATCTCGATAACGGCCACACGACCGAAACTGAAATAGTGAAAATAAATAACTTTGACAGTAAAAGGCGACTATGGCGTCATTTACAAAACTGTATGTGACAGTGAACCTAACCAGCAATGAGAGGCATCGGACGACCTTACGTAATGCTGGCCCAAGTCTCTGCTGAGTCCACGGGTCTACATGCACGTGTCGTGCTTTGCTATCTCCACACTATCCTATCATCATGTGCTAGGAAAATGCTGTACTAGGCGATGACCAAACATAACACCGTCTCAGCTGAAAACGGCGCTTCGGGTCATAGTGGCAGACTGACCACTATACAAAAGCTACACTGTCCTCTTCACGATTGGAGACATAAAGCTCTCTACATTATACAGGTTTACTCTAATCTTCACTAGACAGGGGGCTGTACGCAGGGATATCCTGTGGTCAAAAGGGTAAGCGCTTCCCGATATGTAAGGTGTCTGAGACTTCTTGGGTCAAGCTGAAACAGGTGATAGTGGGTCCCAAACCGAATATTTTAAAACAGGGAACCAATGGTTGGAAATTCGTATTTCTTGTGTTGCAGACATACATAGCGTACACCGCATAACAACAACGTAGCTTCTAGTAACTATTCAAAGTGACTACTAGTAGTCACAATGCATGCGTGGTAACAGCCCAGGAAGTTCTGCTGCTCTCTCCGAAAGATCCCAGGTGTCTGTTGTATAGGGAGACGGGCAGCTTGGACCCTAGCAAGCGATGTTCGTCCGTTTCTACGAGGGTTTCATAAATCAACGTCTTGACGTAACACAAGAGGAAAAAATCCAGAGGTGTGAGATCCGGAGATCGCTGCAGGGATATGTTCCTTCCGCCAGCTATTTCTAACTGACCCTTGCAATTTAACTGCAGCGAAACCTGGCGATGCCTAAAGTACGCTGTTGGTGCTAACGGGGTAGTGATGGGAGGTGGCCTGAGTCCGCGTTAGAAGAGAAGCAGGGTTAAGGTTTATCGTCGACAGCTAGATCATTATAGACAGAATACAAGCTCGAACCGCGGAAGTAAATTGGCAGTGTTCTTTTCAGCGGAACCATACTGGAATTTTCACTGGGCTGTTTGGGAAAACCATTCTGCATTTCAGTCACCGCTTTCATTTTGATGATGGGTCAAGTCGTATAGGGTGTAAGTTCCCCTCTACATGGTTCTGTACGAAAATTAGCCCGAATGTACCTCCCACACTATAAAAAATCTACGTATTACCTAAACTATGTACCCAGGAACTGTTATCCAATTTACATTCGTATGCTAACCTTTGAATAAACATAACACTGTACTGAACTGAACCGTAAGTGGTTTGAATACAATTCCTATATACATTAAATGCTCAACTGAGGTAAAGCAACTACCTGGCTCCAACCGAAATTTCCGCTTACCTCGCGTCCTGACAACATTGCTTCTGACTTCTCGAAAGCACAGCAGCGGAGAGCAAGCAGCCAGCGTCTGAGCTAGATTTCTATTTTTTAAATTAAATTTTTAAACGATATTCAAACCGTTGCATATCATATGGTGCACGTATCCGTAACGCTAAGCCTTCTTTAAAAAGTGAGAGGGGTAGAGTAACGGTTCTTATGAAATGATATTCCAAGACAAATATTTTAGAGCGTAGCATGTACTAAAAAAGACGGAGTAAAACTTCGCGTGATCTTCACTCGTACACTATGTGATCAAATGTGTCCGGACACCTAGCTGAAAATGACTTACAAGTTCGTGGCGCCCACAACCGATAATGCTGGAATTCAATATGGTGTTGGCCCACCCATAGCCTCGATGCAGCCTCCAGTCTTGCAGACATACTTTCAATCAGGTGCTGCAAGGTTTCTTGGGGAATGGCAGCCCATTCTTCACAGAGTGCGGCACTGAGGAGAGATATCGATGTCGGTCGGTGATGCCTGGCATGAAGTCGGCATTCCAAAACATCCCAAAGGTGTTCTATAGGATTCAGTTCAGGACTCTGTTCAGGCCAGTCCATTATACGGATGTTATTGTCGTGTAACCACTCCGCCAAAGGCCGTGCATTGTCAACAGGTGCTCGATCGTGCTGAAAGATGCGATTGTCATTCCCGAATTGCTCTTCAACATTGGGAGGCAAGAAGATTCTTAAAAAAATCGGTGTAAGCTGTGCTGTGATAGTGCCACTCAAAACAACAAGGGATGCAAGCTCCCTCCATGAAAAACACGACCATACCATAACACCACAACACGGCCTCCGAATTTTACTGTTGGCACTACACACACTGGCAGACGACGTTCAGCAGGTATAAGCCATAGCCCCCCCCCCCCCCTCCCCCTGCCAGCGCATCGCCACAATGCGTACCCTTACTCGCCACTCCACACAACGTTTCCCCACTGTTCAATCGTCCATTGTTTACGCTCCTTACACCAACCGAAGCGTCGTTTGGCATTTGCCGCCGTGAGGTGTGGCTTGTGAGCAGCTTGCAGTGGATCCTGATGCAGTTTGGAATTCCTGTGTGATGGTCTGGATTGATGTCTGCCTATTACACCTTACGACCCTCTTCAACTGTCGGCGGTCTCTCTGTCAACAGACGAGGTCGACCTGTACGCTTTTGTGCTGTACGTGTCCCTTCATGTTCCCACTTGACTATCACATCGGAAACTGTGGACCTAGGGATGCTTAGGAATGTGGAAACCTTTCGTACAGACGTATGGCACAAGTGACACCTAATGACCTGACCGAGTTCGAAGTCCGTGAATCCATGGAGCGCTTCATTCTGCTCTCTCATTATGTCTAATTTAGTGTAGTTTAGTTATGTCATGTTTTGTACATCATTTTTACGCTTATTTTTACCGATATATACTGAATAGTGCTAATATTAATATTACTGAAATTTTTAGTTCTACACATGCAACGATATTTTCAGGTACAATTTTTTAAAATTTTTTTTACCAGTTCTGAAGCAGAAACTCGTCCATGGAGTAGAAGAAGTTGTCCAAAAGAAATTATTTTAAGCTAGGTTTAAAACTTGATCTGCTACCTGCCAGACACTTTATGTTGTTGGGCAAATGATCAAAGATTTTTGTTGTTGAATAATGTACTCCTTTTTGAGCAACTGACAGCTTCAATAGCATATAGGGTAGGTCATGACTACTGAGGTCCCTGATATGGGGTACCTGGCAGCAGGTGGCAGCACAATGCACCCAATATGAAAAATTTGTTTTCTGTTTTTGGAGGTGTCCGGATAATTTTGATCACATAGTGTAACACTGGCCTAAACAATACTATGCTTAGCAAAGCGAACAAT
Organism: Schistocerca gregaria; assembly: GCF_023897955.1. Lineage (NCBI taxonomy): Eukaryota > Metazoa > Arthropoda > Insecta > Orthoptera > Acrididae > Schistocerca > Schistocerca gregaria. The sequence continues at coordinate 649,776,797 of NC_064923.1, read as the reverse complement.
GGATGAAGAAGGGTATAATTTTAACAGAGACTTTATATAAAAACCAAACAGTATTATCAGCTAATATGTTAATTCATGACGCAAGAAAGTTGGTTGGTCTTTCTCTCAGCTCTGAGCAAGTAAACAAAGTTAACTACCTGACAATAACTATTCCTGCAAACTAGTTGCGCAGTGCTGCAGTCTTATCTCAAACTTGTCTTTTAAAAAATTCTTTACAATAAATCCGTCTTCATCTAACACATACTATCACAAGTTAACACAGCACTACTGATAAGTCCATCACCTGACACACCATAACTAGGCATGTATGAGACTGCGCAGAGGCAAAGACTGTGTCACAACAAGACCAAAGATTGTTCAACAGTAACCTGGCTTGCTTGCTGTCTCTCTCTCTCTCTCTCTCTCTCTCTCTCTCTCTCTCTCTCTCTCTCTCTCTCTCTCTCTCTCTCTGACGTGCACGTCGATAACTTACAAAAATCAAAATCACGTGCCTACCTTACAAGGTATCTACCCACCCCATGTGACTTTCCGACCACTTCTCATGTGTGCTTTCCCGGTAACTACTAACTTCTTGTGTACTTCCAAACGCTACATCATCGCGCAGGCCACCAAGGGCTGAATTATAACTGTGAGAGTCAGGGTGGTGTATATTAGACAGCATACATACAACTTTAATGATTCCATGAACAGAGAAATATATGTCATGTGTCTTACAGCATGGTGTCTATGGACGTGAAGCTTCAGCAAGTTGGATATCAATTCGCTACGTACTACCGGGAAGCTTCTCATGTATAGAGCCTCAGGTCTTGGTCTTCCCTGCAGACAAAGATTTTAGGAGCCGGCCGGAGTGGCCGTGCGGTTCTAGGCGCTACAGTCTGGAACCGAGCGACCGCTACGGTCGCAGGTTCGAATCCCGCCTCGGGCATGGATGCGTGTGATGTCCTTGGGTTTGTTGGGTTTAATTAGTTCTAAGTTCTCGGCGACTGATGGCCTCAGAAGTTAAGTCCCATAGTGCTTAGAGCCATTTGAACCATGTATGTAGACAAAGTGGATCGAACACAAGCGTCCGTGTTAATAGTAAACCACGATTGCGGTTCATGCCCAGTTGTATCCGCGACGATAGTTTAAAAGTCGATTTTTAATGTACGTCTTAAGGCGCTCACACACCATAAGAATTTTACTGATTCTAACTGCGAAAGTTCGTTCATGTATTACGATAGTGTCGTCCTCTGGCAGAAGTCTTGCTTGGGCACAGGTCCTCACATTGGTGTCTACAGACGGAGACACTTCTAAGAACAGTCTGTGTGAACTGTGTCAAGAGTCCCAACCATTGCACGAGGCCATAGATCTAGACTAATTAGTTTAACATCGCTGCTGTCACTGTCTAATAAGTTGCTGTATTTCTTTATTACAAACAATTTCTCACTGTTGTTTGGACAGGTTACAACGCTACCGGTTTAAATTGATAAACAGGCTGCCAGTAATTGTCACTGAATTATGCAAGGGAAGCCGACGCTCTTTATTTGAGTGTCAGAGCGGCTGAATGTAAAACAAGGCGCGAATTCAGGGCTCTGCGAGCAAGGACCTCCAGAAATGCCTGAGAGAGCGAGGGGAACGCGACAGAGGTGCCTGTAAGAGAGGAAAGACACACAGTGTTCGTTCAAGAATTCCGCCGCCACTCCCCCTACGGCGCCGGTCGTGCTGCATTGTTTATGACCGATCCTGTACCGGGGAAAAGTGAAATAATACGCCTAATTTAATTTAGACGATAATAAATCTCGCCCCGCTGGGACTCTCCGAGGAGAGAGAGTTAATAATAAAAGAATGGCCTCCCCGGGGGGCGCGGAGAGGTGGGAGAGGGATGGTTTAGGGGGGGGGGGGAGTAATGCGGAGAAAGAGGAGGAGAAGTGGCGTGTCACTCGGACTAATTATACGCGGAAGTGACGTCAGCCAAATTCGTAGCGGGGCGCACGACGCATACTTAATGCGCGCGCTAAGCGCCGGCCCGGCGCGTGCAGAAATGCCTCACTCCTCCAATCCCTCCCTCTCAGCTGGTCCACGACTTCTTCGCTCCCGCGTAGGGTGCGCCGCGCCGTAAGCCGGCGAGCCGTATACCCGTGTCGGATGTCCGCACCCGCATTAATAAACGTCAGCAGGGGCCGCCCTGCAACCTCTCGTGCGCCCAGTTACTCTTGCCGCTATCTTTATCGCTCAAACTTCTACTTCCGCCAGGGGCGCCTGTGTCAGATCAGCGTCTCTTAAACCATTTCTTTACCTCCTTTTCTTTTTACAGGAGTCGGAAAAGCTATATTAGCAACGTAGTGTAACCTCTATTCTAGTGATGCTTTTTACACTCCTGGAAATCGAAAAAAGAACACATTGACAGCGGTGTGTCAGACCCACCATACTTGCTCCGGACACGGCGAGAGGGCTGTACAAGCAATGATCACACGCACGGCACAGCGGGCACACCAGGAACCGCGGTGTTGGCCGTCGAATGGCGCTAGCTGCGCAGCATTTGTGCACCGCCGCCGTCAGTGTCAGCCAGTTTGCCGTGGCATACGGAGCTCCATCGCAGTCTTTAACACTGGTAGCATGCCGCGACAGCGTGGACGTGAACCGTATGTGCAGTTGACGGACTTTGAGCGAGGGCGTATAGTGGGCATGCGGGAGGCCGGGTGGACGTACCGCCGAATTGCTCAACACGTGGGGCGTGAGGTCTCCACAGTACATCGATGTTGTCGCCAGTGGTCGGCGGAAGGTGCACGTGCCCGTCGACCTGGGATTGGACCGCAGCGACGCACGGATGCACGCCAAGACCGTAGGATCCTACGCAGTGCCGTAGCGGACCGCACCGCCACTTCCCAGCAAATTAGGGACGCTGTTGCTCCTGGGGTATCGGCGAGGACCATTCGCAACCGTCTCCATGAAGCTGGGCTACGGTCCCGCACACCGTTAGGCTGTCTTCCGCTCACGACCCAACATCGTGCAGCCCGCCTCCAGTGGTGTCGCGACAGGCGTGAATGGAGGGACGAATGGAGACGTGTCGTCTTCAGCGATGAGAGTCGCTTCTGCCTTGGTGCCAATGATGGTCGTATGCGTATTTGGCGCCGTGCAGGTGAGCGCCACAATCAGGACTGCATACGACCGAGGCACACAGGGCCAACACCCGGCATCATGGTGTGGGGAGCGATCTCCTACACTGGCCGTACACCTCTGGTGATCGTCGAGGGGACACTGAATAGTGCACGGTACATCCAAAACGTCATCGAACTCATCGTTCTACCATTCCTAGACCGGCAAGGGAACTTGCTGTTCCAACAGGACAATGCACGTCCGCATGTATCCCGTGCCACCCAACGTGCTCTAGAAGGTGTAAGTCAACTACCCTGGCCAGCAAGATCTCCGGATCTGTCCCCCATTGAGCATGTTTGGGACTGGATGAAGTGTCGTCTCACGCGGTCTGCACGTCCAGCACGAACGCGGGTCCAACTGAGGCGCCAGGTGGAAATGGCATGGCAAGCCGTTCCACAGGACTACATCCAGCATCTCTATGATCGTCTCCATGGGAGAATAGCAGCCTGCATTGCTGCGAAAGGTGGATATACACTGTACTAGTGCCGACATTGTGCATGCTCTGTTGCCTGTGTCTATGTGCCTGTGGTTCTGTCAGTGTGATCATGTGATGTATCTGACCCCAGGAATGTGTCAATAAAGTTTCCCCTTCCTGGGACAATGAATTCACGGTGTTCTTATTTCAATTTCCAGGAGTGTATTTGTCTGTTGCCCACTGACATCGACTTTTTCATTTTTGATATATGGAAGCGCTCTGATCTAGCATTTTTGAAAAGTCTTGTTTATGTTCCACGCTGCAGACGACTGACTATTTCAAACGGGCAAAGAGCGTCCAGTGGGAGCATGTACGCTAACAGTACCAAATTATCAATATTAGAATCTAATGCTACTTGAGACGCCCTGCTAAATCTGCAGGACAGGGCAAGTAGTAGGAATTGTGAAAGGGGGCCAGAATGAGCGGCTGTCAGTTATATTCCAAACACAACACTTCATTTAGTTGTCCAAACATTACAGCTCAACTGCTAAGCTTGACTGTCGACAGAAATACTCTTTAATTCTAAAACGGCTGTAGGCCCATGAATTACATACAACTGGATGATTTTATTTAAATATTTTTTTGAGACAGAAGGCTCTACGCTTTACCCTTAAATAGTATTTAATGCCAAGCGATGTAAGGCTTGACTAATCAGATAAATTAAGTTTTTCTTTTAAAAGCGGCTGAAGGCCGATAAATCTAAAACAACATAACTAAAACAACCTTTCAATACGCAGGAGGCCCAAGCTTTATGACCCATAAGAAACCTTATTCGAAAACGGCTGAAGACCTTTGTTTTAAAAAAAATCTGCAACCAAATTTCCAAGGCAGAAGGCCCAAACCTTTTAACGTTAAATAGTATTTATGCACAAGAGATGTAATACTTGACAAGTAAGAATCCAAAATTTTAAACCAGCTTAAGGCCCATCATTTTAAGAACAATACAACTACGATAAATTTTCAACAGGCAGAACGCCCACAGCTTTATCTTCCAAAAGGTAATACTTGATAAGTAAGAACCTTAAAACTTGAAGAGGCGTAGGGCCCATGCTTTTAAAAAACAATACAACTACAATAAATTTAAACAGGCAGAAAGCCCACAGCTTCATCTTGCAAAAGGTAATACTTGATAAGTAGGATCCTTAAAACTTAAAGCGACTGAAGTCCGATACTTTAAAAAATACAATAAATTTTCAACAGGCAGAAGGCCCAGGCTATATCTTCAGGCAATGTAAGACTTGCCCAATTTATAAAAACTTACTTTTAAAACGGCTGAAGGCCTTTGATTTTAAAAACACAATTACAAGCATACAACTTCCAACCATCGACTATGACCCATTAAATTTACATAATTAAAGGCTGATAAGAAGCCAGTATAGGCAACGGTGCTCAGAAGTTTCCAGAGGGCTCGGTCGGCCCTTGAAATCTTAACGTTCACTTAGGTAAGACAAGAAGTCGGCGCAACTATACTCGATCTGCCGGCAACACAATCAAGAGACAGTCAGGGACCCACCGACAAAACGACTTTGTAGCCACCGACCAGTATAAGAGAATTTCAAATCAAAAAAGTTAGAGACATAGCCGCCCAAACGAAAAATACATTAAGCTGTCATAAACTACACACCACGCAGGGCAGCGACAACAGGTGCGGGAAGGACGCTGCCTGAATTTACGTCAGCGACCACGACAGTTAACCTGAACCCTAACGGCCACAAGGCAGAATATTCCGCTGGTGCACTTAAATTTTTAACCGACAAATATAGTTAATTCCACCACACGGCAGCTAAATCTTCACCAACTGGAACACTCGCTGTTGCTCCCTGGAATACCACCAATAGCGAACCACCAACCAAGGAGACAACGTGAACACACGTGGCTTCGGTAATAAAATCACCACTCGACTTTCATGCCCTGGGTCAGTGAGCAACAAACCTCGTAGCTCTGGGAAAAGCTCCCACACACTGCGAGACTGTGTAGAGACCGACAGAAGGCCCAGCCGACTGCGCCGCGCGGAGAGTTGCTTGCTGATCCGCTCCAACCGACCAACTCACTGCCAATATGCCGACAACATTTAAAACAATTTGTCAGTGGAAAAGACACCATCTACACACACACAGTTTGCCAAATACTAGCATGAAGAGTTGAACGAGACTCAGCACTGCCTGTGCAATCACAAAGACAAATCGGGCACACACACACACACACACACACACACACACACACACAGCCAACCCATAAGCTATCGGCGAGCCAATTCACGTCGTCCAGTAGGACGACAGACCGACGATCCACGAAGACCGTCTCCAGCTCAAGTGATACGTGGCGGCAATGGTCGGGTGAGCCACGGACATCCAGGCCTCAGTGCTGCTCCAACCCGACTGAACTAGTGCCGCATTCCAACTCCACGACTGGCAAAACCCGAACTGCCCTCCTGGCACGTCCCAGCTGACTACACGACAGACGACAAACGGAAGTAATAGCTCCGCAGCAAAGGTAACACGTGAGGGCTATCTCGATAGGCGCTACTGCTGCCGCTGAGCGGAATGCAATGCAGCAACTCAGTGAGAACAGAATTTGAAACTAACATAACGAGGTGGCAACAAAAAAAAAAAGGATGTAAAATAAGAGAGGGCACTAGTGCGAGCCACGCATGGCTCACTGCTGTATACAGATTCACTATAGTATAGAAATTTCATGAGAAAATTCTTCCTACTAAGCATATGAGGGGCCATAAATTGAAAGCCGAACACCGGCCATAACGGGACCGCGGATTCTTTCCATTCAAAAGCAATCAGCACACGCGTTAAGGTGAGCGAGGACGTAGAAGAGTTGGTGCAGTTGTGGATCCATCAGCAGCCGACCGCGTTTTTTGAATGGAATCATTCTATGACCTCGTTGGGGAAACTTTTCGGTTTTCATTTGACTAACCCCCATCTCCCTATAAATTAACTCTGGAGGCACATCTTTCCAAATTGGTTTATTGTTCGTTGCAACCGCAGTACATTTCTTGTATGCAAACTAATAGTTTTGGCAGTCACCAGTCGAAACACGTTCTAGGCGCTTCAGTCTGGAACCACGCGACCGCTACGGTCGCAGGTTCGAATCCTGCCTCGGGCATCGATGTGTGTGATGTCCTTAGGTTAATTAGGTTTAAGTAGTTCTAAGTTGTAGGGGACTGATGACCTAAGAAGTTAAGTCGCAAAGTGCTCAGAGCCATTTGAACCATTTGAACGTAGTTCCCAGTTGACATGTTACGTGACTATGCCGGACAACAGACGTTGTAATGAAGAATTTCATTAATCATAGAGGTGTTCATCATGACTGAAATGTGATTAGTCCCAAGACACATAATTTTACCCCGCACAAGAGTGCAAGAACGAATACGTGCTGAGATTAATATGACTGGAACACAGTTCAAAGTGAATAATGCTGCCGAAATGATATTGAAAAGGACGTTCGTTGTAGAGCTGCTGTTCCCAGACCTCTCTGATAAGCCGACAGCTAAAACGACGTATGCTGAGATTAAAACTCGTATTGATGAGACAAAAAAATTGCATTAACGAGAATGTCAGTGTCGTCAATTTTCTTGTTTTAGGCCTCTTTTCTGCAGTCGCAGTTCTGAAACAATTGGTTAACGTTTTTAGCATGGGGCATTACCACCTCTGGCAGGAATACAGACCTGATAATGACGGGGCGTGCTGTGAGTGACGTCATCAGTCTCATGTTGAGGCACTGACGCCCATTCTTCCTGGAGAGCTGCTCGCAGGTCTTGGAGAATGGTTGGTGAATGCTGACGCGATGAAGCCTCTCTCCCTAGCGCATCCCAGACATGCCCTATGGCATTCAAATCGGGAGAGTGAGCAGGCCACGTCATGCATGCAGTATCTTCCGTTTCCAAGAAAACATCAACCTCTATGAGCTCGAGCATTATCGGTCATTAATGAGAAGTGTGGGCCTATACCACCTTGCAACAAACGCACATGAGGTCCCAAGATTCGTCACGATACCTAGAAGCACTTAAACCTTACCGATGGTCCGAAGATTCGTCACGATACCTGGAAGCACTTAAACCTTGCCGATTCACCCGTAGTTTCATGAAGAGGTGTTCGAGTGATCAACATAATCTCTTTACACACAATTAAAGATTCTCCTCGATATCGGTCTGCCCGCATCTCGTGGTCGTGTGGTAGCGTTCTCGCTTCCCGGGTTCGATTCCCGGCGGGGTCAGGGATTTTCTCTGCCTCGTGATGGTTGGGTGTTGTGTGTTGTCCTTAGATTAGTTAGGTTTAAGTAGTTCTAAGTTCTAGGGGACTGATGACCATAGATGTTAAGTCCCATAGTGCTCAAAGCCATTTTTTTTTTCGATATCGGTCTCCTTCCATAATATTTGGATTTTGAGGTCGTGTCCCATGTTCACTCCAGACCAGACAGAGACTCATCTGCGAAAAGAACATTGTCGTACTTTTCGACCGTCCAGGTGGCGTATTGACGACTCCACTCTAGACGTTCCTTTCTGTGAAGACGCACCAGTGGTACACATACAAAGGTCTCCGACAGTCAAGGCTACTCTGCCGGAGCCTTCTGTACACCCTTTGTCTCGATACAACACGTCCAGTGGATGCTGCGAGATCAGATGCCTGCTCCGTACAATAATAAGGCGGTACTGTCGTGCCCTTACGGACAAATAACGGCCCTCTCATTTTGGTAACACACGTGGTCGGCCTTGTCTTCGTCTTCAGGATACTGTTCCCGTCTCTATAAATCATCGGCACATTGGAGAAACAACAGAATGATTCACCTTAAGCCTTCGGGTTACATCAGTTTGCGACTATCCTGCTTCCATTCTTCTTATGGTCCTCCGCCACAGAGAGTCTGGTTGGCGTCTTCTTTGTGCCACACTGCACCGTCTGTAACTGTATACACAGTGACTGAGGATATGGGACTACGCGGCAAACAGGAACCCGTTTGATAGGTGCCCTGACGTCATCGATGACGTGAATGTCCATTGACCAGTATGCCATCTTCCGTGCAGAACACAATTGTACAGACATCTGTTGACATTTTGTATAATTATACCGTGAATTAAGCACAACACGGGCAAACAGCTTTTTGTAGCTTTTATTTTGGACACAGTGTAGTTTATACACAGTCTTCTGCGGCTATAATGGAAATGTTATTTAGACCTTACGCGTTTCCCTGAATTTTGTATAATCTTCAGTGATCATATTTTTGTTGTTTAAAAACAAAGTGCAGGAGGTGCAAGTGAGTGTTCACAACATGTAAATGAAAATATATTCCATGTCACTGTAGTGCAGTGTGCCAAAATCGAAGAGCAGTTTGCAGAATTAAGTTAGAAATGAAGTAGGAAACAACAAATCTGACCACTGTAGATGCTTTAAAATAAACCTATACAGGTAAGGTGTTAATAGGACTTTTATTACAGTCGAAAAAGTCTGTATGTAACGTATATTATTTGAAGAACATTAATGATTAAGATTAGATGGGTAGATCACATAACTAATGAGGAAGTATTGAATAGGATTGGGGAGAAGAGAAGTTTGTGGCACAACTTGACTAGAAGAAGGGATCGGTTGGTTGGAAATGTGTTGAGACATCAAGGGATCACCAATTTAGTATTAGAGGACAGCGTGGAGGGTAAAAATCGTAGAGGGAGACCAAGAGATGAATACACTAAGCAGATTCAAAAGAATGTACGTTGCTGTAGGTACTGGGAGATGAAGAAGCTTGCACAGGATAGAGTAGCATGGAGAGCTGCATTAAACCAGTCTCAGGACTGAAGACCACAACAACAACAACCGTGATCTGCTGTTCACTCACATCTTGTAAAATAAACGAAATTATAGACGAAACTACTGTTGAGAATAACACCTAAGCAATTCAAGTAGTCATTCTTTTACGCTGCGACCAATCAAACTGTTTCAAACAGACTGCTTCAGACGTAAACTGCTTCGTAATCAACTGAAACTCTACGTAGTAAAGGTTGGTACTCGTGTATTGTTGTTGCCCGCAAGCTGGGGCCGCGTTGTGACCAAGAGAACGGGTGTGGACTCAGGTTGAGTGGTCCAGTTCACGCCCGCAGACGTCAGTGACACAACGGTATCTGTGATAACATTTACTTATCGTGCAGAGTGTGCAGAGTTAAGTCTTCAAAGCTGCAATCGGTGTCCAGACTTTAGTGTGCGTACTGCGAATGTAGCTCGGCAGCTAGATGTGACGTCGACCCCGCAGGGGGGCGGGGTAAGGAGCGCTGCCCGCCCTGAAGCCCTGTGTTAACTTAGTGCGCCTATCATCTCAGCGCTCTCGAAGACCGCCCAGCGCGTGTTCACGCAGAGAATGCCGGCTGTAGTCCAGTACATCATCTGTCGTGAAGACTAGGCCTCGATCAGCCACCAAGGATCGAATAAGACGACAACAAATACTCACGAATCGGTCAGGAGTCTGGTCGGTGAGCCACGGCTGGTCAGTGTCAAGATGGCACCTTGCATTTCATCCGCAATGAGTCGCAATGTAGGAAGACTGGCCGTACACCAGTCTTTTTACCCGCCATGACAAAGTTTGGCAGCAACAGCAGACCATAGCTGTTGGCTGCATTTTAGTGTTGAAGACAGCAAGTAGTTAGCTTTTTCATGAATGTCGGTAGACTGTCATTTTCTCTAGTTGTAGTGATACCGACAGAGAAGCAGCACGACAAAATGTGTTCTGGAGCTCCTAAAGGGCCCGTATTTAAAGTACGGGACCCAAGCCTATGATGTGATGGCTCTGCGTGCAAAAGAGTATTTGCCCTCATTTATCGGATCCGTCAGCGCACATTGCCTCGCTGTGGTAATTCAGTAATTATTCTGGGTCGCCGAGCTAGGTCCTTTCGATTTACATTTGCTTTTGTAGTGGCGTTCGGGCGATGAAGTTGACGTACCGTTTGGTGCACCTGACCAGCACCAATCAGCTCAGCCCTGAGCTCACTGGTAGAACTTTTAAAAAATTTAAACAAGTATAATAAAGTTATTCTGCTGCATAACAGTATCATAACAGACTCGTATGGTCTCTACTTGAAATTATCTGTCCCTATCCACATCGATTTTTTTCTTGTGTTTCATGTATCAGCTTTCTTCGTGCGGTTCAGAATTTGTTTTTCGTTTCTCCTTAAGAAATTGTCCCCAGTTTTACTAAGAAGCGATTGAAGTCAGAACCTCCTCTTAGTCGGATTGACGTAATAGCTTTTTTGGAGGACACCTTCCGTGAAATGACCTTGCAATGCCTGACACGAGAACACTGATGATCGAAATTTTGAGACTTCATTTAGAAAAGATCGTAGTAGTATCTGCTGTATTTCAATCGAAGCACTAGTTGTACATCAAAGATTTTGTTTTAATTACTACTAATTAGATAAAACACTGATAAACAAACATCGACAACTTCTGTATTACACTCCTGGAAATGGAAAAAAGAACACATTGACACCGGTGTGTCAGACCCACCATACTTGCTCCGGACACTGCGAGAGGGCTGTACAAGCAATGATCACACGCACGGCACAGCGGACACACCAGGAACCGCGGTGTTGGCCGTCGAATGGCGCTAGCTGCGCAGCATTTGTGTACCGCCGCCGTCAGTGTCAGCCAGTTTGCCGTGGCATACGGAGCTCCATCGCAGTCTTTAACACTGGTAGCATGCCGCGACAGCGTGGACGTGAACCGTATGTGCAGTTGACGGACTTTGAGCGAGGGCGTATAGTGGGCATGCGGGAGGCCGGGTGGACGTACCGCCGAATTGCTCAACACGTGGGGCGTGAGGTCTCCACAGTACATCGATGTTGTCGCCAGTGGTCGGCGGAAGGTGCACGTGCCCGTCGACCTGGGATTGGACCGCAGCGACGCACGGATGCACGCCAAGACCGTAGGATCCTACGCAGTGCCGTAGCGGACCGCACCGCCACTTCCCAGCAAATTAGGGACGCTGTTGCTCCTGGGGTATCGGCGAGGACCATTCGCAACCGTCTCCATGAAGCTGGGCTACGGTCCCGCACACCGTTAGGCTGTCTTCCGCTCACGCCCCAACATCGTGCAGCCCGCCTCCAGTGGTGTCGCGACAGGCGTGAATGGAGGGACGAATGGAGACGTGTCGTCTTCAGCGATGAGAGTCGCTTCTGCCTTGGTGCCAATGATGGTCGTATGCGTGTTTGGCGCCGTTCAGGTGAGCGCCACAATCAGGACTGCATACGACCGAGGCACACAGGGCCAACACCCGGCATCATGGTGTGGGGAGCGATCTCCTACACTGGCCGTACACCTCTGGTGATCGTCGAGGGGACACTGAATAGTGCACGGTACATCCAAAACGTCATCGAACCCATCGTTCTACCATTCCTAGACCGGCAAGGGAACTTGCTGTTGCAACAGGACAATGCACGTCCACATGTATCCCGTGCCACCCAACGTGCTCTAGAAGGTGTAAGTCAACTACCCTGGCCAGCAAGATCTCCGGATCTGTCCCCCATTGAGCATGTTTGGGACTGGATGAAGCGTCGTCTCACGCGGCCTACAAGTCCAGCACGAACGCTGGTCCAACTGAGGCGCCAGGTGGAAATGGCACGGCAAGCCGTTCCACAAGACTACATCCAGCATCTCTACGATCGTCTCCATGGGAGAATAGCAGCCTGCATTGCTGCGAAAGGTGGATATACACTGTACTAGTGCCGACATTGTGCATGCTCTGTTGCCTGTGTCTATGTGCCTGTGGTTCTGTCAGTGTGATCGTGTGATGTATCTGACCCCAGGAATGAGTCAATAAAGTTTCCCCTTCCTGGGACAATGAATTCACGGTGTTCTTATTTCAATTTCCAGGAGTGTATTTTGCCTATTCAAAATCCAATTCAGTTCCGTAATCTTCTGATCGAACGGAATCGTTTGATACAGATCACAATAACATTGTTTGATTTTTATTTTGGCATTTTTCTACTCCATTTTGTTTTCTTATGTATGTAATCCTTCCATCTTCAATCAGGTTTTGTTTTCTATCAGGTATATGGCAGGTTCGATCACTTGAAGCAAAAAGCTTCAGATCTACGTACGTCCTATTTCGAATGGTTTCCGAGATCGAACACATTTAATGTACACTATTATTTATTTTCTGTATAAATCAATACGTTGTGAGGTTTATACATGTGAGACTGTGCAGTACCTACTAAATATTACAACATGCGTCTTACAAAGTATCAATTGAAAAAAAAAGTATTTTTAACATTTTTCACCTTTAATCATTATCGCTCGCGACATATTACAGCTGTCGTACTTCACAATAAATATTCGAATCTCCCACAGTAAGTTTCAGTGCATTTGTGCACTCTTGGGAGAACGTGATGTTTCGCTTGTCCGAGGGCCTCTGCAGCAGCGTCCCCGATGCGACCAAGCAGATCATTCCATCTGTTCACCTTTCGTTTGCACACCTCAGACTCCATCGAATCGCATAAACAAAAATAAGATTTGGAGTACACTGGTGGCCAGTCAATTGTACCACCTCGCCCAGTCCAGCGATTGGCATTTGACACATACGTGTAAGTGCTCTCACCACTAGCCCAAAAACAAATGTACATTAAATGTCTTCCATCTCGGAAACCATTCGGTATAGAGCATATGTTCAAACCATGTTTTTTGCTTGAAATGAGCATTCTGCCATATCCTTGAATAATGACCATTCCTCCTGGAACACCCTATACTATAAAAACGATTTTCATGAGGAATGAACAGGAGATTTGTGAGCGACTTCCAAGTGTTATGTTGATGCACTGAATTATCTTGTATCTGACCGTCAGTATAGCTTAAAATTACATGAAACTGTATTTCATCTCTGATACACGTCGCATTTCTGACATGGGACTTGTTTGACGCCATGGAAATGACTTCAGAAACCACAAGATTAAAAGCAACAGAGCCAGTTGAAAGTGGCCGCTTGGCCAGTAGTGGCTGTAGCGGCAGTGGTGGTGGGAGCCTTGTCACACTGTGAGGTCAGATAAACAATAAGTAGACCTAATCTGCCTTCTCTAACAAGCAGAACCCAAGGAAATAAATCAGTTCCGTGTAGACCCGACAGTTGGATCCTTTTGACTGGTGTGAATCAGGCAGTCCAGTAGTATTGTGATCAACAGTTAACCAAGGCGAACTGCGTGAACAAGAAAGGCATTCCACGATCGCAACATCTTCAAGATCCCACAACTTGATGTGGTAATTGAAATAATTGAAATAACGGAATGAAGAAGATCGAAGTCCTAAGACAATGAAATGGAAAATGCACAAAGAAATTAAGTAGCTCTGGGAAAAGAAACCATTTGGTTATGATGGAATACCATCTGAGGCATCGAATATCTTAAGTCTAAATTCAATACCAATATTAAACACAATTTATGACACAGGAATTTTGCCCTTTTACCTAAAAAGTGCAAAGCAACAGAATACAGACTGAAGGCTATTTAACTTTATCACTCAATTTAGAAAGGCTGTAAGGAGAACTATACCAACGACAGTTGAAAAGAAAACTGAGGAAAATACTGGAGAAGAAGGGGTAAATGGCCAAGAGATGCTATATGTAGTCTCAGGATGATTGGAGAAAGAATTATAGAAATAAACAAGAGTTTGAATGTTTTATCGACTGGGAGAAGGCTTTCGATAGCGTCAACTGGATTATATTGCTGACAATTATCAAAAGATGTAGGTATAGCTTGGAAATGTAGAAAAGTACACACAAAAATGTGGCACAGCATGGAATAAAGCGAGGAAAGAGATGAGCACTGGAAAGGGTGCAAAGCAGTTCAGTATATATTGGTGAAGAGCCAATATGTAATGCCACAGAGGAGGCAAGAAAGGATAAAGTCTGTAAAATACGCCGATGATCAAGCAATGCTGGCGGAATCAAAAGAAACGTGACAGCAGATGTTGAAGAGTATTGTAACAAAGGTAGAGGAGTATGGAATGAAGATAAATATAGGAAAGACGACTTAATGAGAATAAGCAGGAAGGAAGCCCCAGTAAACATAGGGTTAGACGTTGAAAAAGTAAAACAATTAAAATCCCTGCTGTGCTTGGGAAGGTTAATAACATGAAACGGAAGCTGTACAGAAGAAAAAAGGAGAAGGATATCTATGAGAAAGAGAGAATTTGGAATAGTGTAGCGGATACTGACATCTACAATGGAGCTGAGGAAAATATTTGTTAGATGTTGACGTGTCGCTTTATACAGAAGCGAGTCACGAATAGTTAAAAAGAAAGGAGAAAGATATTTAGAAAGTTTTGAACGATGATTAGGGAGAATAGAGCTTGAGGTGAAGTGTACTGACAGACTCAAGAATGACGAAGTAATGAAGAAAATAGGTGAAGAAAGAAGATTATTGACATTGATCAGAAAGCAGAAAAAAATCGGGTGGAACTTGTAAAGCCTAGAAATTGCCTGTAGCAAATAATTATGGACCGAAAATGGAAGGAATGAGAGGAAGTGGTAGGAAGAGAATTGGAATGCTGGACGACATTAGAAGAGGAACTTATAACCAGTTGATGGAAGAAGCTCAGAACCACACACGGTAGAGGGCTCCGAATTGAAACCTGTCTTGACACAGACATATTAAAGAAGTAACAACTGAAATACATTGTGCATCAAAGTTTTATATTTGCTTCAACAAGCAAACGTATTGCACTGAAACAAGAGGAAATAACTGCACTTGCGTTAATCATCGGGTCTCACAGTTTAACAATTTAAGACTAAGAAAGGAATATCCTCTGATGTTTAGAAAGGAGCTAGGGATTTTTTGGAGGACAATAACGGAATTTTATCAGCCACGTGAGACACATAGAGATGATACTTGAACGAGAAATAGCGGAGAACTAGCAGTGATTGAGAGAGCGGTGTAATGAATCCATGTTCCTTCTTATCGCATCCAAGTGACGCCATCGGGCCGAGGATAACAAGGGGGCCGATCAGAATGATGTGGTCCCCAGCGACTGATCGCCGGGTTACTTAGAAAGGGGCTATGGGGTTGGAAAGAGCGAGGGAAAGAACTGCGAGCAATTAAGGCATGTTACCTAGCCTGTAGACCTTTGGAACCAGACTACCGGCCAATGGTTCACATTCCAGTCGCATAAAGCTGGAAGTAATTCACTTCTCAGCTACAGTAGACGCTCCTCTTTATTTGAGAGACATTTATTGCTCCTTAGAGTGCGTAATCACTCATTACAAGATTCTCACCAAGTCACCTACGAGGGCGATTATAGTGGGCGCTGACCACCCGAAGATTTGTTACTTATTGGGTCCTCCAAAGAAAGAAAGTAAGGCTTAATGATTCAACTTAGAGAACGGCTCCCAGAGAGGAAGGAGCACATTACGTGGATCATGAGATTTTTTGATCATACCATAAACGAACATATCTAAAAAAAAACTATGTACCTTTTGCCAACGAGTTCGGCAGAAAAGTGTACAAACCTGTCAGATTGCCATTACTTGACTGGTGATAACCTAGCCGCTACCTCCTTCCCAGCAGACGTAACCTAGCGGTCATGGTGTTGTCTTTCATACAAAAGAACAACTCTAATCATCTTCGCCATCTTGGTGAAAATTATTAATTCTGAATTGAAAGATGTAAATTAAAAGATGTTAAATCACTATAAAACTAATTCACCAGTATTTTCACGTCTAGCGAAAAGTACAATCCAGTCTCCATCTCTTTCTCTTTCTCTCTCTCTCTCTCTCTCTCTCTCTCTCTCTCTCTCTCTCACTCACTCACTCTGTCTATCTATCTACCTATCTACCTTTCTCACTGTCTCTGACTCTGTCTGTCTCTCTCTCTCACTCTCTCTCTCTCTCTCCCTCTGTAAAAAGTAGCCCTCTGTTATGCAACCTAGCTCTCTTATTGGTTAATACATTGTTAATAACTTAATATTTAAACGTTTGTAAAGAATAAAAGCGGGTTTTAAATCAACAATTGTCACAAAACTGTTTCTTCAAACAATGGACAGATTGCAGTGGGCATTTCACACATCAGGTTGGTGCCATTGATCTGGCGAGTTAGTGTCCGTGAGGCTTGAAATATGCTATTCTACTTTCGCAAGATTATCGTCTGAACAGTACAGGAGATTTCAAAGGCAGATAAATTCTGAAATTATCGAACAATCAGCTCAATAGGTAAGCATGTGAGCTGCAAACAAGAATAATGTACAGAATGCTGGGAAAGAAAACGGTAGGTTAGAGGACTATTAGTTTGACTTCAGGAAAGGCAAAAACCACTGAGGCAGATCTGATGGTAGACCTGTCAAGAGAGGCAAAAGTTGATACCACACACATAAAGGATGGTGATAAAAAGGTAAAAAATTAGGTTACTTAGATTAATGGAAACGAAGAACCTGACACTAAAAAATAGGTTTAGAAACTTTGGTAATTAATGAGTGTGCTAATTTGCATTATTAGTTTTATGTGTGCCGCTGGAGCGGCCCAGATATGATATATAATGACGATGCATAAGCACGAAGATACTGCCCCTTTTTATGCACGGCGATATCTAATTACATTACAATGTTACTAATTATCGTAAGATGTAGGTTGCCATTAAAACCAAGCATTTGTATTGGCCTACCCTCCTCCTCGCAAGCCTCTCTCACCTGACTGTCAAGCTTCATAACGAACATCCAGATTTTTTGTTTCACTTGATGTATTTCGTTTGACAGAATCGAACATTATCCCTGTCTAGTAGAATAAGAAACCCCTCATTCTAGTTTTGCTGTTAACAGTTTTGTGGGTCTACACGAGACTTTGTAACTTAACATTTCACTGTACGTCAAGTGGCGTAGCTGAACAACAATGTGACTTACTGAAAAATGCAATAGAAAATAACATATGGAAACAGTCGTTTGATGAAGCATCTTATGCGTCATCCATATAAACCGCGAAACTTATTCCGGTCACTGCTGGGGAAAAAAGAAGACTAGTAAATGTAACCGTTATGTTACCGCTTTTCTAGAGAGGCAGGCAAGTAAAAACATGTAGCCTTCAATAGTAATTAACGCTTTGCCAGGAACCAGCAATGGTTGTGACAGAGAAGCAAGAATCACGGGACGAATGGCAAAATGGGTCTAAGTGAACATTATTTAATACATTTTATTAACGGAATTATTGTAAATTGATGTAACTATACTGAACATTCGAGTGTAGTATAACTATTGTTTTAACAATGATAATTATTAAAGAAAAAAAGAAGGAAAAAATAATCAGGAAATAGTTTAAATTACAACAGTAAAACAAATCCAGGACCAGGAACTAGATAACCGTTTCCTTTTGGTCGTAGCCACATTTACGTCCAGGAAAAAGCCTTAGATCAAAGTGAAAACACAAAATCGAGCACCCACCGTAGATGAAAGCAACAAAATTACAGTAGGTACAGCAGTTAATTCTCAATTAAAACATTAAGAGTACAATATGAAAGCAATACAAGTGAATAACATAACAAGGTTGCGTTTAACGGTGAGTTTACAAGGGTTGAATCAACGGCCACCCCGTGTAGACAAGGGCCGCACCGTCCGCTACGACCACAGGATCACAGCCACGCAACGGACCTGCCGGCGTGGGACAACGAACAGCTCAACCAGGGCCCCTACCAAACGCCGAAGCAAACCAAATTACAGTTGAACTCTGTAACACATCACCAGTTAGTTTCTATGTGGATGATAATAATGATGATTCACCGCACAGGTGAACGCATAACCAAGTGACACCGTACCCTGGACATACACACAAGAATTTTCTGTCAATGAAGCAGCCTGCGAATAAATATATATGTATGTGTGTAAATCCCCGCAAATAAGTAGATAAATGTTGTTGATAATTCTTCCGGGTTATATGGCCGTTGTCCATGGAGTACTTGTATATGCCACGGCCATATAACCCGGAAGAATTATCAACAACAGTACCATCCGGCCGTGAAAGCCTTCATTGTAAGGAGAATCATGTTCTGAAGTGCTGTGCTTATAAGCAAATGATAACTTGCTAACATTTTTTTTAAACTATCAGCCAGAATAACAATAAATATGCACAACTAACATTTAGACAATGGAGACAGTTTAAAGCTCCTTGGGACAAGTGAAGAACAACATCAGTACCCCTCAGTGAGTAAAACAAACTTCTGATGACAGCTCAATTAAAAATAGGCTACCGTGTAATATAAAATATTCTCCTTAAGTAAGACAGGGTACAGTACACTTTTACAACTGACAACTACTTGGAACTCAAACTGTACAAAAGTGACTTAGCAGTAACACTGATAGGCTGAGTCAGTACCGGATCGTCAAAGCGACAAGCCTGACGCAAAACATAGCTAGTGAGTTTGATGGCTAATTGACTTCGAACAGACAACTGCAAAAGGCGACCGTGGGCAGTAGCACAACACATCCGAGCTTCTGTGGCCGGAAATACTCAGTAACCCGAATTACAGCCCTACGTCCACGGCTGGTAACAGCAGTAGACCACTTGGGGTTGAGCTAGCGCAATCCCCGCCGAGTCCTGCAGAACTGTCCGTCTTGCAACATAACGCGGCCAACTGTCGCCATACAGCCGCAAGTCGGCCCGCAAAGCCAGCGAGCTTCCACGTGGTGCACTCAACGGCCGCCAACTCAGTACGCTCTTTACACGTTCGTTGCCACAAACACGCTCACTGCCCACAGTCCAGGCGCTCGCTGATCTCTCCTTTTCTCCCCGACTTCAAAACCAAAACCGGCCAAGAAGCCCAGACCGTGAAGGTAAAACAACACCAAAGATATCAAAATAAGAATTGTCCACAAGATGCGAGCAGCGCCGGCTCAGTAGTCACTCTTGAAACTGAGCATGTTCTTGGAGAAATTTTATGACGCGTCGTGTGAGAACTATCTGTTTACTTATTTTTAAATTCACATGCTATGGAATACTTTTTTTAATGTCACTGTAGGTAAGAAGTATTTGTAGCATCTGTTGTCAGATTATCAACTAACGAAAAAGAACTGTTCCGCACTCGTCGGACTTACGTTGCAAAATAATATTTTTCCGCATTTACTTTCATTGAAATGTAAATAAAGATTTTCGCGAATATTTTACCGGTTACATTGGTCTCTAATACGCCAATGTCAATGGGATGCTTGACCATAATCTTTCTCTATTTCTGTCCTGCCCACACTTTACATAGTACCAGAAGATTTCTTGGTGAATCAGTAGATATACGGTTCATTCCAATTCGTAAGTAAAAATAGACAGAGAAGACAAGGAAAGGAATTTGACAGCCCACAGAGTTCAAAACTACGATCTTTGCGGTCTAGTAGCTCTTCCTTGTTACGCTGCAATGTACGCGTCGAAAGCATAAAATTGTTGCTAGGCGCGAAGTGTACTGGAAGTAGAGCACTACATACCGTATTTCTAGCACTACGGAATAGCCTCTACACATTTTTATCATTCATCTACGCAACCGAATATGCGGTGCCGAGTGATGTGGCACTGGGCTCGCATTCGAAAGAACAGCCGTTCGATCATCGAGACTTTAGTTCTTCATAGAAGTCATAACACAGAGCTGTATTTGGTTCTTTTATTATACTATCGGTTAAAGTTACAAACTACCATCTGGTATCAAACTCGAATAAAAACGCCTTGTGTCGTTAGCCCCTCCCTCCCCCCCCCCCCCTCCTCTCCCGTGCCAACCTTTTTATCTCAGAGTAGCAATTGGGCCCTACGTCCTCAATTATTTCCTGGATATCTTCCTATCTCAGCCTTCCTCTACAGTTTTTACCCCATTCCCTATCACGAAAATGGAAACATAGCTATGCAGCTATTGACAAATTCATTGACAAAAATACGTCAATCAAGCCCAAACTGAAAACCAACAAGAAGAGCTGCAACAAGCGACAACGAAACGAATTATTTCTACTGCATACAAAAGATAACTCATTCATTTTCCTTTATATATTGGGCTGTTGCGAAGTGAGTTACAAACTTCTGTAGTAGAACATACTCGTTCACCGAGCATAACTCATCATATATACAGTCGTCAGCGACGTACATAAAACATATAAAGTTCGTAACTGTAACTTTGTATTTGATGGCTGTAATATAAAGCAACTATTGTTGCAAGAACGATAAAAGACGAAAGAATATAGTATAGAGACTCCGTATCCAGTGTTCTTATATTGCATCTTAATAATTTAAAAGGTCTTTCGACCTGTTAGGATCAGTACTGTATTCTGTTAACACTCAAAAAAACAAAATTTATAGAATAAGCCATTATCGCAAATGAACAGATTTCATGCGTAAACGAGAATTCGATTTCAGTTCGCTAACTTAGAGGAGAAAAAGAATCGTAAAGGGCCATGCATTACGTCTAAAATACGTTACGTCTAAAATAATTCAATGTTGATTTGACACCACTGGAGATATATTAACGGTTTTGTGTTGAACGTTTGGACATTGACAGTTCGTGGCCTCGCTAAGGGAACTGCCGGCTTCTGCTTGAAGTAATGTAAGAAATTATCAACAGTTTAAATCAAGATAGCGAATTGGACTCTGACGCTGACATTTATCGGCCTGCTTTTACCAACACACCTTTTCGCGTTGTAATGGTCACTTCATGCAGTGATAAGGAGAGACATTAGAAATCACTATATAACCACGAATAGCAACAATAGAAAACAGGATAATACACACTAATAGAAAATTTGGGGACGAAGAATACCATAGCAACCTCATTTATGCGACTAAAGTAGCATTATATACAAGAAAGTGTATGTTATTCTTTTAAGAGAGATGTACTAATCTTACATACAGATCGATAAAAAAATCAATTAAGGTAATGCATACGGCTGAAGAGTTTCAGATGTGTTTGAAGATGTATTCACTTCCTGGTAAATAAGTGCGAGAGACTGATGGCGCATGGATTCAAGTTGCTGACAAGAATAATATACAAAATAATGGTAATGAAACTCGAGGATCTAACAGATGTTGGTTGGCGTTATGAAAGGTAAAGGCACCAGAGACGCAGTTCTGGTGCTGCCCTCGATAGTGGAGGGTAGGTAAGAATAATCAGGACACCTTCAGAGGATTTGTCAACCTAAAACTGGGGTTGGACAGTTTACAATTATGCAAGATTGAAATTCACAAATAAATAGGTTTAAGCTATAGAGGAAGACAATAGGTATAAGAATCTAGGTGGAATAATGAGAATGGAATACCGAAAACGAAGTACTCGGATTGAAAAGAGTGTAAGACACGTCTCCAGTCTTTCACCCCTACTGTTGAATCTAAACATCGAAGAAATTATAAGTCTTCACCCATACACCCTGAATGGGTGAAAGAATTTTCTGCTGATACTGCTATCCACAATGAAAGTTAGAACTACATGACTTGTGGATGGAATGGAGAATGTAATGACCAAGGAATTTGGACTGAAAGTGAACCGTACAACGACGACAGCAGTGAGTAATAGCAAAAATGTGATTAACTGAAGGATAAGGCAAGGAGGAGAAAAAGAGCGGACTAGTATAGGCAAAGAGGGTATTGCCAGAATCATGCTAATACTACCACACATCGGCCACAATTCGAGAAATAAACTTCTGAGAATCTTGGTCTGGAGGACAACATCGTATAGAAATGAATCATGGCTGAAAAAAATAAGGAAAGGAAAAGAATTGAAGGTTTGAAATGTGTGGTATAAGGGTGTTAAAATTAGAGATACTGGTAAGAAATGAGAAGGTTATCCACGGTATCGCCGAAGAAAGTAATACAAGAAAAACACCAACGACAGGAAGGAAGATGTTGATGGGACGTGAGACACGAAGGGATAACTTCCAAGGTACTAGAAGAAGTCGTAGAGCAAAATAAAACGCTACACAACCTACACTGTTACCAAAGTTAAAAGGGCTAAATAAATTTTGGTACCGTTCATCAGAATTAACGTTCAGAGAATTTATGATGACATATGCAGGGTGACTCAGGAGGAATGGTCAATACGGATATGGCAGTACCGATTTCCGAAGCAAAAAGTCTAGTAAGTATGTACACTAAACCTCGTTAGTACCTCAAGAGTTATAAGCACTTCTTCATCTTCATTACTGTGAAACTAATCTCTTACACTGCAGGCTCTTTGCCTTCCATATTTTTCGAGGAGATAATATGGACCAAAACTAAGAGAAAATTGAAACGCGATTGTTCAGCGGAAGGGGCGTGTTTGAGTGAAGTTGAACAAATCGTCACAGCTCTTGAGTTATGCACTTCAGTGTGCACATTTTTTCAGTCAGTTTCATGATCAGTACCTCAGTCGCCCGTAAGGACATTCACTGCGATGTCAACACGACAAAACGAGTATTTGCAAAAATATAAAACAGATGGAGGTTCTTAATAACAATTGAGGTTCCGATGATGAAGCTCTGCCTTCGAAACGTGCATTAGCATAGGAAAAATACTACTCAGAAAACAGTAAACATAATTTTCCTTATTAACATGTTTTCGATATTTGTAAGACAGGAGTTACTACTCTTGTCAGTTTACTGAGTGAGATCGCAAGTGTCAAGGCACGCTGCTTTTCTAGAAAAGGCGAGAGGACGAGTCTCGTCACCCTGCTTTAGATATTCCAGATTTCTTTAAATCTCTGATGCATTCGGTAATCGCCTGGCCGTCATGATATTGACGGGAGAGTGCAGCAGTTACCTTCATGATGCAGCGCCCCGTTATTGACCTGTATCTCACATATTTTGCTGGAGTAAAATACGTTTGTTTTTCACGCTGTTTATAAGTACAGAGAAATGAGCGGGCAATTGAAAAAAAAAAGGCAATCACCTGGCTGTGTCGGTCACATGTGGTGTTATGCAGTAATTGGCTTCCTCTTTTAGAAATATTGAAGCAAGTTTTGGAGCTGCAGTACGCCGTTGTAACGCCATCTATGTCTAGGTAAACCTTTTGAGAGGGAAACAAATATTCGAACACAAAGGCTGTTGCGAACATGAGGCGTCATCAGGAACTCGAGATGCCGACTGAAAACGAAAACAAATGCCGTCTCCCCCCACACCGCTTAAATTGAAAGCCGACAGTTATAGCCATGTTAAGGGCTGCACACGGACACAGTCCATGAATTTTACGAGAAAAGCCTGGAAAAGGGAGGAGCTGCGGTCCAAGGATATCATTTAAAGCAGATCAGATATAAATATTCAAAATAATCTAGTTAGGACGGGGGTTTAGCGTTTCTTATTTTTTTGCCGTATTTTACCTTTACACCAAATAAAAGAGCGCGGACGGGCGGTCATACGACGCTGTATTTCTTGCAGCCTATTTAAGCGGGCCGGCGCTTTCGGACACGGTCCTTAATTTCCCGGGCCCGGGGCGGGCGTATAACGATGTTCGTCTTCCCCCGAAATCAACACCGCCATCTGTAGCGGCCGTGGCGCAGGTCCGGCCCGGCCGGCAGCGGCGCCGCGCGAGCTGCTGGCGCATGATTTGTGGTTATTGCCGCGGAGGGGCATACGTTTATTCCGAGGCCTGACGCGGGGATTCATCACGGCCGGCGGTGCGCGCCGCTCAGGCCGCCGGGCAGCCGACGCCGACGCCGACGCTGAAGCCTGTCGCCGTCGCCGTCGCCGCCGTCATCGCCGTCGAGGCTACAACGCTCTTCAGGCCGTACCCGGAAACGCAAACGAGTCTGTCCCCACCTGCTGCTTGCAGCGCCAGGGTTGTCTGTTGCTTCACAGACGTTTTATTTGCTGCAGTTTGTGAAGTGCCGGTTGAGTTGTTTTGCATACCCCTAAGATGCTGTACGTACGATCCCTGGTAATCTATAAAGAAGGGAAGATCCCCATAAGATCACACAAATTTAAGAAAAATGTTGTCACGCAACGGAAACGTGTAATTGAAGTAAAACTGCTAGAGATGACCCAATTAATCATGGAAGTACGGAATCCACACCACACAAGGTTATGCAAATGAAGGCTCTCATATAAATGCAAAAGAAGCTATTGGTTACTATAACAATTTCGTTTCTTACCTTGCACCATCAAACAATCGAACTACCCACTGAATCAAGTGTTAAGTATTGTGAAGAAAAGGATTGTAATTATGAAGTATAGCCTTGGCACAGGTGGGAGGACACATGAAAACATAGTATGAAACTATATCGCAAATACGGCTAATGACTGCGAAAATGATTAGTGACTTAAAGGAAGAACCCCCAAAAATAACTGTGAACACCAGCAGAATCGACCAAGTAAACTGTGTAGTTAAACTTTGACGTTGCGTAACTAGCCTCGCACTCTCCTCGGTTCGGTGAGAGTATCTCAAGT
This sequence comes from Schistocerca gregaria, assembly GCF_023897955.1. Classification (NCBI taxonomy): domain Eukaryota; kingdom Metazoa; phylum Arthropoda; class Insecta; order Orthoptera; family Acrididae; genus Schistocerca; species Schistocerca gregaria. Next base: position 649,751,858 of record NC_064923.1, on the reverse strand, counting down.
TCATTTCTACCACTCTTATATGGTGCGAGTGAGGAAGACGGTGGCACTAAGAGCAGGAAGTTCTCAATCAAGCTCAGCCTCTGTACTCGCTTATAATATGCAGCCATTTCTCTACACGGTGGCCCAGGAGCAGGAGTTTACTCTTCGAAGTCCCAGCAGCACTTATCGATCTTTGAGCAGTGTGAAAATGGTTCAAATGGCTCTGAGCGCTATGGGACTTAACTTCTAAGGTCATCAGTCGCCTGTAACTTAGAACTACTTAAACCTAACTAACCTAAGGACATCAACGACACTCATGCCCGAGGCAGGATTCGAACCTGCGACCGTAGCGATCGCGCGGTTCCAAACTGTAGTGCCTAGAACCGCTCGGCCACCCCGGCCGGCTGAGCAGTGTCTTCTGACGTAACTCTTCCAAACTTCTCTGAATCTACCAACATAGGAATCTTGCCAGCCAACTGCAGCACACGTTGCAAGTTCCATCCAATAACAATCTGTATAAATAAGTTTAATAAAATTTCCACTTTTCCATATTTTGTTATGGTTAACCAAATGATTGGCGTGAGGAGGAATCCAGAAAATCTCTCGCAATCCATGACAGGTTCACAACCTCCAAGAATCGAAAGGCTTGCGTGTAGACATAAGCGGGAAAGGATGCGTTCTATGGAAGTTATTACTCTGAGCCACAATCTCTGTTAGTAGGATTTCAAATAAACATTGTTTCATGGCATTGCCACAAAAAAACGGCCGGTTCCACGCTTTCCCATTCTGAGGGCTGTTCCTGGCTTTTAGATTTTACCTTTCCTGTTTCATGGCAAACAGGCCACCCCCCGAGGCGCCGTCTGTGCAGAAATGGTGCAAAGTGAATTCTTTGTCCTCCATCTACTCAGGAGGGCTGTTTTCAGCTCTGAACAATTTCACGATTCTGTACTTCTTTTGAGTTAAATTCTATGACCACAGCCAGTTTGGAAGAGCCTCCAAGACTGCAGAAACTAACTGTACCTACTCTCTCTAGTAAAGGGAAAGGAAGAGAAGAAGTAATTACCTGTGCAATGACTGGGAATAGTTACGATGCAGTATTAAGGGACCGAGTATATTGACTACTCGGTCGTGCATAATACAGTATAAAATATGTCATGAGACAGTTCTAGAATAAACTGCCACGCAACACGGTTACATTATACATGCTATTTAGTGAATAAGATAGGTCGTGTTTACACAATATTGACATGTCCGTACATGTGAGATACAGCTTAGGGGAGAAAATTCAGACCTTGATAGTGATCAGAAGCTGAACTCATGGCGAAGAGAGTGGGACAACATGTAGAAGGTCAACAAGATATACAAATTGTTTTCCATTATCAGGGAACAGTAGAAGTGGAACTGTTTAGTCACAACCAGCAGATGATTCATTTCCTAACTGGCCACGGGCCATAGTCCAGGTGTTTGCTACGCGTGAAACGTGTCAGGGAATTGATTGTGCAAGTGAAGGAAGAGGGAGCTCAGAACACATTCTGTGGCCGCAGGAAAAATGACTAATTCACTCACAGGGCACTTACAGACCAGACCTTGTGACCAGATCTCGGAGAAGGCAAACATAAAACATCCAGAGTGTGCCACACAAATAGTACTTGCAGTGACGAGCGAACTGACGGTAATGAGCACAGGCCACGATGTTTCCACAGTCAATAGTAGCGAACAGATAACATCAGCAGTGGCAGCAGTTCCGACAACAGCAGCAGAGGTGCGGAGGAACCAACAAAGAATATGGACTAAATGTATAGTTAACGAAGAGTCTTGAAAGCGAGTGTAGTTTAGACAGTAATACTAGATTGCAAGAAAGCTGTAGCAACAGAGAACATCATGCGTTGCCGTGTACAGTAGATAAAAAATAAAACCTAGCCTAGATGTAAGATAATGCGAGAGGCTCAAAGTATTGTTGAGGTCCTCGATCTCGGATGGTAAGTTGTAGTGGATCGGGTGGTGGCTGACCAGAAGAGAGAGCCTCAGTGTCTTCCTGACATACCCGCCCCCCCCCCTCCCCCCTTTACAGAATCGGTGATGGCGTCCTATAAGTCTACACTCTTTCCTATTTTCCTATCTTCTTAACAAATAAATTATTAATTTCGAATTTTTAATTTTAAGTTTACACTATTTAAAACTCTAACTCTGATAAAAGATGCGATACTGTTTGATTACTCATCAGCCACTGCAGTCGACGACAGTCATCAACTATCTCCAAGTATCAAATGGTTCAAATGGCACTGAGCACTATGGGACTTAACAACTGAGGTCATAAGTCCCCTAGAAAGTAGAACTACTTAAACATAACTAAGCTAAGGACATCACACACATCCATGCCGGAGACAGGATTCGAACCTGCGACCGTAGCGGTCGTGCGGTTCCAGACTGAAGCGCCTACAAGAGCTCGGCCACACCGGCCGGCTCTCCAAGTATCCACTGGAACAGTATACACTGATAGCCATCAACATTACATCATGAAACTTCCTGGCAGATTAAGACTGTGTGCTGGACCGTGGCTCGAAGGCGGCACTTGAGTCGTGGTTGGGTAGCTCAGTTGGTAGAGCACTTGCCCGAGAAAGGCAAAGATCCCGAGTTTGAGTCTCGGTCCAGCACAGAGTTTTAATCTGCCAGGAAGTTTCATATCAGCGCACACTCCGCTGCAGAGTGAAAATCTCTTTCTAGAAACATTACAACACCTTGCTGGTGTATGCGGCAAATGTTTCATTTGCATGAAGTGTATTACATGTTCGGATAAGCAGCTGATCAGTTTTTCATCACAGCCGCTCAACTCATGTAGGAACAACATAATTTACATTCCATATATAAGGAAATATCACGAGAAGGTTTCTCACTCAGTAGTCCCCATGGAGCGTTGTATGTGAGTGAGAAGATTGTGTCACGTATCGACTAAGAAAGAGAAGCACTTACCAACACGTGTCAAATATGTCGTGAGCTATCATTCTACACTAATGCTGTTTGTGTTGGTCTGGTGCCTGCGACTGTCAAGCTGATGTCGAACCGATGAGTTCCAGAGGGTCGTGCAGCATCTCAACAGTTTCAGAGCGCCCGAGAGGAGACACCTATTGCACGCTCGCCCGTTTGGGGTCCCGTAACCAGGTAATGGCAAAGTTTGCAAAAAGTTAAGTATCCACATGGACAGTGTGACAATGCCTGGAGCACCATGGACTGTCAAAGCGACGAACATTTTTATCACTTCCTTTTGACACGGTGGTAAACAGAGGTGCCCGACTGTGCTATACCCGACCATACTGGACACATGACTGGTATCACGTTGTGTTTCCAGCAGAGTCCGCTTCCCCGTAGAGCATTACGATGGACGCATCCACGTGTGGAGGCGGCAAGGGGACGAATGTATTCAGATAGCAGTTGTCGTCATCAAACAGGCCTGACACCTTGCGTGATGATGCGTGGTAGCATTGACTGCACAACATGACCAGCTCTGGTTCGCATAGGTGCTAACTTGGAAAGCAGTTCTTAAATTTCTGACATGTGCGGGTCGATGACAGTTCCTGTCTTGGAACTGATCTCTTTCAGCAAGACAACAAAAGACGACAGGTTGTTAAGGCTTTCATGACTTATCACAATACTACAGGTGTACAGGTGAAAGTGGGGGGGGGGGGGGAGGGGCGCATGGTCCACTAGTTCCCTTGTCAGGGCACATTCTCCTGATTCTCAGCAATTGAAAATATATGTTAATGGGTTGCCGAAATATTGACAAGTCGCCATTAGCCACCCACCACCATTGGCGAACTCTGGCATACAACTGAAGTAACATGAAACGAAGGAACCATGTCACATCCTAGCTAAATTCGATGTCCAGCTGACTAAGAGCCATCGTTGTTGCCAAAGGCCGGCCGGAATGGCCGGGTGGTTCTAGGCGTTACAGTCTGGAACCGCTAGACCGCTACGGTCGCAGGTTCGAATCCTGCCTCAGGCATGGATGCATGTGATGTCCTTAGGTTAGTTAGGTTTAAGTAGTTCTAAGTTCTAGGGGACTGATAACCTCAGAAGGTAAGTCCCATAGTGCTCAGAGCCATTTGAACCACTTTTTTGTTGCCAAAGGCGTACTAAATTTCGCACATTGTGTTGCTCTGGATCACTTGCAATTATAATTGTATATTCTTCCTACTACGCTGTGTACGTACAATATATAAAATCACGTTATTTACCATCCTTCCCCGTGTTTCAGTTTGAATGGCCAGCCTGTATATTAAATGGAATGACGTCTTAAATGTAGACTTTACAAGGGAAGATGTCAGACTGACGTTATCGGGAGAGTCCTACGAAAATACACAGAATACTTCAATCAAGACACAAATGAATTAATGACTTTACCTGCCTGTGGACAATGATTTAAATCAATGGGTTTCCTGCGTCCTGGGCAAATGCGCTGACCACTACGTCATCGGGAAGTAGTAGTCATAGTAACTACGTGGACTGCACTAGCAAGCTTCCCGTCAGACCCAAATTCTCAATTTATACACACACTTCTAGTGCAGTATTCCTTGCCGTTATCCTCAATTCTTTCGGGCATGTCCGAAATAATAAACACGGCATATATAAAGAATTTTGTGGTTGGCAAGAGAGCCAACACCGTGTTACTAGAGGAGATCGAAAGGCACGCTATTTAGCTCACGCAGGCTGGCGTGAGGTCTGTAACAGGACAAGGAAATTAGAATTTAGAAACAATGGACGTAGCTGGTGGAATACTTAGCTTTAATCCATTAAGGATGAACGTCGCTCTTGACGGTACATATTTCACAATATCAATAGTAACTGATAATGGCGCCTTGGTAGGTCGTAGCAAATGACGTAGCTGAAGGCTATGCTAAACTATCTTCTCGGCAAATGAGAACGTAAGTAGGCAGTGAACCATCGCTAGCAAAGTCGGCTGTACAACTGGGGCGAGTGCTAGGGAGTGTCTCTAGACCTGCCGTGTGGCGGCGCTCGGTCTGCAATCACTGATAGTGGCGACACGCGGGTCTGACGTATACTACCGGACCGCGGCCGATTTAAAGGCTACCACCTAGCAAGTGTGGTGTCTGGCGGTGACACCATAAAGAATAAGTCGAGTCATCAGTCTTCTGACTGATTTGAAACGGCCCACCACGAATTACTTCCTGCGTCAACGTTTTCATCTCATAGTAGCACTTGTAACCTACGTCCTCAATTATTTGGTCGATGTACTCCCATCTCTGTCTTCCTCTACCCTTTTTACCCTCTGAAGCTCCCTCTAGTACCACGAAGATTGTTTCCTGATGTCTTAACACATGTCCTACCATCCTCTCTCTTCTCCTTGTCAGTGTTCTCCATATGTTTATTTCCTCACCGATCCTGCAGGGAAGCTTCTCATTCCATACCTTACCAGTCCAGCTAATTTTAAACATTCTTCGGTAGCACCACATCTCAAAAACTTCGATTTTCATACAATGCTTTGTTCCAAAAGTACATTCTCAGAAATTTCTTCCTTTAAAGTAAGGCCTATATGTGATACTAGTACTTTTCCAGGAATGTATTTGTTTCCAGTGCCAGTCTGCTTTTTATGTCATCCTTGCTCCGTCCGTCATGGTCTGTTTCTCTGCCTAGGAAGCAGAATCCCTTAAATTCATCTACTCCGTGACTATGAATACTAATATTAAGTTTCACGCTGTTCTCATTTCTGCTACTTCTCATTACTTCCGTCTTTCTGCTATTTATTCTCAGTCCATATTTTGAATAAACTAGAGTGTTCATTCTATTCAACATATCTTGCAATTCTTCTTCATTTCACTGAGAATAGCAATATCGTCTGAAAACATTATCATTTATATCTTTTCACCCTGAATTTTAATCCCTCTCTTCAACTTTTCTTTTATTTCAGTCATTGCTTATCCGATGTATAGTGTGAACAGAAGGGGCGAAAGACTACATCCCTGTCTTCAACATTTTTTAATCCGAGCCCTTCGTTCTTGGTCTTCTGCTATTATTAATCCCTCTTGGCTCTTGTTCATGTTGTATGTTATCCCTGTTTCTCCATGTAGCTTACCCCCATTTCCCTCACAATGTCGAACGTCTTGCACCATTTACATTGTCTAAGGCTTTTTCCAGGTCTCAAAAGCTGATGATCGTGTTTTTATTTTTCTTGAGTGTTGCTTCCATTACCAATGGCAACGTCAGAATTGCCTCTCTGTTGCCTTTACCTTTTCTAAAGCCAAACTGATTGTCAATTTTCTGTTCCAGTGTTCTATGTATTATTCTTGTCAGCAATTGGATGCGTGAGCTCTTGATTCTCGCACTTGTCGGTCGGCTGTTGCAATCTTCGGAATTGTGTGGATGATTTTTTCCCGAAAGTCTGCTGTTTATCTATTCAGAAAGGGATTTGCTCCGATTACAGTGGCCTGCTTCCATATGGTAGAGGTGAGCTTTGTCTTAAACGCACCTTTGTCTGACTGAGTGTTTAAGGAGACAATACAGCTAACTTCATCAGACTACTATTCATCCCCCCACCCCCCAGGCACCGCCACCCCTCCCCCTCCCGGACGGAAGCAGTGTACCAATTCTGTGTGCGTGTTGAGCACATTCTGAGTGCAAGCGTCAAAGAGTGTTCTAAATGCAAGTATATTGTATCTGAGGCGAAACATGAGGCGAAGCTGCCCGTTATTCACGTAGTGGAACGTGGAAAACTGCCTAAAAACCAAGTTCAGGCTGGCCGAAGCATCAGCTCCTCGTCCTCAATCCGCCTGGCGGATACGATCCGGGGTCAGTGTACCTCCCCGTCCCGGAAGCGGTCGCGTTAACATACGCGGCGGTCCTGGCAAATCTGTCTTGTGAGTATAGTGCATTGCAATGGAAGAGAGTATAGTTTGGTGTCATGTTTCATGTTGTATGATGGTGACAGAAGATAGACAATGAAGGCCAGTATGGGTACATAGCCTTCACCCACAGAATATCTCAAAGAAGGCCGCCAACATCAGGTACACAGTCTGACATTCCAGTCTACTGGTAAGGTAATATCCTTCAAGTGGCATTAATACGGCGACAAGGCCGCAGAAGAGAGCGAGATGATGGACTCCTTACCCACTCCTCGTGTTACACCCCGCAGGTGTTGTTCTAAAATGGTTCAAACGGCTGTGAGCACTATGGGACTTAACTTCTGAGGTCATCATTCCCCTAGAACTTAGAACTACTTAAACCTAACTAACCTAAGGACATCACACCCATTCATGCTCGAGGCAGGATTCGAACCTGCGACCGTAGCGGTCGCGCGGTTCCGGACTGCAGTGCCTATAACCGCGTGGCCACCGCGGTCAGCGGTGTTGTTCTGATCCGTCTACTGTTCGTTAATCATGGTTGTTGCTATATGAGTTACATTTTTTGGAGAAAACACATAAGAACTGTATTTTCAGACAAAATAAGCGTGTTGTAAAGACTGTATCTGCTGTTAGTGGTAGAACATCTTGCAAAGACATGTCCAAAATAGTTGTTTCTTTTGACGACTTTTTCACGGTACCTGTAACCACTAATGTAATTAGCCAGTACTAATACCTCTCTTTCCTCAAAAACAGTACAAAGATTAAAACACGGTATGCAGCCCTTGAAAAGAGGTAAAGGGTTTCATATTAGTACAGAAAGATGACATACAGAAAGCTGTACGTGCATTCGACAACCTACCAGAATATACTAAATGTCTTTTAGTAATATAATGGAGTTTGATCAGTTTTCTCTTGGGCAACTCCTACTCGGTTCAAGTGTGTCTTCAAGTAAAACTTTAGTATTAATTTGGTACATATCAATTAATATTATTACTATTAATTATGTTCAGTCTCATTACATTCCATTACAATAAAACGTTAATCATTTCTTTCCACACTGCAGCAACCTCTCTCCTTGGATTCCACGAAATACCATTCATTAGGTGTAAGTGAGTACGTACGGTATGTTCGCGAATGCGCTGTACTTTGGACAGGCTATAAATGTTTAATAAAATCGACAGCAAACGGTTACTTTAAAATACCTGGTGGTGTGAGAATTATATTTAGTATCTATTGTTTTAATAACAGTGCCTGCTTCATATTTAATTGAAATACAATGACAGTTGTCAAAACTTTGAAAGTTGTCAAAGATAAAATCGGTTCTTTTCCGATCTGAAGATGAAGACACTCCCATGGAGATGTCGAAATTCACGCTGTGGCTCTACGCTAGTAGAAACAGAAAACATCTACATGACTATTATTTCTACGCCTCTTACTACGGTAGTGTAAAATGTAGAAATTTAAACTGATTTTCATTGTCAGTTATAAGTGTGATTATGGACCAAGGACAATGGGAAGCGAGTTTAAAATCCCAATACGTCTGAACATATTTCTTTAAATTATTATAGAAAATAGTTCCATAGGATAACAGGAATCGAAGGTTGCACTTTTGTTTGTAGGTCATTACAAAGAGAAATATTATATACTGTTACAAAAAAACTACTGCAAAAACATTACTAGAGGTCAGCTGGATTCTTGGGTGTCAAATTTTTGTTTTTCCGGCGACAAGACACGCTGTTGACGAGGATCCGTCAGTCGCATAGGAACACCAAGTCCAGCACTCTTCTTAGCACTACTCGACAAGAGTGAGCTACATGCCGGCACCATCCGTCTTCTACCTCACCGTCTTAAACATTACAAACTTGACTCTATACTCCACAGGCACCCGTCACTGTCCTCTACAGTTAAGACACAGCACACATAACTCGCCACTATGCGTTTGGAAGGATATTTAAATTTCAACAAAGAAGAAAAATCTAAATGTAGTATAAACATCTGATTAGATTATACAGTATAAAGAAGTATAGTACAATCTAGAAATAAAGAAACAGATAAATAAGAACAACTACAAGGATAGACAGTATTTAACTGACCGAATTCAAGACAGGTTAAAAAAAAATTAAGAACCGAAAGTCACCAGGACTAAATGTGATAAATATCTAACCGTTTGAATGCGGAGAAGCTATCTTAGAATTACGAAAGCTACATCTTTTTAACATGTGGTGAGTAAAATATGAGATACTGGAGGAATGGAAAATAGCAAAGGTCATTTCAATACGCAAGAAAGGCGAAAGAAATAATATATCTAACTACAGAGGAATAAGTATTATGAATATTGCCTACTAAACGTACAGCAAAATAATAAACGAGAAACTGCGAGATATCTCGGATGTAATTTTAGTAGAGGAACAGGCAGGTTTCCGAAAGCGAAGTTCATGTGTAGATGATGTTTTTACACTGAAATAGATCTACATCTACATCTACATCTACATGACTACTCTGCAATTAACATTTAAGTGTTTTGCAGAAGGTTCATCGAACCACAATCATACTATCTCTCTACTATTCCACTCCCGAACAGCGAGCGGGAAAAACGAACACCTAAACCTTTCTGTTCGAGCTCTGATTTCTCTTATTTTATTTTGATGATCATTCCTACCTATGTAGGTTGGGCTCTACAAAATATTTTCGCATTCGGAAGAGAATGTTGGTGACTGAAATTTCGTAAAAAGGTCTCGCCGTGACGAAAAACGTCTATGCTGTAATGACTTCCATCCCAACTCGTGTATCATATCTGCCACACTCTCTCCCCTATAACTTGATAATACAAAACGAGCTGCCCTTTTTTGCACCCTTTCGATGTTCTCCGTCAATCCCACCTGGTAAGGATCCCACACCGCGCAGCAATATTCTAACAGAGGACGAACGAGTGTAGTGTAAGCTGTCTCTTTAGTGGACTTGTTGCATCTTCTAAGTGTCCTGCCAATGAAACGCAACCTTTGGCTCGCCTTCCCGACAATATTATCTATGTGGTCCTTCCAACTGAAGTTGTTCGTAATTTTAACACCCAGGTACTTAGTTGAATTGACAGCCTTGAGAATTGTACTATTTATCGAGTAATCGAATTCCAACGGATTTCTTTTGGAACTCATGTGGATCATCTCACACTTTTCGTTATTTAGCGTCAACTGCCACCTGACACACCATACAGCAATCTTTTCTAAATCGCTTTGCAACTGATACTGATCTTCGGATGACCTTACTAGACGGTAAATTACAGCATCATCTGCGAACAGTCTAAGAGAACTGCTCAGATTGTCACCCAGGTCATTTATATAGATCAGGATCAGTAGAGGTCCCAGGACGCTTCCCTGGGGAACACCTGATATCACTTCAGTTTTACTCGATGATTTGCCGTCTATTACTACGAACTGCGACCTTCCTGACAGGAAATCACGAATCCAGTCGCAGCTTGATTAGAAGTCGCTCAACTTGAGATCCCCTGTCGATAGCGGCCATTACTTCGTGCGAATAAAGAGCTAGCTGCGTTGCACAAGAACGATGTTTTCTGAAGCCATGCTGATTACGTGTCAATAGATCGTTCCCTTCGAGGTGATTCTTAATGTTTGAATACAGTATATGCTCCAAAACCCTACTGCAAACCGACGTCAATGATATAGGTCTGTAGTTAAATGGATTACTCCTACTACCCTTCTTGAACACTGGTGCGACCTGCGCAATTTTCCAATCTGTAGGTACAGATAACTCAAAAGGGAACAGAATTTAATCTGAAAACTCGCATAGCATTTGTGGATTATGAAGAAGCGTTTGAAAGAATTCATAGAGATAAGCTATGGCCAATACCGGAGAAAAAAAGTGGACTCCCTAAACATCTGATTCTAGTCCCAAAAAGCCTACTATGAATGTCAGAAATGGAATTGACACAGGGAAAGACATAACACCTGAAATACAAACAAATGAGTGAACAAAACAAGCGTGTAGCTTGTCACTAACATTATTCAATACCTATAGAGGTAACATCATCCGCAAATGAGAGGAACAAAAGTATTACTACGATGTTATTTGCGGATGATCAAGTTGCCATACAAGATAGCGAAGATAACAAATGGCTTTGCATAAACTAAATGAGATACGTGCAAGCTACAATCTGACTATATCTATAAATGAAACTAAAACCATGGCCTTTTTAGGTATTCGCCCAGTACACTAGTCCTCAATAATAAACTTGTAGAACAGATAGCCAGTTTCAGGTGTATAGGGTATGACATGTCATATGATTAAAATATGGATATACAGAAAGAAAACTAATACTTACCAGCGACCGAGCATTCGGGGAGGACGACGGTTCAGCCCTGCGTCCGGCCATCCTGATTTATGTTTTCCGTGATTTCTACATCTACATCCATACTTCGCAAGCCACCTGACGGTGGCAAATGCCGGGATGGTTCCTTTGAAAGGGTACGGCCGACTTCCTTCCCTAATCCGATGAGACCGATGACCTTCCTGTCTGGTCTCCATCCCCAAACAACCTCAACCCCGACTTGCCAGCGTTTATGTGGCACAATAACGACAACTGAAATTTCGAAAAGTTCCTACTTTGTTATATGAGGCAGAGAGTTGAATGCTGAGAAAGAAAGATTTACGGCAACTAGAAGCATTGCAAATCAAATTTCTAAAATTTATGAGATACTGCGTTAGGGAAGACCAAATTAGAAACTAACATATAAGGAAAAAATTAGGAATGCAACCAATAACCCAAAGGCAATCCAATACAAAGAAAAATGGAGAGAACATGTACTTCATTTGTCACCATAAAGTCTTCCTAAACTGGCAATGGATTATAAAGCATGGAGCAAGAGAAATCTGGGAAGACCGAAGATGAGATGGTGAGACCGGAACTGACCCCAAGCCTAACTCTGGAATTGCAGAAGAAGAGGATTTCAATTACGCTGCTCAAATACAGCACCGATGCACCTCTAGCAAAAGCGCCACACACTTTTCCTTTAATCTGTAGTTTGGTTGTTGTGAGTTAACACGTAATTTATCTAAAGTCACAAGATTTACAATTTCTGGTACAGTAATTGGAAAAGGCGTAATTGTGAGAGAAATTTCTGAGGGTGACGAGGGTTTTCCATGCAGGCAATGCCGAAATTTACACTTTTCGTGAGTGCCTATTGATATTTCTGGAACCAGGGAGAGTTTTGTTTCGTATGACATTGTGTGATACGACCTTTTGAAAGATTAAAACTGAAAAGGGCAGCTCTATAATAGATGTGAGTCCGTTCAGCGATAGATTGTCTATATCATGGAAAGCAGAGCTACTGATTAATATGGATGAGTCATCTTGAAAAATAGTCGTTTTTGAATGGAACTGTATTTTGCTTTATAGCGGTGATCTTGTCTCTGCTCTTCATTTAGATTAGGTTATGCTTGAGCACCGCGGCTCACCATGATCCTCTGCTTTCATTCTACGCTTGTTGGCACTAAATCACATCTGTCATCATAGCCGCAGTAAGACATAGGACGTGCGTATAGTGAGGGGAAGGAAAAGGTAATCACTGCCACTGAGATTTTTAAATACCGCAGCTGTCACTGCGCCAGTATGAAAATATATACATTTTATTTAGCTAAAAGATATATTTTCCTGTCGCGAAATACAGTTTCAGTGTGGCTGGTAATGAAACTACGGGATGCTGTTTTGGAGGAGTAGTTTCGTCCCTGTAGTGTAGTACCTCCTTCTGTCAGCAGACCAGAAATGAAGTACCTAGGCTTTCGTGAAAACGAGTGTACGTACGTGTCGGTCTACTTGCGTGCGAGCGTGTGTGTGCACGTGTTTTAATCCAGCGAGGTGCGAAAGGCAACGCTTTTGAGAGCGGCGACGCACCGTTGCGCCGGACTGCCGGCGGGAAGCGGAAATTTCATTTGCAGCAAAGCCCTTGGCACTCCACTTCGCCGCTGGCCGCGGTGAATTAAGTACGCGCCACGTATTCTGCATAACAATCGCGCCTGTAGGAACAGCCTCAAATAGAACAAGGAGATGAAATTAGGCTAAGCTGGGCGCTCGCATATCCATCAAAGTACAATGCACGGACGGCGCGCAGTCGGACTGCAGCACTATTGTGTGTCACATATTGTTATTAATGTGCTGTTTGTGTCTTGTCGGACAATGTATGCATCACTCACGCGCGCCCGGATATGAATGCGGAATAAATTTTAATGGCTCAGTTTCTGTTCCTGCCTTACCCTCGGTATGCAATTAAGTGAAGCCGAAGAAACGTTAACAGCACGCGGCGATTACGAAGTACATTAAGGAAACTGCGCCCTCTGTAGCTGCAGTGCCGGGTTTGTCTGTCACTGGTAAAAGGAACGCGTTGTTTGTAATTCTTGGTCTCATTTAAATTTGCAGCAGGATGTTTATGTATCATTTAAAGATATTATTAGGTTTAGTACTTTCCAGCGTATAGATTCTTCCATGAAATTTTGGACGAACTAAATGATGTCTGTAGCTCCCTGCCACGATATTTAAGCGCAGATACTTCTAGTCATTATCAACTGTGTAATATAAATTGTTTACACTTGAAATTTTGTGTTATTATTTAGAATATTAATTATTGATTTTACTCATTTTTATTTTGATTGTGAGATTACACTGTGTGCTGAATGTAAATTCACTTTCACACACCATAAACTGTAGAGGATCGTCCGTCTGCTTAGCTGAGTGATAACGTGCATGCCTCCCATACAGCGGACCCGGAGCTCGTGGATTGGGTGTTGTGTTGTTCTCATCATCATTTCATCCCCATCACTGGCACGCGAGTTGCCCAACGTGGCGTCGACTGCAGTAAGACTCGCAATCGGCGGCCGAACTTCCGCGGTTGGGGCCTCCCGGCCAGCAATTCCATACGATCATTTCATTTTTGTAGAGGACCGAATTTCATGAAGAACACTATCAAGCGAATCGTTTTTCAGCTATAAAAATCTCCGTCCCACCATCCTCACCCCCAAATCCTTATCAAACTTCCCTTTTAGGTCAAAATGTGTTGTAAACGCTACATTTATATTCATATTTTCTAAATCACCTCAGTCAAACATCAGAATAATTCGTTAAATATCTCCCATGAAGAACACAGCATGCAGCTGGGTGATAATATTTAATGGAACACGACCGGCTTGGTGGCTATAGCCACATCCCCCGTCTACATAATACATTAACTCATTACAGACATCGATGTAGGAAAGAAAGGAGACCTAACCTTCGCTGATATAACGGAATTTCCCGTCACATACTGATTATTAGAAAAGGCGCCTAATGGTACCTACATCATCCTCCTTAAATAGGAGGAAGAACAGATTATCAAGCACAGCTTGGTGACTACGCCTTTTTTTTTTCACTGTTGTGGAGGATGATATACGCAGCATTCGGCTCCTTTTCTAATTGTCTATCAGCATTTGGCGGGCAGTACCATTTTACCTGTGAAGGTTCGGTATCACTACTTTCCTATATCGGTATCTGTAATGACTTAATGTATTAAGTACTCCTGAGGTTACGTTTATAAGCCACGAAACCGGTTGAGTTCTATTAAAGATTATCATACAGCTGTACACAGTATTCTTCTTGCAAGAGGTATTGCCACATCTGCAGACGCCTGGCGCATAGAGTTTAAAGGCCCCTGGCCGCCTCCTGCCATTCTTCAGTACTGCTGTCGTACTGGTCTGTGTACTCGAGGAATCCAGGAGACTGGACCGACATCGGTTCACACACGAAGTGGCACGCCCCCTAGGACCAGTGCTAAAGTGCAGTTCACAAGACTTCGTGCAAACGTGACGTCATTTTGACGTCACACGCTACATCGAATACGAAAAGAGTTGTCTATCGACTTTCACAATAGTTTGGAACACGGGAGGCGAACGTGACGTTCAGAACGATAACACTCACCTCAGTTGGAGAGATCTGGAAGTTATCCTTCTTCTTTACTGCAAAGTAGGTTGAAATCCAATTTATATCTTTCATAAATGTGTACAGTTCTGCTTTCATGTGGACGGGTTGTGGATAAGGGACAGATTAGTGTTGGCAAGAGTTAACTTCGTAACTTACTGAAAAAGTACTGTTGTTTCTAATTCATCTTCATGAACCCCGGGAGTGTAACAAATTAGTGATTTAAGAAGAAGAAGAAGCTGAAACCAGCCCGCTTAGAATCCAGTAACGTATATATCCAACGGTGTTCATTCAGTTACCTGAACAAAAGCTTGTTTTTTTTATTTTTAGAAACTCTTAAAATTAATTTCAGGACTTGGTCTGTAATTAGGAAGGTTGGGTAACTATTATAGCAGATGAATTAAAGCAGCAGCTCATTTGTGCCATGTCCAATGAATACATGGTCTTTCAAAGCAGCAACACATTGATTATCTGTCGAAAACGCGTCGCTGTTGATAAAATTTGTTACAATAACAGGATGAAAAGCGTAGTACTGGTGGTTAAAGATGTACTTTAACTGAAGACGTTTGCTCTGGAAAAGAAATGTCCTAAAAGAACTTGCTCATAAATTGTCTCTTATAGACTTTATAGATGGCTGAGACTAAGTTACCTTTCCATTCTGTTGAAAATGTTAGTCATTGCTTTGCTTTTTGTTTTGGATGGTTGTTTGCCTTACCAGATGATCAACATGTGAATATTTATTCGCGTATTTCATGCTTGACTTGTAAATAATCGACAGTGACATCTCACTCTTGAGAGAGAAAGAGAGCGCACTCTGTACACAACATCGAGTGTCTCATAAGAAATATACCACTGTTAGCTTAATAACGAATTGTCAAAACGTTTCACAAACGTGAAGGCGGAAAATATTAAGATGTTAATGGACGGAAATCACCTTCAGAGGAATCCTACAGCCCGTAACCAGTACACCACGATGAACTATCGGAAAAATTGGAAATTTGTGGTAAGGTCTTGTGCCCGCCCGGCTACACCGCGCGGCGATGAACTATTGGAAGTCCAGCTTTTGTATTGTAACTTATACCTCGTGAAGGTTTTTACAGGTGATACGTAATTATGTGACATTTAAGTACAACGAACTGTACCAAGAATGACGTGTTTTATAAGCCTTCACTATGCTATTGCCTTGAAACTGCATACTTTCATAACACGTATGTTATGTGCGGCTGGTCCAGGTGGAGGTACGAGTCCTCCCTCGGGCATGGGTGTGTGTGTTTGTCCTTAGCATAATTTAGGTTAAGTAGTGTGTAAGCTTAGGGGCTGATGACCTTAGTAGTTAAGTCCCATAAGATTTCACACATATTTGAACACTTGAAAGTAACACGTAAGTTGCGATACGGAGTTACTGAACACATTACTGTTATTCCCAAAAACTCATCATCGAATGTTAAGGAAAATCAATAGCAGTTCCTGCGGTCTTCGATAAATAGGGTGGCGTAAAAGTGACTTAATGCTTGCACAGTCTTGTGAACTGTAGTTTACCTAGGCACAGCGGTGTATGCTATACAAGTAGGGAGAACAGGAGCGTAACTTGAGTACAGAGACCGTTATTTGTGGAAAAAATAGACGAAAATTTCACATCTGTCCAGGTAAAAATGGACGAAGAATTCAAATTCTTAGATAAAGTCCTCTACAGTACCCTGAAGCCGGCATTTCTTCGATCCTGATAGACAGGCAATTGGCAATCCACTAGTTTCTTACAGAGTTTACTACTTAAATTCTCAGCGTTTCTAATAGGTGCTACCTACACAATATGAAGCTGTGGATATATCTTTGTAGTAGTTCTCTGTTAAGCGTGGCGTAAAAAAAACTGTTGTCAAAAGGCTCCCAGCGTCCCAGATATGATTTGCTACCTAGTTCTTACAGAAATGACAGTCTATTCGTGTGAGCGCAGCCTTACAAAAAATTTGGAGAGGTGTGGAAGTTGAAACTGGTAAATGATTGTATTGACTATGTTTATGCAAAGCCGGGTAACTGCAAAACTACTTAAACGGGCCAGGAATTGTGCTTTAAAACACACATTTAGAACATATCTTAACACGTTTATCACTTAAAAAACGAGAACAAGTAATCAACGTTCTTTTTCGGTTAACTATGCAATGTTTGTAACATTTTGTTTCAGAGAACTACCGCTGCAGTGTGTGACCTTTCTGATTTACTTTCTAACAACTAGAATATACATATCCCATTTTCCGTAATATCGTTCATTTTAATGGCATTAACAACATTCATTGCGGCCCATGAGTATTTCCAGGTGACTCGTTGCGTGACTTTTTAGTTTTAAACTGCTTTTATAGTCAGACTAATTACAAGAATGTGAATGTCAGTTTGTTAACTTTTCATGTATGCCATGCAACGCACATTCGGCTCTGATGTTCTCTAAATGAGTAAAAGATTCGTGATTTTTGGGGTAATATTTCTTGATAATTACTTACAACAGAAACTCATAATAAAAATATCTTAACTGCTAAGTGGCAATAACTATAGTACAGCTTAGCATCAAACGCTTTTATAGCCAGCAGAAGCTTTTCCCTCCAACGGAATCACCCGTTATTGGTTTCGGCAAATTTCTTGAGACTAAAACTGAAACCTTTGTCTGCACAAGACACTGGTCATCTTGTTTTTTCCCGTGTACTTATCCATTCAGACGAAGCCTCACTCTCTGATGACATCGGCATTGATGAGCTGTCTAATACTACGCTGCAGTTCTAGCAGCAATCATTGTGTCTGATGACTTACGAGCTATCAGAGTCCGTTATGGTCCAAATTTCGAGAAATTACGTCAGCTGTTGCGTGTCGCGCGGTACACGTGGGGACTAAATGTTGCGTCAGGCAGCTTCCTTCACGAGACTCATACGTAAGTTTCTAGAAATTAACTGTACTCCATTAGTACTTGTCAGCGTGTGTATGAAAATAGCTTACGGCCTTCAAGCATTAAAGAGGTCACTCGTGACGTGGTCAGAGCGTAAATCATGAGGAGATGACAGATGGACGCAGGAGGTACGTAAACATGTCAGTGTAGATCAGGAGTACTCAATTAGTGCCTCTCATCGCCTGCTGACATAGCGCTTAAGTTACTAATAACTTCGGACTGCCTGAACTCCAGCAGTTATGAGGTACGCACTGCTGCTCTTATCCAGGGACACATGTGGAAGCCCCATCCTTCCTTTTCCTCTTTTTCCTTTCAAGTAAAGTAATCCACAGTTATGAAAGACGTACTTGTGCTGTTTCTTCCTTTGCAGATGTAATAACTGCTCGAGTGACTTCATACAAGCTTCCATGCCTCTGGAGCAGTACACTGCGATGCTCCATGTACTGAATTTCCTACTTTGTTTTCGGATATTCACGAAGAAATGTAGCGACGAGGGATAATTTTCGCTGTCTTCGTCTATTTTCCCGTCATCATGTGGAGAAAAGTAGTTTATAACGAGATAATTATCTGTTTATTATCGTTTATACTTTCTAGTTAATCTGGCACCGCGTTAGTTACGTAGACTGGACCTGAAAGCAGGAAGCACGTGGATCGCAAGTTTAATACTACATCTTTACCTACAACACGGCATTGCTCGTCAAGCATCCTTTATTCTGAACAGTTCTTTTCTGAGATAGTCAAACAGAGAGACAAATTCCACAAGAACATATTTAGAGTAAAATTTTATGTATTTTCTCTTAATATTTATTAATATTTCTTTTTAATTACATTATCCTTTTAAATACTAATTCCAGGTTTCAGTGAGAATTTATAAATTGGTTTAGTCACCCATAACTCATTCCTGACATATAGTGCATACATTTTGCTTAATGCGACATTCAAATAAAAGAAAATACATTAAATTGTGGTTTAACGTCCCTTGAACGAAACAAAAAGTCGTCCATGCAATCCTGATACTTTTCCCACCACTTAGAGTCCTTCATTGACATATTAATTAAAATACGCGTATTCTGTCCCCAGTAGTACTTTCGTCATACTAACTTGAAATGATGTCCACGCTTTCACCCCGAAGATCAGCTAAGCAGTGAAGTAACTCATGCCAAAACAACAACACCCATGTTCTGGGGATAGCGACCTAGATTAATAATCATAAAGTCCTTAGTCTCGGGTTATAACCGCAACATGGCTTAAATTTTGAATAAAAATCAGCAGCAGTGGCGGTCGAAGAGTTACGGCATAACAAGTCACCGTTCTGCCAAAGGCTTTGCCATAGAGAGCGGAGGGGTGGACAGTCATCTCACTCTCTTGCTCACGGGGTGCGAAACTGTCAATAAAGATGAAAGAATCAACAATGATCAAAGGCATGAGGATGCAGAAGGCAATGGAAACCACAGCATTAAAGACATATGTTGTGTATCCACAGGACATGTGGCCAGTAATTGAAAAAGTGTTGATGATCTCTCCATAGGCCAGAATACTTACCCATTTGGATCTCTGGGAGGGGACTACCAAGGGGAAGGTGACCATGAGAAAAAGATTGAATAACCAACGGAAGGATGACGTTCTACGAGTCGGGACGTAGAATATCAGAAGCTTGAACGTTGTAGAGAAGCTAGAAAGTCTGAAAAATATCAACAGCAGCAGGAAATGGTATAACGAGAGTAGACTTTGTTGTGAATAGGAAGGTAGGTCAGAGAGTGTATTATTATCAACGGTTCAGTGATATAATTGTTCTCATCAGAATCGAAGCAAACCAACAACGATAGCTTAGATATAGATGACAACATCGCAAACAGAATATGAAGAGACAGAGAAATTATATGAGAATGTGGAACGGGTAATTCAGTAGGTAAAGGGGATGAAAACGTAATAATCAAGGGGGCTGGAATGCGGTTGTAGGAGAAGGCGTAGAAGCAATGGTTATGGGAGAATATGGCCTTACTAATAGAAATGAGAAAGGAAAATGACTAATTGAAATCTGCAGTAAATTTCAGCTAGTAATAGCTAATACTTTGTTCAAGAATCACAAGGAGGGATGCTTGGAAAAGGCCGGGAGATACGGGTAGATTCTAATTAGATTGATGGCCAGACAGAGAGTCCAAAATCAGATACCGGATTGTAAGGCATACCCAGGACCAAGTATAGAAGCAGATCACGATTTAGTAGCGACGAAGAGTTGGCTGTAGTTTAAGTGACTAATCAGGAAGATGACAGCGCATGAAAGTGGGATACCAAAGTACTAAAGAAACAAGACAAACGCTGGAAGTTCTGTGTTACTATAGAGACTGCAACAAAGAAAAGCTCTGTAGGCAGTCCGGTTGAAGAGGAACGGACGTCTCCAAAAAGGGCGGTCACAGAAGATGGAAAGTTAAACATAAGTTCATAGAAGGTAAGTGGTTAAGAGAAAAAATACTTCTGTTGATCGACGAAAGAAGGAAATATAAAAAAGTTCAGGGAATTTCAGGAACACAGAAAGACAATCCGCTGAGGAGTGAAGTGCAGCGAAGCTAAGACGAAATGACTGCAAGAAAAACGTGAAGAAATCGAAAACGAAATGAATGTCGAAAAGACTGACTCAGGATACAGAAAAGTCTAACCAGCCTTCGGTAAAATTAAAATCAAGGGTAATAACATTAAGAGTGCAATGGTAATTCCACTGTTAAATGCAGAGGAGAGAGCGGATTTATGGATAGAGTACATTGAAAGCCATTATGAAGGGGGAGATTTGCTAATGTGATAGAAGATACAGGAGTCGATATAGAAGAGGTAGGGATCCAGTATTTGTTTCAGAATTTAAAAGTGCTTTGGAAGACTTAATAAATAAGGCAAAAGGGGTGGATAAACATTCAATCACAACTTCTGAAATCATAAGAGGAAGGGGAATAAAGCAACTATTCACGTTAGTGTGTAGAATGAATGAGGCTGGCGATATACCATCCGACTACCGAAAAAGTATCATCCACAAAATTCCGAAGACTGCAAGAGCTGACTAGTGCGAGAATTATCGCATGATCAGGTTAACAGCTCATGCATCCAAGTTGCTGACAAGAGTAATATACAGAACAACGGAAAAGAAAACTCAGGGTCTGTCAGAGGACAACGAGATTGGTTTTAGGAAAGATAAAGGCAGCAGAGAGGCAATTCTGACGTTACGGTTGATAAAGGAAACAAGGCTAAAGAAAAATCAAGACACATTCATAGGATATGGCGACCATGAAATTGGGGGTAAGCTATAGGGAGAGACGAGTAATACATAACATGTACAAGAGCGAAGAGGGAATAATAGGAGTGGAAGACCAAGAATGAAGCGCTCCGTCAAAAAGGCTGTAAGACAGGGATGTAGTCTTTCGCTCCTACTGTTCAATCATCACATCGAAGAAGCGATGTTTAAGAGTTTAATTAAAATTCAAGGTGAAAGAATCTCAATGATAAGTATCACTGATGACACTGCTGTCCTGAGTTGAAGTGAAGAAAGTTAATAGAATCTGCTGACTGGAATGAACGATCTAATGATTGAAGGATATGGATTGAGAGTAAATCGAAGAAAGACGTAAGGAATGAGAACAGCGAGAAACTTAACTTCAGGATTGACAGTAACGAAGTAGATGAAGTTAAGGAATTCTGCTACCTAGGAGGTAAGTAACCTATGACGGATCTAAGATGGACTATCCAAGATGGCCGCCGAGTGAGATCACAGGTATTTTCTTCGTCCGCTAAAATAACTTATTTAAGAGGAAATAGTGCCAAGTTTAAATATTCTTTGTTTTTATTACTTGCTGTAGTGTCCGTTCTTGTCACACAACTGAATATTAGAATCCAAGCAGAGCTTGTTCTTGAAAAAACTTGTTCTTTAGCTGAGGTCCCGATAATCGCGACATAACCCGTAATTTTGCGTGACATAAACACAACAAATTCTATTCAAGTTTTCTTGATAGTGCAAAAATCGTTTAAAAAAGACAGCTACTAGTTTCATCAGTGTCTATTGTCGCAATAAAAGTGTAATTAAACATTTCTAAATCGTATTTAACTAACACATTTCGTATTGTTTACTAGTTAGATAGACGCGATCTAGGTCTAAATTTTCCGAGTTATAAACGTTTAAAAACCTGACCAAACACGCCTGATAACTTAAATTCTCTAAAAGCAAAGTAATTACAAATTCATTCTTCTGTTTTTGCATCTCTAAATCAGTAGAAAAACAACAACCACCGCACATAAGATCTTTGTGTCGTTTTTTTTGCTTGCAGACATACAATCTCGCGACCTTGACAAATTTAAAACATTCTTTAAACTTAACTATTCTTTCGAAACTGACCATGAGTGAGAAATGTGGGAGCTGTTATAGGGTAGTGAGTAGAGGGATTTGTTGCCAATCTTGTAGGAAATATTTTCACTGGGGGGGGATGCAGTGGGGAGAATGTTGGGAGAACAGAAGAGGCTCTCTCCTGGAACTGCAGAGTATGCAGTAGGAACATTTTGATTGGGGAGCAGGAAAGGAAAATCTGTGCCCTTCAGGCACAGTTGGAGGAAGCAAGGAAGGAACTGATAAGGATCAAGGGAAATAGGGGGGAGGAGGGTGGTTGGGAACTGGCAGCTGGTAGGAGGATAGGAAGAAAGAGAACACGATCTGATAGTTTTATCATCAACACCAAAAACAGGTATCTGCCACTGCCAGAGTTAAGTGGAGAAGAGCCTCAGGTAGAACGAGGAGCAGGAAATGTGCAGCACACTTCAACCGAGGCCAAGAAGCCTAGGAATGTACAAAGTGTTAGGAAGAAGAAAGTGCTGCTGCTAGGTAGTAGCCATGGGCGAGGTGTAGGCCCTCAGTTACAGGAAAGTTTAGGGGCAGCGTACCAGGCCACCAGTATCTTCAAACCAAATGCAGGGCTAAGTCATGTGATAGAGGACCTAGGGTCTTTATGTAAGGATTTTACAAAAGAGGACCATGTAGTGATAGTGGGTGGGGCGGGAAACAGTTTGGACAGGGATGGGGCATATGAAATAGGTGGTGACCTGGACAAGATAGCTTCCCTGACTCATGGCACCAATGTACACTTTGTTGAGCTGTTCCGGCGTCATGATCAGCCACGCCTTGATGGAGCTGTGAGGCGAATCAATGTGGGGCTGGGGATGGCTCTGAGGACGGCCAACTTTGCTCATGTTTCTCTGGTGCCCGTCGGGACTATCAACAGATGGGGTTTCACTAGGCATGGCCTACACCTAAACAGGACTGGGAAGGGAAGATTGGTACAGCTGATTCATGAAAGTATAGGGGGTGGATCTCGGGCCACACATGGTCAAATACCTGTTGTCATAGGTAGGAAAAGTAGGTCTTTTTTAGGATAAATCCAGACAACAGGTTCCCCTGCCTAAAGAGTATCTCTAGCAGTTCAAAAAATACTGAAACAATCACTCACAAGACAGATTATAACACTTCAAAAATCACACATACCAGATGTCACAAAGAAAAACAAACCATCGGAAAGAGTAACATGGGGCATTTCACAGACTTAACAATCCTCCATCAAAACATGCAATCAATAAAAAATAAAATACAAGCATTAGAAGTTGAGCTCCAATCTTTGAACTGCACAGTAGTTTGTATTACTGAGCACTGGTGTAGAGACACAGAAATCCAACATGTAGTATTATCATTGTATGAAAGGGCAAACTCTTACTGCAGAACTACTTCAAAGGGTGGAGGATCATGCATTTATATCAGAAAAGGAACACAGTTCAAATCTAGACATGACCTCAGTACAGTAAGTGAAGACAAACACATTGAAATATCAGCTATTGAATTATCAGGGCTCGATATCACCAAGAAATTAATCATTTTGTGTCTGTATAGATCTCCCAGTGGTAGTGTGGACACTTTTTTCAATAAATTAACAGAAGTTCTAGATAAAGTCTCAAGTACAAAGGTCAACATAATTCTGTGTGGGGACATAAACATCAACACTAATATCATAAATGAATCCAGCAGCACCTTCATAAATATCCTTCAAAGTTTTGGCATGTCCCTATTGGTCAATAGTGCAACAAGGGTTACTACAATGACTGCATCAGTAATTGACCATGTGGCCACAAATATAGACAGGGAAAAATGTGATGTAGCTGTAAAAGATCTCGGACTATCAGACCATCTCTGTCAAATAACAACAGTAAAATCAGGCATCGAATCATTCCCTAAACTACAAGCCTATAAACGACATCTATCAGAAATCAAAATAAAAGATTTTTCAAAAGAACTAGAAAAACAAAGCTGGGATGAAGTGTATAAGGAAACCAATGTGAATATGAAATTCTCCAAATTCTCCACATTGTTTAAATTGAACTTTGAAACAGCATTTCCAAAAGTATGCATGACTGTATCAACATCTCACAAAAACAGATGGATAACAGCAGGTATTAAGAAGTCCTCCCAAACACTTAAACACCTCAGTTCCATGAAAAAGATTCACAATGATCCAGAATTCTTAAATTTCTATCATAGATACAAAAAGATTTATAGGAAGGTGCTGATTGCTGCAAAAAAGTCATTTAATGACAAAATAATAGATAATGCAGAGAATAAAAGCGAAGCAGTCTGGGATGTTATAAAAAAGGAAACGGGGAGAGGCAAACAAATGCGGAATAACATACTGCTGAGGGAGGGGGATAAGGTAATAAATGATCCACAACACTTAGCAAACTATGTAAACGAGCATTTTTCAAGTATTGCAGAGAAGTTACAGCAAAAATTCCCCAAAACAAATATAACACCTGCAAAAATTGTTGCACTAGATACAATGATGTTACTTCCAACCACAGAGAATGAAGTCAATAAAACTGTTCAAAAGCTAAAAAATAAAAAGTCAGAAGGCTTAGATGATGTACCAATGTGTGTACTGAAACAATGCATAGGGATTATACAAGGCCCATTAACAAATATAATAAATGAATCCTTCACATCAGGGACATTTCCAGAGCAGCTAAAACAGGCAAGAGTTGTACCTTTGCTTAAGAAAGGTAATGCAGAAGACATAGAAAATTACCGGCCCATTTCCCTGCTGTCAGCATTCTCAAAAATAATAGAAGCAATTATGAAAGACAGATTAATGAATTATCTGAATAAGTACAATCTTTTAAGCAAATCACAGTTTGGTTTTCGAAGTGGCAAAAATACGGAGTCAGCCATAGTAGAATTCACAAAAGTTGTACTTAATGCTCTTGATAAAGATGAGTGTGTCACAGGCATATTTTTGGATCTTTCTAAGGCTTTTGATACAGTCGACCACAAGATTCTATTAAATAAATTAGAAGCATTAGGAATAAGAGGGGTAGCTAATGACTGGTTTCGATCATACCTGACAGATAGGGTACAAAGAGTAGAGATAACACATACTTCAAATAGATGTAAACATTTAGTAAAATACTTATCAGAACCAAAACATATTAATATAGGGGTTCCACAAGGTAGCATATTAGGACCAATACTATTCCTGATATACATCAATGACTTTCCCAGTAGTGTTACTCATGGTGAGAAAATTCTCTTCGCTGATGACAGCAATATTATAGTCACTGAGAGAACAAGAGAACTCCTTACCGAGAAAGCAAATGAAACTCTCAAGTTTATGATTGGTCAATAAGCAACAAATTGACATTAAACATAAAGAAAACTAATGCCATGAACTTCAGTTTGAGGAGGAAAAATGACAATGTTAAATTAAATGTAGATGGCACCTCTATAGACTGTGTAACAAATGCAAAATTTCTAGGAATGAATATTGACTCTCAGCTGAAGTGGTGCGAACACACAAAGGTACTTGCAAACAGAATGTCATCATCATGTTATGCCCTTAGAATTCTATCATCTGTGTGTAACATGCAGTGTCTTTTAGTTACATATTATTCATATGTACACTCAATTCTTAGCTATGGCATTCTTTTTTGGGGAACAAATCCACAAAATATGAACACAATTTTCAAACTCCAGAAAAGAGCCATAAGAATAATAACCAGAAATAGTAGTCGAGCTCATTGTAAAGATCTGTTCAAAACACTGGGAATTTTAACTGCTCCATGTGAACACATTTACCAGTCAGTTGTACACATCAAAAGTAACATTGGCAATTACTGCACAAACAGCTCTGTCCATGACCATGCAACAAGAGATAGACTCAACTTACATTTACCAAGAAAAAATAAACATAAAACTCAAAACAGCATTTTCTACCAAGGAATAAAACTGTACAATAAATTACCAAAAGAGATTAAAGAAATTTCAAAAATACACTTATTTAAGAAGGCAGCTAAAAAGTACCTGTTATGCAATACATTTTATACATTGAAGGATTACTTAGATAAAGCAGAGTAGGGGTTTGATAAAAAAATGTTATACAAACAAATAATAATAATAATGATGATTATAAAACATCCAATATTCCACATAACACCTTCACTTTATTATTTTTCTTCTTTTTTCCTTTCTAGAGACACTCTCCCCTCAAGCTATGCATAGCACAATACTAACACCTCTTCCTCTTTCTGAGCTCAACATCTCACTCATTATGAAGGGATGCTGACTCAGTTTTTCAGGATAGCAAATGGGAACTTGCAGTACAGAAAATGGCCCAAGGATCACCTGTGTGTGTGTGTGTGTGTGTGTGTGTGTGTGTGTGTGTGTGTGTGTGTATGTAGTGAGTGAAGTGTTATGAAACAATGTGTGTATAGTGTGTGCAGTGACTGATAGTGAAATATGAGTGAATAGTGTGGCATTACATTATTTAATGAGTTATTTGTAAATAAATTATTGTATACCAGGAGTAAAATCTAATGATTGTCTCTAACTAGAAGTCTGTAAATATATGTGTATACGAATTAGCTTATTGTAAATTGAACTAAGCTTGTAAATACTTTGACATGTCCTATATCCTTGTAAAAAGAGATCTACGGATGAATAAGACTACTACTACTACTACTACTACTACATCTGAAGGTGACTAGCACTAAAAAAAAGGGCATAGGTTGCCAAGAGAAGTCAAACAGAGGCCTTAATTTGAGGAATAAATTCCTGAGAAAGTGAGCTTGGAGCATAGCTTTGTATGGTAGTGATCCATGGACGGTGGGAAAACTAGAAAAGAGGAGACTCGAAGCATTTGATTTGTGGTGCTGCAGACGAATGTCGAAAATTAAGTGGACTGATACGGTAAAGAATGAGGAGCTTCTGCACAAAACTGGAGAGGAAAGAAATATATGAAAAACACTGTTATTAGACGAAACCGTAGAGGATAAAAACTGTAGAGGAAGAGAGATACAGAATACATCAAGCAAATAATTGAGGACGTAAATTGCAAGCGCTACTCTGAGATGAAAAGGTTGGCGTAGCAGAGGAATCCGTGGCTGGCCACATCAAACCTGGCAGAAAACTGACGCCTTAAAAAAAAGTCTGCAGTACGCAAATCATTCACTTAGAGTAATAGGCACGTGTGTATCAGTCTAGTGTAGTTCATACTTCAGTGTTACGAGGAGCTGCTATGGAACTATCCTTTGCAATGTTTTAGCGGCAGTTGTCGATGGTGCAAAATATCTTTGACATTGATTGTTATGAGAAATCTGGGATGACTGAAGAGGGTACGACTACTGCTTAGTTACTTTTGATGTGGCATGACAAGGAAATATTCGTTTCATTTGCAGTTTTAGAACTAGTTTTACTGGGTGAAGGTTTTACAGACTCGGCAGACACCGGTCCACTCGTGACGCATCAAGGCAATAGTGATCAAGCAGCACGCAACATGATGTAAGTTATATTTGACAAATACCAAAACCTGGTGATGAAATATATCTTTATTCACTACTCCTTTCGAGCGAGCTATCATCACTTTCTTCTTATTTCTTTCTTTTCCCTAGCGCATATCCCATCTAGTACGGAGTCAGTTCTTTCAGGATTTGGAAACTTTCACTTTACTATCAAATTTTTCACCGAATGCTCCTCCAGAGGCCACAGTCACAGTCGGCTGTGACATCTGTTTGTGAATCGTGTAAACTTTGTCCCGTGTGTTAATGTATTTTAACTGTTTGTGATCTACTCTCTAACGTGAACTTCAGAAACCAGCCTGGCATTTGACTGAACGACTGTCGAAAACCACCTGAAAACCACAGCCAGGCTATCCTGTCCACCACCCATGGTCAATAAACCACCGCGCAGCTCCTCTGGATCTGGATCATACCCCTGATTCACAAGCACGCTATATTGTTTTTAATAAAAAATCTTTTATTTTCTGAAATACGATGAATTACAGCGTTTTAGTAATTTTGATACATAACTTAACCACTACCAGCACATGCAAATCAGAAACAGTAGGTATGAAATAACAACAACAATAATAATAATGAAAAGTTAGAATATAGCAGAGTACGTAATTCGCAAGAACAAAATCCTTTTTTTAAACAACATATAATGTTTTTTGTTCTCAAACAAGTATATTACGCGTTCACAACCAGATAACATAAGACCATTTAGAGCAGCCTGTATAGCACTGTTTATAATGTGAAACGTCCCCTTAGAACAATCCTAGATGACTGTGCTTAAACTGACACAAATTGTTTTGGGCAGTGGCCAATAATGATTTGATAAAAATTTTCATAATTACAATAACAAAGAAATGAAATGCACACACTTATCGATGTTGGTCAAAAGCTAAAATTTTCTTACAGTCCATAAAGACAGTCCTGATCGTTCATCACAGTAAAATAGCAGTGTTTTTGCTCAATGTCTGAGCAGTAAAAGAAAATACACACGGAAGTAGTGGATTTCCATGCAGTCTTGAAGAAGTAGTGTTGTCCTTCCAACGGAAAGACAGTGCTGACTCTTGACATGCTGACAGGTAATGGGCCACAACAGAGCAAACCCACAGTAGAGTCAGTCGAAGTTTTGAAGAATATTGGTAGGTTGGTCATCACAGAGCAGACCCACTGTAGTCCTAGGAGAGATTATGGTATTGGTGGGCCACCAGAGGTGCAGACCCACGGCAGTCCTTGTAGAAATAATGGTATTGGTGAGTCATCAAAGGTGTAGACCCACTTCAGTCCTTGTAGAGATGGCTAGCAGCCAACTGTTGCGACTGTGCAGGTGCACAATCACCATCGAAGAGTCTTGTGGACAATATAGCAAGTCCATAAACCACCACTTGTCCAATCACAAAGAATTTGTTTGAAATGTCCTTAGAACCAGCAATGCTGTTATCCAGTACCTTGCTGAATTATTAACACACGTGCAAACACTATCATTCCCTACTTCTCACATATTGTCCATATACTATGACCAACAGAAATGTGTGCAGTGAAATGTAATTTACAAGTTACTTAATTTGATGAACTGGTGACAATTACAATTTTATAACATGAGAATACAATAACAAAGATACAAAATATATCATTAAAGAACATAATAGTACAGATAACATTTGCAGTAATACAGGCTTTACAAAAGAATCGAAATAACAAATACATCAGTGTTACAAAAATTATGACATAAGTACACACATAAAAGATTAGAATAACTTTACACATGAGCATTAGAACAAAACAGAATAAATAGTGTGTAAACATCTTTATGAAGTAACAAAACTCCGCCATCTCTCTCCCCACGTCCACCACTGCTGGCGGCTCACCTCCAACTGCGCAACGCTACGCGCTGTTCACATCCAGCTGCCGCTGCCCAACACTACAATGGCAGACAACAATGCAAACCAGCCACAGACTGCACACGGCACAGCCAGTGATTTTTCATACAGAGCGCTACGTGGCGTTACCAAAACAGCCTACTTACATAGCCCCATGCTCCCCACAAAAAAATTTACAAATTGTTTTGGGCAGTGGCCAATATAGATTTGAAATTTTTTTTCATAATTACAATAACAAGGAAATGAAATGCACACACTTATCGATACAATGTTGGTCAAAAGCTAAAATTTTCTCACAGTCCATAAAGACAGTCCTGATCATTCATCAAAGTAAAATAGCAGTGTTTTTTTTTTTTCAAAGTCTGAGCAGTAAAAGAGAATGCACGCAGAGGTAGTAAGTAGATTTACATGCAGTTTTGAAGAAGTGGTGTTGTCCTTCCAACGGAACTCTTGACATGCAGACAGGTAATGGGACACAGCAGAGTCAGTCGACGTTGAAGACTATCGGTAGGTATGTCATCACAGAGCAGGCCCACTGTAGTCCTGGTAGAGATTACTATTGGTGGGCCACCAGAGGTGCAAACAAGGATCATGCCTTTAAGAGTAAAAGCATCTATGCAGTTAACTAAACTTAGTACACTGTCTATATTCTGGTTCCATGTTCCTGTATTCTTTTAAAAATTATTTATAATATTTTTTCTTTTTGTAAAAAGGAATCTGAACGCAGACGATATACAAAGGTCATTTCACTGTATTAATACATTCTACTGTTCGCGTCAGCTACAGTAACGCACAATGTTCTATTTTTTGTAGGCACATTAAGAACGATTCCACCGTGCGAGTTGGCCCAGTGGTTACTCTACCGTGCGATGTGCCGGCAGGTTAGCTCAACGTGTTCGGTGAGAGGATTAGCTGCTCTCTGTAATAACGCAACTGAGTGACCGGATCAACGATGAACTTGGGAAGGTGCCACCATGGGACATCCGGGACGGACAAATACAAATGCAACGAACAAAATGACATCAGCAAAAAATAATAATAATAATAATAAATAATAATAATAATAATAATAATAATAATAATAGTGACGCAGTGGCTACCACATTGGACTCTCATTCAGGGAGTCGACGGTTCTAATCCCCGTCCGATCATCCAGAGTTTGCTTTTCCGTGATTTCCCTAAATCGTTTCTGACAAATGTCTGGGTGGTTTCTTTGAAAATGACTAGGCCGATTTCCATCCCCATCCTTTCGTAATCCGACCTTATGCTCCGCCTCTAATGACCTCGCTGTAGACGAGACGTTAAACTCTAATCTGATGTTAATCATTAATTGCCTGATGATGATTGACTGATGAAAACGTAATGAATAAAGATTTCTTTCATAACAGCTTCAAGAATACTATTAAACCGTCGAATCTGTAAAGAGGCGAACACCCATGAATAAAACAGGTTCTTACTACTGATTGCTTTGCAAATGAGTTAATGTGATAAATATGTGACGTAAAGCATGTGAGTGACAATAGTTTACAAAAGGTTTGAAATTATGCTTAAATTTTGATGGAAGGCGCTAAGTGCTCTCATGGACATAGTCTGGGTAATTTGCCCTACTTTTTAAGGATAATCAAGTTTTTCGCGCGTTTCAGTGTTTATTAGGCCATTTCTCTTGAACTACGTGTCGTACAGTGATACATTCAATGATGTATGTAGATGCCGTCTGCAGAGTGTGTTGCGAATAGAGTTAGCAGTAACACAGCAATAAATTAAAAAGTCAAGTCTGATGAAGTTTTACTGCGCGCCATTTTAGGCAAAAGCTAGTTTTTCACGCATCTAAAATCCTGCGACGTTGTACGTTCTGAAATATGTGTGGTACAGTTAAGTAATTTTGCAGAAACATTCAGTGCTGTAAGTAAATATGGTCTGGAAACAGTGAAGCGAATTGAGTTGCTACTAAAGAAGTTGTAAATTAAAACTTCATGTCTGATGCTGAAGTTCAACTGCGTGAACAGCGAAAATGTAGTAAGCGTTAAATTTTTTCCCTTCATCATTTTGTGGCGGTTGTCAGCAATAAAAGGATTTGTAAATGTTTGAAATTATGTGTAAGGTTCGTTCCAAGTCACTAACAGCTCTCATTCTGAAATAATGGAGGAATAAAGTCAGACTAATTGCGCACCATCATTTACGCTGCCTCAAGACAAATGGACAGTTTCTAACTGTAATACTAATGTTATTGCGTTAGGCTTTTGGCAACAAAATATACCTCTTATCGAGTAGATTACGACAGCATTTGCAATTTTTAAATTCGATCAATAATTACGAGGAATATTGAAAACCAAATTTTTGTTGCCCCTGGAAGAAGTTTGGTAGGAAACCTGCGGGTAGAACATGGTACCGGATTGCAGGATAATCAGTTAGGAACAGAGGCGAGTTTTTTTCCAAATATTTACGAGCTGTGAGGCACCACCTGTTCAGCATATATTAGAATGCGCCGTCTTCTCGTCCCTCGCATGCTCGTGTCTCACCCAGACTGAGTTTCTCAGCAGAGAACTGTCGGTGAGATTCCCCCTCTCCAGACTGCACCCGAGCGCGGTTGAAGACTGTCTTCCGCCCCACGTGCTTCTCGCTGACCAGTCCTCCAGCTGGGTTGGCGACCCCGCTGCCTGCCTCGCTCTATTCGTCAACGTGTTTTGGTAGACACAGTTACTGCAGCCGGTTCCCAGCACCCTCCTGGGTCCAGCCGTCTTCTGTTATGCTGCTTTTGGAAGTCAAGCTTACCCCGTTAACCTACATCAAGATGAGTTCCATGCGATTTACACTTAAGTGCATGGCAGAGGGTTATAAGAACTACTTTCGGACCATTTCTCTAACGTTCCTCTCTGCAATAGCACGTGGGAAAAATGTACACCAAAATCTTCTCACGTGGGCTCTTTTTCTCTTGCTTTGTCATCTCTATATGTAGGTGGGAGTCAAACCTATATTTTCACACTCAGACGAAAAAGATATTGATGAAATTTCCTGAAAATGTCTAACCGCAAAGAAAAAACCGTTTAATATCATTATTGCCACTCCAAGTCACGTATCATATCCGTGACACTATATCCTCTGGTTTTCCTTACTAAAACGTGATCTGTCCTTCTTTGAACTCACTGGATGTCCTCCGTCAGGCCTGTCTGATTCGGATCCTTCGACGCGCAACAGTAATCAAGAAGAGGCTGGACACTCGTAGTGTGGATCTCCTAAGTGTTCTGCCAATAAAACACAGCCTGATACTCACGCTCCCCACAACATTTTATGTGTAATGAGTCCAAATTTAAGATGTTCGTAATTATAATCCCCAGGTATTTAGTTGAATCCGCAACCTTTTAATCTGTTAATGAATACTTTTGGTACTTATGTGAAGGGCCTAGCACTTTAAATTGTTTACAGTGAAATGAGACTTTTTGAACTATTTTGTCTAAATCGTTTTGCAATTCGTTTTCATATACTGATGACATTACTAGACGGTAAGTGAACACATCATATGCAAACAATCTAAGAGGCTTGCTAAATCTCTTATGTAAATTAGGAGTAGCAGAGGGCCTGTAAAATTTCGTTTTGGAGCGCCACATACACTCCTGGAAATTGAAATAAGAACACCGTGAATTCATTGTCCCAGGAAGGGGAAACTTTATTGACACATTCCTGGGGTCCGATACATCACATGATCACACTGACAGAACCACAGGCACATAGACACAGGCAACAGATCATGCACAATGTCGGCACTAGTACAGTGTATATCCACCTTACGCAGCAATGCAGGCTGCTATTCTCCCATGGAGACGATCGTAGAGATGCTGGATGTAGTCCTGTGGAACGGCTTGCCATGCCATTTCCACCTGGCGCCTCAGTTGGACCAGCGTTAGTGCTGGACGTGCAGACCGCGTGAGACGACGCGTCATCCAGTCTCAAACATGCTCAATGGGGGACAGATCCGGAGATCTTGCTGGCCAGGGTAGTTGACTTACACCTTCTAGAGCACGTTGGGTGGCACGGGATACATGCGGACGTGCATTGTCCTGTTGGAACATCAAGTTCCCTTGCCGGTCTAGGTATGTTAGAACGATGGGTTCGATGACGGTTTGGATGTACCGTGCACTATTCAGTGTCCCCTCGACGATCACCAGAGGTGTACGGCCAGTTTAGGAGATCGCTCCCCACACCATGATGCCGGGTGTTGGCCCTGTGTGCCTCGGTCGTATGCAGTCCTGATTGTGGCGCTCACCTGCACGGCGCCAAACACGCATACGACCATCATTGGCAACAAGGCAGAAGCGAATCTCATCGCTGAAGACGACACGTCTCCATTCGTCCCTCTATTCACGCCTATCGCGACACCACTGGAGGCGGGCTGCACGATGTTGGGGCGTGAGCGGAAGACGGCCTAACGGTGTGCGGGACCGTAGCCCAGCTTTATGGAGACGGTTGCGAACGGTCCTCGCCGATACCCCAGGAGCAACAGTGTCCCTAATTTGCTGGGAAGTGGCGGTGCGGTCCCCTACGGCACTGCGTAGGATCCTACGGTCTTGGCGTGCATCCGTGCGTCGCTACGGTCCGGTCCCAGGTGGACAGGCACGTGCACCTTCCGCCGACCACTGGCGACAACATCGATGTACTGTTGGGACTTCACGCCCCACGTGTTGAGCAATTCGGCGGTACGTCCACCCGGCCTCCCGCATGCCCACTATACGCCCTCGCTCAAAGTCCGTCAACGGCACATACGGTTCACGTCCACGCTGTCGCGGCATCCAACCAGTGTTAAAGACTGCGATGGAGCTCCACGGCAAACTGGCTGACACTGACGACGGCGGTGCACAAATGCTGCGCAGCTAGCGCCATTCGACGGCCAACACCGCGGTTCCTGGTGTGTCCGCTGTGCCGTGCGTGTGATCATTGCTTGTACAGCCCTCTCGCAGTGTCCGGAGCAAGTATGATGGATCTGACACACCGGTGTCAATGTGTTCTTTTTTCCATTTCCAGGAGTGTATCATTCCTATTTTACTCTTCTGCTTCTCGCCAATTACTGTGAAATGTGACCCTTCCGACAGGAAATCATGAATGCAGTCGCACAACTGAGACGATACTCCGTAAGCACGCAGCGTGGTTAGAAGCTGCTCGTGAGGAATCGTTCAGATGGTTCAAATGGCTCTGAGCACTATGAGACTTAACTTCTGAGGTCATCAGTCCCCTAGAACTTAGAACTACTTACACCTAACTAACCTAAGGACATCACACACATCCATGGCCGAGGCAGGATTCTAACTTGCGACTGTAGCGATCGCGCGTTTCCAGACTGTAACGCCTAGAACCGCTCGGCCACCCCGGCCGGCTGAGGAATGGTGTCAATAGTTTTCTGTAAATCTAGAAATATGGAATCATCCTCAGATCACTTGCCGATGGCAGTCATCACTTAATGTAAATGAAGGGACAGTTGTGTTT
This sequence comes from Schistocerca gregaria, assembly GCF_023897955.1. NCBI lineage: Eukaryota > Metazoa > Arthropoda > Insecta > Orthoptera > Acrididae > Schistocerca > Schistocerca gregaria. The sequence goes on along the minus strand of NC_064923.1, from coordinate 649,716,935 downwards.
TGCTGCCGATGTGTCAGTAGATCGTTTTAATCGAGGTACTCCGTAAGTTTGAAAAAAAAAATTGTATGTTCAAAAATACTACTGAAATTCACCAGATTACTTCTATTTCCTATTTTGTGTTCTGGTTTGACCTATCCAAATTTGCATTCTTTAGGTACAGATCTCCCGTCGACCAAGTGGTCGTATATGATTGCTAGAAATGGAGTTGTTTCATGAGCATACTCTGATTTTGTTAATTCTTTCCTGAGCACATTATACACCGCCCAATTGAAAAAGGTGAACCACACAGAAGACATGTTGGTATGTCAGTTCAATGTAGCTTCTTACACGTACACACGATGGACGGGTATGTAAATGATTAGAGTTGTAATACTCTGAGACAGGCATAATGACCAACAAATGGCATTAGTGTTGTTACTAGACTTACTAGTGTATACAAGGGGCGTAAACAGCGTTAGATATTGAGTGATCACTAAGAAACATCCACATTTATGAGTGATTCGGATGTGTCAATGCGCCGACGTGGGACTGCATGGGAACGTGAGGGCAGGCCTCCTCATCGTTAGAGTTCCAGACGATCACATCTGACCATCACAAGGGAAGTCAGTGCTACGGAATGCCATTAAAAAAAGGCCCGGGTTCGATTCCCGGCTGGGCAGGAGATTTTCTTCACTCAGAGACTGGCTGTTGTGTTGTCTTCATCATCATAATCTCATCTCCATCGATGCCCAAGTCGGCTAAGTGGCGTCAACTAAAAAGCGTTGCACGAGGCGACTAGTCTATCCGCTGGGAGGCCCTAGCCACACGACATTTCATTTCATCACAAGGGGGGATCACTTAGTGTAAAAAATCCTACTGAAATTCGATGTCAATAATATGGATCAAGTACAATGAAAACCCTCCATACCTGCATATGCCATCCGAGAACAAGTAACGAACTCCCTGCGACATTCTTTATCATCCTGCACCTTTGATTGGAGACGAGCAGCAGCCTGACTACGGAATTAATGTTCCACGCTTAGGCTTCCGTTAACACCACAGTACAAACGGCTGCGTTTGGAGTATTGCTGGACCGAGATGCATACACTGCTGATGAACGGCGTCACACTGTATCCAACGGTGAACCGTCCCAGGGTGAGCATCGTCGGCGTGTATCGCGGCGATCTGAGGAGAGGACCCAGCCTTCCACTGTTTTGAAGAGGCACAGCGGTGTTACTCCAGGTGTCGCGGTGTGGAAAGTCGACAGGTATGACTTCTGGTCACGGTTGGAAGTGATTGGCGGGACTCTGACGACACAACAGTACTTCACAGACGTGTCCTCGTGGGTCATCTATCATGCGACAGTGTCATGGTCCCATTTTTCCACAGTACATTGCTCAGCCACGCAAGGCATGTGTCTCTAAGCACTGCGTGATGTTGATATACTCCTGCGGCCGGAAAGATTTGCAGAATTGTCCCCTACAGAACTTGTTTGGGCACAACTCGGACGTCAACTCCCACCTCAGTGCCAGAATGCAGAATATCGAGGACCAGTTATAACAAATGTGAGCCAGCTTGCCACAGAAGAGTAAAGAACGGTTGAATGAACCCCTCCCAATGGAATCAAGACCTGCATCGGGGCCAGAGGGGACGCAATGTCACGCTGATAAGTGAGCTCATACTGACAATTCTTTGTGATTTTGACTCCAGATTGTAATCAATGAAATATCACATGACATTTCAACTTCTTTTGCCACGCAATGTATGTAAATGTCCTGGTGGAGTCGCCAGGAACTCAATGAGATTGTCCACCCGTTGAAACTGTCGTCCGCAGTAGGATTGTAACGCTCGATGTCTGTAGCGAAATGCTGGAAGGTCTGCAGAGTACTGACGCATTATGCAGGGACTGACAAACAAATGTAACTTATTATGCATAAACAGGAGGAAATACCATTTACAGTATGACCATAACCAGCTGCTCGTCCATACAGTGGAGGCCTCAGGGATGTCTACTGGCTGCCGTGTCATCCTCTGCCTTGCGGCTTCATGCGGTTCCGGTATGGAGGTATGGCGGGGCATGTCATCAACACTACCCGCCCTTTTTCAGACTTTCCAAACCGTGGGGCCGCTGCTAGCCCGTCCTTAACTGGTGTCGCGAACCTCAGTGCGTCCCATACCAGTCTTCCCACAATGGAAAATGCGTGGCAGTATCGGGAATCGAACCCGGGCCCTCCGCATGGCATCCTTTTATGCTGACTAGTCAGCTACGGAGGTGGAGTATTGTATGACGATGCGATAGCCAATCAGTCATTTGAAGCAGTTACGTTTACATCTGGAGTATGCTTAAGGAGCTATTTAAAATGGAACAACCACATGAAACCAGAATGAGATTTTCACTCTGCAGCGGAGTGTGCTCTGACATGAAACTTCCTGGCAAATTAAAACTGTGTGCCCGACCGCGACTCGAACTCGGGACCTTTGCCTTTCGCGGGCAAATGCTCTACCATATGAGCTACCGAAGCACGACTTACGCCCGGTACTCACAGGTTTACTTCTGCCAGTATCTCGTCTCCTACCTTCCAAACTTTACAGAAGCTCTCCTGCGAACCTTGCAGAACTAGCACTCCTGAAAGAAAGGATACTGCGGAGACATGGCTTAGCCACAGTCTGGGGGATGTTTCCAGAATGAGATTTTCACTCAGAAGCGTTTTGTGCGCTTTGAAAGTTTCAACCACGTGAAACTTTATGTTACGAAAACGTCAGAGTGAGATTCACTGGAACAATCTTCACGTTGTGTAGTCCGCCCTCGAAGACGGTAGCTTTTATATTCTTCGTTCGTATGATATTTTGGACTCTTACTAGACAGGACTGACGGAGGCAGTAGATCATCACAATGGGCTTGTATATCTGTGGAACCTTCAAGGAGAACGAACGCCAGCTGACAGGATTCCTCATCGCCTTACAGGCTGGCAACTGACATTAACGTATGGGACTCTGTTGGGTACTCAACAAAGTCACATAGTCGGTTATCTGGACAGAACCGTTACATTTCTGACGTATTAATGTAAGTGGCTGTGCCTTGTCTTACTCTGCGTGATGTCATCTTTGAATAGATATGGGAAGACTGGAAGCTGCCCATGTTGTCCTGATCTACCTCAGAGGGTAGTAGCCAAACGCTCTTCGCTCCTATCTGCCTCTCGAAACTTTTGCCCTTGGGTTGCCGATAGACTGGAAAATGGTTCAAATGGCTCTGAGCACTAAGAGACTTAACGTCTGAGGTCATCAGTCCCTAGAACTTAGAACTACTTAAACCTAAGGACGTACAGACATCCATGCACGAGGCAGGATTCGAACCTGCGACCATAGCGGTCGCGCTGTTCCAGACTGAAGTGCCTAGAACCGCTCGGCCATTTCGGCGAGCCTATAGATTGGCATGCGACAACTCACCACTCATAACGACTAATGACCCATTTATTTTAAGAGGTAATTTATACTGTTATTGTGTATACCTTTAGCATGTGAAGTGTGAGAAATCAAATGGATGCAAGTAAAGCAATAATACATATTTAAAGTTATGAATTGAATAATTTAACTTAAGATTTCAAATAACAACGTTGCCTAGAATTACACCTGAATCCAATGGTCCTGTTTCAAGAGAAGTTAAATAAACCACAATATGAACTCAGGTATTACTAAGACAGAGAGGAAAAGGTTTCATTTAACAATTACTCTGTAATAATGAACCCATCACCAATAAACATCAGATCAGAACAGGCAATGAGCCACTATAAAAACAATGCGAAATGAATGCGCAATGTTTAATAACTTATAAACAAAATTTAAAGAACAAGCAGCCTCTGGGCTTAACAACAAGCCGTGAAATTAACGTGGAATATTGCAGTACAGGCTCTCCGTACACACACCAACAGACGCACCGCACAAGTTTGTACCTCAGTTAGCGTCCGAGACGCCAGACGTGACTGTTTCCATGAAGTATCGCGCGCTGCTGGTAAAGCTCCTTTACAGGTATGGTGACTGTGCGCCAGTAGCACTTCAGAAGATCCGGACACTCGAAGGCATGAAAAATGGTTTTGGTCCGATGTCTGCTAAGGATCTAGAGAAAATGTTTAAAAAATTCCAAAGCATATGACCTTTTGAAGTGCAATGCGGGAGGAAGAGGAAAGCAGTTGATCCGATAGCTGTCGAAGACGTGGCGACAGCACTGGAAGAAAGGTCGAGCGGTGGTGTGTAGACATTAAGTGGACGGGGCGTTGCCCCAAAGTTGGGGATGCCTGCGGGAACAGTGCATAAAACCCTACGAAATATCCTGACTGGCATCCACACAAAATTACCCATCTACAGGAGTCGCTTGCTGCTGCCCTGCCAACAAGACAAATGTTCGCTCCAGAATTTTTTGCTCGCGTGGAAGTGAACAATGAATGGCCGTGGGACATTCGGTGGACATACGAACTCCATTTCTATTTCCAACGATATGTCAGTCCACCGGCCAGAGTGGCCAAGCGGTTCTAGGCGCTACAGTCTGGAACCGCGCGACCGCTACGGTCGCAGGTTCGAATCCTGCGTCGGGCATGGATGTGTGTGATGTCCTTAGGTTAGTTAGGTTTTAAGTAGTTCTAAGTTCTAGGGGACTGATGACCTCAGCATTTAAATCCCATAGTGCTCAGAGCCATTTGAACCATTCTGTCAGTCCCAGACTATGGGCAGCGGAAAATTAGCAGGCACCTCAACCAGTATCTTTAAATTCCGCAGTGGTGATTTTGTGGTGCGGGTTGACGGCACCGTTTATCATAGGGCCTTATTTTTTCGTGGAGGTGAATCCTGCAGGTCCTGTTGCTTGTGCCGCCACTGGCAAAATCTATGAGAGTCTTTTGCGCATCAAAGTCATTCCAACCCTTCAAGAGCTTGGGAGTGTGGGTAGGATCATTTTTATGCAAGATGGTGGTCCTCTGTGCATTGCACAGCCAATGGGGCGGCTGTTGCAGTGGCACTTCGGAAATGGTATACAGTCGTCATTTCCCTGCAGCATGGCCGTCCATATCACATGATATTAATCCGTAGTTGCGTCTCGCTGTGGGGTTATCTGAAATATGTTGTGTTTATTGCTGCAATTATGAACTTAGGTGAGCTGAAGACACGCACTGCGGAACGCATTCTGACCTTGAACCTCGAGACACTCTGGTATGTCGTGGAACATGCTGCTCCTAGATTTCAACCTGTGGACAGATAACTCTGATCAGCCAAAACATTAGGACCACCCAGAATGAGATTTTCACTCCGCAGCGGAGAGTGCGCTAATATGAAACTTCCTGGCAGATTAAATATGTGTGCCGGACCGAGACTCGGACTCGGGACCTTTCCCTTTCGCGGGCAAGCGCTCTACCAACTGAGCTACCGAATCACGACTCACGCCCCGTCCTTACAGCTTTAATTCCGCCAGTATCTCGTCTCCTACCTTCCAAACTTTACAGAAGCTCTCCTGCGAAACTTGCAGAACTAGCACTCCTGAAAGAAAGGGTGGTAGAGCACTTTCCCGCGAAAGGAAAAGGTCCCGAGTTCGAGTCTCGGTCTGGCACACAGTTTTAATCTGCCACGAAGTTTCATTATAACCACCCGTTTAATAGCCGGTTTGTCCGTCTTTGGAACGAAAAACATCATTGATTTTTCGAATCAGGAATCCGACAGTTTGTTGGTAGTTCCGTGGAGGCATGTGGCATACGTACAGGTCATGTAATTCACGTAAATAACCGGCCACTGATTATCGTACGTGGTGATGGCGCTCGATAGCGACCCAGATGGGCTCCATAGGATTTACATCAGACGAATTTGGTCGCCGAGACATCAGCGTCCACTGTCGAATCGCGATGGAACCGTGCCCACTGCAATCGCAATTCACGATGTCGTTGGGTCAACACATCAACACGTGCTGGTGGTCTGCTGCCGAGTACCTTGTTCAATAATGTACGACGAACGGCGTCGTCCAAAACATCTATGTGTGCAACAGCATTGTGCTCTGTCGGCAGAGATGCCACAGATCACCATCTAGTCTGCTTTAGACAGCAGAACCCCACGTTCTGTGAAGGGTCGTGGACGAACAATGACTTAGCTCCTAGTGGTAGTTTCACTGTCCTTCTACCTCTTTCCGTAGATGCTCACGACACTAACATATGAACATTCGACCTGCTTCGCCATTTTCAAGATACTTGTTCACAAGTTCTGGATAATAATAATTTGCCCATTGTCAAAGCCATCTCGATGGATTTCCCCATTTGTAGACCACATCTTCGCTGCCCCGCCCGTGTCCGCTCCGCTTACATACTGTTGTCACCACGTCAAGTTACCGCAACGCCACGAGGCGGCATCTAGCGTTACGGTGTGCAGTTGTCAGTATGTTCCGGCTTATCAGTGTATTGCACATGTCCTGCGCCAGTCTCACATATTAGAAACCAGTGGATTTTCCATTTTTATGCGGTTTTAGGCTCCAGGGCAATTAAAAAGCGAGTTTTCGCATCCCATGTGTAGGGACCTTGCCGTGGCGGATGGGTATAGGCCACTGACACTGTCACAACTGTTGATTTCCGAACTTGTGCAGTCACGAGCATTGAACAGTACGGATGGTGTAACGTGCAAATCAAACAACAGCCATAGTATTGCGGTTGAAAGTCATTTGTAGCCGACCCCATTTACTTAAGACACTTAAAGCGTAAATGGCTCTGAACACTATGGGACTCAACACCTAAGGTCATCAGTCCCCTAGAACTTAGAACTACTTAAACCTAACTAACCCAAGGACATTACACACATCCATACCCGAGGCGGCATTCGAGCCTGCGACCGTAGCGGTCGCGCGGTTCCAGACTGAAGTGCCTAGAACATGGCGGCCACACCGACCGGCTTAAAGCGTAAAATTTTGTTTTTTTTATTTCTTCGCATGATGTTTCCCCCTGCGTCAATAATATGCAGTTCAGATTTGACGCCATTATGAGCAGTGGTTCTCTTTCTGCAGCGTTTTGAAACTGTAACTATGGACGCCGTGTTTATTAGTCATCTTACCTTATACTTATTCCTGATTTTCTCAGAATTTGCTTCATTTTACACTGCCGAATGCTTTTTCCGGGTCGACAAATACTATGAACGAGTCTCGATTTTTCTTCATTGTTGCTTTCGTAACCAAACACAGCGCCAGGACTGCCTTTACTGGTTCCTTTACCTTTCCTAAGGCCGTACAAATCGTGACCTAATGGATGCTGAATTTTGTTTTTCCATGTAGGTTGTTGTTGTTGTTGTGGTATTCAGTCGTGAGACTGGCTTGATGCAGCTCTCCATGCTACTCTATCCTGTGCAGGCTTCTTCATCTACCTACTGCAACCCACATCCTTCTGAATCTACTTAGTGTATTTATCTCTTGGTCTGCCTCTACGATTTTTATCCTCCACGCTGCCCTCAAAATATGGTTCAAATGGCTCTGAGCACTATGGGACTCAACATCTGAGGTCATCAGTCCCCTAGAACTTTGAACTACTTAAACCTAACGACTGCACACACATCCATGCCCAAGGCAGGATTCGAACCTGCGACTGTAGCGGTCGCGAGGTTCCAGACTGAAGCGCCTAGAACCGGTCGGCCACAACTGCCGGCATGCTGCCCTCCTATACTAAATTGGTGATCCATTGATGCCTCAGAACATGTCCTACCAACCGATCCCTTCATCTAGTCAAGTTTTCATTAAGGTATAACAGTGAAAATGTTGTAATTTTTACTTTTTTCTCTTACCTAAGATACAAACTCTACGAACGACCGTCGCACCTGGAGGACGGGAGTGGGCGCCTGGCAGCTTCGCGAACCCCGCCGGCGGCCATGGAAATCGGAGGCCGTCCCTCCCCCGGTCGCAGGTGGCGACCGCCTTCGTTAGGCAGCTCGCGGCATTGTCCGCGACGGTCGATCACAATGGCGTCTGCGCGCGCTCCTCATTTGCGTACAGAGAAACACACTCGGCCAGTAACGACCGGGCGCCCTGGTCTGCCCGCCTATATAAACAACACATAAAAGCCACCCGAATCAATTGTAACCATGAATAATGCATCGCGTCCCGCGTATCGGCCGCACATATCTAGCGCGGAGCCAGGGGGTAGCATCGTCGCAATTAAGGAGGTTATAAAAGGCGGGCCCGGTGCCGGTGGCGGAAGTGGACCAATCAGGCGAGCAGCTGGCGCGCCGTGCCGCCAAAAAGCGTCCGGCTTAATTACGCGTTTGTTGGCCGGCGGCGCGCTCTTACATGACTGGCAACTTCCCGCGCCGCGCCGCTCCGTCCTTATCTGGTGGCTGTCCCCTGGGCGCTGGCCGCTAGCGGGCCTGTCGCCTTGTGTTTCTGCGCCGTCATTCGCCTTAAGTGCAGCGCCGCTTGCGTTCTGCAGCGAGCGTCCCTCGGATAAGCTAACGCACATCCGCGGGCGGCCTCGGCACTTAGATAAGAACAATTTTCTATTCAAATTCACACTCGCAGCACCTGACGAGTAGAGGTCGAACGGCGCGAGGAAAAACGCTCGATTCTATCTCGGTCCTTTTCCTCGATCTAAAGTTGCCCTAATGGACGAGATAATGTCGCTATTCGTGTGTTAAGTTTACTGTTACGTGTTCTGTTAACGGGCGAGGTAGCGTAAATTTATGTAGTTGTAAAAGTGATACAATGAACATTTCTCACATAGGAGCCCGTGGCAGGTAATACGGAGAGGCGGATTAACGCCCGTATAAAACGCGTCGATTTACTCTCTTTGTGGCGGTCAGCTTGGTTTCAAACTAAAAAACGCTTCTCTCTGCACTTTTGTGACATTTCCCGCTGCATAAAACACTTTGTCTCATTAAAAAGATACGGTACATATGCATTCCGGAGTCCTGTTTCCAGACATATAATTTACCGATTACGCACTTAAAACTGCTTCAGGTCGCTAAATAACAAGAACCTACTTTTTATAAACATTTCACTGAAGCGTTTCGTGCATGTCTCATCATCAGAAACGAACTTGATACAAAGCATCGTGCTAAGTGATAACACTGCGAACACCACTGTTATTAGAGTTACCATATGACGCCATCTTGCTGTTAAATTTGTTTTTGATATTCTGAACTATGTACCTTGAGATAGGTATCTATGTTTCGGAATATAATGTGATCAAACGTACCAAGCTAGGGTTGCTGTTACGTAATTTTGGCAATGAAATGCGAAAAACCAATGTTTCGGCCACTCTAACAGTAGCTGCAGATTTTACCTATTATATTACTAAGTCTACAGTCCGGAAAAACTGTTTGGAAACCGGCTGTAGGCCTAGAATGCAGAAATACATTAGTTATAATATAAGCAGCTAACATTGCAGGTGCCGCGTGGAATTAGCCGAGCGGTCTAGGGCGCTGCAGTCATGGACTGTGCGGCTGGTCCCGGCGCAGGTTCGAGTCCTCCCTCGGGCGTGTGTATGTGTGTGTGTCCTTAGGACAATTTAGGTTAAGTAGTGTGTAAGCTTAGGGACTGATGACCTTAGCAGTTAAGTCCCATAAGATTTCATAGACATTTGAACATTTTTTGAACATTGCAGGTAGCCTAACCACACTAGCACATAGGATTAAATGATGATAGATAGGCGCAGAAAAATTAGCTTACTGGTTTCCGCGCTAGGGTTTGGTCCCGCACAGTCACTTTGTAGATTTCGTTCAGGAAAAACTGTGTCAGACTTTCCCTGGAAGACTGAAGGTCCAGTTCGTTCACCTGATCTGGTCCTACTACATTTTTTTTTCTAATGGGGCTTACGAAAAGTTTTGTTACATCTGCTGAGAATAAGGGAGCTGTCCTAGTAAAATCCTCGTAGCATGTGACAGTATTAAATCAACGCTGTCATTTGAACAGGTACACGTCTTTAATTATCCTTCAACCATGCATAGTTTCAAGAAGGCTGTCCATTCCTTTCAACAGGTATTCTAAGTAGCCTTCACATTCGGCCGGTAGTGCTTTATCTTTTGCTAGTCTTAGAACATCTACTTTGGCACTTTTATTCCGATTTAAAATTTTTCGTTTGCTTTCTCTATTGCTTCATCGTATAAGCTGAACAACAGTCATACCTTACACATTTCGTAATTCCAACTTCGCTTTCTTCACTTTCTATCCTTCTTATTACCATCTGCATTGTGTTGATTTTACAGATTAGTCAGTCTCTGGACTTTAACCCCAACGTTCTAGGTGTTGTTAACATCCTAGTACGCCTTGCATCTGAAAAGGCTTTCTTTCGGTCTACAAATACTTAGAAGGCATTGTTTTTTCTTCAACGTTCCTTCCATTACTAAATGCAATTGCTGAATGGTATCTGCGTCATTTTTACCATTCCTTTTACTGAAAGACATACTTCTTTCAAATAAACTTCCTCCTCCTCTTTTGTCAATCTAAGGAATAGTTCCTCTCCGTAGTACAGATTCCAGTAAAGATTTCGAGACTGTCTGGTCTTTCTTCTGCCGTTAGTAGAGATTCTTCATTTGCATACTTTTACATGCAACTTCCTCAAAGTTACATTTAACGTTTCTATACGCTACCTCGATTTTTTCCTACAGTCATATATTTTTCTACATTCATACATGTTTTTCTCATCCATTCTGATTTAGCCTGATTGCACTTCCAGTAAATGTCATCCTTAAGTAACCTACATTATCTAATCAAAAGCACCCGACACCTATTAACGGACACTGATATGGGGTGTGTCCACACCTGGCCTCTTGAAATCCACCGGTGACAGTGAGGTGTCTGCACATGCGCTCCCATTCTTCCTCAACAACCGAGACCAAAGAAGGCAGTGATCTTGGATTACTGAGGAGTAATGAAATTCCGGGAATGCACTTGTCTAGTTACATATTTAAGTGAATAACATTGCAGGAGCACAGGTTAATGTAAACCTGACATAAATCATTACAAATGTGAAACGCTGGTACGTTAACAACTACTACAACCGCCAGAATGTTCAATGTAAGCGTGCAAATGTGGATGCATTGTGTCGGAAGCGAGTTTGTGGGATGGTATTCCATGCCTATTGCACTTGGTCGATCAGTACAGGGACGAGTAATGCTACTTATGGATGACGCTGGAGTTGTCGTCCGATGATGTCTCATATGTGCTAGAACGGAAACAGATCGGGTGATCGAGCAGGCCTATGCGATATGGTGACGCTCTGTAGAGCACATTGTGTTGCAACAGGGATACACGCGCGAGCGTTGTCGGGTTGGAAAATACCCCCTGGAAAGCTATTCATGAATGCCAGCACAACAAGTCGAATCATCGGACTGTCGAACAGCTTTGCAGTCAAAGTCCGTGGGATAAACACGAGAGTGTTCCTGCTTCTTACGAAATCGCACCCCAGACCATAGTTCCAGGTATAGATTTAACGTGTCTAGCACGCAGGCAGTTTGGTTGCAGGTCCTCAACTGGCCTCCTTCTGACGAACACACGGCCATCGGCCACCACTGGCACCGAGGCAGAACCATCATTCATTAAAAAAAAAAAAAAAAATAAAAAAAAAATCCACCTTGTCAGATATTGCTTGACTGAAGTCGCAAATGGTGGTGGTGTGGAGTCAGTGGAATGCACGTTACAGGGCGTCTGGCGGAGGTATCCCTGAAGTAACCTATTTGCAACAATGCATCGGTCGCTGTTTTTCCGACTGTTGCTCAAATTCATGCTGGAGATGCAGTAAGATGTGCCAGAGCCATACGACGAACACGGTGGTCTTCCACGTCGGTAACGGCACGTGGCCGTCCGGAGCTCGGTCTTCATGCGGCCTTACATTCTCGTAACCACCGCTGCCAGCAATCATGTACAGTGACTACATTACTGACAAGCTTTTTGCAATATCGAAAAACGAACATCTCGCTTCTCGGAGCCCTATAACACCACTTTGTTCAAACTCAGTGAAGTATTGAGAATAGCGTCTTTATCGCCTCTCAGAGGTAACTAACGCTTACGACCGTTACAGGGTGTATTTGAAGCGAACCTGATCTGCATCAACATAGTGGAGATGCTAGCGCTACTGTTATGCGACTGGCGCGGAATTGGAATGGACATCATCTCCAAATTAGGAAACAGGCTTGCCAACTTTAGTTTATGTTAATCAAGTCCTTCTTGGTGTCGCGATATTTCTTCCGTCAGTGGCTGTGCCACTAAATAATTGCCCAAAACTAAAAACTAAACTCCGTCTTAAGAGGCCTTGGAAGGCCCAACGGTACCGACCGGCCTCCGTGTCATCCTCAGCCCACAGGCGTCACTGGATGCGGATATGGAGGGGCATGTGGTCAGCACGCCCCTCTCCCGGCCATACGTCAGTTTACGAGACCGGAGCAGCTGTTTCTCAAACAGGTAACTCCTTCATTTGCTCACGAGGGCTGAGTGCACCCCGCTTACCAACAGCGCTCGGCAGATCGGATGGTCACCCATCCAAGTGCTAGCGCAGCCCGACAGCGCTTAACTTTGGTGGCCTGACTGGAACCAGTGCTGCCACTGCGGCAAGGCCGTTGGCAAATAACTGCTCAAGAGCAACATAAACTGTCTACGATTATTCACAGAGAAAACGCTAGAGAGAGAAATTTTTAGCTTAGAAAACAAGAGGCTGAGACAACAGTCGGTGCAAATTCACACAACAGAATTCATATAGAAATGTCGTTTTCTTGTAGCACCAATTGCCGGCCATATACTCGTGCGTTGTTGTCATAGTAGCAGTTACTTCTTATGTTGATCAAAATACTACACTAAGACGATAGAGATTAAGGTACACGTCTTCTACGTCTCCTTCTGTTCATTAATGAGACAGTAGAAGATGAGGTTGGGAAGGTGACTGTATGAAATAAGGTGATTAAACGATCGATGGTTGCAGTGCTCATAGAGTCACGCCCAAGTTACGCCTGTAAGCGTGAGGTAGTGGCTCAGGAAAGGCGAGAGGGGAGGGGGAGTAGTGGGGGGAGGGGCAGTGGAGGGGAGTGGGTAGCCGTCATATATTCACTGGCCTGCAGACTTAATTTATCCGCGTCCTCTGGCTGTCTTGCTGGAGCGATCTGACGCGGCATCGCGATCTCCCGACACTGACGCGTCCACACTTTCCATTTCCATATCATGGAAGGCATGAGCTTCTAGTGACGTACCAGGTACGTTTCCGTCGCCAGGGAACTGATAACGAGGCCCGAGAAGGCTGCTACTGCAGGAACGCAACACGCCACCTGATAAATGTTCCGACCACCTTAAGCCTGTTAGTGACCACTGCTGACATTATCATCCGTGTAATGTAAGTTTTCTTTTTCAGGGAATGAACGAAAAGATGTGGAATTCATGATAGAATGGTTCTGGTGCGCTTAATGAAATGGAATGAGAAACTCATAAACAACTGTTCCCAAGTTTTGTCGTGTGCCTGACCCGTTTGGGCGTGTCCATCTAACTCTGTCCGAAGCTACGTTATTTATAACTCAAAAAGTTTCCGCGCGAGTCTTCATTCGTCAATGTTTCACAGCAGAAATCATGGTTTATCGTGTGATAAGCCAAACAGCATACGAAACACCAAATCGGGGTAGATTTCCGCTAATATTTCCTGCTGCGCTGTTCAGTGAGCGATATTCACTGTGCAACAGCAATAAATAATCATTTTTTTCGAAAATTCGTAATTCCCACCCATTGCGATGCTTAAGTTTGAAAGTTGGGTCAAAGGGGCGGTCGACCCTCCGCTGTAATGGTGCAGAAACGTGGCGCTCTGTAATGTCACCCTCAGGTTAGACGGCGCCTCAAGCAGAAACAGCACGGTGTCGACGTGCGAGGAAAAGAGCCCACAGCTCTGAAGTTCATATGACGTCTAACGTGGGTTAATGATGTCACTTTGGCATGAAATTTCACCACGATTCTGCTCAATGCCACAGCGGAAGTGTCATATGATCGAAAGGTCGTCACATGCCATCTTACTGACATTTCACGCCCACCTCCTCGATGCAGTTATAATCGTGACGCACAGCGTTGAAATCAGGTGGTTTTCTTGTGAGTGACATCACATGGCACTACGTTTTTGCACCATTACAGAGGAAGGCGGTACGTAGCTTTGAGCCAAATTGCAAACTTAAGCATCGCAGTTGGTGGGAATTACGAGGTTACTACAAAGTGATCCGTTAATTCTGTTGCGCAGTATGTTTACGGTTACATTGCTAGCTACCTTCGTAGACCCTGACCGTACTATACCAGAACGCACTTAATACGTCCATAATTTTTAAAAATGGTGCTTCATTACATCTACCGTCAGACAAAAATGTATCCAAATCTGAGATACACGACAAGGGAGGTAACTTCATTGAACAGATGGTAAATGTTAGCGAACGCGTCTAGTACGCATAAAAAGTATTTTTGTGATTTCAAGTCGTATCTGAAATAACGAACTGTTTGAAAAGCTGTTTTAAAGCTGAATTCGTAAGACGTCGTAATAATCTCAAGGTTTTGCACTTCTCATTTTGCCTTGAACCACGACCCACAAGCCTGTGACCCTGTGGTATCTAAACAGAGCCAAACAACACAGTACCACAGAATTAGTCTTATGGTGAAGAATGTAACAATTGGCCGCAATAACAATAAATCAGATACATAAATGTTCAACTCGTCCACACACACTTCATAAAAGCAACAAATTGAAGAATTACGTAGTTTGAACTTGTCTGCGGTTTAAATGGGTATATGTCATGCAGATTAATAACAATGCTGAAAAGGACGACACCTGCGGCGTGCCAAGAGTGTCACTCAAACAGGGGAAAGGCACGATTCTAGTAGGACCCGAAAGGGAGCAGGTAGGTAAGGGGGCAGAGATAAGGGTAAGATTCATCTCGATGTCTTTTATGAGAATGTGCCTTTACAAATTCACTGCACTGTGTCGCCGATTTAATGTTGAAATTGCCTTCAAAACCGATAAAACAAGGTCAACTACTAGTACACAATGTTGGAACTAACAACAACAAATCAGGTCTCCTAGGAGGACACAAGACGACTGTTGCGATGTGCCAGGATCCAGAAGGTGGCACTGAAATAGGGGAGAGCCAAGATACGAGTAAGAATAGAAGAGGACAGGTAGGTAAACAGACAGAGGCAAATGATGAAATAAAAGCAGATGTACTGTTGTCAAGTTAAATAAATTACGAAACAAATCCTGGGCTTACGTTTCGGGAAAATAATGCCCGTCTGCAATCAGCGAGAGTTTCTACTGTTTGTCTTCGTGCTTCCCATAACTCACCTTGGCGTCCAATGTCACCAGATCTCTCCCGAATTGGAAACATTTGGAGAATTATGGGAAGGGCCCTCCAACCAGGTCTGGATTTTGACGATCTAACGTGCGAACTGGACAGAATTGGGAACAATATCCACCAGGAGGACATCCAACAACTGTGCCCATCAAAGTCAAGCCGAATAACTGCTTGCATAAGGGCCAGAGGTGGACCAACACGTTATGGCCTTGCTCAGATTGTGAAACTCTTTCTCTTGAATGAATCTTCCAATTTTTCAGAAACAGTGCTTATTTGTTTGTCTTTACACGTACACCAAAGCTATTTATTTCAGTGCCATTCGGATAATTCCTTCGTGTTGGGTCGATTTCTTTGTCTTAGACTGTTTTAGTCCAGTGAGGTACTCACTGTGACTCTTTGCCTCCCGAATGAGAAATACTGAGGTGCAGCCTCTCTCAGTGTCAGCAGTCTATCTGATGGGTGGTTGTGCAGCGTATTTCTGTTATTGTGACTAAGCGAGGGGACGGAATCACAGTTTCGGCTTAAGATGTTGTCCTATCGAATACCGCCGTGAGAGCCGTTCGACGGAATGTCTACAATAAACAGGACCAGGTGCCCTCTTTTCGCGAGAAAAGAACATTAACGCATGTCAATCATCTTCACTTCCTTCTCAATTTCTACTATAAGAATTTCAACCACCACCAGTATTCGAACGAGTCGGCCCGAAAGCAGGATCATTAACGTTCGTTCGAGGTACGCGGAAAAAAAAATTTCCTAGTTTTCGCTCACAGACCAAAATATGACACCTTGATTGCATATTCCAAAGGTACTATAAAGGATTTATCAGAAATAACCTTACAGATTTTCCTCATGCAAAAAACAGAATTGAAGTTGCCTTTCGAACCATTTCGAGTTAAAACCAACAACTGAACTCTGTAAACTGTAATTAAAACCTATTTTTCCGTAGAATCCCCAATGGTTATACGACGCTGTGGAAAGACGTATAAGTTTGACATTCATGTAATTTGAAGTCATTATCACTTGAACGCCTGACGCATGCAGCAGAAGGAGTGAATTACAATGTAAGTGTTAACCGTGATCCGATATTCATTAGCCTTATTCTGGGAGGAAGGCATAACCTCAATAAATTTGGAAAATGACATCGTTGTCACCAAGCTGTTATTTAATGAGTACTAATAGATAATTTCAGCGTTTGCTCATTATCAAGTCCCTTATAGATATGGATACATCATCGTTGTAAATTCTATGAAATAAAAAACGCATAGCACACGCAGTTATGCAAACCATTGTAGTCAGTGAACACAATCTGGGAGAACATATACACAGCTACATTTCTGACAGACGTGTAAAATACTTATTAACTTCGTATCCCCACAGATGTCAAATTTATGTTGAACCGTCCGAGTGTTATTAGGAACGTGACTGGACTGTACTGTTGCTTAACGTCGCGTGATCCGTGGCACAGTTATCGATGAGCCGAGGTACACGAATATCCACTGTCACGTACGGTTTGCAAGGAGGATCTGCAGATGATATGACACCGTGGAATGAGACAGGTGTCATATTGTCACATGAATGGTAGGTCATGGGCAGTTAATGTATCTGTAACATCTTCAACGCAGGATCTCTTCCTACCGGTTATCATCCGTGGAAGAATATTTGAGATGGTTTGCTGCACAAACTGCTAATCCATTCTATCTTCGGTTTACAGATACAGTATTTGGAATTTTCTCAAACACCGTTTGTGTTGCTGTTGTTGTTGTTGCCTTTAGTCCAGAGACTGGTTTGACGCAGCTCTCCATGCTACTATATCCTCTGCAATTCTCTTCATCTCTGAATAAGTGCTGCAACCTACATCCTTGTGAACTTGCTTAGTTTATTCATATCTTGGTCTCCTTAGATTTTTGCCCTCTAAGCTGCCTTCCAATACTAAATTGGTGATCCCTTGATGCCTCAACACATGTCCTACCAAACGATTCCTCCTCCTGGTCTAGTTGTGCTACAAATTCCTCTTCTCCCCAGTTCTGTTCAGTGCTTCCTCATTAGTTATGTGATCTACCCACCTAACCTTCAGCATTCTTCTGTAGTACCACATCTAGAAAGCTTCTATTCAATACCTCCCTAAACTGTTTATCGTCCATATTTCACTTCCATGCGTGGCTACACTCCATACAAATACTTTCATAAAAGGCTTACTGACACTTAAATCTATACTCGATATTAACAAATTTCTCTTCTTCAGAAACGCTTTCCTTGCCATAGTCAGTTTACATTTTATATCCTCTCTACTTCGACCATCATCAGTTATTTTGCTCCCCAAATAGCAAAACTCCTTTACTACTTTAAGTGTCTCATTTCCGAATCTAATTCATTCAGCATCACCTGATTTAATTCGAATACATTCCATTATCCTCGTTTTGATTTTGTTGTATTCCTCTTATATCCTCCTTTCAAGACACTGTCCATTCCGTTCATCTACTATTCCAGGACCTTTGCTGACTCTTACAGAATTACAATATCGTCGGCGAACCTCAATTTTTTATTTCTTCTCCTTGGATTTTAATTCACTACTCCAAAGTTTTCTTTTGCTTCTTTCACTGCTTGCTCAATACACAGATCGAATAGCATCTGGGGTAGGTTACAATCCTGTCTCACTCCCTTCCCAACTACTGATTGCCTTTCGTGCCCCTCGACTGTTATAACTGCCGTCTGGTTCCTGTAGAAATTGTAAGTATTCTTACGCTCCCTGTATTTTACACGTGCCACCTTCAGAATTTGAAAGAGAGTATTCCAGTCAGCATTGTCGAAAGCTTTTTCTATGTCTACAAATGCTAGAGACATAGGCTTGCCTTTCCTTAACGTATCTTCTGAGATAAGTCGTAGTGTCAGTGTTTCCTCGCGTGT
Organism: Schistocerca gregaria; assembly: GCF_023897955.1. Classification (NCBI taxonomy): domain Eukaryota; kingdom Metazoa; phylum Arthropoda; class Insecta; order Orthoptera; family Acrididae; genus Schistocerca; species Schistocerca gregaria. Next base: position 649,698,752 of record NC_064923.1, on the reverse strand, counting down.
TCCAACATTTCTACGGAATCCAAATTGACCTTGCCGAGGTCGGCTTCTACCAGTTCTTCCATTCGTTTGGAAAGAATTCGTGTTAGTATTTTGCAACCATGACCTATTAAACTGATAGCTCGGAAATTTTCACACCTGTCTATGGGATTGGAATATACACTCCTGGAAATTGAAATAAGAACACCGTGAATTCATTGTCCCAGGAAGGGGAAACTTTATTGACACATTCCTGGGGTTAGATACATCACAAGATCACACTGACAGAACCACAGGCACATGGACACAGGCAACAGAGCATGCACAATGTCGGCACTAGTACAGTGTATATCCACATTTCGCAGCAATGCAGGCTGCCATTCTCCCATGGAGACGATCATAGAAGGTTCGATGACGGTTTGGATGTACCGTGCACTATTCAGTGTCCCCTCGACGATCACCAGAGGTGTACGGCCAGTGTAGGAGATCGCTCCCCACACCATGATGCCGGGTGTTGGCCCTGTGTGCCTCGGTCGTATGCAGTCCTGATTGTGGCGCTCACCTGCGCGGCGCCAAACACGCATACGACCATCATTGGCACCAAGGCAGAAGCGACTGTCATCGCTGAAGACGATACGTCTCCATTCGCCCCTCCATTCACGCCTGTCGAGACACCACTGGAGGCGGGCTGCACGATGTTGGGGCGTGAGCGGAAGACGGCCTAACGGTGTGCGGGACCGTAGCCCAGCTTCATGAAGACGGTTGCGAATGGTCCTCGCCGATACCCCAGGAGCAACAGTGTCCCTAATTTGCTGGGAAGTGGCGGTGCGGTCCGCTACGGCACTGCGTAGGATCCTACGGTCTTGGCGTGCATCCGTGCGTCGCTGCGGTCCGGTCCCTGGTCGACGGGCACGTGCACCTTCCGCCGACCACTGGCGACAACATCGATGTACTGTGGAGACCTCACGCCCCACGTGTTGAGCAGTTCGGCGGTACGTCCACCCGGCCTCCCGCATGCCCACTATACGCCCTCGCTCAAAGTCCGTCAACTGCACATACGGTTCACGTCCACGCTGTCGTGGCATCCAACCAGTGTTAAAGACTGCGATGGAGCTCCGTATGCCACGGCAAACTGGATGACACTGACGGCGGCGGTGCACAAATGCTGCGCAGCTAGCGCCATTCGACGGCCAACACCGCGGTTCCTGGTGTGTCCGCTGTGCCGTGCGTGTGATCATTGCTTGTACAGCCCTCTCGCAGTGTCCGGAGCAAGTATGGTGGGTCTGACACACCGGTGTCAATGTGTTCTTTTTTTCCATTTCCAGGAGTGTATATAAAAGTCTGAAGGTATTTCGCCTGTTTCATTCTTCTTGCTCGCAAGATGGACGTGTTCTGTCCTGGGTGGCTATCCCAAGGCTATAAGTAGTTGTAATGGAATGTTGCCTACTCCCGGGGCCATGTTTTTGAATTTAGGTCTTTCAGTGCTCACCGTTTGTGAGCGGATGAAACTCTTGTGATACAGTTGATGACTCGTACAACAGTTTAAAAATATGTAGGCTGAAATTGTAGGCCACTGTTGTCAGGTCCATATATTACTCTGCGCTGCCAGCAGGATCTTTATTCGGAACACGTTTGCAGAAAAGCTGCAGAGTGTATCCCTGGTAGTAAGAGGAAGCCTCCGGTTTATTCATGCTGGACCTCTAGCACTTCCTGTTGACATTACACGAGAGGCGCTGGTTGATGTATACCATGAGAGGTGGATAGCATTGGAAGGACCAGTCCCAACGCTTACGAATTCCCCTAGCCTTCAGATGTATGGATTATATTAGTGGCACTGGATCCCATAGCGAAAACATGTTTACTGAATGCCTACAAAGTGCCACACTGGCTACTGGCTGTGGTTACAGTGCCCTTTTATTTTGGATTCTCCACCGCTGCACAGTTTCGCACGTGTAGCCATAATCAAGTGAGTATAGCGCAGCCCATCAAACACATACTTGGGTTACTATCAAAGCGTTCATCTCCTTACACACTTTTACGCTTTTTGAATCCCAACAATACGAAAAAAAACATACGAAAAAAACAGTGAGAAGAAATTGTCAAAAAGCAAACAATCAATTGTTTTAAGGAGGTGGTCACTGTAGAACCACTGTGACATGCCATTTTCCACTACCCATCATATCATATGATATGTTTTTAGCAACATTCGAGTTTACCTATGTCAAACCCCACATCTCGAAACTTCCATGAACTCATAATGCCTAAAACAAATTATAGTCCTAAATGAGAAACAAAAACGGGTCTAAAATGCAACAACTTTTGCATGACAGCTGTATGCTGTCTCTGTGTTTTTATTTCGATAATACTCATAAAACCAGTGGTAAAAGCTCAAATTTATGTTCCTTGTCGGAATCTCCTACTATAAGCAACACAATCTGTGCGTCTACTGTCGCTTTGAACGTTATCAGTGACAGGTACAATGCAGTAGATTCGTAGAAGTACCTCAGTGTACCACTAGAAGCCTCTGTCTAGCATTAGTACTGGTGATTTGATGCGAAAGGTACTGGTACTACAAAACTAATAATAATAATAAATAAAATGATGGTTTCAGACAGAAACCACTAGGACTCAAAGGGTTGAAATGCAGTTGATTGGCAAGTGTAAGATTGGATAGCGATGCCTTGCGACCAGTTGATCAGATATAAACTTCGTGATTTAATTGTTGTCTGAAATTTTCTGATAAATCATAGCTCAATACAGGTTATTGAAACAAAGCTGAATCGTAGCCTCATAAGGAATGTTCTCACCAGTGGAAATTTCGGAGCACTGTTGTCTTGCAGAGTCAAAGCTTGTACCTCTCAGTAGCTCCCTGTCACCTTCCAAAACCTATAAAGGTCATCAGGCATACCTTGTCAGCCTAATATCTACGGGAGAACGATTTCTGCAGTGTCAGTAACCTTCGTTGTCTCACACACAACTTCATACAGACAGCATATTACCACAGTCTGCTCTGAAAGTCTGGCAACATACTGACGTTTCACCGAATCGTGATTGAACAGCTGGCGGCGAGAACCACTCAAAACAGAGCGCGTCGCGTAGAGTACGCTGGCCGTCCAGGGAGGTGGCCATATCTTAGCGGGCCTATTTGTAGCTCGGCGCTGTTCCCTAACAGCCTCTAACAAATCAGCGTATCCCCCGCAGGCCTCGCAGCGGCTGCAGCGGCTGGCTCTCCGGTGAAATACGAAGCCGGGCGCCGCTGTATCAGAATACGTTAAGCGGCGGCCGACATACGCGCGCCGCTGTTATTGTATGTTAAATCTGGCTTTAAGAGTAACGTGCGCTCGCCGCCGCAGCGCAGATACATACGGCCGGCCGGCACGCACTGTTCACGCACGGCTACGCACTCCAGCGCCTATCGCGTAATGAGCCCCTAAATCCGGCGGACGGAGCAGAGTGACACGGCGGTCCAACAGCCGGGCGACACTCCCTCCAGAACTTCCCAACGTGACCTTCGGAGCGATGCTGACAACTACTTTCCACATGCACTCCATGCGTCTTCGTACTACGTCACACGACAACAAAATTATTATACAGTTTGATTAAGAAAGAAACGACAGATTTCAGTTTGTTTATTTCAGACACAGTATGAGAAACTGAAACTCATCAGGCATCTCAGACGTTAGACGAGGGTTCTAAGTTTTATGTTCACACAGGCTCTAGACCATTCACTCGAGAAACATGCGTTGCTCTAGAAACTAAGCTCTTGAAGAGTAGCTGCCATAAGTGGACGAATACTGTCTTTTATGTCCTCTCCACCCCCGCCCCCAAGAAAGAAATCACAATGTGTGTGGTCTGGTGAGCTGGAGTGCCAGAAGCAAGGAACATCTACTTGTCCACCCCTTCCATCCAACGTTATGGGAGGCTGTTGTTAACGCCACACTTCAAGGTGAAAGTGGGGTGGGGCCCCATCGTCCATAAAGCATTGGAATATTTATTGCAGCGTGTCCAGATTCGACAGTCCTGTCACATTTCCCTCAACGAAAAAGAAAGGTACATGAACTTCACGGACCGAAACAGCCCAAAACACACTCATCTTCGATGAGTTTCTTTCATGTTCGACTATAACGACAGGGTTTTGAAACCCCGTGTTCTTATATAATGATGGTTTACTTTATCCGATGTCGTCGTCGTCGTCGTCCCCCCCCCCCCCCCCCCTTTAGCTGAGTGCTCAGCGTGAAGGTTTTCCGTCCTACGGGCCCGGGTTCCATTCCCAGCTGGGTCGGGGATTTTCCCCGCTCAGGGACTGGGTGTTGTGTTGTCTTCTTCGCCAATGTGGCGTCGACTGTAATAAGTAGTGCACCAAGGCAGGCCGACCTGTCCCGTAAGGGGCCTCCCGGCCAATTACGTCAAACGCTCATTTCCACTGTACCCGGTTGATGAAAAGTTGATTCGCCCGAAAAGATTAGTCGTCTGGAAAAAGTGTCCTGTGCCATATCCTCGAGTGCTGAAGTGCTCAATTGGTTCCTACTGTTATGGTTGCGGGGACACAATTGCTGCCGTAGCGTAGTTTCAGAACACGCCGCACCGTTGTTTAAGGGAGCTGAAGTTTCTCGCCTTCCTTTCTTGTAAACTTCCGAGAGCTGCACATGAACACATCTCGGATGCGCTCGACGTTTTCATCAGTCATACCTGGCTCTTCTCTATGCAAATGCAACCAAATTCAAAGAATTTTGTATGCTAGTCACAAATCTGCTTGTGCAGAGGTGTTTTCTTGCTGAATCGAAGGCGGATTGCGCTTTGCACTTGAACAATGGATCGACTTGGCGCCAATTACAACATACAAAATCAGTTCTCTTGTGGTATAATTGAAATATTATTACAAACAAACGACAGCGCAGCTTTGTCAAAACTTCGAACCTTCATCCATCCAGTAACGTGTTCAACATAATTCTGTCTTTCATAGTTTGTCTATAACGAAACAGCGAAATCTTTCTTTTTTAATCGTCTGGTGTTGCAGGAAAGAGTTCTAAACACGAGGCTGTTATAACGAAATACGCTCGTGGATTGCATCTGTGGGAAGAGCTCCAGCACCAGTTTATATAGCCATATTACGTTCTTTACCAAGTCGTTGCTGGGATACATCCGTGAATAAGAAGGCCACCTGAACGCAGAACTGACATTTATTATGCAGATGCTCTTCAAATAACTGTCGGATGCAACATGTTCAAACTGATTAAAATCGTCATCTGTATGGAGTGGATCATGCTCGTAAATTCTTATACAGAACCGTTGACACTATATGGGCACTGCACTGGAAACTCCTAGTGTTCTGTCAGGGTGCAGACCGATGAACTGTGTGGCATCGTTAGACGCAATAAAACAATATTGAAGATTCTTCCATTTGTTACTCGGAATACGAGTGGTTGCCCTGTCTTCTGCGACGGCTGGTGGCTACGTAATTCTGTTAGGAATCAGGACACTAAAGCATTGGAGTCAAGGCTGTCGAGGACGCTGCATCAGTTCGAAATGGAAGTCGATTACACGCAGGTGCAGCGCTCTGCCGCCCTCTGGCGAGGTAGGCACTCCCCGCCGGTAGCCACACTTGCAGATGATGGTGACCGCGACCTGTGTGTTTGATTTACTGTCGTATCTGTAATCATTGATATGTGACATGAAAGAATATTTATTCAGACACTTCTTTAAACCACATAGGTAATAACACAGTATAAGAACAAAATCTCCAAATATTACTGGAAACAGAGAGACCCTCGCTATCATGTATACCATAGACTATCTCACTAATATATCAGACTACTGTGTCTTTCAGAACACCTGTAACATTAATTCACGTAAAGAACAGAAAGTTAATGCTGACGGTTTGTAGTGGTAGCATATTATTAAGCTAGTTAGCCGCTCGTGCCATATTTGGGATGATGATGATGATATTTGGCTTGGAGGACGCTCAATTGCATGGTTATCAGCGCTCATACAAATTCCCAGGCTGTACACAGTCCAGTCTCGCCACTTTCCTGAATGGTGATTAAATAATGAGGACAGCAACCATCCAGTCCCCTGGCGGAGAAAATCACCGACGCGGCCGGAAATTAAACTTGGAACCCCGTGATCCAGAGGCAGCAACGCTAGCCACTAGACCACGAGCTGCTGACCCACATTTGAGCATATGTGACGAGGCATGCAGCAGCATGGTGGAATGACAGCCTTAACTATGTATTGTAAGATAAAAAAATAAAATGCCTTAGGTTGAACGAAATAAATCAGGGAAAATTTATGAAATATATAAGCTAAACTCCTACCGAACAGGCCTTGAAGGCTCAACGGTTCCGCTCGACGCTCGACATATGGTCAGCACACAGCTGTACCAGCCGTTATCAGTTTTCGTCTCCGGAGTAGCTACTTCCCCATCAAGCAGCTTCTCAATTGGCCCCACGAGGGTAAGCTCACCGCGCTTGCCAACAGTGCGCGGCAGTTCGGAACGTTCATCCATTCAAGAGCTAACCAAGCCGACAGCGCATAACCTTGGTGATCTGACGGCAACCGGTGATACCACTACGGAAAGGCCGTTGGCATAAAATACACCGAAGAGCCAAAGAAACTGGTAAACCCACCTAGGGCCGGCCGCGGTGGCCGAGAAGTTCTAGGCGCTTCAGTCCGGAACCGCGCTGCTGCTACGCTCTCAGGTTCGAATCCTGCCTCGGGCATGGATGTGTGTGATGTCCTTAGGTTAGTTAGGTTTAAGTAGTTCTAAGTTCTAGTGGACTGATGACCTCAGATGTTAAGTCCCATAGTGTTCAGAGCCATTTTTTTGAACATCCACCTAATATCGTGTAGGGCCACTGCGAACGCGTATAAGTGCAGCAATGACGTGGCATGGGCTTGGTTAATGTCTGAAGTAGTGCTGGAGGGAACTGATTACATGAATCCTGCAGGGATGTCCATAAATCCGTAAGAGTACGAGGGGGTGGAGATCTATTCTGAACAGCACTTTGCGAGGCATCCTAGATATGCTCAGTAATGTTCATGTCTGGTGAGTTTGGTGACCGGCGGAAGTGTTTAAACTCGGAAGAGCGTTCCTGGTGCCACTCTGTAGCAATTCTGGACATGTGAGACGTCGCGCTGTCCTGCTGGAACCGCCAAAGTCCATTGGCATGCACAATGGACATGAATGGCTGCAGGTCATCAGACAGGATACTTACGTACGTCTCACCAGTCAGAGTCGTATCGATAGGGTATCAGGGGTCCCACATCACTCCAAATACACACGCCCCACACCATTACAGAGGCTCTACAAGCTTGATCAGTCCGCTGCTGACATGCAGGTTCACTCATTCGTCAACCTTCCACAAGCGCTATATTTTTGTAGGCATTCAGATATGAAAGAAGTATTTTTTCGGATTTCATTATCTATTTATGGTGTTGATGAAGACTAGAGTCTTAACTAGTTGTCAGGCTTCATGCTAGCTTTTAGTATGAAAATTTCACAACATTTCAACAGAATAAAAGACAGTCATTTTTAGCTGACATCGAACTGTAAGTTCTTCCGCTATTATCGACTACACATCCCGCTCAGGTGACGTGAAATGTTTTACGCCATGTTAACATTCATTTCAGAATCATTTGACCGACTATTCGATGGCTTACAGTCGCAACAGATCGCCAGTAGAACTCTTATACACTTCTCAGCATCACCGCAGAACATTTAACAGCACATACCACAGAGCTGAAGTTTGTTTTTCTTTTAGACATCGAGATGTTCATGTCTGTTACTTCACCTCAATGAACATAATCTTGAAAATACGATGATGGTGGTAAGGCTCGTTGGAGGAAGATGATTTGCAGATAATCCTTCCTGTTGTGTCGTTAAACGTCACTGAAATATTGCTGCCTCCGAGAGCTTTATTTGTTTACACAAGCCGTAAATTACTTGCAAGGGTCGCCGGCACCAAGACCAACAAGACAGCCCACAGAGGCACCAGTGAGAACTTTGAGATCGTAAAAGGCTGCAGCGACAGCGTGTACTTGTTTCGTGTTACCTTGCGAAACATTTAAGACTAACAGGAGAGGCTATGAAAACACTGTGCTCGTATCCGACCCAGATAATCGGCTGTTGAAGTTTCCCTTTGACAGCAGTTTGGGCTGTATATAAAGTTTCTGATGAAAACAACTGAAAGAAACGTTTTACGGCCAATTCAAACATTAAGCCAAGGAGATAAACTGGAGCAAGCGTGTCCTGTTTTTGTACACAGTTGTAAAATTCTTGAACCGCCTAATTTATCAATCTGAGAACTTCAGATTCAGATTTTGTTAACAGTAAATTAATGCAGGTTCGTGTTAAATTGTAAACTGGCTCTAATGGTTTTCTTAGCCATTTACCTTTAAGCTTCCCATTATTTTCAGTACCGATAATGGGAAGTCAATAATGATAGCAGCATCTTGTTTAACCGAATGTTATCAGATTGAAGGTACAATTTTTCGCACCTACTTATTTCAGCTCTGGTGGAGTATCGAGCAATACATCCTACTTTCAAGGAAACATTGTTACACTGTTACATTATAAAATATGTGGCTGACATTAATGATATAACCCAGAAACGTACTGGATGTGTGCCTAAGATAAGCGACGAACGAACACATATTATAATAAAATAAACTACACTTGAAATAAGATAGGAAATTAGCATTTGAGCTAAAATCGAAACAACTGTTAATAATTACATTCGCATTTGCTAATGTGATGAAAATCCAGCTGCACAATTTATTGGCGAGAATGAAAATTTGCGCCGGAACGGGTCTCGTACCCGGATTTCTCACTCTACGGAAGCGGTCGCCTTAACCGCTCTTTTCTCGGATGTGCATGTAAAACAATGGAAGAACCCCTCAAACAGAGACTAAATATTTTCGGGACCACAGCATAATGAAAACATTAAACGAGTGGTAGATTACCAGTGCGTGAACCTCCTCCTGCGCGGTATGCACCAATTGCGGGGACGATCCGTCAAAATATTACCCAAATAAAATGCGAAATGTTGGCGGTACCGGGAAAATTTCGTGAAAGAGTCATGTCATTTCTATAAGAATCCCTAATAGTTTAGCAAATCCGGAGTACAATCTCGGAGAAGATAGTAAACTGATAGTCCATAGATCCACATCAGATCGTGGGCCTTCACAGGTGGAAAATACTCATGTCTGGGCACAAAAACATCCGTGACTCGACCGCGTGTGGCGCAGTTCGAAGATAAAACGCCAGCAGCAACACGTCTGCTGAAGATCGACCCTCTAGGCGCCTTTCGTACGTCTCCATCAGACGATACAGGGATAAAAATTGTGCAGTCAGATCCGCTTCTCATATGTCTCATAAACGACTAGGTACGTGGCACGCACCGCCGAACCAAGAAAGCCGCGGTGGCTGCCGCACCACACCACAGGCCATACTACCGTGGGACGGAGACTATCGTCTCGGGCATGGTTACTCATCATTAGATAATATATGTCACTCGCCGTTGGTGCTCTGATGCTGGGGAAGCTGGCATACACATAACTATATTCAAGGAAAATGGTGCCGATATGTGAGAGAGATGGCGCGATGCGTGCAACAGTAAAGGGCGGAAGGCAGGACGCAGGCGTCCGTGATTCGGAGAGATCAAGAGACCAATGACATTGCTGTGCGGTGAGCCAGCAGCTAAACCACTGAGCTGCTGATACACGGACACTAACAATCCTCAGCCCATCGTCGCGTTTCGTACTGCATCTTGGGGATATTTCCAGCGCTGACGAAACAACCGAACACTGTGCCATTACGGCCATCATTGGGATAATGTGAACTACGTGCGATGGTCTGGATGCCATGTGAGTGTTTATGGAGGTGACACGTTGGACAATATCCAATGCTCGTAAAAAGCGCCTCCTTACGCCAGTTGGGCTACCTGTAGAAGACGTCTATAATTAATCGCCGCGCATCGCGGATAAAGAAGCATGTCCAAGTATCTAAGCGTGTTCATCGACTTGAGGCACTACGCTGCTATCCTCGTGTCGTCTACCAATGTTCGTCGTCACATACTTTTCCATGTCCGTAACCTTATCCGCCACCGTCCCGTATCACGCGATCCATTCCAGTGCTGATTTCATCTCATGACCTTTAATGAAATGTGTTCCCTCGCAGAGTCGTCCCTGAGAGACAACGCTTCAATCCGCGGATTGATTCAAGAGCAATTGCATATGAGATCGCTGAGAGCGGCAACCCTGATGACCGATCGCGAATCTGACAGGGAGCCCCCCACGCGTTCATTAACCACTACTTTGGATCATCCACCACGGAGAAGTCGGAGGATAACATCGATAAAGACTGGAAGGAAAGTCATAATGACCATCACCGCCGCAAGGAAATCATAGCTCATCCTGTCAAAAGCATGGTAAAATTCCACCGTGATCAGGGCACCTCGAAGGAGACAAACCACTGCGAGCGCTATCACGTCCCAATAGTCACTAAGCGCCGTCTGCGTATTACACTGACAAATAAAAAAAAAAAAACAAAAAAAAAAAACAAAAAAAATGACCACAACACCAAGAAGTTGTGCGACCTTAAGGAAACTTGGTAGACGTGTTTCTCCAGCTGAAAGATGATTTCAATTCATATTTAATGCCAGTCACATAAGAGTGCTACTAGTAGCGTCGCCATGAGGATGGAAATCAGGTTCTAACATTCTGGATGGTGTGTGTTTGTTCTATATCGTGTCTCCCTACCACTTTCGCGCAACGACGCTCTGATCGTGTTTATAGGGAATTGACTAGTTTGAACCTGAGACCTGTTGCTGGTAAGGAGACGCCAGACCACACATGACATGTAGAATTCAGAAGAGTTCAGTGAGACTAGCGATGATATAACCAAATACTTAATGATTTCAGCGTCAGCTCCACTGCACTCCCTGTAAAACAATCTTAATACTAACTACATTTAGTGGAAGGGGTTCAAGGCTTCCCTATTTTTAGTTAGCTGGTAAAATAACGTCGAAAAAACAGTTAAGTTTACCATTGGAAATTTTATTCTACTCACAAAACATTGTTTATAAATTGCACTATTGATAAAAGAAAATGTTTTAATACAGGATGGTAAAAACCAACTGCGTTCAAGAAAAATGTGAACCAATATTCCCTGAGTGGGTTTCCAAGTTCTACAATGGATCGAAGGATGACCTATGCCATATCGCATCTATAATCTAGGTTTAAATTAAGTTTCACAAGAGAGAACACTATCAAAATGGTCTACAGTGACCCTCAATTATCTTTAATTACTTATCTAACTTGTCGTACATTACAGTGGCTGATGTGGCTTCTCAATAATTATATAACAGAGAAATCATCGCGTTTCAGATTTTTACTTCAAGTGGCAAATGTGAACACCACGAGCTTTAATTGACGATCGACACTAATATTACGCAAAAAGGGGGTGTAACAGATGAGACTTCTGCAGCTCTGAGTGAAGCTTTATGCGCTGTTATGCGGCATCGCGTGCGTTCATTACCTTGTCGTTGTTTAGGCAGCTTCAGGGGGGCAGCGGCCGGCGCAGCAGCCATCCAGCTCGCTGTCTCGGAACTAACTAACCTCTCCTAACTTCTCCTTACTACCATTTACCGAAGTTGGTTTAAAAAAAACTATACATACACAAGTATTGAGATATTATCCTAACAAATGGTACAAATGTTAAAAAAAGGGGAAAACATCCAACAAGATAATTTTTTATTCTTTGTTTTTATAAGGAGAAAATAAGTAAAATATAGTTATTCTTTTATTTTTATGAGGAGCAAATAAGTGGCATATTGTTTTAGTGTCTATTATGCCTTACTTTTGGTCTTTATATACTGTCCATTTCAGAACTAATGACTTATTTTTATCGATAGTCTATTTTTTTTACTTAAGTCCACAGTCAATGACTGTTATTTTGTGGTTTATTAGCTGTATGATGTGCTTAACTTATTTAGTTTTCACACATTTCTTTTGCACGATTCCTACATCACATACTTTGATTTCACACATTCACACAATCCTTCGATTGTTTAAGCATGAGGTTGGCGAATGTTTTTGCACAAAGGTGATGGACTTGAGCGAGATGGATGTGGGCAAGTATTTGATGTTCAGCTTTGTTCGTCGTTCCTTGTTGGCTTTGGAAGTGTGTGTTGCTGTTGTGGAGGTCCCATAATGGAATGGAGCTGTGAGTGCAGAATCTCGTGGTTTACTGGCTTTGTATGCGTGGAAGTCAGTGTTATGTGTCGCTGAATGCTTTCGCTTTTCGTTGTAATACTTCGCAGACGACTAGTTTACAATAGGATAGGGATTTGGGAAGGTATGTCGTCTATTCTTCACCCATCTTCTTTCTTGGTCTCAATCTTGCGAATCTTCAACTTCTTTTCTTCCTGCTTTTTCTCTGCTTCTTACTCGCTTCTTGGTTCTTCTCTGGGCAGGATACAGAAATATTTATTGATAACTAGTCTCTTTGAAGTTCTCCTCCTAGTAACAGTTTGATAAATTGTTTGGGCACCTCATTTTTACTTTGTGGAAGTTCTTCTTCAGTTTCGTGCATCAGCGTGCTGTTTAATAGCATTAGTGTGACTTTTACACATATTTTTTGCCAGTGGTGGCTTGCCCAAACAGTCTTCTCGTCAGGCCGTTTTTTTCTAGCTCCGTTCATTTGGGGCTCAGAGACCCTTCCAGCGTTCGGCGTCCCGTCACGTCTCTGCAGGGCTCTGTCACTGTGTGGCTCCGTGTTCCATCCGAGGAGCGTTCCACCTAGTGAGCAAATTTATTGCCCACTTTCTATACAAGGGCCTTCTGTTGGTCTCGCTGTCCTTTCCCTTCTCTCGACGCTTCTGCCTTGTAGGAATCGTGTCTTGCTAATTACGTCCTTTTCTTTCTTGATACTTCTTGCGTTGCAACTTGTGGGTCGTTGCATCTCTTCCTTGCTGGAGCTTTTACAATGGTTCTTACAAAAAGTTTTTCTTATAATCATCTAACATATGTCTAGTACCTACTTGTTTTACGCCTTCTCTAAAAGCTTTACAAATTTCGGAGCCCTTTCCATGTTACAATTCTAAGATATTTGAAGTCTTAACGTCTACTCAAGAATCCTCAAATTCGTTTTTTATTTTTGTGTAGTGTCGTGGTGTATAGCATTTTAGTATTTCATGCTGTTAGACTATCTACGCTTTATCCCTTCACCTTAATCTATGGTAATATTGGTTTTATTATTGAAACTACTTTCTTTCTCCCACCTTTCTTTCTCTTCATTCTTCTTTCTCCTGACGATCTTATCTGCAACATAATCTTGAAGTATTGTGCTGATTATTTACAAATAATAAAATTAATCTACAAACTTTTTGATATGGCTTACATGGTGAAGTCCTAAGGTTTTGTCTGTTTTTGAGTTCATTAGTTCCACAGCATTATCATGAGCAATTCGGCTAATTATGACAGGTCCTTTGTATGCACCGTAAAACTTACGTATTTTGTGTTTCTGTTTGCTGGAGAGATGGTGTGTTTTTACAAATACTTTCTGACCTAATGAGAATGTTCTTTTAATTGCAGTTCTATCTCCTCTTTCTTTTCTTTTAATGACTGCCTTTCTGATGTTGGAGAGTGCTGTTGCTATGACTTGTTTGTGCTGTCTACGTGGTACAATAGGAAATCTAACATTTGGGGGTTCAATATTTTTAAGTACAGTAACTGGAGGTAGTAGTGTAGTGCTATGTGGCATTTCATTTATTACTTCTTGAAAATCTTTAAGGTATATATCCCAAGTGTTGTGTCTTTTGCCTGCATATAATCGGCATAAAGTGGCTATGTCCTTCATAGATCGTTCTGCTGTTTTTTCGCTAGGTTCGTACTTAGATATGTAGATGGGTTTTATTTTGTGTTGTTTTAACGTGTTCTGCCATAGCACTGATTTGTATTGTGGGCCATTATCAGAAATTATTCGTTCCACTCAACCTACTTGTCTGAGAAAATCTTGTCTAAATGCTTTACTTTTAGTAAGACCTGTTGCCCGTTTTAATGGTATCAAGGTAACATATTTAGAAGTAAGTTCCAAAATGACAAATATGAAAATATATCCAGTTTTTGTGTGTGGGAGGGGCCCCATCAAATCTGTTGCAGCTATTTGTTTTAATCTTTTAGGGATTATTGGATACATAGGTGGTTTGGTTTGGAAAGTGACATGTTTAGCCCTCATACATTTTTTGCATTTGACTAATACTGTTCTAATTTGTCTTTCCATATTAAGAAAATGGCTTGTTTGTTTTATTTTTAAAAAGCAATTCTTTGGTCCAAAGTGGCCATTACTTAAATGTGTTTACCATATGTACTTATTAATTAGTTCATCTGGGATATAAATTAACCATTCATTCATTGCAACATTTCGTCTAAAAAATAAAACATTGTTTTTTTCGAGATAGTGCTGTCGAATGTCTGGAAAATTCTTACTGCTCCACTTGTGTTTGATTCCTAGCATTTCGGGATCCTTGTCCTGTTATTTGAGTATGTTTTTCAATGCTGTCGTAATGTAGTTTTCGAAAGGTACTTGTTTCATATAGTACATTGTAAACTGGTTTTCTGCTGCTTCCAAACCTATGTTATTGGATGCACCCTGTGGACATCGTGATAAAGCATCTGCTAATACATTCGCTGGTCCTGGTATGTGTGTAATAGTGAAGTCAAAATCTTGTAGTATTAACATCCATCTGGCGGATAACAGAAAATCTAATGCTTTGTGGTCAGTGTATACTTTTGTTTTTCTTCCGAATAGGAAATACCGAAAACGTTGCGAGCCCCATACAATGGCTAATGCTTCCAGCTCCGTGACTGAATAGTTTTTCTCGCTTTTTGTGAGTACCCGACTGGCAAAGGCAATTGTTCTATATGATCTTAGCCCTGCCTGTTCGTATTCTTGGACTAAAACAACTCCTAAACCTGTTTTCGCGTTATCAGTAGCCATACAAAAATTTTGTGTTAGATCAGGATGTGCTAAAATCGGTGCTGTTGTTGGTGCGTTTTTCAATTTTAAAAATTCTTCATTGGCTTGTTGATCCCATATCCATGGCATGTTTGCTCCAGTCAGTGCACATAGGCGTAGTGTTGCGAGAGAGTCGATCCAAATAAATTTTTTATAGAATCCGGTGAGACCTAGAAATGCTCTGAGAGTTTTTTATTATGTGGAGTACAGAATTCTTTGACTGCCGTTAGTTTTTCTGGGTCAGGCATTACCCCTTTCTCAGAAATTATGTGTCCTAGAAATTTGACCTCTCGCCTTCCAAATTTGGATTTTGTTATATTTACTGTGACCCGATGCTCTTTCATGATCGGTAAAAACTGATTTAAGTGTCTTTGTGATGTTCCCAAGAGGGTTCTGCTATATCACATCATTAACATAACAAGTAATTTTTTGTAAAATTTCAGGAGTGAGTATAGTATTAAATCCCCTAATAAACGCTGCTGATGATATGCTTAAAACAAATGACAATCGTTTAAACTGGTAACATCTACCGAATACGATAAATGCTGTAAATTTTCTACATTCTGGGGCCAATTCTATTTGCCAGAAACTACTCCGTAAATCAGTTGATGAAAATATCTTAGCACCATGGAAGTTTTGTATCAATTCCTCTAATTTTTCTGGGCGATCTGTCTCAGTGATTGTGATTGTGTTGATCTGTCTGGAATCAAGCATTAACCTGATGCTCCCATCTCGTTTTTGTACAATATGGAGCGGGCTGTTATATGTGGAGGTAGCTGGTTCAATAATATCGTCATCTAACATTTTAGATATCTTCTGGAATACTTTATTCCTGTAGCTTAATGAGATTGTATAGGGTGGCGCTATAAATGGTTTGTGCTGTTTTACTTCAAACTTGTACTGAAAGTGTTTAATAGTGCCAGTCTTAGGTAAAAATACCTCTGCTTTATCTCGTAAAATACCCTCTAATTCTCTTTTACTGTGTTCCGAAATACCGTGAACTTCTTGCAATTTTTTGTTGATTTCTTTATAGACTTCTAACATGAGTTGAGGCGATTCCCCCTTTTGTGCATACCATTCTAATTCTTCATCTTCTTTATCTCGCGTCATTCTTGATTGTTTGTTTATAAGTGGTATTTCTTCTAATTTTAGCTTTTGCTCAAAGAGAAGTGTGACATTCCCGAATGTTACGCTACCTTTCCCCATATCTATTATCGCTCGTCTCTCATTTAAAAAATCTGCTCATATAATCAAATCTGCAGTTAGTTTAGGTATAATCACGAAGTTGGCTTCGATCTTTTGACCTTGGCACGAAAGAGTTAATCTTGTTTGCCTCGTAACTTCCGCAGCATTGTTTCTAATAGGACCTCTTACATTAATCTTACGTGTTTTCAGAACTGGCAATTCCTCATTGGCATTACACTGTATGAATAAATTTTCTGAGATCGCAGTCAGTTCACTTCCGCTATCAATTACAATATTGATTGGGATATGCTTTACCATGGCCTTCACAATTGGTTGAATTTGAAAGGGTTGGTTCTGTTCTTCTTCTTATTGCATCAACGAATCCTCCACTGAATCATACATGAGTCTTTTTAGGTATTTCCCTTGTGAATTCGAACTTTCTGTAGGATAAGCTTCCACTGCTACTTTTCTCTCTTTTATTTCCTCTTCTCTATTTCTTCCTTCATTCACGCTTTCTTCTACATCCTCTACTTTTTCCTCATCCTGGTCTATCTTCTCCTTCTTTGTCGCTACTTCCACATAATCGTATCTAAATGCTCTAATTATCGTTTCATAACTTACTTCATTATATACGTTGGGTTGTTGCCCACTCGTAATTTATTTTCAACTTCTGTCGACTGCGCATTATCCTCTTTGAATTCGCTTTCCCTGGTTTCCATCTCAAATAGCTATGCAATACTCATTACTTCGTCCTTTCCTCCTACATTCGTTGTGCATGCCTCTGGTAATTCATCTTCTTCGTCAGTATTCTCCCAATCAATTTCGTCCCAAAACGATATTGTTATTTTCTTGTCTTCGTTTTCATCTGGTCCCTGCGGATTTGTTTCTTCCTTCTTCTGTTCTCGTGATAAGATTTTTACTTCTCTTTTCAAGGTGGTGCAATTGTCCTGGGTCGGTGCGTCATTCTCTTTGGCTTGGGCACTTAGCCGTCAATTCGAACGTTTATCGGGGTTTGGTGGTCTTACCTCCACCTCTTCTATCTGTACTCGCTTTTCTTGTTCAGCTTGTTGATAGTGGTTTCTTTGTTGATAATTTGTCGGTCTATTGGTTCTCCAGTATCCGTTCCAGTTGTCGTTATTCCCTCTATAATAGTTGTTGCCGTTCCTGGGTGAATTATAGTTATTGCCATATTCTCTTCTAAATCTATAACCGGTTCTTTGTTGAAATCTATTCTCGTTTCTTGGTGCGAAGTTGTCACATGGTTCGTAATTATTGTTTCTTCGTACTGGGTCTCGAGGATTCCACTGCTTTTTGCTTTCGTTTTCACGTGCGATTCGTCTTTTTCTTGCGTCATCTTCCAAAAATATGAACTCTAGTTCCCTTAGAATACCTTTAAATGCTTCGACGTCATTGCCTCTGCGACCTACTAATGATTGCTGGTATTTCAATGGTAGCTTCATCGCGCATAATTAAATCAACTCTCCGTCACTGTATGCTACATCTAAGCATTGATTTTTCTTTGCCATTAATTCGAAAAATTTCACGGGACTCTTCTCTCCTGAATTTTCAAAATATGGTTCTGTAATAATTCGTACTTCACTCTGTTCTGTGCTTCGCTGGACCAATATCGTGAGAGAAACTTCTCTCTGAAATCTTCGTACGATCGGCTTGTCGCTGCAACATTCTGCATGGTTTCTGCGACTGTTCCTGACATACATGCACATCTATAGTCTAATTTGTGTGCTAGCGTCCAGTGTTCTGGTATCATACTCGGAATTGATCAATAAAAGTTCGTGGAAGTAATGAGTTTCCTTCTCGAAAGTGTTGAAATTTTCTGACTGTGAGGAAATGATCGCTGTCGTACTTCGTCATAGTTCTATATGAAATTCGCGATTCTTCGCCACTTTTGTTTCTGATCATTTCTCCTGTTGTTCTTTCCGGTTGTGGTAGATCCATTGGATATTGTCCACTGTAACTTTCTCCTACCCTTGCGTCGCATCGTTGGAGTGGTACGCAATAATTTTCTTCCATCGGTTGTGAACGTGTAGCTGAATGCATTGCACTGTACTCTTCGCGACCTGGCTTTCCATTGTCACGTATTGGTTGGGTATCTTGTCTGGCTAACCTTGCTGCTTCATTGCACGATCCAAACTGTCTTGAAACATACATTTGTGGTTCCACATGTGCTTGTGATGACGTTTTTTCATCAAGAATTTCGAAAGGTGTTTGTTGCTGTGCAGGCTGTCTGATTTCACGTACGTTTCTTTCCGCCTGTGATTTGAATCACAAATGCTTAATATCTTCGTTAATTGCTTGTTTCTCCGGTGCTGTTACATATATGGATGTGGTTGCAGACTCTGTGCTTGTTCGATCCTGTTCACTACGCTCTTCTATAGTTTGCAACAACTCTGTTCGCAATTTCTGAAATTGTCGCTTCGTTTGCGCTTCTATTTTGACTATGCAGTTATCATATCTTTTCAGCGCTGCTTCTGTGATACGTTTGTGTAACACACTGTTTTCAACAATTTCACGCGCTGTACCTCCTGCTTGTCTAGTAATTTCGTTTATCTGTTTCTCTACTTTCTTGACTTATCCGTGGGTGTTGTTACGTAATGTTTTGATCTCGTCCTGAATGTCATTACGCAATGTTTGTACGTCCGCTCGTACCTTGTCAATGTTTGTTCTCAATTGATTGTGACCTGTTATTAAGTTTCCTATCACTTCTCGAGATTCTTTTGCCTCGTCTTCCATATGACTTAGGTGTAACTGAATTTTTTTGTTTTTTTTTCTTTAATCTCACGCATTTGTCTCGTGGTTTCTGCATTCTGAATTTGAATTTGGTTCGCTATGTCTTTATTTTGCCTTGTCACGGTTTCTTTAATTTGTTGTAATAATTCTGCCAGATTGGTGGGTCCTATTGCGTTTTCTTCCGACGTCCTACGCTCTGTGTTTTCGCCCAAGTGTTGGTTCGTATCCGATTGCATTGAAATGTGCTGTGGCACGTTTCTGCTCGCATTCCTTGTACTCTGTGGTGAGGGAGCTCTGATTACTTGTACTATGGGTTCTACGTATTCAAGACGCAAGTTAGACTCCTCAACGACTGTCTCTCTACTTTCCTGCTCCTCTGTCGTATGCTGACTTATGTGATCTATGCCTTCACATACATTATCCTCGTTATAGGGCGTTATCTGTCCTATTTCTCGCGATACTGCATCGTCTGTTGTACTGTCATATATTCTCTGTCCATTTTTATGCTGGGTCTCTACCTCAATTCGGTCAAAGTCTCGATCTGCCATTGCTAATCTTTCCGAATCCCTTATTTTCTGTTTTAAAAGCAATTCACTCGCTCTACTTCGCGTCAACATGCGCTCATACGATCTCACGCGTTTCATAAACTATTTGTTCACACGACTTGACAAACCATTCACTTACTTGTTGGGTCAGAATCAACTTGTCAACGATGTATCCGCTACCTGTGCGCTTGCATTGGAAAGAAAACGTAATTCCAACAATACTAAAATTCGTAACTTAATTATGCTATTGTCTGTGCTACAATGTCTCACTATTTATTGAATACTTTCTTACTATCTATCGCTGCAGCTACTGTTTTCGACTACGCGTAACTTTAAGTTAAAGAACTTTTTAGTACGAAAATTTTTCAGCAGGTATTCTTCTGATCTAGTTAGGCATGTGGTCGACCTTCAATCATGCTATTTTACCATCCTGGGAGGGTCGCCATTTTGTAACATTCTGGGTGGTGTCTGTTTGTTCTATATTGTGTCTCCCTACCACTTTTGCGCAACCACCCTCTGAGAGTGTTTTATAGGGAATTGACTAGTTTGAACCTGGGACCTGTTGCTGGTAAGGAGACGCCAGACCACACATGACATGTAGAATTCAAAAGAGTTCAGTGAGACTAGCGATGATATAACCAAATACTTAATGATTTCAGCGTCAGCTCCACTGCACTCCCTGTAAAACAATCTTAATACTAACTAAATTTAGTGGAAGGGGTTCAAGGCTTTCCTATTTTTAGTTAGCTGGTAAAATAACGTTGAAAAAGCAGTTAAGTTTGCCACTGGAAATTTTATTCTACTCACAAAACATTATTTATAAATTACACTATTGATAAAAGGAAGTGTGACAATATAGGATGGTAAATTCAACTGCGTTCAACAAAAATGTGAACCAATATTCCCTGAGTGGGTTTCCAAGTTCAACAATGGATCGAAGGATGACCTATGCCATATCACATCTATAATCTAGGTTTAAATTAGGTTTCACAAGAGAGAACACTATCAAAATGGTCTACAGTGACCCTCAATTATCTTTAGTTACTTATCTAACTTGTCATACATTACAGTGGCCGATGTGGCTTCTCAATAATTATGTAACAGAGAAATCATTGCGTTTGAGATTTTTACTTCAAGTGGCAAATGTGAACACCATGAGCTTTAATTTACGATCGACACTAGTATTACCCAAAAAGGGGGTGTAACAGATGAGACTTCTGCAGTTCTGAGTGAAGCTTTATGCGGCATCGCGTGCGTTCATTACCTTGTCGTTGGTTAGGCAGCGTCAGGGGGGAGCGGCCGGTGCAGCAGAAATCCAGCTCGCCGTCTCGGAACTAACTAACCTCTCCTAACTTCTGCGTACTGCCATTTACCGAAGTTGGTTTAAAAAAAAAAACTATCTGGCTGTGTTCTCATCTGACCAATCAGGGTCTCAATGTTAACCTTAAGCTCCGCCTACTAAAATTCTGTCTATCCTATGAGAAACGTTATACTTTTCGTGGTGGGGCAATGTTTTTAAAGTTTGCAACGTAACAGAGACGCGAAAAAGTCTCACGGTAAAACTTGGAGCTGGTGTGGTCCTTTTAGCGTTATCGTAAGATCTATACTGTTTTTCTGGAGGGCTCTATCTTTTAACGGGGCAGGGGGGGGGGGGGGGGGTCCGTGACGTAACAGAGACGCGAAAAAGTCTCACGCTAAAACTTGAGGGTGGTGTGGCCTTTTTTGTGTTATCGTAAGATCTATCTGTTTTTCTGGAGGGTTCTAGCTTTTAACATGGACTGGGGGTGGTCCTTGATGTAATAGAGACGCGAAAAAGTCTCACGCTAAAACTTGCCGCTGGCGTTGTCCTAGTGGTTAGCTGGCGACGTGCGTGTCTGTCCCTTATCGTAGGGCCCTCTAGCTTAACACGGTTCTGCTCTCGGCTTCTGTTCTCGTTTCTCCTCTAGGAACTGCGTCTGTCTCACTGTGGGAAGGTATGACACGCATTTAGGCATTCTTGTGTTAGTGTGTGGCACTCCATTTGCTCACTCGTTACTCGTATTACTTTGGTTAATTTAATGTCAGGATTTATTCGGAGCTATGTGACATACTACTGGATTTGCTTATCATGTCAGTGTTTTCATGGAAGGTGTTGGATTTGCCTGACATCTTACAAGGTTTGACTTAGATACACGCTGTAATAATGTTCCTGAGTATTAGTTGAGCCGTGGTTGGCTCATGCTATGCGTTGGATTAAATATTGGTTGCTATTCTGTGTTTAGTCTCCTGCGGTTATCACGATAACGCTGTTACCTCTCTTTTGTGGGTGGCAGTGGCGGTGTGTATCGATATTCGCACCTATGACCATCTTTGGCTTGGCGCTTATAGTTTACAGTTAGGCTGTGTGTGGGCAGTTGGTTAGTTGGTGCGGAGCAGAGAGGAAATTTCCGTGGTGCGTTGTTTGGCCAGGCCTGCTGGAGGCCTCTATGCGGTGTCAGGGTGTGTGGTGCTGTTCCCTTTGCTACGAGGTTCGTGGCTCACCGATCCTGGACGTGAAAGTTGAGTTCTGACTTAATCTATCAGCAAGTCACGACTTTTCACACTGTGCCGTTTGGAGTTCGTTGTCAGATGTTGGGATATTCCTGCGAGCAACAACGTGTATTTTCAAGTTGGCAAATATTAGCCACCCTCTGGTGGAGTTTAACTGTACTTCGTTATTTGAATTGAAGTGCACCAGCGGAATCTTCTGCCTTTTGGCCATTAACGTTCCAGTTACCTATTCTGGCCGTTGAGGTAAATCCAGGCAGTTTGTTTTCCTCATCATGTTGTCGCTGTCCAGCACGGTGTGTAGTTTGACAGCTCAGTGTATAGTTGATTGTGGGCGCCAATACCTTCTACATTGTTCCATTGAAATCCCTGTTGTGTGCTGGTCGGGTGAAGCGGAAGATATCTTATTGGTTAGTCCGTTGACTGTCTGTCGGTTGGGTTGTCGTCTGATCAACAATGGTTGGACCAACTGCCTGTCTCACCTAAGCGAGCGTTAGTGTTTGAATTCCAGGCATATCCTCGGAAACTTCTGCGACTGGTTGTACTGCCTTTTCTTCTTTTTTCTTGTTGTGTGTAATCGTACGGCTTCTAACCGATTTTTAGATTAAGGTTGTTTTGGCCTTAAGGCGTCAGATGGTTGGGGCCTTCAGCGTAATTTAAGAACTGTTTTACGTAAAGCCTTTGGCATTTTAAAAAGTAATGTTATTGAGTCTTAAGTGTTGGGCCTTCAGCCGACTTTGAATTTAAGGTGTTTGCTGTTAAAGTGTCAGATACTTTGGGCCTTCAGCCTAATTAAGGAACTGTTTTAAGACAAGACTTGCCTTTTAAATGTCTGATTTTGGTTGAGCTTTTATGTCCTGCGTTTTTAGCAGGGCATCTCATCAGTTACCATTCAGACTGGACGTGATGATGTAAGTTCAGTAAGCCTTTAAAACTACAAAGACGCCTTTATCAACACCTCACTGAGTTCGAAAGAGGTCGTGTAATAGGGCTATGAAAAGCTGGATGTTCCTCCTGCAGTACTGTAGAAAGACTTCGCAGTAATGTAACCGCTGTGCATGATTGCTCGCAGTAGCGGTCACGACAATGTACGGTCGCAAGAAGACCGGGCCTCGGACGGCCATGTGGCACTATTGAGACGGCGTATGGCTCTGGCTTCTGCTTCTGCAGCAGAAATTTAAGAAGCAGTTAAAACCACAGTGACACAACGAACTGCTGCAAATCAGTTACTTCAACAACGGGTCGGAGTCAGCCGCCCTGTAGGGTGTACTTCACTGACCCCAAAGTACCGCTATTTGCAACTATATTGGTGTCAAGCGAGAGCTAATTAGAGGGCAGGGTGGAGGTCTGGTTTTCTGATGAAAGCCGGTTCTGCCTCGGTACCAGTGATGGCCATGTGTTTGTTAGAAATACGCCAGTTGAGGACCTTCAACCAACCTGTCTGTGTGTTAGACACACTGGATCTACATCCAGGTCTACGGTATGGGGTGCGATTTCGTATGATAGCAGCAGCACGTTCGTGTTTATCCCACGGACCATGCTTGCAAAACTCTACGTCAAACTGATGAGTCGACCTGCTGTGCTACCATTTATGAACAGCATTCAAAGGGGTGCTTGCCAACAGGATAACGCTCACTGAGATACCGCTGTTGCAACCCAAAAGTGCTCTACAGGGTGTCGACATTTTTCCTTGGCTTTCCCGGGCACCAGACAACATTAAACGTCCCTTTATTGACATGTCACTTTCGATAAGATAATTTTAACTTGATCTATTTTTTATTTCAATCGACACGACGTTTATTTTAACGTCATCCAGAACAACATTAACCGTCTCTGTAATGACCGACCTAGTATAACAGTCATCAGACAAACTGACCTCCGAGAACTCTAAAACACAACGTATTCACGTTTGGATGCTTGCGTTCAACATTTTGCGGTTACGCCAGTTACTGATGTGCCAGCAATTCACGTTTGCAATAGCTTTTCTCCTGACTAAATTAACCCGTGAATTTGCAACGTTACTCACTTAAACTTGTTACCTAGACAAATATATTCCAGAGATTTCATTACCCTGCATCAGTTATTTCTTGGCGGTGAGACTTCTTTCCGTCAGTATACTTGCTGTGGACTACCTTGTACAAACCTTAAGTCATAATGCCACAAAACGCAGTTGTCTATTTCTGATGTCTTCTTTTAATTGCATTTGGAAATAAGTGAGTTTTCATATGGACACTGTGCACATCTTGATCTTGTAAATAGCACAGTTAAAATGAATTCAAAAATGGTTCAAATGGCTCTGTGCACTATGGGACTTCATGTCAGAGCTCTTTAGTCCCCTAGAACTTAGAACTACTTAAACCTAACTAACCTAAGGACATCACACACATCCATGCCCGAGGCAGGATTCCAACCTACGACCGTGGCGGTAGCGCGGTTACAGACTGAAGCGCCTAGAACCGCTCGGCCACACCGGCCGGCCAAAATAAAGTCAAAAATTTTTAGTTGCTCTTATTTGGTCGTAAATGACCAGTTTTGATCTCATCTGTTCGACCCCTCTAGAGACTCTTTTCTTATCAGTAGAGGCTCAGCTTGAGAACCTGCAGAACCGAGTACCGTTGCTGTGGAATGAAGACCTGCGGTGGTTCGGCTCGGCTGCTCTCTCCCCAGCCAGCGCCGGCCGGCGTGGTGGTGGGAGTCCCGTTTGCTGGTGGCCAGACGGGGCCCCCGCTACAGCCAGCCGGCGTGCTGCGGTCCGCGGGATTTATTCCCGGGGTGAGGCACGCGCGCATATTTTAAAACGCAGGACGTGACCGGGACACACGTTCGCCGCCCTTAAAACTGCGCTGCGGTCCTCGTTAAACCGAGCGCCGCGCCGCGAAAAACAAGTCTGCGAATTGACGGCCCGGACTGCTACGGCTGTGGGAAGCGACGCAGCCGCTTCTGCTGACTCCGCCGCCGCGCCGCGCCGCGCCGCGCCGGCTGATGCGATAAAACGCGACGGCAACCAGTGCCCCGCGGTTTGATGGCTGCCTGCTAATGCCGCCAATTCTCACCGCGCACAGTAACTTAGTGCACGACTGCAACACGTAAAATACCAGTTCACGGGGAGGTGCGTCTGCATGCTAGCACTATTAAAAATAATGTCTTCTCAAATATAGGTACTAGAGCCTGTGCTGTACATAGCATTCGCAAATGATGGGCCTAGTGTGGGGAAATTTAGGAACATGAGGACCTACGACTTAGATTACAAGGGAACGATACAATTAGGCATGTCGAAATCTGCCCTGAAATATTATGTACATGAAGAAGACACCGAAAGACTCACAGTCTCAAAACTTACGGCTAGTTGAAAAAATGTGAGTGTATATACGCGTGTATATACCCCTTCCCTCGAAAATTTCTCTCCTTCATACCTCCTCTGATTTACCACAGATGACGTGTCACTGGTCTCATTTGTACTAAGATTGCAGTACAAGCGAGGTGCCTATTTGCTTCCACCGCCCTGAGTGGAATGCACGTATAATTTGAGAGGTGGCATGAGCCCCCTCTCATATTTCTATCTTAGTCTGAGTAATTCGATTTTCCTCTGTAATGGCATGCGGTGAAAAGTTGCTATTCCCTCACACATGGACCTCCCACGCAGCGTCTCTCGTCACCCAGGTGGTCCGGTAACAGGCGAGTTCTGCTGGTTTAAGCCGACGGGTGTGAGGGAGTCGAATGGATGCTTTCCAGATGCCAACATTGTCATAAGAGCAGGAGCGACACGCCGAAAGGGGTCAGAAGGAGTGGCTGGGCTAGAGATTCCGTTACTTCGCAGAAACTTAGTGAAAACACTTTCTGGTGGGTTACCAGCGAGGCGTGGGAATGACTTGTGCTCCCAGGCAGCCTTGGCAGGCAAATTCCCGCGTTTTCTGCAAAATCGTAACTGTGATTGGCTTGCTCAGGCCATAGCTCCGAGACGAAGCAAAATCAGCGCAGAAATCGGCGCTAAGAATCTTTATTGGTGAACTAGTAGTGCTTCGGCAATAGAGTGGAATTTTCCGCCGGTTTTCGAGTTGCTGATTGGAACGTTTAATCACGGCCACTGTCGTGGGGGCGGGAATGTTCTGTGTTCGGCTTGTATGGGTGCTCTTGAAAAAGTCTGCTCTCGCCTTTCGGTTGGAGTAGGTTACAAGACTGAGCTCTCGCTGCTCTGGACAGCCTGCGTTCCATTGGCTGTCTAATATACTTTCACTTAATTGTAATTGTTTGACGTAGGTGCTGAAGTTTCGACTTCAACGTACCTTTCCGAGTACAGTTGGCAATTGAGCGTTCTGCGTACAAGCGGCCTATGTTGTCCGTCTTGAGCAGTTTTGGCTAAAGTTGACTGTGTCGGAGTTACTGTGTGAGTTCGCTTGTTAAAATCAATCACTGTACCGTCATTGATTGTGTGGCGAGCCTTCTTCGTCTCCCTCAGCGGCGCATTCGTATTGATAGGAAGTCTTTAGTCTGGAACAACCAGACCAGTATAATTTGTTTTGGGCTATACTCTTGACATTATCAGCACGACGACGGGACGTCGTAGCAACCAGCCATCGCTTCCGGTACGCTAGATCGTGTCCTTGCAGTTAAGAAGACAGCTTGGTAACGTTGATAATGTATATCTGCAGTAACGGCAGATTAGGATATTTTGCTCTGTGATAATCAGAACCCAGCAGAGCGTGCCTATTCCCGTCTTTTTCTTACGTGGTTCTGTCTTGGATGTTCAATGTCTGAGTTCTCACTACTGTAGCAGCAATTAATGTTGGGTTGGATGGGTGTTTCTCTTAAGATTTGAGTTGCAAGGAGTTGGCTCCACATACCACTTCGTCATAAATGTCACAATCTAGTTTATGGACAACTTCACCTTTACAGCATTAATTTGAGTATCCAATTTGATGTATTGTAAATGTTTCATGTGCTTTGTTTATTATTTTGAGTTTAATCATAATAAATAAAATTGTTATTTTGGACAGAACTTTCATTCTGTTAATCGGTAGAGCAACCCTTAGATTTCTCACTACGTTAATGAAACTTTCCTTCATTTAATTAATTTCTATCAAATTAAATTATTGCAGGTGCCAAACTCTTTTCTACTCCACTTGCTGTGTCGATTACAGTCAGTCCGCGTTTCATCTTAATCCTTGTGCAACAGCAAAAGTCGGAATTAGAAAAGGGGGGGGGGGGGCTAGAGCATCATTTCCGTATGAAGATACTAGAAGAATTTAGTGGTAAATACACTACTAGCCCCGGCACCTCGTAAATTAACGTTCACCAACCTGCAGTCTTCTATAGTCGTGGTCCCCTGCGCAAAAAGCTGCATGTACGTCGCGATCCGTTAGATTGAGGCTGTATTAAACTCTTCGCGAGGAACCGATATTTTATAAATAATCAAATTTCACATCAGTTTGTTTATGAGGGATGCCACTCACTTTTTATTAACAGAATACTAGATAGGGCACAATTACATTCCATTTTATTAGTCACAAATAATCTCCAGTCTTCGCACTTTCACAAAAACAAAACAATAAACTCCGTGTGCCGGACCGAGACTCGAATTCGGGACCTTCGCCTTTCGCCGGCAAGTGCTTTACCAACTGAGCTACCCAAGTATGACTCACTTCTGCCAGTACCTCGTCACCTACCTTCCAAACTTGTGTGAAGCTGTGAGGAGGGGGCGTGAGTCGTGCTTGGGTAGGTCAGTTGGTAGAGAACTTGCCCGCCGAAGGCAAAGGGCCCGAGTTCGAGTCTCGGTCCGGCACACAGTTTTAATCTGACAGGAAGTTTCATATCAGCGCACAATCCGCTGCAGAGTGAAAATCTCATTGTGGAATGAACTCCGTATTTGCGTATTTACTATCAACTTGTTCTCGATTACATGTCCACATAACCAAATTGCTAATAAATTCTTAACTGACACCGACCGCCGCAGACAACATGTTTGTCCACCAAGACTGCCGAACCAGCTGTGGTGGTAGAGTGGAACCACTTTGTCCGCAGTCCGAGTTAGGCACTATCCGAAAATCTCCGAGGTGCTTCGTCTGCCTTTTCGTATAGCAGCTGTTTACTATTCTGCTGGTAATTAACACCTTTGGAACAACAGAATGACAGCCTGCTATTGAGAAATGCTTTTACATAAAATGCAGGTAAAAATGCTGTTTCGTTTTTCTAATATTAATAACAAAAGAGTATCATTTTGTCGCGCAACTTCCGAACGCAGTAGCCAGTCGCGGAAAATGACCACAATTTAAGCAGCCCTTCTCACTACGCCCAGACCGAAAAAAACAATCCGTCATCGGTACCTCACAGCACATCACATCTAGCTACCGCTGCATCCACCAACTACACTAAGAGGAGCTTCTTGTAGCTAAATATAATGGCTGGAAAGCCAGAAATACTGCAAACTTCAGCTGCTAAGACGTACTCTTAAGTATTTTTTTTCAAAAATGCTAAAAATCACCAATTTCGTGAAATGCCAGGTAAATGGAGAAATGTACATTGTTCAACTGGCTCTGAGCACTATGGGACTTAACATCTATAGTCATCAGTCCCCTAGAACTTAGAATTACTTAAACCTAACTAACCTAAGGACATCACACAACACCCAGTCATCAAGAGGCAGAGAAAATCCCTGACCCCGCCGGGAATCGAACCCGGGAACCCGGGCGCGGGAAGCGAGAACGCTACCGAACGATCACGAGCTGCGAACGAGAAATATACATCCCCACCGTAGCTGCAGCAGACAGTGCATGCACAACACTGCAAAGACATATGCTTGATTTAAGGCATATCGGTAAACAGATAACGTGGCACAACAAGATCGTAATTTTTAAAGCGAATTTCAGTTTCTGTTCATAGTTTCACTGACAGTTGTTCACAATTACCATTCACTCGAATTTGCAACTCCTTTTATATCCGTAATAAATATCAGTTACGTTACTGATAAGTGTTAACAATTGAAACGTCCCCTTAGAAAAATTGTACAAGACTGTGCTTAAACTGACATACAATATTTTTGGCGCAACGCAATCTGACTTTCAGTAATACCTACAAAAGAATGACCCTAACTAACATTAACCTACGTTTCACAAATCACTTACCTCACAAAAATCTTCGTTACTTGAACTACTGCAATACAGCAAGCGTCACTACTGCCAGCTAAATAAAAGATTCAAAGTACTGAAGGCACTAACTACTGATAGGCATAGTTAGCAAATGAAAGATTTTGATAGAGAACAGACAATGTATTTACCTTAATAGTGTTCAAAAATGATAATATATATAAAGCAGTTCATGACATCCATTCTTACAAATGTACTTTTTCTGATGGACACACGTCCAGATCATCCACTCTCAAAAATGCGTATCTCACTTCCCCACATCCACCACTGCTGCCGGCTCACCTCCAACTGCGCCACGCTACGCGCTGTTAACAGCCAACTGCCCAACACTACAATGGCAGACAACAATGCAAACTAGCCACAGACTGCACACAGCACAGCCAGTGATTTTCATACAGAGCACTACGTGGTGTTACCATTAAAAAAACCTAAACAGCCTACTTACATAGTGAAGGTAAAACTGAATTAATTTTCTTCGCCTTTTCTTCGTAACCTATGCTTGATAACAGTACCTGTCTTTGTACAGATTCCAGAGATTCACAGTACTGAGGCATGCAATTAATGTTATCTATGTCACAAAGATAAAATGAGTTGAATGAGGTATGGAACCGAAATCACCTACTTTACCTGAGAACCTACATATGTGTTATTTAATAATTAATTCCTAGCTAATTAGTTCGAATGTTGTCGACATTTTGTTAGAAATTACATTAGAAGGGAGGGATAGTTACTCTGATGATTCCGTGAATTCTGGGTCGGGCGATAAGTGTTGTGGTAATTAAACTCCAAAGCAAAAATACAGTACCTCCTTAGCCCAAAGAGTAACCTTTCCGAGACAAAGAAGAAGCTATACATTTTTTTGTTAAACAAAAGAGGGAGAAAACGTTGAAAGTTAAGTTGTTTACAAAGCCGGTTTCTTTCTTTAAATCTGATCATGATTTGTACAAACGGAAGAAAGATTTACATGCAGTACGAAATATGAACCAAAATAAAACTCACAGAAGGGTAAAAGAAAAACTATTCGGAAGACCTATAATTGCTCTTGAGAGTCTACACACACCGTTACCAGGGGAAATCTGCGTGACTAGGCCCTCTGAATTGCAAGTAATATGAACAGTAGTGATCTCCAAACTTGTTCGACCGTGGTGAAACATAATCAGAAAATTATACGGGAAAGGAAGTTTCAAAATTACGATGTTCGCTGCAGGTAATTACGCAGAGAATATTTCATTAATAGGCAGTTTTATAGACAAAATTCGTAGCTTCTTGTTATCCCGTAAAGTGCTAGCTATGAAGCCAGTCAGTCATGTGTCGTGGAAACCGTGCTTCATCATTTCGAGCGATAAAAAGACAGTCACTTGTGCAGTCAAGGAATATATTCACATAAAATAGTGGTAACAACCTGGGCCCTTGCGTCCGTCCACTAATTGGCCGTAGTTGTTAGAAGTTTTTAAAATTTTCATTAGGTTTTCACGAAATAGCGACATAAAATGTCTGGTAAGTAAGTATTATTATACGCTTTAACATGCTATAAATTTTATAAACCTACTTCCCTACTTTACATATTACCATTGCTGTGCGCTTTTTTGAAATAGTGAAAGTGGCAAGGACGAAATACATGGAACGAAAGATGACGTACAGTTTCTGCAGAAACCAGATTACAGTCATAAGACTCGAAGGGCATGAAGAGAAGCATTAGTCGAGAAACGAGTGACAGAGGGTGGTAGCATACTCAAAATATCATACAATCTGCACAATGAAAAAACAGTGAAAGAAACTATTTAGAAAGAGAATTAAAGTAGGCCTACAGGGTGAAGAAATAAAAATACTGAAATTTTATAATGAAATTTTAATTCTGACAAAGGCGACAAAAATGTTGGAGGAGCAGTTCGACACAGATCCTGCCTTGATAATATGCTATATGATGAATATCAACAAAAGCACGGTAACTAATGTAGACATGTGAAATGACTTCATAACCAGCACTTTACTCAATAACAACAAACTAGTTTTTTTCTTATAACTGCCTATTGTCGAAATATTCTCTACATATTTACTTGAAGCAAACATCGTAATATTTCGTCTCTCTTTTCCTTATAATACTGCGGGAGTCAATTCATGAAATGAGACACTAGATGTTATAGACGAATTTTGCTACCTGGTTAGGAAAACAATGAACGACGACAAACAGAGAGCACAGAAGATGCTAAATGGTAATAGCAAGAAGAGTTTTACTGAGAAAATAAATATGTTACTATCAAAAATAAATGTAACTCATAACAAGACTTTTCTGAAGTTATATGACGTGGGTATAGCGATATACAGGAGTGAAACGTGGACAATTAAGAGTTCAGACAAGAAAAGAATTAAAGGTTTTGAAAACTGCTGCTACAGAAGAATGCTGATTGTTACTGTGTAGATCGGACACCTACGGAAAGCGTACCGAATGGAATCAGAGAGAAAAGAAATTTATGACTAAGAACTGATGCGTTGATGTCACACATCCTGAGGCATCAGAGAGTAATTAATTAGGTAACAGAAGGAAGTGTGAGGCTTACATATTTTAGGGGGAAACCAAGGCTTGAATACCTTAATCCGGTTTTAATGGATTTTCTCTTCAAACGGTAAACAGCTGACCGTCAAATCTGAGCCGTGAAAGGTGACAAACAGCAGTGCGCTTCCAGAATGAGATTTTCACTTTGCAGCGGAGTGTGCTCTGATATGAAACTTCCTGGCAGATTAAAACTGTGTGCCGGGCCGAGACTCGAACTCGGGACCTTTGAGACGAGATACTGGCAGAAGTAAAGCTGTGAGGACGGGGCGTGAGTCGTGCTGGTAGAGCACTTTCCCGCGAAAGGCAAAGGTCCCGAGTTCGAGTCTCTGCCCGGCACACAGTTTTAATCTGCCAGGAAGTTTCAGCAGTGCGCTTGTGTCTACGTAAATGAAATGAAATGTCGTGTGACGAGGGCCTCCCGTCGGGTAGACCGTTCGCCTGGTGCAAGTCTTTCGGTTTGACGCCACTTCGGCGACTTACGCGTTGATGGGGATGGAATGATGATGATTAGGACAACACAACACCCAGTCCCTGAGCGGAGAAAATCTCCAACCCAGCCGGGAATCGAACCCGCGCCCTTTGGATTGACGGTGGCAAAATGAGAGTGGCATCAAGCTAATGAGGGTATGTGGCAGTAGGGCACTCATCTCACAGGTATGCTTTTCCACTGTTACGAGATTTTAGTCCATTTTCCATACCACGATCACATATGTGCCATATCGGCGTTCATACGATGATTGTGAGGGTCAACTGTATTTCTCCGTTCTGTACTGCACCGACTTCGAGAAACTGCATTGGTATTAACATTTTCGCTGTTTAATCAGTATACATGTTGCTATACGATCCCACGAGCAGCTGGAGCAGAACAGACTGTTAGGTGTAAGTGTTTCTTCCGAATCTTTATAGTGGTGTAGCGCTGTGGCTACGGCCGCCCTAACGCCGCCTGTTGGTTCGGAGCACTACCTGGCGCGGAAGGGCATTAGTTCTGGTGGCCCGCTCATCACGCCTCGCCCTCGCCCTCCCGCCGTCCCTTGAGCCTTGGCGCTCTCATTCTTCCTCCGTCTGACACGCACGCACACATGCACACACGCAGTAATTTCGTGGACAATGCTACAAAAGCGCCCTGCATCGGATTCGGCCACCACAGCCCCAAGGTGTTGGTCCGTTTCGGTGCACGTTTCCTGAATCACGCAGCAACACGTTTAGGCAGACGTGAAGTAAATACAAGACTGACTTTTGTACTAACAGAGATCATTTACTTGCAGTTTTTCTTACGCGTGCGTTTAAAAAAAAATAGTAGTGTTGAAAGACAGAAACCAATAGCATTGACGGACAACAGGTAAAGAGCACCGTTCCACTGACACCATTGTTTACTTTTTCTCTAATCTTCCAACATCGACGAGAATGTCCAAAACTGTTCTAAGACACACACACACACAAACACACGTACTCACAAACATACACACACACACGCACGCACGCATACACGCCAGCGCAAACACACTTAAATATATTTTCTCCGAACATCGGGATACGGCACTATTAACAGTTCTAAAAACAACACTTTTCTATAGAGAGAACTAAAAATAATTTTTGCTTCAACTACATTTACTAATTTAATTACATAGGTTGTGATGTTTACATATGGGTGTGACGAAGGCATAGAGAAGAAATTAACGAAGCTTGGGAATATAAGTGGAAAAATAAACACGTGTCTAAAAATTAAAACGAGGAGAGAAACAAGATAAAATTTTATAAGGCAATGGCAGTTCAAATACTTGTTTATCGAAGCGAGTCGTGTGCCATACAAGTCGCCAAGAAAGTAGCATACGGCCAAAGGAGATGACGTTTCTAAAAACAATAAAGAGATGCACAATAGTAGACAGGTTTTGAAATTATGAAATTAGGTAAGAACTGGATTTATTTAACCACCTCAAAAAAAAAAAAAAATGGGAGAAACTGGAACGAACATCCTGGAAAAGGGAGTGGAGAAAGTCTACCTCGTGAGATAAGAAGCTTTAAGCTACTTGGGAGTTTGTCAAGGAAAGCAGAGAAAGAGGTGGGTAACGTTACAGGGAAAATAACGAAAGATGATCTATCACGAGAAGCTGAATATTTCACGTCTTCCACCAGCGTATAAGAACGAAGATAGGTTTTGTAAATTTCTGACTGGTGATTACAGGGAGTCCTCGGGGAGCTAGAGACGAAAGACTGCATAATCTTTAAAGGAATCCGACGAGTCATATACAACATCTGTAGTCACAAAATCATCTGGCAATAAGTTGGTAGAGAAGTAGAAAGAAAATCAAAGACATTATCCGCAAAAGTTGCAAACGATGTTGTCATATTCATCGTATGAAAAGAAACAAGTAGACTAAAATTAAGTTTGACATTTTCGATGTAGAATTCAGAACACTCTAATGTCCTGGTTTGTGGATTTTTTTACGTGGCGCTTCTAGACAGAAGATCGCGAACAAGCTCACTCGATAAAAAAAAAAGGAATCTCAGATATGAAAGGAATGGGGTACACTACCAAAAGGCAACGAAGCTTGACATGAATAGAGTCATCTGCAACCGACAAATATAAATACAGTAATATCAACAAGAGCAACGGTTAGTTTCTGTCTGATCTAACTCTACTATTATCGCTTCGCTGACAAAGTTGAAAGTAAGCTTTACAAGAGTCCTCGCTTCAGTGTGAATGGTCAACACTCTTTCCTTCTGACGATGACGAGAGAATTAATACGTTGGTAGCGTGGGTGGTTAAAACGTTCTTCGGCTTTCGCAGCCAAGTCGAGACAGAATTCTTTTTGGCTTGTGACTGCGTGATACTGTGAAGTGAATAACCGTTTTTACCAGTGTTGCGAGAGATTTTCTTTAGGACATGTTCCTCTCACGTTAATGAATCTTGATTGCAACAGTGGTTCAGATGTTAGGTCAGTTCAAAAACTTGAGCGGAAGCAAACAAAAAATTTCATGTAAAGAGATACTGGTACGTTATTATCGACAGTCAAATGCTTTCAGCTTAGTTTGCTTAGTTAAAGAGGAAGTTTGGTAATTTACAGGCAATTTGTTTGGTGGTATTGTCTACACCTATTCTTTCCGCTTTTCTAAATCATACTCTGTAATGATTGAGACTGGTGTGTTCGTTGTACTCGGGGACAGGCGTCAAATATCGTTCATAAGAAATTACATACACACTTGCTAGCTCAGAGAACTACGATTTATTTTAAACTACGTTGAGATTAAATCTGTCGCGAAATTAAGATTCGAGCCCGTGCCTACAATGAAGTATGCGTTACGTGGCTGTAGGAGCACACCTCACGTAATACCTTCCTCTGTACAGTATCTTCCGTCCGTCATCTTTACAGGTTACTTCATCCATTTTATGCAACCGTTTCTGCTGTAAATGTTTGTTGTGTCATGATATAGTTTCGTACCTTGACATCACTAGAACTCCAGTAGTTATGTTACCTAGTCCAAGGTTGCTGAAGTTTTACAGAATATTAAAAAATAGGGCACATGTCACTGTTAATGGTGATCCGTCTGTCATTAACCTCGGCGGCCACTTGATTCCGACCGTAATGCGAAGTTTATACTCGAGCTCCATATCAAACCTTTGCCATCCCCCTCCCACCGGTATCGACAACACAAATACGACAAAAATAAAAGCGTCCAATAAAGTCGCAAATATTTGACGAATATACTTTACACACCTCTCACACCCCACGAAAGAGAGCTTCTAATATGCACGAAGAAAGAAAACCTTTCTGATTGGTCGGGTGAATTTCCCAACCAGGCTATAGACTATAGAATTAACATTTAACTGGCAAAATTAATTCCATGTAGCATTTCCCCAGACTTTCTCTTTATATCTACTACGATTCTTCCATCACAGTTATTCGCTTCCTATGTGAGTGATTTAAATTCTCTGGTTAGCTTTTTTTCATTTCGTTGTACAAATTGCTCTTTGTTTTACCTGAAGAAAAATTTTAGACAACTATTTATCCCTCTTGTTAGGTATGCGAGGAAATGGAAGGCTGACGAACAAACGTGATTAACGAATATACTAATTTGTTAGTCCTTCACCTTCTTGCTTAAATGTGAACATTTTCTAGGCATTGCAAGTGTCTCAACACTCCATGAGTTAGATCGGGTACTTAAGAATACGAATAGATTCAAAAATCAATTATGGATGTATTACTTAACAAAGATGATACAGTGATATACGTACCGTCACAAGGCACTCATGAGGTTGAGAAAGGGCATCATTTTTATAAGCATCGGTACATTATAGACCAACTTCTCATGAACAGTGTCCATCATGAACCCTTATGTAAATAAACTGAAGGGACAATTTCAAAATTGTAAATTAACACTGTTTTTGGATTACGGGAGGCTACGATAAGGAAAGGGCGGAAGGAAATCAAGCCGCTCTCGTACGTCTTCATGCAGACGATTTACAGTAACATCTATTCTTATTCCAAAGGACAGAGAGAAATAGATAGTGGTAGCATCATGAATCAGGCTTGCAGGGTTAGCTTTCCACTCAACACCCAAATAGGAATAAAAATCTGTTAACCGGCAACACAGGACTTTTTTTCATATACACAAGTAATCATTTCACTCAATATAACATATATGTTAATCTAATTGAACGTAACGATCCGAAATGCTGGGATTCAAAGTACGCGAAGGTACGGTGAATGAAAAAGCACCATTTAGAATAAATTAAAAACTATGAAAATGACATAAAATCCAAAATGCATGTGGCTAGTCATTCAGTTCAGCCTTTCTGATCTATATTTTGAACAAAATGATTTGTCGCTAGCTTATATCGGGAAGCATGTGGTGGGCGGACGACAAGATAAGCTCTATCTCCGAGGAAGTGGGAAAATAGGAAACGAATGGCAATTTCTCCCTTGTGCAGGTACTTTACTGATACCATCTACATCTACATATACATCCATACTCCGCAAGCCACCTGACGGTGGGTGGCGGAGGGTACCCTGAGTAGCTCTATTGGTTCTCCCTTCTATTCCAGTCTCGTATTGTTCGTGGAAAGAAGGATTGTCGGTATGCCTCTGTGGGCTCTAATCTCTCTGAATTTATCCTCATGGTCTCTTCGCGAGATATACGTAGGATGGAGCAATATACTGCTTGACTCTTCAGTGAAAGTATGTTCTCGAAACTTCAACAAAAGCCCGTACCGAGCTACTGAACGTCTCTCCTGCAGAGTTTTCCACTGGAGTTTATCTATCATCTCCGTAACGCTTTCGAGATCTAAATGGTCCTGTAACGAAGCGCGCTGCTCTCCGTTGGATCTTCTCTATCTCTTCTATCAACCCTATCTGGTACGGATCCCACACTGCCGAGCAGTACTCAAGCAATGGGCGAACAAGCGTACTATAACCTACTTCCTTTGTTTTCGGATTGCATTTCCTTAGGATTCTTCCAATGAATCTCAGTCTGGTATCTTCTTTACCAACGATCAACTTTATATGATCATTGCATTTTAAAACATTCCTAATGCGTACTCCCAGATAATTTATGTAATTAACTGCTTCCAGTTGCTGACCTGCTATTTTGTAGCTAAATGATAAGGGATCTATCTTTTTATGTATTCGCAGCATATTACACTTGTCTACATTGAGATTCAATTGCCATTCCCTGCACCATGCGTCAATTCGCTGCAGATCCTCCTACATTTCACTACAACTTTCCATTGTTACAACCTCTCGATACACCACAGCATCATCTGTAAAGAGCCTCAGTGAACTTCCGATGTCATCCACCAGGTCATTTATGTATATTGTGAATAGCAACGGTCCTATGACACTCCCCTGCGGCACACCTGAAATCACTCTTACTTCGGAAGACTTTTCTCCATTGAGAATGACATGCTGCGTTCTGTTATCTAGGAACTCCTCAATCCAATCACACAATTGGTCTGATAGTCCATATGCTCTTACTTTGTTCATTAAACAACTGTGGGGAACTGTATCGAACGCCTTGCGGAAGTCAAGAAACACGACATCTACCTGTGAACCCGTGTCTAAGGCCCTCTGAGTCTCGTGTACGAATAGCGCGAGCTGGGTTTCACACGACCGTCTTTTTCGAAACCCATGCTGATTCCTACAGAGTAGATTTCTAGTCTCCAGAAAAGGCATTTTACTCGAACATAGTACGTGTTCCAAAATTCTACAAAACACATTACGATCTTTATTTTGAGCAACACACTTTTGCTCTAATAAAATATTGGTGATCGGTGGCTGCATGATAGGCTGAAGTCCAGTTTACTCTAATTCGAGAAAAATCCAAAATTAGGAAGCTAATGGATATTTTTTTCATGTACGTATTTTTCTGACTCTACACATTGTAATGTTTCTGAAGAACTCAGCTTTGCTCTAAAACCATGTTGAGTAGGCACAAGGGGAGCTGATGGTCAATTAATCCAGCTAAAGAAAAATTCAAAAATAGGAAAATAATGGGCATTTCTGCCTCGTGCAGGTATTTGTCTGAATCTACACATTATTCACTTTCTTTCGAACAACGCAGTTTTACTGTAGCAAACAACGTCTGAACATATGATGAAGTTAATGATCAAGTGATACACGCAGAACCGGCCGGTGTGGCCAAGCGGTTCTACGCACTTCAGTCTGGAACGGCGTGACCGCTACGGTTGCAGGTTCGAATCCTGCCTCGGGCATGGATGCGTGTGAAGTACTTAGGTTAGTTAGGTTTAAGTAGTTCTAAGTTTTAGGGGACTGATGACCTAAGATGTTAAGTCCCATAGTGCTCAGAGCCATTTTTTTTTTTAACACACGCAGACAGTCAAGGACCATTCGTCAAAAATGTACGAAAATTACAATTCTCAAATTAGTAACCGAAGTTTTTATGGGAGGACATGATGAACTGGTATACTTAAACATTATTTACCAAGCTCATTTTGGCTAAGATAAGTGTGTCATATCTGTTCTGATCAGCTTAATATCTGCAAAGCGCAATCGGAATATTAAACTCATCTTCGGTTCATGACGGAACTGTTAGTGAAACGAAGTTTCCTATCACAAGTTTGTACGACCATGTGAAAATAAGTAGAGATATGGGTAAAAACTATGACAAATAAAAATGAGATCACAGAACATAAACCCTAACACACCAGCCGGCAGGAAATGTTAGTATCCTCTGCCAACCTTTTCATCTCAGAGTAGCAATTGCACACTACATCCCCAACTATTTGCTGGATGTATTCCAACCTCTGCCTCCCTCTAGCACCATGGAAATTTCCCCTGACGCTTTAAAAGATGCTCTATTATTCCGTCCCTTCTTCTTGTCGGTGTTTTCCACATATTCCTTTCCTCACCGATTCTGCGGAGAACATCCTCATTTCTTACTTTATCAGTCCATATGATTTGTCAACATTATTTAGTAGCACCGCATCTCAAAGGCTTCGATTCTCTTCTGTTCTGGTTTTCCCTCAGTCCATATTTCACTACCATACAATGTTACGTTCTAGGCGTACATTCTCAGAAATTTTCTTCTCAAATTGCGACCTAAAAGTGATACTAGCAGATTTCTCTTGGGCAGGAATGGCTTTTTCGCCAGTGTTAGTCTGCTTTTCACGTCCCCCATGCTGCGTTCGTCATAGGCTATTTTGCTGTCTAGGTAGTGAAATTCCTTAACTTCCTCTACTTCGTTATACCGAATTGTAATGTTAAGTTTGTCGCTCTTCCCATTTCTGCTACTTGTCCTTACTTTCTTCTTTCTTCGATTTACCCTCAATTCGTATTCTGTACTCATTAGCTGTTCATTCCATTCAACTCTCCTGTCATCCTTCTTCATTTTAACCGAGGAAAGCAATGTCATTAGGAAACTTATCATTGATGTTCTTTCACCCTGAATTTTAATCCTACTCTTGAAACTTTCTTTTATTCCCCTGCTTGCTTCTTCGATGTATAGACTCAACAGTAGGGGTGAAAGACTACATCCCTGCCTTACACCATTTTTTATCTGAGTACTTCGTTCTTGGTTTTCCAATACTATTGTTCCCTCTTGGATCTTGTTCATATTTTATATTGCCCATCTTTCCCTATAGCTTACCCCTATTTTCCTCAGAATTTCGAACATTTTGCACCATTTTACATTGTCAAACGCTTTTTCCAGGTCGAAAAATCCTATGAACGTGTCTTCATTTTTCTTCAGTCTTGCTTCCGTTATCAACCGCAACGTCAGAACTACCTCTCTTGTGCCTTTCTCTTTCCTAAAGTCAAACTGATCGTCACCTAACACATCCTCAATTTTCTTTTCCATTCTTCTGTATATTATTCTTGTCAGCAGCTTGGATGCATAAGCTGCAAAGCTGATTGTGCAATAACTCTTGGACTTGTCGGCTTTTGCTATCTTCGGAATTGTGTGGATGATGTTTTTCCCAAAGTCTGATGGTATATCGCGAGTCTCATTCATTCTACATACTATTGTAGAATAGTCGTTTTGTAGCCACTTCCCCAAATGATTTTAAAAATTCCAATGGAATATTATCTATCCTTTCTGCCTTATTTGATATTAAGTCTTCTAATACTAGATCCCATATCTCTTCCCTGTGGACTCCTGTTTTTTCTTCTATCACGTCATCTGACCAGTCTTTCCCCCTCTTAGAGGCCTTCAATGTTCTATTTCCACCGCTACGCTCTGTCC
The DNA here is from genome assembly GCF_023897955.1 of Schistocerca gregaria. Lineage (NCBI taxonomy): Eukaryota > Metazoa > Arthropoda > Insecta > Orthoptera > Acrididae > Schistocerca > Schistocerca gregaria. Next base: position 649,658,366 of record NC_064923.1, on the reverse strand, counting down.
TCTGCAATTAAGAGTGGAGTTCCCATTGAGCTCTTAATGTTACCGCCATCGCTTTTAATTTTACCGAAGGTTGTTTTGACTGCCCTAATTGCGCTAATCGTTTCTTTTTCCATTCCTCAAAATTTTTTGGGCCGACATTTTTACTTAGCTTCCATGCGTTTATTTATTTTGTTGCTGAGTGTCTTGTATTTCCGATTCCTTGAATTTCCCCGAACATTTTCGTACTTCCTTCTTTCATCCATCAGCTGTAGTATTTCATTTGTTATCCATTGTCTCTTCACAGTTGTCTTCCCTGTAGCTACGGTTTTCATTGCAGCTTCTATGACTGTCCTTAGAATCAGCTTAAATAACAACCATACCTCTGTTCGTCTCTCCCAATGGATTGCTGTAACAAACCACCCATGCTGCTGAAACAAAGGGTCCCGTCACAAGTTTGCACAACCATGCAAAAATAAGCAATGGTATGAGAAAACATATGGCAAATAAAAATGAAATCACAGAATCCTTACGCCAAAACCGAAATGAAAAAAATAATAATCCTCTGGAAACAACTAAAGTAACACCAACACCTTTGTTCCTGACCCCAAGTGGATTGCTGTAACAAGCCACCCACACTTAAATCCAATTGCCAGTGACATTGTGCCGGATGGGTGGTAAGCTCAGAGCATTCACCCAGTGACCAGGAGAGCGGTAACTTTCCATTAACCCACGGGCAGAGTACCAACCATGCCCTGACGTTGCGCTGACATAGCCCTCGCCCTTCACTGTTCGACAAACTCTCGTAACCCTACGATTTCCTGCTATCAGGTTAGGTTGGCAGTGAAAACCATCAGTTCTATAATCTCTGACCATGCGGAGGCATCTTCAGGACATTCTCTGTTCCACAAAGTCTCTTAACCCTATGATTTCCTGCTATCAGGTTAGGTTGGCAGTGAAAATCATCAGTTCTATAATCTCTGACCATGCGGAGGCATCTTCAGGACATTCTCATACACACGTCCATGTACACACAGATACATACAAGGTAAGCTCTGTACACGTAAATAGACAAACAAAGATTGCTCTTCCCTTCTCCAGAGCCTCTGCGTCGTTGCAGTTGCGAGAAAATGACAGGAACCAGACTGTGATCGCATGTTATGATCCGAAAAGCTATTGAAACTTATGAAACGGATTCGACTGACCCGTTTCAACTCATAATTTTGAGAGACAATGGCTACACAGCGGATAGTAGTAAGAGTCAATGCCTAAACGACAGTTGCAAGAAAAACTTTTTAAATATTTTGTTACTCCTCTGATCTCTCTTTTTGGTGCTGCGTAATTTACACAACGAGTGTGTTGACGGGACTTGCTTCAATCCAAGTGTGTAAAAATGAATGAAGCAGTCACAATTGCAATGACACAAATAAAAGTTACAAATTCAGCTAGTTGTGGAAGCGTGTTATCATGCAAAAAAAAAAACCTGCAAATAAATTTTGTATTGTAAAACAGTATAATTCTCGCACTGTTATCCTACATGGTTGGCAAAACCCCGTTCTAAGTCACACATTGCCGTTGACTTAAAGAGGTGTTCTGCTAGATTTCACATAGAAGAGGCTGCTGTAATATGAACGAAAATCACCTTTCCTTTTCCAGTTTTTAAACATTAAGTGCGAATAGGTAAAGGACTTGTTTCAGTGTCTAAAAATAATAATAAGTTGTTTGAAATGAGAAAAGTAAAACAACAGAACGAATTTTTTTCTCGAATTCTGAACAGGTTAGATTTCTTCTGTAGTAAAAAAATGCGACAGAATTCCTAAGGAAATATTGACGAAACACCGGCCAAAATTCACTTGAGGGTACTTTGAAAGGTAATTTTTATGCCACGTAGTCTGTGGTGTCTTGTAGTCACTGTGGATCATCAGCAGGAAGGCGGGCGAGTCTGCTTTCTCGTGTTGGGGGCCCAACAAAGCAGAGTGCACGTCTTGCCAAATTATCGGGTTCCTCTAGCATATTGCTGTTTACAGCAGTCAGAAAGAAGGATGCAAGTTAGTGCTACTGTAACAAGCGGACCTTCGAGATTAGTGTCTCAATCCACCTGATAGTCAACAGCGTCTTGGACTCAGTCCTTGAGACATCGCAGAGAGGTTTGCAATCCAATAAATTAGCTTGGGGTCAATGACATTACGGACAATATCGTTGTAGTATTTGCCTCGAATGCTCCATTAAATTAGGATGATACATACATATCCAGTAGTCACAGGCCGTGCACACCACGCGCGGTTTCCACGAATTGCCTCCATTTCTTTCAGTTCGATGCTCGATTCCTCCAGGTGTCTTCAATCTACAGGTATTCCAGGTCCTTCGACAGTTCGTCCATCCAGTGCAGCCTCGGTCGTCCTACGAGATGTCTGGTATTCGTTTTCCTGTCAAGTGCTTTCTTCACTTGTCTTTACTCTGTCATTCTGGCTACATGGCCCACCCAGTGGATTCTTTGGCTCTTCGGGTACTGTAAGATTGTTGATTGTCATATCAAGTCGTAGATTTCCTCATTCTCCCTCCTCGTCCATTTTCCTTTATTAAAATCGGTCCCCATATCTTCCTCATTGCTCTTCTTTGAAATATTAATAGTTTCTTCTTTTGTCGTTTAGGCATGCACCAGGTTTCTGAACTGGATATGACTGCCGGGAATATTACTGAATTATATACACTCCTGGAAATTGAAATAAGAACACCGTGAATTCATTGTCCCAGGAAGGGGAAACTTTATTGACACATTCCTGGGGTCAGATACATCACATGATCACACTGACAGAACCACAGGCACATAGACACAGGCAACAGAGCATGCACAATGTCGGCACTAGTACAGTGTATATCCACCTTTCGCAGCAATGCAGGCTGCTATTCTCCCATGGAGACGATCGTAGAGATGCTGGATGTAGTCCTGTGGAACGGCTTGCCATACCATTTCCACCTGGCGCCTCAGTTGGACCAGCGTTCGTGCTGGACGTGCAGACCGCGTGAGACGACGCTTCATCCAGTCCCAAACATGCTCAATGGGGGACAGATCCGGAGATCTTGCTGGCCAGGGTAGTTGACTTACACCTTCTAGAGCACCTTGGGTGGCACGGGATACATGCGGACGTGCATTGTCCTGTTAGAACAGCAAGTTCCCTTGTCGGTCTAGGAATGGTAGAACGATGGGTTCGATGACGGTTTGGATGTACCGTGCACTATTCAGTGCCCCCTCGACGATCACCAGAGGTGTACGGCCAGTGTAGGAGATCGCTCCCCACACCATGATGCCGGGTGTTGGCCCTGTGTGCCTCGGTCGTATGCAGTCCTGATTGTGGCGCTCACCTGCACGGCGCCAAACACGCATACGACCTTGGCACCAAGGCAGAAGCGACTCTCATCGCTGAAGACGACACGTCTCCATTCGTCCCTCCATTCACGCCTGTCGCGACACCACTGGAGGCGGGCTGCACGATGTTGGGGCGTGAGCGGAAGACGGCCTAACGGTGTTTGGGACAGTAGCCCAGCTTCATGGAGACGGTTGCGAATGGTCCTCGCCGATACCCCAGGAGCAACAGTGTCCCTAATTTGCTGGGAAGTGGCGGTGCGGTCCCCTACGGCACTGCGTAGGATAACACGGTCTTGGCGTGCATCCGTGCGTCGCTGCGGTCCGGTCCCAGGTCGACGGGCACGTGCACCTTCCGCCGACCACTGGCGACAACATCTATGTACTGTGGAGACCTCACGCCCCACGTGTTGAGCAATTCGGCGGTACGTCCACCCGGCCTCCCGCATGCCCACTATACGCCCTCGCTCAAAGTCCGTCAACTGCACATACGGTTCACGTCCACGTCCATGCTACCAGTGTTCAAGACTGCGATGGAGCTCCGTATGCCACGGCAAACTGGCTGACACTGACGGCGGCGGTACACAAATGCTGCACAGCTAGCACCATTCGACGGCCAACACCGCGGTTCCTGGTGTGTCCGCTGTGCCGTGCGTGTGATCATTGCTTGTACAGCCCTCTCGCAGTGTCCGGAGCAAGTATGGGGGGTCTGACACACCGGTGTCAATGTGTTCTTTTTTCCATTTCCAGGAGTGTATTTTCACCTTAGTATTCGCTGATATTCAGTTTGAGCTGTTCTGTTCTTTCCTTGATGTCCATTTCTATACTGATGTTGCTGGTACACTAATCTCTCAGGTCTACGAAGTGTTGAACTTCGTGCCATCCATCTCCTGAAATTCTTGCTGGTAGTGTCTTCTTCCCAGTTTTATTAACTCCGCTTTGTCTTGATTTACCTTTACGCCAACGTTCCGAGCGTAGTTGTCCATGTTCTGAAACATTTCTTTTAACTCACGGCCTGATTCACTTAGCAGTACTATGTAATCGGCCTATGCGAGACAATTGAAATTACCATCCATCTGCACTCCAGCCCTCCCTTGTTGCCTACATTCCCTTACTGATTTCTCTAAGATGACATTGAACACAACACATGAGAGAGTATCCTCTTGTCTCAGACATGACCCAGTCTCTACCGTTTCTGATGTAATCCCCCGCAAAAACACTGCTGCCCTGGATCCATCCATACGAGTTCATGCCATTCTTACTAGATTCTCAGGGATTCCAAAGTCATACAGTGCATTTTATAGGCTATTACTGTAGATGCTGTGATATGCACGTTGAAAATTGACGAACGGACTAAGTATTGTCATATTCCCAGTATTTTTCAAACAATTGTGTTAGAGAGGAAGTATGAACTATTGTCGATCGGTTTGATAGAAAGCCAGCTCGGTACTCCTATAAGTTGTTCTATATGAATGGTTGTAATTTTCTGAGGTTAATGATAGACATTCTAGGATACATTTAGCAAGCTGATGTCCCTGTAGTTACCACGTCCCATTTTGCTTATCGTCTGGTATATCGGGAATATTATGACCAATTTCCATTCTTTTGGCAATGTCTCACTCTTCCATATCAACTGGATCAAATTAGGACTACTGGCTGGAAATTGAAGCCCACTGCTGTAAAATATGACTTGAGAATGACATTTTGGCACCACCACACGCTGAAGATACTTTCTCTCTTCCACCAGCTGGTTAAAATCCAAAGATGCAAATGGCGTCAAATCGAAGATTATCATTAAGAGCGCATCTGTTCCATTTCGAAGCCAGTACCGTCGTGAGAAATGACGGTAGGGGGCGAATATGACACTCTAGTTGTTCTGCAAACGGAAACAAAAATTGAACGGTAGGAGGGGGGGGACTGGTTAAGTCGAGTAATTCCCGCGCCGGGAAAGACATTCGCGAACAAATTAGTGGTAGCGCTGCTCGGCGTACGCAGAATCGTTGCTTGAATGCCGGGAAGCCATTAATCAGTTTCCGGCGTACTGTTACCTTAATTGCTCGTGATTAATAATGAACGCCGTCGCGCTCACCGAGCCGGCAAATTGCACCGAGCTGGTGGCAGAGGTGGAGGCGGGCGGTCCGCTTTCTTGGAGCCGCCGAGAACACTTGTCTGGGCCGGGTCGCGCCACGCTCCCCTATGGCCCGCGCCGTCGAGATTTCGCCGGCTTCTCTGACTGGCCATCCTGCACTGCGACACCGCCTGTAGCCACGCCCTTTCTCGACGTTGACTGCACAGAGATTGTTCCACAGATGAATCGTGGCAGCCACAGAACATTAAATGGAACAAAAGGATTTTTCGTAGTTTACGTCTGACGACGATTCTGTTACTTAATTGTAATAAAGTTAGGTGGAGAAAAAATGGCTCTGAGCATTATGGGACTCAACTGCTGTGGTCATCAGTCCCCTAGAACTTAGAACTACTTAAACCTAACTAACCTAAGGACATCACACACATCCATGCCCGAGGCAGGAGTCGAACCTGCGACCGTAGCAGTGGCACGAGTTAGGTGGAGAACAGACCGTTATATTAGCTATGGGAATCGTTCCGGCATGAATTTTACGCCGAACCGACGTGACTCACATTCTTTAGAGCATTGTTTTTCAACCTGTGGGTAGCGACCCCCTGGGGAGGGGGTCGCAAAACCTTACTCAGTGGGTAGCGATCGCAGGAGACAGCAGTTGCAGCATGGCTGGTAACGTATGTTTCATGACGATCATCTGCTATGGTACAAATGTCACACAGAAGTGACAAGGTTTTGTGAAAGCACCTTGCAAATTTTCTCACGTTCATACCTGATAATTATAATAATGAATACGAATGTAATTAAAAGTAGTTGTAGATTTCAAATACGCAAACACTTGCAGCAGTGAGAAGCAACACGTTTTCTATAGATCTCTTACCACTTATGTGGAATGTAACTAGGGCGACGAGAGTCTTGTACAGATAGTATTTACCTGTGAGAGGTTTGCATGCATAGGGAAAGGACCACATCAACTTCCGGGATGGAACGGCAGCGTATTACGTCTTACTGACAACTTAGTTTACGTGGCAATCATCTGCTGTGATAAAAAAATCACACGGAAGAGAACTATTTATGAAAGCGCATTGACAAGATGCTCACGTCCAAATGCGATAAAAAAAATGGCTGCAACAACAAGCACACAGCACACGTGCAAAATCTGGCACCACACTTACTAGAATGCATTTCATTAACAAGCTTCGAACCAAACAATAGATCGCTAGTATTGGCAACAGTGTGACAAGGCACGGAGTACAGCAATTTCTACCGAGCGGAGCTAGAATGTCTGAGCTCAACTCAGGCTATAATTCAGACACTGCATATTGACGTTGTTTCTATTTTCCTAGTTCTGTGGCTTCATCGGGGTTCCCACAAAATCGTCATTGTTAGTCACCTGGTCAGTTTTTCATTTCTTTCGAGTAGTTAGTTGTGGTGATTGCCGTGAAGTGAATCATTGTATTTTTGATAGTGCTTTATAAAAGAGTTGAAAAAGTCTTATAAAAACTAGTACCTTAATTTGTAAAAACATACTCTACATATTCTCGCAATTAATTAAAAAGAAATGTTGTCTTCTTTTGAAACTGAATGAAAATAAATGAAATAACCATCCTGTTACATGTCTCAAAACTAGGGGTCCTGTAATACAAAAAGATAGGCCTATGGAAAATAAAAACAAATTGGTTTTTTGTAAATCACGTAGCTCCTTGTTTAATATTAATTATGTATTGAGCTTAACGTACGAAGGTGAGTCAAATGAAAACCTTAAATTTGTAATAACAAATCGAAATTTCGCGCCGTTATCCTGTAAGTTGGTAAGCGTGTTACAAACATCGTGTAGAATGGCCTGTAGGTGGCAGCATAGTACAGATGCACACATACCGTCGCAGTGTCAGTATAAAGATGGCCGTCCTACGTGCGACTTGCATCATGGAAGAACAACGTTCTGTTATTCAGTTTTTGCATAGTGAAGGTGTGAAACCTATTGAAATTCATCGACGAATGAAGGTTCAGTGCGGTGATGAATGTTTTCACAGCAGCAAGTCTACGAATGGTGTAGGAAGTTCGCAAATGGTGTGTCTTCAGTGGAAGATGCTTCTCATCCAGGCCAGGCACAACGAGTTGTGACTCCACATAACATTGCAGCAGTTGAAGCCATAGTGAAGGAAAACCACCGAGTGACACTGAATAACATTGCAGCATGTTTATTGATTAGTTGTGGGTAGCACACAACAATGTGCATGACGTGCTCCGGTTTCAAAAAGTGTCTGCAAGATGTGTGCTATGGCAGCTGACTCCTAAAATGAGAGAACGACGTGTTGGTGCTTGTGAAGAACTTCTTCGGTGCTTTGAACGAGAAGGTGATGACTTCCTTCCTAGAATCGTTACTGGGGACGAAACCTGGGTTCACTTCCACCAACCGGAAACGAACAGAGCGAGCAAGGAATGGCGCCATTCCTCATCACCAAAACCAAAAAAGTTTCGAACAGAACCATCAGCAGGGAAGGTTATGCTGACTCTCTTTTGGAACGAAGAAGGCGTCATTTTGGAGCATTACATGCCTAGAGGGACCACTGTCAAGATCTAAAAATTCAGCTTGCCGGAGTAGCCGAGCGGTTCTAGGCGCTTCAGCGTGGAACCGCGCGACCGCTACGTTCGCAGGTTCGAATCCTGCCTCGGGCATGGATGTTTGTGATGCCTTTAGGTTAGTTAGGTTTAAGAAGTTCTAAGTTCTAGGGGACTGAAGACCTCAGATGTTAGGTCCCATAGTGCTAGAGCCATTTGAACCATTTTTTAAAAAAATCATCTGCGCTCTGCAATCAAATCAAAGCGACGTGGATTGCTGTCAGCAGGTGCTCTTTTGCAACATGACAATGCTAGGCCCCACAATGGCCGTACAGCTTTTGTAACAATCACAGACCTGCATTTTGTGTGTCTTCCTCATCCACCACACTCACCAGATCTTGCCTCAAGTGATTTCCATATGTTTGGACCACTCAAAGACACAACGGGAAGAAAGACGTTCCGTTCTGATGAAGAGTTACCCCACGCGGTGCATGAGTGGTTGCACGATCTCCCAAAAGAATGTTTTTCTAAAGGAATTTATGCACTTCGTAAGCGCTGGACGACTTGCATTGAGCGTAGGGGGGATTATGTTGAAAAGTGATACAGCTCTGTACCACTTCTGCACAATACATAATGTTTAAAAAAATATTTAAGGTTTTCATTTGGCTCGCCCTCATAGATAAGTAACTGTGAGAATTTCGAAGAAAGATCTTCTTGTTTACAAATTGACTTTACAGCAGGAACTCGATTAACGGGGATAATTCACTTTTGAGTCTTACCTAAACTGCGAAACACTCGTTATGCGAAACATATTTTTCTGTTGGAATTCACGTAAGAAAGTAATAAAGCATTCCATTCCGAATAAACACTAAAACATTTTATAAAATGTACATCGTGCTTTTCAAGAAGTCGTTTAAAGACATATGTTTTTACCTTCTCTTCACAGTGAGTCATAAACACAGAAGATGGCTAGCTGAATGAAATATCTGTCTATGCACTGGTTAATGCGCAGCTTTATTGAATTCGTGTTGGTTAACGACGACATATCTAAAATGGAACTCATGTAGAGGTATTTGAAGGCCATGAAGTAACATGAGTCTTGCTTGCAACACCGTCACAGAGAATTTGGCAACATCGTCGAGGAGACCCTAGCGGAGGCATCGGTTTCAATATTTGAAACGCGAGGAGTGTCGCTAACAGTACAGCTGAATACTGCGTTGTCGTGGCATTGCCTTTGTCGGAGTGTCTGATGTACTTTGTTCGTCGTAATAATAATAACAATAATAATAACATTGCGCTCTTTTTTTCCTCCGCGTTTTGTGTTATTTCAATGTCATTTCTTTACCGAAGAGCATAAGCCCTGCCGTCAAGAAATGGTTCAAATGGCTCTGAGCACTATGGGACTTAACATCTATGGTCATCAGTCCCCTAGAACTTAGAACTACTTAAACATAACTAACCTAAGGACATCACACAACACCCAGTCATTACGAGGCAGAAAAAATCCCTGACCCCGCCGGAATCGAACACGGGAACCCGGGCGCGGGAAGCGAGAACGCTACCGCACGACCACGAGCTGCGGACAACCGTCAAGAGTAAAGTCAACAACAATAAAGTTACGAACAAGTGATTATACGCAAATGCACAGCGCGTTATCGGCACAACTGCTGTTTGATGCCTGATGACTAATGTCTGTCATTTGTATTATTTAAAAAGCACACTTGACACTGTTTAAGGTTTTATTGTTTTGAACAGTTTTTATTCATAGGGCGAAACCAGCGATATCTGCCACAGGTGCCTCTTAGCCAGATGAAAGTAAGCAAGGGTTATTGGTCCTAGACTGCAATAAAGTACAATAGTTTCAATGACAAGTCTATGCCTGTTTATTTATTAATAATTTTTCAAATCGTGGTTCTATTTTTGAGAAACAAATCACCAAATTATTTTCTAGTTGAAGCCTATTTCCCTTCTTAATCTTTGTGTTCACCATTGAAGAAAGCGCTAATTCACAAAGGTAGGAAGTGGCGAATGGCACTAATAATTTAAAAGCTTCCTTTGCCAGCTCTGGATACTCTTCCTTTCCTCTACGCCCAGAAGTCGGCAATCTTTTGCAAATTAAATTCAATTTTAAGCATCCCGTCAGCTACTAAATCTATAGGCGTTCACACTCTTTTTTTTAAAAAAAAATCTCCTTTTGTTCGTTGCTTCTGCTCGTGGCGGACGTCGCAAAACGCCCGTTTCAGTTCGTCATTGATCAACTAACTCAGTTTTTTTATTACAGAGGGCAGCTAACCCTCTGACCGACCACGCTGAGTTAACCGTGCCGGCGTTATTTTGTTACTTTTTGTTCGCTGAATCTGATCGGAGCGGACGTCGTAAGACACCCTTTTAAGTTCGTTTTTGATCTATTAACTAAGTTTTTTATTACAGAGGGCAGCTAACCCGCTGACCGAGCACGCTGAGCTACTGTGCCGGCTGTACTCAGATCAGACAGTGGTACTGACATATCTGCAAAGGATTTAGTTTTCATCTATGACTGTTGTGTGTCAGACTTCACCTCTGGAAAGTAACTTAACAATTTCCCTTCCAAATTATGCAAGCTCTGTACCATGCAAGGAATGTGAGAACTTAGTAGTAGGGGAGCTACAGAGACAGCACATTTTGTTAGTGTGGGTTGCCTACATCAGGGGCAGGTATGCAATCAGGGTCAAACCTATTGTTCTCCTTTCATTGACAGGTGCTTAACCTATTGTTCTGTTACGCATTTTCCATGTCACCCCCATTTCCTTTTGATTGACAGGCACTTATCCTATAGCCCCCCTCCCCCAACCTCCTTTCCCCCCCTCCCTCGCTGTTATAGGTACACTTTCAGATCTGATTTATTGGAATAGCCCCCTCTCACTCTTATCAATTTGATTTACTACTTAATTAAATTTGATCAATTAATCAACCTCTCACCCACTGCTAAATCCCCTCCCCTCCCCTCTTCCCTCTCTTCCCCCAGAAAATGGCCGAAAGTTCAAGTTCCATCAGGGCAATGCAACACTCTATACTAACCTAATAAAATGGAGAGAAGAAAGGGCACCTGGGCTACCTCCACAAACCTAAGTCATAAACCATTATAAAACCAATACTTGAAGGCGAAAATGGCAAAAACAACAACAACAACGATGATGGTATTGACATTTAGCATAAAGCAATGAACAGTCGAATCCCACAGTATGTATATTATAACGACCCCAGCGAACTAATAGAGCGACTACACCTGCTAATGGTGTCAGCTGCTGCGGGTAATACAGCTCATTCAAATGAGGTTGCTTCAATAATCTCTGAGCTAAGAGAGAGAGGTCTCAACAAATAAGTATGGAGACAGTAGTTCAAGAACTGCACAAACCAGTACACAAAACATATCCTCATAGGCATGTTATGATTAAAGGTTTGGTTAACTTATGGCAAACAGATCTTGTAGATAGGAGGGAATATTCACATGAGAATAGTGGATTCAAATATATTTTAAAGGTTACTGATACATACTCCAAATTTGCGTGGGCATTACCTGTTAAAACAAAAATGGGTAGAAATGTCACAGAGGTTTTTGAGCGTTTGCTACAGACAGGGACAAATCGATGCCCAGACAACCTCCAAACCAATCATGGCGGTGAGTTTCTCAACAGGTATTTCAAGACCGTGATGCAGCGGTATGGAATACATCACTACTCAGCATTCACTAACCTGAAGGCAAGTATCGTGGAGCATCTGAATAGAACAATAAAAGGTCGAATGTCGATGCGTTTTAACCTTTGCAGCTCGTACAAATGGACCGATATCCTCCCAGAAATAATTGCTCACTATAATCGAACCAAACATACCACAATAAAAATGAGACCAATCGACGTTCGTGATGATGGACTCAGGGATACGGTGTACTGTTGGATTAAAATGCTGGATCCACACAGACAGAAATTTAATGTAGGTGATTTGTAATGTATCTCACAACACAAGACAGCATCTGAGAAATCATACCTACCAAACTGGTCAACAGAGAAATTTACAATTTGAAAGGTGCAAAGAACGAATCCTAGAACTTATATATTGAAGGATAGTAAAGGTGAAGAAATTGCAGGCTACTTCTACACTGAAGAATTGCAGAAAAGCTCAGATATGATATACCTTCCCATGACAGCTCAGACACTGGATTATTTGGAGCTGCATATTGTGGACCAGAATAACCCACTTGTTGACTTTCGTGGTGAGGATATCATTGTACGATTCCATCTAAGGCAGGAGGGGCATACGGTATGAAACAAATGCACGCAATACACAGAATGTCACTTTGCTACCGGACAGCAAAGTGATAGCATGTGCTAACTACGAGTTTCTTAAATCAATTGGCTTGAAACCGGGCAATGATGTCCTCACTCATTATAACCAGTCCGATTGAGTATGAGGAGAGAATTATACGTCAGGAATACTTCTCTCATAAACCTTACGCTTCAACTACATTTAACAAGAACGATGAAATTAGGATTGTCATCCATCAACAAGATGCACTCAGCCTTCCATGCAAGAGTTTCATATATCTAGAGGGTGTAATGCCACTTCCTCGGACGAGAAATAAAAATCAAAAATTAGCTCCTAATACCCCAATGATTTCACCCCCAAGTCCCATATTCCCAGAAAACTGAATAAGCGAACGCAGTTCCGTTTATACTATTATTAGGACCATAACAAGTAATTAAATCAGGAATCTAAGACTTGACAATTTAGCAATCTACGAAAGAAAGATTAAATTTCAGTAAAATGAAAATCAAAATCATAATAAATCACAAAATTGGCATAAATTAACATTCGCGAAGTAGAACCAACGACCTCAAAGAATACTCCGTGTGATTACTCTTTTGGAATCGTGAGTAATGACTAAGTATAATTCAATGAATTGTGACTACGTTACGAGAGTTAGCCGAAGCAGGTCATATATTTGAATGCTCCTACATGTAGGCGCGCTTAGATTGTTTTTGAGACTGAATAATTGCGATCTATTATGACGCAAATATCACGGCATTAGAATTCGAAAGGAGGACTTTTACCTACTACAATAAAGTGAACTTTTAACTAGATAATTGAACCAAACATTACTTAGACAGTGATTTAGGCAACGAACACTGATAGACAATTTTTATTCATAATAGCCAGTGGTTTATGGAACTTCAGTGATAGGTCCGAAGCATATAATTTAAATCCCCCCAACACCGGGGAAGTTTTCTTCTCAAGGCTCGGTTAGGAATTGACTGATATTGTGCAATAAAACACCCTCTCGTGCCAAGTCGTGCATTTGTGATTTAAAATTATATCAAATTATTGACATGAAACTCCCGAGGAATAATTACGCGCAGCGATAATATTTCACTGTAGCGCTCGGCGCTTGTGTAGAATCTTTGACTCAAATAACAAACCCACTGTTACGATTTCTTAGATACTTGAAATTACGACCAGCTTGTAGGGAATTTGCTGTGAGTGTGACTGTTTTGGTTTTATCATTAATATTTCATCATTAATCAGTTAAACATCGATTACGGACGATTAATTACGATTCTTGCTGAAGTAATTATCTCACGCACGTCGACATTTCGGTTCAGCACTGTTATTTTGTGTAACGTCGTCTTCGTAACTTAATAACGATCTCAACACTCTACCGACTGTCGCCGAGTTTTAGCCGAGGCCAAGTACAAATCAAACAAAATCATCAAGAAGAAGAGGCGTTATAAGGGGGTCATTCAAGAAAACCAACGGCAGCGATACAGTGGGATCCAAGCTTACATATAATGCTTCAGCATCCCTGTTCCAAGAGATACGCTATGAACTCAGTGGGTCTGAGATCGACCGTACACACAATGTTGGCATAACGCCGACCCTTAAAGCATACGTCTCTGTATCACCCGCAGATTTTATAGTTTAGAAAATGTGGGATGGTTCATAGACGATCCAGAGGATAGAACAGTTGCAGAGTACAAGCGATTTACTGCATGCATACCTCTAAGGAAGGTGCTGTCGAAATCTATAGTGACGACCACTGCACGGAGTCTGCAGGTCGCCGCCATTGCAATTTAGTCGCGACATTCTCCTGTTTCAGGGTGCCTGTTAACACGTCATCCAGGCGCCTTTTGCTCCGAGTAGAGGACACAAGGGAGTATCGTCTGGAGAAGAATCGCCAGTGAGCGGCGAAGATCTTGTTATCTGAGATGAGTGGGGTGAGCAGTCTATATGACTGTCGAACTGCAGGCTGGTCTGTGGACCAGACTGATGATGCCCTCAACAAAGGAAGATAGGGCTGCTTGGTCAGATGTCGCCTGTTCTTGGAACACAGTCGTCCATCGCGATGTCATGAGCCCGCAGAAGGCTTGGTGAAACTCACTCGGTAAGCTGTCGATGCTGGGAGATCTGTTGACCGTACCCTTATCAATTACATCGTCGACTTCGTCTCGTGTGTGATCGCCACTGTTAAAGTATCCGTCTCCACGTGGGTGAGTGTGTGGCTCCTGTAATGCAAGATGGAATCGTTCACTTTGGTATCAGCATCTTCTTCCCTCTAAGTCCGTTAGGAGTGGTGGATGAACGTGTTATGATATCATTCTGACTGGTCAACTGCGGGTCATGAGGTGTGACCAGAGTGTTGATGTGCTGTTGACTACGCCATCATTCGTCAGACACTATATGATGCATGGATGGAATTTCCAGTCCCGCCTGATCATTGTGCTGCATCTGTATCACCACCCCCTGTAATATGCTGAGTGTCAGTGCAATTATCTCCACCTTAGTTCTTTGTCATTCCATCTGGTGGTCTGTGTTCGTGGTTGAGCGTCCAGATCTCGGAGGATCGCTTAGTAGAAGTTTACAGTGCTGTGATAACATAAGGCCAATCCGTTGCCATATGTCATTAATGTTCTCCGGATCGCCAGTTTGGTGTAGACCATCCACCACCTCAATGTCGAGTTGTAGCCGGAAAGGTGTCTCTCGCAGACTGCCCATGTCCCCTGACTTGCTCGTGACAATCTGGGTCGCGGAGATGAGAAGTATTCAGTTCCCGTGGCTCACAGCTGTACCATGCAGATTGGAGCAGAAAAGGCCTGTGGCCAGCGTTCGGTGTCCCATATCATAGATATGAGACATATATCCTGTGTAGGCAGCTTTCAGAATGAAGGGTAAGGAAGGTATGGCCAAAAGTTCCGCCATTTTAGACTTCCAAGGTATCGTGGAGGAGGAGGTTCTGCACCTTTATAAGTTGTTCCTGGGAATCTGATCTTCTGGGTGCAGAATGAAATTAGAATCAGCTGTTAGCAGGCAGTGTTCGTATCGCCCTCAAAACAATAAAGAATAAAACTGGGCCTGTTGATGTCACTGGTCAGTGCCCGATGGCTCATATACATTAGTGAATCTTGTGCTAATGCCAGTGATTGCCATGCCCCGAGCTGATGGCAGGAAGGTGACACTGTTGACAGGAATCCCTCTGCGGACGTATATGGACACTCTCTGGCACATGAGATCACCTGCCGAGATATGATCATTGATAGCTCGGAGATTGGCCAAGTGAATTTCCTGCAAGAGGGCAAAATCAACATCAGAAGCTCAGAACATCTTCTGCATAAGCCGGGTTTTCACCCTTGAAGGAGTATGATTGGAGTTGATTGTTGCTATCCGTTAGGCCTGGTGGCAGACTGCTGGAGGCTTCTCCACTGTAACGGGTCCTGCTCCTCTACCTCCTCTTCATGCCATGCTGTGGAGGCGGGCACCGGTGCGTCGTCCATTTTGTCCTCAGAAGATGGAGTAGCAGTTTATGGTGTAGTTTTGGCTGTTCTATGTCTAATAAACTGTTTGGCTTTGAGCGGACAGGTACAGGCATTGCAGCACTCACATCTTATTCAGTAACGGCAGTTTCGTGGGCGTCATTCGGATCGACAGCGCCCTGATCTTCCTCCTACAACGTCTCGTCTTGGCTGGAGACGTTTTGAAGAATGTTGTTTGCTCATGGGACCTTCCTTGTCCGATGACAGCAATGAGTCGCGTCGCTCTGGCAAGGAGGCTGCAGTAGGAACCATGAACGAGTCAATCTCTCTCTTGGGTCCGCAGCTGGCAGCGTCGGCACCGCCTGAGCCGAGGCTACGAGCCATCCGAGGCGCCCTCCGTTGGGTTATTATCTGGCTCAGTTGTGGCGTTTGGACGTCGTTGCTAGGCGGCAGAAGAAGCGGGAGCACTGGCGTAGGTCACCGGTAGCACAGTAGGTTGCGATGCGGCTGGTCCATCGGCGACTGCATGTTTCTGAATGCGGCGTTGCAGGCATTTGGATCTAAGGTGGTCTTCCATGCCGCGCCCGGAACAGGCTGGCCGTCATACATAACTGTTGCAGGACATCCGTCGATTTGTAGCTAGGACGGCAAGTAGCTTCGGAGATCAATGGTGACCTGCTCGACGCTGTTTAGAAGAAAATATGTTCCAAATTTCATTCATTTCTCAGCAGTTTGGCCGTGGAATGTGTCGTGTGCTCGGAGTGATGCGATGACTTCTGCTGAAAGTTCGAATGGCATTTCGAAAACGCATAGTATACGCACGTCTAAGCCTGCGTGGTCGGCGGTCACTGACCCGCATGACAGAAACATAGCCTCTGTTTCGTCTGGCCTAGGAGGCGTTCGCTCGCCGCATCGTTATGATTTCAACATAAGCTGTGCTGTTCACGATCGATAAGTGTATGCATGCGATGTGAGCCGCCGGGATCTTGACATCATCTCGC
This sequence comes from Schistocerca gregaria, assembly GCF_023897955.1. Lineage (NCBI taxonomy): Eukaryota > Metazoa > Arthropoda > Insecta > Orthoptera > Acrididae > Schistocerca > Schistocerca gregaria. The sequence goes on along the minus strand of NC_064923.1, from coordinate 649,641,602 downwards.
AGAAAACACTCTACTTCGAGTGTTTTGAGCGGGGCATAATGGTTGTAGAAAGTAAATCGAAGAGAACATTTAGGTATGGTTCGCCATGTTTCGTAGATGCTAAGCCGGCACATAAGCAATGGCTGTCAGAATGTAAACAAGGCGAGCTCTCTCTAGGCACATGGAAACACTAGCGTGTTCGCTCTGTTGTCCTGCCAAAGTCAGACTGACTTTAACCCTGGTCTCCTGTTTACTCGACAGATCTGCTATCCACTACTCCATTGTAGCTAACGAGATTGGCTGAGGTGTGAACTGAAGTCTGTGTTACGTTAGCCCATGCATTTGTGTTAGCCTCAATACCAGCATAGCACATCTGCCTAGTACACAAGAGACCCAGGTTTACGTCTACGCCGGCCGCTGTGACCGAGTGGTTCTAGGAGCTTCAGTCCGGAACCGTGCTGCTGCTACGGTCACAGGTTCGAATCCTGCCTCGGGCATGGGTGTGTTTGATGTCCTTAGGTTAGTTAGGTTCAAGTAATTCTAATTTTGGGGGCTGATGACCTCAGATGTTAAGTCCCATAGTGGTTAGACCCATTTAAACCATTGATTCCAGGAAAATGTGTTTTACGATTGAAGACTGGGAGGAGATACCACAGGGTGACCTCTGTACACTTATATGTAGCATGACAGGAAGGTGTCAGGCAGGGATAAATGCTCACAGAGACGGAACACGCCATTGAAGCTTTGAAAGCCCAACGAAAAGCTCCCAGGATGATAGGATGAACGACTGCCCACACTATGTATCCGACAACTGTCGGACATATCAGTTCCTTTTAGATAAGCGGTCGAGGATGTAATGATGTTTTATGGTGAACTGAATTTGTGAAAGATAAAGTTATAGTTTGCTGACATATCCGGTCGTCAATTATTGCTCATTGGAGAATGACAGACGCCCAAAATCAGATGCCTCTAATTTTTCTGAGCAGCGTATTTTGTTCGATGAGAATACGTCGGTATATCTCAAACACTATTCGCCATTTCTCAGGTAGGTCTCTAGAATTATCCTGGCAGAGGGAACAGTTTGACGCTAGTATGAAGAGGAGGCAAACTGGAGCACACTGGAACATACAGGTCAGACAGCGAGGCACCGCCCGTGATCCAGCGTTCGGTCACGACATGAATACCTGCCGGCGAGGCAGACATAGGCGCTGAGTCCGTAGCTGTGGCTGTGGAGAGGCAGGGCTAATTTACGGTGGGCGGCACCGCCGCGGCTACCGTAAAACACGCCGTTTAGAAGCACGTGGAAACATTAACTCGCGGATCGGCCATTCATCAACGCCGGCAAATGGACATAATGAGCAGACGTCAAAACAAAGCCGATTATTAATCACGGCGGCCAGCAGCTGCGCCTCGCCTGCGCCCACTGCCCGCCGCGGCCAGACTAGGCCGCGTCCCCTAGCCGTGGGCCGGTGCATCCGCAGGTGGACGGTACGTTTCTCCCTGCAGTTACGCGGGAAAACAGTTGTGCTGCTGTGGCATAAACGTTACTGCGAGCACCCGCTAGTAACTACAGCGGTGCTATATACAGTTGTCCCAAAAGCTCTTTAACAGTGCGTGATGGGGAAGTCTTTCACGCCCCCTATGTAATCAAAAGTGTCCGGACACCCCCAAAAACATTCGTTTTTCATATTAGGTGAATTATGCTGCCACCTATTGCCAGGTAGGCCATATCAGCGACCTCAGTAGTCGTGAGAGAGCAGTACGGGGCGCTCCTCAGAACTCTCGGACTTCGAACGTGCTCAGATGGTTGGGCGTCACTTGTGTCATACGTCTGTACGCGAGATTTCCGCACTCCTAAACATCCCTAGGTCCACCGATGTGATAGCCAAATGGAAACGTGAAGGGACACGTACATCACGAAAGTGTACAGGCCGACCTCGTCTGTTGACTGACAGAGAAAATGGTTCATGTGGTGTCACCACCAAACACCACACTTAGGTGGTAGCCTTTAAATCGGCCTCGGTCCGTTAGTATACGTCGGACCCGCGTGTCGCCACTATCAGTAATTGCACACCGAGCGCCGCCACACGGCAGGTCTAATCTAGAGAGACTCCGTAACACTCGCCCCAGTTGTACAGCCGACTTTGCTAGCGATGGTTCACTGTCTACAGACGCTCTCATTTGCAGAGACGACAGTTTACCATAGCCTTCAGCTACGTCATTTGCTACGACCTAGCAAGGCACCATATTCAGCTACTATAAGAACTATCTTCAAGAATGTATTCTGAACAGATAATATTGTGAATCATGTACCGTCAAGAGCGACGTCCATAATTAATGGATTTAAGTTAAGTATCAAACTAATTACGTCCGCTTTCTGAATTCTCATTCCTTGCCATGTTACAGACCTCACGTCAGTATAGTTCTTCCCTCATCACGCCAGCCTGCGTGAGCTAAAACTCGTGCATTTCGGCCTCCACTCGTAACACGTTGTTGGCTCTTCTGCTAACACAGAAGTTCAAATGGTTCTGAGCACTATGGGGTTTAACATCTGAGGTCATCAGTCCCTTACAACTTAGAACTACTTAAACCTACCTAACCTAAGGAGATTACGCACATCCATGCCCGAGGCAGGATTCGAACCTGCGACCGTAGTAGTCGCGTGGTTCAGGACTGAAGGGTCTAGAACCGCTCGTCCATCGTGGCCGACACTAACAGTGACTACCAACAGTTGGAGATCATCGTAATGTGTAATGGGTAGACATCTATCTAGACCATCACACAGGAATTCCAAACTGCATTAGAATCCACTGAAAGTACTGTCTAAGTCAGGCGGGAGAGGAGAAAACTGGGATTTAAAGGTAGAGCGGCTGCTCATCAGCCACACATCACGCTGGTAAATGCCAAACGACGCCTCGCTCGGTGTAAGGAGAGTAAACATTGGACTATTGAACAGTGGAAGAACGTTGTGTGGAGTGATGAATCACGGTACACAATGTGGCGATCCGATGGCAGCGTGTGGATATAGAGAATTCCCGGTGAAGGTTATCTGCCACCGTGTGTAGTGCCAACAATAAAATTCGGAGTCGTTGGTTTTATGGTATGATCGCGTTTTTCATGCAGGGGGCTTGCATCCCTTGTTGTTTTGCGTGGCACTATCGTAATACAGGCCTATATTGATGTTTTAAGCACATTCTTACTTCCCACTGTTGAAGAGCAATTCGGGGATGGCGACTGCATTTTTCAACACGATCGAGCACCTGTTCATAAGGCACGGCTTGTGGCGGAGTGGTTACATGACAATAATGTCCCTGTAATGGACTAGCCTGCAGAGAGTCCTGACCGGAATCGTATGGAACACCCTTGTGATGTTTTGGAACGCCGAATTCGTGCCAGGTCTCACCTACCGACATCGATACCTCTCCTCAGTGCAGCACTCCATGAAGAATGGGTTGCCATTCCCCAAGAAACCTTCCAGACTCTGACTGAACGTACGCCCGCGTCAGTGCAAGTTGTCATCAAGGCTAAGGTTGGACCAACACCACATTGAATTCCAGCATTACCGACGGTAATCTTTTTCAGCCAGGTGTCCGGATACTTTTGATCATATAGTTTATAACCAATGGATTTTTTTTCACGATAGAACAAATGGTCAGTTTATACTTCAATTTGTCTGTGCGCTTGCGTAGCTGTTTCCTTTTAGCCGTGTGGTATGGCGCGTTGCCTTGCTGGAAGATCTCACCCTTCTGCGGTTCAGGAGTAATCGTACGACTGAAACACAGGTTACTTTATAAGTGCAATATATTTCGCAGGAAGTAGGTGCACATTGTAACGGAACGATATGTTGAGGTACGCAAATGCACTCGTCATTCGACGTTTCACACATGTGAACTGAGCCGACAACGCCTTTCTTGTAGCATCTACTACTAGAGTTTAATGAGCACTTCCGTGATGCCTTCGCACGTACGAAATGGAATTATACGTACGACAAGCAGAAAGAACCTGATAATATCGGATTACGAGGTGAATGGTTGGTTACTGGAGTACGACACATTGTTTAAAAATTTATTGTTAGTAATAAGAAGCGATTTGTAATAGGACTAACATTAAAACTGGTAGTAGAAAGGATGAATGAAAGTCTAGCATTCGTTAGAATGGTGGTAGAAAACCGCGTTTTATTTTCATTGGGAATTGCCTCAAGCGTAACCAGTTCAATATTACTGCCCAAGAGTTTGGAGCCCTTCTAAAAATGCGACGCGAGCAGACGTCTAATGAATTTAGAGACTTCCTGCTAGGATGGTCAGCATATGACAAAAGTACAACATATTTAAACTAGAATCTTTGTAAAAAAGAGTTCGTTTATCTTGCAAAGACTCAGTAAATCTAAAAAAAAAAAACCTTTTTTATTTAGGCAGAGTGTGGGCAGCTCTGATGTCTCCATAATACATCTCGCGTATGAGTCATAAGAATAAAAAACCATACACTACCTAATAAACAGTATCCGTGTACCCCTCTGTAACGCGGAATTGAGCACTAGACATCACGATAGGCGTATCAGGCAGTGTAGGAGGCTAGGAGACTGAGCAGAGAGCATTGTGCTCTCAGTAGAGAATTAGTATGGGTGGCTCAGGAGAGCTTGGCGGCTTCGAATGTGAATTTCGCCTGACTAACAAATCCATCAGTGACATTTCAGTCTTTCAAATAAAATTGAGGATGTGTTAGATGACGATCAGTTCAGCTTTAGGAAAGGTAAAAGCGCCAGAGAGGCAATTCTGACGTTGCGGTTGATAATGGAAGCAAGACTAGAGAAAAATCAAGGCAGGTTCATAGGATTTGTCGACCTGGAAAATGCGTTCGACATTGTAAAATGGTGCAAAACGCAAGAAATTCTGAGAAAAATAGGAGTAAGCTACAGTGAAAGATGCGTAATATACAAAACGTTAAATCAAAGACTTGCCACTGTCTCTGTTAAGCTCCTGGTTTACCTGCAGTGTTGGCACCTAGGATGTGAAGAACGATTAGGCAGCACTACGGTGCTGTGTCGCCCATTAATTTCGTAAGCCCGGTGCAGGTTTCTGTTCCATCGGATCCTGATTATGGACAGGTTTACTGAAAAAGATTTGGTCGATCTGGACCTCACGTATGGGTTCGCCGAATGCTGTGGAAGAGCAGCAAAGCGACACTGTGCTGAGCAGTTTTCGCAGTGATGTCAGTGACACAGCACTTCTGCAGCTGCAGCTTTTGCAACTCTGCATCAGGAAACCTGTCCACACTGTTGTATGACCCTGTTAGTGAATAATGATACTGCCTGTAGAACGAACCTCAGAGAGAGCCGAGTGGTGCTGAATTTAAGCTTGGGAGTAATGTGAAAAGTGTGTATTACTGTTTTTTTAGCAGCAATACTGTGAGTGAGTGAAGAGACCCACCAGGTAAGCCGAGAGCGCTAATGCGCTGCTTCCTGGAGTCGGGTAGGCGGGCCGGCCCCCGATCGAATCTGCCTGGCGAATTAACGAGGGCCGGTGTGACGGACAGCCTGGATGTGGTTTTTAGGCGGTTTTCCACATCCCTCTACGTGAATACCAGGCTGGCCCCACATCCCACCTCAGTTACGCGACTCGTAGACATTTGAAACACGTTTGCACTATTTCATGATTTACACTAGACACAGACCGCTGGGGTACACTGTTTCCGCCCTGAGTAGTACGGAGTGGTGGCAGAAAGGGCATCGGCCACCCCTTCAAATTAGACTTGCCAAGTCCGATTGTAACCACGCCGACCTGTGGAAACTGTGGGACAAAGGCGTAAGCAAAAGAAGAAGAAGACTGTGAGTGAATGCAGTAGGTTTGTTCCCAACGCAGAGCAGACTCCGTCGAAACAGTCCATAAATCTTAATTGCAATGTAGATACTAACACATAAACAGCGAGTGGGTGTAAGAAATCAAATGAAAATGTTGCGCAGCGTAATTACTAAGGAAACGTATGAGTAAAATATTTTCTAAGTTCGAGCAGCCGGCGTTACTCAGTAACGCGGAAGTGTCGCCAACCGTCAGCCGGTAAACGTAAACATATTACACCGTTACAAGGTCGGGAAGACAGCCGCCACTACATTCTTAACAGAAACTCCGAGCAAATCAGCAGAAAATGGTTAAAACAATGCAGGCCGAACTGCCTTTGTTCCTCCTTTAGTGTTGTACAAGAACCACTAGCGAGAGTTTCATTAAGCAATAAAGAAACTATAACAAATTGCTTAAGCAAATATATTAGAAATGAAGACAACTGATGACTCCCAGCGAGCAGAACCAATTCATTCATTACGACTGACGTCGTAAGCAGAGCGTCTCCTCGGCGACATCAATACTGGACTTCCCAGTAGCTTTTGGCACTCGATCAGTAGTATCAACGGTCTTAATGTCGTTAGCGGTCGATTCTCCGGTTCTGGTACGGTAACATCTTGTCTAGGGTTAGTCTTGCATTTGCTGCCCTACAAGACGACCAGCGATCCGAAGCCACGGCTAGTGGAGTCCAGCATCCAGCAATGAAGGCAGCACAGCAGCCAGCGCTGATAGGTAGTTCCAGGTTCTACCAACATGACTCCGGTCAAGAGCAGAAGCTGCCCAAACTCCACCCTCGCACACGTCTGAAGGCCTACCGTATCAGCGGGCCAGGTTCAGCATTTAGCACGACTTCACTTCACGGCATCCGACATCGCGGTCCACGTGAGGCGGCAACGCGGGCAACAACATGGGACGAGCTGAGTACCCCCTGAAACAGTGAGTGAATCAAAACAAGCACGTAGAGGTTACCGGTATCTCCAAGCCGATGCTACCACAACAGCCGACGCTAAAACCGCCGCAAAAGGGTTGTCATCGGTTTGGACTCCGAGCTGATGCAGGCGTGAGTCTGCTAATGAATTCAGCAGATTCTTCTCAGGATGACGTAGCAGTCAGTCAATAGAGAGGGAGTAACGACTTGTATTGTCAGTAATAAATGGAATAATTTTGAACATTGATTTATTGCGTTTAACGACGCCGCACAGTTACCTGGTCTGCATTCGGACGAGTTAATAGGGGTTTCCAGCCCGGAAGAGGATGGCATTCTCCCTGCTATTTTCCTTGTTTTTTTTTTTTTTTTTTTTTCACGTTTGATGCAGCCGACCACGAATTCTTGCCTTGTGCCAACCTTCTCATCTCAGAATGTCCTCAGTTATACGCTGGATGTATCCCAACCTCTGTGTTCCTATTCAGTTTTTACTCTCTACAGCACACTCTGGTACATCTACATCTACATCTACGTGACTACTCTGCAATTCACATTTAAGTGCTTGGCAGAGGGTTCATCGAACCACAATCATACTATCTCTCTACTATTCCACTCCCGAAGAGCGAGCGGGAAAAACGAACACCTAAACCTTTCTGTTCGAGCTCTGATTTCTCTTATTTTATTTTGATGATCATTCCTACCTATGTAGGTTGGGCTCAACAAAATATTTTCGCATTCGGAAGCGAAAGTTGGTGACTGAAATTTCGTAAAAAGGTCTCGCCGCTACGAAAAACGTCTATGCTGTAATGACTTCCATCCCAACTCGTGTATCATATCTGCCACACTCTCTCCCCTATAACGCGATAATACAAAACGAGCTGCCCTTTTTTTCACCCTTTCGATGTCCTCCGTCAATCCCACCTGGTAAGGATCCCACACCGCGCAGCAATATTCTAACAGAGGACGAACGAGTGTAGTGTAAGCTGTCTCTTTAGTGGACTTGTTGCATCTGCTAAGTGTCCTGCCAATGAAACGCAACCTTTGGCTCGCCTTCCCGACAATATTATCTATGTGGTCCTTCCAACTGAAGTTGTTCGTAATTTTAACACCCAGGTACTTAGTTGAATTGACAGCCTTGAGAATTGTACTATTTATCGAGTAATCGAATTCCAACGGAGTTCTTTTGGAACTCATGTGGATCATCTCACACTTTTCGTTATTTAGCGTCAACTGCCACCTGACACACCATGCAGCAATCTTTTCTAAATCGCTTTGCAGCTGATACTGGTCTTCGGATGACCTTACTAGACGGTAAATTACAGCATCATCTGCGAACAGTCTAAGAGAACTGCTCAGATTGTCACCCAGGTCATTTATATAGATCAGGAACAGTAGAGGTCCCAGGACGCTTCCCTGGGTACCATGGAAATTATTCTCTGGCGTCTTAACAGATGTCATGTCATGCTGTCCCTTCATCTTGTCCGTATTTTCCATATATTCCTTTCCTCGTCTACTCTGTAGTGAACCTCCTCATTCCTTGCCTTTCAGTCCAACTAATTTTCGACATTCTTGTGTAGCACCAAATTTCAGAGGCTTCTATTCTCTTCTGTTCCGGTTTTCCCACAGCCCATGTTTGACTACCGTACAAAACTGTGCTCCAAACAACCAGTCTCAGAAATTTCTTCCTCAAAGTAAGTCCTATGTTTGACTGATACTGAAGTCCGACCCACGAACGATGGCAATTCGCGCATGTCGAGCTATGGGCGGGGATTGCGTTGCGGACTAGCCCAAGCGAGAGTTGCGCATGCTTTTCGTTTGAAGAAAGCGTATATGCTGCAAATTACAACTCTCACCTACTTATGCAGAATTTATCACTTGCCACCACAATCAGCGATGACAACTCGCAAGAAATGGACTAGACATTTTCTAAACAACCCACTGCGATCACGTTTAATGCTCGCATTGTCTACGGCATTCACAGCAGTGCGCTCGTAAGAAATTCAACTCTCACTGGCTGTCGGAACATACGTGAAGCAGATGCCCAGAACAATGCTAAACTCGACCGCCATCGTTCGTGACTCCAACTACAGTGGACAACTCTCGGCCAGGAATGCCCGTCTTCGCAGTGCTAGTCTGTCTTTAATGTCCATCTTGTTCTGTCCGTCATGGGCTATTTTACTACCTAGATAGCAGAACTCCTTTAACTTCATCTACTCCGTCGTCACCAATTTGGATGATAAGTTTATCGCTGTTCTCATTTCTGCCGCTTCTCGTTACATTCGTCTCTCTCCGGTTTACTCTTAATCCATACTCATAATTCGTAGACTGTTTATTGCATTCAACAGGTCCTGTAATTCTTCTTCACGTTCGCTGAGGGTAGCAGTGTCATCAGCGAATCTTAGCATTGATAGCCTTTCACCTTGAAATTCAGTCCGACTCCTGAACCTTCCTTTCATCTACATCTACATCTACATCTACATGACTACTCTGCAATTCACATTTAAGTGCTTGGCAGAGGGTTCATCGAACCACAATCATACTATCTCTCTACTATTCCACTCCCGAACAGCGAGCGGGAAAAACGAACACCTAAACCTTTCTGTTCGAGCTCTGATTTCTCTTATTTTATTTTGATGATCATTCCTACCTATGTAGGTTGGGCTCAACAAAATATTTTCGCATTCGGAAGAGAAAGTTGGTGACTGAAATTTCGTAAAAAGGTCTCGCCGCGACGAAAAACGTCTATGCTGTAATGACTTCCATCCCAACTCGTGTATCATATCTGCCACACTCTCTCCCCTATAACGCGATAATACAAAACGAGCTGCCCTTCTTTGCACCCTCTCGATGTCCTCCGTCAATCCCACCTGGTAAGGATCCCACACCGCGCAGCAATATTCTAACAGAGGACGAACGAGTGTAGTGTAAGCTGTCTCTTTAGTGGACTTGTTGCATCTTCTAAGTGTCCTGCCAATGAAACGCAACCTTTGGCTCGCCTTCCCGACAATATTATCTATGTGGTCCTTCCAACTGAAGTTGTTTGTAATTTTAACACCCAGGTACTTAGTTGAATTGACAGCCTTGAGAATTGTACTATTTATCGAGTAATCGAATTCCAACGGATTTCTTTTGGAACTCATGTGGATCATCTCACACTTTTCGTTATTTAGCGTCAACTGCCACCTGACACACCATACAGCAATCTTTTCTAAATCGCTTTGCAGCTGATACTGGTCTTCGGATGACTTTACTAGACGGTAAATTACAGCATCATCTGCGAACAACCTAAGAGAACTGCTCAGATTGTCACCCAGGTCATTTATATAGATCAGGAACAGTAGAGGTCCCAGGACGCTTCCCTGGGGAACACCTGATATCACTTCAGTTTTACTCGATGATTTGCCGTCTATTACTACGAACTGCGACCTTCCTGACAGGAAATCACGAATCCAGTCGCACAACTGAGACGATACCCCATAGCTCCGCAGCTTGATTAGAAGTCGCTTGTGAGGAACGGTGTCAAAAGCTTTCCGGAAATCTAGAAATACGGAATCAACTTGAGATCCCCTGTCGATAGCGGCCATTACTTCGTGCGAATAAAGAGCTAGCTGCGTTGCACAAGAGCGATGTTTTCTGAAGCCATGCTGATTACGTGTCAATAGATCGTTCCCTTCGAGGTGATTCATAATGTTTGAATACAGTATATGCTCCAAAACCCTACTGCAAACCGACGTCAATGATATAGGTCTGTAGTTAAATGGATTACTCCTACTACCCTTCTTGAACACTGGTGCGACCTGCGCAATTTTCCAATCTGTAGGTACAGATCTATCGGTGAGCGAGCGGTTGTATATGAGTGCTAAGTAGGGAGCTATAGTATCAGCGTAATCTGAAAGGAACCTAATCGGTATACAATCTGGACCTGAAGACTTGCCCGTATCAAGCGATTTGAGTTGCTTCGCAACCCCTAAGGTATCTACTTCTAAGAAACTCATGCTAGCAGATGTTCGTGTTTCAAATTCTGGAATATTCCATTCGTCTTCCCTGGTGAAGGAATTTCGGAAAACTGCGTTCAATAACTCCGCTTTAGCGGCGCAGTCGTCGATAACAGTACCATCGGCACTGCGCAGCGAAGGTATTGACTGCGTCTTGCCGCTTGTGTACTTTACATACGACCAGAATTTCTTCGGATTTTCTACCAAATTTCGAGACAATGTTTCGTTGTGGAACCTTTCGTTTCCATCTACTTTTCTTCGGTGTATAGATTGAAGAATAGGTACAATTAAAAGAAAACAACACTCGGTCACTAATTTTTAAAAAAATTAACCGGGTTTCGACACTGCTAGGAGTCAGTCAGTCCGTTTACAACCTGCACCACGCAAGTCACGAGCAGACCTTAGTGGCTCGCCATCAGTTTTCCTTTTTATCTTAAATTTCTTTGTGACTAATGCCCGCATATTTATTATTTTATAACTGACATATAAGTACTGCCAGTCTTTCACGATAAGTCCATACTTATAAACTGTATCATACGTTTTTAGTCATAATTCTGTGACCATGTTATAGACCATTCTTTGGATTAAATTCTGAAGAAGACACTCCTAGCAGTGTCGAAACCCGATTAATTGGTTAAAAATTAGTGACCGAGGGCTGTTTTCTTTTGATTGTAGCTATTCACGGTCTCTGAACGTGCAGCCATCTACAAAATTTTGAAGAGTAAGTGTTAAAGAATACAACCCTGTCTTGCACCCTTTCTAACCCGAGCACTTCCTTCTCAGTCCTCTAGTCTTGTTGTTCCCTATCGGTTCTTGTACACATTGTACATTACGCGTTTTTCTCCTATAACGTCTTCCTGTTTTTCTCTGAATTTCGAAGAATTTTTGCCATTTGACATTGTCGAACGCTTTTCCTCGCACCCCCTACAGATTTAGTTTTAAGTTGGCACAGTGGATAGGCCTTGAAAAACTGAACACAGATCAATCGAGAAAACAGGAAGAAGTTGTGTGGAACTATGAAAAAAATAGGCAAAATATACAAACTGAGTAGTCCATGTGCAAGATAGGAAACATCAAGGAGGTGTAAGCTCAGGAGCGCCGTGGTCCCGTGGTTAGCGTTAGCAGCTGCAGAACAAGAGGTCCGTTGTTCGAGTATTCTCTAGAGTGAAAATTTTAATCTTTTATTTTCAGACAATTATCAAAGTTCAGGAACTCGAACATAATCAACTTCGCTCTCCAAAATTCCAGGACATGTTCAGATTTGCTTGGACATATGCAGGATCTGACGGTCTACACAAGAAAAATTTGAAAACGTTAAAAAAACATGTTTTGACAGAGCACAAGGAAAACTGTGCGACTGTGAAACTGTTGCATTCATTTGTTGCAGTTTATGTGACAAACTCTTATGTTTTCATCACTTTTATGGGGATGATATTCACATCCACAAGAAAACCTAAATCGGGCAAGCTAAAAGAATCTTTTTACCCATTCGCCAAGTGTACAAGTTAGGTGGGTCGACAACATATTTCTGTCACGTGACACAAATGCCATCACCAGTGTCCTATAGAGTATATCAGAGGTGTTTTCCTGTGGAGGAATCGGTTGACCTTGCGATCAAATGTTTTCGGTTCCCATTGGAGAGGCACGTCCTTTCGTCTACTAATCGCACGGTTTTGTGGTGCGGTCGCAAAACACAGACACTAAACTTATTACTGTGAACAGAAACGTCAATGAACCAACGGACAGATCATAACTTGGCGGGAATAAAGAATGGAAACTTTTCACTCGAGGGTAGACTTGAACCTAGGACCTCTCGTTCCGCAGCTACTCACGCTAACCACGGGACCACGGCGCTCCAGAGCTTACATTATTCTTGATGTTGCCTGTCTTGCGTATGGACTACTCAGTTTGTATATTTTGCTTTTTTTTTTTCATAGTTCCACACAACTTCTTCCTGTTTTCTCGATTGATCTGTGTTCAGTTTTTCAAGGCCTCTCCACTGTGCCAACTTATAACTAAATCTGAGGGGGGTGCGATGGGGAGGTTCCCTTGTAAGAAATGCAGTTATACTATAAAGAGCCACCGCAGATCACACTTCCGTATAACGAAATACCGGGAAATATCCGTGAACAATACCCGAAATGATGCAGAGCAGGGAATCACCCTGTATATAAGGAAGGATGGTGGTCTGGCTTGCGGCGTCCCTGGACGGCGCGACCCGTCCCAGCTGCGAGTCCTGAGGCGAGAGCTGTCAGGAGGCGGCGCAGCTGCTGCCGCTGAGGCCTGCGGGGGCGGCGGCGGGGGCTGACGTCGCGCCCCAGGCCGGCCGGCCTCGCTGACGGATGGCGCCACAGATCCGCCCCGCGCCGGAACAAATGTTGCTCGCCGTCCGCGGCGCGGCGGGAAGAGTTAATTCCCGAAAGCGGAGCCGGTCGCCACATTCCGCGCTCCGCCACTTTAATTAGCCGCATTCCGCGCGCGCCTGTCAGTCGCGCCGTCCGCTGGCCGAATACCTGCCGCGCGCGCTTTGTTTATGGGAGCGACGGACCGCTCCGGCAATCGGGCGAGGCGTCGAGCTATGCAATCGCTACTGTGCGCCGCGAGGCCTACACAACCCTGCGTACAAACGGAGAGGCTCGGTTGCGAAACAGGTAACTCTAGAATACCTACCCCTACCTCCTACAACCTAGTGGTTCAAATGGCTCTGAACAGTAGTACTTAGAAGTAGTTAAACCTAAGTAACCTAAGGACACCACACACATCCATGCCCGAGGCAGGACTCTAACCTGCGACCGTAGTGTTCGCGCGGTTCCAGACTGTAGCGCCTAGAACCTCCCGGCCACTTCGGCCGGCCACAAAGACGACAAAAACTAACGTAGCCTATAAGAAGACTCGAACGACACAACTGACTGCAGACCACCTACTGGTAGGTACAGCACTGCGAGTCAAACAGATGCATTTGACGGAGCACCAAAGCAACGACTGTGCTAATATCTTCAGCCAAGCGTCGCGCAGCCCTTCCCATAAACGCGTGTTCATCTCGGAAAGTATATTTAGGGACCCATGCTTACTGGACTTATTTTTCTTGTTTCGATGAGTACTATCACCTCTCAAAGTATTCGACACTTGTGTTTGTACACTCTGTATATTCTTAAGATGTCAAGTACAACTTAAAAACAGTCTCAAAGGGCGAAAATATCCGGTCACGATGAGACAGTAAATTACAGTCTTAGATCAAACGTTTACATTGCCCAAAGAGCTATGGTTTTAACATTCAACAACATTCTTGCTGAATATCGACGCTTGTCTAGAGCTTACGTAGATTCATTACCGCGCACGTTTATTCAAGCAGGCCGGCCCGGACGAGAAAGATGGCTCCGTGTTTACCTTGCGAGTGGCGCCGCGGCGCGGCGTGACCTCTGGCTAGTTTCGGTAACATTAGGGAATGCGCAAAACTGCTTTCGTCGACGCATAAATCAGCCGCTGCAAATATCGCACGGTGTTTATCTGTATAAATCCGACAGGATGGACGCAGCAGTTGTTGATGAAACGGCTCGGGATTTCAAACATTTGCGCGCAAATGTAAATGTCGATGTTGAAACAAGCGAGCAAAGTGCACGGTTTGTTTCAAGAGCGCGGCGACTCTCAGGTTCGGTTTCGGCCAATCGTGGCCTCCGAGAAGCTGTTTTCCTGCCTTTCCGCTGTTACCATCGCGGTAAACCGCCAATAGCAACGGAATCTGAAAGCAGGCCAGGGTACTAATTCATTCGCGCAACAACTTCCGTCGCCGCTTGTTTAAACTAGCAGCGGAGACAGGCGCCAGCCTGCGGATAAGGCTCCAAATGTTGCACCCACGTCACCACACACTATTGCGATGGTTTCTGCACCGTAAGACTATGTGCAAAGCCGAGACTTCTGTCATACATTCCTATTTATTTTGTCCACGATTGCACAGCTTGATTACTTCAGCACTAATTGGTTCCTGTTTGGGTTCATCACTTCATAGACCAGAAAAACTACCAAAAATTTGTAACCCCCAACCCCCGTATTTTTCGTAGCTGAAGCAGCGTATGTGTGCATAATTTACATTAAAATAATTGTCGTAGAGCTTTTCCTTAAATCATACAAAACAAAGTCCACTCGAACAGGCCTTACACGTCTTCAAGGCCCAATGGTGGCGATAGACAGCAGAGTAATCCTCACCACGTACGCCTTTGAGGAGGTGGATATGAAGGGGCACTGCGCGGAATAGCCGCGCCATCTCTGGCGCCTTGCCACGATTAGCGCGGCTTGCCCCGTCGAAGGTTCGAGTCCTCCCGCGGGCATGGATGCGTTTGTGTTGTCCTTAGCGTACGTTAAGTTAGATGAAGTACTGAGTATGTCGAGGTACCGATGATCTCAGCAGTTTGCTCCCCTAGGAACTTACCACAAATTAAAAAAAAAGGCAGGGGGCATGTGATCAGCACACCGCTCTCCTTTTTAAGACGTACAGTGGTTCTGAATTTATCTTGAAATTTTAGGTATTTATAAAGAAAATATATATAGGATATAAAATGTAGACTGGCAATGGCAAGGAAAGCGTTTCTGAAGAAGAGAAATTTGTTAACATCGAATATAGATTTATGTATCAGGAAGTCGTTTCTGAAAGCATTTGTTTGGAGTGTAGCCATGTATGGAAGTGAAACATGGACGATAACTAGTTTGGACAAGAAGAGAATAGAAGCTTTCGAAATGTGGTGCTACAGAAGAATACTGAAGATAAGGTGGATAGATCACGTAACTAATGAAGAGGTACTGAATAGGATTGGGGAGAAGAGAAGTTTGTGGCACAACTTGACTAGAAGAAGGGATCGGTTGGTAGGACATGTTTTGAGGCATCAAGGGATCACAAATTTAGCATTGGAGGGCAGCGTGGAGGGTAAAAATCGTAGAGGGAGACCGAGAGATGAGTACACTAAGCAGATTCAGAAGGATGTAGGTTGCAGTAGGTACTGGGAGATGAAGCAGCTTGCACAGGATAGAGTAGCATGGAGAGCTGCATCAAACCAGTCTCAGGACTGAAGACAACAACAACAACATAAAGAAAAGGTCGTTTCCAATATACGCCCTATATCACCACCGATTCTTTCCGATAATATGGTTGAAACAGCTTCAAAGAAGTTTCACTTCTGGTAGACTTCTCGGAAACATAGGATTGAACATGTTCTCAATACCGCCTTTTTAATAAACAAAAAAAAAAAAGTCTCTGAGCACTATGGCATTTAACATCTGAGGTCATCAGTCCCCTAGAACTTAGAACTAATTAAATCTAACTAACCTAAGGACAGCACACACATCCATGCCCGAGGCAGGATTCGAACATGCGACCGTAGCGGTCGCGCGGTTCCAGACTGTAGCGCCTACAACCGCTCGGCCACGTCGGCCGGCCCTTTTTAACAGCTGTCTTGCTTTCTGTTTGTCTTTGGCTCTCACTCATATCCATTTCGTTCATGTACTAAAGTCCGTTCTCTGAAATTGTCCATATCTATATTAATTTATTGTAGTGTCACAGCACTTATGATCCACCATAGAGGCGCCATTACCACTCCTCCAGAAGTTAGTTCCTGGCTCGAGTGATCTTACCAACTTTCTAGCGTTCAAAACCCAAGTCCCACCCGACGTGCGTTAATGCTCCTCAACAACGAAAATTCTGACAGATTGTAATACCTCAGTTCTAGTAGCATTTTCCAGCCTTTTAGCCAAAATCTGAATCATAAAACTTTCCAGTATACAAAAAATTTGAACACATGAAACTGTTTTAGTTTTCAAGTCTTAGAACAGCTTCGCATGTAACATATAGGTTCTCATATTGCAAAAAACTTTGTTTCGAGATAAAGTCTTTTCTGATTATTGTTCGTGGTATTTTTCCTTCTTTTGAGAGGTGGTATGGTTCTGCGATTAATCAAAATACTTTTTAAGAGGTTTTCAGCTTCCAGAGAATTAATTTAGTAAAAGCTGGTTCGAAGACACGAAAAATCCACTTGAAATGACATGGTGAATTGTGTTCTAATTAACACCTATAACCTAAACGAATTATTTACAGACGAATGGAAAAACTAGTGGAAGCCGACCTCAAGGAAGATCAGTTTGGATTCCGTAGAAATACTGGAACACGTCAGGCAATACTGACCATACGACTTATCTTGGAAGAGAGATTAAGGAAAGGCAAACCTACGTTTCTAGCATTTTTAGACTTAGAGAAAGCTTTTGACAATGTTGATTGGAATACTCTCTTTCAAATTCTAAAGGTGACAGGGGTAAAATACAGGGAGCGAAAGGCTATTTACAATTTGTACAGAAACCGGATGGCAGTTATAAGAGTCGAGGGACATGAAAGGGAAGCAGTGGTTGGAAAGGGAGTAAGACAGGGTTGTAGCCTCTCCCCGATGTTATTCAATCTGTATATTGAGCAAGCAGTGAAGGAAACGAAAGAAAAATTCGGAGTAGGTATTAAAATCCATGGAGAAGAAATAAATACTTTGAGGTTTGCCGATGATATTGTAATTCTGTCAGAGACAGCAAAGGACTTGGAAGAGCAGTTGAATGGAATGGACAGTGGTTTGAAAGGAGGATATAAGATGAACATCAACAAAAGCAAAACGAGGATAATGGAATGTAGTCGAATTAAGTCTGCTGATGATGAGGGAATTAGATTAGGAAATGAGACACTTAAAGTAGTAAAGGAGTTTTGCTATTTGGGGAACAAAATAACTGATGATGGTCGAAGTAGAGAGGATATAAAACGTAGACTGGCAATGGCAAGGAAAGCGTTTCTGAAGAAGAGAAATTTGTTAACATCGAGTATAGATTTAAGTGTCAGGAAGTCATTTCTGAAAGTATTTGTATGGAGTGTAGCCATGTATGGGAGTGAAACATGGACGATAAATAGTTTGGACAAGAAGAGACTAGAAGCTTTCGAAATGTGATGCTACAGAAGAATGCTGAAGATTAGATGGGTAGATCACATAACTAATGAGGAAGTATTGAATAGGATTGGGGAGAAGAGAAGTTTGTGGCACAACGTGTCCAGAAGAAGGGATCGGTTGGTACGACATGGTATGCGGCATCAAGGGATCACCAATTTAGTATTGGAGGGCAGCGTGGAGGGTAAAAATCGTAGAGGGAGACCAAGAATGAATACACTAAGCAGATTCAGAAGGATGTAGGTTGTAGTAGGTACTGGGAGATGAAGAAGCTTGCACAGGATAGAGTAGCATGGAGAGCTGCATCAAACCAGTCTCAGGACTGAAGACCACAACAGCAACAACCTAAAATTCACCCAAATGTCTCGTAAAATTTAGTTGAAACATGTTAGCGTCTGTATTTTACTACACAAAATTGTCAGAGTCCTTACAGCTTAGTACTGATTGTATTTTACAGATAATTTTAATCTCTCTGGTTAATCTTATGATGCATTTGTGTAAGACCTTTACCTAAAGATTGACGCTGGCCTGGTAGTAGTGGGTCGCGAGAAGTTACTCATAGTGCTACCGGAGCTGGTAGCTAAGTCTCAATGTCGTGAGTCTTGACTTAAACCAATGTAGTTCATTTGTTTTGAGTGGTCTGTATCGCAAACCGTCGTTCCCTTGCCTTCTTCTTCTGTATTTTCATTTTAGAACTGGATAATCAATGAAAAGTGAAAGTTGGAATATTTTACTCGCTCTTAATTACACAAATAAGGAAAAAAATGATAAACAGGGACGGAACACGTCCAGTATTCATCGTTCCAGTTTTTCCATGTCATTCCCTTCGATTGCTGCTAGTGCAAATGTTTTTTTGTGATCGTATTATCGAACCAAACACAAAAAATAATGGATAATTACAAAACGGTCAAATAGACCAGAAACGTTGGAAACGCCCATATGGGGCATTAAAATATGGATTCTGTTTAGTTCCTGAGAAGCTAAAGCGACAGACGGAAAAACTTGTTTTTCATTGTCTATCGTATTATCTGCAGGTTATAGGATAGATTGCAGAACCCTTTGGAAAATACTCGTAAAGCTATGATCAAAATCGCAGGTTACTTCGATCAGCGTTCTAAACTTGAGCTCTGGTTTGCATTAATATAACATGAGAAATTATGCTGTTCCTAGTGTGAGCACTTAAGTACATTTCAGTGTATGTAGACTATACAGAATTCACGAGCTGAGAAAAATCTTTAGTGCGGTTGAAAAGACTTCAATCCCACGTAAAGCATCTCACCTCTCTTTTACGGCTTTTCATGAGAACTAAATCTTGTATGAGTACATGCATATACTTCCAGATATGAACAAATGTGTATGCGGCTTCATCTGTCCTGAAAAATGTGAATTATATCTTCTGAGCGCCAATGCAGATTATTGCTGAATTTTTTACCTATATTTGTCATCCTTACTAAGGTTTTCAGTGTTCTCTGTAAAATATTATATCTCTGACAAATGCCGGGATAGCTCCTACTATAAGGCCACGGCCGACTACCAATCTCATCGTTTTGATATTAGTCCTGTAAGTATGTAAATGTCTTCATACGTGAATTACATTATTTTTGTTGTTCTTAAATTGTAATACCAATACATGTCCAATAGCCTTGTAAATGAGATCTACAGAGAAACAAAACTACTACTCCCACTCTTAGTACTACTACAACAAACAATGGACAGCTTCATAATCGTGTTCGTAATCGACAGTGTTGAGACTATTACAGTAAAATTTTCTTAAATCGTTTCGAAGGACAGAATATTCAGCAGATTATATTCATCAGGTAATCACGCTATCGATGTGTTAAAGAGAGCGTTTCACTGTTTCATTTATTAACTCCTGCCAGCTACTGTAACGACTTCGTAGCTTCGCACTACGCAATTAACCATCAATCACGTTTAGTAACGACGTGCAGACAACCGTTTGTCAGTCACAAACGGCACTTGAAGAAATTTATGGCTGCCTTAGCGATTTATTTCTCACGTGGCCTTTTATACACTGAAGAAGCTGTCGCGTCAGCTTACACAGGTTAGGTAATAGCAAGAGCACATTGGCAAGCAACTGCGACGAAGCCTCGACGGGCGTCTCAGACGTAAACATTCCCACGTGGCAGGCTTTCCTTTTATTAAAAAAACATCATGCGTAATTTATAAGAGTTAATTAGATGAAGCATTGAATATGTAGATTTAAGTACCCGAGAGTCAAATCATTGAATTTTACATTTAACGTTTTCCGTGACGCACTAACTAGGAAAAATGTCATTTTTCACCAAATCATTTCATTCTGGGATAAGACGTATTATACTGAAATAGGTAGAAGGTACCAGGTAGAATGGTCTAACATACCTCGAAGTAAGCATGCGAATAAATTAGTTCCGGCCTTGGACTCTACGTTTTATGACAAAAGTGAAATCATTTCATTATCCAAATTTATTTACACATACCGCTTTTGTCACTACTAGAGACTGCATTCCATAGCGATATGGTTATCTAATAGTTTCGGTCTATGTGTTTATCAAGTCCTAAATATGTGAGGACAGTGACATGTTAAATACTGACTTCAATTGAATTTTCAACCTTTCCCGGTGTTTCCTTCCGGTATTTCTTTTCTTGTTTTCGAAATTGTAATTTAAATCATATGATTTTTTGTCAAGACACTGTCGAATATTTTCAACACGTTTTCTTTACGTTCACCTATAACCGTACCATCAGCATAAAATAGCTCACAGCTCGTCCGCGTCTATTCCTTCTCTCTGTTTACAGCTAAAGTAACTACATGTATATATTTAATAAATGTTCGTGGAAAGAACATTCCTCAGCTTTAACTTTTATTTTACTTTCCGATATCAGCGATCTATTACTATGCTGATCTAATGCCCATCACAACGTCGAAGAAAGTTTTATGTAAGTTCTGCACTCAGGAACTAGTTCACTGTCTGTACAACATTTCCCAAAACAGTTCATTCTTTTAAAATTATGCCTGCAACTGCTTCCCACCTTTGTTTAGACTGTCCTCCAGTACAGTGCATTGGAACAGATAAAGATATTTCAGCTAAGTATACACTTAGCTGAAATATCTTTATCTGTTCCAATGTTGGCGATTACTTTTTCATGAATGGTGGTATCACTTCCTCTGTTTTCCGCCCGAATATTTATTAATAGAATAATGTGAATTAACGCCAGTGTAATGTCATTCCGCCTATTTAAGCAACTCTCAGTTAAATTTTCCTTTTCGCCCTGTAGCTGTACTGTTAATTTTTTTCATCATTCCCCTTACTTTTTTAAAAAAAAAAAATATTGGCCTTCCGGTCGTCCTCATACAGCCATATCACCTATGGAATGTCAGTTGTGAAAATACAAACGTAAGGACATCACAACATCCACTCCCCAAGGGAAGAAAAGCTTCAACCCTGCCAGGAATCGAACATGGGGTCCTTCGGTTAGCAGTCAGCACCGCTGACCACTTAAGTACCGAGGCGGTCTTCTCCTTAGTTGTTGCGTTCTTACACGACCATCGAGGGCTGCCGCTGGCCAAGTGGCTTCTTTTCCGCTTCAAATAGCTCTGAGCACTATGAGACTTAACATCAATAGTCATCAGTCCCCAAGAACTTAGAACTACTTAAACCTAACTAACCTAAGGACATCAAACAACACCCAGTCATCACGAGGCAGAGAAAAATCCCCGACCCCGCCGGGAATCGAACCCGGGAACCCGGGCGCGGGAAGCGAGAACGCTACCGCACGACCACGAGCTGCCGACTTTTCCGCTTGCCATGCTTGTTCCTCGTTAAATCACATAATATTTTACCTGAAGATTAGGGACGCAGATCGGTAATACATTTTGAAAGACGGAAAAACATGTTCTTCGAAAAGTGCCCTCCCATTATATATCTGCTGGAAAGTAAAGCGTGAAAACATAAAAAAAGACCAAAGAAAATGTTGTGATGACGTGCAATGTAAAAGAACGCCAGCAAACAGAGTGAGCCCAAACTAATTAATTCTGAGGTGCAGTTTTACGATAGTCCGTTGAGTTCTAAATGTATCAAAGCAGTAAAATTGAGTAATTGTGTAGTATTATATGATGATTAGATGACTATGACTGTTCTGTCAGGGAGGAATTACGCTACAATTTACTGCCAAAGCAATACATTACCAACACAGTTACATAGCATTCTGGCTCTGTGACGCAACAGAAACGTTCACGACTATAAATCATAAGGCTGGTATTCGATTCCTGATTGATTCTCGGATTACTCTCTCGATTAAATTTATGTTAAGAATGATCTTTGCTTTGTAGAGAAATTCCATTCCTGGAATGTATCGCTGGATTCATTTACTGGTACACAGGTGGCAGGAAGGCAAGATCCAACCATCCGTTGCTTAGCAATCAAGAGCGAAACTTCTAAATCTTGCTTATTTACAGTTAGAGTGTTACAAATTTTTTAACATATTTAACGTATTTCTTACAGCAATTTTTGATTAGTACTTTCTTAACGCCATTGACAACACACACGGGCAAGAAAAGGAAACAGAAAGCATGCTTCCAACTTAAAGGAGGGAGGTAGGGGAGGGGGAGGAACACTGATTACAGATTTACGTCGAGATCATTAGCGACTATACGCTTCTTTTTCTCTTTTGGGCGTCTTGGTGCTCATTAAAATAAATAACTTTTTAGCGGACACCCTAACCTGGGCCGCTGCTCTGCCAATCTGGATCTAGTAAAACTGGAGTGAAATAGGAAATAGGCTACTGTCACGAAATGATGAAGCAAGCCGCTAAATGTTTTGCTAATTCACCCTTGTCTGGCAAATGTTACACAGATTATTTTAATTGCCCACAGTAACTTCCCGTCTCATTTCGCACCACAGAGGGAGAGTGATTTGTGTCACCTTCACATGTCTTTTCATCCTCTTTTGAAGTAAAATGAAACTGATGCGCACAAATAAAATAAATAAATTCTAGACCGGAAAAAACGAATTCCACACTCTCTAATCGGCCTACTGAGACGCTTCAAAAGCTTTGGGTCGGGTGGTACCACGCAACCTGATGAATCCATACATATTATAAAATTATTATATGTACGTATGCACGTGTGTGTGTGACTGTGTGTGTGTGTGTTTTTTTTTTTCCACAACTCCTCGTAAACCACATGACCGATTTCAACCAAACTTGGAATACATATCCCTTACTGTCAGGCAACAATCACTGTGGAGGTAAGAACCACCCACCTGTCGCAGTTCGGGCAATATGACGTCATAAACAATGAGATGCGTGAAAAACTACCGCGTCATGCATGACGTTTAAATTTATTACTTCTGTGCTACTAAGTGTATCCGCAATAAATTTCTCAAACAGGATCCACATGTGCCGCTGAATGCACCGACAAAATTATATCACCATGCCACGCATTGTTCAAGCGATATGATGTCACAAACACTGAGATGCGTGAAAAAATACTGCATCATGCACGAAGTTTTAGTACAGTTAGTCTTTACTGTTAAGACACTGCTAAGGAAGTCCCTGACACCTGCCGGCGCTTCTGAAAACTTTGAACTGCTAAGCGCAAACGGTTATGGGCGAAAATAATAGCCGTCTATAGAGCTATGAGGAGGCGTTGCGACAGAGACGTTTACGAAACCGTGCTGCAAACACGCGAAGTAGCTGCGGCCAGTGTGGACCGACCAGGATTATGTTTCTTTATTTGTGTACCGTACTTACACATTTGTACATATTTCTTAGTATGAGTGTTTTATTTTCAAAAGTGTTCTAACGAATACAGAGAAATGAAATTTATCCGATACTTCACTGCAAACACATGAAACGTCCCCTTTCGAAAATTATGCATTACTGTACTGGTAAACTTTTTACGTAATTTGCTTATCAAATAGCTAAGGAAAACTGAACGTACTCACACATTTCTCTCTTTACTTATTCTGATCATCGCTAAACTCACACATAATATTTTTAGCGCAACGCAGTCTGACTTTCAATAATCCCCACAAAAGAATGGCCCTGACTAACAATAACCTATACCTTTCATGTATCACTTACCTCACAAAAATTATTTACCTTATCAGCGTTTAGAAGTCATTTGGATGTGAGCAGCGCTTAGCGTTGTGCAGTTGGAGCTGAGCCGCCAGCAGTGGTGGAAGTAGAGAGAGAGATGCCAGAGTTTTGAGCGTACGATCTAGACGTGCGTCCGTCATAAAAAGGAAATTTGTTTAATTGGATGTCACAAAATTATTTATATATATCTCGGGTGGCCAAAAAGTCAGTATAAATTTGAAAACTGAATAACTCACGGAATGATGTAGATAGAGAGGTACAAACTGGCACACATGCTTGGAATGACACGGGGTTTTATTAAAACCAAAAAAATACAAACGTTAAAAAAATGGCCGATAGATGGCGCTTCATCTGATCAGAATAGCAATAAATAGCGTAACAGAGTAAGACAAAGCAAAGATGATGTTCCTTACAGGAAATGCTCAATATGTCCACCATCATTCTTCAACAATAGCTGTAGTCGAGGAATAATGTTGTGAATAGCACTGTAAAGCACTTCGGAGTTATGGTGAGGCAACTGGCGTCGGATGTTGTCTTTCAGCATCCCTAGAGATACATTTGCGACTTCAGGTAACCCCAAAGCCAATAATCGCATGGACTGAGGTCTGGGGACCTGGGAGGCCAAGCATGACGAAAGTGGTGGCTGAGCACACGATCATCACCTAACTACGCGCGCAGGAGATCTTTCACGCGTCTAGCAACACGGGGTGTTTTTTGTTTTGGTTCTAATAAAACTCCATGTCATTCCAAGCATGTGTGTCAATTTTTACCTCTCCATCCACATTATTCCATGGTTTATTAAGTTTTCAAATTTATAGTGACATTTCGATCACTCAATATATATAATTTTGTGTCATTCAATTCAACAAATTTCCTTTTTCTGACGGACACACATCTAGATCGTCCGCTCTAAACTCTGGCATCTCTCTCACCACATCCACCACTGCTCACTTTCAACCCCGCTACGCTACGCGCTGTTCACCTCCAACTGCCCAACACTACACGAGCGAATATTCCAACAATGTGTCCAACCAGCCACAGACTGCCCACAGTGCAGTCAGCGATTATCATACAGAGCACTACATGGTGTTACCAACATAAAAACCTAAATAGGCTACTTACACACAGCTCACTTTTTGTTTCCATTGACAATAGAAAATTCACATAATAAATAACCGGTCAATGCCAGGTTTGGAAGCTAGTAAATAAATAAAAAGACATTGAGGTGAAAAAAGTCATGGGATACCTGCTAATATTCTATGGGACCTCCTTTCGCCCCGTGTATTGCAGCAACTCGACGCGGCATGGACTCAAGTCTCCTGCTGAAATACTGACCCGCGCTGCATCTATAGCCATCCATAATTAAAAAAGTGTTGCCGCTGCAGGAATTTGTGCAGCTCTCGATTATGTTCCATAAATATTCGATGGGATTCGTGTTGGGCGATCAGGGTGGCCAAATCATTCGCTCGAATTGTCCACATTATTCCTCAAATCAATTGCTAACGACTGTTTCCCGGTGACAAGGTGCATTGTCATCTATAAAAAATTCATCATTGTTTGAGCACATGAAATTCTTGAATGGCTGCAAATGGTCTCCAAACAGGCGAACATAACAATTTTTCGTCAATGATTGGTTTTGTTGCACCAAACGATCCAGTCTGTTCCATGTAAACACCGTCATACTATTGGGGAGCCAACACCAGCCTTCACAGCGTCTTGTTGTCAACTTGGGTCCATGGCTTCGTGGGGTCTGCGCCATACTCGAACCCTACTATCAGGTCTTACTAAATGAAATCGGGACTCATCTGATGAGGTCACAGTTTTCCAGTCGTCTTGTGTCCCATGCGATATGGTCACGAGCCCATGAAAGGCGCTTCAGACGACGTCGTGCTTTTAACAAAGGTATCGCGTCGGTCTTCTTCTGCCATAGCCTATTTATGCCAAATTTTGCCGCGCTGTCCTAACGAATTCGTTCGTCATACACGACCCACAATGACTTCTTGCGCTTATTTCACACAGTGTTGCTTGTCTGTTAGCACTGAGAACTTACGCAGATGCCATGGTCGTTGAGTGAAGGCCGTCGGCCACTATGTTGTCCGTGGTGAGAGGTATTGCCTGAAACTTGGCACTCACGACACACCTTTGACATCCTGGATCTTGGAATAATGAATTCCCCAACGATTTCGAAAACGGAATGTCCCATTCGTCCGGCTCCAATTATCATTCCGTGTTCAAAGTTTGTTAAATCTGGTCGTGCCGCCTCAACTAAGTGGGAAAGCTTTTTAACGTGAATCACCTGTGTACAAATGACAGCTCCGCAAATGCACTGCCCTTTTATACCACGTGTAGGCGACACTACCGTCCTCTATATGTGTCCATATCGCTGTTCTATGACTTTTGACACTTCCAGGGTACATGGAGAGGAGAGACGCGTAATTTTATTTAGGGAGTTATGTCCTGCATGTTCCCGAAGAGCACCCTATGCCACTGCCCATCTCTTCTGACAGGGTTTTCCAACAGCAGAAATATGTCTAGGACTAAGAAAAGGTCTGCTCGTTTTTTTTATACCTACCCCAGGAGGCCATATTTGCATCATAATTACACAGTGATGCGTCATTTCTTCTTTTGAATCTCTCTTCCAGTTTTCTCACGAGATCGCGTGCTTGCTGTCGATTTAGCATCGGCCGCAGACAGCACGTCGCGTTTTTCGCTTCCAGCGACGCAGGCGGCGGAAGCCGCGCAGGCACTGCGGCTGCTGACTGACCGAGCAGGCTGACCGCGGCCAGCTAAGCAGTCACGTCCACTCGTTGTGATTGACGAATCCGAGCGCCCGAATTACCGCAACTAATGCGGGCCCTAACTCACGCCCCGCCCGGCGAGCCGGCGAGTGCTTTCGCGCGTAACAGCGCCGGCCGCCGCCCGGCGTATCAATCACATTATGGAGGCATTAATACCGGTGTAGCCTCCGAATGACACTGATGCTCCCGTCGTTAAGCCCGGGTAGCCCCCACCTACGCGCCCGGCGTCGCTATTTAGCCCGTTGCACGACTTTCTTCACTGTATCTGCGGCGTGACTTTTTCCACCGGAAATCGCTTGAAACGAATTTAAGATTACAGTTTCCTGTGCGACTCGCACCGTGTTTGTAAAAGGGTATAACATCTGAGTTTCATGCTTCAGCGCACAGAAGTCTGAAAGAGAGCAGGCTGCGTAGTAATGGCATGTATCTTTTTTTGCTCGTATTTTCGCTGTCAGCAAACCCTGGCGTTGTTGGGTGTGTCTGGAAGACTTACGTGTTTGACGAGACTGCTGAATTGCGGGGGAGGTGCCTTGGGTAGCCCTAGGTTTATTTTCATTTAATGTGTGACATATATACCAGGATATAGAAAAGCTATGCAATTACTAAGGCTGGTAAACTAAATATAGGATCAATCTTTTTCACAGAGCCATTCATTAACTTAAATAAAAGCGATTGTGGAATATCAGAATTGTCCAAATGAAGCTGTCATATTACTACACGTTACTGCAGTTATATTGTGGCTTCGATTTAAGAAAAATGTCGCTCAAGTGTCTACGAAATAGCTCAATGTTCCGTTGTGATTGCTTATAGAATCTATCTATTACTCTTTCTAAGGAGCGGCTGTTCACTGTTCTCAACTTCTTTTCCATTGCTTGATTTCTAAGTCATCGGTATTGGTAGGTCTCTGAAACAGCACTTCCTTCTTCAAGAAACCACGTAAGAAATCGTCAAGAGTAGTGAGATCACCAGAATAAGGAGAGCAAGGATATTCCGAATGAAGGAAGGAAGTAAGATTAGAGTTTAACGTCCAGTCGCCATTGAGATCGTCAAAGAGAGCACATGGCCCGACTGTTTCAAAGATGGGGAATGAAATAGACAGTTTCCTTTCAGAAGAATCAGCCCTGCATTTGCACGGAGAAACTTAGGAAAATCACGGAAAACCAAACTCTGGATGGTCGGATATGGAATTGAACTGTCGTCCTCCCGTAGGCAAGTTCAGCGTGTTGACCACGGCACTCGGTTAAAACTGTGTGCCGGCCAGGGACTCGAACTGGGGACCTTTAGACTTTTGCAGACAAGTAGTGTAATCCTGCAAACAGAGCTACCTCATATCCCTAAACGAGTAGTTATGCATCCCGAGAAGAATACGAGCAATGTGTCAATACTGTGTGATATATAAGATTTGTAGTCCAATCTTCTGATGTTAGACCTTTCGGTGACAAATTATTATTACAACCTTGCATTGCAGGTAATGAATTCACCCATGTTCGTTTCTGGAACTAACATCTACTAATACTTAAAACTCGAACCTTCATTCATTTCTTTGTAAATACTCAAAGAATAAATAGGCCACATTGTTGATGGAAACAGAACTACAAACCTCGAATTCATTCTCATTATTTTGAGGTAATTGTCTTGAAGAACCTCTGGGCTCTTTCGCTTCACCTTTCAACAATTACACTCTAGACAACTAGGCGAATGAAGGTTGTCGTGGCATGTCAGTGCACTACATTGTCGGGTTTCTTTCAGTGTCGAATAGCAGTGTGTTTGTGACATTTCAGGAAGCATATACTTTCTTTCCAAGTTAATATATTTCGGGACTTATTAAGGACTGTATGTTATCTGCTCACTTGCAATTTCAATTTTTGCTCAGAATATTTTTGCTCTTTTTCAACCTCGAGTTTATCCTTACAATGCATCGCATGTTTTTGCTATAGTCAGCTTCCATTAGTCGAACTAAGCTCTTTGAGCTACCTCCTTTCTGTCTCCACTGATGCATTTTTGGAGGTCGGTTTATGCCATCAGCCAATGGTAATCGCTCGCAGTCTTTGTAACCAAGAGATGCTGCAATTCGAATGTGTATTCTCCATTCTGTTGCTGATTATCACCAAGATCTGTTCTTTTCGATTTGAGCGCAGTCTGGGTTTGTCTGGTATCGGTGCAAGGTAGTTCGGGGTTTCTGTAATGATGAATAAAATGGTAAGATATTTTCAAGTACTCGTCGTGGTAACTGCTGGGGGAATGTATAGTGTGTTTCAAAAGTATATTTAAATATCTGCACAGTTAACTTACGATGAGTCCTTGTGCCTACTTGCGATAATATTCTTCCGTATGGTGAAATGGAAGACAGTAAGTTGCTCAGATTTTCATTAAATGAAAGTTCATTATAGAATCAAATATTATCCTTGTAAACAAAGTTATCATCCTCTATTACGTAATAAATGAGTTATTGCTATGATAGAAGTTGTATATTGAGAACATATGATTCTGTTTATTCTTTGTGAGAATCTTACTTGTGTTTGCAGTGTACATCATGTGAATTCCTTTGAGAATGATACAACTACATATCAGCAATATTTTTGTCTGAATTATTTCGTCCAAATCAAGTCATTTCATTCATTATCTTACTTAACGGAGCTACATGCTGCCATAAATTATATTTTATGCACATTTGTTGACGCTGGATTCTTCACATCAGTGCTCTGAGACGGCATGAACAGGTAACTAAACTAAATTAATTACATTCTACAATTCGAACATTACCAATAAAAATCTGTATCTTTGCATGGAATCAGTTTTGATATGGGAAAGGTAAGCCGTCGCTGTTATTCTGGAATAGTGATGATTTCTGAATGCAAATGCACTATTAGAAGAAGATTACATTTTTAAGTTTCGTTCTGATCTTAGTGGCTCAAATAATTATTTGTTTAATTATGATTTCAACTCCAGGTCCAGCGAGAACAGATAAGAAGAAACATTCTCGTTTGCATAGATTGGGTCTATAAGACGAAAGCAAAGACAGGCAATAATTTTTGGATACCTTATTGGTGGAAAATTACATATTACTTAATGTCTGAACAGTTAACTTTACAAAATTCATTTCCGTTGCGCCTACAATAAGTAAGTATATGTGTCTGTGACTATTCCGTTAAATATTTGTGGTCAGATAGCGTTTCCAGATTGTTTTTCCGGGACACAGGTCCATATATTACAGCAGAGCTTAATAGTTAAGGGCTTTAATTAACGTCTCACAGTAGCACTTCAGTTTTTACCACACACACCCTACAGGATGAAATTAATCTATTATTTTATGACATTTATTACGTTTTTCCAAAAACGGTCGACATAAATTATTTGAATATAAGGAATTTTGCTCGTTAGTATTGAAATCTCGCACATTTATACAAATAGTTATATATATAGCTGCTTGTTTTGTATATTTACGTAACTTTTACTTTGTGTTGCATTTGTGTTCATGGAAAAGGCGTAGAACGGGCAAATATTGGAGAGAGAGGAAAGATAAAAAGGTTCGTTAATGTTCAGTTTATTTGTTTGCTAGTAGAGTGCCGTATGCCCTCTCGAAACGTTAATTGTTCTGCTTTCAGCAGACTCTATTCTTCTGATATTTCAACAGTCCCAGTTACGCCAGCAGATTCGCGATGACAGACGTGTTTTGAGCTCACTGCTTCGTGTTACGTAAGTTTTACAACACGAAGTAAATGTGAAACAGTAACGACTTCCTGTGTTCTTCACCTCGAGGCAGTTACTGATAGAAGTAATTCTCGTTTACCACCAGACTGTGTATTATCAATGAGCATCAGCAGATACCAGCATTTTTGAGGCTACAGTCAGCTCGACAGTCTCTTGACCACGTTATTTCTCAACTAGACCATCTGTTACGAGAAGATGCGTCACACTTGAGGCGAATCACATCTCTGGCTGGCCATTTAGCTTCTAATTTTCGTAATACCTTAGAGAGCTCATACAGAGAACGGAGACAGAAAAAGCTAATATTTAACTAATTTTCCTCGTACACGTGTGACCTTTATTAGGGTAGCGATGAAAGCGTAGATCAGTAGGCTGATGGGTCTTTCGTGAACTCTAATCCTAGTGCTCCTAAACGTGAATCCATTGTCTTAGTCACTATCCGATCACGATCGGCTTGTGTATACAATTTTTTTTCTGTTTTGGTTATATAAGGTTTTTTTCTCAGTTCGATTAATTTGGTACTGTCCGACCATGATGTTATTGTCCTTGGCCTCGCGTGACTGTCATCGGAAACGCGGGATGACCTAAAACAAAAACGTAATTCTGACTTTCGATTGCCATATAAATAGTGCACGTCCAGACAGCTTCACGAGCAAGTTGTCTAGTCTTAAGAACAACAGAGCACAGACTGATGGGATTCAAGCGCACTTGTAAACACACGAACCGACTGAAACTCCCTCATTTTCAGGCACAGTAATATTGTGGTCCACTAATACGTTTATAGAATACGAAACTACTGTAAAAATTGTGTATTTAATAACTCATAACAACATTTTGAAAACCAAGTACCAAAATCCATTGATTTGCCTAGGGGTTCTTGACGAAGCCAACTATACACAGTAATGATTGACCGTGACTTACCACGTATCTCTAACATAAAGAAAGGTGAGATAAAATTTACTTCCCATAAATAAACCACTCAGTGGCGCTCTGAAAAAAAACACCGTGAGAAAAGGAGCCTACCGCAGTGGCCGAGCTGTTCTAGGCGCTTCAGTCTGGAACCGTGCGACCGCTACGGTCGCAGGTTCGAATTCTGCCTCGGGAATGGATGTGTGTGATCTCCTTAGGTTAGTTAGGTTTAAGTAGTTCTAATTTCTAGGGGACTGATGACCTCAGATGTTAAGTCCCATAGTGCTCAGAGCCATTTGAACCATTTTGAGAAATGGAAGTTCAAGATTGGCTTCTCTTGCGAGATCTAAAGGCGTACCAAAATCTGGCTCTCGTCACTTTTGCGAGGCTTATGCGCTTGCATTTACTGACTGTGAAGAGTCTGCGTGACAACTCAGACTGACAGTCATAATAGCTTGCGTGACCACGGCGTTCCACCATTCGGCGTCTCGGCTCAGATGAACTTTTAATACCTCTTCAAATGGGGCACATCTCTTTATGCTGCATTGATTCTCTGGAGGAAGCGCCCAGTTACGTACTGTGCTTGTGGCGCATCTTTAAATTTCAGTATGCCACAGTTTAACTGACTGTGTTTTATATTCACTATCCGTTGTCAGCATAAGTGTCCTAACAAATCGTTAACTATTTCTGTTTGTAATTGTACCTAAACATTTAAAATTCGTTTTTCATAAACTTTCTGAACTTTACCTCTAGATACTCAGGTAATACACAGATAATAATCTCAGTAAGAACAATAATTTAGTCAAAAATCTTGCAGTGTTACCAACTTAAAGTTCCTTAATGTCAGTGGTCTCAGTGTTATGGTTACATTACTATTTATATTTATATTGCAAAATAATTGACAGGAGTAGGATGAAACGATTTAGTTACAAAAGTACCCAGGACAAAATCTACTGCAACAAATTTGTTATTCATTATGTAATTTCAAATTTACGATTTCAGAAACATATTTTTAAATTTATAATGTTCAATTTTATTTTTTGTAATCCTTTTTAATTGCACATTCATGATAGCCAGGAGCAACAAAAAGTTAATATAAAATTTCATTCAACTCAGATGAGGAGTTTTTGCAGGCACGTGTTTAAAGTTTTGTAAAAAAAATATAGAATGAAAATGTACGCAATTCCGACTATATTTCAGATAAACACTGTTAAAAAAGAAAGATACAAATTCCTTGGCTTCAGGTTTGTCTTTCTTGTTATTATTTTCGCCGTAGTTTCATTTCCTTCTAAGGATCTCCTTAGAGTGATATTCACAGTTTTTTATTCGATAACATAAATGTATGGTAGAATTGTAGTGTACCAAAACCTCGTATCGACAGGGAAAGTATTTTAGTTTTAGGGCTCCTTTCAAATATAACTGAATTCAGTGGTCCATTTGTGTTCTGAACTGAATTCACGCTGTCAATCCATAGAAATATTTGGATAATGGAAAATATCGCATTCATTCTACGTCTTCATCCGTGCTCGGCAATCCTCGGTACGGCGTACGGCAGCAGGTACTTTGTTTATCACTGTCTCGTATCCGCTGTACTGTTCCGGTCGCGAAAGCTACGCAGAAGCAACGGTTGTTGGTAAGCCTCCGTGTGAACTAGAATCTCTCTGATTTTACCTTCACGGTGTTATCGCCAGATATATCGAAGAGGCGGCAAAACATGTGTCCACTCTTCAAAGGAACGTTCGACTCAAGAATTTTAACAGCATACCACACCGTGATACAGAACGTCTCTCTTGCAGCGTCTGTCAGTGTTGAATGATCAGCTTCGTGACTCTTTCACACTTACTAAACGATCCTGTGACGAGACGTGCTGCTTTTTTTTATATTCTGTATTTCCTCAATAAATCTCGTTCGGGGTCCTGACTGACGCGCAAGATTCAAGTGTCGGTCGAACGAGGTTTATGTAAGCCACCTCCCTCGTGCGTGATCTACCTGAGGAATCTTCTAGCGTGTACTTGTCGGACGTCTGACTTTCCTAAGACTAGTTTTATGCTGTTGTTCCACTTTAGGTCTTTCAGTGCGCATATTGTCAGATATTTAATGGACTGCTTCCAGTAATGGTTATGAAATCTCGTAGCAAATATTATAGTGCTGCAGTGGATGGATGGCCTCTTCAGGGTTGGTTACAATGTGATTCCTAGAATAGCTTGTCGTGGACGGCGATTCTCCGCCGAAAAGGACGCGGTGTGCAACTGCTGTTTGTTTACAGTCATGGGGCTTGGAATCCGATGGTAATGATGGCTGGCGAAGTGAATACCCCATCAAAGCGTCTCCCAGTACGTCAGTCTCTGGCTGCTGGCTGTGCGCCGCACAGCTGCTGCCGCTCCTGCTGCATTCGGAGATTCCCATGGGCAGCTTACGGGCAGTAGCTGTCTGTGGGTCTGTCTGTGTCACAGTCCACTGTCCCAGGTCGAGAAGTCCTCCGTTGTCAACCCACGTCGTAGTTCCAAGACGGCGGCAAAGTGCTGAGTTGGCCGAGCATACAGCTGCTCAGGCGACAGGCAGCAGATGTGGCTGTGTCATTGTGATGGCGCTAACTGTCCTAGACTGGACCAGGCATAATTGCCCTGCTGTTCAACGACGACGAGTTGGTTCCGTCGGACTTAAAAGCTGCTGTTGTCTGCTGACTTCACGGCAATAGATGCGTTTGTGTGTCATTCCAAGCGATGTGGAACAGACGCCAAGATCTAAGCTGCTGTCGTAATCGACAGCCGGTCTACCTGTAGAAACACCCTGAATACCGGCCCGTGCAATAGCACGCGGGCGTCTGACGTCATGGACGCGGTCACTTCTGCTGATCAAACACTTTTTTAAGCAACGGCAGCTGGCTGTGGCTGTTCCCTAATTACTGGTTCTGCTACAACGCAATTCCCTTACAATAAAGTAATGGGTCTTTCCGTCAGTTTATGCACTTTAAGTTACATTTGTTTATGTTGAGAGTTGACTGCCAATTCTTGCGTCAAACATCGATACTCTGCAGGTTTTCCCAAATTTCACTGGAATTTTCTGTAGTTACGATGTCTCTATATAAAACAGCCACAGGGAGTTTCCAGGGTTATTAACTATGTTACGTATACACATTGTGAACAGGAATAGAAGCATAAAAAACCAATGTGCCTTTGCAGTTCCTTTTTTGTCTGAAGATATATCACCGTTAAGAATGGCCTGCTTTGTTATCTATTGAATGCATGAAGTCAATAAACGAGTACATAATCATGTTATCACCCTTAATTTGTAGAGGACCGTCTTAATCACATCGGTTGTAAAATTCACAATTAACAGTTTCGGCCATTACCATCTTCATATCAGTTACAAATAGAAAAACATTGGTGTAGCAACCTAAGTGCAATTAGCACAAACCATTTCGGTAATAGGCTTAGTGATACACAAGGAAAATAAAAAATACTAACATGATCAACAGCGGTGGATACCAACCCTACATACGAGAAAAATATTCTTATGTAAGTGTCAATATCAATACCAGCATTTCTAGGTTCGTAATAAGTGCTGGTAATGGCATGGGTGCGTCCTGTATTTACAAAAATAGCTGAGGCCAGTAGAAGACTCTGATGGTATGGTACATAAGTAACTAGTATGGTAAATTCAGTAGTTAAAATGCAAAAGGTGCAGTTACTAATTATAATTATTTCATGTGTCAGTTAATTTTTATTGTCAGACGATATTTTTGCCATATGAAATAATTTTAATTTTATATCACACATATTTAATTTTAACTGTTCAATTTACAATACTAGTTACTCATGTACCCTAGCATTAGTGCCTTCTACTGGCCTCAGTTATTTGTATAAAATAGGGCGCACCTAGGCCATTACCTCCATGAATTATGTACCTAGATATAGGTGTTGATATTGACGCTTGCATCAGAATATTTTATGATATGTATGCTTGGTACGCACTGCTGTTAATCATGATGATATGTTTATTTTTCTTAAGTCTCACTAGGCATATTATAGAAATTGCTTCAGCTAATTGAACTTAGCTTCTTTCATCGCTCCTTTTCTGTTTGCAACAGATCTGAAGATGCATAGGCTGAAACTGGTAATTGTGAATTGTACGATTTATGTGATCCAGACTAACGGCTACCGATAGCTGCTTTGTTCAGTTTCCTACGAACCCTCTAATCGAGTTCTCAAAGTTGATCTGACATTTCGTACACACGCGTTTTGTGTATCAGTTGACGGAGAGGAAATATGTGGAAACCCCTTCCGGAAGCCAAGCAACACGATATCAGCTTGAATGCACGTATCTACTGCTTTGTGGTTCTCGTAGACGAACAGAGCGAGCTTGGTTGTTGTTTACGAAATTCATGTTGATTCCCACAGAGGAGATTTTCAGTCTGCAGTAAGGTCGTAATTAATTTAATTTAATTTGTGGTAATGTCTTATAGAACCAAACTACTTAGGTCATCGGTACCTAAGCGTACACACTACTTATTCTAACTTAAACTAACTCATGCCATGGACAACACACAAACACACGCATGTCCGAGGGAGGACTCGAACCTCCGACGGGGGAGACGCACGGACCGTGACAAGGCGTCTGAGACCGCGCGGCTACCCCGCGCGGCTAAGGTCGTAACACACGAGAATAAAAAGTTGGTAAACATTACAGATTAACATAGGCCTCTAGATGTATGTTTCTAATCGACGTAACTTTCCTGGAAAACAGTGTGACCTGCATATCTTTCCAATACTAGTAACACTTTACTTCTACAGCGATCTATAGTAGATCTAGACCAGTGGTAAATGAGCAACTATTTCTGTCCTTTATTTTGTGTCAATAATACAGAAATCCTGTACCGTCCATTTGTGGTCCAGAATTTGACGACTTTAGTTCTTTTTCTTCCTCGCGGATACTTATTTCGTTATTTGACATTTTGACCTTCGTACGACAGTATGATGTTCCTTAGCGAGTAACACTGGAAAAAGATATTTAATATTTTGGAGATAATAGTCACATAATGTCTGGACGTGACTTGGCTTCGTTTACTCATACAACTTAGACCAAAGCGTCTTAGAGTTTTCTGTCAGACCAGGATACAGAATTTGAGTTTGTTGAGCGCCTCATGGAAGGCTCTTCTGACCGTAATTTTGCTTTAGTTCTGATTTTTTGTTTATATATGAGAGTTTAAAAGAGGGGTGAGCGTTCGTGGCTTTCGGAGCAGTTTTATAACATGACTGACGAACGACTGTGGTTCTTTCCTGTCCCTCATATCTTTGTCCGTTTGCACTGAACATTTTCCGTCTCAGAGATGGTTGTTTTATGTTGACTTCTTAGCTGATCTCAAATCTGCGTCCTGTCACACTTACTTAGCAGAAATATCTTCCTACCATTATCAAGATTTTATTTATGCTAGTATTTAGTGCTATAATGACGTACTGATTCTCTGTCCTTCGTTAACTGAGTAGCAAAGTCGTCTGCGTACATGGGACTACAGCCGCAGCGAATTTCTTGGGAGAGGTCAATGTCCTGCGTAGCCAGCTTTTATTATTGTAATAAACAACTTATCTCATACCTCTGCAGCTAGCTAATTTCACTACCTCGGCCATTTTCCTAGCTACATCTATTGGTTGTTTCACAGTGAAAAACAGTAGTCATATATTATCCATATTTTTTATGGAGGACGATCTAGCTAATGGTATCGTCAGTAAAGGGTTCTTATGATCATGGTGCTAATAGGACCAATTACCACAGACATGAATTACGTATGCGAAATAAGAAATTGCAATATTTGTGCAGGTAATTGTCACTCTGCCAGCGTGTATCACATTAAAATACGTTAGTTTCGCATTTGAAATACGATATATTGATGCACGTGACGTGGTCAATACGGTTTTTCTAGGGTATCGTACCTTAATCGGTAAAAACGGAACCGTTACAGGAACACTATGTTGCCCGTCTGTCTGTCTGTCTGTTTGTTTGTCCGACTGCCAAAAACCCTTCTTCTTAGGAACGGAAACATGTATGAAGTAGAAATTTACATCACGAACCAAGGTCTATGGCCCTTTGGCGATGTAATAAACCTAAGCTTCTAAGTTACTGTAACCAAACGATACGCCCATGTATCTCATATATTTTTATACTCACAAAATCACTCATTGAACCCTATAGGATACTTACATAGACGCATAATCATGAAATCTTGCAAGAAGCAAGGTTTTACACTACAAACCAAAGAAAAAAATCCGAAAATACTGAATCTGTAATCATATCATAGGAAAAAAATTGTCATTTGTTGTTTGACCGTCTGTCCGTGTGTCTGTTAAAGCTCCTCTTTTCTCCTGAACGAAGAGACGTATCGTGTTGAACTTTGTCACTCACAAAATCTACAGCCTGTAGGCTGTGGACCAAATGTAAGCCCCTAAGTCAGAGCAGTCAAAAGACACGGACACTGTCAATTTGTAATTAAATCAAACCAAAAAATAGTTTTTGTCAGTTATCAGGCTGTTCGTCTGTCCGTCCGTCTGTTAAGATCCATTTTTTCTCAGGAACCCGTAGACGTATCAAGTGCAAATTTATTTCACATACTGGGGTCTATGGTGCTTTGGAGATAAAAAAAGTGAAGCCTCTACGTCCGTGCAGTCAAAAGCTAAGGGCGTTCATGTCACATATTTTGACTCTCGCAAACTCACTCACTAAAACCTAAAGGGTACTTCCTGTTGATGTAGAAACACGAAATTTGGCAAGAAGCAAGGATTCATTGTGCAAGTAACAGGGAAAAATCAGAAAATAGTTGCTTTTGTAACTATCTCACACGAAGCATTTCATTTGCTTTTAAGACTTCTAACTTCGAACTGAAACGTTATTGAAAGTCTTGGAATCCCTTGTACCGATATCGTGCCAGTATCGGTGCTGGTAACAGGCAAAAATCGTCGAGATTCCCGATTTCCAGACTGAATAAACTGTCTGTATAAATAACTAGCTTAACTCCCGTTCCTTCGCTCGTGTAGACTTATCGTCTTTCTGACAAATTTTCGTTACCTATTTCACTACCAAAGGGGAGGAATCCCCAAAAACAATGAAACACACAATTTTTTTATTCCTAACCGAGAGGCCAAATACAAATTTTTATAAATTAAGCTTTGAAAATGTTTTCATAATGAAATGATTTCAAAAAACTTTTAATCACCTATTTAACTCTTTTAGGGGTTGAATTTCCAAGACACTGAAACACGTTTTTCTTATTTTTAATCGAGAAATGAAATTCAAATAGTGATAGAGGTAGCTTCAAAAATGCTTTTGTAGTTTCTTAGTAATGATTTATTTAAAAAAAAAACTTTCAGCCTCTGTTTGACTCCGAATGTAGTTGACTTTCCAAAAATGCTGAAACACGTGTTTTTTAATTTCTGGTTTTCTGCCTTACTGACGACACATTTTCAAAAAGCTTTTAATCCCCTGTTTGACACCCTTAGCAGTGGGATTTCGAAAAATCTATTCTTAAACTATGCGTAAAACTTAAGATCAACGCCCTCTGCAAATTTGAAGTTACTATCCTTAGCGGTTTGGGCTGTGTGATGATGAGTCAATAAATCAGTCCTGCCCTACTTCACATCCTTATGGACTGAATTTGCAGAAACAATGAAACACGTAATTTCTACTTCCAACCAAGAAGCCAAATGAGATTTTCGTACGTTTAGCTTTAAAGAAGCTTTCGCAATGAAATATGTCCGTAAAACCTTTCATACCCTATTTCACCTGCATAGAGGTTACGTTTCCAAAAATGCTGAAATACTATTTATTTGTCACCAAGAAATTGAATACCAACTTTCTTAGGTCTAGCTTCAAATTTTCCTTAATACCGATATTTTTCAAAAAAACTTTCATTCCCTTACCGGTGGAATTTTGAAACGCCTCTTGTTAAACATTGCCTTCAGTATAAGATCAACGCTCGATCTAAATTTCAGGTTTCTTTCCTTTGTGGTTTTACCTGGGCGATGACGACTCAGTAGTCAACACATTGCCTTTTATGTATATACCGGGTGATCAAAAAGTCAGTATAAATTTGAAAACTTAATAAACCACAGAATAATGTAGATGGAGAGGTAAAAATTGATACACGTGCTTGGAATGACATGGGATTTTATGAGAACCAAAAAACAAAACAAAAAAACACCCCGTATTGCTAGACGCGTGAAAGATCTCTTGCGCGCTTCGTTTGGTGATAGTCGTGTGCTCAGCCGCCACTTTCGTATACTTGGCCTCCCAGTTCCCCAGACCTCAGTCCATGCGATTATTGGCTTTGGGGTTACCTGAAGTCGCAAGTGTATCGTGATCGACCGACATCTCTAGGGATGCTGAAAGACAACATCCGACGCCAATGCCTCACCACAACTCCGGGCATGCTTTACAGTGCTGTTCACAACGTTATTCCTAGACTACAGCTATTGCTGAGGAATGATGGTGGACATATTGAGCATTTTCTTTAAAGAACATCATCTTTGCTTTGTCTTACTTTGTTGTGCTAATTATTGCTATTCTGATCAGATGTGGGACATTTTTTAAATGTTTTTTTTTTGTTCTAGTAAAACCCCATGTCACTCCAAGCACGTGTGTCAATTTGTATCTCTCTATGTAGATTATTCCGTGATTTATTCAGTTTTCAAATTTATACTGACTTTTTGATCACCCGGTAGACTAAGTGCACACGGAAACCCTCAGTGAGCGACTCCTATTCGTACCTTGCCAATTTGCTTTTCTTTTAATGGCATGGACAATATCTATGTAAATGTTATCGACTTATGAATGAAAGTACTAATGCTAGTCATACTACTGCGACTAATACAAATACCAATACTACTACCATACCGGTTGTACTGAGGGACAAGGACACACGGCTGTAAAGCTCTTCGGCTGCGGTGTCGTCCAATACGCACTGCTGCCAGCGCACGTGTATTGGATCTGCAGAAAAAGACCGCCGTGGCGGTCGGACGCCGCAAGTGCGCGATCTACGTCCGGGTGTCGCTGCGACAGCGCTGGGCCGAGCTCGTCGCCGGGGCGCTGAGTTAAGGACCGACCCGAGGCCGGCCGCGCACAGTAAAACCCGCCAGCGCGCGCTCCCATTGTCGGCGCCCCGATTTATGGGGCGGACTCGCCGGCCCGCCAGCCGCGAGCTCTCAATGGTGGCCGCGCTGCCCGCTCAATGGGGACCTGTCCGTCATAGCCCGGCCGCGCCAAACACCGACACAGCGGATTCACGCCCGCTCTCAGCCAGTCCCGGAGGAAAATTTTCATTCATCCCGTCGTCGTGTTCTGTTCCTCACAAGGTGGAAACCCCGAGAGCAGGAATGTACGAGGACAATGTAACGTACGATGCAACAAAAAGGCACTTCTACATCTACATGACATCTACATCTACATCTACATGACTACTCTGCAATTCACATTTAAGTGCTTGGCAGAGGGTTCATCGAACCACAATCATACTATTTCTCTACTATTCCACTCCCGAACAGCGAGCGGGAAAAACGAACACCTAAACCTTTCTGTTCGAGCTCTGATTTCTCTTATTTTATTTTGATGATCATTCCTACCTATGTAGGTTGGGCTCAACAAAATATTTTCGCATTCGGAAGAGAAAGTTGGTGACTGAAATTTCGTAAAAAGGTCTCGCCGCGACGAAAAACGTCTATGCTGTAATGACTTCCATCCCAACTCGTGTATCATATCTGCCACACTCTCTCCCCTATAACGCGATAATACAAAACGAGCTGCCCTTTTTTGCACCCTTTCGATGTCCTCCGTCAATCCCACCTGGTAAGGATCCCACACCGCGCAGCAATATTCTAACAGAGGACGAACGAGTGTAGTGTAAGCTGTCTCTTTAGTGGACTTGTTGCATCTTCTAAGTGTCCTGCCAATGAAACGCAACCTTTGGCTCGCCTTCCCGACAATATTATCTATGTGGTCCTTCCAACTGAAGTTGTTCGTAATTTTAACACCCAAGTACCTAGTTGAATTGACAGCCTTGAGAATTGTACTATTTATCGAGTAATCGAATTTCAACGGATTTCTTTTGGAACTCATGTGGATCATCTCACACTTTTCGTTATTTAGCGTCAACTGCCACCTGACACACCATACAGCAATCTTTTCTAAATCGCTTTGCAGCTGATACTGGTCTTCGGATGACCTTACTAGACGGTAAATTACAGCATCATCTGCGAACAGTCTAAGAGAGCTGCTCAGATTGTCACCCAGGTCATTTATATAGATCAGGAACAGTAGAGGTCCCAGGACGCTTCCCTGGGGAACACCTGATATCACTTCAGTTTTACTCGATGATTTGCCGTCTATTACTACGAACTGCGACCTTCCTGACAGGAAATCACGAATCCAGTCGCACAACTGAGACGATACCCCATAGCTCCGCAGCTTGATTAGAAGTCGCTTGTGAGGAACGGTGTCAAAAGCTTTACGGAAATCTAGAAATACGGAATCAACTTGAGATCCCCTGTCGATAGCGGCCATTACTTCGTGCGAATAAAGAGCTAGCTGCGTTGCACAAGAGCGATGTTTTCTGAAGCCATGCTGATTACGTGTCAATAGATCGTTCCCTTCGAGGGAACGCACTCCTCACACGGCAACCGAAGGCATCGACTTCAGGGGACACAGCGACCAACGTCACGAATCTACAGATAAACCGCCAGGGACGCCGTACAATTATGTTGGCACTTAAGGTGGTAACATCTTTTTTTGCATGTTGCTAAGGGTGTATTTATCGATTGTCATTTTTGTTTATAGCTCCCTTTTGCCGTTTAATCAAATGGTTCAAATGGCTCTGAGCACTATGGGACTTAACATCTGTCGTCATCAGTCCCCTAGAACTTTGAACTACTTAAACCTAACTAACTTAAGAACATCACACACATCCATGCCCGAGGCAGGATTCGAACCTGCGACCGTAGCAGTCGCGCGGTTCCAGACTGTAGCGCCTAGAACCGCACGACCACACCGGCCGGCCGCCGCTTAATCGTATGAAGATAGTGAGTGGAGCTGTTGACGCTAGAAAATGAAACGCCAAGTGGAGAAATCAGAGCATTTCCGACATCTGCTTCTGTCTGAGTACAGTAGTGTTCTATGCACCTGAGGTAGCCGGAATCATTTTCCCCGTGTAAGGCGATAATGCTACTGGACAGACCAAGGAAAGAAAATAATATTCTCGTCTAAATGAGGATCTCTTTTATATTAGTGACGTTCAGGAAGACCTTCGTGGTTTGATGAAGACAGATTAATTACTTTTGAATACATTATGGGAGAGACAGTGATCAATGTCTTACAAATATTTACTATTAAAAACAGTCTTGATCGTGATTTATTTATCAAGGTCACCTACAAGTTGTATACAAAGTTTTAATTAGAAGGCTACATACATTAAAGGAAATACATAAAGTTATAAAGCTATAAAACGATGAATTACCATTGAGTAGGAACGTCTTTCTGTTAGTGAATCACTACTGGAGAAACCAGTGCACGCCTAACTATATATAATGGAGCTTCCACCTACTTCTGACAGCATGATGTCATTACTAATCAGTGAGTTATAAGTCGAATTACAATTTAAAATTTCTTAGTTAAAAGGACATTGTCAAGAATTAAAAATAAATACACACTAAACTTAGCTTATTAAACAGCTATTGTCAATTAAGATGCGTTAAAAATATTTAAATATGTCGGATAAATGAACTTCGGTTTGAAAGTACATGGGTTGCCCTCTCAAGTCCTGTTAGTGAACCATTTGGAACCACTGGTTGCCATGGTGAAGTTGGACGCCGACTTATAACTCATTTGTTTGTAATGACATCATGCTGTCAGAAGTAGGTGGAGGCTCCATTATATATAGTATATAGTAAGACGTGCACTGGTTTCTCTAGTAGTGATTCTCTAACAGAAAGAAGTTCCCACTCAATGGCAATTCATCATTTTATAGCTTTATAACTTTATGTATTTTGTTTAATGTATGTAGCCCTCTAATTAAAGCTTTCTATACAACTTGTACGTTTGATGACCTTGATAAATAAATCGTGATGAAGACTGTTTTTAATAGTAAATAATGTGATGAACTGTGAACATTTCACCAACGTGCGACATTTACATGCAATGGGGAACCTCATAAAATCGGAAGTAGGTAATGCACGCTCTAAGCCACTATCACAAACATCAGCGTGTGGCCATATGCGTAGCTCTGCTTTCTCTTCATCAATTGGCTAGTGGTCAACACCGACTATTCCTATGCTGTATCGTTACTGGTGAGAAGAAATGGTAAATAAATAAATGTCATGAGACTAGGGCCTCCCGTTGGGTATACCGTTCGCCGGGTGCAAGTCTGTCGATTTGACGCCACTTCGGCGAATTGCACGTCGATAGGGATGAAATGAAGAAGAAATGGTGCTGTTCCGCTGACATAAGGAAAAGAAAGGAAGGCTTGAGGCCAAACAAAGCAGCAGCTTCCCATACACAGCCCTTTGCGCATCCACAAAAAATTACGCTATGCATCTGCGATCTTGTGATGTACTAGGAACAGCTTCCCCGAGGTATAACCACCACTGCAGACACAGTCCACGATCAACGACCAGGGAGACTGCATGAAGTGATGACATTCCACAATAACGTCCGCCCGCATTCTGCTAGACTGACAAAAAAACACTGGGCATAAACAGGAGCTGGGCTGGGAAGATATTCACACCCACCTTATTCACCTGGTCTTGCCCCCTCAGATTTTCAATTTTTCCGGTCTGTGTAGAACAACCTTCAAGGAACCTACTTTCCGGATGAAAAAGCGCTCCATACATGGTTCGATGAGTTCTTCGCCTAAAAGTGACGTGATTTCTACAGCTGCGAAACCGAAAAGTTATCCCTTTTGTGGCAGACTTTTGTAATCTGTGAAGGAGGATATGGTATTGATGACTAAAGTCTCTATTACGTGTATCTGTTTGTGCTTTAACC
This sequence comes from Schistocerca gregaria, assembly GCF_023897955.1. Taxonomy (NCBI): domain Eukaryota; kingdom Metazoa; phylum Arthropoda; class Insecta; order Orthoptera; family Acrididae; genus Schistocerca; species Schistocerca gregaria. Next base: position 649,597,373 of record NC_064923.1, on the reverse strand, counting down.
TTATAGAAAAACGCTACTAACTTAGGCAGCAACGTAATATTTGCTTTGACACTTTCGCAGATCAGATACTCATTACACTGGTAGCAACTCTGGTCGCAACACGTTAGTTTCGAAGCGTTACTCGGCACCATCATCAGCACAGATTGCTCTGTCCAACTTTATGTCAATAAAAAGGCGATGCAAAAATTTATATTTCGTTTTGGCACCTGTCTTTGATCAGCATTCAACAAATGCGGAGCCCACCTCTGACAAAGATTTCTTGTCTTTAATTTTTCGCTTAAAATACGTCCTTCTCCTTCTGATAAAATTTTATGTGTTCCTTATCGTGGTTCTTATTATATGAGGTGTTATAATATATTTTTCTCTGTAGTTCTGGCACTTCTTTGACGAGGACCAAATTCAAGAGAAGTACGGCACTTAAGAATTCCGCAGCACACTTACTTTCATATTCTCATCTCTTCTCACAGCAGAGGTATTTTGTACGACTCGCCAATCATAGATAATTTTCCGTAAAAATTAAATTCTTCCACTTATCAAATTTCGAATGTTAAATTCTGTTAGGCTGGAAGCAGCCTGGATCAGTGACTCTGAAGATGCACTTATTAGATGATTACATCTCGCGATAATCGTGGCCGGCCAGAGTGGCCGAGCGGTTCTAGGCGCTTCAGTCTGAAACCGCTTAACCGCTACGGTCGCAGTTCGAATCCTGCCTCGGGCATGCATGTGTGTGGTGTCCTTAGGTTAGTTATGTTTAAGTAGTTCTAAGTTCTAGGGGATTGATGACCTCAAATGTTTCATAGTGCTTAGAACCATTTGAACTTATTGAACGCAAACCATGCATATCGCAACAATTTTACTGTCCAAAGTTTGATCAACATGATTTGAACCACTTTTGATAACCGTGTGCAAAAATGACGGTGTCAATTTACTTCAATCATTTTCAGATTCATTGATAGCACCCAAGGGTGAGATTCATTAGACAAAATGGCTTGCTCAGAAATAATTTTTGCAAAGAATTCCTATAACAATGTAGGTTTACACAAAACGACACAGTCAAACTGAATAAAAGAAGTTTCTAAGTTAGAACTTAGAAATTATTTAAATCTTGTAATTAATCTAATTGTCAACAGTGAAGGTGGAAATGCTGGAATGACTCTGCTCTTGTATCTAGCGGCCCTGAAGCGCGGAGTGAACTGATTTCCCTGGGTTACTTCCAGTACGATTCAGTCGCCAATGCTGCGACTCTTCCTCTCTCATCAGGTAGAGTTAAACATCGCATCTGCACTATTGCCATACCCGGATATTTATATCTCGTTTCTGCACTGGAACTGCTTAAACTTTGTGGTTTTTATTTTTATTGTTTCCTTTATAATTTCATATCTCTAACCTGAATAAATGATCAACTGAGTAAGCTGCTTGCTTTTGGCAGAGATGAACAGCAAAAATTTGCATACGCCCATGACGTCAGCAGATGTTGACTTGACATCTGTAAGTTTGTTACTAATGTGACTTTCTGTAGCAGTTGACGCTTATAACTACCGATTTTCCTAATTAGATACAAAATTTTGGAAAAAGCAAACGAACCTTTTGCAGATTCCACGTAAGTCTTTACATACATGGACTGCGTACATGATTTTGATCTGTAGTGCAAGATAAGAGGATGTCGTCGTGAATTAGGCTGTACATTGAAAATAAGATTGTTAGATGGACGGAAGTCTCACGCCACGCCTGCAAATAGCGATAAACGGAGCAGCGGCGTTAATTAGACACGCGTTTCCGGCGGATTTTCTCAGCGCCTCATACATTAATTTCTACAACTGGTCACTCAACAGTAGTTAACAAAACAAATTATGTTTCCAATTATAAGAACTCTGTGGGACAAAAAAAAGCTGTATGAGCGGCGAAGTGAAGACATCGGTTTCTTTTTTCAGGTAAAGCTTTCCCATCCGACCCCTTCTTCACCCATTTCCTATCCCTTTTCTACCTGTTTTTTTTTCCCTCTGACGACCTCACTGTTACTAAGTGTACTGTTTACGAACAAAATTTATGCTGAATAAAACTTTCACCCGATATCGGAGAATAGAGCAGAACGAAACTTCCTGGCACATTAAGTTTCCCTGGATTCAGAATTGTACAAGCAGCTTCCCTTGTCGTATACATTGTAGTACTATACCCAGCTAACTATGCAAGACAGCCTGTGACGAGTCGGAAAAGTAGAAAATACGTCGAGGAAATCTGTGAGGTGTATGGTGAGTCATGTCCCCCTTAACCAAAAGAGAAGGAAGAAAAAAGTGTGAAGAACATCGCATTTCTCAGGAAAGATTCTGAATTGTAATCCTGGACTTGATACTGGCACGCAGGAAGTTTCATCATGCCAGCATTTAGAGAACCCTTTTACATTATTGGTTCACAAAGCTCCCGGCCATGTATGAGCTTTTAAGAAAAATAACATTCAGAAAAGGCCAGTAAAAAACTGCAGAATCCTCTTGTTTTCTTTTTACTTTCATTTTTAGATGAACACAGCAGTAACAAGTCAGCTGTTCGTTTTAAGACCTTGAAATTACACTGCTATTTGTCTGTCAGCAGTCCAGTGAAGAAAGCGGATGCTATATTGAAAACAAGACTTGCATACACAATCCTTGCAATTTTGGGTTATCTCAAGTTGATCAGAATATCCAGATAAAATTGGGCGACCATGTGAATAACATAGATTTTAAGGTAAAAAATTGGACACTAGCTACTAGATACTGGAAAATGAGAAAGTAGCGCGAGAAATACAAAACACCAACTCACAATAAAGTTATTAGGAAACGACTACGTTATTGACAGAAGCATTACGGACAAACTGGAGTGGAAACTACTTACGGAACGTAACTGAAAAGGAATGTTAGCTCCAAAAGTCGTTTTGTGGCTTTGTCTGTGGAGTTATATTTTTGAACTGAACACTAATTCGTTTTGCGAGAAATGATCTTATCAACAGACATATCATCACAATTTTTTTAATTAAACAATTTGGTGCTCGCAAATGCAGTTCTTAGCAATTTGGAGAACGGCCATTTGTTAGGATGGTCAGCAACACACAATACGCTATCAAATAATATCACCCTGCTGATCAAGGATTTTGGCGGCTGGTCGTAATCAGAAAAATGTAAAAGAAAGTGCTTGTTATTATCAAAGGTAGCCTACTATAAAAGTATGTAATACGGTATATGACTGCAATATTTTGAACTAACAGCAACTAAGTTTTAATAGATAGGAAAGGTTTTTATTGGGTTCGTAATGTCTCGACTGCTACGTGACACATGTAAGCAACAAGAGTAGCCAGGTGTAACAGAAATGCTGCCATTGGTATTGTCGCCTTACTGCATTTAAACAAACTACGTTTAACTTTTTATTTCATTTGTTTGCCAGTGCTGTAGCGCACTTTGTTTAATGTTTACGAGTAGGGGGGCACTCGACGTCGTGCGCTCATATATTGTACGTTTCATAATCAAGAAGTTTCGGCGTTCATCCCAAAGCGAGTAGAATTATAAATAAACAGTGCGACAGTTTAATGGAAGGCCTCAAGAAAAAACTGTAAGTAAGCTATCGTTGCTACAACACACAGTGAACGTACCAAAGCTCCACAAAGTGAGCAGAGCCCAGTGTAAGCAATTAGAATGTCCTGTCAATTCAGTGGATGGGCTGAAGAAAACTATTTTTGACTGGGTTGTAGATAACAAACGACGTTGTTATTCGAACAAATGTGAATGGAAGTTTACGTTGTTCGGCATTAAGTACACAGCAGTAATACTTCATCTGATCGTGAAAATCTATAGCATTTTTGTTAAACACATCAGCTGCTACTGCTGAACACATGCGGTACCGTTAGGCTGCCTTTTAGAAACAATAGATCGGCGTTGAGGTTGTGCTAACTTTTTACGCTAATCACTGATTTTACACCAATCACGGACTTTGTACTTCAATAACGAAGGTCTTGGTCTATTTGTGTCATGAAGAAAATGTAAACATTTGATAGGTGATGTTACTGTACGTGGTGTGAACTTCGTCACCCGGCAGTAAAGTTATTTTCCACAACAGAAGCTCGATGTGACTGAACATACAAACCGTGTGACATGTTTGTTTTTTGGATACTGACGTATTAAACAGCAAAGATGTAACCAGAATAAACATTTCGCTCTTCAGTGAGAGTTTAAATGAGTATTTGTGATTTATTGGAGCCGTACGTCCGTGACAAGCAAAGCCACACAGTCTTAATCTGCCTGTTAATGTGTGATATTTGAACTGCATTCCAACAGCGAAAATGCCGTTGTCGTGTGACGCTGGACGCACTAATACGAGGGTTGTAACTTAAATAGTAACAACTATTTATTCACAACCGATACAAAAGAGTTACATGTTTGCAACTACTACTGTCCTTCAAAGTAGTCACCAGCGTTGTGTAGAGCCCCTTGCCAGTGATGTGCAAGGCGTAGTATTCCGTTAGAAGAGCCTCTTCTGTTTGTTGGTGGGAATGGAGCGGTGTACTGCCTGTCGAATCTCTGGAACAGTTCTGAAGCGAATGCTACGAAGTGGTTGCTTCACCTTCGGAATCAAATGCACAGTATTACTTTCCGTTTTATGAGCATCACCTGCGACCAGCTTTGAAAAAGAGCTGTGACACGTTCTGCGCAACCCATCCACCATTTTGCACGACAGTGCCCGAGAGCATACAGCGCGAGCTGTGGCTGCTCTGTTCGGTAGATGGAACTGGGAACTACTGTACAATCCACCATACTCCCCGGACTTAAGTCCTTGTGACTGTGATTTGATTCCGAAGATGAAGGAACCACCTCGTGGCATTCGCTTCAGAACTGTTCCAGAGATTCGACAGGCAGTATGCCGCATCATTCGCATCTCCAACAGAACAGTCTCTGCTAACGTTATACTACGCCTTGCACATCGCTGGCAACGGATTCTACACAACGCTGGTGACTACTTTGAAGCACAGTAACAGGTGCAAACATGTAACTCTTTCGTATCGGTTGTGAATAAATAGCTGCCACTATTTAATTTCCGACCCTCGTAGGTACTAGCAATGACTGTAACGCAGACTAAATAAGTATTTTTTTTTATCTTACATCAGGATAATAGTATCATAATCGGTTTCGACTTATTACCAAGTCATCATCAGGTGACCTCTTTGCAAGGAAAGAAAATGGTGATAGTAAAATACCATAAAACTAAATTACAAGTTAAACTCTTTAAGTATATGTGCATGAATATACTGCCCTCCCTTCATTCATCCATGAATATGAGGCGCACAATTACGTAAATATGCTACGTAGTAACTCGTCAGGTATACAGGACTGCAGAGGCGGTATCAGAGTACTCTGACTGTTAGAAATGAAAACTAGAATTATCTACATAATAGTATAAAACTGGAAATTCTTAAACTGGAAAACTGAGGTAAAAAATATTCGCAACATAAAATTGATTGTGAGAGAGAAAGTTTCACTTTGAGACAGCTTTCTCTCAAATATGTTTTATGTTGCGAACATTGTCAATCTTATATTTGCGATTTAAGAGATACAATTTTTATACTGTTCTGTAGTTAACTGTAGTCGTCTGTTCCAACAGCCAACACGCAGACATTGTGAACCTCTTCGGGCCTGTTCAACTGAAAGTTAGTGTGTAACATATTCAGTACATATAGTTGTGTATAAAGATAGTTCGGTTTGTAAATTCGTTTCCTAGTATTTTACTCTCTTTCTCATTCGTTTTTAAAGGTTCGTTCCATGACGGTAATAAGACCAAATCGGCAATGCTAGAATTAGAGTCACGTGCCAGGGTTCGGGTCTGGGAAAAGAATGTGGGTGTCTCCCTTTGTTATTGTCTCCCCCCACTCCCAAGTAGAAGTTGCCTTAAACTTCACTATAACGTCCTCACAAATTTAATAATAATATTAAAACATCAATCGTTTAATGAAAACATAATTATAAAAAGAATATTTTTTTTATATCCGTGCTTAGTAAAGTAGTTATCGTAACTTCCAAGAAACTGCAATAGAGAGAACCATAGTTTCTGAAAGCAATTCGTTGAAAAATTTCAAGCCACGCTTTTCAAGCAATTGATTTAAGAAAAATCATAGTATTGGGAATAATCTGAAAAAAAACAACGAAAATAATGAGGAGTAAAATAAATGAGAAAATCGATAGACTTGCCCACAATATTGGGTACCACGAGATATACGTTTTTAAGGACCTCCGCTGCTTTAGAAGCAAAATAGCAAATGACGGTTGAAACAAGGAAGACATAAATAGCAGCTTAGCGTAGGAAAAAACGGCAATCCTGTCCAAGAGGAATGCGCTAGTATAAGAGATTGTCCTTAATCTGAGGTATAGATTTCTGAGCAATGTACTACAGCAAAATATGGTAGTGTATTATAGACTATGAGAAAACCGGAAATGATGAGAATGTGACATAGGATGCTAAGGAAGGATATAGAGACTTAGGTAGCCTGATAAGGAATTAGGAGGTTGTCCGCAGAATCGGGGAGGAAGGATAAATATGGAAATTACTTGTAAAAAACATTGACAAGATGAAAGAACAGAGTGATCTAACGCGTGGTATGACGTCAAGGAATAAGTTCCATGGTTCTTGAGAGAACTGTAGGCAAAGATTAGAAAACAGTCAACAACTCAGGACGTGGGGTCCCATTGCTACTCTGAGATAAAGAGGTTCGCACAAAAGAAGAATTCGTGGCGGGCACATCCAACCAGTCAGAAGTCCGAACATTGGAAGGAAAAAAAAGTAGCTACAATTCTGAAAATTTAGTTCGGATAAAACCGTTCAGCCTTTTCCGTAGTGTAAGGTCTTTTCTTCTCCGTCGTCCATTGTTCATACCTCTGTGGTTCGTAGACTCTACCTGTGGACTTACGAACAGCTTTGAATTTTTTGTTGAGTGTAGGCATGGTCAGCCTTCTCAGCCTTCTCAGCCTTCTATACCTGACTGCAGTGTTACCAGTCGTACCACAAGTCAGCCCACGTGGGCAGAGGTTCATGCAAGCCACTGAATTGTACCCAGCATTGCAAGTACTAGGTGTGATAAAAAAATTACGGGAATCTTTGTTTTTCATATAATACACTTGAGCCAGCACTTTTTCCAGTCTTGGAAGCACTTCTTGGACTCAATTTTCGTTATGGTGTTCAGCTCCTTCAGCGATTCTGTTTTTATTTCATCAGTGTTTGCAAAATGACGTCGTTTATGGTTACACTCAGCCTCAAGAAAAGGAAGAAGACAGAGGAGGCCATGTACGACGAATACGGTGGCCGACGCAACACGACGGTTTAGTTTCTTGCCAAAAAAATCGCGAACAAGCATTGAGGCTTGAGCGGGAGCATTATCGAGATGTAATTTCCATGAGTGGTTTTACCACAGTCGTTTTCTTCAGATTACTACACGCAAACGGCGCATAACTTCCAGGTAGTATTCTTTATTGAACTCAAGATACACTATCGCACTGCAATCGAAGAAAACGGTGAGAAGAACCCTCACATGTGATCGAACTTACCGAATTGTTTTCGGTGTTGGCTTTCAATCAGTTTCCATTGGGACGATTGGCTCTTGAATTCGACGTCAAACCTGTATACCCATATTTCGTCACCTGTTAAAACCTGTTTTAGACGTTCTGCATTCCTCAGCGATGTTTACGTAACATCGTTTTTGATAAAAAATATAACAATTTCAGAACAGAATTTGCTGGTACATGTTTCATGGCCAAAACATCCGAAAAAAATTCCTTGGTATGAACCAAAGAACATGCTTATATCGTCAACAATCTCCCTGATCGTGAATCGGCGACTCTTCAAAACCATTGCCTTACTTCTTCCATACTGTGGTTAGTAATTGATATGTTGGACGTCCAAGGCGGTTGTCGTCTTTAACATCTTTTTGAGCCTCTTTGAAACGTTAATACCACTCACAAGCACCTGTCTTACAGTACATTCACCAAAAACCATAGTCAACGTTTAGAATACGTTGCTGCACTTTCTTCCATTTTCAAGCAAAATTTAATGCAAAAAGATTCTTTGATTCATGTTTTACGGAAGTAAAAATTCTCCAAGAGCACGAAAATATGTAGAACCTTTCCGGCTGTCAACAATACACTAAATATTAAAAGCAGCTGACAATGCGCACAAACATCAGGAACACGTGTACCAACTAAAGCTAGCGAAATTAAAAAATTTCCATTACTATTTGATCACACCTGTTAGGAAGTAATAATACATCTTTTTTGTTTGGGCGGGAAGGGTGGGGATCTTCAGGGAGATGACATCACCCCCTCCCTCCCCCACCCCCACACCCCCACCCCTCTACCCACACTTTGTATATGTGGTTGCCTGGAGATAAATTATTGCAGTACAAGAACAGCAGCTCTCCTGGTACGGAAATACAATAGGAATGACAGGTTTGACAGATGGCCAAAGAATTCTTTATGTACCACTCACAGGAAAGAAGGAAAAGAGGGAGACCGAAAGTTGCCGGGTTGTACGGGGAAAAGAAAGAACTGGTTGAATTGTTAAAGGAAGAAAACAGAAGACGAGGAAGCATGGGACCAAGAAATCGGTGGCTACTGATACGTGGGTTACAGCAATAGCCATAGCAACAAGCACGAAAGAAGAGGAAGATTTTTACTGTATTACCATAGGGCAGTATGCCGAGCCTGTCTTAATGAGCTTGTCAACAGGGACTCGATTTCAAGTCCAGATTATTAAAAATTGTGCGGCGTGGAAAACGAGGTAAGTTACGAGAGGCGTTCAATAAGTAATGCAACACATTTATCTTCTCGGCCAATTTCTGTTGAAAAACGGTGGACTTAGTTATGGAGCATTGTGCAACATTCCCACTTCAACCCTCATAGTTTCATTAAGTTTCTGCATACTCATGCCGTTGATCATTGCTAATTCTTCCATTTTCGGGGCTGTACGTAACCTTCAAAATTGCCTCTGTAATGGAGGTGTGTTCCAAGCACAGAGCTATCACTGAGTTTCTTTTTTCAGAAAACCAATGAATCGTTGGAGGAGGGGTGTGACATTACCACAACTGTTCTTCCTCATTCACCCTGCAGCCACGATCTCGCTCCTTCCGACCTATTATACATCTGTTTAGCCCAGTGAAGGATGCACTTTGCAGTAAGCGGTATACCTAAATCTTTGCGTTCGAGCTCTGCTTCCTCTTATTTTATTATGATGATCATTTCTCCCTACGTAGGTGGGAGTCAACAAAATATTTTCGCATTCGGAAGAGAAAGTTGGTGATTGAAATTTCGTAAATAGATCTCCCCGCAAGGAAAACCACCTTTGTTACAGTGACTGCCACTCCAACTCGCGTATCACATCAGTGACACTCTCACCCCTATTGCGCGATAACACGAAACGAGCTGCCCTTCTTTGCACTTTTTCGATGTCCTCCGTCAATCCTACCTGGTAAGGATCCCACACCGCGCAGCAGTATTCCAGCAGAGGACGGACAAGTGTAATGTAAGCTGTAATGTAGGGTTTGTCGCATCTTCTAAGTGTTCTGCCAACAAAGAGCAGTCTGTTTCGCCTTCCCCACAATTATTATCTATGTGGTCTTTCTCATATAAGTTGCTTGTAGCTGTAATTCCTAGGTATTTAGTCGAAATGATAGCCCTCAGATTTGTGCGATTTATCGTATACCCAAAATTTATTTGATTTCTTTTAGTATGTGGATGACCTCGCACGTTCCTTTGTTAAGTGCCAATTGCCACTTTTCACAACATACAGAAATTCTCTCTAGATCATTTTGTAATTGTAATTGATCGTCTGATGATTTTACTAGACAGTAAATTACAGCATCATCTGAAAACAATCTAAGGGGACTGCTCAGATTATCACGTAGATCATTTATGTAAATCAGGAGCAGAAGAGGACCTTTGATACTACGTTGCGGAACGCCAGATACCACTTCTGTTCTACTCGATGATTTACTGTCTATCACTACGAACTGTGACCTCTCTGAGAGGAAATCACGAATCCAGTTACACAACTGAGACGATACTCCATATGCACTCCATTTGATTAATAGTCGATTGTGAGGAACGGTATCAAAAGCCTTCTGGAAATCTAGGAATATGGAATCGATCAGGGATCCCTTGTCGACAGCACTCATCCCTTCAGGGGAATAAAGAGCTAGCTGTGTTGCACAAGAACGATATTTTCTGAATCCGCGTTGGTTATTTATCAATAAGTCATTTTCTTCAAGGTAATACATCATGTTCGAGTACAGTATATGCTCCAAAATCCTACTGCGAATTGAGGTCTGTGATATGGGTCTGTAATTCAATGTGTTACTCCTATTTCCTTTCTTGAATATTGCTGTGACCTGTACTACTTTCCAGTCTTTAGGAACAGACCTTTCGTCAAGTGAGCGGTTGTATATGATTGCTAAGACAGGCGCTATTGTGTCTGCATTCTCTGACAGGAACCTGATTGGTATACCATCTGGACCGGAACACTTGCCTTTCTTAAGTGATTTGAGTTGTTTTGCAACACCTAAGATATCTACTTTTATGTCACTCATGCTAACAGCTGTTCTGGTTTCGAATTGTGGAATATTTACTATATCCTCTTTCTTTAAGGGGCTAGGACGTGCAACGGGCTGACTTGTAGCAGGAGAGGCACCACGGGACATTTTAATTTCCACTGTCTATACTTTTACAATTAAATTGATAAAACTTTGTCAGGATGACCAGGAAGGATTCAGGATTCACACTCGTAGCAGCGGAAGTTCAAAAAGATAAAAAATTATATTTTTACATGTGAAATTTCAAAATTTTTTCCCTTACTATTGGCTGCATTTGTTGCTATAGGTACACTTTTCTTCATAAGTAAGAGAGACTTTTCGATGAATTTTGCACAGCATACAAACCATACTTACAGGTGTCTGAAACTCTATAATTTATTTAATTTATGAAAAAATGAATGAGGTGTTATGTTTTAAACTTTATGTTTAGAAAAAAATCAAATTTTGTAGTTAATTATCTCAATTTTTACCACAGTTTTTAATAGATTTGGAAAATTCTAGAGTTTCATACACTTGTAAGTATGGTTCAAATGTTGTGCAAAATTCATCAAAGAATCTCTCTTGCTTGTGAAGAAAAATGTACCTATAGCTCCAAATGCAGCCAACAGTAAGTGAAAAAATGATGAAATTTCATATCTAAAAAAATTAATTTTGTTATGTTTTTACACTTCCACTGCTATGAGTGTGAATCCTGAATCAGGCGACCGCGGTGGCCGTGCGATTCTGACGCTGCATTCCGGAACCGCGGGACTGCTACGGTCGCTGGTTCGAATCCTGCCTCGGGCATGGGTGTGTGTGATGTCCTTAGGTTAGTTATGTTTAAGTAGTTCTAAGTTCTAGGGGACGTATGACCTAAGATGTTGAGTCTCATAGTGCTCAGAGCCATTTGAACCATTTTTTTGAATCCTGAATCCTTCCTGGTCACGCTGACAAAGTTTTATGAATTTATTTGTAAAAGGATAGACAATAGAAAATTAAAATGTCCTGTGCTGCCTCTCCTGGTCCAAGGCTGCCCGTTTGACGTCCTACCCCCCCTTAAGGAATTACGGAAAACCGTATTTAGTAACTCCGCTTCAGTGGCACCATCATCGGTAACAACAGGGGCCTGAAGATTGCGTCGTAAAACGCTGAAACTGGTTGACAAATAAAATATGGTTGGAAACTTGACGTTGGAAGGTGTTTCATCCTCTATCGAAGAGCCGAGACCAGCAACGTTCTGTAAAAAGAGGACATACACAGGTTTGGTAGTTTGTTTCGCCCTGAGCTGCTCATTCCGACATCAGCTGGTCGCTTCCCAGCAGCGCCGTCTTGGCAGCGCAGCCTCCACTCATCGGCCGCTGCTTTCTGGTGCAGACGCGATGCGGGGCTGGGCCGCCGCCAGCGAGTTGACACGGCGGAGGCAGCGGCCGCAGCCGGCAGCTGGTGGCGCCGCGGCGTGGCGTGGCGTGGCGTGCCGCGCTGGCGGCCGACTGCAGGTGCGCGCAGCGACGTGAATAAATTGGCCGTGAGCCGTAAAAATGGGCGCGCCCGCGACGCTGACACCGACGCCGACGTCGCGGCGCTTCAAAGGCGCCGGTCTGGCCCCGGCCGCCCACGTCGCCTCTAATTCCGGCCAAAAGGGCGTGACGCGCGGACTCGTCTCGTCCGGCCGGTGCGCTGCGGGAACCACGGCGCCCAGAAAAAGAAGGAAGACGTGCGGTGGCGTGGCGTATCGCTGTCTCCGGCACTCCGACACCGGAGCCGCTCCGTACCGGGACCGAGGTCCGCTGGCGCACCCCACACGCGCTCACTCCCGTATTTCTGTCCTCGCACGTGCGTCACGCACGCATCCGCTTCCGTTCGAGGTCACTTGCCCACTGGGGAAGCAAGTGTTATACCACGGCTCACTTGTATGTAAAGCAAAGAGGACGCTGCTACGCCGCGCGGGATTAGCCGAGCGGTCTCTTGCGCTGCAGTAGTGGACTGTGCGGCTGATCCCGTCGGAGGTTCGAGTCCTCCCTCAGGTATGGATATGTGTGTTTGTCCTTAGGATAATTTAGGTTCAGTAGTGTGTAAGCTCAGGGACTGATGACAGCAGTTAAGTCCCATAAGATTTCACACACATTTGAACAATTGAACGCTGCTACGTCAAGTTATTTAAAACATGGGCGGATAAAAATCCTGTGTGAAGATCGTCAATTTTCTCTGTTGATTACCAGTTCTCGCTCATTACCGAGCCCTCCTCACATCAATCTAAAATGCTGTTCAGTGTGTGACACTCACTACACATCGTCTTAGCTCTTAGAGATAAGTCGCCCCGTTTAAATAAAAAATCGTAAAGTGAAAATCTTAATGGTTCAAATGGCTCTGACCACCATGGGACTCAACTGCTGTGGTCATCAGTCCCCTAGAACTTAGAACTACTTAAACCTAACTAACCTAAGGACATCACACACATCCATGCCCGAGGCAGGATTCGAACCTGCGACCGTAGCAGTCTGCGCGCCTAGAACCGCGAGACCACCGCGGCCGGCCGTGAAAATCTTATTTTCTTGTGTAAACTGGCAACGATAATCATTAATCAAATGTAGTTACAGCGCCTATTTCGCCACACATGTAACAGATGATCGACAGCAATGGTAGCTGCATCGCCCATGCGTCGATGTAAACAAGATACCACTGATATCGATCTTAGTACACATGTGTGGCATAATGGACACTGTAACAAAGAAATGGTCCAAATAGCTCTGAGCGCTATGGGACTCAGCTTCTGAGGTCATCAGTTCCCTAGAACTTGGAACTACTTAAACCTATCTAATCTGCCCGAGGCAGGATTCGAACCTGCGACCGTAGCGGTCGCGCGGTTCCAGACTGTAGCGCCTAGAACAGCTCGGCCACTAAGGACGGCGGACACTGTAACAGCATTTGATCAGTGATTAGTGATAATTTGCATAACCAGATAAGATTTTCACTTCAGATATTTTATTTCACCAGGGCGACTTGGCTCTAAAAGCTAGGACGATGCTTAATGAGTACCACACTGACCAACATTTTAGATAGATCTGAAGAGGACACGGAAATGAACTGGAACCGGTAATCAGTAAAGAAAATTTGCTATTCTGAAGCAGGATTTTTATTCACCCATTTTTTAAAACAACAGATCTTCCCCCATTGATAATGTCAAAGAATGACATCAAATTATTTAGTTAGTTATTGTGTCCCATAGATAAACAGCTGTGATGTGCAACGTGTCTCCTGAACGTACACACGTAATAAATATTTTTCAAAATATAAAAATATTTATAACGCTACATGCTGGAGAATTACAGCATTTTTTTTTTCTGCATACATTACTATTTCCGTTCAACAATTCTTCTGGTATATAAGAAAGAATTGTTAAGGAGGCGCATTTTCAGTCTACATTTGTAAACACTTCTGCCATCTTTCAGATATTTTATTTCCTTGGGTTTACTATCAGAGGATGTTATAGCTGCATATTTCATTCCTTTCTGTCCCGAAATTAGATTCATTAAGGGTAACACCATAGCAACGCCCTAGAAAGAGCGTTTTCTTGACAGTTTTTTTGTGGCAGAAGGAAAGGCGATAGAGAAATAATACGTGGGGTGTTATTGATCATATATTTAAGTATATTACTAATTTTTTTATCGGATAACATTACAAAATGGAGACACTGCAGCAATTCGCCCGAGACATATTCAATACGAGGCGATCTGCGGCACTTACTATAACTTATGCCAATTTAAACATGGAAAAAAGTATATGAAATCTATACGAGTGTAGCTAGTGAACCACGTAGGGGCTTTTAAAAATATTTATTTTTGTGTAACTGGCGAGTTTTTGAATAGTCGCTCAATTTCACCAAAAAAGGACTGTCATTTGTTAATAGATATTGCTTACTTCAAATAATCGAAAATTCCTTCATGGTTCAGTTTGAAATGTTATTTTAAAGTTGTAGGAGTCAGGCTGAGTGCCGTTTTGAAACATTACACACAACTGGAGAAAAACGCGTTTGAACTCCTTAAATGTTTCATAGACATGTGAAGGACAGGCTTAGCGTACGCGGAAGGCGCAAACAGGCCCTTGTGGAACGCACTTACTCTGGCCCCTCCCATCCGGACTGATCCTACTGGATGACCCTTCTGGCAGCTAAGCTACCGCCGACCTAGCGCGGATCCAGAGCGCGCTAACCTCCTCGCCCGCACAGACAGTGAAACGTTAAGGCGGTTTCCCGTAAGGTGGTGTTATAGAAATGAAAAAAAATGAAAAATTCTACTCTTAGGAAACTGTTACCATTAATCTGCTATCCCAGGACTGGCCTGTCGAACTTGTTACCGTTGCGATCGCAATCACAGCCACTGGTTTACCAGAGAACAATTGAAATATCGTTCGTGGTAATTCCAACTTTACGACTCCGTTTAGCCCTGCTCCGAGCAGGTGCATTGCTAGAATGGTTAGACGGTTGATTTCATATGGGTTCCGTATAAATGTACCACTTGGAATAACAATTTCCGGGCAGTTTGGACAAGCGATAAGTATTGCGAAGCATAAGCCTCGAGATCTTTGTTCTTGCACTGTGATGTTTGTATTGCACGCTTTACTTTCACGTGTCGAGAAACAACAGAAAAAAACTGAAAGAAAAGTTATGATCGTACAGCTCAATCCGTAGAGCACATCTAACTACTGGTCACTGTTTTTCAGTTTGTTAACAGAGACGTTGACTCCTTCCGTTCTCCACTCAACCACATGTCTTTTCTTTGATGATTTACTGCTTCGAAGCCGAATTGGATGCGATGTTTTCATACCTTCTCCGCCCGAGTACACTGTATTACAACTCAATCTTATTTGAAAGACAGAACTGTGCACCATAAGATGACAAACCATCAAACGTCAATACCGCACATAAAAACCAAGATTCGAAGCGAATGAACTGTCTTTTCTGTACACGTACTGGCTTTCTCACGCCAAGCCAACGTATCACTGTTCTAAAATGCTTCTAAGTATAATCAGACAGTACAAGAAGATACCCAGTTGGCCCAGGGAGGCCTTTTCTGGTCATCCGAGGCGTTAGTGGAGGAATTCGGTATTCCATAGTTACTCATAAAGTTTAAAACGCTCTCTGTTGTAGTCACACTTATTACCAAAACTCGTTTGACCATTTTGATATCACACTGTAAAATTTAAATCCTCAGTTCTTAATAACATATTCTTCTGTGTGGTAACATTACTCTGCAGTCTGATTATTTTTGACCGGTTTGCAAATTAAGCTACGACGCTAAATGTTGTCGATAGCGTAGTGAGAGTAGACAATACCATTTTGACACACTCAAAGCGGGAAGTACAACACCGCTCCATACAACTTCCGCGCACAGGTGCTCATATTGCTACAAAAAATAATCTATTGTTACAAACCATTTTTGGTGTTAAAATTCGTAGCGGCGTGATCTTTTGTTAATTTCTTAAGGCACCCGCAAGCGAATATTGTTTCTTGTGTATAAATTTAGTGATAATAACGTATTACGTGACATGATCTTCCTGAAACATATTAATGGTCAAATCTGTGATAACGAATACAGGTGGAAGCACGAGACCATGGCTCGAATCCCAGCCTTGTCACAAATTTGAATTCATGCTTCGACCTGTATTCATTGTCGTACAGTACGTCGGTCGTCCCTCTTTTGCGTGCTCCTACACCATTCCTCCGATTGAGACGAAACTGACCAATTGCGTGCACGCCTGCGAACGTTTAGGAGGGGTAAGAATAATCCACCCCTTTGAGGTGGGAGGGAAAAGGGGGGTGACTTAGCAGCAGAACTTACGACATTGTGAAGCAATTTCAACCTAGTTATGTGCAGGTATGACTCATTATTTATATGAAATTGCACACCATATTATCTCTGTAACTACTTCAGCTGTGCCCGCATCTCGTGGTCGTGCGGTAGCGTTCTCGCTTCCCACGCCCGGGTTCGATTCCCGGCGGGGTCAGGGATTTTCTCTGCCTCGTGATGGCTGGGTGTTGTGTGCTGTCCTTAGGTTAGTTAGGTGTAAGTAGTTCTAAGTTCTAGGGGACTGATGACCATAGATGTTAAGTCCCATAGTGCTCAGAGCCATTTTTGAACTTCATCTGTTTCTGTCAGTCATGGTGTGCACATCACTGGAAAAAAAATAATACTGTGAGAGTAAGGCACTCGTAATATCTCTATGGTTGAGTGTGGGGAAGAATGGCGGTAACATAAAAGCATACGTCACGAACAACCAGAGTATTTTCAACCACATTTCGTATACACGTGACTGATTATTTGTACAAAAATACTGGGAATAAGATGCCTCTATCATCGCTTGGGATGGGATGTTTGTCTCTTATTGGTGTTCTCCAATGCAAGTAGAGTAGATCGTACATGCATTCCTCCTTAGATAGGAAAAGAAGCATTGCAACGCACTCATGGCGCACCTTAGTATTACATAACATTGGTAGGTGGGCTACATATGTCCAGAAAGTCTTTATCCTTATACACACGCACTGGCACCGGGCACTGCTATTTTTGTTTAGGGCATGTTTATGCAGACAAAACTTAAAAATCACTGTAATCCACCTGTTTAGATCAAAGCTTTCGAGAGCTTACACTCGATCGCCAGAAGAAATGGAAGTCCTCTCCAAAATGGAAGCCCCTGTGCCCTACCTTCAGTTCGTCTCAGTTTTGGCAGAGAAGTCGGTGGATGTACGAAAGGCCAGATCTCTTAATGTCACGCGGTGTCCTTGAGGGTAAAGAGTGAAAATTAAAATTTAAAATGTTCGTGATAGTGACAAATATACCCACATATGCATTTCTAAATTTTGTGCTTATTACAGAGGAAGGACGGCTGCAATTAGGTCACTGATTTTTAAATGCTGCAATTTTTCATCTTGCTTGTTCACAACAAGGCTGTGGTAGTCTCGGATATCCTCTCACCAGAGCTCTAGAGCTCCAATTCATAATTATGGTATGCCCTCTACTTGATAATCTCTGAGAGAGCAACGTGTGAGAATGCTGATCGTCGTAATGGATAGGACAAACTAACCGAGATTTAATTTTTTATTAAATGCAATAATAAGGGCAGTACAAAAATTAAAAACAGGATACAAATGTGATTAGCTAGAAAACAGAACGAGGTTAAGAAAATTACGAGACAAGTAACTGTTGGTGAAAGAGCGAAGATTAACATGTATTATCATGACCCGCGGAAAAACCTATAATTTAAATTATATCTAAAGGATTATATCCTGTAACGCTTTTTCTTGTCGTTATTCTGAAGAAAAATACGTGAAATACGTAAAACAGGGACGTTATTTTTTCAAATTGGAGCTTCTCACTACGGCAATCATTACAAGAAGTTTCCTAAAAAAGCACTCTTTAATTTTAGAGAATTTCTGCGAATTTGCGCGGGTAATTCCAAGGTTCATTGTCAATGGTCTACCAACTGAAAGTGTGTAAACTCGAAAGCACCAAGAAAATTTAAACAGTTGCCGAACTGATGAAGTTATTATGACTTTCATATTATTTACAGACGCAATGAGTGCGCATAATATAAAATAAGCTATTTATGTTTGGTGTTTACCTTGGTTCCAGGGCATATAATGTCTTATGGCATTTTTGAAAGCGACAAAAATGTGGTAAAAAGTTAAGTGTGTTCCTTCGACATTTTTCTCCAGTTATTCACGTCAGATTTAGCACACAGTTGTGAATCGGAGACGTTGCCACATTAGCGTATGGTTTCCAAAAACAAAGTACAGTAGACCTACAGTTATTGATGTTAGTGATGATAAGTTATTACACTGTTCATGTTTAAAAATATATGCTGTTTTATCTTATAATACCCTCGTTTCAAGATAGTACGAGTGCTGGTTCTACAAGTTCTGCAGGAGAGCTTCTATGAAAGTTAGGAGGCAGAGGACGAGGTACTGACAGAATTAAAGATGTGAGGAGGGGTCCGGAGTCGTACTTGGCTAGCTGATATGGTAGAGCACACAGTTTTAATCTGCCAGGAAGTTCCATCACCTAAACTGTACACTACAACGAACTATACCGAAAAAGGAACTTTACGTATTTATATTCAGTTACCCGTGACTGTAACAAAATGAAGGTACATGAGTATATATCGCCCACCCCCCTCCTCCGGACACAATCTTCGTTTTTCTTTGTGCAGTCTGACATTTAGAGTCTAGAAAGTCTGCACCTGAAGACACGGTTTCATATGCTGAAACGCCATAGTGCATAGACAAACGAAATTGTTTTTGCCCGAAAATTTGTGGACAGAGCTTTGATTGTGTTCGTATGTTTTGTCTGGGGGAACAACGATCACTATACACGCGGCCTAAGAGAGAGATTTTATTTGTCATCATTAGTATCCATGATGATATGTGCATTACTCACTTCAAAACTGCAAAAATTGTAGGAAATACTTGTCAATTCTTTTCATAGTATTTATATTTAGCCTCACGATTATCGAAGTAACTGGGAATGGTGCTGCAGTGCTAGTGGCAGTTCTCTTACCGTGGACTATCTTCGCCACTGATACGGGTGGCGTTGGCGTCGATATCGATTTCATTACTTGCTCCTAGATGGTGGGTCAATCGGGCGAGAAATGTATCATGTAAAACGTTCTGCTGCTTTGAGAGTACGTTATCCTTATCAACTGCAACAACTGTTCCTGTAACTATTGTACAATGGGGTGGTCAGAATCGGTCGGAGAAGCTCCTACGGAATTTAGTAGGGCAGGTTGTGCTGAAAAATAATTATTAAGAAAAAAATTTGATGTGTTGCGCCGTTGCCGGGCTAATTAGCATTGAACTCAACCAATCAGTTCGTTGCGCCCGCACATTCAAACGGCTTGCCAGATACAGTTATTAGCGTCAATTGTTCTCGTAGAGTAGATGATAGCCTACGGAACTCCTCAGGCTCTGGCTTGGGTTCGATCCTTACCACCGATCCGCGTCCAATTTTTGTATCGCTCTCTTGTTCGATTTTAGGAAACTAAGAGAAAAACATATTTCGGAACACTATCTCTAGCAGGCCGCTTGACTTCCCGCGCGACACGGCCTGATCTGCTAACTTCAATCCTAATTAGCTCGGACACGGCGCAACGTACCGATTTTTTTTTTTTTTTCTGAACAGCTATTTCTCAGCGCGACCTACCTTGCAACACCCTTACAAGCTTTTCAGGCTATTTCTGACTACCCTGTACACTAACGCATGCGGTGAAGCCGAGCCAGCTAGAAACGAGTAATGTTGCTGCTGCACTAAAATCACTTTCTCGACAAATGATACCTCCTAGCACATGAATCTGTAGTTATTACATATCTCGCCAATAGCCACAGAAAACTAATCCCGAGGCTTCACCCTCAATCGCTCTTGAGCGCCACTCGGGCACAGAATCCTGTGACTGATGTTCAACCAGTAACCACATGTCCCTTTGCAAAATATTCCAAGCTTTCAGCAATCAAAACGGTACAGGCAAGCGATAATAGCAGAACGGATAAGCTCTCATTTCTGATGTTCGACAAACAGCAGGCACATGCAGCTCTATGTCCAAATATCGTACAGACACGAACGTACGCGAAAACATTAACTCTAAGAGCGGATGGCCGAGAGTGCTAGAAGGCCCGCTTCCGGAACACGGAGAGGCGCGCCGGCTCCCGATTCAGTTCACCTGGCGGATTAACGAGGGCCAAACGCGCCTGCTAGCCTGTATATGGTGTTTAGGCGGTTTCCCACACCCAAACAGGTAAACACCGGACTGGTATCCACGTTCCGCCTCAGACTGGCGCTACACAAACTTAAAAAAAATATTCTCACACTTAAGATAACATTAGACACTAACAGATTGGAGTGGTCTCCCACTATATACCTTACCAACAAATAAAGGTGATGCCAAGGCATCAGTCTTAAAGACAGGTTATAATATAATTGGTTTCTCACAGAAAAATTATTAAAAGGAAATCAGTTGCTCTACACATTAAAAAAAGTACTGGTACACCTGTAATTCACGAATTCAATTCTAGTGGGCTGTGTGCATACCGTTCGCATTGATGACAGCTTGTAGACGTCTTCGCATGGAGTGAACCAAGTTGTGAAAAATAGTGAGATCTTCGACCATTCCTCTAACAGAGCCGTCTGGAATTCCCACTTTCCTGTTTTCGAACTTTTGTATACAAGTGGCCCAAGGGTGCTCTATAGGTTTTTAAAAAAAAAGTGTGTGAAATATTATGGGACTTGACTGCTAAGTTCATCAGTCACTAAGCTTACACACTACTTAACGTAAATTTTCCTAAGGACAAACACACACATCCATGCCCGAGAGAGGACTCGAACCTCTGCCGGGACTAGCAGCACAGTCCGTGACTGCAGTACCTAAGACTGCTCGGGTAATCCCGCGCGCCTATAGGTTTGAGATCAGTGCTCTGTGGTGGAGTGAAAACCCTTCTTCGAACGTTATATAATAACCAATCCTGAGTTCTCAGAGCCACATGTTTAGTGTCGTTGTCTTGTTGGAAGTAAAAGACGCCATCAATACCCAGTTCCTGTGCACTGCTACGTAAATGGCCTCGAAACACATAGATATATTTACGATTATCCACGACACCTCCAATAATTGTCATGTCACCAACACCAGAAGCGGCCATCCAACCCCAAACTCCTTTTCGTCTCCCATATTTTACTATAGGTAGGACACGCTGTAGGTGGCGCTCTGTATTTGGTTTGCGTCACACTTTTCCCTTTCCGTCAGATCCAAACAAGTTAAACTTGGATTCGTCAGAAGTCAGAACGGTATTCCCAAATTCAAGCGATTTATTGACTCCTTTGGCTAACTGCAAGCATTTTCTTCGGTTAGCTTCCGAAACGTATGGCTGTTTTCTGGAAGATCTGCCGTGAATATCGTCTGGTTCCAGAAGAGACCTGTTTGTTGGACGTTGACAGCGTGTCCGATACAAACAACCTTGCACTTTCAAAGGGGTCTTTTCCTGCAAGGCGAACTATCCTTCGACGCTCCCCACATGTAAGAACTCTTGGACGTCCGCCTCTGCGTTTATTGTCTGTTGCAGCAGTCTCTTGAAACTTCTTCACCATTGTCCGCATTGTTGTATAATTAACAGAAAGTTCTTCACCGGTCTCACGGTAAAAACCGCCTTGTGGCGGAACGACACGGAATGCTCCTTCTCCTTTGGACTCATCGTGACAAGCGAATTCCCCTTACACTGGCCGTCAGGCAAATACTGAACTGCTTGTTAACTCAGACCGCACAAATCTGGTACGCGTGGCGCTGTCTGTCAGGTACAAGAACAAACGTTATATATTGTGCCAATACGCATTTAAGAAAGAGAAACCCCTCATTTAATAGATTACATGTATTTCTGTTGTGTTGGGAAAACATTAGTCTACAATTTTTTTCCTTTATTGAGTCAGCGTTAATGGCGTCCGTATAATGTTACTAATATTTATACATTTTGAGTCAGATGCGGAAAGATGTCTGTGCCAATACTTTTTTGTGCAACGGTAGCCCGTCCAGGGGGGAACTGCTGGCGCCAGAAAGGGCATCCGGCATCTGATTATCACTAACACTGCCAAATCCGAAATCAGACACTGACACCGTAGAGACATTGCGAGATTCTAGGAAGACGAAGAAGAAAAAAAAAGAAGGAAAGAGAAACTCGGTGGATAAAAATTTACATCGCGTTATAAATTTACAAAAATTGTTCAACTTTTCACAATTGTAACGTAAATAAATTATAGAAAATGTTCAAATGTATGTGAATTCTTAAGGGGCCAAACTGCTGAGGTAATCGCGACCTAGACTTACACACCACTTAAACTAACTTAACTAACTTACGCTAAGGACAACACACGCCCCCATGCCCGAGGGAGGTCTCGAACCTGCGGCGGGTGACACGGCGCACCCAATCGCGTGGCCAGTCCTCGCGGCTAAATTATAGAAAAATAGTAGCAGACGAGTCCTCAAAATTACTGAGGACTTTTGGAAAATCGACAATGACAAAATTTTTTCATGAGGTTTGTGAGATACAGAGAGTGAACAAAAATTTCTTAACACCGCGAGAAATGCATGCTTGAACATAAACGCATGTGCTAGCCAAATTTGCAGGTTCCGTTGTTGCATCTGACCACGAACGGTATTTGTGCAGCGTTCTCAATATTTTGAAAGCACCGTTCGTGATCAGAACAGTGTTCAGCGTAGCTGTGCTTGCATTATGTCGGAAAAAAGTGAATTCGAACGCGGGCAAATTTTTGCTGCTTGTACGGTCGGTGCCTCCGTAATGAAGGGCAGCTGAAGGGTTTCGCCTTTCAAGAGGCACCGTAGCGGAGCTTATATCGCATATAGGGAAAGCGGAAAAAGCATCAGCCGCCGATTATCATCAGATTATATATCGAGTGAGCTTGACGGTCGGTCATTGATTGAAAAGGACTGCGACGAAAAATTAAATGACGACAACTCCAAAGGTCACTAGAACTGAATGTCGAACCCTTCCAGCACCAAAACAATGTGAATTCACAGGAGCTCAGTCCGTCAGTTCACCTGATGATGGCGACATGTTAGATCGCCGAAATATTGTGCCCGTTGGACACTATAGACTGGCAGTACACCCGTGGATATTGTGATAATATGAATGGGGCTCCATAAAGAGGGAACTGCAGCTCGAGCTGGAATTCTAAAATTCATCAGTGATGCAGATGCCCGCAATAGGAAAACATGGTGCCGAAGCCATAAAACCGATTAAGGAGCAATGAAAGAATGTCATTTGGCCGGATGAGTCTGGTTTCATATTCTTCCAACTTCTGGCCGAGTTGGCGTACCAAGATTGAAATATGGCGGGGGTTGGGTGATGCTTGGCGTATTCCATTGGGTCCACAGCCATTCTGCAAGGTTTCGTTACTGCCAAAGATTATGTGACCATTTGGCTGATCACGTCCATACTGGCCATTTGGCTAGTCACGTCCACCCCCAATGGAGACGTTGTGTTTCAAGACGACGGGGTCCTGTTCACGCAGCTCACATCGTCCTTGACTGATGTTGTGAGCACTGGGATATATTGTCGCATCTTTCCTGACCACCTCAATCACCAGATCGCAGTATTACTGAGCCTTTGTGGTCTTCTTTGGAGAGAAAGGCGCGTGATCGCTATCCATCACCTTTATCTGAAATTACCACTATTTTATAGGAAGAATGGTATAAGATTTGCTTGATAACCATACAGTGTCTGTACTTATCCACTCCAAGACGACTGGAAATTGCTTAGGTGTCAACAGTTCTCCTACACCATGCTGGCAACGGTAAAGTGTTTCTGTCGTTTCACTGTGTATGAGATATACGATATTCCCCCAGACTTCAAGAAGACTGCAATAATGGCAGTTCCAAAGAAGGCAGGTGTTGACAGGTGTGAATGTTACTGAACCATTGGTTTAATAATATGTGCTTGCTAAATATTGACACAAATTCCTTTCCAGAAGAATGGAAAACCTTATACAGTCCAACGTAGGAGAAAATCAGTTGAGATTGCCGAGAAATGTAGGGACGCGTTACGCCATACTGTCCCTACGACTTCTCTCAGACTAAAGAAAGGCAGACGTCATTTATAGGTTTTGTAGATTTAGAGAAAGGTTTTTCATCGTTGACTGCGGTACACTCTTTTATACTGTGAAGAGAGCAGGAGGAATACACAGGAAGCGAAAGGCTATTTACAGCTTGTACAGAAACCCCATTTAGTTATAAGAGTCCTGGGGCATGAAAGGGAACTCTTAGTTGAGAAGGGAGTGATGCGAAATCATACACTATCCCCGAAGTTCTTCAAATGTACATCGAGCAGGCAGTAAAGGCCATCGACGACAAATTTGGAGAGGGAATTGTATGTCCGGGAGAAAAAATAAAAAATTTGAAGTTTGCCGATGGCATCGCAATTCTGTCAGAGACAGCGGAGGACTTGGAAAAACAGTTTGAATGGAATGGATAGTGTCCTGAAAGGGAGATGTAAGATGAATATTAACAAAATTAAAATAAGGTTAATGGAATGTGGCCGAATTATATCAAGCGTTGGTGAAATAATCATATTAGTAACAGTGTAAGTAGGCTGTTTAGGTTTTCTTATTGGTAACGCCGCTTAGCGCTCGGTATGAAAAATCACTGGCTGTGCTGTGCGCAGTGTGTGTTTAGTTTGCATTGTTGTCTGCAATTGTAGTGTTGAGCAGAGGCAGCTGGATGCTAACAGCGCGTAGCGTTGCGCAGTTGGAGGTGAGCCGCCAGCAGTGGTGGACGTGGGGAGAGAGATGGCGGAGTTTTGAAATTTGTAAGAATTGGTGTCATGAACTGATATATATATTATGACTATTAAGGTAAATACATTGTCTGTCCTCTATTAAAACCTTTCATTTGCTAACTGTGCCTCAGTAGTTAGTGACTTCCGTAGTTTGAATCTTTTTATTTAGCTGGCAGTAGTGGCGCTCGCTGTATTGCAGTAGCTTGAGTAACGAAGATTTTTGTGAGGTAAGTGATTTGTGAAACGTATAGGTTAATGTTAGTCAGGGCCATTCTTTTGTAGGGATTTTTGGAAGTCAGATTGCGTTGCGCTAAAAATATTGTGTGTCAGTTTAAGCACAGTCTTGTATAATTGTTCAATGGGGACGTTTCATAACAGAAACGCTACAGGTAGCCCAGTAGATGCGTTTTGCTATTTTGGCGGCAAAATAAGAGACTATTGTCGAACAAGAGAGGATACAAAATGCAGACTGGCTACAGCACGGAAATCATTTTTGAAAATTAGTAATTCGTTAACAAGTAATGTGAAAACTGAAAAAGATTGGAAATTTGTGGTAAGTTCGTATGGGACCAAACTGAAGATTTCATCGGTCCCTACTTAATGTAACAGAAACTGTCTTACGTTAAAGACAACGCAGACACCTACGCCCGAGGGAGAACTCGAACCTCCGACAGTGGTAGGCACGTCAGCCGTGACAAGGCGCCCAGACCACGCAACGTGGCTGGAAAGTGAAAGGCGGACGATAAACAGTTCAGACAAGAAGACAATACGGACTTTTGAAGTATGATGCTACATAAGAGTGCTGAAGGTTAGACGGGCAGATCGAGAAACTAATCAGATAGTAAATTGGAAATTTAACTAAAAGAAAGGAGCGGTTTATAAAACACATCCTGAGGCACGAAGGATTCGCCAGTTAGTGGGGGAAGCGGGGGGGGGGGGGGGGGGGGGGGGTTAAAATTGTAGAGACAGATCGAAGCATGAATTCAGTAATCAGACTCTAATGGATGTAGGTTGTGGAGATGTAGAAGTTGTCGAAGTTGTCACAGGGCAGTGCAGCGTGAACAACTGCATCAAACCTGTCGTAGTACTGAAGAGCACAACAACCAACTCGCATTCTTCTCTGATGACAACGTATTTGTTTATTCGTTGTCAGTGCTTTTACTCTCCTCCCAAAGTGTGTTGCCCTCGCTGCCTTCCAGGTCATTAGACACGCTGAACATTTTGAGCCCTTTGATGATCGAAACTGTTGATAGTGGGCTCCGTAAAGAGATAACCCACAAATTCGGTAGGTTTTTTTTTTAATTTCCGACAGTCTTTAAGAGGCTTTACGGTCGTAAAGAGGATATCCACAAACTCTGTACGACTTTTTTTTAAAAGAAATTTCCGACAGTCTTTCCACAATCGTGATTTCGGCTTTGTAGTCATTCTCAAGTGCATGCTGAAATGTAAAAATATGTCTGAGCTGTCTGTGACATGTCACGGTCGTAAAAACATGTTTCCGTTCCTATAGACATATTTTAACATTTCAAAGTGCACTTGAAACTGCTACAGATTACGTACAGTATATGAACAATTATTAGTCAAATGGTGGTAATTTTGCTTCAAAAAATTCTATATAACTCAGGTCTTTATCTGTAGGATTACCTTGAAGAAACGGCAGTTTTCTGCTTATTGTGGAATGAGATCCAATATCGCTCTTTAGATTCATCCAAGCCATACGTTTCGCTACCTTCTCTATAAGATGAACTCTTTGCATAACGATTAAGTGCGTGTTTGAAATTGGCGTCATAACTGGGTCGAATTCAAGAACTTGTTTATGATTTTCTTCCAACGTTGCTCCTCACTGGCGAAGACTAAAATTTATTGTTGAGTTAGAGGAAAGCTATTCGTTCCCTGTCGTCTAAAATAACGGAACATCAGCAATTGAGTACTGATACTCTCGATATTGTTGCTCCATTTAGAACTAAGGAACGAGCATTAGCCTGCATTTCAAGTAGCCATGATGTGACACTATACCATAACTTTGTAGGGTCACTAGATAAGCCACACCCGTAGTTTTCGTTACCTAATTATAGGAGAAAAATCGAGTCTCATAATCAGACCAGTGTGGTCACTACCAAAAAAATAATAACGCATCACGGTCAAATTGAAAACTGTAATTTCCTAGACTTCCTGTCAGATTAAAACTGTTTTAATCTGCCAGGATGTTTCATATCAGTACACACTCCGCTGCAGAGTGAAAATTTCATTCTGTGAGATGACTGGTGCTTTACTCTCGAAAAGTAGGCCTAATGTTCCTGGTTCGAGTTCCGGTCTTCCCCACAGTTTCAACCTGCTAGGAAGTTTCAAAGCAGTGCACAGTCCTTCCCAGAGCTACTAGTGAAACTAAGTTTATTCTCGGCACTCTTGTTCGTGAATATATTAGTGTTAAAATCGAATTAAGTACCGTTTCCATGGTACGTTATTTATTTTAGGTAGCATTCTTTGGAGACAGCGATCTGTCAGTTAAATAGAATTAGTAAAAAACCTCTGTCGGTCGCACAGTCATTTACTAAAAATATATTCGGTATGGGTCTCGAGTAGAAGGTCTTCTTCAGATAATACACCATGCGAATGACGCCTAAGACGCTTGTAACAGCTAAACTGACCCCAGTCGCAAAACTGCTACGAAGAGGAGGCCTACCAGAGGTTCACTTCTTTTTCTTAAGAACGAGTTATAAGCTGAGATACTAGTGGTTTAGCTTAATCTAAGCTCAAACAAGAATCGAAGCTAGTTGCTGGCTGTTTAAATCTTTGGGTGGAAATGCGGAGAATTCTGTTTCGGAAAGAGTTTTCCGTGTACCCACTTTTCGGATTCCGCTAATAAAGACCCGACTGTTGAAAATGCAGTCATACTCTTGACATATACTGATAATGTTTGTGTCGTATGAAGACTTGAGTTGAAAATAACGACTGGGTTTTCTCTTTCTCTCATTGAATATTTGGTAATTTTTGTGAAGAAAAAATGTAAGAATAGAAGAAAAATTACTATGATTCTCATACTAATTGGGTCAATAACGGTTATTCTGTCACACTGGACCCACCGAGTCCTGCGAATGAAGTTGAGGTGACATGTATGGTTTTGCAGCTTACACTTGCTACTCTAAGATGAGAGAGACCCTTAATAGGAGTCCGATTACACAGTTTCGGGCTAAAACTGACTGTGGTGCTGTATGATCTATGCCAGGCCACTTGTCTATTCTATAGTTGTCAGCGGAGTATTAGGTACGACAGATCATTGTGAATTCATTTAGGCAAACTGTTATCTGTTGTCCATTGAGGTGTCTATAATATTTTTCTTAGTTGCAACTCTCTCTTCTCTTTGCCCCCTCCCCCCCCCCCCCAATCACCTCTCTCTCTTTCTCTCTCTCTCTCTCTCTCTCTCTCTCTCTCTCTCTTTCTCTCTCTCGCTCTCTCTTTCTCTCTCACACACACACAAACACACACACACACACACACACACACACACACACACACACACTCCTCCGTTATGATTAATGGTATAACTGGTTTTTGTCGGCATGATGAGGAACGTGATGCTCCGCGTGCGCAGGGTGACGTATGGGAGGACGTTCCGGCACAGTGACCCACATAGGCGGCGTCCGCAGGGAGGAGCGTCCCGCCCCGGCGCCGCCAGAAGCGGCTAGGACACCTGTCAGTCACCGCCACGACGCACGCCGCCCGCCCCCAGGCCGGCCACGTGACCACGCCGGGCTGACGTCACGCAACCTTACAGCTCGCTTCGCCATAAAAGCTAGCGTCTTCTTTTTTTCCGGGGCGGGGCGTGACGTTCATCTGTCATCGGGCAGGCGGCGGTGGGCGTGGTAGTGGCGCGCCGCTCCGACCAATGGCGCGCGAGGCCATATTGCTGGGTGGGCGGGGCGCCGACGGGCTACGTCACGCGGCCACCGCCACCTGGCCTACCTGGCCATGTGCGCGGTCTGGCCAACCTGTCTTGTCGCTTCCTCCGTCACGTGACTCCGTCTCGGCTCATTAAACGTCTGTTGCTGTTCGACGGACCTTAAAACCGAAGGTCGGCAGGCGCGAGCGGTAACTGTCTCGAGCGATAAACACGGACCGCGATCTGCTGAAGGTCAACACAGTTCATAAGCTGTTCGTATGATGCTGACACATGAACATTGTATTTAAAAATAAAGAAAGATCAATGTCGAGAAATTTAAGAACGTCGTAGTAAACTACTTAACCGAAACAGTATTATATGGTTTATAGACCTACCTCATAATTTTCATTTCCTTACGTTCACTTTCATCAATGGACGTACCAATCCGCTGAGCCAGCATGAAGGTTACAAAACTCTCAAAATCAAACGTTAAATGCCTCTATGGCCTTCAAAGAAGCAACAGCCACACTCTTTCACTGACATTCTACACAGGAATAAATACTTTTCTGTTTCTTCGTTAGACAGTATCAAATTCTATGCATAAATACGGGATTAGATCATTGAATGCCTCTATCGTGGCATATATGGTCAGGAACTGTAAGGTACTTAGTAAAACTTTGCAGATGCACGCAGCACTAAATCTAATATTGCAGTCATAAGTAATCTGCTCAGTCGGTACTAAACTGTTGAAACTAACCAACGACTCCTACAAAAAAAAAAAAAAAAAAAAAAAAAAAAAAAAAAAAAAAAAAAAAAAAAAAAGTTCCGGTACGGCATTAAAAAGTCAGTCCTTAGGGACTTAGTACGTGTCAAGTGGACTGCTAAAGTAGTGTTGATCACTTAGTCGAAATTTTCTGTTGTAGGCCCTATAGGACTGTAGAGCTAAATTTCTGTCAATTGTTGGAATTAGGACTATTGTAACGCCAACATTGCAAAGCACATACGTTGAAAAAAGCCTAAGGTTTTATTTTGTTTCTGTTTCCCCCCCTCTCTTCAATATTTCTTTTTTTCCATTTAGCATAAGTTCAGAGCTGTGGACAGAGAAGTGCGTTTAGACTTTCGAAAGGCTTTTAATTCAGCGCAATAAGAAATTTGAAGAAGATACGTTCTTATTGGATAGCAGACCACGTATGCCAACCGACAGGATTTATTAACAGATAGGATAAAGTACGCTGACCTAAGAGGAGAGTCATCTACAGACAATGAACTAATATCTGGCTTAACTCAGGGAACTGTTACTACCCACGTTAAACATTAATCAACTGAAGAACGTTTATGGCTGCGCATTCAATTTTTTCACGGATCAGGAAATTCCGGCTCACAAAGAAAAGTAGTAGTCAATTATATCTCAACAAAATATTCGTCTGTACTTCAGGACATTTGAAAATGTGGTAGCCTTTCACTACAGGATTAATGAGACACAAATTAAACTAGTAAGGTTTTATAATATTTAGTGCAAATAACGCGTAGCAGAATTTTTATTCCTCCATGAACCACAATTGCAAGGATATTAAGCATGTCGTGATGTCATACAGAAAAATTTCTAGTCTGTAGGATGGCATTTACATACTTACAGGTCTAGTTCGACAAGGATGGAAAACACAGTTGGCCGCGGCTTTACAGTAAGAACCACCACGGCACATGCCCGAAGTAATTTAGGGGAACCACGGAAAACCTAAATCAGGATGTCCTCCCAGTGGAGATATGAAGAGGAACCACAACAAAGGCTCGGTTTTAAGTAGAGCAAATGGGAGGCTATAGTTCATGGGCAGAGTTTTGGGAAACTCTTTTTGGCCACAAAAGAGGTTCATTATAGTATTCTTGTACGGCCCATATTTTTATACTCCTCATAACCGTCGGTAAGTGGTATGAGTAACAGCGGACATCGAGAATACACGAAGAATGGCAGTGGAACCGGTCACACGTTCGTTTGACGGAAGAGGAAATATAACTGATACTCGGAGAAAGGCACTATGTATATGTAAAAGCAGTCGTTCTTCCTAAGCTCTATCAGAGAAGGGAATGGGAGGCAACCTTAATGTGAAACTTCCTGGCAGATTAGAACTGTGCGCCGGACCGAGACTCGAACTCGGGACCTTTGCCTTTCGCGGGCAAGTGGTCTACCAAGTGAGCTACCAAAGCGCGGCTCATGCACCTTGCAGCGGAGAGAAAATCTCATTCTGGAAACATCCCCCAGCCTGTGGCAAAGCCATATCGCCGCAATATCTTTTCTTTCAGGAGTGCTAGTTCTGCAAGTTTCGCAGGAGAGCTTCTGTAAAGTTTGGAAGGTAGGAGACGAAGTACTGGCAGAAGTAAAGTTAAGAGGAAGTGCCTTGAGTCGTGCTTGGGTAGCTCACGTGGTAGAGCATTTGCCCGCGAAAGGCAAGGTGTCGAGTTCGAGTCTTCGTCCCGCACAAAGTTTTAATCTGCCAGGAAGTTTCATATCAGCCCACACTCCGCTGCAGAGTGAAAATCTCATGCTGGAAACCTTAATGTGTATTATAATAAAAAGTACGATATTCCATGCACTTTGCAATGATCCGCAAGCGACCGTGTGGGTTCAAATGGCTCTAAGCACTATGGGACTTAACATCTGAACATCTGAACTTAGAACTACTTAAACCTAACTATTCTAAGGACATCACACACGCCCATGCCCGAGGCAGGATTCGAACCTACCACCGTAACAGCCGCGTGATTCCAGACTGAAGCGCCTAGAACCGCTCGACCACCGCGGCCGGCCGACCGTGTGTGTGTGTCAAATCTGACGAGAAACTAAATGTATCTTCCTGATAAAATGTAGTGGCGTAGTGATCATTTAATAGAGTAGTGAGTACTGACTCGGGATTCTACTGACTCCATTGAAACACTGCTGAGCCCAGAGCTTCCAAATAGGGGCCCTGCCTTTCCAAGACGCTCAAGAGCTTCGTCCCTTATCAAGATTCAGTTGTGTCCTGTTCATCAGGATTGAGATCTGGATCCCAACATGACTGATTCTAGAACTGTAGTCACAGTATGGTGTACTGTCATTCTAGGTAGTCACATCGGCCAGCAGGTAAATGAGAACACAACGTAGCAAGCGAGAGACATTTATGTCTAATCTCGATGAGCCGAAAACGAAAATATGCACTCCAATATGGTGTACACGACTACTGTAAACGATTCATTTATTTTGAAAGCTCTATATTTTCCAAAGAGTAAGGTAGGTGTGCCGATTAAGGCCATAGTCCCCAATAATATTTCCTCTCTATCTTGGGAACTACCAGTCAAATTCGTCTGATGGGACAACCTATATGACCGGAAAAGGTGACAAAAGAGAAGACATGCCATGTTTTACATTTTTCAACCACAGATGCGAATCTTTGGCTACGTAGGTTTTTGCGAAGATACTAATGTATTTCCAAAGCTCTGGAATAATTAACTTTTGTGGCTATTTTATGGGCTGATAATCTTTTGAATCATATCTATAGTAGTTTTGAAACCTGTTATTTTAGGATGTGCTTGTTAGAAATGGTAAAAACATGCACGGGAACGACGAAAAACTGTGAGTAGTCCTTTAAGACCACTCTGTTCCTATTGGGCTCTCACACCAGCTTTTCCCCGCTCATTATTTATGAACTGAATTTTTATGTGTGTAGTTCGTTTCCTACTATTATTGTAGGTACCTCTGTCTGAAGATCCAGTCGATGGAGAAAAAGTCAACGTATCTATTTCACAAGATCACAGTCAAACGCGTCCTGAAAGGGAGGACTCCACACTTTTTTTTTATCATTTGGCGGTAGATCATTCACCGACATCTTAAAAAAAACCTAAAAGCAAGAAGAGTCGCCCCTTGAGGAGAAAAATTTGAATAACTTGGGGATCAACTTAATTCAAAGTTTATTACAACCGTCAAAAATTTCGGGGAAAACGTCTCAAGTACTCTCCAGCATCTCAAAACCGGATGCATCTACATCTTAGTATTCTTTCACCAGGTCTGTGAACCTGGTAGAAGATATGTTTCGCTGCTCCGTTTGAGGACAGTACGGTCACAAGCCTTGAGCCAGGATCGATGAAAGTGACACTGTTGAGAACTGTTATATTGTGGCCCTCCTGTGGAATGTTGAAGTCTCAATCTGTAATAAACTTTTTTATTCAGCATTTCACTGTCTCCAAGCCATTATTTCGCGGGCTTTGCCTTATTTGGGTAATTCGGGTAATGTTATTGGAGGCACCCTGCGTATCCCGAAAAGGACATTTACTACGTTTTAAAATTCCAGTTCAGAACACATTTGAACTATTTTCAACTACCATAAATTTTTTTCTTGGCAGCTCAAGAGTTATGCTGAAGGTATGAGAAGTTAAGTTAACCTGCTGAGTAGTTTGGTGATGAAAAATTGTCATACCTTAAGGTGGCTCTATTTGGCATGCACACTATACATGTATAAATACGTGAATAGAACGGTAAACTCAGCTATTTTCCATTTTGCGCTCTACCCATGCTCTACGAATGCTCCTCTGGTCACACTACCCACGTCCAAGCGGTAATAGAGCTCCTTACTTACCTTATGTAGGAACATTTTGTCAACGGTCATCGCATCAGCACTGACGCGTCCTCTAAGCTCTTCCATGTTCTTGGAAGTGGGATTACGTAAACACTGTCCTAATGTACCCCTGAAGGAAAAAACTCACAAGGCATTTGGTCAGGCGATTGGGGGGTCGAGTGAATTTAACCACATCACATTCACCACTACGTGCAACCCAGCGATGCGGAAGTTGGTCGTTTAGGTAACGACGATAATCGTTGCTCCAATGAGGGTGCCCCGCCTCGTTGGAAGATGAAATTCTCGAAGTCGGCAGTCAGTTGTGGAAACAACTACAACTGCAAAATATTAAAGTAAGAGGTACCCGTCACAGGCTTCTCACAGAGGAAAAAACGGTCCCGACAGCTTCTTCAGCGACACTGGACAGGAACCTCGTTCATGCGCTACAATTTTGCGCAGATTTTCAGTGGCCTGCACTATCACTTTGACTTTAACCTTAAATGGAAGGCGTCTTCATCGCCGCATTCCAGCTACAACTAGGCTCGCTGAAAATCGTCTTGGAGGCTGTCTTCTGCTTTGTCGTCATTGTGTCTAGACACTGCACTCAAACGTCAGCTGGTGGCCACAGACCAAACTCGGTGAGTTTGGGATTCAATTCATGCATGAATCACATTTGTACTTGCAACACATTTCGCAACATGCATGGTGGGCGAGAAGTCCCGGAAACCCTGTAACCGCTGTTTAGTGTCAAAGGTTGTTATACAGCCTGGTAGATATATTAGTTCTTATCAATTCTTGGAATAAGTTGTTGGAATTCATGTTTGTATGTTTTTGCAGTCACAGACAGGGTAGAGTTTTAATTTCTAGCCATGGCAAATGTGAGTGGTCATAGTTACACTACTGAGGAGGGTTTAAAGGTAGGTTTGTGGCTGCGCGAACGACAACACACAGGGTAGACAACGGGGCAGATTATGGGAGGATTGTAGGAATGATTTAATAGCGCTTCGCTGTCAAAGGCAACATTTCTCGACTGCACAAGCTGCGACATGGTCGCGAATGGAAGAGAGACCTGAAAATGAAGTTTTTTTTTTTTTTTTTTTTTTTTCATTTCATCTCTGTGGTCACAAACGTGTAGATCCTCAGACTACCGGTTTCGGTCAGCAATGACCACCTTCTGATCTGTTTCATAAAAACATGTCCTACTGGAGCTATAGTAGCTTTTGACGATGCCACTATGGCTGCAGCATATTATGATAAGTATTTATAAAACAGACATGAAGATGGTCATGCTGACAGAAACCGATAGTCTGAGGGTCTACACGTTTTAGACCATAAATGTGAAATAAAATAAATGTATTTCTCGATTGGAAAAGACGAGCTTTTCCTTTTGTATGTGTTAGAGACAGGCTGCGGACTGGAGGCAATAAGACAAAAACGAAATCATGTCCCGGAGTCTCTATTTCGATTGAACAGTCTCCTATGAAACAAACGCGTAAACGTGCTTGGCATACCGAGACAATAGTGCGAGATCACACGAAAAAAAGCTTTAAGATAAGACCTTTTCGACCGACTTTCGTAAACGAGTTATCGGGTACAGACCGGAATGAGAGCTTATTAGCATACCGAGCTTTGTTAACTCTATTTGTAAATGCAGTAAACCGTACTAAGGTTATGTTTACAGATATGTGCCATTTGTAGAAGCTCACGTGCAAGAAATATTGTCGTTTGGGCCAAAGAGAATCCTCGTCATACTGTCGAGTTAGAAAGG
The DNA here is from genome assembly GCF_023897955.1 of Schistocerca gregaria. Classification (NCBI taxonomy): domain Eukaryota; kingdom Metazoa; phylum Arthropoda; class Insecta; order Orthoptera; family Acrididae; genus Schistocerca; species Schistocerca gregaria. The sequence goes on along the minus strand of NC_064923.1, from coordinate 649,562,255 downwards.
AACCCACCTCACGTAACGATATTGGCAGCGATGACATCACATCAGCATGGGCCGGACTTTTCTGAACGGACTGCGAATGGGACACATTATTTATACAGGTTACAAACATGGTTGCACCTGAGCTGAAGTACAGAAGCCTCACAGAACGCGTATGATTGCAGCAAGACGGAGCGCCTCCTCACTACGCACTTGTACTGCGCGAGCTTCTAAATGAGCTCTCTCCAGGAAGCTGAAGAGATCACGGTTAAACAGTAATACCAGCTCTCTTCAAACGGCTCCGGAGTGGTCCTGACCTCACCACACCTGATAACTCGTTATGGGGAATCATTCAGGCGCACGTATCTGCACGACGTTACGCTACAAACGAAGAACTGTGCAGTGCTGTTGAGGATGTATTTCGCACTATAACACCGGTCATGACTCAAAATTATGTCAAGAAGGTTATGGAAAAAATGGTTCAAATGGCTCTAAGCACTATGGGACTTAACATGTGAGGTCCTCAGTCCCCTAGACTTAGAAGTACTTAAACCTAACTGACCTGAGGACATCACACACACCCATGCCCGAGCCAGGATTCGAACCTGCGACCTTAGCAGCAGCGCGGCTCGGGGCTGAAGCGCCTAAAACCGCTCGGCCACCGCGGCCGGCAAGGATATGGAGGCGTATGGAAAAACTATACGTTTGCAACGCAATAAGGAAGATACTGATATATTAAACACTTAACACGTAAGTAAGTACTTGTGCTAATACAAATCAAATCAATTAGTATTTGATACTAGGAGTATGGGGACATCTCGCCTACCCTGTAAGGCTTTCACAACGAATGAATCATTTATATGAACACTATATTTGCACTGTCTGCGCCGCTGTCTTTCAAATGGCAAATGCAAGTTCATATAATGTGTGCCTTGTCGAACCCTTCCATTCAAGGAGCGCTGCCTCTGAAACTTCTCATCTAACTTTCAACAAAAACTGTTTGAAAGGCGAATGGAAACTTAAGCTCAGCCAACACAGAACAACATTGGTGAGGCCCTTATAAAGAGCGCTGAAAACGTTGCTGCAGCGTATCCCCAGCCCAGCGTGATTCTGATGCCGGTGTACAAACACCGATGTGTAGGCAAAGAATTAGTGTGGCCTTCTAACTGACACTATTTTATCGCCCCTTATAAAAGAGCACACTGGTCGCTTTGGTGCTATATACGACAGGAGCACTGAGTAGTCATGTGAGACTCTATCCCTGACCTTAGTCGTAAATGTGGTGTGTGTACGACAACCGAACATATGAGACTCCATCGCTGACCTAAGTAGTAACGTGGTGTATGTACGCCAGACGGTTGTACGGAAACAGCGCAGTAAGATCGGTCCACGAGGGAGCGTGACAAAATGTCAGAAAGGAGATTCCATGTTTAAACGTGTCCACGTCTACAAGGTCGATGAAAATCACCTATTTGTTGGTGTATCTACGCCGATTGTGCAACTTGTCTACAAAGGACGGTGCTACGTTGCAGTCTTGTAACGCGGCGTAAGAAAAGTCGGAAGGTCATCCTAACCTACGAGGGGCGTTTGAAAAGTCTGTGCAAATATAAAAACTACTTATGTGTTTGGGGTAAACCTTTTTCATTTTTCGACATAGTCTCCTTTTAGACATATACACTTCGTCCAACGCTGTTATAATTTGTTGATCCCTTCAGAATAATAGGAATTGTCCAAGTCTGCCAAGTAGCTATTAATTGCTGCAATCATCTCCTCGTTTGAATAAAATCTTTGTCCCGCCAGCCATTTCTTCAAATTGGGGAACAAATAGTAGTCTGAGGGAGCCACGTCTGGAGAAGTGGGGGGATGTGAAACCAGTTGCAATACTGTTTCCATTAATTTTGCGACCACAACTGCTGCGGCATTTGCTGGTGCATTGTCGTGATGGAAAAGGACCTTTTTGCGGTCCAGTCGCCAGCGTTTTTCTTGTAGCTCGGTTTTCAAATGGTCCAGTAACGATGAATAATATTCACCTGTAATAGTTTTACCCTTTTCCAGATAGTCGATGAGGATTATCCCTTGCGAATCCTAAAAGACAGTCGCCATAACCGTTCCGGCCGAAGGAATTGTCTTAGCCGCTTTTGGTGCAGATTATCCCATGGTAACCCATTGTTTAGATTGTTGTTTCGTCGCAGGAGCATAATAATGTATCCATGTTTCACCCACAGTGACGAAACGACGCTTAAATTCCTGCAGATTCTTCCTGAACAGCAGCAAACCATTCTTGCAACACTTCACACGATTCCGTTTTTGGTCAAACGCGAGCAATCGCGGAACCCATCTTGAGGATAGCTTTCTCATGTACAAATGTTTATGCAAGATATTATGTACCCGTTCATTCGAGAAGCCCACAGCACTAGCTATCTCACGCACCTTAACTGCTCCGTCATCCATCACCATATCATGGATTTTATCAATGATTTCTGGACTCGTAACCTCCACAGGACGTCCAGGAAGTTCAGCATCACTTGTGCCCATATGGCCACTTAGAAAATTTTGAAACCACTTATAAACTGTTCTAATCGAAGGTGCAGTCACAGTGATGTTTATCAACCTTCTCTTTAGTCCCCTGAAGCGTTTTGCCTTTCATAAAGTACTGTTTAATCACCACACGATATTCTTTTTCGTCCATTTTATGACAGTTGCTCGACTTCCTTGATTAACTCGAATGCCAAACACAGAGAAATAGACCAATATGGCTGAAGCTTGGTGTGTGCTATTTCCAAAGAAGCTACTAACTAAACATGACCTAGATACGCGCCGGTGGTGCCATCTCTCGGACTCTGAACAGATTTTTCTATCGCTCCTCGCATAGGGACCAGAGACGAGTGTTATGCCTTGTTGACGACGATTTCGAACCCGAGATATATATTTCCTATCAGTGAATGCAGGTCAATCTCAACGACATTCATAGAGAACTGTATGCAATGGACATCTAGAATCGGTACCTCGCAAAAGACCGTAGCTCACAGCACCATAGAGCATAGAAATCGAACACCAGCCTTCTGCAGGCATGTGTTGTCACCTGGTGAGACACGATTTTGGGTGTGTTTTTCGCACCATGACATGGGTCAACTTATAATGCTTACCGTGGAAATAAACCAGAATTTTTGTTTTATGGTTCTCAGTGACCACTGTCTTTTACACAGTCCAGTCACATTAATATGGCCATCCCTACTTTCAGCATCAATGTGCAAGTGGCTGCAAAAGCACTGGAGGGCATCTAAAGCGTGTCGGTGCGACGCGGAAAACAGAGCAGTAGTTGTCATAAAGCTGAAATGGAGTAATGCCTCTGGTAGCCACAAGGGCATGATCATTGGCTTTCAGGCCAGCGATAGAAGCATTTACGAAACGGCTATGTCTGTAAACTGTTCACGTGCCGCTGCGGTTAAAGTATACTGCGCTTAGTAAAATGGCGCTATGGTAACTATGCTGCACCACAGACCACAGATGATAGGGGTGAAAGGCGGCTGCAGAGATGTGTACGAGTGAATAGACGTCTAACTATTGAGCAGCTGATCGCCCAGACGAACCAAGGTGTTATCAACAGTGTCTCCCGAACGACCGTTCAGCGAACGTTGCTGCCTTTAGGCCTGCGCAACAGGCGCTTGATTAATGCATCTATGCTGACTGCTCCCCACTGGCGACGAAAGCATGCCAATACCGCAGCTGCATGTCCACTGAATGGCGACAAGTGGCACATTTAGATGAATCACGTTTTATGCTTCATCGGACAGATGACCCTGGGAATTAAGTTGTGAATCGTCTGAAAGCAAACACCCTACAACAGTAGTCGTATGGAGAAATCGTCATTCTGAAAAGTTCAATGGATCAACACAGATATGCATCTATCCTTGGGGACCGTGTCCACCCCTACATACAGTCTGTACATCCTCGACGTCTACCAGCAGGACAATGCTGTGTACGTGAGCGGTTGGAAGAGCACTAGGATGAGTTTACCGTACTCCCATGCCCACCAAACACCCAGGATTTAAACCCAATCGAGAATCTGTGAGAACAGTTAGATTGGGCTGGTCGCGCCGTGAATCCTCAACCGACAAACCTAGAGCAGCTAGCCACGGAACTGTTGTCGGTTTGGCTCCACAACCCATTCGGTACCTTCCAGGGCGTCATTGACTATCTTCCTGTTAGTCTCGCGGCTGTCCGGTGTGCAAAAGTTGGTTATCAGGCTTTTGACCGTTGGTCACATTAATGTGACTCGACAGTGTGTATCTTCATGACAAGTATGCTGTGGATATTCCCATCTTCCAAAATGTCAACAGCCGTGTTTACTGGGCTACACGCCCGTACGGTCTTGGTTTGACGGACATTCGGGCATCATATCGCAACAAGACTGTCTTCTTCTTCTTTTTCTTCTTGTGTTGCGGCCTCTTTAGGATCATGGGTAGCCCCTTCGTTGACTGCATTTTCCTCTTCTTCTCCCAGAACCTCTTCATTCTTTCTCTTACTCTCTCCTGCTCTTCTTCCGAGATCTTCAGTGTCCTTTTATCCTGTCGGCTCCATTGGAGACACTCTAATCTTTTCCTGTATTCTTCTCTGTCGTTGATCTCCGGCATATTGGTCGATGTATATTTGTTCCTCCAATTTTCCTTTCCTTCGACCTTGATCCCCAATTCCAACCAGTCCTTCCGAAGTTCAACAAGCCACTTGGTTCCTGTCTTTCCCCTTGTCTTCATTGTTGTTTCCCACACTCTCTTCGTCATTCTGTCCATACTCATCCTAACTACATGTCCACCAAACCTTGCCCTTTTGAGTCTGATTTACCCGGATATTGTTCTCATGTTCCGATATAATTCTTCCCTAGGTCTTCACATCCACCTCTCTCCACCTCTTTTGGGACCTAGTATTTTTCTCTCTTCTTTCTCTAGTTGTTTTGCCCATTTCTTCCTAGTGTAATCGTCTCAGCAGGAATACTGTATTCCTAACCGTTGTCTTGTAGTTACTTACCTTCGCCTTTGTCGATATATTCTATTCATTGTACATCTCTCTTCATACAGAAGGCTGACCTCATCTTCTTTATCCTCTCTGTTATTCCATCCTTGCTCCTGTTTCTTCCTATTATAAATTCTCCCAGGTATTTAAATTTGTCCACCATTTGCATAGTGCCTTCCGGTGTTTCCCAGTCTGAAGTGGTATTTAATGTCTTTATATTGTTATAGGCGATCCTCAGCCCCACCTTTCTGGCTACCTTACTTAAGTTGTCGAGTTGTGTCTTTGCGTCTTCTTCCGTCTCACTTACTATTGCTATGTCGTCTGTAAAGGCTAGACAGTCCACTTGAGCCCTATTGTTCTTTTTGTCCCCCACACGTGTTTTTGGTATTCCCATTTCCTCTTTTATTCCTCTCTTCTGCCTGATCACTTCGTCCATTGCTATAGTGAACAACAATGGTGACAATCCATCTCCTTGTTTAACACCAGTCTTGATCTCAAATTCTTCTGACAGTACTCCTCTGAATCTCCCCCTTGCTTTTGTTTCTCTCAGAATTTCTTTAATGAGTTCTTGTGTAGTTCCATCACGTCCTCTGTTCTTCAGAATCCTAACAAGAATCTGTCTGTTGATGGAGTCATATGCCTTTGTGAAGTCCACGAAGGTTATTGCAATCTTTTTGTTTTTTAAGGCCCTATGTTCTGTCAGTTGGTTCAGGATAAATATCTGTTCTATACAACCTCTTCGCTTCCTGAATCCCGATTGGTTGTCGCCAACTGTACTCTCTACCTGTTCTTCTACTCTCTTGAGCAATAGCTTTGACAGCACCTTGTATCCGACCTCTAGTAGCGATATATCTCTGTAGTTGTTTGCATCTCTCTTGTCCCCATTCTTAAGTATTGGTACTACAATTGCATTCTTCCACCCTTCTAGCAATTTCTTTCTTCTCCAGATCTGGTGGATTATGTTGGTCACGTTGTATATTGCTTTGTTGCCTTCCCACTTTATCATCTCGGCTGCTATACTATCTTCTCCAGTTACCTTATTATTCAAATGGCTCAAATGGCTCTGAGCACTATGGGACTTAACATCTTAGGTCATCAGTCCCCTAGAACTTAGAACTACTTAAATCTAACTAACCTAAGGACGTCACACAATACCCAGCCATCACGAGGCAGAGAAAATCCCTGACCCCGCCGGGAATCGAACCCGGGAACCCGGGCGTGGGAAGCGCGAACGCTACCGCACGACCACGAGATGCGGGCACCTTATTATTCTTTAGATCGCCTATGGCATGTGCCATTACGTCCCTGGTTGGAGGGCGTGGCTCACTCTCTTCTGTGTCAGTCCCCATTTCCTACTCGTCTTTAGGTGGTTCACAGTTCAGCAGGTCGTGAAAGTACTCTGCAAAAATCCGACTGTTCTCCTTCACACTAACAGCCAGTTCCCCTTTCTTATCTCTTATAAACAGTTCTCTACCATTGTACCCAATCAGACTCTTTTTGAATTTCCCGAAAAAGTGTCTGCTGTTGTTTTTCCTGAAGTCGATCTCAATCTCGTCCAGTCCCTGCAACAAAACTGTGTAAGTAGCCCGCCGTTTTCTGATGATTTTATGGACCGTTCATTTGCTTGATATTTTGTTTACTGTCACTGATTCGTCATCCAACTAATTGTAGATGTCATTCCTGATGAAAATGGGCCGTAACAGGCGCACGGCCAACGAAGTGGCCCCAGAAGGGCTCCGCTTTTACCATCTGACGCACGGAACCCTAAAAATGAGCCAGAATTACCAGTTCAGTCAGAACTTCTATTATCAGAAATCCATCTGTGATCTTGTTACCAGCGGTGGTGAGTAAGGTCAAGTTTAGATAGATCATAGCGGTACTCCGTAGAAACAAATCGTAGATAAGTGACTTCAGTTGTTTATGGGGTATCTGAAGACTCAGATTGACTCTTTTTCCCAATGACCTGTATTATTATTGAAGCCAGACGAGGTGTTCAGTGGTGTCAGAGCGATATCTCTTTGAGAAGACTAATTTTCTGTCCGCTATGCTTAGATTTGTTAGAAACCTTTAAGATATGAGGAGCATCTGCAAAGGAAATGGCATACAATACGTTAGTGAGACCTATTTTACAGAATTACACTAGCTTTATAATGTAAGAATAGCAGTTGACAACGAATGAATTCAAACACATGCTCATAGAATCATATCAGGTCAGTGTAACTGATCTGAAAGTGTAAGAACGGTGCTCGGAGAACTTAAACAGTCATCTTTGGAAGAAGGGAAACGTTCTGCTGGAAAAACTCTGCTGAATAAATTTGGGAAAGTACTATTTGAGATAGACAGCACGACCATTGTGCCGTTTCCACCACACGTGGCCGGCACAATATAACAGGCCCGGAAAATAGAAAAAATTTTCTGTTTTTCGAAACCTCGTCGTTGTCTCCCATTAGGAGGCATAATTTTAAAGTTTTGTTCAAAGGTGCTACAATCTTCTTCTGTACTGGTGCAAAAGCGTTAACGCCCTGAGACATCATACTCGCAGCACAGAAATCCATGTGAGTTGTAAAGTGGTTTAATTGTATTATATTAGCACCAAATTACACTGCAATTTGCACAATGCCATTGTGAACATGTCATACGACGAGAAAGTCGTCATATACTATTACCCTCATTTCACCACTACCTACAAAGGTTTGACGCCTATGCGGTGGATGTCAGAACCGCGACACCCAGCGTTGAAATCAAGAGGTTTCTTTCTGAGTGGCTGAGGAAAACAGACACACCGCCGATCAGAAGCGACTCGAAAAGTCATCTGGAGGTGGTAGAAAGGGCATTTGTGTAACCACCCCTCCTTTGGGGCGTTGATTCCCATGAATTTCGAGGTCGAGAACGCTAGTTCGCAGCTCAGTGAGCAACTGGAAGGACATTCTTTACAATGTTCAGCACTGCTGACATCCCCCAGGCGATTCAACCCTACCCCAAGGACGTAGTGGATCTACAACTACAGTGAAGGTGATGTGGTTCCTTTGGGGCAACTTTCTGGGAAGGACAACCGCAGCTGAAACTCTCAACATTCGATAACCGTTCAAATAATCATACAAATTATAAGAATTAAAATGTGAAAAATAATGAGGTGTTTCCAAAAGTCACATCGCTATATGAACTTGCTTTATTCGCAACTGCCGGTTTCACGTCAGTATACACGCATATTCAGGCTATAAGGGTTATATTTTCATAGCGTAGATGGACAATTACTGAATCTTAGCATTCGGGAAGTTATACACGTTAAGAGTCAAACCACAGCGGTTGGTTGTCATAATAAAAAAGAGTTCTGAGGGAAGGTCATGCTAGGAGAAATTATTTAATTTCAGGTTAGTAATTCGCCGCAGATTACTAAATACAGAGGACATTACAGCTTGTTTGTGAATTTGACAAAGGCTTTAATTCTCTTAACAGAGAAACTACACATAAAATAGTTCGAGAATTTGTGGTCAAGTCCAAATTGGCAAACCTTATCCGTGATACACCTACAGATACAGTCTGTAAAGTAAATATTTGCGGGAGATATTTCAAGCCCTTCCAAAATAAAAACAGGTGTACGACAAGGTGACGGTCTCTCCCCAATTCCTTTTAATACTGTGTTAGAGAAAACAATGAGAACTTGGAAAGGAAAGCTTATTGAACTCAAAATTTCGCCGATAAGGTTAGGAAGAGGAAGCGAAAAGATCGAAATCAACTGTCTTGCAATTTGCAGATGATTTGGCTATACTTTACGAAAAATTTGGCATCTGAAAGAGATAGCCAGCAGAACTGAATTAAGAATTTCTGCACAAAAACAAAATTTTAACAAACGTTACGGATGCTAAAATTCCTGAAAACTATTGGCCAAATGGAGAGGGTAAAAAAAATTCAGATATCTAGGGCAAATAATCCCATAAAATGCTTTGGAAAGATTTTCAAAGGTTGCATAAAATGGGGAGAGCGTATGGTATCACCAAAGACCTCTACAATAAAAATTCCCTGTACAAAAGTGTAAAAATAAGGCCAGAATGCCTCTATACAAGCGAATGCCCGGCATTGAACTATAATTTAGATAACTTAGGAGTACTAGAAAGGCGAATTATGAGGACCCCAAAACACAGCAGAAGGTTGGAAATTACGTAGCAGTACTGAAACACACCAAAATATAGAAAATACTTCAAACGTAATGAGAAAGAGAAGACATGTTTTTTGGACGTTATTTCGAATGCAAGACCTGCGTTCTCAGCTACCCTCCGTGGAATCGCTCCATTTTCAATACTTTTTCCCGAAAGACTTCTCTGCTGTTTATATCTTCCGTTTTTATATTGTTCTCCTCTAAATCTTTTTTTACAGTTGCCACGGCTTGTTGTAACTTTTTTTACTTCGTTGACCCGGCTTGTTGTGACTTCTGACCCCACAAATATTTGAAAATCTTATTAGTTAATCTACTGTCGTAGTAGATTAACTAATAAGATTTTCAAATATTTGTGGGGTAAGAAGTCACAACAAGCCGGGTCAACGAAGTAAAAAAGTCACAACAAGCCGAGGCAACTGTAAAAAAAGATTTAGAAGAAAACAATATAAAAACAGAAGATATAAACAATACAGAAGCCTTTCGGGAAATGAACAGATGAAAGCATGAAACTTCCTGTCAGATTAAAACTGTGAGCCGGACCGAGACTCGAACTCGGGACCTTTGCTTTTCGCGGGCAAGTGCTCTACCAACTGAGCTACCCAAGCGCAACTAACGCCCCGTCCTCACAGCTCTATGTCTGCCAGTACCTCGTCTCCTACCTTACAAACCTTACAGAAGGTTCGCAGGACAGCTTCTGTAAAGTTTCATTATTTGATGAATGTATTCAATCTCTGTCTTCCTCTATAGCTTTTGCCCTCTACAGCTCCCTCTAGTAACATGGAAGTCATTCGCTCATTCGCTCCAGTCCCTTCTCCTTATCAGTGTTTTCCACATATTCCTTTTCTCTCATTCCTTACCTTATCAGTCCAGAACCTAATTTTCACCATTCGTCTGTAGCACCACGTCTCAAATGTCTCGATTCTCTTCTGTTCCGGTTTTCCCACAGTCCATGTTTCACCACCATACATGCTGTACTCCAGACGTACGTTCTCAGAAATATATCTTCCTCAAATTAAGACCGATATTTGATATTAGTATACTTCTCTTGGCCAGGAATGCCTCTTTTGCCATAGTTAGTCTGTTTTTGATGTCCTCCTTGCTCTGTCCGTCATTGGTTATATTACTGCCTATGTAGCAGAATTCATCAATCCTGATGTTGAGTTTCTCGCTGTTCGCATTTCTACCACTTCTCGTTACCTTCCGCTTTCTTCAGTTTATTCTCAGACCATACTGTGTACTCATTAGACTGTTCATTCCGTTCAGCAGATCATGTAATTCTTCTTCAATTTCACTCACTATAGTAACGTCGTCAGCGAATCGCATCATTGGTATCCTTTCACCTTGAACTGAAATTCCACTCTTTAACCTTCCTTTTATTTCCATCATTGCTTCCTCGATGACAGATTGAAGAGTAGTGGCGAAAGGTTATATCCTTGTCTTACACCATTTTTAATACGAGCACTTGGCTGTTGTACGTATTGTAGATGACCCGTCTCTCCTTACAGCTTACCCCTACTTTATTCAGAATTTCGAACATCTTGCACCATTTTAAATTGTCGAACGCTTTGTTTCAGGTCGACAAATCCCATGAACGTGTCTTGATTTTTCTTTAGCCTTGCTTCCATTATTAGCCGTAACGTCAGAATTGCCTCTCTCGTGCCTTTACTTTTCCTAAAGCCAAACTAATCGTCATCTAGCGGATCCTCAATTTTCTTTTCAAGTCTCCTGTATATTATCCTTGTAAGCAGCTTCGATGCATGAGCTGTTAAGGTGATTGTACGATAATTCTCACACTTGTCAGCTCTTGTCGACTTCGGAATTGTGTGGATGGTGCTTTTCCGAAAGCCATATGGTATGTCGCCAGACTCATAGGTTCTACACACCAATGTGAACAGTCGTTTTGTTGCCACTTTCCCCAATGATTTCAGAATTTCTGATGGGATGTTCTCTATCCCTTCTGCCTTATTTGACCTTAAGTCCTCCAAAGCTCTTTTATAGTCTGTTTCTAATACTGGATCCCTTATCTCTTCTAAATCGACTCCTGTTTCTCCTTCTATCACATCAGACAAATCTTCACCCTCATAGAGGCTTTCAATGTATTCTTTCCACCTATCCGCTCTCTCCTCCGCATTTAACAGTGGAATTCCCGTTACACTCTTAATGTTACCATCCTTGCTTTTAATGTCACCGAAGGTTGTTTCGACTTTCCTGTATGCTGAGTCTGTCCTTCCGACACTCATTTCTTTGATCGATATCTTCACATTTTTCCTACAGCCATTTCGTCTTAGCTTCCCTGCACTTAATATTCATTTGATTCCTCAGCAACTTGTATTTCTGTATTCCTGAGTTTCCCGGAATATTTTTGCACTTCCTCCTTTCATCAATCAACGGAAGTACTTCTTCTGTTACCCATGGTTTCTTCCCAACTTCCGTAAGAGCCCTTTTTAGAGATGTCCATTCCTCTTCAACTGTACTGCCTTCTCAGCTGTTCCTTATTGCTGTCTCTGTAGCCTTAGGGAACTTCAAGCGTATCTCGTCATTCCTCAGTACTTCCGCATCCCACTTCTTTGCGTATTGATTCAAATGGTTCAAATGGCTCTGAGCACTATGGACTTAACTTCTAGTTCTAGTCCCATTGAACTTAGAACTACTTAAACCTAACTAACCTAAGGACATCACACACACCCATGCCCGAGGCAGTATTCGAACCTGCGACCGTAGCGGTCGCGCGGTTCCAGACTGTAGCGCCTACAACCGCTCGGCCACCCTGGCCGACGCGTATTGGTTCTTCCTGACTAATGTCTCAAACTTCAGCCTACTATTCATCACTACTATATTATGATCTGTGCTATTTGTGTTCCTGGGCACGCCTTACAATCCAGTATGAGATTTCGGAATCTCTGTCTGACCATGATGTAATCTAACTGAAATCTTCCCGTATAACCCGGCGTTTCCCAAGTATACCTCCTGATCTTGTGATTCTTGAAAAAGGTATTCGTTATTACTATCTGAAACTTGTTACAGAGCTCAATTAGCGTTTCTCCTCTCTCATTCCTTGTCCCAGGCCCATGTTCTCCTGACCTTTCCTTCTACTCCTTCCCGTACAACTGCATTCCAGTCCCCCATCACTATTAGATCTTCATCCCCCTTTACATACTGTACTACCCTTTCAATACCCTCACACACTTTCACTATCTCTTAATCTTCAGCTTGCGACGCCGGCATGTATACCTGGACCATCGTTGTCGGTGTTTGTTTGCTATCGATTCTGATAAGAATGTACCTGTCACTGAACTGTTCACAGAAACACACTCTCTGCCCTACCCTCCTATACATAACGAATCCTACTCCTGTTACACCATTTTCTGCTGCTGTTGATATTACCCTATACTCATCTGACCAGAAATCCTAGTCTTCTTTCCACTTCACTTCACTGGCCCCTACTATATCTAGATTTAGCCTTTGCATTTTCCTTTTCAGATTTTCTATTTTCCCTACCACGTTAAAGCTTCTGACATTCTACGCCTCGACTCGTACGACGTTATCCTTCCGTTGACTGTTTAATCTTTTTCTCATGGCAGCCTCCCCCTTGGCTGTCCCCCAGATCCTACTGGGGGACTATTCCGGAATCTTTTGCCAATGGAGAGATCATCATGACACTTCTTCAACTACAGGCCACATGTCCTGTGGATACACGTTACGTGTCTTTAATGCAGTGGTTTTCATTGCCTTCTACATCCTCATGCCGTTGATCATTGCTGATTCTTCCGCCTTTAGGGACCGTTTCCCACCCCTAGAACAAGAGAGTGTCCTGAGTATCTGTCCGCTCCTCCGCCCTCTTTGACAAGGCCGTTAGCAATATGAGGGTTGACTTCTTATGCCAAAAGTCTTCGGCCACCAATGCTGATTATCAATCAAAATTTAAGCAGCGGCGAGATTCGAACCCGTGACCGAAGATGTTTTGATTATGAATCAAAGACGCTACCCCTTTCTTGGTTGATCTCATTTTGTTCGTTAGTGTTCGTTGTATTTGTTCGGGGCGGACGTTCCATGATTCTTTTCCGAGTCCATCGTTCATCCACGAACCCAGTTTATTTTATTACAGAGGGCAGGTAACCCTCTGACCGAACACGCTGTGCTACGGTACCGGCATCCCCGAGACCACGGGTAAAACATGTGCTCTGTACCGAATAAAAACCGTAACTATCAGAAAGATTTTCTCGAGTGAAGAAAAACGTGGAACAAAGTTCGACGAGTCCTGTGGAAGTGAGAATTAAGAGATCGCCGTGACGAATCGTTATCAAAAATAACCTGAATCCGCATCCTTACAAATTTACTGTTGAGCACAGGTTCTAGCGTTCAAATGAATTATCGCGCGTTGAGTTCTGCCTGTAGTTTTTGAGTGAAGTGGATTCAAAACCTCTGAATCCTCAGCTCCACATTTCTTTAGATGAGGCCTGCTTCAGTCTGTTAAGAGATGTGAACTCACAGAATATGCTCCATTAAGCATCATAAAACACTCATCACTTCGAAGAGTAATTGCACAACCTGAAGATCGGTATTTGGCGCGCAATGCGAAGTGTCCACATCATAACATGACTGTTTCACCGAACTATTAATGTTAACAAATATGTCCAGAAGCTGATTAATCCGTATGTGGGTCATCTCACACCTGTTAACAATCGTAAGGATATTTGCAGCAAGTCGGAGCAACAGCACACCTTACTGCACAACTTCGTCATGGATGCAAGAGGTGTTCATTCAGAAGACAGTCAGCAGAGGCAGAGCAATCTATCTTCCACATCGATAGCCTTATCTCTCTCTCCCTGTGATTTTTAGCTTTGGGGCAAACTGTTATATCAGATGCGTGCAAACTAATCCTCAGGCACTGAAAGAGTTACAGAAAACATGTAAAACACTATTGCTGCTTTCCCCCAGGCAAGGCTGCTATACGTGTCCCACAGTTTGATAAATCGAGCACAGCACTCCATCAACGGTGGCCAGATCCAGCATCTTCTGCAATGTTCATTAACAAGGGAAGGTCCCACGTCAGTCTTATTATAAATAAGACTCGATGGAGAATGCAGAAGAATGGTCCCCAGAGACGTATGCTGGCTCCAATTTATATAACATATACGCTGAGGTGGCAGAAGCCATGGAATAGTGATAAGGTACACAAGGTATAAAAGGACAGCGTATTGGCGGAGCTGTCAGTTATTCTTATGTGGTTCATGTGAAAAGGTTTCCGACGGTATTATGGACGCACGATGAGAAATAGAAGAGTTTAAACACTGAATGGTAGTGCGAGCTAGAGGCATGGGACACTTCAGTTCGGAAATCGTTAGGGAATTCGATATTACGAGATCCACAGTGTAAAGAGTATGTCGAGAATACAAAATTTCAGGCTCTACACCTCACCACGCTGGCCAGTGTGGCCGACCGGTTCCATACTTCTAAGTTCTGGGGGACTGATGACCTCAAATGTTAAGTCCCATAGTGCTCAGAGCCATTTCGACCATTTGAACCATCTCACCACGGACAACGCAGCGACCGACAGTCTTCACTTAAGAAAATACAGCAGCGGCGTTTGCGTTGTCAGTGCTAACAGACGTGCAACATTGCGTGAAATAACAGTAGAAAACAATGTTGGACGTATGATGGACATATCCATGAGGACAGTATGGCTAAACCTGGGGTTAATACGCTATGGCAACAGATGACCGAAGCGAGTATATTTGTTAACAGACGACATTGCCTGCAGCGCCTCTACTGGATTCGTGACCAGATAGGTTGGAACCTAGACGACTGGAAAACTATGGCCTAGTTGGATGAGTCCCGATTTCAGATGGTCAGAGCTGATGTCAAAGTTTGTGTGTGGCATAGATCCCACGAAGCCATGGACCAAAGTTGTCAAAAAAGACAAGCTGGTTATGGCACCATACTGATGTGGGCTACGTTTAAGTGAAATGTATTGCGTCTTCTGGTCCAACTGAATCGATCATATATTGGATATAGTTATGTTCGACTACCTGGAGACCATCTGCAGCCATTCGTGGGCTTAATGTTCCATGAAAATGCGCCATGTCACCAGACCACAATTGTTGGAGACTGGTTTGTAGAATGTTCTGGTCAGTTCTAACGAATGAATTGGCCACCTAGATCGCCCGATATGAATCCCGTTGAACATTTGTGGGGCATAAGCAAGAGGCGTTCGTGTACAAAATCCTGTACCGGCAAGACTTCCACAATTATGGATTGCTATAGAGGCAGCATGGCGCATTATTTCTGCAAGGGACTTCCAATGACTTGTTGAGTCCATGCCACGTCATGTTGCTGGACTACACGGGGAAAAAGGACGTCCGATACGATATTAGGCGCTCTCCCATGACTTCTGTAACTTCAGTCTGCACTATTGGCGGTCGGACCTGCCCCGTAAGGGGCCTCCCGGCCAATGACACCAAACGCTCATTTCCATTGTAACCTCAGTGTACACCAATGAGCAGCCAATCAACACAGGAATCCGATTCCTCATCTATGCAGGTGACACAGCTGTCGCCGAGCAGGGTAGAAACCAAGCAAACATCTGTTCTCGAAGATCTTACTGTATAATATGGCGACAACCACTTGAAACTCAGTCAGGATAAAACTCAAGTGTCTGCGTTCCACTTACGCAATAAGGAGGCAAGAAGAAAACCTAACATCACCTGGAAAGGACGCAATCTAAATCACTGTTCCTACCGTGAACACCAGGAGTTACAGATGAATCGTGTCTATGCAACACTTTCATATTACTCACTATATGTCCTGCCGAATATCTTTCTCTGTCCAAATGTGTAACGAAAGCGCTCTTATTTTGACGTCAAAGGGACAGTTAATGAACCTGCTCGAAGAAATGGAGATTTATGTGCACAGAAAACAACGACCGGAATTACTGCTGAATGAACAGAACGAGTTCAATCTGAATGCTTACTTTGATATATTCAGATACTTAGTAGTTTGAATAGCGTGGAGCACCCCGGCGGATTGGCGTGTGCTGGCTACCGGCGACGAGGAGACTCCGTTCGGTCAGCCACAAGAAAAAGGAGGTCATGCAGAGAAGCCATGACATATTCACCATCGATACCGCACTCTAATATAATATCGATTACAGATTTTCTGTTTTTTAATTAAGGGTCACTACTTTATTAATTGTATTATGATTACGTTCACTGTTGACTGGTCTCTTAGGATAGAAGATTATGCGATTTTTTTTATTTTTATACTTTTTATACTGCCATTCATAAAAAGTTGAATGTTACCTAACCAGGCTAAGGGCTGTATTGTATAGTATTTATTCTTTTTATGGATTTCAAGTATAAGTCCAATTTCACATATAGTATATCAGCATATGGTTTTAATGACAGGCACTCATTTAGCCAAAGGAATAATTTTTAACTAAAGACAGTGCATACTACATTTTAATCTTTATACTGGCGACACTGGTTTACTATGTACTCTAGCTAAAGTGCCTTCTGCTGGCATTAAGTTCTTGTATAAATACCTGACAAAATCTGAGTATTATCAGCACGTACCATGTACTCACATGTTTAACTTGACGATGATTTATATCAAAATATTTTAACGCTATATATGGCTGCAGTACACGGTTATAAATATTTTATATTTTTTTAAATTGCATGTATCACTAATATTTGTATGGATTTAGTCTTAACTAATTGAACCTGGTCGCTTATACAATATTTATATTTTCAACACATCTGAAGATGGCGGTAAGCCGAAACCGGTAATAAAGTGTAAAGAAATCTGTGTGATCAAGACGGACTTGTGAAAGTAAAAGTGCCAAAAATTAAATGATTGCGGACTCAGTTACAGACTTTGTTTCTCCAGTTGATAAATCCAAGATATCTATTTTCTGATCTAACACTACTGAAGAACAGAAAAAGCTTCCTTCTTACAGCAGAACCAATGCTAAGTTTAACAGAAGCCCGGCGAGCTGAGCTGCGGAGTACAAAGTCTACTGGAGAATTGCGAACAGCAAAAGAGAAGCAGGCTGCCAACTCCAGTACGGAACGTGGAAGACACGCAGCCGGTTGGGCATAGGGAGGACGAGGTCCAAGCTTGGTTTGAAGTGGGAAGAAACGATGATGAATCTGGTGGATACAGGGTATGGCAGCACTGTGAACAGTTATCGCGCCGCAGTAGTCTGAGCGAACCCTGTGATACGAAAGACTTGTTGGCAGTGAATGACCTTGTCATTCAGGTTGTTCAACAATGGATTCATAATACACATTATTATCGCGAGTGGTAGCGAGCGAACAGCTGTTGGGAGTATTTGGGACGCAGCCTGGTGTGGTGAGCAGCCGCGCTTCAGGAGAGGACGCTGCCTGAGAAGATTTTGGTAATAGTTGAGGGTTTTCGGTAATTTGCCTTTTTGCTACACGCAGTTGTTGCTTTCTTGCGCACTGGAGGGATTCTGTCAGATTTGCGTATGCATACGCTGAGAGTAATATTCGTGTCTTTGTCGTGACCAGATACGTGATTACTGATTACAGACATTGTGGAATAATTTAAGTTTTCAAACTGATCAAGCAAACTAAACGTCTGAGTGAAGTTTGTCAGTGTATGAATCTTCATTTTGAGAATATAGTATATTAAAAGTTATTTTGGTTGCTTTCATTTTTACACAGCTTAAGGCTTCTTGACCTAAGCTCTCTTGATCATTCAATTTCTGTATACATGAAAAAACCACAGGAGTAGTTGCATCTGAAGCTGTAACCATGCCTTGCACTCTGCGTGAATGGTAATTTTTTTTAATTATTTTAGTGTGTTGCTGAGCACGCCGTTGTGGCGGCAAGACGAAGTAAGTTGTCCGTTGTGTACAGCAGATTTGCAGTACAATTGTTAGGTGACGTTAGCGAATTTATTAAAATTCGCAGTCAGATGCTAGAGAATTGATTTTTCATGATTTGGAGGAAGAGTAATTAATTTACGTTTTTGTTCTCTGTCAGAATACTGACACGTCCTATAGTAGGAGGTTACAGGAAGTGTTTGAATACTGACATGTCGGGATAAGGGTCTTCATAATACAAGTTGTACGGCTTCGTATTAAATTTTATGATAGAGATAACAGAGTTTCACTAGATTGAATTGTAATTTTTAGAGAATAAATTAACTTTGGAATCAGGCATGAAGAAAATAATACGAATCACTCGTGGAAGCGTTTGATGAGTTTTTGCAACTAGGCCGACTGATAATACACTCCTGGAAATGGAAAAAAGAACACATTGACACCGGTGTGTCAGACCCACCATACTTGCTCCGGACACTGCGAGAGGGCTCTACAAGCAATGATCACTCGCACGGCACAGCGGACACACCAGGAACCGCGGTGTTGGCCGTCGAATGGCGCTAGCTGCGCAGCATTTGTGCACCGCCGCCGTCAGTGTCAGCCAGTTTGCCGTGGCATACGGAGCTCCATCGCAGTCTTTAACACGGGTAGCATGCCGCGACAGCGTGGACGTGAACCGTATGTGCAGTTGACGGACTTTGAGCGAGGGCGTATAGTGGGCATGCGGGAGGCCGGGTGGACGTACCGCCGAATTGCTCAACACGTGGGGCGTGAGGTCTCCACAGTACATCGATTTTGTCGCCAGTGGTCGGCGGAAGGTGCAAGTGCCCGTGGACCTGGGACCGGACCGCAGCGACGCACGGATGCACGCCAAGACCGTAGGATCCTACGCAGTGCCGTAGGGGACCGCACCGCCACTTCCCAGCAAATTAGGTACACTGTTGCTCCTGGGGTATCGGCGAGGACCATTCACAACCGTCTCCATGAAGCTGGGCTACGGTCCCGCACACCGTTAGGCCGTCTTCCGCTCACGCCCCAACATCGTGCAGCCCGCCTCCAGTGGTGTCGCGACAGGCGTGAATGGAGGGACGAATGGAGACGTGTCGTCTTCAGCGATGAGAGTCGCTTCTGCCTTGGTGCCAATGATGGTCGTATGCGTGTTTGGCGCGGTGCAGGTGAGCGCCACAATCAGGACTGCATACGACCGAGGCACACAGGGCCAACACCCGGCATCATGGTGTGGGGAGCGATCTCCTACACTGGCCGTACACCTCTGGTGATCGTCGAGGGGACACTGAATAGTGCACGGTACATCCAAACCGTCATCGAACCCATCGTTGTACTATTCCTAGACCGGCAAGGGAACTGGCTGTTCCAACAGGACAATACACGTCCGCATGTATCCCGTGCCACCCAAGGTGCTCTAGAAGGTGTAAGTCAACTACCCTGGCCAGCAAGATCTCCGGATCTGTCCCCCATTGAGCATGTTTGGGACTGGATGAAGCGTCGTCTCACGCGGTCTGCACGTCCAGCACGAACGCTGGTCCAACTGAGGCGCCAGGTGGAAATGGCATGGCAAGCCGTTCCACAGGACTACATCCAGCATCTCGACGATCGTCTCCATGGGAGAATAGCAGCCTGCATTGCTGCGAAAGGTGGATATACACTGTACTAGTGCCGACATTGTGCATGCTCTGTTGCCTGTGTCTATGTGCCTGTGGTTCTGTCAGTGTGATCATGTGATGTATCTGATAGATGGACAGATACTGCTGTGGGTGTTTTTGATAAAATAGAAAGGACATTCAAGCCTAACGAGTTTGCAAAGTTAAGTTTGCCATCAATTCGTATTAACCGTTCTGACGTACGGCAGTGTTAATGTGGAAATAATCTAAAACCTATGAATTAAATTGCTCAGCAAGTATTAGGAGGTGCAGGAAAACGAGAAACTGGACCAGAGGACTGTCGTGGAGACGTGACGACGATCGTAAGGAAAATGGAATGAACAAGTGGGCACGCGAATGGACGGCCGGTGGACCACGAGAGTTACTTGCTGGATTCCAAGAGAGAGAGAGAAAAACTAAATCAATGAACTAATGTAAGGTAAGTAGCTAACGCTATATAATATGTAGAAGCAATATGATGCGTCGAGATGATACCCAGTAGTGTTTGCAAATGGATAAAGATGTTGGCACTTCTCCATGCACTTCACAGTGAATTGTGGAGTATATATGAGAAGTATATGAATGCATTTAGAACACTCTGAGGCAAGTCACAGCTGTGACTAGCCTGCGTTAACCGGTTAGGGGATTACTTACAGTACCAATGAAGATTTATAAATTGCCGGCTGCGGTGGCCTAGCGGTTGTACATCTACATCTACATACATACTCCGCAATCCACCATACGGTGCGTGGCGGAGCGTACCTCGTACCACAACTAGCATCTTCTCTCCCTGTTCTACTCCCAAACAGAACGAGGGGAAAATGTCTGCTTATATGCCTCTGTGCGATCCCTCATCTCTCTTATCTTTGTGGTCTTTCCGCGCAATGTAAGTTGGCGACAGTAAAACTGTACTGCAGTCAGCCTCGATTACTGGTTCTCTAAATTTCCTCAGTAGCGATTCACGAAAAGAACCCCTCCTTTCACCTAGAGACTCCCACCCGAGTTCCTGAAGCATTTCCGTAACACTCGCGTGATGATCAAACCTACCAGTAACAAATATAGCAGCCCGCCTCTGAATTGCTTCTATGTCCTCCCTCAATCCGACCTGATAGGGATCCCAAACGCTCGAGCAGTACTCAAGAATAGATCGGATCAATGTTTTATAAGCGGTCTCCTTTACAGATAAACAACATCTTCCCAAAATTCTACCAATGAACCCAAGACGACTATCCGCCTTCCCCCACAACTGTCATTACATGCTTGTCCCACTTCATATCGCTCTGCAATGTTACACTGAAATATTTAATCGACGTGACTGTGTCAAGCGCTACACTACTAATGGAGTATTCAAACATTAGAGGATTCTTTTTCCTATTAATCTTCATTAATTTATATTTATCTATATTTAGAGTTAGTCAAATTAAATCGGGTGATGCTGAGGAAATTAGATTAGGAAATGAGACACTTAAAGTAGTAAAGGAGTTTTGCTATTTAGGAAGTAAAATAACTGATGATGGTCGAAGTAGAGAGGATATAAAATGTAGACTGGCAATGGCAAGGAAAGCGTTTCTGAAGAAGAGAAATTTGTTAACATCGAATATAGATTTAGGTATCAAGAAGTCGTTTCTGAAAGTATTTGTTTGGAGTGTAGCCATGTATGGAAGTGAAACATGGACGATAACTAGTTTGGACAAGAAGAGAATAGAAGCTTTCGAAATGTGGTGCTACAGAAGAATACTGAAGATAAGGTGGATAGATCACGTAACTAATGAGGACGTATTGAATAGGATTGGGGAGAAGAGAAGTTTGTGGCACAACTTGACTAGAAGTAGGGATCGGTTGGTGGGACATGTTTTGAGGCATCAAGGGATCACAAATTTAGCATTGGAGAGCAGCGTGGAGGATAAAAATCGTAGAGGGAGACCGAGAGATGAGTACACTAAGCAGATTCAGAAGGATGTAGGTTGCAGTAGGTACTGGGAGATGAAGCAGCTTGCACAGGATAGAGTAGCATGGAGAGCTGCATCAAACCAGTCTCAGGACTGAAGACAACAACAACAACAACATATTTAGAGTTAGCTGCCATTTTTGACACCAATCACAAATCCTGTCCAAGTCATCTTGTATCCTTCTACAGTCACTCAACGACGACACCTTCCCGTATACCACAGTATCATCAGCAAACAGACGCACATTGCTATCCACCCTATCCAAAAGATCATTTATGTAGATAGAAAACAACAGCGGACCTACCACATTTCCCTGGGGCACTCCAGATGATACCCTGACCTCCGATGAACACTCACCATAGGGGACAACGTACTGGGTCTTCGAGCCACTCACATACTTGGGAACCAATCCCATATGCTCGTACCTTAGTTAGGAGTCTGCAGTGGGCACCGAGTCAAACGCTTTCCGGAAGTCGATGAATAGGTCCGTCTGATACCCTTCATCCATGGTTCGCAAGATATCATGTGAAAAAAGGCCGAGTTGCGTTTCGCAGGAGCGATGCTTACTAAAGCCGTGCTGATGCATGGACAGCAACTTCTCTGTCTCAAGGAAATTCATTATATTTAAACTGAGAATATGTTCGAGAATCCTGCAACAAACCGATGTTAAGGATATTGGTCTGAAATTTTGAGGATCCGTCCTTCTACCCTTCTTATACACAGGCGTCACCTGCACTTTTTTCCAGTCACTCGGGACTTAACGTTGGGCAAGAGATTCGCGATAAATGCAAGCTAAGTAAGGAGACAATGCAGTAGAGTACTCTCTGCAAAAGGCGCTTCAGTCCGGAACCGCGCGACTGCTACGGTCGCAGGTTCGAATCCTACCTCGGGCATGGATGTGTGTGATGTCCTTAGGTTAGTTAGGTTTGAGTAGTGCTAAGTTCTAGGGGACTGATGACCTCAGGTATTAAGTCCCATAGTGCTCAGAGCCATTTGAACCATTTATAAATTCGTCTGTACTGCGGAAGAATAATGTTCATAGTCATTGCAGATGGTTTAATTAGAGCAGGTACACGATACGACACATATGCTATTGGAAGCCATGATGAAGAAAATATCTCTGAGAGGGTAGATCATTGCAAGAGACAAGACATCAGATTTGTTGAACCTGAGACCATCACTCCCTCTCTCGGAAAAAAAGGTAGGACTGCGATGGGATATTTCCACACGAGTTTCGAATGATACAATGCGCCTCATTCCACCATTTTGTCTGCAACTTTACCTGTACGTCAGTCTTCCTGTGGCTCGGGGTGACTGATGTAAGAGCAAAGGTTATGTTAGCTCATACCGAATGAGTTAAATTAGAGAACTTGGCAGTGACGTCGTAGAGCGAGAATGCTATGTAATTGCGACTTGGTTACAACGGCACGTGTACGATTGTGCTGAGAAACGCAGTGTGCACGGTGATAGAGTTGGTAGAAGTGATCCTGCAGGTCCATGTTGTGTTCAACCTACGATTGGGCTGCCTCTGTCCTCAGAAGGAGTGTGCTAGGTAGTTATGATCTTTATAACATAGCCTTTCCCGAACACAATACCTTGCAGACCAAGATATGTGCGAGACTGATAGCTTTGCAGGATACTAACGGCTTACGCCTAAATAACAGTTTGGCTTCAACTAGAGTTGAGGAAATAGAGGATCTATTAGATGCCATTCGGTGTGGGTTTATACATGCTAACGGAGTACAAATGCAGTTCTATCGCTATGCTTGTTACAGAGAGCACTACTTTTAAAAAGCCTAGACATTTTCATAAGAGTTCTTGATTTATGATAGCAAGTGGTGCAAGATATTTGAAATCCTCATGAAAATGGGTGCACGCTATAGGTTGAAATGACATGTACGAGAACAAGAGGGAGCAGTAATAATGCAATATTAAGAGATATGTTCTCGGATTAAAATAAATACAGTCTTTCTCCTCTACTTTTCGTCCTGAACATCGAGAAAGCAATGATTGAAATAGAAGAGAGGCTCACGTGTAGTATTAAAAATGCAGGTTGAAAAAATATAAATGATAAGATTCGCTGACATGTCTACCCTCTGTAAAAATGAGGAGGAATTACGGAACCTGTTAAGTTGAATGAACAGTTTGCTGAGAACAGATTACGGACTGAGAGCATACCAAAGAAAGAAAGATAGAAGTATTGAGAAGTAGCAGAAAAGAGATTAGTAACAAACTTCTCAGCAAGTCTTCTAATACCGGACGTAAGCCTCAATTTGACAGAAAATTTTAAAAAATTACATCTGGAGTGGAGAACTGTGTGGAAGGGAATCACGGACTGCGTGAAATCCAGGAAACAAGATAATCTAAGCTTTTGAGATGCGGTATACCGAAGGGTGCTGAAAACTGACTAGATCAGTAAGATGAGGAAATGATGTTCTCTGTAGAATCGGTGAGGAAAGGAATGCATGGAGAACATTCACCATAAGAAGGGTCAGAATGACAACACACGTTAAGTAAGACTTCCATGACACTAGAGGGAGTCACAGACGACAGCAATTGCCGGGAACTATAGGTCGCGACACAGACAACAAAAAACTGAAAATGTTTCGTGTCAGTGCTTCTTTGAAATTAAGAGTTTGAGACACGAGAGGGATTTGTTCAGGGTCACATTAAAATAGTCAGGAGGGGGATGGCACAAGAAAAGGAACAGCATAAAATGTGCATTGCCATTTTAGAGACCAATAAATGGTAACCCATTCTTTCTGAGGATCGAGTCTGTTTATTGTCTTGTACGCCAGAAGGTGGTAATGCACCATTGATTGATTATTAAGGCGGCGCGTTCCTGTTATATCTACGTCGGCGTCATAGGAAGGATACCAATATGATGAGATTGCCAAGTGTATGGTGAATAGGAAGTGGAACCACGCGCAATACCTAAAGTATTGTTCGGGTCCTCTATCTGATGATCATCTCTGACAGTTTAACGAACATGTCAGAGATCTGTGACCATTTCCTTAAGTAACTCAGCTCGTTCTATTAACGTACTGAAAAAATAGTTTTATAAAGAACCAGTGTCTACAATGAATGTTGAGCCATAGTTTGGACTACTTAATTAGGATCCTTTGGCTCACTGAAATGGCTCTAAGCACTATGGGACTTAAAATCTGAGGTCATCAGTCCCCTAGACTGAGAACTACTCAAACCTAACTAACCTAAGGACATCACACACATCTTTGCCCGAGGCAGGATTCGAACCTGCGACATTAGCAGCAGGGCAGTTCCGCACTGAAGCGTCTGGAACCGCTCGGCCACAGCAGCCGGCCTTTGGTTCATAATACCTACTCTAGCAGCAGATAATGGCTATTATTGATTATTTTTTACGCTCTTATTGACAATAGAAAGTGACTGTGTAATCCAAAACTAATTGTGCACATCCCGTAGCCGAAAGAAGCCTTAATAAATACTACATTCTGAGCCGGACTGTATTGCCTTCATCCAGTGACTTCTCAGATCGTACAATAAAGAGGTTAAATAAGAAAACGAAAGTACTGGAAGGAGGAACAGGAAATCTACTTCATCCGGAAGGTACACAGTTCTGCTCTCCCGCGTGACAACCTAATGTGAGGGAAAGAGGCCAAACGTGCGGCGTAGTTGATAGAAAGCTAACATAGTTCACAAGAACAGAACATTTGGTAGAGAAGAAAACCCGAAATTCATTTGTTGAAGTGGTAAAAGGAGGCAGACCTTGGAAAAACGTGGCCTCGGGAGAAAAGTAAGACAGAGTAAACATAGGGGACAATACGGTATGTCTGTGACATTGTGACTTAATTATAAAATGTACACTCATCAAAAGCAACGGTAGGAGTTAGTAAACGTGGACAATAACCGAATGGACAGAGAAGTTGCCAGTTGGGTGACTTCCTCCTAATATGAGAATTAAGCATTCGATATGTATCACTACAAAGTATTCCAGGGGTAAATCACAGCCCCAGAGTGTTGAGAATAAATAGGAGGGAAGAAACAAAGAAATGGGAGACGAAAGGCAGACGTGTGCCCTGCATCCACATGCACAGTATGTGTACCAAGCAACGACAGAGCGCTTATCGGTGAGGAAATAGAAATTCTCAGAAACAGAACAAATGGAACAAGCTGACATTTTTGAGCGAAGCCCTAAAGGAGAGAAACGTAATAAGAAGGAGATTGCAAGCAAGAGCGTGAAGAGCTAGAAGAAGAAGAGTATCGGCGCTTGGTAGCAACTATGGGTATGGTAGTTCGATTACAGAGATATAGCTCACAAATTTTCATTACACTGGTCGAAAAGTCTGCTGTCTGAGTGTAAATGCTTGAACCACCCCTGTAAGAAACAGCCGACACATAATGAGAAGAATCTATCTGAAAGTACGGCAATTACATTAACATTAGCACAATATAAAAGCTTTCAGCACGATTTATACGTTGCTGGTAACAACACATATGTCTCATGGTCAGGCTACACACAAACATCTGGCAACTACAGTTTTACTACTTAGGTACTCGAAGTGAATATTACGACTCTCGTGCAAGTGAGTGGCACCAAGTCAGCTAGATGTGAGAGCAAATGATGGTCAGACAGCACGTTAAGTGTTGTGCCACTCACAGAAGCCTATCGCCGCCAATGCTCCAGCCTCCTGGGTGGTCAAGTTCTGGAAGTCTGCGCGGCGTCTTTGATGTGCAAGCAGTATCGCTCTCAAGCGGCACACGCCCAGTCCAGCACGCAGAGAACCCACCGCATAGAATCCAAGCCCCCAGCATCATTAATTTAAACAGCTGCACTAGAAGACTGTATCTATAGAAGCTTCGGCAAATGGACGTTCAAAGACAATGCTGCCCCAACTTTGGAAAAATGATGGCTCTACTACTAACGGATGGAAGCAGACTGCAGAACTCCTTCGCAGTAACCCCTCGTCAACGACGATCGAAACACAGATAAACAATAATCTGAGAACTGTGCAAATTACATAATACATGGATATACCAATATTAATATGTTTACGTAAGTAGAGACATAAGGAGATTATCACAGGCAAGCGAGCATTTCTCGCCAAAACAAGTCTAGTATTGGCTTCAGTTTGAGGAATAAATTTCTGGGAATTAACGTTTGGAGCCTTAAATTTGTAAGTAGGCTGTTTAGGTTTTTATGTTGGTAACGCCAAGTAGCGCTCTATATGAAAATCACTGACTGTGCTGTGTGAAGTCTGTGGCTGGTTGGCATTGTTGAAATAGCCGCTATTGTAGTGTTGGGCAGTTGGATGTGAACAGCGCGTAGCGTTCCGCAGTTGGAGGTGAGCCGCCAGCAGTGGTGGATGTTGGGAGTGAGATGGCGGAGTTTTGAGAGCGAATGATCTGGACGTGTGTCCATCAGAGAGAGTAAATTTGTAAGACCGAGTGTCATGAACTGATATATATATATATATATATATATATATATATATATATATATATATATATATATATATATATATATATGTATAATGACTTTTGAAGGCTATAAAGGTAAATACATTGTTTGTTCTCTATCAAAATCTTTCGTTTGCTGACTATGCCTATCAGTAGTTAGTGCCTTCAGTAGTAAGAATCTTTTATTTAACTGGCAGTTTTGGCGCTCGCTGTATTGCAGTAGTTCGAGTAACGAAGATTTTTGTGAGGTAAGTGATTCATGAAAGGTATAGGTTATTGTTAGTCAGGGCCATTCTTGTGTAGGGATTTTTGAAAGTCAGATTGCGTTGCGCTAAAAATATTGTGTGTCAGTTTAGTGTTGATTAGAATAGGCAAAGAGCGAAATGTCTGAGTACGTTCAGTTCTGCTCAGCTGTTTGAAAATCAAATAATGTAAGAGGTTTATCAGCACTGTCATTCAAAATTTTTTCTAGGGGGACGTTTCACATTGTGTGGAGGTGAATCCTGGATTGTGTGAAAGTGGAAAAAAGAAGAGAATCGGAGAGTTTGAAATGTTTGTAATTAGGTGAACTGTTAAGGTAATAATTGAGGAAATTTTCGCAGAATCTAGGAAAAGAAGATCATGGGGGAAATGACTGACAAGGAGAAGAGACAGGATTATAGGAAATGTGTTAAGACTTTAAGAAATAATTTCCATGTTACTTGAGAGCGAAAACTTTAGTGGAAAACAGGCACTGAGATATATCTAAAAAATAAATGAGGACGTACGGTGCAATTGCTACTCTGATGTGAACAGGTTAGCGCCAAGACGTGGCGGACCACATCCAGTCAGTTAGCCAGTCAGTAGGCTGATAGCAACTCTGCCACTCCCGGCCGCAGAAAGGAACGAAAGTGGAACTAGTTATTAGCTAGCAGTTGGAGGAACTTGCGACAAAAGAAAATCACAATCACAACAACAGAACAGTGGTGCTCAGAAGTGTTCCAAGGGTCTGTCTGAGGAGGTAACTAACATGAGTTTAGGTGAGACAGGCAGCCAATAATAAGACTAAATAATCGGATGGCAACCCGACCCAGGGACGGCTGAAGGACCGACCAACAACCTATGAATTCCCTTCCGCCGACCAACGGAATGACACCCGAAAATATCAGCCGAGCACGAAGATACCAACAGAACTACGTCTTCAAAATTGGCGTTTAAATAGAGCCAAGACACAATAACCACTCAAAAATATAAACAAACCCAAAGGCTGCCGAACTACACGCCGTGCCGGACAGCATCAACACGGCGAGGAAACACACGCCCGTCGCTCTGTTCCAACCGACCGATTGCCTACTCCAGTACGCAAATAGCATTCATAACTGCTCAGTGCAAATCACAGAAGCTCTAAACATTCATGGTGGTGTCTGATTGTACTATATCGTGTCTCCCAACCACTTTCGCGCAACGACGCTCTGAGCGTGTTTTTTAGGGAACTAGTTTGAACCTGGGACCTGTTGCTGGTAAGGAGACGCCAGACCACACATGACATGTAGAATTCAGAAGAGTTCAGTGAGACTAGCGATGATATAACCAAATACTAAATGATCTTAGCGTCAGCTCCACTGCACTCCCTGTAAAAGAATCTTAATTCTAACTAAATATAGTCGAAAGGGTTCAAGGCTTTCCTATTTTTAGTTAGCTGGTAAAATAACGTCGAAAAAGCAGTTAAGTTTACCATTGGAAATTTATTCTAATCACAAAACATCGTTTATAAATTGCACTATTGATAAAAGGAAATGTTTTAATACAGGATGGTAAAAACCAACAGCGTTCAACAAAAATGTGAACGAATATTCCCTAAATGGGTTTCCAAGTTCTACAAGCGATCGAAGGATGACCTATGCCAT
This sequence comes from Schistocerca gregaria, assembly GCF_023897955.1. Taxonomy (NCBI): domain Eukaryota; kingdom Metazoa; phylum Arthropoda; class Insecta; order Orthoptera; family Acrididae; genus Schistocerca; species Schistocerca gregaria. Next base: position 649,533,333 of record NC_064923.1, on the reverse strand, counting down.
ATCGCATCTGTAATCTAGGTTTAATTTAAGTTTCACAAAAGAGAAAACTATCAAAATGGTCTACAGTGACCCTCAATTATCTTTAATAACTTATCTAACTTGTCGTAAATTACAGTGGCTGATGTGGCTTCTCAATAACTGTATAAAAGAAAAATCATCGCGTTTCAGATCTGTTCTTCAAGTGGCAAATGTGAACACCAAGAGTTTTAATTAACGATCACCATTAGTTTTACGGAAAAAGGGGTGTAACAGATGAGACTTCTGCAGTTCTGAGTGAAGCCTTATGCGCTCAAAAATGCGGCATCGCGTGCGTTCATTACCTTGTCGGTGTCTAAGCAGCGTCAGGGCGGCAGCGGCCGGCGCAGCAGCCATCCAGCCCGCCGTCTCGGAACTAACTCTCGAACTTCTCCTTACTACAATTTACCGAAGTTAGTTTAAAAAAGCTATCTGGCTGTGTTTTCATCTGACCAATCAGGGTCTCAATGTTAACCTTACGCTCCGCCTACAAAAATTCTGTCTATCCAATGGGAAACGTTATACTTTTCGTGGTGGGGCAATGTTTTTAAAGTTTGCAACGTAACAGAGACGCTAAAAAGTCTCACGCTAAAACCTGCAGCTAGTGTGGTCCTTTTAGCGTTATCGTGAGATCTATACTGCTCTTCTGGAGGGCTCTATCTTTTAACATGGGCTGGGGAGTGATCCTAATGTAACAGACACGCGAAAAAGTCTCACGCTAAAACTTGCGGGTGGTAGTGGCCCTTTTTGTGTTATCGTAAGATCTCTACTGCTTTTCTGGAGGGCTCTAGCTTTTAACATGGGCTGGGGGTTGTTCTTGACGTACCTGAGACGCGAAACAGTCTCACGCTAAAACGTGCGGGTTGTATAGTCGTACAGGTAGGCTCGCGGCGTGGGTGCCCAGCCCCTCTCTTTCCTAGCTTAACACGGTTCTGCTCTCGGCTTCTGTCCTCGTTTCTCCCCTCGGAACTGCGTCTGCCTCACGGTGGGGAGGTACGACATGCATTTAGGCATTCTTGTGTTAGTCTGTGGTATTCCATTTGCTCACTCGTTACTCGTATTACTTTGGTTAATTTAATGTCACGATTTATTCGGAGCTATGTGGCATACTACTGGATTTGCTTATCATGTCAGGGTTTTCATGTAAGGTGTTGGATTTGCCTGACGCCTTACAAAGCTCCACACATTCCCACGTAAACATCTGCACCAATCACTGTGGAACAACAAGAAGAAATCTCAAGTCGACACACACAGAGTTTCCATAAGTGGTCGGCGACCAAATACACGTCGTCCGATGAGATGACCGACCGAACTACCAACCAAGGTCGTCCCTACTCAAGTTATGTGTGTTGGCAACAGTCGGGCGAGTCATGGCTGACCGGAGCTCACTGCAGCTCCATCCCGACTCCCTTGATGTCCATTCGGAACCCGGAGACACGGCGACTCGGGCACAGCCATGCAGAGGGAACACTTGCCCATTGGCCACCTCGACATCTCTGCACAAGGAAGGAACCGACCCCCGTCCGGCAAGATGACCAACTGACGAGGCCTAGAAACAGTCAAAAGACCAAATACACGTCGGCCAATGAGACGACCAAACGACGGTCGTCCCTGCTCCAATCTCCTTCCGCCGGACCGTTCACGTGTGTGGCCAGCTGTCGGCAAGTACTGGCTGTCCGCGCCTCACTGGCGCTCCGTCCCCAATGAACTCCAGACACACGACGACCCGGAAATACAGCGGTCGCTCCAGAGATAGTACGACAGTGCACTTATTGATAAGTGCTGCTGCTGCCACTCACGGGCAAGCAAACTAGCAGGCTAGTGACGCCAGTAAATTGAATTAAAAGAAAAAAGAGGCGACAGAACACAAAAACAAGATGACGAGCAATAAACGGCACAACCGCGAGCTGCGCACGGCTCAACAACTACTGTAAATAATGTTCTGTATCCATTTATTCTGCATTGTACACAAGAGGTGGAGTCCATCATTTAGTGCTATAGCATATATTGCACCTTAGGTTGTAGTTACTAGATAGCAAATGTATCTGGCTCATTAAGATGACACAGGGTTCCATTTGAGATTGCATGATTTATTTTATATGTTTTGCAATGAGATTAATTGTTATATAACTTGAAAATTGTAAAAATAAGATTCACAAACATTTGCTAGCATAACAGATACTGTCAATGTAATCGAGACATCTCAATGTGTGAAAACTTTGTTATGACACTTGTACATTGTTTCAAACAAAAGTAGTTCCTAGTTCAAATTTTATAGCATTTTTGTGTTTTACACACTTTTGTATAATATAATATGGAACTGGCAATCGCAAGGAAAGCGTTTCTGAAGAAGAGAGATTTGTTAACATCGAGTATAGATTTAAAAGTCAGGAAGTCGTTTCTGAATGTATTTGTATGGAGCGTAGCCATGCATGGAAGTGAAGCATTGACGATAAATAGTTTGGACAAGAAGACAATATAAGTTTTCGAAATTTGGTGCTACAAAAGAATGCTGAAGATTAGATGGGTAGATCACATAACTAATGAGGAGGTATTGAATAGAACTGGGGAGAAGAGGAGTTTGTGGCACAACTTGACAAGAAGAAGGAAGCGGGTGGTAGGACATGTTCTGAGGCATCAGGGGATCACAAATTTAGCATTGGAGGGCAGCGTGGAGGTAAAAATCGTAGAGGGAGACCAAGAGATGAATACAGTAAGCAGATTCAGAAGGATGTAGGTTGCAGTAAGTACAGGGAGATGAATAACCTTGCACAGGATAGAGTAGCATGGAGAGCTGCATCAAACCAGTCTCAGGACTGAAGACCACAACAACAACAAATATGGAAATCTGATCTGTTAAGATGATGGTCGAGACTGTTCCTAGTACCAAGCCTGCGCTGTGAACCAAGGCTAAAACGTTACTTTAGGATTATTTATGTGGTGCACAGATTCCTGGTAACATGTTAATGTTGCTAACACATGTTAATCTACAACCAAGCTTGAGCTACCACATTTATCCTCACATCACCCTTTTATTATGAATCAAGCAGTAATATGGTGCCTTGCCATTTTTTTATCGTGATTGAAGACAGTTAGGAGTCCTTTTCTAGTTCCAGTGGTTAGATGAGCTAGTTAATTTCTTAGTTGCCTAAACTGTGTAACAAAGAAGTATTGCAGTTTTAGGAATTTTTATCTCTAAAATTGGGATGAAGCAGTGATGTGAAGTTACTGTCATATATCACTAAACGATATTGTTTCATTTTTGTAGTTATTTTACTGAGAGTAATAAAAATCTTTCTCTTTGTTGGCTGGAAGTAGTCATGGAATCTCATTAGAAGAGCCAAGCTTCCCCGGGACAGTTTTGACGGAAGTAGAGCTGTGACCCACTTCATGGTTTTGTGGGCGGGACCGGCCTCTCCCCGCTGAGGACGGAAGTGGCTGTGCTGCACTAACATCCCCTGAGAATAATTGAGGCAGACATTTTTATCTTTTCGGCACAAACATCAAAAGATGAGATACTGCGATGCCGCCCACCCAGCATAAGAAATTTGGTTGCTTTTGCTTCAAAAAATTTTGTTTTCTAATCAAATGTGTTACCTCGCCACTGTGTCTACTGAGAAGAAGTCGGCCCATTGAGGAGGCACTGCTCCAGACTGGTACCAACCTCGTGTTTGTTGAAGCGTATTTTGTACACTATGAGTGAGATGTTACTACTGTATTCATTTATTTTTTCGTCAAATAAGCGACATTCTATCTATCACACTGGCAACAGCTTTGATTCGTCAGCTGCATGTAAAGGTTTTTGAACAGTATTGAGCTGAGAGTGGAGACTGAAGATTGGTGGTATATCGTGTCCCGCCCATATCTGGTGCTGATGGGCACATGCTTCTCTGTTTGTGGGGAAACATATGTGTTAAATTCTGCGGTTGCACGATCCATATTCTGAGTAGCTCGTTACTTAATTGTTCTGGTATGCAGCCTGAGTTGATTTTGGATTACAATTTGCGATCTTCTCTCATTAACTTAGAATTTGCGAGCTGCCCAAATAAGGATCTCTTGTTGCATACTCTCCATGCAGTCTTCCATATAGCTTGGTACCTCCCCACATTTTTTGAGTCATTTTGTACAGTTCCATTGAGGTTTTAGAGAACTTTGCTTTGTGTCAACTTCTTGTAAACTGTGAACTGTTAACGTCTGAACTGTGTCCAACGTTGAGTGTGCATAAAAATCTGTTAGACTTGATTTCAATTACAAGATCCTTTAATTGTTCTACAACTTTTCATTGCTATGGGACATACTAATAACAAATACAACCTGTTGTACACCTAAGTTTGTTGTTTTCATTGTGACAGTCCTATCGTTGAGCACTCAATAGTGGGCTATTATTCTGAAAGGGTAACAAACGTGGCACACGCTTGTCTTGTGTTATTATAGATTTGATTACTTTGCAGGCAGAGTTGGGTCAGTTTTCCCTAGGATTATAAGTTTGCTGCGTGTTGTTTCATGACTGTTTGGTTCAAATTGTTCAAATGGCTCTGAGCACTATGGGACTTAACATCTGAGGTCATCAGCCCCTAGAACTTAGAACTACTTAAAACTAACTAACCTAAGGACATCACACACACCTCTTCAACCGTAGCTGTCGCGCGGTTCCAGACTGAAGCGCCTAGAACCGCTCGGCCACACCGGCCGGCAAGGGACTGTTTGGCTAACGACCTTGTAGTATGCAGATGTGATAGGCAACAATATTTTTATAGCTTCGTCATATTATTAAGCAGGCCCAGGGCACACTGCCACACAATAAACAGACACATAACTGTCAATACTTTAGGTTCAAAAATGGTTCAAATGGCTCTGAGCGCTATGGGACTCAACTGCTGTGGTCATAAGTCCCCTAGAACTTAGAGCTACTTAAACCTCACTAACCTAAGGACATCACACACATCCATGCCCGAGGCAGGATTCGAACCTGCGATCGTAGCAGTCGTGCGGTTCCGGACTGAGCGCCTAGAACCACTAGACCACCGCGGCCGGCAATGCTTTAGGTCTTAGTGAAAACAAAACATTAAGAGAACACGTTTTGTTGTAAAAATATTGTCACTCATTTCCGCGCAAAATTTTCAGATTGTGTTTATGCTTGGAATAGTTCCAGGTGGACGTAAGTACAGTTATTACCGATATTAAAATATTTTTAGGAAATGTAGGACTGACTCTGCAACTTTTTGAATCATGAATAGAGCCGTTTCTTTTTTTGTCCAAATTATCACCCAACACAGTTCGACGTACTGGAATCAGTCATGTGGTGTAATATTGTACTCACTTTTTCTAACCATTGTGTTTCTTAAAGCTGCGAAACAATTTCATCTGGTAGAACCAAACGAAGCGTAATTTTCCCAATCGATGGCGAATAAGTTGATGAGCAGGCAGTCAAAAACTATTAGGAAATTCCGCTGAAGTAACGCTGAAAGGGAGCTAGTCATTTTGTAGAAATTATATTAATTACATTAATCATTGTGATTCCTCTTCAGTAAGTACGTAACTGTCCCTTATCTGCATTTCTGCGTACACATACTGAAAAATGTATGTTTTATTCGTGCACGCTATGTATTTATATGCTCAATTATCAACAGTACTCACACAGTGATTTAGTCAGTTATTCGCTCTCATATAAAACATAACATTTGTTCGTCTTACTGTGTTGTCACATTCTCAGAAGGCGGGATATCGAGTGAAGTAAGCAGTTAATTGAAATGTCAGAGCTCACAAACCGTCACAACTGAAGAATCATGTGCTCTAAACTGCCTAGTAAAAACTATTTTTAACGGCTGCACTCTGTATTTTGAATTACGCTATTCCTTCTTACTACAAGTATATGCTTACAAACGAGTGGGCAGTTACCTTTAGACTCCAGTACTGACATTTGTGAGCGCCGCTTTGATATGTTGTTGAACTTACAGCAATGTTGCTATAACCCCGTATCACTTTCTCAAAGTCGGCATCTTGGGATGTTAAAGTCTCACAAGTTTTATTCCTCTGCTGCCGTTGCATAAGCAGTTGCTACCGCGCTGAGCGCACGAAGCACAGCTTGCAGAACAACGTATTTTTCTCTTCTGTTTGTGTGAAGATAGGACTAGAGTTCAGTCGCCAACTGCTGTACAGATAAATCAGAGTGCGGATTTGTGCTCAGAAATTACCGCTAAAATTATATTCAGAATGACAAACATAGAAATTTCCTGCAATTTATTAGGCTTAATACAATGAGACAAAATGTCATTAGGGAGCTCAGTGTTCAGTTGTCGACGATTGTCATAGTGTAGTAGCTAAGTAATGATCAATAGACCACATGACACATCCTGGCATACTGACTATTGATACAGAACCAAATTCACGTTAGCACCTTAAATACTTAATACTTATCTTGTGTGGTGAATTGCACTCTCTTCATCTAGAGTACAACATTTGGATTCATTGATGCTGCTGCAACAGGACATTTTAAGATATTTTCCTATCTGAATGAAATATACTGTGAGAGGTTTATTTTGATGTATTCATAGCAACTGAAATCTCGTTGTTTAAATCAAACGAAGTATCTATCTTTCAGGATCCATACGTTGACATCTGTTTTAGTAAAAATGTCTAACTTGTTTTCTAACTAAAGAAACAGAAAATAACAATGACACAGTTAAGTCAAAAGTGTATATCAGTCTGCATCAGAATCAGTCTACTTTTGTGGTGTGTAGGTTTAGGTTAGGAAACAAAAGAAGTTGTGGTTTGCAGCGTTCTATCAATTGTCGAGGGAGTGTTTATTATTTGTCTTTGAGTTTCAAAAGCGCTGGAAACACTAAAATTTTATCATAACTTGTTCCCAACAAGTACGTTTTGTAGTTTATGAGCTAGAAAGATATCTTTTCGTCAATGTTCCGACTGGTGTGATGCATCCTGACACGGCTTCCTCTCTTATGCAAAATTCTTCATATCACAATAGCACTTATAAACTATGCTCTCATTTACTTCTTGGATATATTCTTTAGCTGTCTTCCTCGGTGGTTTTGGCCCTCTACAAATTCCTTAAGCACCACGAAAGTTATTCCCTGTGTTAACATATTCTAGTCAGAGTTTTCTTTATACCCTTCTCCCTGTCGATAGTGTCTTTAACGTATGTCCCATCATCCTGTTTCTTCCACTACTCGGCGTATTCCTCATACCCCTCTCTTTGTCGATCCTGTGAATAACTTCGTTTCCTATCTTACCAGCCCGTTTAAATTTTAGCATTCTTCCGGAGTACCTCGTTTCATACACTTCCACTGTCTCGTCTTCCAGATTTCCCACAGTCCACGATATCCTTCAGTACGATGTTGTGCAAAAAAAAAAAAAAAAAAAAAAAAAATGTGAACCTCCATGAGTGGTGCGAGACGAGGGACGCAATGTCCCTAACTGTAAGGCTTCTGTAAACTCGAGAGGTTCAGCGTGGATCAGGATCAGAGGACATGTGCACATTTTGAATCAAGGGGTTTATGTAATTATTCTCATTTCCATCCTTACTTGAATAACTATTATAGTTACACACTGATGAACTAATGTAAAACCACCTGCTTAAAATCATGTTGATCAAACTTTGGACAGTAAAATTGTTGCGATATGCATGGTTTGCGTTCAATAAGTTCAAATGGTTCTAAGCATTATGAGACTTAACATTTGAGGTCATCAATCCCCTAGAGTTAGAACTATTTAAACTTAACTAACCTAAGGACATCACACACATCCATGCCCGAGGCAGGATTCGAACCTGCAACCGTAGCAGCAGCGCGGTTCCGGACTGAAGCGCCTAGAACCGCTCGGTCACAGAGATCGGTAGTTCAATAAGTTCAGAGAGGTATATGCAAGAGATGTGTGTGAACAGGGCACGAAATTCTTATCAGACTCTTGTAACCAGTGTAGCAAGATTCTGGCTTTGTGACGGTGACAGCTATACTGCTGGTAGACGCAACGTCGTCAGGGAAGACATCAAGCATAAAGATACAGAGATCGTCCGCAGTAATACTCAAGTAGTCCACAGCTGTTACCGTGACTTGGATTACGAACACTTGGCCCAGAAGAGCCCAGGCGAGTGTGCCCCGTAGTCTGCATCCGTGGTGCGATGAATGTTTGAAGCAGTCGTTTGTTAAAACGATGGCATATACTGACAGAACCATCGACCTTTTGTTAGAAGAAACGTGGTACCTTGCGAACAGGCGACTAATTTCCAAAAATCCTTCTCCGCTCTCCATGACACCGTGCTCACTGAAACAGTAACTGGCTATGTCGTTGTGTCATCATGAGGACACATATGAGTCCAAGAAAATTGTAAAAGTAGCCCAGAAGTTCGTCTTTATTAGCTTATGACTTGTCTGGGACCTTTCCAGTCCACTTTCAAAACATATGTCATGCAACAACATCCATTACTTGTGAGCGCTGGATATAGAACGTGTGTGTGCGCAAGTGGCTAAGTGCAACATGTAGACGTAAAATAGTTGCATCACCCCGGTTCCCAGAACTCCTGACGATAGACTTTGACTGTGAATATTGTATCACACAGTCTTTTGACTGTTCAGAGATGCCACTAAAACCGCCCAAGGAGCAGCTCCTATTAGACGGAGAAGGTACGACAGCCGATCAGTTCCAGTTATTCCACCAGGAAGGAGGTACACGGCACATGTTGTCTGTAGTTCAACCACGCCTAGACGGTCAATACCGCGGTTCGATCGCGTCCGCATTGTTACTTTATGCCAGGAAGGATTCTCAACAAGAAAAGTGTCCAGGCGTCTCGGAGTGAACCAAAGCGATGTTGTTCGGACATGGAGGAGATACAGAGAGACAGGAATTGTCGATGCCATGCCTCTCTCAGTCCGCCCAAGGGCTACAACTGCAGTGGACGACCGCTACCTACGGATTATGGCTCGGAGGAAACCTGACAGCAAAGCCACCGTGTTGAATAATGCTTTTCGTGCAGCTACTGGACGTCGTGTCACGACTCAAACTGTGAGCAACACGCTGCATGATGCGCAACTTCATTCCCGACGTCCGTTGCGAGGTCCATCTTTACAACCACGACACCATGCAGCACGGCACTGATGGGCCCAACAACACGCCGAATGGACCGTTCAGGATTGGCATTATGCTCTCTTTACTGATGAGTGCCGCATATGCCTTCGGAGACGTGTTTGGAGGCAACCCGGTCAGGCTCAACGCCTTAGACACACTGTCCAGAGAGTGCAGCAAGTTGGAGGTTCCCTGCTGTTTTGGGGTGGCATTATGTAGGGCCGACGTACTGCTCAGGTGCTCATGGAAGGCGCCGTAACGGCTGTACGACACGTGAATGCTATCCTCCGACCAATAGTGCAACCATATCGGTAGCATATTGTCGAGGCATTCGTCTTCATGGACGACAATTCTTGCCCCCATTGTGCACATCATGTGAATGATTTCCTTCAGAATAACGACATCTCTCGACTAGAGTGGCCGGCATGAACCCTATCGAACATGCCTGGGATAGATTGAAAAGGGCTGTTTATGAACGACGTGACCCACCAACCACGCTGAGGTATCTACGGCAAGTCACCGTTTAGGAGTGGAACAATCTGGACCAATAGTGCCTCGATGAATTTGTGGATAGTATGCTACGACGAATACAGACATGCATCAATGCAAGAGTAAGGGCTACTGAGTATTAGAGGTGCCGATGTATAGAGCAATCTGGACCACCACCTCTGAAGGTCTCGCTGTATGGTGGTGCAACACGCTATGTGTGGAATCATGAGCAATAAAAAGGGCGGAAATAATGCTTATGTGGATCCTATTCCAATTTTCTGTACAGGTTCCGAAACTCTGGGAACCGAGGTGATGCAAAACTTTTTTTGATGTGTGTATTATTGACAAAACGACCTACTGTGTTACATGTAGCGAAATAATTCTGTGAAACTTGGACGGTTTTTACAATTTTCTTGAATCGTTTCAAGTTTCTGACTTGTTGCCATCCAGAATTCTAAATGTAAGCACATATGAGTTGTCTGCTACGGAGCCCTATGTTCAACAACGTGCGCTGAATTGTGTTCTCCCTAACACTCTTTCCCGCACTAGCGTTGTTCCCTTTCGTAGATCTGACACAGATTTCCTCTTACCTAACTTACGGAGCGAACAAGCACCCGAATTCCACGTCCTGTGATGAGCTGTGTACGTTAGATACCCTGTCGCCTACTAGTGGTTTCAGCGCCCTTCAACAACTTTTCCATATGAACGTAGGCTTCCACGGCCATTGTCACAATCAATAAAAATTTTCTGGGTTTCTGATCGCATTGTCAATATGTGAAACTGCCGACGTTTCGGTCACTATTGCAAGTGACCTTCTTCATTGCTCACTACAATAGCATACGAACAGCCAAACAGCTTTGGCATTTCCAAAATGCTCATTCCCAGGCGCCGGACAATAACAGTCTGTGACTTCTCAGAGTCGCTTATGTTTGTGGATATGCTCATTTGCGGCCTATAGCGTCGCTAGCTGACTCCCCATTTGACTTGCTCTGCTTACATGCTTTCCTTTTCGCGTCACGTGCTCTAACATTACCACGTGGCGATGACATTCAGTCTCGTACTGGGCAGTGGTCGTAACGTTCAGCTCATCTACATCTACATCTACATCCATACACCGCAAGCCACCTGACGGTGTGTGGCGGAGGGTACCCTGAGTACCTCTATCGGTTCTCCCTTCTATTCCAGTCTCGTATTGTTCGCGGAAAGAAGGATTGTCGGTATGCCTCTGTGTGGGCTCTAATCTCTCTGATTTTATCCTCATGGTCTCTTCGCGAGATATACGTAGGAGGGAGCAATATACTGCTTGACTCTTCAGTGAAGGTATGTTCTCGAAACTTTAACAAAAGCCCGTTCCGAGCCACTGAGCGTCTCTCCTGCAGAGTCTTCCACTGGAGTTTATCATCTCCGTAACGCTTTCGCGATTACTAAATGATCCTGTAACGACGCGCGCTGCTCTCCGTTGGATCTTCTCTATCTCTTCTATCAACCCTATCTGGTACGGATCCCAAACTGCTGAGCAGTATTCAACCAGTGGGCGAACAAGCGTACTGTAACCTACTTCCTTTGTTTTCGGATTGCATTTCCTTAGGATTCTTCCAATGAATCTCAGTTTGGCATCTGCTTTACCTACGATCAACTTTATATGATCATTCCATATTAAATCACTCCTAATGCCTACTCCCAGATAATTTATGGAATTGACTGCTTCCAGTTGCTGACCAGCTATTTTGTTGCTAAATGATAAGGGATCGATCTTTCTATGTATTCGCAGCACATTACACTTGTCATCATTGAATGAAAGTTGTTGTGCGAAGCAGGTGCGTATCCTACCACGCCAGACAACAGCGCCACAGCATAGATGCTTAAGTTATTAGTTTCGCAACCTCACTACCTACCTGAATGAGAATTATTATTCTAGACCCTTAGTCTTCTTTTTTTATTTTGACAATTTAAATTATAGCCTGACGATTAGCTGAAGCTCGAGACGCGTAGCTACACGTTTTAGCTAATGGTAACATGCACGTAGCACGAAGTAATGCCTTTTTTTGGGACTGATGCCAGCTCTAAAAATTTAATTTTCATAGCACACCATAAAAAATGGCTCTGAGCACTATGGGACTTAACTTCTGAGGTCATCAGTCCCCTAGATATTAGAACTACTTAAACCTAACTAACCTAAGGACCATAGCGACCGCGCGGTTCCAGACTGGAGCGCCTAGAACCGCTCGGCCACCTCGGCTGGCGCACACCATAAAAGCTGTGTAATACTTAACATGGTTCCTTCAGTGTTTGATTCCATCCTTTCAAGTGAACTCTGTATGGTATCTTCCAATCGAGCGTAGAAGCCAAACAAAATTGCCTCTTACAACTCGTGATTTAGGTTTTCCGTGATTTCCCTAAATCGCTTCAGGCAAATGCCGGGATGGTTCCTTTGAAAGGGCACTGCCGATTTTCTTCCCCATCCTTCCCTCACCCGAGCTTGCGCTCCGTCTCTAATGACCGCGTTGTCGACGGGACGTTAAACACTAATCTCCTCCTCCTCTTCCAACTCGTTTCTGCCGCACGTGCAGCAGATACATCACACTGGGGCGGGGGTTAAAGTGTAACAGCAGTATATAATACAAGTAATAAATAAAGGGTCACAAAGTGAGTTTTAAAATGCAGATAATAATATTTAGTGAAAATGATTAAATTTACTTTACTTCTACCAGAAACAAACACCTCGATACCGATAATTTCTCCAGGTGAAATGTGACTACTTACAGCAACTTGCTGTACGCTGCTGATACAAATAGAAATTATTCTAAACCTTGAAGGCAGGTGAATACATAACTACGCCTTAAATACGTTGTATAATCATGGTTGGAAACCGAATATTGGATCACTCTGTTGTAACGAAGTTCTAATCAGATACCAGTTACACCAAGAAGGCTTACAGGTTTGTCCCTTCATCCGAGATGCGCCCAAAAAAGTCACTGTGCACTAGAACAGAAGAAATCAGTAAGAAGCCGAGCCACCCAAATGACGGCATTCACGCACGTTTTCACTCTTAATGTAGTTTAATTCTTGGTTTTCATGTAAATTTTGTAATGAGATAAGACAGCCAGCCTCTCGCTGATTATATGTAACCTTGTTTAGTTAACTTTCCATGCTCAACATATGAACTGAAGTGTCTAGATCTGTCAGTAACCATTAATATGAGGCGAGTCCACCCTCCATCTTTATGACTGCTTGAACTCTGGGGACACATTCAGTGAGCTGTCTCAATGCCCGTGGACGAATGGCAATCCGTTCTTCCTCAACTACAGAAACCAGAGCAGGCAGTGATTTTGGACGCTGTGGTCGGAGTGAATTCGACTTTACAGTTCATCCGAAAGGTGTTCCATTGGGTTCAGGTTTCAACTCTGGGCAGGCTAGTCCTCTTCAGCTATGTAACTGTCCAAAAACCACTACATCAAAGATGCTGCTTCATGAGAGAGTCCACTACTACGCTGATACAGTCATCGTCTCCGTGCTGTTTCTTTACTGTACTGATATGTGGCCATATCCTTCCGCATTTGATGTTTTCTTAAGCGCAAGAAGGGGACCACACACCAGCCAAGAAAAACACTTTCTGCGTTCTTCACTGTTGGCACTACACATGATAGCAGGTAATAACCTCCAGGAATTCGCCAACGCCAAACCTGTGCATGGGACTGCCAAAGGATACAGCGTAAATCATCACTACAAAACACCCGTTTCCAACCACCCACTGGTGTGCTTTATTACACCAGCTCAAGCGTCGCATAGCCCTCACTATAGCAATGTGTGACTTACGAGGAGCTACTCGACCATTCCAGCCCATTCCTTTTAACTTCCGACCCCAACAATCCCCCCAGCTGGACTGCAGGTAGCCCTTTGGACCTTCCTCGTGATTCCTTCTGCTGATTTAGTGCGATTTCTTAAAACCCTCCTCCGTAATGCTCGACGCTCCCCATCATTCGGTACAAGAGATCTGCCTGGTCTTGATTCAGTTGGAATTGTTCTTTCGCATATCCACTTCACAATCGCATCACCAAAAGTCGGCTTGGGCTGCTTTAGAAGAACTGAAATATGTGTGATGCATTTGTTACTGGGGTAATATCCATTGAAGTAGTCCTCGGTCGAAGTTACGGAGCTCTTCTGAAAGACCCGTTCTGTTGTTATGCTTTTCTACTGACAACACAGTACTCTTCGTTTCCTTTTATACTGGCAGGTCTGCCCCTCATGACATCTAGTAGTCAATTCTGCATTTCATAAAGATGTCGGAATACTTCTGATCAGATAGCGTATTGCCATTCCTGTTAATACGTAACTGTCCTCGGATTCGTAGCAGTGGTTTAGTGGTCAATCTTGGCGTCCAACTCGTCCCATTTAACCTCCGTAAAGTGTCGCTTGCTTTCATGCACGCTCCATGTACGTACATGCGTAACATGCCTGACATCCAGTTGGGCGTTGTTCCAGTATCTGCTACGGCTCACTGCAGCCGTTCCGCTCGCTGTAATTGGCTCCACTAGTCCACAGAAACCAGATCCCTTCTGTTGTTCAATACCAATGCACTGGAGGGTTGTAACGTTGCAGGCGGTATTTATATGCTGAGATATTTAATAATGTCCTCATCACGCACAGAGACAACTTGGAGTCAGCTATATGCCTGTCCGTCACTTGAATGTGCCGCTGTATCTCATTTGGATGAGGACACAAGAACCACGCGTTTTAAGCGTCAGGAAAAGGTAAAGAATTTTCTATGGGACTAAATGAAATGCTGTTAGAACTACACAGGGAATAAATACGTGTCAAAATCCTATTGAAATGCCTCCTCATTAGGCCTCTCCGAGTGGCCGCGCGGTTAGAGGCACCGTGTCACTGATTGAGCGGCCCCTCCCGCCGGAGGTTCGAGTCCTCCCTCGTGCATGGGTGTGTGTGTTGTTCTTAGCATAAGTTAGTTTAAGTAGTGTGTAGGTCTAGGGGCCGATGACCTCAGCAGTTTGTTCCCACAGGAATTCACACACATCTGAATATTTTTCTTACATTTGTGTTTATTAGCAAATATTAGAGATCTTATGATTGTGCGTTATACACACAGGTATTGGTTTAAAAGTAAACTCTTCCTCTTAGGAGGCTATTACTACGATGTCAATACAAGGCAGCTTCTCCTAATCTAAGATGCTGCAGTATGTCCTACAGTAACGCCTTAGTGACGCTGAATATTAAGTCACGTCTTCCAGACGTTCAACGTACAATGAGTAGGAAACCTTAACAGACATTTTAGCAGCATGGCCGTTCTCAAGACAGATTCACACGGAACGATACAGGGACGGAGTATGAAAAGCATTTATAGCTTGCTAAGCTAGTCTTGGGTGGGGGGTGGGGGGCGGTGTGGCGGGACTGAAACTCCCTTGAAGCAGTCAAGACACAAAGAAATAAAAGACAGAAGCCATTTGGCATTGATTTAAACGAATGGGGAGAATTGGAAATTTATGCTGTACCCGGATTCGAACCCAGGTGTCCTGCTTATTAGGAACATTCCCTGACCACTGCTCCATCCGGACACAGTGGTCATAGCAATTGCATGGACTACCCTAGTGCCCCTTGCTCATTATCCTCATTACTCTCGGCATTTCGCCAATTTCTGTAATGCATAACAAAGTCGAGATCTTTCTTTCTTTCGCTACTGCCGGTATCCCGCATTGTGCGCAGTGTCGGCAGGTTTAAGTACGGATTTGGCATAATTTTAATGGGTGGCCAGATGCCCTTCTTGCCGCCACCGCATACCCCCCGGGATGGAATTAGTTACCCCAGATGGCTGCGTCTAGTGTAAATCGTGAAATAGTGTGAATGTGTTTCAAATGTCCGCGGGTCATGTAACTGAGGCGGGACGTGGGGCCAGCCCAGTATTCACCTAGTAAGATGTGGAAAACCGCCTAAAAATTTTAAAATTAACTCAGGTTTTTTTTATTACGTAGGGCAGCAAACCCTCTGACCGAACACGCTGAGCTACAGTGCCGGCACTCTCGGCTACCCTGGCGGGTATAATAAAGTCGAGAACGGCCAATGATAAACTTCTGTGTGGATGCACACTACTCTCGAACCCTTACGGGAATCGGTGAAATGCCGCGAGTAATGAGTATAGTGGGCCAGGGGCATTATATCAGTAGTGTGTGGATAAATTGATCATTTATTTCTGACGGAGGCCTGCTGGCACAGTCCGTGCAGTTGCGATGACCAACGTGTCCTGATGGTGCAGTGGTCAGAGTATGTGCCTAGTGAGAAGGAGATCCAGGTTCGAATGCCGGTATGGCACAAATTTTCAACATTCCGCATTGATTTAAGTGAATGCCCACTGGCAGCGAACGTGTCTATTCTTTCGGACTTGTCAGAAAGTGTAGTCACCACTTACAATTTGCCCTTGAAGCAGCGTCCGTATTCACTGCAGAACTTAGAGGCACCTAAGTACCCAAAAGGACTTCAAACTGGCCAATGATGCCTTTAAAATGCTACGATGTCAATAACACAGAAATTTATCTGCTATTCATCTATCGTATTATAGAACCCTTTCAGGATCTTAGCCGCCTAAACAAGATTACCCTTGAGTTCTGCATGAAGGCATGCAGTGGAACAAAGATAAAAGAAGAAGTATACGCTCTATAAAAAGAAGACTTGTGGACTGGTTTCGTGAAATATGATGAAGGGCCACCTCACGATCCCCTCCATGCAATAAAGACTAGAATTAAGGCCCTATGGAACGAAAAGGGCTTCGGTTTTATCGAAGGGAGACACTATACCGCAGTGGTATATATTCTTCCGTGACGTCCTTGGTAGACCTCCCAAAATTGTAGCAGAAACTTTATAGCGATAATGGCACGCCTTCGATTTAATCACAGGATTTCCGCCAACATCTTTACCTTCTTCTAGTTAATGTGACAGCGAGGAATAAATTAAGCACTTTACATCAGCTGCCACAGAAGATATTTAGAAAAATTTATACTGTTGCAGCGTGTGATGGCCTCCACTATTAAATTACCAACGAACATTCAAACACTTAAAAGTTTGTTGACCCCTATAAGATTTTATGGCAAAAGAACAAACAGAATTACAGGAAGACATTTTACATGACAGTATAGTAAATTAATGAGCATTCTTTTTGTTATTAATCGTCCTTTTGTATTAATGTAGTTATTTTACTTCTCTTAGGTCATGAACTTAATTGCAGGTAAACCAATGCAACTGTTAATTTCAGTTATAATTGTAATTGTAGACTACCTTTTATTTCAACCGTTTCATTCTGTTACACTTTTCTATGTTAAAAACTCATACTGAGGCTGGATGTATATGTGATGTACAAAAAACATTACGGATTTAAAAAAAAGTCCATGAGAAACTTCTATGCGTATTTCTTAAAACTTTTTCTCTGGAATACTTCAGTGTGTGTAAATCTTGTTAGATACGATGTTCGTTTGTAGACTAAACAAGGGAAATGCGTTTAACACTGCATTAATTCATTGGTCAATATTTTTGTGTTGCCCTGTTTTTTTCAGAAAGACTGCATATCAAAATAACTATCTATGTCTTGTAAACAGGTGTTTACGTTGAAATTGCCCGACAGGCTTCCACCATCTTGGAAAGTAACGACCGACACTTCCATGGATGCAACATAGAGACATAATGTATCCGGCTAGCGTAGTGAGTTGCCGAAAGCGAATACGCCAAAGGAAAAAAAGACACCTTTATTGAGTTCGCTTGAGTGCCAGACCGGGTTGCAGTTTTTATGAGAGGCTGGAGGTGATTGTGCGTTGCGGAAGTGCTCGGCCGTAGCTGGTGCCAGCTGAGGTGACCTTTGCGGGCGACTCAGGCTGAAATTTACATCGCGTCGTAGCTGCCACCGCAGGCTGTAAATCAGACTACATCCGAGCAGTGACACACACGAACGCGGAACTTCGAAACCACAACGATGACGAGGCACTGAGTATGGAGTGCGGGAAACTTGTTGTGGAAATACACTCAAAACATTCATAACTGCTATATCATATTCACCCACAATGGAACTGTTATTCTGATACAGAACCAAGTAACCGATGACGGCAATATTTCGACGCAGACTCTGCCTACGCTCCAATGTGCACCTGTGTAAACGAGTATCCTGCTACATTAAATCATGTTACCTTTCCTTGGGCACCGTGAGTAACTACAACGTCAGGCAACAAATACACATCGTAAATGGCAGACCAATAGAGAATAAATATAATGGTTTCTAAGTTGGCTTGCGTCAGCAGTAGACTGCAATTCATGAATCGGTTTTGTGCAGCCTGCCACTATCGAGAGGATACCGCTGCGAAGCAAACGTTAATGGACTGTCTTTCTTGAATCTAATAAAGCAACAAGAGGTATCACGGTAATATGAGTTTCATACTAGGTCAGTCTCCGGAATTAAGCATGCAAGGGAGAGCGGGGCAAGTTGATGAGCGAGTTAGTGTCACTACGTCCTTACTTCTAATTAACATTATCAACAGATACTGCCAGAGCTTCGTACTGTACGATACTAAAAACTGACGCAGTGAAACCGCTGCAGTTTGTTTACTATGCGTTACGTAACTGTCCTGTTCATTGACTGGTGCGTCATAGCTTTCAACAAATACAGCATAACCTCTTAATGAACAACTAATAAACATAGAATGTGCGTTTAACAGTCCCTGTTCATTCCGTTTCTTATGCTCGTTAATCCTACTCCAAAATTCAAACCGAGTCAAATTGACGAGCACGTCACCTATTGAGTGCAGATTATATCAAAGCAGGTGTAGATGTTAATGTAGTTAATGGGTTCAAAGAATGCAAGATCGAACCGTACGATCCCACTGTCCCGTGTGAGCTTGATTCCGCTGAGACGAAAATCATAGATCGTCTTCTTCTTATGGTCTTATTAATCCGAAACGAAGTATTTTCGATCTTAAATCATCCGCTAAAGGAAGATCATGTGTGAAAATAAAACATCGAAGTAGTCACATTACGCAATATGAAAATGTTTTAATACCCTCATTGTAAAACCCGATTTTGACTGCTAAAGAAGCAAAAAAGGTGAAACAAGAACATTTAAAACGTAAAGATTAACAATCCTAGTTCAAGATTGCAAAGCTATCTTATTTGATAACAAGTATCAGCTCATTGACGAGCCATCTTCAGATCAATACAAAATTATTTTGTTCAGCCATTACCAGCCATCAGGCATTACACATTGTCAAAATCTGTTAAGCTGAATCGCTCTTATTAAACTGAAATATCGTGCGGATATCCATGTACATCTAAAGTAAGAGATTGTCGTTGGTTACAAAAAGTGGACCTTTTTTAAAGTCCCATCACTTCTATGGTCTGTACTTTCTAAGTGGCAGTATTAAGGCTTTAGGTCTGTCTATAAATTTCCCCTCATGCTGTTGTTTATTCATTCCTGTATATTTCCTATTTCTTGTATTGAGTCTTGCATGGGAGCGAGGTGTTTTATATCTGTGCTAAGGCGTTACATCGATGACTCCTACATTCTGTACACGTGTATATCCTAGTTGATTTCCTTTCTGTAAGTAAAGTCGTGCAACCGCTTATACCCACGTTTGTGGAATTGATGTCCGCTTGGGAACTATTTGCGTGACGTTCGGAATAAGCACAACATAGTCCACGTTTTGCGCGCCCTCTATGTCATCTGGCAGTGACCATGTTGCACACTTCTGGAGGCTGGCCATGCTCTGTGGCGCCCTCTCAGTGTATGGCGGTGTGTCTGGCAGACACGGGGTTGTGTATTTCAGTTTTTAAAATTCATAATAATAGTAACAAAACCAACGGCCTTGCCGCAGTGGTAACACCGGTTCCTCTCAGATTACCGAAGTTAAGCGCAGTCGGGCTTGGCTGGTACTTGGATGGGTAACCATCCAGTCTGCCGAGCGCTGTAGGCAGCGCAGTGCACTCAGCTCTTGTGAGGCAAGCTGAGGAGCTACTTGACTGAGAAGTAGCAGCTCCAGTCTCGTAAACTAACATAGGTCGGGAGAGCGGTGTGGTGACCACATGCCCCTCCTTATCCGCATCCAGTGACGCCTGTGGACTGAAGATGACACGGTGGCCGGTTGGTACCCTTGGGCCTTGATGGCCTGTTCGAGCAGAATTTGTATAGTAAGAATAATAAAAGTGAACTAATTATAATAAAAATGGAGAGGGGGGGGAATGGAAATAACAATAGGAAAAAAGAAAGAAACTTGTAGTTATTAGAAAAATATATGGAAGATGTGACAAGTATTGTCAATTTTTTGAGTAACTTTAACCACTCTCAGAGTCTAGCGTGTTATACGTCCAGTTTCCTTCTAGTATTAGCTTTAAGAACCTCATGGATAGGGAAAAAATTCAATGGTGAACTGAAGTATTTCCCATTCCATCACGTGTGTCCCGCCTCCACAGCAGAAGTCGATAACCCAAACTTGTGCTGTGGCGCTAGATTCGGAAGCACGCCGATTCGAATCCCGATCATGGTAAATTTTATCTGCCAGTATTTGGTCAGCAAGAGAAGGAGAGCTGGTGTCTCAAAGTTCTTGAACAGTCTTTGCGCCAATATGCTGTATTAAATTCCGAACCTCCCCACAGCCTCATGAAGCGAGAGCACGTGACACTGTTGATGTTGACCCGTCCCACGTGCGGAGATGTTAAGGTCGGCAGCCCCTTGGTACTATTCGAGAGGAACTGGCTGTATGCCCTTACCACGTTTCACTCCCTCCCTTCCTTACCTCCATAACAAGACATGTTTTGATGTCAGGGGTAGACAGATTTTCAGTATAATATTTTTCTCTTTTGCAATCACAGAACTTGTATTACAGGGAGTTTACAATAAGTAAAACATAGATATCGGCATTATATCAAATCAAACATATAAATGTATTTGTCTACCTTATTTTCCCACCTCTTTCCCACACTGGTCAACTTCCAGTGGGTGTAAACAGCTGAACCAGACTTGCTACCCAAAGTACACATTATTACCGTCTCTCCCCTCAATACATCTTCTCATTTTCCATTTACTCCATACATGTCATCCACTTGAATCAAAGTCAGGTTAAACGTGCACCTAACATCTCTCAAACGTGCTCCTAACTTCGTGGAAGCTTCTAAATTCAATGACATATTGCTGATTCGATTTTTTCCGAGAGTTGCCTGTTAGCTTCTGTCGTAGTTTGAATTCTTTGGTCAGATTGTGCATGACAATAGCTTCGGGTCCTGTGGACACAATTAGTAGACCTTCACCGACCAAAAAGTGGGCTGGTGTCAGAGGTTCTACGTCATACCCAGGAGAGTTGGACCTCGAGTGTAAGTCTTGTAAAAACCAAGAAATATTGTTTTTCTTAACCATCTCACCACACTTCCCGACATAGTCTCCTCTGAGGGAGATCTAGTGATCCTCCAGCTTTTTCGTTTCTCTTTTCTGCCAAACTCTCCAAAAGACTCGTAGACTACAACTATCACTTCCTTATTTGATGAATGCTTCTTCTAGCAAGCCAAAGTTTCAAGGTACGAAAAAGGAAGAAGACACTTGGAGCTATGTCTGGAAAATACGGTGTCTGAGGAACCAATTGAAACCCCAATTCATGAATTTTCACCATTGTAATCGCAGATATGTTGGTTGGTACATTGTCCTGGTAAGAGAGCACTTTTGTTGTGTTTCAAACTTAGTCTTTTTCGGCGAATGCTGTTTTAAAACGATACTAAAATGAAGTATGATGAGGTCCAATTTTGATTATGCCATTTTCGAAGTAAACTAAGATGATTATTGCGTGGGAAACCATTACCACTTGACAAAATTATCTTCGTCTCTTTGGTGCACTTTCAGCGGTTTTTGTCCACTGTTTGGACTGTTGCTTTGACTCTGGTGTTAAATAACGGATCTATGTTTCATCAACAGTCACAAATCGCCCCAAAATTCTTGCAGATTACGATTATTCGTGATGTTGTAAGGTTATACCGGTCACGATTTTGATCGACTGTGAGCAATCGCGGCATCAATCTTTCACGCAGATTTTTCACAGCCAGTTGTCGGCGCAGGATATCATGCACTCTCTCAGTTGAGATGCCTACAGTCTCAGAAGTTTTTATTGTGCGGTCTTGCGTTACCATATGATGGATTCTGTCGATGGTTTCCTTTGTGTTGATCTCAAGTAGAAGGCTCGAGCGCGCATCGTCTCAGGTGCTTGTTCGACCCACGTTTAAATTCCTTAATCTAAAAGTAAATGGCCTTCAATAATGGTGAATAGTCCACGTGAACATCATTAAATTCTGTTTTGATTTGTGCGGCAGTCCCATCCTTCAAATGAAAATGTTTAATAACGTCACGAACCTCGGCTTTCTCCATTTCTAGTCGCAGTTGACACGCTGACCAACTAAAATGGCTGTCAACAACGAAGGGTGTGCGCTGCATGTTGTTTTAATTCTTTAAACGGTCCTTGGATAATCAGGCTTATCAAATATGATGGCGCAATGAAATTATTCCATTCTTTCATGGAGATTAATCTGACTTATCAAACCATCCTTGTATTGTAACTGACCAAGGTATGTAAAGTTGTTCTGCATTAATGTTTCTCGTTTTAAGAGAATTGAAGGAGCTATCTATTCTTATTGCAAAATAATCCAGCAGCTTAAATCGCATAAAATGTTTTTAAGATAACTATTTTAGGCACACTTTGCTGTTACCTTCAGGTCTTAAAAATCTTTTTGTTGTGAAACGTGTTCATTTTACGTTGGACCTCACGCCAAGACGTCCAACATGAAATGAAAACGTTTCACAACCAAAAGATTTTTAAGACCTGAAGATGAGAGAAAAGTTTGTCGAAAACGGTTGTCTTAAATATACAAAATTTATGCGATCTAGGCTATTGAATAGTTTTTACAAGCTGTTCTTCAGTTAGTCTTCATTGTCTCAACATTTTCAGTAAGTACTGCTTGACGGTGCCCACCATCCTACCCACCAAAGCCACCGTCGGGGGATGAATTTCCAAGCGTTTACATTTTTGGCAAGGTGGAGACGGGTCTCTGAAATGGGCAGTAAGTTCCATAATTCATATAGTTCTGCGTTGGTGACCTGATACATCTTAGCGTTGTAGGTGCCTATGGGCTGCGACAGTCCATTCCTGCTAGAAAATCTCTGTACGTGCACATAAATGTTTCGATGCTCATAGCGGCTAAGAGTTCTAAATGTACTGTGTGTGTTGCTAAGCAAGTGACGAGCGTTATATAGGACTATCCCTTGGTCATACCAATCTGGATGTGGAGAAGCCATGCCAAGCCAATGCCAGTAATGATCTGTGGTGGTCTCACTCGATGTGCAGGTGGGGGAGCTTGTTGTGCTCTCGGAGTTTTCATGATCTTGCATGACAAACATGTATGCAGGACAGTTTTAATGGTCTGACAACCTTTTCGTGTCCGAAAGTATTTCTTAAATTCAAATGACACAAATATAACACGAAGAATACGGTGATCAACATGTGTTTGAGAGGTAAGGTGAAGTGACATATCAAGGGTTACTGATGTCGTTGCTCACTGGTGAAGTCTGCAAACCGTAATCTACTTCACAGACAAGGGAGTCCGGTTTCAATAAAAGAATGAATGCTTAGAAATTTATAGTTTTGTGGAATCGGTTTACTCTTCTGCAGTGCGTGTATTTCCCATGTGAAACAGTGTCGGTAGTCTATTTCAATCCAGTGGGTACTTAGGTCCGTGAGGAGGTTTGCTGTATCTGCCCCCCCAAGTCCTCACTACCTGAGTAGGAGACTACACTGACTAGACGACCTGTGAGGTAAATTAAACACGGATGGTAAAGTCGGTCTTTCAGACTGGAGTTCGGATCAGAAAATAACTCACCTTCGGAAAAGAAAACAAGCTGACAGTTTCCTCGACCCAGTTCCCTACATTCACATCCTGATACAGAGTCGTCCTTCCTTCACGCCCGTCACATCAACCCACCCTAGGCACACATCAACTGGTTAGTATGCTTTCGTTTGGCTGTCTGAGAAAACTGCAACTATTTCTGTCTCGTACACAGGAATGCCTTGAAGCTGCTGTTCTCCCCCCCCCCCCCCCCACCCCTCCCTCTCTCCTTTCAACCATCAATGACTCGTAAACTCGAAACATCATCAGGACGTGCCCAGGTATGTCTATGGTTCCGGAGTCAGCGCAGGTTTGCACTGTTCTCTGAATTCCACAGAAATAACCGGTATACGGAGTATGTCTTGTCAGATAATGCATAAGAATAGCGGTTGGTTGAACGTGTTATTTGGAGTCTCAAAATGGTTCAAATGGCTCTGAGCACTATGGGACTTAAATTATAAAGTCATCAGTCCCCTAGAACTTAGAACTACTTAAACCTAACTAACCTAAGGACATCACACACATCCATGCCCGAGGCAGGATTCGAACTTGCGACGGTAGCGGTTGCGCGGTTCCGGACTGATGCGCCTAGAACCACTCGGCCACCCCTGCCTTCTTTTGGAGTCTCTCCCTGAAATTTGAGGAGAACCAATCTGCCTGTATTTAAACCGTAGAAGAGCGCCATCTCTCAAGCCATAAATCCATAATACACTTTCGACGGATTTCCAAGTATTACATTATGTGAACAGCTTTTTCTCATCCACTAGACACCTGCCCTTTCTTTGACAATCAGAACAAGAGGCAGGGTGCTGAACACTATATTCACTGTGTCAGCTAATGCTCTAAAAATGCGCGGTCAAAGAGAATGGACACAGTTCATCCGATTGCGGGCCAGCTAGTGACTACTAGAGCAACACTGCCATCAAAATTGAAGCCTTCGTGTGCCTGAAGATCGCATTGTCTCCCTGTAATTGCTGATCTAAGGATTCCTAAAGACGAACCGCATGCGAAAATAGTAAAATTACATTGGGGTGAGCAGCAGAACGTGGAGATAGAGCTGATCAGCAAAAGGAAGAATAGAGCAGAATGTTCGCCAACTGCTAGACCTCCTGAAGACATTTTCCGTTGGTGGATTTGAAAAGTGGACATAAAGGTTGAAGGTGAAGGAGCTTAATCAGCCAGGAACAATCTCATAGAGGTGAAGTCGACGTGTAGGTACTAGAAAACGAATGGCTGCCTAATTGTCGGTTAAGGAGAGGGCGCCAAGTGAGTTTGTGGGTCTGGGCGAGTGCCAGACGGCAGCGGCGAGAGCTCCGGAGTGGTGTCCACTCGGCGACTAATTCGTCGTGTGCTGCGCGTAATACACTGCAGCAGCCGTTATCTGCACGGGAACACGTGTCACGCCGAACTGTGCTCGTGCTGTTTGCCAACCCATTAACGAGTTACTCGCGCGTCGCAGAGGGCCCTGAGCGCAGGGCGCAGGGCCCAGAGGGCAGAGCCGCTCGCCCACTGTTTGGGCCGCACATGTGTGTGCTTTATTACAGAACTGTCGATCCATCACCGAGTACGTGTTGATTTTGCAACAGGGTAGGCGTTGCTATCGAAAAGCACACTTCATAACCCGCCTGCGACGCTGACACGCGGCACCTGACGGTTCTCGCTGCCAGTTCCCGAGGAAACGTGAACAAGTGTGGTCGTGTGTGCTCGTGCGTGTGTGTACACGCACTCCTCGCCGCTCGCTTTCTACTTTATTGCAAAATTTATCTTATCCCCGGATTAGTTGTGGAAAATTACCCGTCTGAAATGGCAGGTGACAGGCACAACTCGGCCTTCACGTCCACCAAGTAATTTCTGCCAGTGGGTCCGCCAACAGGTGTTACGTTGCTTTGATAGGGTCTCCGGCATACACAAATTAAATAGAGGTAACTGCTGAGCAAATACAACGTTATGATGCGTAGAAGTTTGTTTTCTTCTCTCATTATTTATGATAGAAATTTTCGGTAATGTTATTTCTAGTACTGACACGGTGTGGCCATCAACAGCTTGAGCAATAATAATAATAATTCTTGATTTATACCTTTTCGTTTTTTTCTGTCAGCAAGAAATTTTATTTCCTGTCATAATTCACTAGCTCTGGTACACAATATGGTAGGTATTTCCATAAATGTTGACTCTTATATACCCTGTCTCTCAAATATTACGTTTGGTCCTAAGATTATTATAACATCAAAAAAAGGAAAACAATAGTTTATAAAAATTTACAAGGTGTATAGAACATACGACCCACACCAGCAAATCAACCACGTCTCTACTCTTGTAATGCGTCAACCTGCTTACTTTTAAACTAGAAAAAACAAAAATCGCAAAGTGGACGCTGCAAGGCATCATAATCGTGGACTCCTCTGTGTGGGTATTCTAATAGTAGACTATATTTCAACTCACGAAGCAGATGCTTTTTCAGCAATTTCCGCGGTAAAAGCGAGGTACAGAACAGTGCGCTGTCATAGTTTCATAATTGCATCGTAAATACTTGTATACTAAAAGAGCAATTCTATTGGTCTAACAACCTCGTATGTTTCAATAAAAAGGAGCATAGATTATATCTCGAAGTTGTTTTCACAAGTAGATGTCATTTTGTTACTGCAGTACTACCTCGAAGACTTTCGTTGTACTCACTGACAATGCGCTACAGACGTACCACGCAATAGCCCCTGTGAGGTCTGCAACCCAACCAGCGCACCTCGGCGGCGGGCTGGGAATTATCTTTATCGGCTATCCGAAGCAAAATTCCAACTCACTCATGGGTATGTTCCTACGAATAACGCACGTGTGACGTAACGCACAAGCTTATATGTTTTGATAGGCATCGTACGCTGATGTGTTGTAAATTTGTGCTAATCCACTTTGTAGAAAAACATATGTTTTATTTTGATCGTTCGAGGTTCTTTTTTTCCAGTTTTTAGAGGTCCATTAAACTAACGCTAAAGCTTGTGAAAAACGCACAGGTTAATCACGAACTCCATCACGACATTACTTTGTGCAATATCTTCAGCGCGAATTATGCACATTTCTCTCTCTTATCGAAAACCATCTCTCTGCTGACGACTACATCCACGACTTCTGAATTTCCGAACGCTAAATTCACGAGAACCTGACACAGCGATGCCAGTCGTAAGTATATTGAAGTGCCAGTTCCAGCCTCACTCTTCTACTTTCCGTATCCAATAATAGCATAAAAATCGTAGTTATTTGCAACACTAACGTAGCAGATTCTGCACATCAAGGATCTCTGCCTTGTGATCACTGCTGACTGTTTCAGAAATCATAGCTCTGTAAATTAGTTATCTTATTACAAAACTCATTACTACCAAGCTTTCCTTTCCTTGCAACCTCAAACTCAAAACCATTTTCACAAAATTAAAAAAAATGAATAAAGTTCAAATTTCAATGGTAACAGAAAGTTACGCCGGTGATCTATAAGCTTATAGAAGTATTTTCTGGTCTACATGATCATTTGATTCGATGCCTTTTCAAATCTGATAATTGATTATTAGTGATAAATGTTCACGTTGTTATTCCAGTGTGGTTAGCCAAACGGCGCACTTATAAGTGCAGTGTTACCATTCTGAGAATGGTACAAAACCGACTACTCTTACTGCATACTGCAGGCAAAGTCACACTAGTAGCAAATCGTGAATCAATGAGAAAGCATACCCCTGAAGTCTACAGTGATATGCAATATCAGATCCCATCACATAATCATAGGGCAATATTTACGAGGGGCATCGTCCGTTTCTTGACATAGGCCCGAAAGAACATATTTTAATCAGTAATGTGAAGGCAGTTCGTGATTTTAGCACATACTGACCTTCATCATTGCTGATGGCTTTTATGAATTGAGGAAGGCTAAGAACTTTGCTTAGGCACGCCAACTTTTACTGTTACCGCATGATATATAGCAGACGAAGCTGTTGTCTACAGGAAAGTATTGTCAATGGACGATCGTGAGGCAACAGAAAAAGTTCCAATTGTGCAAAAATTTGAGATAATCCCTGCAACAAAGGTAAAGAAGGCAGTAATACCTGAATGCTAAAACAGTAATGAACATCTTCGGCACGTCACGTTAGTTAATACAAAAAGCATACTGAGAAGCTGCTTGTTCGCCCACTGCTTGAATACTGCTCAGCAGTGTGGGATCCAGATAGGGTTGATAGAAGAGATAGAGAAGATCCAACGGAGAGCAGCGCGCTTCGTTACAGGATCATTTAGTAATCACGAATGCGTTACGGAGATGATAGATAAACTCCAGTGGAAGACTCTGCAGGAGAGACGCTCAGTAGCTCGCTACCGGCTTTTGTTAAAGTTTCGAGAACATACCTTCACCGAAGAGTCAAGCAGTATATTACTCCCCCCTACCTATATCTCGCGAAGAGACCATGAGGATAAAATCAGAGAGATTAGAGCCCACACAGAAGCATACCGACAATCCTTCTTTCCACGTACAATACGAGACTGGAATAGAAGGGAGAACCGATAGAGGTACTCAGGGTACCCTCCGCCACACACCGTCAGGTGGCTTGCGGAGTATGGATGTAGATGTAGATGTAGAGAAGTGACATGAAACAAATATGAAGATCAATGTAAGGAAAGGCGAATGGAAGACTGCGAACCTTTGGAAGAAAGTCGACGTAGTTTTCTTGATATCTTGTAGACTATATTTAGACACTTTGTGTTTAAGGAAGACTGTGAACCATCTTTCCCCACCACCGTATATCTTGTGTAGGATCAAGAGAAGGAGAAAGGCATTCTCTCACCAGCGGGACCCGGCATTTAACTGAATGAGGACTACCGTTATGTGTATTACGACCTCCCTGTGTGGTGGCCGAGAGAAGTTCACCGCGAGAATATCACAATCAAAGTGCCACTGACTGTGGAAGGCCACTCGCCTCACAGCGCTGATCCTGATATGCTAGAACTGGCTGGTTATCATGATGTGCTGACGTGCTCCACTCTCGCTTGACACATTACCTTCAACCGCTACATCGTGTCTTCATATCTTCCAAATATTTTCTCTACGGGTTGATGGGAATTGGGCTCCATTCTCATCCGGGTACAACAGTTTCACGATTTAAGTTTAGACCTCCGGTGAAATATGCTTGGCATAAAGGTAAAACTGCATCAAATGCTTATAGTTGAGGCTTGTGTTACTTTCCCATTTAATATACATAAATTAACTGGAAGGCGCTCTTTCAAGTTCAGATGCTGAGTTGACAAGTGCTCCTAGCAGTTCCAGTGTATATCACCTAGCCATCTTCTTAAGAGGCAGACTCTACAGTACCTGTAGTGCTGTACTACAGCAACATGCGAGAAAGAGTAGTGACATCTGCTCAGCAGGTTCCAAGTCCAATTTGCACTGAATCATCATTTGCAGACATTTAATCTGTGCCAGTCCGGATGCCGTTTCAAAACGAAGCAAGAAAACAGCAGCTGTACAGACAAACACAATTGTGATCGGCTCACTGCTAAAAAGAAAAAAAGAGGAGGGCTGTAAAAAGACGAAAAGCAGACAAAACGAATGAATATATATTTCGTGAAGTAAGTTACAGTGAGTGACCTCCTTTTGCCCGGCGTAGTTCAGCAACTCGAAGTGACTCCTCAACACGTGGGAAGTCCCCTGCAAGGATGGTGAGCCATGCTGAATCTACAGCCGTCCATAATTGCCAAAGTATTGCTGGTGCAGGATTTTGCGTACGCACTGACCTCTCGATTATGTCCTATACATGTTCCATGGGATTCACAGCAGGCGATCTGTGTGCCCATACCATTCGTTCGAATTGCCCAGAATGTTCTTCAAACCAACTGTGAACAACTATGGCCCTGTGACATGACACATCGTCATCCATAAAAATCCCATCGTTGCTTGGTAACATGAAGTCTATGAGCGGCTGTAAATGAAGTAGCCGAACATCCAGAGGTCCCAGTCCCTTACATGTAAACACAATCCACACCATTATAGAGCCAACACCAGCTTACACAGTGCCTTGTTAACAACTTGGGTCCATGGCTTCATGAGATCTCTGCCACACTCGAACACCACTATCAGCTTTTATCAATTGAAAACTGGACTCATCTGACCAGGCCACGGTTTTCAAGTCGTCTACGATCCAACCGATATGGCAAGAGCCCAGGAGAGGCGCTACAGCCGATGTCGCGCTGTCAGCAAAGCCACTCGCGTGGGTCGACTGCTGCCATAGCCCATTAACGCCAAATTTCGCCGCACTGCCATAAAGGACATGTTTGTCGTGGGTCCCACAAGGATTTCTGCTGTTATTTCAGGTGATTTTGCTTGTCTGCTAGCACTGACAACTCTAGGCAAACACCGCTGATCTCGACCACTGCTTTTTCCGTGGTGATAGGTAATACCTGACATGTAGTATATCCGGCACAGTCTTGTCACTGTTTATCTCGGAATACTGAATTTCCGAAATGGAATCTCCCATGTGTCTAGCTCGAATTCCGCGTTACGAGTCTGTTAACTAAAGTCGTATGCCCACAATAACGTCGGTTACCTTTTCACATTAATCACCCGAGGACAAATAACTGCTCCGCCAATAAACTGCCCTTCACACCTCGTGTACGCTGTACTGAAATTTTGTGGTATGATGACATGATTGGAGACCGTGGCTGTTATTTGAAGACAGATGCTGGTGGTGTTGAGACAGCAACCAGCGACAAATTTATTTTAAGTTCATTTATGCAAAAGGTACCGTTACCGCTTACGAATCATTACAATTCATCGCTAGACGGCTTTCATGCTTTCATTAGAACATGTGGGAGTTTTTTATTGATTAGTTGTCCTAAAATATAAATAATACATAATTATAAGCACGCCACACAGATGGTTGCGTTACAGAATTACATTGGGATGTGACTTACGTGAAATGTTGGTGTGGAGTTTTTGTTTTCATAGTTTTAGTTCAACAAATGATGTTCGTAGTTTTCGCCACATTCTTATAGTTGCACACATAAATTTGTGTTATTGAGCACTTTAGATTTGTCACTGAATACATTTCTACTACATTCTTATCGTTGCACGGGTAAATTTGTGTCATTAAGGACTTTAGATTTGTCGCAGAATAGATTTCTAACATACATCATATGTTTTGATAGATACAAAGTGATTACAAATATATGAGTGTCGAAGATACTATGATATATCGTAGCATTACAAAAATTTCCCTTGTTTGGAAAAGTATTATACATTCACATATGCAACTGAAACGCCTTTTACACTAGTACAGACAGACATTGATTTTGCAAACACTGTTACATTGAAAAGGTGTTCTATGTCAAAGATTTTTTTGATAAGACGGTACATTATTTATTTACATTTAGCATCATGAGAATTTTAGTAACATATAAATATGCTACTTCATCTGCCGATAGTTGTAGTGGTATTATTTGCTTTGGTAGGTGGAAAATAATTTTTGGAAATTTTTCAGGAAAGGAATGTCAGCTAACTCAGTTTTTTCATTAAGGATATACTCTGTGGTGCGGTTATTGTGTGTGTGTGTTTCTATTTCTTCTAATATATTCATAGTGGTTCATTTTTCTGCTAGATGTAAAATTTTTAAGTTGTTCTCATGTTTCTCACTGAATGGTTTTCTTCAGCAATATGGGCTGCAAGTGCAGATTTATTCAAGGTGCCAAGCCTTAAAGCATCAATGTGTTCTTTGTATCTAACTTCAAAACTTCTGCCTATCTGCCCAATGTAGAATTTTGGGCATGTACCACATTTGAGGTTGTAAATTCCTCATTTACTGTAGGGGTTGTTGAAGGTATTTTCATCATGCATTACTTTTTGATGTAATTTATTATTTGTGGAAAAGCTGATTATGATATTTTTCTTTTAAAATAAGTTTGCTATTTGATATGATAGTGGGCCTATACAGTAAGCTTTACTGTATGGTTAAATGATGATGGTGTCCTCTTGGGTAAAATATTCCGGTGGTAAAATAGTCCCTCAATTGAATCTCCGGGCGGGGACTACTCAAGGATGTCGTTATCAGGAGAAAGAAAACTGGCGTTCTACGGATCAGAGTGTGGAATGTCAGATCCCTTAATCGGGCAGGTAGGTTATAAAATTTAAAAAAGGGAAATTGATAGGTTAAAGTTAGATATTGTGGGACTTGGTGAAGTTCGGTGGCAGGAGGAACAGGACTTCTGGTCAGGTGACTACAGGTTTGTAAACACAAAATCAAATAGGGATAATGCAGGAGTAGGTTTAATAATGAATAGGAAAATAGGAATGCGGGTAAGCTACTACGAACAGCATAGTGAACGCATTATTGTGGCCAAGATAGATACGAAGCCCACACCTACTACAGTAGTACAAGTTTATATGCCAACTAGCTCTGCAGATGACGAAGAAATTGAAGAAATGTATGATGAAAGAGAGAAGGAAACGTAGTAGGTGAATATGGATTGGGGGTAAGAAATGAAAGAGGAAGCCACCTGGTAGAATTTTGCACAGAGCACAACTTAACCATAGCTAACACTTGGTTCAAGAATCATAAAAGAAGGTAGTATACATGGAAGAAGCCTGGAGATACTGACAGGTTTCAGATACATTATAAAATGGTAAGACAGAGATTTAGGAACCAGGTTTTAAATTATAAGACATTTCCAGGGGCAGATGTGGACTCTGACCACAATCTATTGGTTATGAACTGTAGATTAAAACTGAAGAAACTGCAAAAAGGTGGGAATTTAAGGAGATGTGACCTCGATAAACTGACTAAACCAAAGGTTGTGCAGAATTTCAGGGAGAGCATAATGGAACAATTGACAGGAGTGGGGGAAA
Organism: Schistocerca gregaria; assembly: GCF_023897955.1. Taxonomy (NCBI): domain Eukaryota; kingdom Metazoa; phylum Arthropoda; class Insecta; order Orthoptera; family Acrididae; genus Schistocerca; species Schistocerca gregaria. The sequence continues at coordinate 649,500,989 of NC_064923.1, read as the reverse complement.
GAAATACAGTAGAAGAAGAATTGGTAGCTTTGAGGGATGAAATAGTGAAGGCAGCAGAGGATCAAGTAGGTAGAAAGACGAGGGCTGGTAGAAATACTTGGGTAACAGAATAAATATTGAATTTTACTGATGAACGGAGAGAATATAAAAATGCAGTAAACGAAGCAGGAAAAAAGGAATACAAACGCCTCAAAAATGAGATCGACAGGAAGTGAAAAATGGCTAAGCTCAGTAGGGGTTAGACAGATACTGCCTACACGAAGATTAAAGAGACCTTTGGAGAAAAGAGGACCACATGTATGAATATGAAGAGCTCAAATGGAAATCCAGTTCTAAGCAAAGAAGGGAAAGCAGAAAGGTGGAAGGAGTATATAGAGGGTCAATACAAGGGAGATGTACTTCAGGATAATATTATGGACATGGACGAGGATGGAGATAAAGATGAAATGGGAGATATGATGCTGCGTGAAGAGTTTGACAGAGCAATGAAAGACCTGAGTCAAAACAAGGCCCCGGGAGTAGACAACATTCCATTGGAACTACTGACAGCCATGGGAGAGCCAGGCCTAACAAAACTCTACCATCTATTGAACAAGATTTATGAGACAGGCGAAATACCCTCATACTTCAAGAAGAATATAATAATTCCAGTCCCAAAGAAAGCAGGTGTTGACAGATGTGAAAATTAGCGAACTATCAGTTTAATAAGCCAAGGCTCCAAAATACTAACTCGACTTCTTTACAGACGAATGGAAAAACTGGTAGAAGCCGACCTCGGGGAAGATCAGTTTGGATTCCATAGAAATGTTGGAACACATGAGGCAATGCTACCCCTACGACTTATCTTAGAAGCTAGACTAAGGAAAGGCAAACCTACGTTTCTAGCATTAGTAGACGTAAAGAAAGCTTTTGTCAATGTTGACTGGAATACTCTCTTTCAAATTCTGAAGGTGGCAGGGGTAAAATACAGGGAGCGAAAGACTATTTACAATTTGTACAGAAACCAGATGGCAGTTATAAGAGTCGAGGGGCAATAAAGGGAAGCAGTGGTAGGGAAGGGAGTGAGACGGGATTGTAGCCTCTCCCCGATGTTATTCAATCTATATATTGAGCAAGCAGTGAAGGAAACACAAGAAAAATTCGAAGTAGGAATTAAAATCCATGGAGAAGAAATAGAAACTTGGAGGTTTTCCGATGACATTGTTATTCTGTCAGAGACAGGAAAGGACTTGGAAGAGCAGTTGGACGGAATGGATAGTGTCTTGAAAGGAGGATATAAGGTGAACACCAACAAAAGCAAAACGAGGATAATGGAATGAAGTCGAATTAAGTCGGGTGATGCTGAGGGAATTACATTAGGTAATGAGACACTTAAAGTAGTAAAGGAGTTTTGCTATTTGGGGAGCAAAATAACTGATGATGGTCGAAGTAGAGAGGATACAAAATGTAGACTGGCAATGGCAAGGAAAGCGTTTCTGAAAAAGAAAAATTTGTTAACATCGAGTATAGATTTAAGTGCCAGGAAGTCGTTTCTGAAAGTATTTGTACGGAGTGTAGCCATGTATGGAAGTGAAACGTGGATGATAAATAGCTTGGACAAGAAGAGAATAGAAGCTTTCGAAATGTGGTGCTAGAGAAGAATGCTGAAGATCAGATGGGTAGATCACATAGGATTGGGGAGAAGAGAAGTTTGTGGCACAACTTGACTAGAAGAAGGGATCGGTTGGTTGGACATGTTCTGAGGCATCAAGGGATCACCAATTTAGTATTTGAGGGTAGCGTGGAGGGTAACAATCGCAGAGGGAGACCAAGAAATGAATACACTAAACAGATTCAGAAGGATGTAGGTTGCGGTAGGTACTGGGAGATGAAGAAGCTTGTACAGGATAGAGTAGCATGGAGAGCTGCATCAAACCAGTCTCAGGACTGAAGACCACAACAACAACAACAGCAACAACAGTGGGTCTATGTATGGGAGGGCAGTATATTTAGGTTTGGCTTCTGTGGCACACTGATTTGTTTTGGAATACATCTTTATGGATTTCTGTTAAGTGGATCTGTGATATTTCTATTTTGTTTTTGAGGTTTTCTGTTATTATGGGTTTATATCCCTTATTACGAGCAACTGTTTCAATTATGTTGATTTCTTTGTGATGGTCTGTGTCACTCATTGGTACTTTTTTAATTCGGTGAACCATGGCGCTGAAATAAGCCATTTTTTGTTGGTGGGGGTGGCAAGATGAGTTGTCAATACTGACATCTGTGGCGGTAGGTTTTCCGTAAATACTAATTGATGTTAATGGTTACTATTACAAATATTCAGTATAGAAAGTTAATGCTTTTATTAGTTTCATGTTCAACAGTAAATTTAATATTTTGTGCGTTTTGCTGAGATCTACTGCTAATGTATCAATTTCATGGTTTCTACTACCAAAAACTAGATGTATCATCAACATACACTCCTGGAAATTGAAATAAGAACACCGTGAATTCATTGTCCCAGGAAGGGGAAACTTTATTGACACATTCCTGGGGTCAGATACATCACATGATCACACTGACAGAACCACAGGCACATAGACACAGGCAACAGAGCATGCACAATGTCGGCACTAGTACGGTGTATATCCACCTTTCGCAGCAATGCAGGCTGCTATTCTCCCATGAAGACGATCGTAGAGATGCTGGATGTAGTCCTGTGGAACGGCTTGCCATGCCATTTCCACCTGGCGCCTCAGTTGGACCAGCGTTCGTTCTGGACGTGCACACCACGTGAGACGACGCTTCATCCAGTTCCAAACATGCTCAATGGGGGACAGATCCGGAGATCTTGCTGGCCAGGGTAGTTGACTTACACCTTCTAGAGCACGTTGGGTGGCACGGGATACATGCGGACGTGCATTGTCCTGTTGGAACAGCAAGTTCCCTTGCCGGTCTAGGAGTGGTAGAACGATGGGTTCGATGACGGTTTGGATGTACCGCGCACTATTCAGTGTGCCCTCGACGATCACCAGAGGTGTACGGCCAGTGTAGGAGATCGCTCCCCACACCATGATGCCGGGTGTTGACCCTGTGTGCCTCGGTCGTATGCAGTCCTGATTGTGGCGCTCACCTGCACGGCGCCAAACACGCATACGACCATCATTGGCACCAAGGCAGAAGCGACTCTCATCGCTGAAGACGACACGTCTCCATTCGTCCCTCCATTCACGCCTGTCGCGACACCACTGGAGGCGGGCTGCACGATGTTGGGGCGTGAGTGGAAGACGGCCTAACGGTGTGCGGGACCGTAGCCCAGCTTCATGAAGACGGTTGCGAATGGTCCTCGCCGATACCCCAGGAGCAACAGTGTCCCTAATTTGCTGGGAAGTGGCTGTGCGGTCCCCTACGGCACTGCGTAGAATCCTACGGTCTTGGCGTGCATCCGTGCGTCGCTGTGGTCCGGTCCCAGGTCGACGGGCACGTGCACCTTCCGCCGACCACTGGCGACAACATCGATGTACTGTGGGGACCTCACGCCCCACGTGTTGAGCAATTCTGCGGTACGTCCACCCGGCCTCCCGCATGCCCACTATACGCCCTCGCTCAAAGTCCGTCAGCTGCACATACGGTTCACGTCCACGCTGTCGTGGCATGCTACCAGTGTTAAAGACTGCGATGGAGATCCGTATGCCACGGCAAACTGGCTGACACTGACGGCGGCGGTGCACAAATGCTGCGCAGCGAGCGCCATTCGACGGCCAACACCGCGGTTCCTGGAGTGTCCGCTGTGCCGTGCGTGTGATCATTGCTTGTACAGCCCTCTCGCAGTGTCCGGAGCAAGTATGGTGGGTCTGACACACCGGTGACAATGTGTTCTTTTTTCCATTTCCAGGAGTGTATCTTCTGTAGTGGATTATTTTGTTTGAGATGTGCTGGATGGTTGACAAGAATGTTTGTTCTTTATGATTGATGTAAATATCCCAATATGAAAATAAAAACTCCAGACCGACATTTCACGTAAGTCACATCCCAATGCAAATCTGTAACACAGCCGTTTGTGTGGTGCGCTTATAATTATGTATTATTTGTATTTTAGGCCAACTAATCAATAAAAAACGCACCACATGTTCTAAAGAAAGCATGAAGCCGTCCGATGATGAATTCTAATGATTCGAAACCGGTAACGGTACCTTTTGAATAAAGGAACTTATGGTAAATTTGTGGTTGTTTGTTGTCTCAACACCATCAACATTAAGTGTGTAAATTATATTCCTCAATCTACCTCATAGTAATCACTCTTGCTGTCTAATGGGGTACTATTTCTGAACATAAAAGGGAGCAGAAACTAAAATGAGATATTAAAATCACAGGTATTTCGTTAGCAATGACAAAGGTGTTCAAGAGTATTAAATATATTTTCATACCACAGAACGACTGTTTGTAGAAATCCCAGTTGTATATTCCCTCTTTAAATTTAAACTAGTAAATGGTAATGAGTGTTAATATTTTCCAGAAAGTGATGGTGGGAAAGCTTAACTGCAGCATTGCTGTCCTGGGCAAGATGTTTGACTTTCCCTTTCTGGGACGTGTCAGGAAGTGTCATATGTGTAGCTGTGTCGTGTGGATGAGTGTGATTAGTGCTTGTGTGCTGTAGCGTTTTTACGTATGGAAATACAAAGGAAAGAGGGACAAAGGAGAAACTTGATGCACTACTTCTGTGAAATGTCACCAACTAGTCTGTCTATCTTGACCTTCTTTTCTGAAGTAGAGGTCATTCAATAATACTCTCAATTTATTCTGAACAACTTTGGGGTTCGTGCCCGAATTTTGATGCTTATGTGGGTTACGGCGTGTTAGGCCGCAACCTCACCTTTTCCTGAAAGCCAAATACTGGTGACGGGTCCAGTACTGGAGCTGGTTACCCCTGAGTAGTGCACCGCCGCCAGTGGTTCAGCGTCCGCGGTTAAACAGGGCACCTACTCGCTAACGTGATCCAAACAAGTGGAACCTTCGCTTCCATTTGAGCAATCACCACACTGCAACACCAATAGCTGTGGCCCAGTTCCCAATGCAGCCTGGTGTGTAATGAGCTCAGTATCTTGACAGAGTTTGAAAACCTCATACTTAACGTAAAACACGGTAAGCAGTTCAGCTGAAGAGGAATGGACATCCATAAAAAGAGTAATAACCTAAGTCGTAGGATAGATAAAATAGATGCAACGAGGGTAACTACGAAGGAACCTTGGGTAAAAGATGAAATTTTTCAATTGATCGATGAAGAAAGAAATTTAGAAATGTTCAGGAATGAAATCAAAACATGTACAGGGAAGCTGAAGCAAACAACTGCAAGAAAAATGTGAAGAAACCTAAAAGGAAAGACAATTTCATTACATAGAAACTTTCGATAAAATTAAAGTCTAAGCCGTCAACATTAAGAGCTCAATAAGGTCCACAGTTAAAAGAGAGAGCGACTAGGGGGGAATAGTACATTGAGGGCTTCTTTCAGTGAGATGAAGTGATAACTTGATATAGTAAGAAGTGGGTTTTTGTCTGGAAGACAAACGGGATACACTATTAAGTCAAACTGCGACATTTCTTTGGAAACCTGCACTCAAACATAACAGAATGCGTGGATAACAATTCTTCGGAATTTCTAAAATCATTGGAGTACGCGCCAACGAAACGACTACTCAGCTTCGCGTGTAGAATCTATTAGAATGGAATGTAACGTCGGATTTTTGGGAGAATATCATCCACACATTCCAGAAAAAACAGAGGCAGGTAAATGCAAGAGCTATGCACAATCAACTTAACAGCTCACGTAGCCCCCCACACTAGTTGATGGCAAGAATAATATATAGAAGAATGGAAAAGCAAATTAAGGATCTGCTAGATGACAATCAACTTTAAGAAAGATAAAGGCAATAGAAAGGATCTACCCATGAAGCGTAACGTGCGTCAGACCTGGATGGAATCGGCGGAGTGGATTAACGAAGGCGTTTGGTGCACCTGCTACCCTGAGAGTGGCTTTTAGGCGGTTTCCTTCGCACGTTTAGACATATGGCGGGTTAGTCTCCATTTTCCGCGATACGCATAACACGATCACACACGAAACGAACTCTACACAATGCGACGTCTTCCCTCTCTTAGGTACCTCTCGACTACGATGGCAAGAAAGTCACCCGGCCATAAAGTTAAACAAAATCTTTTTTGCCAGAGCGTGAGTACAGCGTATCTCGTCGATACTGGACGAGGAGGAGGAGGAGGAGAAGGAGATGTAGAAGAAGAATAAAGCCACTAGGGTGGCAGATCTGACGTTGTATTTGACAACGGAGGTCAGACTGAAAATCAAGGCATTGGAGTTATCAACCTAGCAAAAGCGTTCGATAATCTTAATTGGTGCAAAATTTTCGTAATTCATAGTGCAAAAATCTCTCGGGAAAGACGGATAATACGTACAAGGAGCAAACGAGAACAATGGAAGACCAAGAGAGTGATTGTACGCCTCCCCCTTGTAATGGTACTTGAATTACGTAGCCATTACGGCACCTCACCTCAACCTCTCGATACCAGCAATATTCTACTGTGTTTCTGTACTATAATTAACATTTTTCTGTGACAACTTTCAGATTTGATTTCATTAAGGTAGTGGTACTTCGATACATCGATATGTATATATTTCAATGATATAATTCTTATGTGTATTCTTTCTTTTGTCGCTATGATCTTTAGCGTAATTGTAACTCTGATTTTTTGGGCGCGTAAGCTGTTATTAGAGAGTCAAGCTTTGGTCGTCATGTTAAAAATACGCAGATTGTAGTCAGTTTATGAAATGTGAAATTTAACAGTGAGGAAGATATTTTCAAGTGTGTTTTATATTGTGAAGTGATGTTTTGGAACGAGTTACGTGATATTGCAACAAAAGTAATAAAAAAGAAGTGTAACTTAAATTCGGACTGCTGAATACTTTTTTTACATCACCATTGTCCTAACTTGTAAAAGTTTAATCTTCAAGAATGGGTTATGAAACACATCTATAAAACTTTTGAATATCGCAGAATATCATGTAGTCCTCCTTGCATCCGAGCTTGGAATCATCACTATCCAGATTTTCGACGGTTGAGCCATGAGTTCACAACAAGACCAGCGTGGAACACACGAAAAGATGAGTGCCTAGTTTTACCATTATTTCAAGAAATGACTTTATTAACTGTGCTCTAATGACACCTGCCACTACTTTGTTGTTGCCCGAAAATGCAATATTTAGCAGCGTGAGCAACACTACAATCATAATTAATTTTTTACCTTTGTTGTGGTAGGGTTGTTGGACCCTCCCCTCCCTCCCTCCTACTAAACGGTTGCGCGATAATACGACCGTGATCGCGTAGGTGTTGATTTTGGATCAGCCTGTCGTCTCTGAAGTAACTTTAACCGGTTAGTGGAGAGAAATGTACAGCAAGTCATTCTAAAGAAGAACGTATTCTACTCCTGTACTTCCTGCTCATTTGAATTTTGTTGAACACTTAAAACCGTGGCATTAGTGACATAAAATACGAAACTATAAGTGGTACCACATAAAAATAATATATAAATTAATAAATACAGTTGCCAGCCCATAAGGGCTCTGTCTGTCCAATTTCTGATCAATAATACGGACAGCAGTGCATACTTAACTATGTTACGAAATAATAATGAACCACGAAAGCAGTAGTTACTAATCAGATATGTCAATGTGGAAACGATATTGTAAACTCATTATTGAAAGATAGACTGAGTGGAGGCAACTCTTCCGTTACGACAGTAATTTACGTAATCTCAGATTGACGTTTAATTACGTGCATTCGATTCCTGGACAAAGCGAGCTAAGTACTCCTGTCGTGCTCTTGGTGTCACCCTGGTAACAATTACTTCCAAGGGCCCGACAGTGCACTCCAGGTGTATTCACTCTCACAACTCACAGCCCGCGCTCTGTGCTCTGACGTCACACTAGCGTCCAGAGATAGCGCACCAACACAAGTCTTTACTCTCTGACAAAGATATTGCTTTTCCTAACGGCATTAACCCAGGATAAATACATCACAATACAAAATAATCTGTGCAGGTTACAGTACATACCACATTTCTCATTAACGCATAGTATATACAGATTTACAGAATAAAAGAAGAACAGTCCATCATATATAAACATAATGTGGAAAGATTTAGGTAGGACATCAGTGTTATAGTGTCATAAGGCGCTCTGATTAACTACTCTGTTGTCAGTACACATATAATCCTCGCTCGATACAGCTCTGCTAAGCTGCATTTCAGTAATACGTAATCTCTTATCCTGTATATTTGCAGATGTCTCACTTGCAGGGGCGCACTTGATTACGTGGAATTACGCCCGTCGTTGAAATCCATAGCTCATTACCAAATGACTTTGGACCCCAAAACAAAGTAACTGACCCTCTTACTTGAAGTCATGCACTTCATCGGCGGTCTTCTTTGGTTCCTTGTAAGTTTAAAAGAGTAATTTATGTGTCGGAGTGTGAAACTCAACAAACAACAAAAAACACTAAAATTTCAGTATTGGTATCTTATGGTTGACCTACTGAACGCTCTTATCATTGACCGGAAACAAACCTTCCATAGTGCATTTCTGCTGGACATTGCTGAAGATCGGGAGGTTTCCTGGAGCCTCCACTTCAACCCGGGTACTTGCCTATTCTTTGGCATAGACCCATTTCCCCATCTTAGATTTACAATGCGTCACTTCTGTTCCGAGTCAGTTGGGTGCCTCCCACGTCCCAGATGGAAGTTGGAAACCAGTCTTAATAACCTCTTTTGCGAGCTAGAAAACTTTAGGCATTCCGGTATTCCAGTGTGTTATAGGGAGGGCAACGTGTTAAAACAAAAGCAGAATTGATGTCGTTGTGTTCAGGAAACTATTGAAATCTCAGCATTGGACGAAGCAGATCAGTTCCAAACACTGGATGTCGTAGGTGTGCCTCCTACTATTGTCTTATCATTCCTGCTCCTTCTGTTCTTCAAATATTTGAGAAGAAACATTTTATTGACAGCAGTCGTGGTTTAGCCTCTCTTTACTATACTCCCTGCCTCAATAACTGCATCAACTACATGAGCACGGATTCAGTACCTCGAGACTAGTGACTGAGACATATGAGTCTGAAACTACAAGTTATGTACTTTTGTCCTGGTGGCTTTATATACGAATTGAACAAAATGTTGTGGAAACACGGTTATAATTCGTACCAGACTTTATTGACATACATTCACCGTATTACATGCCCTCAATGTAATGGCCCCTCATCTCGATCATCTTCCCCCACACAGATGAAAGGCGTTGTCCAGCGTCAGCGCATCCATCTCTGTCGGTGTCTCGCAAGGAGCGCCCTATGCTCCAGATGACGTCTTGTGTTGAAGCGCATGCCACGAAGAGGTTCCTTCATTTTGGCCAGCAGGTAGTATCCCACGGACTCATATCGAGTGAGTATGGCGGATGTTCCAGTATCTCGCAGCACCACGTGCTCAGAAGCTCCTGCAAGAGGTTAGCCGTGTGGCTTGGTGCATTGTCATGAAGGATGATGAGATGCAGTGGCAGAGGGAACCCTGTTACGCACTCCGATTACGTGCCACTTCAGTCTTGATCCACGCACGTTGTTCTTATTTTCTAAACATTCTGTTAACGGCGCCCAAACTTCTCACTCTTTCAGACGGTACACACAGCAACTGACTCAAACACAGCCGTCGCCGCTTACTGAACTACTTCAACTGACCTACTGCTATCAGCTAAAGACAGCGACCAAGGTCCTTCATATTATGGCCGTGTTGCCACTACTTTTATCCAACCTTCGTGCATGGATTTCATTTCATGATTTTCCTGTAACTACTTCAAGGAGTTGTGGTTTCTGTGACGTAATTCCGTAAAAGCGAAAACCAAAGAATTCTTCACAGTGACACCTAACTCTACGGCTTAATATTATATTTCATAATGCCCATCAGCAGCTGCCACGACATCTCATTCTAAGGTCCCTCTCGTGGTTCAATGTCAATCAAGGTTGCCTCACAGAATTTTCTTATGAACAAAACAGATTGGTTAGTTTGGTAACCGTTGTAAATTAATATTCGTAGTATAAATATTCCACGATGTCCATAAATTTCTTTCACCATATTGATGTTCACGCGGCTCGTTTAATCTGCGAGACGTCCAAGTATCCAGTGTTAACGAGCAACTTTTCGCTTATTCTAGCACAGTAGGAGATTGAAATAATTAGAAACACACTGTTTAAGAAGAAAAGTGAAGCTCCCACAAGGAGAGGAAGAGGCGAAATGAAATTTCAGGGATGAGAGGGTATAGGATGATATTTCATTGGTTTAAAAATGAAGTCATAGTTAATGAGAAACTTGGCTGCGTTTCCACTTATAAGAACGACGGGCACTTCCTCCGGCCTGGGTGCGTGCACTATTAAGGTTTTGACCCTAAATAATCAAAAGTACGAGGTCACCCACATGGCTGCTAAAAGAAATTTGTTAAACTTCGCTTGCACGATAAATCAGTCTAATCTACAGGCCGTAAATTCAACTAAATACACTCCTGGTAATGGAAAAAAGAACACATTGTCACCGGTGTGCCAGACCCACCATACTTGCTCCGGACACTGCGAGAGGGCTGTACAAGCAATGATCACTCGCACGGCACAGCGGACACACCAGGAACAGCGGTGTTGGCCGTCGAATGGCGCTAGTTGCGCAGCATTTGTGCACCGCCGCCGTCAGTGTCAGCCAGTTTGCCGTGGCATACGGATCTCCATCGCAGTCTTTAACACTGGTAGCATGCCGCGACAGCGTGGACGTGAACCGTATGTGCAGTTGACGGACTTTGAGCGAGGGCGTATAGTGGGCATGCGGGAGGCCGGGTGGACGTACCGCCGAATTGCTCAACACGTGGGGCGTGAGGTCTCCACAGTACATCGATGTTGTCGCCAGTGTTCGGCGGAAGGTGCACGTGCCCGTCGACCTGGGACCGGACCGCATCGACGCACGGATGCACGACAAGACCGTAGGATCCTACGCAGTGCCGTAGGGGACCGCACCGCCACTTCCCAGCAAATTAGGGACACTGTTGCTCCTGGGGTATCGGCGAGGACCATTCGCAACCGTCTCCATTAAGGTGGGCTACGGTCCCGCACACCGTTAGGCCGTCTTCCGCTCACGCCCCAACATCGTGCAGCCCGCCTCCAGTGGTGTCGCGACAGGCGTGAATGGAGGGACGAATGGAGACGTGTCGTCTTCAGCGATGAGAGTCGCTTCTGCCTTGGTGCCAATGATGGTCGTATGCGTGTTTGGCGCCGTGCAGGTGAGCGCCACAATCAGGACTGCATACGACCGACGCACACAGGGCCAACACCCGGCATCATGGTGTGGGGAGCGATCTCCTACACTGGCCGTACACCTCTGGTGATCGTCGAGGGGACACTGAATAGTGCACGGTACATTCAAACCGTCATCGAACCCATCGTTCTACCATTCCTAGACCGGCAAGGGAACTTGCTGTTCCAACAGGATAATGCACGTCCGCATGTATCCCGTGCCACCCAACGTGCTCTAGAAGGTGTAAGTCAACTACCCTGGCCAGCAAGATCTCCGGATCTGTCCCCCATTGAGCATGTTTGGGACTGGATGAAGCGTCGTCTCACGCGGTCTGCACGTCCAGCACAAACGCTGGTCCAACTGAGGCGCCAGGTGGAAATGGCATGGCAAGCCGTTCCACAGGACTACATCCAGCATCTCTACGATCGTCTCCATGGGAGAATAGCAGTCCGCATTGCTGCGAAAGGTGGATATACACTGTACTAGTGCCGACATTGTGCATGCTCTGTTGCCTGTGTCTATGTGCCTGTGGTTCTGTCAGTGTGATCATGTGATGTATCTGACCCCAGGAATGTGTCAATAAAGTTTTCCCTTCCTGGGACAATGAATTCACGGTGTTCTTATTTCAATTTCCAGGAGTGTACCTAGGAAATAGAATTACGAGCAACTTAAATTGGAAATAACACATAGAAAATGTTGTGCGGAAGGCTAACCAAAGACTGCGTTTTACTGGCAGGACACTTAGAAAATGTAACAGATCTACTAAAGAATCCATCCTCTTTTATAATACTGCTGCGCGGTGTGGGGTCCTTACCAGTTAGGACTGACGGAGTACAGCAGAAAAGTTGAAAAAAGGGCAGCACGTTTTGTATTATCGCGAAATATGGGATAGAGTGTCACTGAAAATATACAGCATCTGGGCTGGACATCATTAAAAGAAAGGCGTTTTTCGGTGCGACGGAATCTTCTCACGAAATTCCAATCACCAACTTTCTCCTCCAAATGCGAAAATATTTTTTTGATATCGACCTATATAGGGAGTAACGATCACCACGATAAAATAAGGGAAATCAGAGCTCCTACCGAAACATATAGGTGTTCGTTCTTTCCGTGCGCTATACTAGATTGGAATAATAGAGAACTGTGAAGGTGTTTGATAAACCCTCTGCCAGGCACTTAAATGTGATTTGCAGAGTATCCATGCAGATGTAGATGTAAGGCCATTGGAATCTCTCGTGAGGCACGTTGGCTCACAAATATTGTGTCTGGTCCTTTAAGTCCTGGATACTGACAGTGATACGGAATTGGTGCCGAGTTGGTCCTACACATGATCTATCGAGGACAGATCCGGATATCTTACTGACCACAGGGGTACATCAGCACGTCGCAGACAGTTCACAGAGACACGTGCCATGTGTGGCCGAGCATTGTCCTGTTGAGCAGTGGCATCATGATTCTGCTGCGTCAGAGGTAGCATATGGGGATTCAGGATATTCGTGACCTTCCCTCAGTCACTATCAACAATGATATGATGTCGTACCCGATGACTGACCACTAAGGCGGTAGGAGCAAACAGCGGCACCTCCTCAAAAAATTGTAAGAATTACCAGGTCGCCCTAAGTGCCGGTGATCGTCACCGGGGTAGTGCTGGAAGGTGACAGATCGCTGAACATATTGTGATGCTATTCTTCAGCAGTCCAAGCTTTTTGCCTCCACTCCAAATTCTGCCGTTTGTATCGTGCTGTTAACAGCAGGCTACTCATGGGACGGTGATTCACTAGCCTCAAGCCAATGGGAAGGAATGATACCTAATGTTGAGGGAATCCATTGCTAGTTCACGTACTGCAGGTGCAGATATAAAGGGGTTCGATGTGCTTTTTGCACAATATGGCGATCCTCCCATGTGGTGATCATAATGTAGTCGGCTGGAACTTTGATAACGAGTGAGCCGGTTCTGACGTTGCTACGCAGTCGAGCATCGGGTCACTGCCACATCTGATACTCTAAAACTTTATATATTGCACTATTCGACCAGCAGGTCGAATGAACACCCATAATCAGGACCATTTTTTACTCAGTGATGTGCTAATAAAGCTGTCTTACATGTATACGCGGCAGCTCCATGTTCATCATACCGATCATTCTGCACCTTTCAACTTTCACGCTATTTACACTGAGGTGACAAATGCGATTGGATAGCTATATGCACATACACAGATGACGGTAGTATCGCATACTGTCATTTGTATCCAGGTGATGCATATGAAAAAATTTCTGACGTGACTGTGGTTGCACGACGAGAATTAACAGACTTTGTACGCGGAATTTCTGTTGGAGCTATACGTATGGACATTCCATATCGGAAGTCGTTAGGGAATGCAGTATTCCGAGATCCACAGTGTCAAGATCATGCCGAAAATACTAAATTTCAATCGTACCCTCCCACTATGGATAACGCTATGTTCGATGGCCTTCACTTAACGATTGAGGACAGCGGCGTTTGCTTAGAGTTGTCGGTGTTAGCAGACAAGCAACACTGCTTGAAATAACAACAGAAATCAATGTGGGACGTATGACGAACGTATCCGTTAGGAGAGTGTGCCAGTGCCTTTGCTAACAGCACGACATCGTCTGCAACACCTCTTATGGTCTCGCGACCGTATTGGATGGGCCCTACACGACAGGAAAATCTTCATCTGGTCAGCTGAGTCCAGTTTTCAGCTGATAACATCTGATGGTATTGTTAGAGTGTGGCGCAGACACCACGCAGCCATGAATCCAAGTTGTCAAAAGGCACTGTACAAACTGATTTGGCTCCATGATGGTGTGGCCTTTGTTTACATGGAATGGACTGGGTCCTAGCTATTTGGAGGTCATTTTCAACCACTTATGGACTTCATGTTCCCAAACAACGATGGAATTTTAATGAATGACAATGCGACATGTCACATGGCCACAGTTGTTTACGATTGGGTTGAAGAATGTTCTGGGCAATTCGAGCGAAAGGTTTGGCCACCCAAATCCCTCCATATGAATCTCATCGAACATTTATGGGACATAAATCGAAAAATAAATGTTTGTCAGAAAGACTGACTTACCATATAGAAAAGTGCAAACAATCTTCAGTGAAATTAAAATCCAGGGTCGTAACATAACTAGTACAACGGGAATTCAACTGATAAATGCAGAGCAGAGGGCGGATAGGTGGAAAGAGTACATTGAGGGCCTCTATGAGGGAGACGATTTGTATGATGTGATAGAAGAACAAACTGGATTAGATTTAGAAGAGATAGAGGATCCAATATTACAATCAGAATTTAAAAGAGATTCGGAAGACGAGATTACATTTTTAAACTCATTGGGGGAATAGGGAACAAAAGAATTTGTAAGTAGGCTGTTTAGTTTTTTTTATTGGTATCGCCACGTAGCGGTCTGTAAGAAAATCACTGGCTGTGCTGTGTGCAGTCTGTGGCTGGTTGGCATTGTAGTGTTGGGCAGCTGGATGTTAACAGTGCGTAGCTTTGCGCAGTTGGAAGTGAGCCGCCAGCAGTGGTGGACGTAGGGAGAGAGATGGCGGAGTTTTGAAATTTGTAAGACTGGATGTCATGAACTGCTATATATATTATGACTATTAAGGTAAATACATTGTTTGGTCTGTATTAAAATCTTTCATTTGCTAACTATGCTTATCAGTAGTTAGTGCCTTCCGTAGTTTGAATCTTTTATTTAGCTGGCAGTAGTGGTGCTCGCTGTATTGCAGTAGCTTGAGTAACGAAGATTTTTGTGAGGTAAGTGATATGTGAAAGGTACAGGTTAATGTTAGTCAGGGCCATTCTTTTTTAGGGATTTTTGAAAGTCAGATTGCGTTGCACTAAAAATATTGTGTGTCAGCTTAAGTACAGTCATGTATAATTTTTCAAAGAGGACGTTTCAAATTATTCACGTTTCTGTGCAGAATGTGCCACTCTGGCGATAAACCATCCACGCAATTCGAAAGACTGCAATAGCTGACAAGCTTAACTGCACATGAATCCATGATTCTGACAAGAATAATACACAGAAGAATGGAAAAGGATACTGAGGATGTGTAAGATGACGGTAAGTTTAGCTTTAGGAAAGCTAAAGGCATAAGAGAGGCAATTTTCACGTTGCGGTTGATAATTGAAGCAAGCCTAAGGAAAAATATAGACACATTCATAGGATTTGTCGACCTGGAAGGAGCATTCGACAATGTAAAACAATGAAAGATGTTCGAAATTGTGACAGAAATTGTGGTGAGGCATACGGAAAGACGGGTAATATTCTTTATGCTTTAGAAAATTTAAAGTTCCTATGGGACCAAACTGCTGAGGTCATCAGTCCTAAGGCTTACACACTACTTAATGTAGCTTAAACTAACTTACGCTAAGGACAACCACACACCCATTTCCGTGGGAGGACGCGAACATCCGACGGTGAGAGCCGCTATGTATTAAAACCGAGAGGGGACAATAAGAGCGGAAGATCAAGAACGAAGTGCTCGAATTAAAATGGATGTAAGTCAGGGACGTAGTCTTTCGCCCGTACTGTTCGATCTATACATCGGAGAAGCAATGACGGAAGTAATTCAAGCGCGGAATAAAAATTCGGGATGAAAGAATAACAACGGTAAGATTCGCTGATGACGATGCTCTCTTCAGTTGAAAGTGAAGAAGAATTACAGCATCTGATGATGGTATGAACAGTGTAATGAACACAGAACATCAACTGAGCCGTAATCAAAGAAAGGTGAAAGTAATGAGAAGTAAAAGAAATGAGAGAAGGGGAAACTAAACATCAAGATTGAAAATTACGAAGAAGATGAAAATAAATTCTGCTTCCTAGGCAACAAAATAATAAATGGCAGAGGGAGCAAGGAAGACATCAGGTACAGACTATCATTGGCAAAAAGGGTATTCCTGGCCAAGAGGAGTCTACTAGTATCAAACATTCACTACTGGCCATTGAAATTGCTATATCACGAAGATGACGTGCTACAGACACGAAATTTAACCGACAGGAAGAAGATGCTGTGATATGCAAATCATTAGATTTCCACAGCATTCACACAAGGTTGGCGCCGGTGGCTACACCTACAACGTGCTAACATGAGGAAAGTTTCCAACCGATTCCTCCTACACAAACAGCAGTTGACCGGCGTTGCCCGGTGAAACGTTGTTGTGATGCCTCGTGTAAGGAGGAGAAATGCTTACCATCAGGTTTCCGACTTTGATAAATGTCGGGCTGTAGACTATCGCGATTGCGGTTTATCGTATCGCGACATTGCTGTTCGCGTTGCTCGAGATCCAATGACTGTTAGCAGCATATGGAATCGGTGGGTTCAGGAGGGTATTACGGAACGCCGTGCTGGCTACCAACGGCCTCGTATCACTAGCAGTCGAGATGGCAGGCATCTTATCCGCATGGCTGTAACGGATCGTGCAGCCACGTCTCAATCCCTGAGTCAACAGATGGGGACGTTTGCAAGACAACAACCATCTGCACGAACAGTTCGATGACAGTTGCAACAGCATGAACTATCAGCTCGGAGACCATGGCTGCGGTTACCCTTGACGCCGCATCACAGACAGGAGCGCCTGCGATGGTGTAGTCAACGACGAACCTGATTGCACGAATGGTAAACGTCATTTTTTCGGATGAATCCAGGTTCTGTTTACAGCATGATGATGGCGCATCCGTGTTTGGCGACATCGCGATGAACGCACATTGAAAGCGTGTATTCGTCATCGCCATACTGGCGTGGTGGCGTTGGTTACACGTCTCGGTTACCTCTTGTTCGCATTGACGGCACTTTGAACAGTGGACGTTACATTTCAGATGTGTTACGACCCGTGGCTGTACCCTTCATTCGATCCCTGCGAAACCCTGCATTTCAGCAGGATAATGCACGACCGCATGTTGTAGGTCCTATACGGGCCTTTCTGCATACAGAAAATGTTCGACTGCTGCCCTGGCCAGCTCATTCTCCAGATCTCTCACCAACTGAAAACGTCTAGTCAATGGTGGTCGAGCAACTGGCTTGTCACAATACGCCAGTCACTATTCTTGATGAACTGTGGTATCGTTTTGAAGCTGCATGGGCAGCTGTACCTGTACACGCCATCCAAGCTCTGATTGACTCACACCCAGGCGTATCAAGGCCGTTATTAGGGCCCTAGGTGGTTGTTCTGGGTACTGATTTCTGAGGATCTATGCACCCAAATTGCTTGAAAGTGTAATCACATTTCAGTTCTAGTGTAATATATTTGTCGAATGAATACCCATTATCATCTTGCATTTCTTCTTGGTGTAGCAATTTTAATGGCCAGTAGTGTAGTTGTTACCTTGAAGAAGAATTTTCTGATGACGTACGTTTGGAGCACAGCAATGAAGCGGGATTGTGGGAAAACCGGAACATAACCGAAGCGTCTGAGATGTCGTGCTACAGATGAATGTTGAAAATTAGGTGGACTGATAAGGTAAGAAATGAGGAGGTTCTGTGCAGAATCTGAGAGGAAAGGAATACGTGGAAAACACTGACAAGAAGGGTGAGGATGATGGGACATCTGTTAAGATATAAGGGAATAATTTTCATGGTCCTAGAGGGAACTGTACAAGGTAAAAACTGTAGGGGAAGACAGAGGTTGGAATACATCCAGCAGATAATTTACGACGTAGGTTGCAAGTGCAACTCCGAGCTGAAGAGGTTGGCACAGAGGAGGAATTCGTGGCGGGCTTCATCAAACCGGTCAGAAGACTGATGACAAAAAAATAAAAAATAAAAAAATAAAAGAAATAATAAAAAAATCCGAGATTTCAGTTCGATCACAAAATTCTGCACCGGAAATACTTTCGTAATTATCAATGTCTCAAGAAGCAGCGCTGCTCAGTATTTCTTCGAGGCATTTCCAACGAGTTGTCGAGTCCATGGCATGTCGAGTTTGTGCTCTACGACAGGTAAAATTAGGTCCGATATAATATTAGGTGATATCCTAAGACTTTTGTCACCTCAATGTGTATGCCCGACCAGATGTAGTAATACTAAACACGAACAGCACAAATGCATTTTGCAGGTTATTCTATCAAAGAGAATTGCAACTCTGTTCACTAACATAAATAACCGATAGTAACTTTATGTGCAAAGTTATAGTAACATCTGACGGGATCTTCTGGAGACTACTTTTTTCGTCTGACAGCGCGTTTAGCCTTTTAAAATTTGAAATTAAAGAAACTGACGGGGACTGTCATGATTTTAAAACTTATTTCACAAAGTTTGGACATAGCAAATAGTAGAGAAACTATGCACAGGCTACTGCTCCGCAGTAAACAACCTGGAAAGAGAAGTGGTGTCCGTCTGCTGCGCCGCGTACACGAAATAAATTGGCATAGCTCTTAAAAAATCTCGGGTCAGATAAGAATTCCGGGGGCATTTTCAGGTTATAATTAACAATTTAAAGACGACAGCTCCCTGGAAATACGTCAGAGTCGTGGCTCGGTGGATGCCAGACGGAGCTTCCTGCTGGGCCGTCCGTTTAATTCGTCTCCGTAATATATACGCGGGAGCCGGCGGCCAGCGACCGCGGGGGACCTGGCCCCCCAGGGAGCCGAGCCGAGCCAGGCAGAGCCTGCCAGGGCCACCGTCTCGGCTTCCAGTGTGCACCGGACCTGCCGCCGGCGTGGCGCTCTGGCGGGCTGTGCCGTTGGCCTGCTCGCACGCAACACTTCACCAAGGAGAAAATGTACACCCCAACGCTTCAAAGGCCTGACGGACTTGCATACTCAGCGGAAGAGAAAG
This sequence comes from Schistocerca gregaria, assembly GCF_023897955.1. NCBI lineage: Eukaryota > Metazoa > Arthropoda > Insecta > Orthoptera > Acrididae > Schistocerca > Schistocerca gregaria. The sequence continues at coordinate 649,481,821 of NC_064923.1, read as the reverse complement.
CAGAACTAATGGTCCGCACGCTCGCAGCGTCATTCACACCGAACCTGGTACCATCGGATCCAGTGTTCACCCTTGCTACTGACGAGGAGGTTACACGCATTTTAGCCCAACCATCGCGCGACGACATTCGACATGCTAGTACAGCTGAAGTCTCCTGGGCTATAATGCATTCCGCTATTAGGAAAGCCCCTGGTCATGATGGCATTCAAAACCGTGTCCTCTAGGAGTTCACGGATAAAGCCACTGAATACCTAACATACATAACGAATGCCACACTAAAACACCAACACTTCCCCACCTTTTGACAGAAGGCCAAAGTCCTGATGTTCAGGAAGCCGGGGAGAGACCACAGCCTCCCACTAAATTACCGACCCAACAGTCTCCTGAGCACGCTCAGCAAGATTGTTGAGAAGGTGATTCTCAAACGCATCACTAGGCAGTGCATAACAAATGACATCCTGAGACCGGAGCAATTCGGCTTCAGGAATCACCACTCCACAACTCAACTCTTATGGGTCGTTGAACATATAACACATGTCTTCAACACAAACAAAGCAACAGGGGTGGTGTTCCTGGACATCGAAAAGGCATTCGACCGTCTATGGCACAACGGCCCCATTCGCAAACTCAGCAACGAGGGGTTCCCCTACTGGCTGCTGCGTCTCATACACTCATACCTCACAGAGTTTCAACACTGACGTGCAGGGAAAACAATCAACACTACACGGTATACACCCGGGAGTACCCCAGGTGAGCATCCCAGGGCCCCTACTGTTTAACCTCTACATAAACGATCTCCCAACCACACACAACACAACGATGGCAATCTACGCAGATGACACAGCCGTCCTCGAGCAAGATTGGAAACCATAAAACATTACGTCACGCTTACAGACCGTACTCAGAGTGGCTGAGCCTTGGTTAGAGAAATGGCACGTTAGAGTAAACGTCGACAAGTGCGAAGCCGCTCTGTTCACTAGAAGACCGAAGCAACTGCGCAGACACCGATACTGCAGACCTATAACTGTACAGGCACGCCCAATACGTTTCGGTGAGAAAGTCAAATACCTCGGTGTTTGAATGGACCGGGAATTACTCTTGTGGGGACCACATACAACACATGACCGACCGAGCTAGCGTGAGGCTCAAACAGCTCTATCCTATGCTCATCAGGCGTAGCACACTAAACAGAAGGGTGTCGAGGTCCATGTACAAGACAATTATCCGACCCCTGATGACGTACGCAGCTCCTGTCTGGGGATACGCTGCGCCCACTCGCCTGCGCCGTCTGCAGATCATACAAAACAAAGTACTCAAACTCATAAGCAATGCTGCATGATACACATGCATCGCGGACCTTCACCGGGAATACCGACTTGAGACTCTCACGGAGGTAATCCACAAACTATACAGAAACTCCAGACATTCGCAGCCCGCATCTCGTGGTCGTGTGGTAGCGTTCTCGCTTCCCACGCCCGGGTTCCCGGGTTCGATTCCCGGCGGGGTCAGGGATTTCCTCTGCCTCGTTTTGGCTGGGTATTGTGTGATGTCCTTAGGTTAGTTAGGTTTAAGTAGTTCTAAGTTCTAGGGTACTGATGACCATAGACGTTAAGTCCCATAGTGCTCAGAGCCATTTGAACCAGACATTCGCAGAACCCGTTTATTCTGACACAACCATAGATGGAAACATAAAAGACCAAAAGACACACTTGTAAAGACCTAACATCTACGGCCAAATACACGCAAACACAACGGTACAGGTGAGCCCCTGTTAATCAGACACCATTACTGGATATCCAGTTGAAACACACTTGCTGAATAACTGGCACCAAGCAGGGAAGCCGTACCGTACGCTACATGCAAACAAGCTATACACACATCCCAAACAGTGAGATGATTTATGGCCGATCTCCCACTAATAAATAACGATCCTGATTGTTTCAGGAATACAGCGGCTGCAGCAAACCGGATACATCGCCATCGCTTGCCACGGTAATGATGCATGATACCCATACTAATAAACCCAACCTTGCATGCACTATCGCAGCTAGTAAGTCACCACTGCTCTTACTACCCATCCCACTGTCACAGAGGTTTTTTCCCACGGCACCAGCCTTGGCACTTTTTCCCTCTGCTCTTCAAATAGCTACCCTAATTCGCGTTTCGTCCACTATCTATCACCTGATGGACCGTGTTAATGCGTAGTGTTACCCAGACGCACGGATAACATCACAGCCCAGCATCCTGTGATCCACCTAATAGATAACTAACATGTTGACAGTGGAACTTTTGGTTTGGTCACCACGTTGGTGCGGGCGTGGAGGAGCCCCATCTCTATTTTTTACTGCCAACAACGGCGCCCATCCAAAACACGCACACGCGTTGGACATCGTAACAGTCGTTGCTCAGTTCCCCGCTCTCCTAGATACGGACAGGTTGATGCCGATTATCTAAATCGGAAATCCTCAGCAGATCATGTTGTGTTGAGCACGAACTGGAGAAAAAGAATCGGCTTCTATCAGAATGTCGTTAGATAGCCTAAAATCCCGAGTGCTGTAGTTCAGCATAAACCGAAATTTGTTTTCATAATTTGGCTCAGATGAGCCACCACATTAACGGCTATACTCAAAATATTGTGTTAACCATTATAAAAATCGTTATCAGGGCCCTAGATTAGCATCAAAAAATTTCTGTCGCTTTACTGCCACAGTCAAAACAACTAATTTCAAAATAGTAGTTCCAACCAATTAATGTTCATCGCAGCTTCAAGCAAAGATTTGAAAATTCCACACTGCGCTGACGGACTGAAAATAAAATGAGTGCAGATACATGCAAGACACACTGTGCGTACTATTTGACAGCGCTGTGTAGAACGCGGTAGGTGTTTTCGCATGTGGTATCCTGAAAAATCAGCGTTAGCAGAGCATGCTCTAGATAACGGACACCGTACTGCATACTCTGAGATATCTGTTAGTACATAGTCTAAAAGTTTCTGGGACATCGTCATAGAAGAAGCGTTCGAGATAAAAATTTCTGGCAGCACGCTCAATAAAGGCGGCGTCCTGCAGCTAAGCACAGCTTGGAAGTCTGCAGTCGGAAGGTTGAAAACATTACCATATATGGCACTGGAGTGAACACCAGTGACATCATTGAAGGTGATACGGCTATATAAGGACGGCAACCATTCGATAATCACCTCTCGACAATGACCGAAGAGCACTTGGCCAAGAGCTCGTGGATTTCAAACTACCTGATGCGTCTGGAAGCCAGAGAGAAATTTATCACCACAAAACTATAGGCTATATTCGTAAAACGATTACACTTTAATAACAGCTCATTCCGTAAAATAACCATCGTCCACTGCACATTAAAATCCTGCGCCTCGTAGGGCTTACTTTACTCCGAGCTTGAAGAACCAGTGAGGAACGCAATATCCCTGACATGGCACAGTCATACATAGTTCAATCCAAAATGGATACATTACAATGACACTCTGTATTACAAGTCCATATTTTTCTTAATTTTTAAGAAAACAATGGCTGGTTGTGTAGTACCTGCGATACGATGCTGGGTGCGGCTCGTACGTTCTTTGCGAGTTGTAACATGCTACATATTTTTACACGTAGATTAATAAAACAATTTTTTTCTCGTTCGCCACCTTTCTCCTATCATCAGCAACTGTTTAATATACGTTAACTTCCCTTCCGCATATTAAATTAATACTATGTGTGGGTCGGAGGGGACAAAATCGTATGTAACTGCACCGTTACAACGACATGCCTGTTTTGCTCGCTTGTATCTTCCAGTAAAACACTTGTTTCTTCACATGTGGATTGTTGTAGTTTCATTACTAACAGTAGCAACTACCAGTGACAGTAACATCTACATCTACATCTACATTTATACTCCGCAAGCCACCCAACGGTGTGTGGCGGAGGGCACTTTACTTGCCACTGTTATTACCTCTCTTTCCTGTTCCAGTCTCGTATGGTTCGCGGGAAGAACGACTGCCGGAAAGCCTCCGTGCGCGCTCTAATCTCTCTAATTTTACATTCGTGATCTCCTCGGGAGGTATAAGTAGGAGGAAGCAATATATTCGATACCTCATCCAGAAACGCACCCTCTAGAGACCTGGCGAGCAAGCTACACCGCGATGCAGAGCGCCTCTCTTGCAGAGTTTGCCTACAGGACGATTATAATTAAAGTCAAACTTTCAAAATGCTGTAGAAATAACACCACTGGGTCAGAATGACGTCAAATTGCAACAGAATATTATTGGAGAAAAGGGAAAATGTATGAGAGCAGAAGAAAAAAACAGTGTGGCAACTGATCAATAGATGGCACTGTATGCGTCAGAATAGGTAAATGAAAACACCTGTCATGCACACGACCCACCGAAGTTGGTATGAACATGCCGGGTACACAACTTTTCGTCTTTCCGCATCTGCGACGTTCGCCATGACTGTCTCAATGCAAGACCCCACTCTGCTTGTAAAGCTGTATTACAAGAACGGCAAAAGTGCACATGTCGCTCTGCAGAAGGTCCAGACACAGAAGGGTTTGAAAAAAGGCGTTAGTCCAATGACTGGCATGGGTCTGGAGAAAATGATTAGAAAATTCAAAAAGACCAGTTCTTTTGGTGTACAACCTAGAAGAGAGAAGAAACGAATTGGCTCGAAGTTGGTGGAAGCAGTGGCCACAGAAATGCAGGAGGAGACAAGTGGTTGTGTGCGAACATTTAGTGCACAGAGAATTGCCCGAACGTTGGTCATAGCCATGAGCACCGTGCGTAAAATCCTACGAACGTCTTTCTTTGCTATCCATTCAAAATTATCCATGTGCATGAGAGGCTTCATGTTGACCTGACAGCTAGAGAGACCTTTGCTTTAGAATTTCTTGCTCACATAGAAGTGGACAATGATTGGCCCTGGAAGATTTTGTGGGCAGGTGAAGCCCACTTCCATCTGACAGGATATGTCAGTACCCAGAATTTTTGAATATGTACAATGGAAAATGCACATTCAAATCAACCAGTACCACTTCATCCTGAAAAGGTCACTTTGTGGTGCTGGTTTACGGCGTCATTTACCATAGGGCCATTTTTTTTTTCCAAAGAGGAAGGTGCTTCCGGATCTGTTATCTGTACCGTCACTGGTAAGCGCTATGAGTGTCTTTTACGCAACAACGTCATTCCAGCTTTCCATCAGCGTAGATGGGATCATTATTATGCAAGATGGCACACCTCTGCACATTGCAAATCCAGTTAAGTAGCTGCTGAAGCGCCATTTCAGATATGCTAGAATTATCAGTCACTATTTCCCTACAGCCTGGCCGTCCCAATCACCTGATCTTAATCCGTGTAACTTCTGGCTGTGACACTATCTGAAAGATGATCTCTTCATTGTTCTGATTGCAAACTTTGTTGCATTGAAGACATGCATTGCACAACACATTCTGAACGTGACCCCAGAAACACTTCATTCCTTCGTGGAACATGCTGTTTCTCGATTGTTTGTAAAAATCACTTTGCTGCAATTTCCTGACGCTTTAAAGCTGTGTGCAGCACCGACGATGGAACCTGGCACTTTATCTTTCAGGAATAAAAGGCACCAGAGAGGTAGTTCTGGTTTTGCACTTGATAATGGATAATAAACTTAAGAAATATGGAGGCACGCTCATTCGACCTGTCCAACTATAAGAAGCGTTCTACAATGAGAAATTGTGCACGATGTTCGAAATTCTGAGGAAATAGAAATAAACTACCAGGAAAAACTGATAATATTAAATATGTATAACAACCAAGGAGGAAGAATAAGAGTGGAAGACCAAGAAGGAAGCGCTCGTATTAAAAAAAGGTGTAAGACAGGGATAAAGTCGCTGCTGTTCAGTCTATACATTGAAGAATCAATTAGAGAAAAATTCAAGACTGAGATTAAAATTCAAGGTGAAAGGTTACCGCTAATATGATTTGCTGATGAAATTGCTATTCTCAGTAAAAGTGAAGAAGTATTATAGGACATACTGAATGGCATGGTACAGAAAATGGTAGAGACTAAGTAGAAGAAGGACAAAAGTAACTTTATATATCACAAATGAGAACAGTGAGAAACATAACGTGAGAATTGGTGAATAGCGCTGGCAAAAAGGACATAGGTGTTAATCTAAGTAAGAAATTTCTGAGAATATACTGTTGAAGCACACCTTCTGTCGTAGTGAATGGTGGATTGTAGAGACGACAGAAAAGCGAATCCAAATATTTGAGATGTTTGCGGCACAAGGAAGTTGAGAAATAGGCGGAATGTTAAGAAATGACGAGGCTTTCCGCAGATTCAGCGAAGAAAGGGACATATGGGGGACACCGACAAGAAGACGTGACAGGATGAGAGGACAAAGGTTACGACATCAGGGTATATCTTCTATGCTACTGGAAGGACTTTTAAGGAGTAAAAACTGTAAGGGGAGAGAGAGATTTGAACACCTCCGACAAATACCTGAAGACGTAGGGCGTTTCTGAAAAAAAAAGTACGTTCCCAAAATAATGAACGGTATATCTTATGTTGGGATATAATTTCGATAACTGAAGCCAACCTCAGCGAAGATCAGTTTGGATTCCGCAGAAATGTTGGAACACGTGAGGCAAGACTGATCCTACGACTTATCTTAGAAAATAGATTAAGGAAAGGCAAACCTACGTTTCTAGCATTTGTAGACTTTTGACAATGTTGAGTATAATACTCTCTTTCAAATTGTGAAGGTGGCAGGGGTAAAATACAGGGAGCGGAAGGCTATTTTTAATTTGTACAGAAACCAGATGGCAGTTATAAGAGTTGAGGGACATGAAAGGGAAGTAATGGTTGGGAAGGGAGTGCGACAGGGTTGTAGCCTATCCACGATGTTATTCAATCCTTATATTGAGGAAGCAGTGAAAGAAACAAAAGAAAAATTCGGTGTAGGTATTAAAATCCATGGAAAAGTAATAAAAACTTTGATGTCCGCCGATGACATTGTAATTCTGTCAGAGACAGCAAAGGACTTGGAAGAGCAGTTGAACGTAATGAATAGTGTCTTGAAAGGAGGATATAAGATGAACATCAACAAAAGCAAAACGAGAGTAATGGAATGTAGTCGAATTAAGTCGGGTGATGCTGCGAGAATTAGATTAGGAAATGAGACACTTAAAGTAGTAAAGGAGTTTTGCTATTTGGAGAGCAAAATAACTGATGATGGTCGAAGTAGAGAGGATATAAGATGTAGACTGGCAATGGCAAGGAAAGCGTTTCTGAAGAAGAGAAATTTGTTAACATCGAGTATAGATTTAAGTGTCAGGAAGTCGTTTCTGAAAGTATTTGTATGGAGTGTAGCCATGTATGGAAGTGAAACATGGACGATAAATAGTTTGGACAAGAAGAGAATAGAAGCTTTCGAAATGTGGTGCTACAGAAGAATGCTGAAGATTAGATGGGTAGATCACACAACTAATGAGGAGGTGTTGAATAGAATTGGGGAGAAGAGGAGTTTGTGGCACAACTTGACCAGAAGAAGGGACCGGTTGGTAGGACATGTTCTGAGGCATCAAGTGAGACCAAGAGATGAATACACTAAGCACATTCAGAAGGATGTAGGTTGCAGTAAGTAGTGGGAAATGAAGAAGCTTGCACAGGATAGAGTAGCATGGAGAGCTGCATCAAACCAGCCTCAGGACTGAAGACAACAACAACAACAACTGAATATGTTGTATAATTTTTGTCTAAAACGATATTTGTATTGCACGCATTCTGGTTTTATGATTACACTCTTGTTATAGTTACCCTGAGATCTTGTATTCGTTTTAACTCATACTTTTCAGGGTCTTCATCCTATCGTGAAACGACAGAGTGCACCACAGTAAAGTGTGCCGTGCACGCCACTGCAACTGGCATGAGGGGCGTTATCGACTCCGTTTTGGTCGTGGGCTTATCTTTGGCGGAGTCGCGGCGCTTGCTGTGGGAGGGAAAGCCTTGAAAGTATATTTAAGACACGAGTGCGATTGGGTAGATGACTTGTTGTTCCCGTGTAAGCGAAGTTTAACGCCACGAGGACGCCTGTACGCGCCCGGTATGGGTGGCAATATGCCACTCTGTCGCAGTAGATTGAATAATGCCACTGGCAGCAACCGATGGAAGCAGGAGCTGATGGGTATCGCATCAGTTACGTCGTGTGGCTACATGTACCGGTGTCACTAGGAAGAGATGACTTTATTGTGTTGCTAGTGGACTAAACCTTTCATTTTCGGCGCTGCGGCAGTGTAATGGCTAGCATCTCCGTATAGTAAGCAAGAAGACCCAGGTTCAACTCCCGGTAGTTACACAAACTTTAATTCATTTCCTCAGTTTCCATTATTACCGTAGAGAATCGTATTTGGCCGATAGTTAGTCAGCTCTAAATTTTGGTTTTGTGCTGGCTCTGTGTGTTCTGAACGTACTTTTAGAATAATACTTTCAATGCCATGTTTATGTTTAACTGACAATTCTGCTGTACCTTGCACCTAGTTGCTGGCGGTCTCGTGCTTTGAGAAAGTAGTGTGGCAAGTCATACAACCATTGTGCCTACCTCCTATGTACCACTGAGTGTTCAGAGTTAAACAACGAGTAACTATTGACTTGTTTTCTCGTACTTTACTGGTTTATCACAGGAGATTCTTCTGTAGTTCCGTCAGAATCTTATTTAAAGTTGTTTATGGTTATATCTCTTAAGTAAATTGTTTGGCAAATCACATAGCAGTTGTACATCCTTAGTTCTGCTAAGTGTTCGGATATGAATATCGAGCAACTGTATACCTGTCTTTTTCTTGTTTATTAACTGGCTTTATGTATATGTGTTGCAGTCGTTTTACTGTAGGACTGCAAGGAAGCTCATGTCTGTGTGAGACTGGCGTCTTCTGTTTAAACGGTGCGACCGACACAGTTTACGGGCTATACGATTTTGAAGCACTGTCTTGAGTAAGGACAGTAGCAGCTGACTGGGTATTTTCTGCTGATCCGATTGCGTTTGAACCTGGCGCTCGACACTAAGGGGCCGGCCTCTGTGGCCGAGTGTTTCTAGGCGCTTCAGTCCGGAACCACGCGGCTGCTACGGTCGCAGGTTCGAATCCTGCCTCGGGCATGGATGTGCGTGATGTCCTTAGGTTAGTTAGGTTTAATTAGTTCTAAGTCTAGGGGGCTGATGATCTCAGATGTTAAGTCCTATAGTGCTTAGAGCCATTTGAACCATTTGACACTAAGGGTTTTCCTACTTAGTGTCTGATTTTGGCAAATTTATGTTGTAGTTTGTGATTTACTGGTGTGTAAGTTGATTCTGTTTATGTTTCAGTACGTTCAATTGTATGTGTAATGATGTTACTGGTTGGTTGGTTGATTTTGGGGGAGGGGATCAAACAGCGAGATCATCGGTCCCATTGGATTAGGAAGGGATGTGGAATGAAGTCGGCCGTGCCCTTTCAAAGGAACCTCCCAGCATTTGCCTGAAGCTGTTAAGGGAAGTCAAGGAAAACCTCTATCAGGATGGCCGAATGCGGGTTTGAACCGCCGTCCTACAGAATACGAGGCCAGCGTGCTAACTATTGCAAAACCCGCTCGGTGACCTTACTAAGGTTGGAATCGCGTTCTGGCTGCAACGTTGGTTAGTGGAGGAGGTGAAGCACTAAGCAATGAATTACTTTGTAAACAGCAACGCAAAGGAAAGTACATCTTTTTATCTGCTCAAGTTACTGAATGAGTTAACGCTGTGTTACTCTTCTGATTACTCTGTTTCATAACAACGCTTTGTGTACAGAGATTAATATGTCACTTTGCCCGGATATTGGTTTACCGATGGAGTGCCTACCTTAAACTAGTACTTATTTTTCGATGCAGCATGTCGAAAAGACAGCCAACCAGTTGCAATAAATAGTCGTTTTCAGATAACGTTTACCCAGGTTTCGTAGGATTTAAACCCGTTTTCCGCACAATGGCAACAAACTTCACATTAGCAATCAGTCAGTAAAGCTGTCTCCATAAGACGTGTCGGCAACAGTCTGTTTGCCCATATGTATAAGTTAAGGTCCGTAAAATCAAGGGCTTGTCACATTAATAAAACCAACTCAGCCCGGCACGCACTACTAAAATGGTATGTTATTTTAAGATACTGGGTTTCCTGAAGTGAGAAGTTCTTGATTCCAAGGGCCGTAACCCTTACATATGGACATACAGACCGTTGCCGAAACATGTCATGTGGAGATAGCTTTACTGACTAATTGCTAATGTGGAGTTTGTTGTCCTTCTGAGGAAGAACGGCTTGAATCTGTCGAAACCGAGGTAAAGGTTATTTGAAAACCATTAGTTATTGCAACTGGTTGTCTGACTGTTGCATCTGCTGTTCTGTAACAGTTACTGTTTTGAAACCATATTCAAAATATTGATTTTTCGATGTTTTAACGACAAAGTGTTAAGTATATGGAACGCTTGTTTGTTCTTGTCTTCGAACATGATAAAATAAACAAACAGACAAGCACAGTTGGAACACGCCTTGGAGGCCCAACAGTACCGGCAGTCCGCTGTGTCATCCTCAGTCCTTGAGCGTCACCAGATGCGGGTATGGCTGTTGTCAGTTTTTGTGACCGGTGCCGCTACTTCTCAATCAAGCAGCTCCTCAACTGGCCCCACAAGAGCTGAGTGCAACCCACTTGCCAACAGCATTCGGCAAACCCAATGGTGATCCATCCAAGTGCGAGCCAAGTCCGGCAGCGCGTGTCTTCGGTGATTCGGCGCGAACTGGTTTTACCACTGTGACAATGCCGTTAACTTTGGGACATGACAGAGTTCCGTTATTAGATCGCAATTGGCGTGCCTTGAAATTTTCTGTGTATGCGCACTAATGTACAGTTCTTGATGAGTGTTTTTAAGGTTCATGTCTGGTCTGCCGTCTTACTGCTAGGTGTTAGTCTTGGCGCCTGTGTGAATTCCTTGATCATTTTCTTGTTCCTGAAGTCTCTGCTTGTGTAGCCGTGCGAAAGGCGTTTCACGCGTATAACAAGAGCAGTATCTTATAGCACCTCGGTGAATGAGACTGGACCATGAACTTTCTTAGCCTGAGGCCATGCGGGTCAGATAACTATATTAAAGGCTGTCTTACTGAAATTCATGTTGCTCGCTCCTGCGACAGCGTCAAATATAAAAAGCTAATTTACTCCAGCCGATTACTAGTTAAGCTGCCACCAACCTGGCGTAATCGTTATCGTACTGTGTACTGGATATATTGAGACTTTTGCTTTGTATTTCAGATTAGGAATATCTCGGACGTGTGTTAGCCACCCTTGTGTCCAGAAAGGGAGCCATTCTTTTTTTATTCTTCTTTCTAGGGTAATTATTGTTGTTTTCATTGTGTTATTTGGTCATTGAGTCCAAATTTTGACAACCGTTAATTATTGTAGTACAGCTCCACAATTCAAATTTTTCTGCTTCAAACACCTTACTAAAGGTTTTTGTATAGTCTGGTCACAAGGTCAAGTTAAACTGCAGTATATTTCGGCTGTTGTTATTTTATGAGGTTAAACTTTGTGCTCTGAAATTTGTAGATCTCTGGAAAGAATTTATTTTTTTTCTGAAATTGTTAATTAATTTATTGTACGACTGTGCTTGTTTAGGTACCAGCACCTTACTGCTCCAGACATAGTTCCCAACCGCCACAAAAACTGTTAGGTTTTAGCAGGTACATGGACATCTCCATCTGCTCGGAAGTGATGACAAAATGTTTGGAACATGCTTATTCTCTGGCGTCATCGTCAAAACATAGCGTAGAGCTTATATAAGAACCAATTGATGTTTCTCATTTGTGTATCACCCACTGTAATTGTAATATTTCAACGAGACTGTGCATCATTATGTTAGTATATAGTTTATTACGCCTATACTTTTCCTTTTCCTGGCTCAACATTTTAATCTCCATGCTCTTTTGACACAACAAATCACATATTGTTCTTCCAATTTGTTCTAAAGGATAATATTACAGAGCCTATGCGCCAACAAATACTAAACAGAGGGTATACATCGTCAGCGTCTCGTTTAGTGGCGAGATACGTGGAGTACATTTACGAAACTTCTGCCCCGGAATATCTAAGTCACGAAACGAACAATCAGTTACACTACTTTTAAATTAAACGCAACGGCTTATTTGTATGCAAATAACTAATTTGGGACCCTAAAAGTTAAACTGAAGATGAACAATGTGTAATACTCCAAAATAACTCCTATTTCCCTCCACCTCCCATATAAATTAATTTAATGAATAAATGACCAAGGATTAGTCTTGAAATAACAGAGCCGGCCGTTAGTGGCCGAGCGGTTCTAGGCGCTTCAGTCTGGATCCGCGCGACCGCTACGGTCGCCGGTTCGAATCTTACCTCGGGTATTGATGTGTGTGATGTCCTTAGGTTAGTTAGGTTACGTAGTTCTAACATAAGGTGGGTAGATCATGTAATTAATGAGGAGGTATTGAATAGGATTGGGGAGAAGAGAAGTTTGTGGCACAACTTGACTAGAAGAAGGGATCGGTTGGAAGGACACGTTTTGAGGCATCAAGGGATCACAAGTTTAGCATTGGAGGGCAGCGTGGAGGCTAAAAATCGTAGAGAGAGACCAAGAGATGAATACACTAAGCAGATTCAGAAGGATGTAGGTTGCAGTAGGTACTGGGAGATGAAAAATCTTGCACAGGATAGAGTAGCATGGAGAGCTGCAGCAAATCAGTCTCAGAACTTAAGACAACAACAACAACAACAACAACAACAACAACAAGTTCTAGGGGACTGATGACCTTAGATGTTAAGTCCCATAGTGCTCAGAGCCATTTGAAATAACAGATGCCATTCAAGCTATGAGAGCTTCATTTAGAAAAGACACAGTATGTGATATTAATGCCTAATGAAATTGGAGAGTGGTGAAAATTTAATTATGACTCCGATTTCAACTTTGATACTACGATATGACTGCATAGCTGCAAGCTGCCGCGGTAGGCATAACGACAGCGACTGCTGATGTTTGAAAGGTCACGCGACAGATTGTAAAACTACACGTTTAAGGGTTCTAATGCATCAGAGCTTTGAAATGCTCACTATACAACTCCGGGAGTCTGCAATACAGCGACCAGTCCGTCTCTGCGTCGACTGGAACTTCTCTTGTCCCAGGATCCACAGCCATGTCTCTGGATCAAATCGAATTATACGATCAGACTCGTCTCATGGCCAACACTTGAACAAACGAAAGCACCATCCCAAAATCCCACAGCAGTGTACTCGTGGCCACAGCCCAAATCTATCTCCCTCCTTCTCAGTCCACTATCACTTCCGAAAACACTTCGTGTGGAGTACTCTCGAAAAGCTAAAACAACCAATCACAACGCAGCGGCACCTCTATACACCAATCACATACTTGTCCACTCTCAGAAGATGGGCAATTTCTCTTCCTCCAATCCAATAGCTTTCCGTGACGTACAACAGGTACCTGCCAGAGCGCCATCTGACATCACAGTCGGTGTCCCAGTCAAGGAACCACCTTGGCATGGGGGCCTGTGTGACTAAAAAACGCAACTGCTATTCCGGCGACATTGTGTTGGGTGTCCTGCCTCTGTGGCGAAAGGCTTTCACAATCCTAACAGATATGGATCTCGCAGGGAGTTCCACAGGAAAACATCAAGTGGGTACGTGCAGAATCAGAAGAATGTTCACGCTCGAGAGCACCTCTCTGTCCATGGCTGGGGGCCCCTATGCCTCAGGCCATTTCCTCCAGCTTGAAATCAGTGACTTCCCAGGCCCAGTCGTTGTACCTGTGTTCATGTTACTTCTTTGTTCTCCGAACTGACGACAATAAAGCAATCTTTGCGTCATCTACTCCAAGTAACCTTCCTTGCGTCCAGTTCCTGTGGTGACTTCCCAACATAACGTAAGTCCTGTCAAATCAAAATACACCACGCAGTTAACTACCTGTGAACTCAGTACACTGCCACTATCAATCCTCTTTTTAAAAAATCGTATTTGCTCACAGTGTCATCCTAACTCGATACAAGTGCCCTAATTGCATTTGTCCACACGAACATAATAAATAAAGTGAAACAAAGGCAAGTCCAAAGGACTTGCCACCTTCCTCAACTCTCCAGTCACAGTGAAGTTTTGTGTGGACAGTTTAGACAACTGCAAGTAATGAAATAAATGCGAAACAAATTGTCATCATATTATTAATTGCAGATGAAAATAAACCACAACGGTTCCATTCCTGCGGATACATGGTGAAGAAAGTGATCGCAGAGATGTCATGTGTCAGATGTGGGCATCTTAAGTACAAGTCTATGATAAGCGTAAACTGCAATGAAGTACAAAACCCTTGAACAGTATGTTACAAGAGAGAATATAGCAATGATACAAAAAGTTGACAACAAGTTCATTCTGAAAAATTATAATAATGGAATGTAAGGGTTCACAAGGGCACATTGAAAAAAACAACTGTCAGTGCGATGACCTGGTGTTTTCAAAAACCAGTCGGATCAGATAGCCCGCTGGCCAGTGCCGCATGACTGTGATGCTCTTCCTTTCAGTTCACCAATGCCCTGAGAAGCATAACATCTTTTTGACCAGACTCTACTTAGAGCCACTATTGCGACGTTATTCTGTAACAATATGCCGCAATGCATATTGATACCTTCTGTCGATTGATTTATTGTAACTCATCCATTCAGCCAGACTGAAATTCTATGCTGCAAAAATAATTTAAAAAGTACATCTACTTGTTTTCCTCTTGTGAGTCAGATAGGCAGCTCCACATAGCTGGGGAGTCCCCCTGCGTCATAGCCTTCTGTATGCAACTTAGAATGTGTGTCAGCTGAGGCCCACTAGCAGCTGGGTCACATTGTGTTCCAGTTCTCTGCTGTGAAATGCCTCCCCATCTGTGCTAGGCAGACTAGGTGTGTCACATACAAGTTAAGTAATGTGGTGAGTCAGAGTCTACACATACCTCATCCACAGCATGTCAGATACTGACTTACAACAATTTTTCATCTCATTTTAAACGAAAACAGTAAATTTTACATTATAAAGAAATATGAAATCACTACGATATAACAAAACAATGAAGATGTATACAAAAACTGATAACTATTTAAAATAGTTCATCCATGGTTTACAAGACTGGAATCTGAAGTGATATTCATGACGTAAGGTATTTGAATCTTTCCTCATGGTGGGCATATACAACCCTACCCAAACCCATTACCAACTATGTGGCCAACTGTGTGGTAGGGCACATACATGCAACTAAAAATACGTCACATGCTAACCCTGACTACCTCCACCACCTCTAGTGTAAATCTTGCTTATTCTGACATGCAACTAAATATCAAAAACAGAAGGTACTACTCAACTCTTTTATGATCCAACTGTTACCTGTGATGCTGTGTATGGGCAGGTGCACAACCTGTGAAGATTTTTGGACACACACAAACAACAAAATACTCACAACAAAAGCTACTAGTTGATATTAAGCCTCAATTACTAGATTATGCCTGATCCTAGCCACACTGTTGTACTAATATGGGTTAAAAATATATTTGTCAAACCCAGGTTACATAGCTTCAAGTAATATATCCTCATGACTTCTGTAGGACTAACTTGCCTTAGTGACAACACCCCCAGTTTGTTTGACAGATCTCCTGGCACTGTACCACTATGGTAAAATGGGATACACGTTTTTCAGTAATTATCATCCTCGTGTCCCCTCCATCCTGATACACGTAATTCTATATTAATGATAAGATACAGACTATCTCAGATAAAAAAAATAGTTTGGCGTGCTCTGGTCTCCACTGATGGCAGGTACATTAGTAGGAAAAACTCCTACCATTCAGGGTGTGTGGTCTTCAAGATCCCTAATGTTAATTTACCAATTACTTTGATGCTGCATGATGAGTCGCCACTCAGAATAATTCACACTGTCTGTGCTACCAGTCTCAGTACTCCATGAAACTGACACACATAATCTGACACAGGACACCCCCAACAACCACTCTTTGAAGGGGTCCCTACGCTACACTAGCATGGACCAAGCTAACAGCTGAGATCAAATCAGATATGGGCACAATACAAACACCAGCGAAGATACCACTTGGGCAAAAACGAAACTGAGGCACAGCTAATCACAGCATACAGAACCGAGCAAGCTAAAAGACAATCAAATGTAAAAAAAAGAAAGACATGTACACTCCAAACTAGGAGTAGAATGATAAATTTTCCGACTGTAATAGAGAGTAAGAATGGAGAATTTAAGGAGCACACCGCCATTTGACTTCATCACTTGTTTTTATTACAGAAATTGCTCAGGTGTGTTTACAGCACATTCACTCACTTTCTTTAGCAAAGAGATCAACAAGCAAAATTGGCAGTTATTCATCAGAGTCAGATTCTTTCGAAATGAATGATATGACCCTTCATTAATCATTGCAACTTCAGATAAGACAAATTATTAGTCAAAGACAACCATATACTAAGACGAAAGTCCCAACTAAACAACAACAAATTAAACAAAGTTATCCTACCGTAACTGAGTCAATACCACTTATCTCTGTTCAACAAAAGGCTTGATGTGATACATGTGATGAATGCCCATTGATTTCTTCTCATAATCGATTCCAGCTCTGCCATGTTTGGGCGGGCAATACATCGAATACAAACTGGTCCATTATAAACTGATATAAATTTATGGTAACTCTGTTTTTGTTTATTCAAAACTCTGAAAGACTTCACAAATACGTTCCGTCCAACATAGAACTCAAGAACATGTGCTTTCTGTTTGGAGTGCTTCTTCTGTTTCCTTGCTGCTTCCTGTATCTTGTGGAGTGTCTGCTCCACTATTTTTCTATATAGTTCCTGTATTCTTGGTGAGAAGTCAACAACTTCTCTAATAAGATATTTCAGCGGATGGTTCCATAATGCTACAGTTTTCAGTACTTGTGTCAGCTGTACTTTTAAAGTAAATTTATTGGCAATTGGTTTTGACGATGCACTTCACCATCAGGCCATAAAAGTAACTTGAAAACAGCATCACCAGCACCATTGTGACATCAAAAGCAAAACTGTATCCAATCTAAAATATGTAATACATAGTTATTCTATTGCTCAAAAACGATCTGTATACAACTCTAATAAATGTATTGTAAAATATTGTAATAGAGGCTCTACTCTATGTCACTATTGGTATGCACGTGGTCATCTACAGTAAAACTCAATTACTAGACAAACAAAGTAATGTGAAAATAGAATTGAGTATCTATATATAATTAAGGCCTATTACAGAACCAATTATGTACATATTTGTAAAGCTAAAACAATGGAAACTAATGTATACAACAATAAGTGACACAATTGAAGATATGTGGTTAATGACATAATGCAAATAGATATTCACTTACATTCTACGCATGCATCACAACAAATCTTTTGTTGAATAGAGAGAAGTGGTATGCTTGTGTAAACAACAGAATTACGAACATAATCCCATGTATGAGGTATGTACACCTATACAACTGGTCTATGTCATAACCAGCAATAAAAATAAAATGCATGTCCACATACAGCATAGAAGCTACAATAAGAAACCTAGAGAACCAAGCAGATATAGAGGACAAAATCAGTCAGAAGCCAATAAATACTTATATGAAGACAAGATAGGGAGAAAAGGACCAAGTGATGAAAAAAGAACCATTCCTCAATACTGTCACTCTGCTTGGTCATGAGATATAAATGGATCATGTAGGCATGACCAAGTTACTAAAGTATCAACACCATTTTAACACAGTGCAATGTGGCTATCCACATTAATATGCTTTAATGAAAACACATATGGATACTTGACATATACAAGGTATAAAATGGGATGAGGTCTTAGCAGGTAAAACAACAGAAAGTCGAAAAGAGTCACAGCCACATATTATGAGACACATGAAGTGTTAACAAGGAAACTAGCATAATAAATATATCAAGAAAGAAGGGTGTATCAATATTGGTCTGACATGTTAAATAGTTAAAACATCTACCATTCATAACGGCTATATAGCACAATCACATCACACACTTGCAGATGAATATGAGAATAGTGAACTAACTGCTCCAAGGACTACGCAGGAAAGGGGTCTATATGTCAGAGTTTATGAGTATTTGTTCAAGACAACTGAATAAGGCCTGTAGACCAGAGTGATGAGATAAAATCATCATAATATACCAATTGGCCAAAAATGACAGTAAGCATCATGAGAATAGTCCAGATGTATGCTGCACATAGCACACCATAGGTAAATTACAAACAAACTCATACTGCCTGTGCATTCTTATATCAGGAATATTAGACACAATCTGAAACTGGTGACACTCATATACTGACTATGATAAAAGTATTTGTGCTGAAGCAGGACAACTACCTGTGGTTGGTGCAAATATAGGGAATAACAGCCTATATCAGAAATTTAAAAACAAGATGGAAGAGATCTATTACATATATACAGTATGGATTATTAATATCCAATGTATTGCATATGCAGAGGGTCAAGACAAAAAAGTGGAAGTCATCTATTGTAAGGGTACTGTAACATAGCTGTCATGATTGACCACAGCAAATTTTGTCAGCTGAGTGAGCGAAAGTCAGATACGTTTGGTGGTACAGATAAAGAGAAGGAGGAAGAAAGGAGGTTGGGAGAGGAGGAAACATTACAATAATGAAGCCTGTGTGTAATTCCAAGTAACCAAGATGACAAAACTACCATCTAAGCAACCAGTATCTCACATAACACATACATAGTGAGTCAATGTAATAGATAATTGCAATCTAGATATAAGGAAGCACAACAGTTTATAACCACAGCAGGTTTGAAAATAGGAATAACAGCCTACATCAAAATTAGGAAAATGTACAAAAATAGGAGAACTAGAAGGTATACTACGAAGTTTTCACCTCATTCTTCTGGTCTACAGGACTTATTTAGGTGTCTTGAACTGTTACTAATGAATTCTGACGATGTTAGTCTGCTATTCTCGTATATGTCTACAGGCGTGTCATGGAATTCCACTATACGGCCATTATACGTGTTTACTGTCTTAACCACTTAATATGTCAAACCAATATTGATACTGAAATGTCCCCTTTGAAAAACTATGAATGACTGGGCTGGTACACCTCTACGTTATTTGATTTTCAAACAGCTGAGCAAAACTCAATGTGCTAAAAAAGTTTTCTCTCTACTTATTCTGATCATCACTAAACTGACACACAATATTTGTAGCGCAATGCAATCTGACTTTCAATAATTGCTACAGAAGAATTGCCCTGACTAACAATAATCTATACCTTTCATGAATCACTTACCTCACAAAAATCTTCGTTACTCGAACTACTGCAATACAGCGAGAGCCAATACTGCCAGCTAAATAAAAGATTCTAACTACTGAAGGCCCTAACTACTGATGGGCATAGTTGTCACATGGAAGATTTTGATAGCGGACAAACAATGTTTTTACCTTAATAGCGTTCAAAAGTTATAATATATCTATAATTTTGTACATCCTATTCAACATATTTCCTTTTTCTGACGGACCCAAGTCCAGATCGTCCGCTCAAAACTCTGGCATCTCTCTCTTTACACCCACCACTGCTGGCTGCTCACCCCCTCCTGCCCAACACTACGTGATGTTCACATCCAACTGCCCAACACTACAGGAGCGAGTATTCCAACAATGAGTCCAACCTGCCACAGAAGGCACACAGTGGAGTAAGCGATTTTCATACAGAGCAGTACGTGGCGTTACCGACATAAAACCCTAGACAGCCTCCTTACAATATGTTCTTCTTTCTTTAAATATTTTTATGAGCCTTGTGACAGTAGTTGCCTTGTTATCACTCATGCATCTCATAATGTAAAACCACAACTCTTTCTTACTTTTTATTTTTTTTTTGGCTGATTAGACTCCATCCCAGTTTATGATTTGTATATTTCGTATACCATATATGTCTTCATTAATACATATTAATATGGAATTTAAAATTGTATTGTGCTCCAATAGTGCTGATGCTTTAGTAATGTGGTCATATCTACATGACCCACTTATATTACATTACTCAAAAGAACTGCAGTGTTGAGGAATGATTCTTTCTTCATCACTTGGTCCTCTTCTCCCTATCCTGTCTTCATACAAGCCTCTATAGGGTTGTGATTGATTCTGTAATCTATATTGGCTTGGTTCTTTACGTTTTTTACTTAGGCTTCTACACTGTATATGGATATGATTTTCATTTTTATAGCTGAATATGACAGTTGTGCAGGTGCATGCACCTCATATCATTAGACTTTTCTTGTGATTCTGTTGTTTGCACGATCATGTCCAAGACTGGTGGGCATCTGTTTGGCTGTTGTCGTTAAGTACATATTTTTTATTATGCCACTTAGCTTGATACATGTTGGTTTCCATTAGTTTTGCAAGGACATATGTAACTGGTTCTGTAATGGGTGTAAATTGTATATAGGTACTCAATTCTATATTCACATTACACTGTTTGCACTGTGACTGAGTGGGTAGGTCATGTGTATAGCATCAATGAAATAGAGGTCAAGCCCAAAATAAATATATTTCATACTTAAATATTTTACAATACATTTATTACAGTTATATATATAAATCGTTTACAAGCAACAGAATAACTTAATGTTACATATTTTAATTTGAGGTACAAGTTTGCTTTCAGAGTCATGATGGAGCTAATGTTACTGTTTTCACATTAATTTTAGAGCACTTTGATGACAAAGTGTGTCTTCAAAACTGGTTGCCAATAAACTGATAATAAAGTTACTGCTGAAGGTAGTGTCGAAAACTGGAACTCTCTCATCAGGTCGGATTCTCCCTCCTATTTAACGAAGATGGGTATGCCAAAGTTCCATATTACAGTGATTGGGACCAGCAGCATAATGCGATGGGGCACCTCATTCATCACATCACACAAATCATGTAGGAAAATTTCCCATGTGGTGTGCAATTATGCACAGTAAATCCTACTCAAGTTACCTACATCTTTCATCACTCATTCTAATAGGTCTGAGGAGGACGGGAGCTGTATATATAGTGGACTTGCACATGTGTCAAGAAACCCTTGCTCAGTGCTCTTGATACACTCAAGGCCATAGTATGCTTCAGTGACATTAATTTCAGTAATTTTGAAGTCAGTTCCACAACCAAAACAATGTAACAAAACCCTCCTTGAGTGGACAGGACGGATTCCATCAAATCGGTTACTGCTAGTTGTCTCAGTTTCGTGAGTATCATGGTGTACAATGGCACCTGCATGGTTACTGTGGAACGTTATTCCATCTGGTAGGACTTAGAGAAAGCCAAGACTCTTCTAAGCCTCCTCTCCATATTGTTGAAGTAACAGAGTGTCCACAACTGTAAGAAATACTTTCTGGGTCCAAAGTGGGTGTAACTCAGATGCGTGTACCATATAACTTCATTGACAAGCTCCTCAGGTATACATGAAAACCACAAGAAATCTCCTGCACTGCTCTGGTGGAACAGCATTTCCTTCATAACAGATGGCTGCTTGTGATAGATCTTTCCATTTTCTCTTCAGTGCTATAAGTGCAAAATCCCTGTCATGTTCTTTTGTAATATCTTTCATGCTAGCTGTTACTTAATTTTGAGATACCACTTTACGCATGTAAAATAAACTGAAGTAGTTCTCTTCAAGCTCCTTGTCCACACCTTCACCCAAATAACAGGCATGTCTGACAATGCATTCACAATAATATTAGTCTCTTCAAGTACATACTTGATGGAAAAATCAAACTCCTCAAGGTGGAGTGTGTTAGTTTAGTAGTTAATAAGTATCCAACTGCCTTGTGGTCCATGAAGATTCTTCTCTTTTTGCTGTACAAGAAAAATCTCAATTTTTAAAACCCACAAACGACAGCCAGTGCTTCTAACTCGATGACAGAATAATTCTTTATGCACTTTGATAAAAACAGCTCCCATATGCTGCTGTCTTGTGGTCTATACTTTCCTTTGTAACACCATAGCTCTAGTGCTCTATTGATTTATTTTGCCTTTTGTTTTATTTAATGTTACATCGTTGACCTTCTGTAATTGTTGTTAGATTGAATCGATAACACAAAACTGTATACCCCTTTCTTTGTAAAAACTTTGATGTCATTGTTTGATTCTATGCAATGTAGTATATGTGTCATTTAAATTCTTTGTCTCAATTGGAGGGAGACAAAACTTACTGTATATATTTGAAATTTGTTTAAATAATTTTGTTTAGAACTACCTATATGTGCAAATAATATGTTTTGTTTAATATATTTAATTGCTGTTATGTAAACTGCTGATCCTCACTTAGGGTTCTTAGTTATTTTGTATGTAAAACGTCTTGTGGTTCCCCTCGGGAACGGAACTGAGTAGCGCGCGCAAATTATGGTTGGCCTATGTAGAAAAGGTGAACCCAAGAGTCAGTCAGGGACGAACTACCAAACTGTGCACTTTCATGTAAAAGTTGTATATTGCGCTGGTTCCGAGAGGGTTTTTTTCTGCCACTGTCCAATGCCTCAGATGGATGGTTAAATAGCTGGAACTATTCTGGAACTGGTATCCATCATCGCCACCAAGAAGAGACAGAGTCCAGCAACTCTGCCTGCAAATCCACCTACCAACATGCAGTTGCCACCACATTGCGCAATCACTGCAACGGAATACTATAGTAATGTACAGTGAAGGATCAGCTTATTGGGTGATTTAGTGTGCACAAATATAAGGTAACTTGTAACTGAATTTATGTACCTACCTTGATTTTTTCCCTATCAGAATACCTGTCAGGTTCCTCTCCATTTGAAATATGATTACCGAGTGTCCTATTTTGTGGAAAAAATGAAAGCCTCAAAGTTAGACAGTTAATTACATAATGTTGTTTGATCTTTGATGAGAAGGGAATATTCAGATTTACTGTGGGTTTAAGTGAAACTGTGGGACGCAATAAATGTAGTTTTGTGAAGTTTCAAAGACACCTATTTAATCACTTACTTGAAAGTAGAAGACTGTGGTAATAAAGACAATTTTCCATTTCTTTTATAAATTAAAGTTCTAAAATTGAGGCTTATAAAGTTTTACTTAGTTTACGATCATAGTGCTACCTGTAGTAAATTTTAAAAGGTGAGTCAGTTTCTTGCAAATTTGTCAACATCGTGTTTCATTGTAGTAATAGTGGAAAATTGCAATAGTAGAAAATTATATGTTCATGATTGCTAAGTGTTTGTCTCTCTCGTGTATTGGAAGTGGATGTTAATAGTATAACAGGATCCACAGTTTGTCTGCTGTGCTAATGCTAGGTAACAAGTAATAGAAAGACCACTATTTATGAAAACCATAATTTATTGATTCAAAAGATAGTGAGAAGCAACCTGTTAGTGGATTCCAATTAACTTTCATAGTAAAGTATTTAACTGAGAGAGACTTAACCTATATCCAATTTATGATCCTGCAGTGAATGTTAATAGTAATGTTATAAAGACCATTCAGTTTGAACAAGCCCTGAAAGTAATAGTGTGTTTCGGTATCTATTATATTTTTGCAAATAGTTTGTGCTGCTCTGGCTGTTAGCTTCAGTATTACCGTAAACATATGTAAGTGTCAGAGTTCAATGCACTCGCGTGTGACAAAGTATACGTTGTGTGTATCCGTTAAAGTTACTACTTTCCTGAACAAGAGTGTTAATCATTCTCTTGCCTAATTAGGCTGGCGACCGTTTTCTTCACTCTTTAAACAGCATAGCTAAGTAAAATATTATTTGTTACTGTTTAAATATTTACGTATTTCTGACTTTCACTTCCGATAAGCCACTTCCGTTAGGTACAATACGGTCAACATAACAAAATTCTTCTCAGAGGGTAACACTGCTCTGCTTCTACATTTACATCTACATTTATACATTCGTGATCTCCTCGGGAGGTATAAGCAGGGGGAAGCAATATATTAGATACCTCATCCAGAAACGCACCCTCTCGAAACCTGGCGAGCAAGCTACACCGCGACGCAGAGCGCCTCTCTTGCAGAGTCTGCTACTTGAGTTTGCTAAACATCTTCGTAACGCTATCACCGTTACCAAATAATCCTGTGACGAAACGCGCTGCTCTTCTTTGGATCTTATCTCCTCCGTCAACCCGATCTGGTATGGATCCCACACTGATGAGCAATACTCAAGTATAGGTCGAACGAGTGTTTTTTAAGCCACCTCCTTTGTTGATGGACTACATTTTCGAAGGACTCTCCCAGTGAATCTCAACCTGGTACCCGCCTTACCAACAATTAATTTTATATGATCATTCCACTTCAAATCGTTCGGAACGCACACTCCCAGATATTTTACAGAAGTAACTGCTACCAGTGTTTGTTCCGCTATCATATAATCATACAACAAAGGATCCTTCTTTGTATGTATTCGCAATACATTACATTTGTCTATGTTAAGGGTCAGTTGCCACTCCCTGCACCAAGTGCCTATCCGCTGCAGATCTTCCTGCATTTCGCTACAATTTTCTAATGCTGCATCTTCTCTGTATACTACAGCATCGTCCGCAAAAAGCCGCATAGAACTTCCGACACTATCTACTATGTCATTTATATATATTGTGAAAAGCAATGGTCCCATAAAACTTCCTTGTGGCACGCCAGAGGTTACGTTAACGTCTGTAGACGTCTCTCCATTGAGTACAACATGCTGTGTTCCGTTTCTTAAAAACTCTTCAATCCAGCCACACAGCTGGTCTGATATTCCGTAGGCTCTTACTTTGTTTATCAGGCGACAGTGCGGAACCGTATCGAACGCCTTCCGAAAGTCAAGGAAAATAGCATCTATCTGGGAGCCTGTATCTAATATTTTCTGGGTCTCATGAACAAATAAAGCTAGTTGGGTCTCACACGATCGCTGTTTCCGGAATCCATGTTGATTCCTACAGAGTAGATTCTGGGTTGCCAAAAACGACATGATACTCGAGCAAAAAACATGTTCTAAAATTCTATAACAGATCGACGTCAGAGATATAGGTCTATAGTTTTGCGCATCTGCTCGAGCCCCTTCTTGAAGACTGGGACTATCTGTGCTCTTTTCCAATCATTTGGATCCTTCCGTTCCTCAAGAGGCTTGCGGTACACGGCTGGTAGAAGGGGGGCAAATTCTTTCGCGTACTCTGTGTAGAATCGAATTGGTGTCCCGTCAGGTCCATTGGACTTCCGTCTGTTGAGTAATTCCAGTTGCGTTTCTGTTCCTTGGACACTTATTTCGATGTCAGCCATTTTTTCGTTTGTGCGAGGATTTAGAGAAGGAACTGCAGTGCGGTCTTCCTCTGTGAAATAGCTTTGGAAAAAGGTGTTTAGCATTTCAGCTTTACGCGTGTCATCCTCTGTTTCAATGCCATCATCACCCGGAGTGTCTGGATATGCTGTTTCGAGCCACTTACTGATTTAACGTAAGACCAAAACTTCCTAGGATTTTCTGTCAAGTCGGTACATAGAATTTTACTTTCGAATTCACTGAACGCTTCACGCATAGCCCTCCTTACGCTAACTTTGACATCGTTTAGGTACTGTTTATCTGAGAGATTTTGGCTGCGTTTAAACTTGGAGTGAAGCTCTCTTTGCTTCCGCAGTAGTTTCCTAACTTTGTTGTTGAACCACGGTGGGTTTTTCCCGTCCCTCACAGTTTTACTCGGCACGTACGTGTCTAAAACGCATTTTACAATTGCCTTAAACTTTTTCCATAAACACTCAACATTGTCAGAGTAGGAACAGAAATTTTCGTTTTGATATGTTAGGTAGTCTGAAATCTGCCTTCTATTACCCTTGCTAAACGGATAAACCTTCCTTTTCTTATATTCCTATTAAATTCAATATTCAGGGATGCTGCAACGGCCTTATGATCACTGATTCCCTGTTCTGCACTTACAGAGTCGGAAAGTTCGGGTCTGGTTGTTATCAGTAGGTCCAAGATATTATCTCCACGAGTCGGTTCTCTGTTTAATTGGTCGAGGTAATTTTCGGTATAATGTCACTCGGTGCTCTGTCCCTACCACCCGTCCTAAACATCTCAGTGTTCCAGTGTATATCTGGTAAATTGAAATCTCCACCTAAGACTATAATATGCTGAGAAAATGTATATGAAATGTATTCCAAATTTTCTCTCAGTTGTTCTGCCACTAATGCTGCTGAGTCGAAAGGTCGGTAAAAGGAGCCAATTATTAACCTAGTTCGGTTGTTGAGTGTAACCTCCACTCATAATATTTCACAGGAACTATCTACTTCTACTTCACTACAGGATAAATTACTACTAACAGCGACAAACACGCCACCACCGGTTGCATGCAATCTATCCTTTCTAAACACTGTCGGTGCCTTTGTAAAAATTTCGGCTGAATTTATCTCTGGCTTCAGCCAGCTTTCTGTACCTATAACGATTTCAGCTTCGGTGCTTTGTATCAGTGCTTGAAGTTCCGGTACTTTACCAATGCAGCTTCGACAGTTTACAATTACAATACCGATTGCTGCTTGGTTCCCGCATGTCCTGACTTGGCCCCGCACCCTTCATACTATAATCACTCGAATAAGAATAATTTCTTTATACGAACTGCCTCACGCTTTATGGTATTGTAGTAACAGACAGAAGTGTTATACATTTATTTGTATTGTTGAAATATCATAACTCCTGATCTCTTACAAGCACTGTCCGTGACCATACAGAATTCCTGCAAGAAATCAGGGTGTGACAATATCAGTGCTCTTCGCATCGCTTCCTGCAAGTGCTTAAACTCCTTTTCTGCTGCTGTATCCCAAGACCAGAAAATCTTCTAACCACTCAGTTGGCAGAATCACGGCGATGCTTATGTGGACGCGTTTATTAATCTTTTGAAGAAAGTGATGGTCACCTAAGTTTATATCCGATGTAGGTGTGGCGAATTTTTCAGTAGCCTCCATCAATCCCGAGGTGTACATATCCCTTCCGCTGTAATAAAGTGACCAAGACATTTGACTCACAAAGTCCTGAAGCATGATTTATTGATGTTCACTGTCAGTCCGCGCTTTTTATTTGTGGGATCTTGCTCTGTATTTTAGTATGATCATCCCATGATGCTTCAGCTATCCAGAGATCGTCCACATGAATACTGACGTCCTGTTTCAAGGAATAGCTCAAAATACTGTGCAACCCACGTATAAACACAGCTGAAGATATCTTAAACGCAAATGGTAAGCGCGTAAATTGATAGCATCTACCAAAGACCAGGAAAGCAATATATTTTCGGCGATCTGGGTGCAGAGCTATCTGCCAGAAGCTGCAGCGCAGGCCAGTCGGAAAAAACACAGTCAGTCCATGAAAGTTTTGTAGGAGTTCCTCTAATTTCTCTGACCTGTTTGTCTCTGGCTCAGTGGCAATATTTATTTGTCATGAGCCCAGGACAAGTCACGTGGAACCATTCTGCTTCTCAACGACCGAGATTGGCAGACTATATTACACTATCGTCTAATAATTTTCGTATTTGAAGGAATACTTTGTACCTGTATGTGGGTCATATAAATGTGGTGCTACAAAGAATTCCCTGTGCTCCCGCACACTTAATGGTCACTCAAAGCCTCAGCATTTGCTAACGATATGCCTCTTAATTCCTCTATCAGTTTTCCTGTAATTTTCTGCAGCTTCTGTACTTTTTCTTCCACTGCCTCTTTCACATCTTCCCTCATCTTTTCCTCGTATTGGTCGCATACTTCTCGATTGCAGCAGCGGGATTTTTTACTTCTTCCTTAACTTCTCTATTGGCATAACTCAGTTTAAGACATATTCAAGGAGCAGTTGCCCACGAAAAGCAAAGGTCCCGAGTTCGTTTCTCGGTCGGGCACACAGTTTTAATCTGCCAGGAAGTTTCATATTGAAGGAGTCTGCACTCTAATAGCATGCTCTTCAGATCGTAGCTGACAGCATCCTTCGGTGTATGACTTCTCCCCTACAGAGATCTAATATACCCTGTAGTTCTTTCAGGAAATACGTGTCAAGAGTTAGGTCTGTCGCCACATCCGGCATGACCGAGAAGTTTGTATGACCCTGTGTCGCTAACACTTGAATTCTATGCGGGATTGGAGATATATCTCTGTATGTTTGCCCATTAGAACGCCTTTTATTCTCATATTCTTGAGTGACTGGATCAGTTAAAAGTGATTTAATGAACATTGGTGATGTGCTGATTCTGACACGGCAGTGCCGTGGCAACCGCTGTATAAAGTAATCTTCAGTCTAACGTATACTATTGTAACCTGTCTTGTGATTTTCTGTTCCTCTTGTAACGGTAGCTGGCCTATACAGTCACTTCCAACAAATTTATTCGTCATTCTAAGTACCGCCGCAGGTGCGTCTCGTGCCTATTCCATAATTCTGTCAATTATGTGACTGGTTTCCATTGTGGTGCTCATTTAATGGATTTGAAAGGAGCGCCTCTATGATTTCCACCTGCTGATGTCTCCTATGCAGTTCTTTCCAGTTTTGTTCAAAATAACGAGTGTTATTCCTCCCATGAAAATTGTTCCAGTTTTTTTCTTGACGCAGATAGTAGGATTTCTGGTGGCTGTCGCCCGTAACTGTGAGACCCTGATAATCCATCTTTATGACATTCCTCCAATAGTTCCTATTTGACAGCTTGCAGGAGTTTCCATTATAGCTCTCTGAAAATACTTCTGAATCCCTCTATATTATCTCCACACACTCCCACTAGTAGTTGCTGGTAACTCAACAATAATTCCATATAGCAGACTGTTTTGCTTCCACGAGGGTTCACCCAGAGAATGATTCGTTTTTACTACTGATTACAGAAGGTACATAGGGTTTCTGAATCCTGATCATCACGGTCCCCTGTTTTATTCTGTCCTGAGTCTCAGGTGGTCCACAGCTAGCTGGAAAAGCATCTCTGAATTCCTTATACGTTCTGCAGGTGGTCGCAATACCTCGTATTTCGTCGGCTACTGATACTTCCAAGTAATCACAAACTCTAAAGGCCAAGAGGTTGGCATCGATGTATCAGATTGAACTAACCAAGACTTAGTATGTGATGAGCTGCCATAGTCTCGGTATTCTGTAAATTCTGAACGAAGATAAAATCTCACGTCGTTACTTGCGTTAATCCTTGCCCTTGCTTCTTGTGCACTAAAGCACTAATGATCTTCCCACCATTCTGTTAGGTCTTCCTGAGGCAGTTCCCACTGATACATCCTCTCCGAGTTTTCGATACTTTTTCCTATTTTCTTTTACCATCTTTTCGCCCAGTTCCTGTAATGTCTCAAGCCCCTTTTTTTATTTTACTATCTGTATTTTTAGCTTGCTTTGCATGTTTCTTCGCTACTAGTACTTCTTTTCTTGCTCGTAATTCTTTGGTCCTAGTTACTGAATATGTAACTAAATTATTAATTTCAACATTTTGTAATATACTACTGCCAACATGATGTGTTTGTGCAGTTCTGTATCTACACTCTGTGCTTCATTTTTCTATTCTTTTAACTTTTACAATACCGTTTGAAAATGGCACAAAGGTCAAAATTTAAATTGGGAAATAAATAATTTCTATAATCAATGGTTGATGTGATGTCCTTTAAAAAATATTGTTGCATAATTTTTCGCATTAGTTGGTATATGTTTTGACTCACCTGCCAGCCTCTTAATTTTCGTCACCTCGTATTGATTTCTTTTACGTCTTTTGCAATTCTTTCTCGAATTCCATTTTTTCTTATTTTCTTTCTTCTTTATCTTTTCTTCCTTTGGCCTCCTCTCTTCTTCCGTTTGCCTCCTATATTTCGCCTGCGTTAAAAATTTTAATACTGCGTCTGTCTGCTTATTCTTCCACGTCACTACTTCTGGCACAGACGTGCATAAACGCATTATGATGCGGCACTTTGCTAGCGATACCGACACATCACTATTTATACCTAGAACAATAGACCTACTCCTACTGAAGTCATAGGTAAATCCTGTAGCACAGTTGAGCTATTTTGGATTTCCCACCATTTCTTGAATTTCCGCCATTTTATACATAGGGCAATTCGCCTTTACGTCAGAGGGGTGGGGGAAATCTGGCAACGTTTCAGGACGTCACGTATGATATCATGGGAGGGGATGTGGAAGGGGGAAGTCTGGGAACAGTTCAAGCTATTCTCATATGCGTCATATTACGTTTCCTGTGATTTATTTAATCGCTTAAGGCGAATGCCACGATGGTGCCTCTGAAAACGCACGGCTGATTTCCTTTCTCGTCCTCCGTTAATCCAAGCTTCTGCTTCGTCTCCAATGACCTCATTGTCAACGGGATGTTAAACACTAGTCTTTCATCCATTTCAAACAATTCAATAAAAATCATTGTTGCGTTTATCAGTAGGCTTTAGTGAAAATATTTTAGTCACTAAAATAGACAAAATATCCCACATGTTACGTTGTTTGGAAAGCTGTATACTGCTGCAGCTATTGTATAACAACAGCTGCAGCAAAGTCAAACAGTTTTCGGGTTATTCATGAGAGAATTTTAAATCAAAGTTGACCGTTTCTCTCTTGTAAGTGTAGCCGTTTGACTTCATGAATTTTAAATCAGGTGTAACTTCAGTACAAGGAATTCCAGCACAAACCAAGACTCTATTGACGAAATGAAATTCTATTTTTATTCGGTGTAGTTATGAAGTTATTGAAATGTAGGCATGTAAATACATTGGTATAGGTTGATAACTGGAGAATTGCAATTATAAGTACTTCAACTCTTTCTTAAATCACCACCCTTTCCAACGTAGATGGTTTGTCTTTAGAGAGTGCTCTTTATTTACTAAACTGAAATTCTGCCCGACACTTGTTACAAAGATATAAACGTCATAGTATATTTAACTATTAAAACATTATTGGCAGGTTTAGTAATTGGGCAGCAATAAGTGATGGCTGGCCTTAGTGTTACTGACAGTTATGTTTTATTTATTGTGTTGGAAAATACTGATTTAAATTTTTCTTTACGCTTGCATTTACCTAGGCCTATTGCTGTAGAATGAAGTATGAATACTTCTCCTATCTAAGATAACTTGCTGAAAGCGTTTGTTTTCCATTGACTGTCTTTTCTTAGCGTTTCTCTCTAAGGTGAGTGTCAGTCAGCTGCGTGACGGACGTAACGCATGTTTACGGAGCTTCCTAGTTTCGCTCTGTACGGAGATAAACTAATTTCTGGGAAATGTTTCACTGGACGGTGTATTAGTCCTTCAGAGTGCAAGCTAGTCCTATTATCAGCTGAGCAGCTCACTTAGCGGCGAGATAAAGTCAGCGAGAAAGGTTGTCTCGCTTAGCAAGTGTTTGTACTGCGGAGATTAAGCAGTTCGCCGCACCGATATATTGTTCTCGCTGACGACTCGATTAAGATTTCTGCCCGTATCTCGAAAGTGATCAGCAGAATAATGGTTGCGAGAGAATATAAATGCCCCTCCACTGTGCGTAGCTTGGCGTGGACGCCACAGTCGCGATTCTTGCCAAGATTTCTCTCGTTTCCTCCCTCTCTGCTCTGAAGAATACGTTTTATTCCTGCCTGCCTGTAAAAGCCCTTTGTAACAACTCCTGCTCTGTCATTAAAAACATATGTCACAGCATATCTTAGTTCTTTATCAGTACTCAGAAAATTAGAAAGAGCTTTGGCTGAATTAGAGTTCGTCTAAGTGACAAGATAGATACAAAAATGATGGATTGATCATGCGATTGTTGAAATGTAATGAAATTAGGGAAAATAGGGATCGAGGTATTTTATTTTAGTTATTATGAACCTCTCCTGAACCAATTTAGATAACGATTTTCATGGGATTTTTCAGGCTCTTTCACACATGTAAGAAGTGACCATACACATGGCACTAAGTTTGTGGATTTTTTGATTTGTAAATGGCACCTAACAGTAAATATGCTTCTTACTTAAATTCTAACGACGTCACTGAAAAGGGAGAGGTGTACGTTAGTGTTGAACCCATTTGGGTTGGTCATCACTTAACGATACGTAGCGAAGACCTCCCAATTATTGTCGTGAAGTTGCCCGCTGCAGGAACTTTGGTTTCTAAAACGCCAATTATACTGTTGCTTCAAGAATATGCTATTACTATTTATAAATTACTTGTTCACTCGATTCGTAACTGTGCCGCTATTTTTGAACTGACATTCTGTTCTCTTAGTGAGTGCTGTCTTTAGTGTCGTGTTTCTCTCGTCTGCCTAAAGCGTAGCAAAATTAATAGTGATACATAGATATTAAATTTATTTTACCACCTACGACGAAGTAGTGCAAAGATTTACATTACTCTTTGCGCATTCTCTTTCCTTCCACTTTCCTAAGACGGAGATCATGAGAGTGGAGCTCAGTTACAGTTCATTGAGAGCATGAAGGCGCTTGTTGTAATCAGCTCCCCCATTGTCTGATACCCGTCATCACATGTGGCATAATTAATACGATTAATAGGAAAGTCATTTAGCTTACTTATCAATAATGAATCTAAAGAGCTGTAAGTAAGTTCATATTAGGAACATTGTTCTGATGTTCAAAGAATAATAAATGAGCTAAAATGTAATTCAAAGATAACTTTTGTGTGTTCTGTAAGTTATTAACCGAGAAAGATTTTTTACATTCCCAGAACCTCATCCAAAGAAAGCGGAAACATTAACATTATGTTTTCTGTTCCTTCTCCGACATAGCGGACTGCGCGAAATATGATTACGTAATTTTTATGTGGGATAAAACCAATTGACAAAATTTCTAATTTCAGCCAACCAGCCAGAAACAAATATTTTTTGTGAAAGAATATTACAGTGTTACAGTGATTACTTGAATGTAATATAAAAAGCCAGATACAGTATTTGACATTCCAGTAACTGGCTTTCAATATTACATAAACTTGCGAAACAACAATAATTCGTCTATGGAGGTAGTAATACGTCTTAACTAACAAAAATTTGTTCCATAAAGTAGAATATGTATCTACACGCTGTGAATGGTCGCCGCCGTAATCCTTAAGCTTCCTGAGCACGCCCGCATAATTTTTTTTAAGTTCAGTGTAAAAAACGAACAGTAGAAGGTGCAATGTGACGTTATTAAAACGGATAATGTTAAATTGGCGACAATGGCTTGTGGGGTCAGCGGTTCGTGGTCGATCTTCGCAGGCTTGTAGTCTGATGGATTGAATTCGATTACGAGTCCATGAATAGGAAGGTGGATACAGAGGAGGATCGGTGGAGGATGTGAGGCAGCGCTTCAAAGGGGACTGTGCAGTTTTAGCTTGGCTTTGACCAGTGGTGACGCTGGCAGTCAGCTTGATGGCTTGACTGATGATAGGATTGACGGACCGCTTGGGAATGGGGATGTGACCCAAGTTACATAGCGAAACACAACTAAAGGCTCACCTTTTCGAAACACAGTAATTATTTCCCATTGCAAGGCATAAAAATTTGGCTCAAAGGTGCCTCTATACTTCCTCTGTAATGGCGCAAAGGCATGGCGCCCTGCAACATCACACTCAGGCTCGGCTGCGCTTCAGACATCAAGGTGTCGACACATGCGAAGAAAAGGCCAGAGCTCAGAAGTTCATGTGAGGTGTAAGGTGGGTCAGTGATGACACGTTGGCCCCAAATTTCATCCCAATTCTTCCCACCACCACCGTAAACGTGTCACTTGAAGTACAGGTCGAGACACCCACTCTTATGCACACTCGACCCCTTGTTTTGACGCCTCTGCGACTGAGGTCAGAACCGTATTACCCAGAGTTGAAATCACGTTGTCTTCCTACGCGTGGTCAAGGAAAACGTCTGAGAGGTACCAACGCTCAGAATCGACACGAAAAGGTCTCAGGCGGTGGCATAAAAGATGTTTCCTTGAAGTTCCACGTAATTCACCAGAGAATAAATTATGGTCGGACTGCACTCCAAAGGGTTACGATCACGTTCAACAGGGTTACTGGTCCACAGTGTCTTCATAGAAGGTCTGAAGAGTCCTTCGGGTGTTAGCAGTGTCAAAGGTTGTCAAGAACGTCGACCTGTTGCTCAGCACACTGCGATCTCACGTTTACGATCGCTAAATGCATGGGAATCAGCGCCTCAGGTGAAGGGGTCGTTCCATTGACGTCCTTTGTGCTATCCCCTGAGTCCTTTCCGTGTCGATTCTGAGCGGTAGGGTGTCTGAAATATTTTCCTCGGTTACATATAAGAAAAGCACGTAATTTCAAGACTCGGCGTCGCGGTTCTGATCTCCATCGGAGAGGCGTCAAAAGAAGGGCGAAATGTGGGTAAGAGATCATATGACGACCTTTCCAGCGTGTGGCACGTCCACTGTGGCTTTGGGCAGAATTTTTGTGAAATTTGGTACCAAATTGACATGATTAACCTACCTTTTACCTCACATGAACTTCTGAGTTCTGGCGTTTTTTCACATGTGTCAATATCTTTGCATTTGAAGCGTCGTCGAGCCCTAGGGTAACGTCCCAGGACTCCATGCTTTTGCATCATTATGTATGAAAGTTAGGCATCTTTGAGTCGCTATGGGAATTAATTGCTGGGTTTCGAAAAAGTGATCCTTTAATTCTGCTGCGTAGTGTAGCAGCAAAGAACCGATGATGAATAAATAAAATAATAATAGGGTGTATGCGTGGAAACGTCTGTTTGCATAACTATACATTATTTACCCGTCAGCAAATTTCTCCTCCAAAACTTGTGGAGAATATCGTGAAAAATTATAGGCATTAGTCTGGAGATTAGACTAAAAAAAATGTTCAAATGTGTGTGAAATCCTATGGAACTTAACTGCTAAGGTCATCAGTCACTAAGCTTACACACTACTCAACCTAAATTATCCTAAGGACAGCTGCGCGGGATTAGCCGAGTGGTCTAAGGCGCTGCAGTCATGGACTGTGGGGCTGGTCCCGGTGGCGGTTCGAGTCCTCCCTCGGGCATGGGTGTGTGTGTGTGTTTGTCCTTAGGATAATTTAGGTTAAGTAGTGTGTAAGTTTAGGGACTGATGACGTTAGCAGTTAAGTCTCACAAGATTTCACACGCATTTGAACATATCCTAAGGACAAACACACACACCCATGCCAAAGGGAGGACTCGAACCCCCGCCGGGACCAAGTAGACTACAGGTTGTGACATTGTTTTAGGGGGTTTGATTCACCAAGGAGACAGAAGAGCGTTCCACAAAATGGGATAAGTGCTCTCGCCGTCAGTTTATACAGTGTCTAGTCACATTGATGTGATCGTTGTCAAGAGCCTGAATAACCACATTTTGCAGCGCTGACCGCTGAGATGTGCGAGAAGAGAATTAGTGAGGTCCTGGGAGATTAAGACGTGGATGTGGGACCATAAAGACTCCGGTATCGTGGCCAGCCTGCGTTCGGTTTTTCCATCGCGCGAACAGCCAGATCGAGGTGGTCCCACCCATTTCCGATGGGTCTAAATCCGGGGACTTTGGTGGAAAGAGGAGCACAGTAAACTCATCTTGATTCTCTGCGAACCACGCACGTACGCTGTGAGCTGTGGCTCACGTCACATTGTCCTCCTGGTAGATGCCATCGTGCCCAGGAAAAAGCAAACCACTTGTAGGCGTGGTGTCCAAGGATAGATGCATACTTCTGTTAATCCATTGTGCGTTTCAGAATGACAAGATAATCCATTGAATGGCCTCCAGGCTGGTTCCTTCCGTCGATTGTTACAGGGCGTTCGTTTTCAGATGTTTCACACCGAACACACCAATGGCCATTTGTCACATGGAGCATAAAAAGTGATTCATCTGGAAAGGCTACCTGTTGCCACCCAGTGGACGTCCAGTTGCAGCACTGTTGTGCAAACTCCAACCTTCATGGCCAATGAACAGTAGTCAGCATGGCTGCATGAACCAGGCGCCTGCTTCTGAGGCCCATAATGAGCAACGTTTACTGAACAGTTGCTGAGGAATCACTGTTGGTAGCCCCATTCATCTGCCCGTCAGTTGCTCGACAGCAGCAAGTCCGTTCACTCGTACACATTGTGAGATGGCAAGAACTATGCCCCTTACATGAAGTCATTAAAGATCACCGAACTCACGTTGAGCGAACAGTAGGGCTGAACAAAAATGACTGACAAGGCACAATACATCTTGTAGGGGATATAGTATATACGTATTGGAATAATTAATGTCGGGTGATGCTTTTAAAATAATTCAAGTGACATAAAAAATTTGTGGAAACGCGGCGATTTACTGGAGGCTATATTCAGAGTTGACCGCGCGGCTGGGGAGCGGCGAAGGGAAGCGACAGTAGGCAGCTTAGGGCGGCTCAAACAAGCGGTAACGGGGCGCGGCCTCCAACTGCCTTAAGATGAGTGACAGTAACAGTGAGTGGGTGGTTGACTGCAAGCTGGTGTACCGGGAAGCAGACAGAGAACTTGTACGCCTGTTGATAAATGTCCGTCGTCCCGTTTTCAGTGAAACATGTGAGAAAGCCGAGCAGAGCTACGTCAGAGCGGGCAGCAGAGGCCAAAACATGCGTGTTCTTGACTATAGCAACTTCATGCTGAATTCACAGTCTGCAGAGTCTGAAGTAAATCAGGTGAAGAGCAACAGAATGAAATACGCTGACCTCCGACGGGAACGTAGGACCAAGGAATTTGAAATACTCTCCTGCGAGTCAGAATTCCGGAAAAATTGGTGTTTTTTGCAGACACTAACCTTGATGGGTGGCCTGGGAAGAGCCAAATAACAGAAGTTGAGAGGAAGGGAAATTTTGTGGGAATTTGTTCACTTCCCAGAGCAGCTATTGGGCGGCGCTGGGAAGCGATGCATAATTAACGCGACTGGCGTTATAATTGGCGTAAGTGATTTTGCTGGAGGGGAAACAGAGGTGAAGAGCGGACTGGCAGAAATCCCAAAGAGGTCTTTCGTTCCCAGCTTGCCTAGAGTGCGGATGTGGCGTTCTCTACTCAGCTTGCCTGAGAGAGAGTGAGCATCTCTACAGTTTAGGACTTAGCAAACGGAACGATTGGGGGAGATAGAAAGTTTTGCTTCAGCTGTGTACTGAGCAAGATAGCTAGAAGTGAATAGACGAGAGCAGCCTTGCAGCACCACGAGGCCGGCTGACGTCCGCACCACGAGGCCGCCCCGCCACTCTGAATTCGGTGATATTGCATCTGCTCCGGCTTGAATTACGCCACTTATTAACCATGGACCATGGACCTTGCCGTTGGTGGGGAGGCTTGCGTGCCTCAGCGATACAGATGGCCGTACCGTAGGTGCAACCACAACGGAGGGGTATCTGTTGAGAGGCCAGAGAAACGTGTGGTTCCTGAAGAGGGGCAGCAGCCTTTTCAGTAGTTGCAGGGGCAACAGTCTGGATGATTGACTGATCTGGCCTTGCAACATTAACCAAAACGGCGTTGCTGTGCTGGTACTGCGAACGGCTGAAAGCAAGGGGAAACTACAGCCGTAATTTTTCCCGAGGGCATGCAGCTTTACTGTATGATTAAATGATGATGGCATCCTCTTGGGTAAAATATTCCGGAGGTAAAATAGTCCCCCATTCGGATCTCCGGGCGGGGACTACTCAGGAGGATGTCGTTATCAGGAGAAAGAAAACTGGCGTTCTACGGATCGGAGCGTGGAATGTCAGATCCCTTAATCGGGCAGATAGGTTAGAAAATTTAAAAAGGGAAATGGATAGGTTAAAGTTAGATATAGCGGGAATTAGTGAAGTTCGGTGGCAGGAGGAACAAGACTTCTGGTCAGGTGATTACAGGGTTATAAACACAAAATCAAATAGGGGTAATGCAGGAGTAGGTTTAATAATGAATAGGAAAATAGGAATGCGGGTAAGCTACTACAAACAGCATAGTGAACGCATTATTGTGGCCAAGATAGATACGAAGCCCACACCTACTACAGTAGTACAAGTTTATATGCCAACTAGCTCTGCAAATGACGAAGAAATTGAAGAAATGTACGATGAAATAAAAGAAATTATTCAGATAGTGAAGGGAGACGAAAATTTAATAGTAATGGGTGACTGGAATTCGAGTGTAGGAAAAGGGAGAGAAGGAAACATAGTAGGTGAATATGGATTGGGGCTAAGAAATGAAAGAGGAAGCCACCTAGTAGAATTTTGTACAGAGCACAACTTAGTCATAGGTAACACTTGGTTTAAGAATCATGAAAGAAGGTTGTATACGTGGAAGAACCCTGGAGATACTAAAAGGTATCAGATAGATTATATAATGGTAAGACAGAGATTTAGGAACCAGGTTTTGAGTTGTAAGACATTTCCAGGGGCAGATGTGGACTCTGACCACAATCTATTGGTTATGACCTGTAGATTAAAACTGAAGAAATTGCAAAAATGTGGGAAATTAAGGAGATGGGACCTGGATAAACTGAAAGAACCAGAGGTTGTACAGAGTTTCAGGGAGAGCATAAGGGAACAATTGACAGGAATAGGGGAAAGAAATACAGTAGAAGAAGAATGGGTAGCTCTGAGGGATGAAGTAGTGAAGGCAGCAGAGGATAAAGTAGGTAAAAAGACGAGGGCTGCTAGAAATCCTTGGGTAACAGAAGAAATATTGAATTTAATTGATGAAAGGAGAAAATATAAAAATGCAGTAAATGAAGCAGGCAAAAAGGAATACAAACGTCTCAAAAATGAGATCGAGAGGAAGTGCAAAATGGCTAAACAGGGATGGCTAGAGGATAAATGTAAAGATGTAGAGGCTTATCTCACTAGGGGTAAGATAGATACTGCCTACAGGAAAATTAAAGAGACCTTTGGAGAGAAGAGAACCACGTGTATGAATATCAAGAGCTCAGATGGCAACCCAGTTCTAAGCAAAGAAGGGAAGGCAGAAAGGTGGAAGGAGTATATAGAAGGTTTATACAAGGGTGATGTACTTGAGGACAATATTATGGAAATGGAAGAGGATGTAGATGAAGACGAAATGGGTGATACGATATTGCGTGAAGAGTTTGACAGAGCACTGAAAGACCTGAGTCGGAACAAGGCCCCCGGAGTAGACAACATTCCATTAGAACTACTGACGGCCTTGGGAGAGCCAGTCATGACAAAACTCTACCAGCTGGTGAGCAAGATGTATGAGACAGGCGAAATACCCTCAGACTTCAAGAAGAATATAATAATTCCAATCCCAAAGAAAGCAGGTGCTGACAGATGTGAAAATTACCGAACTATCAGTTTAATAAGCCACGGCTGCAAAATACTAACGCGAATTCTTTACAGACGAATGGAAAAACTGGTAGATGCGGACCTCGGGGAGGATCAGTTTGGATTCCGTCGAAATGTTGGAACACGTGAGGCAATACTGACCTTACGACTTATCTTAGAAGAAAGATTAAGAAAAGGCAAACCTACGTTTCTAGCATTTGTAGACTTAGAGAAAGCTTTTGACAATGTTGACTGGAATACTCTCTTCCAAATTCTGAAGGTGGCAGGGGTAAAATACAGGGAGCGAAAGGCTATTTACAATTTGTACAGAAACCAGATGGCAGTCATAAGAGTCGAGGGGCATGAAAGGGAAGCAGTGGTTGGGAAAGGAGTGAGACAGGGTTGTAGCCTCTCCCCGATGTTATTCAATCTGTATATTGAGCAAGCAGTAAAGGAAACAAAAGAAAAATTTGGAGTAGGTATTAAAATTCATGGAGACGAAGTAAAAACTTTGAGGTTCGCCGATGACATTGTAATTCTGTCAGAGACGGCAAAGGACTTGGAAGAGCAGTTGAACGGAATGGACAGTGTCTTGAAAGGAGGATATAAGATGAACATCAACAAAAGCAAAACGAGGATAATGGAATGTAGTCCAATTAAATCGGGTGATGCTGAGGGAATTAGATTAGGAAATGAGACACTTAAAGTAGTAAAGGAGTTTTGCTATTTAGGAAGTAAAATAACTGATGATGGTCGAAGTAGAGAGGATATAAAATGTAGACTGGCAATGGCAAGGAAAGCGTTTCTGAAGAAGAGAAATTTGTTAACATCGAATATAGATTTAAGTGTCAGGAAGTCATTTCTGAAAATATTTGTTTGGAGTGTAGCCATGTATGGAAGTGAAACATGGACGATAACTAGTTTGGACAAGAAGAGAATAGAAGCTTTCGAAATGTGGTGCTACAGAAGAATACTGAAGATAAGGTGGATAGATCACGTAACTAATGAGGAGGTATTGAATAAGATTGGGGAGAAGAGAAGTTTGTGGCACAACTTGACTAGAAGAAGGGATCGGTTGGTAGGACATGTTTTGAGGCATCAAGGGATCACAAATTTAGCATTGGAGGGCAGTGTGGAGGGTAAAAATCGTAGAGGGAGACCGAGAGATGGGTACACTAAGCAGATTCAGAAGGATGTAGGTTGCAGTAGGTACTGGGAGATGAAGAAGCTTGCACAGGATAGAGTAGCATGGAGAGCTGCATCAAACCAGTCTCAGGACTGAAGACCACAACAACAACAACATTAATTTGTTGGATCATGTTGGCAAAGTTTCCACGAGGGTTTCATGGGCCCTGTATTGTGGAATTCTTCTCGCACTTCACATTATGCCTGGGTCAGTCGATAGGAATTAATTTTGATTTATCGCACTTTACTCCCCATAAACGCAATTTATTACCACTGCCTGTTAGGAGAGTCATGTTATGTGATGACTGAAGGTCGGAAGTTAAAATCAATTGTGTTTCAATCAAGTAGTTGAAATTCCAAGTCACTTTCTTAATTAATTTTATGTTCAACATTTGCATCTGGTGTTCAATATTTGAATAGAACATCAATGTGCACCCATTTCTAATTTAAAGTGTTCAATTCTGAATCATTTAATGTTACTGCAGTTCAATCAGGAGTGACAGGGCCTTATTACTTTCTTTGCGTTATCCGATATTGCGGCAG
This sequence comes from Schistocerca gregaria, assembly GCF_023897955.1. Taxonomy (NCBI): domain Eukaryota; kingdom Metazoa; phylum Arthropoda; class Insecta; order Orthoptera; family Acrididae; genus Schistocerca; species Schistocerca gregaria. The sequence continues at coordinate 649,440,819 of NC_064923.1, read as the reverse complement.
TTTTGCACTCTCTGTTGTTCTGTTAGTCAATTAGCTGGGGTGAACACACGCAAAAACCAGATAAGTGACGGGTGGGGTGTTACAACATCTCTGCAGCTGTCGTTCACCCGTGTCATCTGTAGCCCATGGTGCACCAGTTCCCTCGGCGTTAGTTTTTGTGCCGGCCGCGGTGGTCTCGCGGTTCTCGGCGCGCAGTCCGGAACCGTGCGACTGCTACAGTCGCAGGTTCGAATCCTGCCTCGGGCACGGATGTGTGTGATGTCCTTAGGTTAATTAGGTTTAAGTAGTTCTAAGTTCTAGGGAACTAATGACCACAGCAGTTGAGTCCCATAGTGCTCAGAGCCATTTGAACCATTAGTTTTTGCATACTTTAAACACTGCGGCACGTGAACAATTTATAAACATGGCCTTTTCGGCAACGCTTCCACCCTTGATCCGAGAGGCAATGAGCATGTCCTTTTGGACGTTAGATACATAGCTCCATTTTCACATGATTACACTGTTTCCTGTGTACCTTCGGAATGCTTTATATTCGCTCTGTGCCTAGTGCTGCCATCTGCCTCCTGTTATTATTCCGCTCTGATCTCGAACAGAGGTGGGGACCATGTTAATGTGACTGGATCGTGTATGAGCAGATCTGCTCCGTCTCTGGAGAGAGACAACCTAAGAAGCAACTCGCTACAACTTCTGCTCGGCTTGTGTATAAAACCGATTGAAAGACACTGCCCTGCGGTCACAGGAGGCGTGGGAGAGCCAGGAGACGGGGCGGGCACCCCGCGACACAACTCGCGACCAGCCATCGGTCGACCCGCTGCGACGCCCGCCGCAGTAATTGGCCGTTCGGCGGGCGTGGCCGCCGTCCCGGTCTCCTCCGCCGTATTTCGAGCTTACTCCTGTGGCGCCGCAGGCCACCTCGCCGCTGCTGCCACTGCCGTCCACAAAGTGCCGGCCACTCTGGCCATTGTACCGAGCCTCGTTTCTCTCAGCAGCTTCGCTAGTTTCGCATTCCAGCAACTTCCCTCCGTAACAAGGCACTCCGATCGTTACTCTGTCGCTGTAATATATATAACAGAGGCGTTCCCTCTTGCAGCCACTAACTTAGAGGAGGAAAACGCGAAAACTGTTCATGAATTCCTCCTGCTCTACCACTTGCGAAACATTCCCTTTTATTATGTTTGTACTCTTTAATCTGACCAATTTAATTCCAGATGCTTATCTCTCCTCAGGATCCAGTGCTAATTAGAGCAGTTGCACTCTAGACAACGTGATCTGCAATAAGCAACCCAGAGCACTCTATCACGGATGGGATCTCTTTGAATCTTCTAGCTATGAAAGCAGAATCATAGAGCACAATATGCAAATTTTCTTTCAATAAGAACGCTGAAGTTCACAGGGATTGGACATTTATTATTCGCAGTCTTATCTCAAGCGGCATATGGCAGTTTACTTTAACAATCGTCACTATTGACTGGCAAGGTCCAGAGACGAATAAGGACATCAGTCAGGTCATGACGCGATCCTATCGTGCTGACACAAGAGCGAAGTAGTATGGTAGATGTGCTGTGATTACATGGCAAGGAACCAACAGCCGAGTTAACTCTCTTAGTGGGCCACGGCGAACGCTCTACGACAGCCGTTTTTATCCAAACGAACAGATTAGTGTACCCATATGTCCCTGGCATGCTGCTGCCGAGAAATAATCTCACAGTGACCTGTGTGCTACGTGGCGTCAAACCGTAGTAACTCGGGGTGACCCTCCGTTACTGCTGGTTGTGCGCGCAATTCTCTGAGATCCTCCGACTCTGAAAGTTGCTTACTCGACCGCCCGATCCCACTTATATGTACTTCTTGCTTTTTTACCCTCTTGATTCCCTTTTTCCGAAAGTAACTCGACCGCCCGATCCCGCAACTATGTACTTCTTGCTTTTTCACCCGCTTGTTTCCCTTTTTCCGAAAGTACTTGCTTGCCTGCTCAATTCCAACTCCTGGATCTGACCCTGAAAAGTTCGCTGGGAAGATAACACAGGAAAAAATAGGTTCTGCTCTTTTAGCATCGGCTGGCAGGGTCAGCTGCTCTGCAATAACGGCACTAACAGTGGTGTTTTTTGGTCAGCTTTCGAAAGATGTTGGGTATATCCGATGGCTATACTCCTGCACGCCGAAATAGCGTTTCTGTGAATTTCTTCAAGGCCCCTACTGACGCTTTATGCTTTCCGCAGGTTGGTCTGGTGAAAAACTTGTGGAGTGCGCATTTTTATAGGCGTAACTTCGTCCTACCACAATACCATAGTCCATGAGGTACCGAGGCCCAGCGCTCGGCCATCCGCCCTCATAAAGCCTGTTCTGCCGCTCTTTCCCAATTGTGAGCCCATGACCCAACTATGAAAAACACGCCGCTGCATGTCTCCCAAGGGAGTGTTCCCTGCGGCTCCGCCTTTTCCACCCCCCAAATATAAAATCCCAATAAAGAGAAAGCAGGTACAGCTACTTAGTATAGTCTGTCTGTAAACTCAAGAGCGAGCAGCGCTTTTGGTGGGGGAAGTGGCCTTTCCCAGAAGAACGCTGCCACCGGCCTACAGGGCCACCCAAAATCAGTAGCGGTGTAGTTCGGCGTGCAGTGATATACGTCGTTTCTGTTCGTGGGGTCTTCATTGCCAATCTCAGTGAGTTGACTTTGTGTGCTCACTGATATACTTCAGTGTCCGGAAGCGGTGGATAATCGCCCTGCATTGCAAGAAAATGTGCAGAATACGAAGGAGATATTTGCGCAGAACGAGCAGTCGATCGTCTCTAACGTTATTACAGCGTGTGTTAAGGAGGCGACACAAAAAGAACTGTTGGCTAATATTACCAGTCCCAATCAAAGGGCTGCAGTTCATGCAAACGTCAGTCTCGCCAAAATAGGACGCATAAGGAAGGAACACGAAAACAAGGCGCAGGGTTTATGGGAATCGCCGCGAAGAAAAACTAATAATTTAGGGAGGAAACCCATCGTTATAGACAGTTTCACTTTTACATAAACTAAAAAATAATGCCCACATTACGGAATCTACTCACTGGCGTGAAACAAATTCATTTTCGTTGCAGAAAGATGTTTTACACAAGACATTGCGTGAAATGGGATTTACCTGGAAATACTTTTCAGACATGTTTACCAAGACAATGAAAAAAAAAAAGCAGTGCGAATCGAACTAATACAACACATGTAATTATAAATATCTTGTTACTTTTTAAACACTCTTCGTGTTCCAAGATTTGTTAAGTTTTAATGCAGCCCTTCATAGAAAACTTCTACCTTTTAGTAGAAACACAGAGTAAGAAGAAGCCTTAAATTCGACAGACTGATTATACTATATCTGGTTCGTCTTACGTATAGAGGAACATACATTCATATGAATAGGCATTCGGTTCTATGTTTGTAGTAGAATCCTGACTTCCGTTCTTATGTTAATGTTATTTACTGTATAATGTTTCGTTTCGAAGAAGCTATCGTCTTTTGTTTTCCTTATACTCTTGACGAATTTGTCTAAAAATAAACGCAGATGGGACGTATCTGTACACGGTGTCGTCACAACAGATTTAAAGCGCGCGCCGCGGCAGGGACTGTACTACGTTGTGGAACAGCCTGTAGAAGCGCCCCGTGACATCGCTGGGTAGGCAGAGTGGGGACTCGCGGGCTCGCTCTTCAGTTTAGCGACAGACTATACCGCCTGTGCAATCATTTCCATATCCGACCTTATGAATCGAAGTGCCTTTGTCACACCCGCTCGTCTCTAGCATATTAGTCCATGCTATCTCCGGTCAGATGAGCTGGAAAGGGCAACCACCTCTAGCACTAGTGCTGTCGGGTCAGGTTGAAAAAAACAAAGAGGATGCTAAATTGACCTTCCATATTTCCACCTTAATAAACAATGGACCAGGAGCTATTTTTACCCTCTGGAGACGTTTGAAACGAACAACAACACGCTCTGTATGTCGCTTTCTTTATTCGGTTGCCCTACATTTCCTCTACAAGTAAATTACTGTTTACTTCTCAATCAACTGAAGTTGATATCAAAGTTGTGGTAAAACCAGCGGAGGCGCCGCCCATAACCATGGGATGCAGACCGATTGCTGTGTGTTCCACAGTAACTTCTGTCCAAGAAGTACAGGACTTCAGTTGATGTTATCACTAGCTGCCACTCTGGGCATAGGAGACGCATAATACACTCCTGGAAATTGAAATAAGAACACCGTGAATTCATTCTCCCAGGAAGGGGAAACTTTATTGACACATTCCTGGGGTCAGATACATCACATGATCACACTGACAGAACCACAGGCACATAGACACAGGCAACAGAGCATGCACAATGTCGGCACTAGTACAGTGTATATCCACCTTTCGCAGCAATGCAGGCTGCTATTCTCCCATGGAGACGATCGTAGAGATGCTGGATGTAGTCCTGTGGAACGGCTTGCCATGCCATTTCCACCTGGCGCCTCAGTTGGACCAGCGTTCGTGCTGGACGTGCAGACCGCGTGAGACGACGCTTCATCCAGTCCCAAACATGCTCAATGGGGGGCAGATCCGGAGATCTTGCTGGCCAGGGTAGTTGACTTACACCTTCTAGAGCACGTTGGGTGGCACGGGATACATGCGGACGTGCATTGTCCTGTTGGAACAGCAAGTTCCCTTGCCGGTCTAGGAATGGTAGAACGATGGGTTCGATGACGGTTTGGATGTACCGTGCACTATTCAGTGTCCCCTCGACGATCAGCAGAGGTGTACGGCCAGTGTAGGAGATCGCTCCCCACACCATGATGCCGGGTGTTGGCCCTGTGTGCCTCGGTCGTATGCAGTCCTGATTGTGGCGCTCACCTGCATGGCGCCAAACACGCATACGACCATCATTGGCACCAAGGCAGAAGCGCCTCTCATCGCTGAAGACGACACGTCTCCATTCGTCCCTCCATTCACGCCTGTCGCGACACCACTGGAGGCCTGCTGCACGATGTTTGGGCGTGAGCGGAAGACGGCCTAACGGTGCGCAGGACCGTAGCCCAGCTTTATGGAGACGGTTGCGAATGGTCCTCGCCGATACCCCAGGAGCAACAGTGTCCCTAATTTGCTGGGAAGTGGCGGTGTGGTCCCCTACGGCACTGCGTAGGATCCTACGGTCTTGGCGTGCAACCGTGCGTCGCTGCGGTCCGGTCCCAGGTCGACGGGCACGTGCACCTTCCGCCGACCACTGGCGACAACATCGATGTACTGTGGAGACCTCACGCCCCTCGTGTTGAGCAATTCGGCGGTACGTCCACCCGGCCTCCCGCATGCCCACTATACGCCCTCGCTCAAAGTCCGTCAACTGCACATACGGTTCACGTCCACGCTGTCGCGGCATGCTACCAGTGTTAAAGACTGCGATGGAGCTCCGTATGCCACGGCAAACTGGCTGACACTGACGGCGGCGGTGCACAAATGCTGCGCAGCTAGCGCCATTCGACGGCCAACACCGCGGTTCCTGGTGTGTCCGCTGTGCCGTGCGTGTGATCATTGCTTGTACAGCCCTCTCGCAGTGTCCGGAGCAAGTATGGTGGGTCTGACACACCGGTGTCAATGTGTTCTTTTTTCCATTTCCAGGAGCGTATATGCAAATAACTTTCTGAGCAACTTCGCAATAGCAAGCGATTTTTCAGCGGACTAACTTCCTTATATGGCACGGATTCGATGGACAGGATGTGTCTAATGTCAAGCACGGTGACACATACCCACTGGGCTGGGAGTCCTGGAAATATTCAACAGTGAGTTGTGATTAAACAGTCTTGTCGCAGTGGTAATATCGGTTCCCGTCATATCACCGAAGTTCAGCGCTGTTGGGCTGGGCTAGCTGTTGGATGGGTGACCATTCGGTTTGCGGAGCGCTGTTGGCAAGTGGGTGGTGCGCTCAGCCGTTATGAGGCAAACTGAGGAGCTGCTTGATTGACAAGTAGTGGCTCCCGTCTCGTAAACTGACATACGGCCAGGAGAGCAGTGTGTTGACCGCATGACCCTCCATATCCGCATCCAGTGACGTCTTTGGGCTGAGGATGACACGGCGGCCGGTCGGTACCGTCGTTCCTTCACCACCTGTTGGGGCGGAGTTTAATTCAGTTTCTTTTTCTTTTAAGTTGTGATTAAATGAATCAGTCACGGAGTGTGAAGAAGTTAACTTCGGAAGGCAGTGAAGCGTGTGACATCTGCCCAAGTCCACAGCTGCATTGCCCGTCTAGGTCTTGCCGTCGTATTTCAGAGCTCTACCAAAGTTAGGTAACAGTCAGATCTATTCTTAACACGGTCTCAGTCGTGGATCGCTTGAATGTATTACTTGCGTAATTGTGTCTGCTTAGTATCAATCGTGGATCGACTAAGTAGAGCCCCAGGGGAATCATTGTTTAGTGGATTAAGACGTCTTGAAAAATGAAGAAACTGCCGGATAGGTTGCTTGATCGACGACCTTTTGTTGTGTACCCAACCGGTTTCGGAACGCCTAAAGTTCTGTCATCTGGTGTAAAAGGAATTCCATAACAACCGTTGTTATGGACCTTTTTTTCTACACTAGATGATGGAACTTCAAGTGTTTCGAAACTGGTCGTATACACAATAAAAGATTGTGGATTAAGCCAACTGTCCTACGGTTGCGCCATTTTCAAAATGGACTTGTACAGTTGCGGCTGCCGCGTAAGAAGAACTCTTTGTACATTAAAACTTGTTATATCAAACTTAGTTCTGCTCTTGAATCATCTTTAAAATCTCCTGACTTTTCAGCCGAGTTCTTATCAGCTCAAAAATCTGCTGTTGCATTCAGCTCTCCTCGACGTGGACTGTACGAGACGCGAATGGTCCTACATAGTCTAAGTGGCGCAGTTGACCTGACGACGCTCTGTTCGGTTTCTGGAGGAAAGAGTACGCCAAAGGCTTGTGGCCAGTGACAAACGTTGTGTCCTCTAAGAATTGCAGTTTCGTGCTGGACTCGATGTCGAACAGTCAACGGGTACCATTTGGAAACCCTGACCTGCGTTTCCCATTTCGCAGGGAGGACTGCATTTCCACGGTTCAGAACCAGACCGCCCGTGGAGCCAGCAAATCTTTGCGGCTGAGTGCGATCGGCTGTATTTCTTCGCAGTGGGGGCTTCATGGCTGGCGACTGGAACGCTATGTTTGCAGATGAGCGACTTGCGTAGTGCGTTCAGCCATTTGCGCCTGTAATGATGGGATTATTTTGTCCGACTGTGAGACAGTGGCTGCTGCATCTGTGAACGGCTAAATTTCTTTCATGCTTTCTGCAGTTTGTGCAAGTGGGTCAAGATCGCAGGTGCACACTTCGAGTATCTTCTGAGTGTCTGGTGGGAGGCGCGACAGACTGATGTTCCGTAGGGCATCCTCATTGACTGAGTTACTTGCTACAGTCAGTAGCCGGTGCATTAACTGCAAGGGTGTGTGGTCACCAAACTCGTCTGTGCGCAGTAACTTCTCTAGACGCTTCCCTTCGGGCTGTGACAGGAGAGTGGTCAAGGAGTTCTTGAAGATCGAGTACCAGTTGATGCTTCGTGGAAAGTAAGATCTCCTGTTCTTCCATGGCCATGTCTCCGTTTTACGTAGCGATGACGTAAATGTACTTGGTTTCATCAGCGGCGACGATCGCTAGCACTAACTGACTCCTGGGCTGTGCAAACCATAAGACTTGATTTTTTTGCCAGAATGGTGGTGGTTTGGTCACGACCCCATTAATCACCGTGCTCGGAAGCACGTCAACAGTCGGTGTGGGATCCGACATTGGCAAACTAGGATGCAGTACAAGGAGGACACGCTAGTTATGGAGCTGATTCGTGCTTAACTTTCGTGATGGTACTGCTGTTCAGTGCACGGATAGTGCACGGCGCCGCTGATGCTTTTGATTCGCGCTTGACGTTAGAAGTTGAGCCTTACAAAACACCGATCGACAAACGGGGATAACGTCGATTCACAAAAATTTTGCATTTCGGAGTAAATTGCTTCATTGCAAAGTTTAATAGCATAGAGTGCAAATGCATAAAAGCAGACTGAGAATATAGAGCGAGAATCAGTACATGGAGTAACTATAAACACCAAAGAATAAATGAACGTCAGCGATAATATTGCTTAATATAAACACTTTGTGTCTCGAGCATGTTTGAAATATGATGCATAATCACTACATACCTCAGGAAAACTTGCTCTTAAAATCATGAATTTCCCTATTTGTCCTATTGCAAGCAACATAAATAGTCCATCTCAGAGCTCAAGCAAAAGAATGAATAGTATTCTTAAAACCTATTTTGTCTTTACAGAACTTCAATATTACAAATATATTCCAACTGGCAAAACAAACTTACTAAACTAAGATTCCTATTGACGCAAGGTTTGCATCATCAGATAGCACCGGTTTTTACAGTAATATCCCTATTATCGAAACTATTTCTGTTGGACAGGATAATTTTACGAAGCATAGAATCATGAAATTCCTGACTTCATTGAACTCCTTAATTGTATATATATGAAGATGGCAACTGTTCTCGAAACAAAAAATACCATTGATGACCGTGGAGCTTCTCTAGAATAAATGATAATTAATTGTGTTTTATTCTTTAATTACTTTTCCTAGAAAAAAATTTTCGTCAGAATCACAACCTGTAGATGGGGAATTCCCCTGCATGCAGAACTCGAGAAATTTTTGTGAATCATTTAGACGTACATTTTTTAAATATAATCCCTGTGTAGCTAATCAAGTCACCTACTGTAAGAGATGCTTAGACACAGTCATGTTGAATGAGGATTCACAAGAAGAAATCTGCTGCCTTACATGAATCATAAGTTGAAGACCTCGGATAAACATGAGCCCAACGAAAGTATCAAATTTCTAGATATCACTATAGCCAGTTGCAGTAGTAAACATCAGTTTTCCATTTACAGAAACCTACAGCTGTAGACATGATAATCAACGCCTCTTCTTATAACTTATTTCGACAAAAGAAAAGTCTTCCAGACCACCCTAGAGAATTTCGAACTTACTCTTAGGAAAAAAGAAATAAACATTCTCAAGCAAATTGCTGTAGCTAACAATTATGACTGTAGATATGTTGGTGTCCTTTTCAGTTATTTAGAAAACTCTCACCAAAGCTTAGCTCAGATTACAATCAATAATAAAAATAATTAGTACACAAATATGGTATATCTGAGAAACGTTACTAGCAGAATAACAGTAACTTTAAAAGCACAGAGCTTGCTATTTTATTCTCCGCATACAGTCTTTTACGACATAAATTAAAACGCGGCATTCTCAATCAGGACAGGAAATTCTTAAAGGCTGTTGATTCTAAAACAGGTTCTGACACCTGTGATGTTCATTATGTGGGTCACACTGGCATTAACTGTCAATCAGATTTCGTTAACATATCTCCGGAACAACTAGAAATAAATCTGTTTACGGACAACACATTTGCCGAAATAGGCATTCTGAGTGGTCAGTCGTTAACAACTTCAAAATTCTTCAAACAGTTGTCAAAGATATGTTGCTTAACACGTTATAAGAATTCGAACTCTATATTCATCACAAAAAGGAAAATGTACTTCTCCTCAAAAAAAATTAGACTTCAGAGAAAAGCTGTTCTTCCAGTTTTCTGAGGAAGTTCTTTAACAACATTCCAAGCCTTCCGTTTTATTTTATTTTGGTTTTATAATGATGTAATAAACCTTTTTCTTTGTTGCATTTTTAAACTTTAGTTTTATTTAATTTATGTGCTTTTAGTATTACAGACTACTTCATATTTTATTGAATGGAAGAATATATCTCCAAAATAAACAACTTTTTTCATTAAGTATCCTATACAGTTATGTTATTGACAACAAACACTCTTTTTCTTTCAGACCATACAGTTTTTCTGTGGGTGGTGTTGGTTTTCGTTGGCCAAAATTGAAACAGATCAAGAATGCCACAATGCCTTGACAACCGGTTCTACATCTACATCTACATACTTACTCCGCAAGCCACCGTACGGTGCGTGGCGGAGGGTACTCTGTACCATTACCAGTGGTTTTTTTTTCCTGATCTACCCGAAGGGCCGGCCGGTGTGGCCGAGCGGTTCTAGGGGCTTCAGTCTAGAACCACGAGACCGCAACGGTCGCAGTTTCGAATCCTGCCTCGGGCATGGATGTGTGTGATGTCCTTAGCTTAGTTAGGTTTAAATAGTTCTAAGTTCTAGGGGACAGATGACCTCAGATGTTAAGTCCCTTAGTGCGCAGAGCCATTTGAACCATTTGAACCACCCGAAGGTAGCGCAAGGAAGAAACGACTTTATAGGTGCCTTCATACGACCTCTAATTTCTCTTATATTCGTGGTCCTTACGCGAAATGTATGTTGGTGGCAATAGGATTGTTAGGCATAGGCAGTTAGCTTCAAATGTCGGTTCGCTGAATTTTCTCAATAGTGTTCCTCGAAAAGAACGTCGCCTTCCCCCCCCCCCCCCCTCCCCCCAGTGCTTAGTGATTCTCATTTGTGTTAAGGGTTTGTTTTCCCCAATCATCAACATTGATTTACATTTTTCTGCAATTTGAGCTAGCTGCCATTCATCGCCCCAACTAGAAATTTTGTCTGAGTCATTCTGTATCATCCTATAGTCACTTATCTTCGACAACTTCCCGTAGACCACACCATCATCAGGAGACGGTCACAGGCTCCTGTCCACGCTGTAGGCCAGTATATTTATTTATATATAAAATCGTAGCGATCAAATCACACTTCCCCTGGCCACTCCTGACGATACCCTTGTCCCCAATTAAAATAGTACAGTTGACGTTTTTTGATGCCGGGATCTGTACATTTGTACAAAAACTTCTGATGGGTTGTGAGTGTTAGCGCCTTGTAGCCTAGATAAGAAGTTAGTGTTTACATGATGGCATGTTTTTTACATCCGCACGAATCCCTATGTATATTTTATTGTACATGCTCTGTCAATAGACAAGAAGCGATACATCGATTTAGTTTTTGCTTCTTAAGTAACAGTTGACGCCTTGCTGGTTTTTATTATTACCATTTCTGTAATTGTAAAATGCCTATTACTCATGCATACTTCAGTATACATACTTCATTAAATTGACATATGAACCATGAACCTTGCCGTTGGTGGGGAGGCTTTCGTGCCTCAGTGATACAGATAGCCGTACTGTAGGTACAACCACAACGGAGGGGTATCTGTTGAGAGGCCAGACAAACGTGTGGTTCCTGAAGAAGGGCAGCAGCCTTTTCAGTAGTTGCAAGGGCAACAGTCTGGATGATTGACTGATCAGGCAATGTAACAATAACCAAAACGGCCTCGAAGTGTTGGTATTGTGAACGGCTGAAAGCAAGGGGAAACTATGGCCATAATTTTTCCCGAGGGCATACAGCTTTACTGTATGATTAGTGAGGCAATACTGACCTTACAACTTATCTTAGGAGAAAGATTAAGGAAAGGCAAACCTACGTTTCTAGCATTTGTAGACTTAGAGAAAACTTTTGAGAATGTTGACTGGAATACTCGCTTTCAAATTCTAAAGGTGGCAGGTGTAAAATACAGGGAGCGAAAGGCTGTTTACAATTTGTACAGAAACCAGATGGCAGTTATAAGACTCGAGGGGCATGAAAGGGAAGCAGCGGTTGGGAAGGGAGTGAGACAGGTTTGTAGCCTGTCCCCGATGTTATTCAATCTGTATATTGAGCAAGCAGTAAAGGAAACAAAAGAAAAATTCGGAGTAGGTATTAAAATCCAGGGAGAAGAAATAAAAACTTTGAGATTCGCCTATGACATTGTAATTCTGTCAGAGACAGCAAAGGACTTGGAAGAGCAGTTGAACGGAATGGACAGTGTTTTGAAAGGAGGATATAAGATGAACATCAACAAAAGCAAAACAAGGATAATGGAATGTAGTCAAATTAAGTCGGGTGATACTGAGTAAATTAGATTAGGAAACGAGACACTTAAAGTAGTAAAGGGGTTTTGCTGTTTGGGGATCAAAATAAATGATGATGGTCGAAGTAGAGAGGATATAAAATGTAGACTGGCAATGGCAAGGAAAGCGTTTCTGAAGAAGAGAAATTTGTTAACATCGAGTATAGATTTAAGTCTCAGGAAGTCATTTCTGAAAGAATTAGTATGGAGTGTAGCCATGTATGGAAGTGAAACATGGACGATAAATAGTTTGGACAAGAAGAGAATAGAAGCTTTCGAAATGTGGTGCTACAGAAGAATGCTGAAGATTAGATGGGTAGATCACATAATAGGATTGGGGAGAAGAGAAGTTTGTGGCACAACTTGACCAGAAGAAGGGATCGGTTGGTAGGACATGTTCTGAGGCATCAAGGGATCACGAATTTAGTATTGGAGGGTAGCGTGGAGGGAGACCAAGAGATGAATACATTAAGCAGATTCAGAAGGATGTAGGTTGCAGTAGGTACTGGGAGATGAAGAAGCTTGCGCAGGATAGAGTAGCATGGAGAGCTGCATCAAACCAGTCTCAGAACTGAAGACCACAACAACAACATGAATATGTAACCTGCAGTCTGCTTATAACGCTAGAGGTGACATTGTAGCTTACGTATCTCTACTGTCAATTTACGATATAGGCCCTATCACGAATTCTGATGCACATTTGAAGCTATTATTACCACTTTTTACAACTGCAAAATATCACATATTCACATAGGCTTCATTACACATATTTTGTTAAACTGAGAGAGGAATCCGCACTTCTGCTTATAATGCCACAGAATACTTTTTAACATACGCAATTTCACTCGCATTTTACGACTGTCACGTATTTTGACGCATATCTTAAGCTTAAAAACGTACTTACTAGTGGTCACATACGATCATATCTGATGCTAACTCATTTCCTGTTCATTTTAGCTTGAGTCACGCTATCACTAATTCCATAATATCATTGATCGATAATAGTATGTATTTAGGTTTCATCTCCGAGGTAACGACTTCGCGTCCTGTTAGCCATATTTAGGATACGTGTAGCCACATTATGTGATCAAAAGTATCCGGACACCCCTAAAACATACGTTTTACATTTTAGGTGCATTGTGAAGCCAACGTCTGCCAAGCACTCCATCTCAGCGACCTCAGTAGTCATTAGACATCGTGAGAGAGCCGAATGAGGCGCTCCACGGAACTCAAGGACATCGAACGTGGTCAGGTGATTGGGTGTAACTTATGTCATACAAATGTACGCGGGAATTCCACACTCCTAAACACCCCTAAGTCCACTGTTTCCGATATGATAGTGAAGTGGGAACGTGAACGAACACGTGCAGCACAAAAGCGTACAGGTAGACCTCGTCTGTTGACTGACAGAGACCACCGACAGTTGAAGAGGGTCGTAATGTGTAATAGGCAGACGTCTATACAGATCATCACACAGGAATCCAAACTGCATCAGGATCCACTACAAGTACTATGGCAGATAGGCGGGAGGTGAGGAAACATGTATTTCATGGTCGAGCGGCTGCTCATAAGCCACACATCACGCCGGTTGATGCTAAGTTTTTGGTGTAAGGAGAGTAAACACCGGACGTTTGAATGGAGTGTGGAGTGACGAATCACGGCACACCGTGTGGCAATCCAATGGCAGGGTATGGGTGTGGCGAATGGACGGTGAACGTCATCTACCAGGGTGTGTAGAGCCAACAGAAAAATTCGGAGGCGGTGGTGTTATGGTGTGGTCGTGGTTTTCTTGGAGGGGGCTTGCAGCCCTTGTTGTTTTTTTTGGCACTATCATAGCACAGGCCTACATTGCTGTTTTAAGCACCTTATTGCTTCCCACAGTTGCGGAGTAATTCGGGGATGGCGATTAATCTTTCAACACGATGGAGTACCTGTTCATAATGCACGGCCTGTGGCGGAGTGGTTGCACAACAATAACATCCCTATAATGGACTGGCCTGCACAGTGTCCTGACCTGAATTCTATAGAATACCTTTGGGAGGTTTTGGAGCGCCGACTTCGTGCCAGGTCTCACCTACCAACATCGATACCTCTCCTCAGTGCAGCACTCCGTGAAGAATGCGCTGCCATTCCCCAAGAAACCTTCCAGCACCTAATTGAACGTGTGCCTGCGAGAGAGGAAGATGTCATCAAGACTAAGGGTGGGCCAACAACATACTGAATTCCATCGTTAACGATGGAGGGTGCCACGAACTTGTAAGTCATTTTTAGCCAGGTTTCCGGATACTTTTGATCACATAGTGTATAGCAACCTCCTGCACAGGGCAGGACACGTTGAAACACTGTATTTTAATGGACAGTTCTTTCTTTCGATTGTATGTCGTATATAAATTTTCTGTTCACTGCATAATTTAGATATAGTCTCATGTTAATATTTTTTGCTATTAAACCTATAATAAATACATTTTATTGCGATCTTATTACGAGATTATGCCATACTCGGTAACAGTTGGCTGTATATGATGTTATGCAGGCGACAGCAGGTGCAGGCTCCGCTACTTAACTGCAGGCGGCCATGTGTTAGCCAGCAGTGTTTATCGACGCTACATAGCGGGCAACTTCTCGCCACACACTCTGCAGCCTTTATCGTGGGTAGACTTCGAAGCGAATATTACTTGACTTACATTACTTAAATTAGTTTAGATCATGTCCTCTGAACCTTGGATTTCTCTTTTCACAGTGTGATAAACGTCTGCATATTATCGTATCACTATCGAGACCTCTCACCCATTAAATAAATTTTAAATTTTAATAATTTACATGCGATCTCGGACAGTTTTTATTTATAAAAGTTTTATTTCAGTTCTGACCCCTGTTTTCCAAGGACAGTGTTCCTAAAGGTACTCAAATCATTCTATATTTATTTAACCTTCATTAACTTCTCACGCTTATGAATAAATAATTTCTGTTGCATTCGTTTTGATTTTAAGTCTGTTTACTTCATACCAGGACAAAGATATTCACTGCACAAAGACAAGCAAATGGAATTCTGTGTTTACACATGTACGCCTGGTATGCATTAGGCATCTGATAAAATTAACCACACTCTCAAACCACACATACTCACAGATAAAATTAGCTAACTGCAGCCCATTTTGCTTCGAAGACAATAGAGATTCCCACAGATACAATAACAGAAGGTGACAGGGATCTATACAACCTCCAGTGCAATAAAACGATGACACAGAAAGAAGAAATATATGCAAAACTCTGTAACAGTCCATCTTCGGAAGTATCTGACAGGACAATTGCTTTCAAAGGGAGAGTAAAGGTGTTCATCCCCGAAAACTACATCTCATTTGTACAGTTATTGTGATATAATAATAGACCCATACTCTCACGTGAGGGATCAGCGATATAAATTTACGAAACTTGTGAATATTTTATTCAAATGACATGTTCCACAGTACACCGGTTAATCTTTAATAATATCGTTGCTTCTTATTTGTTCGTTATTTACATTTCGTCTACAGTTGGCTGTCTAGTGGTGCCAGATCATGATGACATGTATGAATTGGTAGGATAAAACGTGAAGAGGGTGGATGGGCGCTTAATTTGGGGTATAATGTGTGTGGTAAGCTACAGTTGACAGAATAGGTAACTCTCGGGAATTGTCGTACCCGACAGGAAATGGTGTTTATTAAATGCAAACTGGGAAATTACACGGACTGTTTAAAGATGGGAAGAGATTGGCGTAGTAATAGGTCAGAGTTCTCAAAGATGGATGAAATTGTTCTATGTATGTGACGAAGACAGACGAGTATAATCAATGGAACAGCAACCAAATGAACCTAATATCGCCAGATAAGAACGTATTATCCTCGTCAAAGACAAGAACGTGTAAATAAATAAGCCTAGAAAAGAGAAATTAAAATTTAACCGCACTGCTGGAAACTAACAATATAATCTTCCACAGTGTCTTCTCAAAGCCGATGTCTCCGGCATATTTCACAACCCACCTAAAGCGAAGTATCTAGACCAAACTGCTCCAGTATATTTGCGTAGGCTTTGCTGCTGGAGTCAGACGACACAAAACTTTTCAGCGTATCGTACTGGGCCAGTCCTATAAAATGATTTCCAGCAATGGGGATGTATGACACTATCATGCCTAAGAGCGGTCTCTGACCTGTGAAGTTACACGCCATGGTGCACCAAGCTATTGAACAGAACACAGTCTCTTCTTCACACACACAACATCCCATCGTACAAACCTACGTTTCGGCCACGGTCACAATGGCCTTCTTCTGGGTCTACTCAGAAGAAGGTCATTGTAACCATGTCCGAAACACTGGCAGTATAGTTTCTTACATTATGCAAGAAAACTTTTATATCACAGCTGCTTCATATTAAAAAGAGCTAGCACCAATGATTTCCATTCACATCGGATAAAGTTTCACTTACATCGAAATTTGAAAAATGGCAGTTACTTTGGCAAAATGAATGAGGACGATGGAAGATTTGTACTACACACTGCCGTGCATTGCTGGAGACAAGTGCGGTCTTACCAGGTGGCTTGTATCAACAGTCATACGTCATGGTTTCCACTTACGAGGACACATTTATGCTCACAGACGTGGCACGAAGATGCACGTCACAGAATTGGAAACTTCTGACGGAGGCTACAGGCCGGCCGTTCAACGATTGCGGTCGGATAATTTCACCACGGTAAGTTTATGTTGGGCTGAAGAAGTGCATCGCCATTGGTGAAACTAACGAGAAGGGACAATGCGTTGAAATCTTGCCAGAAGAAATCAAAACTTTCACTTTCTTTAATAGCAATGCAAAATGGAAATGTGCTTAAACGCAGGCTTAATTTTTGTCAAATTAGTTGGTGACCTCACCCCTAACAAAAGACACACTGTACATTGATTATATGCTAAGTATTTCCATAACTAAGAGCTTCGACTGGCCCTTCCAAAAGGAGATTCAATTCCAAGAGAGCTTAGTGACTTACGTTTCGTGAATGTTTAGAGCAGTAACAACGAATTCAACCCTTTTCAATGCTACTACAGATATTTTCATGAAAGATGTTCTTCAATGAACACTGCACAAAATCCCAAGAGGTTCTACAAAGGCCTAACGTGGATCCTGAAACAGCCAAACAACTATAACACGCTTCATCATATGCAAACAATCCTTTCAGTGACACTACTAGTAAATGAGGAAAGGTGAGTAATTCAAGAGGGACTGTTGATAGCATACATTTTTGGAACAATCAGAAGATTTGGAGGCTGCTTAAATAGAAAAAAGTAGTTGGAGGAAGCACTGAGAAATTCTAAGAACGCCAATAAGGAAAACAACTGAGATAGTAAACGGACAAATAAAATATTTGGACGACAGATCAAAAATTGGTTAACTACATTGTTCAATAGCTGTGTGAGGCAACATCAAATTCCTAACGAAGAACTCAATGCTAAAGTAATCGCTCTACCTGAATCTGAAACAGACTCTGAGTTTCCTAATTTGTTTTACGTGCCGCGCGGAGTAGCTGCGCGGTTAGAGATGCCATGTCACGGACTGCGCGGCCCCTCCCACGGAGGTTCGAGTTCTTCCTCGGGCACGGGTGTGTGTGTTGTTCGTAGCATACGTTAATTTAAGTTAGTTTACGTATTGCGTAAGTCTAGGAACCGATGACCTACGCAGTTTGGTTCCTTAGGAATTCATACACATGTGAATATTTTGAACAGTTTTACGTCATCTGTGAAGAGGCTTGGTATGTACAATCCTACGTCATTGACAGAACTGTAATGTTTAGCAATGCAAGTCGCCTTCACTAGGGGTAACCAACTTAGACGACAAATGTTTAACCTTAGCCAACTTCGTTTTTGATTATTCTTGGTTTCCTATACTACTTGCTCAGTTTACTGAGTGAATAACATCCTCATGGCCGTCAAATTTTATAAATAGTGCCTTCGATACTACAAAAATAAAGAAACTTAATTAAGAGTAAAGTTAAGACAACGCACGAGACGTACGTGGTGTCATGTGGGCAACAGGAAGTGAATATGAAGTAAGACATATAGACAGCCAACTGAGAAAATGGCAGCGCAGTAACTAATGGCGAGGCAAATACTCTTGGAATAGCAGGGAAGGGCCAATTTGAATGTACCCAGAAGCAGACATACCATCCCGAACGTTCTAGAACGTCGTGAAAGCAACATTACTGGACAAACTTGTCTAAGAGCCCAGAACAATTAGTAAATACGCGGCTAGTACGCAGGGCCAAGGCGGTCATTACCATGAAGCGATGGCAGTTAGCGGTATTCAGGAGCGGCGCAACAGCAGAGTCTCCAAGCCAATACAGTCACACTTTGATGCTGCAGTATAAACTGTGAGATCTCTGTACACATTCGAAGGAGCACAACTCAGTTACTGATAAGTATCCGGCAACACTTATCTTGAGTTTTCTTCTCATTATAAAAGAAAAATCACTATATTGTTTGGATCTAGTAGCAACTAATAATAGCTGACATTTTCTGTGTGTTAGATTAAGTGGAAGAACAAGGGCTGCCCCACACTTTCTCCAGTGGGGGTTAAGACACTTGACTGTGTATTGTCAGAATGAGTTACAAGCAAACGCTCATCTTTGATAACGAAAGGTAGAACTCCGGAACAGGAAGTTGCTGGAAAGGTCTAACATATGGAGTGTAAGTTGTACTCATCGCCGGCCGGAATGCCCGTGCTGAATCCGTGACTGCACATTATTCAGTGTCTACAATCACAACTTCACCTCTCCGCTCATCCTAAGTGACTTTCTCCTTCTCACTCCATTAATGGTGGCTTAGTAAACCTTAGCCCAGATTGTTGTAAACGTACACGCAGGCCAAATCTTCTTTGAAAGTGGTGATAGGACATGTCGCGGAATGAAACAACATTCCAGATTCCCTTTTCAGATTTGAATCTTACTGTTATTGGATATCAATTAAAATTACAATTTATTGTAAGCAGGCATATTTATTATGTTATACACACCTAAAAAAAAGTTTTGGGTCACCCCGGTTACCAGAACTCCTGAAGATGGACGTTGACTTTAGGTATTGTATTACAGATGCAGTCTCTTTGACTGTTCAGAGATGTCACAAAACCCGCCCAAAGACGTCAACAACCATGCATGAGCAGCTCCTATTAGACGGAGGGGTCCGACAGCCGATCAGTTCCAGTCATTCCACCAGGAAGGAGGAACACGGCTCGTGTTGTCTGTATAGTTCAACCATGCCTAGACGGTCAACACCGCGGTTCGATGGCGCCCGAATTGTTACTTTGTGCCGGGAAGGGTTCTCAACAAGGGAAGTGTTCAGGCGTCTCGGAGTAAACCAAAGCGATGTTGTTCGGACATGGAGGATATACAGAGAGACAGGAACTGAAGATGACATGCCTCGCTCAGGCCGCCCAAGGGCTACTACTGCAGTGGATAATCGCTACCTACGGATTATGACTCGGAGGAAAGCGACCACGTTGAGTAATGCTTTTCGTGCAGATACAGGATGTCGTGTTACAACTAAAACTGTGCGCAGTAGGCTGCATGATGCGCAACTTAACTCCTGAGCTGGCCGAGCGGTTCTAAGCGCCACAGTCTGGAACGGCGTGACAGCTACGGTCGCAGGTTCGATTCCTGCCTCGGGAATGGATGTGTATGATGTCCTTAGGTTAGTTAGGTTTAAGTAGTTCTAAGTTCTAGGGGAGTGAAGAGCTTAGCAGTTAAGTCCTATAGTTCTCAGAGCCATTTGAACCATTTTTTGTCACTCCTTACGTCCATGGCGAGGTCCATCTTCGCAACCTCCACACCATGCAGTGCGGTACAGATGGGCCCAACAACATTCGGAATAGACCGCTCAGGAGCAGCATCACATTCTCTTCGCCGATGAGTGGCGCATATGCCTTTGACCAGACAATCGTTGGAGACCTGTTTGGAGGTAACCCGGTCAGGCTGAAAGCCTTAGACATACGGTCCAGCGAGTGCAACAAGTTGGAGGTTAACTGCTGTTTTGGGGTGACATTATGTGGAGCCGACGTACGCCGCTGGTGGTCACGGAAGGCACCGTAACGGCTGCACGATACGTGAATGCCATCTTACGACCGATAGTGCAACCATATCGGCAGCATATTGGCGAGGCATTCGTTTTCATGGATGACATTTCAGGCCCCCGTCATGCACATCATGTGAATGATTTCCTTCAGGAGAACGACATCGCTCGACCAGAGTGGCCAGCATGTTCTCCAGACATGAATCCTATCGAACATGCCTGGGATACACTGAAAAGGGGTGTTCATGGACGACGTGACCTACCAACCACTCTGAGGGACCTACGCCGCATGGACGAGCGTTTCTAGGCGATTCAGTCTGGAACAGTGCGATCGCTACGGTCGCAGGTTCGAATCCTGCCTCGGGCATGGATGTGTGTGATGTCCTTAGATTAGTTAGGTTTAAATAGTTGTAAGTTCTAGAGGACTGATGACCTCAGATGTTAAGTCCCATAATGCTCAGAGCCATTTGAACCATTTGAACCTACGCCGCATCGCCGTTGAGGAGTGGGACATTCTGGACCAACAGTGCCTTGATGAACTTGTGGATAGTATGCCACGACCAATACAGGCATGCATCAATGCAAGAGGACGTGCTACTGGCTATTAGAGGCACCGGTGTGTACAGCAATCTGGACCACTACCTCTGAAGGTCTCGCTGCAATGTGTGGTTTTCATGAGCAATAAAAGCGGCAGAAATGATGTTGATGTTAATCGCTATTCCAGTGTTTTGGACAGGTTCCGGAACTCTCGGAACCGATGTCAAGCGAAACTTTTTTTTGATGTGTGTGCTTCCCACACCATGTTTCAGAGGATTGTATCTTTACGGACAGGTGGATTTATATCAATTAGTAGGGTATGGATGTTTTTACTAATTTAGGCTAGTATAACGCACTGTCTTCTGCTGAGAGATAGTAACTTTTTAATCCACACATTATTAACTGATATAAATCCACGTAATGGGGGATGTGTGACAGTCAGTTCACACTTGACATCACGTAACGGGACAGAAGGGAACGCAAAACAGCCCATAATTCATTTTAAATCACGGCACTTATACAGTCTGTCAACAGAACGGGACGTCCAGGTCAGGATTTCTCGGGAGAAATTTTTGTCGTTCACGTTGGTGGGAGGGACGGTGTCGTAACAAGCTAACATAGAAAGTTAAACTTTCTTGGTGCGGTAATTCATTTTGCAGCAGCGGATTTGATTCTTTTGTGTCTTTTTAATCTTTTTTTATTTTATTTTCGTCACACTGCAAATCTTGCAAGAAAATTTGGATATTTCTTACACTTAGTTATCTTCCACAAGAAAGGCCAGATACATGAGAGCGATAAATAATTTAGGTTATACGATAATCGCATAGAGAAAAAGTATATACTATGCATACTTACGAACATAAAACGTTACAACAGTTTTCATTAAAAATATTTCTTTAACAGACGAGAAGTCAACTCTATTCAACGAGAAAAACACATTGTCTTTGACGTTATTTGAGGAAAAAACTAGATGGAAAAGCCTAATCAGGCTTTCCGTATTGCCTTATAAATATTATTTCACTTGTCTGTATGTATGTGTTTTCGCCAACAAACAAATATCGATGATTGGAAATGTTTGGACGAACTCCTGTTGTTTCACTTACCAGCCAGCAGCTTATCGTACAAACTTTATCAAGAAAGACCATTATGATTTTAACTTTGATCAACAGTATACTTTATCTGAGCTAGTTCCTTAATTCTGATACTATACTTCGAATTTTTGTATCACAGATGGTATCTCATAACCGCTCATTCATCCTTCGGTATCGGACTGAATGAAGTGATATCGATGCAACGTTTCCTCTAGTCTGAACACTACACCATCTGACGATGACGTATTGTATGAAGTCTCATAAGTGAGTGGTGGAAAGCGTAATGTAATAAATAAATACGTCTTCCATGATGGACTGCTTGGTAGGAGGTGCAACTGTTCACACACAAAAAATTATTGGTACCCTGCTTCAGACAAGTTGTTTTTAATTTTAAACACCATTTCTCGTTTCCTTAGTCGTACCATAATCTTCAGGACACATAGTGACAAGCTTATTGAGTTCGATGTGGCAGCGTATACCAATCATAGATTAGGCCAGATGTTCATGCACGAGGACTCATAACGTCTTTGTCAAGGCGCTGTCTGCTACATAGACAACACACGTGCATGTCACAGATAAATTCAACCACGTAAAAATACCATAATCCACCTGAAGAAGATGGTATAAATATCGAAACGCATAGGGGTATTGTAACGAGACATCCTCCTCCAGCATTACTTTTCCTCAACAGTAGTTGTCAGTATTACTTTCTGAATTTTGGGCAGGTGAGTATTATCTCAGCTGCTTTTCTGAAAAATGTGATACAGTTTTATACACAATATGTTATATTTCAAGCTAGAATTTATAAAAATGAATTACTTTATTATCTATGTTACACTCGATAAGAACTAGCTTTGAAAGTACAGTTAAAATTATTTTTTAGAGATTTTTGAAATTATGAATAATTGGGCAAACTTAAACATTCTATTATTATTTACGCAATTTAGTACTGTTATTATGTTTATTTCTGGATTCATTTATGAAATAATAATCGAAACTAACAGAAACTCACTTGTCAAGAAAAATTGTAAACCCTTTGGAATACTGTTATTACAGCAGACTGAGGGAATAGTTGAGCATGCCTTTTATGTGCCAGGATGTATTTTTGTAGTTTGGGCGAACAATGTAATTTCGGCTTTGTTAAGGTGAAAATTGAAAAGACTGTGTGATATACTAAAATGTGACAAAATAAATTAATGTAAAAACAAAATTTCTGCAACAACAACCTTCAAAGTTATTTAGACCAGTTCAACCATGAAGACCTAAATATGAGTATTTCAGCTTCAAAAATCAGACCCCTAACTAGAGCCATCTGTACAAGAAAAGATAACTAAACTAAAAAGTTTATTATAATGTTACTCCTCTCTAATCTTCAGAAAAGAGTTTGCTCATTGTGAACAATAGCTGCAACTAGGAAGGAGTGGGGAGATCACAGTATTAAAATTAAAGTAAAATTTACAGAAACACTGTGCCTGTAATTGTTAATACAATAAATGTCATAATTCTCATTTACTGTTCCGTCTCAGCCGCACAATTTTGTTTAGATTACATGTTTTAGTCATTCTAGCCCATCTTCAGGTCTAAGTAATTACGTCTGCAGCCAGCCTTATCTACTCAAAATCACATGTCAAAGTACTGCAATCTCATATGTAATCACTTGTTGAATCTCTCAAGGCTATTATGTCGACTATAGTGACAATAAATGTCAGTGGTTGATGTAGTATTTTCAGTTAATAAATGAACAAACGCAAATTTTCGTTTCCGCGCGAAGTGACGCGTGTTCGCACGGGATCTTAAATTTTCGCCGCCGCCCTGACTGAGTCGGTAACGGAAGACGTGTGGAGGTTGCGTTTCAGGGCGGCGACAGGCGACGCCGGAGGAGGTCGGCGGCCGAGGTCGGCGTCAAGTTGCGATCGGCGGCGGAGTGTACCCCGCCCCGCGTCCCAGCTGTGGAAAGGGGGCGCACTCGATCTGCAGGCCCGACCATAAATCACGGCCGTCCTCGGGGGGTTGCGGGTGCCGCCGACCTCTTTAGGAAGGAAAAAACACGAAAAAAAGGGGCCAGGGGAGGGACCGAACCTTCCTCCATCATCCCCCGCGCGCGCGGGCGCGCGCCTAGCGACAACTCTATATAACGCGGCCCTAGTCCATCTGTGTGGGCACGCCGAGCGGCTCGCAGGTTCAGCCCTAGTCTGGCGCGGAGGAAGAGTGAGACGGAGTAGTGGAGGGTCGGAGGGAGGGAGAGGGAAAGACAGAGAGGAAAGCAGGCGGGGAAGGCTTCCTTCGGCGGGCAAATTGCATTCTCCTCCTCTGCTGCCTAAATATATCATTAAAGTGTCACTGCTTGTATCCCGACCGTAACTGCCGATGGTATTAAAGGCCTTGGGACAACTGCACGAGTCGAGGCTCCGTCGCAGGCAGTAGAAGCACAGCAACGGCGGCGCCGGCGGCGGAGGCGTTTCTAAATTAAATTCCTTCGGAGTGCAATATAATTACGGTCGCTCCTAACAAGGCGGCCCGCGCCAGTTCCCTCGGAGCTCGTTTGCCCGCTCGCCCGCGTTCATTTTATAACGGAATGCGCAGAATTCTGTTCCGCCGTCTTGGATGGCGCCGGCGTCGGCGTCGCAAGTGTCAGAGGAGGCCGGGGTGGCGGCGGCTGCCAGTCCTCGCGTACCCACATAGACAGATACCATCGTTGGCACTGCCCATAGCGCGCATGCTCAGTTGTTAGGTCGCGAAGTGAGGTGTATGCGAAGTTACGATTGGCGTTCAGTAAGTAATGTAACACTTCTTTTCTCAGCAAACTTCCCTTGAAACAATGCGGAAGATTGTGGAAAATTTCCGATACAAGTTCAATAATTTCATGAAGGTCCCCCTTTCTATCAAACTGATTGACTAATTAATTAAATCGGTACCCTCTGTGTGAGGACAGTTTGTCTCTGGTCCTACTGGTAGGTACTCGGATTGGTATATGTGGTAGGAAATTTTGGGATTGAATCTGCAACCGCTGGTGTCCAAACCATTCCGGACTTTTGTGTACCTCCTATTGGTGCTCACTGATGCAGCTATGTCGTTTGGGAGGAATTACATTACGTTGGGGTCGCTAAAATTTAAAATTTCAGCTCAGTTGTTCCATCTCCTTAAACAATTTGTGGGAAGGGTTGGACAGATGCGTGCTCACAGTACCACTATTGGAAACAATAAATCGATGAGTCGGGAATTTGATATTACTCTTGTTTTTTAGAGCACTATATAATCTCTATGCACTCAGACCTTGTGAGGCACACTGAGGAGCTACTTGACTGAGAAGTAGCGGCTCCGGCCTCGTAAAGTGACATGCGGCCGGGACAGCGGTGTGCTGACCACATGCCCCTCCATATCCGCATCCAGTGACGCCTGTGGGCTGAGGATGACCCGGCAACCAGTCGGTACCTTGGGCCTCCATGGCCTGTGTGGTTCTCTCAGCTACATCAGGACTAGGAATGAGGAGGACGAGAAAGGGTTTACGATGTGATAGGATAGTAACAACAACTAATATCACTCCTAGGTTTCCGCTAGAAGACAGAGTCCACTGGACTGTATTGACAAGCAGTAAACGTCACACACTTAAATCAAGTTCCCTTCCATAGTAGTAGTTGTCAGAGATCGCTGAAACACTTGTACATCCTGCTCGTTTATGTCTCAATGCCCATATGCAGCGCCCCAGGCCATAGAGTCACGCAGCTCTAGTTACCATTGTGTACAAGCATCTTAGCGACCGTGCCACGTCAGCAGCCGGACTCGGTCTAGCGGAGAGGGTCGCACGGCTGTGGAGGGTGTCTAGGATGACCAGAGTGATTCGAATTCCGATGTTATCAATGCGCCCAGTGCCAACACTTGTTATTCATCGACATTTAATCTTCTCAAATATCTATGTAAAAATGTGAGAATTCTCACAACACATGAGATCATGAAGGCTGCCCAACATATATTGAGTATTAGTTCGCTATTCACCTGACCAGGAGGCGACAATGTGGTACCCTATCTGCCTGGTTTTGGAGACTCTGCAATGGCCCATGTTTTAAGACAGAAATGTCCACTCATTCTGGTGACCAACTACCCCTGCCACACGCTCGCCTGCCAAGCAAAGTCGTTCTAGGAAACCGGCCACATTTTTATCAGTGTAATTACAATTTAATCTTACGATAGAAGCGCCAATCTGGTGACATTCGACAATTAGCGAAGTATCGGAAATACCTCCTCCTGACGACCGTGGCTCTGGAAATATCAGTATCTATACCATTCTTATGACTGGACATAATTATCCGCATAAAATCTTTCATCTCTCTTACAGCTATCGATGAGTTGAAATAGCAATTTTCTACGTCAAATATATACCTCCATTATGACGCGACATGGTCATTTTCCTTGCACATGCATCAACACGGACCACAGTAGCTTCACACTATAACACACACACACACATTTCGAGTTATCATTTATACAGGGTGTTACGAAAAGGTACGGCCAAACTTTCAGGAAACATTCGTCACACACAAAGAAAGAAAATATGTTAAGTGGACATGTGTCCGGAAACGCTTACTTTCCATGTTAGAGCTCATTTTATTACTTCTCTTCAAATCACATTAATCATGGAATGGAAACACACAGCAACAAAACGTACCAGCGTGACTTCAAACACTTTGTTACAGGAAATGTTCAAAATGTCCTCCGCTATCGAGGATACATGCATCCACCCTCGGTCGCATGGAATCCCTGATGCGCTGATGCAGCCCTGGAGAATGACGTATTGTATCACAGCCGTCCACAATACGAGCACGAAGAGTATCTACATTTGGTACCTGGGTTGCGCAGACAAGAGCTTTCAAATGAACCCATAAATAAAAGTCAAGAGGGTTGAGGTCAGGAGAGCGTGGAGGCCATGGAATAAAGTCCGCCATCGGTCACCGAATCTGTTGTTGAGAAGGGTACGAACACTTCGACTGAAATGTGCAGGAGCTCCATCGTGCATGAAGCATCATCCTTAAAGAGTCATACTTGTAGAGGCACATCTTCTAGCAGCACAGGTAGAGTATCCAGTATGAAATCATGATGCGTGCTCCATTGAGCGTAGGTGGAAGAACATTGGGCCCAATCAAGACATCACCAACAATGCCTGCCCAAATGTTCACAGAAAATCTGTGTTGATGACGTGATTGCATAAGTGTACCAATGGAGGCCAGTCAGCTGCTGATAGTGCCTGCACACGCAGTAAATGGTACAGAAACAACTGGTTCTCCCGTAGCACTCTCCATACAGTGAGGTGGTCAACGTTACCTTGTACAGCAGCAACTTCTCTGACGCTGACATTAGGGTTATCGTCAACTGCACGAAGAATTGCTTCGTCCATTGCAGGTGTCCTCGTCGTTCTAGGTCTTCCCCAGTCGCGAGTCATAGGCTTGAATATTCCGTGCTCTCTAAGACGCCGATTAGTTGCTTCGAACGTTATCCTATCGGGACAACTTCGTTCTGGAAATCTGTCTCGATACGGTTATTGCCCCGTGCTAATCCATATATGAAATGGGCATCTGCCAACTCCGCATTTGTAAACATTGCACTGACTGCAAAAGCACGTTCGTGATGAACACTAACCTGTTGATGCTACGTACTGATGTGCTTGATGCTAGTACTGTAGAGCAATGAGTCGCATGTCTACACAAGCACCGAAGTCAGCATTACCTTCCTTCAATTGGGCCAACTGGCGGTGAATCGAGGAAGTACAGTACATACTGATGAAACTAAAATGAGCTCTAACATGGAAATTAAGCGTTTCCGGGCACATGTCCAAATAACATCTTTTCTTTATATATGTGTGAGGAATGTTTCCTGGAAGTTTGGCCGTACCTTTTTGTTACACCCTGTATATCTACAGCATCCGAAACAATTATGATATATCCAGACTCACACTGGCTAGGTGTCTCGATTATCGTCAGTAGTAGGAAATTATTTGACATTTAACTATTTTAGTCAATGAGGTTCGGTTATAGACTGCAGGTAATTTCAATCAGCACTTCCGGAAGGTGTTTCATCCTGTCAAGACTCTCTCAAACACATTTTTTGAAACACAGGCGTCCGGCACTACGTGATAATCAGTAGCGCTCCCACAGACGAAAGGTGAGAAATACATCACCGATAAGGGTTGGTGTACTGTAATAAACATCACAGTCGATAGTGCAACGAAGAACATATGAGGATGTGCTTGGGGAGCCTTTGAGAGGAGGTAATGAGTATCCATTTTGTTTCAGCTGTATTGTCCTCCCTGTTTGTACACTACAGCAGATTCAGATGATCCCTGAGATAGTTGTATTGTGCAGCTGTTTAAAAAATGAATCTGTCACCCCTTATTTTCGGATATATTCCTTAACGTACTGAAATCACAATTCGCATCTCAAATTTATCGTCCTCTACCACTAGACATACATAATTTTTTTTTTTACAGAAATAGTAGTTAATCACTTCTTACATACGTTTGGTGGTATGTCAGAACGTAAACCACACTAACTATTCAAGCAGCGTCACATGTCTGACTATCATTTACGGGTGTATACTGTCCCAAAAAATTATGATATCTCCACATTCGTACCATCTGAGAGTCAGTTTGCACTTCGCAGTAGAGCTTACCAGTCCCAAAAGCCCCCGCCACATCGTCGTTGTCACATATTTGTCGAGTTATAAAGGGTGTAATTACAATTGAAAGAGTCCTGGCTTCTTTTATTTTCTCAAATTCGCTACTTCCACGAAAACCTTAGGTATTTTTGATAATTGTAAATCCAGCGAAACAGTCGTGTCTTACATTCTCGAACCGCAAAGTTGGAGTTTGTGTTAGTGTGTTTGAGCCTTATGCCACGTTTACGCGCAAAACTATCGTAGACAGAACACCCAGATCAAACACGTTTCACGACTAAGACGCAATTATGAGTGCCAAATGCTGGAGTACGTTCATTTGGGGCTAATTTTCAAGCGCCAAGCAAAAGGGCAGAGAAACGTTTGCATGCCATAATGTTAACGCAAACCTGTTCTGTATCGAATCTAAGCACAGTTTAAGTTCCTCTTGCTACGTTCCATACCCGCTCAACACTTTGAAGGAGAAAAGCTCTGGGACGGGTCAGTTGTCGATGGCAAAAAACAATCGGTTTTAAAATGTGCGAGAACACAGAAAAACAGCGCAATACTACATTTACAAGCAATTTTAAAATAATATTGTCGTTTGACTAGGGCCTCCCGTCGGGTAGACCGTTCGCCTGGTGCAAGTCTTTCGATTTGACGCCACTTCGGCGACTTGCGTGTCGATGGGGATGAGCTGATGATGATTAGGACAACACAACACCCAGTCCCTGAGCGGAGAAAATCTGCGACCCAGCCGGTAATCGAACCGAGGCCCTTAGGATTGACATTCGGTCGCGCTGGCCACTCAGACACCGAGGGTGGACATTTTAAAATATGTAGCGAGAAGTGATGTCATGATCACATGAACCGTAATGACATAAAATCAATGACATTACGGAAATTGATGGAAAATAAATATAAATTGAGGGAAAATACGCCAAAATGCGGGGAAACTGAGAGAATGAGGGAGTGCTTACATCCCTAATTGGTGCAGAAAAATTCTTGTACATGGGAACGAGCATGTGACAGGAAGAGGAGTACGAGAAAAAGTTGACATGGAAGCACCGGAAACCCGGGAAATAGTCATTTTTCGTGGACAGCGGTAAGCAGGATGCTGCTGGAACAGGTTCTACAACTTGGCTGACCACCAAACGTAGAAAATAAATTTATATATGGCGGACCACAAGCCCAGGTGTGACCCCAAGTTATCGGCAACCGCCTTATAGATTTTTTCATTTTTTACTTGGGTAGAGGGCATTGTATTACTATTTAGGGGGCTGCAATATATATCTACGGAATGGATAAAGTGTGTGCAAGACTGTTTTAAGTGCTGTAAAGTCTAACAAACAGTATTTACAATGTGCTTCTCTGTACTCTCTACGAATCACAGTCATGCAGTGTCAGCTAACAACTACCTTACGGAACAGTTGCTGCACGGTTTCTAACAACATTCTACTGTATGTCTATTGAGATAATAGGGATACATGCAAGTTGACTGCTGTATTTGATGCTTTCCTGGAAAATAAAACCATCTGCTTCCAATCTGAAATGGATATGCGCTAAAGAACGATAGCAAGTAGATGGAGTAATCGGTTGAGATGTGTTGTAACAGGGTATGTTTTAATGGTAGACCTATAGTGCATCTTGTAGGCAGGGATATATTGCGGCAGGTCATTTATCACACAATCAACCATTTTTCCCGTTCTTCTCTAGAGGTGTATCAGTTGTTTGGTATAACATGCATTCGACTCATATACAACTGCGTGTTCTGTGTGTGACTTAGAGTGCTACCTACCTGCGATCGTTAACAACAAATCTGTCCATACCACAGACAGGAGAGGACATCCAACCCATGTGTGATCAATCGTGTCCACCAAACGGATTGAAAACTTATTTCGGTACCCCGCTCTAGACGAACGAAGATGTATGTGAAGTACTCCATTCCATTGTCATATCTCGGACATAAATAGAATCTCCAGTTTTATACCTCCAGTGATCCTAAGTCAGTGGCAGGAGCTTGTGAAGTACTGCAATCACTGTGTATAAATTTGTTTGAAGATGCTGTGTGTATTCAGAAGAGACTGTGTTCTGTTCACTAGCTTGGTGCACCATGGCGTGTAACTTCACTGGTCAGAGACCGCTCTTAGGCATGGTAGTGTCATACATCCCCCGTTGCTGGAAATCATTTTATCGGACTGAAACCACATAGCGTAATTTCCGAACAGTAATCGGATGTGAACAGTGACTGCTACACACCTGCAGCAAACTATTTAGTGCCTTGTATCATAAAGAATCTATTTTTTCCTTTAGTGTAGAAGGTAGTATTTTCATCATTGTGTAGTTTCTCGCCATGGTGAGTGGGACAGAAGACTTGCAGAGGGAATGTATGTCTGGTGATGGAAATAAATTTCCTGCATTCGGGTATTAACAGTGACATTCCATGCTACTAATATAGATGAAACCAAACTGCTTTAACATTGTAGCATATTTAAGTGCAGAATTTTCAAGCCTTAGGAATGTGTCTTTAGGTTCTACAGTCATTTCTCTTTTTCCATAACCTTCCTGGTACCAAATCCAAGCACTACAACAATGTTACACAATTGATAGCACAAGTGATATAGGTAAAATGTTTGAAACACCTTCTGTCTGGAGCTCCATCATACATAAAGCAATCGTTTATTTTTATTCTTCCTCTCAGTCATCTGTTATATCATCACAGCACTCTAAAGTGAGTCAGGCTCGTATCTACTGTACACTAATAAAGGGACAAACCTCCTCAGCATGCATGCATCCATGCATGATCGTGCATAATTGGATGAGTGATGTAAGACTGGTTCATTACAGTCTTCAGGGGACGGTAGTTATGGTATTGGAATGAGAACACCAGTCCATATCATAGGCTTCGGTCGGTTGTGCAAGTTTGGAATGCGTGTCATGCTCTTTCCGAAAACATAATATAAAAGCCCATAGAGTAACTGCAACTTAACTCGTTCTGTTCCTGGACGAGACGTCGTATGTAGCGTGTCTAGTGCCTCCTGCTTCTTGTTAGTTCCAGATTAAATTGGAGACAATGTTACACACCGTTAACTGAATACAGAGGAACAGTTAGTTAAAAGATGCATAGAGAGACCATCTACAGTTTTGCTCAGGATCCCCAATTGAGAGAATATTTTGCGGTTCGTATCCACATAGGGACAGATGGGTAATTGTAATAAAATCTTGGCGAATTTATAAAGTTTTTCGGCTTAGAAGCGTAGTTTCTGCACCTCCTCTTTTCTTGCTGGCCTTTCCTTCACTAATAAATAGTATTTGTGTTAAGTGATGTAGGCAGTGTAAATGGGTTCGCAATACATCAACATTTATATGAGCATCGCAAAGTAATGAGGAGGTTGCTTTAGCAATGACACAGAAATTGTAAACTACGCTGCAGTGTATTTGGCTTGGCTCATAGCATCACGAGATCGACATGATGAGACGTTTCGTTTACGTGACAACTCGTTGAGAAAGGTGGTTTGGACCTCGAGTTATTTTGCAGAGTGGGTTGAACTTACGGAAATCCTGGTAAAATTACAAAAATCGATGAAATTACGTAAAACTGATGAAAATAAGAAAAGTGCGGAGGGAATGAGGGTACTTGCATGCTGCACCCCTCAGCACTGCATACATACTATCTGTGCTCCATGGGTTTATGTCCTGCAGAATATCCCTATGTTCCACATGCAGTTAAGCATTGTAAGACATAAAAATGAAAGATATTTGAGGGTCAGGATAACTACCACCTAGAACACCAAAACAGCGGTCATGTCCCTGGATTCGATATGCGCCACCGATATGAGGAATCACTTGTCTTCAGAAACGGAACACAGAGACATCTGTTACCCCGTCGCTGTGGAACATGAGTTCAGAGAGCTACTTGGATGGGCTCCACAATACTGCAGACTCTTCCAGTTTCCATGTACTGAGGTGTCTTCCACATTTCTGTCAATAAGGAACACTGCCTCTGTCTTGTACTTCAATCATCCTGTCTGTTGTGCTCCAAGATGCTACTCCTGGCGGGTGTAAAAATGAATGTGCGCAAACGGAAAATAATAGACGCTAAAATAATGATCTGGTACTGTCTGACTACCCCCTGAAGCAGATCGTAGGATCTCTTAATGCTCCTTTTTACATATAAGTTACAATCTAAATATAAATTAATGATGAAGGCAACGCTTAATCAATTGACCAACTCTGCCCCGTATTGTGTCTGCGTGGTCTAATATCACTAACGCGAAATGACTGACGCTATCTACGTACCAAACATTAGACGACACTACTTCAAAGATGATCTACGGTGGCGTGGAACCTCAGTGGAAATAAACTAACGTGATCACAGCTGTTTAGCTTTATAGCACTAATAAGCCGAAGTAATTTGCGAGATCACTGTATGTACTGCGTCCGGTGCGTCGAAGTGATGGTTCTCGTACTCGTCTGTGACGATGGAAGAACTCCAGCCACAAATAAACTCTTTCAAACACTAGGACGGCAGAAGGCGCTCCCCTGACTAATATAACCTAATACGGTCTTCTTCTCTGTGTGTTCTACAGACGAGAAACGGGAACACCCAGCCACAAGGACGGAGTTCAGATAACGTTTCAACGTAAGTATAGGCAGAAGAAGTGCTCTCAATTACTAAATGCTGCGCACTGGACGACGACTTCCAACTCGGAGGTGAAGTCCAGAGTCGTATAGGTTCGGAACAATACAGTGCCTAACTGTTCTAACTATAAACTCTCCTGAGAGCAAAGACAGCATGTCCGTCCATACCAACAAAGCTGATACCGAGCGATCGCCACTCACGGACGCTGACAACGGAAGACCACGTCTCTCCACCGCTGGCTTCCCAGCACGGTTCGGCTCCCCACGGTCGAAATTCCGTATCATCAGTGTTCTGCCAAAAGGCAGGTTTTCACTTGGTAGTTCCCCAGGCTGTGCGGTCTTCTGCCGCCCTCATCAGGTCTGCATTATTATTTCTTCCCGTTACGTCGTCTATCATCTTGTATCACCTTCTTCCTCCCAGTCTTCTCCCACAAACCAATCCTTCCAAAGTATCTGATAGCAAGCACTTCCTTTTCAATGAATGTCCCAAACAGTTCTTTTTCCTTTCTCGTACAACCTTCAACAGACATCTTCTCCCAATAACCCTTCCTAATACTCTTTCATTACTCACTCATTCCATCCAGTTTATTCTCTCCATTCTCCTCCACATCCACATCTCAAATACTTCTAACCTTTTTCATCCTCACTCCTCAGCGTCCATGTTTCTGCGCCATATAGTGACACACTCCAGACAAAACATTTGCCAAGCCTTTTCCTTAGACCCTTGTCTAATTTGACACATAAGATTCTCCTCTTCCTGTTGAATGCCTCCTTCGCTATCGCAATTCGCGTTTTCACCTCCTGGTGACATCTCAAGTCTTCAGTTATTGTACTTCCAAGATATTTAAATGCACTTCCTTGGCTAATGGTAGATTGTCTTATTTTAATACTGGACAGTCTGCGTCTTGTACTGATGACCATACTCTTTGTTTTTGCTGTGTTTATTTGCGTCCCATATTCCACACAAGCTTCATTCAGATCGTTCAGCATGTTATTCACTGTCCACTCACTTTCTGCCACTAATACCATGTCATCAACAAATCTTATACATTATATTCTCTTTCCACCAATACATATTCCTCTTTTTCCCATCTAAGCCTTTCGCAATAATCTCTTCAAGATATGCGTTAAACAACAGTGGGGAAAGGCAACAACCTTGTCTAACTCGTTGTCCAATGCTGCTTCCTTCAGACATTTCATTTCAAATCCTTATCCTTACCTTCTGGTGCAAATATAGATTCGGTATCAGTCACCTCTCTTTCCAATCAACTCCTCTTCTCTTCAAAATATCCATCAGCTTGTTCCACTGAACTCTGTCAAAAGCCTTTTCTAAATGTATAAAAACGGCAAAGATTTCTCTACCATTTTCCACATGTCTTTCACCTATAGTATAATATTTACTTTCACGTCATGGGATCCTTCCTCTCCGGCAGAGAATGAGTCTTTTTCCCACAAATTTGCAGATGGGGGAGGGGGGGGAGGTAATGGGAGTGAAGTGATGGGGGGTTTCCCAGAGTGGGAGGAGTTAATTAATTGATCGATTTAACTAATTATTCAATTAATTTGATATGAAAAATAGGTTAAAGGAAGGGGGAGAGGTTACATAAAAACCATGAAGCAGAACCATAGGTTAAGGTCATAAGCAAATCATATATCGCAATTTAATTAATTTGCATATTAATTTAATATCAATAGTGGTGTAGAAATAGTTTGCCCCACTACTTGTAAACATTCCACAAAGATCGCGAGAAACCCCACCTAACAGGTATACCACAAATAGACTCTATAAAACGTACATCCACTAACAGCTCCTAGAAAAATAACTCTCTTACTGCATTTCGCTGGCACAGTCGCGACACCACGTCTGCTTCACATGGTGTCTGGAAGTCTTGTGCCCAGGCCCATTAACGACTGGCGAGTGATCCCAGCGTCCAGAGTGACATCGGTGGAAAATACTGACTGGTGATCACATCACAAAAAGTGACGCGACCCATCCCCACTTGTACAGACGGATGAAAGCAATTAAAGTAATTAAATTTAAAAAGTGTTTGCAATATATTGGTGCCTTGTAAGCAAAGACGTATGAGAACACAAGCACCCTCCTCCATGTGATACCCATAACCAACGTGATCATGAAGCCAACCAAGTTCATACTGAGAAGTAGTTCGCTATTCATTCGCCCACATGGCAGTTCGAGCTTCACCACCTGGACAGTCCTGCGATCACGGAGCACAAGTCAACGCCCTTCGTTATTAGATACCTGGGAAACCACCTCTGCTCTCTCTCAAGTCGCTGCTAAAGAGCGGCTTCCAGTCGGCGGCTGGCCGAAGACACTGTGAGACAAACAGTCCACCTCCAACATAGCATCTTCCCAATAAAAAAATCCATGTTACCCAGCCCGAGACAGGGATTTTGTTGCCCATACATCTAGAATCTTTCATGCTAATTGCAGATTCCTCCCTTTTATACGAATTTCATCAAAGACAGAAGAAATCAGAGCATACAAGTGTTTTCACATCGCTAAAGTATCGTTACTTTTTGTTAAAACTTGAACAACAGTATGGCATTGGGTATGTTTCCTGTAAGTATCCTTTCATCAGGTAAAAAAAATATGTTTCTATGAGCTTAATATCTGCTTTGTTCTCCTTCATAGGAGTAGATATAAAATTAAGTTTTGGACCATTACAGAGTGCTAACAGCATGATCTACCTCTATCGCAGGATACCTCCTCACTTTCGAACTCTCTTTAAGAAACCAAATTCGTCATCACCAACGAAGTCTCTTAAGGTAGCAGCACAGAGGAGGTGTAAATATCAGGTTTATGATTTGTATCACTTTACAAATTCGATAATATAGTTGATTTTATTACGATGGTCATCTCTCCCAGTGTAAGTGGGACATTGAAATTTCGTTAAAAGTTCGGGAAAAAAATAGTCTGATCACCACTCCAACTCTCCAATTATATCCGTGTTAGTCTCGACCTCGCTTACATCCGTCCAGCGGCACTCATTGGTATCAAATTGATTGACTAATTAATTAAACTGATCATGAGAGTCACTTTGCACGGTGAGCAGTCGGATTACGCTCACCAGGTAGCTCAAACGGGAATCCCTTGAGGAACGACGGTGTTCTTTTAAAGGAACACTATTGAGAACCGACATTTGAAGCTGCCTGCAGAAGGTTTCTACTGCCGCCAACATGCATTTCGGGTAAGGATAACGAAAATAAGATACGAGAAATAAGCGATCATATGTAGTCACGCAGATAGTCTTTTTCACTTAGCTCTGTTTGCTAGTGGAACAGCAAACGGAAAATGACTAGTGGTGGTACAGGGTATCCTCTGCTGCACACCATACGATGGACTGAGAAGTATGCATATAGATATAAATATAAATTTAATCATACTGATAAGACGTTACACTATTTGCCCCCAACACTTAAAAGAAGCTGTATAGAGCTTACCTTTCAACTCCGTTTTCGTCAGAGTATCGCTTACCTGCCGGACTCTCACGATTTTTCCAGGCTTCATTTACAGAATTTTATTTCACCTTATTTCTACGAGTATGGGATATCCCCCACAAAGTAACAGACCCCTGTCAATTCTCTCGAACTCCCGTCACGTTCTGACAGCATTGTTCCATTAGTTGGAAGGCTTCTAGTCATTCAACCGTCATTGACTTGGTAGGAAGCTATCACAAGGAGAAAAATAGCATACAGGAGGAAATTCACAACCATGCAGAGTATACGTGGATTGCACAAAGAACTTCAGAAGCATAACACCTACAATTAATCGACATCGGATGACGGTCTGTAAATATCGCCCTGTACATATACTGATCTCCTTTTTCGTATTCCTATGATTACTAAGTTAGAAATACGACAGTGTGATGCGTCAGAATTTTTTTCTGACAGCACAGTCTCTCTCTCTCTCTCTCTCTCTCTCTCTCTCTCTCTCTCTCTCTCGCGCGCGCGCGCGCGCGCTCTCTCTCTCTCTCATAGTTCAAAATGATTCAAATGGCTCTGAGCACTATGGGACTCAACTGCTGTGGTCATTAGTCCCCAAGAACTTAGAACTACTTAAACCTAACTAACCTAAGGACATCACACACATCCATGCCCGAGGCAGGATTCGAACCTGCGACCGTAGCAGTCGCACGGTTCCGGACTGCGCGCCTAGAACCGTGAGACCACCGCGGCCGGCTCTCATAGTTATTTTAATAACATCCGGAGGAGTAAAACTACGTACTACAAGAGCTTCGACAACGTCATTTTGTAGAGCAATTAATAAGATGTTATCATGTGTCTTTCTTCTGAGATATCGGAAACAAATACCGTCTGCATGTTGAGTTGTCAGCAATGGAAAAATGTGTGAAACAGTGAAATCTTATGAGGAAATAGACATATGCATGGCAGCAGTGTTTGGCATGTTAAATAACAGGAGAAGCTGCACTAACTCCATGAACAGAACACAGTCTGTTCCTCACAACATCCATCAAGCAAATGTGTACACAGGGATTGCAGTACATAACAAACCCTGGTCACTGACTTAAAATAGCTGCAGTTATGAAACGAAGATTCGATTTATGCTGACGATGTGGCAGGGAAACGGAATACTTTTCATACATCTTCATTTCTTTAGAGGAGGCTGTCAAAATAGGTTTTCGGTAGGTTTGGTGAAAGTGATTCAACACAGATGCGTTGTAAGTCCTATGCTGACTGTGATGTGGGGAGGTTTACTGTTAAAGACTGCAGGTAGATATTGCTATAAGTCACACACAAAATACTCAATAGTACGACACATATACATGTCGAACACAGGTTATACCAACACAAATGATGCAGCCCAAGTGAAACAATGGAAAAAAATGGTTAAAAGTATGATAAGTGACCTACCACAACATCTCCCTCTCCCTAGAATGTGCCAGTAAATCGTTCATCGTTAGAACTGCATCAACTTACTATGATCCTTTAAGGCACATGCAAGTCAGTTTAGGGGCAAATGGTTCTCTTTTCTAGGAGAGCATCCGAGATATCAGTAAACTTGCTTGTACCCCTATTACCTCAATAGACATAACGCAGAGTGCTGTTAAAAACCATGCAATAACTGTAGGTTAAGGTATTTGTTAGCTCACACCGCATTGTTGTGATTGGTAAGCAGTACAAGTAAGAACATTGTAAATATTGTTCGTTAAATTTTAAAACAGTTAAACAGTCCTGCACAGTGAGTGGTTTCTCAGAAGGACCGATTATCCTAGGGGATCATAGATCAATTAGCATAGCAATAGGAATCCACAGGATGTCACAAACCACATAACAGAATGATATGTTAAGGGGAGGGCGAGGAGTGTTTTAATCGATCAGTTTAAGTTAATTAGCATATCACTTTGACATCAGAAGTGTCCCAGGACCTGCTTTGTCCTACTAACAGTGGGATTCAGAATGTGAAGGCCTCTTCAAGAAGGGAGACATTAAGAAAAAACAAAAATGTCTCTAATGATGCAACCTTTCATGCCCTTAAGAAAGCACAAGATGCAGCCAAGAATAGTACAAAAAACGAAATCGTGCAAAATTTCTGCACTGCAGTCTTCAAAGAAACACCATTAACCACGATCTGGAACATAATATGGAAAATAAAGGTTAGTCTGACAATGAACTTTCACACTTCTCCACCATCCAACGAACTTTCATAATAGTTCTGTGAATGATGACCACACCTAAATCAATGGACAAGGAAGAAGAGGTGGAATATGAAGATAACGTGTCATTACACAACCCTTTTCATAGGAAGGATTCCAAACTGCAGTCTCATAAGTAAAGGGTTACTGCAACTGCTTCGGATTATATTGAGCACCATCTCTACACCAAGAGAAACTTACCCTGCTCAAAATTTGCAAGGACGAGAAAGATCAAAACCGATTCGCTGAAAGCATGTCGTGTCGTCCCCATCCACAAATCGGAAAAAAGATGTGGTAAATGAGAGTCGTACCAACCTACCACCTTACTAACGTGTTGTGTGAAGATAGTGGAAAGGGCGCTTTGAATGTTTGTGTGAAGACAATAAATTAGTATAGGGCAAACAACTAGAGGCTCGAAAAGCTAAATTTCTCTGGGAATAATAAGACAGTTGCGTTCATACAATTGACAAAAACATACCACTACGTCTTAGGGAAAAAATTGGAGAAACATCAGATTCCAAAACCACTCTCATGTGACATTGTTAGGTTTATGATCAATAGGAAAATAATCACTTTGAAACACAGTACTACACAAGCACGCAGAGAAACTAGCAAAGGAACACAGTATTCTGAAAAGGGGTGAGAACGGCTGTCTGCGTGTTTGTAGATATTGCCTCACACACAATCAGGAAGTGAGTCTGAAACTTCCTGATCAACAGAATACCGCGACCTAATGCTTTATTTGGGGCTGCCACATCAAAAGACACTAATATGTGATCGGTGATCTGTGGTATTTAGTATCATGATTTGTAATTATGACATTGGACGGTTTTTGACTTCTATGGCGTCGTCTGGACAACAGAGACAAGTGCGGCAAAACTCAAATGGTAGCTAATATAGTGCACTTCATACCATCATTGGTGCTTGCAATTATATTTCATGGGAAGTGGTGACAGATGTGAACTCTACCCAAAAAGGGGAGCCCTATTCTTTTCATACTGATTAAATAAAGGTTATGCACCTTATACCATTGCACTGATTTGAATTTCATGGCTGGCCGGTGTGGCTGAGGGGTTCTAGGCGCTTCAGTCTGGAACCGCGCGGGCGCTACAGTCGCAGGTTCGCATCCTTCCTCGGTTATGGATTTTTGTGATGTCCTTACGTTAGTTAGGTTTAAGTAGTTCTAAGTTCTAGGAGACTGATGACCTCAGATGTTAAGTTCCATAGTGCTCAGAGCCATTTGAACCATTTTTTGAATTTCCTGTCATGAGATCCTCCCTTTCCAGCACAAATTGAGTCACTTCCCCCCCCCCCCCCCCCCCAGTTTCCAGATGGGGTGGGAATGGGAGAAGAGGGGGAGGGGATGGGAGGTCTGGGGGAATTCCCAGGGGGAAAACTGGACCAAAACTGAACAAGTGTCCGTTTCTCCAGAGGGTAGGGTGATGATAAGGGAGAGGGGAGTGGGGTGAGGAGTTTCTCCGAAGGACAGATTATCCCAGGGGATCGTAAATCAATTAGCATATCAGTAGGTATCCCCAGGGAGTCATAAACGTTTTAGCAAAATAATAGGTTAGGGGTAGAGGGAGCATAGAGGCGGTTTCATTGATCATTTTTATTAATAATAATATCAATTTTATATCAGGAGTGTTGCAGGACCCACTCTGCTCTACCATTCCCACTAGGCCAAGAGCAGCCTGCTTATGTCCTTATTAAGATATGAAGACTTCCACTCCTTCATTGATAAGCGATACCAGTACCCCATAGCCTCATTTGGAATTCATAATTTCGATGATCGATTCAGTCTGTCTTCCAGTAGTATTTATTGTAGCTTTCTTTGTGTTCCTTTTTTGTCTGACTATATGTTTGACAGTCTTCCTAGGCAGTACACTTAGTGTGACTAGTTTTGGCAAGCTATACGAACCTAAATTATCCTGTATCACTTCCCATGTCATTCTGATGGACAGTGCCTGGGATTTTATGCTCAAGTCGACTGGCATTGGGGCTTCATTAGGTTGGACTACTCATGAGGATGATCCAGCACTGAGTACTATAATGTTTTCCAATTCTAATAAATTCACTAGCATTTTTTCCCATTGGGAAACTGTTTCCTGAGAGAGGTGAGGATTGTTGATAACTGCTTTTCGGAAAGTCTGTCGTTAGGTGCTTTGTATGTTGAGATCGAATTCAGATGGAGATCCTTGATCTGCAGGCAGATGTCCATTTGCAATGGATCGTGCTGGGTGCCAGTAGTGACAACGAAAAAGTGGATATCTTGTCTTACCTGCAATGCTTCACTGCTGTAGCCATCAGCTCTGTCTTCTTTGATGGTAATAGCCGGGAGTACAAATGGTTCGTTCAGTTTTATTCATATTTCACTGATGATACTGATGTCTACGTTAGTTTCTAGCAAATAATGTCGAAGTCTGTCTTTGTTTGCCTTGAGCGATCTTGCAATCAACTGCGTGATTTTACAAGTCATTTTGGGGTATAAGGGGTGAGGCCAACATATTCTGGACTGACATCCGGATCGAATCTGTGCGCAATACTGTAATGGACCTATTAGTACCCTCCTGATATGATATTCACGGTAGTCATAATTGTCCTTAAAATGTTGTTAGCGAGGTAGTTCCCAACATCACTCTGCTGTCTGAGTGTGTGAAATTGTGGTGGATAGTGATTGAGACCCATTGGATCAAGAGGAAGGTAGAGTTCTGGCTGGTACAGTTGGTCATACAGGACAATGCTTATGTGGGTTCCTCTAGGTTCTACAGAATTTACACGTTGCTGGTGGGGTAATTGGGCATGCTGTATTAGAGGACGGGGTAGTGATGTCAGAAGTGAATCCAATGGAACCTCCGTTCCTGACGTCTCCAGCACTGTCGTCGTGACATGGGTTGGTTACTACTGGTCGTAGGTAGCAGTGCTGACAGTTGCATAGAGCCGTTTCTGAGTCAGGAGGGGTGAGGGAATTCTGTTCCCCAAATGATTCAAATGGCTCTGAGCGGTTCCGGACTGAAGCGCCTAGAAACGCTCCGCCACAGCGGCCGGCATTCTGTCCCCCATCTCTTAATGTCTGGAAGAGAAGAAACTGCATTTACATAAAGACCTTTTTCAAACGCAGCTTCTGCTTCTTGGAAGGTAATATTACTGAGAGACATAAATTTCTTATTAAAACTGTGTGCCCGACCGAGACTCGAACTCGGGACCTTTGCCTTTCGCTGGCAAGTGCTCTACCAACTGAGCTACCGAAGCACGACTCACGCCCGGTACCCACAGCTTTACTTCTGCCAGTATCCGTCTCCTACCTTCCAAACTTTACAGAAGCTCTTCTGCGAACCTTGCAGAACTAGCACTCCTGAAAGAAAGGGTACTGCAGAGACATGGCTTAGTCACAGCTAGGGGGATGTTTCCAGAATGAGATTTTCACTCTGCAGTGGAATGTGCGCTGATATGAAACTTTATTGCAGATTAAAACTGTGTGCCTGACCGAGACTCGAACTCGGGACCTTTTGCCTTTCGCTGGCTAGTGCTCTACAACTGAGCTACCGAAGCACGACTGACGCCCGGTACTGGCAGAAGTAAAGCTGTGAGTACCGGGCGTGAGTCGTGCTTCGGTAGCTCAGTTGTAGAGCACTAGCCAGCGAAAGGCAAAAGGTCCCGAGTTCGAGTCTCGGTCGGGCACACAGTTTTAATCTGCCAGGAAGTTTCATATCAGCGCACACTCCGCTGCAGAGTGAAAATCTCATTCTATAAATTTCTTAATTTCCTTGCGTTTGAGATACATTGGACAGACTGGAGATAGGGCCCTGTGACTTCCAGTACAATGAATACAAGTTGGCTGACTGGCCAACTTCTGCGTTATACTGCATATCTGGTGTTACTTCTGCACTGGTTATCGTCTTGTCCATACAGCAAACAAGTAAAGCATTGTAAGATGAAGAGTACATAGTCGTCAACTGGAGAGCAAACTCCATGAATATAAACAAGCTTTGGGAGCCACTGTGATCTCAGTGTCACAACAAAAACTGGAGTCAATTTTGTTACCTTTTGCCAGTTCAAAATCACAATTTTACTAAATCTCCAGATGGCAATAACTTCGCAGTAGCACGTCTTTAGTAATTCGTCCTGCATAAGGGAGGCGTCAACATTATTGATGGTGTCTTGTTTATTAGCGAAGAACTTCGGAGTGTAGGATTCCAAATTCTCTTTGTCTAAGGAAGATTGTTGAACGAATGTATTGGCAGTTAATCCTGACACAGTCTCTTTCACAACACCAAAATATTTATCATGTGCATGGATAATGACTCGCAGTCCCACCTAATGAGTATGACTAGTGCCATGGGATGGAGCCTGCATGTACAATCCTGGAAATTGAAATAAGAACACCGTGAATTCATTGTCCCAGGAAGGGGAAACTTTATTGACACATTCCTGGGGTCAGATACATCACATGATCACACTGACAGAACCACAGGCACATAGACACAGGCAACAGAGCATGCAAAATGTCGGCACTAGTACAGTGTATATCCACCTTTCGCAGCAATGCAGGCTGCTATTCTCCCATGGAGACGATCGTAGAGATGCTGGATGTAGTCCTGTGGAACCGCTTGCCATGACATTTCCACCTGGCGCCTCAGTTGGACCAGTGTTCGTGCTGGACGTGCAGACCGCGTGAGACGACGCTTCATCCAGTCCCAAACATGCTCAATGGGGGACAGATCCGAAGATCTTGCTGGCCAGGGTAGTTGACTTACACCTTCTAAAGCACGTTGGGTGGCCCGGGGTACATGCGGACGTGCATTGTCCTGTTGGAACAGCAAGTTCCCTTGCCGGTCTAGGAATGGTAGAACGATGGGTTCGATGACGGTTTGGATGTACCGTGCACTATTCAGTGTCCCCTCGACGATCACCAGAGGTGTACGGCCAGTGTAGGAGATCGCTCCCCACACCATGATGGCGGGTGTTGGCCCTATGTGCCTCGGTCGTATGCAGTCCTGATTGTGGCGCTCACCTGCACGGCGCCAAACACGCATACGACCATCATTGGCACCAAGGCAGAAGCGACTCTCATCGCTGAAGACGACACGTCTCCATTCGTCCCTCCATTCACGCCTGTCGCGACACCACTGGAGGCGGGCTGCACGATGTTGGGGCGTGAGCGGAAGACGGCCTAACGGTGTGCGGGACCGTAGCCCAGCTTCATGGAGACGGTTGCGAATGGTCCTCGCCGATACCCCAGGAGCAACAGTGTCCCTAATTTTCTGGGAAGTGGCGGTGCGGTCCCCTACGGCACTGCGTAGGATCCTACGGTCTTGGCGTGCATCCGTGCGTCGCTGCGGTCCGGTCCCAGGTCGACGGGCACGTGCACCTTCCGCCGACCACTGGCGACAACATCGATGTACTGTGGAGACCTCAAGCCCCACGTGTTGAGCAATTCGGCGGTACGTCCACCCGGCCTCCCGCATGCCCACTATACGCCCTCGCTCAAAGTCCGTCAACTGCACATACGGTTCACGTCCACGCTGTCGCGGCATGCTACCAGTGTTAAAGACTGCGATTGAGCTCCGTATGCCACGGCAAACTGGCTGACACTGACGGCGGCGGTGCACAAATGCTGCGCAGCTAGCGCCATTCGACGGCCAACACCGCGGTTCCTGGTGTGTCCGCTG
The DNA here is from genome assembly GCF_023897955.1 of Schistocerca gregaria. NCBI lineage: Eukaryota > Metazoa > Arthropoda > Insecta > Orthoptera > Acrididae > Schistocerca > Schistocerca gregaria. Next base: position 649,396,512 of record NC_064923.1, on the reverse strand, counting down.
TGCCGTGCGTGTGATCATTGCTTGTACAGCCCTCTCTCAGTGTCCGGAGCAAGTATGGTGGGTCTGACACACCGGTGTCAATGTGTTCTTTTTTCCATTTCCAGGAGTGTATTTCTGCCTCTGCCTCCGACAAATAAACTGAAAAGCCCTTGGTCGGCAGCTGTGTATAAGTTAACAGTGCAATTTAGATGTTGGTGGATGATGGTCTCTATTTGGCTGGCGTCGACAATTTAGATGTTGGTGGATGATGGCTTCTTTTTGGCTGGCGTCGACAAGTAACACTTTCTCCATTTTGTTCTGTTGGTCGCCTTGGCCTTCCGCCCATGCGCAGTCCTGTTGGCGTTTCTGCAAGGACTGCAGGTCTCTTACTTTCAAATGAATCGATAGTTGGAACATATTGGTGTGTGTCTGCGAGTAGTGGGGCAACAGGGATATCACCCCACTCTGCAGGTTGCCTGCATCAGGGGCAGGTTTGCACTCAGGGACAAACCTATGTTCTCTTTTGATTGACAGGTCATTAATATATTCTTCTCCTTTGTTTGACTGGTCCTTAACCCATTGACAGGTCCTTAACATATTGTTCCCCACATCTCTCACCCCTCCACCCCTCAGGAAACCTCCAACCCATCCCCTCCCCTCTCTGCTACAGGTACACTTTCAGATCTGTGCTATTGGAATAGCCCCTCTCACTCTTATCAGTTTCATTGATTACTTAATTATATTGATCAATTAATTAACCTCTCCCCCTCTGGTAACCCCATCCCCTCCCTCCCTCACTCCCAGATATTGATGAGAAAAAGACTCCGTTGACTGATCATTGGAGGGAATTCGATTTCAGTGTATTGAATATTGTTTAAACAATTTAGATAATGTACAGAATACTGTTTATTTATTTAGTTAAAGAATTTGGAAGTCGATTGCAGTGCATGGAATACTGTTCAAACTATTAATAAAATGTTTGGAACATTATTTAAACAATTTATCGGATTCAAGGCACTGTATGGAATATAGTTTACTTATTTATTTAAAGAATTTTTCAAGAATTCGATGCCCCCCGCTTTCCCACCACCCCATCTTCCCCTACCCTCCCCTCACATTCCCCCAACCCTCCTCTACTTGGAAATTGGTGGCTGTGCGGTGGAGAGGAAGGATCTCACGAAGGGAAATTTAGGAGTATATTATTTATTTATTAAAAAAATCAGTTTTCGGGAATTGGATTTCTTTTGCTAGTTGAAAATGAAGCTCTTCTAAGAAGTAATTAAATCGATCGCCTTTCTTTCTATTCCAGTTGCACAAGGAATAGCGCCATGAAACTTACATCACACGTAATTACACAGATAAAAATCTTTCGATCGCCCCTTGCAGCTACTGCCATTCCTGTACCTTTGCGCATGTGACTGTACCAATTTAAATCAGAACTCAGCAGAAGTAGAATAGAGATATATCTACGACCTTCTGCAACCCATGTAGAAACAGATTGACCTAAGTTATTGCGGCTGGACCATGGTCAAAATAGCCGGCCGATGTGGCCGTGCGGTTCTAGGCGCTTTAGTCTGGAACCGTGTGACCGCTACGGTCGCAGGTTCGAATCCTGCCTCGGGCATGGATGTGTGTGATGTCCTTAGGTTAGTTAGGTTTAAGTAGTTCTAAGTTCTAGGGGACAGATGACCACAGATGTTAAGTCCCATAGTGTTCAGAGCCATTTGAACCATGGTCAAAATATGTGGTCAGAACTGTTACTGCTTACCAATTTGTGTGTGAACGGCTAGATTTAAGTGCACTGTAAGTATTTTGCTCGTATTCTAGATTGTGTTCGCATCTTCGTTTCATACTTTGTAGCATTTAATGGAGACTTCTGAGATTTACAGTAGAGAGGATTATTCTAGTACATTTATTGCTAATCAAAGTTATTGTTTTTAGAGGCCTGTTAATAATGTGTCAATACATTTGTATAATTGCTATTGCATTTTTAGCATTTGCAAGGAAGAATCTTCTTGTCACTAAGGCTACAAGGAATGCTAATCTATATCTACATTCATACTCGGCAAACCACTGTGAAATGCATGGCACTAAGTGGCAGGAAGAGGAAGCCACATCATTCAGAGCAGAAACACGAACTCACCATGAGAACATGTAATGGGGTTGAATACGAATTCTGTCGAAAGCTTCTAACATGGAGCACGTCATTAAATCAGAGAAGTTATGGAAAATAGATACAAAAAATAACGTAGAGTGAAAGCAGTATATGAGGAGTCAAGCAGAAATTTAGAATCTTGTTTACAATGCAATTTAAAGAGTGCAATACTCACAAGAAGCCGTAATCAAAACCGCAGTGCTATGAAACTAGCTTTTGTTTAATACGAAACTAGAAGAAATATGAAAGACTTAAAATGACGCAATAAGAAAACAAGTGGTGGATTGGTAATCTTGCATTGCTCCACTTGGCCTGGCCTGGTAGCGGAAGTCCCTATATGATTTTCACCCCCGAGACAAGGAATGCTAACTATTAAAACATGGAATAAATAAAAATTGTAATTTCACACAGCAAACAGACTACTATTAAAAAGTGCATAGTACACTCAGCTGAAAATAATCTCACTTTTGACTCATTTAGTTTGCATATAAAGCGATGATCTATTAAACCACATGGAAATACATATTCTATAAAGAAAAATAAAGGCACTGAGTCTCGTTATATTGAATCTTATTATTTTTAAATAAGCATTAGTAATGACCGCATTAGCCTTAGCCTGATGTAATCATCAATACATGATCCACAATAGCTGCATATCAATGAATGACGAATACGTTTTGTAATACGATAGTAGTTTCTGCACGACAACAACGAGCTGCGGTCTCTGCACTGCTGAGCTAGTTGTTTCGCATCTCGTTCTCACGTTCATCAGTCATCAGTCCTATGGGAACTGAGTTCTCTGAGACACAGAGATACGTGGCGGCTCGGAAACTCTTTGATGACAAAATGAAATAGATGTTTTCCAGAAATATTAATAAAAGGATTTTTTGCCACGCAATGGACTCCCTCAACATTCAGTAACAATTTGGAATTAAAACTTTATTAATGCTGAATGAAAAAAAAATCTATGTGACTGGAACGTATAACACGTTTATTTTAAAGAATGCAATGTAACAAAATTAATTATATTTAAATATAATATAATTTAATTCCCTCTGCAATTCATAGCAAAGCAGTGATTTTTTTTCTCTGATCGCGCATTTGTCTTATTCTCTGCGAAGATGCGCACGTTGTCAGAGGTTATTCGTAGCCAGTTGACGAGTCTTGTAATAAGCTCAGCTTCTATGTTGTGGAATCATAACATGATTCATTATTACTGCGGCTTCTAACGCATTTTTCAAATAAAAATAGTGTGTGGTGTATCTTGGTAATCGACAATTTATAGTGTTCGAAAAACGAATGACAAATAAACCAAAAGGGTATAGAGAGCCTTCTCTTTATTATTTAATAGTCACTACTACACCCCTCACATTTCCATGTTTGCAGAATAAGCTGGCTGATAGTGTCGACGCTGTGGAAATAGCAGTTTGTTTTCGTAACCCATAATTTCAACAGATTCGATCGCAACAATAACGTAAAAGTGACTCTTAGTCTAACATTATATCCCAAACGTTATATTCAACGACATACGAGAAACGTTATACCATGAAGTCACAAAGTGCAATCAACTCTTCTTGCCAGCGAGTTCGAAAATTCACACGTACCGCGTTAAATTTACTTAACGTTCAATTTCTTGCATTCGCATCCACCTAAGTGCGCATTTTATTACATTAACACGGTTAAGGAAGTTAAGAACCAAATGTTACTACAATTTCTTTCGTTTCATTCTGAGTTAGTGTGTTCATATTTCCAGTTACATGAAATGTCGACTCATCACTGAAGACGACACGATCCGGAAAAGCTTCATGGTCATGCACCAACATTTTGTAAAGATGGTAAGCAGACCGTAGTCTGTAGGCTTTAGAGCTTGTAACAGGTTTACAAATAAAAATATTTGAGGTACTCTTTCATTTGATGTACTATTTGTAATTGTAAGTTGAATATAATAAGTGCAACAACGTATTAAAACAGGTATATTAATTTTGAAACACCCTGTACAACTGATGAGCATGCTATACTATATTTCGTGTACTTAACCGTTATAAGATTGTTATCTGCAACAGGCAAAAGACGCTCTTTGTTGGTGCTGCGCATTTTAGCGATTGTGATCGATATAAACTTACGGCTGCAGTGTTCCTCTTCAGAACTAGAGGGAAACCCAGAAGTATTAGTGTAAGATCGAAAGAAATGCCTCCCATTGGTGAGGATATTAAAATCCTAACGGTAAACTGCCGAAGCATGCGCAACGAAGTGCCAGAGTTTGAAGCGCTCATGAAACGCATTGAAGCTCACATGATCCTAGGTTCAGAAAGTTGGTTGAAACCTGAAATTGACAGGAGTGATATTTTGGGGGAAAATTTAAGTGAATATCGAAAGGATAGGAAAATGGGAAATGGAGGTGGTGTACTTCTCGCAGTAGACAAGAAACCCAAAACCACCGTAATGGAGATTGAAGCTGCATGTGAGATTGTATGGGCAAGACTCAGTATCAGGGATGGGTATAAAATGATAATTGGATTCTTCTATCGCCCACCAGATTCACCCTCTTATCTAACCGAAAACTTTAGAGAAAACCTCGGGAAACTTGTACATTTGTTCCCCATCATACTGCAATCATCGGTGAAGGCTTTACTCATCCATAAATTAATTGAAAAAATTGCATTTTGTTAGTGGTAGGCATGATAAGACATCCCATGAAACTTTACTAAATGTCTTCTCTCAAAAATACCTAGAACAAACAGTTATGAACCGCACTCATGATGGAAATATATTGGATCTAATGGCAACAAACAGACGTGCTTCTTTGAGGATGCTCACATCTAAACTGGTATCTGTGGTGAGGACGTGGTTGTGGAAACAATGATAACCGAAGTACAATTAAAACAAGTAGAAAGATATTAGTCTTCAGTAAACTAGATAAAAAAACATTGGTGTCACATCTCAATGAGGAAATTGAAACATTCAGCAAAGGTCAGGAGCATGTAGATGAACACTGGCTCAAGTTTAAAAGAATAGTTGTCCACACACTGGATAGACATATATATCCAGTAGAACAGTTGATAATGGGAGGGAACCTCCATGGTATACAGTCACTGTAAAGAAATTTCTGAAGAAAAATAGATTGCAGCATTATAGGTGTAAAACAAACTGGATCCGCCAGGGTAACCGAGAGTGCTAATGCGCTGCATCCTGGACTTGGGTAGGCGCGCTGGCGCTGAATCGAATCTGCCGCTGATTAATGACGAGAGCAGGTATGCTCGCCAGCCTGGTTGTGGTTTTTAGGCGGTTTTCCACATCCCGCTAGGTGAATACTGGGCCAGTCCCCACGTCCCGCTTCGGTTACACGGCTCACCGACATTTGAACACGTTGACACTATTTCATGGCCTACACTAGAGGCAGACAGCTGGGGTACACTTCTTACGTCCTGGGGGGTTCTGGGTGGCGGCAGGAAGGGTATCTGGCCACCCTCGCAACTAACACTGCCAAATCCGTAATAACACGGCCGACCCCTCGCTGATGTGGGACAAAGGCCCAAAGAAAGAAAGAAAGAAAGAAAGGTGTAAAACAAACCGTAGGACTATCGACAGAGAGATGCTGAATGAAACGCATTTGGGTGGCAAGAGAGCAATGCCTGATACCTTCAGTGGCTACCGCAGCACAATATTGTCAAATGACATTCCACAAAATCGAAAGACATTTTGGTCCTACGTAAGTTAGTTAGTGACAACGAAGTTAACATCCATTCCTGTGTAAATAAGACAGGAACTGAAACTGAGGGTAGTAAAGGAAAACCTGAAATTCTTAACTCCATTTACAAATGTTCCTTTACAAAGGAAAGCCCATGAGATTGCCTCAGTTTAATTCTCGTACCACTGAAAAGATGAATGAACTAAGTATTAGTATCAATGATGTTGAGAAACAGCTGAAATCGTTGAAACTGAACAAAGAACCAGGACCTGATGGAATCCCTGTCAGATTCTATACTCAGTTTGCGACTGAGTTAGCCCCTCTTCGAACTATAATCTATCGTAGACCCCTTAGACAAAAATCCGTGGCCAGTTCTTGGAAAAAGGCCCAGGTCACACTCGGCTACAGCAAGGATAGTAGAAGTGATCCACAAAACCACCGCCCAATATTAACGTCGATTTGTTGTAGAATCTTATAGCATTTTATGAGCTCAAACATAATGAGATATCTTGGACAGAATGTGCTCTTCAATGTCAACCAGCATAAATTTCTAAAACATCGATCATGTAAACCCATTCGCACTTTTCTCACATTACATAATGAAAGCCATGGATCAAGGCAGTCAGGTATATGACGTGTTTCTTGATTTCCGAAAAGCATTTGACTCAGTACCGCATCAATGTTTGTTGTCAAAAGTACGATCATATAGGGTTGTTGTTGTTGTAGTCTTCAGTCCTGAGACTGGTTTGATGCAGCTCTTTATGCTACTCTATCCTGTGCAAGCATCTTCATCTGCCAGTACTTACTGCAACCTACATCCTTCCGAATCTGCTTAGTGTATTCATCTCTTGGTCTCCCTCTACGATTTTTACCCTCCACGCTGCCCTCCAATGCTAAATTTGTGATCCCTTGATGCCTCAGAACATGTCCTACCAACTGGTCCCTTCTTTTTGTCAAGTTGTGCCACAAACTCCTCTTCTCCCCAATTCTATTCAATACCTCCTCATTAGTTATGTGATCTACCCATCTAATCTTTAGCATTCTTCTGTAGCACCACATTTCGAAAGCTTCTATTCTCTTCTTGTCCAAACTATTTATCATCCATGTTTCACTTCCATACATGGCTACAGTCCATACAAATACTTTCAGAAATGACTTCCTGACACTTAAATCTATACTCGATGTTAACAAATTTCTCTTCTTCAGAAACGATTTCCTTGCCATTGCCAGTCTACATTTTATATCCTCTCTATTTCGACCATCATCAGTTATTTTACTCCCTAAATAGCAAAACCCCTTTACTACTTTAAGTGTCTCATTTCCTAATCTAATTCCCTCAGCATCACCCGATTTAATTTGACTACATTCCATTATCCTCGTTTTGCTTTTGTTGATGTTCATCTTATATCCTCCTTTAAAAACACTGTCCATTCCGTTCAACTGCTCTTCCAAGTTCTTTGCTGTCTCTGACAGATCCTCAACGTTTTTATTTCTTCTCCAAGGATTTTAACACCTGATCCGAATTTTTCTTTTGTTTCCTTTACTGCTTGCTCAATATACAGATTGAATAACACCGGGGACAGGCTACAACCCTGTCTCACTCCCTTCCCCACCGCTCCTTCCCTTTCATGTCCCTCGACTCTTATAACTGCCATCTGGTTTCTGTACAAATTGTAAAAGGCCTTACGCTCCCTGTATTTCATCCCTGCCACCTTCAGAATTTGAAAGAGTATTCCAGTTAACATTGTCAAAAGCTTTCTCTAAGTCTACAAATGCTAGAAATGTAGGTTTGCCTTTTCTTAATCTTTCTTCTAAGATAAGTCGTAAGGTTAGTATTGCCTCACGTGTTCCAACATTTCTACGGAATCCAAACTAATCTTCCCCGAGGTCCGCTTCTACCAGTTTTGCCATTCGTCTGTAAATAATTCTCGTTAGTATTTTGCAGATTTGTCTTATTAAACTGATAGTTCCGTAATTTTCACATCTGTCAACACCTGCTTTCTTTGGGATTGGATTTATTATATTCTTCTTGAAGTCTGAGGTTATTTCGCCTCTCTCATACATCTTGCTCACCAGATAGTAGAGTTTTGTCAGGACTGGCTCTCCCAAGGCCGTCAGTAGTTCTAATGGAATGTTGTCTACTTCCGGGGCCTTGTTTCGACTCAGGTTTTTCATTGCTCTGTCAAACTCTTCACGCAGTATCTTATCTCCCATTTCGTCTTCATCTACACCCTCTTCCATTTCCGTAATATTGTCCTCAAGTACATCACCCTTGTATAAACCCTCTATATACTCCTTCCACCTTTCTGCTTTCCCTTCTTTGCTTAGAACTGGGTTTCCATCTGAGCTCTTGATATTCATACAAGTGGCTCCCTTTTCTCCAAAGGTCTCTTTAATTTTCCTGTAGGCAGTATCTATCTTATCCCTTGTGAGATAAGCCTCTACATCCTTACATTTGTCCTCTAGCCATCCCTGCTTGGCCATTTTGCACTTCCTGTCGATCTCATTTTTGAGACGTTTGTATTCCTTTTTGCCTGCTTCATTTACTGCATTTTTATATTTTCTCCTTTCATCAATTAAATTCAATATCTGTTCTGTTACCCAAGGATGTCTATTAGCCCTCGTCTTTTTACTTACTTGATCTTCTGCTGCCTTCACTACTTCATCCCTCAGAGCTACCCATTCTTCTTCTACTGTATTTCTTTCCTCCATTCCTGTCAATTGTTCCCTTATGCTATCCCTGAAACTCTCTACAACCTCTGGTTCTTTCAGTTTATCCAGGTCCCATCTCCTTAAATTGTCACCTTTTTGTAGTTTCTTCAGTTTTAATCTACAGTTCATAACCAATAGATTGTGGTCAGAGTCCACATCTGCCCCTGGAAATGTCTTACAATTTAAAACCTCATTCCTAAATCTCTGTCTTACGATTATATAATCTATCTGATACCTTTTAGTATCTCCAGGATTCTTCCATGTATACAACCTTCTTTTATGATTCTTGAACCAAGTATTAGCTATGATTAAGTTATGCTCTGTGCAAAATTCTACCAGACGGCTTCCTCTTTCATTTCTTCCCCCCAATCCATATTCACCTACTATGTTTCCTTCTCTCCCTTCTCCTACTGACCAATTCCAGTCACCCATAACTATTAAATTTTCGTCTCCCTTCACTACCTGAATAATTTATTTTATCTCATCATACATTTCCTGAATGTCTTCATCATCTGCAGAGCTAGTTGGCATATAAACTTGTACTACTGTAGTAGGTGTGGGCTTTGGAGGTGAAATTTGGGACTGGACTGAGAACGTTTTGGCAGGGAGGACACAGCATGATATCTTGTATGGAGAGTCATAGTCATATGTAGGGAAGTGTTCTGGGCCCTTGCTGTTCATGTTGTATATTAATGACCTTGCAGGTAATATCAATAATAAAATCAGACTTTCTGTAGATGATGCAGTTATCTATACTGAAGTACTGTCTGAAAGAAGCGGTATAAGTATCCAGTAAGATCTTGATAAGATTTCAACGTGGTACAGAGATTGGCAACTCGCTCTAATGTTCAGGAACGTAAAATTTAGCACTTCACAAATACGTAGTATTCTATGACTATAATATCAATGAGTCACTGCTGGAATCGGTCACAAATACCTGGGTGTAACACTTTGTAGGGGTATGATGCGGAATGATTACATTGGTTCAGTCGTCGGTAAGGCAAGCGGTAGACTTCAGTTTACTGGTAGAATACAGGGGAAGTGCAATCAGTCTACAAAAGAGATTGCTTTCAAATCACTCGTGCGACACATCCTAGAATGTTGCTCAAGTGTGGAAACTGTACCACATAGGACTAACAGGGGATATTGAACGTATACAGAGAAGAGCAGCACGAACGGTCACAAGTTTGTTTAATCCGTGGAACTGATAAACTCCTGAAGAGAGATGTAAACTCTCTCGAGAAAGTCAACTAACAAAGTTTCAAGAACCGGCTTCAAATGATGACTCTAGGAAAGCATTAAAATCCTCTATTAATCGCTGAATAATTACTGCATGCACAGATGAATTCAAACAATCATTCTTCCCGCCTTCCGTACGTGAATGGAACAGGAAGAAAGCCTAATACCTTGTACAACGGGATGTAGCCTCTGACATGCACCTCACGATGATTTGCATAATATACTTATAGATAAAGATGTATCAAGATGGAGTATATTCTAGTCGAAAGATACAATAATTTATTTTGTTTTAATGAAGCATAAATGAATATGTAACTATTTCGACGACGATACGAGATTTTCATTGTCTTCGGTGATTTACCACCAGTGTATATCATCTGTTCGAATAAAGCGAGAAAACTTATCCCGGCAAATCCATCAAAGAATCTTCTTCGTTTCGAAAGTGAATATGCTGCTCTGTTAATGAACTTCCTCTCAAAATGGAGACACTCTTTATATTATTTCTCGTTGTGGTTTGTCACATTATTTGTTACACTGTTGCGGTAACCTCCAATCAGTATCTCTTAGTACTTTGTATGACAACACAAAATGAGGCGTGCAGTGCTTTACGAGCGGTTCTCGCGTTAGCCCCCATAAAACTGTCCTCGGAAGTAAATACAGCCCAATAATGCGCGTCTTATCTCTGGCTGGTTATCAAAGTATTGCTGCAGCAGAGGTTAATAAAGTAATTTGGAATCGTTACTGGCGCTTCTACCCGTTTTATCAAGACTTGGTTGATAAAAAGGGCGTACGTACCAGCAGATACGGGGACCACCGTGGAGTCGGTAGAAAAACGCCTGTCACATGGCCGCATTCCATGTTAACTGCGTTTATGTAACTCCCCGTTGATGTATGAGTTGTCAGAGTTCTTTAGTCTGCCGTGGTGTAGTTAATGTGGAGAAAGATGAAATAACGGAAGTCCCAGTGTTTCCCAAACCCTTACAGACAAAGTTAAACAGTCGGCTGAGCATTTCGATATGGAGAAACAGCGGTCACTAATGAATATTTCATTCGGTACAAGGTCTAGAATCAGTTGCGTGTGTGTGTGTGTGTATATGTGTGTGTGTGTGTGTGTGTGTGTGTGTGTGTGCGTGTGTGCGTGTGTGTGTGTGTGTGTGTGTGTGTACCACGTGCTTGTAAACTATATTTCATAACAGTCCACTGCCTGCCGCATCGACTATGGTGGCGCTACCTCGACGGGCATCACAGTCACATGTGATTTGTCTGTTCATTAGAGGTTGTCGCGGCTGGATCATTACTCGTTACAAGAACTAAAAGACGTGCGCTAAATAGATAATATTGCGGAATATAGTGTGCGGAAATCCACTGACAATTTTTGATATACACTGACACTCTATTTTAATCCAACTGCTGAAACTTTCTATTATTTCCAACACAGTTTCTTCGATTTACAGTTTGAACAGTAATGGGAAGAAGACAATATCCCCACCTTACATCTTTTTAAGCCGAACCCTTCTCTGTTGGTCTTCCACTGTTATTGTACTCTCTTGGTTCTTGTATATGTTGTATACAATGTCTTTCCTTTAGACCAATACATATTTTTATGAGAATTCCAAACAATTTGCTTCGTTTTAGTTTACAGGTCGTTTTTTCTAGGTTGTAAAATCACACATTGTCCTAATTTTTAGAAAGTCTTGCCTCCAGTATCAATCACAATGTTAGAACTACGTCTCTAGTATATTTTCCTTCCCTAAAGCCACACTGATCGTCATATAACGTATCTGAAATTTTCTCTGTGATTCTTCCCAACAACTTGTCAGCAACTTGCACGCATGCACAACTGACTGGGTAACACTCCTAGCTTTTATCTGCCTGTGCTATCTACGGGATAGTGTGATGATATTCTCGTCAAAGTCAGATAGTATGTACTCAGTCTCATAGTTTATAAACAATAAAATAATCGTTTGGTTCTTTCCCGACCGATTTTAGGAAATCCAAAGGAAAGTTGTCTATGCGTACTGTCTCGTTTGATGGCAAGTGTTTCCAAGCCGTATCGAACTCTGACTAATACTGGATCCCTTTCGTCTTTTAAAGTGTTACCAATTTCTCACTCAGTCGCACCATCTGACATGTTTGATAACAGTGTTCATTTACTTTGGTTGTAGTTAGTATTACAGCACAGCCTCATAGTAAGTATAAAGGAAAGTTCTGAACAGAATATACCTGATACAGAAAATTTCTTTTTTTTCGGATGGTGTGGAGGCGGGGGGGACACCAAACTGCTGGGGTCATCGGTCCCTAGGCTTACACACTACTTAATCTAACTTAAACTAACTTACGCTAAGGACAGCACACACACCCATGCCCGAGGGATGACTCGAACCTCCGACGGGGGGAGCAGCGTGAACCGTGGCAAGGCGCCCGAGACCGCACGGCCTTGATACTTTCCAGTGAAGCCACTGTGTGATATCCACCTAATGCACACTCCACCATCGGCGCACGGTGAATGCACAGCTAAATGTGACTGCCACCCTGCGTGGGTCCCTGCTAGGTGGGATGTGGCACATAGAAGGGCGACGATTAGCGTCTGACATTCCCATCATTAGACATGTACCACGAACTCAGATAGGATAACGATAGGAGATGAAATCGGCTGTGTTCTATTCAAAGGAATCGTCCCAGGATTCTCCTTGTAGATTTAGAGAAACCACTACCCCACATTCTAATACCCGAAAGGAGATTTGAACCCCGTTCATCCCAACTGCGAGTCCAATGCTACGGCAACTGTGCCACCTCGTACGACGGTCGTAGTTCAGGTACCGCTCACATCAAATAATCTTATTTCTCTTCTTCTTCTTCTTCTTCTTCTTCATCTCTTCATTGACTCTTCCGTCGTCGCATTATCTCCACCTCCACCACGGTCTTGCTGAATCTCTTTCTTCTGCAGTCTTACATTTTCATAGCTGACTTTGGAAGAGAGACATCCTCAATTTTCTCGATATGCTGCGTCCATCTGCGTCCGTTTCTCAAGAAAAATAGAAATATTTGTAAGTCTGAACAGTTTTGTCCCAAGTAAATCCTAATTATCACCAATACACACGGGTTTGCATAAATCGGGCAACGGTACTAAAAATAACAATTCGCAAATAGCTAACGCACAGGAACAATAATGTTCAGCTTAGCTCTACATAGGGAAAGGAACATTCCAAAAGCCAACGGGCTTAGTAGTGAAGAAATGATGTATGAAGCTAGAGCAAATACAAGTCTCAATGGTGCCTCAACGCAGCAGAACCAGTAAAAAGATACCCAAAAGGGGTAAAAAACAACCGAAGAAAGATATCCCAGTGCTATACGAAAGTTTAAATAGAGATGGTTTGGAGACCAGAAAATTGTGGCTGGCAGGATAGAAACTAAGAACAGGCTGTGATTCGTGCCTGAACAGTTCATTCGGTAAGAGCAATGTCTGCGAAACGCGTTGTTTTGCACTCGAATCACAATTCAGCATACAGTTTCAATTTGACAGGTAGTTTCAGAGATGTCTGTATTAGCAGACTAGAACACCGGATCTGTCCCATGCAGTAAAAAGCAACGTACTCCATCCTACATGGAAAATTTGTTCTTTTACCATCAACACATCAAGATTCTACAGCTACAAACAGGAAATCTGCACACAATCCCGAAGGAACTACTGTGGCGTCATGTGGTGGATGTCGTCAGCATAGCGTCGAGAGTCCATGTGTGGTTAATTTCACATCAGAACGCAGTCATCACATCGATACATTGACGATAGCTCCGTTATCCAGTGTGCGCAGAGGCTCTCTACGACGCCGTGAGGTCGTCAGACTTAACATTTCAGGTGAGGCCCGGTGACTCTCTCATCTAGTTTCTAATTACCTTCTAAGCTCAGCGATGTGGGCTTTGTTTCCTCGTAAAACCTATAAATAAGAATACTTTATTACCACGGTCACTAACACTAGCTGTAAGCCTGATAATGTAACACAATTTACACCGCTGTGGAGCACAAGGGCTATTTTCATACCAGTTTTCCGCTCACCTGTGTTCGCCGTTTTTCTTACTGGCAGTTGGCTTTCAGGCCGTCAACGGTCGTGCTGAGATGGTTACACGGGTTCCCGTCAGATCGCTGAAGTTAAGCACCGTCGGGCGTGCTCAGCACTTGGATGGGTGACCGTCCAGGTACTTCGCGCTCTGTTGACAGTTCACACTTTGCGCTTGCGGTGGAGGAGACAGGAGGGGGCGGTGGCGTGAAGACCCTGATCACCAGTCTTTGCGTCAAATGGTCACTAGTCTTTGCGTCAAATGTCCTGGATTCAGTTCCAAACCTCTCCCCAGTGTCTCATGAAGTGAGGGCGCCGCAAGGGGACTCTAAGCTCGGCGTTCACCTTGGTGCTATTCGAGAGGTGTGGGTTAAGTGCCGACACCGGGTTTCACCCTTCATCATCTCCAACACAAACATGACACGACAGTACGGGCACACTCATCACAGTCACCTTCTCTTAATAAATACTGTTACGTACTCAGTCTCATACTTCGCGAAGGATAGGTGTCTATGGGTGCGAAGGATAGAGAATACCTTACAAATTAGGCAGCTGAATCTGCCCTCCCATTCATTCCTGCCAAACGACCGTTCTTTACTTCGAAGCCTTTTACACCTTCATCTAAAGACACTTAGGAACTGTTTTAAGTACATCCTCTTGCTATATCACAACATCTTCTGTGGTAAACACACGATTTTATGACTTTGTGGTATCAGGTCTACCATCCGCCACACGCAATAAGGGCGGCCTTCGAAGTATTGATGTAAATGTAGAACCTGGGTTCCGGCAATGGAATTGGCTGTATCAAGTTCATGTCACTTTGCACTTTGCAACAACAAGTTATACCATTTAGTGATTTTATGTAGTTGCTTCCATACCACATCTTTGACGCACAACAAAAGCCACAGCGTATCTCCTAACTTGTCACAAGCACGTGCTAAGAAGAGGAGTCATTTACATCCAATGCCTTCGTAACTGCTGAAAATTTAAAAGTGAGGTCTGCTCTGCTAATTACAATGGTGATGTTTTTCCAATATGATTATATTCTACTCCTAAATATATCTCAACATAAGAAAATACTCGTAGAGTTTATGTCTTTATAAACCCTATTTTATTTTCTGACTCAGTGTGTCCCAAAATTCGTAATTACAAGCTTCTTTGGACTGTTAAGGAGACCTACCAGATAAAGACTTTTAAGGAACCCAGGTCCGTAAATGTACCGTTTACGTGTAAAATAAGATTGCGCATCAGATGACGTAGAAGTCTTCCGCTTCACGATACGCACACAGCGGAAATAATAATAACTATGAGTTCCACAGGAGATGCCCCCAATGGTGATCCTGCTAGCCGTTGTACAAGGTTTATCTGCAACGTAAACACTGATGCTCGTCCGCGGAGAACCACAGTCAACCTTTCTAATTGACAGTGTACCAGTTTCCAGCAGCCGGGCGAAAATGGCATGTGATGTAATGCTGTGATCCGTGAAACGTTATCGGAATATGCGTTGTGCAGTTGTATCAGTGAAGTGATCTCAACTTCAACTTATTTTGTATCCAAACGATGTACGTCCGGACACGGATTCCTTATTAAAATTTTATCCAGTAAGTCCTCCCTATAATCCCTACAAGCCTGTATTATTCTCCACAATTTATGCTGATAAAATTAAAAGTCTGTTACATTAAGAATAAAATAATCACGTCGAAATGAATAAATAGCTTTATATTGACGTGAACATCTCACATCTTATGGCAACCACTTTAATCTTATAGCTACTGTTCAGATGAATGACCGAAGGTGTCAAAGCATCCATTATTACTAATCAATTGACAGAACTGACTTACAGATGAAAAATCATTTGGCCTCACTGCTTGCGTATTTTCTTGATCACAGAAGTGTAGCGGCTGTTATATTCGTAGTCTTAGAAATGTCTATTTCTAGGGACATTTGACGACCGTTTATTCATGAATCGTCTCACACACGATCAACATAATCTCCTTTAACTACATTATGTGAAAGGTTATTGGTCGAAAACCGCTGTTTATTCTCTGTGGCTTCAACGAGATTGTTTCTCGTAAGTCTCTGTCAAGGGTGGTAACAGCTTTTAAATTAAAATGGCCCCTACAGTGACACTTTTCTCCGGACTTTCGTCCAGCGGATTCTCAACAAACACAAAGTGAAAGTGATTTTTCGCCCTCCATCAAATTCAAGAACACTCCTAGGTTCCGTTAAAGATGATTCTGTGCTTCGGAAGTCTAGGACTTATAAGATCCCCTGTGAGTTTGGCCATTCGTACATCGGATAGACGAAACGTCCGGTCAATGAGAGATGCAGAGAGCACTGAAGGTACACCCGACTGTTACAACCTATTAAATCGGCGGTGGCAAAGCACTTGACTTCATCTTTCTGGGACTCAATAGTGAAAGAAGCAACTGAAAGACGGTTTGCGACGAATTTAATCAATAGAGATAGCAGCTTCAGCTTGGACAAATCACGGACTCCGGCACTTCCTGTCGTAAACGCACAACGACGGTGGAACGGTGCAGCACGTAGTGATACATTGATATCACCGTGTGGCTCCTCTCTGTTCCCTCCTTCTTTCTCTATAGTGTGTTCTGTACTCACATTCAGCAGGAGATGCTATTGTTTAGAAAGGTCTCCCCATCTCACAACTACCACCTCCCCACCCGGATCTTCCATTGGGCACGTGAAATTAATAGTGTAACAAGATTTTAATCTCTGCGTTCACATTCCTACTGTTCATAAACGTTCGACTGCGCCACACATGTGGGACGTGGCATTATCCTCTGTATGTGTGAATAAACAGCAGAATTCTTGATCATCCATCTCCAGGAAGCAGTGATCGGGCTAGTCGCTGTGTTTGTAGTAAGATTAGAATTAAGCCTTTAGGTGGACATCACTGCCTGCTCGCTGTTATTGCGTCGACGGATAAATCCATCCGCAGCATTCTGTGGCTTGTAGCTGATGGGAATTGAGAATTAAAGAACAGGATGTGTTGTAATTGTGTTAGTCAATGCTTCTCCCACTAGATGGTACCACTCGTCAGTTACAATGTTTTTTTTGTTCATACTGGTAAGCACATGAATTTCGGCAGTCTATGCTGACAACAGGTTCTCGAACTGTTTTGGAACTTGCTCGCTATTTAGTCGGGAAATGTTAACTGTATTTACCTCGAGAACTAGTACATATTCTACATTTGGTTGACAAAGTAGCTAGTAAGAACACTGACGTTGTCGTCACAATGCGCCTAAACAGAAATAAGTTCCCTGGATTGATGGAAAATTAAAAACTAAAATATGACGGGAGGCTGAAGGCGTACAGACACGAGCGAGTCTCAGTGAAATGAAAAGAGAAAAGAGACATCGTGATGGTTGGCACGTTTCATAGCGAACCATGTCAAGGAGTGAATTCAGAGAACAGAATTGTTCAAACGTCAAATGTTCTCGTGGTTTACAAGAAGAGTGTGGGAGGCGAGAATAGGAGAGCAATACCAAGTTAGAAACCACCAAGTGCCCAGTAGCTGCCGGAAAAAATATCAAAAGATTATCCGTCATTTATTATACTTTGTACAGTTCAGTACATTAGCGCTGTACAAAAAATATGGGGAAGAATAAAAGAAAATGGATAAGTTTCAGGAAACAGTTAGCTGTATCCTCCTCCACAAAACGAAATTTTTGCCTAGGGTAACGAAGAAATTACCAACAAGGGGACGTGGGGTACGAACGAGAGGCACCGTTCGAAATGAGACAGTTTACTGATGTGCAGAATGTTAAATTGCTCACTGACCAGCATTATGTTTTAAAATATTTCACACAAAAAACTACCTGTGATAACGTGAGAGAGTGAAAATAACTCTTAAAACTCTGCTTTAAAACATTTTATTCGGTCTTAATCCATTTTAGTTTTGTTCCATAAGCTAAAAACAACATTGGTGCTATTGTGGCAGCCAGTGCTAGGGGAAACTACCCACTGAAGCAGAGGAGCGTCCACGAAAAATATTCATTTCAGGGATTAAATTAACAGCAGGTACCAGTGTTTTCATCCAGACGCTGTGACATACTTGCACAGATTCTGCAGTGTTAGTAAAGAATAGGGATGGGAAAACCGACCGGCTAAAACCTGTACCGGTATTTTAGTTCGCAATAACCGGTATTTTTCGATATTTCTTTGGTCTAGGTTACAATAGGTGTTTTTTTTATTTCTTATTTTTTATTAATAACCGGGGGGGAAAATCTAGATATCAACTTCCCATAGGAGCTGTGCTAAGATTTTTGGTTTCAAATAAATCTTTTTAAAGAAATGAGTAATTTTTGTTCTTGAAATTTCCATTGACTTGAAATATTGTGTTATTAGAGAAAATGGGAGAAGCGAACAATGCTCTTAAAGTAACAGTACCGAGAGAAACGAGCAACAAACGCATGGCTTAAGAACTGGTACAGCACTCCCGAGACAATACTGTGCCTCTTACGATGTGTTGTGGCCTCTTAGATGGCATGCGTGTACATGCAGCGTATAAGACTAGCCACATCCAATCTGTGTGGCAGCTTTTCGCTGTCGACGTCGGATAACGGCTGTGTCACAGAATGCCACCATACCCAATGTGGCGGTATTTTACAAAGTTCTTTATCAATAAAGTATAGCACCTCATTTGCTTAAATATTAAAAACGTAATAAACCACAACACACTTGCGACGTCATATAGAGAGAAAACTTAAAATTTGTCAATTCTTTCATAGTTGCAATAAAAATAAAACGTACATTATCTTCTGTCTGTGGCTACATAATATACCTTTATCTGCTTGAATCTTCCAAACGGAAAAATTAACATGAAAATTAGAGTTCTTGAACTTCACGTTTCACCCTTTTAGCAGTGACTATTCGTAGTGCCCAAACACTGGTATGACCCTCGATTACAACACAATATTTCAGCAGAGTTTCAAACATTTAGTGACAATTGGATGATACTGATGATTTTTTGTATTATTCAGCAACTTACATCTTTTGAAGAAAAGCAGTACACAGTAGACAGACAAAGTTTTCTTTTATTTTTCCATTTCATTTTAATATTTTGATTCTATGTATCATACGTCGATACCTCGTCTGAGGGACTCACTATTTTTCCGTCTTTGTTCGACATCTATTTTTGTTATAGGACGTTATACAGGGTGAAAAGTATTTAAACCGACAAACTCTGATAGGTTGTAGGGGACATCAAAACAAATATTTTTACCCCGATGTCAGTTTTTCCTACAAGGAGTATTTAAACCGGTAAAGGAAGATTTCTTTGGCGACATATTAACTAACCCAACAAAAAAGTCCAAAGGGGACATATCTGGGGATCGAGCAGGCCATGGTGCAGGATCACCTCTGCCAATCCACGTTTCTGGGAACCGTCGGTCCAGGAATCGACGCACACGACGACTGAAATGTGCCGGCGCCCCGTCATGTTGGAACCACATGCGTTGTCTTGTAGGGAGCGGGACTTTTCCAGCAATTCTGGCAATGCTCTGGCGAGAAAATTGTAATACTGCCTGCCATTTAATGGCCTAAGTAGCAGATACGGCCCAATTAAACAGTCCCCAACAACACCGACCCACACATTAACGAAGAACAGCACTTGATGAGCGCTAGTAACTGTGGCATGTGGGTTATCCTCACTCCAAACATGCGAATTGTGCATGTTGAAGACTCCATCACGCACGAACGTTGCTTCATCGGTAAACAACACAGAGGATGGAGATGTAGGATGCATTTCACAGTGTCCCAGGTACCACTGCGAAAACTGTGCTCTGTGCTCTGGGTGGATAATCAATTGGTTCCACGTTGTGGACACGCTGCAACAATTGCTCTTGAAGGACTGTTCTTACATTCGTCTGATTCGTCCCCATGTTACGTGCAATTGCACGAGTGCTGATTGAATGATCCTGCTCCACATGCTGCAAGAAATCTTCCTCAAATTGCACCGTTCTTACCGTGCGACGGCGTCCCTGTCCAGATAATCTGCTAAATGACCCGATCTCACGCAGACGTTGTTACACAGCAGCAAAGGACATATGATGCGGGATACGGCGATTAGGATATTGTTGTTGATAAACCCGCTGTGCAGCTCGTCCGTTGTGGTGCGCTACGTAGTACGCACCGAGCATGTCAGTGTACTCACTCCAGGTGTATCGCTCCATTAGTAAACAGAGACAATGCTCTACTACATTGATGGATAGCAGTTGCCTACAACTGGAGAGCGTAATACGCCCTCTAACAACTGAAGAGCGTAATACGGCCTCCACCGGTTTAAATAATCCTCATAGGAGAAAAATTAGGGATAAATATTTGATTTGATGTCCCCCTACAACCACCCACAGTTTGTCGGTTTAAATACTTTTCACCCTATATAAATAACGACCCGAAAATCGGTTATTTTAAACTGTTTTAACGGCCAGGCTAAATTGTAAGAAAACCAGTATAGCCGAAAACTCTTTGTTTCAGCGACAACTGCCGTTCCTAGTACAGTATGTGAGACCATGCGGAGACAGGCTGATGGGGCTGCGAGAGCGACCGGCAGGTGGCGGCCGGTGGCCGGCGACCGCGTGTGATTAATGCGGCGTTGCGCGGGTGTGCCTACCCGCAGGCGCTGACATCTGACCCGGCCGGCCGCGCCGCGCCGTGATGTATGGCGCCGCCCCGGATTACGCCGCTCCGGCAGTCTTCGCCATCTGACGACCGGCCAGCTGGTCCGGCTGTCGCTGCCGACCCCTCAGCGACCTCCGTACACCCTGCGACAAGGGGCGCGGGTCTGAAACAAAGGTTTACGGCGAGGCAGTAAAGAAGCAGGTTCATCGAACAGCGCCAAGGAGAGTAATACAAGTGGAAGTTGACAAAATGAGAATTTCACTCTGCAGCGGAGTGTGCGCTGATATGAAACCTCCTGATAGATTAAAACTGTGTGCCGGACGGAGACTCGAACTCGGGACCGTTGCTTTCGCGGGCAAGTGCTCTGCCAAGTTTGGAAGGTAGGAGGCGAGGTACTGGCAGAAGTAAAGCTGTGAGGACGGGGCATGAGTCGTGCTTGGGAAGCTCTATTGGCAGAGCACTTGCCCGCGAAAGGCAAAGGTCCCGAGTTCGGGTCTAGGTCCAGCACACAGTTTTAATCCGCCAGAAAGTTTCAAGTGGAAGTTGTCAAATTGTTCACAGAATGTCTTCGAAAACTACAACAGTTTTACAACGCTCCTCATTCACTGGGAGTCAGGTAAAGCTATCATCAGGAGGAAGGATGGTTAAAAAAGAAAAAAAAAGCCTTGCTTTATTGGGTATGGTCCTACTGAACTTTCCTTTGTGGAGGACCACAGTAGTGTAGAATTTTCTAAAATAAATTTCTTCCAGTTGACTATTAACTGTTCATTTATATTACAAAACCATGATTTCGGCTCAATAGCAATTCTCAAGTGCTTGTTTAAATGTTAAAATATATCTGATGTGCCTGTGACATGTCATCAACGAAAAAATATATTACAGGATACGAGAACATATCGATGTACATAATATGGCTAACATAATGCAGAGTGGAAAACTGTTAAAAAATTGACGTATTTAATAGCTAATATATTCCTGTAACGTTAACATCAGTTGAACAGAAGCGACGAATACAGGGCTCAGGAATATATTGGCCGTCAAATACGCTGTGTGTTAATGGTCTGCCACCTTGCACAATCTCGGCCACAGTATATATCTTCGATATGTTCTCACATCCGTAACTGGACAACTGGTCTACAAAAACCGACATATGTTTTTCCGACGATGACATGTTAAGACAGGCCAGACAAATTTAAACATTTCAGAAAGCACTTGAGAGTGGCTGTAAAGCCTAAATATGTTTGAGCAAAATGAATGGACAATTAACGATCAAATGGGGGAAATTTCTAACCGTCCTGCTGAAGGTGGTATGCTGTGGCCTGCCTTTGAATTTTGAGCTGACTTGCCCAGCTAGTTATAGCCTCCGAACTATGGTGAATTCGGCTCGTTTCACATTAACCACCGTTGTCAGAGATGAAAAAGGGATAAGTGACGGACAAAAATCATAGGACAATCGCTACAATTTCGACAGGAAAACATCTAGTCGTTATTAAAGTACAAGCGCTACGAGCTACACCATTTTTTGTTTCCGTATCTGCGCAACCACGATCACCAAGCTGTCATTTACAATGCACCGTGGTCTATCGGTGCATTTGTGCCTTGAAAGTGACGAGAAGCTTCAAATCTAAATGCAGGCACTTGTGGAGGACGTTACTCAACTGCAGTCCAGTCACTTATTTTAAAATAAAAAAAATAGGCTTATCAGTCTACTCTCTGAAATGTACAACATATTCCCTTTAATCATTTCCAAAAGCAATGGAAAGTTTATGTGTTGAAATGAAGTAAAAAAGTTTGGAGTTTGATACAGCATAATGAAACATATATAAGTCGCGAAATAATTTATAGAATAGAATAATGAGTATGATTACCATTGTGATGGGATTCATAAGATTCAAGAAATGTTTTGAGTTTGTACTGACAGAATTTGGTAAAAAGGGTTGATTCGGTATGCATTAGTATACTAAAGAGCATTTACATCAGTGGTACACTTTTGCTAAATTTATTCAGGAAGTGGAAAATCGAGGCTTGAAAGAGGAATGATGCAATGAGATTTCTTATCGCTTTAACTATTGTCAGCAGACCTTGAGGACGTTTCAGGAACATATATTAATGCAACACATCTGAATTACTTTCCCTTTGCTGATGATGCCAGATTGCCTATAGCACAGACAAGCTTCGAGAATGAATGGAGGTTTAGTACAGCTAGTTTGTCAGCAGCACAGACGAACTTCGAGAATGAATGGAGGTTTAGTGCAGCTAGTTTGTCAGCACAACTCAAAATCAATTGCAGTGCTGTGTATATAGCTCAAGATGTACACAGCAGCGCCTCGAGAGATGATTATCACAGACGGACACCATTCATCACGCACCTTCTCACTTCCGAGCAGCAGCCTCCAGAGTGCGCTCGCCACCCGGGACTACCTTCTGTTTGCGCAGCACGTCCATCAATGATACATCTCCATCCGCCAACAATATGGCCAGCTACCTGAAAGTGCGCTGTCAACCGAGAAATACTTCGCTTCTGCCAAGTATATGTACAGATGGGGATCCTTCCGCTAACATGAACAAAAGACGAAGAGCTGCCGACATTCGCTCAGTTCCATGGCAGCTCCACCATAGATTCTACGATGACGCTAGGAAACACAATTCCTGCAGTTACTACAGCTGCGTCTCTTCTACTAACTGTTACAAAGTTCTATAGTGACTACCGTTCCGATATAGCAGTCGGTACATCATAGACTGCTAACAGACAGCGAAGATTCCATTGTCTAAGGTCAGAACTTCAAGTGTCAGGTATCAAACAGAAATGTTAGTCGAATAATTGTAAATATTCTGTGTTAGTAAATTATATTTGTGCTTTTAAACTGTGTTACCACATTTACGTTCTAGTGTTTTTTCTCTTTTTTTAGATATTGGTAGTGTGCTTACAGCGCCAACTTATTGACAATAATACTAGGAATTTCATTTTCTGCAATCATGGATGTTTGAGCTGAACTGATAGTAACATTCAATTACAACACCCACCACACAGCAAGACCAATTAACAGAACATAAAAATATATAAGCTAACCACGAAGGCTTGTAGTAGTCAATATATTTTTTTCAGTTTAGAGAAGTTTGTAAAAGTAGCATAAAGACCGGAATGCGAAGTTCTTTGAGTGATGGCCATTCGTTAGGTGTCGCACCGACATAGACAGTTTTCGATCTCAGCGTACTTGCGTTTTCAAGTCAATAGAAGCTGGGTGAAATTAGGAGGCAAAAGTCAAGAACGGAAGCGCGACGGTAGTGTGTGTCTTGAGTGAGAGGAAGATATACTGAGTACTGTGATTACTAAAATTGGGGTAAATGTCGACGGGAGGTAAGAAGTGGAAAAGTGACAAAATGAAGCGTATTAATTAAAGAATTCAGAGTAAGATAATGTAGAGAGACACTATGAAGGAAGTTGTGTCGCATTCAAGTGGCTCAAGTATTTTAGATTAATTATCGCGATTGCATGATAAGAAATGATCATTGTCGTAAACGGAGTTTTATTTAAGATTCGGTAATTCTCATGAGGAGTATTGTAGACTGACACCAGTCAGAGAAAAAAAATAGTAATGTTTTGAAGACAATGATGAACATGGGAGTGAGCTGAAGTATTATTTCGTTAAAATTACTGTCTAAGAAACTGACTTTAATTACAGGTACTTCTGGCTAATTACTAAATATAACTAAGGACATTTATTACAGTGAACAATGCGTCAAACGGCAATAAAAGACCGACATGGTACAGGGGATATTGGTAATAGTCATATGGTCGTAGATCTTAACCCTCTCTCGTTCGCCTGTATATAACGTCTGTATTCCCAGGTTAATGATTTCCTAGATTCTTGATCAAAAATGGCAACAGCTAAATTCATATTCTAAATATACTGGAAAAGAGGGGGGGGGGGGAGGTTGGTGGTGAGAAGCGTTACAAGCTGATGAAATCTTCACAGTGCTCAGCCCAGTGGTGGTAACGTCTTATCGCAACGTTTCAATGAGTTTCGTAGTCAACATCTTCAAGTCAAGTCTTACAAGCTGGTGACAGTAGCTGGATGGCCAGGAAAACAAATAAACACAAGAGCGTACCAGAACATAAGGGCGTTTGCTAAACTAGATACTCTTCGAAAGTAAGTTTCAAATTTTTCTCAGTAGCAAAACTCACAGTACATTTTGACATGATAGAGAGACGTGGATTATAAATCAATAACCATTACAAAATAGGATCTATCAACCAAGCAGTGTAGCGATGCATGATGGGAATTACTAGGTGAGACAGAAAGACAAACAACTGGAATGTTTTTGGGAGATGTAATTACGATCGTAATGAAACAAATTGTTGGAGAACGTTCTCGCGACATTCTTTGCAAGATTCGATGAGATAAGAAAAGACCGAAAAAAGCACTTAATGTAAGACGAGTAGACGAAATGCACGTGCAGTGTGGATGCACTTTGCTAAAGATCTCCATGGATAAAGATCTGGCAGAAAGCTTAGATATCTAGTATGACGACAACGGGTGGTAACGACCTACAGAAATTCTTTGTACTATATCTCATTTTATCACTTCCAGTTTAAGTTCTCTTGTTTGCTCCGATGTAGCCCAACATCGGGGCATTGTGACGTCTGATTGCCTCAAAAGAACTGATATTGTAGGATTCGACCAGCCAGCCAAACGGAGAGCATCTCCGTGTCTTTGAAAGTGATCACTCGACATCCGATGCTGTTCCTGCGCTTTGTGTTTCCTATTAGGCCTGGGAACAACACTAAAAACTAACAACACTAGTACACTCAGACGGTCGTGTACTCACAGAGAATTGCAACTTTAATCATTTACATCCCCGCCGATAGTGTGTAAGTGTACGAAGGGAATAGAACCTGCCCTCCTATCTACATCTACATCTACATGACTACTCTGCAATTACCATTTAAGTGCTTGGCAGAGGGTTCATTGAACCACAATCATACTATCTCTCTACTATTCCACTCCCGAACAGCGAGCGGGAAAAACGAACACCTAAACCTTTCTGTTCGAGCTCTGATTTCTCTTATTTTATTTTGATGATCATTCCTACCTATGTAGGTTGGGCTCAACAAAATATTTCTTTCTTGGTCTCTCTCTAACCTGCCTTTGGCACATTTGTGACGAAATTACATGTGTCAGTGCAATACTCTTAAATCATACGTCTTAACTAGAGGTCCAAATACTCTCAAATTTAAACAGAAATGATGGGCACCTGTTTTGCAACAGAACACCGTCATAGGGAGGCAAACAAATTATCAATGCATGGGTTACATTTGTTTTTTTCAGGGTCGCCTAACCAGGATCAGTTATGGGCGGTAGTTTTGTTCTGAGATGCGAATCAACGTTGATTTTGATAAGTCATTTATTTATACTAATGTCTCGACACATATTAAATTATCAGAGAATAATTTTCCAACGAAATTAACGTAAAGTCTCGCAATGCTGACTGTGAAACTGCCCCAACGCAGCGAACACAAAGTTACCTAAAACACTGAAACACTAAGCTCTCTAGAAGCTCAGTCTGGAGGGAGGAAGAGATTAGTGTTTAACGTCCCGTAGATAACGAGATCATTCGAGACATCTCACAAGCTCGAATTATGGAAGCACGGAGAAGGAAATCGGCTGTGACCATTCAAAGGAACCATCCCGGCATTTGCCTTAAGCAATTTAGAGAAATTACAAAAAAAAGGTCTCACAGGTCGGCCGCGGGTTTTAATCTTCGTCCTTCCAAACGGGAATCGAGCCTGCTAACCACTGCGCTACCCTGGTCGATAAGCTCAATTCAAGCATGAATGTCTGGATGAGGCTAGAGGGGAGAGGTGGGGGAGGTACCTCATATATGTGGAAGACTGCTTGGAAAATGCCAAGCTTTCCTAATCTGTGCAGCTCAGAAATGTGATGTACTCCAGTCCATGCTCCCTGGAACAATATAATTAATCTGGGAACACGAGCTGTGTAGCAAATCCCGACAAATTGTGAGCTCCTTAAAAAGTGGATAGTGCAAAAGCGAACTGCAAAACTTGCTTCAAACTCAGCAAACGTGCGACCTAATGGCCACCAGGACCTGAAGCCTCTCTCTCTCTCTCTCTCTCCCCTCTCTCTCTCTCTCTCTCTCTCTCTCTCTCTCTCTCTCTCTCTCTCTTTCTCTTCTCTCCACTACAGAACCTCAAGTCTATCTCCATCTCTCTCTCTCTCTCTCTCTCTCTCTCTCTCTCTCTCTCTCTCTCTCTCTGGTCTGTCTGTCTGTCTCTCTGTCTCTCTCTGTCTCTCTCTCTCTCTTTCTTTTCACGACAGAACGGCAAGTGCCCAAAGCTATTCTCCTCCATGCCAAGCCTCTCACTTTTAGACAAATTCTACATGAGCAGTGAACACCCTTCCAGCGTCACAGTGACCAGCGAGAATTCGTCACGCACAATTATACACTAGGAACTTGGGGCTACTGTGACCGCTACCGCGAACTGCAGTGCCCTGGGGATCCAAACCTTTCTCTAGAGTCTAGACCCTCTGCGACTGAGCTCTTGTTCTGAGCCAGACAATTGCACTTAACAAAATTTGACGACTTTTTCCTGAGTTAGTAAGCCTTGCACTCTCCTCAAAAATAACCAATAATGGGGCAGAAAAAAAATCAAATATCGCGAAGTGATATGTGACAGGTATGTCACAAAAGTTATACTGACAGCCGACCACGTCTTCCTGGTGCTTTACCTTTTTTTCAGACAGTGCAGTTTGTAACCCACGATAATCGCCGCAAATTTTCTTCGCCCAGAAACTGGCAAAGTCCAAGGCATTAGAACTGGCCAGCATCAACTCTTCTCCGGTGCACGATGACGGGAACAGACGGCAGTTGCGCAGGTGAGACATCGTCTTCTCCTCTCCACACGCTCAAGTTGAGGGTCCTCTAGCGTATCTCCATTTTTCAAGTGCTTCTTTACGCCACCCAACACCAGTTCGTAATCTGTTTAGGGACTTCCAGGTACACCAGCTCTCATTATTACCGGGAGGTAGTTCTTCTTTAGGTTGTCTCCGGCCTAGAGGAGCATCTCTACTCTCTTTCTACACATGCCTAGCCTTTGGTTTGTGTTGTTGTTGTTTACATAGACCCTTACAAAACTTTTTCTGGGCTTCAAGTGAGACGGTGCTGGTGAATGGCCTAATAATGGGTGAGTGTCAGATGTCACGGCTCTACGTCCTTCTGCTTGAGCAGCTGCTTCACGCCTGATGTCGGGCGGAACTATACCTGCTAGATGATGCAGGTGCTCCACTTTAGTGGGTCTTAGGCACCCAGTGATTATGCGGCACGTCTCATTCAGAGAGCTGTCTACGTGCCTAGCATGGCACGAGTTATGCCAGACAGGAGCTGCATATCCGCCCGCAGAGTAGCACGACGCCAAAGCCGAAGTCCGAAGAGTGACTGGCTGTGCACCCCAGTTAGACCCCTTAGTTTTCGCACGATATTATTCATTGCGGACACTGTCATTTTGGTGTTTTGACAATGCGTTTTGGACGTTAGGGTCCGATCTAAGGTCACTTTAAGGTACTTAGGGGAAAATGAATGTTCAAGTTGAGTGCCATTCCATGAAATATTTAGTTGTTGGTTGGGCTGTCTGTTTTTTCGGTGGAAAGCACAGAATTGCGTTTTCGTACGGTTAGGCCTTAAGTTATTATTTTTGTAGAACCGTCTTAGTTCTTCCAGTGCTTCAGACAGCTTATTTTCGACTTCATAGAAATCCTTTCCCTGGGTGGCCAATGCGAGTTCATCCGCATACGGAAAACTCCTTGTGTGCAGCGGGAGTGGTTGATCACTCGTATACATATGAAAGAGTATAGGGGCCACAATACTGCCCATTCCTCTGTAGTCTCCGTTAACTGCCCCGTCCTTGAAATTCCACGAAAAATCTCCTGCTGCTAAGGAAGTTGGCTATTAAGGTGATTAAAACAGAGATGGTATCATGGTATGTAATGTTTGTATATCATGAAACAGCAGCCCAGATCAGCTGCAATTGCTCTTCACAGACAAACTGTACAACAATTTAATGTTAATGAGTAAAAAGTCACACAAAAGCAACGCATTTCATCTTTCAAAGTCTGTCACATTCATTGAGAACCACCTCCATTTTACTAATGGCTGAACACTGCGATGTGGTTCCTTTTCCTATCGAAAATGTTCGCACTCCCTATAATATAACACTCACCTAGAAACCTGGAAAGTATCAAAGCAGAATCCACACATTGGCACAGTAACACACTTGATTATTTCAGTAATAATTGCGCACTGGAAAAATTTTATTGGTAGTCGAGGGTCACTGACTACCGAAATCAGAACCGTATATACCTTGTAGCGCAACCTGCACTGCAGAGAGCCTACGACTTGCCTCATACAGTGCTGAGGGCTTCCAGCTGACTTCTTGATTCCTCGAGTCCCGGTCAGCTCAGAGTAAATAAAGTAAATTAAATTCCAACAGATAGAATTAAACTACGTCCTTTAGTCTCAAACGTTAACGTCTATCTTGGTTATAAAAAGGTAAACTAATTAAGCTGATCAGTAAAATAGTTGTAAATAAATTTTTCAATGTTCGGACAATCCAAAAGTATTACAGAGCATTTTGATTTGCCTTTCAGCCAATCAGCTCCAAAGGTGGACTGTGTGCTTTTTCATTGCTTGTTTCGTGCTCTTCTTAACAAAAACTGCTACTTCGTGCGAGGACGTTTTGCAAATTTATTGTCGACAGGAGCTGAGAAACAGCAACTGTCGTGGGAAATTCCCTAGCCCTCTGGTTAGCTCCGTCCACAAACCACTTTAGACACATTTTGGAAAGACCGACCCATCAGCTCTAGCCTGGACGATATCACCCGACCACAGAGTGTACGAAACGAGCTCTGGAATCCCAGTTGCCAAGGGGACGACCCCAAAATTTGGCCAGCAATGGTATCTTATCCTATTAATTGGTCTGAATTTAACAAAGAGTTCCCTCCTATTGCTTTGCAACTGACAATTAATAGTTAGTACAGCCCGTCAGCAAATTGATGAGCGACCGTCACTGTTAGTGGGAGAAGTGATCTCCCCGGGAAGGACCCTATAACTGCCTTACAGGCACACCCAACATCAGTTTCCCCTTCCCAGTGCGGAAGCGTTGTGCAGCGTGCGGTGATTTACGTTGCTTCTGCTCGAGTGATCAGTTTGTTATTTTGTGGTATACTTAGTTGTTCAGAAAAGATGGGTACACGTACGACATCGTAATAAAAAGTGCACAATACCAAGAGAGGCGTTTTCGCAGTAAACAGCATTCAGTTATCTCTAACGTAATTAGCGCCTGCTGTAAGGACTTGAAACAAGACGAACTGTTGGTTAATGTTGCCAGTCTCAAACAAAGGACTGCAGTTCATACAAAAGTTAGCGATGCCACAATAGAAGCATCAGAAAGGAACGCGAATTTAAACCACGTTGTTTAATGGAATCACTAAGAAAAAGCGCTAAGAATTGTGGAAGGAAACCTATCGTTAAAGACAGCTTTAAAAATTGATAATTCGGTAAACAATGGAGGAGTTTTAAACGAATGAAGGAAAATAGTGTCGACATTCTGCAAATTATTTATTCCAATAAAACAAAAAGAAACCATTTCTCTTGTCAGAAAGTGTTTTGCACAAGACACTGCGCGAAATGGGATATCTCTGGAAGAGGTCTGTAAGTTTAAAAGGAGGATTTTGGCAGAGAGAACTGATGTAATTGACTGTCGATGCAAATACTTGTTATAATTAAGGAAAGTAAGAGAGCAAGGTGAAAAATTCTTTTATATCAACAAAATTTGGGTGGGCAATATTACTTTTAGAAAATGTTGTCTCGGCCATGGTGTTGACGGCACCATGGTCAGTGTTAGTGAAAGCAACAGGATTATTGTGGTGGACACTGGATCTCATGTTGGCTTTATTTATTTGTCTACATCAATGTTATTCTCTTCGCAATATTCCGCGTTACATACTATGCAGTTATGTCTGCACTTCTTCAAGAACCCGGAAAACTTCTGGAACTCTGTAACTTTGGAGCAGCTTCTAGTCCTCTCACCGAAGCGTTTTTAAACTTACCTACATTTGTAAAAGACTGTGGCTCTGAGCACTATGGGACTTAACATCTATGGTCATCAGTCCCCTAGAACTTAGAACTACTTAAACCTAACTAACCTAAGGACATCACACAACACCCAGCTATCACGAGGCAGAGAAAATCACTGACCCCGCCGGGAATCGAACCCGGGAACCCGGGCGTGGGAAGCGAGAACGCTACCGCACGACCACGAGATGCGGGCGTAAAAGACTGTCATTTAAAGTGAAAAGAAAGGCACATGGAATGAATATGGAGGTTAGGGCATCATTACAATACTGTTCTAGGGCAAAGATTCACGAAAACGCAAAGAAACGTAAAAGGCGCATCATCGTTGTGCAGAAACCAAGAATTCCTCAGCCACAAATCCAGATTTCTTTTTTTAAAAATATTGCTTCACGCCAACAACAATCAATTTTTCACTAGTACTCCTTACTGTTGGTTTCACCTTATGGCAAGAACTAATAGTACAGTATGACGTTAAAGTCGAAGAACGCTGAGAGCATTATCTTCACATTTTGACAGAACATTCGAGTTTTTTTTAGTCTTGGCGATCCACTACGGCGACTGAGGCTTAGTTTCAGTGTCACGTTTCGTCCCCTATTATGACTTGTTTCAGTAGCTCTATACCGTTGCTAACTTCATCCAGTGATTTATGACGAACTGACATCCGCCGTTGTTTTTGTTCAAAAGTCAACAATTTTTGAACAAATTTATCTGAAACCTTTGGAACTATGTCATGGTCTGAGACAATTGACATACCAGCATCATCGCCCACTTCTCTGACTGCGAGTTGGCGAGCTTTCGTAGTCATTTCTTTCACTTTTTCACGATTTCATCGGTTGATGTGTTGAGCGTCGTGGGTGCTCGTCATCTTCAGCGCCCTCACGACCTTCTTCAAAACGCTTATACCTCTTGTAAACCCTTGTTTTACTCATAGCAGGCCCACCAAAACCAGTATTTAACATTGACAATCTGTTATGCACTTTATTCCTTCCTGAAACAAAATATAGTACAAGTGAGTTATATAGTACAAGTTGTCCAATCCATTTTTAAACAAAATAAATAATCTCTGATATTAACAAAGAACCTGTAACCTTTCTGACAGCTAACAAGAGACTAAATATCCAACATG
Source organism: Schistocerca gregaria (assembly GCF_023897955.1). Classification (NCBI taxonomy): domain Eukaryota; kingdom Metazoa; phylum Arthropoda; class Insecta; order Orthoptera; family Acrididae; genus Schistocerca; species Schistocerca gregaria. The sequence goes on along the minus strand of NC_064923.1, from coordinate 649,364,764 downwards.
CCTAACATGGTACAGATACGAAATTACAAATTCCTCGTTAGTTTTAGAAGCTACTCGTGTCACAAGAATTGTTGCATTTCAACGCAGCCCTTCAAAGAAGGCTTCTACGGCTTAGCACAAACACAAAGAAAGAACAAGCCTTAAAGAAATAGCAGGCCATGCATTCAGACGAATAGGTATCCGATTCTATATTTGTAGTGGATATATGAATCTTGATTTCGATTCGAACGTTAATATAATTTACTCTATAATACTGTTTTTCGGAGGAAGGTAATCGTCTCTTGTGTTCCGTATGTTGCTAACTCTTTCACCTAAAAATAAAAAAATAGCAATAAAATTAAACACTGCCAGGACGTATCTGTACACTGTGTCACTACAAATTTAAAGCTCACACGCAGCAGGACCGGTACAGTTTTGTGAAACAATCTGCAGTAACATCTGGTAACATAACTGGGTGGGCAAACTGGGGACCCGCTCCCTCGCTTATGAGTTTACAGACTACACACTGAAAAACCAAAACATTACGACCACTGCCCACCGCAAGGTTGGATGTCGCCTGGTGGCGTTTCAGGAACGCGACACGGTAAGGAAAGTATATAAGTGGACCAAATACGGATGGAGAATTATACTAGCGACATCACGGGCGGCAAATGGGTAAATCTACTGTCAGAAGCGACTTTGACAAAGGTTATGTTATCACCGGGAGCCTGTAGACGGGTATCTCCAAAACAGCATATCCGGTCGAATGTTCAAGTGCTACCATAGTGAGAAACTGTGGATAGTGATAGAATGACAGTGAAACTACCATTGTGCGACAAGTGTTTGGACGTCCACGACTCGTGGGATTCGAAGGCTTGCCTGTAAAGCAGGTAGATAGTGATCTGCATCTCTGCCGAAAGAGCACATTGCTGGTGCAAGCATAAGTGTCTCGGAGCACGCTGTTCAGTGTACTTCGTTTTGAACGTGGGGCTCCGCACCAGACAACCCCTACGTGTTCACATGTTGGCCCAACGACAGTTAAGATTGCAGTGCCCATGGGAACATTGGATTGTGGATCAATGAAAATGTGCCACCTCGTCGGATGATTCACGTTTTTTGCCACACCAGGTCGATGGTCAACACCACAAACGCCATCTTCCACGAGAACGGCGGTTCGAAGCGTCCACCGTGCCAAAGACGCAGACTGGTGAAAGCTGTATTATGTTGGCGGAGATATTCTTCTGCGCTCGGATGGTACCTGCGGTAGTAATCGAAGACACGCTGATAGCTGCGGAACACCTGCGTCGTTTCATGCTTAATGTCTCCCCCGACGGTGGTACCATCTTTGAGTAGAGTAATTGTCCGTGATTCAGAGCCATAGCAATGCTACTGTCTTTAAAGGGACATGATTGTAAACTCACGTTGCTATCTTGGCGACTAAATTCACCTTATGTGAATCCAGTGGAACCAATGTGGGTTGTTATCAGGCACCAGCGTCGCGCCTACAAATCAGCAGCCCATTGCTTACGAAAATTACATGACTTATGCGTAGATCTCTGGTGCCACATACCTCCAGAACCCACCAACAAGCTTTCGGATCCATGATATGTAGAATCCGTGATGCATTGCGTTACAATGATAGCCCAATAACTTACTAGAGAGGTGGTCATTATGTTTTGGCTCGTCAGTATAGTTACACTAGTCTCTGTTACACTACTGGCAATTAAAATTGCTACACCACGAAGATGACGTGCTACAGACGCCAAATTTAGCCGACAGGAAGAAGATGCTGTGATATGCAAATGATTAGCTTTTCAGAGCATTCACACAAGGTTGGCGCCGAAGGCGACACCTACAACGTGCTGACATGGGGAAAGTTTCCTACCGATTTCTCATACACAAACAGCAGTCGACCGGCGTTGCCTGCTGAAAAGCTGTTGTGATGCCTCGTGTAAGGAGGAGAAATGCGTACTATCACGATTCCGACTTTGATAGTCTATCGCGATTGCACTTTATCGTATCGCGACATTGCTGCTCCAGGTTCTGTTTACAGCATCATGATGGTCGCATCCGTGATGGCGACATCGTGGTGAACGTACATTGGAAGCGTGTATTCGTCATCGCCATACTGGCGTATCACCCAGCGTGATGGTATGGGTTACCATTGGTTACACGTCTCGGTTACCTCTTGTTCGCAATGACGGCACTTTGAACATTGGACGTTACATTTCAGATGTGTTACGACCTGTGGCTCTACCCTTCATCCGATCCCTGCGAAACCCTACATTCAGCAGGATAATGCACGACCGCATGTTGCAGGTCCTGCACTGGTCTTTCTGGATACAGAAACTGATCCACTGCTGCCCTGGACAGCACATTCTACAGATGTCTCAACAATTGAGAACGTCTGGTCAATCTTGGGCGAGCAACTGGCTCATCACAATACGCCAGTTACTACTCTTGATGAACTGTGGTATCGTGTTGAAGCTGCATGTGCAGCTGTCCCTGTACACGCCATCCAAGCTCTGTTTGACTCAATTCCCTGGCGTATCAAGGCCGTTATTACGGCCAGAGGTGGTTGTTCTGGGTACTGATTTCTCAGGCTCTATGCACCCAACGCGTGAAAATGTTATTACATGTCAGTTCTAGTACAATATATTTGTCCAATGGATACCCGTTTATCATCTGCATTTCTTCTTGGTGTAGCAATTTTAATGGCCAGTAGCGTAAGTAGGAAATGCGAAGAGGAAGGGCAAGAATGGATGTTTTCACAGATCATTTCCGCCCTCTACTAACAGCATTTCTCTGGGAAGTAATGTTTTATGTCAGGAGTGTTCACAGTTTTATTGTAAACAGAACCTCAAGGCCAATGTTATCGTGGGAAAGTTGCTAGTCTTCCGTGATAAGACACACTACATTTAGAAAACGATGCCGATTTCTAAGCTAGATTCCTGAGACGCTAAGAGGGACGGATAGTGTGACATCGTGTCGCTGTTCCGGTAGTCTTTGTCTACGGAAAGAGATTCCCGAGCAGAGCTTGTCTGGGGTGACAAATCGCGCATCGGGCATACCTGCGGCAGGGAACATGACGGACGCTCGCGGCGCGTCTGTAAGCAAGACGGATGAGCTCCCACGAGCGGCGTGGAGGGCCAGAGGCGCCGATCTGCGGCTGGCGGCCGTGTTTGCTGACACCGGCACGCACAGGACGGACGCCTGCACATCTCGCCACTGACGAGCTGCCGGAAGCCGCCGCTGATGCGGAAGCGACGTCGGCAGCGAAACGGACCGCCACCTTTAAGCCGAGAAGTTCCGAGCTTCTTAGCATTGACAGGCACCGACAGCCAACAGCGTTGAAAATCACTAAGGTCCGGCGTTCGGAATACTGCTATTTTTCATTATCTAACTCTCTGCTTTTCTTATGCTTCCGCCTCTTTCTGTGCTTCCTATTAACAAGTCCTCCTTATTTTCGGCCAGATGGGCGATGCAGTCTGTGATGGACCTTGATATCTGTTCCTACTGCACATTAATCCTCTTCCGAAATTATCCTTCTTTGTCAATTCGATGTACAAGGTGAACAATAAATGAGATAAATTACGACTCTACCGCAGTTCTTAACAGGAACTAAGCGAGGGTGGTGGCGCAGCGATAGTGTATTAGACTCGCATTGGGGAAGACAGCGGTTCAGATCTTCGGGATGCCATTCAGTCCTTCACAACCCTACAGGTAAAATGTTTGTCACCTACATAAACGAGCCGTAGATAGAGCATAACTTTTTCCAAATAGTCGTATGAACCTCCACCGCTGACATAAGCCATGGCAGTAAAGTAGTTTGTATGTGCCAGTAGAATACACTGAATCAGCGCATTAAGATGCATCGGAGGAAAGATGTGATTGGACAGCAGAAAATAAAAATATCATCGTACTGAAAAGTGATCGAAGACACTTTTAACCTCAGTTACAATGTCCTTGGATGAATATACACACAACTACATTCAAGAGAAATATTTCTCCTGTGACGTTGTCTCTAGCGTAGAGTCGTAGTAGGCGGCGGCAAGAAGATCTGGGGCGTTACTGGACCGATGCTGCCGGCATATGATGGCTGCCGTGTTGCCGGTGAAGACCACGACGAACTGGACTGCGTCTGCAGCATGGAACTGTGTCTGCAGCGTGAAGCGCTGAGACGAAACTGCTGGTATTGTCAACTAGCAGCGCTGGAGCTGAACTGCTGACATGGTTCAACGAAAATCGGGTGTTACCGACTTGAGGCATAGGGCGTAACTTACTTTGCACGAGTCCTCGATGGCATAAATAGTCGGGAGCGGAAAGATATCCACGTGGCGCTGCGAGGGCTTCGAAAACTGGCGAGCAACATAGTGCCCTAGTGGCAGCATTATCTGCTGCGACAGGCACGACATCTGTCGGCCAGGTTAGCTCCCCAAACGCAGTGGAAGCGACGTGTAAATCCGTAATAAATAGCCCAGGCCATACAAGGAAATATTTGGTTGTCTCGTAATTTCGTCGCTTCCCGTTACAGTCCTGTAACAAAGAACGTCTGGGAACATAACTCCCTGCAGCACAGCTATGATAAAATGGTTGCTGGCGTGTCTGCTTAGACACTTTACACACAAGGTTGTGTACTATATAACAAAACATGGCGGGTCGGTTTTGTAAGCAAAATATTTGTTTCCTATAGTATATACCATTATTGTCGAAAATACATTCTACTTCTACATCTACATGATTACTCTGCTATTTACAATAAAGTGCCTGGCGGAGGGTTCAATGAGGCCAACGGCCTTGCCGCAGTGGTAACACCGGTTCCCGTCAGATCACTGAAGTTAAGCGCTGTCAGGCTGGGCTAACACTTGGATGGGTGACAATCCGGTCTGCCGAGCGCTGTTGGCAAGTGGGGTGCTCTCGGCCCTTGTGAGGCAAACTGAGGAGCTACTTGATCGAGAAGTAGAGTCCCCGGTCTCGGAAACTGACATACGGCAGGGAGAGCGATGTGCTGACCACATACCCCTCCATATCCGCATCCAGTGACGCCTGTGATCTGAGGATGACACGGCGACCGGTCGGTACCTTTGGGCATTTATGGCCTGTCCGGGAGGAGAGGAGATGGTTCAATGACCCACCTTCAAGCTGTCTCTCTACCGTTTCACTCTCGAACAGCACGAAGGAAAAACGAGCACTTAAATTTTTCTGTGCGAGCCCTGATTTCTCTTATTTTATCGCGATGACCATTTCTCCCTATGTAGATGGGTGCCAATAGAATGTTTCCGCAATCGGAGGAGAAAACTGGAGATTGAAATTTCATGAGAAGAACCCGTCGCAACAAAAAAATGCCTTTTGTTTTAATGATTGCCACTCCAATTCTCGTACCATGTCTGTGGCACTCTCTCTCCTATTTCGCAATAGTACAAAACGAGCTCCCCTTCTTTGAACTTTTTCGATGTCATCCGTCAGTCCCACCTGATGCGGACCCACACTGCACAGCAGTACTCAGGGATAGGGCGGGCAAGCGTGCTGTAAGAAGTCTCTTTAGCACACCTGTTGCACCTTCTAAGTGTTCTGACAATCAATTGCAGTCCTTGCTTCGCTCTACACACAACATTATCTATGTGATCGTTCCATTGTACGTTATTTGTAGTTGTAATCCCTACGTATTTACTTGAATTTACAGCCGTCAGATTTGTGCGACTTACCGCTTAATCGAAATTTAGTGGCATTCTTTTAGTAAGCGTGTGAATAACTTCACACTTTTCTTTATTCAGGATCAATTGCCACTTTTCGCAGCATACAGCTATCTTACTTAAATCATTTTGCAATTCGTTTTGGCCATCTGACGACTTTACAAGACGGTAAATGACGGCATCATCTGCAAACACTATGAGGGCTGCTCAGATTGTCCCCCATGTCGTTAGTATAGATCAGGAACATTAGAGGGCCTATAACACTTCCTTGGGTTTCGCCCTTACTATTGTAAAACACAGTAAGATGCCGGAAATGTTTCTTCTTGCTTTTCATGGCTTGTATACACACTTTCACGCTGTTCAATCCAACGTCAGGCGCAAACACACACTGAAACATCCAGTGGCGCGTCTGATTGTCGACTTGTACGTTGTACGGCGATTAGCCAACGGTGTTACACTGGGTGGCAGGTGCAATAGATGAAACGCGTCGGCAGAACGAACGACTCACGAGACAACCCAATATCTCGGTGGTGATAAAATCGGTTTATCCACGTTCTCCTTGCGGTATGGCTGCACATACGGCCTGCCTGGTATATGGCGGAAAAGACTATCTCATGGATGCAACAGAAAGGAACCATCGTTTCTGGACGTTCCCGAGACCACGCCGTGGATGCAGCTGCCCGATTTGTAGGTGTATTTAGTGTGAATTGACCTACATGTAATGATGTACCACTCGAAGCCCGGTAATACTTCATAACAATAGTGCTCCTACAAATACTCTATCTGACAGCAACTAGAAACGAATTCCACATCTTATCAATGAACATGTCCATCTCGACTAGCTTCCGAGCATACGTTCGAAACGGAACTTCGTGCAACAGTCATTTGGAGTCACGGACCACGCAAGAGATCATGGCCCACAGCTACGCCTAAACCTGTTCATGTTCAACGGGCCAAACAACACAGAAGCTGAAAAGTAGCTGACTGAAGACGCGTGTGCGGTCCGACGAGTGGTGAATTACATTCTTTTAAAGTGATGCACGGTGTCCGGTGAACCGAAGGCTCAATGAGGTGAAGAAATCGCAAGAGGTGGAGGTTGTAATTGAGGCCATGGTGATTTTGTGAGGTTTTTGGGGGTTTTTCGTACCACTACTTACCCCCCCCCCCCCCAGTCACTCATATTACCTTGTACGGGATATCCTTTGCCCAAATGTTGCTCTCTTTCTTGTATAGCTTTATGATGATTGTGATGTGGATACTCCCGTCTTCGGAGATAAGGACATTTGTGTTCATAGCGCTGTACACATACGTTCCTGGATGAGATTTTCACTCTGCAGCGGAGTGTGAGCTGATATGAAACTTCCTGGCAGATTAAAACTGTGTGCGGACCGAGACTCGAACTCGGGACCTTTGCCTTTCGCGGGCAAGTGCTCTACCGGTAGAGCACTTGCCCGCAAAAAGGCAAAGGTCCCGAGTTCGAGTCTCGGTCCGGCACACAGTTTTAATCTGCCAGGAAGTTCCACATACGTTCCTGGTTTGACAAGTATTCAGCATCCTGTGGTACTATCTAAATGAGGCAATTTAACCCCAATGAAAATGTTTGGCACTGTTCGTAACAACCCCGTAATATGGTACCTCTGTGGGATGTAATTGTCGATGTGCGTCTTCAGATAATGTGACACACTTGAAGTAACTTCTTCTGTTCCTCACCGAACTGAGGCCATTATTAGGAATAGAGGCGGTGTTCTGCAGTATTAGTGTGATGTCTCCTGGAAACCGGGAATGGGGCAGGGGAGGGAAGGAGGGAGGTTGACTAATGTTTTGATTGTTGTGCTTCCACTGAGGAGCCAAAGTATTATGATCACTTGCTTAACAGCGTCTGAACAAACGTTAAAACACAATACAACACAGGTGCTACTTGGCATGGATTCAACAAATAGTTGGTAGATTTTCCGGTGAGTTCACTACCGTGCTCCTCAGAATACTGTAGCGCGATTCTGGCTTTTGACTTTGACATTATCCTGTTAGAAATGCAGTCAGCGTCGGAAAGATATTACACATAAAGGGATGGAGGTGGACCACAATACTTTTTACGTAATTTCTAGCTGAGTGGGTCATTCGATTACTACTACAAAACCTGTGCAAGCTCAGGTGAATGTCTCCCATACAATAACACTGTCCCCACCGCCCGTGTCTGTAGTGCAGTGTGTCGTTTCAGCAGCTGCTCGCTTGGATAATTGGCGTAGCTGGACACTGCCATCAACTGGGTAGCAAGAAACGCGATTCATCCGACCACACGACACCTTTCGGTTTGTGCACGACCCAGTCATTAAGACACTGTTCCAACTTGCAATAGTAGTAACTGACGATTTCGTTGGGCGAACATGCCCATTTGTAGCTGTCATCTGCTGCGGAGTCTCATTTTCAACATTGAGCTCTAAATGGAGTGCTCAGAAACACCGGCATTGTATTTTGTCGTTAGCTCTGTCACAGATCGTCGCATATCCTGCTGGGCAAGCCTCCGACCTCCACATTCCACGGTGACGCGCCATGTCGCCTCCTCGTGGTGTCGCCGTTCTTCAGCACATTCCGTAGATGCTCACGACAGTAGCAAGGGAGTAGTGAATCAGCTTCGCTTAGTCATTCCAAGGCTCCGTACCATAACAAAGTGCACTTCGTTAAAAACGCCTATTGGAGTGCATTTCCTCATTTGTGTGTCGCTAGAAAGAGTCCCCATTTCGCTTCTGGAATTTCATGGAGAATCTCGAAGTGCTTTGCCTCCCACGGTCGTTATGAACGTGGTCTTCTGATTTCGATTGTCATCTGTTTTTTCCATCTGTTTGCTTTCGCCTGCAGAAGCTTCTTATGCAGCAAAGAGATTGTCATCTTGCTACGACGCAGCGCTGAATCCTTTGGCCCCTTCATGTTCCTGGACTGCCATTTCTTTGACTGAAAGATATGCACAATCGTTCGGAAATGGTCTTGCAGGCTTGGGACTTCTGCCACATTGTGGATTGTTCCGAATGGAAGGTCTCTTTGCAGGTGCAGAGCCAGGCGGAGAAGGTGTTGCTGTAGAGACTGGAGCTTCTTCTTGTATTCTTCAGCCTTCCTCCAGACGATGGCAGCGTAGTCAGTGACAGAGCAGGGGAGCGGCTGGTACAGTGGGACTCCGAGACGCGGAGGTGTCGACATCGGCTTCAGCAGAGGACATAGCTTGCATAAACGTTTGCGGAGTCTGGATTTCACTTTCTGGATGTGCTGGTGCCAGGTAAGCCGACGAATCAAAGTGACGCTACTATAGCGCGCATTCGTCTCCAGGCTACAGGGCTTCAGCCGACGTTGATAGATGCGCATCTTCTAGAGTGGCACGAAGTGTGTCTCCGCGCCGTTGAACTTGAGTTGCCACACGGCGAGAGCGTCGGGGCGACGTCAGCGTAGAGAGCCAGGGCGTGTCTATCATGTAAAGCGTATAAAAGAAGCTGTCCTAAAAGGGAGCCCTCTGTCACGCCAGCTCGGATTCGACGATTTGTACACAGTCCATACTCCGCCTTTTCAGGGAAATCCTGTCGACTAGGTACGAGAGTATGAGGCGCCCCTGCATCGAGTAGTTTGAACAAGAGGCGCATGCGCCAGATGCTGTCAAACACTAGTGAGATGTCCAATAACATCACACCAAAGTAGTCAATGTGTTCCATCGCATCGAAAGCCTCTTCAACCAGTCACAGAAGTTGACGTTCTGTGACAATCAATTGAGGTAAACTACCTCGAAAACCTTGGAGAGCGTCGGCAGAAGACTAATGGGGCGCCTACTCTATGCAAGACGAAGATCTGTCTCCATCTTTGGGAAGGAAACCATGAATCCACATTCGTCTCCGCTGCGATTACGTATTTTCCTTACCAAATCACGTGCTCACAACTCCACGAGCCGGCATTCAGCCTCACGGTGGGGGATGGAAATACAGTTTCTCCACAACACTGTACTTCTTCTTAACACTCATTGTCACTGTTTATCTTTGACTTTAATTATTCCAATTTAGAGAATTGCACAAAATTGTACACTATTTTGCGTGTTTTTAGCCGCTGGGTTGACCGAGCGGTTCTAGGCGCTTCAGTCTGGATCCGCGCGACCGCTACCGTCGCAGGTTCGAATACTGCCTCGGGCACGGATGTGTGTGATGTCCTTAGGTTAGTTAGAGTTAAGTAGTTCTAAGTTCTAGGGGGCTGATGACCTCAGATGAAGTTCCATAGTGCTCAGAGCCATTTGAATCTTTTTTTTTTTTTTGCGTCTTCTCTGAACGTTAGGCGCAGTAGTGGAGAAAATAGAAAATGACGTGGGACACTGTCGCTTAGCATCCTCCAATAGAGCACGCGCCTGCCGGTAGGCAGCGGCGCTAATGAATCCCGCTAGCTGAGCCGGCAGTCCCTCCAGCTGAGCGGAGGCGGCAGCGACTGTACAGCGCGCGTCCTATAGAAACAAATCCGTGCCGTTTGCGCGCTCGTCCATCATCGTGTCGTGTCGCAGACCCCGTGGATTATGTCGCGGCCGCTCTCCCACTCGCCGACCAGCCTCCTGCAGCGCTTCTCCCCTCCCCTCCCCCGAGGAATCCGGCTTCCGCCTATTGAGAACACATCCCCGACCGCATCCGCATTCGCTACATTCTACAAGTCCTTTCCCACAAATGCCAGTTGTCGCCTCTCTGCAGGTGGCTTTGGCTGCAAACAAGTTTGCATAGAGCGACGTATGTGCTGTGATTCGGAAATACGGAGATTCTTTTACTGAATCTTACTGGCACACTAAAAGGGTGTTCCATTCCGGGTTTCGAACTCGGATTCTTGCCTTTCGTGGAGAATCCCCTTACAATTGAGTTATCCATGTGTCAGTCACATCCTGTCCTCACAACTTCTGTTCGGCCTGTATCTCTGCCTTACACTCCACATTTCACAGAATCTCTCCCACATACCTTGCAGCACTTGTACTTGTGAAAGAAACTATATCGTACACAAATGGTGCAGATATTGTTTCCAGAACGCAAACAAGATGAGAGCATTGACTTCGAAACTTCGAACTTTGAGTTTCAGGTCCTGGCCCGGCTCACAGCTTTAATCCGCCAAAACTGTATCAAACCAGGGCCTGTTCAGTTAGAGAGTCAAATATTTACTCCAGGCCTAGTTATTAGTGCACTTACGGTTTCACATTCTGAAGGTGGCAGGGGTAAAATACAGGGAGCGAAAGGCTATTTACAAGAACCTTCAACATTGCAGCGCGTCAGCAATCGTTTGTTAATATATTAATGGACTGAGATCCGCCTCGATTGCGGAAAAACACTAGGTGTTTTTTCGCAATCGAGGCGGATCTCAGTCCATTAATATATTAAGAAACGATTGTTGAGGCACTGCAATGTTGAAGGTTCTTAAATTCGTACCAGCCGAGGTGTCAGATGCAGCAAGTAGATACTTAGATGTTACTTTGAAAAGAGCTAAGGCAAGCATGGCTATTGACTTTATTAAACAGTGTAGAGTGCTCAACCTCTCCCCAAGTTTTATAGATGGTTTCGTAGGTAAATCCTGCCGAAAAATGCCAATCCTTAGAAAGAAACTGCGTTACCAGGTATTCAGTGCTAGAATCTCCGATTTATATGCCAAGAAAGATAAGTTGAATGAAAGAGCTTATATGATGTACTTAGAAATTTCGAAGTTTTATTCTGTTCACTTTAACTTTCAAATAGACGCGTTTTGGCTTAAGGCAAATGAGTGGTTGGCTCTACAAATGAAAGAGATTGCCAACAGACATGACAGAAAAATTGCTAACTTACTTGGGAAGCAGGAACCTGTTAAAAAAATGACTCACAGTGATTTTATAGCTGAACCTAAAAAATTCTTTGACCGGGTCATTAATAAGACAGATATTGTATTGTCGCCCCAAGAGGAGTCTCTCCTCTCTAAAGGATTAAAAAAAAATTAGTTTTGAGCCTAGCACCGCAAATCCGAAAATTCTAGAAGACACAATAGTTGACTTGAAAGTCGGTCTAGATTATGCCAAAATGCCTAATGATAAACAAACCCGATTTGCTTACGATGCATATAAAATTATGAGTAAGGTCGCACACAGCACACACAAACAGGATAATACAAAGGTTTTAAGGAATATTAACCGCAAACTAACGCAAAATGGTGCTATTGTTACTAAAGCCGATAAGGGAAACTCCGTAGTTATATCCACAAAGCAAGAATACATAGACAAGACCGAAGCTTTTTTCAATGACAACGGGATAGTTATGCTTAACAAAGACCCCACCGTTACTCTTCAAAAAGAAATTAGAACCGGGCTCCAAAACACTAAAAATTTGATAGGAGAATTTCGAAAGAAGGGGCTGATAAACATGAATCCCAAGCCCCCTAAATTGAGAAGCCAGTTTAAAGTTGATAAGTTAAATCACCCTATTCGCCCTATCGTGGACAGTACGGGAAGTGCCTATCATAAGCTGGCGAAATACTTGCATCTTAAGATTAGAGAAAATTTCGTTTTCAGTAAAAACTATTCCGTTAAAAATTCCATTCATCTAGCTACTAGTTTACGTGAGGTATCTTGTTCTGAAGAGTCTAAACTAGTATCATTTGACGTAAAAAGTTTGTAGACTAATGTACCGGTAGACCAGACACTGCAAAAATTAGAGTGCAATTTACGTCACCATAAAAAACTGTTGGATAATGAGATCGATGAGTTGATGATGCTGCTACGGATCGGTTTGAAACACAACTACTTCACATTTAATGGGAGATTTTACTTACAACCAGCAGTTTTGGCTATGGGAAGCCCCCTAGCTGGGATTTTATCAGAAATTTTTATGAACTACTTAGAGTCCAATTTTTTTGCCAGCGACAGAGAGATTCTTAGGAGAATAAAATTTTACAAGAGATATGTTGATGACATTTTACTAATCATTGATGGTTCTCGAAGTGACGTAGATCGTATTTTTTCGATTTTTAATGAGCTTCACCCTAATGTCAGTTTTACAATTGAGCGAGAATCCGATACTAGGTCCTTAAATTTTCTGGACCTCACATTAACAGTAGTTGACAACCACATTGAATTTAGTATTTTTCGGAAAAACACGTTTTCTGACAATATTATACCTGCAGACTCGGCCCATCCGTACGCCCATAAGATGGCCTTTTTTCATTCTAGTATTCATAGCGTTACAGCTATCCCTCTTGCACCAGATGCGGTAGAAGCTGAACTTGTCACACTTGAGAATATTGCTATAAATAATGGCTATAGACCTCAGTTGGTAAGACAGATGTATAATAAGAAAGTAAATGGAAAAAATATTACGTCTTCCACCCTAGGGGATGCGGTAGATGACAAACAGGTGGCAACAATATCTATCCCTTACATAGGCAATATAAGTTACAAATTGGGGCGTTTACTCAGAGCCCATAATTTCAGAATCGCCTATTCTACTAACAACAGTCTACATAGGAATTTAATTCACTCCTTGCAGAGTAAGAGCGATAAACTTTCCAAATCAGGAGTATATAAAATTACATGCGGGGATTGTTCAAAAATTTTACATCGAACAAACAGGGCGAGCTCTGGGTCTCAGATATAAAGAGCATATTCCTACGCGAAGCGGTGACGGTACTAAAGGCTCTACTTATGCGGAACATCTTGTGCAAGCGGCTCATGCGCCGAGCCCTCCAGTTAACATTGAGCTACTTCATGCTGAGGTCAAGAGCTTAAAATTAGATATCTTAGAAGAAATGCAGATCTTTAAGCATCTGCAACATGATAGAGACAATATCCTCAATGACCAACTCCTACTAAGAAATAAAACATTTTTTGATGGTTTTGCGCCGTTACTTCGTTCTTTTCACTCGTAGTTTTGATGATATGGCGAGCGCGGTTGGCCAAGCTGTTCATCTTCTTTTTATCTTTTTATTCTTTTTACGATGTAGGTGGTTTTAGCCCGGTGAACATCTCACGTTTTATCCCTATATCCTTATCTCCAAGACGTCTTTAGACTACGTCCCCACAACCCCCCCCCCCCTCCCTCATTTGACTAACTACTGACTATTGATACAGCTTCTAATTAAAAAAATTTTTTTTTGTCATAATCAGCAATATCATGTATGTTACTCTTCCGAGATCCAGTAACCCTGTGTGCTGATCTTTAGGTTTTATCTTGTATTTAGCTCGTCTCGGGTTATGTCCATTTTAATTTTGGTATACGTTGATCCACGTTTGGGAATATACGGGCTTTCTCGTATTTTTATGCGCATGCACATTAAGTAACTTCCTATTTTTTGCGCATGTGCATAGATAGCGTGTCTAGCTGGTAAGCGAGCGACCGTTTGGTTGCCGCAGTTTGCGACGAGACACGGCCCATCGAACACATGCTGATGTGAGGTGGAGTGTACACCATTAAGTTAAGTTATTCTTTTGACTTTGTTCACATGTACTTTTATGTGTCATCTTTTTCTTTTATAAATATATAGCTATGCTGAGCTTTTAATTATTGACAAAGGTCTTTATAGACACTTTTGAGTTTATTGTTCTGAAGAAGGTGTAGTTATCTACACCGAAACCTAGGTAAACACTAGGTGTTTTTTCGCAATCGAGGCGGATCTCAGTCCATTAATATAGGCTATTTACAGTTTGTACAGAAACGAGATGGCAGTTATAATAGTCGAGGGGCATGAAAGAGAAGCAGTGTTTGGGAAGGGAGTGAAACAGGGTTGTAGCCTCTCCCTTATGTTATTCAATCTGTATACTGAGCAAGCAGTAAAGGAAACAAAAGAAAAATTCGGAGTAGGTATTAAAATCCATGGAGAAGAAATAAAAATTTTGAGGTTCGCCGATGACATTGTAATTCTGTCAGAGACAACAAAGAACTTGGAAGAGCAGTTGAACGGAATGGACAGTGTCTTTAAAGGAGGATATAAGATTAACATCAACAAAAGGAAATGGAATGTAATCGAATTAAGTCGGGTGATGTTGAGGGAATTAGATTAGAAAATGAGACACTTAAAGTAGTAAATGAGTTTTGCTATTTGGGAAGCAAAATAACTGATGATGGTCGAAGTAGGGAGGATGTAAAATGCAGACTGGCAATGGCAAGGAAAGCGTTTTAACATCGATTATAGATTTAAGCGTCAGGGAGTCGTTTCTGAAAGTATTTGTATGGAGTGTAGCCACGTATAGAAGTGAAACATGGACGATAAATAGTCTGGACATGCAGAGAATAGAAGCTTTCGAAATGTGGTGCTACAGAAGAATGCTGAAAATTAGATGAGGAGGTATTGAATAGAACTGGGGAGAAGAGGTTTTTGTCGCACAGCTTGACTAGAAGAAGGGGTCGGTTGGTAGGACATGTTCTGCGGCATCAAGGGATCACCAATTTAGTATTGGAGGGCAGCGTGGAGCGTAAAAATCGCAGAGAGAGACCAAGAGATGAATACAGTAAGCAGATTCAGAAGGATTTAGGTTGCAGTAGGTACTGGGAGATGAAGAAGCTTGCACAGGATAGAGTAGCATGGAGAGCTCCATCAAACCAGTCTCTGGACTGAAGACCACAACAAGAACAACATCGTAAATGAAAGTTATATTTTAAATGTAGACTTTCATAATCAATATAATTCTACTGTATACTGTGGAGAAAGAGTAGAGTATGGTGCCAGGAAGCTCCGAACGTAATGAACGTTAAGTAAACTCATTTGTTTTCGAGATCTGTGACACATGAGAGGCAGGCATAGTATTTGCGCTACTGACGCACTGTAAAAAGGTGCAGATACAGGATATTGGAAAACCGACGGTGAGTAGTCGAGGTGACCCTCAGAGGAAAGGCGGAGAAAGAGCCGTGGCCTATGACGACGATCTAACATCTATAATGGGTCTGCACAATTACATGTGTTCATTCGTGTGACAATACAGGGAATTTGTGTGACAGCGCAGGGCGAGGTAAGTAAAATAATCACACCGGAGTGGCCGTTCGGTTCTAGGCACTGCAGTCTGGAACCGAGCGACCGCTCCGGGCGCAGGTTCGAATCCTGCCTCGGGCATGGATGTGTGTCATGCCCTTAGGTTAGTTAGGTTTAATTAGTTCTAAGTTCTAGGCGACTGATGACCTCGGAAGTTAAGTCGCATTGTGCTCAGAGCCATGTGAACCATTTTGAAGTAAAATATATTAACCCAAATACACCCAGAACGATTAAATCCTAAATGCATCGAAGGGTGGTTTTCGCTAAGCGGACAATGTGGCAAATCTTCTGAGGTACTCAAGTAATTTTTGACACTTAGCTCTATATAAGACACCTCTGGCTTAGCGCCATTCATCGCTCGTATAGAAAACCTACAATAGGAGGGGAGCTTCATACAACTGGTGAGCCACGGGTCCTTTGTGACAGATATTCACACAAATTAGCCAGCTATTTGCTAATTGTAGTCGCTCTGAGCGAGACGTATCACAGTCGTACAGGCTACAAAATATTAAGTATACTATTGTAAAATTGAATGCGACCTTTGCCATATAGCAAACAGAACAAAAGTTTACACTATATTTACGTACTTCAATATAACAGCGCCAACAGCCGTGCCACAGTAGAAACACCGGTTCCCCTCAGATCATCGAAGTTAAGCTCTGTCGGGATTGGCTAGCTCTTGGATGCGTCAACGTCCAGGTCTACAGGGTGCTGTTAGCAAGCGGGGTGCACTCAGCCCTTGCGAGGCGAGTTGAGGAGCTACGTGACTGAGAAGTAGCGGCACCGGTCACGAAAACTGACAACGGCCGGGAGAGCCGTGTGCTGACCACATGCCGCTCCGTATCCGCACACAGCGACGGATAGGGGCTGAGAAGGGCACGGCGGCCGGTCGATACCGTTGCACCTTAAAGGCTTGCTCCGACGGTGCATTAATAGATAACAGAGTAAACTGTAGCCTAATATTTGTCATCCTTTGGAGATACGGAAAATCACTAAAAACTCGGAATTTAAAGACATATGAATCAGTAACTTCTTATCACGTACTAAGTATTGGATAAACATTGGTAAAAAGGTTTGACGGGACGTTTAGCTTTTAAGTAACAAGGGAAAACAGTTTATTTTTCTCAATAAGTTATATCTTCTGCTGATATTGTTTTCTGTTAAGTATTGCCAATTTCATGTGTTTGACTATTTGAGTGAATGAAAGAGTAAATGTGATGTCTGTCGTATGTGAATATTTGTATTTCTGTTAAATGAATGTATGATATCGTGGGAATATGTATATGAAACAGGTGAATCATATACTTCGGAAAAATTTATGGTTAGTTAGTCGCCAGTTTACAGTTTATAGTACTAGGAATACGAGAAATATACTTCGATAGTTAAGTTATGTTAACTGCTGACTGATGTGATACGGCCCGCCACCAAGAATGTCTCTCCTGTGCCAATCTCTTCATCTCAGAGTACCCCTTACAACCTCCCTCCTCGATTATTAGCTGGATGTATTCCAACCTCTGTTTTCCTCTACAATTTTTTTTCCCTCTACAGCTTCCTCTAATATCATGGAAGTCATTCCCTGGTGTCTTAACTGATGTCCTCTCATTCTGTCCCTTATCCTTGTCAGTGTTTTCGATCTTTTCCTTTCCTCTACGATTCTGCGCAGAACCTCCTCATTCCTTACCTCATCAGTAGACCTAATTTTCAACATTCGTCTGTAGCACCACATTTCAGATGCTTCGATTCTCTTCTGTTCCGATTTTCCCACAGTTCATGTTTCACTTCCATACAATGCCAAGCTCCAAACGTACATTCTCAGAAACTCCTCCCTCAAATTAAGGCCTTTGCTTGACACTAGTAGACTTCTCTTGCACAAGAACGCGCTTTTCGGGAGTGCTAGTCTCCCTTTGATGTCCTCCTTGCTCCGTCCATCATTGGTTATTTCACTGCCTAATTATTTTAGAAGTTATTTAATACATTGCTGTAAAGATAAGGGCATTGTAAAAGATGCGGCATAAAGAAGGTTAGAACTGCAAGCTGGTTGGCTATGATGGGTCCAACAACTTTGTGGCCATCAGTCCTGATGTTAAGTACCACACTGTTCTCGTTTGTGCTACTTCTCATTACCTTCGTCTTTCTTTGATTTGCTCTCAGTCCATATTCTCTAATCATTAGACCGTTCATTCCATTCAGCAGATCATGTAATTCTTCTTCACTTCCACCCAGGGTAGCAGTGTCATCAGCGGCTCGTACCACTGATATCCTTTCACCTTCAATTTTAATCCCAATCCTGAACCTTTCTTCTACTTCCATCATTGCTTCTGCGATGTAGCTCGAAGCTCCTCATACACAAGCACAAGCTCCTCCTTATCTGCATCCATTGACTCCCACGGTCTGAGGATGATACGACGGTCGGTCTGCACCGCTGGGTCGTCAAGGCCTGTCTCTGAACGCGTCATTGATACTATTGGTCGGTAATTAGGGTCAGCTAACATAGCGACTGCCAACGTCCCCAAACGTCATGACATATTTCCGACTCATAGCGCAATTTCTTTGATACTTTGTTTGACGCTTATCTGGAACCAAATATAAACCGAAGATGTGTGGAGCAACAATGTTTGAAATAAGGATCTTTTAGTAAAGTACAAGACAGTCAGGAGACCTTCTGTAGACGTCCGCAGTGGCCGAGTGGTTCTAGGCGCTTCAGTTCGGAACCGCGCTGCTGCTACGGTCGCAGATTCGATTCCTGCCTCGGGCATGGATGTGTGTGATGTTCTTAGGTTAGCTAGGTTTAAGTCTAGGGGACTGATGACCTCAGATCATAAGTTCCATAGTGCTTAGAGCCACTTGAACCATTTGAAGACCTTCTGTGAAGTCTGGAAGGAAAGAGTTGAGGTTCTGGCCGAAGTAAAGCTGTGAGGGCAGGTCGTAAGCTGTGTTGGGGTAGTTCAGTTCCTAACAGAAGGCAAAGGTCCCGGGTTTGATTCCCAGTCTGGCCAAAAGTTTTAATGCGCTAGGAAGTTTAAAATCAATTCACACTCCGCTGCAGAGTGAAAAGATACCAGCGGAGCGTACTTCGAGTATCTTCCATACAGTTCTGATCTCTCCCTCATGCGATTTCAATATTTTTGGAGCCCTGAAGAAAGACGGTCGGGGTCTTTGATTTGCTTCGGACAAAGAGGTCCACGCCTGGTTCCGTAGTCAACCGCAAACATTTTTTCATAAAGGCACTGAGCGTTTGGTTGCACAGTGAGATAAATTTCTTAATAGTTAAGGCGGTTACTTTATTTTCAACAGTCTCGTTTTCATTTGACTGACCCTTATATCTAGATTTCCACGGCGTGCATTTCTCATTTCCGAAATCCAGTTTTTGCTATTAATTATCACTCTCTCGGTCTCTCTATCTCTCTCTTTCCCTAGGTGCTGGTTTTCGACTTAACTGGTTTTACTAAAATCCTTGATATGTTTTTCTTGAGTAATACCTGACCTACAGCTGGAAGGCAGCTCTTGAAATCGTTGGTAATGGTGAGTAGACAAATGTAATTAGTTTGTGTTTCTTTTGATTTATGATGTGCTTCCATGTTAAATTTCACAGAAATGCTTTCACTTACTGTGACCCTCTCCTGCCCCTCTTTTATTAATGGACTAGACAACAGACTCCTGCGAGTAACGAGGACGAGTTCCTATGCGGTCAAGGGGCCGAAGATCAGTAGATGAGCGACTCTCTCACCATCTAATAAGGGAAAGGTGTTAGGCCATCAGTCGTTGTTTTAATCTCAGTCGCCACTGACATTACAACCACCACATTCACTGTAATAATCCGTTACGGCCAACTCCATTCGTTACAAATTATTGTAAGATAACATTGAATAATAAGATTGCAGTAATAACAGTATTTTCAAAATTTCGTAACCATATTTCTGTAAAATGTGTCCTTATACACAGCAAATCAGCGCTTCTAGTGTAATACAGCTACTAATTTAGCGTTCATCTACACTATTATCTCTTTCATAGTCACAAAATAACACCAATATTTAACGCAGAAGTATAAAGTGAAATGTCTCTGGAGCCTAAGCTCTTGCGCAATATACTCGAATTCGTTGCACTTTATTTTAATGTGGCAACAAACGTCATGGTGAATCAATTTTTTGAAATGTTCTTTGACGTTAATCACATAAAAGTACTATATGCATGGAAATATACATCGCTAAGAACCAACTGAGGACCTGAAGACCACTATGTAACAACAGTGGATGAAAATGAAGATAGGAAACAAGCCATGAAACCATGCTCACTACACAGGTAATTTACGAGCTTTAACTTTCAACTAACAATAATTGCTCATAATTCATTCATTAGATGATAATGTCAAAATTGCTAGAAGTGAAACACCGATAACATCCCACGAGAAGTGGCATCAATAATATCACAAGATATCCGAAAGAAAGCAAGTGTTGACATTTGTGAAAATTACCGAACTATCAGTTTAATAAGTCACGGCTGCAAATTACTAACACAAAATTTTTACAGACGAATGGAAAAACTGGTAGAAGCCGACCTCGGGGAAGATCAGTTTGGATTCCGTAGAAATGTTGGAACACGTGAGGCAATACTGACCCTATGACTTATCTTAGAAGATAGATTAAGGAAAGGAAAACCAAAATTTCTACCATTTGTAGGCTTAGAGAAAGCTTTTGACAATGTTGACTGGAATACTCTCTTTCAAATTCTGAAGGTGGTAAAACACAGAGAGCGAAAGGCTATTTACACTTTGTACAGAAACCAGATGGCAGTTATAAGAGTCGAGGGGCATGAAAGGGAAGCAGTGGCTGGGAAGGGAGTGACACAGGGTTGTAGCCTCTCCGTGATGTTATTCAATCTGTATATTGAGCAAGCAGTAAAGGAAACAAAAGAAAAATTCTCAGGAGAAATAAAAATCCGTGGAGAAGAAATGAAAACTTAAAGATTCGTCGATGACATTGTAATTCTGTCAGAGAGAGCAAAGGACCTGGTAGAGAAGTTGAATGGAATGGACGTTGTCTTGAAACGAGGAAATATGATGAATATCAACAAAAGCAAAACGAGGATAATGGAATGTAGTCGAATTAAGTCGGGTGATGCTGAGGTTATTAGGTTAGGAAATGAGACTCTTAAAGTAGTAGATGAGTTTTGCTATTTGGGGAGCAAAATAACTCATGATGGTCGAAGTAGAGAGGATATAAAAAGTAGACTGCTAATGGCAAGGAAAGCGTTTCTGAAGAAGAGAACTTTGTTAACATCGAGTATAGATTTAAGTGTCAGGAAGTCGTTTCTGAAAGTATTTGTATGGAAGTGAAACATGGACGATAAATAGTTTGTACAAGAACAGAATAGAAGCTTTCGAAATGTGGTGCTACAGAAACCAAATGGCAGTTATAAGAGTCGAGGGGCATGAAAGGGAAGCAGTGGTTGGGAAGCGAGTGAGACAGATGGGGAGATGCTGAAGATTAGATAGATACATCACATAACTAATGAGGAGGTATTGAATAGAATTGGGGAGAAGATGTGTTTGTGGCACAACTTGACTAGAAGAAGTGATCGGTTGGTAGGACATGTTGTAAGGCATCAAGGGATCACCAATTTAGTATTGGAGGGCAGCGTGGGGAGTAAAAATCGTAGAGGGAGACCAAGAGATTAATACACTAAGTAGATTCAGAAGGATGTAGGTTGCAGTAGGTACTGGGATATGAAGAGCTTACAAAGGATAGAGTAGCATGGAGAGCTGCATCAAACCAGTCTCTGGACTGAAGACCGCAACAGCAACAAAAACAATATCACAAGATTTAGGTTAACCTTAATGCTTTAATTTAATATCGAAATTTATGTCAAGCTAAACGCCTGATAATAAGCTAAGACTCGAAACACCTGGCGACATGTATTAATTCACATAGCTTAAATCATAGCTTGATCGGTGACTAGCGCATATTATATTGAAATTTAATAAATTTTCCTTTCAATTAGAGTTATTTAGTGAACACTCTGCATAAAAAAGAAAGGCAACATAATTCGCGAGATGTAATCCTGATTGACTTCAAATGACATCGAGTATTCTGTAAAAGCAAAGACAATGACATAGACTTTGACATCTGCGCCACCTCTGTTTGGGATAGCAGGTGTAATGAAAAGGGAAAAGCCAACAAAGTGGGATTAGATGGACAGGACCACCCTGTGATTCAGCGCGGAGTTTCTCGCCCGCAGCGCAATCTAACATCAACGGCTCGTCATTCGTGAATTAATCTCGGCGCCGCTGAAACAAATGCCATCGATCAAGGCCCCTCGACGCGCTATCTGCGCTTAAATCTGGTGCGAGCGAAGCGCCGACCAGCTGGCGATTGACTCGCCTTCCTTTTTCCCAGCCAGGCCAGGCCAGCGTACCCTAGCGTTTATGATACGCCGTCGCCTGATTTACGGTCTGTTTGCTCTCAGATTGGCCTTTCATTTGCTCGCGCCGTGTATTTATGGCTTGCTTGCTCCTTGGCCGCTGTCAATCGAGGCCATTTCGCCGCGTTTGCTTCACGACCACCCCGTTGGGCCGTGTTAGGAAGGCTCGTTTCACAGTTTTGTTCAGCAGTAGCTGCGTGCGAGCCGAGCACGTCAATCGGAGTTCCTCTCACAGTTTTTACCGTTACTGTGATGGCTGTTTAACTTATCTTGTACCACCATTATGCACGCATGCCAATTCAATTGCCACTTGTGGCAAAGTACCCTTAAAAGGCTTAACAAGTCCTAAATGGGCAATGGGAGTCGTTGCCGGTATCTTAACTACACATTCAAATGTGATACTATTTCTGTGACTTGACATGTCCCCTAATACCACCTACCTTCTGTGTCTATGTAGTCACAGGCATAACCCAATATCCGATTCTACATCTACCCCCCCCCCCCCCCCCCCCCATGAACCATGGACCTTGCCGTTGGTGGGGAGGCTTGCGTGCCTCAGCGATACAGATGGCCGTACCGTAGGTGCAACCACAACGGAGGGGTATCTGTTGAGAGGCCAGACAAACGTGTGGTTCCTGAAGAGGGGCAGCAGCCTTTTCAGTAGTTGCAGGGGCAACAGTCTGGATGATTGACTGATCTGGCCTTGCAACATTAACCAAAACGGCCTTGCTGTGCTGGTACTGCGAACGGCTGAAAGCAAGGGAAAACTACAGCCGTAATTTTTCCCGAGGACATGTAGCTTTACTGTATGATTAAATGATGATGGCATCCTCTTGGGTAAAATATTCCGGAGGTAAAATAGTCCCCCATTCGGATCTCCGGGCGGGGACTACTCAGGAGGATGTCGTTATCAGGAGAAAGAAAACTGGCGTTCTACGGATCGGAGCGTGGAATGTCAGATCCCTTAATCGGGCAGGTAGGTTAGAAAATTTAAAAAGGGAAATGGATAGGTTAAAGTTAGATATAGTGGGAACTAGTGAAGTTCGGTGGCAGGAGGAACAAGACTTTTGGTCAGGTGACTACAGGGTTATAAACACAAAATCAAATAGGGGTAATGCAGGAGTAGGTTTAATAATGAATAGGAAAATAGGAATGCGGGTAAGCTACTACAAACAGCATAGTGAACGCATTGTTGTGGCAAAGATAGATACGAAGCCCACACCTACTACAGTAGTACAAGTTTATATGCCAACTAGCTCTGCAGATGATGAAGAAATTGAAGAAATGTACGATGAAATAAAAGAAATTATTCAGATAGTGAAGGGAGACGAAAATTTAATAGTAATGGGTGACTGGAACTCGAGTGTAGGAAAAGGGAGAGAAGGAAACATAGTAGGTGAATATGGATTGGGGATAAGAAATGAAAGAGGAAGCCGCCTAGTAGAATTTTGCACAGAGCACAACTTAATCATAGCTAACACTTGGTTTAAGAATCATGAAAGAAGGTTGTATACGTGGAAGAACCCTGGAGATACTAAAAGGTATCAGATAGATTATATAATGGTAAGACAGAGATTTAGGAACCAGGTTTTAAGTTGTAAGACATTTCCAGGGGCAGATGTGGACTCTGACCACAATCTATTGGTTATGACCTGTAGATTAAAACTGAAGAAACTGCAAAAATGTGGGAAATTAAGGAGATGGGACCTGGATAAACTGAAAGAACCAGAGGTTGTACAGAGTTTCAAAGAGAGCATAAGGGAAAAATTGACAGGAATAGGGGAAAGAAATACAGTAGAAGAAGAATGGGTAGCTCTGAGGGATGTAGTAGTGAAGACAGGAGAGGATAAAGTAGGTACAAAGACGAGGGCTGCTAGAAATCCTTGGGTAACAGAAGAAATATTGAATTTAATTGATGAAAGGAGAAAATATAAAAATGCAGTAAATGAAGCAGGCAAAAAGGAATACAAACGTCTCAAAAATGAGATCGACAGGAAGTGCAAAATGGATGTAAGGATGTAGAAGCTTATCTCACTAGGGGTAAGATAGATACTGCCTACAGGAAAATTAAAGAGACCTTTGGAGAGAAGAGAACCACGTGTATGAATATCAAGAGTTCAGATGGCAGCCCAGTTCTAAGCAAAGAAGGGAAGGCAGAAAGGTGGAAGGAGTATATAGAAGGTTTATACAAGTGCGATGTACTTGAGGACAATATTACGGAAATGGCAGAGGATGTAGATGAAGACGAAATGGGAGATACGATACTGCGTGAAGAGTTTGACAGAGCACTGAAAGACCTGAGTCGAAACAAGGATCCCGGAGTAGACAACATTCCATTGGAACTACTGACGGCCTTGGGACAACCAGTCCTGACAAAACTCTACCAGCTGGTGAGCAAGATGTATGAGACAGGCGAAATACCCTCAGACTTCAAGAAGAATATAATAATTCCAATCCCAAAGAGAGCAGGTGCTGACAGATGTGAAAATTACCGAACTATCAGTTTTATAAGCCACGGCTGCAAAATACTAACGCGAATTCTTTACAGATGAATGGAAAAACTGGTAGATGCAGACCACGGGGAGGATCAGTTTGGATTCCGTCGAAATGTTGGAACACGTGAGGTAATACTGACCTTACGACTTATCTTAGAAGAAAGATTAAGAAAAGGCAAACCTACGTTTCTAGCATTTGTAGACTTAGAGAAAGCTTTTGACAATGTTGACTGGAATACTCTTTTTCAAATTCTAAAGGTGGCAGGGGTAAAATAAAGGGAGCGAAAGGCTATTTACAATTTGTACAGAAACCAGATGGCAGTTATAAGAGTCGAGAGGCCTGAAAGGGAAGCAGTGGTTGGGAAAGGAGTGAGACAGGGTTGTAGCCTCTCCCCGATGTTATTCAATCTGTATATTGAGCAAGCAGTAAAGGAAACAAAAGAAAAATTTGGAGTAGGTATTAAAATTCATGGAGACGAAGTAAAAACTTTGAGGTTCGCCGATGACATTGTAATTCTGTCAGAGACAGCAAAGGACGTGGAAGAGCAGTTGAACGGAATGGACAGTGTCTTGAAAGGAGGATATAAGATGAACATTAACAAAAGCAAAACGAGGATAATGGAATGTAGTCAAATTGAATCGGGTGATGCTGAGGGAATTAGATTAGGAAATGAGACACTTAAAGTAGTAAAGGAGTTTTGCTATTTAGGAAGTAAAATAACTGATGATGGGCGAAGTAGAGAGGATATAAAATGTAGACTGGCAATGGCAAGGAAAGCGTTTCTGAAGAAGAGAAATTTGTTGACATCGAATGTAGATTTATGTATCAGGAAGTCGTTTCTGAAAGTATTTGTTTGGAGTGTAGCCATGTATGGAAGTGAAACATGGACGATAACTAGTTTGGACAAGAAGAGAATAGAAGCTTTCGAAATGTGGTGCTACAGAAGAATACTGAAGATAAGGTGGATAGATCACGTAACTAATGAGGAGGTATTGAATAGGATTGGGGAGAAGAGAAGTTTGTGGCACAACTTGACTAGAAGAAGGGATCGGTTGGTAGGACATGTTTTGAGGCATCAAGGGATCACAAATTTAGCATTGGAGGGCAGCGTGGAGGGTAAAAATCGTAGAGGGAGACCGAGAGATGAGTACACTAAGCAGATTCAGGAGGATGTAGGTTGCAGTAAGGTACTGGGAGATGAAGCAGCTTGCACAGGATAGAGTAGCATGGAGAGCTGCATCAAACCAGTCTCAGGACTGAAGACAACAACAACATCTACATCTACATCCATACTCCGCAAGCCACCTGACGGTGTGTGGCTGTGGGTACCCTGAGTACCTCTATCGGTTCTCCCTTCTATTCCAGTCTCGTATTGTTCGTGGAAAGAAGGATTGTGTGGGCTCTAATCTCTCTAATTTTATCCTCATGGTCTCTTCGCGCGATATACGTAGGAGGGAGCAATATACTGCTTGACTCTTCGGTGAAGGTATGTTCTCGAAACTTTAACAAAAGCCCGTACCGAGCTACTGAGCGTCTTTCCTGCAGAGTCTTCCACTGGAGTTTATCATCTCCGTAACGCTTTCGCGATTACTAAATGATCCTGTAACGAAGCGCGCTGCTCTCCGTTGGATCTTCTCTATGTCTTCTATCAACCCTATCTGGTGCGGATCCCACACTTCTAAGCAGTATTCAAGCAGTGGGCGAACAAGCGTACTGTAACATACTTCCTTTGTTTTCGGATTGCATTTCCTTAGAATTTTTCCAATGAATCTCAGTCTGACATCTGCTTTACCGACGATCAATTTTATATGATCATTCCATTTTGAATCACTCCTAATGCGTACTCCCAGATAATTTATGGAATTAACTGCTTCCAGTTGCTGACCTGCTATTTTGTAGCTAAATGATAAGGGATCTATCTTTCTATGTATTCGCAGCACATTACACTTGCCTACATTGAGATTCAATTGCCATTCCGTGCACCATGCGTCGATTCGCTGCAGATCCTCCTGCATTTCAGTACAATTTTCCATTGTTGCAACCTCTCGATACACCACAGCATCATCTGAAAAAGCCTCAGTGAACTTCCGATGTCATCCACTAGGTCATTTATGTATATTGTGAATAGCAACGGTCCTATGACACTCCCCTGCGGCACACCTGAAATCACTCTTACCTCGGAAGACTTTTCTCCATTGAGAATGACATGCTGCGTTCTGTTATCTAGGAACTCCTCAATCCAGTCACACAATTGGTCTGATAGTCCGTATGCTCTTACTTTGTTCATTAAACGACTATGGGGAACTGTGTCAAACGCCTTGCGGAAGTAAAGAAACACGGCATCTACCTGTGAACCCGTGTCTATGGCCCTCTGATCTCGTGGGCGAATAGCGCGAAATGGGTTTCACACGATCGTCTTTTTCGAAACCCATGCTGATTCCTACAGAGTATATTGCTAGTCTCCAGAAAAGACATTATACTCGAACATAATACGTGTTCCAAAATTCTACAACTGATCGACGTTAGAGATATAGGTCTATAGTTCCGCACATCTGTTCGTCGTCCCTTCTTGAAAACGGGGATGACCTGTGCCCTGTGCTACGCTCTTCTAGAGACCTATGGTACACCACTGCAAGAAGGGGGGCAAGTTCCTTCGCGTACTCTGTGTAAAATCGAATTGGTATCCCATCAGGACCAGCGGCCTTCCCTCTTTTGAGCGATTTTAATTGTTTCTCTATCCCTCTGTCGTATATTTCGATATCTACCATTCTGTCAACTGTGCGACAATCTAGAGAAGGAACTACAGTGCAGTCTTCCTCTGTGAAACAGCTTTGGAAGAAGACGTTTATTATTTCGGCCTTTAGTCTGTAATTATCTGTTTCAGTACCATTTTGGTCACAGAGTGTCTCGACATTTTGTTTTGATCCACCTACCGCTTTGACATAGGACCAAAATTTCTTAGGATTTTCTGCCAAGTACCTGATTATACAGTCAAGTACTTTAACACGTCGTCCTGGGTCGGGATAAACCATGTAGAGACCCGAGGCTAGAAAGGATTTGTGGCCCCTGCTCACTTCATGTAGGCCTAATACATTTCTGTGAAAGAACAATAGGCAAGGTAAGGAGAAGCACGTACGTCTGCGACATCAACCATGCCATGCACTGGATGATATTAGAGCAAACGGAGTATTCCAGTTGCGTTTAAAACACCACACACAGCTACCCTACTATGTAAATGCAACAAATAAAAAATGAGTACCTCAAAAATTTCCTTTCCTCCCTTTCGTCCCAACAAAGTCTTCATCATATCCTGGAAGTCAAGAGAACTGACCACCTCATGTTCGGTTGGTAATAAGGTGAGAGCGGAAATGGGTTCTTCTTGCATTGCAGCAGGTAATTTGTTGTTGATAAGGGTTAGATTGCAGTTGGTGTTGAGAGGAAAATTTGATAAGCAATCATCAAATTTGGAAAACATCGCAAAGGTCGTTTTCTGCCATTATATAAATCACCTGGTGAAATATTTAGCAGCCTTTATTTGGGGAGAACACTTCAAATATTCACTGAAATGAAGAATTTCACAATGAAAACTTCCTTCATCGAGATCACCTCGGTATTTGTCACGAAGATCTGACGCTTCTATTAAGAGTTCTTTAGCTTCTGGCTTTACTGTATAGTTTGTTAAAGGCAGGAAAAGATCGACTACTTCATAGTACTTTCCTTCTTGTGGCTCATCAACAACTGCAATACTTGCCACATAAAATTTATCACGTTCACTCAATTCTTGTTTTTTTTAATCCATAATGGATTCTTCTTACTGTGCGATCCCTTTCGTCACTATATTGTAGATACATATGCATACTTAAAGTGCTAGTTTGGTTTTCATGTTCATCAAAATTTTCACTAGCACGGCTGTAAAACTGAAACGATGATCGCAACGCTTGACACCTGCTAATTAGGCCCAGCCCAGGGTTTCCAGAGATTTGTTACTTTTGTCTATTTGAGGCAACATATTATTCTAGAAAACCACTATTGCTCTCTACAGTTTTCTTAGATTTTTCCGAAGCGATTCTGCCTCATTTCTTCTGGCTGCCTTTTCTTCTGTGTTCTCGACAATGTTTTCAAGTGACACGTACACAGCATCGAAATTCTGTCAATTAGTTGATATTACTTCCTCACGGCATGACCATATAGTCATCGGATAATGTCTTAAGTTGCACATTATTCTTCACAAGAATTTGCCAACGATTAGAAGAAGCTACAAAAAAGTCGTATAGTCGCTGCAAAACTTGAAAAAAAAAAACAATGATTCTCAGGGGTCCTCAGGACTGTTTTGGCCGGCCGGAGTGGCCGGGCGGTTCTAGGCGATAGAGTCTGGAACCGCGCGACCGCTACGGTCGCAGGTTCGAATCCTGCCTCGGGAATGGATGTGTGTGGTGTCCTTAGGTTAGTTAGGTTTAAGTAGTTCTAAGTTCTAGGGGAGTGATGACCACAGCAGTTAAGTCCCATAGTGCTCAGAGCCATTTGAACCATTTTTTTGGACTGTTTTGGACTACAAGTTTTAACAACTGGGCAACACACCACACGTGTAAAGCTAACGAATTCAGTTCCTCTATCCTTGCAGTTAAACCTGAATATTTCCCATTCATGATGATATTATTGGTTAGCGGGACACTCAACGGTGTGGTTATCAGTGCCTGTACAAATTCCCAATCTTCCGACATTCCAGGCTCGTCGTTTCCGGAATGATGGTGAAATGATTAGGACTACTGAAACACACTTTCCCCGACTCGTCCCGTAAACGAAGCCTTGACTTCGTGATCCACAGGCAGCAGTTTCCCTCTCATGTTACCGGCGATGCCATAGGACTCCGAACGACAATCCCCAATATTCTGTTTCCCAAAGAGATCTAGGATGACCTTCCTCACGCTTTCTCCTGTATAACTGTGTACGGGAATAAAACATAAAAATATTTCGTGAACTCTTCCCTCGAAACAGTACCTTACTACAATTGCTAGGTGATCATGCACCGTGTTCTACCGTTGAATCTACAACTAGTCCGTAGTATTTTGCTGTTTGAATCTCGCCAACTATTTTACTCAATATTTTGTTTGCCATGATCTCTTCACAAATTTGACTGAGGGTCAAGATCCTTAGAGCCATGCTCTTGGATGCATTGTTTCAAAAATGGGTAAAATCGCGCAATTAGCTCAAGGGAACCTAAATAGTTACCATTATTTGCGGCTCCAAAACTTTTGTTATCACCACGAAAAGCAAGTCCTCCTACTGTAAAATGTTTAATTACTTGTAACATATACCGAAGAATTATTGTCAATAATTTTCCTCTGTTTTAATCATACGCTGCACTTCACTGTCGATACATCCCTCGTTCTTTGATCGCAGAAGTCACATCACTGAATCTTTGCGATGATAAGCGCTGTTTTTATCAGACACCACTTTTTCTGCCCCCTTCTTCCAGTCAGGAAGTCAACAGGTTGGAAACTGAATAAGCATGTGTCTAGGTCCATGCTGTCACTGAATAATTTACAGAAAATACAAAATACAATTTCTGTAGATTCGGAACACAACAGTCATTTTGTTTCATTTTGCTCCTCCTTTAGCAGTTTTCTAAAGAACAAGTTTTTAGATGTGTATTTTTTTGTGATTTGAGGCACGTTCAGATTTACACTACTGGCCATTCAAATTGCTACACCACGAAGATGACGTGCTACCGACGCGAAATTTAACCGACGGGAAGAAGATGCTGTGATATGTAAATGATTAGCTTTTCAGAGCATTCACACAAGGCTAGCGGCGGTGGCGACACCTACAACGTGCTGACATGAGGAAAGTTTCCAACCGATTTCTCATACACAAACAGCAGTTGACCGGCGTTGCCTGGTGCAACGATGCTGTGATGCCTCGTGTAAGGAGGAGAAATGTGTACCATGACGTTACCGACTTTGATAAAGGTCGGAGTGTAGCCTACCGCGATTGCGGTTTATCGTATCGCGAAATTGCTGCTCGCGTTGGTCGAGATCCAATGACTGTTAGCAGAATCTGGAAAAGGTGGATTCTGGAGGGTAATACGGAACGCCGTGCTGGATACCAACGGCCTCGTACCACTAGCAGTCGAGATGACAGGCATCTTATCCGCATGGCTGTAACGGATCGTACAGCCACGTCTCGATCCCTGAGTCAACAGATGGGGACGTTTGCAAGACAACAACCATCTGCACGAACAGTTCGACGACGTTTGCAGCAGCATGGACTATCGACTCGGAGACCATGGCTGCGGTTACCCTTGACGCTGCATCACAGACAGGAGCGCCTGTGATGGTGTACTCGACGACGAACCTGGGTGCACGAATGGCAAAACGTCATTTATTCGGATGAATCTAGGTTTACAGCATCATGATGGTCGCATCCGTGTTTGGCGACATCGCGGTGAACGCACATTGGAAGCGTGTATTCGTCATCGCAATACTGGCGTATCACCCGGCGTGATGGTATGGGGTACCGTTGGTTACACGTCTCGGTCACCTCTTATTCGCATTGAAGGCACTTTGAACAGTGGACGTTACACTTCAGATGTGTTACCTGTGGCTCAACCCTTCATTCGATCCCTGCGAAACCCTACATTCCAGCAGGATAATGCACGAGCGCATGTTGCAGGTCCTATACGGGCTTTTCTGGATACAGAAAATGTTCAACTGCTGCCCTGGCCAGCACATTCTACAGATCTCTCACCAACTGAAAACGTCTGGGCAGTGGTGGCTGAGCAACTGGCTCGTCACAATACACCAGTCACTACTCTTGATGAACTGGTGGTATCGTGTTGAAGCTGGATTGGCAGCTGTATCTGTACACGCCATCCAAGCTCTGTTTGACTCAATGCCCAGGCGTATCAAGGCCGTTATTACGGCCAGAGGTGGTTTTTCTGGGTGCTGATTTCTCACGATCTATGCACCGAAATTGCGTGAAAATGTAATCACATGTCAGTTCTAGTATAATATATGTGTCCAATGAATACCCGTTTATCATCTGAATTTCTTCTTGGTGTAGCAATTTTAATCGCCAGCAACGTACGTACACCTTTCACTGAACACAGTCCCCCGACTTCGTTTTTCACTTTTTCCATTTCTCCGAATCATTTTCCAATTTTGGAAGGTTTCACTCACTCACTGTTAATATTGTCATTGGTTTCGTTTTTATGTTCTCCTAGTTCAGAATTCGCATTCACCACCGTCCTACTTACAAAATACTACTCCACAACAATTTCAGATTTACCAGAACCTGTAAAACACTAATTGGAAGAAGTAGACACAGGTGCAGGAGGTTCTAGTTCACTACAAACTTCGCTAACGTTAGCAATGGAGTAACCTTTCTTCGTAAATGAAGTCGCTTTTAACAATTTATTCACAAATGTAGCTGCTTCTTTCTGTGCTTTTCTTTTGCTGGTATCGCTGGAACGATGGAAATTATCTCAAGTGACGAATTCGATTTCGAGTCCCGAAAACCAGAAATCAGACAAATATGAATTATGCAGTAACTGATTATAATAAGCAATGTTACCACGTACTAACAACTGCCAATCTTCATATATACTGTACATTACAACGCACTGAACTGTAATGCCACACGAATTAACAGTTCAGCCCTACAACAATAGAAAAGAGATAGGAGCAGCAAACAAAAGAAGACATGGGGGAGGGGTGAGTATCTCAAAGGTAACAAAAGTGTTTGAAGTAACCCACTTATTCTTGTGGTGAAAAAAATCGTACCCGACTCCACGCATACGGAGTTTGTAAATAGACGGAACTCATTGACAAGGAGGAAATATAGCTTACTGCTTAATTACGCACTCACTTAATTTTTTGCTGGATTGGATCTGGGTATTCTATAACTAGATGAGCCTGCAGGACACGTCTGTTCGACGAGAAAATATGAATCTCGATTTTCATGTATTAAACTGATTTATGCTAATTTACTAAGATTCTGGACGTACCAAATGAAGAAATTTGTTTCATATTTTTGGTCATATTTCTTTCTATGATGATGATTGCATCCTGAGTGACTGTTTTAGACAGCCAGTTGAGAACTCATTCAGAGTGAAGGTCCCCCATCCAGTTGAAAATCCAGGTCTAGAACCCCCTAAGCTCCCTCTCCTTAATCCGGCCCTGCCGTTGTCCCATATGCTCTTGCTGCTCGACGGCTTTTGTATTAACTTTTTTGTCACCCGTTTCCAAACATGCCGTAAAATCTTCACATAGTTCTTCACTGACTCCCAATTTTCCTCAAATTTAGGTTTAATCACTTAAAAAGATGATGGCAGCTTTCTACCATACATCACATTGTATGGTGAAAGCACAACACTGTAATATACTTGAGTAATGTACACAGCTAAGACAAAGGTAAGGTAAACGTCCCAGTTGTTGTGATGGCTATTCGTATAATAACATATTGTCAACAGTGCAATGGGTGCATTACATTCTTCTGCTTGATTAATGATGGAGGGGCTGGGATCTACACAGTTATGAAATGCCCTGATCAGTACACAAGAATTGTGTCAGGTTCGCTAAAATTCAATAACCAGCTTTTTATCATTGCCACATGCCACTCGATTCACATGTTCATTCGATATTTCACTCTTTGTCACATTATGTGAAAAGTGGTCTATGATGATTATCAAGTAACACTTATCGTCCAGTGTTAAACTGAATGGACCAAAAATATTCATTCCCAACATTTCACATACCTTGGAGACATCTGCTAATGTTTGTAACTGTATGCAGTAATGACTAATATTGGCTTACTGTGCACTTGCTATAGGATTTCTAACATACTGGTCAACTACTCGTCCTCTACCAGTATTAATACGCTATTGAAAAATCAGTTGTTCTGTGTCCTCTGTAACCTGCGACCACATGATTGAGCACTTCATTCAGCATTTTGTTCTTCAAAGCTGCATGTACTGAAACGCATGGGCAGAATTTCATCATCCTGAATATCTTTCATGTATCGAATTTGCAAGGTGTAGCTGTGTCCTAAATAACTGGCACTCTGTGTCAGAAGTCGGGGGATCTTGCCATTCTTCAGGGCTTCTACCAAACCCTCATGTCACCCCCAATCTTTTTACTGAAGCTGTTGGCATTATGTTTCCTGCCCGGTTTGTGTACTATCTTGTGGTCGAATTCACTGAACTTTAATTCTCAATGAGTTAATCTACTCAAAGCACGCTTCAGTTCCAACAATCACTTTAGCATTGCATCATACATTACAATTTTGCATTTCTACTGTACAGATAACAACTGAAATAGGTAATATCATATATGACAGTCGACATCTCTTCCTCTGTGATTGAGTAATTGTGCTTTATTCAACTGCCTTGATGTCTATGCTACTGTTCCTTGCCATTTATATCCTGACGCCGAATACATCCAGTTGCGTGGTTACCTTTGTCACAGCGTAGGATGATTTTGTTTTCATAATTTGGAGATATTAATATAGGGCTACTTGCAAAGGCCTCTTTCAGTTTCTCAAATGTGGTTTGGCAGTTAGTTGTCTGCTAGAATTTCACCCCTCTAGGGTAAGAAATAAGATAACAGTTTAGCAATTTCAGCAAATCATATGACAAAAAAATTCTATAATAATTACACAAGCCGAAAAATTATGGAGGATGTAGTGGTAAAAAATCATGAACAACACATATCAGTCTTGCGTCTGTCATACCGTTGTCTTGGTTACTCATGTCACTGAGATAGTCATATATGTACACAAAATGACGGTTATCAATGCTTAAAATCAAATGTGCCAAATGCACCCTCTTCTAAATTTCCTGCAGTTGCTGCGAGTGCACCTGTAAATCTTTACAAAACACAATAATATCATCTAAATAGACCTTATACTGACGTGGTGTTAATCCACCTAGGATTCCATGCAATAACCTCTGGAATGTGGCTGACACATTCTTAAGCTCAAACGCCATCCACAGATAGTGGTAGTGTCTCCGTAAAACAAAGATTGTGAACTTCCGCTGGATTTCTGGAACTCCATCCACTTGATGATGTCCACTTTTTACATCCATCGTGGAGAAGAATTTACATTGACCTAGTTTGTCCAAACTTACTTTTATATTTGCTATAGGATATTTACTCATCACTATTCATACCTTCAGATATTCGTAATCGTACCAAAAGCTATCTTTCTTCTCCCCAAATGATGGTATCTTCGACTAAATAACAATATATGTGTTCCATGGACTATCAAACTCTTTAACAATACCGGCCTTAAACTGTTGACTCACGAATTTGTCCATTAATTGATCTGTCTAAGTCATTCTTGTCTAGGACGTCCGAACTGGCAATCATTAACCCATTCGTGGCTCCACTTCATTAGAGTAAAAGTTATCCACACTGACTGCAACCGTGCAATCTCCATTTACTTTCCACATTCATGTCATACTTCTACATACAAAACAATCTGAAGTATCCAGTTCGTCATTGGGTTCCAGTGCTTTTATACTATAGCAGGTCAGTACCCACACGCACTCAGATTAATTATCTCAATCCTCTTTGTTAAGGTTTATTGACAGTGTCTGCAGTTCACTCGTATCCGCTGGTCGCCCCCGGTAGCTGAGTGGTCAGCGCGACAGAATATCACTCCTAAGGGCCCTGGTTCGATTCCCGGCCGCGTCGGAGATTTTCTCCGCTCAGGGAATGGGTGTTGTGTTGTCCTGATCATCATGATTCCATCCCCATCGACGAGCAAGTCGCCGAAGTAGCGTCAAATCGAAAGACTTGCACCCGGCGAACGGTCTACCCGACGGGAGGCCCTAGTCATACGACACTTACTTACTCGTATCCACTCTCATGCCTGGCGAACCTATCGACAATGTGTCATTCGTGGAAGTTGTTTCCAGCTTGAACAATGTTCCACTACGTTCAAAAGTGTGTGCAGAAGATCAATTTTTAAATGCTGCACTGTACCCCTCGCCAACAGGAGGCAAAACTACCACATATTCCTGGAAATTCCTTGCTACAATGCAGAAGTGTCACATAATTATCCCCTACTCCACGGAATCAGTATCGTTGAAACTTCAGTCTCTTGCTACCAAGGAGGTCCAGACTAGTCACCGACATATGACCCGTATGTCAACTAAAAGCCTATGTTCTGTTCCATTTACCACGCCTACAAGCAGCATTCTGCCTCTGCATGCCGCTTCATACCATTAGACTTAACTATGAATGCCATCTGGCAGTTGAAGAAGTCCTGTTAGAATATCGAACCTTTACTATGATGACATCCACTTTGCTTTCTATTTCAACAGTCTCGTACGTGATACCCCACCACCCAATGGATGCATTGTTTCCAAATTTGGGCCACATATCCTCACCTATGGCACTTCACCTCTGGGGAAACAACACTCCATTTAACCTGCACCTGAGTTCCTACGTTCACTTGCTCTACCTGTGTAGCAATATTAATGGCAGCAGTCAAATATTTTGTATTCTCCATCCATACTCTTCTCAACATATCGAGTGAAAGTCCTGTCAAAAAAAGATGTGTAACGCTGTGTTCTGAAATGTCATCTGCCTCCTCATTCTATTTAACTCACACGTTTGTGTACTGATTTTCTTGGTGCTACCTAAGAATACCTCCACTGACTCGTTCTGTTCCTAGAACATAGAATTTAGTTGTTCCCTGAAGAATCTAGGACTGTTCTCCTTGTGGAAATGCTGATAGAGTCCCTTTTTAAGTTGTTCTAATGTACGTGCATTAGTCAGCCTCTCAGTACACATGATTCACCTTTGCTTCACTCACTAGCCATAACTTGGTCATGTGCAGATGTTCTTCAACCCACGAATTACTCAGAATATCTGTAGCTTCCAGGTTGTTAATAGACGCTTACTCATCTTCATTTGGTTTACCCGAACAATGAGCCAGAAGACTAGATACTATGGGATCTATAGAAGAGGCAGGTACACAGAATGAAGTTTTTTGTTTCTACTGTCCCACATAATACACCGTGTATACCCTCATTATCTGGTGTTGAAGTGTCTATCTGTCTTTGAAACACGCCATTCTTCTCCAGTAGGTCGGCATCTGTTTCACCAAACTTTCAACTGCTACCTGCATCATCATTGCTCTTGGTCCTGGCATTTGCGCTACCTCTGTCTTAAAGCGCAGTATGCTTCAAGAACACCGCACAACAACAATGCAAGGACAGCTATTACAAACACTTGGGTGGAGGTACAAGAAAAATGACATTAACTCTTAAGATGGATCAAGCTCATAGAGACTCTAGACACTGATGTATCTCATGCCCATAACGTAACCAAGTACGAAAGGTAGCCTGCATGCACAGCAATTTTTTGACCCAAGTAATTGCAATATGGACAAGGAATGGCTATAAATTACACTCTCTATAATTCCTTCTAAATTGCGACACACTCACTGGTCCCTCTGGTTTCTCAAACAGTTCCCAATAATTCCTATGCACCTTACTCCCATCCACGATAGCGGTACACAGCAACAAAACAAAAAGGCCACCAAAAATATAAAGTCCATTCACAAATGAAACAGCAAATCAGATCTGACGGCGCTGACTCAGCCAGAGCATCCTCTCAATGAATGGAAGGAGCTGATGCCGCAGTAGACACTTTCGAAATCAGACAGTTGTGGCCGGGAGACGACACAAATAATTATGGAGAAAATGGTTGTACAAAGGTCAGCACAAAGCACCATTACCTTCGTCTGAACGTGCGTTGAGATGGTTGGAAGTGACTGAAATCTGGTGAAGGACCGCTAGTAAGACCTCCCTGAAAGAATTAGACTTATATTCGTGTTAGGTACAGATATATGCTCGTTGTTGAATAGTAGGCCATTGGCTCGTTTGATGAGGCAGTGATCCACAGACGCTCATCGAGACGCCATCAGAATGGCCACCTGGGCAATGACGTCCGTAGCTGGGATTACCCAATGATGCCAGCAGGATAGCAATAGCTGAGAGGGACCACGTGGCATGACCAATTAATGGTAACCAGGCCTGGGCAGTTTGTCAGTTCGAGCCATGGAATACAGCACAGGGAAGAGTAGTGTCAAACTACAATCCCCAACACGATCGACCTTGAAGGTGCGTGCCCACCCTGGGTGATGGTCAGTGACTAGGTAGACAACAAGGACTGGAATGCTGACTCCAACACATGTCACACCAGGAGGATGAACGCCCTTAAGAGGTAGTCACCCCTTAGGTGACGCAGCAGTGTGAAGAAACCAGGTAGCCCGCATGCAACCTTCTGCTCAGGTGGATGCCTGTAGCTTCTCAAGCCTAGGCCCAGAATAAATTGGCTGAATCACCATGTACTTCGAATGGTCTTCATCTTCAAGGTAGAGGCTGGCTGTTGTGGCATAGCTTGGCATAACAATTACCACAGATAGTGAGAATGAGTTTTATTGAAGTACAGTTTATGTGAACCAAGTCGACTAGTATTTCCGTTTCATCACCACTTTAGCTAAGAAACCAAAGTAAGTTAAAATGATCGCTCGCCTCCGTGAAGCAATAGTAAGTGCCCTTGGTCTGCTTTTCACACCTGGTCAGCTTACCTGGACATCCTGTCGCATCTGAAAGGTGTCTCAGCTTCATTTTGCAGAGGTAGTGAGGGGCGTATTTTGTGGTGTTGATGTACTGAGTAAGTACACTTTCACTTTGAATATATCTTCTTACTCCACAGCCCATGGTTACCATAATGACGGCACCTCGCTCCGTTTGACGTCGTTTTGCTACATTGGCGCCAGGAAGTTCAATGGCACAGGCTAGGTCGTGGCGCAACAATACGAAAATTGAACCCCATGAACGTACATAATTATACATGAGAACACGAAACTATGGTCTCAATTCCATGAGTCCAGCGCAGCGTTTGTACGACGCTGTGTGAACTCTAATTTTTGTTGTTGTTATCGATTCTCAGACGGTGGCTATCTACCAGCTGCGACGACTGATATTGCAACTGAGGCAGTGTACTTTATCTTTCAATAAAATAAAATAATTATGCTTTTCTGATCAAGTTCCATACGAAAGTTTTATTTTATCTGGTTGTTGTTCCAGGCAGCTGTTCGAAAACACGTAAGCACATGATCTGGTCTGTCGTAACTGAGAATGCGGTCAATGGAAGTAACAAATCCCGACCTGACAATTGTTCCTTGGTGTGATAATCAAGATATGTGTTCGAACTTCGTCACTGAAGCCGCATATTCAGCTGTAAAATGAAAAGAGAATTTTAATCGACTTGGCAAATCACGCCAACGACGTATCAGAAGCCATCAGTTCTTTGCGAATTCTCCATAGTTGATCCTAAAATATTCTGAAACTGACAAGTCAATACGTTAAGATTCAGGAGAAAATGACTGGATTGGTGACGTAATGTGTACAGTAAAATTTGTCTTCATATATCATTATCAACCACGAAGTCACCGTGGTACGAAAAAGAGATGCTTAAACATGGCTGACCAGATGCAGAAGAGGAAGAAGGACAGCAGGCGCACGTCTTAAATTATAACATAAAAGAATTTTTTTAAGGTGGTCTCACAGAATCCGCCACCAGTCACTACAGAGAAAATCCTTCATTTAGTCATTCAGCCAATCTAGCCACTAATGCTCCTATGGACTCCTCAAACCCACCTCCTGAACTCGTACAAACTAAGTGCAGTGCCGTATTACAAACCTCTGTGCTGCAACCTAAACGTCAGAGATCTTTGATCCCTAGTATTCCGAGTGCATCCACCAGTAATTCCACTGGGCCAAGCATCCCTACTATTATACCGGAAAATGTTACACCAATAGGCATAGTTACACCAACCTAGAAACAAGTGAACCATTTAGGTTCCTTTCGGAGTATGCTGATGCATTAGCTCCATACTCAACCATCATATACAACCGTTCCTTCGACGAAGGATCCGTACACAAGAACTGGAAAGTTGCACAGGCCACACCAATATTCAAGAAAGTTGGTAGGAGTAATCCACTAAATTACAGGCCCATATCGTTAACGTCGATGTGCAACAAGATTTTAGAACATATATTGCGTTCAAACATTATGAATTACCTCGACGAAAACTGTCTATTGATACACAGTTAACATGGGTTTAGAAAACATCGTTTCTGTGAAACACAACTAGGTCTTTATTCACGTGAAGTGTTGAGTGCTATTGACAAGGAATTTCAGATCGATTCCGTATTTCTGGATTTCCGGAAGGCTTTTGGCACTGTACCACACAAGCAGCTTGTAGTGAAATTGCGTTCTTATGGAATATCGTCTCAGTTATGTGACTGGATTTATGATTTCCGTAGTAAACTGACGGAAAGTCATCAAGTAAGACAGAAGTCATTTCTGGCGTTCCTCAAGGTAGTGTTATAGGCCATTTGCTATTCCTTATCTGTATAAACGATTTGGGGGATAATCTGAGCAGCTGTCTTAGGCTGTTTGCAAATTGACGCTCTCCTTTATCGACTAATAAAGTCATCAGAAAACAAAACAAATTGCAAACCGATTTAGAAAATATATCTTAATGGTGCGGAAATTGGCAGTTGACCCTAAATAACTTAAAGTGTGAGGTCATCCGCATGACTGCTAAAAGAAATTCCTTAAACTTCGGTCACACGATGAATCAGTGTACTCTAAAAGCCGTAAATTCAACTAAATACCTAGGTATAACAATTACGAAAAAGTTAAAGTGGAAGGAACACATAGAAAATGTTGTGGGAAAAGCTAACCAAAGACTGCGTTTTATTGGCAGGACACTTAGAAAATGTAACAGATCTACTAAGGACACTGCCTACACTACAGCTTGTACTTCCTCTTTTAGAATACTGCTGCGCGGTGCGGGCCTTAGCAGAAAGGACTGACAGAGTACATCGAATAACGTTCAAAGAAGGGCAGCACGTTTCGCATTATCGCGAAATAAGGGAGAGAGTATCACAGAAATGATACTTGATTTGGGCTGGACATCATTAAAAGAAAGGCGTTTTACGTTGCGACGGAATCTTCTCACGAAATTTCAATCACCAACTTTCTCCTCTGAATGCGAAAATATATTGTTGAAACCGACCTACGTAGGGAGAAACGATCACCACGATAAAATAAGGGAATTCAGAGCTCGTACGGAAAGATATAGGTGTTCGTTCTTTCGGGGCGCTGTACGAGATTGGAATAATGAGAATTGTGAAGGTGGTTCGATGAACCCTGTGTCAGGCATTTAAATGTGATTTGTAGAGTATTCTAGTAGATGTGGATGTAGATGTAGACAGGAAGGGAAGTAAAACCGCTATTATTACATCATGTCTGTACAAGAATGACTCACAAGAAGCGGTCAAAAAATACATCGAAACTAAAGAAGCAAAAGAGAACAGAGCAAAGGTCAAGCTGCTAGCTCTAGAAGACAAGAAGAATGTAAAAAGAAAAGGGAAAATTCTTTAGTGAAAGAAACGCAAGACAAAGAAAAATGAAATTGACTCTACAGAGAGTGAAATATTAGAAACGATGAAGATACAGCGTGTAAACATTGCAAGGAATTATATCCCACTTCCACTGAAGGTTGGATTGCTTGTCACAAGTGCAAGCAGTGGGCTCATGACTCTTGTGAGGGCATAGATGGCGAGGACGACGAAGCAGCCTGTTTGTAAAACGTGTAAACGAAGAAATTTAAGTAAAGTATTCATTCCAGCCCATGCACGAGGCGGAACGGAATTAAGGACAGTTTCCAGTTTATTAGCATAACAAAGGACCCACCAGGATAGCCGAAAGCGCTAACGCACTGCTTCCTGGACTCGGTTAGGCGCCCCTGATCGAATACGCCTGGCGGATTACCGACCAGGGCCAGAGTTCCAGCCAGCCTGTATGTGGTTTTTAGGCGGTTTTCCACATCCCACTAGGTGAATGCATTGCTGGTCCCCACGTCCCGCCACAGTTACACGACTCGCAGACATCTGAACACAGTCGCACTATTCCGTGGCTTACGCTAGACGCGGACAGCTGGGGTACACTAATTCTGTGCCAGGGGGAACGGGGTGGCGACAGGAAGCGTATCCAGCAGCCCTCTGACGCTAATCACGCCAAATCCATAGTAACGAGGCAGACCCTGCATTGAAGTGGGCCAAAGGCACAAGGAAATAATGATGATTAGCATGAGAAATGAACTATATTATTTTGTGTTATCTTGATTTACAAACTACATTACAAACTGTCTGAATAACGGTTTCCCTATTCTTCTAATTTTTTCGTCATTGATAAAAAACCTTTCTCCAATTGTTAGGTGGGTCATTTCGCCCCAGCTCCGCTATTCAGAGTCAACTTCGACATTGTGATGACTACTTTCCTTTATTTTGTTCCATCAAGTTACCCGTTATTTTCTTTGGCTGATTTGTTTATTCTTTTAGTCTTGCAATATATGCCATACTCAATGCATTAATCGGCGTCATATAGGCTGTTTTAGACAGTTGTAGTAATTGTACCATATGCACTCCGGTGGAGGCTGCACCCCTGAGATTACAGAGCTACACTATACACTTTATCTTCACGGTCTTTCGCTAGCCCGAACTTCAATGAAAACATATAAGCAGTTATAGAATGCTAACACTGGCCGCGTGAAACATGTTCTCAATTGGTTGGATCAGTTTACAAGTGGTTGCATGAAATGTTCTGTTTCCAGCGTTCGACTGGGGAATAATGTGACCTTAACGTAAGGAAGATGCATGTTTTGAAATGTCAGGTTTTTTCACAACGATAATACGAACTTTCACGGTCAATGGAAAAGAAAAAAATACACTCTAAAATTTACAAAAAAGCAACGCACCACGAAGAAATTATTCAAATGGGGCGGAAATCGGTAGACGTATTGAATATGTACAGACAAACAAGTAACCTAAATAATTGTATGATTTATTCAATAGAAATACATTCACAAATTGAGCAAGTCAATAAAGCTTTGGTCTCTCTCTCGCCCTTACGCAAGCAGTTATTCGGCTTCACATTGCTTGAAAGAGTTGTTGGATGTTCTCCTGATCGATACAGTGACAAATTCTGTCCAATTGAAGTGATACATCGTCAAAATCCCGAGACAGTTGGAGAGCCCGGTCTGTAATGCTCCAAATTCAGGGCTGAGATTCTGCGACCTTCCTGGTCAAGTCAGGACTTAGCAAGCACGAAGTCAAGCAGTAGAAACTCTCACCCCCTACAGGTGGACATTACCTTGCTGAAATGTAAGACCAGGATGGCTTGATACGGGCCGTCTAATTACCAATGTGCTGGAAGAGCGCCGCGGATGACAACTAAAGGGGACCTGCTGAGAAATGAAATAGCCTTTTTAAGCTAACGGAAAAAAAGACTTTCTGTAGAACTGGAGTAAGGTAAGGGCAATTTAATTGTGTTTTTAAATGCGATTTACTTTGGAGAACTGTTATTTATAGTTAGTGTTTTGGTTAGCTGCATCTTTAACTTCAGTCACTACCCGCCAGGTTAGCCGAGAGCGCTAATGCGCTGCTTCCTGGACTCGGGTAGGCGCGCTGGCTCCGGATCTAATTAACGACACGGGCCGGTGTGCCAGCCAGCCTGGTTGTTGTTTTTAGGCGGTTTTCCACATCGCACTGGGTGAACACCACGCTGGTCCCTACGTCCCCCCTCAGTTACACGACTTTCAGACATCTGAACACGTTCGTACTATTCCATGGCTAGAAATCCACCTCGCAAGACTACACAGTAATGCTAGAGTCTAACAAAAATGCGGCAGATTATTAAAGCAGTGAGAAGTGGCGAAGTGGGCTGCAAGAAATCAAGTAAAATATTTAGTATTCGAAGAGTGGCATTGAAAAGACGAGCGAAAAGTTTAAATCAAGCTGGAACTGAAGACAAGAAAGACCTTCATTTAAAACGATTTCATTTCATCACTGAACAGAAGAAGAAAGTTAAAGACTATATCTTGAAAATCGAAACAATGTCGTTTGGCTTTACATTTAGAGATATCAGAGGCCTTGATTTTTAGCTGGCCAAGAAAAACAAAATTGAAAATACATTCAACAAAGTATCAGGTCTTGCTGAAGAAGACTGGTTCTACGGATTCGAGAGTCGTCAGCCAGAACTACACTGCCATCGCCATCAGGAAAACCATTTTCTGGTAATTCTTCAGGCTGGATGCAATGAAGTTACTTTTCCTTACTGTTTACACATTTTTCAGACATGACATTAGAAGTTTCGAAGAGTGCCATGAATAGCATAAATATTCTAGTAGCACAATAATAAAAAATGACTACAACTTACACAACAAAACTTACTGTCAGACAATTTTTTTCTTACTTATTCTACAGAAAAATAATTCTTCTCAATGAAATGAAATATGCACACTAGTATCACAGGCTACAAGGCATAACTGAATTATTTTATGACCATTTGGCTTTCATACAGGAATAGTTACTAACACATTTTTCAGGAAAACAATGTGCAAAAACATTTCGCACAATGTTGTGGAAA
This sequence comes from Schistocerca gregaria, assembly GCF_023897955.1. NCBI lineage: Eukaryota > Metazoa > Arthropoda > Insecta > Orthoptera > Acrididae > Schistocerca > Schistocerca gregaria. The sequence continues at coordinate 649,320,684 of NC_064923.1, read as the reverse complement.
TAACCATTCACTGAAGTTAAAACTAATAGAGTACAAAAATGGTTCAAATGGCTCTGAGCACTATGAGACTTAACATCTGAGGTCATCAGTCCCCTAGAACTTAGAACTACTTAAACCTAACTAACCTAAGGACATCACATATATCCATGCCCGAGGCAGGATTCGAACCTGCGACCGTAGCAGTCCCGCGGTTCCGGACTGAAGCGCCTAGAACCGCTCGGTCACTGCGGCCGGCAATAATAAAGTTTATTAATAATGAACACATAGGTGTAACCAGATTGAGTAGCACGAGAGACGTAAAAGCTGATAGGAAAGATGAGAAGGTGGGAGAAGAAACAGAGGTACTGTAAAAGAATTTCAGGTGAAGTGTGTGTGTGTGATGAGTGAGTGAGTCAGTGTTAGTGTGTGTATGTGTGTGTGTGTGTGTGTGTGTGTGTTTGCTTGCGTGAGTTCATTGTGCTGTCTTGCTTTTACCAAGAACAGCCATTATAACATCCACGAAATGTTAAGAATGTTTCCATTTTTCGCCCGTTGAGGGAATGTATATTCTAAGAAAAAAGAGGACGGCGCACTACGAAGGAATTACCCGAATGGGGCAGAAATCCGTACAAGTGATGTACATGCACAGAAAAACAAATGATTGCAATTTAAGAAAACTTTGATGGTGTGTTCAAGAGAAAGAGCTTCAAAAACTGAGGAAGTCATTAACGCGTTGGCCGGCCGCGGTGGTCTCGCGGTTCTAGGCGCGCAGTCCGGACTGTGCGACTGCTACGGTCGCAGGTTCGAATCCTGCTTCGGGCATGGATGTGTGTGATGTCCTTAGGTTAGTTAGGTTTAAGTAGTTATAAGTTCTAGGGGACTAATGACCACAGTAGTTGAGTCCCATAGTGCTCAGAGCCATTTGAACCATTTGAACCATTAACGCGTTGATCCACCACGGCTCGACATTGCTTGAGAGAGCTTTTGGATGTCATCCTGAGGGAGATGGTGCCAAATTCTGTCTAATCGGTGAGTTAGATGTCAAAACCCCCGAGATGGTTGGAGTGCCCTGCCTGCAGTGCTCCAAACATTCTCAACTGCGAAGAGATCCGCCGACCTTGCTTGCCAAGGTAGGATTTGGCAAACACGAAAAAATTCAGTAGATACTTTCGCCTTCAGCTGGCGGGCGTTATCTTATTGCGATGTACAGCAGCGAAGACTTGGCATGAAGGGCAACATAACGAGTCTACTATCGAAGTAACAGTATGCTGAAAGGGTTCAAAGGGTGACAACTAAAGGTTCCTTGCTATGACAAAAAATGGTACCCCAGGTCATCACTCCTGGGTGTCGAGCCGTATGGTAGGCGAAAGTCAGCTTGGTATCCCAACGGTATCCGTGGCGTCTCCAGACACGTCTCTGCTGGACATCGGTGCTCAGTTGGAAGCGGGACTCACTATTGAAGACAATCCTACTCCAGTCACTCACATTCCAAACCGAAGACGTGCCTTGAGACGCACCGGGCATGGGTGGAATACCAACCTGACTTGCCTGCCATACGGCTCGATAACCAGGAGTGATGATCTGGGATGCCGTTTCTTTTCGTAGAAGGAGGCTTTTGGTTGTCGTACCCGGCGCTCTTACTGCACGGCGGTACATCAACATCAATCTACGCTCCGTTTTGTTGCCCTTCATGGAAAGACATCCTGGGCTTGTTTTAGTGCTTGCCAGCAAGGTCGCCGAATCTCTCCCAAACTGAAAAGTTTTGAGGCATTAAGGACAGGGCCCTTCAACCAGCTCGGGGTTTTGTCAGTATTACTCGCCATTTGGACATAATTTGCGCGGACATGCAAAAAATCTATGAATCAATACCAAGGAGAATAACAGTTTGCATTAAAGCCAGAGGTGGACTAGCGCGACATTCACTTGCTCACTTTTTGACGTTCTTTCTCATGAATAAGGCATCCAATATTTCTGAAAATGAAGTTACTTGTTTGTCTGTATATCTACTGATTTCCGCCCATTCGGACGATTCCTTCGTGGTGCGTCGTTGTTGTTTTTTTTTTTTTTTGTTGTGTTTGATCGAGTGTATCACAGCAGTGAACGAGTAGCGTCGTATAATAGCGGGAGAGGGCCGTTATCGAGCATGCAAATAACGAAGCCACCACGATGACCTCCCTTAGTTCCTAACGACTCGGTGAGCTGTTGGCTACGCCCTTGACCGCCGCAGCTGCTACGAGCGGGCTCGCCGATAGCTGTGGAGAGTCGAGTTTGGCGATGATTTCTAGCGCCGTTTCTTGGCGATCTCCCGCGATCGAGGCGCAGGGGCCCGCTCCGGGCCACCCCAGCGGCTCGCAATTAGAGGTCTGAGAAGTGCGCAGGTGGCCGTGACGCGGTAATGGCGGTCGGCCGTGATTTAGGGGCGTCGCGACGGTAAACAGTGTTCAGGCCTGGCCGGGGGGCGCCGCGCCGTGCCGTTCCGTGGCGTCGCTTGGCGTCGCGGCGCCCGCCGTCGCTTTATAGCGCCGCCAGCTGGCGCGCCGCCCCAGCACACCCCGTGTCCAGCGCCGCCTTACACCTCCAGCTAACACCAACCGCCTTTCTTCCAGGAGGAAATAGCAGACGGTGTGGCACAGTGTTAGAAACACTATACGGGCATTTGGGTGTACCGGCATTCAGGTTTATACTGTACCATTCAGACTTGAGTTAATCTGAATGCTGGGATGGTCCTTTTGAAAAGGACACATTAGCAACTCGCAATGCACGTGCACAAACTATATGTACTGGGTGATCAAAAAGTCAGTATAAATTTGAAAACTTAATAAACCACGAAATAATGTAGATAGAGAGGTAATAATCGACACACATGCTTGGGAAGACATCGGGTTTTATTACAACAACAAAAAAACATAGTTCACAAAATGTCCAACAGATGGCGGTGCACAGCAAAACGTCAGTGACTGCGCATGATAATCGTGTTACAGACTCGCATCATCCCCAGCCTGACTGATAAACACCTGTTGGAACGTACGATGTTTATGCAGGATGGCGCACCACCCCATATTGCTAGACGGGTGAAAGATCTCTTGCGCGAGTCGTTTGGTGATGATCGTGTGCTCAGCCGCCACTTTCGTCATGTTTGGCCTACCAGGTCCCCAGACATCTGTCCGTGCGATTATTGGCTTTGGGGTTACGTAAACCATTGGGAACAAGGCTGTTTAGTCATGGAACGAATCACAACATAGTTTACAAAACGTGGATTAGAAAATTTATAAATAGATAAATCGTAGAATGAATGACACACGAAAAAAATTGTAAGAGGGTTTACGGATAAATAACTCTGTACAGAGCAGAAGTAGTGTGATCAAAAGGAAACTTTTCAATTCAGATATGAATACTTGGAATTCATCACTCAGCTTTTTCACTGCTGCTGGAAGGATAAGCAGATCGGTAGTACACATATACCACTACAATGCTTAAGGAATTTTTATCAAAATGCAAATAGTATTCATGTCTTCCAAATGAATGTAGCATTTTGTCCTCGAAGAGTAAATATGGTCAACAAAATATGCCATTATGGGGTTTACACGCAGGTGAGGCACAGTTACAATTGCGAGACACCTCAGAGATCGCCTACGCAGACTTCGCGAAGTACCCATGCAGGCCAGTTGTTCGCCCTTTTCTGCGTTACGAATATTCTTGTTGAGTGCAACGAGTTGCCACAAAAAAGAAGAAGCATTTCGGACACCTGCTGAACAGCGCTTTAGTTCCTCTTTGGAATGCAGTGCAGCGGCCATCCTGCATGGTTTGAATCTGACAGATCTTTGGTATGTTTCCACAGGCACGCACGTACAGGACAAGCATTTGTACAGGTTGGTGAGAACCGAGTTGGCGCCCGATAGCACCCTAAACGAGTTGTACCTAGTTCAGATCAGGTGAATTTAGTGGCAAGGACGTAAACGTGAGACACCTATCATTGCTCTCAGATCACTGCAGCACAGTTCTGGCCTTGTGACACGTGCAGCTATTCTGCTGGAGTATTCTATCGCCATCACCCGGAAGACATCAAGCACGTAGAGACGTAAGTGGGCAGCAATAATGTTCACGTTTTTGCACTGTAGCCACTTCCGACTGTAATGTTACGCACTGGGGAAGGTGTGGCATGGACTGCACTATCCCCCACTCCCATCCCTCTGTGTATCACTATCTTAAATAGTGACGGCATCTTCCGTCCATACACGCCTCCGTACTCTAGTGTACTTTTGAACTGCACACCGCCACTAACAGCATATCCCAGTCATTATAATTACTGTCGAAAATGACTCATCATCTTCCCTATCTTCCTGTGAACCAATTCTAATCTGCCACCTTACCTTTCTCTTGCTTTACGAATCTGTTACAAAAGCTAGATTGTAGTATTATTTCTGATGTGAGGTTACTACCTTGGACCATAATCAAGGTCTCTGGAGTGCCAAACTTAAATAACCAATTGTTAACCGTGGCTTGCACCACTGTGACAGCTTCTTGATTTCGAATGGCTATCATTTCCACAAGGCATGTAAAGTAATATGTTACTACACTTTCTGAAACAATGTTAAGTCCTAGAATGGTAGGAGGAATCGAAATGAAACTGCACGTTTGACAAGGCATCTGATGTTATTTCAGTGATTACAAAATCAGTTCAAGTTTACAAAAAACTTGGCAACTTGTACCCACTTATCAATATGACATTGCACGACATCTGTCCCAGATGCATGCACTGATTAGGTTGTGAATGGTGTCATAAAACCATTGTATCCTCTCCTCAGACAGCTTGTCCACAAATGTTGTAACTGTTCCTTGATATCCTGGATACTGGTAATAGGACAGAGTTGAAGTCCAAACTGGTCCAATACATATTCTATCCTGGACTGATATGGAGATCTTGCTGGCCACAGGAGTACTTCAACATCACGTATACACTTCATAGAGACAGAAGACATACGTGGGCGAGCATGTGCTGATGAAAAATTGCCCATAATACTATCCCTTGAAAGGTAAAACACATTTTCTATTGGAGCCTAATCTGAGGATCATTGTGACCATAGGAGTACTTAAACATGACGTAGACAGTTCATAGACACACATGAAAAGTGTGAGCGAGCATTGTTCTGATGAAAAATAGCACCACTGTACTACAACATGACACATAGTCATTAGAATGTTGGATGTTCATGGCGTGCTATTTTATTGTTTGAGATCACTCAACTGGGCCTAAGTTATAGCCAATGGTTCACCACACCCATGTGCATGTCTGAAACGTTGGAAGAATGGGACTTCTCTCCAGGCTGCCACCATACTCACCGACGATTGTCATTTAGAAAAATTCAGAACTACATTTCACTGCTGAAGACAATGCAGTATCACTCACCAGCAGTCCACACTACCTGGTCATGGTACCAAAAAAATGCATCTTATGTTGTGGTGTTAATAGTAGCGTATGCATGGGACTATAATATCCTAGTCTGCAGCTTATAGTCTCTGATCAGTTGTGCAGGACAACAAAGAGTGTAGGAGAGAGTCCATCACTTGTTCTCCGCTATAAGGCACAAATGTGAGGAGCTGCAATATCCTTTGTGCACAGTACAGACATCCTTCCTTGTATTGGTTAGAAGTGGTTGTCCAGAACATTGACGATGATAATGCCTGCCCTCACATTCCTGTCCAATCCAACAATGGGTCACTGTTACAAACAAATGCCTCATAAATCTGAATACTGAATGATTCAAGCAACCATCTAAATGGAGATCCACAATGAGCACCCTTTTAGATTCTCTCAGATGATGATAACAATATTTCCCACAAGAACTTAGCATCTCTGTTTCATTGAAAGTCATCACCTTACATCTACCAGGTCTGGCAGTAACACCAAACATGAACAACGCTAATACGATCCGGTGGCCATTCTGCCTATCACAGAGGATAGTAATTATTTATATACCCACCAATGGCGTGTACGTGTATGAAGCCACACTGACGTCCAATTATGTGTTCTGGGTGCTTCACTTTTTCTGTAAGGTTGTGTATATTAACATGTAATGATTCCCCGTCAGTACCTGTCGAAATGGGGTTGTGATGTCCAAATCAATCATCTCAAACGGCTCACTCGCCTATAGTAAACTCTGCAAAGGAGTATGGTGGTAACTTAATACAGTTGATTGTGTACTTTGTACATAGTTCCTTATGTACTGAGCTATTCTACATTGGAGGAGCACAAATGCGTTTCCATCAGGTAGATCAGGTAGCTGCGGGGGGATGCATCACTGTCGCACAGTGAGAGTTGAAAGAAAAAGTGTATATCTGCTGCTCTGTGCATCTGCTTTTATGGTGGAAATGCTGTACGGGCAACTGATACAGGCCAGACGATTCGAGCGCCTTTTTTTAAAAAAAATGAATGCCTGTAACAGCATAATCATTTTGTGTAATATTGGTGAACTCCGTAGATAAATAAACATAACTCTCTTCAAGGCATACATGAAGTGCTAGGGAGCAGGTTGCGGAGTGGAAAGTTATTGTGACCACAATATAAGGTATACTAGAACAGCAATTTTCTAGGTATTTACTATGAGACAAAACACAGTTAAATAGCATAATTGGAATCAACTGAGCGTAAGATGACAATTAAAAAAGCAACAAAGGTCATCACACATTGATGGACCAAAAAGGAATTATCAAATAAGTCACGTATTAAGCAGTGGTAACTAGATTATTAATCGCCCTATAGGATCGCTCATTAACAGATTATTCAAGATCAATTGACAATATTAGCAACTACGCAAAAGGTTTAAAGCCCAATGATAAACATCTTTACCAAGAAGACAAAAAACATTTTAGGGGTTAAGTAGTGGCAGTACACATGGTTAACAAAGAATTACATGTCAAAGTCAAGCAAATAATTATTTTTAGCAACTGCACACCTGGCTTAAGACTCAATGATAAATATCTACCACAGAAAAGCTATTTCAGGAAATATAATTTTAATTAAAATTTTCATTATGGACATGATGAAACTTAGGTGAACATAATTACACTACAAGGAACCATAATAGCATTTACAGCAGATGCAAGGCAGCTGAATTAACTGCCGGCGTCCATGCAACAAACTTTATCATTGGTGAAGGTGCTTAAATAAAGATTTACAAAAATTAATAGCTATGTTGGAGATCTTAATCTTCAACACAGAGAACTTTTCAGGGCAACGGCCTACCAAAACACGAGATTAAACTTTACTAAACGCCGCCTCTCGACACTGTTGCTTGAATTTGCTTAAGCGGGATTTAGAAGAGATCAGCCGCACAAATCATACACAGTTGAAATATAAAACACCAAAGCAAGACAAACTCTTGCTTTCAGAGGTTACAGAAAAGCAAACACAGGCAATAGATGAGCAAATATATGACGGAAACAACTTAGCCTGCTGCGCAGAAACGTCAAATAAACAAATCACACTTATCACATAGGTGGCTTGACAATAGTCTGCAATTGATGAACTAAGTGTTATACTCTCGGTGCGGGTGGCGAACGGAAAATCTGCTGTTAGAAGCTCCCACTGCCATTAGCGCTGCCCAGCAGCGTCCTCTTTGACTACAATATCGGTGTTAGTTGAAGACTAACACCGATCCCACTTCTTGTCTCAGTAAACTTGGGTCTGGTTGGTTGGGGTAGAAGGCCAGACAGCGAAGTCATCGGTCTCATCGTATTAGTGAAGGAAGGGGGAGGAAGTCGGCAGTGCCCTTTCAAAGGAACCATCCCTGCATTTGCCTGGAGAAATTTAGGGAAATCACGGAAAACCTAAATCAGGGTGTCCAGACGCGGGATTGAACCGTCGTCCTCCCGAATGCGAGTCCAGTGTGCTACTCACTGCGCCACCTCGCTCGGTTCTCAGTAAACCTGTACACTGTTAATTTCATACAAAATTCTCAACTCGATAACTCTAATACTTTGACTTTCCAGAAATTTTCAAATGGAACTGAGGGTAGATGGTGTCCACTGAACTGTCTCTTTTCTAATTTCTATAACTCAGTTAAATTACAGTATTATCGTAAAAATTTGTACACTTTCATTAACACATATATTTAATATAATAATGTTACTTTAGCCCTGTAGATTAATTTCAAATGTTAGTTAATCTAGCTCGTTTTTACAATTTTTGGTACAAAACTTTCTTATATAATAAGTGTAAAATTGAAAGAGATAGCTTCAGGAAATCCTCTATACAATGTTTTTAGAATAAACTGGACATAATTCCAAAAGTACAACTCTCTATATGTAATATTATGTGTTTTCAAAATTTCGAAAAAAGTTAATCTTTACGAGACTATCTTGAGCATTGTATTGAGACTCCAAAAATTTGACACTAACTTAGTTTCACATAATCTGGTCAATCTTGTAACAATATTTTCACATTTATTTTCACCCAAGGGCCATTGTGCAACCCTTTGTTCGATGTACACAGTTTGCACCAGGCGCTGCTGGCTTGACCTTGACTGAGTGATGGAGGGAAAATCAATCTCTCATTCGTCATTGTAAACTTACACTAGCTTCCTCACACTATTACTCCTGTCTATTTATGTTTGCTTTGTAAGAATTTTATCCGTCGAAGTTTATAGGATGGAGTAGTGTTCTGTGAAAGTGCCAACATGAGTAATCTTACAAAAATTACTAGTGCTTGTCATTCTATTTTGTTATGTATAAACTATAAATCACACTTGAATATTCTGTAATGTTTAACATACAGTGCAGTAATATCTACAAATTGTCTAGACATGCATATTACATATAATTGAAATGTGTAAAACTGTAACACTTGTATTCAGTAGAACAGTGGTATAACTTCATGACACTCACCTGATGGTAGTATCTGATGAAACAGTTCGATGAGCATCCTATAAGTAATTTGCAACAAATTATTTTAAGCCTTAGAAAAACATTTCAGCAATGAGTGGTCTACATCTACATCTACATCCACACTCCGCAAGCCACCTGACGGTGTGTGGCGGAGGGTACCCTGAGTACCTCTATCTGTTCTCCCTTCTATTCCAGTCTCGTATTGTACGTGGAAAAAAGGATTGTCGGTATGCTTCTGTGTGGGCTCTAATCTCTCTGATTTTATCCTCATGGTCTCTTCGCGAGATATACGTAGGAGGGAGCAATATACTGCTTGACTCTTCGGTGAAGGTATGTTCTCGAAACTTTAACAAAAGCCCGTACCGAGCTACTGAGCGTCTCTCCTGCAGAATCTTCCACTGGAGTTTATCTATCATCTCTGTAACGCTTTCGCAATTACTAAATGATCCTGAAACGAAGCGCCCTGCTCTCCGTTGAATCTTCTCTATCTCTTCTATCAACCCTACCTGGTGCGGATCCCACACTGCTGAGCAGTATTCAAGCATTGGGCGAACAAGCGTACTGTAACCTACTTCCTTTGTTGTCAGATTGCATTTCCTTAGGATTCTTCCAATGAATCTCAGTCTGTCATCTGCTTTACCGACGATCAACTTTATATGATCATTCCATTTTAAATCACTCCTAATGCGTACTCCCAGATAATTTATGGAATTAACTGCTTCCAGTTGCTGATCTGCTATTTTATAGCTAAATGATAAGGGACCTATCTTTCTATGTATTCGCATCACATTACACTTGTCTACATTGAGATTCAATTGCTATTCCGTGCACCATGCGTCAATTCGCTGCAGATCCTCCTGCATTTCAGTACAATTTTCCATTGTTGCAACCTCTCGATACACCACAGCATCATCTGCAAAAAGCCTCAGTGAACTTCGGATGTCATCCACCAGGTCATTCATGTATATTGTGAATAGCAACGGTCCTATGACACTCCCCTGCGGCACACCTGAATTCACTCTTACTTCGGAAGACTTCTCTCCACTGAGAATGACATGCTGCGTTCTGTCATCTAGGAACTCCTCAATCCAATCACACAATTGATCTGATAGTCCGTATGCTCTTACTTTGTTCATTAAACGACTGTGGGGAACTGTGTCAAACGCCTTGCGGAAGTCAAGAAACACGGCATCTACCTGTGAACCCGTGTCTAAGGCCCTCTGAGTCTCGTGGACGAATAGCGCGAGCTGGGTTTCACACGACCGTCTTTTTCGAAACCCATGCTGATTTCTACAGAGTAGATTTCTAGTCTCCAGAAAAGACATTATACTCGAACATAATACGTGTTCCAAAATTCTACAACTGATCGACGTTAGAGATATAGGTCTATAGTTCCGCACATCTGTTCGACGTCCCTTCTTGAAAACGGGGATGACCTGTGCCCTTTTCCAATGCTTTGGAACGCTTCGCTCTTCTAGAGACCTACGGTACACCGCTGCAAGAAGGGGGGCAAGTTCCTTCGCGTACTCTGTGTAAAATCGAACTGGTATCCCATCAGGACCAGCGGCCTTTCCTCTTTTGAGCGATTTTAATTGTTTCTCTATCCCTCTGTCGTCTACTTCGATATCTACCATTTTGTCAACTGTGCGACAATCTAGAGAAGGAAGCACAGTGCAGTCTTCCTCTGTGAAACAGCTTTGGAAGAAGACATTTAGCTATTAGTGACTGAAATCTACCATGGTCAATTTGTTGTAATGTGTACTGTTGAGTGAACCTATTGAACTTTAGAGATTATTCAGTTTGAGTGATTTTAGTGCTCTATACAATATCTTTGTCTGACAGTTATCATCATTGCCTGTGAATCCTCTGGTTGATCTATTATACCAGCATCAGTTATTTCAGACCTTATTTCCTTCAGTGTGAGTAAATAATATAGCAACAAATTGATTTCAACTCGCAATATTAACCAGTAACTTAAAACTCCCAGTACAGTTGCAACTCGGTTGGCCTGTCCAGGATAGACCTATTGTGATCAGTCCACACCAAGATCTGTCCACTTCCAGCTTCACGGCACTACTTCTATCCATATTGCTCCCACCCTACCACCTCCTTGCTATCTCCCCTCCATGCTGCCACTTTCATACCATGTCACCACTGTGCTGCCACATCCAAGCTATTTCCATGCCACCATATCCACGTTATTTTGTCTCCATGCTCCCATCTTCATGCTGCATCATTACCCGCTTAGTTACCTCTGTGCCACAGCATCATGGTGGCATTGTTCCACGTTGCATCATCTCCATGCCACAAACTCCGTGCCCTAGTGTCTCCTAAAAACAAAGGAGATGACAGTGTTTTGTGCATTGCGTCACACCATACCAGTAAGAGTTTGGATCGAGGAAGGAGATGTGCCAGGGCAACCCGTGCAATTGTGTGAACCGCTGAGCCAAGGTGACTTAGTGGCTAATGCTCCTGCCTAGCAAGCCGGAGACGTGGGTTTGATTCCCGACCTTGTTACATAATTTCACTCGCAACTTCAGTCCATATTTGTACATACAATTCTTTATGATTGTTTAATACGAATTTTTATAGGTCAATGGCTCTAAGGTGGATGTTTGAGTAGCATAGCGTTGACGCAGTAAGTTGAATAATATTACAATACGTTTTGTGCTGTACAAAATATAAATCACAGTTGAATATTCTACAGTGTTTAGCGTATACTGAAGTAAAATCTGTCTGCAAAGTGTCTAAACATGCATATTATAAGAATTTGAAATGTGTGAAGTTGTAGCACTTGTATTCGGTAGAATGGTGATCTAATTTCAAGATGCTCACTTGACTGTAGTATCTGGTCACAGGATAAAAAAGCTAAATAAAAAGACACATAATGGTTCTTGGTCTTTTGATGTTGAGTAAGATTCTTTGGAAGTTGTGAATGGGCAGTGAACTGCCTGTGTTAAGTGTCAGTTGGATGGTAGAAATATTTCGATGCACATGTATTCAGGGCAAACTTGTTTCTAATTTTCTGGATAGTGAGTGCTAGTGCAGTTATCAAAGACTAAACTTTGCTACAGTAAATTGGTGATTGTATACAGTCTTGAATGAACTGATTTAACTTTTGGGGTTGTTCAGTTTGAGTGACTTTGCAGGATTCGACAAAGCCTTTTGCTTACATTCGTCATTGCCTGCAAATGCTCTGTTATACCGGTACCTTATTTGCTTCACTGTATATAAATACTAACCTGTGTAAGGCAATCGTTCGAGGTAGCCTGTGTTTAGTGCCAATAAAGTGACAATGAACGTTAATGCTATCTTTAGGGTACATCTTTATGTTGAGGGATCATTCCTTTCTTATCTCTTTTATTTATATATTCGTTCATTTATGTGCTTTTGTAAACTATTCACTGAGTGTTCATTAGGCTGGTTATATGATTTATCGAAGCTTCTACAATGGTTGAAATCAACTGTGCATAACCGAACTCCTAAATTTTCAGACAATCCATAAACCGATTTAGGACTATGGTTAGGTAGCTTGTTGTTAGGTAGCTGCATACTGATTGCATCAGACGACTGATCTCACGGTATTCACCAGATATCTGAAACCCCCAGGGCATGCTGGCCAATACCGCCCGTAACCATCTTGAATACAAATTGTGAAGAAATAATAAAACCCAAACAGTACAAAGTAATGTCTTGGTACCGCTATGTTGACGACATAATTTGCTTGGTTGATAAAACACATGACTGTAGTTACAAGGAGGCATCAGCACTGCCCATCTAAACTTCTGTTACACATCTAAAATTGAAACAGGCAAAAAAATACTCTTCCTAGACATCACACTAGAATAGAAGAACAACCAATACTGGTTCCCAATACGCAGAAAACCCACAACAACCAGTAAAATAATACGTAACAAATCTAATGATTCTATAACAGACAAACACGCCAGTATCAGATACTTCCTACACAAACTGAACAGCACTCCAATGGACAAAGAAAGCTACCTACAAGAAGTAAATATAAGCAGACAGACAGTCACAGAAAATTGTTACAACTTAAACACGGCATACAAACTGATTAAAAGATAAAAACACAATTGACACAAAACACACACAAGAATATTACAGCACAACAAGCTAATAACGATCATACAGCCATGAAAACACAAGGTGAAGAAACCACAAACAACGGGAAAACATGTTACACACTGATATTGACAACAAAATAACCTGTAAAACAGGAAACATTATGAGAAAATAAGGAATACTTACTTGTAGCATACAGGAAGAACATTATACTACAGAAAAAAGTAAAAACACCCGAAGCTACCACATATGAATTCAGCAAAGTGGGTACATACACCAGTTGACCTACAAAGACTGTGACTCGGGTTATGAGGAATACAGATGTAGAAATTACACAGTAACATATTCTGAACATGTAGGTGCATTGAAAAGCGAAGGAACACACTACTTTTACTGAAAGCAACCACCACCCTATTGCCACATAAATATACCTCCAGATCTTAAAATACAGTAACAATCTGACCCACTTATTAACAACAGAAGAAAATTATCATACACAAAAAGCTGTCACGAAAGACAAAAATGTCGTCAAGGAATAAAGGGCTCTCTGCACTGGAGCATTACTCAACACTCTAAGCTAACTATCAAGCAAGACACAAAAAAGCTCCCACCAATACACACACACACACACACACACACACACACACACACACACACACACACAAATACACGCACTCAGCACATACACACAAACGTACATATACAAAATGATAACACATCGAAACAAATTGAAACTTTGCGTTCATCAGTCGAAAACACATAAGTGAAAAAGACTATTGTCAATGACGTATCTAAAAATATCAGTCGATCTCGCTATTTCTGCACCTGCGAGTGAGGGCGCTTAAGTGACCTTATCATGAATTTTTATAGTGATAGTTCCCGAGGACACGTTGAACTACTTGATAGAATAAGCACAAATGTCTGTAAATCGTTTACAGTGCGATGGTACAGTTTACCTTTATACCAAGGCCTGTTTGCAATAACGGCCACCGGAGCCAAGTGCAATGATATCGAGGTCGAGTAGTAAATGTGTAGTGAAGGCTATGTCTAAGCCACAGCAACAAAGTAGTATCCAAAATTCACCAATGACCACGATAAACTGTATCTAAACGACGTTAAAAATACACAGCACAATCTATAAATACCAAAGCACACCAAATAGCCTTCCAAACCTGAACCTCGCGAAATTTTACCTATGTCCAATGTCCATTTTAAATACAAAAACATTAACATCAACACAATCAACAGGCAAATAAAAACCAATTACTGCTTAGGACAGGTCAACTAATACAACAGAAGATCTTAAAAAAGAGGCTCATGCCACTATTTTACCCGAACATATAGTTTAAAGTTTTTATTCTAAACAACAATGTGTGTTGAAGACGAAGTGGTTTTTAATTTACACTTTTGGCAAATTTCTGTTGGTTGCCAAAGGTCACGCATAACGTAAGAAAAAGGTAAAGCACATATGTAGTCAAAACACAACAAAATGTGATTTCAACATATTTCTAACCTTTTTTAATTTTGTATGTATTTATTTCAGATACAATAAAAGAAAGAAACCTGCTGAATATGTCACTACTGTGGTGGAACATGTTGGGGATTAAATAAAACAAAGACTGTGTTCTTGCAAGAAGACAGGTCCTCTCTCATTCATTATCTTTTTTGGTGAGCTCTGGAACCTATGTTAAATTCGACAATGATAATGATTCCTTAGAGCGAAACAAGCTTTCGGTGGAAGAGTACAAGAAATATCCAAAACCGATTTGTAGTTAGCCTATTGGGCTAAACGCCGCTACACAATATCTGGCGCTTTTTTATGGTAATTAACGGCCTCATGAACCTCTGAACTTCGATTTCTCGAGAAGATTATCGTACTAGAGCAGTATTTATTACATGCACTGTATGGGTGCCAATAAACATAAGCATCCTGCACGCATACCAGCTGGTGCCGACGCAACAGCCTGAACTATCAAAACTGACCTGCTTCGCCCACAGCAATGAGGCGGCTGATATTTATGTACCAAGACTTCGCTGCTTGCAGGGCTCTTGCGCACAGGGCACTGTCTTCTTACAGCGCCCCTCGCCCCTCTCTGACTCTGAACATCAAGAGGAGGGACATACTGCAATGAAGCACCTAAGAAACTGGTATAGGCGTGCATATTCAAATACAGAGATACGTAAACTGGCCGAATAAGGTGATGCAGTCGGCAACGTCTATACAACACAACAAGTGTCTGGCGCAGTTGTTATATCGGTGTCTGCTGCTGCAGTGGCAGGTTATTAAGACTTTAGTGAGTTTGAGCGATGGGACTCAGCATCTCCGAGGCAGCGATGATCGGGATTTTCCGTTACGACCATTTCGCGAGTGTACCGTGAATATCAGGTATCCTGTATAACATCAAATCTCCGACATCGCTACAACCGGAAAAAGGTCATGTAAGAACGGGACCAACGACGACCGAAGAGAATCGTTCAACGTGACAGAAGTGTAACCCTTCCGCAAACTGCTGCAGATTTCAGTGCTGGGCCATCAACAAGTGTCACCGTGCGAACTACTCAACGAAACATTATCGATATGGGCTTTCAGAGCAAAAGGCTCATTCTTGTACCCTGATGACTGCACCACGCAAAGCTTTACGCCTCGTCTGGCCCCGTCAACACAGACATTGGACTGTTGATTGCTGGAAACATGTTGCTTCTTTTCAAATTGCTCAGAATGGTTCAAATGGCTCTGAGCACTATTGGACTTAACATCTGAGGTGATCAGTCTGCTAGAACTTAGAACTACTTAAACCAGACTAACCTAAGGACATCACACACATCCATGCCCGAGGCAGGATTCGAACCTGCGACCGTTGCGTTCGCGCGGTTCCAGACTGTAGCGTCTAGAACCGCTCGGCCACCACGACCGGCGTTTCAAATTGTATCGAGCGGATGGACGTGTACGGGTATAGAGACAACCTCATGAATCCATGGACTCTGCATGTCAGCAGGGGACTGTTCAAGCTGATGGAGGATCTGGAGGTTCTACTCTAACAGGTGTCTGATCACCCGCATCCATTCACGTCCAATGTGCATTCCGACGGACTTGGGCAATTCCAGCAGCACAACGCGACACCCCATAGGCCCAGAATCGCTATAGATTGGCTTCAGGAACACCCTTTTCCGTTTAAACACTTCCGCTGGCCACCAAACTCCCCAGAGATGAACATTATTTAGCATATCTGGGATGCATGGAACGTGCTGTTTAGAAGAGGTCTCCGCCCCCTCGTACTCTTACGGATTTGTGGACAGCCCTGCAGTTTTCATGGTGTCAGTTCCCTTCAGCACTAGTTCAGATATTAGTCGAGTCTATGCCATGTCGAGTTCCCCCGTTGCGGCACTTCTGACTGCTCGCTGGTGCCTTATACGATATTAAGAAAGTTGTATCAGTTTCTTTGGCTCCTCAGTGTAAGTCATTAAAATTGCTACACAACGAAGATTACGTGCTACAAACGCGAAAATTAACCGACAGGAAGAAGATGCTGTGATATGCAAATGATTAGCTTTTCAGAGCATTCACACAACATAGGCGCCGGTGGCGCCACTTACAACGTGCTGACATGAGGAAAGTTTCCAATCGATTGCCGGTTGTCTCGCGGTTCTAGGCGCTCAGTCCGGAACCGCGCGACTGCTACGGTCGCAGGTTCGAATCCTGCCTCGGGCTTGGACGTGTGTGATGTCCTTAGGTTAGTTAGGTTTAAGTAGTTCTACGTTCTAGGGGCTGATGACCATAGATGTTAAGTCCCATAGTGCTCAGAGCCATTTGAACCATTTGAACCATCCAACCGATTTCTCAGACACAAACAGCTCTTTACCGCCGTTGCATGGTGAAACGATGTTGTGATGCCTCGTGTAATGAGGAGAAATGCGTACCATCACGTTTCCGACTTTGATAAAGGGCGGGTTGTAGCCTATCGCGATTGCGGTTCATCGTATCGCGACATTGTAGAGACCCAACGACTGTTAGCACAATATGGAATCGGTGGGTTCAGGAGGGTAATACGGAACGACGTGATGGATCCCAACGGCCTCGTGTCACTAGCAATCGAGATGACAGGCATCTTATCCGCATGGCTGTAACGGATCGTGCAGCCACGTCTCGATCCCTGAGTCAACGGATGGGGACGTTTGTAAGACAACAACCATCTGCACTAACAGTTCGCCGACGTTTGCAGCAGCATGGACTATCAGCTCGGAGACCATGGCTGCGGTTACCCTTGACGCTGCATCACAGACAGGGAACCCTGTGATGGTGTACTCAACGACGAACCTGGGTGCACGAATGGCAAAACGTCATTTTTCTGATGAATTCAGGTTCTGTTTACAGCATCATGATGATCGAATCCATGTTTGACGATATCGCGATGAACGCACATTGGAAACGTGTATTCGTCATCGCCATACTGGCGTATCACCCGGCGGAATGGTATGGGCTGCCATTGGTTACACGTCTCGGTCACCTCTTGTTCCCATTGACGGCACTCTGAACAGTGGACGTTACATTTAAGATATGTTACGACCCGTGGCTCCACCCTTCATTCGATCCCTGCGAAACCTTGAATTTCAGCAGGATAATGCACGACCGCATTTTGCAGGTCATGTATGGGCCTCTCTGGATATAGAAAATGTTCGGCTGCTGCCCTGGCCAGCACGTTCTCCAGATCTCTCACCAACTGAAAACGTCTGATCAATGGTGGCCGAGCAACTGGTTCGTCACAATACGCCAGTCACTACTTTTGATGAACTTTGGTATCGTGTTCAAGCTGCATGGGCGACTGTACCTGTACACGCCATCCAAGCTCTGTTTGACTTAGTGCCCAGGTGTATCAAGGCCGTTATTACGGCCAGAGGTGGTTGTTCTGGGTACTGATTTCTCAGGATATGCACCCGAATTGCGTGAAAATGTAATTACATGTCAGTTCTAGTATAATATATTTGTCCAATGAATACACGTTTATCATCTGCATTTTTTCTTGGTGTAGCAATTTTAATGGCCAGTAGTGTATATACTACAATCGTGCGAAAGGTGATCAACATCTGCAGCCCGTTGTGTAAATGCTTCCCGTGTTAAGTCACTGAACAGCTGATTGGACGCCACAGTTGGGAGTTGGGATGTGACGGACGCCGTCAGACGGTGGGCAGCTGTAGTGATTAATAGTGGAGCTGGCTGTGGCCCTGGGAACGGCTCGTGCGCCCTTCCGCCGCTGCTAACGAGACGAGACCGAGGCGCGGTGTTTACGCGTCGCGGGACCCCGGTAGTTTGATAGCGCGGTGGCTGCTGGCTCCGGACGGCAAACACGGGCGGCTTAGCGCGCCTGGCGACAGCTTTACAAGGCGGCTACCGGGCGCCACAAGGCTCGCGCTGTCTCGCTACCTGCCGCCCCGCGGGAACCGGCCGGCCGCCGCGCCGGCTTCCGGTCGCGCCGCCGCGGGCCTGCTTAAGCCACTCCTCAGCTCAACCACTAAATATTTACCAGGGTACAATGAACTACTGTGGCAGGCCCCTGGTTAATCGCAGGATCCGGAGGCTGCTCGACTTCCTCACGTGGAAAAGCGGGAGTTCCAATTCGTTTGCAGCTTCTGCCACAAGATTTTACTTGCGTACTCATCAGTCGTATCGTGCGATTAGTTTTCCGTGAGTGTGACATAATAATAAATCTATGTACTGCAACCAGTCACAGTGTCTAAGTATTATGAACATTACACCAATTTGTCAGCGACACTTTTCGAGCCACTGTATGACTTATCATTTCTTGGTCACGTCTGCATGCTCTTGCTGGGGCTGTTATCTTCACCAGAGACAGTATCTGGGCGAAGGTTTCTCCAGCCTGGGGCTGATGGCCTCATCTTTTTTTGAGTTAACAGTCGTCCGAATTGTTTTATACGGTCCGCAACGAATTCCTGTCCCGCGCTGCAGAGTAGCACTTGCATCATACGTCCGCCATTATTTGTTGGATTGAAACGTCGCCTTAGAAAAAATTTATAAATGACAGTGTTGGTGAACCTCCTTCGTTATTTGATTTTCAAACAGCTTTCTCTCTTTACTTATTCTGATCAACACTAAACTGATACACAATATTTTTGGCGCAGCGCAGTCTTACTTTCAATAATCCCTACAAAAGTGTGGCCATGACTAACAATAATCATTTCATGAATCACTTACCTCATAAAAATCTTCGTTACTCGAACTACTGCAATACAGCGAGCGCCAATACTGCTAGCTAAATAAAGGATTCTAACTACTAAAGGCACTAACTGCTGATAGGCATAGTTAGCAAGTTCATGATATACAATGTTACAAATTTACTGTCTCTGATGGACACACGTACAGATCGTCCGCTCTCAAAATTCTCCCATCTCTCTCCCCACATCCACCACTCCTGGCGGCTCACCTCCAACTGCGCAACGCTACGCGCTGCCCAACACTACAATCACAAATATTCCTAAAACGCAAACCAGTCACAGACTGCACAGAGCACAGTCAGTGATTTTCATACAGAGTGCTACGTGGCGTTACCAACATAAAAACTTAAACAGCCTACTTACAGGATATATTCCAATATCTTTCTTTCCCTACAGTTTCTACCGTCTACAGCTCCCACTAGTACCATAGGCGTTATTCCCTGATGCCGTAATACATGCCCTATCATCCTGTCCCTTCTTCTTGTCAGTGTTTTATATACAATGAAGCGCCAAAGAAACTGGTATAGGCATGCATATTCAAATACAGATATATGTGAACAGGCAGAATACGGCGCTGCGGTCGGCAACGCCTATATAATAAAAGTGTCTGGCGCAGTTTTTAGATCGGTCTCTGCAGCTACGATGGCAGGTTATCAAGATTCAAGTGAGTTTGACGGTGGTGTTACAGCCGAAGCACGAGCGATGGGACACAGCATCTCCGAGGTATCGAGGAAGTGGGGCTTTTCCCGTACTACCATTTCATTAATCTACCCTGAATATCAGGAATCCGGTAAAACATCAGATCTCCGATATCACTACACCCAGAAAAATATCCTGCAAGAACGGGATCAACGGCGACTGAAGAGAATCGTTCAGTGCGACGGAAGGGCAACCATTCAACAAAAGTCATTGATATGGGCTTTTGGAGCCGAAGGCCACCCATGTACCCTTGAAGGGTGCACGACGGAAAGCTTTACGCCTCGCCTGGGTCCGTCTACACCGACATTGGACTGTTGATGACTGGCAACATGTTGCCTGGTGGGACGAGTCTCGTTTCAAATTGTATCGAGCGGATGGCGGTATACGGGAATGGCGACAACCTCATGAATCCATGGACCCTGCATGTCAGCAGAGGGAACTGTACGAGCTGCTGGAAGATCTATAATGGTATGGGGCGTGTGCCGTTGGAGTGATACGGGATCCCTGATACGTCTAGATACGACTCTGACATATGAGACGTACGTAAGCATCCTGTCTGATCATCTGCATCCATTCATGCCCATTGTTCCTTCCGACGGACTTGGACAAGTCCAGCAGGGCACTTCCACAATTTCTGCAGAGTAGCTCCACGAACACTCTTCTGAGTTTAAACACTTCCGCTGACCACCGAACTCCCCAGACATGACCATTATTTAGCATATCTGAGACGTCTTGCAGCGTGCTCTTCAAAAAAGCTAACGGATTTGTGGACAGCACTGCAGGATTCTTTGTGTCAGTTCCCTCCAGCGCTACTTCATACTTCAGACTTTACTCGAGTACATGCCACATCGTGTTGCGGCACTTTTTTGCTCACGGGGGCCCTACACGACATTAGGCAGGGGTACCAGTTTTTTGGCTCTTCGGTGTATATTCCTTTCTTTGCCAATCCTGCGGAGGACGTCCTCATTCATTACCTTGTCACCATCAAATTTTCAACATTCTTCTGTAGCAACGCATCCCAAATGCCTCGATTCTCTTTTGTTCCCGTTTTCCCACTATCCGTGGTTCACTAACATATAACGCTCTGCCCCAGACGTGTACCTTCAAAAAATCCATTTTCGGATTAAGACTTATGTTTGATACCAGTAGACTTATCTTGGCCAGGAATGCATTCTTTGCCAGTGCTACTCTGCGTTTTATGTCCTCCTTGCTTCGTACTTCATGTGTAATTTTGCTGCCGAGGTAGCAGAATTCCTTCATTTCGTCTACTTCATCTCCAATTTTGATGTTAACTTTCTCTCGCTATTCTAATTTCTGCTACATGTAATTACCTTTATCTTTTCCCATGTTGAGCACTCATTAGGCTAACTGTTCTTCATGTTCACTGAGGATAGTAATGTCATCTGCAAACGTTATCACTGACGCCCTTTCGTCCTGAATTTTAATCCCACTCTTGAACCTTCCCTTTTTTATGTCGTTGCTTCTTCAATGTACTGATCGAACAACAGCGGCGAAACACTGCATCCCTCTTACGGCCTTTTTAGTCCAGCACTTCGTTCTTGGTCTTCCATTCTTATTGTACCCTCTTGGTTCTTGCACATACTGTATATTGCACCCCTTTTTCCATAGCTTACTCCTATTTGTCTCAGAATTTAGAATGTTTTGCACCATTTCACATTGGCGAACGATTTTTCTAGGTCGAGGAACCCTAAAAGTGTGTCGTGGTTCTTCTTCAGCCATGCTTTCATTATCAGGCACCTCCTCAGAACTGCCCTCTAGTGGTCTTACCTTTCCTAAAGCCAAACTGATCGTCAATTAACGGATCTGCAATTTTCTTTTTCACTCTTCTGTATATAATTCTTGACAGCAGCTTGGATGCATGAACTGTTAAGCTGATCGTGCGATAATTTTCGCACATATCTGCCCTTGCTATCTTCGGAACTACTTTCGGAATTGTGTGGATGATATTTTTCCCAAAGTATAATGGTACGTAGCCAGTTTCACAGGTTCTGTACACCAACCTGAAAAGTCGTTAGTTCCCACTGCCCCCAGCGACTATAGAAATTCCAGTGGAGTGTTATTGATCCCTCCAGCCTTCTTTAATCTCAAGTCTTCCAGAACTCTTCTTAATTTTGACTCTAATACTAGATTAAATATCTCTTCCATGTTGACTCCTGAACCCTTTTAAATCGGTCAAGGTAGGGGCTTACGAAGCTGGCTTAAAGGTGAGTCATATTCCCTGCATGATAGGTATTACCCACCAACTTTTGGAAAGCAACTTCTGGAAAGTAATTGCAAGAAACAGCGGTTTGCAGTGGGTGTTATTAATGTGAACGCGAAATGAATAATGAAACTGGCGGCATTAGGTTATTAATTCTGACTGGCCTGAATGCTGAAACAACAGTCGTAAAGCGATTTGGAGGTCGCGAAATCGCAAGTAGGCAGCCAGCAGCCTTTATTGGCTCAAACGTCGTGTCCGCTCTGTTTATTACCGCCATCAGCCCTGATGACTATGTTACACAGAAAAACAAGGAGCAATGGTAAGATGTATTTTAATCATCAGTACACGGTAAAGGGAAATATTATGGACAAATACAGCCAAACATTCCTACGAAATCCGTTTTCCACACAATTGAAGCCAATAGAAAGATTAGGTCCATAATACGCAAGCCTCAGCAGCCATCACCGAATACAAATTCAAGCTCTTATCGTGAATGTCATGCAATGACGATAGAATGTATCAACGATTTTTAAAAATTGTAAACTGCATGCAAATCAGCAAGCTGATTCCTTACACCAGTCACATAGATGTCATCAACCATTACCAACTAATAACATAGCATCTCTCCTTCTCCAAAATAACATATTACTTTTAAAACTAGTTATGAATTTTTTCATAAATTTAATGTTACCATCTAACATCATAGAAAATACCTCCGGTACTGATATATGGCTGAGTTGCCTTAGGGCAAAAGGTAAAAAAATAAAATAAAAAATAAAAAACCTAGATGGACGATGGTGTATTGTGAACGAGATAGACTTGGCGATGTTTCATTGTAGCCAACTATCATTTCTATTAGTTGAGCCACCCTTCAACCCTGTGCAGCAAAATCAGGCAGCAATGTCTGAAACTGAGTGACATATCAATGAGAATTCCGGACTTTCATTTATATGTATAAAACAGAATCTGCTTCACCTTTAGCAGAGAGCATAGTGTACGAAAGTCAGTTGTTTCAGCGAATAAGAACGTGAAACCTCTATTTCCTGTTTCGGTTACTACTTTTCAAGGACAATTTGATTGTCTGGATGATTTTTGGAGGTATTTTAGAGTGCAGTCGGTTAGACTTTTGGTTTTCTCGTTACAGCTGACTACTGGTCATTTGAGTCGCCACACAAATCCTGTGGGAGTTAATTAAAATATTTGAATTCGGCACACCAGAGATAGATTCACTGTCCATGTCGGTCTGGACCTCCACCTTTGTAACTTCTAGGTCCAGTTGGAGTTTTAATCTTAGCTGCATTCAGATCGCTTGAGTTTTCAACGCTTCCTCCACCTTTGGATTATGTAGGCAAACATACTACTACATCTACATCTACATCTACATCTACATGGATACTCTGCAAATCACATTTAAGTGCCTGGCAGAGGGTTCATCGAACCGCCTTCACAATTCTCTATTATTCCAATCTCGTACAGCGCGAGGAAAGAACAAACACCTGTATCTTTCCGCACGAGCTCTGATTTCCCTTATTTTATAGTGGTGATCGTTTCTCCCTCTGTAGGTCGGTGTCAACAAAATATTTTTGCATTCGAAGGAGAAAGTTTGTAATTGGAATTTAGTGAGAAGGTTCCGTCGCAACAAAAGACGCCTTTCTTTTAATTATGTCCAGCCCAAATCCTGTATCATTTCAGTGGCACGCGCTCCCATATTCCGCGATGATACAAAGCGTGTTGTCCTCTTTTGAACTTTTTCGAAGTACTCCGTCAGTCATATCTGGTAAGGATCCCACACCGTGCAACAGTATTCTAAAAGAGGACGGACAAGCGTAATGTAGGCAGTCTCCTTAGTAGATGTGTTACATTCTGTAAGTGTCCTGCCAATAAAATGCAGTCTTTGGTTAGCCTTCCCCATAACATTTTCTATGTGTTCCTTCCAATTTAAGTTGTTTACGACCTTTGTATTTGGCTGATTTGTCCTGTAACCGAAGTTTAACGGTTTCCTTTTAGCACTCATGTGGATGAGCTCACACGTTTCGTTATTTAGGGTCAAATGCCAATTTTCCCACCATTCAGATATCTTTTCAAAATTGTTTTGCAATTTGTTTTGATCTTATCATGACTTTATTAGTCGATAAACGACAACGTCATCTGCAAACAATCTAAGACGGTTGCTCAGATTGTCTCCTAAATCGTTTACAGAGATGAGGAACAGCAAAGGGCCTGTGACACTACCTTGGGGAACGCCAGAAATCACTTCTGTTTTACCCGATGTCTTCCGTCACTTACTACGAACTATGACCTCTCTGACAGGAAGTCAAAAATCCAGTCACATAACTGAGACCATATTCCACAAGCACCCAATTTTACTACGAGCCGCTTGTGTGGTACTGTGTCAAAGGCCTTCCGGAAATCCAGAAATAAGGAATCGATCTGAAATCCCTTGTCAGTAGTACTCAACACTTTATGTGAATAAGGAGGTAGTTGTGTTTCACAGGAGTGATGTTGTCTAAATCAATGTTGACTGTGTGTCAATAAACCGTTTTCTTCGAGGTAATTCATAATGTTCGAACACAATATATGTTCCAAAATCCTGTTGCATAATGACGTAAATGATATGTGCCTGTAATCAAGTGGATTTCTTCTACTATATTTCTTGAATATTTGTATGACCCATGCAACTTTCTAGTCTTGGGTATGGATCTTTCGTCGAGCGAACGCTTGTATATGATTGGCAAGTATGGAGCTAATGCATCAGCATACTCTAGAAGGAACCTAATTGGAATATAATCTGGACTAGAAGACTTGCTTTTATTAAGTGATTTAATTTGCTTCACTGCTCCGAGGATATTTATTTCTACGTTACTCATGTTTGCAGCTGTTCTTGATTCGAATTCTGGAATATTTACTTCGTCTTCTTTTGTGAAGGCATTTCGGAAGGCTATGTTTAGTAACTCTGCTTTGGAAACACTGTCTTCGATAGAATCTCCACTGCTATCGCGCAAAGAAGGCATTGACAATTACTGTTGTCGTTTACTGTCTACGTCGCAGTTTAAGGGTAATTAATACTTGAAGACTGCCTGTTATTATGCTTGAGGAGTTACATTAGCTGTCATATAGCAATGGACTTCAACAGGTGCCCTACAGTAATGAAACGAAGAAGTAAACAATAGAAATAAACTTTGTCTCACTCTTGTGCACCGTGCTTGCCATGTCAACCATTATCATTTACAGACTTCATCGAAACACTGATATTTTAGTGCACAACGATTAAGTTCCTATAATACTGTTCGACTACACGTAAAAGTAGAGAACGTCATATAAGCACCCATTACACACTGAAGTCGATTAAATGTTATTTTGAATACTATAGGACTTGATTTCTTTAGCTTTCGGGGAAACAGCTATACCGGAGTGCACGGCGAAGACGAATATTTGGGAAGCAACTCTGATTAAAACTAGCTGATTATAATGATCAACAATCAATATGAAATACGCGAACTAACTCTAAACCAATGGTAAAATTATACAGTCGCTTACTTGCATGATAACCGTGCTTAAATGATATTACAGAGGAAAAATCAGCGTGAATAGCCTAAGAGGCAAAGACACGAAAACTGGCAGACCACACGAAGAGGAGAGTAACACTGCAACAAAAACACGCAACATAGTGACTACAAGAGACAGTTCCTACACCACTATAAATGAACGACACAGGTGATAGACATTGAGCTACAGAGAGATTGAAGTCGATATCGCTGCCTTCCCACTAAACTTAATATATCCCACAACTACCACTATATCTGAAAAAAAAAAACATTTTTCAAACTGGGGTTCATTTTGCTTAGCATGACTTATTATACTCAGCAGTAAAGTCAGTGCTCACAGTATCTTCATACTGTTCACGCATGGCAGTCCGACCACAGAAGGGTTATTACGCCAGAAACAAGACAAACAACTTCAAATTCCGCAACCAGAGTCATGCAAATACATATCAGCAGTTGATGCCTGAAGGCGATAACTTTGATTACGCAGTTGCTAATCTTATCTTACTCCTAGAGGAGGCTCAACACACGAAATCATCAACCTGCTTATGTTGCAACCAGTTAATTTTTGTCAACATCATTATGTACGTAAATTGAAGAAAACACTAGCTTTGTATAAATACTGAAAGACTGTCTGTTAAAGAAACAGCTGTGGAAGTGGCACATTGTCGGTACTGATACGAACAAAGGCATTACTCAAATTCAAACAATAGTGGCGAAAATTAATGGAAAAACTCCACGATCTGAAATAAGAAACACTCGCAAGTATTTAATGAAATTAACGAAGCGATTTCTCAGCACAAGACAGTACTTCGGAGAGAAAAGAAGGAAACGATCTGACTCGTGAAGATGCAACTTTGACAGATCTCTTTGACAATGATTATCAAGTTTGGCACTACATTACCAAATAGCACAAAAAAGTTTCCTTTACCCTTACCAGCATACATACACGCACACATCCATACTTGCAGGATTATTCTCGGGTAAGCAGGGGATGAGGAGAAGGTGCAAGTACTTTCACAAAAGAAATATGGTCACACCATAAGTATTCTCTTTCCATGAGCTACACATAAAATCCGTTATAAAAGCGGTTACCGAGCAGAATCATACAAGGAACAAAATGAAAGTCGGCTTAGGCAGCTCCTTTCAGTAGTTGTAGAATAATGTTTACTATCCGCCCTCTCCTCACTCATCAACCTAACTTCTGTGGATGTACTTTATATGTAGTGTTACGTGTACTACATCTGAACTTTTTGGGCGCTATCAGCAGTGGGAGTCCGTTAGGAGTCAGCAGAGGTCTGGAGAACAAAAGAAAACTTTTTGTTAACTGCTCTTGTCCACACAACCTTACGCATCGTGAATAGGTTTTGGCACACAAATATCACATCTCCCTTCCCTCTCCCATCGTATGTGATCTGCTGTTCCCATGGTCTGTCAATTTTATCTTTATTTTAGCTTGTGACCTGATGCCATTTCTATCGCCGCAGTCGTCAGTCAAACTGAGGTAAGGTAGTCGTGGGCACCATATACAGTATATGTGAATAGTGTCAACTTTGAGCAGTATGTTATTGTGTTTGATCTCTTTGTGTGACCTATTTTCTGAGGTGGAGATGGTGGATCGGCCTACGAGCAAAGAAAATTGCCTAAATACAAAACTTCCCTGCATGCTGAACCATCAGTCGTTGACTTGCCGTGCGAATTCGACTGGGATGTAGCTCATCACACCCAGTCTCAAGCCATAGGAAAAGTACACAGTACATTATAACATAATAACAAAATAAATATTGTCAGTCTTCTATTATATCTCTGTTTGCTCGCGCTTACATTGCGCGACCTAACGTCTTACTTCAAGGGTCAAAGTTGACGTCCATTATCGGCAGGTTCAAAATGGTTCAAATCGCTCTGAGCACTATGGGACTTAATATCTGCGATCATCAGTCCCCTAGACTTAGAACTACTTAAACCTAACTATCCTAAGGACATCACACACATCCATGGCCGAGGCAGGATTCGAACCTGAGAACGTAGCAGCAGCGCGGTTTTGGACTGAAGCGCCTAGAATCGCTTGGCCACAGCGGCCGGCAGCAGGCCACGTTAAGCATGTTGAGCAACGGGGAAGAAATTTTGAAGAGTGTGAGTATGGTATGCTGTCATACCTCGTCACTCAAATTATAGACGCTCAAACCAAAGACGTTCGAAACACAGCAGCTGATGTCGCTTCATCCGTATTCGTTTTCGATCGCCCAGCTTTCGGTTTGTGTGCAGCACGGAAAAATCCTCGAATTTCGTGAGAAGTTTCATCACCGAATTATGGATAATGGGCGGTCTGTCTGGATGGCGTTACTTGATTTCCTCTGCGATAAAGCTGAAGCTACTCACTCTTGATATCGCGACGATCTCAACCAACACCTTTGGGTTGTGTTAACGCAATCAGCTCTTACTTTACCTGTGAGGAAGAAACGTTAGTCATATATCGGGAATGAATAAAGCTAAGCTCAAATCAAAGACACCATTGCTTTTCTCCTTTAATTCTCTGTTTGATGTGTCCCTTCATATTTCGAATATAGTTACTGAATGTGAAGTTGGCAATGAAAGCGATATACTAAAGTATTGGAATAAATTGTTAGCGTTATTCCGATACCGAAAGCTGAGAATAAATTACTTGTACTACTGTTGAACACTGAGTTAGTGTAAAACTCTTTTACTGTTTATAGCCATGCAGCTGCCATGTGACCCTTCGTTTCTCAACGGCTTTATTTTATTAGAGTATGATTGAGTACTACTACTAAAAGGACCTGCAACATCATACGTCTATTTTCTAATACTAAATTTCATTGCTCTCTTGTTGAATGTGCGTTTTCACCTGTCCTCTACGCCCTGAGTGATGGTTTATATACCAATCCACTAACGTTTTCTGTTTTACCCGTTACGTGGCTGCAACTCTAATTTGGTGGATCAGTCACATCATGGTTAAGTCACTGTAAATTTTTGACGTAGCATTCTTGGGAAGGAAAATTATGTTAAGTAATAAGCCCACAATTGTATTCTATTTTTACTTTTTTGCTTTATAAATCACGTTAGACACTCTGGCGAACAGTGAAAAGGGCACATTAATTTGTCCGTTACTCGCCTGTGAAACTCGCACCATTCCTGTAACTTCAACAGGATTTTTACAGTCGTCAATTATTGTTCAATCTATGTGCACACGTCCAACCCTGATCGCACATCATTCACAGTTGCCTCTACTGACTCTCTCTTTATCTACGTCCTACATATATTTGTGACCGTTGTCATCTCCAGATTGCGCCGTTGGTGTCCCTTCAGCACGATTAGTGAACAGCACAGAAGCGTTCACATCAGCTAAACATGTGTTTGTTAGGTTTGATCCGACAAGCAGATTACTTGTGAACGATTCCTTTTCTCAGTGGCATTTTGCAATCAAAGATTTAAATCGAAGGGTACTGAGTACATGTGTAAATTATGATATTATTTACATGTTGTTGTTGTGATCTTCAGTCAGAAGATTGGTTTGATGCAACTATCGATGCTGTGCAAGCTTCTTCATCTCCGAATAATTATTGCTACTTACATCCTTCTGAATCTGCTTCCTGTACTGATCTCTTGGTCTCCCTCTACGATTTGTACCTCCACGCTTCCCTCCAACATTAAACTAGCGATATCTTGAATCGCAGAGTAAGTCCTATCAGCCGAACTCTTCTTTTCCAAGTTTTGTCACAAATTTCTTATCTTCCCAAATCTATTCAATACCTCCTCATTAGTTACGCAACCGTCCATCTAATCTCCAGCATTCTTCTGTAGCACAGCATTTTAAAAGCCTCTATTCTCGTTTTATCTGAACTGTTTATCGTCCTTGTTTCTGTTCCATATACATGACTACACTCGCCGGCTGGTGTGTCCGAGCGTTTCTAGGGGCTTCAGTAGGAACCGCGCTACCGCTACGATCGCAGGTTCGAATCCTGCCTCGGGCATGGATGTGTGTGATGTCCTTAGGTTAGTTACGTTTAAGTAGTTCTAAGTTCTAGGGGACTGATGACGTCGGATGTTAAGTCCCATAATGCTCAGAGCCATTTGAACCATTTGAACCTTGACTGCACTCCAGACAAATTCGTTCAGAGAAGACTTCCTACGAATTAAATCTATATTCTGTGTAACCCAATTTCTATTGTTCGGAAACGCTTTTCTTGCCATTACCAGTCTACATTTTATACCCCGTATACTTCGGGTATCCTCAGTCATTTTACTCCCCAAATCGCAAAGCTCATCTACTACTTTCAGTGTCTCATTTAATAACCTAATTCGTTCAGCATCACTTAAGTCGAGTACATTTCGTTATCTTTGTTTTGCTTTTGTTGATGTCTTCCGATAAAGACGTTCAGCTGCTCTTACAAGTCCTTTGTTGTCTCTGACTGGGTTACAGTGCTCATTGACAAACCTCAGAGTTCTTTCCTCTTCTCTCTGAACTTTAATTTCTACTCCAAATTTTTCTTTGGTTTCCTTTACTATTTTAGCAGTGTACAGACTGAATGACATTGGGGATAGGATACGACTTCGCCTCAGTCCCATCTCAACCACTTCTTCTTTTCATATCCTTTGACTCTTATAACTGCCGTCTGGCTTCTATATAAGTTGTAAATAGCCTTTCGCTCCCTGTATTTAACTGTGCTATCTTCAGCATTTCAAAGGGTGCATTCGACTCAACATTGTCAAAAGCTTTCTCCAAGTCTACAAATGCCACAAACGTAGATTTGCTTTACTCGACCTGTTCTCTAATAGAAGTAGGGTCAGTACTACATGGCATGTTCCTAAATTTCTCCGAAATCATAAACTGATCTTCGCCAAGGTCAGCTTTTACTAGTTTTTCTTTTCATCTTCTTCATTCACATATTAATAACATGTGTGTTAATGATCAGAGGCGTCAGAGAATATGATCACTTAGAATGTCTCTCTTTCTCTTTGTAAATCACGTGGCTTCGATGTACCGGGTGATCAAAAAGTCTGTATAAATTTGAAAACTTAATAAACCACGGAATAATGTAGATAGAGAGGTAAAAATTGACACACATGCTTGGAATGACATTTCGTTTTATTAGAACAAAAATGCACGATGGCGCTCCGCCCCATATTGCTAGATGCGTTAAAGATCTCTTGCGCGCGTCGTTTGGTGATGATCTTGTGTTCAGCCACCACTTTCGTCATGCTTGGCCTCCCAGGTCCCCAGACCTCAGTCCGTGCGATTATTGGCTTTGGGGTTACCTGAAGTCGCAAGTGTATCGTGATCGACCGACGTCTCTAGGGATGCTGAAAGACCACATCCGACGCCAATGCCTCACCATAACTCCGGACATGCTTTACAGTGCTGTTCACAACATTATTCCTCGACTACAGCTTTTGTTGGAGAATGATGGTGGACATATTGAGCATATCCTGTAAAGAACATCATCTTTGCTTTGTCTTACATTGTTATGTTAATTATTGCTATTTTGATCAGATGCAGCGCCATCTGTCGGACAGTTTTTGAACTTTTGTAATTTTTTTGGTTCTAATAAAACCCCATGTCATTCCAAGCATGTGTGTCAATTTGTACCTCTCTATCTACATTATTTCGTGATTTATTCAGTTTTCAAATTTATACTGACTTTTTGATCACCTGGTAGGTAGCATACCCTCACTGGTTTTTCCCCTCTCTCCTTTGTCCACCTGTTTTTGTTTTCGGCGCTGGATTCCCCACCTAGAAAAACATTCTAGCTTTAGCAGCCTTGGCAAATTATGAGGTGTCACAGTAGCTGCACCTGCACACGAAGCTCGACTTTCTGTAATGGAGTCTGGAAGTACCCTCTGCGATCGCAGGAGCCGCCGGCCAGCTGTCGCGGGTGGGAGGGGGTGCGACGGCGAGTTCTGCGCCCGTTAATCTTTGTTAGGGCCAGCGCCACGGGCCCCCGGCCACGGGTCCACCGGCTTCCAGCGCCGCCGCTGTCAATTTATCGGGCCGAGCGTGAGGCGCTGCGCTGCGACGCACCGCGACGCGACACGCCGCGGGCAGAAGCGGCAGCGGCGGCTGCGACTGCTGGCGGCTGATTTATGCCGCGTCCGCAGCACACGACCAGATGCCTGGCTGCCCGCTATTTATGGCCGCTTTTATAAATATTCTTAGTGAGCTCCGAGCGCCGGCGTCCCCGCGCTGTCACGCCCCTGACGGGCCCACAATTTGAATATATAGATCTCCGTAAAACATGGCCGCGTCGCGTCGCGCCGCGCCGAGGAAGGGACCGCGGACGTTTTCGGTGGGAGCGGCGTCGCCGTGCCATCTGTCTGCCCCGATGGACCCCCTAGCTGGGGGCATCGCGATAGCCTAGCGCGCTATCCTCTTTTGCGCATACCAAACGGGCCTTTGCTCCCGGACCTTACTTTGTTTCTCTCATTCCCAGGTTATTTCGATAATTCTTTCTGTCGCGTATCGCTTTCGATACCTGCTGGATCGAACGAGTCCGGATTTTAATTCGGGGACTTAAAATGGTTCAAACGGCTCTGAACACTATGCGACTGAACTTCTGAGGTCATCAGTCGCCTAGAGCTTAGAAATAATTAAATCTAACTAACCTAAGGACATCACACACATCCATGCCCGAGGCAGGATTCGAAACTGCGACCGTAGCGTTAGCTCGGTTCCAAACTGTAGCGCCTAGAACCGCACGGCCACTCCGGCCGGCTCGGGGACTTATTTTGTGAACATCATTTCTGGTGTGTGCCCCCGCTGAGTTGACATATTTTCTGAAAAGCGTGACTGACCGCAGTTGGAACGAAAGCCTTCACTCTTTTATGGGAACGAGCGTTCTTTCTCCATGTGACTTGTTAGCTGGCGCCAGCAACCATTGGAACCATCTTCCTGGCCCGATACAGATTCTTAAGTAGTGTGGCGATTGCACACTCTAACCTTGTATACCAGAAACACAACCAGTTTGTAGCTGCAACACTTCTTTATTGATTACACATACACATGAATTCATCAGCAATAATGATAAATTAACAACATCAGCATATCAATGCCCTATCCACAATTAGTATTTACAATATTAACCGTTACACTTGTGACAACGGCCCCTTTACGTGCCCGTAACAACAGATACTCTAATGACCTCGTTGTCGACGGGACGTTAAACACTAACAAGAGATAACAAAATGTTTACAATGTCGGCTATCGCCTTTCTCACTCAGTTTTGCACTTACTGACACGGTAAAATTAATTTGATGCTATCTGACCTGAAGGGTAATATTAATTGATCTGTTTACACTTAGCATTCTACTACACTCAACGTCCGGAAGATTCTAGACTTTATGCAAAAACGTCAATTTGATGAAAATGTGATGGACGCGAGCAAACGTTAATCTGTTACGATTTCACAAACACACCAGGAAAGGGTGAACTTATGCTCAACTTCGGGCAGTAGGAAATCTTCTGCCTACATTAAGCCTCCCGTTGAATGGAATAGAGAAATCGTGCCTTAAAGGGGACCGGACGACCCTGATTTCAAATCCTGAGATTTCCGTCACACTGAAGGCAGCAGGGCGAGGTTTGCTCGTATCTGAAAACAGGAAAACATGAGCGGCAGACACACTGTAGTATATACAAGTTACACTATTACAAGTTAACCAATGAACAGAATTAAGGAGCTTAGTTTCCTTTGACCAAAAAAATAAATAAAATCTAGATACTACGTCAAAAGATGTGCCAGTCCACACCCAATGACTTCAGGTAATCTGTCTTTGCTGAATGGCTGACACCACATAAATCAAACGTGCAGTACCTAACGTGACAATCAACCTTCAGATAGGTATCTGAAATTCCAATAGGAAACTAATGTCATTTCAGTACACACAAGAAATTATTAAGAAATAACAACTAGCACTAATTCGTAAAACCAGAAAATTCTAAATCTATAACTAAATTAAGTAATGACGTTCAAGTGAACCAGCTACCTTCAGCATGCCCCAAGCACCAAATCCAAACTTACAAATGCGAGTCGCTATTTCTAGCAACTTTACTGACATAATTTCATGGCCGTTCCAGAACATAACTCGCTTCGCCACCACTGCAGTGAATATTTGCTGGCCACTATAACGATCAAATGCAACAGTTAACAGTCCTTAAGCACGCAATAATATTCACTACATATACACTCCTGGAAATGGAAAAAAGAACACATTGACACCGGTGTGTCAGACCCACCATACTCGCTCCGGACACTGCGAGAGGGCTGTACAAGCAATGATCACACGCACGGCACAGCGGACACACCAGGAACCGCGGTGTTGGCCGTCGAATGGCGCTAGCTGCGCAGCATTTGTGCACCGCCGCCGTCAGTGTCAGCCAGTTTGCCGTGGCATACGGAGCTCCATCGCAGTCTTTAACACTGGTAGCATGCCGCCACAGCGTGGACGTGAACCGTATGTGCAGTTGACGGACTTTGAGCGAGGGCGTATAGTGGGCATGCGGGAGGCCGGGTGGACGTACCGCCGAATTGCTCAACACGTGGGGCGTGAGGACTCCACTGTACATCGATGTTGTCGCCAGTGGTCGGCGGAAGGTGCACGTGCCCGTCGACCTGGGACCGGACCGCAGCGACGCACGGACGCACGCCAAGACCGTAGGATCCTACGCAGTGCCGTAGGGGACCGCACCGCCACTTCCCAGCAAATTAGGGACACTGTTGCTCCTGGGATATCGGCGAGAGACCATTCGCAACCGTCTCCATGAAGCTGGGCTACGGTCCCGCACACCGTTAGGCCGTCTTCCGCTCACGCCCCAACATCGTGCAGCCCGCCTCCAGTGGTGTCGCGACAGGCGTGAATGGAGGGACGAATGGAGACGGATCGTCTTCAACGATGAGAGTCGCTTCTGCCTTAGTGCCAATGATGGTCGTATGCGTGTTTGCCGCCGTGCAGGTGAGCGCCACAATCAGGACTGCATACGACAGAAGCACACAGGGCCAACACCCGGCATCATGGTGTGGGGAGCGATGTCCTACACTGGCCGTACACGTCTGGTGCTCGTCGAGGGGACACTGAATAGTGCACGGTACATCCAAACCGTCATCGAACCCATCGTTCTACCATTCCTAGACCGGCAAGGGAACTTGCTGTTCCAACAGGACAATGCACGTCCGCATGTATCCCGTGCCACCCAACGTGGCAAGTCAACTACCCTGGCCAGCAAGATCTCCGGATCTGTCCCCCATTGAGCATGTTTGGGACTGGATGAAGCGTCGTCTCACGTGGTCTGCACTTCCAGCACGAACGCTGGTCCAACTGAGGCGCCAGGTGGAAATGGCATGGCAAGCCGTTCCACAGGACTACATCCAGCATCTCTACGATCGTCTCCATGGGAGAATAGCAGCCTGCATTGCTGCGAAAGGTGGATATACACTGTACTAGTGCCGACATTGTGCATGCTCTGTTGCCTGTGTCTATGTGCCTGTGGTTCTGTCAGTGTGATCATGTGATGTATCTGACCCCAGGAATGTGTCAATAAAGTTTCCCCTTCCTGGGACAATGAATTCACGGTTTTCTTATTTCAATTTCCAGGAGTGTAGAAGGAGGGACCCATCACGAAAGCTTGGCGATTAATTTATTCTTCTTCATGTGAAATTCACACGCCATCCACCCATATAGCTCTGGAGGTATTAGCAAATCCTGGTCGCCACTGGCCAGCCGTGTCAATACGACTTTAATACTTTCCGGCAGCGGCCCATGCTTCTCCGTTGCTCCAACTCAACTGGTCCTCACGGCATACGGCCGCACCACGTGGCATGGAGTCGCCAACTCCCCACAACGACAACATCGAAAGCACGTCACGTCATAGACTGACTCGGCTCATAAGCGGACCCACTCTCCTCGGCTTGCGCACGTGGGCCACCATAAATAGCCTGCCTCAAAGACGCAAAGAGAACAACGCACAGGGACAACGATCAAAGATGGAAGTAAGAATCGATATCGCCTGGCGCCAGAAACACACCGGCTCATTAATATTCCTTGATGTTCCCTCCTATACGCCGCACATTTATCGACAGGAGCACTCCCATCAGAAAATGGCCTTGCCACAGAGGTAACAGCGTCAGATCACCGAAGATAAGCGCTTCCGGTCTTGGCTAGCACCTCTGTGGCTGACTGTCCGGATGTGCCGAGAGCTGTTGGTAAGCGGGTGCTCTCAGCCCCTGGAAGACCAATTGCGGAGCTACTTCACTGGGAGGTAGCTCCTTCGTAAACGAAAACTGGTAACGGCCGGGAGAGCGGTGTCCTGACCACATACCCCTCCTTATCCGCATCCAGTGACGCTTGTGCGCTCAGAATTAAACGGCGGTCGGTGGGTACCGTCGGACCTTTTAAGGCCTTTCTGAAATCAGGAAGAAACAGTCTAGATAGCGACGGTTATTTTATTAAAATGACCGGTTTCAGCCTGCTCAGTTCAGTGGCTGAGGTCTACTGACTGTTCTAGACAGCGTCAACTTCATATGATGGTGCTTATCTGAAGATGGCATCAGACTAGGCCAAAACCGGTTATTTTAATAAAATAACCATCGCGATCTAAACTGTTTTTTTCTGATTTTACGTAGATTACAAGATCGCTGTTTCCCAAAAACGTAGACTAAAACTTTCTAGTCCTGTTTGGACGGAGTTTGAGTTTTTGAGTTCTCTCGTCGCTGGTACAGTACCATTCCAAAGGAAAGAAGCTGAGAGCCTTGGTTCATAACCTTACAATGGAACGTTTTATAAAAATATATATGGCGTGCCCGATTGCCCTTGACACCGTAACTGTTTTGCCCAAGACGAAGTAAACGCAGTAGGACAAAAGAAGAGCGGGTTGGTAAATGTTTAGGAAGAAGGAGTAAAAGGAGAAGAATTAGAAAATTGAGGAATAGAGATAGAAGCAGATATGCATAAAACATAATCTGTGCCTTGTCGCCGGCCGGGGTGGCCGAGCGGTTCTAGGCGCTACAGTCTGAAACCACACGACCGCTACGGTTGCAGGTTCGAATCCTGCCTCGGGCATGGATGTGTGTGATGTCCTTAGGTTTGTTGGGTTTAAGTAGTTCTAAGTTCTAGGGGACTGATGACCTCAGAAGTTAAGTCCAATAGTGCTCAGAGCCATTTAATCTGTACTGTGTTAAATTAATCGGTATCAAAGCCCTATTCCCCCCCCCCCCCCTCCCCTCTCCCCGGTCGAACTTAATATTGTACTGGAACATTTCAGAAAATCTAAAAACGGCAGTGCCACGGAGGAAGGAGTAGCGTGTGTTGAAATTTAAGAACTTGATAGAAGCCATGGTACTAAACGTGGCCAATAGCTACATACGCATTCCGAATATGCTTTGTACCTTCATTATGAATTTTCTATGGCATTCCTTAAGGGGCATTGAAATGAAAACGAGA
The DNA here is from genome assembly GCF_023897955.1 of Schistocerca gregaria. Lineage (NCBI taxonomy): Eukaryota > Metazoa > Arthropoda > Insecta > Orthoptera > Acrididae > Schistocerca > Schistocerca gregaria. The sequence goes on along the minus strand of NC_064923.1, from coordinate 649,283,601 downwards.
CTGCTGGAAAAAATAAGTAAATTGTCAATTATTTCAAAAATAATCACCATAACTTTTAGTACATTTAACCCATTGTGAGACAAAACGGTCAATGCCTTCACGGAAAAGTTTTTTCGGTTGCCTAGGAAATCATGATTGTACTCAGACGTGCTCCTCTTCGTCCGAAGCAAATCAACGGCCACGAATCTCTTCCTTCAAGATTCCAAAAATATGGAAATTGCATGGAGAGAGATCGGGACTGGGTGGAGGATGTGTAAGGGCTTCCTGGCGGAACTTCCGCAGCGCAGTCTAAACATCTTTGGTAACACGTAGCGGGCATCATCCTACAGTAGAATGGTTCCATCTGTCAACATTTCGGGATATCTGAATTTGATAGAGCACATCAGTTTTTGCAAACTGTCGACGTACTGCTGTATGTTAATTGTGGTGCCGTGTTGCAGAAAGTCAATTCGCAGTGGGCACTTGCATTCAAAGAAGGTCGTCATGACTTCCCTCATCTGATGTCCACGGCTTGTGCTTCCATTGTTGTCTCTGACCCCGGCTCTCTAGCTCAAAATGATGACACCATGTTTCATCTCCTGCGACAGTACAGCTCAGGAAATGATGTTCTTCATCGGGATACCGATGCAATGGGGTATCGACATCCTGCTCAACGTATGCTCCTCCATCAGTCTGTGGGGAATGCACTGCACACAGACATTTCGGAACTTGAGATTCTCTGTCATGAGGCTATAAGTGGTACGGTGACTGATGCCCTGCACGAGCCGAATGTCCGCTGTCCGCCGTCGGCCAATTCTCACGGCGGGATCCACCGTAGTAACAACAGAAGAGGTCATGTCACGATGAGCCTGTCCTGACCGACTGCTTTCTTTCAGTGACGTCCGTTTATTTCACGCACCACATTTCAAAAGCCTCTATTCTCTTCTTGTCCAAACTATTTATCTTCCATGTTTCACTTCCATATATGGCTACACTCCATACAAATACTTTCACAAATAAATTCATGACACTTGAATCTACACTCGATGTTAACAAATTTCTCTTCTTCAGAAAAGCTTTCCTTGCCATTGCCAGTCTACATTTTATATCCTCTCTACTTCGACCATCATCAGTTATTTTGCTCCCCAAATAGCAAAAATCCTTTACTACTTTAAGTGTCTCATTTCCTAATCTAATTACCTCAGCATCACCCGACTTAATTCGACTACATTCCATTATCCTCGTTTTGCTTTTGTTGATGTTCATCTTATGTCCTCCTTTCAAGAGACTATCCATTCCATTCAACTGCTCTTCCAAGTCCTTTGCTGTCTCTGACAGAATTACAATGTCATCGGCGAACCTCAAAGTTTTTATTCCTTCTCCATGGATTTTAATACCTACTCCGAATTTTTCTTTTGTTTCCTTCACTGCTTGCACAATATACAGATTGAATAACATCGGGGAGAGACTACAACCCTGTCTTACTCCCTTCCCAACCACTGCTTCCCTTTCATGTCCCTCGACTCTTATAACTGCCATCTGGTTTCTGTACAAATTGTAAATAGCCTTTCGCTCCCTGTATTTTACCTCTGCCACCTTTAGAATTTGAAAGAGAGTATTCCAGTCAACATTGTCAAAAGCTAGAAACGTAGGTTTGCCCTTCCTTAATCTAGCTTCTAAGATAAGTCGTAGGGTCAGTATTGCCTCACGTGTTCCAACATTTCTACGGAATCCAAACTGATCTTCCCCGAGGTCGGCTTCTACTAGTTTTTCCATTCGTTTGTAAAGAATTAGCGTTAGTATTTTGCAGCTGTGATTTATTAAACTGATATCTGTCAACACCTGCTTTCTTTGGGATTGGAATTATTATATTCTTCTTGAAGTCTGAGGGTATTTCGCCTGTCTCATACATCTTGCTCACCAGATAGTAGAGTTTTGTGAGGACTGGCTCTCCCAAGGCCGTCAGTAGTTCCAATGGAATGTTGTCTACTCCCGGGGCGTTGTTTCGACTCAGGTCTTTCAGTGCTCTGTCAAACTCTTCATGCAGTATCGTATCTCCCATTTCATCTTCATCTTCATCCTCTTCCATTTCGATAATATTGTCCTCAAGTACACCGCCCTTGTATAGACCCTCTATATACTCCTTCCACCTTTCTGCTTTCCCTTCTTTGCTTAGAACTGGGTTTCCATCTGAGCTCTTGATGTTCATACAAGTGGTTCTCTTATCTCCAAAGGTCTCTTTAATTTTACTGTAGGCAGTATCTATCTTACCCCTAGTGAGATAAACCTCTACATCCTTACATTTGTCCTCTAGCCATCCCTGCTTAGCAATTTTACACTTCCTGTCGATCTCTTTTTTGAGACGTCTGTATTCCTTTTTGTCTGCTTCATTTACTGCATTTTTATATTTTCTCCTTTCATCAATTAAATTTAATATTTCTTCTGTTAACCAAGGATTTCTGCTAGCTCTCGTGTTTTTACCTACTTGATCCTCTGCTGCCTTCACTACTTCATCCCTCAAAGCTACTCATTCTTCCTATATTGTATTTCTTTCCCCCATCCCTGTCAATTATTCCCTTATGCTCTCCCAGAAACTATGTACAATCTCTGGTTCTTTCAGTTTATCCAGGTCCCATCTCCTTAAATTCCCACCTTTTTGCAGTTTCTTCAGTTTTAATCTACAGGTCATAACAAATAGATTGTGGTCAGAGTCCACATCTGTCCCTGGAAATGTCTTACAATTTAAAACCTGGTTCATAAATCTCTGTCTTACCATTATGTAATCTATGTGGAACCTGTCAACTTAATATGTTTCCAATATATTCCTTCTGTTTAGACTGAACCAAGCAATAAAGTATAAGAATGTCAACTACACTGATTAGCTCCTGGCAATTACAGGTACAGAGCTACATCTCATTAGTCAGTGGGAATTAATTTTCTGACATGAGTAAGTAGTCTTTCTAACTCTGATTTTATATTAGTTGCAGAATAGTTTTGGGGAAAAAGGTCACGTGACAACAGATCTGTCACGCAGCAGCTCCCATCCCTGCAGCAGCACATCAGGACATACCGTTTCATTTGTGAGTTCTTAGGAGACTTTACTTAGAAGCAACTTATTTTCATTGGCCATGTGTGCTTTTTAGTACAAATTCTTGTATTTCTTCAGTTTTTGTTGTTTACTTGGCACAGTCCCGTCTTTAAGCATAGTCTAGTGGACAGTTCTGCCGTCTTTTGTATGAAGAAGAACTGTTTTTGCTGTGTTCGATGCGAGCTTAGTTGGTGATCCTCCACTCACAGTTCCATGTGGTGCTGGCTTCAGTCATGCGGCCTGATTTCACCTGCGGCCAGCAGGTGCTAGTTCAGCGACGTGGCACGACTCGGCTCATGGATGTCGAAATATGTGCCTGACACACCAGCGCCTAACAATCAATGACTCGCTATCCCTGTTCAGGTATATTTTTAAAGTGCTCAAGGAAGATGCGTAGGTGGCACCTAGGCTGTCACCGAACAGGGGGGAGGGGGGGAGGCACTTAGAAGGACACTTTCATGTAGTCATGTATTTTTCAATGTCGCACCCTCAGCCCCTTGTGATCGCTCCACAGGAAGTGTGAAAACAAATAAACAACCTCTGCTAGTTCCGATTACGTTCGAACGTCGTCGATTGGTTTTGTACGGTCCCTAATGGTTACAGCCTGTACATCAGAGAAAAACTTGCAGTCACGCTACACTCCAAAGGGGCGTGACCACATTCAGTGGCGTTACAGGCACACGATTTCTTTGGAGAAGGGTTAAATCGGAAGGGGTGGGAGAGGAAGGGGGTGTAGGAGAAGGTTGTCAACAATGTCAAAGGTTGTCCAGAACGTCGTTCTGTTGTTCATCGCAGTATGAGCTGCGGTTTTCGACAGCGAAATGAGAGGATCAGTGCCCGAGGGAAGGGGTGGATTCACTGACTCCCTTTACGCCACACCCTGGAGCCTTTTCGTGACGATAGTGAGCGGCGGTGTGTGTGAAATGTTTTCCTCTGCCGCCCATAAGACGACCGCGTGATTTCACTACTGGGCGTCGCGTATGTGGTGATCTCCAGCGCACAGTCGTTGAAAGAAGGCGTAAGAAAGGGTGTGACGACGTTGCCTTCGTGTGACACGTCCACAGTGGCGATGTGCGGAATTGTGGTGTCAATGTGACACCATTAACACGCATTACACGTCACATGAACTCCGGGCTCTGATCTTTTTTTTTAGCAAGTGTCTACACCTTGTGGTTTCATCCTTTAGATGTTACATTGCCCAAACTCTTACGGGAATCGGTAAAGCCGCGTGTAATGAGTGCAATGGGCAGGGGCACTACGATTAGAGTGCGGGATAACAAGTTGGAAATGTGGGTCTCACGGGAGGGGTGCCAGAGATAAGTTCCTGCAGGCGCACTGTCTTCTGTGCCCTCGTTGGCTCAATTGGATAAAGCGTCTCCCATGTAAGTAGGAGATCCCGGGGTAAGGTATGGGTCGGAGCACACATTTTCAACTGTCAAAAAAAAAAAAAAAAAAAAAAAAAATGGTTCAAATGGCTCTGAGCACTATGGGACTTAACTTCTGTGGTCATCAGTCCCCTAGAACTTAGAACTACTTAAACCTAACTAACCTAAGGACATCACACACATCCATGCCCGAGGCAGGATTAGAACCTGCGACTGTAGCAGTCACGCGGTTCCGGACTGAGCGCCTTAACCGCGAGACCACCGCGGCCGGCTTTTCAACTGTCCCAGATGACATATATAAACGCCTGGATGCAGCTAGTGGTATTCATTTTATTGTATTGATTTAACTGTAATTTCATTCAACCTTTAGGGTGACGTCACAGGACGCCACCTTTTGCATCATTATAGAGGAATATTGTCGGCAGCTTTGAGCCAAATTTCAAACTTCTTTTCGCAAGGGGGGACAAGTATGATGTGATCCATTAACTGTCTTGCGTAGTGTATATATACGATTTACAGTATTTAAGCGATTTTGAAGACAATATGACCAGCTCCCTCAGTCTGCAGCTGATTCCATCATTACCACCTACTCAATTCATCAGAAGACCAACTGAAAATTTATTTGTAAGAGGTATCTGTATGATGCGAAAAGCGGCATTTGACTCTTCATAATGAAAAGTGTGAGGTCATCCACACGTGTGCTGAAAGGAATCCTTTAAGTTTCGGTTTTACGATAAATCAAAGAAATTTAAAGGCTGTCAGTTCAACTAAATATGATGGGATCAGAATTTTGAATAACTTAAAGCGAAACATGGAAAATGTTGTGGGTAACGCAAATTAAATATTGTTTTTTTATTGGCAGAAAACCTTAGAGATGCAGCAAGACTGCTAAAGAGACCGCAAAACTACGCTTGGCCGTCCTCTTCTGGAGTAATGCTGAGCAGTGTGAGATCCGCATCAATCGGTACTGTTGAAGGAAATCTTTTTTTACCATCAGGAAATGGGAGACTGTGAGTCAAGGAAATGATACGCGAGTAAGGGTGATGATCTTTAAAATTAAGGCGTTTAACGTTACGGCGAGATCTTTCCCCAAAATTTCCAACTTCCTCCTCCGAATTCGAATATATTTTGTCAGCGCCAACCTACCATCAGCGTAGTAAAATAAAAGAAGTTGGAGCTCTCACGGAATGATTTAAGTGTTCGTTTGTCCCCCGTACTGTTCGACAGTGGAATGGCGATTCCATGAATTCTCCGTCAGGCACTTCACTGTAAATTGCAGAATACTCATGTAAATGCAGAAGCATATCACCTGTGGATATTTTGAGCTTCCAAGCCCTAGTTTATGACGGTCAGCCCGGAACCTGCGCTCTCCGTCAACAAACAGGATATTTATGGCCAGAGTGCCATCTACGTACGCAAAATATTGCGGGGCCTCAAACAGATTCACCGTCGACATCATATTCCATCACTGAAACAAACGTTAACTCGCCAACAGTTAAACCAATACTAAATTCTTAAAATTCAGCCCAATAAGCTATACAATACTTAGCAACAGATCTAACGGCACTTAGCATAACTGCCCAGCATGCATGGGGGACAACTCCGATCACCGAACAGCTACACGGAAACACCACTATAGTAACAGCAGAGGACCGAGGAAAATTAATTGACGGGGAACTGTCGATGGGAAATCATAACATGACCCTCGGCCAAAAGAGATTCAAGAGCAACCGCACTCAAAACGTCGTACGGGTTCATTGAAGAACTTACATGAATACACAACGTAAACGTCAATTTTGTAAGCCCCAGGTTTACGAGAACAAAAGGAGCGTTCCCTGTCCAACACAAGACCGAGTGCGACAGCAAACAAAAGTGAAATCTGAAGCCGGCCGCGGTGGTCTCACGGTTCTAGGCGCGCAGTCCGGAACCGTTAGACTGCTACGCTCGCAGGTTCGAATGCTGCCTCGGGCATGGATGTGTGTGATGTCCTTAGGTTAGTTAGGTTTAATTATTTCCAAGTTCTAGGAGACTGATGATCACAGATGTTAAATCGCATAGTGCTCAGAGCCATTTGAACCATTCTTTTTTTTTTTTTAAATCTGTAAACGTAGACTTCCGCGGCCGTTGTCACAGTCAATAAAATTCTTCTGGGTTTTAGGGTGCATTGTTATCTGTAAAATTCCGATTGTTCGGCGACTGTTGCAATGCGTTAAAAAAAATTCAAATGGCTATGAGCACTATGGGACTTAACTTCTGAAGTCATCAATCCCCTAGAACTTCGAACTACTTAAACCTAAATAACCCAAGAACATCACACACATCCATGCTCGCGGCAGGATTCGAACCTGCGCCGTAGCGGTCGCGCGGTTCCAGACTGTAGCGCCTAGAACCGCTCGGCCACTCCGGCCGAAGGTGCCTTTCTCAGGGTATATTGCTGACTGCTGCCCCGCAGTCGCCGAAACGTCGGAATTTTGCAGATGACAATGCTGCCTCAAACCCAGAAGAATTTTATTGACAGAAATTGAAATCTCTTAAATCTCACAAAAATCTACGATTGGATAAATAAATAGGGGGAAAACTGTTATAACCAACAGACATCAACTACTGTTTTTAGTAAAGTGTTACATGACAGAAGAAGTTAATTCCAAAAAAATTATTACACAAACATATTCGTGTCAGATCACAGACATGTATAATCAAGCTAACAGAGGCAAAGAAACGTACCTTGCGCGCACTTTGAACATCAACATACTTTCATCTCTAGTTAAAAAATAGAAATTGTTGAATTACTAGCATGAAATGGAGCCATACATCGACATTTTGAAAAATGTGACTTAACAAAAAGTAAGTAACATAAGGTGGCGGCACTGTCAAAATAGACACCGAGACAACTATGGCCGTACTTTTTAGGCAGGACAGTGCATGGTTGCCCATCGCAACTTTCCCTAAAGAGAAAGAACAATGACATGTCAAATACACTGACGGAAATAAATCACAACACCAAGAATCAGCTGTGAGACATAAACGAAAGTTGGTAGAAGTGTTTGTGCATCTTAAAGATGATGTCTACTCAGATTTCGAGCCAATCGCGTAAGAGCGACGCTAGTAGCGCCTCTATGAGAAAGCAACGCAAACCACGCTTGTTTTTAACACCCACTACAACGTTTGTGAGAGTTAGTTATCTTTGAGATTGGACGTAATGGGTTGATGTTAATTAAGAATGTCATTAAGGTGGCAAAGACGCTATTATCAACACCTCACTGAGTTTGAACCAGATCGTGTAATATGGCTACGAGAAGCTGGATGTTACTTCTGCGCTACTGCAGAAAGACTTGTCAGGAATGTAGCCATTTTCCACGACTGCTGGCAGCGGTGGTCATGAGAACGTACGGTTACAAGAAGGACGGGCTGCGGGCGGCCAGACGGCACTACCGAGAGGGACGACCATCGTGCTCGGCGGGGGCTCGGACGCATCGTACGGCACGTACAGCGGCAGTTTCAGTACCAGTTGGCACCATAGTGACCCAACAAACTGTCACAAAGCGAATACTTTAAGAACAGCTCCGACCCAGACGCCCTGTAGCGTGCATTCCATTGACCCCAAACAATCGCCATCTGAGATTCCAATGGCAAGCCAGGATGGAAGCCTGTTGTGTTTTCAGATGAAAATTGGTTATGACTGGGTGCCAGTTCAAATGGTTCAAATGGCTCTGAGCACTATGGGACTTAACATCTATGGTCATCAGCCCCTAGAACTTAGAACTACTTAAACCTAACTAACCAAAGGACAGCACACAACACCTAGCAATCACGAGGCAGAGAAAATCCCTGACCCCGCTGGGAATCGAACCCGGGAACCCGTGCGTGGGAAGCGAGAACGCTACCGCACGACCACGAGATGCGGGCTGGGTGCCAGTAATTGCCGCGTGTTGGTTAGAAGCAGACCACTTGATGGCCCATCCTGTCTGCGATCTAGACACACTGGACATGCTCTTGGGTTTATGTTCTGGGGTGCCATTTCGTATGTCAGCAGGAGCACTCTCGTGGTTATCTCAGGAACCCTGATTGCAAATTTCCACATCATTCTGGTGATTCGACCCGAATTCCATGGGGTGTTTTCCAATTGGATAACGCCCGACCCCGTACTGCTGTTATAAGCCAACATGCTGCACAGAGTGTCGTCATGATACCTTGGCCTGCTCGATCACAAGATGTGTCTCCAGTCGACTACGTGTGGTGCATCATCGTACGACAGGTCCAGCACCATCCATAACTAGCGTTGATCGTCCCTGTATTGACCGAAAAGGGCAGCACTCATGGAACACCATCCCACAAAGTGACATTCGCCACGTGTACAATAAAATGCATACGTGTTTGCATGCTTACATTAACCATTTTGGCGGCCACACCGGTTTTTAGTGTACCAGAATTTCACATTTGCAATGGCTTATCTCGCTCTTACATTAACCTGTGACCTTGCAATAGTAATCACCTAGACAAATCGTTAGGAAATTCAATATTCCGAGATACAGTGTCAAGAATGTGCCGAGAATACCAGATTTCAGGCATTACCTCTCACCATAGATAACGCAGTGGCGGCGGCCTCCACTTAACGACCGAGAACAGTTGCGTTTTAAACTAATAAAATACATTGTTGACAGAAAACACTTCCCATAGGTAACACAAAATAATACCACAAACTTGATGACCCGCCACTGTACTAGAGTAAAGCAATAACTTTAAAAAAAGCAATAACTTAGACACAGCAGCTAGGAATGTTAGCTCACTTCACACACACACACACACACACACACACACACACACACATACACATACGCAGAAACAGGATAATCCCAGTTTAAAATTAAAATAATGTAGTTCTGTTTCTCTCTGTCTCTCTCTCTCTCTCTCTCTCTCTCTCTCTCTCTCTCTCTCTCTCTCGCACACACACACACACACACACACACACACACACACACACACTCGCTCTCTCTGTCTGTCTCTCTCTCTCTCTCTCTCTCTCTCTCTCTCTCTCTCTCTCTCTCTCTCCCTGTCCCCCTAATCGGAAAATATAATAAACACTCATAGGGTGATAGCAGACGCTCCCAACGTTATCAAGACAACCAAAAGACGAACGCATCCTGCACAAGCAAAACAAAACACGTGAAATGGTGGGAGAGGACAGTGATACTTCCAACACATAAATGTGAATGTGTTAAGTGCAGTGAACGTGCTGGTGCAGTAACTGAGCACATGTATGTGGAAGAAGAGCAACAACGCAATAAAAAAGAAAAACCTGAATAATGAAAAGAATAAAAACTGTTTATAGCAACAAATAAAGCATGTGAACCGTTAATGATCATAACAAACAAAATTGTAAGAGAAAAAAACCGTTACAGTGACCACTGTAAATGCTTTAAAATAAAACGAAACGAATCTGGTCTTAATACGGCTTTTATTAGAATTGCTAAAGACGCCAGCTAACCAACACAACTGTCAGTTTATTGGTGTTTGTTGCCATCGTGAAGGCACCTAATTTTTTCAAATGCAATATTTAATTTATTTTAAATAGTTCAAAGGAAATGGATAAAAGAACCACATGTTTACAGTGCGGTGTGGCTGGTTAGAAAATACCGTATTTGCCTCGTGTTATAATGTGCTATGCATAAAGCACTCCTACTGTGTATCGGTTCCAAAAGATTAGTTTAATGATTGTCCATGCATGTCTACTATGAATACACGAGCAATTTAATGCGCATGAAAACTTTGTTACAAATTACGAGAAATTAAAGGCTATGAAATTTTCTAACATTAACTCAGCAGACTAAAGTTTTTGGAAGATAATTATAAAATACATTTAAGGCATTAGAAGTTGTTTAAACTATAACTTACCTTTTTTTCAGAACAGTGTTATCGTCAAAATTATCCAAGTGCAGAAACAGAGTACTATGGACTACATGTCATCCTGTGCTGTATCTGTGCTGGTTTATGAGACTGGCAGACTTGTTTTGTGTTTAATCACGATTAACATACCATGATTACGTTATGTGAGCGTAGCTTTTGTACTGCATATTGCAGCAGAAGTTATCACCAAACTGATAATCGAAGTTTACAGAAATGAAAGAGATTAAGAAAAAAAATTAACCGGATGTGTTGCGCCAGGTTTTAAGATGTGGTTTCATAAAGTATCGTCTACAGAATGTTCTCACAGCCATAATAAAAAAAAGATTTAAAAATCAATTTCCTTTGTTTTTGCCGGATTTTTAAAGACATACAGAAATCTCGAGTATTTCCTGCTTTCTTTTTTTAAGGTTCCTGGTGCAATAGACACCCTGAACTGCCATTGTACTTAGAGAGATCACTAGAGGGTAAAAACTGTAGAAGAGGACAGAGACTTGGATTCATCCAGCAAATAATTGAGGACGTAGACTGCAAGTCCTACTTTGAGATGAGAAGACTGGCACAGGAGAGGATGCTGGGAGGTCGCATCACACACAAAAAAAAGGAAGAACAAGTTGATCCCTGGCAGCTGTGCAGTGGAGACAGGGGGCTGTGTACCGCAGCTTCGCATGACAACATCAACCAATAACGCAACACTATCTTGTAAATGTCTGTAGGGAAACGCCAGAGGGCTGTCACAGCTCTGTAGACGGCTACAGCTTTCTCCTGCAGCACTTAGAGCTTCGCAATTGAAAGTTGGCTACAGTTCTGCTAGCTGTCCGGTACCTTCTTAGAGCGTCTCGACTGAAGACCACGTGGCACCCGAGATCTAGGGATAGTGTTTTTGACTAGAAGTTGAAACGTTCTCGGGTCCTGGTTTGTACCGCATCAAAGCTTAAATTATCACAGTCTGCCTTTAGCAGCATAGCGGCGCAGAAACGCCGTTTCTGTTCCGCATTCGGAGCAAGTGCTCACTCACTGTGCGCGGTCCAATGTCCAATGTCCTACGATTTCTACGTCTCGATCGTGAGTAGCACTGTCTATGTTGTTGTGTCCTGCCTGCTTGTCAAATATGGGGTGCCTTGTAAACCAGCTTTCTCGGATCGCTAGACAACAATTCAACAAATCGTACTTATCTTCTCTTCGCCTAGAGGCCGCTGCTGTCTCAGCGTTGTCCTAGAGAGGGATCGGTCAGCGTAATACTAGCTGACGTCGTCTCACAGCCCTCTCTGCTACCGTCGTACCGGCGCTTAACTTTACACCGGAACTTACGTCAAGGTAGTTATCGACGCTGTGTGTGACCACATCATCAAGGAAACGAGTTGCGACATCCGATTTTGCCACGCTAATGGCAACGTGGATAATTTCAGCGTGGACCACGGGATTACCCATGAGAACGATCCGTATATTGGGGTTACCTTTTCAATTGCCAGATGAGGGAGTTGTTGCGACGCCCCGTCCTCTGCGGTACGATGCACGATCGGGTTGCACAGGGATGGATGCAGGTCAGGACACACCTCACCTGAACAGACTCTGACCACCACCGCAGCCTCACAGCGCCGTTTGCTTACATCATCCGACCCAACGCACTTTCCCCAGGGACATCGCTCGGACGATCCACCGACTCGACCGGATGCTTATCCTACCCTACGACGGGGGATACTGGCGACGCAGCCGATGACTACAAGACACAAATGGAGTAGTAGCTCATCGCGAACGACACAGAACCATCGTTCGACACAAAGACTTGTTTTCGAAAACAGCGTCCTCCAAGACGCTGCAAGTGGAGACGCAGGACGGTGTCAGAACGAGGAGATATACAAAGAGGATGACAATGACACTCAGAACAAGACGACTGATGGCGACAGTGACGGGCCGGCACAACTGACGGGGATGTCTCAACCTGCCAATCTGGCAAACTGGAAGACCACTGCACTTATAGATGAGTCACACATCTCCTTAGTCGTTACTAGCACCCTATGTGTCCTCCTCCCCTCCCCCCCCCCCCCCCCCCCCCCCCGCAGCAGCTCATCATGACTGTCACTACACAGGGCATCCAACAGATTACACCCAAGCAGCCGTCGTCGAAGCCTTCGCTTAACGTTATCTCCACCTCTACAGTGGAAGGAACGAGGACGAAGAAGCGGCTGAGGACATGTTATCAAATATGACGTTCGCCTAAGGCGGTACAGAGACAGCGACACTGATTGGGGATATCGCGCTGGACAATGCCAATGTGCCACTAGACAAAGGATCAGACGATCTGCCAATTTAATTTTACCGAACGTTTCATGAGTTACTAATGTCACGGTGGATGAATATGTACCAGGAATTGAAGACCAGGAACTTCAGTGTGCCACGTAGCTTCAGCACAGGACCACTAATACTGGTCGACAAGCCCTTCCGAGGATTGGTAATTACTGCTAACCATCCACTTACCATGTTCAACGCGAACTATAATATGTACACTTGACTTCTCGCAATGCACATATGGACTGTACTACTGCTAACCCTTCCTCCCGAGCAAATGTCAAGATGGGGGGGTGCGAAATCCATCTATAATGGGGCCTCGAGCTACTGCCGGGACTTGACAGCACTATCAGCATCTTTGTCATCTTCACGCTGCACTCAACTCCACTGAAAGTGCCTACGGCAATGCCAGCGATAGTACCCAACACCAGTTCCTCCCGTCGGTAGTGGCTCGTCTGGGTTTCACGCTGTCTTTCACTGACGTTCTGTGACGACTATTAACAGGTGTGCTCTCACAAGTGTAGTTCCATAGTAGGGTGATGGGAAGGTGCCCATCCGATGTTCCGTAAGGCAAGGATGCCCCCTATCCACGAATTTATTTCTAATTGCCTTGGAACCGTATCAGGGCTGACACTAACTGCTTACAGCTTTCACTATCGAGGGTACTCTGACAGTCTTCTCCTACCTGACCAATATGACGCCGAGATCTGCGTGGCACTAGAGTGGGTCATGTGATACGGTAGTGCTGCAGGCAGCCTTCCAAACGTTGCCAAGTCATCAGTCATGAACATTGTTTGTGACCTCCAGCAGAACGGGAGGTTGCCCTGCCTCAGGTCCACAATGGACATCACCTTTACAATCAACATGCTTGGTATTGTCAAGATGAACTACCACAGATTATTACAATCAGTTCACACAGACACCCACCACCATCTCGTACGCAGCCTGGACCTCCTCTAACACGTGGAACTCATGAACATTCACGTGGCATCAAAACTGGTTCTTGTAGAACAAGTTCTTCTTACGCCGGTGGTGCTGGAGTGGAGTTCCAGGCGACCTTTGGATATTGTATCTCGGCAGGATCTATATTCAAGGTCTGCTACGATGCCCTCATTCTGTCTCAACATGAGGGTGGACAGGTGTGTGTGCAGGCAATCGTCATATACATGAATCCACGGACTGGATGGCGCAAGTCCCTCACGTGCTGTCTCAATAAACCATCATGCCTGCATCTACTTCACCAGTTGTGTCGGTCGCACACATGGCGCCCCCTCTGTCCAATATCTCTGACTTTATCGTATAATCCAGGTATGTACATGCTGGACTCCCGACCACGTGACCACCGAGGTTGAAGGATTTTTCCCAGATTATACTGCATCACGTTCCCAGCAATGTCACAGAAGACAAGCATGAGCAGTTCGATAGCCAACAGTGTGGCAATCGATCCACATATCCTTTCTTCCCAACGCAGTCAGGGCATTGTGGAACCGTGTAGTCAGTCACAAGTTTGTGATGAAGCTCCGCCTCCACGATATTGGACGATTCGATTCCTCTTTGTAACTCACTTGTCCTTGTGCACTCACTTAGGAACACTGATCGACGTGCACAACATAATACGAAGTAGGGCAGCTGACGAAACACATTCTGGCATGTTACCTTCGCATCCCGCCCACAGTTGTTGAACCATGGATAGTTCTGTATCCTGTTGACACTCCCTTCCCACCCACCAACCACACCGCAGTTTCATGGTTTAAGGGCGTGTCCGTTGCATACCTCTTCCACGATCAGGAGAAAACGGAACTTGGTTATTGGCAATATGTCCATGATATCCACGACACCATCGGCAGAATACGACAATTCCGGCGCTGTTTCTTCAACTCCCTGTGAGGGGTAGTTCCTATCCCCCCTCCGCGGATGGTCCCATTTTTTCCTGTATCGCTAAAGTCTATTTTTCTGTTTGCATCAGTACAATATCCCAGTGGCATGCACACAGTGTGTAGCTTAGCTCTTCTTTTCTACGCTACGAACTGGGACACTGATTTCTGCAAGAAATAGAAATAAATAAAAAAAGAGGTAGCTCCGTTGACTACTAATCAAAAACTCTAGGGTTCAGGGTTTGAACATTGCCACTGCTTAAATTTTAGGTAAAAGTCATCTGCAATGCCGGCCGCCCTTGGCATGCTTCACTTCCTGACTGAGCATGGCCCACATCCAACGCAGCCACAGCGCGTCTCGCTTTCTGCGGGGGCAACTGCCAATGTGCTATACTGTGAGCGGTACTCACGCGCTAGGCGAGACGTATCAGGAGGGATCGCAACAGAAACACTATAACACGCACTGAGAAACCCGCAAAAATGGGGAATACTAAATGAACGAAGAGACTACATATCCAAGACAGAACACACCATCTATAAACAAATCATACATTACAGGCGCCGTAGCAGACGTCAAAGAGACGACTGGGTTAGTTTAGATGAGCTCTCCAGCACAACCGATACGTCCAAATCGACAGAAAGGATCACGAAGAAGAACATGTAGGCACCTAAGTAAAGGAACGTTAAAGATAGATGAAATCAGATACAGACATGTGATATCATAATTATAATTGTAACTAGTTATTGTACTAGGCGCCACGTTAAACTGTTACTATAATAACACAGATTTTTAACACACAGAATAAGAGTACACACATGATAAAATATACGAAGACACTACACAGTAAACCTTTATCACATTGTATACAAATGCCATGTTGAATGTATGACTACTGACTTACTGCTGCTCCAGGCACCCTGGCAAACCTGTAAAACACTAACTTAGAATTGAGTAGACTAGCATACCAAACACCGGCAACTCTTCTATTAGACCACTCACCATTCACGCCTTTTTATTGCTTCGTGGGACTGGAAGCCTACTAACGTTCGTGTTTTTAAAACAACGAGGTTTTGCCGTTCTCCAGTCACCAGTGGCTTCTCTGCTCCACCTAACATGATTCCATACAGCAGTATAGTAAGTATTTCCTTGGACATTTTTCCAACGATGCACTTTTCATCTCTAATTGCTAGAGATTTTGAAGGCATTGCACGATAAAACAGTTCCGTTTCATCGGTATTATAATTCGCAGTTACGTTGTGCGGTATTATCTTCTGTTGTTATACTTCCCTACTCATCCTTAGCTTCCGCATATACTTCATTCCAGACGATGCAGTATCTAGCATGGAATTAGGTGAATGGAACGAAAATCAGTAGATGTGATGTACATGTCAGACAAACAAACGATTATAATTTCAGAAAAATTGGATGATTTATTCAAGATCGTCACAAATTGCGGAAGTCTATAACGCGTTGGTCCACCTCTGGCCCTTACAAAAGCCGTTACTCGGTTTGGCATTGACTGATAGAGTTGTCGAGTGTCCTCCTCAGAGATATCTTGCCAAATTCTGAGTAACTGGTAAGTTACATCGTCAAATTTCCAAGCAAGTTGGAGGGTCCTGCCCATAATACTCCCAACGTTCTCAGCATGGGAGACACAGTGCGATCTTGCTTGTCTAGTTAGGGTTTGGCACGAACAGTAGAAATTATCTTCATGCCAAGCCATCCTGGACTTACATTTCAGAAACATAATGCCCGTCCACACACGGTGAGAGCTTCTACTGCTTGCCTTCGTGCTTCGAAACTCTGCCTTGGCCATCACAGTTGCCGGATGTCTCGCCAGTTGAGAACGTTTACAGCGTTATGGAAAGGGCCCACCCACCATCTCGGGATTTTGGCATCTAACGCTCTAGATGCACAGAAATTTCTTGGAAATTTGTTGTAAGTTCCTATGGGATTACACTGCTCAGTGATCGGTCCTTACACGCTACTTAATCTAATTTAAACTAACTTACGCTAAGGACAACACACACATCTGTGCCCGAGGGAGTACACGAACCTCCGACAGGGGAGGCCGCGCGAACGGTGGCAAGGCGCCCCTGACCGCGCGGCTATCCCGCGCGGATATGTTGGATAAAATTTGTCATGATGTCCCTCAGGAGGACATCCAACATCTCTGTCAATGGGTACCAAGCCGAATAACAGCTGTCATAAGGGCTAGAGGTGAACGAACGCTTGACTGACTTGTTCAGTTTATAAAGCTCTATCTCATGAGTAAATCATCCAATTTTTCTGAAATTCTGATCATTTGTTTGTCTGTACATGTACATCACATCTACTAATTTCCATCTCGTTAAGATAATTCCTTCGTGTTGGTACAAACGCAAATTTTCCTAATAATGAGAATTTTTCAGTTCTAAAGTCTCCCAGGGACTACGTAAAGCCTCCGTGGTGCATCTGCTTTTGTTAGGAAACCACATGTCTGATGTGGTCTCTTTAGTACCTCTGACGTGGTTATCTCTGTCAGCAATTTTAAGAGCCTGCTGAGGAAACCAGACCACAAAATCATTTGCCGGCTGCGGTGGTCTCGCGGTTCTAGGCACGCAGACAGGAACCGCGCGACTGCTACGGTCGCAGGTTCGAATCCTAACTCGGGCATGGATGTGTGTGATGTCCTTAGGTTAGTTAGGTTTAAGTAGTTCTAAGTTCTAGGGGACTGATGACCAAAGATGTTAAGTCCCATAGTGCTCAGAGCCATTTGAACCATTTGAACAAAATCATTTACTGATGTGACACACGATTGTACAGAGACTGTTGTCTCGTAACAATGATTCATTTGTTTTTGCTAGTCAATTTCGATGCAGCAAATGTGAATGTATACATCAGTGCCAGTGCACTTGATGGTTTGGTTCCGAAAATTTATGGTCTCTTTTAAGACGAAACTAGAAGTTGGTAGTTTGTAAGCGAAAGAAAATACGAGAATGTCAATATCTGCCGCTGTTGGTATTCGTACAAGGTAACTTACATATTAGATTTGTCAAATACAGCACAAGCATATTGTCGATTTGGATGTGAAGCTACAAGGTGCATGCCTCTGATCTTCCTGAAATGCCCAAGACCCGAACGCCGCCTCACAACCTCTGGTTGACACAAGCTCCACTGCATCTCATATAAAGCCTTCTGTTGAGCGGACGCCTTCGTACTTCAGACTGAGTTAATAAATACGATCTTTACACGGCCTGGCATAGAGCGGCATTTCTATAAAACTCTGGACCACTCCCATTCTACTAACAAACCTGTCCTTTCAGGAATCCACTTTGTTGCGAATCTTGATCAGCGATGAGTACAAATTAAGTGTATTAGGACTTATTCAGCGACTAGGCGTAAACTCCGGGACGGAAGAAGTGCGACAGTATTTGTCGATGACATGAGCCAGCGCAGACGAACCGGCGCCAGGAGACAAACAGCGCTACGTGACTAGCTGGACGCTGTGGCCGAATGCATAACAGGGATCAAAGTAGTTTTCTCACATCACATGATGATATAAGTATACCAAGTAAGTGGTCAGTCTCCAGGGAGCAGGTATAAAACATTCTACAGCATCCGTGATGCACGAAGTTAGTACAAATAGGGGGTGAGGAGGAGATCTGCTAGACATACCGACACAGAACCTGTGTCGTTCTGTGGCAGACGTGGGGGACTTAATGCGATTCGCTAGCCTCGGTTCCGCAATAACCAGGGAGATAGATTCCAGAGTAAGAGATTCAACTGACAGAAAGTAGAACAAGGTAGTGCCAGTAGGAATTCTCAGTTGTCAAACGAGAAGGGATCTTATGAATTCTACCCTGCAGCAGTAACCACACCTCACCGAGATCCGTATGCTGCACCTTCTACATCTACATCTACATGATTACGCTGCAATTCACATTTAAGTGCTTGGCAGAGGGTTCATCGAACCACAATCATACTATCTCTCTACCATTCCACTCCCGAACAGCGCGCGGGAAAAACGAACACCTAAACCTTTCTGTTCGAGCTCTGATTTCTCTTATTTTATTTTCATGATCATTCCTACCTTTGTAGGTTGGGCTCAACAAAATATTTTCGCATTCGGAAGAGAAAGTTGGTGACTGAAATTTTTTAATAGATCTCGCAGCGACGAAAAACGTCTTTGCTTTAATGACTTCCATCCCAACTCGCATATCATATCTGCCACACTCTCTCCCCTATTATGTAATAATACCAAACGAGCTGCCCTTTTTTGCACCCTTTCGATGTCCTCCGTCAATCCCACCTGGTAAGGATCCCACGCCGCGCAGCAATATTCTAACAGAGGACGAACGAGTGTAGTGTAAGCTGTCTCTTTAGTGGACTTGTTGCATCTTCTAAGTGTCCTGCCAATGAAACGCAACCTGAAGTTGTTCGTAATTTTAACACCCAGGTACTTAGTTGAATTGACAACCCTGAGAATTTTACTATTTATCGAGTAATCGAATTCCAACGGATTTCTTTTGGAACTCAATGTGGATCACCTCACACTTTTCGTTATTTAGCGTCAACTGCCACCTGCCACACCATACAGCAATCTTTTCTAAATCGCTTTGCAACTCATACTGGTCTCCGGATGACCTTACTAGACGGTAAATTACAGCATCATCTGCGAACAAGCTAAGAGAACTGCTCAGATTGTCACCCAGGTCATTTGTATAGATCAGGAACAGCAGAGGTCCCAGGGCCCTTCCCTGGGGAATACCTGATATCACTTCAGTTTTACTCGATGATTTGCCGTCTACGAACTGCTACCTTCCTGACACCTTAGCATTAGCTTGCTCCCTCTAGCTGTCAGAGTTGCAGAAGCTGCCCGCACCTACTTCTACTCTCCGAGAAGATCTAACGCGGTAAGACCCCTGAATACGATTCGTATCAATCTCATTCCCTCCTGGGACACGACAACTTGTGCTGTGAGACAGAAAGTCGTTTAATCGGGTCATATAGCAACTGAAGTCTTCCTTCTCCTGACCTTTACACAGCATCTTCACGGAGCCGGCATGGTAATATTACTGGAAGATGCGCCCTTCCTGTCAGGCAGGGCGTGGGTACCGGGCAGGTGTTCACCTACTTGGATGTGGAAAACCGCCTAAAAATCAGGCTGGCTGGAATACCGGCCCTCGTCGTTAACCCGCCGGGCAGATTCGGTCCGAGTCTGACACGCCTCTCGGAATTTCGGAAGCGGCATGCTGACGCGCGCGGCTATGTCAGAGCAATTGCAGTAACATTGGGCAACAAATGGCAAAAATCTTTAAGGATATGTGTTGCCCATCAACAAATAAAAAATTTTATAATCAAATCTCTGTTTTTTATAAGCCATTCTGAAGTAAAGAATTATGCCATTTGATAGGACTTTTGATACACTTCTAAAGTCATTTACTGAATCTGCGTCGTGTTAATAACACAAAGGCAGGAAGAAATAGACCCGATAAAACTCCTTAAAATGCAAGTGTGTGCTGATTTAGTGCCGAGAAGCGCATCTGCAAGCATATCTCGCTATCAGTGCTAAGGAGGAGCATAAACCGGAGAAGGACTCCGGCAGTGGAAGTTACTGGCGGAGCGGCGGGCTATGAGGGCGGCGCGCGGCCTCCTCAGGGTCGCAGATAGCATCGTAACAAGTCCGGCGAGCGGACAGGTTGTGTGTAGTCTTGACCAATAGCGAGCGAGACGGGCGCCGTCACGTGACAGCCGGGCCATCAGTCAGATGAGCGCCGTCGATAGGGCGTCGCGGCCGGCAGAGAGCGAACCGCCGGCCAGGAGACGTCGCCGGCTTGCTAATTGGTCCTCGGCAAGTCATCAGCCCGTCACCAGTGACGAGTGGGGAGCTCTCCGAATTCTGGCCGGCTTTTTAGGCACGATTACATATTGTTTCCTCTCCACATCCGTCTCTTGGCTTCTCATCGGTCGCTATCTGATTTAAGTGGACATAGACCATCCGTCTACCGTCACAGATTTGTGTCTGCTCATATTCCTATTCGGTCGCAGGACCGAAATTTTACAAGTATAACAGACTCTCGCTAGAGTTTTCTGACACATCAGTTAATAAGCGTTCTAGATATGGCTTTATTTTTTTAAGGGGTGTATGAATTTCTGTTGTCATTTTCAGTGAGGCTGCTAATTAACTCCGACGTTTATGCCTTCTGGACCAGCGCAAAGACACATCTGCACTAATTGTTCCACCACAGTCACTGAGTTGATCGATTATGACATAAATGGTCACAACGTGAGACAACTGCCCGAGATGGGAAAATAAATTCTCATTCTTCTGACGAGTGAGGTTGTCCATGGTTACGACAATGGACTCTGGACTCTGGAGAACTGGAGTTCAAATCTCCACCCAGATTCACATGGTCGGTGTTGCCCCTAAACCTTTGTTGTCAGCGGGACATTAAACCCTTAAATTCCTCCATTTCGCGTAAATGTGCCACGACAAATTATTCCTTATTAATGCGAGTAGCCTTGATTCTTCTTTGTCAAAGTGAAACAGGTCCATTAGAACTGTATCATACGGAAAGGCTCTCATTTTCACCGTTATCAGTATCTGACGCCCCAGGTTACCTGTATGTGAAGGTAAATGCCTTTGGAAGAGAGAGAACCTCTCACGCCAATCTAGTACGACCACATTTTTGTGCCTGTATCACCTCTGTGTATGAAAACAGGATTGGGCGATTGAGAGATCGGGTTTAGTTTTGAACTTCGGTGGGAAACTGTTACCCGTATCGGAACAAGGTGGTTCCGCCAACTTGAGATGGTGATGGAAGAAAGTAGAGAGGTTTGTCTACATCCACCGTGCACGCCAAGGAGAGTTTTCGTGTTCGGATCGTTATGTTGCCTTGGTGCCTCTTGGCAAATCGTACCTTGAAGAATGGAAGTGGTCTTACAATCTCGTTGCCACCCGTTGAATAAAGACACGCTCTCTCTGACGGGTGTACTATAGATGCGTTGTTACTAGTCGTGGTGAAGATTGATATGATGCTGTCCCAAGTCATGGGCCCTTAGGTAAAGTAATATGTTACTGATTTCATGTACCAGTGGACCATCTCCATTAATAATTAGCACCGGTAAAAGGATTCTGGTTTGCGCTAGGTTAGACAACAATAACATTTGGCCTCCATAGGAAGTGTGTTCTTCTGCAGTTAATCTATTGTCCGTTTGTTCAAGTTAACCGTTGTACGCATACTCGACTTAATAAAATTGTAGTTCAAAGTCAAAAAAAGTCTTTAAATAACGGTTTCGTACCATATTCCATCCTACTCTGGGGGATTTATACAATTTTACTAACAATATCTGTTCAGGGAAAGATATTTGCTGCCAGAAAAAGAGGCCAAAACAGTGAAAACGATTTGCTTCTGTCTACAATACAACGTTTCTCATTCATGTTCGCGTGTTATCCGTTACGCACCTTTGTTATAAGCCTAATGTATAGAAATCTGGTCATAGCTAAATTCCATTGCTGATACAAAGATGGAAAGGCAATGAGAATGTTTAGCTACTGGCAGTGGCTTTCACAGAACAAGGCAGGTAACGAAAACAAGCAAGCCAGTGTGGAGTTGCTAGTCTCCGACCGGATGCTTTCCCAGGCGGCGGATAGGGGAGCATTCACCAGGTATGGTGGACACCGAGGAAATAAAATACCCGGGGCGGGCCAAAACTAGCAAACTACTACTCTGCAGCTGAGCGTCTGGTCTCCAAAGGCTAAGGGCAGAAAACCCCGAATAAAGACTACCCGTCCTCCGGTAGAGGATGGACGTAGTGTTGACAACCCACACTGAAAAAAGCAAACTAGCTGTTATGAAACATCAGCAAAGAAAGGCCAGATGGCTAAAGGATGACGGATATGGATATGGCATGACAAGGTTATGGAGGACGGGCAATCAAACAATGGAGTAAAGAAATGATATAAAAATAACATATAGCGTAAATAGGATTTATTCGTCGATACTTAGAATGTGCGATCAGCATACCGCTCAGGATGCCTGAAAACGATGATAGACCAAATAAGGAATCTGAAAGAGAGCATCATAACGTTACAAGAACTAAGATGGACCTGGAGTGGAATCCTAGAAAAGAAAGAAGCAAACATACTTTATAGCTGTAGCGAAAGGAACCATGAGTTCGGGACAGGATCTGTGGTGCATCACCAACTAAAACACTTGGTAATAGAATTAAACCCCGTAAACCCAAGACTATTGACAGGATAAAACGGAAATTCTTCAATTGCTCCACAATTAACGCCCATCCACCAACTGAAGAATCAGAGGATGAGGAGAAAGAAACTTTCTACGAATCACTTGAAAGAGCATATAATGAATGCCCAGGGCATGATACAAAAGTACTAACCAAAGACCTAAATGACCAGGTGGGAAGAGACCAATAATTGCTATCTGCAGCAAACAAGCTGTAAGTAATGACAACGTGACTCAGTTGATACTATCTGCAACATCTAGAAACATGATGGTAGGCTCCACATCCTTCCCACACAAGGAAATACGTAAGGAAACATGGACAGCACCAGATGGAAGTACAGTAAATCAGATCGGCCATTAATAATTGATGCAAGGCACAAATCAAACTTAGTGGATGCAAGAAGTTTAAGAGGTCCAAATATAGACGCTCATCACTTCCTAGTTTGGTACGGGTGAGGGCAAGGATATCTAACACAGTGAAGGGAACGAGGAAAAATATAAAGAAAACGGACAATTAAAATAAGGACCCAACAGAGGAAAAGGAGGGAGTGGATAGCGCAAATATTGAAGAAATGGAGCTTCTGAGAAGTGCGAACAAGGAAAGGAAATTTTATAGGGGTGATTACGGCATTGAAACCTCTCAGGGACAGAACAAGTTTAATAAAAGATGAGAACGGCGAAATTATAAGCTAAAACAAGGAAATATGTGAGAGGTGGCATCGCAACTTTGATGAACTCCTTAATCCAAGACCCAGTGTTGTGCTAAGGAACCCAACAGAAACACAGGATACTTCAAATGGCTCTGAGAGCTATGGGACTTAACATCTGAGGTCATCAGGCCCCTAGAACTTAGAATTACTTAAACCAAGCTAACCTAAGGACATCCCACACATCCATGCCCGAGGCAGGATTCGAAGCTGAGACCGTAGCGGTCATGCGGTTCCAGACTGTAGCGCCTAGAACCACTCGGTCACTTCGGCCGGCGAAACACAGGAGCAAGAGGACCCAGATAACAGTGCAGACCCACCTAACTCAGAAGTGGGGAGGAGGCGTCAGGAACGGACGGCATTCCAGCAGAACTTTTCAAGCAAGGAGGCTCTGAATTGGAAATGAACATGCTGAAACGTGAATCCAATATTGGAAGAAGAGGAAATGCCTCAAACACGGAGAGAGGGCGTTATGAAACCAAATGCAATGTGGTAACTATAGAGGGATCGCACGATTTAATCTGGTGTATAGAATCCTCTCTAACATACTGTATGACCGACTCCTTCCAATAATAAAGAGGGAAATGTGGTCGTACAAATATGGGTTTACCCCAGTAAGTCAACTATCGACCAGATATTTACCATAAGACGAATTCTGGAAAAAATATAGAAATATGGGCTCGGAACGTATCACTTTTTTGTCGATTTCAAAGCAATGTACAACAGCATAAACAGTGAGCATCTATATCAAGCTCTAGATGAAATGGGTGTTTCAAAAAATGTGGTAAGGGTAGTAAGAATCACAATGAGAGGAACGAAAGGTAGCATAAAAACTCGAAGAACGTTGTCTAATACGCTGCAAATTAAAAGTCGAGTGCGACAAGGTGATGCGTTGGCATTCCTCCTAGTAAACGCCGCCTTGGAAAGGTGATGGGAGAAGCAAATATCTCTAACAGGGGGAAGGTCTTTCATAAATCTCTGAAGATACTGGCCTATGCGGGCGACATGGACATAGTAGGAAGAACCCTGACGGCAATAGAAGAGACTTGAATAGGCCTGCAGGAGTATAGGACTAAACAACAATGAGCAGAAAACAAAATACGTAACTCGCGCGAAAGCACTCAGGCAGAACCTGCCAGGCGAAGTAACGATGGGTAGTTATACTTTGGAAAGAGTCGATCATTTTAAGTACCCTGGTTCGATGGAACTGGTCTAAATGATACTTCAAATGAAGTAAATCTGAGGCTAATTGCTGCCAAGAAAGCGTATTTCGCCTTAACAAGGCTTCTATCCTCAAGGCTCGTGGCTAGAACCACTAAACTAACCATCTATAAAACACTAATGAAACCAGTGTTTAAATATGCCTCTGAAACCTGGGCTGTGACAGCAAACGATGCTGGATCGCTTGATGCATTCGAGAAAAGATTACTCAGGAGAATCATCGGCCCAATTTGCGAAAGGGAAAGATGGAGGAGGAGACACAACCAGTAAGTTGTACGCCATCTACAAAGATCAGCCCGTTATAAGAATTGTGAAGGCATCTAAGCTGAGGTGGGCTGGACACATAGCATAGATGAACTATACAGAAATACCAAAAAAGGTTTTACAAGGAATGCCAGATGAACACGGGGAACATGGTCGACCGAAAACTAGATGGGAGGACGGAGTCATACAAAACCTTCGGAAGCTGGAACATACTAGTAAGGGACCGGGATACATGGAAGGAGATAGCTGAAGAGGCTAAGGCCCGTCTTTAATTACAGAGCAGCAGGAGAAGGAGAAATCAGGGAGAGAAATTTGTTGTCAGTAAAAGAGGCCAATGCAGTGAAAGCAATGTGCTTCTGTCTACAAAACCACGTTTCCCACTCTTGTTCGCGTCCCCGTGTTATCCGTTACGCACCCTTGTTATAAGCTTCTTGTATAGAAATCAAATCATAGATAAATTCCATTGCGGACAGCAAAGATGGAAAGGCATTGAGAATGCTCAACCACTGGCTTTTACAGAACAAGGCTGAAACGGAAACACGCAAGCAGTTAACTTCCATCTGGCTGTCTCACTCAACATTTTCAAAGAAGCAAGTAGCCTACTTTCATCTGGCAGTTTCTTCCTGCGATCTGACTGAGGAGAAGCAATTAACTTTCAGATATACAGAGTGATTCAGATGAATGTCCTGACTTCAAAACTCTGTCCTGACTGACGGAAACACGACACAGAAGAGAAACAACTGCTCAGTACCTAGAAAACCCTAACGTCTTCTAATGTTACTGCAAATACTATACGTTTGTCCACCACCAGCCTCACGTACAACATCTAGAGGACAGGTAAAACAGTTATACATTTTATGTAAGATTTCTCCATCCACAGAAATCACTGTTGAAGTTGCTTTTTTTCATATGTGTCACCGGGAAAGTTTCGAGACTTGGTGTTGGAGAAGAGAGAGAAGATAGAGTGGACAGATAGGGTAACAAACGACGATGTACTGAAAAGAGTAGGACAGAAGAAAACTATTCTGAATATTCGATTCTTCAGAGAAAGTTCGCCTAGATTGGACACATACTTACACACGACGTCATCGAAGAGGAGATCAAAGGAACTACAAGACAAGGAAGAAGAAGAATTCAGCATATGAATAACATGAGATATGGAAGGAGATACAGCAGACTGAGGGAAGAAGCTGAAGACAGGGAAAATTGGTGTCAGAAATTCTCTGTACGAAGAAGGGTCCTGCCACTAGGCAGTATACTACATACCGTAATAATAATAACATTAATAGTAATAGTAACATTATTATGTCAGGAGCTAAAGGGAAACCAAAAAAATTGCTTCACGTAACCCCACAACTAAAAACTGCGTAGGGTCACGAATGAACGTGTTTGAAGCTAATAAAGTAGGGTAATGTCTCAAGATTGCGTGTGCCCTACCCAGCGTTTTGACAATGGGTCTCCGAGAAACTATTGGATATTGTTGTAACAGTATTGTAGTCCTTCATCACGTTGGAATATGAAATCATTAGAGTCCTTCCCAAACTGCGGAAAAAGTCACGTCTGCAGCATTCCAAGAGAGCTTATACCAGTCATTGTGTCACCCTTTAAAAATAATGATCTATATAACTTTTTGTAAGAAATTGTTCAAAACACAGTCACTTTCCCTGAATCTCTTTCATGTTCAAAGTTTTCCTGTGAGTTCTAGCCCCCATAAGCGCACATTATGCTCAGCTTTATCGCCAATAAGAGCTGTTGGTGTGTAATTCATAAATAAACTCGTTCTTGCCCACCAAAACCAATAATTAAGAAATTTATTTTTATTACACTAGCGGCTACAATCATATGATATGGGCGAAACACTCGGAAAATATGACAGGAAAGACTTGGCAGTCACTGAGCATAATACATGCGGTGGCTTGAGTATGGTAGGGAGCAGGTATAGTTGGGAGCAGAAGTAACGGTGTCATTCTCACCATGTCCCGGTCTCACTAGTTCGCAACTGGATTATGGTAGAATTTAGTATGACAGTGTCCCAAAGTATAGCCTCAACAAAATTGACAACATATAGCGCCGTGCTATTAGAATTGTGGAATCCACCCCGACAAAATTTCTCCTGGCGGAAGCAAAAAATGCTGTTGAAAATTTGTAGCAATCTATTAGCTGAGAAATTTATACTTCGCAAAGCAGCTGTATCACCATATCCTCTTCTTCAGAGACTTAAAAAGTTTAGAGAATTTGTTATTGTCTGGGATACAACGCGCGGCTAAGAAATACCTGTATTAGCCACCAGCTACAGTCAGCTGCAATACACCATTCCGCTCGCAATGAATGATGTGACACATCCGATGTTCAGACCAGAGAATGACACCTTCTTCTATCATCTAAACTTTATCAAACAAGGCCCTTCTCCATTTCTGACACCGAGGGACTAAATGTCTTGTAGCACATCTTTAACGGAATTCCCGACAGCTAACCCGATATATACTGACGGATATAGGTCGAGTGAAAGAACAGAATTTGCACACTTTTGTCATACTATCGATACTGGAGCTGGGTACAAGATTCATCCTGAAATGAGCACCTTTATGGGCGAGGTTGTAGGAACGAAACAGAGACTCAGATATGCACTGCATAATATCAATGGTACTCCAATAACAACAGATTCCTGGAGCGCCCTTGAAAAACTACATCGTCAATCCTGGAACTTGCAAATGAACTAAGGCCCATTCAACGTGCAGCAACTAATCTATCAGAGTTTCAAACAATACGAAAGTGTGCAACTTCTCTGGGTCAAAATGTATTCCGGAATGAGAGAACGAAATTTTTGACCAATTAGCAAACAGTGGCATCGCGGAAGAAAAGCCTTTCCTTCTACGTCTGCATTATAAAGAGGGCATTTGATGACTGGTACCGATTCAGGGAAACCTCTCAGATGACCAAACGACAAAACGTTGCAATGGTTCCACAATGTAAACTTTATAACTCAAACGTGAAATTGGCAATTCCCCTGAGAACGTAATTGTTCGCGGCGACTTTCTTGAATAAATATTTCACAGAGTTCTTGCCGCGACAGATTTGTCACTGTCCACTATCCAGCAAAAACAACGTCATTTCCAACTTTCTTCAGTTATCAACATCGACATAATCTCTGGTAGATTATGGAAGCTCCGTGACTTCGTGACGTCTCCACGACGCAATTCGGCCAACTAAAGTGCGTAACAGCTTGCTGAAATCTAATCTCCTGGCGATGGCAACAGAGAAAGTTGTAGAAAGCTCGAGACTGACAAATCTGACCTGACAAGAATTCGGTTAAACTTTATCGCGAGTCTCGTCACAAGTGTCACGACAGCCAAAAATCTATGTCCACTTTGCAAGACACTTTCAAGAAACGGACAAGATCTCTAAATTCAAATAAGTGAGGACACCGAGTGACAGCAACCATAATACTTGATTGATCCCACAGATTTACAACAGCATTGTTACCAGAAGAAAAATCGTACGCAGTCATTTTATAATTGGTTATATGTGGAGTGTGTCAATCTCATGCCAGATTGGCTGTTTAATGCCAATGATGAACCACATAAAACTAACTCCAATGAAATATGATTGCCACTTATTAATATCCTCAGAACAAGAAAAAGAAAGTTTATTTATATATGTTATTTGTAGTGGTTATATATAATTAAGAAATTGTGAAATGTATAGAAAATCCGTTATCAACATGACAAATTATATGTATCTGTAATATATTTAACAACAATGTAACTGGCTAAATAGTTGGGCAGCTAGTGACCAAATAATTACAACAAATTAAACTAAACGGGTGGTTACGTCAACTATTTTTACTGGAATTCTGCATTGAGTCTTCTTCTTTCTCTCACTTTCCTCATTGCAGGCAATTTATTCGCAGTGTGGGTCTCAGACAAGATGTTTTACTCATTCTTTTTATATCCACTAGCTTTCTTTCTTCTCGTTTTTTTTGGAAGTACTTCTTCATTCGTTATTCTGTCAGTCCATTTCATTTTTAGCATTCTTCCCCACAGTCACATTTCCAAACTATACAAGTATTTTTCTTCTTTCTTTTTGTTCGTCCGTCATTCACTGCCACACAGTGCTACACTCCTGACAAAACACTCAGCAGTCTCTCTCTTAATTGTATAATCCATTTTGCTGTCAACAAACCTTTCAACTATCAAACGTTCTTCTACTCATGGATAGCCTTCTTCTAATTTTCTCCACACGGCTTCTGTTTTGTCATTACACGTCCTAAGTATCTAAAATATTTACTCGAACCAAAGTCTTCCCTTCCAATGAAACTCTGACGGAACCTTGATGTTTGCCGATTGTCACCACTATGATGCTTACTACACTTATCCTCGTTCCATTCTCTTTCCCCAGCTATGCGATCCTCTCTGTCATAAAATTGTTCTTCCTCTTATTCAGTTAACTCTGCTTGATCATATGCATACTTAATTACCCTTATTATTTCTCGTCCTACATTTATGCTTCCAGCTTTTTCTGATGCTTTGTGTTAATTTCTCTGCATAAATATTGAAAACGATGGTGACAAACATAACCCATGCCTAGCACCTCCTCCTAAACCTGCCTCAGTGTTTCTTCATCGCTAATCCTCACTACTCCCAATATTTTTTGAATATTTCAGGCTCTTTCATCTTTACAATTTTTACCCTCTATTGTTTTCTCTAGTACCATGGAATTTATTACCTAATCCGCTGTCTAATCTTTCTTCTCTCCTTATAGTCAGTGTTCACACCATATTCCATTCCACAACTAGTATGGGGAAATTAATTTTAAAAATCCTTACGTAACACCACACCTAAAACGTGCCAGTTCTCTCCTGTTCCGGTTTTCAGACAGAACTTGATTCACCTTCACCCGATGCTGTGTTCTAGATGCACATCATCATAAATTTCTATCTCTGATCAACGCTTACCTTTGATATTAGTAGACTTATTTTGATGAGGGATGCTCTGTTGGTGTGTCTTAGTATGTTGTCCTTTATTCTTCGGCCATGCGTTATTTATCATCATAAACTACCAACAATTACAAGTTTTTCGAGTTATCTCTCCTTCATATATGAAGAAGAAAAACCTCCGTGTGGACTCAAATGTCTCTGATTCTATCTTCGTGGACTTTCCGGGAGATATATTTGTTGACTCTTCTAGGAACGTACGCTGTCTTAACTTTAACTGCAGACAATACCGTGATGCAGAACGCCTCTCTTGCAGCGTGTGCCACTGGAGTTGGCTGAGCATCTCCGTCACGCTTCCGAGCTTATTAAATGAATCTTTAACGAAACGTGCAGCTCTTCTTTGGATCTTCTCTATTTCCTCTACCTGGTAAGGATCCTACACTGACGAGTAATATTCAGGTATTGGTCGAACTAGAGTGTTGTAAGCTATTTCCTCTATTGAGAAGCTGCATGTTCCAGAGGATTCTTCCAATGAATCTCAGTCGGGCATCTCCCTTACCTACCACTGCTTTTATGTTGTCGCTATACTTCAAATCACTCCGTAGTCATACTCTTAGATATTTTATGGAAGTAACTGCATCCAGTGATTCCTTAACTAAAGATCGTCTTTTGGTCTATGTATAGGCAATATGATACATTTGTCCACACTGAGCGTCAATTGCCATTCCCTGCACCAAAAGTCGATCCTCTGCAGATCTTTCTGTCTTTCGCTACAGTTTTCTAGCGTCTTGACTTCTCGTGTGCAGCAGCATCGTCCGCGAAAAGCCTCATGGAACTTTCGAAGTTATCTGTTAGGTCATTCACATATGTTGTGCAAAACAGTTAACCAATTGGCAGATGAGGTACCACGAAAAGTGTTAAAGGAATACCTGAGGGTCATAAACTAACTTACCAATTTGAGACACACCACAAACTGAATTTTGATCCCTATTCCCATACCGCCTATGCGTGGACAGACAGACTTTCCTCATAGTCTGGAATCCACCGCGTACAGGATTTAGGGGAGTGGGGTACAACATTACCGACACCAGACTTGGCTCAGGTTAGAACTAGTTAGGAGGACTTAGATTAGGAAATTAGCTTTTCAGGGACCTGCAGCGAATAACATCCTTGGCCCAGTGTCAGGGGCACGCCCATTAGGATTAGCTCGATGGGCAAGACTCTAAAAAGTAGGTTTATAAACTACTGACACAACTGTGACGCTGCAGGCAACAGAGTCTAGTTGAGCATAGGCAATATACATTTAATATTAATAATTTAGTTGCCCATTGTTATTTGCTTAAAGTTGTAGGTCGCAAGTTAGTCAAATCTGTATCTAGCTGCAGTTAATGTTTGAATAAAATTAGGACCCACTAATCATTTAAGGAAGTATGTTACGTTTGTAATAAAGAAATAAAAAAAATAATAAAAAATAGTACCGTAAGACTCTCCTACGTTCTGTTTAGAACTACATGCTGTAGACTGTTCGCTAGAAACTCTTCAACCAAACCAGACACTTGGCCTCATATTCCACACGCTCGTATATTGCTTACTAGGCGGCAGTGCGGAACTGCACCAAATACCTTCCAGAAGTGAAGGAACAAGAACATGTCATTTACCTGGACGCCTGTTTCTACAGCTTTCTAGGTCTTATGGATAAACAGAGCGATCTGGATTTCACACGATCGTTGTTTTCGGAAACTATTTTGCTTCCTGTAGATGACATACTCACAGGGACTTTCATGGACCGTGTCGTTTCTTTTTCCAATCGTGGACCCTCCTTAAAATCTAAATTTTGACGGTTGTGAAGCACTGGGACAGGATCCTCTAGTCGACTGTGTAGTCCTACAGACAAAAATTAGGCGTAGGCTTCGACTTTCAGAACAACGACTGACATGTATACCGCGCCCACATCGTGAACATCCAGAAGGCGGAAACCTGACGAATGTAAAGGGTCTGCAGTAACAGGAACCTGACAGACAACATTCGGGATCAGCCGATACTTGGAGCGAGTCGTGACAGGAAACTTCCCCATACACAGAATGGTCGCCATGGATAGCGGTACTGGCTGGGCTAACAACCTCTCCGTCCCCTTCTGGCGAGAAGGCCAAGGAGGTCCCAAGCGTGTTACAAAGTAAGGCGTGCAGCGTGAGCACTAGACGGCAGCAGATTTTAATTTCCACATTTCAGCAGACGGCCTTTATTTTTCTTATACTTTTGTTTTTACTTCACAGTAAATTGACTTCTTTTTAGTTTCGTTGGGCTTACACGTTCATTCTCACATACCCCTTAATTCCACGCCCGGGCACGTTTACATACACTACTGGCCATTACAATTGCTACACCAAGAAGAAATGCAGATGATAAATGGGTACTCATTGGACAAATATATTGTACTAGAACTGACATCTGACTACATTTTCGTGCAATTTAGTTGCGTAGATCCTGAGAAATCAGTACCCAGAACAACAACCTCTGGCCGTAATAACGGCCTTGATACGCCTGGGCATTGAGTCAAAGCTTGGATGGCGTGAACAGGTATAGCTGCCTATGCGGCTTCAACAAGATACCACAGTTCATCAAGAGTACTGACTGGCGTATTGTGACGAGCCAGTTGCTCGGCCACCATTGACCAGACGTTTTCAGTTGGTGAGAGATCTGCAGATGGTTCAAATGGCTCTGAGCACTATGGGACTCAACTGCTGTGGTCATCAGTGCCCTAGAACTTAGAACTACTTAAACCTAACTAACCTAAGGGCATGACACACATCCATGCCCGAGACAGGATTCGAACCTGCGACCGTAGCAGTCGCACGGTTCCGGACTGCGCGCTTAGAACCGCGAGACCACCGCGGCCGGCAGAGAGATCTGCAGAGATCTGCTGCCAGGGCAGCAGTCGAACATTTTCTGTATCCAGAAAGGCCCGTACAGGATCTGCAACATGCGGTCGTGCATTATCCTGCTGAAATGTAGGGTTTCGCAGGAATCGAATGAAGTGTAGAGCCACGGGTCGTAACACACCTGAAATGTAACGCACAGTGTTCAAAGTGCCGTCAATGCGAACAATAGATTACCGAGACGTGTAATCAATGAGACCCCATACCATGACGCCGGGTGATACGCCAGTATGGCGATGACGAACACACGCTTCCAATGTGCGTTCACCGCGACGTCGCCAAACACGGATGCGACCATCATGACGCTGTAAACAGAACCTGGAGCAGCAATGTCGCGATGCGATAAACCGCAATCGCGATAGGCTACAATCCGACCTTTATCGAAGTCGTAAACGTGATGGTACGCATTTCTCCTCCTTACACGAGGCATCACAACAACATTGCACCAGGCAACGCCCGGCAACTGCTGTTTGTGTATGAGAAATAGGTTGGAAACTTTCCTCATGTCAGCACGTTGTAGGTGTCGCCACCAGCGCCAACCTTGTGTGAATGCTCTGAAAAGCTAATCATTTGCATATCACAGCGTCTTCTTCCTGTCGGTTAAATTTCGCGTCTGTAGCACGTCATCTTCGTGCTGTAGCTATTTTAATGGCCAGTAGTGAATATTCTGGAGGCACAATATTTTGCGTGTAATTAGACCCTAAAACGTAACATGTCTTCCTTTCTACACTCCTGGAAATGGAAAAAAGAACACATTGACACCGGTGTGTCAGACCCACCATACTTGCTCCGGACACTGCGAGAGGGCTGTACAAGCAATGATCAAACGCACGGCACAGCGGACACACCAGGAACCGCGGTGTTGGCCGTCGAATGGCGCTAGCTGCGCAGCATTTGTGCACCGCCGCCGTCAGTGTCAGCCAGTTTGCCGTGGCATACGGAGCTCCATCGCAGTCTTTAACACTGGTAGCATGCCGCGACAGCATGGACGTGAACCGTATGTGCAGTTGACGGACTTTGAACGATGGCGTATAGTGGGCATGCGGGAGGCCGGGTGGACGTACCGCCGAATTGCTCAACACGTGGGGCGTGAGGTCTCCACAGTACATCGATGTTGTCGCCAGTGGTCGGCGGAAGGTGCACGTGCCCGTCGACCTGGGACCGGACCGCAGCGACGCACGGATGCACGCCAAGACCGTAGGATCCTACGCAGTGCCGTAGGGGACCGCACCGCCACTTCCCAGAAAATTAGGGACACTGTTGCTCCTGGGGTATCGGCGAGGACCATTCGCAACCGTCTCCATGAAGCTGGGCTACGGTTCCGCACACCGTTAGGCCGTCTTCCGCTCACGCCCCAACATCGTGCAGCCCGCCTCCAGTGGTGTCGCGACAGGCGTGAATGGACGGACGAATGGAGACGTGTCGTCTTCAGCGATGAGAGTCGCTTCTGCCTTGGTGCCAATGATGGTCGCATGCGTGTTTGGCGCTGTGCAGGTGAGCACCACCATCAGGACTGCATACGACCGAGGCACACAGGGCCAACACCCGGCATCATGGTGTGGGGAGCGATCTCCTACACTGGCCATACACCTCTGGTGATCGTCGAGGGGACACTGAATAGTGCACGGTACATCCAAACCGTCATCGAACCCATCGTTCTACCATTCCTAGGCCGGCAAGGGAAGTTGCTGTTCCAACAGGACAATGCACGTCCGCATGTATCCCGTGCCACCCAACGGGCTCTAGAAGGTGTAAGTCAACTACCCTGGCCAGCAAGATCTCCGGATCTGTCCCCCATTGAGCATGTTTGGTACTGGATGAAGCGTCGTCTCACGCGGTCTGCACGTCCAGCACGAACCCTGGTCCAACTGAGGCGCCAGGTGGAGATGGCATGGCAAGCCGTTCCACAGGACTACATCCAGCATCTCTACGATCGTCTCCATGGGAGAATAGCAGCCTACATTGCTGCGAAAGGTGGATATACACTGTACTAGTGCCGACATTGTGCATGCTCTGTTGCCTGTGTCTATGTGCCTGTGGTTCTGTCAGTGTGATCATGTGATGTATCTGATCCCAGGAATGTGTCAATAAAGTTTCTCCTTCCTGGGATAATGAATTCACGGTGTTCTTATTTCAATTTCCAGGAGTGTGGATTCTAAGGTAACCTGCCACCTCAACTACCATTTTGGTGTAGTAATATTCGTCCTCATTTGGCAACTACATTTATTTGGTAAATTCTAACTGAAGGGGTCAGAAGCAAAGAGGTATAAGTGCATTTGTATTTTTGAGAAAACTGAAGTTAAAGTTCACAAGGTTACAGAATTGTCTTGACATTGCAAAATGGATTTTGTAATTTATTTCGTGTCTATTTTACACAAAAATTCCTTTTAGAATATTTTCTTTGCATGTTGGAATAACAGGTTAATATAACGGTGACTATGATTAAAGTCAAACTTTCAAAACGCTGTAGAAATAACACCACTGACTTCAAATTGCAACGGAATATTATCGGGGAAGGGGCAAAACGTATAGCAGAAGAAAAAAATAGTATGAAAATTGATCAGTAGATGGCCCGGTATGTGTCAGAATACGTAAATGTAAACACCTACCATACGCACGACCATTGAAGTTGGTAGAAACACGCCGGGTAAACGACTTTTCCTCCTTTCGCGTCTGCGACGTTCACCATGACTGTCACAATGTAGGATCGTGCTCTGCTTGTAAAGCTGTAATACAAGAAGAAGACTGTGCACGCGTCACTCTGCAGAAGTTCCGGACACTGAGGGGTTTGAATAAAGGTTTGGTCCGATGACTGCCGTGGATCTAGAGAAAATGATTCGGAAAGTCGAAAAGATGGGTTCTTTTGGAGTGCAACCTGGTAGAGGAAGGAAACGATATGGTTCGACATCAGTGAAAGCAGTGGCTGCAGCAATGCAGGAGGAGACAAGTGGTGAAGTGCAAAAGGGTAGTGCACGGAGAATTGCCCGAACACTGGACATAGCCATCAGCACAGTCCGTAAAATCCTACGAAACATCCTTCTTTGCAATCGATTCAAAATTACCCATGTGCACGAGTTGTATCCTGTTGACCTGCCAGCATGAGAGACCTTTTCTTTAGAATTTCTTACTCGCACGGAAGTGGACAATGACTGGCCGTGGAAGATTTTGTGGACAGACGAAGCTCACTTCCATCTGACAGGATATGTCATCATACAGAATTGTCGAATGTGGGCGACGGAAAATCCGCACGCAAATCAAAAGGTCACAGCGTGGTGCGAGTTTACGGCATCATTTATCATAGGGCCAAATTTTTTTGAAGAGGCAGGTGCTTCCGGTGCTGTTACTTGTACCGTCACTGGTGAGTGTGTTTTGCGCAACCACGTCATTCCAGCTCTCCAACAGCGTGGATGTGTGGAGGGGATCGTTTTTATGCAAGATGGTGCAACTCCGCACATTGCAAATCCTGTTAAACAGCTGCTGAAGCGCCGTTTCGGAAATGCTATAATTATCAGCCGCCATTTCCCTGCAGCCTGGCCGGCCCGATCGCCTGATCTCAATCCGTGACACTTCTGGCTGTGGGGCTACCTGAAAGATGTTGGGTTCAGCGTTCCGATTGAAAACTTATCTTCATTGAAGGCACGCATTGCGCAATGCATTCTGAAAGTGACCACGGAGACCTTTCGATTAGTTGTGGAACATGCTGTTTCTCGACTTCAACTTGTTGCAGAAAACGGTGGACAGCATATTGAACATGTTTAGAGTCATTCACACGGAAATTAATAATCCGATTTGATTTTGATTCATGCTTTTTATGCGGTTTTTGGCGTAGGACAATTAAAAATCGATGTGATTGATGCTTTTTATGCTGTTTTTGGCCTCAGGACGATTACAAACAGATGTGAGTGATGCTTTTTGTGCGGGGTTTGGCCTCAGGACAATTAAAACCGATTTTTCCCATCCGATGTGATATGACCTTGCCGTGGTGGATGAGCTTACGTAACTAACAGTATCACACCTGTACACCTATGCACAATGAGTAGTACAGTTTGTTTAACATCAAACGTACACCTTAGGCATTGTTGTATGATTCATTTGTCATTTGCAATCGACCACTATTAAATTAAGATACTTGTATTATATTACCATACTTTGCAACTATTTATTTTTCTTCTGCGATACGTTTCCCCCTTCTGCGATAATATTCCGTTGCAATTTGACGTCATTCTCACCAGTGGTGTTATTTCCACAGCGGTTCGAAAGTTTAACTTTAATTATAATCACCCTGTATATGATCAATTTTATATCACAATTCATGAAACTCTATATTACACTTGTATCTCTTTGCTTCCTGAATCTTATGAACTAAGAAGACTACGATTTATGTTATCTTTATGATGCTTTATTATTGGTTGTTATCAATTCAGAAATTACAAAATTGCTGTTTATATCTATAACAAATACATTTATCTAACGTTTGTGCTTATAAAATCGAAGCAAGATAAGAAACATAACTGATTAACGCATTATGCCATTACTTCAAATATTTCGCAGCATCTGTGACTTTTCACACTTCTCATGTACCATAAAAAGGTTATGCAGATAATGTACATCTTACAAAATCAGTGTAACCTTAAGTGAACATGCATTTTGTTGAAAGTAGTGCTACAAAATACGAAAGATTCTATTCATAATCTGATTCCAGAACGCATTTCTCGTCATCTGGCTCAAGTCCCTCAAACGGGTCAATACTAGTTGTTCTTCTTAGCTGTCCTTCTTCATATGGAAAAGAGTTGAAGACTCCATGGTGGATAGGCGTTATAAATGGAAGCAAGCTCAGAAGATTTTTGTATTTCGGGAGCTTAGTCTTTGGAAACTGATTTTAAAGATATGACAAGATGATATTTGTGTCAGTTTTGCCTTTACTGCAGGGTTTTGCTTGATCATACGTGAGAAACTCATATACAGGTGCACATGTATCTCTTTGGTGCCAGCCGATTCGTGACGTCTCGTAAACAGTTTCCTTCTCGTTCACCAGGGAGCAGCCAAAAGTCGGATTTTACTTGTATCTCTCACCGACAACAACTTTACATGCTTTACCATACTCTAGATGCACATATCCCTTTGTTTTTTACTCCCTCGGTTCTCTGTGGGTTTTTGTAGCTAGATACTAAGTACACATTGTAAAATGTAAACTTTCACAAATAGAAATGTCACAGTTGGTAAAAAATTAAAGGGTATGATGCAACTTCTAGGAAAATGTTACTACATAAAATATAAAACGTTTCACTGGTTATGTATATATTCTACCTATTCTTGTGACACATGCAAAGGGTAATTCGCTGACCTGTTACTTCGAAGCCGACAGTGTAGCTTAGAAGCTATATTTGGTAACTTAGATGTTTATAAGCAATTTTGCATGTGAATCTTCCTGGCGGGTTAAAACTGTGTGCCGGACCGAGACAGGAACTCGGGACCTTTGCCTGTCACGTGCAGGTGCTGTACCAACTGAGCTATCCAAGCACGACTCACGAGCTCCTCTCCACAGCTTCAATTCCGTTAGTACCTCCTCTCCTACCTTCCAAACTTCACAGGGGCTCCCATGCGAACCCTGCAATATCAGCAGCTCTCGGTCCGGCACAGTTTTAATATGCTAGTAAGTTTCATATCAGCGCACACTCCGCTGCAGGGTGAAAATTCATCCTGCAAACAATCCTCCAGGCTGTGGCTAAGCCAAATCTCCCCAATACCATTTCTTCCAGAAGTGCTAGTCATGGAAGGTTCGCAATAGAGCTTCTGTGATGTTTGGAAGGTAGGAGATGAGTTACTGGCAGAATTGAAGCTGTGCGGACGGGTCGTGGGTCGTGTTTGGATAGCTCAGTTGGTAGAGCACTTGCCCGCGAAAGGCGAAGGTCCCGAATTCTAGTCTCGGCCCGGTACATAGTTTTAATCTGCCAGGAAGTTTCGTATCAGCCTACACCCCGTTGCGGAATGAAAATTCATTCTGAAATTTTGCATGCCTTCAAGAACAAGTGGACTGACGTCTTCCCTATCCTATTTTAAGATAAATCATGCTTAAAAATGTAAGCGTGACACACCAAGTCAGTCAGTAGGGAGACGCTGACTCACATTACGTGCAGAGTACGGCTTTAAAGAAACGCCATGGTTTCAGAACGATCGTAACGCCACAGCGAAGCGACTGGGAAACAGCGGCTCCAAATCGTGCACTCTGAGCATTGTTATCAGAGGAAGCTACAAGTAGAAGCTGATCCTGTGCCTTAACTCTTACACCAGGATATATTAGATACAGGTCGAGACATGCTGTGAGGGAAAATTAGTCCTTTGTCCGCTTTTGCATTTCTTTTGGCTGTCATTGGATGGCAACAGATTGTGCCGTCACACAAAAAAGCGCACGTGTCAGGGAGGTGGGCAACATTTCGCGGGGAACACGCGCGCCGCGCAGGAAATAGCGGCGGGGATCCACATCGTATAAAGCAGCGAGTTTATTGTATGAAGAGCGGCGTGGCGCGCGCCCTGGCATGCGCGATGTGCCACCAGAAAGCGAGGGGTCAGCGGCTTTACAGCACACCGCCACCCCCGTGACACCTGCGGCCGCACACACACACAGACACACACACGCACACACACACACACACGCACACACACACACACACACACGCACGCAGCAGCGACGGCTTTCACTACCAGTATAGCTGGCCGCCAGCTGTGTTGGCATCGCAGGCCGACGCTTGCAACATTCCACAGTTGCGCACTCGTGGTCTTCCGAATGTCGAAACGCTGTAAGAGGAAGAACGAAACGCTAAATGTTGTCGAGAAATGTCAGAAATTTTGCTCCTTGCATGTGTCGCAACGGTTTGCCAATTTAATGTAAGCAACTTGTAACCCTACTACATTAACAGAATTTTCCGCCGGTTCTTGGTAGAACAACATTATAATAAATGAATAGCACCCGTTTGCTCTTGTTCTACAATATTACTTTTATTGTTAACCGGTAGCCACAGCACTGAAATCCTGCAAGTTAGGCTTTCCAACTATGTCAGGAACACGACAGCCCAGTGTGTTTTTAATAGCAAAGACCAGATCCAGTTATTAGCCAACAGTGGGGTATACAAAATCATCTTTTCTGATTGTGACAAATTTTACATTGGTTAGTCAGGCAGAGGCGTATCAACTAGGCTGGCTGAACATGAACGCAGCTGGAGGTTGCAGAATTCAGACTCTGCATTTGTTGGGCATGTATTGAGTGAGGGCCACAACTACCAGCCAGTGTCCCATGTACTTCTTTTAGCAAACAAAGGCAATAAACTCAACCTACTGGAAGCCCTGGAAATTAACAAACATCTTGCTCACAGTCCAGATCTCATCCTAAATGACCAGACACAGCTCAACACTTCCCCTCTCTTAAACCTCATATAATCATCTTTGTTGTTCATTACTTCCCACACTCTCTCTTCCAACATATTCCCATTTTCCTGTTTTGATTAAGTTGTTTTGTTTAGTTGTAGTTGTCTTTGGACTACACATAGACTGTAGTTTCAATAGTTAAGGCTTTCTTTTAACTGGTACTTGTATTACTGTCCGTGTTTAACACCCCTTGTAGTTGTCTCATCAAATACTATTCATATTTTACTTTGCTCATTTATTTAATGAAACCTGTTACACAACCACGGCAGTACCTACACCCTCTCAAACTGTAGGTTCCCTCAAACACCTCCATTACCCTACATTTATTTATTTCTGTTTATCTTATTGATATTGCTTAAGTTCCTTATGTATTCTGTTCAAATGGCTCTGAGCACTATGGGACTTAACAGCGAAGGTCATCAGTCCGTTAGAACTTAGAACTACTTAAACCTAACTAACCTAAGGACATCATACACATCCATGCCCGTGGCAGGATTTGAACCTGCGACCGTAGCGGTCGCGCGGTTCCTGACTGGAGCGCCTAGAGCCGCTCGGCCACACTGGCCGGCTTATGTATTCTGTAGTTACATTGATAACTGTCTCTTTAATTGGTTGTGTATCACTCTCCATGTTTCATACCTCCTGATGCAGCCTTGTCTAGTACTAATTTTATTTTATTAGTTTTGTTTATTAATAAAAACTGTTATGTAGGCATGCTATTCCTATTTTGTGCTAAAGGTTTTCCTGTCTACTCCATTGTTATTTGTGTACAGTTCAGTTTTTACTTTTTCATTGCAAAGATGTTACTTACTGTATGTTTCTACTTCAGTATAGATGTGTTACTCCTCTTCCATTGTTGTTTGCTAACATTTAACTTCTTTGGTGATAATACTCAGTAAATGTCTGAAGATGGCCTAGTAAGCCGAAAACCGGTTAACAATAAAAGTAATATTGTAGAACAAAAGCAAACTGGCGCTTTTCATTTATTATAACCCTACCTTTACTGTTGTAATTTAGCATGCTTTTACGTAAATAAAAGAAAACTCTGTGTCTATGTTGCCACGTATACTACACCCCAACAGAACAAACAGTCCTGTTACGGGAAAATCCATGTAAAACCCTCTTACTAATATTTAGTTTAGTTTCCAACTAAAGTACACTATGGAAGGATAGTCCTGATCCTGGTAATAGGAAAAGCTAATCAGAAGAGTTACCCTTTTTACAGGATTTGACCGTGTGTTGTGTCTAATCAGACTATTCAATTCTTTTCCTAAGATTTTGCCCAGGGGTTAAATAGAAACGCAATATGAATAATATTATACTGAAGGTAGGACAACTCAGTTACAAGTTCATTTGGTGGTTTAAAACATGTACTAATAGGCGCCAGCCGATCCAGACAATGAAATAGTTAAGTATTGGAAAAGCAGAAGTATGAATTTTGCCTACTTTCTTGCTGCTATTTAAGTTGCTTCTTCAAATAAATATTAGCCCACGTAAACAGTGATGGTGCAGACACTGAAATTTCTTTTTGACAACTACACCCTTACACATTACGTTTGTAAAAGAGAAAGAGCCCAGTAGATAACTTCAGGGAAGCTAAATAAAATTTGTTCAGGGGGGACCTTCAAAGCATTTTTTACAATAAACAAACTTAAATACTAAAATACTAAGCAATTGAGAAGAAAAGACAAAAAAATTTAAATGGTGCCTCTTTATATTAACTTGGTACTTCATAATTCTGTAAAATAAGATACTCGGATTCATCAAACACGAGGATGGAACCCTATATAGGGTGAACCACTTTCTTTAAAGTTCAGGAATGATTATTAAAACACAGTTTAAATTAATAGTTCAGGCTGTACAAAAGTAAATTTACTATAAAAAAGTCTTATCTGTTGGCTGTAGGCTTTGGTGTGCCGATCACTTATGAAAGCTACACTACCCACAGTATGGCCTGCAAGACTTGCTGTATGCGCTTAATTTCTCTTCTTGGCGTCGTTCAGTTCTACATACAGTAGCGTAACAATTCGCAGCTGTGCCATAAGCCGTTTGCAGTCTTCATCCGAGGCATTTTGTACGAGTTTGTAGGAAAAGCTTCTCCTGCCCCATATAGGTGTTGCCTCAATCTCTGATGCCTACATACTATGTGTCTTACTTCCCGCGCTTGCTCTAGGTAGCGCGCCAATTCGCCTTTGCCAGCTTTTCCACTCTCCAGCGCCACTGTCGTTTTAAACAAAAGCACACTAACTTTTACGTAACACCTATTTCTAATATTTTTGCTAAGCGTGACCAATTCTTAAATTGTCAAATTTACATTAACATGAACAATTTATACGCATAAAATATTTTTAAATACTATAGGTTATTAGAGAATTATTTAAGAAAATAAACAATTTACATGGTATTTTACATACATTACTCACATACAATGCAAAGAACTTCAATCTACAGTATAGTACACTTCACTTTACATATACAGAAAATATAGT
The DNA here is from genome assembly GCF_023897955.1 of Schistocerca gregaria. NCBI lineage: Eukaryota > Metazoa > Arthropoda > Insecta > Orthoptera > Acrididae > Schistocerca > Schistocerca gregaria. Next base: position 649,240,881 of record NC_064923.1, on the reverse strand, counting down.
ACCAATATGAGAAAATTTTAAAGGAAAATATATATATATACAGTAAAATTTAAATGAACCATAAACAAAAATTGTTATAAACTTTATCTAGTGCAAAAATCAAGGTGCTCAGTGTTACTGAATTGTTATCATTCCATTAATTTTTAGTTTGCTGAACAGTAAAATAATAACTAGTGCTTATCTATATCAGAAATAAGCTACGGCTGCCACAAATTTACGTATGAGTTTCAACCACCAAATCCTTCTTTTACTCAATCAGATTTTGTCTTACAAACGATGAAGGTAGGACCGCAAATGTGCTCTTTAATTCAGGTTCTTCCTCGAAACCGTAACAAGATTCAAAAGCACTTACAACGAAGAAAAAAAAAACACGAAGCCAAAAATATAATTAAAATAGAGTAATGAATTTTCAGGAGTACGTTTGTCTACGTAATATATTTAAATGATTAACACTGCAAGATGACAGGTTAATGTAAGAATGAAATAAGCCATTGAAAATGAAAAATGTCGTTACATTAATAACCAGTGAAACCGCCAGAACGCTAGATTGCAAACATACAAACGTGCTTGCATTGTGTTGTACAGCGGCTGGATGTCAGTTTATGAGACAGAGTTCCATACATGCTGCACTTGGTCGGTCAATACAGGAACGATTAATGCTGGTTGTAGATGACGCTTCAGTTATCGTACGATGGTGTCCCACATGTACTCTATTGGAGAGGGAGCAAGGACAAGGCAACAAGTCGATACTCTGTAGAGCAAGTTCGATTACAACACTGATATGTGGCCGAGCATTATTCTATTGGAAAACACTCCTTGGAATGCTGTTCATAAATGACAGCGCGCTATGTCGAATCACCAGCGTGACGTACAAATTTGTAGTCAGGGTGCGTGAGATAACCGCGTGAGTGCTTCTGCTGTCATACGAAATCGCACCCCGGTCCATAACTTCAGTGTAGGTCCAGCGGGTCTAACACGTAGACGGCCTCGTTGCAAGCCCGATATGCCCTCCTAACCAACACACCTCCACCACTGGCACCGAGGCAGAAGCAACTCTCATCAGAAAACACAACAGACCTCCACCCTACCTTCCAATGAGGCCTCGTTTGGCAACACTAAAGTCGCAAATGGCGGTCTATGGGGTCGGTGGAATACGAGGGTGAGTCAAATGAAAACCTTAAATATTTTTTAAATATTATTTATTGTGTAGAAGTGGTAAAAAGCTCTATCATTTCAAGATAATCCCCCCCCCCCCCCTCCCCACACTCAATGCAAGTCCTCCATCTCGTACAAAGTGCATAAATTCCTTTAGATAAAAATTAGATAAAAATTCGTTTGGTAGTCGGCGCAACCACTCATGTACCCCGTGGCGTACCCCTTCATCAGAACGGAACTTCTTTCCTCCCATTGCGTCTTTGAGAGCTTTGGGGCTATGTCTGGTGAGTATGGTGGATGAGAAAGACACTCAAAATCCTGGTCTGTGATTGTTGCAACTGTTGTACCGGCAGTGTGGGGCCTTGCATTGTCATGTTGCAAAAGGACACCTGCTGTCAGCAATCCACGTCGCTTTGATTTGATTGCAGGCCGCAGATGATTTTTTAGGAGATCTGTGTATGATGCGCTGGTGACAGTGGTTCCTCTAGGCATGTAATGCTCCTAAAAGAAGCCTTTTTCATCCCAAAAGACAGTCAGCATAACCTGATGGTCCTGTTCGAAACTACTTTTGTTTTGTTTATGAGGAATGGCACCATTCCTTGCTCGCTCTCTTCGTTTCCGGTAGGTGGAAGTGAACCCAGATTTCGTCCCTAGTAACGATTCTTGCAAGGAAGCCATCACCTTCTCGTTCAAAGCGCCGAAGAAGTTATTCACAAGCATCAACACGTCGTTTCTCATTTCAGGAATCAGCTGCTGTTGCATCCATCTTGCAGACATTTTGTGAAACTGGAGCACATCATGCACAATGTGGTGTGCTAGCCCATGGCTAAATTGTAAAAATGCTGCAATGTCATTCAGTGTCACTCGGCGGTTTTCCTTCACTATGGCTTCAACTGCTGCAATGTTCTGTGGAGTCACAACTCGTTGTGACTGACCTGGACGAGGAGCATCTTCAACTGAAGTTACACCATTTGGGAACTTCCTACTCCATTCGTAGACTTGCTGCTGTGACAAACATGCATCACCGTACTGAACCTTTATCCGCTGATGAATGTCAATAGGTTTCACGCCTTCACTACGCGAAAACCGAATAACAGAACGCTGTTCTTCCCTGGTGCAAGTCGTAAGTGGGACAGCCATCTTTTACTGATACTGTGACAGTATGTGTGCATCTGCACTATCCTGCCACCTAGAGGCCATTCTGCACGCTGTTTGTAGTACGCTTATCAACTTACAGGACAACGTCGCGAAATTTCGATTTGTTATTACAAATTTAAGGTTTTCATTTGACTCACACTCGTACAATCCACCGGTGGTCTGGCTCGGAGCTGTCCTTGAAGTAACCGACTTGTAACAGTTCGTTGTGTTACAGTGGTGCCAACTGTTGCTTAAAATGCTGCTGCAGATGCAGTACGATGATCCAGAGACATGTATGCTTTGCCTTACCTGATTTGTGTTTGACATTTTTGTGCAAGATTTATCAGCTAGATGTAATTACTACAGATTTAACAAAACTTGTCATTATTTTGTAAACCTAAATTCGCCACTGTTCTAATTCATACTTCCTCTACCATTCACTTATTTTATTTTATTGTGGTGTTACATGAGTAGTTTCACTCACACATATGTTTATGATTAACACGAGCGACAGCTTGCAATTGGCGCCCCTTGGCCAGAATCTCGAATCACGTCACTTATGTGAAGTAGTTAGCGGCTGCCGGTGTGGCCGAGCGGTTCAAGGCACTACGGTCGCAGGTTAGAATCCTGCCTCGGGCATGGATGTGTGTGAAGTCTTTAGGTTCGTTAGGTTTAAGTAGTTCTAAGTTATAGGAGACTGATGACCTCAGATGTCAAGTCCCATAGACATCTGAACAATCTGAAGTAGTTAGTGCGTTATCTTGAGGAACAGGTGATTTTTTTTTTCGTTTCTAAAGTGAGTGTATGGTGCGCTGAGAACATTTAAACTTGAATTTGGTGCTATTCATTGTATCTCAACAACCTGAAGAATGTTGAAGCCATTTATTTCAGAGTATGTAATGTTTGTGTCTTTTTCTTCTCATTGTGTCTTGTCAACGACTTCCACAGCACATACTGTCTGATGTTGCGTCGTGCAAGCTTGTGTGGAAAAATTGGTTTATAGAGATATGTACGACATTTTGGAGTATGTTTTGTTTCATAGGCTTAGGCATAAATTTTTGCATTATTTAAAAGAAAATCAAAATAGAGTTGTGGTGCGTGTTACTTTAGAAATCGATTTGTTCAAATGGTTCAAATGGCTCTGAGCACTATGGGACTTAACATCTGTGGTCATCAGTCCCCTAGAACTTAGAACTACTTAAACCTAACTAACCTAAGGACATCACACACATCCATGCCCGGGGCAGGATTCTAACCTGCGACCGTAGCAGTCACGCGGTTCCGGACTGAGCGCCTTAACCGCGAGACCACCGCGGCCGGCAAATCGATTTGAGTGCTTACGATAAATAAATCTCGTTTGTTTAGTGAGAAAGGTTGCACACTACTGTCGTCCAAAATGGAAGAAAAGTCGACCATTGATGCAGGACGAGACAGAACGACGGAAGATGTTCCGTTAAAACGGTCTGCAAACAGGGTGCAAATGTCGAATGCAGAATACTCAGACGGTGAGGGTTTAGTTCACTCAGGAAATGAAAGTCAAAATGATACCAATCGTGCAGGTCACGTAGTTTCTGTAAATTCAAAAAGAGGTACATTCAACGAAACTAACAGTACTATTTCGCGGACATGGCGTCATAGAGCAAATGATTCGCATGCGTCTAGTCCAGGGTACGTTACTGGAAGTATGTAATTAAAACTGATCATTCAGTTTATGCAAGAGGCAGAGAAGAGACGACAGAGAAGGAAAGAAAAGAAAACGCGCGAAGAAGACCAAAGAAAGGTGACCATCATTAATCAAATTAGGGAAATACAGAAGCGACAAGACAAGGAGAAAAAGAAACAGGATGATGTCATGAAAGAAATTAAGGATATTTTAAGGAGGGCTGATGAGTTTGTCGAAACAGTAGGATGTCCTTTCTTACTATGTATATCATGAGGGAAAACACCATTTTCACGCATATACTGTGGTATAAGGACTCTCTCACCTAAAATTCATGACTGATTATCATACATAACAAATACACTAGTATTAAAACCACTTTTTGATATTTACTCATATTTTGTTTTTGTCATTTGTGTAAAGTCTCACGATGTTTCACAAGTTATCTAAATTTATTTTGTGTTAACACCATTTACACCATTGTATTAAAAGAACGGAAAGACACCTTACTATGAAATAAAGATAAGAGATGACAAATGTCACAAGAACACACACCGGAATTGCCTAAATTTGCTGAATGTTTGGAAAGAATTCATCATGTTATTTGTCTCTATGGATGATTTTATGACTGCGAATGCTTGGGAAGGGGTAACAAAATCTCTGAGGCAGAGAATGCTCAGTGTTCAACGATATTGTATTGTGGTCAGGAAAATCCATCATCTCTGACCTCTGCTTCGGTGTGAAAGGGTTAATTACATGTCTGTATGACCTTTAACCGTTTAATCATTGTATTTAGAGGAAGGCGTGTATGTCAAAGACCTGAGAGTCCACAGAAACAGTTCTAACACTCAGCATACCACATAACCGTTACAGGCACACTACATGTGCGTATGAACCTTGGTTGAATGAGGTCAAGACAAGGTTTAGTGGTATTGGTTTTGGTTGGCAAAGCTGTCATGGCCCTGCGTGTCTTTCTCGAAGACTCAGTTAAATAGTCATAATTTCTTCTGCTCCTTGTCACACTAACCTCTTATTGAAGTGTGACACTCCTCTTGCAGAAATTATTGGGTAACGAGGAGGCAGTGAGAGATGGCACGCCACTCACTGTAACAACAATTTTACCCGGTACCAAACGGACGATAGGCGGTGGTGATGGTTCTGGAAACGACTGCTTGAGAAGGAATACACGCACGTGCACAACCACACCGTGTTAGGCGGCTTAGCGCTGAACATAAACTTTTACAGTGAAGAATGTTCTCGAAGCTGTTCACCTGGCGTAATGCAGAGAGTAGACGGGGCAGAGGAAGAAACTTGTAGGGACCAAACGTGCCCTCGTTCTCTCGGGATGAAACTGCTTTCCAAAACAATGTCCCGCGGAAGAATTCCGCAGACTAAAGGCGGATGTCTTCCAGCTGATCGGATGGCCCCAACTCGAACCGTTTGTGTTGCCATCCTCAACCGTCAACCAAGCACGCCCAGAGGCCAGCACGGCCACAACACTGACCGACTCCACCGTTAAGTTCTCCATTAAGTCACTTCCTCTCTCTTCGTGCGCATCGACGGTCACTGCCCAAGTCGATCTATCTCGACTTGTTCCCGCCACGCCTTGCGCCCTCTTCGCTGTTCAAAGTCAACGAGTGCGAGAACATGACGCGAGATACGAAGTGCGGCGCGTCTCAGGGGGTATTAATCTATTTGACTTGACAGTGAAAGAGAAGAGATACCCACCTTTTCAACATATTCCGGAAGCCCACTATATCTGACTGCATAATTCACAGCAGCTCTTGCCATCGAGAATCCCATATAGAAGCATATTTACGCGCAGTAACTGACAGTTTAATGAAATATCCCTTTAAGGAGACAAATATTAATGCTCAATTAAGAAGGTAGATTCTGACAATGGCTATGACCCAGAAACAGTTATGAGATAATACACAAAAAAACACAATGAATATAGTAAGAATGGACATCAGATCACACTAGAAAAGAGTGAGCAAGGAGAATGGTCACGTTTCTCAGAAAGTAGGCCGTTTGTTTCGAAAAAGTAGGCTGCAGTTTGGCTTCGTGACAGATAACGGAGTAACGTCACGTCTTATACACGATATAGAAAAGAGCCAAACATGTAACACATCAGGTGTGTATGAAAGAACATTAAGTGAATTTTATGTTGGCTGAACAGGGAGAAATTTCAAAGCGATGTATTACAACATTAACGTATTAGTGTTAGTGAAGCCAATCCCTCAGTATTTAGTGCTTATTTAAGGGAATACAAGCGTTCTGCTAATGACTTAACAAAAACATCATCATTCTCTATAAATCAGAAAAAAGCAGATTCTTAAATATTCTAGAAGTAATTGAAAAATACACTCATATAACAAAACTAGTGGACAAAATACTTAATGAACAGAGTTACGGACTAGTACATACAAAATTTCAACAGTGTTTCAGCCGAATAATTTTGGTTTGGCGTCTATGTAAAATTATCTAATTTGACGTTATATCTTGGATTATTTTGAAATTCTTTGCATTTTGTATTTCTTGTCTTCATATACCAATTGCCGAAAACCTCTGATTGTCATTTAAGAATGCATGTGGCTGTTATTCACTGATGCGCCAAAACATTATGACCACTTGCTTAGTACGTTGTTTTTCCGTCTTTAGAACGAAATTCATGACTGATTCTGCGTATCAGGGACCTGACAGTTTGGTGGTTGGTTTGTAGAGGTATGTGACGTTATATGTCTACGCACAAGTCATGTAATTCGCGTAAATAACGGACCGCTTATTTGCGTACGCCGTGATGGCGTGCGATAGCGATCCACATGGGTTCCACTGAATTTACATCAGGCGAATTTGGTCGCCGAGACATCAATATGATTTCACTATCATGCTCCTCAAACCATTGTAGCACGGTTGTCGCTCCGAGACACGGATAATTTTAATGTTGAAAGATGACGTCGCCGTCGAGGAAGACATCAAGCGTGAATGGATTTTGGTGATCCTCATCTGTCAGCTTGTCTTCGATTACTACCACAGGCCTCATCGAAGCGCAGGAAAATGTCTCTCACAGCATAATACTGCTGCCACCAGCCTGCGTCAACTGCGTGCTGCACGTTTCAAGCCGCCGTTCACCTCGACGACGGCGTTTGCGGAGACAACAATCAACCTAGAGTAGCAAAAATATGATTCACCCGAAGAGCCGACATGTTTCCATTGATCGACGGTCGAATCCTGATGGTCCAATTCCGACTGCAATCTTGATTCACGATGTCTTTGGGTCAACATGTGAACTCGAAGGGGTGGTCTGCTGCGGAGCTCCATGTTCAACAATCTGCGATGAACAGTGTGCTGCGAAACACTTGTGCGTGCAACAGTATTTTGCTCTTTCGGCAGAGATGCCACAGCTCACCATATCCTCCGAACCCGACATTCTGTGAAGTGTCGTGAACGTCTAACCATTAATGCCTAGCTGTAATTTCACTGTGCTTCTACCTCTCTCCGTACGTGCTCACGACAGTAGCACGTTAACATTCAACTAGCTTCACCTTTTTAGAGAACTCGTTCGCAAGCTCTGTGTAATAAGAACACGTCGTTTATCTAAGTCGCTTATCTGAAGGGATTTCCCCACTTGCTGGCCATATTTTCGCTAGGGTATTCCCCCTTCCCTGCCTGCTCTACTTCCATAATTTTGTTACCGCGTCACATGTCCACAACGCCACCAGGTGGCATACAACGTCGCTGTGGGCAGTGGTCACATTGTTTTGGCATACCAAAAATGGTTCAAATGGCTCTGAGCACTATGGGACTTAACATCTGAGGTCATCAGTCCCCTAGAACTTAGAACTGCTCAAACCTAACTAACCTAAGGACATCACACACATCCATGCCCGAGGCAGGATTCGAACCTGCGACCGTAGCGGTCGCGCGGCTCCAGACTGTAGCGCTTAGAACCGCTCCGGCATCTCGGTCGGCTTGGGCTTATCATTGTACCTCAATATGATCTTAGAAACAACGAAAGACAGGTAATGTAGACTCTTTGACTAATCAGTTCCACGCTTACACTATATGACAGTTACGTTAAAAGTCACCGTGAATTGTCAGTGCCTAGAATATGACAGCAGTAACACACCTGTCAACCTGCATGCTACATGGTAGGACAGATTTCAGATGCTATCGTGTTAATTGACATGTGCTATTGTACCGGGTGATCAAAAAGTCATTATAAATTTGAAAACGTAATAAACCATGGAATAATGTAGATAGAGAGGTAAAAATTGACACACATGCTTGGAATGACATGGGGTTTTATTAGAACCAAAGAAAGACAAAGTTCACAAAATGTCCGACAGATGGCGCTGGACAGCAAAACGTCAATGACTGCGCATGACAATCGTCGTGCTTGGCCTCCTAGGTCCCCAGACCTCAGTCCGTGCGATTACTGGCTTTGGAGTTACCTGAAGTCCCCGACATGTCTAGGGATGCTGAAAGACAACATCCGACGCCAGTGCCTCACCGTAACTCCAGCCATGCTTTACAGTGCTGTTCACAACATTATTCCTCGACTACAGCTATTGTTGAGGAATGATGGTGGACATATTGAGCATTTCCTGTAAAGAACATCATCTTCGCTTTGTCTTACTTTGTTATGCTAATTATTGCTATTCTGATCACATGAAGCGCCATCCGTTGGACATTTTTTGAACTTTTGTATTTTTTGGTTCTAATAAAACCTCATGTCATTCCAAGCATGTGTGTCAATTTGTACCTCTCTATCTACATTATTCCGTGATTTATTCAGTTTTCAAATTTGTACTGACTTTTTGATCACCCGGTAAATACAGTTGTAGAAATCGATGTACTTACAGTTGTTTGTTCCTACGTATCAGATGCCACTGACGATGAGTTATAAACTCGAAAACCGGTTGACAAATAAACTCTTCTGGTGCAGGTATTTGTTTATATAGGATGTCCATTAATAAACTTTCAGAGGAAGGTTTGTGGACCGGCGAAGGATATCCTAGAGCTGACCACGGGCATAATGATTGGCCACTGGCAGACGAAACACACTTTTTTGACTATGAGGCGTTCAGTGTTTGGGTGCAGCACTTCGACGAACTAAGCTCGACTATAAAGAGAAAAGCAAATGCAGTTCATTTGACAGCTTACTGCGCCTGTTGCCAACGCTCTTGTTGAGCTATATGCTGTGCTGTCCGGTGAGTTTGTGAGACCAATAATGATACGAAGCTATACAGTCGTCGTGGCGTCGGTCCCGGCAGCGCCGGGGTCAAGGTGCGACTGGTTGTGTCAAAACAATCTGGCCTCGTCCCGCCTTACAAGAGCCGCGCGTCCGGCACGTGACAGCGACATGCGGCCGGAGGTACCCGCAAATCAGCGCTCGTCCGCTGGAACTCGGCGCCACGTCACGGCGGCGTGCGAGCGCGCCCGGTGCGGGCGGAGGATGCCGGTCCGGCCGCCAATAGCAATTACCTCAAGTGACGAGCCAGTCCGCAGCGAACCGCAGCCACAGCCGCAGCGCTATCTGGCGGCCCATCTGCGGCTGCAGCCGCGGCCGCGCTTGCGACACCGGCGGGCTACCATTAAAACCGGCGAGATGCTAGATACCGCCCATACCGCGACCATGTTGAATTCTTGGGACCGGCCGGGCCACAACAACAAAACCGGCAAAGATCTTATATACAAATGTCGCGGCCGGCCGGCGGGTGTTCCACGTATGATACCCCGCTGTTCGGAGCCAGTTTATTGTTAGCTCCCCAGGGAAACCCTGTCCAGCGGCCGGGCGCGTCCGTCCGCCGAGGCAGATAACGGGGGCCAGCGCCGCCTGTATAGAGTGACTTTGAATTGATGAATCCATAATGAACGCCGGACACGCGCATATACATACAGGCTCGGTCGTCTTTTTCCCTCCCGCCGGGGCCTCCCCCCCTCCCCCTCCCCAACCCACCCAACTCCTCGCGCTCTCGTGTAGCTCTGTTTTTCGAGACGCCGTAGTATATAACTCGGACGCATTGTTTGCTAAAACGCTCGCTATTGCTCGGATTGATCGCGCTTGTCAACTACTTGGCCCACGCTGACGCGACCGTCCACCGCTGCCGCCGCCGCCACTTTGCTCGTTTTACGATATTGGCGGAATTTATGCGGTCTGGCCCGACTCGGCAGGTCGCTTTGTTTTCGCAGAGGGGGGACGGATGCGCCGGATGCTGCAGATTTATGTGGCGACGGTGAAAGAGGCCCACTGCGCTGTGTCCCTTCGCACTTGGCGAGAGCCCACGTGGATGATGCAACTTCGTGACCTCACGAACTTTCCGGCGCTTCTGTTCTGTAAACTTTTTCGTGATTTGGTTCCAAAACAACAGAACCATCGTCGAAATATTATTTATTGTCTGGTAGCTTACGAGAACGTACACCTAGGTGACAGGTTCAAGTGGTTCAAATGGCTCTCAGCACTATCGGACTTAACTTCTGAGATCATCAGTCCCCTAGAAGTTAAAACTACTTAAACCTAACCGTAGCGGTCGTGCGGTTCCAGACTGTAGCGCCTAGAACCACTCGGCCATTCCGGCCGGCAGGTGAAAAGTCATGGGATGGCGATATGTGCATATACAGATGGCGGTAGTATCGCGTATAAAAGGGCAGTTTATTGCCAGAGCTATCACTTGTACTTACCTGATTCATGTGAACAGGTTTACGACGTGATTTTGGCCGCACAACGGGAGTTAACAGACATTGAACGTGGAAATGGGACATTACATTTCGGAAACCGTTGGTGAATTCATCACTCCGAGACTAACAGCGCCAAGAATATGCCGAGAATACCAAATTTTAAGCTACAGTTAACACGGTCGCTGACGGTCTTCACTTAACGACCGAGCGTTTGCGTAGAGTTTTCAGTGCTAACATACAAGTAACATTACGTGAACTAATCGTAGAAATAAATATGGGACGTACGAGGAACGCATCCATTAGGACAGTGAGTTGAAATTTGGCGTTGGTGGGCTATGGTAGGCGACGATCGAGGCGAGTGCCTTTGCTAACAGCACGACGTCGCCTGCAGCGCCTCTCCAGGGCTCGTGACCCTACAGGCTGAATCCTAGACAACTGTAAAACTTAGGCCTGGCCAGATGAGTGTCGATTTCAGTGGTAAGTGTTATGTCAGGATTCGAGTGTGGCACAGACCCCACGAAGTCAGGAACCCAAGTAGTCAACAAGGCACTGTGCAAGCTGGTGGTGGCTCCACAATGATGTGGGCTGTGTTTACATGGAATGGACTGGGTCCTCTGGTCCAACTGAACCGGCCGTTGACAGGAAATGGTTGTGTTCGGCTACTTGGAGATCGTTTGCAGTCGTTCATGGACTTCATGTTCACAAACAACGATGGAATTTTAATTGATATCAGTGCACCATGTCACTGGGCCGAAATTGTCTGGGAATGGTCTGAAGAACATTCTGGGGAATTTGAGCAATCCACCTGATAAGAATCCCAATGAACACATTAGTGGCTCATAATCGACAGGTTAATTCGAGCAGCAACACTTTCACAAATTAGGGACGGCTAGTGAGATAAACATGGCTCAGTACTTCTGCAGGGGGCATACAACAGCTTGTTGAGTCCACACTTCGTTGAATTGCTGCACTATGCCGGGCGAAAGGATGTTCTACTCGATTTAGGAGGTGTCCTATTACTTTTGTCACCTGAGTGTATAACTGTACTTTCCATATTTACTGTTGTTCTGCTAATGTGCTTATTGCTGGTCAGTACAATGTTGTCATTAACGCAATGTCAGCTACGAAGTTCTGTATTGTTTTTAGGTTTTGAGTTCACACTCATCAATCTCCTTTTGATTTATTTGTTGGGTGATCAAAAAGTCAGTATAAATTTGAAAACTTAATAAACCACGGAATAATGTAGATTGAGAGGTAAAAATTGACACACATGCTTGGAATGACACGGGGTTTTATTAGAAAAAATATCACCCCATATAGCTAGACGCGTGAAAGACCTGTTGTGCGCCTCGTTTGGTGATGATCGTGTGCTCAGCCGTCACTTTCTTCATGCTTGGCCTTCCATGTCCCCAGACTTCAGTCCGTACGATTATTGGCTTTGGGGTTACCTGAAGTCGCAAGTGTATCGTGATCGACCGACAACTCTAGGGATGCTGAAAGACAACATCCGACACCAATGCCTCACATCTCTAGGGATGCTGAAAGACAACATCCGACACCAATGCCTGACCATAACTCCCGACATGCTTTACAGTGCATTATTCCTCGACTGCAGCTATTGTTGGGGAATGATGGTGGACATATTGATCTTTTCCTGTAAAGAACATCATCTTTGCTTTGTCTTACTTTGTTATGCTAATTATTGCTATTCTGATCAGATGAGGTGCCATCTGTCGGACTTTTTTTGAACTTTTGTAATTTTTTTTTTTTTTTTTTTGTTCTAGTAAAACCCCGTGTCGTTCCAAGCATGTGTGTCAATTTGTACCTCTCTATCTACATTATTCTGTGATTTATTCAGTTTTCAAATTTTTACTGATTTTTTGATCACCCAGTATTTTACACTTTTCACACACTGCTCATGAGAGCTGGCAGGCTGTTGTCGAACTTCGTTCTTTTCAGACAAATAACCCAGTAGGCTGGGAGTGGGGCAGGATGTTTCTCAAATTCTGCACTTTTGGGGCGGGATTTTCAGTTCTGACATTCACCTGATGACCAAGGCACACCTCCTGAAAACAATGCTCAGAACCGACAGATCGCAGATATCTTTATTTTATCTTGTGCAAAAATTTTCTGAGGAAACACATCGCTTAGAAAGAAAGTATTGCTTGCACAAAAGCGGGCAGTAAGAATAATACGAGGGTTATTTGGAAAGTAAGAAACAATCAGTCGTGAAATGGAAACCACAGTGAAAATCTGAGGAAGGTCTGCACAGATGTGTTGGGCAATGTGTCTACTATGCCCACAGGTAGCGTCACATTGCGTAAAGATGCCTAGAGCGCTTAAAGATGACTAGAAAATAACGTCTCCCACCAATATGGGTGCCTGCTGAGAGATTTCGCCTGATTTCATGCAACCCCACATAACGTCACTGTCATGCATTTCCTTCTTCAGTACAGTTCTCGACCGCACACTGCACAGGCACTGAGGACGTTCCTGCATCATTTTCAAAGGGGAGTGTTTGGCCATCCACCATACAGCACGAACTTCTCTCACTTTGATAGTTTGGCGCAGACAAAGTGCTGCAGTCAAATGTTGAAAAGTGTCAGAAAGCACAGGAGGCTGCTTTCTATAAAGAGGGCATTGGTAAGTACAATGCTACGACAGATGTAGGGAAGTAGCTGAAAGGTGTAGCTAACTGTAGCAAATAAAAATAGTTTTGATTTTCACTGTGGTTTCCATTTTGCGACTCACTGTTCTTACTTATTAAATAGCCCACGTATGCGTTGTTCAGTCTCGGTCGTCAAGTAGATACCTCTTCAAGGAAGTGGGAATTTCAGTTGCACAAACACAGTAGATAACATTCGCTAATGATTTCGTCATAAATAATCAATCACTATTTGAAAAGAATAATGATACCCATACCAAAAGGATTACAGGAAAATGCCTTTTATTATCCATTATCTGTCAGTGGCTTAGAAAAGAGCTCAAAATGCAGCAAGAAGTATTTTGATCATTTGCCCAATACCGTAAAACTTCAGACAGGTAGCAAAGCAAGTTTTAAATCTAATCTAAAATCAATTCTCCTGCAGAACTCTAGCCCTACTCATTCCACCACAGTTTTTTTAAGTGTAACGACATGAGTAGGACTAGAAACAGTGTCTTCGTTCATGTTAACACCAATCACGTATACCTATAAACTGACTCGTTCCACATCATTTTGATAAAAGAATCGTTCAAATAATCCGTGGAACACGTAATTATCACACAAATTTCTTACAGATTTTTATGTGTACGTGTATGGATGAGGGTACACCAAAATAAGTAAGTTGCACACGCCGTCCAACATAGCGCAACAAGAGAGGCGCATTGTCAGAAGAGAATAGATGTTTTGATCTTCCTGCTGCGGTACGGATAACACGTGCTTCACAGTGTATGAGTTAAATTGCGACAACTGGAGACGTACTCTTCAAGTTTGAAGTACGAGGGACGGAACGGCTGTTGTGGGCGAAATGTCTTAAATGAACACGGAGTACGAACCTGATTCAATGTCGTCTCCACCCAAAGCTAGAGTGTGCTAGCAGTTTGACCAAGGCTGCACAGGCGTAGGCAATGCTCGTCGGAAAGGACGGCCATCGACATCGACCAAAGACGTCGATGTCTTCGCAGTCAAGCAACTGATTCGCAGCAGTCACAGATTTTCCAACGATGAGTAAGTTCACACAGGTGTTCTCAAACGGTCATAGAGTGAATTTCTATTGCTAAGGGGTTGAGTAGTAGTTAAACGTCTCGGTTGTTGTTTACAAAGCCTTGGTGACTAAGCTGAAAAGCAGTGTCATGTTGGTGTCACTTTGAAGCGTAGCGCCGCGTTTAGTGGAAGGTACTCGCCATGCCATAATAATGTATTATGTCCCCTTTACACGTATTGGTGTAATCGCGCACTAGTGGCCACTTGTGTTCCTCAACGACGAGATGCGCGTTACTTGCCGCTTGCGTACCTGAACGATGAAGTATTCATCACATATGTTAATATAATCTCCACATTAGCATTTATAGATTTATAACACTTCGTTAACATCTTTATAATTGCCCACGATCACCTCAATCAAATAAATATATAAAATATTTGTGTAATTTCTCCTGCGAGATTTCTTATAAATCTTTAAACTGCGTATCAGTTCAAAATACGAAGCTTGATACACACTGAATGGATGCACTTCACATTTATCTTGTTCACAGGTCCATTGCCGGCCGCGGTGGCCGAACGGTTCTAGGCGCTTCAGTCCGGAACCGCGCGATTGCTACGGTCGCAGGTTCGAATCCTGCCTCGGGCATGGATGTGTGTAATGTCCTTAGGTTAGTTAGGTTTAAGGTTTAAGTAGTTCTACGTTCTAGGGGACTGATCACCTAAGATGTTAAGTCCCATAGTGGTCAGATCCAACCATCCACAGGTCCATTTACTGAAAACATTTTTCGGTGACCAAAGTTATGTTCTACGAAGGCCCTCCTAGTTGATAACGTACGCAGGTGGTGAGGGATGCTGCGATCCCTGTTCTCGTTGTTTCTGCCTCCGGGCCACTGCGTCCAGCACAGTGACTTTTCATTTTGCATTCTTGTAGTTCTGTCGTCAAAATTATGCTAATTAAGGAAATGCGCTGAATTGCTGAAAAGTTCTCAATTTGCGAGTAGGCTAAACAAATAATGTCTAAAAGCTTGGGATGAAAGTTTCGGATGGGATTGATATAAACTACTCAGATAAGTACTAGTTTTCCAAAAATGAATCATACACAAGGAAAAATCCAAACGTCTTCCTTTGAAAATAATTGATAATCAAGTTGATACCCCACGGACAGTCATTCAGCTCAGACTCTTTCCTTTACAATAACATTATCAGATCCTTGGCAGCCAGAGCTTCCCTCCTATACCTTCCATATAGGTAGTTAAATTTGGACGTCTTCTCGCGTAATGCAAATTATCGACAAGCCACATTCCAACCTCTTCTGATTACGTATTGTTCTTCTTACCATTCAGCCCTTACCGCAACCACTCGTCCACACAAAATAATTGATTATATGCACTTTCCTGTCGTCTTTCACTAAAACTTTCGCAAGACGTCTCCAGCAAAATTCTTTAGCTCCTCACCCACTGTTTCAATAGTCTCCTGCTTTCTCACGGAAATAACATATACTGGGTGAAACAGCTAAGACAGGCCACACAAGAAATACACGGAGCGAGTAAATATGTCTAGATGTGGTTTTCGCCAAGTTATGGCGGTCAATAATTTCTGGCGTTCGCAAGTAATTTTTATTGCTTGTATTCTCCGAAATAGGATACGGAATTTTTTGTTTCTAATGGAATTATATGCTTCCTACTGTGACACATGAAGCTTCTAAGATGTCTTCAGCGACACAATGTGTATGGGACTTTATCAAACAGTATCAAGATAACAGAGCTGCAAAACACTGCCCACCGAGCAGGAGAAGTGTTCTACAAACATCTGCTCTATTATAGCCCTTACAGATGTAAGCAAGTACAAAAATCGGGTACAGTTCGTGTTTTCATTATCACGGCTGTCACACCACATGCTCAAAACTTTGACCTTGAGCACTGCTACGGGCTGTAAAGTGATTCTGGAGAAATAATACTGCACGTTGACTTTCATCTGCAGTTGATGTCAGTAAAGACCCGTATTATAAAATATTTCGTGCCTGTTTCCTAATAAGGCATCTTTCGTCAGATAAAAATATAGTAGTGTCAAGTTTGATGAGTGTGCAGACCATTTTGTGTTCCCTGAACGATCGTTCCAATGCTCTCCAAATGTTCTCTTAGGAAGAACTATCATTACATGTGTGGAATAGCAAGACCATCCGTCATGCTTGTATCACAGGGATTGGCTAATGTCCAGTGGGATTCTTCCAATCATTGCGGCAGCAGCATATCTTCGGAACTGGAGACAGCTGAGTATATTTACAGTCTCTTCAATAAAACAGGGACCAATGATGCTGCTCTTGTAAAACGCGTACCAACCGTTGATACAACAAAAGCGTTGTTTTCACACACTTCTTTGACTCAGCGTGGATTTACTGTTCATTATTGGTGCACATTGCGAAGATTGATTTGTCCATGGTTCGTAAAAGATAAAATTTTGCGTAGGTATCTGTTTTGAAAACATTGCTAGAGAAAGTCATCGATCACAATTTAGTATTTAAAATTAATTATAAAATAGTCTACATCCCAAGGCACCTTTATTAAAAGGTGACCGCTTTCGATCTTCACATGATCATTTTCAGTCCTTCAGACATAGTGATGGACAATGACTGCGCGTGGAGCAGCGACTGCTGAATGACGGTAGTCAACTGTAATTCAGCGATTCCTGCTCTACGCACAGCCACTGTCCATCAGCATAGTTGAAGATCTGAAGATGATCACGTGATGATAGCAACCGGTCACTTTCTAATAAACGTACCTGCGATCTACACTGTTCTATTATTAATTGCAAATACTGCGTAGATACGCTGCACCACTTCGCACTTTTGGTAGAGAAAATTCGAAGAACTGTAAACTATTCTGAAAGTCACTGCCCTGAAGCTGCTGGTGCAGCAAAATGTGAAGAGAGAATGAAATGCGATGGAATGTAGTGTTAGTAGAACACTTATTTGGTTGATCCGTATCGTACTTCCGAGATGCCTCTTAGTGACATTTGCATTGTGTGCTACTGCTGCTAAAATGTTAGTTTTCATTTACGTCATCATTTGCTCTTCTTTTTCCTTGGTGTATTTTAGTCTCCACACTTCCATTTTCTATAACTTTTTTTTATAATGTTTACAAAGGCAGACCGTGAATTCTTAGTACGACCTCGATATTCTTCGGCATATTACCGAACCACTGCCTTAATATTTTGGCGACATTCAGCAATAACGATAGTTACTTTTTCGAATGTCGTCTACATTGTGAATGTCTCAATAGTTTTACGAGCAAGTTATTGCTACAACAGTAGAACACAGATTGATGGAATTCAACAATACAGGTAAACACAAGAATCATACCTGAGTTACACCTTTGCTTAGATTGTTTCAACAGGGCGGGCGTTTTGGACGCTCTTCTCCTGACGGTGGGACAGTGGTTTGCGGCGCAATTATCTCGATACTATAACCAGGTCCCTTACTGTCGCTGAAGTTCTCTTAGAAGCTTACTTCAAATGCCGCAGAAAAAAGTATGTAAGTCCAGACGTTGACGTAATTCGGCGAATATAAACATCAGAAATTTCTCGCTGGCGTCATGAAATTGTCATATCGTTCGCTATAGCTTGGCGAAAACCGCACCTCGGTATATTTATTTATTCTGGATACATTTGAGGTGACCTCTATTAGCTGCCTCACCCTATATAATATTTTCTCTCTGGGTATAGCATTCAAATTACGTAAAACGTACACGTAAAAAATTCTCACGTAACATTTGCATTTATGAGGTAGCATAAATATATTAATAACTATGGAAGAAACAATGAAACATGCAAAGAAAATACCGTCCCCAAGCTGTTTAGATGTATGCATTATCATGGCGCTTTCCTGATGTGAGCTCCTTACTTCTGTTTGCAAAATATATTATAGGTGGTACACATATGTTCTTGACATCGTTTCCGTCAAATACATACCGATCAAAATTTCAAGTAGTGTACACAGCACGCTACGTCGCATAATCTCACTGCTCACCATGCTACTACCTGGCGATCGGCAGAATGTTAACATGATCGTCATTTCCCGATTTTGCCTCTCATGTTTCTTAAACCATAGTACTCGGCGGGGGTTTATCATAAGTTCCCAGAATGAGATTTTCACTCTGCAGCGGAGTGTGCGCTGATATGAAACTTCCTGGCAGATTAAAACTGTGTGCCCGACCGAGACTCGAACTCGGGACCTTTGCCTTTCGCGGGAAATTGCTCTACCATCTGAGCCACTGAAGCACGACTCACGCCCGGTACTCACAGCTTTACTTCTGCCGGTATCTCGTCTCCTACCTTCCAAACTTTACAGAAGCTCTTCTGCGAACCTTGCAGATGGTAGAGCACTTGCCCGAGAAAGGCAAAGGTCCCGAGTTCGAGTCTCGGTCGGGCACACAGTTTTAATCTGCCAGGAAGTATCATAAGTTCGTTCGCAGTGTGAGTTGCCTAAGATGGTATAACTTTTGCGCTAATTTCTTGTAAGTTTTTATTTTAACTGCAGGAAACATGACAATGTTCCAACGAAGAGCATACTAATTGTGATACAGTTGGGCTGTAATGGTTCTCACTAGCCATTAATAATAAAATATGCGGTCCTTCAGGTGGTATAGCATAACGCGTCTATTCGGAACCGTTCAAAAGCTGCTGTGTCTGTCTATGTTAGGAAAGAAAAAAATGGCTCTGAGCACTATGGGACTTAACTTCTGAGGTCATCAGTTCCCTAGGACTTAGAACCACTTAAATCTAACTAACCTACGGACATCACACACATCCATGCCCGAGGCACGATTCGAACCTGCGACAATAGCGGTCGCGCGGTTCCAGACTTTAGCGCCTAGAACCGCTCGGCCACTCCGACCGGCGTTAGGAAAGACATAAATGCTTTATCCACAATACCATGCTGCATAAGAAGATTTTGTAATTCACGTAATAGCTCGCACACAACGCTAACGGTATTCTCATTACAGTTTCTTGATAACTTTGCTATAAGATGGACGTGTGTATACATTAGATTTAACAAAATCAGCATCAGAGATGAAAATTACGTGCAGCTTCGCAATTACAATCTTCATTTTTCAGTTTCGAGAGGCGGTGTCCCCTCTCCCCTCCCCCTTCCCCCGTGACTAAATCGCGGAAGGCTACTCGTAGCGCGATTCTAGTAAACAAAAGAGACTCAACGACTGACAGACAGTGGCGGATTTTCCGAAAGTGGCGTTTGACTCTATTAGTTGGCGCAGCAGTGCCCTCGAAAGGTTGGAATCCGGACTCGATTGCGAAATGTGGCACAAAGTAATCTTGTACTTAGACTAAGGTGCAAAGGAAAGATTGTATTAGTTGTATGAAATGATCGTATGGCAATTATTGGCCGGGATATCCTCTTCGGGGTTCAGACACTATATTGCAAGTCTTATTAGTTGACGCCACTTTGGCGACTTGTGTGTCAATGATGATGAAGGACACACAACACCCAGTTCCCTTACGTGATAGGCGGTAGCGCTACCGCTGCGCTTCGGAGGCGGATATTGTGTTAGTTATGTCATACGAGTACATACAGCCTCCAGTGGAAACCCAACGCTCAAGTATTTTTTTCTTTGTTTCAGAGAAGGTATCGTCACAACAATTTCGCTGTTTCATTTTTGTTTCTATTATGAATTTCCCTCGTGTTCACGGATTACTAAACGTCTTATGTTGGAATACCCTGATCATGTTGACATTACTTATTCTACGAACTAACTTGTAAGTATAAAAATGCGGCCTTTATTTGCAATAAAAGTATTTAAAGTGAAATGGTAGTCGTAGCACTCGTATGCCTAATCTCTGCATCTAATTTTACGAAATGATGGTTGGTTCCCTGAGTGTGTGTTTTCTTATACTCTATGTTCCCACTGAGGCGGACACTGTCCGTGTCTTTCTATCGTAGAGATGTAATTGTAGAATTTTCATGTTGATAAATGAGAAGGAGCAATCTGTTTTAGTTGGTAAAAAGCTTCCTGAGGCGAAGATCGCATAAATATTTTTTTAACCATTCGCCGTCTAAGGTGGATCATCAATGAACGGAACATGTCAAGGTAACACAAACACATGTGTTTCTGTGCATTTTATTGTATATTGTGACTTTTACATATGCGGACGTGGCCAAGCTCACAAGGTGCTTTCTGATTGTAAATGATTTACTTATGACAAACCTTTACATTTTATCCACTAACATGTCGTGAGGTTGCAGCTCACAATGAATATGTTTTGTAACAGAAGTTTTGAAGACCTGAAGAAGATAGCAAAAGTCTGTCCAAATAGGTTGTTGACAATAAAGAAATATTTATACGATCTTGAATTTAGACAGATTTTTATGGTATAATTGTTGTCGAAGTCTACACACGAGGGTACTGAGAACCTGGAATGAGTACTTTGTAAATTCCTGTGACTGGGTGCTTTTCTAGTTGTCACTTAAAATGAGGTAGCAGTAACTGTAGGGTATACTGTCTGTAGGCATTCTATAAGAAGAAACAGAATAAAACCGTCCTGTGGTCTTTCCTTTAGTTCTACAAAATTGCGTTACAAAACGCTTATAATAAGTCGAGCAACCCGACAAACCGCAACGCAAGTCAGTTTATGAAACAATGACGCACAGAGCATGCATTGAAAAGTCGGAAGAACTCATACACACGAAAGGGTCCAACGAATTTTCTGCTACGTCAGCTTTTGAGACACTCGTTTCAACAGCGAAAATAGTTCAATAAAGAAAATTAAAATATGAAACAAAAACAGTTCATACTCGTCATAACAGATAGAACCTGACGCAAAGATTTTCAAGCATTGCTAC
The DNA here is from genome assembly GCF_023897955.1 of Schistocerca gregaria. Lineage (NCBI taxonomy): Eukaryota > Metazoa > Arthropoda > Insecta > Orthoptera > Acrididae > Schistocerca > Schistocerca gregaria. The sequence continues at coordinate 649,219,710 of NC_064923.1, read as the reverse complement.
AACCATCTCGCTGTGGCAAATGTCTTGAAAAAAGGCTAAGCACTAGGCGACCAAAGGTGTCAAAGTTAAGACGGAAGAATTCTCCATTGTCTGGGCAGACACTGAAGGACCCACACACAAGGACGGATCGTAGCGAACAGTCGCATGTAAAATCACCTGAATCGGTCGCTCGCCTAGACATTCCACACACGAGCGATTTGTCAAGAAATTTCAGTCAGTATTATGAACGCCACTGTCTTGAGAATTTCTGGTAAAGAAGATTAACGACTGCGTTTAGCAGCAGCTGCAGCTGAGTTCCGTATCACGACAAATACTTTGAAAACATAAATTTAAAATAAACTAGGATCACAATGATTTAAAATTGTTTTGGAACGCTTTTCTTGGGTACTGCAGGTTACTTTACAGAATATATCACATTTTTCACTGACGCCATATGGGCTGTGTTCATCTTTCCAGTGTGCCAATACAATACGTTTATTAGATCTCAGTTTCTTTTTTATTCATTAGTCGTATAGTTTAAGTGCAAGTATTTACAAAATTTGCTCAGTGTGTCAATAGCAGCACGACTAATTACTGCAACTCTTGTTTTGAATTGTATGAACGAGAGTTATATTATATGAAATGACAAGGGACTGGAATATAACTGTAGAATAGATTTTCCCTGAACGTTTAAATTAAAATGTCCTCTTAAGATTACATTAAGACGTTTGTCATTCTGTTCATAAGTAAAAAAGTTTAATACACGTAAAATTATTTCATAAATAACTCAAAATCGTGGGAGAACCTATTGCGTCACGACTATTACTATGAACTTCCCAGCAATACTACTTCGATAACACAAACTTCAAAATGCTAATCACTGCAAAATCGGGCTGAGTATGTTGTACTATTTCTTAATACGAATCCCCTCTCTGGCTTCCGCTTCACTTCTGAGATTAGTTCGTGGTCCCTGGACAATTATAGATTCTAACGCAAATATCTTGCTCGGCGTCGGCAAAGCAAAGCGAAACAAAACTGCACAACCACAGTTCATAAATGGAGAATTCAGTCGCAGACATATTGGCACACACCGCTGCTAATCAGCCAAGCTGCCATAGTGCGTGCGGCCCATCGGACTGGCTGGGATTTCCATGTGACTAATCGCTATCTGCGATTTGCCCACACACGTGCGATCTGCGAACTGATAAGTCGCCCATGCGATGGATCGCTGCGATCCGTCGCTCATGTGCGCGGCCCTTAACGGGCCTGATAATGTACGATAAAGAGAGAGACTATATTCTTGTAGAAATGATTCATTTTACGAATTCACTTTTCTGTTATATCAGATTGTATCTGCAACGATTTTTTTTCATTTATGTCGATTGCACATGCAAAAGAAATAGACACACAGGCGCCCACACATACACACGCACACACACACACACACACACACACACACACACACACACATACACGAAATTTCGTCGTCTTACGTGTACCATTGATTATCTTGTGTGTTTGATACGTACAGGTAATTACGACAGCAGCCTACGTTGGTTGAATGTTGAGTAACACAGTGTTGTATGTGTAACGTTATTAGATGTAGTTATTGCTAGAAGTGCAGTTAACACTACTGTCTGATTTCTGGGAAAGAACAGAAATGACCAAGATGATCTGGCTTTATTCAGTAGTGATATACTGCCTGTGTAATATATGACACAGCCGTTTTATTTGGTCCTTTGTATCTGACTTCGGATTATCATTAATCTCACTTGAAGACCGAAATATAAAATTTCTATATGATATAAAACAAGAATGATTTCAACGCTTTCACAATACAAATTGAACCTGAAATACACGAATAAAATCTCGTAGATTGTTCAGTGTGGTATAAGGTAACTTTGGCCTCCAGTGGTGCGTTACAGGGTATTAGGTTCATGCGTTGCAATGTATTAGGTTAGTAGAGTAACAGATGCACAGAACAGAGACTTCAGTCATCAACAATATATTCTCATTCACTATTCACAACAGTCTGCCAACGCTGGGGTAACTTTTCGATTCCGTCACTGTAGAAATCACGTGTTTTGAGGCGAAGAACTCGTTGAGCCATGTTCGGAGCGGATATTCTTCCTGAAAGGAAGTTCCCTAAACGTTGTCCGATAGGGAGCGGAAAAGTTGAAAATCTGAGGGCGCAAGACCGGGTGAATATGGTGAATACCGAATGGCTTTCCAACCCAGTTCCTATATAGTGTTCCTTTAAGGGAGTAGGATCACTCCACGCAGCCTATCTCGTCTTTGTTATCGGACTGCGTCTGTAAGACGTCTCAGACGTTGACAATGTCAACAGTGATGGGTACATCTCGGAGAACTAATTCGTAGTAACCACACCGTCGCTGTTCCAACAGATACGTAAAACTACCTTTTGTGGATATGATTCGGGATAAATCGTTTTGTAATTGTTAAATTCAGAACAAATAGGTGTCCCGAATTGCTTTCGAAAAAATTCGGGGCAGGGCTAGGAAAATCGTGACTGTCGTGAAAAAAGGGGGGACGGAGGGACGGATGGTCACCACAAATGTGAGCACCGTCTGAGCACAAAGGTAATCTAGGCAGTATTCCAGTTCCATGTTCGGCCTAGGATGTCGTCATTAAAGTGTGTTACTACTGCTCTGATGCGAGGTCACAGTTCGTACAAGTCCCGCCCGAGGATAAAAATGTAATGGGGTTCTGCAGGACCTGGGTGTCAGATCTGATCTGTACCAGCAATTCCACACATTGTGCCAATGGGTGTAAGGTGGCCAGTCAATAACTAACATGGGAAAATAAGAAAACAATCAGTTCTAGGTGTGTGTGAATATCATGCCGTAAACCGCACCTTTCTATCTATTCCCATTTCCGACATATACGTGATCAAAGTTATAAAATTCATTTGGAACATAGTGTCGGGTACAGGAGGGGGTCGAAGTGTGCTTGCTGCTGCGTTTTTAATAGACTAACACGAAGAAACTATTTACAGTTCGGGCCTCCTTTCATGAATTTTAACTAAGGTTCATTACAATCTATTTCTAATTACTCGAATTTCCACAGACACGAAAAACGGTCCTGGTTTAACCCGGACAGTTGTATAAAAATCCCTCCAGCACATCTCTCGAAGCGCTCAAAATTAGTAGAAATCCGAATAAATCCTGACGTGAGGCACCCCTAATTTGGGATGCAAAGACGATCGCAATGATTCTTTTGATGATATGTGAAGAAGAAAGCAATCGTGCCCAGTTTTAGAGACAGTTTGCATTTCGTTTTATAGGCAGTGAGAGATGATGTCCACAAATGCCAAATAATATGAATATTCGGCCATTTATTTGTGTGGAAGGTAAATATTTTGTACAGAAAATACGTGCCGCGAATGTCTTTAGTTTTACAAGTAGCGCCATAGCTATTAAAAATTTCAAGCACAAATTTTCAGCTCTATCTTTATGACTTTCGGAATCTATATGGGGCTAGGAGTCTCTATTTAAAAAGTTATTTTCTGCTATTTAGTCTTGTGTGTGTGAAATTTTTCAACTGATTTAAAACATTTTGATGAGGTTAAAACAGAAACATGTGGTAAGCTTCAGGTTTATTTCAGTTTCTCTTCAGGAGAGCCAGCCAATATATTGCTCCCTCATTGTCAAATTCGCGAAAAGACCGCGAACGTTAAAATGAGAGAGAATGGAGCTCAAAGGGAACCTTAGAAGGAATCGTTCTCAACTGCTAAACATTCTCGACTGGAACAAGAAAACGGGGAAACAGCAGTGGTTTACCAATCACCTACTCTCCACCAAAGACTAGAAGAGAATGCGAGTTAATATTGCGTTGTCATCCAGTTCTGAGGTAAGGTGAAAGTTTGAAGTGTCTAGTTTATCGGGAAATTAGTATTAAATCAATTGCAAAATTTGTACCGAAAACAACAGACAAGAAACCGACTCAATAAAAACGTGTTAAAAAGTGATTGATCATTTATGTATACACAAATCTACAGTACAGCACCAAATATTTAACTCTTAAAAAAAAAATTGATATTTAATGCCAACAGTACGGCAATTTATATTTCAGTAAGTAAACACTTTCATTTTGAATATACTTTCTTTTTAGAAATATACTTTTCAGTCCCATCTCCATGAAATAAGATACTTTATTTATCCCTAAAAAAAGTTGCTAACCCTAGTCACGCTTCATGTATAAACGAAAAGGCTGAAAAAGATGTAAGTAAAATCACTCAAACCCCCTGAGTGAGTGAAAACATTCATATAACGGCCACAACCGACGGGTACTTATTTCAGTCAATTGTCTCTCACTGAATAAATCACACTGAGTAACACCACTAAAACGTAGTGAGTGAGTGAAAACATTCATGCAGCTGACATTGCGCAGAGACTAATTTCATTATGTTGTTTCATTCGACTGGAAAAAGCGACGGAACGAAAAAACAATCGACTGAGCAATCGATTGTTAAAAACCGTCGATTGACCCAAACTAGCCTCGACTTCCAAATCGAATAAACAACCACTTCCTTGAAATCAGAGTAGTATATTTAGGCACTTCTTGCGGTAAGTGGTGATTCTAGTATTAGCAGCGTTTACCATATTTATGAAGGCTCCGGTATGCGCAAATTGCGTTTGCGCAGTGGAAAAACGTGTTTCAGCAGGTTGGAAAGAAACGCTTCTCAAGCTCATTAGCGCCCAGCTGTTGACTCGCAACTTCAAATGTCGCCTGGATAGACGTGAAAGCGTAATGGCAGCATCAAGCAAGAAAATAGAAGAGAAAAAAGCCAAAGCAGCTACAGCTTCTTGAGTTTATCATTTGATTGCATCTGAGAAGCCAGAATCCCGAGTATTGCGTGTATGGCTTCCAAAAAAGGCCGAAAGACATTACATTTCTTTATGATAATGTCCATGGGGGTCGAACGTCTGTTGAAAACATGGCAATATTTCCTGGAGTATTGCCTGCTGGGTTCTCTCGTTGATTAAACGGGACGAAATTCCACAGCTATCTGTTCGATAAATAAAACGGAAGGAATGAAGAGCTATCAACAACAGCGAATAAACTCGTATAAAAGAAACAATCATAGCTTTAGTATCCAGTTTGCATGTCGCTTTTCGTTTAGTGTAAAGCGAAGAGCGTTCACGTTATTTTCATAATTAGATGTTACACCGTACATAGTTCCAGTTTCAATTAAAAATCTGTTGTGTCCTATCATGTATGATAGTCAACGACGCAATAACACCGGAGAAAAAGATTGACAACAAAGCTATGAATATTGTCTCTGAAACAGTTGAATGAGCGACGCTTACGTAGTTTCTTCGCGTTCGACGGAAATTCTCGGTAACTGAGATCAGAAGCTGGATATACGAGATTTTAGAAATTGATGGTACGCGGGAACATTATCCTTAAAATTTCTTAAAATCTTATAAAAGAGTTGTTACCACAAATTCGTGTTTAAGAACACTACGAATACTCGAGAGAAGCAGGAGATCCAGTTAACCATTAAAAAAAAGTAAAAAGCAAGTAATTTCGATAAAACACACACGCACATATCTGTTTCCGTTTATGAAGTTTGATTAGTCACGATATTCCTATATTCTGTGTTTCAGAAAAATAGTAACATTTGGTTCATATTTCAGTTTTAACTACGGAGGCATGAGTAATAAGAGCAGTAGATAACACCGCTGTGGGTAGCTAACGTGGCAACGTTCCAACCTCCTAAGAAGATGAGAGGTAAGTGTTAAACATTTTGTAAGAACAGTTCACATTTTCACGTATGTATTTCAGTATGCGACGGAGATCTGAAATTATTCTAGCTGTGTAGTAGTAACTTCGTGTATTTTTTTTATATTCGATGTGTATTGGATTCCTGATTCTAATACACAGGGCTAGGCGCCCAACTTCTTCTCCCTAAATTACATTTGGCCTGTTAGAGACATTCGTAACCTGTTTTTACCTAGACGATCAGAGACCAGGGGTTCATGAAACAAACAGAAATGAGCACCAACAACTTCATTAATAACCAAGACACAGCCATCAACTTTGGCTTTTTAAATGGAACTGTGCTAAGTTAAGCAGTCAGAACAGCAGAACTCGATGAGATAAGTTCAATGTTGTAACTTTTCAGTAGATCTGACAAGAAACCACGAAGTAAGAATACAGTGAATATAGAGGTTTGTGTGCCATTGCAACCGTTGAATGGCCCACCAAACGAAAATTCACGCTACTAAAACTTGCGCCGCAGAATAAAAGACATTATATTTCACAAAACCTTAAACACGTTCCCACCAAAGAAATTGTTGTCTCTCTGGGAAGTCTTTCAATCGGCTGTAACTTTTCCTGCCACCGCAATGTTCAAAATATAGATATCCCTGAAATTATCTTATGTCGGCAAACGAATGTTTTTTAGGAAAAAGGTTATCAGAATTTCCACAATTAAATTTATTATATGAAATGAAAATCACATTATTTCTTTCCGTTTTTTACATATGTTGCGTCATTTGTATATCGATAAAAGGTCGTACTTTAAGGTAATACATGAAATAAAGGAAACTAGAGATCATGAACGAAAACAGTGAAAATGTCATATTTCTGTTGATTTTTAAATAGCGTGTTCAAAGTGAGAACCATTTGCATCACAAACTTTTGGTACACGCTGTGTCACTGATGTACCCACTGGTATCAACACATCAGGAGTAATCCTTTACACGCAGCAGTAATTCACTTTGTCATGTACTCTACTGTCGTTAGAACCATCTTCTTGACCACGTGCTTTATTTGGTGGCACTCAAACTTTTTTGCTCAAGAGCCATTAACGACTTGTCAGGCCGCATTGGTACTGACCTTATTATTAATTGGTAACCTCGATAAATAAGTATGCTATGAGCCCCCAATTGATTGGCTGTAGTAAAGGCACCAAGTTAGCCGTCGGTCCCAACTACTGATCGGTAACAGCCGGCGCTACTCCGAACACTTAGTGTCGCTTCTTTGCTGTTCCAGATTGTTGCCACCCTCAACGACACCGACGTTGTGACTGTAATTGCCTGATGAAGTGTTGTGTTGTGTGAGTGGACCATTAATCTGTCAATACCAATACGTAAAGAGGATACGTGTGAAAATATGCTGTTTCGTCTTCTTTCTCGCAGTCGGATTTAACTACGGTTGCATGACATTTAAATCTATTGTTCCTGCGTACATCTAATTTTAAACAATTATTGTATTTTGTTCTCGTCCTCGCAGTAGGTTTTAACAGAAAACTTTTATATTAAGAAAATTGTATTTATGGCTTATCAGGTTTTGATCACAAAACTACTACGGAATCTGAATCAACCGAAATCAAACGCCACTGTAGATACCGCGCAATAGGCACAAGAATTTCTAAATACACTGAATTCATCTGGCTTTCCGCCACACAGGTTGAGTCTTACAATCCACGTACCTGTTGTATACTACACAGTCTCAGCCTACCGTCTCCTTTGGCAGATTAAAACTTCGAGAAATAATGTAATTGAAGCTATTATCCTCACTGGTTCAGCAGCTGGATAGGTCGCTCTCATACGCCGTATCTCAACGATCGCAAACGATTTGCCCACTCATTTTAATCGGCTTCAGTTCTCAGAACTACGTTTGCAGTAACATTTAAAAAGGCTCAAGGTCAGACATTCAAATATGTTGGAATCAATTTACTAGTGTTTTTCGTATGGTCAGTATCTTCAGTAACTGGAAGCTCAGAAAACTGCATATACATTACTACAACGTACCCAAAGAACTAAAAATGTTGTGTGTTCTGAAGGATTGCAATTGTATTGTGTACAAAAAATTAAAACCAAAAACAAAGGAGCTTTTTTCATTCATTTTCTATATGATTTTTTATAATTTTGGTTTTCTTACCTTCAAAGTAATCGAAGGCACAACTAGGAGCATAAATTTGCGTCCTGATCTAATTCCCTGGGTTACCCCACATTAAGACGTGTATCCATGTCCCAAAATATTTAGCAGTTGCGAAGCATTGCTCGGATCGTAAGTTGATCAGCAACATGAATTGTACACATTTTTAAATGCATTATGTAATATAAGTGAAGACCACAAAAGTTTACTAAATATTTTGAGTGTCATTATTCTTCTGCTCATTGCAACAGCTTTAATTGAATTTTATATTCCCTGTTACAAATACGTAACCGTTCGAGATGACCATCTGTACAACGAGCATTCAAGAAACCTCTACTTTCATTTGAAATTAATTCCATAGCAGTTGACCGGCACGAGGCACACTCTCCCATGGGTTGTCAGCACTGGAAGACAAACAAGAAAAATTTCCCTCGATCACATCTCCTCACCCTGCAACGACAAAGTTATCTGCCCCTCCCTCCTGAGCTAAGCTGCCAACTTTAATTATATCACAGCCGAATTCACAAATGTCAGTTAAATTTAAAAACGCCTTAAAATATTACTGTCTTTGTAAGTATTTTTATTTGTTACTGAACAGGAAAACTATTCTCTAAGGAGCTCATAGTGTTAGCTGACTTTTTTGGATCTGGCTGTTAGTTGCTAGATGGCCAATATCTTAAAATACGGCTGAGCCGTGGGCCACACGAATACTTGATTTGGAACGCTTGCGGCACGCAGTTCGACGAGCACTGCCCTTGAGAAACAAGTCTAAGAACGTGCTGGATACCTCTCAATTCGAACTCACAAATTTATAAATTAGCAGTCTATTGAGATATTGTGGGTAGGAGATGGTCATGTTGGAATCACATCACTTGACAGGTTCTCAAGGCCGCATTGTCAAATAACAGGAGCAAACTACTTTAAAAAAATTCTGTACTTCTCTACGTTCAACGAATATCAGCGAAATAAGAGCAGAAAACGTGCTATCCGATTACGCCACACCATACATACACATTTCGCTTTTGTTGGTTGTAGGTTTTCCATTGACTAGTGCATCTTTCTAAAATATACATTACTTAATATGTGAACGTAGCCTCACAGTAAATAATACTTTCACCATAAAATTATTGTCTCGCATTTATATACAGGGGTTGGATAAAAATGGAAACAGTATTTATGTGGTTGAACATAAATGCAGATGCTCGCCAAGCCTGCAGGTAGCGGTCTTACGTTTGACCACGACCGTTGCCTCTACAATGTACTCACTACGTTGCAAGTGTCAGGTGTGGTCAGAACATTGTTTTCTGTAAATGTGAGTACATTATGTACCAAGGTCGCCGAAGTGTTTGCTGTTTCATAGATTCGAAGATTTACACCGCATACAGGGGTAGCGCAAAAAAAACATCATTCGCTAAATTACGACGCGGACGAAACTATGTACTGAGTGATCATGACAGACCATCACTGAACAGGATTGTCACGAATAATAAGAAAACGACAGCTTCAAAAGTGACTGCAGAACTTAATGTCGCCCTCTCGAACCCTGTCAACACCAAAACGACACGGAGGAAGCTCCATGAGTAGGGTATTGCAGAACGAGCTGGAATCGCAAAATCACTCATCAGTGTTGCAAACGCCCATAAGAAGAGAATGATGTGACAAAGCCATAAAACATGGACTATGGAGCAATGGAAGAATGTTATTTATTCGAATGAGTCTTGTTTCCCATTGTTTACCATCTCTGGCTGAGTTTACGTCACAAGAGAGAAACATGGCGGGGGTGTCGGTGACGATTTGGGCAGCCACGTCGTGGTATCCTGTGGAACCCCCCAGGGTAGCCGAGCGCGCTAACGCTCTGCTTTCTGGACTCGGGTAGGCGGGCCGGGCCCGGATTGAATCCGCTCGGCGGATTAACGACAAGGACCGGTAAGTAAGCCAGCCTGGATGTGGTTTTTAGGCGGTTTTCCACATCCCGCTAGGTGAATACCGGGCTGGTCCCCACGTTCCACCTCAGATACACACGTCGCAGACATTTGAAACACGTCCGCTCTATTTCACGATTTACACTAGATGCAGACAGTTGGGGTACACTGATTCCATCCTGAGGGGTACAGGGTGGCGGCAGGAAGGTCATGCGGCCATCCCTAACACTAAAACTATCAAATCCGTTGTAAACCACGCCGACCCTGCGATCGCTGCATGACTATGGCGTAAGCGAAAGAAAGTCGTGGTATCCTGTGGGCCTTATGGTTTCTTTGCCAAGGTCTGTCAAGGATTAAGTGTCCATCTCGGCTGATTAGGTCAATGCCGTGGCACGGTTGTTACACAATGGTGACGCTGTGTCCTAATGCGACAGGACGACTGATCACACAGCTTGCATAGTCCAGGACAGGTTTTGTGTACACAGGCGTGTAGTGTCGCATCCCCACTACTGACCCAGATCTCAATACCATTTGTGGTTTCCTTTGGAGAGGAGGATGCGTGGTCGCTATCCACCTCCATCATCGTTATCTATTTTCCAGGAAGATTGGTATAAGAGACCTTTGAAAACCATAAAGGATCTGTCTTTATCCATTCCGAGACAACTGTTGTGTTTTTAGTATTTCCGCAATTTTGTCCAAGCCCTGTAGTATTTAAACCCATGTTGAAACCACTGCCGTGTAGTCACTGATGTGGAGGAGTATGAAACTGATGATACTTAAGTCTATGAAGAATATCTGGAACTCTTTTCTGGCTGATATCAATCTCTCTTTATACTTGACGAGAACTGGCATGCGTGTTTATTACAGAAGCTGCAAAAATCGGCTACTTCTGCAGCTTTGTTCCTACAAGGCTCTCGTATGGCCTGTTATAATACTTATTCGCTAACAACGTCAAAGTCGTACCGAATATCCAAATTGATAAATGCAAGAAAGGATTAGTTATTACATAATTTCTTTTTAATTTCGTAGATATTCAAATGGTTCAAATGGCTCTGAGCACTATGGGACTTAACATCTGAGGTCATCAGTCCCAACTTAGAACTACTTAAACCTAACCAACCTAAGGACATCACACACATCCATGCCCGAGACAGGATTCGAACCTGCGACCGTAGCGGTCACGCGGTTCCAGACTGAAGCGCCTAGAACCGCTCTGCCACACCGGCCGGCTTTCGTAGAGACTATAACTTTATTGCATTTTTAAGTTACCTTCTTGAATGTTATGCAAAAAGGCACGCAAGTTTCGTAGAACCCATGAGTGCTTTCCACTGAACTCGGAACTCAGCGGTACACTGTTCAAAAAATGTTGCATTAGGTGAATGCTTGGAATGCAGTTGGCGGCTGGAAAGGACTTTCTTTCCAGGCTGAGAGGAAACCCTTGCTCAGCTATATAAGCACAATATGTGGGGCATTGTATGTCCGGGAATCACTGGAGGAGGGTAGGAGGGGGGCCGGAGCGGAAGAGGGGGTGTACCTCAATGGTTGAGCGTCGAGTTAGTCGCGCAACTTTGAAAATCTTTTAATTTATCGGAAGATATTACTTCAAATGTTAACGGAACTTGAGCATTATTTTATTATTGCATAGCAACTGCACAAGTTTAAGTACTTTGCCCAAGTTTCAATCGTCAGTAGTACACAAGAGATAGTGCGGAATAAACGATTGTTTTAATCAAGAAACGTGTATTCACCCGCGTTACTTAATGGGCGTGCCCAGTTGCCCACCTGTAACTGTATCACGTATACTCATATTGTGTTACAATCCGTGGAAGAAAGTGACGAGATAGTCGGCCCACAAGTGAGAATTTTTGCCAGCGCCAACACTGCAGGATTCTCGCAATGATACGTACACTTTACAACACCCAAAATTTCATTTCTCGTCATTTTTAAACTGGTGATCCCTTGATGTTTCAGAATGTGTCCTACCAATCGATCGATTCTTTTGGTCAGGCTGTACCACGAATTACTCTTCTACACAATTCCGTTCAGTATCTCCACATTAGTTACGTGATATACCCATGTAATCGTCAGCATTCCAGCATTTTTCTGTAGCACCACTTTTCAAAAGCTTCTATTCTCTTCTTGTCTAAACTATTTATCGCCCATGTTTCACTTCCATACATGGATACGCTCCACACAAATACTTTCAGAAACGACTTCCTGACACTTAAATATATACTCGACGTTAACAAAAGTTCTCTCCTTCAGAAACGCTTTCCTTGCCATAGCCAGTCTGCATTTTATATTCTCCCTACTTCAAACATCATCAGTTATTTTGCTTCCAAAATAGCAAAGTCTTTCATTTCCTAATTTAGTTCCCTCCTGATTTAATTCGACTGCATCCCATTATATTCCTTTTGCTTCTGTTGATGTTCATCTTATATCCTCCTTTCAAGATGCTGTCCATTCCGTTCAACGGCTCTTCCAAGTCCTTTGCTGTCTCTGTCAAAATTGCAATGTCATCGGCAGATCTCAAAATTTTTATTTCTTCTCCTGGACTTTAATTACTTCTCCAAATTTTTCTTTTGTTTCCTTTACTGCTTGCTCAATATACAGATTGAATAACATCGGGGATAGGCTACAATCCTGTCTCACTCTCTTCATAGAGAAATGATACCGACAAATTTGTAAACAGAGAAGGAACGGACGCTCAACATACACACAACACCTTACACATCACAGAACAGTGCAATATACAACAGAGCAACAACACGCACAAACAAAGTAAAATGGCACATACGCACTTACAATTTTAAAAAAATGGCCACAGAATAGGAAACATGTTCAAGAAACGAGGTCTTCAAGTAGCATACAGGACAGACAACACAACACAAAAAAAAAAAAGACTGAGAACACAGGAGACACCCATAGATAAATTCTACAGCTCAGGAATATATGAACTCACATGCAACACTTGTCAGCGAGTACACAGAGGAAAAACATGCAGGAACTTTAAAACGAGATACTCAGAACATCCCAGAGACCTAAAAAGTAACAGCACCCATAGCACATTTCCTTACCACCTAATAGCCAATAATCATCACCCACCTATAACAGCTACAGGTTTAAAAACACTAAAATCTAGCCACACGCTATACCACGAAGTAACAATTGAACGTCCACGTACAGGAGACAATAGCAGAAGGCAAACAAGTTTGAAAGAAAACACTTCACTCTGTAAAGCAGTAACGCATTAAAGGAATTTACAGAAAAGGCAACACGAACTCCTAAAGGAGGTTACACAGACACACACATACAGAGAGAGAGAGAGAGAGGGGGGGGGGGGGAGGGGGGGAAGAGAGAGGTACAAGTAAACAAAAATCAAATTCGGCGCCAAACTCTCTCGGGAACAAATGAACGTTGATGGGGTTAGGAACACAACATAGTGTTCGCCGCGTTTTGCGAAGTGAAGAAGCGCTTGTAAAACTGAAATTACACAAAGTTCTGCAAATCCCTTCAGAACGCAAAATAAGAAGGATCAGTCAAAACGAAACGTGAGTAATAACAAGTGTATACGCAAAACGCTTTGTCCCACCAAAATCACGATTTTAAAAATCAAGGAATGTCTTAACTCGCCGATAAAATTCACATTTACATCATTTGATTTGCTGATGACAAGCTGTCAGTGCAGGACACCATACAGATGGTCCTGCAAAACCATATAACGTAAAATCACAGTAAGAACAAAAATGAACAAAACCTATCTTTAGGCGTCACTTTGTTAGATCAGTCACAACCTAAAATACATCCATTTTTTACAGTTTTCAATAAACAAAAACCACTGGTGATGGCACAGAAGTGCCGGAACATGTTCGGGTAGCAAAAGAAAAAAACTGTTTTTGCATGAAAATGCGGAACCTCTATCCAGCAAAGATAGCGGTGGTTTCAACATCACGTGACTCTAGATATTTTGAAGTCCACATAATTTGGACTTGTTTTGTAGGTTTGTATAGGTGCTAGGCATGGCCTCATAAGAGGATAGTGAGATAGGCCCTCGCCGTTTGGGGTGGGGGAGGGTGAAATTACTGAAAAAAAAACAAGGAGAACTGACGGTTTAATAATGGAACAGGAGAGATAACGGGCTTATCCTGCCCGTCTTGTTCCTATCTTCTGCTTACGAGTATAATGCTTTCCCGCGGCCTGCGACTGTTCAGGCAAGGTGTTGTCATTTCCAGAGTGTCATTTCGACCAAGTGGCACAACAGAGATAAAGAAATGAGTACTATCCAACAGACGTCTATCGCTAACATGTTTATGTGGTAAGCGCGCGGTGCGTTCATATTGCTCGCCATGTGCAACAATGGAGTTCTAGCTGTTACTTCGCTACGGTATTGTTCAAATGGCTCTGAGCACTATGAGACTCAACTGCTGTGGTCGTCAGCCCCCTAGAACTTAGAACTACGTAAACCTAACTAACCTAAGGACATCACACACATCCATGTCCGAGGCAGGATTCGAACCTGCGACCGCAGCAGTCGCACGGTTCCGGACTGCGCGTCTAGAACCGCGAGACCACCGCTGCCGGCAATTCAAACATCGAAATAGTTTTGAGGATATTTATGGAAATGCATCTTGTGAACGTAGATTCAGCAAAGAGAAAAGATAAAATTGGATAGGTCGACTATGGATGAAAGGAGAGTTATCTTCTCGATGAAATGCGATATATCATAGATAAACTTGGCTTCAGTGACATAATCTTTGAGTATGCTTCGCTAAATCACAGAAATTCAAAGCTAAATTATAATAATTATGTAATACCATAATAATACAATTCCCTGAAACAATTTTTTCCCAATTCTCAGTTATAGGTATTTTGCGTATATATCTGTTAAATAATTTATACACTATTAATAATTTATGAAGCTCAAATAACACCTGATCGTAATTACATATACTGTAACTAATGTATTGCAACTGCCACTAAGAAAAGATACAGATTTTCCTTTCAGCTTTTTAAAGTTTATACATTTTGTAATTTATGTATGACACTTATACACCTAATTTGCTGTGTATAATATTTTCAGTAATTTAAGATCATTTAAGTAATATTGCTAATAAACCATACGTTTTTATTTAAGTGATATTCTACAAATAGTCTTCCTTTTTATTGAAACTGCTTACAAGATCATAAAATTTGCTAAATCTATACATAAAAAATTGCAGAAAGGTAGTTTTTCTATGTGAATGTGTGTGGGGGAGGAGGAGTGCCTGAGGTGCAGGTTCACCTCGATATCCTTCTGTTACTGGGGGTGTATCTGTGTACTGTCAGCACGGAACTGGATTAAATAAGTTATTTTTGATTGTGTACTCTTAGATCTTCTAGAATTTCTTGGATTTATTCATTCTAACATACATGGTTTCGGATACGCTCAGTCATCCATGTATCCAATACCTGTTGTTACTGTCAGCCGGTTAGCTGTTTGCAGAATTTCACGTAATTTTCCTTAACAAAACCGATGTTCAGGATCTAATTAACTGTGCTGAGTGTGCTCCACGTATTATCTCTTATTTCTTCGGGAGCTGTTCCCTAACATGAAGGATCATTGTAAGAACCCTGTATTACACATCTGGCCTTTTTGAATTCAAATTATTTTCCAAGGTCCACCCGATTGAACAGAAGCTGGGAACAAATATGATTAGCGGCGCATTACAAAGCTACACAAGAAACTAAAGTGTCATTACAAATTTCATTGTATCAACTTTCATGAATTCGTACACGTTGCAATACAGGGCGCTATACATTCATATCTCGTGCGGATAATTATACCCCAAGCAGTGGTTAATTTATTTCCTAACAATCGGAATGGCTCTGAGCACTATGGGACTCAACTGCTGTGGTCATAAGTCCCCTAGAACTTAGAACTACTTAAACCTAACTAACCTAAGGACATCACACACATCCATGCTTGAGGCAGGATTCGAACCTGCGACCGTAGCGGTCACGCGGCTCCAGACTGAAGCGCCTAGAACCGCACGGCCACACCAGCCGGCTGTCTTTGTAACAGACAGTTTTGCGTTTTCGGTCTGTGTGTGTGAGCGCGCGCTCGAGCGTGCGTGTGTGTGTGTGTGTGTGTGTGTGTGTGTGTGTGTGTGTGTGTGTGTGTGTGTGTGTGTTTTCTTCACATTGTTGATTCATGGCTGCCGCTGCGTTACAGTTTTGCTTTATCTTATTCTGTACGGTAGAATATGCAGCAACGGCAGTGGCCTCTGCTTACTATTCGTACATTTCCAATAGTGACTTGACCACTTCACTCCAGAAAGCAGAAAAACGTAATCCCTATTTCCGGTATTGGCTCTTGGATACGGTCGCGTTATTACTCTGCCATGACTGTAGCCGTTGAATAAACCGTACTCGTGCAAACAGTTTAGGCGCTGAGATTGCTAATCTTCTCAAAAGAAAGGAATAATATAGACTGTCAGATACATTACGGCCAAAATGTAGTGCACGAATGATTTTATTTAGAGTATTCAGTAGACAATAAGATCATATCCACAAAAAGAAAAATACTAAGCCATTATCATTGCTTTCCAGTTGCTTTCTGAACTATGTAGTGATGGTAGGCAATTTCTGCGGAAATCTCGTAATTCCAGTAACCTGTAACTCCTTAATCAACGAGAGACTTGAAAGTGCATGGATTTCTCTAATTTGTTAATAAATACCCTTCCACTGTACAGATACACATGCAACAATTTTCTGTATCACTTTACATTATTTTTTAAGAAAATGCTTCTACTTCTCCTGCAAAATTTAACAAAATGCAGTCACGAGTTTCAATTGCCTACCAACGAGACAATCAAGTACTCATTGTAAATATCCACCATGCAGTACACAGTTATTATTTGGTATTTAATCTCGTGAAACAGTTTCGACCAGCATTCGCTCTCAAATGTCTCGACTGAAGTGAAGTTACAGGAACTGCATATATTTTTCCCCAAGTTTGCTTGTAAAAGGCCACCCCCCCCCCCCCCCCCCTTAACCTGTTCTGTTAGAAACAATAATTCCAGGGTCGTACCCATCCGAAAGCTCTCATGTTTTATCGTGTTGCTATAATCTATTCTCAACGCCGACAGTATTGCAGATTTCCAGATCATTACCACCGAAAATTTCGGTGGTACTCCTCAAGCATTCTGTTTTATTTAGTGATTAATTGGTGATACGTATCCCAGTGTCCAAATCCACTTTGAAGTTTTATTTCGTATGAAATTTTTTGAACCACATCATGTGGAATGTAAAATATTAGCCACCCTGCAGGGAATGTAAAGGGAAGGAAAGACCTTAAATGTCTATACGTCACTGAGACTGAAAATTTGTGACTGCTTTCTTACCAGCGTTCAGTTCATCAGACGCTGGTCGTATTTACAGCAATAACAAATACTACGTGATTCGTGGATTCACAGGTAGAATGCAGATAATCCTGAGGGCAAACCTCAATTTTGCATCCTGTAATCTACTACAGCGTCAAAATTTGAGAGCTTGTTGCTTTTAACATTCTAAAATCAATTGCAAGGCTTATTTACTTCTCAAATGTTCGGAAAAGCCATTCAAATGCTACAAGTTTTGTTTTCAATTATAATTTATTGAACCTTATGATGAAGTGATGTAAGTACTGAGGTAAATAAATGATTGTTATGTGAAACCATGTAATACATAGTCACAGTATTTAATTGTTATCATTATCAGAATGCAGAATGAGATTTTCACTCTGCAGCGGAGTGTGCGCTGATATGAAACTTCCTGGCAGATTAAAACTGTGTGCCCGACCGAGACTCGAACTCGGGACCTTTGCCTTTCGCGGGCAAGTGCTCTACCAACTGAGCTAACGAAGCACGACTCACGTCCGGTACTCACAGCTTTACTTCTGCCAGTATCCCGAGTTCGAGTCTCGGTCGGGCACACAGTTTTAATCTGCCAGGAAGTTTCATATCAGCGCACACTCCGCTGCAGAGTGAAAATCTCATTCTGGAAACATCCCCCAGGCTGTGGCTAAGCCATGTCTCCGCAATATCCTTTCTTTCAGGAGTGCTAGTTCTGCATGGTTCGCAGAAGAGCTTCTGTAAAGTTTGGAAGGTAGGAGACGGATACTGGCAGAAGTAAAGCTGTGAGTACCGGACGTGAGTCGTGCTTCGGTAGCTCAGTTGGTAGAGCACTTGCCCGCGAAAGGCAAAGGTCCCGAGTTCGAGTCTCGGTCGGGCACACAGTTTTAATCTGCCAGGAAGTTTCATTATCAGAATCGTTACCAACTGTTGCTGCTAAAACTGAGCGTGGAGGTAAGTTATACTCATGAGGGAGAGGGGGTTGAGAGAGAGACAGACAGGGAGAGAGAGACAGAGGGAGAGAGACCCACCAGAACCAAACCCTGGATCCGCTCCTGACTCATTTGATTTTGCGGCAAGGATGCACTCACTATCTGTCTTATTCTGCCATGTCGTGGGTCACAGATAAGCTCGTTCGGAATCAGCAACCTGTTCCTCCAAAGATCCGTAGTTTATTTGCCCTACAGTTTATTATTTTTCTGTCAAACGTCTATGGTCATGGAAGATTCATATGTCCGGATTCATTCTTTGAGGAAATGTTATTGTATGATATTCACTTATGGCATCCAGTTAAGAGCAATTAAATTAGTAACGTACAGACCCTTTTTCGTCTTGAGGACGAAAGCGGCTGCTTGTCTTGTGGATTTAACGAAAAAAAGGAAGCGTTGGGATGCCATCACGATCCACGAACTCACAGCTGCAGCCATTGATTCCTGCAGTTTGGTCGGAGTTGAGTTCAAGTTGCGTGCATCTCACTTGAGGGCGTCTGAGATGTTCTTAATAGAAGTCAGATGAGCTTGAGGGTGCACACAAAAACGGTGGAGCGGTCTTTAGGCCACTGTGCCACAGTTCGGGGGCATTATCTGCCTTTGGCATGTACCAACATGTGCGGCAACTCTTTAGACCAGGGAAACTTGTCACCGACCGTTATTGTTCAGCACTAAATTGGAGGTTAATTTTGCTGCACTGTGGCACGTGTGTCCACTATAGTAATTCGCAACAGTAGGCGGCGACGCATGTGATTAGAATAATGCGTTGGCGTCCAAGGCGCTTGACGCTGACTTGGTAAAAAAAGAGTCGTATTGCATTATCTGTCTGGTAACACCGGCAGGTAGATTCAGGCGCCTAATCAGAATGAGTCTTATTGCCCCACACCCAGTGACCCCTTTCCTCGCACCGGATGCGAGCTGTGTTTGTATGTATCTGATTAGTTTACGTGACTATATATACTGCATGCGTGTGTAGTGTGGTGTCATGTTGGTGTTGTTTGACGATGAGAGAAGATGATGCTCGTTGCCAACTAACAGCCTACTCCTTTCGAACAAACTCGAGAGCATCGATGGGACGGACGGATTTCCCTCACCAGTGTCACGTGTACTCACTCCATGAGACGCTCAAGGGAGGTTTGGAATTTAAACCACGACACTGGCACAAAGACTTGTGATCAGGAACTTCGTGCCACCAAGTCTCGTCTCCTTACTGACCGAATACTGACGATGAAACTATTTTTAACCTTCGGGCCTCGAACCGGTAACCTGTGTGACTGGCGGCACTGTGCTGTCGCGCACTAGCGACCTCGGCTATGAACGGGTTTTAAATGGCTCCGGTTTTGTCCCTGATAGAGATAATCGCGGTGCATCACTGATACGCAAAACGTGCGCAAATTGTCGGGTGCCAAACTATAGCCTACAGTCCAAGGCACTGATACCGTGAATCTTGCCATTCCT
Source organism: Schistocerca gregaria (assembly GCF_023897955.1). Taxonomy (NCBI): domain Eukaryota; kingdom Metazoa; phylum Arthropoda; class Insecta; order Orthoptera; family Acrididae; genus Schistocerca; species Schistocerca gregaria. Next base: position 649,200,084 of record NC_064923.1, on the reverse strand, counting down.
GCGTCAGACTGTTGCGTCGACAGGCGGAACAAGAGCTGACAACACGTCACGAAACGCACAGCAGCTATCTCTAATGGAATTGCCCACGAGTGTACGAGTATGCGATGTCCACAACAGCCGATAAGTAGCGTTTATTTTCAAAATGATATTACGCCATTTGGCTGTATGTAGTATTTTTATATGTCGGTCTAGATTTCGACCTTAGGCGATTTTCAAGCGTCACACTGAAATGAATAAAAATAGAAAGTACAAATAACAAAGTGCTGGGAAAAATACACAAAATGACAGTTGTTTTTTGAGTTACATGCTTTGTTACGACACTTACACGTCCAAAAAAGGCCCACAAGTTATTGAAAAATACATGTCAGTTTATATAAACTAGTTTCCCCGTAAGTAAGCGTGAGAAGATATGTGCGGTACAGAAAATGGCTGTAAATTTGCATGTATGGCAAATGGTAGTCAATATGTTTTGTACACTAGACGTCCAAAACACAGGTAGAAGATTCATTACACTATCTACTCAATTATCGTGAGCGTAAGTGTAATGACCGTCTAAGATCATTACAGAGACATCACAATCAGCGCTATATAACCTATTATATGTTAAGAGACGAGATAATAGGAATGTTTCTTTAACATGCTGATTACATTAATTTTGCAATAAATACTGCATGACTGTGTTTAGAGGGAACATCAAGGAGATCCAGTTTCAAAAGTAACATCTAAGGATCGTAAAATGCGTTAACGGAATATTAAAACCATGTATCATGGAGGGTCCACCTCCTGAGACAATTAATTGTCCAGTAATTGGTGCATTCTATAAGTAAAAAGTTATAGACATTGTTACGAAATTACGAAAACCTTACATAAAATCTCTAAAACTTTTAGTCTAGATCAGACACTAAAGAGAGAGCAACATAACGAGGAATGATGTTCATTTGGGAGAAAGGGGCTGAGGGTGAGGTACAAAAAGGTGAGGGAAAGATAGGAACCACCAAAAATAAAAAATAATAAATGAAAAATGAAGGGGTTGCAAGGGGGTAGCCAGGGGGCGGTAGTCTGGGAAGGTAGATGACGGATGGACGGGCGGAGAGGGGGGGGGACCAGTCTTCACAGTATCTTTTAATGCAAATATTGCGATGGCTCTTTCAAAGAGGACAAGGTCGATTTTCTTCCCCATGCCTCTTCGGTCTCAGTTAGTGATCCTTCTCTAATGACCCTCCCATCGACAGGATGGTGAGCCTCGACACTCCTTCCTTTTGGTTTGGCCGCGGTAAAGTAGTTTCTGGTGCCTTTCTTATTAAAGATTCAATTATGGTGTAATATTTGCGAATTTAGTATGCAATCATTTATTTCGTAGTTTAATACAGGTATTTTGTTTATAAAAGTATCACTGACAGCTAGGACCTGCAGTCACATGTCGTGTGTGCTCTTGCCGAATGCGTCTATCATATTGAAACATACGAGTATTAGCTAACCATTTGTATTCGATTCTCTTTCGCCCAGTGAAGGGCTCCTTGAATCCACACGTCTCTTGCTATGTGCTGCGCACTCTACTTACATTTTCTCCAAAATACTAACGAACGGCTTATTGTCCTGCTGGATAGAAGACTGAAAAATAGTTGGAGTATAAATTTTCTTGTCATGTTAGCTTGTTCTGTTAAAAATTTTGAACAACTCTCGACATTCACAATTCGTGACCATAATTTTGACTGTAACCAACTTCGTTTTCCAATCACTATAACCCACCACTGACGTCTTCTCACCAAATACTGCGCCTTCGTTGAATGTGTGCAAGAGATTCGCCTCGTAGATCCATTTGTAAACAAAGGACATTTCACCGTGACTATTCTGTGACTTCTTCTAGTTTATTATAATACAGAGACAATACATTTTTGAATCAACATAAATCCAAAAGAAATAGAAAGAAAAAAATACATTTGAAGTACAATAAGAAACTATATTTTCAGGTGGTGCCTCACATCTCTACCGTATTTGAAAAATGTCATATTATTTGAGCTGCTGGTAAATTACTTTCTTTATGCAAACAGTTTCAGTCGTCTCAAAGCCAGCAGGTTCATAAAATTATCCACAGCGTCATGTTAGACCAAATAAAAAATCTTAATCTTCGGTTGAAAAATGCACTGTTATCATATTGTAATATAATCTATGCCGTCAATCTATTAAAGCTGTGTTATGTAGAGTAGGCTACTTATTCATGTTAAAACTGTAATCAACGTCAACGCTGTGGACAGATTCGTACTACACAGACTGCTGATGCATTGACGAGCGATTGATAAGAGTGTATTATTCATGGCTTTATCATCTGACGATAAAGATTTTGTACTTCGCATAACTTGATGCTGTCAATACTTTTACGAATCTAATGGTCAGACAGCTGAAGCCGGTTGTATAAATAAAGTATTTTATAAGCAGGTCACGGCGGTAATACGACATTTTTCACGAAACTCTACGTGTGAAAGCTATTGTACGACTTTCTCTATCTGAAAATTGTGTGGTTTATGTGACTACATGGATGATAACATTTTGGAGATAAAAATAAAAATATGGCAACGTAAATCTTGTTTCTGCCACATCACCCGCACAGTATTTATCCTATTTCCTGTTATCTAGCAATTTTTATGCATACTCTTTTGAATTTCGTCTAAGGAAAACGTCCAAATCTTTTAGCTCTGACGAACTAGCCGGCTGCTACCAGCCTTAAAATCATTCAGTTTCGAAAAAAAAATCATAGAATTTTGAGCTGTGAGAGCCATTTCATACTCCATGCAGTCATCTCATGACGACATTCTTTTGTTACTGCCACAGAGATATGGTTCTCTGCTCGAGATACTAAACTCGCATTCGCGAGGAACGTGGTTCAAACCCTGTGCTATCATTTTGATTTAGATTTGTAACGATTTCCCTAAAGCGCTTTAGACAGTTACCATGGTGATTCTCACAAAAAGCCAGCCATTTTACAGCACTATTCCCTCTCAACTCGAACTTGTCCGCCGACCCTGATGTCATCATCTTCGATGGAACAATAAACTTTCTTCTTCCTTCCCTTCTCTTCCAAGTTGTGTATGATAGAGTGGAACATGGTGGTTGTCACAGTTTTAGAATGGGCTTCGTTTTGCCCATATCAGACGTACTCAGACGTAGTTCATACCACACTACCTGCCATATGCTTGTGACTACAAGTTCTTTTTTAGCGTATTTTTTGTTATTTTATTACTGAGTTATTTGTTATTTTATTACTGAGTCAGCCTACATTTCCGCTATAGGCTGCAACAGGTTACAGTATAAACACACAGATATACGACAGAACAGTTTTAGATGTGTAAATATCAGAACATAAGTATCACTAAAGATATGAATAGAGTAGAACGTTTAAGTAGAACAAAATTTCGATCAAAATGTACGTTTATTGAATTATATCAATAAATATTCCTTAACATTAGAGTTTAAGTAAGCGTAACATTAGGGGACATTTTACAGAAACTGTGCAGCTGACATTGGATGCTGCTCAATTTTTATTTAATTGTGGCCATGTGAGGAGTAAGACAGAAGTCATCTTTGCCCAATGAATACCATGGAAAATATAGAGTTGAAACAATGCTGCAAAACAAAAAACAAATAAAAAAGTTACACGTTTATTAGCAAACTGCAATATTCCGCAGAGATTACTGACAAATACTGTATTATACCTTTATTATTTACAAAATACAGACATAATGTTTAAATGATATTTTTGGCTAGCTTTCTCTTTCTGGGTTCATTTCATATCAAACAGTAAAAATTAGGACACAGAAATATTGCTAGAAATGTGGAATTTTTGACATTTGAAAAATTTAGTGGCACACCTAAAGAGATGTAGGCCTAAATAACAGTTCTTGTTGTATATTAGACGTCAAAATCAATATATCCTCAACTTAACAACGCAGATTTGCCTATTGCAAAAGTATCAGCAATAGAAACAGTGACGATTTGTCCTTCATGGGGGACCGTAGTCATGTAGCACTTTCTTTTTAGAGAATTTTCCGCCATTTCACTGTAAATTATTCTTCATTTATTTCACACAAGTATGATTTCTGTTTTATATTTACTCTCAAGTGCTAATCGAACCTAAATTAATAAAGCATATCAGTCATACAATGGAAGGCAAAATGTGAAGAACAAAATGCCATTACATATTTAAGAACATTACTTTCATATCACACAGTGTGTGATTTTCCGAAATGACATGCCATCGTCGAAATAACACATTCTAGTCTTATAAACCAGTCGTCGTATTGCGGGATGTAAGTATATGTCAAAGGTACATAATATGGCCGACACAGTGCACAGAAAGTGTACACTAACGATCTGTACAGAGAATTTGAAAGCCAGTACTTTGATGTCACTTGCTTCCATCATGTCCGCATATCAGCTGACGTTAACACCTGCCAAACTCGAGTATTTACTATATGACGAAGTGTTTAACATATCCTTATAATACACGCTCATAACAACCTCATAGAGAGTTAGAATGAATTATTCCTTTCTCTAAGTGAAAAGATTACCATGTACAACAAAACTAGATCACAAAAACAACAGCATAGAAGCAATATTATACAGCTGACTTGCATAAAAGAAAGTAGGCACATGCAGCAGCACAGGAGACACACAGGAAACACAGGCCACACTATAAATATCAGAAACCAGCACACCTACAAAGTCTTTAGCTAAAATATGCTCAACGACACTCTAGACACATTCCAAAAACACGAAAGTGCCTGTGACATGAAGGGAGAGGGAAAACACAGAGTGGTAGGTGGCAGAGGGAGATTTAATGGGTTGGTGGGAAGTTGTAGGGGAGGTGGGGTATCAGGAGGTATCGTAGGGGATGTAATGGGAATGGCAGGGTGTTTATGGGAGGTGAGAGGCGGATTGGAGGGGGGAACACATTGCAGGAGGAAGTGGTACTGGGAATTGTATGGGAGGTGGGGAGTTGCATGGAGAGTTCTGGCGGTGATGGGAAGGCGGGCAGTGGGCGGCAGGGGAAGTTGTAGGGGAGTTGAGAGGAATGACAGGTGTTTTGCAGAGATGGTGGGAGTGGGGTGGAGGGTGGAAGGCTGTGTACAGGGTGACAAGGAAGTTGTAGCGGAGGTGGGGGGGGGGGGGGGGGTAACAGGTGTGGTGTTAGGGAAGGGTGGTCATGGAGTGGGGAAGGCAGTGTAGGAAATGAGGGAGGTGGGTGGCGATGAAGTACATTGGGTGTCAGTTGGGCTGTTTTTCATACCCCTAATATGCTCAAGTCCGATCTCCAGTGACCCACAGAGAAGGGATGCCGCCCATATGATCTTGTAACATAATTAAATAAAAAGCAATGTCACATCCCATATGCATTACTGAATGGTAATTAATAGGGGTGACCACATCAAGCATGATAATATGGGTAACATGCCTTGCAGCTATACTACTAATGAGAGGAGTGATCATCCTATCTATAACAGAAACAGGTGATCGCTAAAACAAACATTTTTATAATTGAAATACAGAGCACATGAGTTACCCACTGGAATAAAGAACTAAATATTTAATACTTAGATAATGTGTTCTAATAATGAACTCTAACCTTGTCATTGGTGGGTGACCATCATAAAACCAAAATTATGTGAATAATTCTTGAATATGACCACTGACTGCAAGAACGGTTAATAAGTGACATGAAGAATGAAAAATATTAGGGAACATCGATGAGATGGCCAAAAGGCATACTGAAAGCAACTAGCTGGCTATGAAGCATTAAAACTGGATAATGGACTCTTGATGCAGTGAATTAATGTAGCGTCACTGCATAATCAATGATCACAATGCTGGCCCATCTTACAAAACTTGTGGCACATATATGCAGTTGATGGCAGTAGCGGCTGGAGACTCTTGAATATTCTCTGTACTCATTGCTCATATGGAAACATCGTCTGTCATCTAGTTACAGGTCATTATTTTTAGGATAAAACGTGTTTACTCCTCGGTCTCCTAGCATCAAATGTCTTCGGTGTGAAAACAATCGAACTTCTTTTTCTTTTTGTTTTCTTTTTTTAGAGGAACGCTCTCGCCAGCCAGTAGTGGCGGATATCGTGAGTTCCGCTCAGTACAACTTAAATAAAAGGGTTAAACCACATCCCACACCTTCTTATTTTAGCTATACTCACCAGAAACGCTTTGGGTTGGGGAAGAAGGCAGAAAACCTCTCCCTCTCCATGATACAATGTTACAACGAGACGCTCGGCATGCAGGCACAGACGAAAAAGTGTGTGGTATATAGAAAATTACAATAAAAACCCATCAGAATGATGGAATCTTAAATTTAAACCGAATGTTTCTTGTGGCGTAGGACCTGACGCAAATGACTTTTCACGTGCCAGCCTCTGGGAAGTGACACCTGGATAGAGATTCCTTATCTTTAAAAATGATGCTAGGAACAATGTAGCTGTTATTTGACGGAAAGTCTGTTCCGTTCACCGCCAGGAGAGCGTGGGCCAGGGGACGGTGAACGCTACTCTGACTGCTTGGAGATGATACTTTCCCTTGGGCCCTTACAAGTGCGTGATCCCTACCTTTTAAGGAAACACGCCTCTCTTTTCACTACTAGCTTAAATGCTTCCAATCCATGCTCCTACAACAAGATAAAAAGAAGGGAAAATAAAGCAATAAAAGAGACAGCCACTGCCCGTACCAGGCGACGAGTTGATCAAGGGAATGAGCATAAAATATTCTGAAATATGTTGCATGACAGTTTCTGAGAAAATTAGCCACAGAACAAGTGGATGTGGAGGGTGGAAAGAGAGGGATGCAGTGCTTGGAGAGGAAGTGGGGTGGGTGTAAGACAGTGTAGTAGATTGAGGGTGAAGATGGATGAAATGGAAGTGGGGTACAGGGTAAAGGGGGCAGTTTGAGTCGCAGGGGAGGTGAGAAGGTAGCAAGGAGATTCTTAGGAAGGTCGGGTGGGTGGGTGGCAGGAGGGTTTATGGGTGGTGGGGGATGACAGGGAGGAGGGTTGTGTGGGGAATGTGGATGGCAGGAGGAATTTTAGGGGAGATGGGGTGTTGTGAAGGAGAGGATAGTATAGTTGGGTGGGGATGGATGGTGGATGAAGTAGAGATGTGGGATGGGCAGAAGGGGGATAGACAAAATGTGGTTCAGCGTTATGCTGTATTACGCACTTTAGCATGTACTACAATATCACATGATTATCCTATAACTTCGTAGTAATGTATTCTTACTAAATACAGCTTGTGAAGATCTGAAGCATGTGCAATAAAAAAAATCAATAGCAATTTACAGCAAAATTGTGGAAATTCTCTCAGAAGGAAACAGTTGCGTCTCTTTGAAGACAGTTTGTCTAGGGCTGTAGTTTACAGAACGAAATTGTTAGTGAGAAAGACGAAATAGTTCACTTTGTACCTGACTATTGGCCTTTTGAACTATGATAACGTCTTCAATGGAGAAAATTACAAACTATTTCAAGTAGTTTAACAGATCTTGACTGCCGTTTAGCTGCTAAAAGTAAATAGAAGTACAGTAGAACATTTAACAACTATAGGGTTACCAGAAACAGTCCGAAAGGCCTACAGGGGTGTGGCGCAGTACGTTGTGCTGAGAAATTATGGTTAAGAAAATATTCGATACGTGACGCCCTTCCCAAGTTAATTGCAAATTTTGGCGATGTACATCTCAGTAAATTTCATTCTCTGCTATCGTATGACATCATATTCTGGGGTAACTCATCATTGAGTAAGAGAGTGTTCATTGCAAAAAAGCGTGTAATCAGAATAATTTCTGGAGCTCATCCAAGATCATCCTGTAGACACTTATTTAAACAGCTAGGGATACCAGGCCGTTGTGAGCGCCAATTCAAGCAGCCCGCCAGGTACAGTTACTTTCAGTAGTTAGCGTAGACGATAGTGCACGAGACTGCTCACCCTTTGTTTTGGGTGTGATCCTTATTACTGGGACACATTCAACTTTTGTTTCGCTCTCCTGTTGGGCTTTAGGAAACCTGGCGACACGGTCTCTGGTGGGCCACTCGAATTTCCAAGCACAGCAGCCTGATTGGTCGACTTCAGTGCTAATTGACTAGATACTGCTCAACGTATCGAATTTTTTTCTTAACAGTTATTCCGCAGTACGACCTGACCTTCAACACCTTTACACTACAAGCTTTTCTGATTATTTCTGACCACCCTGCATAAGCTCCCTGCTATTGACAAACAGTCACTTTAACAAAACACTTTATTTCGCCCCAGATATTCTATAAGGAGTTTCACTAGTCTGGATGGGTGTTGGTGTGAGTGTGAGGTTCTTAGGGTTTGCAGACGATCAGCATTCGAACACAGTCCGTTGATTTGTAGATTTGTGGTAAGGTCCTATGGGACCAAACTGCTGAGGTCATCGGTCCCTAGGCTTAAACACTACTACTTAATCTAACTTAAACTAACTTACGCTAAGGACAACACTCACAAAACAGTGCCCGAGGGAGGACTCGGACCTCCGACGGGGGCAGCCGCGCGAACCGTGAAAGACGCCCCAGACCGCACGGCGACACCGTGTGGCGAAACTCGCGTCCGTTGATTTACTTAACTTTATTTAGTTATGTTACATTTACACACTGTAACGATCAGCGTCCATGCAGCCTACCGACTCGTACGAAACGAGGAAGCCCGGTAGCTGACGACAGCAACAGCGATACCCCGGTCGGTAGAAAGATCCACTTTTATTCCGCGTGGATAGCTGACTTGCGTGGGCGGCGATCCGGCAGTGCGGATTCAGCAGTGACGGAAACGTGAGTTCCGCTCTGGAGGGTGAACGATCACTTGCCTACTTCCCTTGTTCCCTTACATTTCGTTATTATTTACCTTCAATTTCCATCCAGCAATTTTGCAATATTTATGGTAGAGAATAAAGTTCTAAAACGAAGCAAATGCGGAACAGTATGAACGGTAACTGACTTCATGCTAACTCAGTTGTTCTTATTTTCCTCCTATCTGGATGTGTGTAGTTTAGAAGTACAAGAAGTACAATAAAACATTTAACATCAGCAGGGTTATCGGAAATAGTCAGAAAGGCTTGTAAGGGTGATTCAAAGTAGGCTATGCAAAGGAATAACAGTTACGAAAAAATTAGATACGGGGCGCCGTTTCCAGGTTAATTAACATTGAAAGTATCACGTATTTTGTATAATTTGTACATAGAACGTTTATGAGATATTTTTCTAGTAATTTCAGTAGTCTTCATAAAGTGTTTATGAATTCATATTTTTAACATTCACCACTATTTTGCACTTAATACAGCGTAAATCAAGAATTTCAGTAATAAACTCTTTGACAAGAGAAGGATAATTAAAGTACAGTGCATTACATGAAACTGGTCATCACTTCGAAGATGGGTTGCTTCATTCAATATATCCTAGGAACTTTTCGAACAATTTCTTTTTGTTCGACTATAATGTAAACTTTTCTCTCTTTTAACGTGATTTTATCCGACACTCCTAATACTATATTTCATTGTAAATTGCTGCTTTTTTCTTTGGTAATCCCTTCTTCAGCATCATATTCCCCTGAATTTCTACCTTTAGTAAATCAGCTACATCAAAGAAACCAGATACAAGAATTTTCTTATAAATCCTTTGTATCGATAATTGCTGACTGCCCTTAGAACTGGGAATCAGGAACGAGAAATACGCGTTGCATTGTAAGAGTTGATTGCATTCTTTGACCGGCGACGATATTATTTGACTGTGTCGGACGTCAGTATAGGTGAACAACGCAGTAATTACAGTTCGTCGGAAATTAATTTCGTAACAGCCTCAAATAAACTTAAATATAAAACAGAGTAACAGCAGAAAAATGTAAATTACAATGTATCAGAATTATCGTATGCACATAATATACAATAACAATAATATGGAGTTACAGTTTTAAATATTTTTGAAAAATACGATTTGTGTCAACAGCTGTACGCTAATTTCGATCGAACAACAGACTATCCTAAGCCATAAAAAGCAGCATGTCCTGTAATTGTCTTCTATATGCCTAACGAAGGTCTGACGTTTGATCTAAACCGGTAATGTGACACATAGATATTGCGTCAAATGTTGATTTTTAAATATTAATATTCACTGTTCCTAGGTAAACATTTCAAACTGCAGTAGTCTCATTCTCTGTAACTTTATTTGCTCATCCGGGTTACATTCTTTTGGAGGTATATGTGGATATTAGAGAATATTAAAAAAAGCCTGTAGTTTCATATTGAAATTTAACGCACGACTTTGAGTGCCAGACTGTAACACAATAAAAGACTCTTCCATCGACGCCAGTAAGAACAACAGTAATAATATTTGCGTAGTAGGTAATTAAGCTTCATTCCTAATTAACTTACTATGTTGTTTACCTCAAAGCATTGTAGTCTCCTTAGCGCAGAATGGAGCAAAAGAATTCGTATTGCCGTAGCGGGGAACCAGTTCCCCTGTATAGGCCGCTCTTAGAATACTATAGATCGGCATCGACACAAATAATTGAAAAAACATCCTGTGAACATTTAAGCTTATCAGAAGGCTAAAACGACAGGGAATGAATTTTTTTTTAATTTCCTGGATTACCTTTTTGTTCCTAAATCTATACACCAAAGGCGGCTGCCTAACTCACTACAAGATGAGAGGAAAAAAGAAGGAAATATTGGAGTTAACTTCTCCGTCGACAACAATGTTATTAGAACCAAAGGTCGAATTGGGGAAGAAAAAAAAAGATGTTTTTCATTGTTCGAATAATTGTTCGAAATCTTTTCACCAAACTGGAACCAACGACGTTCCCCTTCGAATGCTAACATATTTTGTTGCTTCCCAATTATACTGACCATCGCTTTTAACGAAGAGAAATCTGAGTTACACTGAGAGATTTTGGCTTTCATTTTCCGCACGTTCTATTCCACAGTGAAACTGTAGATATATGGTTTGAAACTGGTGTCTTGTAACCTTTGTGAAGTGCGAATTTTAAAATAATCGCCGGCCGCGGTGGTCTCGCGCTTCTAGGCGCGCAGTCCGGAACCGTGCGACTGCTACGCTCGCAGGTTCGAATCCTGCCTCGGGCATGGATGTGTGTGATGTCCTTAGGTTAGTTAGGTTTATGTAGTTCTAAGTTCTAGGGGACTGATTACCACAGCAGTTGAGTTTTTTTAAATAATCATACTGGTATACAAACACTTCTCTAAGAACTACAAAAATGTCTGCACAATTCTGCTGGTTCCACGTTTAAGACGTAGGCTTACAACAGTACGATAAATTTGAACGTAGTAAGTAACATTTTCAAATGCAAATATAAGTCTAAATCTTCCTTGTAATACATTCCCGTTTACCTTGCATGATTTTCTCTCTGCAATTCGACATCTACATCTACATCAGCATTCATACTCCGCAAACCAATGTGTGGTGCATGGAGAAGGGTACCTCCTTCCATTACTAGCCATTTCCTTTCCTGTTCCACTTGCGCGCAGAACGGGGGAGAAACGTTTGTCTATATGCCTCCACATGAGCCCTAATTTCTCTTATCTTTTTTTCTTCGAGATCCTTACATGAAATGTACGTTGGTAGCAACAGAATCGTTATCCAGTCGTTTTCAAATGTCGGTTCTCTAAATTTTCTCAGTAGTGTTTCACGAAAAGAACGTCGTCTTGCCCCCAGGGTTTACCATTTGAGTGCAAGAATCATCTCCGTAATACTCGGGTGTAGCTCGCATCTACCGATAACGAATCTGCGGATCACCTCTGATTTGCTTCTATTTCTGCTTTTAATCCGACCTGACAGGAATCCCATCCACTCGAGCAGTACTCAAGAATGGGCAGGACTAGTAATCTACACGCAGTCACCTTTATAGATCACCTGCACCTTCCTAAATTTCTCTCAATAAACCGGAGGCGACTATTAGCCTTCCCTACTCCCGCCATTAGGTGCTCGTTCCATCCCAAATCGCTTTGCAAAGTTACGCCTAGATATTTAATAGATGTTCCTATTGAACCATAACTGTTCTTCTCAAAACTCAGATTTAATGACCAAGCCATTATTCTGAATGAAATCTTCACCAGGCTTTAAATTTCAGCAGCTAATATGCAACCAGAGCTTACTTTCGTTTGCCTTGAACTTGCCTTTAACAAGTACCAGACACAAAAATTTGGTCTGGTGGTTCAAATTCATTTAAACGCAGGTTAAACAAATTGCAAAAAAACAACACCTGTCCGATCTGTATATGATCGAAAGAATTAAATACCCTCGTACTGGATACGCAAGATAGCATATTAAAATTTTACTGGTCGTTATTAAGTGAAGACAAAAACTAAATTATTTTTAGGAGCCTGTCTAGGAAGCAGGGTTGTGCCTTGAGATATAACTGTTGCGAAAATCAACATTTATTTCTGAATTAAAACACACGGTGATATTAAAGAAAACACCATTGCTTGGAATGCAGGTGCTTAAACTTCGACACATGGTACCCCATCTATCACACTAACACAGCCTCTACACGAGGAACGAAATCCGTTAAATAACGGGTAGGATTTGCTTTACAAACGCACGAACATTCACACTGACCATCTAGACGGCAAAAGAGATACAACTGAGAAGAACGCTTCCATACTCTACACTTTATTTGCATGGGTCGTATGTAAAGTATGCTGTCTGCTCGATATCAGTGGAAGTACTATAGACGACAGTACTGCGAAAGCAGACTTACTAAACACAGCCTTTCGAAATTCCTTGACCATAGAAGACGAAGTAAATATTACGGTGTTAGAATCAAGAACAGCTGCCGACATGAGTAACTTAGAAGTAGATATCCTCAGAGTAGTGAAGCAACTTATATCACTTAATAAGAGCAAGTCTTCTGCTCCAGACGGCATACCACTTAGGTTCCTTTCAGAGTATGCAATGCAAAACCTCTATACTTAACAATCATATATAATCGCTCGCTCAACGAAAGATCCGTAGCCGAAGACTGGAATGTTCCACAGGTCACACCTATATTCAAGAAAGATAGTGGGAGTAATCCACTAAATTGTAGGCCCATAACATTAACGTCAATACGCAGCAGAATCTTGGAACATGTATTGTGTTCGAACATTATGAATTACCTCAAAGAGAACGGTTTATTGTTCCATGGTCAACACGGTTTTGAAAACATCGTCCTTGTGAAACACAACTAGCTGTTTACACACACGAAGTGTTGAGTGCTATTGACAAGGGATATCAAATTGATTCCGTACTTCTAGATTTCCAAATGCTTTTGACACTGTACCACACAAGTAGCTTGTAGTGAAATTGCGTGCCCATGGAATAACGTCTCAGTTATATGACTGGATTCGTGATTTCCTGTCAGAAAGGTCACAGTTCGTAGTGACTGACGGAAAGTCATCGAGTAAAACAGAAGTGATTTCTGGCGTTCATTTAGGCTCTATGCTGTTCCTTACCTTTAGGAACGATTTAAGAGACAATCTGAGAAGCTGTCGTTTATCGCCTAGTAAACTGATCAGAAGATCAAAACAAGTTGGAAAACGATTTAGAAAAGTGCGAAAATTGGCAACAGACCCTTAATAATGAAAAGTGTGAGGTCTTATACATGAGTGCTCAAAGGAATCCGTTAAACTTCGGTTACACGATAAATCAGTGAAATCTAAGGGCTGTAAGTTCAACCAAATTACTAGGAATTATAATTACGAACAATTTAAATTGGAAAGAACACATTGAAAATGTTGTGGGGAAGGCAAACAGAAGACTGTGTTTTATTGGCAGAATACTTAGAAAATGTAACAGCTCTACTAAGGAGACTGCTTACTCTACGTTTGTCCGCCCTCTTCTGGAGCACTGCTGCTCGGTCTGGGATCCTCACCAGATAGGATTAACAGAGTACATGGAGAAAGTTCAAAGAAGAGCAGCACGTTTCGTATTATCGCAAAATAGGGGAGAGAGTTTCACAGCATTTGGGGTGGACATCACTAAAAATAACGTGTTTTTCGTTGCGGCTAAATCTTCTCACAAAATTTCAATTACCAACTTTCTCCTCCGAATGCGAAAATATTTTGTTGACGCCGACCTACACAGAGAGAAACGATCAGCATAATAAAATAAGGGAAATCAGAGTTACCACGGAAAGATATGTGATCGTTTTTTTTCCGCCTACTGTTAGAGAATGGAATGATAGAGAATTACTACGAAGGTGGTTCGATGAACCCTCTACAAATGTAGATGTAGAATTTAAGTACACTGGGTCAAAGAGAAATTAATTTCGACGTTCAATTTTTGAGGACAAAGTCCTGTTCCAGGAATTCGGTATAAATTCTCTAATTTCACGGCACAATTATGAAAAAGAAGCACAGCTATTCCGCAGTGGAACTGAAGATTCAGTCCGATCAAGTGGACTGATTACGTTGGATCGCAGCTTCATAACGTACAAGGAAACGCACTAGATGCAGCAGACTGCAAGTTACTAAACCCATGAAAATCAAATACGAAACGGACAACAAACCAAATGTAATTAATGCAAACATACAGAAAAACGCACGACACATTCATACATGGTATACAAAACTAAGTTTGTACATCACTTGGCGTCACCGATCGCCTCCACCAAGTTGTAACTGAACAAAGGATCATAACAAGTAAATTGAATATAAATAAAAATAACACTGTTCCCTAACTGAAAATGATATGTATAGTATAATTGGCGATGCCTATATTGAAGAAAGAGTACTAGAAACTGAAACAAAACTAAGTCTTGTACCCTTCAACTTACGCTGCTAGAAGTGACCACACGGACCACCCTTAATCACCGGCGACACAGGGAGAAGTAAAGCTTACTCGCTACGAACCCTTGCACGTTATAGTAAAGTATGCACCTAAACTTGGTAAAACTGAAATATGGACGTGAAAGTGATAAAAAGTATGTAACGAAGTGGCTAAACTGTCACCACAGCGTAGCTATAATAATGGTGCTTCATCTTTATATGTAAGCACATATATATTTTCGTCAAATGCTGCTTTTCCACTTACAACTGTCCCACTTGTATCTGTTTAGTCGCCAGCAAATAATTTTTTTGTATTTATGCAGTGATCTCCAACAGTATAAAGATGTACATGAATGTATAAACACCTGAGGATGGGCGCAAGCCCGAAACCGGTCGTGTGACAAATAAATAACCTTTTATTGTGACTGGTAGCGGATATTTTTCTACACCCTATAAAGGAACAGTCACGGAGTTCGACAGCATCCACTATGGATAAAATTTATTCAATTAGAAATTGGGCTAAGTCAACTTATATCTTAAATCTGAATCCTCCTGTAGTCATTCAACGACAACACTTTCCCGTAGACCACAGTCTCATCAGCAAACGGTCGCAGACTGCAGATCCCTTGTAAATGTACAGAATAAGAGCCGGTCTATAACACTTCCGAGGAGCAGTCTTGACGATACCTTTGTCCTTAATGGATGCTCACCGTCGATGACAAGGTAACGGGTTTCATTAAATCATTTCACTGTGATATGGCAGCCGTATGAATAAAGTTTTTATCTCTTGTTTTCCTTTCTGTGACCTGCCTCGTGACAAAGAAGCTTGGGCTCGGATTGTCTCACGGAATATCAGAACGTAAATGAACAAGGCAGTAAAGAAAAGGAGGGATGGCTAAGGCTAAAAGTGTCATAGATGACGAAATCATTAGAGAAAGAATATGGCCGTATCTGTTCATTGAAACCATCCTAGCAGTTTGCCTTAAGCAATTTTGGGGACCCATGAAAAAGTAAAACCGTGTGACCGAAATGACACCACCTTCTCCCTAATGCAAATCCAATGTCTTCCTACTGCACCACTTTGTTCGGTGAAAGCGAAGGATGGACGGAGAGATGGAGAAGGAGCCAATGGATATTTAAGTGTTAGATAAACGATGTTCTATGAATAACGGCATCGGGCTTCCAACAACATATAGTTATAAGTTTTTACATGACGGTAATGTTTCACCACGGTAGTGGCAGCCTCTGTGGGCGTGAATCTCTGTAAATATTAACTGATAAAAGATCCCGTTAATCATCTCAAAACTATAGCTGATCTTTTCGTGGGAAGCACACTGAGTGTAAAGCTTCTGAGCTTGTAATGTCATAACTTCGTCAAGTTGCGCTTACTGTGTGGCGTCCGTCAAGTCTTCATCCGTACGGACTTTCTGAGAGACAGATTTCGACAACTTGTCAGGTGGAAGATTGGCGGATTGCTCACAAATCTGTGGCAACACTGACACTGCAGTACCCGGCCGTGATTTGTGCTGCGGCAGCCGTATTTTCCATTATCTTCGGCCCGTATATCACGGGGCGCTTGTGACACTTCCTCATCAGATGGACGGTGTCGGCCAGCTCGGCACAGACCCGCCTTATCTGCGCTTATCGCCAGAAACGCTGTGGGCCCCTGAGCTACGCGACGCCTCGCTGCTCGACGTGCCGACGCCGCCTCATTGCCAGGTGCTGCAGCAGCCGCAAGCGCATCCTCAGCGGGAGCCATGGACCTGCCGGCCGCGGTAAGTCTCGCGATGTGATAAGGCGGCGCTGCCAAGATGGCCGCTGCCTTATCTCGCGCCCCGGGCGAACCCGTCAATCTCTCGTGTTTGTCTGCGTTCCTCTGGCGCTATTTACGGCTCTCCTCCCCCCTCCACTATCTCTACTCGCCCCGTCGCCCGTCCGAGACCCATCGTCTAAATTGTGTGGGATTAGCTGCGGCGTCGATTTGGCTATTCTCTGTTTGTCTTGCGCCCAGCGTTAATCACTTGCTCTGTTAACACGGCGTTCTCTCTTCCCCACCTCCATTCTTTTCCTCGAGCAGCGCGCCCTTCGCCACTTTTTGCCTCGCTCCGAGCTGTTTGCGATTGTAAATTACGCGGGAAGAATGGCCCGTTTCGAGATTATTCCTCTGCATCTCGTACGACAGCCCGCAGCCAAAACTAACAAACTCTGCTCGGCAGCTCTGTTGGCTCTGCTCCCGGTGTTACGCCTTATCTCTAGCAGCTACCTTCCAGCAACTCGTGTGCTTCAGTAGCTCTTTATTTCTGACACTTGTTCGTAAACACGGTATAAATAATGCTTTCACGAAATTCGTTTACCAAGGTTTGTCCAAATTTGGTAGTTAGTAGCGAACCTCCCATTCGATTGATCTATGTTTTTTTTTTCCTTTCTTCTACTTGCAATCTACAAAACATCTATACTCCGCAAGCCACATTACGGAGTATGGCTTAGGATAACTTCTCGAGTCTCTGTCATATCTCCATTTGCCTGTTCTGTTCACAAACGATGCTTGAGAAGAATGACTGTCGATAACCTTTCATCTAAGTTCAAATTCTTCTCATCATTTAACGAGATTTAGGTGGAAGGATGAAACATGGAGCTTCGCTTTTCTTCGAATTTATCCTCCCGGAGCTTTAACAGTAAACCTTTCCGTGATGCGCAACCTCTCTGTTCTGCTGCCTCCAACTGGAAACTGATTAGTACCTCTGAGCGCTCTTGCACTTCTGCACGAACCCGTGGCGAAACGTGTGTCTCTCCTTTGGATCTCCTCCATTAATACTAGGTTGTAAGGATGGCACACTGACGAGGAACATTCAGGAATCGACTGGGCGAGTGTTTTTAAGCTTCTTCTTCCGCTAATGTAATACATGTACTTGGGATCCTTCCAGTTTATTGCAGTCTGGCATCTGCTTTTTCCCCTTAACAGATTTCTGTGGTTGTTACACATTTGAGCGCCCTGGAGGATGACTCCCAGATACTTAATGTTTATTCCAGAGCTCTCTTAAGAGAGCCTGTCAGCCATACTGTACTTGTAGTGCCTTTAAAGTAATATTGAATCACTTTACATTTGTTTTCATAGATCACACGAAAACAAGTTCGAATTCATTTCTAGCGTGAGACCGAACTTAATCTTGTATTATGGGTATGCCACGAAATCCTTCCTTGTGCCAACGTCTTCATCTCAGAGGAACACTTGCACACTATAGCCTTATTTATTTATTGGATGTTAATATCTGACTTTCCTTTTTTTCTTCGAGTCTGCAGAGAAGTTCTTCATTCATTCCACCTAATTTTCACCGTCATTCAGAGATATCGTACGGTTCGCTTCTCTTCTGTGCCAGTTTCCCCACTGGCCATGGCTTCACTTCGATACTGACATTGTAAATATGTTCATAAAACGGTTCTTGCTAGAAAAAATAAGCAGGTCTCACAAAAGATGCCACATTTATGCTACAACATGTCTGGGCAACTAAGTCGAAAGAAAAGTCTGTTGCGTTCAAAAAGGAAGATTTAAAAAATCCACTTCGTAGTGACCAATAGCAAGAATTACAATATTTATAAAGATAATGAATGGAGGATGTATGTGGCACTTGGAGCACTGAACTAAATCGGAGGTGCACATTGTCAATGGAAGAACTGAGAAGATAAACTGACAAACGAAGAAATGAAGCTATATATCGCATTTAATTTGTCAAGGACCAAACTAATAAACGTTATTATTTTTCCAGAATATATCTTTCCCTCTCCAGTGGCGTGTGCTGTGTTATGAAACTGATGGACCGACACACAGTTTTAATATGCCAGGAAGTTTCATCGCTATAGAAGAGTACAATCTGCTTATGTATTTGTATATAAATAAAGCTGTTGTCTCTCCTAAGACTGGTTTAAATACCAGAATGATTTACTAGGCTTCGTCTTATTGATAGCGGCATGCACTAACTGCCCTTGACTCATTTAGGCCGTTATACAATGGCGTAAACTGTGAAGCAGAATCCGAACATCGCTGAACTCGACTTTCCCACATGTACAAAAAAATGGTTCAAATGGCTCTGAGCACTATGGGATTTAACATCTGAGGTCATCAGTCCCCTAGAGCTTAGAACTACATAAACCTAACTAACCTAAGGACATTACACACATCCATGCCCGAGGTAGGATTCTACCGTAGCGGTCGCGCGGTTCCAGACTGAAGCGCCTAGAATCGCTCGGTCACACAGGCCGGCCCACATGTACAAAACATCTGCAAGTGATGAAAATAATGTTAAACGCTAGATAGACAATGTAGTCATTCCTGCTTACTTCAACCAATCTGGCCACTGACAGAGTGTCACTTGATTGAATCAAAGCCTTACGATTTATAAGCTTATGCCGTCGAAGCCAACTAACTACACAATAATAGGAGAAAAGAAGAATATTAGGTTCAGTGGTACAGCAGACCTGAGTACGTCACTGACCCCAGACCTTCAGTTTCTTAGGGGTCCTACGGATCAGACAGAAAAATAACCACAAAACTAGCAACGGGCTGAACCTAAGCGTTCGGATCTATAGAGCGAGACTCACACACCCAATAAGCATCACGATAACAGACGAAAGTAATTGTTCTTACAGACTGGCTTACCAGACCTCAGACACTCGTCGACCAACTGCTACAGGTCCGTAGATGTTCAGGAGGGTGGCTCATGTCATTGACATTTTCAGTGCCAGCTAGCATACTTGACGGGGATCAGAACATGTTCGGAGCGATGGTCAGTACCTGTCCCTTGTCCCGCCTACGACGCGTCGCTGAGGCGACACCAACCACGTCCGTCGGCGAGTGAGCGCTACAAATGCGTCGGCTAAACGATGCACTAATCGTATGGAAATGCTATTTAAATCGCGGCCCCATTGCTTACAATTACCTGCAACGCCGTTATGCTCCGTGCTCGCCGGACGTAAGTGAAAACGTTACACACGGAACACGCGCTAATTTACTGACGTTGCTCCTCGCCCTGATACTCGTGATGGCGTTCCTTGCAGCTGACTGGGAGAGTTAACAGATCGGCAGAGAGAGAGAGAGAGAGAGAGAGAGAGAGAGAGAGAGAGAGTCAGGCAGAGAGATGTGAAATAAGCGAGCAATCGGAGCAGCACTGGGAACCAAGAGAGTTTCCTCCTAAGTTGCCTCACTAAACACAGATGACAGTCTGTGTATTACGAACAACGGTAATCCTTCGCGCCTGTCTTCAAGATGAGCTATTCTTGTGTGTAGTCGTTTAATGTTCCACACTGTCTGCGGGCGTTAATTTCTACCTCAGTTACAGGCTGTTTCATCTGGCCGGCAAACACATCTTTTCACACCAATTCTACATTTATGTTTTCCTTAACAGCCCGTTCGTTTGCCTACATTCTCATTATAATATGTTATTCTGCTAATAATATTCAGCTCCATTCGTCAGTAAATCTGTCCGGAAATGTTTTCTACGCAGCCCATCAGGTTATTAATTCTTCTTTCCTCACTTTCCTGTACGGTTAAATGAATTACATATATTATTTTTCAAATGATGAAAGGCCTCATTCCGGTAACAAATATTTTTAAATTGATTTTGTTTGCGTAACACATTGATAATTTAGAGGTTTCATGGTTTGATGAAGTGGCAAACTGAAATTGTTGCCGGATAGGGTTTCTAATCTAAAACGCTGCCTATCGTGGAGAACGCTTACCCAACTTTAAACTAACTAAAAGTTTCAGTCAGGTATGTTCTTTAAGATTTAAATAAAAAAAGACAAAACGTTTTTAAAATCTGAGCTGATACAACTCTCAGAATTCTGCTCTGAAACTATATTTAGTCTCTTATTGGACGATTTAATTTTTACTTAGTATTTCACAAAGTATGCATTAAAAACTCTTACTTTTCTCTCAGAGCTGCAGCGAAGTGAAATTTTCTTAACACAGTACAAATGCACCCACTCTCTTATTCTTTCATTAAATTCCTCTTCTGATTAAAATCTGCATTTTTCTCAATGATCAAGTGACAGTTTCTCACAGGTTCGCTTTTTAATAGCCTTCCAGTAGATCTCTTTGATGTAAATAATGAACCTCCGAGAGCTCTTGAAGATACTCTCTGTTTGTTGTTGTCCATTTTGAAGTCTGGCCACCTTACTACATTTTAACATTGCGTAACCAACGTTAAGTTTTTAGTGTAATTAAAATTTGACTTCACAGTGGCTACACACCGGAAACTGTGCAGTGGTGTGGAATTCAAATAAAAGTATTTCAAGCAAAGTAACGATAGCCTGTTCGCATATAGTTAAAACAAACGCAATGATATTTGGGGTATTATCTCAGACGAATCGAGCTATTAAGAAAGGAAAAGCGCCTGGAAATGATGGTGGTCGGAAAAGATTAAAATCTTATTTGTAGTTTATTTATGGAAGGGGACAGTTCACTTAAACTTGAACAACAAAGACAAGATTTAAAAAGGAACTATAGACTCATCAGGCTCCTTTCCTTGATGTACAAGGTGTTTGCTAAAATCATTCCAGCTGTTCACAAAAAAACAACGGATATTAATCAATCGAAGGAACAAGTTAGCGTAACGGGTGACTGGACCAACTGAAAGCTGTGAAAGAAATTATGGAATGTATCAGAGAGTTTGAATTACCATTATAGATGGAACTCCTTTGCGTATAGCTTAAATATAAGAATAAAAAAAAGAAATGTTGTATCAATCACGGCATTGTTCGAAACGATCTGCACGTCGAATATTACAACAACAACAAAAACAACAATAAGTATGTAGCTCGTCCACTCATGAGAACGGGTCAAAATGTTCTGGTTAGTACTAACGACTTTCTCTGCTTACGGCGATCGTAACCTTAAACTCCACGTCGACAGCGATGTCATTAATGATGGCATTTTCCAACAACGAAACATAGTACGATGCACTTGTGAGCTACTTGACGACAAATATTAGTTGTAACCTCAAAAGTAGGCTACCACCGGAACATAGTTGCCTGTTATTAATGTTATCCAAACAAAACTGTATTTTGTGGGAACTTGACAAGATCTCAGCATGATGTAAAGGCTAATATCTCGTTCCATTAACCGAAAAAAAAATTAGATGCGTTATTCACTAAGAATAAAAACAGTATGAGAAGGAATTCTTTCACTACGCGCACTACTGTGTAAAACAGTCTTGGACTTCTTGCCGCGTGAATTCAGAGTAAAACACCGAGCTTTCGGTGGTTACCTCCATCGTCTTCGTCAGGAGCAACTGACTGTCAAAACTGCTGTTGTGGTGGCCTTATATAGCCCATAAACGGCTTCTGATTCGTCGGTAATTAAGTAAAGCCGTCGCGGATGATGTCGACATTGCGCTGGTAGCGCCATCGCTCCGGCCATAGCGTAAACATTGCCACAAATGTCTCTGGCTCCCCTCTGCGTCGAGAGCTGCTGCTTATGAAGTTCTAGCCTGATTATGGTTCGGACAGTCTTATTGCAGTTTACCACTGTCCCTGGTGACCGTCCTCTTGCATACACAAGACGCGGTCCGACGTAGGTTGTATTGCTCAAGTGCGAGATAATATGGCCGTTTCGCCTTGACACTACGCCTCTAGAATGCCTCCTCTTTCCACTATTAGGGTGTGTATATATAGCATCAGTCCATCCTTGCCACCCCCTACCACGTAATCCTTGCCACCGGCTTTGACTGAGACCAGTGGAAAACCTCTCGTATCCTGATGTTCTCCAAACCCAACATGCCACCATCTGATGCCTCTTCCTGTCGCCATATATGTCTCACCTCAGTGTTCAGCAAGCTCTTGGAATCCATCCTTACCCAGCGCATCCATCGCAACCTCCACCGAAACCACCTCTTCCCCAACATCCATTGTGGCTTTCGACCTTCCTTCTCTGCCAATGATCAACTCCTAAGCCTCACTCATCTCCTATCCCTCCAGCTTAATTCCCGTCATTCCGCCCTTTTTGGCTCCCTCAACCTCGAAAAGGTCTACAACCGTGTCTGGCAACCCAGTCTCCTGTTTAAACTCCAGACCTATGCTCTTCCTCCTTCCTCTCCCACCGCCCCTCCTATGTTACCATCCATAACGTCAATTCCCGCACCCCCTACCCCTCCGCAGGTGTGCCCCAGGGCTCTGTCCTCTCGCCTCTCCTTTACCTCCTGTACATGGCAGATATGCCCCAACCCTCAACCTCTCCCCCTCCAGCACACCTCCCACAGTATGCCGATGACATCGCCTTCCTTGCCCTCGCTCCTACCCTTTAAGGGTCCCAACTCCTTCCCCAGAATCACCTTGACCTTTTTGCCGCATGGTGTAACCAGTTGCTCCTGAAAATCAATCCTTCCAAGACCCAGGCAATCATTGTAGCTAATACCACTCGCTCCTTGCGGCTCCTTGCTTTTCCCTTACCATCTGCACCTGTCCTGTCTGCCCCTCCCCCACCCTCACCTGCCTGGGCCTCACCCTTGACCATCACCTCACCTGGATCCCTCATCTCCACTCTATCCAATCCAAAGCCCACAACTGCCTCCAACTCCTCAAACTCCTCTCTGACCAGACATGGGAGTTGAGCCCCTCCACACCTACAAATCCTTAATCCGCCCCATCCTCTGTTATGCCAGTCCTGCTTGGATATCCAGCCCCCCTCCCAAATTCTATAAGCCCCTCCAGATCCTCGAGTGCCATGCACTTCACCTCACCTTCTGTATATGCCTCCCGTCCCCCACGCAGATCCTCTATCTCCTGATCCTTTCCCCCTTCTGCTCATTTTCCTTGAACATATCTGCGTCCTCTACACGTCCCACCGACTTGGTTCCCCTCATCCCCTGGCTGCTCCTCTCCAACCCCCACTCTCTGCTCTACCTTCACCACTGTGTTCCTGACTACCTTCCACCTATACACCCTTCATCTCCTTTCCCAAGTGGCTTCCATTGACTCCCCCTCCTGGATGATGCCCTCTCTCCCTCCATTTATCCCAGCTGTGATCCTCACCTCTCCCTCCCTTCCTCTGTCCTTTCGCCAGGTTCCCTACTCCCCCCTCCCATCTTGTTATTTTTCCCTCTTCCCCACCTACACTATCTTTGACTCCCTTCTCTCCCCAGAGTCCTTTTGCATTCCCCTCCTCTGCCTTTCCCCCCTCCCTCTCACGTCTGCCCTGCCCCCCTTATAAGTCCTCTCCCTCTATCGACTCCTCCCCCTCCCCACTTTGTTTCTCCTCTTCCTCTCCTCCCTTTTTCCCCTCATCTGCCCAGGTCTCCCCCCCCCCCCCATCTGTCCTTGGCTGTGGTGTGTCATCTTTGTGCCAACATTTTAGTGCAGTGTTTTAAGTGAGTTTTAAGTGTCGTGCATCTTTTCCGAAGTGTTGTGAACAGAAATCATACTGTCGCTGGGTGTGATTTTATATATCTCTTGCGAAGAGAAACAAGACTGTCGCCGTGGTTTTTAATTGTTTGTCTACTATTTTATCTGCTGCTTCCTGTGTATTTTATTGGCATCACCAACCTTTTGTTTATGTTTTAAATTCCACAGTTTCCCGCCATTGTACAATTTATGTCACCCTTTCCATCGCCTGCTTTTCTTGTTTATTGTCTTCTTCTTATGTTTTAAAAATTCTGCAGGCTGAAGAGCGGTGTACTAAGCGGCTGCCAGCCCGCCCCCTTGGGGGGGGGGGGGGGGGGGGGGGAATCGAAACTCAATAAAAGAAAAATAAACATCAGTCCACTCTTTTCCAGAACACGCAATTTTATTGATTTCAGTCAGTACTCATTTCATGCTATTTTGTCCGGTCGGAAGGGAAATATGGATTTGATATGGAAAATTACGACTTCAGTGCTTCAATAGAAGTAGTCACCTGATACCCCCAGAGCCACACTCGTCAGGAGGAGGTATTCCCCGATACTTTGCTCAGTGTGAATGTCACCAGATTGGTGATAAAATAGTAATATTTTATTGTAATTACGCTGTTAAGTAAATGGCTGATCTCCTAGGACGACTCTGCCGGCCATCCGAATGCGTGGCGGAAATGGCCCGGTTTAAGGAGCAAGCCGTCACTGAGTCCCCCAATCAGTCAGTCGGGGCACAGGGATGCAGCCACGCTAACCGTGTCGCCATTTGGGCTAGTGAATAGCGAATTAATATATGTTGGGCAGCCTTTGTGATGGCGTGTGTTGTGAGTATTCTCCAATTTTTACATGGATTTTTGAGAAAATTCAATATCAATTTGATATCAAAAGTGTTCCAGAACATAGTTTGCCCCATTACTAATGTACATTTGCACCTTACATTTTCCCGTGTCTGAGGTAAAACTGCAGCATTCTCTGTCTGCAGCAGAGTTCTTTCCTGGCACATGATGCTTCTTAAAAATAGAAGGTCGCTATCAGATTTTAATCACAACGCTGTCGCAGTGTATGTGATATGATATGTTGTGCCGAAAACATGAACATCAACGCTTGGATTCTCGAAGTTTGTAACAAGTTTCATTTATTCTTTTCTCACTCGTTAAATTCCAATTTGCACGATCTGTAATCGATTACTCTTTACCGCTCCGTCGAGTACTTGAGTGACAAGCTATTTTTCGAAACAAAATCTGAGAACTGTGTCGCTACCAACTGCGCATGCGCTGCCCACAGCGGCGAAAGTCGTCGGCGAAACTATTCAGTTTCGAGGTGCTCCAACTTTTACCATCCAAAAGTATCGGTTGGTGGCGTGCCGGTCCGGCTGACTGTTGCTTTTAGGCGGTTTCCCGAATCTATCTAGGAGAATACTGGTCTGTTACGCAGGTCCCGCCTCAATTATACCATTCGTCAACATTTCGGAAAGTTCTAATATCGGCCGGCCGGAGTGGCTAGTGGTTCTAGGCGCTACAGTCTAGATCCACGCGACCGCTACGGTCGCAGGTTCGAATCCTGCCTCGGGTATGGATGTGTGTGATGTCCTTAGGTTAGTTAGGTTTAAGTAGTTCTAAGTTCTAGAAGACTGATGACCTCAGAAGTTAAGTCCCATAGTACTCAGAGCCATTCGTTCTAACACTTCCCACAATAGGTAATACTAGACGCAGACAAATGGGGATGCACAAATTCCGTTCCAGAGACGGGGAGGGGGGAAAGACATCCCACCGCCTCCTACCATCACTAACATTGCCAAATCCAGATTAACATGCCGACCGCGTGAAGACAATGGATAATGGCATGAGAACAAGAATGAAATGCTACGCAGTGATGTGCTTGAGACAAGTCTTCATGCAATAGAAGGATTGACGAAGTAGGTGCTACTGTCCAAAGTACATTCTATAAGAAATAATACATCTTAGCTTAATGAAGATCCCTTTCTATATTTGAAAAGGAAGAGATTTACTCCACTAAAAGCACATCCACGCAAATGAGGAAACTAGCTAAACAATAACAGCACGGAAATTTAACATTTAAGACGCACATGCCGCAATGTCCGAAAGTTTGAGATATTAAACTTACCCAATAGATGGCGTCACAAACACCTGGAGCAAATTTGGTAATTGCGGACGGAATGCGATATGTATATTGCAGAGACAAGGAATAAAAATCTACACACGTCAGAAAATATAAAAAAAAGATGTATTCTCCAGTTTCGATTCTGAGGATAAATTTGATTCAGTAATATATTCCGTATCGCATCTTCAAATGTGTAAGATCCGTGAATTCTAGTGATGTCATTCGTAGGTGGCTGAGCTATCGTTTGGAGTAGTTTACTAAAATTTCGTTGCTGAAAACCCGAGCTGACATCTCCTCTGTGTCCAATCATGAATTTAAGTACGGTTTTTGTTCTTCTTTCGGTCGGATATCAAGCAGACAGGCCTGAACTCAGCTAGTACCATTGTAATTGCTCTGAGTCTCATTTTAGGGATGAAGATGGAGCTTCAACAATCACAAAATGTAGAAGCTGACATGTACACTGATGTCGCCCTGCAGCGTTGGTTTCAAGAAATGAGTTTCGCAGTTCAGTGTCTCCCTGTAAAATAAGCTTGGCGCTGACGAATTACAGCCTCACTCGCAATATAGGCTTTGTAGGTGTAATGACAAACCACAAATAAATAAAATAATAAAAATATAGAGTTTAATTTGATAACACTAGGGAATTATATGAGAACAACCAAAAAGCGACAACCGCGTCCGGCCATTTTCTGTGATTTCCCTAAATTGCTGAAATTTGTCTGACTGCGAATTTTGGTCTCTTGTGTTGCTGCGTGCATGAGTAAGGAATGAATCCAATAAAGATCAGCGTGTCACGTCTCGTCGACAGCTACATCATTAGAGACGGAGCACGTGCTCGCATTTGGAAAGTAATAGAAAAGTGTTCTAGGTGAGAAGCTGATACTAGTAAAGGGGACATCTGGAAACTAGCCACTTCATAACCACAGCTCCTGCGTGGCCACGGTTATCTTTGTATTTTCGAAGCCTGCCCCCCACCTCCTCCCCCCCCCACCATTGTAACTGCATATTCGGATTCTACGCCCAAAAATTCCTACAATTTTCTCAGACTATTGTTTCCCATTCGTGATAGATGGCACTGTAATCGATAAATATCAAGTGTGCCAATTTCTGTTATTAAGAACCGACGCATTTGATTCTAAAGTTCATTTTCGATGTAAATGTAAACCTCTGTATTCTAAGGATACATATTTATGTTTGAGGTCTACTTTAGTGTTCCAAATAAATAAAATAATAAAAATATAGAGTTTAATTTGATAACACTAGGGAATTATATGAGAACAACCAAAAAGAGGCAACCGCGTCCTGCCATTTTCTGTGATTTCCCTAAATTGCTTAAGGTGAATACCGTGATGGTTCCTTTGAAAAGTGCACAGCCAGTTTCGTCCCTATCACTTACCAAATACGAGCACGTGCTCCGTGTCTAACGACCTCGTTGTCGACGAGACGTGAAACACTGATCTTTCTTGCTTTGCTATTCAGAAAGGGGCTCGGTATGTGTAACTATATTTTCGAACAGTCTTCTACTTAGTCCGTGTTCCACTTCAGACGAGATAAAAGTTTCCACAGGTGGTCAGCGACCGCAGAGCTGTCTAAGAGCGCGCGCCGGCGAGCTGGAGACGCTGCGATGCGACACGGGCCCGCGGGAGCCGCCGCTCAACAAGTGAGCGTATAAATCGCGCTAGCCGGCTCGGGCTATTAATTTGCTGCGGGACAGAGAAGGCTGCAATTATGTTTTCGGCGCCCGCCCCCCGAGGATCCGTCTTGGCCTTAATTACCCCGGCTGTCTCCTGGCCACCTACCGCACGGCCGCGCCGCTTCTGGCAGGCGGACGCCGGCCGCTGACACACGGCATGCAGCGCACGCGGCATTCGTGCACGCCGCGCGGGTCGTCGGTTTTGGCTCCGGTAACTTTGTGAGTAAAATGGCGTGTCGGATGGCCGTATAAATATTTGTGTGCTAGAAGAGTAATGTTCGCCCCCGCGTCTGGAGGGAGCAGCCTTAACACATTGATTAGGCCAACTAGAATTCGGTTTTCCGGCTCTCCTGAATCACTCACGGAGAATTCCAGGGTGGTTTCTTGGAAAAGATTACAGGCCATTTAATATCAATTCATACTGGACGTCACGGAATAGACTACTAAGTCAAAACATTCCTCAGTGCATTTTAAATGGCGGCATTCACTAAGATCGTCAACGTAACGGGACGGAGAGGAAGATCTTGTCAAGAATTCAAGGCTGGAACAGGAAAGTAGGGAAGTGACAGCGGTACACAAAATACCATCAGCCACTCACCATAAGATGACGTGAGGAGTGTACTTCTACATCTGCATCTGTACTCCACAAAAGGGGAGGGGAAAGACCGGCCGGTTAAAACCGATTATTTCTGAATAACCGATATTTTCCGGTATTTGATTGGTCTCGCTTACAATAGGCATTTTTTGGTTTTTACTAATAACAGGTTTAAAAAATCAATGGTAAAATTTATGGTTTTTAAATAAATCTTTTTTTTAAAAAAAGAATAATTTTTATCCATAAAATTTTGCATTGCTTTTAAATATTGCGTTATTATAGAAAATAGGAAAAGCGATCACGGCTGTTTTAATAATGCCGGCAGAAACGGACAAGGAACACATGGCATAAGAATTGGTACAGCAATGCTGAGGCAATATTGCACCTCTTACCATATGCTTGGGGTCTATCGAATGGTATACATTTACATGCAGTGGGCTAGTCGTGTCAAATCTGGTCTGTGCGGTAATTTCTCGCTGTTGTCGTCGGACATTATTTGTATTACAGAATGACACCATCCCTACTCTGAAAGTATTTTACGAAGTGTAGTATCAGTTAAGTACACTGGTGTCCAAAATTAAGGCAACAAACCGCTATTTCCCCGTTCTGTGTCTAAGTCACGACATCATTATACAAACTGTCAACAGAAGCCCGTACGATCGTGTTCTACACGGAAGATGGTATTCCGGTCAACGGACAACCGCGGCAACAATGACATCAGGGCGCCTATCAAACACGGTAGTGTTTCCCGGGTATCCCTCATCCTCAGCTGCTGTATACGCAGTCACAGACGGTGCAGTATGGCACAGAGAAGACGCCTACCAGAGTCTCAGCGTTGGAGGGCCATAGGAAGAATGGAAGCAGGACAGTCACAAACTGATGTGGCCAGATGGCTTACTGAGAATCGTTGTGTTGTTTCTCAGATGTGGCGACAGTTTAGAGAGACCGAAGCTGTATCAGAAGACCAAGGGAGGGCATCCATTTGTCACATCAGAAAGAGAGGCCGATAATTTGGCTGTAAGGGCACGGCAAGTGGCATCTGACCCCGCAGCATCCACTGGACGCGTTGTATCGAGACAAATAGTGTACTGAAGGCTTCGACAGAGTGGCCTCTTATTATTGGACACCCGCTGTATGTGTACCTCCGATACGCCTTCGAGGAAGGCAAGGTCTAGATTGGAGTCGTCAGCATGCCGGTCTAACAGTGGGACAATGTTCTTTCCACACATGAGTCCCGATTTGGTCTGGAGAGTGATTCTCGACCGAATCGCATCTGGAGGGAACGTGGGACTCGATTTCGGGACCAAACACCGTGGAAAGAAAAGATATCGAGGAGGATCCCTAACAGTGTGGGCAGGGATTATGTTGATGGCAGGAACACTTCTCCACGAAATTGTACGGGTGAATCGGCAAGGTTTGACTGCTGTCAGATATCGTGACGAGATCTTGGGACCTCATGTGCAGTTATTGCGAGGTGCTATGGATCCAGATTCGTATTGATGGACAATAGTGCACTGTTGGTTGATGTTTTCTTGTAGACGGAAGTTATTGTACCCGTGGCTTGGCGTGATCGCTCTCCCAACTCGAATCCCATAGAGCATGTTTGGGATGCACAGGGAGACAGGTTGCATTGCGTCAGCTTCCACCGATCACTCTCCAAGACTTGCGAGATGCTCTGCAGGCGTTATTGCGTCAACATGAGAATGATGACATCGTTCACTGCAAGCCAAGTCGTTGTCACGCCTGTAATGCTGCCAGAGGTAATCACATCCCATACTGAACACATTAACCAGTTGTTAGAATGTGTGTGCAAATCCATTAAGTTGGAGAAAACGAAGGACATTTTTGTCTACGGTTATGCATGTTGCAGTTGTTTACGTTCTGTATTCTTTACATTGTTCCTACTTTACTGTGTATACTGTTATGTGGCAAAATAAACGCAACCTTGCAAAACTTCTGTTTTTTTCTTTAATTTTGGACACCATTGTATAATGCTCCATTTGCTCTGAAATATTAAAAGCGAGACACCTATAAGGAGAAAATTTAAACCTTAACCGTTCATTCATAATTTAAAATAAAAATAGAAAGTAACTGATCCGTTGCCAGTGTCTACATTTATGCCTTTATCTGCTTATAGTCCTTGAAAACGGGCAAATTAATGATTTTTTGTAGTATTCAACCCTTATCACTAATGGAGAAAAGCAGCGAACGTTGGATGAACTAAGTTACCGTTTTTGTTTATTTAATATAATATTATGATTCTATGAATCTTGAAACTGAGACAGTCAATATTTTTCAACTTTCGTCAAATTTCTACGTTCATTATACGAAATAATACATGCAGAAAACCGAAAATTGCTTATTTCGAAAACCGGTTATTTTCAGTGGTTTTAACACTCAGATTGAACTGGCGTTGCAAAAAACTGATATAACCAGAAAACCGCTTATTTCAGGGTTAACCGCCATTCCTGTTCCGCAATACATCTTACAGTTTAGAGGCGCAACTACAGTCAGAGAGGCCATAGAACGAACACCTGAAGGACCCTACCCCCTCCTTCATCCATGACTCTATACATCATTAAACTATAATGTCAGTAATATTACCTCTGATATAATTCCGATATAGTTTCATTACTATGTTGCGTTGTACGTCATTACATAGTGTTCTCCATTCATTTACCACTTGTTACCGTTTTGCTACTGCACCCTGCAGGCGGAAATTTTCGTCATCGGTCGTTTTTGTTACATTTTATGGTCGGATTTAAGTATTGCTAAGTTTTTGTCTGCATTTTATAGGTAATCGGTCTCAGCCATTACGTGATGAGTAAGTGTGGAATGTGAGCTGTTGCTTTTTATTGGTTCTGAGATGTGATTTCACAACGTACCAAAAACCATAACTCAAAGCACTGCCATTCACAACCAATCATCTGCACAGTGACATACAAACATGCTATTTTCAGGTACATAAATCACAGCTTGAAAAGAAAACCTGTACAGAAACACAGCCACGCGCAGCAATTAAATAAATTAAAAAGTACCCTTAGAGAATCTGCATAAAACGTGTAAAAAAATATTCATCCGTAAAATTAATGAATGACCATCAGACAGCCACCACACATGCTAAATTTGCAAAGTGATATAACACTCATGAAAGCGCCGAACAGGATTCCGGTAATGCAAGTAATTAAGATAAAAAAATCACAAATGGAACAACAAGAGTCAACGCGTAATTTTCCATAAACATTGTTATTTTTCAAAAGTTTGAAAATACTGCCATTGATGCAGACGTGCTGAAACAAATTTTGTTGAAGAAGCTGAAAATAAATTTTGTACTTGCAAAAACAGGCCGAACCCATCTCAGAATCGATTATTTTCTAATACAGTAACCGAGCAAAGAAATTACGATTTTGAGTATACAGTACCACCAGAACTGTGAAAATATCAAGAGATCATGTTGGACAACATATCAATAATAATGCTCGTACCACGGAGCAGGTCAGACAAACTAAGATATGGATGTACCTAATCAACCTAACATACTCACTACAGTACCTCTAGATTTAAGCAATGTCTCAACTGACTTTACTGTTGGTAGTATTTCGTGCATTGTTCTCTAAAACACTAGTTGACTTCATTTACGTTTACGTTCTTAAATTTATTGTCACCTGCGTAATTGAGATAGGTGAACTGCGATTCTATCATACCTCGCCCCCTGTAAAGAAGTACACGAGCTAAAGCTAACAACACACCAACACACGAATTAAATTGTGACGACACTGATTTATCACATGTCGCAAAGCGACAATATGCTTGATCATTTTATGTTGTATTCTCATAAACTTTGTGACTGGGAAAACAGGGCCTGTGAATTCTGATGTTTTAACTCATGTGTTCCCCATTTGTTAGAATGTGGCGAGAAGGGCCAGCTGCGTGCTTCACTCATTGGATAGACAACAGTGAAAATCTGGAAGGTTTTCCACCTGGAACTCCCAGCGACAGTGGGCATGAGAGAAAGTAGCCCTGAGTATCTCCTGCAGAGTACTACAAAACAGCCTACAAAGAACTGCGAGCCATGTGAGAATCTGAGGGAGCTGTACTTGAGCCCAACGGTTTTCCTAAAAGTAGAAGCAGAGTGAATAGCCACCGTTATGTTTCCTTAAAATAGTTCGGGAAATGAGCTGCATTACATGCCCTGTTATCTTTCCACAAAACATAAGGTGAGAGCCAGTACACCGACAGCTTTCAGTTCGTTAACAGAGAATACAAGAAGCGTTGGAGGATCAAATTTTGCAGGCTTTCAGTTCTCACTGTGTCAAACTTTGCCATTTCCTCCCCTCCTGCTGGAATTCTGAGGAGTGCCTGAGAGTAGGGAACCAGTGAGTAGACGCTTTTGGTGCGAGCACAGTCGCTTTTCGTGTCTTGTTGCTGGAGAGTCTCTGTTAGGTGCCTGGCTTCAGACTGACACTTCTTTAGCTGTTTGGGAGTAAGTGTAGCATACAGCGTTTGAGTTGTCTTTCTACTGCATAGCTCACAATTTGCCAGTCTGCCACAGAACTTACAGTTACTTGATATATGTAGTTCTCTGTCATACGGGGATTAAGAGTCGTTTGTGTGTTGCTCAAACTTTGGAAAGAGATTGGCATCTCGATTTACAGTCTTCCCGAGACTCCTCTGCACAGGTACTGTGTTTCTGAATTTGAATATTGTCATGGTGATTCAGAAAAATCCTTATATTGAACTCATATTGATATCTACTCCTGATTCAAGTACTTATATATTAACCAAAATCTTCTTGAGCAATATTGATTGAGGACGAATAAGTTAGTACTCTGAAGATAACATTTTCTCATTCCATTTTGTAACCTCACAACGTTCTGATGACGTGACCTTTTTTAAAAAAATAAATCTCGCCAGGGGGTTCTAGGTCATGAATTACAGTCTCATTGTGACGGTGTTTCCAGGTGCCATTACGAGAAACAAATTATTTTCTTTTAATCAAAGAAGTTAGCTGGGCTTCTATCAAGGCATAGAACTGCTTGTTTAGTCATTTCTGTATTAAATTTGTGAGTGTGGCAGGCAGCTTGCATGAACGACTGCTAAACCCTATTCAACTCGGATCCTGCGCAGCACGGAAAAAAAAAGCAAACCACGTTCAGTCACAAATCACGGTTTTTATTTCAATGCATGGTGCATTTCGATTCCTCGGTACTCATCTTCAGATTGTTGAACAGTTTGTATGACTTTTTTAATTTGGTATACTACTGGTCCAGCTAACAGTCATAATCTTGCATCGGTCTAGACGTACATGCTCGGGAAGAAAGTTTTGACGCCGGCCAGGGTGGCCGAGCGGTTCTAGGCGCTACAGTGTGGAACCGCGCGACCGCTACAGTCGCAGGTTCGAATCCTGCCTCGGGCATGGATGTGTGTGTTGTCCTTAGGTTAGTTAGGTTTAAGTTGTTCTAAGTTCTAGGGGACTGATGACCTCAGAAGTTAAGTCCCACAGAAAAAAAAAGTTTTGACGTTGGCATTGGTGGTGATCCAGTGACGTCGTCTGCTAATATTGAAAATTAACACATTCTCGCCGTGGTCAGGCATGCTGTACTGGTGGATTATATGCGTTTGTGTATTCCTAACCTTGATTTTATTGTCTGACCGAGAGAAGCCTATTAGGATCAAACACAGGTGTTACTTGAGTAAGAAATTTCTGAGAATGTACGTTTGGAGCGCAGCACTGTATGGAAGTGGAACATGGACAGTGGGAAAAACAGAAAAGAATACAATCGAAGCATTTCAGATGTGGTGCTACAGAAGAATGTTGAAAATCTGGTGGACTGATAAGGTAATGAATGAGGAGGTTCGCCAGAGAATCGACGAGGTAAGGAATATATGGAAAACACTGACAAGAAAAAGAGACAGGGCGGTGGGACATCAGTTAAGACATCAGGGAAAAACTTCCAGTACACTTGCCCCTCTATATCCGCACCCGGTGACGCCTATCGACTGAGGAGGACACGATGATCGCTCGGTATCGTTGAGCCTTCCGAGGGCTGTCCGTATGTAGTTTTATTACTATCATCGCTAATTCGTTTAGGAGTATCCATGATGATTCATCCATCTCATTACCTTTGTGGTTCTGTACATTCCAACACTTCGCAATACAGGCAGTATAACATAACCTAACTTTGTCCGTTCAGCACTGAGCTGAGCGACGTGACGTCATGTTGGCGTACGTCTAGTAAGACGTTCCTTTGCGTTCCACTGAGGTCCGACGTGCGTCTACTTTCAATCCTGTTCACTGCGTTCGTAACTACCTCAATACTGACAGAAGTAAAGCACTTTCCTCTCAAGATCACAAACGCTCGCTAGTGTGGGCAGCGTCCGACCGAAGCTAGCCTTTTGGTTTCCTGATTTAAAAAATCATTATCAACAAAATAGTTGAACAGTTCTCCTATGTTAAATACTTGGCCTGCGTTATGGACATGAGAATGATATAGAAGACGAAAAGATCCACAGATTTCAAGTCGTATATGGCATACAACATACAGAAGCCATATTTTAACTTGAATGCATATACTGTTTACGAGAAAATAACTGAATACGGAGACAGATATGGAAACAGAATGTCACATAATGAAGCTACACAATAAAATTTTTCGTTATAATCTAAAAGGAAAGAGAGGCTTGGATATATCAACAAAACGGTGCTCCTCTATATAGTGAGAACGGAACTGCCACAAGTCGTACGCCTGTGTACGGAACGACGACTTTCTTGAACGAAATTTTCAACTGTCGTTATTTAGCCAGCAAGGTAAGGTGAGTTAGTGACGTGAAGTTATCAGTCAATGGAATGTGCGCCAAACTGCTGACCTAAGTCCATATCTCTCAGAGGGCCTATGTATAAAGAATAGTAAAGCACAACGAATACGAGATTAATACTTCGAAAGGAATAAACGTGTAGCAATCTGAAACGCAAGAATTCGGCTGCGCAGGAAGTCCAGTGGCATAGTTACAGAAAATGTTAACCGTAATGGCAGAAAATCTTACTGTTTCTACAGTTCGTAGTACGTACAAAGGCGTCAGTACAAGATACACAGTAATGGTGAGTATCATTCAAAAAGTGAGAGTGCTAATCGAAGAAATAAAGTTAGATAAGAGTGACTCTAGAGACTGGATCAACTACTATATTTTTTTGAAAAATTAGTAAGAAATGAAAACATTTACTATATTCGGCGTCTTAGACCTAAAGCTTCGGGGAGTACCAGATGCATCTCGTAACCGTACAGGGAACGAATCGTCGCTGGAAAATTACCAAATTAGCAACTGTTATCCGTCTTTGTCACACATTCCGCCCAAGAGCCAGAGCAACGTAGTGTCAGAGATTAGGACATGAATTGCAAAATATAGGGTGATACTCTTAACACCACTTTCTCTATGCGAGAAGTGGAATAGTCAATGAATTCATTACTAGCATCTGCTCTTTGTATGTCTAACTGGCTTCCTAAATTTAAATCTAGCAATACACGTTTATATGGAAAGATATTTAACTTAAGTTCAATGGAAATTGAGATGATGCTGGTTTTCTCTCGTCTTATCTCAGTACAGTAAAGTTTATTTGTAAGATGATTTTCATTGTCATAAAATCGTTATTTTGCCAGTTGAGGATCAAAAACAGTATTGAAAAAATGTAACAATTTCCAGAGAATGGACCTCGTTAAAATATACACTACGTTCCCATAAAGAAACTGAATTATTTTGTTGTTAACTACATTACCTGACAAAAAAGTGAAGGACCCAGCAAACATAGTCGACTGCCAATGTAACTTCGTCCAATAATACACGATCGGCGGGCATGTAAGTACTTACAGGTGCAATTTTCTGTGACTGGAAGAAAGTCACTGGAGTGCATTAGGGTTGTCCATGTTGTTACCAGGCCTGGTAAGGTATATAAAGGGCGTGAACCAAGGGTGTACGAATTCTCCTTCCAGTCTGCCTGCCCTATCATCGCCACAACCATTAAAGCACCTCAATCTGCCACAACGGAGATACAAAAGTCCATGTGTACTGAAACACAGTGGTTAAGGCAGGCCAGCTTGCGTTTCCACAAGCCTGGCGAGCTTCAAGGGACTCGTTCAACCTGCTTCACCTAACAACAGGTTGCGCTATCAATCCAAGGTGACTACAGCATAGCCAAGTGTTTGTTTGCTTAGGTAGTTTCACAGCAGGTCCGCTATCTTAACTGTGGAAACAACAAAATGGACAGTAAAAACTTAAAGGAGATTTATGTTTATGAGACAGCTTAAAAAAATCGTTAGTGGTCTCGCACATCATATTTTATAAAAAGTTACTAAACAGACGTTCGGGAATCTCGGGTATGATACTAAATGTTTACAAATTTTATCAGCAGTTTCCTCACTCCATAAATGTTTTCAAGGACGACAGCGACTTCGTGACTGACAAGTGTGTGGAAAACTCATTTCGTGATTAGTTAAATTTAAAAGATAAATATTAAAAATGAAGACGCAAAAGGAGATGTAAGTCGTTCCCCATTGGGTGACGGCGATGCCTTAGGCTCTGGAGCGCCCTCTACCCTATATAACTCGTGGCTGCTTAGCCATCAGAATCAGTTGCAGTGATTGAGGCCTCCACAGTGGGGCAGACGCCATCGCCGTTATCCGGATGGGTAATTATGCATAGTTTTATAGTATACTTTTACATCATTGACTTCTCTATGTAATATAGCACTTTTACGTTTGTTATTACAGTGCAAACTCTGCTGATAGCCCGTAATTAAAACGCCGAAACCGGTCAGAAGTTAGCATCGGCTACTATCATGACTGTTTTTTAATAATTTTATCCTTTTAAGACGTTGTCGCAGGTGTGGATGAAGCCTGGCTGGGTATTGTGCCAGAACTCCAAAGAAAGTTGGTTCGTTAAAGTGAAGATAATTGGCATATTTTTGGTACTGTTAAACATACTTTATTTGATTCACATATATGGATTCCCCGTCCACTTCATACTCCTCCGAAAATCCAGCCGTTAATAACTACTACACATATACAGCATCGTCATAATGACTTCGCCAAAGATTGACCTACAAACTTCACTTACTCGTTGTTTCGTGGTGGGCGATGCTCCCCTGGACAGAAATACCTTTAACAATCTAGTCCTTCTATTGGTCTGATGCCATCCTTCATCGCTTCGTAACTCGTGCTCATTTTTCATTTCTGGATTATTATTACACGCAATATCCTCCGTAATCTGTATAGCATTTTTTCCCCTATAACTTCAGTTTTCTTCCTCTACGTCTAAAATGGTTCAAATGGCTCTGAGCACTATGGGACTCAACTGCTGTGGTCAATAGTCCCCTAGAACTTAGAGCTACTTAAACCTAACTAACCTAAGGACATCACACACATCCATGCCCGAGGCAGGATTCGAACCTGCGACCGTAGCAGTCGCACGGTTCCGGATCCTCTACTTCTCCTTTCAGCACAGTTTAACCATGTCCGGATCCCGTATGTTCCACACATGTGTCCCTCCTTCAAATAATCAATTTGCATAGACGCCTTGTCGTATCTGTAGCTTATAGTACCGCTCAATTATCTTGATTATTAATATTCTTCGACACAAAGAATTTCAAATGATTCCAGGCTCTGCTATATCATATTTTCCGTGGGATGAGTCTCATACCCTTATTATGCTGCTCTTCACATACACACTCTGAGGAGCTTTTTCTTCAATTCTATATTAATATTTGATATGAACTAGCCTTTACAACTACAATCAACAGAATAATTTTGGTGAGGCATTTTACAAGCTTTTCTACTTTATCTCAGCTATTGATCAAATTTGGATGACTTCTGACTGACATTTAAGAGAAGAATAAATGACTTACTGGCATCAGGTTTCGCTCTATTTCTTGAATTCATTCCTTACTCATGCACGCAGCATCACAAGAGACCAACATTCCCGAAGTCAGACAAATTTCATCAAACGGTCGAGGGAAAGAAATTAGCTACTAGAATCTCTCGATCAAGACTGGAATTCGATATGCTTCTCCATGCACATAAGTCAACATTGCTAGTGACGAGAACAGTAACAGATCATTTAAGTGACCATTGCCGTTGATGTTGACTTGTCATTCAATAAATTTCCGAGAAGTTGTCGCTTAAATTAGCTCGGTCCGTCTCCTTAATAATTTACTAAATCTTAGTACAGTATGTTGGCTTCTTATGCCAG
Source organism: Schistocerca gregaria (assembly GCF_023897955.1). Lineage (NCBI taxonomy): Eukaryota > Metazoa > Arthropoda > Insecta > Orthoptera > Acrididae > Schistocerca > Schistocerca gregaria. The sequence continues at coordinate 649,161,245 of NC_064923.1, read as the reverse complement.
CCGGAGCGGCCGTGCGGTTCTAGGCGCTACACTCTGGAACCGAGTGACCGCTACGTTCGGAGGTTCGAATCCTGCCTCGGGCATGGATATGTGTGATGTCCTTAGGTTAGTTAGGTTTAATTAGTTCTAAGTTCTAGGCGACTGATGACGTCAGAAGTTAAGTCGTATAGTGCTCAGAGCCATTTGATCTATTTTTTTGGCTTCTTATAGTCGCTTTCATCGCATGGCTTTAGCCCTTCCTCTGCTTCATTTCGCTACTCTAATCTACAGTTCGCGTGTCTGTATTAGGAGCACATTCTCCACTCCCTCCTACACTGAAACGCAAGGCGAAAAAGAATCACACACTCTCGCACACACACACACACACACACACACACACACACACGCGTACAAGCAGAAGCACTTCCGTATGAAAGATACCAAGACAGGCATACATGTTTGTGCTCACGCATATGCACCATATACAAGGTGTTTGTTTAAAAACAAATCTCTAAAATGAGGCATCATACAAAAAAGTGTTCTAGGTGAGAAGCTGATACTAGTAAAGGAGACATCTGTCTGTGCTGCAACTAGCCACCTCCTAACCACAGCTCCTGCGTGGCCACGGTTAACTTCGTATTTTCTAAGCCTCTCCTCCCCCCCCCCCCCCCCCCCCCAACCCCCCACCATTGTAACTGCATATTCAGATTCTACGGTCTTCTCAAACTATTGTTGCCCATTCGTAATAGATAGCACTGTAATCGACAAATATCAAGCGTGCCAGTTTCTGTAATTGAGAACCGACGCATTAGATTCTAAATTTATTTTTCGATGTGAATGTAAACCTCTGTGTTCTAACGATTCATATTTATGTTTGAAGTCTACTTTAGTGTTCCAAATTTTATTGTACAGTACTAATAACATGGCTAGGCCATGAAATTTCTGACAAACAGACTACTGTTATGGTAACGTCGTTTTCTGTTCCCTACGGGGTTGGTTGTGTTGAGTTCCCAAACCACCGGAGTGCTTGATTTCGGTGTCGGCCCTCGAACCCCGCCATCAGGGTGAACTATTTCGGTGTGTGTTTCCATCCAACGGCCCGAGTCTCCCTTGTCCACTATACGACTACTGGCAGAATACAAGCCACAAGCATTGTAACAAGGTAAAATGTCCGTGAAATGTCACAGGCACACCTCTCATGGATACTCACCGAAATCAGGCACCCCAGTGGTGAGAGGTAAGGCAACTCGCCGATATTAAGCATCCCGATGGGGACAGAAAACTATTACACCCAAGTCGTTGTTCCTGGATTATACTAAACATAGGTTCTAGGATCACACTACACATAGGTTATAACCAGACACTGAAACGACCAACCATACTGTTCTGTACAGTGTAATTTACAACATTATACCGAGCGAGGTGGCGCAGTGGTTAGCACACTGCACTCGCATTCGGGAGGACGACGGTTCAATCCCGTCTCCAGCCATCCTGACTTAGGTTTTCCGTGATTTCCCTAAATCGTTTCAGGCAACTGCCGGGCTGGTTCCTCTGAAAGGGCACGGCCGATTTCCTTCCCAATCCTTCCCTAACCCGAGCTTGCGCTCCGTCTCTAATGACCTCGTTGTCGACGGGACGTTAAACACTAAGCACCACCACCACCACAACATTATAGCAAATTTCGAAGATAAATATCAACACTTAGTACACAAAGGCTTACATTTACGTTGTTAATGAAATGCAGAATCAAATGCGTTCTTTCTTAACTGCAGAACTAAGCACACTTGATATTTGTCGATTAATGTCATTTACCATTAATGGAAAACAATGGTTTGAGCAAACGTTTTGGTGTATAATCCATATATGAAATTAAAATGGTGAGTCCAATTCAAAATACAAAGCTGACCACCCCCCTTCCCCCCCCCCCCCCCCCCCCCCCACACACACACACACAGGTACCAGTTGTAGCGCACACAAGTGTCCCATTTACTGATGTTAACTTTTCACCTACAACTTTTTTTTTCGTGCGATGTCTCGGTTTCTAGGTATTTAATTGCCTCAACTTAAAACGACACCCTTTATGTCATGTTTACGCACGCCATCTACCTTGCTGATTCATCCGTACTTTTGTTTGCTTTTAGTTAAAGGTTAAAGGCACTCTGGTGCAAATCCAAGGCGTGAGAGCTGAGCAATTAATTAGCGTGGTGTTGATATCTCTGACAGTTTGAAGTGATACCCGACACGCTTCGTGACAGCCACTTAGTGCTCGGAGTTTGCAGCAGATAAGCTCACGTTCTTTTTTAACGAATTAGTCCCCGTAAAAAGAGAGATTTAGAGAATTTTCTAACCGTGGACAATGCACAGATTCTCTCTTGAAATATGAAATTTTTATATAGCGTAATGACGTACCATGCTGCAGTAAACGTTAGAAATTTGTACGTGCTGTAACTTCAACGAACAGGATGATTATAGAATTACTGGGACGAGACTATATTTCCTGTTGTAATTTAACGGGAATAGTTGGCTGTAAATTACGAATATGATACAAATAACCAAGTAATTAAGTACATAAATTTAGACAACATTGTCCATGAAGCGCAGCCATCTGGTGCTGTACCTTGGTTTGTTATTGCGATCTCGACTGTTGTTTTAACGAAAGTAATTAAATAGCCAAGATGCGCTGACGATAGTGTAGTCGTAAGCTACAGCAGAGTTGAAGCAATAGCAGTTGTTCCCTGAACAAAAATTAAAAATTAAAAAAATGTGCTTTATGTGACATTGGAGTTAGAGTAACCATAGAATTTCTGAAACGGAGTACAGTTAATCCTGGTTATCCATTGTTTCGTCCGCTGTAGTGCGTGCTACAGCTCAATTAATTTTCGCTGTAAATCTTCTGTAGCTGATATGGTATCTTCATAAGTGGCGAATATGTAGCCCAAGTAGCTCTAAATCACAAGAGAAAAATCAGGGCTGCCGACGGCTCTATAGAATTGTTATTATTGTTTTTATTCACTTTTTGCCGCTAATGGACCACGCGATGTACAAGGGATATTTTCAGTTTTTTTTAGCTTTTCTTTGTGTCCAGAGTTCTTTAATTCTCTCAGAATGGGCTGTTTCCCGCTCGCCGGACCTAGCTGTTCCAGTCTTACGTATTTCCGCTAGGCCAACTGTCCGGTCGTGAATTTTCTGCCTGAAAAATGTTGTGCCTGGTGTATAAAGTTCCTGCTTCCTTCACGTTTACTTTTACTGCACCGATTCATTTTATTGTTTCAGTTTTACCTTTACTACGAGTTTTATAGAATCCCACAACCGGCCTAGTTAACCTAGGTGGTTCGAGTCTTTTAATATGTCCATATAATTTTATACTGAATTTTTTAATATCCGAATAAATGTTGTGTTCTTTATTTTTTCTTCGTCTGTATGTTCCTTCTTCAGTACAATTTTGTCCTAAAATTGTCCTGCACGTTTTTTGTTCTCTCTTTTGTATGTGTTCAACGTCCCTCTTTCTGTTTAAAATGAGTGTTTCAGTCCAGTGAAGGTACTCTAGTTAGATGACTCTGTTGCAGTGCAACCGTTTGATGTTCTTTTGTAAGCCTTTTGTAAGCCTGAAAGCTGTTCCCATTTTGTGAGGACGTATTTCGTAACCAATCTTTTCTAGCAAAGTTACCTGAATGATTTCATCTAAATATCTGAATTGTCCCTGTTTACCTTTTAGAATTTTGGGTGACAGGTAGTTGCTGAACATGCAGTGTAGTTTGTTTTATACTAATGATGTTCAGAGCCCTACTCTTTCTGCTTTTTTTAAGTACTTACACTTAATTTTTCACTGTTTCATTGTCCTGACATAGAATTTCCTGGTTATCTGCAAAAACTAGGCAGTATACAGTATACTCTACCATTGGTCCATCCTAATTTGACTGTCTCGTCTATTTTAAGCTCTGATTTCAGTTTCGCAATTCTTGGAGTACCTGTATGTTTTCTAAGACAAAGTTGAAAAGTAATGAAGAGAGTCTGTCACCTTGTCTCACTCCTGTTTTCATTTCAGAATCTTCCCAAATTTCTTCCCTGAATTTTACCTTAGATGTTGTACTGACTAACGTTTCACGAAGAACTAGAGTGGTTTTGAAGTCCAGGCCTTTCTCTCTCTGAATTTGAAAGACAGGCAATAGTTTTCTTAAAATCTACAAAGGTGCAAACTACTTATGAAAAATTTTCGGTGCCTGAGAATCAGTCCAACAACACAAATTTGTTCTGGAAAAGATCCATTTGATAGTCTCCTATTTTGCATTCTAGCTATTGTACTTGATTCTGGAGACATGATAGAAATTTGTGTGGGAAAGGAAGAAGAGAAATCCCTGTGTAATTATTAACATCGTTCTCTCTCCCTTTTTATGTACTGCTTCTATCAACGCAGTTTTCCAGAAATCCGGAATTTTTTCAGTTTGTCAAAAGTTTCATATGGCCGCTGTAGTTTCTTTTAAAGCTTTTCGGCCAGCCGATTAGGGGATTTATACAATGCCTCCTTGATCAGATGCTTTGTTATTTTTCAGCCTTTTAATTTGTTTAGCAATTTCCTCGTCATCTCATACTTGTGATTATGGATTGGTTTTTAGGGGAATTTCTGATAGAAGCCGTTCTGTAGTTTCACAGCAGTCTAAAGGTATTTTGAAAATGTCTGGAATTCTCTGCAGTTTCCTTGTTTGTTAAGTCCCAGTCGTGCATTTTCCTTCTTGAAGCAGACGTTTTGGGGCTGGTATGCGTTTGGCTTGGTTTAAAAAGGTTTATAAAAAGAGCACGTGCTGTTTTTTGAATGTCTTCTTCAGTTTCACGGAGTTTGCTGCTCTCATATTGTGTTCCTTGTGTCTAATTAATTTTGGAGCTTCTTTTTATAGTTGTAAGGAACACGTGATATGCTTTTACTGATTTTGTTTTGAATGTCTTGAGTCGAAATTTTGTTGCCTGTTCACAATCTTCATTCCACCAAAGATGTTCCTTCTGGCTTTGTAAACGAATTTGATTTAACCGGCCTCTATGGCCAAGCGGTTCTAGACGCTTCAGTCCGGAACAGCTCTGCTGCTACGGTCGCAGGTTAGAACCCGTCCTCGTGCATGGATGTGTCTGATGTCCTCAGTTTAATTAGTTCTAAGTCTAGGGGACTGGTGACCTCAGATGTTAAGTCCCATAGTGCTCAGAGCCATTTGAACCATTTTTGAGTTTGATATTGAGTAGTCTTAGTTATCTTCTGTTTTAATTGTTCCCAATTTTGTACTTACCTTTCGTCGAGCTCGTTTGCTAATTGCCGTGACTGAATTGTGTCAAATTTATTAATTACTGACCTTCCACTGAACCTTTTCGGCTTTAAACTTTGTTTGAACCGCGGTAGGTAGAGGTCTGTGCCAATATTTACTCCTTTTTATATTCGAACATTTAAAATCTTCATGTGATATAGATTCGGGATTGCCATATGATCAATTTAGAATTCATCTACATTCTTGTTGCGCCGTCACCATATTTTTGTATCGATGTTTTTTTCTTAAAATGGTCTGACATTATTTCGAGGCTGCAATTCCTACACAATTCAACCATTCTCTTTCCAGTTTTATTGGTCCATTTGTGTGCTGGAAAGCCCTCAGTCGTTTTCCTGAACTTTCTCTGATTCTGTAAGTGTGTGTTAAAATGGCCCATTAGATTTTTCATGTGATTTTTTGGAATTTTGGATATTGTATTTCCTAGAATTTTAGATACTGTATTTTTAACCAACTGCCATAACTTACCCTTTTACGATTTCTTTTCTTTTCTTCATTGATCAGCATTAGTGCATTAATTACTGTGTACATTTTATCTGCACGTTTCAAGGAAATTGTTTTTAATCTGTTGTTCCTAATCTTTTTTTCAGTTACAGATCCAAGAATGTCTTGCGCAGCTGCAAATGCAACTCGCAGAAGGCGTGTATTTTTAAGGATTCTTTTGTCCATTTTGCTTTTGAACAGTTTGTAATTTCCAAAATTAATGGTGCTATTAACTGGCAATCTTACTTATTGTTGGGTTAAAATTCTAAATTCTTGTTTCTTAAGTGTTTCTCCTAATATGCAGAGCTTTTCTGGATTTAGACCTGAGTTGGTGTTGATTCAGCCAAAGAATGATTTGATTTTAGGCTCGAGTTGGCCAGAGGACTCCGATTTTCCCTGATTGGCTATATAACGACTCAGTCTAGCTCCCCAGAACCCTACTGACCAAGGGCTCCCAGACCTTTTGCCACTGCGTACCACTTGACAATGTTAAAAATTTACCCATACCACTATAGCTTATTCACATTAGACTGCTTGTAAAATAACCCATTTATGTCACGATCAGCAATAAAGGGATGTACCCAAAACTTCTTTTTCTGTATCCTCTTTTTATTTCGAACTTGCACATAAAGTATCTAGCTCTTCTACTGAGCGCAGACTGAAAGCATTTCTCTGGCATCCCCTCTGGCGTCCTGTGCAGCCACACCTGGGCGGTCCCAGCAGATTGGCCAGCGGTCTTGCCATGGTGTCCCAGTGCCGTAGGTCCTAATTCCCCAGTGTGCTGTTCCCCTACCAATAGCGAGGGATGACTCAGAATGTTACAGGCAGTCTATTACTTGTTGTCAGACGGCAACTGCAAACATGAAAAGGTTACCATGTGCTCCATGCACAATACAGCGATTCTCTCTTGTGGTAAACAGTCGTGGTCCACCGGAAGCTTTTTGACGAATAAACTTTCCCTCACTTTCCGATGCAGCCAAGATCTTGCTACTCTCAGATCCGAAAGCCCCACAACCTGAATATTGCACTATTTGACCAGCCGGCAAAATGGAGACCTCTTTCAAACTTCGTCAGGTGCTGATAACGCTGTTTCACACTAGTACGTAGTATATTAGAAACCAGCGATCACTCAACATATTATGCTTATCACGCCCTTTATAAATCACACTAGACCTGGTAAAAACAAAAAAACACTGACAACACTAAAACACTCCGATAACCGTTCCACCTGCCACAGAAAAGTTCAACTCTAATCATTCACGTACCCGCTGATTGTGTGATCGTGTACAAAGTTACGTCGACAGCCGACCATGTTTTGAGGTTGCTTCACTTGGTTTGTCAGACAGTGTATATTTTGAGATGCACAGAGTAGGAGTGTCTTATTTACAGTCAATGAAAGGTGCAGTCTTTGTAACTCTACTTAAGAAATCTATGTTAATGTAGCACGATGGGCGTTCAATAAGTAATGTAACATGCAATTTTGTCATATGATGACGTGGTTGGAAACCGTGGTTGTTATTTGAAGACAAATGTTGATGGTGTTGGGACAGCAACCAGCCACAAATTTACTTTCAGTTCCTTTATTAAAAGGATACACCGAATCACAACAATTCGAAACCGGTAACGGTACCCTTTGGTTAAAAGAGCTGAAAGTAAATTTGTGGCTGGTTGCTGTCCCAACACCATCAACATTTGTCTTGAAGTAATGTAACACTTTTTCTATCTGCCATTTTTGGTTGAGCAAATGCGGAATTTTCTGTCAGACGTCGTGGCATATTCCCGCTTCAACCCCTATAGTTTCACTAAATTCCGACAGGTGGTAGCACTGTACATAGCCTTCAAAATGGCATCAGGAACTGTGGTTAGTTCCAAGAGAGAGCAGCCATTGAGTTTCTTATGGTGTAAAACCAAAGCAACGCAGGTATTCATAGGTGCTTGCAGAATGTGTACGGAGAATGGGCAGTGAAGAAAGCACGGTGAGTCGTTGAGCGAGATGCCTGTATCATCACAACAGGGACGTGCAAACCTGTCCGATCTCCCGAGTGCCAGGCAGCCGGAACAGCAGTGACTGCCACAGTATTGGAACGTGCGGACACTTTCATTCGAGGTGATCGACAGACCTCAATCAAACGCCACGCTACACAACTGGACGTCTCTGTCGGTAGTGCTGACACACTCGTCCACCAGTTGGGGTACTTAAGGTGTTTGCCCGCTGGGTTCCTCGCCGCCTAAGAGAGATCATAAAGAGTCGTGCCCCAATGAAGGTGCTCTCCGCGGGAAGCGGTATTTAGTTGATGGTGAAGTTACTTTTTCAGTGCGACGTTGGCTCCAGCGTGGTACCCAGCGGGAATATAGGCCCTCCCAGTAAGGTGGCGTAAGGCCGTCACACTGGACGGGGATTCTGTTGAGGAACAGCCAAAAGAATGGCGAATAATACAGTGTACTGGTATCCTGAACAAAACCAACCTGCTTTCAGAAAAAAAATTGTTGCCTTACTTGTTGAATGCCCTCGTATTTCAACAGAATCTATTTAGATGCTTATTAGAGATATTCGCCACAATAAGCAGACCAGGAGATAATTCTGGTATGCAGTACGTTGCCGTTTGCGTGTATGAGAGGAGAAAATTCACTACCATAATCAGGTAAATCTTAACACGAACGTCAGCGATCCTTAGAGGGTAATATAAGAATAATTAACATTTGAACATCAAGTATCTTCGTCTGTTCTCACCTTGGGAGCTTTGCATATTCCGCTAGATGCTGCTACTCGGTGCTCACGGTGTCGTAACCCTTAGTACGACATACTGGGCACTTCTCAGATCACAATACGTGAAGAATTGTGTTGCTTCTCGTAAAATATTTTGAAAATGGTTTTTTCACGCAAGAAACAATTGTATTTAAGTCTGAAAAATTCTTTCAGACATTCTGAAAACGTTATACTGTATAGCACATTAAAGATTTTTAAATTATGAAACACAAAATACATATGCATATTGCCTGTAATTCTTTCTGAAGCAGGAATGAAATGTTTTCTTTGAATATAAAAATTTCCGCTAAGATAAAAATAATGTTTATTTCCATTCAGCATTTAATTTCTCTGAGATACTCAAGCCTTGCAAGACGCTTCATAATTTCTTGTATCTAGGAACACTCCTCCAATGTGTACTAGCAACAATTGAAGCAAACGTTAATTAAGCCTCAGTTCATAGCATGTGAATGTGGAGTTACTAAATGTTTTCAGCAACAGTTACATTTCCACAGGAGACAGTTGAAGAAGTGCAGTTCTTCCACACATATACTGTATTATGTAAGGAAGTTTTAACTAACTACGAGTGGTATGCGAATAGCTTAAAAAGGTTATTTTTGCGTACTGAACGACATCATTTCGTTTCTTAAAGTAATGGAATCGAGATGGTTTTGTCCATTCCTTCACAGGATCCTAATCCTGAGGCACTGTTGCGGTAAGTAACAGACGGGCACCACTCCGTGCAGTCCTGAAACAAAAATAAATACCATTATCTGTAACGAAGAAAGAGCAGCTTAGTATATATTGATGTATATAGTAACGTGTAAAGTCTTGTTCAGTGTGCGAGTGCATCACAAATACATTTCCGCGCATCAGCATCACGTACTACATCATTTCTTTTCTATCTGAAATGGTAGATTTGGTACTCAGTTGCCGTTTTAAGGTAATCTAAACATAGAAGATAACTCGAAACAAGTTTGTAACCGTTCTTGAACTAAATGTTTCCGTAAGATCTAAAGTTTGTACGTGTGTGAAATGTAACATTGGAACAGTTAAGGAAGGAACGATCACAGATTCTACGTTATGATAGCATTCTTTGACCAAGGGAGTAGAACTTCTAGTCTCTCTTTTTACGGCCTTGAATATTAACTCACTTGTGAAGAAAAGAGTCGTTCGGGTAACATTTATCTGATTCTTGAATTAAACTGAAGTGGTGAAATAAAAGTACGGAGAGTTTAGTTTGAAGTAGTAACGTCGCAGAGATTTAGTAATGACAGAAAAGTCTTAATATCCATTAATATAACCTACTACATTTTATTTTTGACAGTTGTAGGGGCTGTTTAGTACCTTTCACGAAATACAAAGGTGCCAAAGTGCATTACATTCCAGGTAATTTGTGGTATTTTTCTATGTGAATAAGACAAGATTTCTCTCGCAAACTTGAGGACATAAATGTTATTATGATAGAAATATAAGAAAAACAGTTTATTTTGTGTCGGCGTGATTATCGGTTACCGACTAATCTGTTCGACGGATCCCGGAATTTCGTGGAAAATACACACTGTATATATTAATTTGTAGAGCTTACTTCATATGAAGATTGGCGACTTTCTGTCCTTCGTATGAATATTGACGACTTTCCGTCCTGCATCCTGTCACAGTATTCCTCGAGTACCGGTTCTAAGTGTATCAATCTGGTGTCACCAAAGCGATGCCGTTTTTCATCCAGAGATCTAAGGTGACTGCTCGGGTTAAAGTTCATACTACTAATGCAATTTAATCCTAACTTGCCCTGATTTGAACAAGCTACGTCCTTTCATAGACAAACTTTTAACTTGCGCAATTAATTGGTTCAAATGGCTATGAGCACTATGGGACTTAACATCTATGGTCATGAGTCCCCTAGAACTTAGAACTACTTAAACCTAACTAACCTAAGTACAACACACAACACCCAGCCATCACGAGGCAGAGAAAATCCCTGACCCCGCCGGAGATCGAGCCCGGGAACCCGGGCGCGGGAAGCGAGAACGCTACCGCACGACCACGAGATGCGGGCGACGCAATTAATTAACGAAAGGAACCTTACAGCAACACAAAAATGAAAGTCGCCATCAGTTCACACTTACTTTACTCGCGCTGCGGTAAATAACAGGCACAGCGATATGGAAATTTACACAAGTGAACATGAAAAATCACTCTAAGATTTCAATAATAGTGGATGTGTTTTAGTAACTTGCCCTGTACCCGGCCACGGTGTATTGGGGCAAAGACCCCGATTTGTAATTATAACAGTCAAATATGTAAGAACGAATATATGTTCTTCCGTAGATTCAAATATAGAGTCTTGCAAGTCGTGCCAGCGTCGTACTTGTCTTCGTTACTGAAAACGTAATGTACAGAAGGAGACATGTAATATTCAGAATATAGAGACGCAACTTTTGTGTGAAATGATATATAAGTATATTAGAATGCATCAGAGAATACAGCCAAAAGTTGTGTATTGCATGTTGATATCAGCTAATCGTTGCAGAATATCAGTTATATTACAATGGTTCAAATGGCTCTGAGAACTATGGGACTTAACTTCTGAGGTCATCAGTCTCCTAGAACTTAGAACTACTTAAACCTAACTAACCTAAGGACATCACACACATCCATGCCCGAGGCAGGATTCGAACCTGCGACCGTAGCAGTCGCGCGGTCCCGAACTGAAGCGCCTAGAACCGCTCGGCAAGTGCTTAGGGAAATCGCAATAAGAAATAATGTTTGAATAACAGTTCATGTAATTTGCTGGTAAAATCAATTCAAAAGAATATTATGTACCTTCTTGGCACCAACACACATTAAATAAAGTGCAGGTAGGAACACAGAGTATTTAATATGCTACACTGAAAAAAAGAGTGGTTGAATTGGCTGTACTACTCTTCGGATTGAAGTGTTAAACTGGGATTCCGTACCAAGCCTCACAAAGAAATGGAGTTCGTAACGACACGTGGAACGTTAACTCTGTTGGTTCGTAGCAGTTCCATGACGGGAATTAACGAAAATGAACCAGGAAATTTAAATACCTAACGGCTGATTTAACGAAATTATATTGCAGATACGAAATGCACAAACACAATAATTTAAACCAACACACCAAAACAGCGACTCAGCACACACCGCGTTCACAAGCGAGCCTTCCGCTCACCATACTGCATGCCGCAGAGAAGTATTTAGCAAGTGTTTGAAAAGATGCGTTACAGCATGTCTGTGTGCCATGCTCTTCGCTCATTGGCTCGCGACTTCGACAAGCGTCTATCCCTGCAACCCTCACAGAGGGAAACCTCAAATATAACAATACTTGTAGTCGATGCTAGCACAGAATCGTATTTACATCCATGCTGCAATAAGTATTTCGCGGAGCGATAAATGTTAAAGATTACCGTCTAAGTTTCTTGACCATCTTTATAACACTTTCATGAGGACAACATCGAATCGTTAAGATCCGCGCAATGCATCTTTGACTTTATTATATGCTCTCTGTCTTATCTTCATGATAAATATTCCAAAAAAACATCAGTATCGAGTGTCCCATGTAACACTAGTTCAGTTTTCCTAGACGTCTTCCATTGACTTTGTTCTTCGCAGTTGTTTCTCAGGAAAATAACTGAAAAATATTGTAGTTATTCTTATCTCAGGCTTTTATGACAATTGCTGTTCAAAGATAATGTTTTTGTTTTATTTTCTTCTTCGAGTCCTTAGAGCCATTTGAACCATTTGAAGTATATTCCATCCATGAGGTGCGGTTCAAAGAAGATTGCAAAATATGCATCTATGACAAGAATCGGGCTTCAAAGGTTTTGGCTGTCATCCATTTCTTGAGATTAGGCAATATGTGCTAAAAACGTGGTGGCAAATCGGATGAGTAGAGTAGCTGTTCCACAACAGCAAAGCATTCAGTTTTCCTATCAGGTATAATTTCTTGACGAAAGACAATTATTTTCGTTGGCAGAACGTATTTTTTCATCTGTTTGGTTCCAAACACGTCATATTAGGCAGTAGTGGCTTCAATACGAATGAGCCACCCTTACACCCCCCATAGCAACGTTTATTACGGCGCCGCTTCCGGGATTCATGGAGGCGCTCCGACCACCGATCGAAATCTCTCGTCGTATTAATGATATAGGTCGTTGTGCTGGCCAGCCTGTATGTATTTTTAGATGGCTTTCCGCATGTGATTAGGTGAATGCCGAGCTAATAAAGTGAATTCAGAGCTAGTCAACTCCCGTCTCAGTTACACGATGTGCAAACACGTCTATAAACGTTCTCACATTCACATGGGATAACACCAGATGCAGACAGGTGGGCCCACTAACATTGCCAAATGCAGACTAACACGCCGACCCCGTGAAGGAACGGGATAATGCAAGGAAAAGGAAAAGAAGAGGAAGGTAATCAAAGAGAATCACTTTTGCATCCGATGAAACATTGACTACACCCTTCCCGGCAGGTGAAACGCACTTCTTCCCGCTTCCACCACTTACTTACGTTGCTTCGTTTCCTGTGCAAAACGGTGGACTGATAAGACATTCGTAGCAGTAAACCGGCGCAAAATATTAGTGATGTTCTCATGTAAACAGTCCAAGGCACTTCCAAAAAACTGATTAAGTTAAGGCGTTTTCTCAACATCTAACAAATGTGATATCCATCTTGCGCATGTTAGTCTCGCAGTTAATTCTTAATGTAAAATGTACCACACTGTCTTCTGATATTCCTACACAAGCCACTTCCCATACTGAGCTCTAAATTTATTTAAAATCTGTGACTGCAGTTTTAGATCTTCGCTCGTATGAATTATCTTTCACAAAAATACGGTAATGTCTCTATTCCACCACCCATTTCCTATCTGTCGAAAATAAAGAAGTATAGCTACAAATCTTCACCGACGTTGATTAAATTTTTGTTCATGGTAAATTGTTCGAAGAAAAGAACTTTTCAACGGTACTGCACACCAGTATATCCCTTTGCGGGAAATTCACATAGAACAACAAAACTTTCAAAAACCGTTAAGATGAAACTACTTCGCATCAAAAAGCAAAAGGACTAACAGGGTTTAACGTCCCGTCGACATTAAGTTATCTGGATGATCTCACAGGGACTGGAACCGGCGCCACTTTCTCCAGGCCGCGCGGGATTAGCCGAGCGGTCAGAGGCGCTGCAGTCATGGAATGTGCGGCTGATCCTGGCGCAGGTTCGAGTCCTCCCTCGGGCATGGGTGTGTGTGTTTGTCCTTAGGATAATTTAGGTTAAGTAGTGTGTAAGCTTAGGTAATGATAAGCTTAGTAGTAAAGTCCCATAAGATTTCACACACACTTCCTCCAGCATACACTGAGGTGACAAAAGTCATGGGATACCTGATAACACCGTGTCGGACCTCCTGTTGCCAGGCGTAATGCAGAAACTGAACGTGGCATGGACTCAACAAGTTGTTGGAAGTTCCCTGCAGATATATGGAGCCACGCTGCTTCTGCAGCCACCCATAATTGCGAAAATGCTGCCGGTGTAGGATTTTGTTCACGACCTGACCTCTTGATTATGGTCCATAAATGCTCGATTGGATTCATGTTGGGTGATCTGGGTGGCCAAATAATTCGCTCGAATTGTCCAGAATGTTCTTGAAAGAAATGGCGAACAATTGCGGTCAGGTGACATGGCGCATTGTCATCCGTGAAAATTCCATCGTTGTATAGGAGCATGCAATACATGAATAGCTGCAAATAGTCTCCAAGTATGATAGGCGCAGTTGGAGCAGAGGACCCTTACGGTTACGAGTCCAGGAGAGGCTCTGCAGGCGGTGTTGTGCTGTTAGCAAGGCATTCGCGTAGGTCGTCTTCTGCCGTAGCCCATTACTACCAGATTTCGCGGCACTGTCCTAACGGTTAAGTTCGTCGCACGTCGCACATTGCCTTCTGTGGTTGTTTCTCGCAGTGATGTTTGTCTGCTAGCACTGACAGCTCTACGCAAACGCCGCTGCTCTCGGTCGTTAGGTGAAGGCCGTCGGCCACTGCGTTGTCCGTGGTGAGAGGTAACGTCTGCAATTTGACATTCTCGACACGCTGTTGACACTATGGATCTCGAAATATTGAATTACTTAACGATTTCCGAAACGAAATATCACATGCATTGAGCTCCAATTATCATACCTCATTTAAAGTCTGTTAATTCCCGTCGTGTGGCCATAATCACGTCGGACATCTTTTCACATGAATCACCTGACGCCAAATGCTAGTTCCGCCGATACACTGCCCTTTATACCTCGTGTGCGCTATACTAGCGCCTTATGTAAATGTCCATATTGTTATCCTATGACTTGTCAACTACTTTTTCTTATGTTAAAGGAATAATGTCCTGAAGCGTCATCTCGATCTGCAACATACACTGTACGTTGCAGATCGAGATGACGCCTGAGAATAGTATTCCTTTAACATAAGAACAAGTAGTTGACAGCAGTAACACGTCTATTTCCTGCCCCAAACGTTTCATATTCCCATCCTGTTTGTGAGTAAAGCTCATTCTTTAATTATTTCCTACCTTCACTCAAGTTATATGTACTAAACTGATAGTCTGAACATCGTAGTTCTTTGGCGATGATGATGTTAGATTTTTGGCTCTCGACAACATTCAATACAATATCACCATCATCATCGTCATCATCAGTAACGACCTATAGACCTCGAACTAAACTTCGGCTCGGTTTAAGACTGTGAGATTGAGTTTAAAAAGTTTGAAGACATTATTGTTATACAAAATGAGTAGTAAATCAGGAATCTGATTTACGCACAATTACGATGTTGGTGCTATTGCTCTTGCTTTCCTCGGACCCATGAACTGATATAGCCAACCAGTTACGCGAGAACACAAGTTTAATCAGGTCTCCAATCCAAGGTTCAAATGGCTCTGACCACTAAGGGACTTAACTTCTGACGTCATCAGTCCCCTAG
Source organism: Schistocerca gregaria (assembly GCF_023897955.1). Taxonomy (NCBI): domain Eukaryota; kingdom Metazoa; phylum Arthropoda; class Insecta; order Orthoptera; family Acrididae; genus Schistocerca; species Schistocerca gregaria. Next base: position 649,145,745 of record NC_064923.1, on the reverse strand, counting down.
AACTTAGAACTTCTTAAACCTAAGGACATCACACACATCCATGCCCGAGGCAGGATTCGAACCTGCGACCGTAGCGGTCGCACAGTTCCAGATTGTAGCGACTAGAACCGCTAGGCCACTACGGACGGCCCAATCCAAGGTGAAACCTGGCACATTGTCGTACATAAAAGGTTGAAAGAACAAAAGAAACGACAAGTCGGAGAAAAAATTATAAGCCCAACTGAGGCTTTTCGTTCAGAAAAATCAAATATTATATATCAATCGATTACGTACTCATTTTATTATGGCCTCCCCCCCCCCCCCCCTCCTCCTCTCCTCACTGATTTCTAAAAGATGATTACTCTGTCCACATGCAAGAAACTGTTTGGGCGAGTAAGTTCGTTTCGAGAAAAGGGAAACCGTCTCTAATAGGGTGACGTGTGCCTGCAGTGTTGCCGCCTTTCAGCGTCGCAGGAAGACAGCGCGCAGGCCCGAGACTCCGGATTCGGGGGTTGGTGGCTCGACACGGGCTTCCCGCCCCCGCGGCGCTGCACGCAACCCGCCTTCGCCGCCTCCGCCGCCGCCTCCGCCGCCGCCCCCGCCGCCTATCTGGCACTCGGCCTGATGAATACGTCAGCCGCCAGCGCGCAAATGAAATATTCATTAGGCTCGTATCAATGCAAATTTGTGTCGGTGCGCGGTGCGCTGGGCTGGGTGTTGTAGCAGCCGCGGCTGCTGGCTTCTGCCGCTAGCCAGCTAGCCTCCCGCGACGCCGCGCCACACCGCGTGTAGTTTATTTGCTGCGGCCGGCGATCCGATCGATGGACGAGACGCGGCGAGTCGCCTCGTTAACCGGCAGGATGTTCTTTAATTGCGGCGCTCCACTCCGCTGATCGATCGAGAGTTCCGCAAATACTAAGCGCGCTGCGCTGACTCACCTGAGAAATTGCTTGCACGGACTGCTCCTGCTGGAACATCGCTTCTTTCATCCGGGCGTAGCGTTCTGGTAAAGGCACGCGCTCTTCTGTCCTCATTACTTCGATGCAGTTCGACCATCCATGATTTTCTGCTTTTGGCTACTACTTTCTTACTGGATGTTGCAGGGAGGCATGTGAAGTTCTAGGGCGATACATTCACTTCATTGAGATACTGTTCCTTTCATTTACTCTAATAATTTTGACCAGTTTGCATATGTAAGTTTCAGTCATAGCTACGAAGAACTCTCATTTACTTTTCAATTGCTGTTAGCCTCGTATACTCTGACCGCAGTGATTACTTTGACCACTCATACTCCAAAAGTGGTACAGTTCTCTGCTGCCTCTTAGTGTTTAGTACACTAAGTTATGGACTGTGCGGCTGGTCCTGGCGGAGGTTCGATTCCTCCCTCGGGCATGGGTGTGTGTGTTTGTCCTTAGGATAATTTAGGTTAAGTAGTGTGTAAACTCAGGGACTCATGACCTTAGTTAAGTCCCATAAGACTTCACACACATTTTTGAACACTAAGTTCGGTGCTAAAGCTCTATCAAATATGCACTACATGGCGCCATGTAGTGCCGATTTTCTTACGCAGCAGTTAGCGAACGTGTTGCGACTTATAATTGCATACGAAAAAATGTGCTAAAATCTTGTGCAAAATTCAGCAATATCATTTTACTCCAAATGCATCGGTGTTTTCTACTGTATCATGTAGGCTATGTTACTTGACTAATCCTCAGAACATACCATTGATCAGTTTTTGTTCACATGTATGTACTGTGTCTGCCAGTATATTACGGTTTCTGAGGTCATGTGCGCGATTTCTCTGTTTTACAGTTACGCTGACAGCTGGTGATTGTTACCCCAGGATTACATATAAGCAGTTTATTGAACAGGGTTGATGCCAATGACAATGTGGAACTGAGCAATACAAATATTAACAATCGTTATGTTGATGAAAGCTCATTTGTAACTGTTAATGTGCCTAAAACTAAAACATCAAATTTAAGTAACATATTGCTCAAATTGCAAGCTCAGACAGTGATTCAGCTGTAATGTATAATGTCAAATATCTCCAGACACAAGGTTCAAATGGTTCAAATGGCCCTGAGCACTATGGGACTTAACATCTGACGTCATCAGTCCCCTAGACTTAGAACTACTTAAACCTAGCTAACCTAAGGACATCACCCACATCCGTGCCCGAGGCAGGATTCGAACCTGCGACCGTAGCAGGCGCGTAGTTCCGGACTGAAGCGCCTAGAACCGCTCGGCCACAAGTGCCGGCCATAAACAAGGAATGAAGTTTGGTCATCTGTGGCAGATGCTGACTCGATAAATGAAGAATAGATAACCTTAGTTCTAAGTGCGCCGGACGTTTTGAAACAAGGATTTATGTTTAAGATGGACGAAACTGAAGGTATTATGCTCAAATAAATCTGGAGCTGTGTGTGTCGTACTCCAACGTTCCACCTTTCATTATATTTATAATTTTGATGACGGATCACACTGTTTGATTTATGTACTAGACTAGGCTTTTTCTTTTATGAGGCTTAATGAAGCTCTTAAGAAGACTTTATATCAGTGTATTTATTTCTGGGTGGTCAAAGTTTCATTGTTTTTTGAATTACGGATCACAAATGGATTAGTAGTTGACAATTACGGTGGAAGTATAGGTCATTAAATGCATCCCATATCCATGCTAACTTTGAACACCTACAGCTTTTTCATTCATTTCTCTACACTTTATAAAATGTCTTTCAATAGTTAGTATGTAATGCTTTTCATTTAAGCCCTTACATTCACTGCCATAAATGTCATAGAAGTTAAAAAACAGTCTTGCTAATCATATCTGAATCTGAAAAGCAGTAAAAATATTCCCGATTTATAGCACTGAATATATATCTACGAGGTCCCAAGAATTCAGGGTATAAATTATACACATGAAGCCGAACTCAATTGCCACAATTTCGGAGGTTGTTTAGAAATTATTTCTGAGTATTTTAGAAGAAACAACCAAAGTAATAATGTAATTACGATTTATTCGATTTGTTAACCTGTTTACCTTTGTTTACGTCAAAACATCTTTACAGTAATGAAACAGTTTGCATTATCCAATCAGCAGAATGTAAAACCCAAAACATAGAACAATGAAACAACCCACATACCAAACATGTACACTTTTATCACACTGTGTCGCTACAGAAAGGGCTTACCTTAGTGCCGTTGGTAAACTTTTCATCAGTAAAAGTATCCACAGTGCTGGGAATCACTGTTATTTTACACCTATAAAACAAAGCCGAGACAGAACCGAGTATTGCTGAATGCATGCTTGATAATAAGTAGTAAAGTGTACATTACGTTGTAAGCAGCAAGTGTCGTGAATGCATGTAATACGTTTGTTGCCAAACAAGACACACAACAAAGATCATCGACATCTGCACTGCTGTGCAGTTATTTTCAGTGCAGGGCAGATAAATATATAAAGGGGGGGGGGGGGGGGGGAATCAAACGAAAAACAGTTCCTCTGCAAGACGCCACCTGCTACCGTGGGGCGCTTGTAATAAAATACTCAGAAAATATCTCTGAATGGTTGCTGCTGGAGTTCGAGTTCACTCCGAACAGATAGCAGACGATCTGGAATAAAGTGTCTTAGATACTGAACCAATGGTCGGAAATGAATGTTTACTTTGTACTAAATTAAACAGTTGACACCTTACAGCAACAGGCATTATTCAAAGTGACAATCATCATTCTCAAAACGTGCACCGCAACACTTGCATTGCACTCTTGGTTCGAAATCATTTGGCAGAATCGTTTGCACGCGTTGCATATGACCGGAGTGCAGTAGGTCCTGCAATAGTCTCCACACTGTATTCCTGGAAGTGTGCGTTTCAGGGGCAAGTGAACATGCTCGTCTTGATGAATCTTCCTCTACATGATCCAGCATCATCTCCTCAAACTCTAACGAGCGAGGAATTTTTTGTCGAGAACTTTGGTCCTCTGTGGCTAGACCGATACTGTTTCTCGTGAGTTTCTAAACATAGCAAAAAAATTTCTTCCTGTTAGGATTGCACCAGCTGCGAATTTTTCTCTGTATATTCGTTCGTCGCTCCAGGCACTACATCCTCCTGCACCATACAATAACCTATTGCTTGCGATACTCTGTAACAAGTAATGTTCAGTCTTCACTAACCTTTCACAAATTGTAAAAAGCGGTAAATTCCCTTCGTCGGCATTTCACATACATTGTGTATTGTTTTTGAAGGAATTACCACCAACAGTTGTTTGCTATGAAATGTAAGTTCTACACAAACACGTCCTTCACAGGTATTGCTCATTCTAGATCTCCTATCGCGTGAAATACTCATTTTCGACCATTCGTTTCTTACCTCGAAATAGTATGTGATCTTCTACCAGCTGGACGATTTTGGCCCTAAGTTCTGAGCAGCTGTTATCCAACCTCGTTAACCTACCAGAATAATTCAGGCAAACATATCGACGAAATGCTGATGATGTTGTCATGGATAACAAGTCAAATAACGTTGTTTTGTTGAATATTCTCGAATCGATATTATTGCAAATGTAAACTAACTTTTTTTCATTCTGTCATCTCTCTCTGCTCCCCTCCCCCCCTACTGCCCCCTTTCTCTCTCCATATATATCGAGATATATGAAAGAAAGCAACAGATGAAATATCTGTGTGTGTGTGTGTGTGTGTGTGTGTTTGACAGAGAGAGAGAGATGAAATATCTTTGTGTGTGTGTGTGTGTGTGTGTGTGTGTGTGTGTGTGTGTGTCTGAGAGAGAGAGAGAGAGAGAGAGAGAGAGAGAGAGAAACAGACAGACAGGGAAAGATAGAGAGATTGCCCATAATCTACTTCTCACTTGTTGCCTTGTTCCATGGGTCTTCTTCGTCAGTTTTATTTTCCTTATATGTTTATTTATTTATTTGTTTATCGCATGCAATATACATATGAAGATTACAAAAGTAGCGCATTTAAGGACAGCTCTCCAGGATAAAATAACACAAATGACTAACAGGTCTATATGAACATCAAGATTTTTGTGTGTTTTATCACATCACTCGTTGCTGTCAGCAAATCTCGAAAGGACCCTTGCAGACACGTGCGGGGCATGTTGATACAACACAAGCAACTGTATTCCTCATAAGTATGTATAATGTTGTTGTGGAAACAATTGTAAGAATTTTCATTAATTTGAACTTCTTGTTATTATCCAACTGCTTGCCATTATTAACAGTGAACTCATGAGTTTTCCTAACGACATATTGTCATCCACCTCCACGTTTCGATCCATAAGATGATTTTCATCTGGAGGAAACGCAAGTAATTTGGAAGTACCTAATTTGTTAAGTAATACTAGTTAGCAGAGATTATTTCACCAGTTTTCCGGGTCTTATTCCCTATCTTAATAATCACTATTTCGCAAATGTGGGAATTTCCCTGTTTCCTAAGAGCATGATAAAAATGGTGGCAACCTCTACAGTTTATTTTGCATGTTATCAGTAATGCTACTGGAATGCGTTAAAACCATAATTTTTGAATTTCCAGCGTACTAGTTTAATTGTGGTCCTGCCAGTGGTCACTGAGAAACCACGTCTTAGACATAAGTATGTACAGTATTAACATGGTATGCGTGTTGTCACAATATGAACCATTTTTTTTCTGTTTGGATGATTTGAGAATGGTTTCTGCTACACAAAACCACTCGTCACTAAACACAAAGAACTACATTTCGCAACTATGACTGTTTTGTACATCAAAACCATAAATATTTGTATTAGTTTGTCTTTAAAGTCGGCAAAAATGATATAGGTAATGGTCGTGTGCAGCTTATTTGAGATTATTGGGAACGATTTGCCCACTAAAGAGGATTAACATCTCGCGCGAAGTAGAAGTGGACCATAAAGGATGAAACGTGACTCCGACAAGAGAAGATAGCGCTGCAGACAGACTTATGTATCCGCAGTCAAAGGAGAAAGTGAAGCAATAAGTACGCAGAACAGCTCGACCGAGTGGGAACGACGGCCACGTGGGAGGCACCAAGCTGCGTCCAAGGCCGCCCGCTGGCGGGACAACCAGATCACAGGCGCCGCCGAGCCGCACCGCGCCGTGCATGCTATGCGGTTATCTCGCCGCCGCCAAGGTGTAAATCCCGGCAGGCTCGACGCTTCCTAGGGAATTTCTTCATTGGAAACTGAACCCGCTGGAAAACAGTTAATGGCGGAGTCGCATACGTTACACCACAGCGTCACCGAAATTTCCAAACTGCCTGCTCGCCCGAAACTGGATACGTTCCTTTATGAACTTAGAATCGTTTCCGTCCAGTGAAAGCAAGTTTCTGGCGCAATGTATAGGGAATACAGACATGTGAAAGGAAAGATAATAATAGAGAATATGCAGGCATGGTTTAGCAGGAAAATCAAATAGAACTACTACACTACTGGCCATTAAAATTGCTACGCCACGAAGATGTGCTACAGACGCGAAATTTAACCGACAGGAAGAAGGTGCTGTGATATGCAAATGAATGGCTTTTCATAGCATTCACACAAGGTTGGCGCCGGTGGTGACACCTACAACGTGCTGGCATGAGGAAAGTTTCCAACCGATTTCTCATACACAAACAGCAGTTGACCGGCGTTGCCTGGTGAAACGTTGTTGTGATGCCTCGTGTAAGGAGGAGAAATGCGTAACATCACGTTTCCGGCTTGATAAAGGTCGGATTGTAGCCTATCGCGATTGCGGTTTATCGTATCGCGACACTGATGCTCGCGTTGGTCGAGATCCAATGACTGTTAGCACAATATGGAATCGGTGAGTTCAGGAGGGTAATACGGAACGCCGTGCTCGATCCCAACGGCCTCGTGTCACTAGCAGTCGAGATGACAGGCATCTTATCCGCATGGCTGTAACGGATCGTGGAGCCACGTCTCGATCCCTGAGTCAACAGATGGGGACGTATGCAAGACAACAACCATCTGCACGAACAGTTCGACGACGTTCGCAGCAGCATGGACTATCAGCTCGGAGATCATGGCTACGGTTACCTGCATCACAGACAGGAACATCTGCGATGATGTACTCAACGACGAGCCTAGGTGCACGAATATCAAAACGTCATTTTTTCGGATGAATCCAGGTTCCGTTTACAGCATCATGATGGTCGCATCAGTGTTTGGCGACATCGCGGTGAACGCACATTGGAAGCGTGTATTCGTCATCGCTATACTGGCGTATCATCCGGCCTGATGGTATGTGGTGCCATTGGTTACACGTCTCGGTCACCTCTTGTTCGCATTGACGGTACTTTGAACAGTGGACGTAATATTTCAGATGTGTTACAACCCGTGGCTCTACCCTTCATTCGATCCCTGCAAAACCCTACATTTCAGCAGGATAATGCACGACCGCTTGGTGCAGGTCCTGTACGGGCCTTTCTGGATACAGAAAATGTTCGACTGCTGCCCTGGCCAGCACATTCTCCACATCTCTCACCAATTGAAAACGTCTGGTCAATGATGATCGAGCAACTGGCTCGTCACAATACGCCAGTCCCTACTCTAGATGAACTGTGGTGTCGTGTTGAAGCTGCATGGGTAGCTGTACCTGTACTTGCCATCCAAGCTCTGTTTGACTCAATGCCCAGGCGTATCAAGGCCGTAATAACGGTTGTTCTGGGTACTGATTTCTCAGGATCGATACTCCCAAATTGCGTGAAAATATAATCACATGTCAGTTATACTACAATATATTTGTCCAATGAATACCCGTTTATCATCTGCATATGTTCTTGGTGCAGCAATTTTAATGGCCAGTAGTGTGGTTACAACCATTCTAGTTATTCGTATTGACAGATAATGATTTTGTAGAGTCAGTGAAAGCTTTTGACAGTGTTGACTAGAATACTCTGTTTCAAATTCTGCAGGTAAGCAGGGGTCACATACAGAGAGCGAAAGGCTGTTTAAGACTTGAACTGAAACCAGATGGCAGTGGTTGCAAAGGGAGTGACAGGGGGTTGTAGCCCATCCCCGATGTTATTCAATCTGTATACTGAGGACACAGTAAAGGAAACAAAGGAAAAATTTGGAGTAGGAATTAAAATCTAAGGAGAAGAAATAAAAGCCATGAGGTTTACGATGATACGATGACATTGTAATTCTGTCAGAGACAGCAAAGGACTTGGAAGAGCAGTTGAACGGAATGGACAATTTCTTGAAAGGAGGATATAACATAAACATCAGCAAAAGTAAAACAAGGATAATGGAATGTAGTCGAATTAAATCAGGTGACGCTGAGGGAATTAGGAAATGAGACACTTAAGTATCAGATAAATTTTGCTGTCAGAGCAGTAAAATAACTGATGACGATCGAAATAGAGAGGATACAAAATGTAGACTGTCGATGTCAAGAAGAGAGTTTCTGAGGAAGAGAAATTTGTTAACATCGAATATAGGTATAAGTGTCAGGAAATCTTTTCTCAAAGTATTTATATGAAATGAAACATGGACAATAAACAGTTTAGACAAAAAGAGAATATAAGCTTTTGAAATGTGGTGCTACAGAAGAATACTGAAGATTACATTGGTAGTTCAAGTAACTAATGAGTAGGTACTCATTAGAATTGGGGAGAAGCGGAATTTGAGGAACAAGTTAGCTAGAAGAAGGGATCGGTCGGTAGGACACGCTCTGAGGCTTCAAGGGACCACCAGTTTCGTATTGGAGGAAAAGCGTGGAGGGTAAAAATCGTAGAGGGAGAATAAGAGTTGAATATACTAAGCATATTCAGATGGATGTAGGTTGCAGTAGTTGCTCGGAGATGAAGAAGCACGCACAAGTTAGAGTAGCATGGAGAGCTACATAAACCAGTCTTTGGACTGAAGGCCACAACAGCAACAGATAAGGATAAAGAGGATAGTAAGTATTAGATACTTTTCATTTCCGGCATACTTCCTTAAAATCCAGCTGAGTAGCAAGTTACAGCCGCTGAATTAACTTCAAGCTTTCTCCTATATGTCTTCATTTGTTCATTTGTTTCATTCCTCTCTTCTATAGTCACTTTTGTTCTCTGCCTTGTTGGTGACATTTTCTCTTGATTAACTTCCCACTTCTTAATTTCGTTTATGTATTTTCTTTTGTGTCCAAATTCTAGTTTCTTTTCCCTCATTTCTAGTGGGTCCGTATGTACTTTCCAAAGCAAATTATTCAAAATATTGTACAGTTTTACGTTTGTTGTCTTTTTTTGTTCTTAGGCCTCCGTGTTCCCGCAGACGCAATTTTACAAGTATTTTGCGTTTATAATAATACTTGTATTGAGACCAGTCTAAATAAGAATTTTATTACAGTCGCAAAAGACGGAATATAACTCGTATTACTTGTACTGTTTTCCTTGTGTAAAGGAATTCATTTTTTGTATAAGGTTACGGAACAAACAGTAATATTCTCTTATTAGCTTAGTCTGTAATTATTTCTGTGCCAACGGCCTTCCGCAGTGGTAACACAGGTGCCCGTCAGATCACTGGAGCTAAGCGCTGTCGGGCTGGGCTAGCACTTGTATGGGTGACCATCCGGTCTGCCAAGTGCTGTTGGCAAGCGGGGTGCACTCAGCTCTTGTGAGGCAAACCGAGGAACTACTTGATTGCGAAGTAGCAGTTACGATCTCGGAAAGTGACATACGGCCGGGAGAGTGGTGTGCTGACCACATGCCCCTCCATATCCGCTTCCAGTGACGCCTGTGGAGTGAGGATGACACGGCGGCCGGTCGGTACCGTTGAGCCTTCATGGAGCTAAATTCAGTTTAAATAGTTATTTCTGTATGTTCTTATACTTCTGTGTAATTCCTTACTTCAAACATTTGTGCTCTTGTGCTACCTTCATAATAGATTCCTCTTAGTTTTTCTTACTTATTTCCTGATTTATTCGTTTCATTGGTTATAAAATTCGTGTTACTGGTGCTTATCTGCATCTTGGTTGTTTTGTTGTCTTTTAATATCGATTTATTTGCTATTGTAGAGTGACTTTTTTTGCTATAAATAACTTTTGTGTAGTGGAGTGCTAAGTTCACCTTTCGTAATCTTGCTCTGATAACTTGATTCCTCCCTCGATTAGACACGACGGGCAGGCCGCGGTGGTCTCGCGGTTCTAGGCGCGCAGTCCGGAACCGTGCGACTGCTACGGTCCCAGGTTCGAATCCTGCCTCGGGCATGGATGTGTGTGATGTCCTTAGGTTAGTTAGGTTTAAGTAGTTCTAAGTTCTAGGGGACTGATGACCGCAGATGTTAAGTCCCATAGTGCTCAGAGCCATTTGAACCATTTTTAGACCCGACGGTTTATATGTTCTTCTATCATTTCCATACCTTGCGCCTGATTTTGACGACGCAGTCTAATTGTATTGATTACATTTTTTTCGAAGGAGATTTAAAGCCTTGCTGTTTCTGTTGTTTGTTGAAGTATTGATATCCGATACTGGGCTACCTCTACACTATCTGGCAGTATTACTGAGTCGTCTCCAAATGCCAAGCAACCAACACTTTTGTAATGGCTGCTTCACAGCTAAGACCATAAATAATTTTTCTGGGTCTTTTACATTTTTAGGATTCCATCTATATCTGTATGTAAGAGGCAGCTTATGCCATTCACATGGAAACGGGCACGTTAAACAGAACTGAAGTAACTCTTTGGGGGAAGAAGTGTAGGAGTTGAATGTGTCGTCGATGTTGTGTTCATTGGAGACAGAGCACTAGCCAGCTGATCGAAGACGGACAAGAAAATGTAATAAGGTTTATTCCACAGAAAGCATCTTGGCCTTACGCTTAAGTGATTTAGGAAAACCACACAAAGCCTAAATGTGAATAGTAGGACTGAAATTTCAACCGGCTCTTTTCGAATGTAAGGCTGTTATCTTAACTACTTCGTGATTTCGCACCGTGGGAAAACTAAGCGTATATAAAAAGAGACAGAGAAATACAAGAAAAAAAAACTGTGCGATTTTCTCATCATTCTTGTTCAGTTGTTTACGTTTGTCTTATCATGGAGAATGCGATGTCCAGAGATAGAATGTGTACTTGTATTTCGTATGAGGAAGAGAAACTGCAGCAGCAAACGTCATATGAAGAAAGTTGCATGAAGATGGCCGGCATCGTTTCGAACATGACACCAAGCCGGGTGGCACAGTGCTGAGGCACTTTACTCGGAAGAAGCGGGGTTCAAATTCCCGTCCAGCCATCCAAACTAAATTTTATGTGGTTTTCTAAAATCGAGTAAAGTAAATCCTTGTATATTTCCTTTACAAAGAGCACACTATTTTTGTCCTATCAGAGCTTTTGCCCCCTACTCTAACGTTGTCGTTTTCGGCGGAGGAATCTTCCATTCTTCAAACATGCCGCATCTTCGTTCTTTTCAGTAGCGTAGCTCTGTTAAATCTCATCACGGCATGGAGCGAGGGCGAACAGGAAGAGACGCAGACCACCTCTGATCAGAGGTGGGATTCCTTTTGATGGAGTGTACATAATTTTGTCGAGCATTATCTAATGTTAAAAAATGGTTCAAATGGCTCTGAGCACTATGCGACTTAACTTCTGAGGTCATCAGTCGCCTAGAACTTGGAACTAATTAAACCTAACTAACCTAAGGACATCACACACATCCATGCCCGAGGCAGGATTCGAACCTGCGACCGGAGCGGTCACGCTGTTCCAGACTGAAGCGCCAGAGCCGCACGGCCACACCGGCCGGCTATCTAATGTTAACTTCAAACAAATGCACCATTACCTTTCAAACTAAACTACATAAACTACATAAAATGTAACCAGCTTGGAAACAGTCCTTTCGAAGAATACCTTCACCGAGCGATACAAAGAAGAAGAACAAGAAATGAGAGGAGAGTGTTGATTTGTCAAATTGGAAAGAGGTACGAAGCTCATGATCAAACTGTCAACGCTCTGAAGTCATTCTTCCTCTTCTTTCAGTTAGTAAAAGAAGAACATTACAGTGGTGGTACGTTTATGTGTGTCCTACTTATGATTCGTATCTGCTGGCACCCACATGGGGATACTAGACCTCTAGAAGTAATTGGCGTGAGCTGCAAACAGTGAAAGGGCCGAAGGCTCTTCCGCGACAGCGGAATGACGAGTGTGTGGATAATTCAGTAGTGCTGAGATGCCAAGGTTGGCTGTGGCATAATTAACTGCAACATAACCCAACTACCGAAAACAGACACCCAAAAGCAGAAATGCAAATTACGAAAGCGTTAACGAGGAAGGGAAAAACCAGAACCAGTCTGTGTTGCGACTTTATTTTTAATTATAACACGTTCAACAGTGTTTACGTCCCCGCTCCGTCCCACAAGTGAACGTTAGTTGATTACTGCACATGTCCTCGTTAGCATTTCTAAGTAGTGGAAAAAAGTGGTTTTAATTAACAAGAAGTAAGATTACTAACCCAATCAGCTGATTAATTCGGAATAGTTCTTATATCCGTGTGTATTTATATCACCAACTACCTCCCTCCATTTCCCAAACTGTCATTGGATAGTTCTCATAAGAATAATTTATAATCCACTGTTAGAAAACTTCATAATATTCGAAAGTGGATGTGAACTACTGGTACAAGCTTGTGAGGTGCGACGTAGAATACGTAGTGCATCTGTCTATCTGTCCGCTCCTATCTCATTCCATTTGCAGCTATTGAGGGTGAAGAGCAGGTATCGTCTCACTAATTTTATGACCGTAGTAGTTGCCGGAGGTACTTGTTCTCACATGTTTCATAGCGTCCGCCCCCGCGCTGACCCTTCCCTTAATTCAGCTTCCTAAATTCCAGAATGTTCGTCAACCCTCAAGAGTCTATTTGATGAAAGTGTTGTAAGTGTTACCCTCCGTTGACCAGTGACTCTTTTTCGGGATTGTACCAGAGTGTTCTGATATGCTGTAGACTTCAGTCAGAAGACTGATAAGAAGCAGCTCTTCGAGCTTGTCTAGCCTGTGCAGTTCTCTTCATCCATGAAGAACACCACCAGCCGACATCCACTTCAGATCTGAGTATTTCAGTCAAGCCTTGGTCTGCCTCTACAACTTTAACCCCCCCCCCTTCCCCTACCCCCCTCCCCCCACACACATTTTCCTCCAGTACCAGTTAATGTCCTATAAGCGTATCCCTTCTTATAGTCAAGTTGTTCCATGAAGCTGTTTTCTCTCCAATTACATGCAGTACTTCCATTTTAGTTACGCGAGCTGCTCATTTAATTTGCACATTTCGAAAGCTTCTAGCCTCGTCTTGACAGTACTGTTTATTGCAATCCGATAAATTTCGGTATAACTTCTTTATAACCAAGCGTCTATTCTTCGTATTCTTCTTCTTAGTGTGGTTCTTTATTATTTCATCATTTGACAGTTATTTTTAATTATGTGGCCCGATGTCCTACTTCTTACGGAATCACCCATTCATTGGCGGACACCTGGCTGTTAGCAGATTGCTTCGCAGGCATTGAATACGCGTTGTCTGCTTTCTGCTTGCCGTAGCGTATCTGCCATCTCCTGTATTGAATTGGGAGCTGTACTTTCAGTGGCGGACACGGAAGTAAATTACAGTAATGTATTGCTCTGTCACTTAAAACTGTTTGCAATATGAACACTACGGGGGACATTAGATGTAAATAACATACCTTGCAGATAGAAAAAGTACTAAGTACACTGTGGGATACTGTACGTATTCTTGTGTTGGATGCGTGCTTGATGCCAATGCAGACTTTTGTGTTACATAAAAGCCTAGTACGTACACTGTTTCCTCATTTGTCTCTGTAAATATTGGAAACCTTTTTTCCGGTCACCTTGTAATTGCGAATGGTCTCGTCGCTGTCAACGTAGGTAAAACTGTAGTTCTGTCAGTGTTACAAAACGGTAGGAAGTGGGGGGGGGGGGGGGAGGGGGGGGAAGCGGCAATGATTCCTTTGAGGAATCATCCCAGCATTCGCCTAACTTACATAAGGTAACTGCTGAAAACCAATATCAGGTCGGGGAAGGAAGGCCGTGAACTCTATCCCTCACAAACACTATCGCCGACCCTTAAGAGTCGTTACGACCTCATGGTCGATGAAGGCAGCGCACGAGTTTCTTGGTCGACGCGCGCTTTTTGTGACGCAAGGTTCTTCCGTGGCTGCCACGATGCGGCCAGGCGCCTATTGAGATAAAGCGTCCGCTTTACGAGCCGACGACATAACTGGGGGCAGCGTGGCGCGGGCGGGCCACCCGTAATGATATAGCCGGCCGGCTATCTAGCCCCGTCTGGTCACTAATGACTACGACTTCATTCTCGCCTCTAGCGGCCTTTATTACATCTGTTTGATTACCCCAGAATTTGTGTTTCCTCTTACTTATCTAAATAATCCGTGTAAGAGCCTACTCTGTCACGTACGCCACTGAGTAATAACGGCCGAAAGGGGGCGCTGTGTGTTTGTGTCGAAGGAAGAACTAGCAATCGTATGTTCGTAGCAGCTGTAAGGCAGCGAAAGCAGCCACTTATTTTATTAGGGAGAAGTATGACTGGCCTCCTCACTGCATAAATTAGTTCCATTCGGAGACAGTGAGCAGGGCGGTGCAGTGGCTGACGGCACTGACTCTCATTTGGGAGGAGTGGGGTTCGAATCCCCCATCGGACCGGCTTACTAAGCTTTACCGGTGTGTCGCTAAATCATTTTGTGTGAATTCAAATGGTTCAAATGGCTCTGAGCACTATGGGACTCAACTGCTGTGGTCATTAGTCCCCTAGAACTTAGAACTACTTAAACCTAACTAACCTAAGGACATCACACACATCCATGCCCGAGGCAGGATTCGAACCTGCGACCGTAGCAGTCGCACGGTTCCGGACTGCGCGCCTAGAACCGCGAGACCACCGCGGCCGGCTTGTGTGAATTCCGAAATGAATTACCTACAAGGCCATGGCGATTTTCTTCTACGTCCTTTGCGTAATCATCTCGTGCGAAATCTCTTGGGTGGTATATTCACTGCTAACGGCCTTGCCACAGTGGTAAACCCGGTTCCCGTCAGGTCACCGAAGTTAAGCATTGTCGGGCTGGGCTAACACTTGGATGGGTGACCATCCGGTCTGCCGAGCGCTCTTGGCAAGGGGGTGCACTCAGCCCTTGTCTACATCTACATCTACCTGATTACTCTGCAATTCACATTTAAGTGCTTGGCAGAGGGTTCATCGAACCACAATCATACTGTCTCTCTACCATTCCACTCCCGAACGGCGCGCGGGAAAAACGAACACCTAAACCTTTCTGTTCGAGCTCTGATTTCTCTTATTTTATTTTGATGATCATTCCTACCTATGTAGGTTGGGCTCAACAAAATATTTTCGATTTCGGAAGAGAAAGTTGGTGAATAGATCTCACCGCGTCGAGAAACGTCTTTGCTTTAATGACTTCCATCCCAACTCGCGTATCATATCTGCCACACACTCTCCCCTATTACGTGATATTACAAAACGAGCTGCCCTTTTTTGCACCATTTCGATGTCCTCCGTCAATGTGTGAGGCAAACTGAGGACCTACTTGACTGAGAAGTAGTGGCTCCTGTCTCGGAAACTGACACTCGGCCGAGAGAGTGGTGTGCTGACCACACGCCCCTCCATATCCGCATCCGGCGACGCCTCTGGCCTGAGAACGACGTGGCGGACCGTCGGTTCCCCTCGGTCCGCCAGGGTCTGTGGCGGAGTCTACATTTACGTATATTCGCTACCGGTCCAATCATAATTCCTAGTTCCCATTATGGAAAGAATTCATACTGCTGCATGCGACTTTATACGAGGGGAATTCGAAAAGTAAGGGCTGTTTGGTTTTAAGAAACTGTACATGTCATTTTGGTCTTGACTCTGAGGACTGACGCAGCTCTCCACACTAACCTCCTCATTTCTGCGTAACTACTGTAGCCATCATCTATTTGGTCATCGTTGCTGTAGGAAAGCCTTAGCCTGCCTCTATCATTTTTGTCCCCGACCCTTCCTTCGACTACCGAACCGATTGTTCCTTGATGCGTATCACTATCTCCTTCTCCGGCGTTTCCCTCTACACGTCAGTCGTTTCTGACTTCCACAGTCTTCTTTCTTCCAGTCATCCTGTCCTAAATTTTTTGTCTTCCATTGCCTCCTGCATGTATTTTTCTTATTTTAGAGCTGGCTTCGGTCTCTTTTTCTCCCGGGCGGCTTTTAGTTAAAAATCTTCCTTGGCCGTATTGGTTAGGCATTCTCTGTACTGAAGCGCTCTATTGACCAAAGTTTTTGCTACGTAGCACGGTAACTCCTTTCGCTTCCATACCTCCTCATTTCGTATCCCATCTTGGCTCGTTAACTGCAGTATCTTCTCATACAGTATAGTTTGCAAAGCTTAAGTTGCTCTCTTCTCCTTTCCTATTTTTGAACTAATATCCTTGTTAGACCACGGTAATTCCCTATTATTGTTCGCAAATATTTGTAGCTCCTGCAAGATATTATTTTCCTTACTATGTCTGAATTTTAACAAATCCTGTCCCATGCACATACGCTCCGTCTATTCCAGACTTTTTCCCTAACCACATGTGTTATACCCATTTTTAAGCTTTCTCGGCATATATTTCATACCCTCTTCATCTTGAGATAATATAATCCGGTCATCCACAAATAAAACAGAATGAAGAGTATCATCAGTAGTCTTTATTCCCATGCGTCAGTATTTCCTGTATCTGACACTCACTGTCTGTTCCAAGTACATGTCAAACGGAATACCTGAAATTCCATAACTTTGTTTTAAACAAAAATACTTCTTGGAACCTTGGTCCCTATTTTAATCATTACTTTTGTTTTCTTGTATAGCTTCCTAATCGGGTGTCACATTAAGCCTTTCATTACTTACCATAATTTTATTCTAGGGGTATTCCTATATGATTTCTGCGGGGCTGCTTTTATTTTATTGTGTATTAATTTCTTTGTTGCGTATTGATATATAATATAGTAATATATATACGCAAGTAAAAGCCTTTGTTGGTGATTTTTATTTCCTACAAACCTTCTTTACTTTTTCGTTAAGCGCCAAGCACTTTCCTAATGTTGCACTAGCTAGCAGACCTCTCTTGGCCAGGAATGCTTCTTTGCCTGTGCAAAACTGCTTTTTTACGTCCTCCTTTCTCTGTCTCCACCTCTGCATTGAAGTTCTCCGTCTAAGAATTGAAGCAGTTTATAACAGCGGTCTTGAAGTCCTCATAATATTCAGACTGTTGTCCACGGAGACCATCTTTCAAGTGCAAGAAGAGATAAGTTACTGGGCGCAAAGTAGAGCTCTTAGGATGTCGACGTTTTCGGATAGCAACATGAGATTGTAACACAGTTTGATATTATAAACTGTTTTGAATCCATGATGCCGATGGTTTCAGCTATGAATTGAGCAAATAATTACTTTGTGCTATTTCTTCACAACTGAGATGTTACTACAGCTTTCATACTATACACATTGAAGGGATTTTATTTTTCAGGCGTTGCATATACTTAGATGTCAAGCAGAGAATATTATCTGAATAGCTTTTGGTTTATTGTCTTGGTGTAAGTGCAACATTTGTTATTCTGAACCATAGTCAAGAGGCCTCACATGCACCGACTGAAGTGGCGCGATATTTAAAAACTTAGGATTCCCATTAGAAACGAGTTGCTTCCAAGTACTGGCCCAGCTGTCTTTGATAGGAACTGTTAATGACGCGCTTAAAGGGCATAGGGATTCTAAAAGAAATAAATAATAAGCTGTATAATTTTTGCTTGGTACAACCAGCCAGACGTAAGAAGAAAAGACTAAACTTCGTTGAAGCCATAGAGACGATGCGCAAGGGCTTCTGGACAGTGTTAGGGCAGGAAATTGCTCGTGGCATAATCCAAAGGGACGTTTTTCCATGATTTATGGAAAGCCGCGAAAATTTAAATATGGGTGGCAGACGTGATAGGCCGTAAATTTGAATCTCACTTATCCTCCCTCCAACGTGCAAATAATCATACTTTTAACATGGTATTTTTTTAATTGGTAACAATCTGCGTAAATCTGAACTGGTTGTGCAAAAATTAATTGTATCTGAAATGTTATTGTAGACCGTAACGCTTGTGGCTCGAGAAGTTGCAAACTTTACCTCGTTCCTGGCCGCCACTTTTTTTTGTCATCGTTCTTCTGACTGATTCGATGGATCCCGCCACGATTACCTCTCTTGTGTCAACATCTCCACCTCAGAGCAGGACTTGCAAGCCATATCCTCAGTTATTTGCTGGACATATTCCAATCTCCTTCTACCTAGGACGTATTCCAATCTCCGTCTTCCTCCTACCTCTACATTTTCTACCCTCTACAGGTTCCTCTTGTGCCACTGAAGTTACTCTCTCGTGTCTTAATACAAGTCCTATCATACTGTCCATTCTTCCTGTCAGCGTTCTCCATATATGTCTTTCTTCGCCGATTCTGTGGAGAACTTTCTCAATCTTTACCTTGTCCACCTAATGTTGAATATCCGTCTGCAGCTTCGTTTCTCTTCTTTTCCGGCTTTCGCAGAGTCCATGATTCAGTATCGTACAATGCTGTGCTTCAAAAGCACTTCCTAAGAAATTTCTTTCTCTTATTAAGGCCGATGTCTGATATTAACAGACTTCTCGTGGGCAGGAATGCTTCTCTGCCTGTGCTAATCTGCTTTTTATGTCCTCCTTTCTCTGCCTGTCATGTGTTTTCTTGCTTGCAAAGTAGCAGAATTCCTTAACTTCGCTGTCCCCAATTTTGATGTTAAGTTTGTCGCTAATCTCACTTCAGCGCAGGTGGCGAACTGTGGCGGATCTAACATCAGACTTTAATGCTGGACAGAGTACAACTGTGCCTGAACACACAGTGCACCAAACACTCCTGACGATGGGCCTCCACTGCCGACGACCCATACGTGTACCAATGTTAACCTCACGACATCGGCAGCTACAACTGAAACGGGCACCTGACCATCGGCACTGGACGTTGGTACAATGCCAGACCTTGCTTGGTCTGATGAATCTCGATACCTCCATCATCATGCCGATGGGAGAGCGCGAATCCATTTTCCTCCAGGAGAACAGCTCCTTCACACCTACACGTACTGCGGGAAGGAGACAAGCTGGCTACGGCTCCATCATGCTGTGGGGATCATTCACGCGGGCATCCATGGGTCCAATGGTGCTCGTCCAAGGCACCATGACAGCCAAAGAGTATCGCACACTAGTTGCAGGCCACGTATACCCCTTCATGACGATCATGTTATCCGACGGCAGTGGCATTTTTCAACAAGATAATGCGCCATGTCGCAAGGCCAGGAGTGTGATGGAGTGGTTCGAGGAACACAGTGGCGCGTTCCAGTTGATGCGCTTCCCCCCCCCCCCCCCCCCCCCCCTGCTCCCGCAACCCCAAACTCGCCAGATCTGAACCCGATCAAACACATCTGGGATTAGACTGGAGACTGAACGTGACATCAGAGCTCATAGTCCTACTCCCCGGAATTTAAATCAGGTGACTTGTGTGTGTGACGTCGTTCCAAAGCCTCGCTGCTTCCACGACACGACACATCACCCCTGTTATCAGTGCCAAAGGTGGACATACTGGCTGTTAGGTAGATGGTCATAATGTTCCGGCTGACCACTGAATAACTGTATACGTATGGATGCTTAACTATGAGCAATAAGATAGTCAGACTAGAAGTACTTTTAGATTTTCACAGAAGAGTAGCGTGGAGAGCCGCATCAAACCAGTCTCTGGACTGAAGACCGCAACAACAACAGTGGATACAACATAAACAACATGTGGCTGGAAAATGAGAAATTTTAATAGATCTAAGAAAACAGAGAAATTATCAGAAGCAATGGCAAAGTAAACAACAGGTTAAGGAAACCAATGGCCGTATTCTTGTATTTCTGGGAAAAAATCAAAAATTGCATTGATTACAGAAATAAAAAATTCGCGGGAATGAAACATCAAACAATCGGAAGTAACAAAAAAATGGCTCTGAGCACTATGGAACTTAACTTCTGAGGTCATCAGTTCCTTAGAACTTAGAACTACTTAAACGTAACTAACCTAAGGACATCACACACATCCATGCCCGAGGCAGGATTCGAACCTGCAACCGTAGCGGTAGCGCGGTTCCAGACTGTAGAGCCTAGAACCGATCGGCCACTCCGGCCGGCCGAAAATAACATAAAGAAACTTTTTTTTTAAGAATAAAGTAATAAATTCCAAAGGCTTCTTTTATCTGCCATAGGAAACCGATAACAGCATGGACAGAAGAAAGGAAAGACAGCGTGGGGAGAAGATGAAGCAATTCTGGAAAGCTAAGAAACAATAAAAAGAAGAGAAACTGATGTTGTTGCATGATCCTAGTTGGTGAATAAGAAGATAAAAAAAAGATGATTCTGAACCACCGATCACCTAGTAACGCCAGATAAAAGATGTAAATGCACTTAATTCTTCACCAAACCGCCTAGAGAGTAAAACAGTCGTTAATAGCCGGCCGGAGAGGCCGTGCGGTTCTAGGCGCTACAGTCTGGAGCCGCGTGACCGCTACGGTCGCAGGTTCCAATCATGCCTCGGGTATGGATGTGTGTGAGGTTCTTAGGTTAGTTAGGTTTAAGTAGTTCTAAGTTCTACGGGACTGATGACCTCAGAAGTTAAGTCCCATTGTGCTCAGAGCCATTGGAACCAATTTGTCGTTAATATATTGGTCTCACATTTGGGAAGAATAGTGTTCAAAGCACCTTCCCTCCACCCAGTTTGTCTTCCATGGTTTCTCAAAATTAATTCAGACGAATTCTGGGACATTTCACGCGATATTTCCACACTGAATTGCATCCGCGCCATCCGCTGATGGAGCAAGTATCCACATAAACCAACGAAGACGAGGCGTTTAATTTAAGCCGACCTTACTTATCAAACACGCCGTTTAAGAACAAGCTCCTAATACACCCAGTCCTTCTGTAATGAATACTAATTGTTCCTACGAATTCCTACAGCGCATTGTGGAACTGTGAGTGCTAATTGTGTCAGTATCTATAGTGTCTTAGCGTGTAAACTCTCCACTTCCCATTCTACAGACATTCACGTTCCGGGATCCTCATTAAAGTCAATTCAAAGTGGCAGTTACCAGAACGTTGTGGGACGGAAGGGAACGTCACCGTCAAATGGCAGCTTGTTCACGCTGGACGAGCGTACATAACGTCACGTGGCTTATGTCAGTAGTATATTGAACGTGTAACGTGAGATTATCTTTAATATATTCGACTAGCCTGATCCACAGTGCACACTCCCAGTTGCACGTTGCCTGCTTAATGGCATCCACGGACAACAAAAAATCGATTTTCAGTATTTCGTATAATTGTTAACCGAATTTATTAACTTGAAAAGTTGTCATAATCTACTCATTAAAAGGCACAACCTTGCATTACAGATTTAAGACAATAAGACAAGTATTAAATTTAGAAAAGGTGTATGTGCTTGATGCAGCGTTAACTGACGCTGCGCAAATTATCCAGACCATATTCGTAAGGAATTTGAGAATCTGAGCGCTTAGCAACTTCCAATAAACTTTACATATTTTTTTCACCATTTCGAAACTTTTTCTGGATTACGCCACCAATGAAATAATGAAAGGTAGAATGATTGTCCCTTACTACGTTTTCGTTGTTGTCGCAGTAAAATTTCAGCATCAATTATAACGTCTTAGTGTATTACTTTTAAACTAGTAAATATTTCGGTACTACACAGAATAGCTATATATACGATTGAATATACCACCAAAATGAAATTTTTGTACGACACACAGTTTCGATGATATGACTTCATAAACAATGGGATGTGTTTTACGAAATGCGAGTTCGTTCTTGAAACGATTGGGGTGGAGTTACTGTTGGGATACTGTCTTCCTTTCGAGAAGTCTGAGTGTACTGAACTACAGATATGAATCTTCTTGGATATTACTGAAGTAACCAGCAAATGATGTATTTTATTAGTAGCCAAGTCAAAATTCATAACGGACGCTCTTGACGAAGATAGTATAGTAAAAAGAAATTTTTTCCAGCACTGCTGAGTGAACGAACAAGATTGTTATGCTAACATTTCGAAACTTTTATTTGCTCGAGAAAATATTTACATATAAACACACCAAACAATATTTAAAAAACTATACACAGCGAATTTTTACTTTATACGTCAGATATTTTTAAAACCTAAATCGGTTTTAGGGCTGAGATATTCGGTCTCTTTTGTAGAATAACGCCAATAGAAAAAATATCCAAACGTGCCTTGTGCCTCGTGCCTTGTGCCACGAAAACAAAGGAAACGATAGAATCAGTATTAAGAAGAAACAAAATGAAGAAATCGACAACGGCACTATAACCGAAGCGAGTAAGATAGCTAATAGGTTAACTTCTAACTTCACCACTACACACTCTCCAAAGTCATCGTCATGCTTTCTTCCTGATGAATCCTTGACGTTCACCTTCCGCTTTCTCTTGTTCGGTCGACGGTTTGTGTGAACGCCTCCATTCGGAAATCATTGTGGAACGGTCTGATGTTCCAATTCGTCACGTCAAGAGTGAATAGACCTTTGAACTATGATGTGATCGCTGTAATCGCGCTTCCGACACAAAAAACGATTCAGTCGTCTGTTGGGTATGTCCTTAGGGGTCGGGGGCAGATAGTCCACAGGTAACTCGGCACTCTAAGTACTTTCGCTCTGTCCCTGTTTCTTGCCGATTGCATCGCGGCAGATTAGCGTAGTTACTCCGGCGTAACGCTGCGTCCAATCTCACGACCACGTTCTCCCCTTTCGCTTTGCCGTGTCCTCGCGTATAAAAAGTAATCTATTCTCGAATGCGGAGTTAATACCGCGGCAAGATTTTCCCCTTTCCTTTGCCAGTTGGGTTCGTGACGTGCCCGTAATAACCGCGCCGATGGTATCTGCGCGCCGAGTACGAGAACTTCCAGAGCGACCGCGTCGCAGCGAGACGCACAGAGGTCCGCTGTGTGCGCGCGCGCGCGCGGCCACAGCCGAACCGAGCCTACCATAAATTCCGACCGAGCTGCCGCTATCTAGTTTCTTGCGCGTGCAACAGAGGCGCTCTTTACGTGTTAATCTGCGCCGAGCCGCGGCCTGCTCCGGAATGCTGTCAGTAATGGATGTCCGGCGGACGGCCCCCCATCTCGCCGCGACCACCAATCATTGCCCACTTGGCAAGCAGAATATCACGCATCGCCCCTGTCCTCCGCTGCCGTAGCTTCGCCCTTCTTCTCCTTCCTTTTTTTAAATTCCCGCCCACGTATAAAGCCGTCGCTTCAAATGCTTCAACCAAAGCGATTTATTTCTCACCGCAGCGTACAGCGTTTGGTCATCTCTTCTCTCTCTTTTTTTCTTTTATTTTCCTTCTGCGAGAGACTCCAACATCCCTCCTACTCTTTTTTGTATGTATTCCGTCGCTCTTACCCCGTACCGAAGTGTCAAGTCATAAATTAGGCAGACAAAGAGCAGCCATTGACTTGGCCCGGGCAGAGGTTGAGCGCGCCGATCAGAGATGGCTCTGCAGTGCGCTCCTGCGGCAGGGACACCCCCGGCGCGGTGCATGCCGGGTCACTCGCTCTGCGGTGCGCAGGCTTCGTCTCGCTCCTGTCCGCCTACGCGACGCTCGTGGGCATTGGGGTGCTGACTAAAACTGTCTTTGGAGGTGCAGTCCACTGAAATGAAACTGGCGGTTTCTCACAGACGCAGAAGGAATAGCGAGAAGCGAAAAAGGAAAAGTGAGAAAACGTGTGCTTTGCAGCAACTACAATACTACACGGAGAAGTGATGCACTGAAAAGCTAGATGTAGAACGAGTCACAATTCACGGTGCTTGGGATAGGATTTTTCTCACAAAGCACGCTGCGCTACGTATCTACGTACACCCCATCAATCTTTGAAAGTCTACGACTCACGCGATATAATGGGAGCTATCGATAGCAGTCTCAGGTTGATCCCCTATTTCTTGATCTCCCCGTTGTGGCACCGTTTCTCACAAGCGCCTTCTTATCTGGTAGCTTGCCAGTTTAATATCGGCTAAGGGCTAAGCTGTGCCGCTGGATTGATTCCGCCTGGGCAGAGATTGGGCACCCCGTCGGTAAGGTCAGAGACATCCATGAGATTTGACGAATGCCTGAGCTTCGAATTCACAGATAGTGTTGAGCACCACACACATCTAATTAAATAGGACAAAAAAATGGCTGTGAGCACTATGGGACTCAACATCTGAGGTCATCAGTCCCCTAGAACTTCGAACTACTAAAACCTAACTAACCTAAGGACATCACACACATCCATGCCCGAGGCAAGATTCGAACCTGCGACCGTAACAGTCGCGCGGTTCCGGACTGAAGCGTCTAGAACCGCTCGGCCACCACGGATGGCTTAAATAGGACATACAAATGTTTTTATTCGAAAATTTGCAACGAATATATTGTGCCAGTGTCTACCAAAGAAGTTCAATATGTACATAAATGTGCCAGAGACTACTGTGTCTACCAGAGAACTTATAATATGTACATAAATGTTGGCCGGCCGCTGTGGTCGAGCGGTACTTGCCGCTTCAGTCTGGAACCGCGCGACCGCTACGGTCGCAGGTTCGAATCCTACTTCGGGCATGGATGTGTGTGATGTCTTTAGGTTAGTTAGGTTTAAGTAGTTCTAAGTTCTAGGGGACTGATGACCTCATATGTTGAGTCCCATGGTGCTCAGAGCCATTTGAACCGTAAATGTTGCGACAGAAAACTTGCGTGACATGGATGTTACAGTAAAAGCCATGCAAACTACACCGAATGATCATTAATTGTAGCTATTGTTGGTCTTAACGAAGGGATCCCAAGAAACCTTCATCACAGTCAGTGAGCAGCACTCGCAAATAATAATGGAATTCTAAAGGTGAATAATCGTCTGAAGTTGAACTGGCCGATTCGAAGCAGATAATGATGGTATTTATCCCTAATAAATAGCATTGTTAAGAGTAAGTGGTTGTTGTTATTAATTTATTATAAGCGTAATCTGCAACTTTGGCTGGTTGATATTTGTATTTCATTTTAAGAATTAACTTGTAACTTAAATTGGAACGGTTATGTGGAAAATATTGTAGGCTTTCCTACAAATATAGCGTTTTATTGGCAGAACACTCGGAAGGCGCAATGAATCTATCATAGAGACTACCTACACCACACTTCTGTCCTCTTATGCAATACTGCTGCGCGGTATGGGATCATCATTAGATTGGATTATCTGGAGTAATCGGAAAAGCTGGTTTTATATAGCTGAGAAAGTGTCACTGAAATTATAAATCAGTTGGGATGTTCATCATTAAAACAAAGACTTCTTCCGTTGTAGTGACATCTTTTCACGTAATTTCAGTCGCTTAGTTTCTCCTGCGAAAGACCAAATAGTTTGTTCAATCCGATCTAGAAAGGAAGAAATGACCGTCATGACAAAATAAGAGAAATCAGAGCCGGAATGGACAGACTTAAGTGTTCATTTTTGCCACGTGCTCTACTAGAGGAGAATAGTAGGGAAATAGTCTGAATATGGTTCTGTGCACTCTCTTTCAAACATTGAAGTGTGAGTTGCAGAGTAATAATGTAGGTGTAGATACAGTCTACGTTTTATGTTCCTCCCTTTATCCTAGCTGTAGTTCTTACCTTTTACTGCTCTCTATGTTACCGAACCAACAAACCTTTGCTTCGTTAGCACACTTTCGTCCAACATATTCCTCCTTAGAGAAAGTATTTCTTTTAGATGTTTGTTCTTCACTTTTCCTGCTGTTACTCCTTCTTTTTGTAACACCAGATCGCAGCAGCAGCTGATACAAAAGCAACAGAAAAAAATAAAAGTTAATAATTTGGAAACTATTCGACAAGACGTTAGATATAAACCGGTTGCCTTTCCTTTTGAAAACTACTGGCGGGAACACGAATAAGCATAGAGTGATATTTGTATAAACAGTGATTAAGCAGTTTGTACCGGAATAATTCTGGTTATCTCGGTAAAGGCCTTAGCAGAACTGTAGAGATCCTGGAAATAATGTCCAACATTATTTGAATAGATTTTCTGGCTTGTATGAATCGAAAACAATGCATTCTGTCTACCAGACGTTACGTGAGCTGAAGAGCCGCACTTACATAAGCCACTGATTCGACTGAAGTGCCCCCTAAAAGTGAAAAATGTTAATATTTTTCTTTCACATTTAATCCCACCTTTTAAATACAAGTTATTGTACGTTTTACGTTTTTATATGACGCCGCTATTTAGGTCAATAATTTGTCAGCTTCTTCTGAATTCCACATGTTTGGCTCCTCTACAGGAGAAATTTTTCCGTATTACGTTGGTCCGTAGTATATGATTTCTCCTGTTGTCATCTTGTATAACCTTGGTTCCTAATTCAGTAGCTTCCAACATCTCTGTCACTATATCTTTCCTCATTCCCATATTAACACGCCGCTATTCTTACTTCTGCTGTTGCTTATTATTTCGCCTTGCTGTGATTATCTTCAACACGAAGTCCTCAGCCCATCGACTTAACAGTTCCTTTGAATATAAATTAATTTCAGCCGATTTAAATACTATTTTTCTTTTCCTTGACTCCTTCACTACATCTAAGCCTAGAACACAAATGTACACATCGTTCCTGGTAAATTCATTACAGCTGAAGCGTTATTTCGAAAGAATCCATCGTTAATTCTTGAAGTTAGGCAGTACTTTCTTATCGGAAAGCGTTCTAGATAAGGAACGCCCTGCCGAGCACCAGAGTATTAAGATCACATTATCTTTAAGTTCTGTTTCCTGTCATTGTTAAAATACCATATCTGTTTGAGAAAACAAAATTAATGTCATCGATACAATGTATCAGATTAATACATGGTAAACCCTCTAAAGCTATGACATGCAAATGACCACGACGAATCTAAAGATTCGTTCTCCGAGAGTAATTCTCCCGTGTCTAATTTCAGAAGAATAACTCGAAAAATTTTAATTTAAACTGTACATTTTCGTGCGACGCCCGTCAGAGCTGTTGGACAATTTATGTTTCTTCGCTCACTCCACCATTAGGCTGAATACTCCTCATTGCCGAAAGACGCCTCACTTAGTCGTTAAAAACACTTTCCAGTATACGCTACTCGACTTTTAGTGTCCTGTAACATCAGGACAGTTCAAAGATTTCTTACTTTAAAGTTCGATTGGAATGTTATAGAGAGAAGGATTTAAATACTGATAAGTGAATTTTTTGTGCGCGTTTACTACGTTAAGCTCCGAGCGGACGTCTGCCCCTACTTCGTCCGTATTTAAGTAACACAGAAACAGCGCTTGACTGAATTCCAGAATGAAGACGCATTTAAAAAAAGAAGGAATCTGCTGAATGCAGCGCATTATTTTCCAGTTCATAACGGCATTCAACTACAGCAACAGCATTTTTCAATAATAAAAAATATATGTAGATTCGTCACTGTTCCATTAAATCCCCCAGAAAAGGAATGGGCGAGATTATTATTCAAAATTCGATGGATGATGGATAAACATATCAGACTTGCATATAAATGCAGAAAGAAGAAGTACATGGAACAACGGCGAAAGATGGAAAATTCTCAGCAAACAGTCACTAATGTTAGGGCATAATTCTTTCTACAGTTGCATCCAAGGACGAATTAGCCTAGTACCGATTGTTGAAACGAATCCTGTGTAGCACTTATTGATTACGGCAATGCTGATACTTGCTTACAGGAGTTCATAAGTTCCTCGAGTATCGCCGCAATTATAGTGCATTAAATGATTAGAATTTCCCTTTAGCGTCGTCCTCAATTACTGTAAAGAATTACGTTTCCTGGATTAATCGTCTGATGCATAAAAAAATGAACTCTGTTTTGAACGACGGTCTGTAATGTAACAAGCGTGTTTTTACTGACTCAAGCGAGACTTTGGATAGTGGTCGTCGGAATTAAATCGATTACAGTGATGGGAGAAATCATTCAGTATTAACAAAGTGAGTAACTTCTCTAAATCCACCTTTATAACGGAGTTGTACAAGGAGTAGAAGTCTCAGTTATTGCGCATTCTTATTTCTCAATTTTATTTCTTCCCAGGCGTCCTTTCAGTACACGACAAGACCCTGACATCACAGAAAATTCGTTGGATACATAAGAGAAATATTTTTGAATCGTTATAGTTTCCTGATGATGAGGCTTTCCGTTTAGAAGCTTATGACGTTGATATAAATCTAAAGAAGATAATAACCTCACTGGTTTCTGTCACTACAAAACAAATTTATTAATATATTAGTCACTAACGAAAAACAACCAGATCCGGTTAGACATACTTTTATGTTAAAAGCTTATAACAAATTTCAAGCATTTTCGATCATCTTTCTGAGCAACTAAAATACCAGTATGTAAATATATTTATCCCATTCTTTATGAAACTGGCTGTCAAAATGCGAAATTTTTTGTAAGTAGGCTTCGCAGATTAGTTGTTTTCGTTCGCTAAGCGGATATGTATGATAACTGGCGAAATTCTCTAGTAAATGGAGTTGGGAGAGGAGAAAATAACGCTCATCTGATCCATTGTAAAGATCCGAAATAGCCCCTACGTGGACGAATCCCATAATATGTCGCCGTCTTAAAATCTGTCGAATATGACCACATCAGACGGAGTATAAAAAGAGTGTGTAAACAACGGCTGTATAAATAACGACGACCTGTTTCAGCTGAAATCATAGAATAAAATTATGAGTTAATAACACAAAAGTTGCTGCAAAGAATGAAGACGTGAACAGGGTATGATTAGCGTGGAGAATCATAAGGTTAACTGACTGATTATCCGTCTATCATTGACAAATTTCATCCAGGCAACAATGCCTGCCCTACGTTCAAGCCATACTATTTAACAAATGTTAATCGTGTAATGTTGAAAGAGTTGCAGTGGAGTTTGAAAGAAAAGAGATCTAACAACTACTGATAAAAGCTTTGTCTCTCTCTTAAGAGTAGTTGGAAGACACTAACAAGAAACGGCAGAGACATATTGGATCACGTACCGGTCGGGAATATGCTTTTATGATTTCCTTCATAGCAATGAGGGTATCATAACGGTGGGCGATATGTCACTCCGCAGTTTGAACTTTTCTCCAGACTATAAAACTTACTAAAGAGTAAGAACACACAAGTCCCTCCAAAGAGAATTCGAGATGAATTCCATCTCGGTGCTTGTGTACTTCGAGAGTTTCTGCTTTCTTGCTTTGGCAAGGAGATAACATCACATTCGTGGAAACTGAACTAATGTGTAAAGAATTTTGCCCGCACACGATATATGGCGTTGTATTCCCGAAGAGATGTAGAAACTTACGTCCAAACAATTTGTTCTTATTATGCTTTGCCGATGCTTATGACGGAACATTTTGACGCGCCATTCAGATGTGTGAAGCTGAAAATAAAAAACGGGAAAGTATACTGTATACTCTGGTTTATAATTTTATATCTTAACGGTGAGGAAATGGGATATAAATGTAAAAGCAGAAACATTTACAGCTAGCAGTCACTATTTGTGTAAGCAATTTCTTTTATTCCTCTTGACCCGTTTCAGATGTGTTCACACTCATCCAAGGAAGCTGCCAGTCTATTTTCATATTACATAAATTAACTAAAAGCCTTGATGTTTGCATCTTCATCTTTCTTCTTGTCAGCCCTATTATGTAATTCTTACCATATATATACAAGAAAAATACGCATGTCTCATATACGTGAAACTGAAGCACAACATCGCAAACAGCAACTTTTAGGTACTAATCTTGGTATCTGTTCCTGTGATAAAATGCAAAATATTTTATATATAATTCATCTACTTATGAATCTAAAGCAATGTAAACTGAAAACGTTATTAAAAAACTCCCGCTAAAGCACGTATTGGTCAAAATCGTACGCTGTGGGCATAATATCATGTAAGCAAGCTTCGTGCTACTGAATTCTGTTTTCTGCCGATGAATTCTCTTCTGCAGGAAACCTCGAAACGTGTTTTCGCCATGCAAATAAAACTGAACATGTCCTTCACTGTCATTTCGCCGGTGTCTCGAATTTATTTGGCTCTCAGTGAGACTCTGAGTAGGGAGGGGAAACCACTACAAACCTGGACGAATACAAATATTTTAATTTTTCTTTTTTTCTCCTTACCACAGTGTTATTTTCTTTTTCTCAATAAATTCAATGCAGCGTTGCCAACTTGGTTGTTCAGTTGTGACAAGGAGATGGCAAGGTGTGGAACAAGTGTGATTGTAGATCCAGTTCATAATTTTCAGATAAAGCAGAAAAACTCAGTTGATAGTGAAGTGACAGTAATTTTAACTGGCATCCCGCCTAAATCAAGCTCAGTGTTACACGACTACGCATCGTTACTCATCGGCGAATTATGTATGCGAAGTAATTGGCTCATGAAACTTGTTTTGATCAGCGCACGGGGCAACAGAGGCCTGATTTAAGAGGCACCGTCAGACGTCTGTAAGATTTTTCTTTCACCAGACACAGTACAGTCATACAATGACGATTCCTAGATACAACTTCTTAAGAATAAGGTAAACGCTGTCGGATGGGATGGGATGTGTATGGAAAGACATTCTAATGTGGACTTCAGTGTATGTGACTGTAAATTTGAATCAATATTTGAAAACAGCTTTTCTAAAAACTTGTCTAGAAATTGCATTGCAAAAAGCAGTATCTGAGCAAGGGGGTTGGGATGTGACAAGTGAGCAAATATCTGTTTTGATAGTTAAATCGAACAGCCAACATTTTCAATTGCGTTAGAATTGCGCTGCCAAATACCTCACTTATTCGGATATTGCAACTTACTCTCGAAGTGTGATACATTTTATAAATTTATTCACCAGTATTCTTTTACAACGATGGCTACAGTCTGTTGATGAGCTTTTGATCCAAACCCGGTTAACTAAACAGATCAAGTCTGTAGAATATTACACTTTTGTCCTTTTTGTTTATGAGTAATCACATAATCACGAAAATCTTTGATCATCTGCCCAAAAAATTAAATGCGTGAAAAGTTGAAAAAAAATTCAAACTAATCTGATATTGTTTATTTTGTACAACGCATTCTGTTCCACAGACAAATAGTTAAACCCTGATATTTAGTACAGAGAGATGTTTAACTTGTGGTTGAATTTGTGTTTCGTTGGTAATACAAACAGTGAAGAGCACCAATATGTTATTACTCATAAACAAAAACCACAAAAATGTGATATTCTACAGTATTTATTTATGTAGTTTTTTGGCTCACAAGGTCCTCACCAGACTATAGCCATTATTGTAAAAGAGAGTACGTTACAGGTGAATAAATTTGAAAAATGTATCACAATTGGCGAGTGAGTTACAAAAACCGAGTAAGTTTTGTATTTGGCAGCGCAATTCCTACACAGTATAAATATTTTCTGTTTGAGTTTACTATCGAAACGGATATTTACTCTCTTGTCACATCTCAATCTCCACCTGAAATCTCTTTTTCGTGTTTTTTCCGTGGTAATGTATTCTCTTTTATGACGATAGAAGCTTATAGTCTGATGATAGCCTTCTGAATAGAGAACCCGTTAAGAAAATAAATTAATATTGCACGGTAACCACATTTTTGTACTTTTCTTTCATAAATATGAAATTGTTCTACCAAGCTGCGATGGAAGAATCAGGTAACTTACATGTTCATTTTTGTTCAGTTTAAGCTGCAGTGGTTTCCAGCGTTCAATAAATGGGCAACAGGATGACAGACGTGAGTAAATCAAGTATATATAGCCAGTAAACTAAATGGTGTACATGTTTCACTTCTCTAGTTATAAACAGGTACCGCGTGAGAATGGAAAAGAATCTTTTATATGCCTTTCCAAGTCTCTTTTGTTTTCAACTTATCGGAACACTTTGTATCGACCGTTATTTTCCGCTCATGTTTTGTGGCGTGGGAAAGTGATAAAGTAATTATATCTCCCAGCGAGTTTAAGAGAAACGTAGTTCCCGGAAGTAGTGTTCGTGAAGCACAATATTTTTACTGCCGATTGATGTGCCCTGATGTGTTCAGGTCAAATAAGGCATGTATTGTCGTAGCTTGCTCGTGTGGATCACCGCACCGCGCATTAGCCTCCGAGACGGACATGAGAGAGATGGGGACTGAATCAGCGCGATTGATTATCGACCATTGGTCTGGTTCACCGACCAGCCCGAGTGTGGTTATTAGACGGTTTTCCGCTCTCGCTTAGGCAAATGCTGGGCTGGTCTCCAGTCTCTGTTACAAAAAATACGATACACAAACTAATAGGAAAATACGATAACGAATAGAATGGAAGATTAGACGACAGATGATGTACACAACTCCCCTCCCAAATGAAGCGACAGGAAAGGCATCCGGCCAAAAACTTAAAATAAACATGGCATATCGTGAACATAGCTGTCCCGTTATGACGGCATAAATGCTATGGCAGAGGGAAGTCTTGCAAGCATTATTCGCCGTGAATACATCGTTGTTGCATATTTGTAAATGGTTCAAATGACTCTGAGCACTATGACATCTCAGGTCATCAGTCCCCTAGAACTTAGAACTACTTAAACCTAACTAACCTAAGGACATCACATACATCCAAGACCGAGGCAGGATTCGAACCTGCGACCGTAACTGAAGCGCCAAGAACCGCTCGGCCACCGCGGCCAGCTACATATTTATAGTTTTAAGGGCAATAAATCTACATCTACGTGATTACTCTGCTATTCACAATAAAGTGCCTGGCAGAGGGTTCAATGAACCACTTTTAAGCTGTCTCTCTACCGTTCTACTCTCGAACGACACGCGGGAAAAACGAGCACTTAAATTTTTCTGTGCGAGCCCTGATTTCTCTTATTTTATCGTGAGTATCATTTCTCCCTATGTAGGTGGGTGCCAACAGAATGTTTTCGCAATGGGAGGAGAAAACTGGTGATTGAAATTTCATAAGAAGATCCCGTCGCAACGAAAAACAGCATTGCGCATTTTATAAGTTAAAACTTCGTTCTGAGACGGTCCATGAAAAGTGGAGATCCAAATTTACTGGACTAGCGAGAATTTTAATTTTCCGTCTATGCCCGTTTTTAAGCTTGATCTTTTGCTGCAGCATTTTTTTGCCCCTAATAAACATTGCTAGTGATTAAGCATCGCGTATATACTATTTGACAAGCATGCCTTGCGTGCAACGAAACGCCAGTTAACTTCCCCGGCATCGTTGTGTAACCGTACGGTCTGTATCGTCGCACCCTTAATATCACAAAATAGATTACAGTGCCTCCATTCGGCAGTTAGTTCAATAGTGTAAGGTAACGTCCCTTCAAATAAATAAAACCAAGCGGAAATTGTGAAATAGTCAACATTTTGGCAACGTCAAATAGTGAGAAAAACCACATGTACAGTAATCGCGAAAGATTTTTATGACCACGGGAATTTTATTTCTGCTGAAGTCCGACACAATGAAGAAAAGATTTGCCGATACCTTGGGTTCTGTCTTTCTTCGTGTGTGGGTGAGCTTCACCATCTCGTAAAATGAACGTAAAGCATACAGCTCTGATTGACATACTTTTTTCCCTTCGCGACTGAGATCCAGAGGTGCCAGTCACCAGCCGCTTGTTGTAATCATGTGTTCATTGAATCAACATATCACCAAGTTTTCTGATGTCAAAGAGCTGGTAAATACTTTATTCACACCGGAATTCGTGCGAGTATTTAAACCATTTCTCTTATTTTTTAGCACGGCGACAGTTGTTCCAAACCTGTCAGAATCCTATTAAAAACATCTTAACATCCATTGCTACAGCGAAGCAGCAAAAGATACCATCGATTCGCTATATAGACCTAGTTGTAATGCGAAATGACGGTAACTAACTGCAAGTTGATGTAACATCTCGTGTGGTCCGTGTCTGATAATCGACTGTTGATTTTTGTTGTTCTGCGGTAGAGATCAAGCCTGTGAGAGACAATAGTGGACATCAGTAACCATGTTATTTTCAGGACCTGAAGCTTGCACTTCACTGCAGTGGATTTGGCACCGTAGCAAAACAACACATTGCATGTCGTGTGAATTAAATTCTTCATGCGGCCACCACGGTCTACTTTCAGATGACTGGCAGCCCGATAGTTTCAGCAAGTTCCAATCCTTTTCTGACAGAAACCAGTGCTTCGTGACCCATAACATTGTTACGATCTCTCTCTCTCTCTCTCTCTCTCTCTCTCACACACACACACAACACACACACACACACACACACACACACACACACACACACACACACACACTAAGTAATAGGGAAGCGTCCTAGCTATATTAACAACGTACTGGAGAGAACTGTTTGCAGCTCAGTTGCGAAAATACGTCATATACATGATGATTCTCATTAACATTTAAAAGTCTCTGAAGCGATGTACAAGTCGCTGAGACAAGTAACGTAATGTAAGACACATGAGGCCGCAAACGTCAAGAAATGCCCCAGAAGTGGATGACAAATGTTGAACATGTATCACCACATGACGTACCTAGCCACACGTGCAGCGGTTGAGCCTGTCGGTACGTTGCACCTGATCATCCCAGTCCATCTTCTGTATTCACGACGACGTGCTTCCGTGCCTAGGTGCTTGTCTTTAGGTCGTGAGGTTCAGAGTTCGAGTCTTCTATCTGGCAGGCAGTATATTTTTGCATTGCGTTAGACAATTATATGTTTACATTCAGGTAAGATTTATTGTTTTATTTATTGGTCCCGCGGTCTCAGCTGGTTCATTGTAAATCACAGTACAAAAGAAACATACCGTATTGCGTCAAAGGTATATGAGTAGAAGCTACTGAATTGCTTCGCTTACAGCAAGTCACATTTACAAATTGTTTTCGAAATTTGGGTCGTTTGCTTAAATGCAAGTTGCATCATTCACGCTCGCCCTCGAAAATAACTCCGCGTTTTTTGACTCCGCATCTGCAACGTCTGTGAGGTCCATTTTGGACTCTATAGAGGTTCTTTAAACTAGCTCCTTCAGACAACTCAAAAGAAAAAAACTAGCTGATGTGTAGCATTACCTCCTACCGACGAACCTAGGATCGACAAGACGCGCGTCGAGGTACGACATCTAGTGACGTCACATGCTCAACATTTGTCATATGAGCCTCATCTACGTCACTTCGGGGGTTTTTAAACTTTAACAGGAATCGTCCCGAATAGTCAAGCAACTAGTATAGACACTGGACTAATATTCAAGAGGAGGAGACTTCATATTCCAGATCGGTCTTGAAGATTTTGGTTCACTGTGTTCGCTGTGGGCGAAAGCGGTATATTTCCATTGGGAATTACGGGCTGATTTCCTGTCCCATCCGAACTTGGAACTCACTCCTCACACGTATGAGTCCAAAGCATTAACCGCTATGTCACCTCGTTCAGTGACACTGATCCAGGTCAGATGCTAAATTGAAAATTAATTACTAAATTTACTGTTGATTACTAGATACTGATTTAGTCTAATAGGACCGAAAAAGCAGAATCTAATATTACAATTAAGTAACTTTCATGAAATTTGTAAGAACGCACTGTCTTTGACACTTGTACTCTTTGGCTTCGATTGCGATAGCTGATAAGCCTTTTCTTCTAGTATTTTTTGTTGTTACGCGCATGTTCCGGTGACTGGGGTTTTCGAGTTGGAAACTGAGATCGTCTGAGTTAACATCTAGGTATAGGGGAAAGGACACTTGAAATTTAAAGTGGGCTGTATTTAAGTATGTATTTTGACGGCCACATAAATTAATTAAACGATATGAATTTCGCGTTGAGCAGACTTAAATTTACGGGAACACTTATCAACTTAGCAAAGTTCGTGTGAATACACACTGTTGGTATGGACACCGGTACGTAGAATAATTTATAGAAGATCGTATTATATTCATATTTTTTTGTGGCAGTTATTTACAGGCACATCGCGGGAAGCAGGCACAGTTTCATTTTCTACTGGGCGTGACCTGCAATTATCGTCCATTGAAAAGATCCGACTGCCTTCAAATAAAATGAATTGTAGAATTTCGAAAGAAGGAAGTGGAACTTTGCAGTATGAATTGTGTAACGCCGACTTCCTCACAATAAAATTGGTACCTTTTCATTTCCAGCAAGCAATGTTACAATTACTTTTACCAACAAACTTGTAGTTTTTAGGAAAGCTGTGCAAGTAACAAGCAACGACGGCAAAAGCGTACAACTGGAAATGATTTAAAAAAGAAGTTACCCAATGATAACTTACTTAGTTTTCCGTAACCACTGGAGACAGAATACAGGGGTTCAAGCTAATTCACAGTTAACGTCACTAAAGACGAATAAACGATATTGCCAAGACTGATAATGAGTTTGTTTAATCATATGTGCGGACAGGGTACGATGTCTACTTCTGAGTGGTGATGTAACGTGCACAGTTTCCTTTCCTTATGCCCAGAAGCCGAAACATCAGTTCCGTAATTAACGCATGCAGCTCAGGCGAGCAGGAGAAACTGATTCCGTAAGAGTTAGCGGTGCCGTTCAACCTAGCCACACCTGCAGCGGTTGAGCCTGTCGGTACGTTGCACCTGATCATCCCAGTCCATCTTCTGTATTCACGACGACGTGCTTCCGTGCCTAGGTGCTTGTCTTTAGGTCGTGAGGTTCAGAGTTCGAGTCTTCTATCTGGCAGGCAGTATATTTTTGCATTGCGTTAGACAATTATATGTTTACATTCAACCCAATCTTTGTAATTTGAGACATACAGAACTGTACAATTTCTATTATGCAATATTACTGCCTGGAGACACTATTTCTGCTAATACAGTTCTTAACTGACATAAAATATTAGCGTCAGATGCAATACTTATCATACAAAGGTTTGCTATTTCAGGTACAAACACTAGATTTACATGTGTCCTATTCATTCCAGAGCACACATTTAAAGTACAAGTAGCTTAGTGATCACAATATTATCTTGAAGAGTGTTAAATACACTATCTTCAAACATTTTTAAAAATTATTTTACGTTTTTTACGCTTAGTTTCACGTATAATATGCCGACACTTTAAGACATTTGTATACTTTCATACAGCCTGCGGCTGCTTTACAAAAAATAATGGACGTAAAGTTTGCAAAGGATATTTATTTTTAGTTCCTACTACCAGGTGTATTTATAACACATACATTGTAATAAAATACTCAGTAGTTGTTAGCAAACACGTCAGAAATATTAAAATAAAAATATCATGTGTAACAATAAAATGTGTAGATTTTATTAGCGATAAAATGTATTTGAGAACTAGGTTAATACTATTTATTCACAATTAATACTGTTTATTATGGAATGAATAAAGACTATTCCAATCTGTAGTAAAACAAATCAACTCTTAACCCGTCTTCCACTGATGCGGTACTTCTGCACATTTCTGCCCGACATTTTAAAACATCATTTCACAAAAATTAAGCATGTTTTATTAACGTGTCTTCACTGACTCTAGGGGACCAAGGAGGTGTACGCCTTTCGCTGTATTGGGTACATCTTCCTTTCTGTCTTCTTGACGTGTCTCCTGCTCTTTTGTTTCCCTCTTCAAGCTAGATTTTTTGTTCAAATTGTATTACAATTTCTGCAATATCAAGTCTGAATCAATATTCTGCATTGTTCATTTCCTCGTAATTCCATTTAGCACAGTATTCTCTGTACTAACTAAGCAGCAGTAGTTGTGAAGTTCACATTGTGAGGAATCACGCTAGTTATCCATCTGTAGGGCCGGACTCTTATGCCATATTTTCCCATTGCTCTGTCTAGTACGTCTGCTTCTCATATGCTGGTATCGTATGACTCCACTACAAATAGACCAGGGACTTAGTTGAAAATGCATCCCGTTTACTAAGAAACAATACTACATCTAACTCAACACAGAATTTATCCGAATTCAGAAATATTGGACTTTCATCAAACTATTTGATCACTGCTACGATTTGTCTCTCTTGACCACAAAATTCGGGAAACGCTTTGAATTAGGTTGCATCCCAATGAAACAATGTATCTTAGTATTATGTACAACACTAATAAGCCAGTAGGTGTGATTTTTCTGTAACTCAATAAGCTATCAAGGGTAGCGACAGAAGTAAATTATCGATCAGTCGATTTAAAATGAATTAGTCTCTCAGGTTCTCTCGACGGGATTGGTTAATAATATGCTTCCGGGTGTTGTTCCGAGTTGTTCCCACTGTGCATAAAATAGAAACAACGACTCCACGGAACACCCGGAGGCACAATATTAATTAGAAAACAAGTCGATTATCTCTTTGCAATGAGTTCTTAAGATTAACCAATCTGGGTTGGGTTTCCCTTTTTACTTCCTGCTGTTATCTTACATGACAATACATGTGAGCATTTCAGCACAATACATTTAAGGGCTTCACAATTTTACTTACAGGCTTACAATTTGCTAATCGTGACACCTTTAAAAAGGAAACCACTAAACTGCATGGAAAAAGATCCTAATGGCATCATCAGTTCACCTAAGGCTTCTGAGGTACCAACGTCAGCGTCACACTGAAGATTACAAGAAGCATCTCTGACCTGTAAAACGAAAAAAATTGATTTTTACTCAGGTTACCTAGTGGAATATAGTAATTCTGTCAACAGCAAAAATTTATGCTTACTATTTTGCCTGTCTCAGGAACTGTTGTCTCTGTTGTGTATGAGCAATACCAGAAGATTCTTCTTCTGATGCTGAACTTTCCTTGTCATTAGTATCATCTTGTGGCATGCACAGAGTATCTTCATTCTCAGTATCATCAGCCTCCGTATCAGAGAGTTCTGAATCAATTTTCGTCATTAATTTCATAATTTCTTCATCAGGCTTCCCTGAAAATCATGTAGGAAAGAGTATGAAATCATTTTAATTGACACAAATAAAACAATAGGTCTACTGACATTCAGGGTATCACTCATTATTTCGTTTTAATTTAATTTAACTCTGTGGAACCATGTGAAGCGAAGCTGCTTGGTCATAAAACGAGTCATTACATAATTCAGAGAAATCTGAAAAAAAGAGGACTAATAATTTTTAAAAACACAAAACATTACGACAATATACGCAATAAGTTATACGTTGCACTGTAAGGGTCTTAAATGCTAATTTAAAGCTTGAAATTCCTAAATCTATTCATAGGTAAATTGACGATTTTTGCTGACAGAATGATCTTTAATAAGCTAGTAAAATATCTGAGAGGATATTGCGAAGAGATTCGAATGTAACTTCTCTTTGATGAAATATACTGCTCAAAAGACGATTTAAAAGTCTTAGGACCACTCGTAGGTTCCTGTGACGAGTAGAACGATGAATAAAACTACGACAACTACTACAACAACAACTACTACCATTACAAATAATTTTCGGAAGATATTGTACCAATCACACACCAACCCGTGACAGATACAAAACGTGTAGAGTTCATCTTATACCTCCGGACACGAATATACCAGTTACGACATAAGTGCTCGTAACATCTCGCGGTTAACGTGAAAAATTGTATCACTGTTGTATGTAAGATTTGTTATGTGTTATGTCACATACAGTTTAAGCTTTTTAATTAACTGCTCAACATTGAAAGAATATTTAGATTTTTTTTGGTAATCGGTACTGGCAGTTATTGGAGGTATAGTTCGGATTTTTTTTTTTTTTTGTATGTTAGTACACGCTTCTTAAGTAAAGACGTAGCTATAGTGGGGAAGAATATTTATCTCAATTACCCTTCCGGCCGCCTTCTGTAGAGTCTCTGTGATAGTGTGAAACAAATCTGGTTGTTAATTTCGTCTCTACATGTTATTATGAAACAGTAACAGCTTTCACGTCTTTGAGTATCCGCTTTTGCTCATTCGGCGACAATCTAATATACTGTCGTCATCAGTGTCGTTGTAGTTGGGGAGCGTGAACGATATACGGTATATAGCGAAGAGCCTCCTTAGCACTCCTCTGGAACGAAACAGGCGAGTCCATCGGAGCTCACGAATAGGACCGATCGTGCCCTGTAAGCAAATCGTTTCTCGCGGAGGAGTTGCACAACTCTGGACGTCGGCTAACGCGCGGCTTGTTTGTTGAATTGCCGCACAGCCGTGTATCGGTTCTTGCTGCGCGCTGAACCTCTACTTAGAGTGCAATGCAGCCTCTTCTTATTCCCCGCGCAAGCTTTGTTACAGCGACAAAAGGGACGCCGCGCCGCGGAATTCTTAAGTTTTTACACGGTGAGAGTAAATTGCCGCTCACAGCCTGGTCTCCGCATGAAAGGTTTTTTTTTTATGCAGAGGTACCCATGTTTATGTTATTAGCTAAAGGAAACAAACTATTTTGATATGCGGAACAGACAGTCTTTGTCAGTAATAAACAGTTATTTGTAACAACTTATGGCAATTACTAGCTTTTTGTACAGTAAAAGAACAGTGATAATGGCAATTTCTGCGCAACTGGAACTTCGTCTTTGTTCTCGCCACCCCCCCCCCCCCCTCCCCCGTACAACTGCTGGCTACATTTTGCTATCTTCTGATGTCATATGGGCGCTCCTTTGTTTCTTACGGTGTTCTTCGTTCTTTCTTCCATTTTATTTCTCGTGCTCGGATCTAAAGCCAAGTTTAAAGTTGTGAATTAGCAGCCCCTCCTACAAGTAACCTCTGGCCCTGCATAATTCACAGATCATTAAACTACACCCCTACACACAAAAGCAAAAGGAAAAATCCTGTGAAAGCGCGAACCTACAGAATCACAAAAACTTTGACTCAAATTCTATAGTGATCTGTAGAGCAGAGATTTAGCTGTGGCTCAGTAGTTTCTAGCCGGCCGGTGTGGCCGACGGGTTCTAGGCGCTTCAGTCTGGAACCGCGCGACCTCTACGGTCGAAGGTTCGAATCCTGCCTCGGGCATGGATGGGGGTGATGTCCTTCGGTTAGTTAGGTTTAGGTAGTTCTGAGTTCCAGGGGACCGATGACCTCAGATGTTAAGTCTCAGAGCCATTTCTTCAGTAGTTTCTAGTTTTGGGTACTGTGAAGATATTATGTTTTCTACTCCTCTTACAGCCATGCTAACCCTTATGGCCAAGTGCTCAACAGAAACTGTACCTGGTCTTTGAGTTACAATGGCAAAGCTTAACCTCGTTAACGAACTTAGACTTGTCTGTTCATATGGAACGAATAACGGGTTGTAAGCACAGGTGCTGAACTGAGACGTTGCAGCACAAATTAGTAGCACTTTTAATAGAGAATGTCATAATCGGATCTTCATACATGTGTCCTGACTTAGCACATACTAGCTACACTAAACTTCACAAAGTGAAAGCTAAAATTGGTTAATGCTACGCCCACTTTCCTTGTCAAAACTGAAATGCTGCCATGTTGCCTATGATCGTTTCCATGGAGAGAATGTCATCATTCAAAAAACTGGAACATGTTCATGCCCGACTATACTCACTGCTAACATTATACCTGAAGTTTTGTGTAGTACCCCAACAGAGAAAAAAGTGTCTACGGATAGACAAGTTGTTAGCAAGCTCAATGTCTTAACCAGTCTAGTATATGTCAACAAAATCATTATTCTCACACGCTCAGTCGTAACCAAAAACATTAATTTTTTAGCGGTATGATATACATCCTAAGGTGAACATTTCTTTTATTATCTTCTTTCTTCAGTAATTTCTTTCCAATTCCTTTACGTTACATTCTATAATTATGTTCCGTGTAGAATATAACTTTGGAGGAAACAACAGCTTGGCATACAAGGTATAATTAATGCAAAATAATTTAAGCAAAATATAACCTGAGATGAACTAGTACCTGGTGCTGTATTCTGTTCAGGACAAGAGAACTGAAAAACAGTTTTATTAGTCAACAAATTAAAAATCAGTTTATTCCCTATGATAAA
Organism: Schistocerca gregaria; assembly: GCF_023897955.1. NCBI lineage: Eukaryota > Metazoa > Arthropoda > Insecta > Orthoptera > Acrididae > Schistocerca > Schistocerca gregaria. The sequence continues at coordinate 649,103,778 of NC_064923.1, read as the reverse complement.
ACAGAATATGTTCCATCCCCTCCCCCCTCCCAGAATTCAGATTTCTTTCGATATTTATAACCCATTATAGCAGTAGTACTCAGATGATCCTCGTACAAATACTGTAGATTTGTACGTGTAAGCTACGGCTAATGAGATGTTCCAGAATGGCTCCGCCAGCAGATCACGTCTTAAAGGAGCCGCACTTTCACTGTCTTTATAAGTTAGTTTGTGGAGTAAAAATAGTTTTTTTATCTTCTATTATCCCTGTCAGTGTCATAAGCAAGCCAACGGCCTTGCCGCAGTGGTAACACGGGTTTCTCGTCAGATCACTGAAGTTAAGCGGTGTCGGACTGGGCTAGCACTCGGATGCCGGCCATCTAGTCTCTCGGGCGCTGTTGGCAAGAGGGGTGCACTCAGCCCCTGTGAGACAAACTGAGGAGCTGTTTGATTGAGAAGTGGCGGCTCCGGTCTCGTAAACTGACAAAACGGCCGGGAGAGCGGTGTGCTGATCGCATGACCCTCCATACCCGCATCCGGTGACGCCTGCGGTTGAGGATGACACGGCAGCCGGTCGGTACCTTTGGGCCTTCATAGTCTGTTCGGGTGGAGTTTAGTTTAGTTTTTTTTAGTTTCGTAAGTAGGAAAACTTTAGTTATGTGACAAGCAAACAAAAATGCTCACTTGTAAGTTAGGAGTTGTTGATGTGGGAGATAATACTGCGCTTAGTTACTCCTTAAAAGAAGCTAATTTTTTCATATATCTTTCAATGTAAGCAGCTGACAGCTCCGAATTTATTTCGTCACTCAAACCGTCATTAAAATACGGACTCATACATGTGACTATCCCTCCCTTTTGTCCGACGAAGGGTGTGCCACATAAGAAAAGAAACGACCCGAATCGGCTTTACCTGGCGGCCGAGAATTTCCTCGGGTAGGGGAGAAAAAGTTTTAAACAATGTCGAAGGACGCGAGGGGGGAGAAGTGACAGAAGTTGAAACGCGGCTGTAGCAAAGCGCGACTTGGTCAGCGACTTTATAAATCTTCCCTTGGGAGAGCTGCCCCCCCCTCCCCCCCCCCCCCCCAACCCCCATCAGTGGCGAGCCTTTTCGCGGCTCCCGCCATGGAATTCCCACCCCTCGGCTCCCGGTGCCACCCTCTTCGCCGAGCTGCAGTGCGACCGAATGCGCCCTTTTCAGCTGTGGCCCACAGCCCCGTCCCGAACTCGTAAATTTCCGGCACGCGGTCCCCGGCTATCAAACAACATTTATAACAACATTTTTATTGTGTCTGCAATTATACCGATGGGTGATGAATAAAGAGCATTTTTGGCCTATGGCCTAACTCGTTGTCGATATGATTGCGCACATATTGTGCAGCGCCCGTTTTTTATATAAATTATTCAGGAGCCGACTAAAAAGTGAGGAATGTTTGGACACAGTTTTTATGTGGCAATAATTACACGGATACGCGCGTGCGGACAGACTATCAATAAATGAGCCGCCGATTCCACAAACACGCCAGTATTTATCTGTTGGCACTCAGGAAAACATGTCAAAAGCGCTTTTATCGCGCCTGTCCTCTATCGATTCCAATACGCAACGCGCGTTGCTAATTTATTAGTCTGCTGCACCTTGTTTATGTTGCGATATTTCGTATTTTTGGCCATCTGCTCCGGCCTGGTTATATGCCGCCGAAATGTCCATTTCAGGCTCGTCGTTTCGCTAAGAGGTGCAATTCATTCTGATTTGTGGAAATTCCTGTCAAGGTCTGGATGTGTTCCAAACGAGTGAGTGTAGCATCGCGCCCATGGTGGGTCGAAGAAGAAATCGTCAATGAAGCCGGCCAGAGAAGAGGGATATGCTACATTTCTAGACCTGAGGGCGTACAAAAGCAGTACTGCGACTGCAGTGGGTAGGTGGTTACCATGACGCCGTTTCGTACGTGCGCCATAAGTGAGAAGACAGCGGTTTATTTGTTCGGAAGTCCACGAAGTCTGTCACGCTGTCATCCTTCTGCAAAATGATCTATAAATCGTAGCGTTCTAATAGAAAACTATCTCAGCAAGAATGCCAGGAGATCTTATACAAGAATCTTCTATCTCTCGGACCTTAAAATGTAGGGGAAGTGCGGTCAAGTGTCTGCATCCTCTAACAGTAAGCACTTTACGTTTTTCTCTGTTGGCTACACTTGTGGGGAAAGTTCGTATTAGCTACTGATAATAGCAGTGCATAGTGACATAACGACTAGCAGCGCATAGTGACGTAACGATTAGATTTTCTTGGCATCTAGATAGCAAAGAATTTTATGAAGATCCACCATAGCGGAAGCATCTCATAATTTAATCAGTTTTAACAAGTCATGGCAGTTTAATTTACTACATTATCTGTTATGTCTACATATCATTGCTGCCTTGTTCACGATATAGCAACTGAGTCTATCATTTGGAGAGCTCTGACGGTAGATTTGTCTACTAGCGAACTTTCGGGTGAGATTACTCACCCCAACGGCGGTTTATTTAGAAACGCAACAGTAGACAAGGCAAAAAAGCATCTCAAGTAACGGCCGGCGAGCAACGAAATTGCTCTTCAGATCGTCGATTACAATAACACGACTGGAAACAGTGGTCCAAGGAAGGTTCAAGAAAACCCAAGCAGGAATTTCTTCGGGAGTGTTAGTATTCAGTTTCACAAGCGTGTAAGCCGGCGCTCCCGTTTCTGAACTCTCTGCCAAAACTCTAGTCAATTCACACGAGGAACCAGAGCGGCCAAAATCGGAAATCCTGTAATAATAACTAGTGACGAATACTGTCGATCGGAATCGAAAGGAAAAGTAGGAAAATAAAACTGAAGGAAGAGAGATAAAGGAAACAGGATCTTCTAGAACCGAAAAAAATCTTTCTGCAAAATGGAAATTGCTCATCGCTCTACATGCAACGGACTCCGCAAAAAACGCATTTTTCCTGGATGCGGGTGTGAGTTTGGTGATGACCTGATACAGTGTGATGAGAGTAAATGATAAGTGTATGAGGGTTGTATAGGGATTCTTATCCGTATGAGCTCTGTTGAACTTTCCCTGCATGCTCACTCTTAGAGTACGCTGTTAACACTTTTGTATTTTTGTTCTTACTGTGTTTGTATTAAGAGTAAAAATGCATTTATTTTTATAATGAGTAAATGACAGATTGGTATATAAATAAATTACAATGGTAGATTGAGCACATATCTTCAATTTCTCCTTGCGTGCTCTCAGCCTGAATTTCATGACGGTCTTACAAACGTTCAGGGAAGATATAAACGGGGACATCTATCAACACAACTCTGGCCCAAAAATCACAGAATCGGAAATTGCAGCTTTGGGCGTACCCTAGGGAAGTTTGACAAACTCTTGCTATTCATATTGTATATTAATGACATGACAGATAATATTAACAGCAAACTCAGGATTTTTGCAGATGATGCAGTTCTCTATAACGAACGTTCAGTCGACTCGATAAAATTTCAAAATGGTGAAATGATTGGCAACTTGTTTTAAATTATCAGAAAGGTAGAACTGCTTGCTTCTCAAATCGCAGAAAAGTTGTACAACAGTAAGTCACAACTACGATCAGAAAAGGAAAAGAAGGATGGTTAGGGCTTAACATCCCATCAACATTGAGGCCATTAGAGATGGAGAAAAAAGTCGGGCCGGCCGCTGTGGCCAAGCGGTTCTAGGCGCTTCAGTCCGGAACCGCGCTGCTGCTATGGTCGCAGGTTCGAATCCTGCCTCGGGCATGGATGTGTGTGATGTCCTTAGGTTAGTTAGGTTTAAGTAGTTCTAAGTCTAGGAGACTGATGACCTCAGATGTTAAGTCCCATAGTGCTTAGAGCCATTTGAACCATTTCTGAAAAACTCGGACTGTTACAAGCACGGGGAAGGCAATCGACCGTGCTCTTTCAAATGAATCATGCCATCTTTTGGCTGGATTTAGGGAAATCACGAGAAACCTAATTCAGAATGGCCGGACGCGGAATTGAACCGTCGTCTTCTCAGACGGGAGTCCAGTGCGCTGTCGACTACGGCACATCTCTAGGTACAGTTGGAATCACTCAACTTGTAGGAATACCTGGCTGTAACAATTTCTAGGGAAATGAAATGGAACGTTCACATTTGCTCATTCGTGGGTAAGACACGTGGTAGGCTTCGGATATTGGAAGGATACTAGAAAAATGCAGTCACTCTACAAAGGAGACTGCTTATATATTGCTTGTGCGATCCATTTCAGAACACTGCTAAAGATTATGGCAGCCATACCAGACAGCACTAGCTAGAGACATTAAACATATACGAAGAAAGTCGGCACGGGATGTTTGACTCACAGGAGAGCGTCGAGGAAATATTAAAGAATCTGAATGGCAGACGCTTGGACATAGATGCCAATTTTTTATTCAGAGAAACGTTAGTTACAGAGTTCAGTGGACCAGCATTAAGTGAGATATTCTTCATCACCCTATGTACCACTTCCGTAGGGCCGTGAAGAGAAGATTAGACTATTGACAGCACAAACAGTAGCATTTAAGAATTCACTCTCCTCCTACTCAACACAAAATTGAAACGGGATGCAACCCTTTTAGTACTCTCTCTGACATGCGCTTCGTAGTGGTTTGTAGAGTATGTACAGGGGGTCGACAAAAATATGGAAACACTACAAACATGTTACCATACCTAACACGTAGAATGACACCAGCTTCCAGTCGCCTCGGAATGGAAAAATACGGGTCCACAACGGTTTCCATGGGAATCTAACAACATTATTTTACAGAATAGTGGCAAGTGTAGGTAACAGTAGTGGAGTTGGGTAGCGGTCAAGCATTCTTCCCTCCAAAGCAGACCACAAAGGCTCAATAACACTGACATCTGGTAATCGAGATGTCCAGGGGAGATGCGACAACTCATCCTTGTGCACACAGAACCAGTCATAGATGAAGAGACCCTGTAGTCTTGGAACACAGCATCGCTATTGGGGGATAAATGACCTATCAGCCAAGATGATCACCTTGCACGGCAATCAAGAGGTCCGTGGAATACCACAATATGGTTGCCCAAATGATCACTGAACCCTCTTGGGACGTAAACTGGCGCAAAAGTCGAAAACAGAGAGAAACAGGATGCACACGAGCTAATGACGTTCTTTTGTTGCGCCACTGTACAGGTTTTATGGCTTCGGCATCACGTTTTCCTCTTACAGACATCAGCGTCATTGATAAGTGATTTCTGAATTCCAGCGTACCCTGAAATTCTCTGCTTATGGAGCTCCTTTCGTGGAAATGAGCGTACGGCATTGTGGGCTGCCCCATTCGGGGAAGTTCGACCGCCGAGGGCAAGTACTTCTTGCATTCGACGCCACATTGGGCGACTTGCGCATCGGAGATGGGGATGAAATGATGAGGACAACACAGCACCCAATTTCTGAGCGGAGAAAATCTCCTGCCCCAGCCGGGAATCGAACCCGGGCCCCTAGGCGTGGCTTTCCACCGCGCTGACCACTCAGCTAACGGGGGCGAACGGCTCCTTTCATGTATTTTAGGTACTGATGGGGTTCGCGAGTCCGACGTTCAGTTCTGCAGTGACCTCTGCAGCTGCCATCTCTTAATATTTATCACAACCTTGTTGAATGACCGTCCGCCACGATTATTTAACACACTCTTATGACCGTGTTCTGACTTAGCGGATGATGTTTTTCTGCTTTCCTATACGCGGTATAAATCTTAGATAAGGGGCCTCTTGAAACACCAATCACTTAGGCTGCCTTGGTTACACGTGCGCTCACCATACGAGCACCACACTTTGCTAACTTCAGTGTCACTCAGCTCCGACATAATGCACTCACAGCTAGAAAGAATACTGTTCTTACCACGACTGACATTTGCAACGGACTGAGGACATAGCACAGGTGCCGTTCGCAGTCAAATACAACAGCACAATATGCTCACTTGGCTAGCATCTGCATTTACGTTCAAGCATGTATTTCTCTCGGTGTTTGCATATTTGTGTCCAGTCTCTGTATATAGCAGTAGAAAGTTACGTAGCGCAACTTTTTGTTGGATAATTCTGCCAGCATAACACGACAAATACCTAATCGTTACATATACGAGGCAATATACAGGTTGACGTTACTGAACAATATGAAAAAAAAGTAAGCACGGCGTCCCGGGTTCGATTCCCGGCGGGGTCAGGGATTTTTCCTGCCTCGAGATGACTGGGTGTTGTTGCGTCGTCTTCATCATCATTATCATTCATCCCCATTCCTGTCGGAGGAAGGCAATAGCAAACCACCTCCACTAGGACCGTGCCTAGTAAGGCGGCGCGGGTCTCCCGCGTCGCTCCCCTACGCTCTGTAAAGAAGTGTGGGACTCATCATCGTCATGTTCGATATGTCTGCCATCCTCGGCGGTGATGTGGCGCAGATGAATAGCGAAACTCTGCACGACCCACTGAAGTGTCGGAATGTCGGTTTTTGTATCCCGCCTGGAAGGTCGCGCGTGGGTCTGCTCCTGAGATCTGCAAAATAGGCCGAATGAAGGAAGCGAGTAGGAGCAGGTGAGGTAAAGCACTTCGGTACTGCAAGTCAATTTAAGGCACCTTTACCTTATACAAACACGTTACTTAACTTTTGCTACAGATTAGCACGTAGTTGCGAAGCCGTTCATGGCTAGCCCCCGTACAAGTAGGAGCTAAGTTGATAGGTCGTCTGCTCTTGATCAACTGGGATGAAAGTAGAGCTGCGCTCGTTGAAGTCCACAGCGTCGGCGAGAGGGCTCTGTGGTCGGCGTAGTTCGTCCGCTCTCGTAGTGCCGACCTACGAGTTTGCACCTACACTGTGGCATCGGAACTATCGATACCACATCCTTGACCTTCTGAATAACTGTTTTCAGCTCAGCAATGGTTTTGGCGCTATTGCTGTACACCTTGTCTTTGACATCTGTTTGGTTCTGCAGTCGCCTAAAAATAAAAGATGGCCATGGCGATAAATTAAAAAAATGTAAGATGGCAGTAGTAAGAAACTGAAAACAATCTGAGGTGATGGTTCGGGATATTTTTTTAAAAAAATTCAAGCTAACGGAACTAGCTGTGCTTTGTAACCCCTTTGATGTTCCAATCCAAGAAGATAGTGTCACATTCAAAAGTATCTGAATGGCCTGTATTATTACGTATCACCTCACATGTGTCCATACAACATCAAAAAATATTTAAAGACACAGAAAATACAGTGGTTCATTGTTTAATAGTCGAACGCAAACACACGTATCTGAAAAAGATATTACGCACACATTTTCCAGACGTCAGTGCAGCAGGAGGGTGAATAAACGATAGGTAGAGAGAGAAACAGAGGGATGGATATACGGTGGCTAGTAGTAGAACATCATGCATGCTTGCAAAGAAGTTGTTAAACCAGCAATAGCTGGAGTGAGGCGACCTGAGAGATGACACGCAGCAAGCCAACAAGAATTTATAGTGTTGTAAGGAATAGCTGAGAGAGTTATTAGCATTTGATCGGAAACTGAGACGATTAAACATAAAAATACTACAGCAACTTCATGATTTTGCACAGTAACTATACTTTACGACTTACTAGTTCTTGCACCATATCAGTCCATTCGGAAAAACTTTGTGCAGTGCAATGCGTAAACATTTTTACCCTTAAGAGTTGTACTGAACTGCTCCATAACTGAGGCTTTCAAATTAGAATAATGATGAATAGTGATTTCTTGAAATGAGCTTTACCTACATATGTTCGTTAATGATTCAGGATCCTAGAGCTACTACTTCTTCTGTATATCATACTAATTACACCTGCACTCTCAGTACGAGTTTTAGTTTTTCTTTAGAGTGGCCAACTTACGTAGATTTGGTGTACATATCAAAATACTGTTCACTGTTTCAGTTTACATGTTGTTGTCAACAATAGAATATATTGTCATCGTGAAGGGGAAGAAACCAATAAAAAAACCAAAAATACCCTAGATATAAATTTGTTACAAAAAATTTCATTTATTTATTTATTCGTGATACAATTAAACATACTTATTCACATTCAACACTTTTTTGAATATTGTATATTGCAAACATTAGTTTGTTACAATTCAAGTAAGTTATTGAAACATTTCGAGCAGCTAACCGAGTTTGAACAGCTGGATCTGTCGTAATACAATCGAACTGACGCTGAACTGCATTTCGTGTCCAGTGCACAATATGAACACACATTCGTCAGCAAAGCTGTCATCTTGTGCGATGATCACCTTGTAGTACTGGCACTATAATTCTGCCTATACGTTCAACTCTTCTTTGAAAAATGAATATGGTAACTGTTCCCAAGATCGAAAGCGTGCTGTTTGATATGTGAAATCCCACACAATAAATTGGAATTCAGATTTGTGAAACACAGCTTTTGCATATGTCTTTCAGCTATAGAAATGTTTTCATATGCAACTTCCCATTCCGCAGTTGAATTTTTCACTTTATTTCCAGCAGCCTTCTTAAACGTCAGGCAGTAATTGCAGCTTCCCAAAATTCCTCTTTAATAAATATTATCTCATTACCATCTGAGTTATGCCCCTGCTTTCAAAGCTAGTAAGGAAAGAAATCTCTCTGCCAGTTCATTTGGGACATAGTCCAAATGGGCTGATGAATTGTTGGACGGCATATTCCAATAGTGAACATCAGATTCATTTTCATTATGTCTATACCTAAATATTCCCATGCTGCTATGTATCTCATCATCTTTCAGTAATAATCTGCCACTTTTATCTGTTATAGGCGTAACAATATTGGTACATTCATAGCCTCTGTCGGAGCCCATTGTACTGTAAGAGAGATATGCCCATAGATAGCCATGAGAATTTTAGCTCAATTTTGAAGGTCTCTTGTTGAATAACTCATTTTATTGGGTTAATTTTAAACAACAGATTATATAATCCAACCATTTCTGGGTGTCTTACATTGTTAGTTATTAAACCATCCGCATTAGTATCTACCAGTGAACAACCAATCATCCACATATTCCGTATTGGATCAAATTTGATGTTGTTTACAGCATCACATATATTGTCTACTGGTTTACTAAAAAACGATGCTGTCAGTCTACCTCCCACTTCGGTTATAGCTTTCTTTCGTAATTCTTTTTTCATCTTCATTTAATCATCTTCATCGTATTTTTCTTCCTTGTATCCATCATCTTTTTCTTCTTCTCAGATGTCTTCAACTCTTACACTTTCATAAATACCTTGTTTCGTTGGCTTCAACATCTTCATCTTCTTTTTCTCTCTTCAGAATAGTTGACTTTCTTGGGTTAATCTCTATAGTGGTTGAAAAACGGGTCTCATGGGAAACTGAAATGCATGCTTCTTGATTTGCATCTTCAAACATGATGTACTGGTTTTCTCCTCTGACCAAACCTGGCGAGTCTTTTTGTATCCAATACCAGGCACATGTGGATTAGGGTCTGAACTTAACATTGTTGTACCACATTAATATCTCCATCAAGTGACAGTAAGACTATATAAATACCAGATTTAGAGCTGCTGCTTCATTCGTGTAGACTGTATGGTCTACATAGATTTTCTTTTGTTTTCCTTTAATTGAATTTTAATATTGTTGCAAATTGCAACACTTTCTAAACTTTTCACGCTAATTACAACCATAGAAGCATGATGTTTTCCGAATGTAGGCTACTTCTGAAAAGCGATCTGGTAGCCTGAGTCCAAGGTTTTTGTTACATATACCTTTCGTGTTCTTATGGTGATATTTTCATTGATATTTTAATTCCCTAACACATATTTCTTTGTATCTAACCGATTTTTATAGATTTAGTTTTAATTTCTTTTTAATCTAAATAAATATTTTCTTAAAAACTTTCATCCCGAATTCTACCCCCTTAGGGGTAGAATTTTAACAGAGTAGTATTTTAACAGAGGATCCCAACACAAATTTTCGTAGGTTTACCTTTGAAAATGTCTTCATAAGGAAATAATTTCATAAGACTTGTCATTCCCTATTTCACTCCATAAAAAGGGGTTTAATTTATAAAAGCACTCGAACAGATATTTTTTATTTCTAACTGAGAAGCCTAACCCAAATTTCCATATTCAGCTTTAAAATGCTTTCTTAATGAAAAATTTCATCCCTATTTCACCCACTGAGGGACTAAACTTCCATAAACACTGAAACACAAAGTTCTTTCTTTCAAACTGAGAAAGCTAATATCAGTTTTCATAAAATTCTTCAGTCGGTCGTTAATAATGTTACTTTTTTAAAAAATTAACCCACTATTTCATCCCCCTAGGAGTTAAATTTGCAAAAATCTATTTTCGTATGTCTAGCTCAAAAATTGACTCAATAGCAGCATCTTTTCACAAAGGCTTTCATCCTCTATTTCACCTCCTTAGTAGTGGAATTGAGAAAATTCGCATGTTAAATGAAGCCTACAGTATAAAATAAACTCTGTCTGAAAATTTCAAGTTTCTATAATTGTGGTTTGGGTTGGGCAATGATGAGTCAGTGGTTGAGTCAGTCAGTCAGAACACTGCTTTTTATATATAGAGACAGTATTAACATTCTTTTACACTTTGATTCACTATGCCTGTTATGGACGATGGGAATAACATTTAAAATTAATTCTGTTTAAAATATTTACTCATTTTCTTTGCATAAAACAATGTTTTCTTCGCTAATTAACTGTAGATGTATGTGTAACTATAAATATTATTACCAGTGGCTTTCCTCAGTGAAAAGTTAGCAATTACTTGATTATATTTCTTTTGGTATTGTTCCTCTTTCTGTCTTTTGTGTAGTTTCTCATGTTGCCTTCAGAAGAAAAATATGTAATAAGGAACTGTATATGACATTGGGCGGATTATTATGCTGCTACAAAATGTAACAAATTGTCCGTATCTCACCATTTCATATTCGATTACAAATAAGCATCAAATAAAATTGTTACAAGTTGCCCCTTACATTACCATTGTTACTGTGAAATTGTTACAATTTACCTCACGTTACAGCGAAATTGTAACAAGTTGTCCCCATGTTCCAGTGAAATTGTATTCAATACCCTGTGTTGCAGGAAAACTTTAACGAGTTCCCGCATATTACAGCGAATTCGTAACAAGTAGTCGTTTGTTATGGTACAGTTAAACAGATTACGCCGATGTTGCAACAAAATTGTAACCAATTACCCCCTGTTACAGTGAAATAGTAACAAATTCCACCACACATCGCCTTTGCTATGCAGATTTGTATTATACCGCCTCCCATACATTACCACGGTGATATGAAACTGTCCTAAATTGCCCCAATACACTTGTGTTTTATATTTGGTTACAGATAAACATCAAACAAAACTGCAACAAATTGCCTCATTTATTGCCATGTTGAAGCAAAATTGTAAGAAAATGTGGAAGTATTGAACCTGACTAAGAACATGATTGTGGTGCAACTTACCAGAAAGAAAGAATTATTTGGCAGGACGCGTACTGAGGTACTAAGGAAACGGCATTTTTATAATAATGGGACATGTTGGAGGTATATATTGCAGAGGGAGAGTGAGAGATGCATACAGTAATCAGGTTCAAATGGATGCCGACTGCAGTGCTCACGCTGAGATGAAGAGAATTATCCATGATAAGATTAGTATGGAGAGTTGTATCAAGTCCGCAATGATAACAGATACTATTTCCGATTGTGACCTCTACTTCTGAAATAGTGTAACTGCAGGGCTAAATCTGTCCTGTTCCATTGTAGAAGCTGTCTGATGGACTTACAGTGCTGCATATTCTGAGAAGATAATGATTAGTCTGCGACCTCCTGCCTGCACTATAAAATGAGAGTTCCACAAGCATGTCTCATTGTCACAGTAGCCAGTTCACGACTTGGGCAAACTGTAAACCACTTTCTTTTGAGATGCTGAAAAAATAATGCGCTCTACCAGGCTTTTGAGAGGTAACGTGACCCAGATGCTTGGTAGTATAATTAGCGTACTTATTGAATAATGGCAGTGTTACTTGGATTGGTTACAAGAATTTACAGATAATCGTCGTTAGCTGCGATGCAGTTCACCATCTTAAGTCCTCTGTATGTTTTAGAGCAATTATGTAGCTTTGGAGGCCTGGTGTATGTGGCATCTACAGTGGCAGGGTTGAGGTGAGTCAAGAAAATATCATCATCAGTCACACTTTTTATTAAAAAACGAACTACAGCTCTCATAGTGTCGTTCTGTAGTGACAACGTCCCCTTGGCTTGCACTGACAGTAGTGACTCTGGCAAGAATAATGCAACAGATACCCAGTAGCCTGCTGGCAGCTGAGCCGGAAAACTGATACGTAATGTCTGCAGCAGCACTCTCACCATCTTAGTGCAACCCTGTAACTAAGGGCAGGCTGTGCCAAAAGATGTGGAATTCCAGCCATGATCCTTGTAGACGAATGCAAGCCCCAGGAGAGGTGTCTGCCGTTGCAAGTAGAGACATACAATGTTAGTTTGCCTACACAGGTGCCAATTGTTGCACCTCCCTGCTCACGAACAGCTGCCCTCCAGAGCAAAAGGCTGACTACATTTGGCGTGAGCCCGAAGGTGGACCAACAGCTGGAAGATGCCAAGTCCTTGGGAGTGGATTTAGAACCAGCAGTAGTCTCACAGCTGGTGGAGCCCAAGACTTACAGTGACTGCTTGCAGAGCCATGTTACCCTGTCACTTTGCATAGCCATCCCCCTGTAGACACTGCTCCCACACTGAGATGCCTTTGTCTAAGTATGATGCCTTTCTGTATAGGTATAGTGCCTACTTGTGACAAGGCACAGCTTCCAACCACATACAGTGAAATCAAGCAGCAGCCCAAAGGTGTAACAACTGGTTTGTCTTTGCCATGGTCGCCCCTTGTACCCGGTGTGTCGTCGTTACTGCAAGCCTTGGTGCCCGGGCTGCACTGTTAAAAAGTGGCTGGCGATATTTTATCATCTGATGTAAAGGTGTTTGTTCATCTCTGGACTTGCTGGCTTCTGCGGCCCTTATGCAACAATCATGGTCATGCTGCTATTTCATTCTGCAGTGTCAAAAAATAATGACAGCCTCATATGTCCCACCTCTGCTATATACGCCGCTGGAACTACGCTCACGGCAATTCTGCAAAGACTCAACAGAAAATTTACACAAAGATAATGGTGTACAGTATTCTCTTAAGACTAGTCTGTTTGAAGAACAAGGTTTATCAACCGCATATTAAGCTTACAACACTAGCCCACTGGCCTTCAGGTTACACGTGATCTACAATTTCCTTAAGTGACTTCTTATCAACTAAGAGGGAAATGTTACCAAACTCTTCTCTCTCGTTGGATGTTCCCTATGTCTGCTTAACAGTAAACTGGCTTAATAGGTCCCCTGAAAATTTACACAGAACAAAGCGCATCTGTTGCACTGACTCCCTCTAATCCGTGTATCACTAGCAAATCATCAATTTGCCACAATCTATTGGCATCATTACACACAAAAAATGAACGCTTCACACCTTCAAAGAACCTATGAAACATCCTTCATCACAGAAGCACATATTCCTACCATTGATCACAATAAATACAACAAGAAAACGATTATAAAGCTGGCATAGTCCTTCCCACTGAAAAAATTCTCATGACACGTCATTACTCACTTAACTGTATCCTGCGCTTGACAGGATGTCCAAAGTACTGGTATCTGGTGTATTAGGAGTGACCAGCTTTCCACCGAAGGTAGATGGATGATAGCTGCACAGAACAGAATCAGAGCTACAGAAGGCTCTGGATATTGTGATGCTCATTGTCACAACAGTAGGACATCACTTACTCCAGGACTGCTGTATGAGTTGCAGCGCCTGTTTCGCAGATATACGTCACTTGGTAAATTTTGGTTCAGGAAGGAAATGAGGTGTGGTTCTGGAGTACTACTGAAGTAGGTAGGGTTTCATGCTAGGAGTAGCTCTATCGATTTATCCATTCACTGCAGCAGTGGCTGAGCTACGTTCACACTAGTGAATAACATTCCACTTTCCAACTGCCGATCCCACAGTGCTCCTGCTTGCCCCCTGATGAAAAGGTGTAACACCACTAGAATTAGGATGCTCTTGACACTCATCTCTGGAGAAAGAAAGCCATCCTTACTCTACCTTCTCCTTTTGAAGGGCATGATGTTCCTCCCCACAACTCCTCACGTGAACGGATAATACACAAAACTCCATTTGGGATGACTAATAGCTCAAATAAGCAGCTTAAGCGTCCACCCACATGAAACCGTTCTGTATCCTAAGAACCCGTGAACGATGTCACAAAAATTTCCATACAAAATGCCAAGCTCTCAGAAAACGTACTTGAGGCGCACACGGCAATCGATTTTCACCATTGCATCGACGCAGGAACTGTTGGTATGATGTTGGCGCCCCGTGAACGCTCACTGTCATGCAAGCCTTCTTAGCCTTTTGCCAACTCACAGCACCAACATCTCACACTTCTTAAGGCGAGACACTTTTCTCCATACACGAGCAGCATTTTGCTGAAGATTTCGAGGACCGTTTGTCCCTTGCTCCATACGAAACAGATTATGCTTGGTTCTTCATATGCTGTGAATGTGTGAAGCAAAACCGCCATCTTGAGCAACTGACAGCAGTGCTGTGCCACATAGCTGCCAGCAGATAAGCCGAGGCTGGTCCAAAAAGGTCCATCGCTGAGAATGGATATGTTGACTTCGCATTTACAGCTGTAATATGACTAAAAAGGAGGGGCAAAAGTTTCCTAAAAAGGAGGGGCAAAATTTTCTGATCCATCCTTGTGATTAGAGATTCCCTCCCATAGTCTTTCTAGCACCTGGTATGGCCGTTGGTATGATGTAAACTTCTTGATCTTACTCTTTGATTATTTGAACTTATTAGCAACGCCCACTGCTCTACTCTGCACTCGGACAATTTCCCCCGGCGTTTCTCTGCCATTTTCTGACGCCACAGGGCTTTGGTGTTTGCCCTGTATACATTTTCCCATAGTTCCCTTAATGTCTTTGCTAAATTTCGAACTGGCTCTCTGCTCTTCCTCATCTTTGGTTCGACTAGACCAAAGGGTGAATTCTTCTTCCTCCGATACACTACCTCATACAGACAAAGCCCAGATTTTCTCCGCTCAAGGACTGAGTGTTGTGTTGTCCTAATCATCATCATCATTTCATCCCCATCGACGAGCAAGTCGCCGAAGTGGCGTCAAATCGGAAGACTTGCACCGGGCGAACGGTCTACCCCACGGGAGGCCCTAGTCACACGACACTTACTTACACTTTAATAAGTGACATAGCTGCTTCATCAAGTCCAGCATCAATCTTTGGTCCATGATTACCGCTTCAGCGACACCAGACTTCGGCAACCAGTTATTCACCATGGTCAGTGCCACAGTAATTGTGTAATGATTTGGAATGGTGGTCATTGCTATGCACCATACGAAATTATCGATAATCGTCAGAACACAACGGTTTCCCACTGGTATCTGGCTAAAGGTTCCCATATATCCATTCCTATCATCTCCGAATGTTTGATGGCCTCCGGCAACTTCTGTAGCAGTACTTGCTGATGGCTCACATCTCTTCACTGTGCACCTGGTACACAATTCTTTACGTACTGGCCTGCATTTCTTTTCCTTTGCTCAATCAGTAACGTTCTGCCACTCTTCGACCAGCCCTTGACCACAGAGCGTGTGATTTTGCATTTCCTTCAATACTTCTCCCTTCAACTTTTTCGGTACTACTACACATGGCTTCAGTCTTATTGACCTACCATCAGTCCATTGTGCACAATCTACTGTAGCTGCATCATAAATAAGTTGCAGTCTGTATCAGCAACCAGTGCTGTTTACTATTCCGCAAGCCTGTGATGTAGTGCCCTTGTTACCACAAACTTCCATGTCTCCATGCTTCCTGACTGGTTTGCAGACTGTCTCAAAGTCAGACTCACTCAGACTCAACACCCACCTTGTGAATCTGCTTGAAGAATCCCTAATCCCTAACAACCACTTTAACGATGTGTGATAGCTACAACCTAGAACTTTTTACAATGCATCTACATAGCAGTCCATCATGCAGAATGCACTGTGACTGCCCCGCAAACAGCTTTCAATCCCCCTCAGTCTACCATACCACACGGCTAAGACCCACTGCCCATACTACCATTACCGTCTTTCTTAATCCATCTTCCTTTGCATGTATCCTCATTGGGTTGTAGACTACACCATGGTCAAACTCATTCAGTCTCAACAACCACCTCGTGACTCCGCTTGAAGGATCCTTCAACCCTAAGAACCACTAACTCTGACCAGTTAACACCTTGAATTTTTTACTATACAGATAATATCTAAAATATATAAACCCGTATATCAGGCTCAACATTTCCTTCTCTGTTGTGAAGTAACTCCTATCAGCTTTGTTCAGTTGTCATGATATGTAAGCCTCGTACGACCCATGTGTAATCCAAATATTATCTAATTCAAAACACATCCCAGTGCCTGGTTGGAAGCGTCACATGACAGCACAAACTCCTTTTCATAATCTAGAAAGATCAACGCTGGAATCGACGTCATAGCCTCTTTTAGCTTTTCAAATTTGATATGATACTCCAGTCCCCACAAAAATTTTACACACTTTTTTAGTACTGCATAAGTAACTGTAATGTCTGCAAACCACTCTACGAATTTTCTGTACTAATTGGCCCATCTCACAATGATTGAAACTTCTTACTTGTACAAGGAAACAGAAAATCCCGCACCATCTCTTTTAATTTCCCGGCTGTCTTTACCTCTTCCCGACTAATCATATTTCCTAAATAATCTGCTTGAAGAATCCTTGATCCCTAACAACCACTTAACGATGTGTGATAGCTACAACCTGCATAGCAGTCTGTGCAGAATGCACTGTGGCTGCCCCGCAAACAGCTTTCAGTCCCCCTCAGCAGTCTGCACTGTCTACCATTCAGGAAAAATGACACTATCTCATACATATTGTAAGACTTGTTACATGTAATCTCTCAAGCACTTAGCTGCCTTATCTATTTCTTCATATCTCTTAAAAACTAGGATTATATTCTCGAGTTACATTGTTAACTACTGAGGTTTTGAAGCATTCAGTGCTCCTTCCAGCAACTACTGATACATGACCAGTATATTTTTCAATCCAAATGGCACTTTAAATTTTTTTGTGCAGTGGTGACTGCTGCTTGCTACGAACTAGTGGTCTGCCATTGCCCCATCGTTCGTTAATGACGTCCTCTGCAACCGGATGTAAATGCCAAGGTAAGTTATATAGTTTCCAATATCCAGGTGCATCCTTAATTGTTGGAGGTCTACGTTGCATTATGCGTATGGTGGAAATGGGCCCTGAGGATTAAACAGATGTCAACGAAGGCACAAGCATACGGAAGAGGTTCCCAGGGATGTGGGTAGCTCGAGCAATCCTGAAGTAGCCGAATCCAGTATATTGTCCTCAATGGCGAGTGTTCATCAGAGACATGGTTATCATGAGGAGTGCCCAAGGGATGTGTGATAGGATCACTGTTATTTTCTTCACACATAAATGATCTGGCAGACAGGGTGGATCAACAGTCTGTGGCTGTTTGCTGATGACATTGTGGTGTATAGAAAGATGTCGTTATTGAATGACTGTAGGAGGATACAAGGTGACGCAGACAAAATATCTAGTTGGTGTGATGATTTTTTTTTCTTTATTGTTAATTTCACACCTGATACAGGTAGGCCAGCAGCGGCACACTACACCACTCCTCGGCCACAGATAAAACTAATGATACAAAAGAAGACAATCGCAGAACAGACAGTGTGAATATACAAACGTAGACATAAAAAATTTAAACACACGGAGCCGCTCATGGGCGCAGAGTACGAAATAAATATGTTCAGACATGTGGGAACACACAGAGATGACATATGGCACATGCGAACGTTGGAGCACAAACGATTAACACTGGAACACTTGAACATGAACACGACGACACACACAAACACTAGGCGATGAACTCTGGCGCGCGAAAGTTCACTATACATGTGCAAGTCCGGGGACCTGCCAAAAGGAGAAAAAAGGGGGAGGAGGGAGAGGGGAATGTGTAGATGCAAGTGGCAGAGGAGATGGGAGGGGGAGGAAAGAAGGTAGGGGGGTTGGGGAAGCCCAGATGAGGAGGGAAGGAGGAAGGAAGGAGGGAGATAAGGAAGAGAGGGTGCCCTCAGGAGAAAAAAAACACAGGGTATGGTAGAGGAGGATCAAAGTGGGTAGGAGGGGTATATGAAGGGGATGAGGGCATCATCAGGGAGGGCGAGTTGGTGGACGCCACCTTGGGCGAGGGTATGGAGAGTGGAGAGATGGAGAGCAGGTGGGATGCGGGAATGCAGGCGGGTGATTGGGATCAAGTTTTCAGGAGGTGTAGAGGATCCGTATCCGTTCAAGGAAAAGAAGGAGGTGCGGGAGCGGAATAAGGTCGTAGAGGATCCGCGTGGGGGAGGGGAGACAGATGCGATAGGCGAGGTGGAGCGCATGGCGTTCTAGGGTTTGAAGGGAGGTGTGATGAATGGCAGCTAACGCTAAATTTGGAAAAACGTACGTAAATGCGTATGAAAAACAAACCCATGACATTCGAGTACAACATTAGTAGTGA
The DNA here is from genome assembly GCF_023897955.1 of Schistocerca gregaria. Taxonomy (NCBI): domain Eukaryota; kingdom Metazoa; phylum Arthropoda; class Insecta; order Orthoptera; family Acrididae; genus Schistocerca; species Schistocerca gregaria. The sequence continues at coordinate 649,085,109 of NC_064923.1, read as the reverse complement.
GCTGCTTGACTCAGTCACATCGATTAAATACACAGTGTCCCACTCAAACCTCCTGGATTTCGAGGCCTCCGGAGGGAAAAACCTCAGTAGATACGACAATGAAAAATGCACCACATTGTAGAGCATCTCAAAGAAGTTATATTCCCTCGTCAAAAGTGCCAAGTATCGTCGCTAGAGTGCAGCATGGTCGCATGAAGTGAGAATGGTGATTCCACAGCAGTGCGCGCAAGCAGTAGTGTGGTTTGCAGAAACAAAATCGCCGATTACTGTACAAAGAAGTTATCGTCGCGTGTATGAATGTGATCCATCTGATGTGAAAACAATTAAGGAATGATATAGGAAGTTTCTGGCAACAGGCAGAGTTCTGAAACATTCTGGCGGTGCACGTTACGGTGTTTCAGAAGAGACAATGGAGGACATCAGACAAACGTTTCTCAGAAGCCCACGTAAGTCAATTCGTCAAGCATCTAGGCCTCTTGATATACCTCGATCAACATTGCATCATCTAGTTCACCAGCGTCTTCTTATGTGTGCTTACAAAGTGCAAATTCTACAACATCTGACACCGAACGACAAACCACGCTGACAACATTTCGCTGCGGATATGTTGCGTCATATTGATATGGATGGTTCAAATGGTTCAAATGGCTCTGAGCACTATGGGACTTAACTTCGAAGGTTATCAGTCCACTAGAACTTAGAACTACTTAAACCTAACTAACCTAAGGACATCACACACATCCATGCCCGAGGCAGGATTCTAACGTGCAACCGTAGCGGTCACGCGGTTCCAGACTGTAGCGCCTAGAACCGCACGGCCACCCAGGCCGGCTGATATGTATGCCAGGTTCCTCAGCTGAGGTAACCTTTCATCTATCAGGAAGGGTTAATAGGCATAATGTTAGGATTTTAGGTTCGCAGAATCCGCATGATGCCATTGAACATGTTCGTGATAGCCCTAAACTAACGTCTGGTGTGGGCTAATGCACGAAAGGATTGTTGGACCGTTCTTCTTTGCGGAACAAACGGTGAATGGGTCAGTGTATCTGGACATGTTGGAGCAGTTTGTGTACCCTCAGATACAATACTTGTAGCTCAACATCATTTTTCAACAAGATGGAGCTCCGTCGCATTGGTCAACAGCTGTTTGCACGTTCCTGGATAGGAAATTTCCCAATCGTTGGATCGTTGCCTGGCCACCACGTTGACCCGACATTACGCCGCTTGAATTCTTCATGTTGGGATTCGTGAAAGATCGCGTGTACGCGACCAAAGTGGACGATATTCCTACGTCGCGACATTGAATCACTGACGCGATTGCAACAGTTGCAGAGGAAATGTTACAAAGAACTTGGCAAGAAATTAAATAGAGATTCGTTATTTTTCGTGCCACAAATGGTTCGCATGTAGAGGTGTATTGATGATAAATAAATAAATTATTTCGTCCGCCTCTGGCAGCTGAGTGGTCAGCGCGACGTAATGTCAAACCTAACCGCCCGGATTCGATACCCGGCTGGGTCGGAGATTTTCTCCGCTCAGGGACTGGGTGTTGTGTTGTCCTTATTATCATCATTTCATCCCCATCGACACGCAAGTCGCCGAAGTGGCAGCAAATCAACTCGAAAGACTAGAACCAGGCGATCGATGTACCCGACAGAAGGCCCTAGCCGTACGGCATTTTCATTTCCAATAAATTCTTTGAGGTGCTCTACAATGTGATGCATTTTTCATTGTCGTATCTACTGTGTTTTTTTCCTAGGTCTTTGAAATCAGGGAGGTTTGAGTGGGACACCCTGTATTTATTTCGAACCATTGTTGTCGAATGATGGGATCCGCGCTAGGTCGGTTTAAAGAAAGACATCGAAGCAATTCAGAGTCCGGATGCTAAATTCGTTACTGGTAGATTCGAACGACACGCAAATATTACCGAAGTGCTTCGGGAACTCAAATGGGATTCACTGGAGGGAACGCGGCGTGCTTTTCAAGGAATACTGCTGATAAAATTTAGAGAACCGACATTTGAGACTGCAGAACGATTTTACTGTTGCCAAAGAACAGTTCGCGTAAGGATCATGCAGATAAGATACGAGGAAGCCGCCAAAAACCATACGGTGGACTGCGGAGTATGTATGTGCAGGTAGACATAGATGTAGATCCCAGTTATAATTCTTCCAATACTACTATCTCCATCCCCTTCAAATGCTCTACATTCGCGTGCAATGCACTTGCTGCTGCAGCTTGCGTATGATTATGGTCCACAAGTGACATACCCAAATCAGCTTCAGTTAAAATGTCTAAAGTGACTGGGGGTTAGCTTCACCTTATTTGCGCCTAAGTTTTCTAAACTGATGGTTGCCACTGTTTCCTCGTCCAAGTGGTACAATAAATCTCCGTGTAAAATACTGTGAGGCACCCAATACATCATTCTCTTCTAGTAACTGTAACTATATCAACCACATGTTAACAGGCAGTTCTGGCTCCACAGTCGCCCGAGGTAGCTTCCTGACACCTTGTGACACTATATCGTGCGAATTAGGCCTTAGCGATTTGGTCTGCTGTTTAATTGCTTTGCTCCTTAGGGCAGACGAACCTTGCGACAATATTTCACTGGTGACAGCTTTCCCCAGTTGAAACATTGTCCCCTTGAGCTCCACTGTTCGTCGGTGAAGATCAGTTTTGGCATGATGCTTGAATTAATTCTGTCCTCAAGATTGTGTAGTCACCTTTCTTGCACTCAAGATTGTGTAGTCACCTTCCTTGCACTCCCGAACTCGTTGTCCTCCAACCTAAAATATTAATATAGGTTAACCTCGTTAATTCATATAACTCTCTCTCATCCCAAGCAAACTACAGTTCGGTGGGATTCACCGTTTTCTACCTACGAGGTCCAGGCTTGCCAGTGGCACATAGTCCCTCTGCCCAACAAAGATTCTTTACAACAATCCACCTCTGCATACGTTTCTACAGCATTGTAATTTAATGGGAACGCTTGTGTTTAATGCCCGAATATTCTGCCTCTGTCCATTACGCCCCTTATTTCTATAATCCCGACACTTTTTCCCACCCATACACACTTCTCACATTGTGGCTGACAGCTCTGACTCTGGACGGCCCCTGCACATCAACACTTACGACACGTTACGTCACTGGTTAAAATGCTTCGCCTATTACGCACCTCTGCTACTGTACCTACTTCCTCCTTCTCTGTAACTATCCTAACGGCAGTGTTCAAGTCTTTCAGTGTAGCTGCCTGAATCCTCCTAGAGAAATCGAGTGGCAGGTCCCACAGGAAAGCCTATGCTCTGCTTCCTCGAGGATAACCTTATTAACTTGATCAAATGGCTCAAATGACTCTGAGGCAATATGGGACCTAAAATCTGATATCATCAGTCCCCTAGACTTAGAACTATTTAAACCTAACTAACCTAAGGACATCAAACACATCCATGCCCGAGACAGGATTCGAACTTGCGACTGTAGCAGCAACGAGGTTCAAAACTGAAGCGCCTAGAACCGCAGGGCCACAGAGGCCAGCTATTAACTTGATCACTTCCCATCAGTTCGTACGTATGCCTGCTGAATTTCCTTAGCCTATCACTGAAACCCTCTAGCGACTCACTGTGCTTCTGTGGCATCCCAGTCAACTGTCCCCAGAAAAAAATTTGCGCTATTCTGTTTCTTATAGCGTTGCCGCAGCCCTTTCCCAATTCCTCAAATGATAGTGCATTCTTCAACTCTCTTTATATCTCACAAACCATATTGCCTCCCCTGACAATCGCAACTTAGCAGTTTGCAATAGCTGATCATTCGACAAAAACCCAATCTTTGCTGCTGACTCCATATCATCCTGAAAGGACAATACATCCTCAGTTGGTTTGTCAGAAAAGAGTGTAATAGAACTAGTGGTGGCTGGATACACCAATTGAATTCACTGACTATCTGGATGATGCCCTGTCCTCCTTAATAGCAACCGTTTCCCTTTGGATCTCTGTCTTCTCTACCAAAAATAATAGCACTATCTCTTAAGTAATAACCCGTGACCCTGACACTGTCGTTATGGAGTCTTTATCTCCAACACACAACCAATTGCACTCGAAAACCAATAGAAGTACAATAAACACTCACAACTATAGACCATTACTTTCATCTTACGTCTAATCAAGAGCCACTTCCACTCGGTGCACTGCCTAGCAGTCCACTGATGTGGACTCAGCACATGATGCATTGTGCCTTAATAAATCGCACAGCGAGCATCTTACTGGATCCAAACAGTGCGCCCTAGCATTTCTATGGAATTGTGACAAATCAAAAAGTTCCTCTGGCTCCGTCTTGCCTTGGACTCATCTCCCGCGACATAAAAGTAGCAGAAGAAAATCAATACAGTTTTTCCACTCACGCTACTGCAACTCTATACTGCAGCTACCTGCTGCAGGTACAATGTGATACTGGATCCGGCTGGCGATGTCTTTCTCGGAAATGCATCTCACACCAAAATGTAGAGGCCTGAGTTGGGTAACCACTACGGTGTTGGGATGAGTTGAGACGGTGTGTTGTCGTCGTGACGTGGGCCAATTGTGGTTCAAGAAAACATCATTAACAATCAGTTTTTATTAGAAAGCAAGAATTCAGTTTCTTTTTGACTTTATTAAGGCAGATACAGCTGAAAAAAGTTCGTTAGCTCCTAGAGATGTATCACATATTTACTCGAATTGTACCTTCTACTGTTTGAAAATGGTGACATTCAAAAACGTGTTGAAGGTGAATAAATGTATTTAATTGTGTCATGAAGAAAGAAAGAAAAAAAATGTTTTGTAGTAAAGTTATCTCTAGGGCATTTTTTTCGATTTTTTTCTCCTTCCCTCCGTCGCATATTTTATTGCTTTAATCCGCTTGTAATTGATGGATGCTCCAGATATACATAAGTCGGCACTCTGAAAAGACTAAAACTGGTAATGACATTGCAGATGCACTTAGAAAGATATAGTAGATATAGTAGAATTAGTAGTAGGATTGCAAACAGAATTAGTTAAGTATCATTTCACGAAGCTAATGCCAAATCACTGTACATCAGCAAAGCATAAAATACAGAGAGATGACATTTACTAAACATGCAGTAGAGTATTTGAAAAAGCAGTACAGCATTTGACATAAACTGTTTTAGTGAAATATATATCAGAGAGAGATGAAATTTAGTGGTGAGCAAGTACAGTATGTAACATAAACACTTTTTTCGGTCATGTATAGGCAGGGAGAGATGAAATTTTGTACATGTGAAATGAAATTTACCACCGAGGCAGAATTTTAGGTGACTTAAGTATTTTTGGTAAATAATAGAGATATAGATATCCTGTAAGTCACACTCATGACGTATACAACACACTGAAACATTTAACTAATTTCTGAAGTCACTGACAACTGTTAAGAATCAACTCTACGTGGTGGAGTGAATCAATGTGGAACGAGCACAAAAGTGGGGAACGCAGAGTAGAAGAATCCCGAGGAAATGTAATTCATCCTCGAAAGCGATAGGTTTACATCGTGGTGTACTTGTGTGTTGTTCACCGATCTCCGGTCTTAACCAAGCGATTCAAGGAAGACGGTAGAGAGGATTTGCAAGAGAACTACAAACATCTTCTCGAATTACGTTAGCCATAGCGAAAGCACCGTAAAATTGCTTAACAGACTGTAGTGGGGGTCACTATAAGAAATGCGTCGCGCATTGCGTAGAAACTCACTCTCCTAACTCCTAAGAGTTTTAAATCGTTACTTACTCCAACATACAGTTTGCATAATGACCACATGTAGACAATAATAGAAATTTCGGCCATACATCCGGTACATAGAGGTATCGATAGTAATCTTTCCTCTCGCTTATCATCCACGAATAGAATAGCAGGGGGCAACACTGATTCTAAAGCACCACGTACCATTTGGTACACATATTACGGGGCCTTCGTGAGCACAAAGGCAGCTATAGAATTTTAAGTTTACGTAATGTGACAACACGACAATCATATCACATGAATAAAAATGATGCTAAGTCTACAAAGAATAAATAAATGAACTGTGTAACATCGCTGATTATGGTAAAGGAAGACGAGACGTCATGTTGCTTCTGTCTGTTGTCAAGCGCAATGCTGAACGAATGATTATGGATGCTTGACCTGTTTTTGGGTGGGACTCACGTAGCAGGAATACGCGAACGGCTTAATACCCTGAAAGATCACCGTGAATATCTTTAGCTAGAAAAACGAATTTTTTCTGTTCATTGACTTAAGTTAAGAAATAATTGTAACTTCTGCCAGTATGCCTCAGCAACTGTTGAGAAAAAGAAACAAACAACGAAACAGATATCAGGATTATTCTTGTCCAGTTTATACCATTCGAGGAATAAACAACGAAGCAGACATCAGATTAATTCAAATGCTTCAAATAGCTGTAATCACTATGGGACTAAACAACTGAGGTCACCAGTCCCCTAGACTTAGAACTACTTAAACCTACCTAAACTGAGGACATCACACACATCCATGCGCGAGACAGGATTCTAACCTGTGACCGTAGCAGCAGCGTGGTTCCGGACTGAAGCGCCTAGAACCTGGGTACAACTGGAACATAAATTAACTGCATTACTAGCCTTAAATTAAGTCGAAGATCAATAACGATTTGTTTAATCATAGCAGACAACTTCGTTGGAAGATTTTCTTTCCAGTGCTGACGTAGAAATTTTTTCTTTTGATAAATTTAGTGTATTGGTCTTATCTCACGCGGATGCATAGTCTAATATTGCAATATAGATCGTTAGGAACATTGTACCACATTTAATAACTGTATACTTTACATTAGCTTGAGTAAAGGGTTTGTTCTTCTTCTGATGTCTCTCATCACCTTCCATAAGTCTTCTCCCAAAGCGCTGATTTTGAAATAAATCTGAGTTCTGCCGATTAGATGCGAACGAGTTCCCTGTACCAGTACTTAACGAATGTTCCGATTTCTCCCCCTTACTCTCCCTCCCCTCTCATAAAAATGTCAATCCCTTCCTTCCCCTCCCGCTTTCGCTTGATTTCACTGTCATCAGTGACTAATTCCAAAAAGTTATATTCCATTTCTCACTTACTAAATGTTAAACATACATTTATTCTGCGAAACTGTCATCTTACGGCACCTAAGCCCATCCACGAGCTCAAACCACGTAATTGTAAATAACTGTATCGCAAAGCAAAATGCAGAGTGTAACAGTATAACCCTCCATTTTATTCGGTGGTCCTTCAGAGGCCAGTACTTTATGTTTCAGTTGCCAGGAGTTGTTTATCACGTGTTGAAAGCAGTGGCACTGGGACGCAATATTTCGCGACCGTACACTACGAGCAGTCAGACCGAGGCAGCAATCAAACCCAACGACTCAAACACGCTTTTTGTCGGACTGATAAACCACATGACTGCATTTGAAACCATGAAGTTCTGTGTAGGGCAGTGCGAGGATACAATTTGAGTGTTTATAATTCAGAGTTATACCGTATTTCAAGCTTGAACACCGCAAGTTTTAGGTGTACACACATGGAATGAAAAAAATCGTTTTGGGAGTTCCACAAACGGCACATTCAACAGCTGACAACAAAGAGAGATCTTCTATTTCCGATACGCAAAAGAGCTCGAAGGGACAAAAATGATGTTAAATCTTAGCGCTGTGTGAGAAGAGAGGTTTTTAGGGTTAAATAGCACTTAGGCGGTTTTTTGTTCTACTGGTTTTATTTATATGAACTAGTTTTCGGTTCATTAGGCAATCTTTAGATCAGTAGTTATCTGAAGATGGCCTATGTTGTTGTTGTGGTCTTCAGTCCTGAGACTGGTTTGATGCAGCTCTCCATGCTACGCTATCCTGTGCGAGCTTCTTCATCTACCAGTACCTACCGCAACCTACATCCTTCTGAATGTGCTTAGCGTATTCATCTCTTGGTCTCCCTCTACGATTTTTACCCTCCAATACTAAATTGATGATCCCTTGATGCCTCAGAACATGTCCTAGCAATCGATCCCTTCTTTTAGTCAAGTTGTGCCACAAACTTCTCTTCTCCCCAAACCTATTCAGTACTTCTTAATGGCCTAATAAACCGAAAACTAGTTCATACAAATAAAAACAGTAGAACAAAAAGCAGCCTAAGTGTTATTCAACCCTCAATATGGAATTTTTCTATCAAAAATCGACGGAAGAATCCATAAATAAGAGATATTTTTGTTCTTTTAATTTTATTTTAATGTGTCTGCTGACCAGCAAGTCACCGTAGATATACTGGCTTCTCTTAACGGAATATTTAACACGTCTAGAACGTTATAGGGAAGTTAAAAGTAGTTAAAACTAAATTAGTAATACTAGTTCAAGAAGCCAGTAGACCACTCAGACGAATTCGACGATTCAGTGATGCATTCATTTTGTACTGAACATTGGAAAGCCATTGAAATTTGACAATTATGGTGACAGGCAAACGGCGAATGGCGTGATATCCATTACGTTCATGGAAGTTCATTGACGTAAAGAATAATTTGTAACACAGCAACAGATGTGAATCTCCGGAACCCTTATCTTGACGCGCCGGGGTGGCTGAGCGGTTCTAGGTGCTACAGTCTGAAACCGCGCGAACTCTACGGTCGCAGGTTCGAATCCTGCCTCGGGCATGGATTTGTGTGATATTCTTAGGTTAGTTAGGTTGAAGTAGTTCTAAGTTCTAGGGGACTGATGACCTCAGATGTTAAGTCCCATAGTGCTCAGAGCCATTTTTGAACCTTATCTTGGCTATAGAGAGGCTGGGGATATTTCTCGAGTGGAAAGTCACGACCAATTTCTGTTAGGCAGCAGCCCATTATCGTGAACTAGAACACCCTTCAGAAGTGGTTTAGTGGTTATGGCACTGTAGTCACATTCGGTAAACATGAGGTTCAAGTTCCCGTCTGGTCGTGTTGAGTATAGTGGTCATCCAGATTACGGTTTTCCATGGTTCCCTTTAACTTATTAAAGCAAATGTCGGAGTGGTTCTTTATAAAGAATATGGCCCATCTCCTTTGACACCTTTGTAATGCCAATGTTTGTTGAATGCCCCTCACGAGTACGATTGCTGCCTTCTCCAGATGTTAGACGTAAGGATTTCATCATGAATGTACTCAAAGCAGGTTTCTTAATGGCAACGTTTTTGGCAAAAATTTCTCTATTACAGAGCCTCCGCCATAAATTTGAATAATCTTTGTCACTGAAATTCTCTTATGTAAGATTACCATAGCCACCAGTGGGCCATATCCTTCATTGTTACTGGAACTGTCTCTGGCACGACATTAACCATTGTTTCATATAGACCTGTTCATGAAACTTTAGGCACATTTTTCACTTACACTTCCCCAAATTTCCCCATTCCTACGTATTTCTATCTTTTTTTCATCTTCTCTAGTGCCTTTATCTATTATTTCTCACTTATTCGGACCAGTCTATTTTTCCTTGAGACCTGATTTCTTTTATACTATAGATTTATTTCTGTTAGAATATCATTATCGCCACTCGACAGGAACGTTATGTTATAACAAAATAACACATTGCCCACAATACCGACATTGTCAGAATACTTTAACTGTCCTTCTAGTTATGAATGTTGTTATTACTGCCATTACGTACAGCCCCTGTACTATGCTCATAATAGTGTTAATTCTTTAAGGGAGCCTGGCTGATCTCTGAAGGCTATAATCTTGCTACTTAAAATAAATATACAAATAAATAAATAAATAAAATGCTCGAATTTACTCTTTCATCAATTCGTCGATCACTTTCATCATCATGGTAAATTTCTCCTTCAATAATCACTGTTTGAATCTCACGTAATTGTGTTCATTCAGAAAAACAGTTACCGTTTATACACGGCTCACAACTAAATAAAAGTAGCTTATAAATCCTGTCAGATCAACAAGATCAACAGCTGTGCGTGACGCATACACAAAATGACATTCGCTGAACTGTGATGTCGAAATTCATCAACTAAGCTTACTTCTCGGTGACCTCTCCTGTATTGGACAAGAGTTGTTAAAGAGTCTCGCGGAAGGGGCAGCAGTCATATTCAGTTTGAGACCGGGGGAGTATATTTAGCAAGCTATATCAAAGGCGCACGCGAAGATCGTCACGCATTTCAAAGTTAGGACTCAAGGTCGTTGCCTCAAAATTTAAACGGCTATTACTCCGGTACTCCAGAAAATTTGGCGATTGAAAAGCGAAACCCGGGTTTTGTCGGACACGCTTGACTGCAGACAAAAGCGAAATCCAATGTTATTGTTCGAGGATGGTAATTTATTAACCGGGGGTAACAGCCGACTGATGGAACTAAATTATATTGCTCGCGTTCCGGCACGCTAAGGCAATATTCTAAATTGCGATGTACGTCTTGGCTGTTAGTTGCATTCGGAGACCCCAGGACACAAACTCAATAAATCGGATCGAAATTTATGTGCCTGCATTTGAATGTAATACAGTACACATCGAAAAATACGGCAAACATTTCTGTATGTATCCCATTGCTACAAAATCGTTTTAAAAGATCGAATTTAGAGTATTTCAAAGTGCAACGATTATCTTTAATAAAATCTTCGAATAGTGACGTATTTACTGGTCGACGTTTTCATCGATATCAGTAGTCTGCGGATTACCGTGAAGTGTGTGACAGAGGATTCGTTTATTGTATTTTATTTCAAAATTTCTTCCCATTCTGTACACGTAGAAGAACGTGTGTTCGGGCTGTGAAACAGTTACTTTAAATGTACAGGCCATGTAGGGTCCATGCGTAGGAGGCTGAACAAATTTTTTTGTATTATTTTCTGTTGTGCAATCGCTTCTTGAAAGCTCCTAAGCACGTTCTCGGGATATTCACAGCTTCTTTCTGCAAGTGTCTGCCAATTATGGTTTCTCAACATTTCTGTTACACTCTCTTGCCAGTCAGAGAAGCCACTGACCATTATCACCCCTCTTCTTTGTAATCGCTCTATGTTCCTTGTTAGTTCGACGTCGTATGAGTCCCATACACTTGATCAATACTCAAGTATGGGTCACACAAATATTTTATACTTAATAATTCTTGTACAAAAATGAACCGTAGCCTGCTATTTCCTTCAGCTCAGCCTATGTTTCGTTCCACTACATTTTCTATTCAGCGGTACAGTCAAATATTTTATGACATGGTTGACTCTGCCTCTGCTTTATTAATGCTGTAGTCAAAATGATACCAGGGTTTGGCTTTACTTGCAATGCACAAGTTTACATTTCTCAAGGCTAAGCTCTAGCTGACAGGAATTCGTAAGTCTGACATTTTGTCGAGATCCAGCTGTATAGAATTTCAGCATATAATGCATCATGTTTGAAAATCCTGCGCTTGTTACTAGTTGTTGTTGTTTGATGCAGCTCTCCATGCTACTCTATCCTGTGCAAGCTTCTTCATCTTTCAGTACCTACTGCAACCTACATCCTTCTGAATCTGCTTAGTGTATTCATCTCTTGGTCCCCCTTTACAATTTTTACCCTCCATGCTGCCCTCCAATACTAAATTGGTGATCCCTTGATGCCTCAGAATATGTCCTACCAAGCTATCCCCTCTTGTAGCCAAGTTGCGCCACAAACTTCTCTTCTCCTCAATTATATTCAATACCTCCTCATTAGTTATGTGATCTACCCATCTAATCTTCAGCATTCTTCTGTAGCACCACATTTCGAAAACTCCTATTCTCTTCTTGTCTAAACTATTTATTGTCCACGTTTCACTTCATACATGCCTACACTCCATACAAATACTTTCAGAAACGACTTCCTTACACTTAAATCTATACTCGATGTTAACATATTTCTCTTCTTCGGAAACGCTTTCCTTGCCGTTGCCAATCTACATTTTATATCCTCTCTACTTCGATCATCATCAGTTATTTTGCTCCCCAAATAGCAAAACTCATTTGATACTTTAAGGGTCTCATTCCTAATCTAATTTCATCAGCATCACCCAACATTCCATTATCCTCGTTTTGCTTGTTGCTAGTAATATCCACTAAATCATTAAAAATGACCAGAAGTACGAGTATGCCGTGGACAATCGCAAGGCCACAATGTTTATGCTACCTGGCTTCAGCAAAGTATTTGATACCATGACATAAAATGTAGGAACGTTAAGTCCAGGAACGGCTGTGAATGGTCTCTAAGCAGCCGAACATAAACATTTATAGACAATGATCGGTTCAGTTGGACCAGAGGACCCAATCCTATCCATGTAAAATAGCCTACGCTATTGTTGAACATAGGAGGCGCGCTGCAGGCCATGTCGTGCTGTCAGCAAAGGCACTCGCGTCGGTCGTCTGCTGCCGTAGACCATTAACGCCAAATGTTTCCACACTGTCCTATAGGATAAATTCGTCGTACGTCCCATATTGCTTTCTACGGTCGTTTCACGCGGTGTTGTTTGTCTGTTAGCACTGACAGCTCTACGGAAACGCCGTTGCTCCGGGTCGTTAAGCGAAGGCCGTCGCCACTGTGTTGTCCTTGGTAAGAAATCATGCCTGAAATTTGGTATTCTCGGCACACTCTTTACACTGTGGGTATCGGAATATTGAACTCCCTAACGATTTCCGAAACTGGATGTCCAACTGCCATATCACGTTCAAAGTCTGTTAATTCCTGGCGTGTGGCCATAATCAAGTCGGAAACCTTTTCACATGAATCACCTGAGTACAAATGACAGCTCCGCCAATGCACTGTTCTTTTATGCCGTGCTTACGCGATACCACTGCCATCTGTATATGTGGATAGCGCTACCCCGTGACTTTTGTCATCTCAGTGTACCGTTACCACACGCAGAAAGATTTCTGCTTGCCTCTGTGCCCTCAAAAAGTTTCGGATGTGAGAAGTAAACTTCTACAATCACTCATTCTATCAAACCTCCACTGTTAGGATTTAGTCCAGCACAGCACGAGTTGCGAGGCTACTAGACTATGAGTGCTTTTGTGCTTTAGAACTGAAACATCTGTCATTTTTATCATATCAGTACATAATATGCCCATTTAGACTGGTTGTGACCAGAATACGACGAGACTTCAAAATGTAAGATATACATTATTACGGTAGTTCAAGTAACACTTATTGAATGCTGCGCTACACTTCATAGGGAAATAAATATATGTCACTGTTTTTGAACGTTGCCCTCAAGACTCTGTAAACAATTATCAGACCCTTCTACCAATCGTTCAATTCCTGGACGACAGAAATTCTCACGTTGGTCACGGAGCCTTCGAGAACCACTCTGCGAATATCCTCATCGTTGAAAAATTTTCTTTTTTCTCAGATGTTGTTTCAGCTTGCCGAAAAGATGGAAAGTGCGTGGTGCAAGATCTGGCTTACCCGATCAGATGCAAGCACGTCTGTGCAGTCTTTGGCAAATTGTTGGCACCATTTCACTACGACTGGACGTGACATTACAGTTGGTCCGTACACCGTCAGAAATTCATGGTGAATCTACACTCCTGGAAATTGAAATAAGAACACCGTGAATTCATTGTCCCAGGAAGGGGAAACTTTATTGACACATTCCTGGGGTCAGATACATCACATGATCACACTGACAGAACCACAGGCACATAGACACAGGCAACAGAGCATGCACAATGTCGGCACTAGTACAGTGTATATCCACCTTTCGCAGCAATGCAGGCTGCTATTCTCCCATGGAGACGATCGTAGAGATGCTGGATGTAGTCCTGTGGAACGGCTTGCCATGCCATTTCCACCTGGCGCTTCAGTTGGACCAGCGTTCGTGCTGGACGTGCAGACCGCGTGAGACGACGCTTCATCCAGTCCCAAACATGCTCAATGGGGGACAGATCCGGAGATCTTGCTGGCCAGGGTAGTTGACTTACACCTTCTAGAGCACGTTGGGTGGCACGGGATACATGCGGACGTGCATTGTCCTGTTGGAACAGCAAGTTCCCTTGCCGTTCTAGGAATGGTAGAACGATGGGTTCGATGACGGTTTGGATGTACCGTGCACTATTCAGTGTCCCCTCGACGATCACCAGAGGTGTACGGCCAGTGTAGGAGATCGCTCCCCACACCATGATGCCGGGTGTTGGCCCTGTGTGCCTCGGTCGTATGCAGTCCTGATTGTAGCGCTCACCTGCACGGCGCCAAACACGCATACGACCATCATTGGCACTAAGGCAGAAGCGACTCTCATCGTTGAAGACGACCCGTCTCCATTCGTCCCTCCATTCACGCCTGTCGCGACACCAGTGGAGGCGGGCTGCACGATGTTGGGGCGTGAGCGGAAGACGGCCTAACGGTGTGCGGGACCGTAGCCCAGCTTCATGGAGACGGTTGCGAATGGTCCTCACCGATACCCCAGGAGCAATAGTGTCCCTAATTTGCTGGGAAGTGGCGGTGCGGTCCCCTACGGCACTGCGTAGGATCCTACGGTCTTGGCGTGCATCCGTGCGTCGCTGCGGTCCAGTCCCGGGTCGACGGGCACGTGCACCTTCCGCCGACCACTGGCGACAACATCCATGTTCTGTGGAGACCTCACGCCCCACGTGTTGAGCAATTCGGCGGTACGTCCACCCGGCCTCCCGCATGCCCACTATACGCCCTCGCTCAAAGTCCGTCAGCTGCACATACGGTTCACGTCCACGCTGTCGCGGCATGCTACCAGTGTTAAAGACTGCGATGGAGCTCCGTATGCCACGGCAAAATGGCTGACACTGACGGCGGCGGTGCACAAATGCTGCGCAGCTAGCGCCATTCGATGGCCAACACCGCGGTTCCTGGTGTGTCCGCTGTGCCGTGCGTGTGATCATTGCTTGTACAGCCCTCTCGCAGTGTCCGGAGCAAGTATGGTGGGTCTGACACACCGGTGTCAATGTGTTCTTTTTTCCATTTCCAGGAGTGTATGTGCAATATAGACATCTGCACACAATATTTTACTGCGATGCACCTGCAACTTGCACCGCAGCAGAATCATGTCTGCAAGAACCCGGAACATGTAATTTCTTCTGACAATGAGCCACTTTTGTTGGGTAACGCCCTTAGCGCGGAACGACTTGTGAACATAATTTTTAATTCCCTGCGTAGTTACGTGACTTCCTTTTGTCTCGCTCACAGTGTTACAGTGTTGGCCCAGAAATTAACGTACAGTCCCCTACGTCCAGTGTGCCCTCTGTCAAGCAGTAAGCCAAGTACTCCCACGTTTTATCAGTTGCGCATCTTTCTCCTTCCTTTTCTCAGTCAGTCATATCACTTCCTTTCCCGTGTTTTTATTATCTGCACTTTACCTTCCACTTTCGTCGCCTCTTCATCCTATCTTTAATGTCCACTGCTACTGCCGGCCACTGTGGCCGAGCGGTTCTAGGTGCTTCAGTTCGGAAACGTGCGACTGCTACGGTTGCAGGTTTGAACCCTGCCTCGGGCACGGATGTGTGTGATGTAGTTAGGTTAGTTAGGTTTAACTAGTTCTAAGTTCTAGGGGACTCATGACCACAGATGTTAAGTCCCATAGTGCTCAGAGACATTTGAACCCAACCCCTAGTGCTCAGAGCCATCTGAACCAACCATTGCTGCTAGCGCTCGTAATTTAAACCTACCTTTCTGTGATTCTTATTTGTTTTTGTAGTTTTCTCAAACGAACTTAAACTATGTATTTCTTGCTGCACCATGATAATTTATAAATGTTGTGTTATATAACACAATGCACATTGGATGTAATTTATGACATGCTTACCGCAGTATACATGGTGAAGCATTTAAAGCTGTTTTTAGAAGTATCTTGAAAACTAAAAATCAGGTTGAAAAAAGACTGTAATAAATGTTGCTCGTCTTGAAATGGGACGTCCAATTACACCAAACTAGAACCTCCAGCGCCACCCCCATGCCGTCTGGAGTTGGTCCAACTAGGAAATCTTAAGTTGGACCCCCATTTCTATGCCAGGATTAGGATTCTCGGGGAAAAATGCATAGCTTTTGTATTTAAAATTTTCTTCGTTGCGTGACAGACGGCGCTGTAGTCGACAAAAATAAAAATAGGTTTAAATTAGTTGAAAAATGATAATCTTAAGAAACACTTCAGACTAGTATTCCACAAGGTTAGAAAGGCAGTTATTCTATAATCCTTAATGAGTAACCGGTTTTTAGAGTAAAAAATTAAGGTTAGATCTAGGTAAATCGTTCAGAAATTTCGCAAAGAAGTATTCTGCGCATACTGCTTGAATACAAATTCCATCCTCATCACTTATCATTGCATCATGAATTACTTGCGGGCAACTTTCAAACCCGCTTGAGTTTTTGCAGTTGGGTCGACAATAGCAATCTATAACGATTTTTTTTCACTAGCTTTATATCCAATTAATCAACTTTTACAAATCGTGGCCAATAGAAAGGCATAATATGCTTTGTTGCTCAGTGGAGAATCGCCGTTGTTTAAGGCAAGTCGAAAATCATCTGTGAAAGACGTTACACCAATACTGTCACACAGTAATCAATTAAGTTCTGAAGAATCAAGGTTTTTTTTTATAAAACTGGTTTCTCATTAAAGATTTTAGATTAAAGACCTTCCTAACCTCATCTTCAAAGCTTTTAAGCTATTCTGATTTTTGTAGATTACGGCGGCATCTGGCACGCAACGAAATAATATTAACTACAAAAGTTGCGTATTTTTTTTCCGGAGGATCCGAATCTGCCATAAAAAATTAGGGTTCGTACTTAAGATTTTAAAGTTGATCCTCGTCGGTGGGGTGGAGTAGTCGAGTTTTGTGTCATTGGATGCCCCCTATGGGACTAATAACTTTTATCACAACATAAAACTACAAATCGGGTTAAAACGGTTTTAAATGCCTCGCAATGCATATGCAACGTAAAATACGCAAAATGGCTGGCTAAATGTAACAGAAGGCAATCTTGCCAGATTAAATAAGTACGCAAACAAATAAATAAGTTGGTTGGTTGGTTTGTGGGATTAAAGGGATCAACCAACCAACTTCATTAACGTATAATATGAAAAGTGAAAATCCTATTAAAGTCTCCTGAGTTGCATCAGATATTACTTTTGCTTTCAAAATCCATGCTGATTTGTTTGGAAAAGATTATTTTGCTTCTCATATGTTGAAATAGTTTAACACACAACACGAGCCTTTTAAAGATACTGTGTGTGATAAAGGTAGTACTAATTTCATTTTCACGTTTGAAAACCCATCATATTTTCACCTCTTAATTGTAATAGTATGAGATTTTTTCGGACAGCTGTTGAACTCGAGTTCCCATTGTAAAAGACAGACATTATCAAACACACCGGGAATCTGAAATAAGCAGAGCGCACCCTACTCTTTTTAAGACTCGTAGCTCAGCGCGAGCCGCAATAGCCAAAATTTTTACGTAATACCACTGTTTGGTTTCCGTCCCGGTAGCTACGCAACGAGCAATTCATTCGCCGGCCGTGCTTATTTTTTTCTCTAAAAAATAACAGATTGCGGGCGCACTCCCATTGTACGTTTCATGGCCTTGTCCCCGGCATGAGTGACAGATGGATACGCGAATTCGCCCCGGGAAGAATAATTTTCCCCAGTGAATTGCCTAAACAACCTCAATGCGAAATGCAGCTCCCACACAAACCTGCACGGAGTGGCCCCAAACGTGATACACGAACTGGATGCGGGGAGCCACCATTTCGAAACGGGTAGTAGCTCTTTCGTAACAGATAACTTTTCTTTGTCTTCGTGCCTTAGCATGCCCTTAGGCGAGGAGTAATCTCGTGCATTGTTGGTCACCGGCAGAAGTGCTTGTAACCAGCATTCTTCGAGCTTATTGCTCGCAAACTGCGCAGTATTGTTCGAATAACGGCATTTGAAGCTTTACACCACGAGACCTGTAAACACGCGAGGTGCGTCTGCCTTCTTCCTCGCATCTTTCAGCAGGCCGCATGTGAGCCGTACGCAACAGAACAATTAAAAAATGTAAATATAAAAGCAGAGATATACATTCTTGTTATAAAAAAAATGAGCCATATTCATAAACGTGGAGAAATAGGACTGCAGTGAAACTTGCTGCTCACCAAGAGCGTTGCCAGTATCTGGTCTGGGAGGTTGGGGGAAAGAGAGGGTGGCAGGAAAGGGTGGAGAGGGGAGGGGGGGAATCTCAAACTAATTTTGTGGAAAGGGGAGGCGTTGGATATGCAGTACAGTTTCTTGCAAATAAACTTCAAAACTATTGAAAACTTGGTTTATTAATGAACAAATGTATAAATGCTACCTCTACATAACACGTTCCTTAGCTTAGCTCGATTGACGGTAAGGCCACGATTTTTCCCTTTGTGTCAGGACTGGAACGTGGGGCCCTAAGCCTCTTGTGACAAACTGTGGAGCTACTGAAGGAGAAGTAGCGGCTCCACAGTCAAGAAAGCCAATAGCGGCAGGGAGAAAGGAATGCTGACCCCATGACAATCCATACAGCATCCGATGACGTCCGTATCAGAGGATGACACAGCGGTCGGTCGGTCCCGACTAGGCAAAAGGCGGAGCTTTACCTTTCTACCTCTGTAATAAGGGCCTACCTACTATCTACAGGAGTACGACAGAGTATAGTTTATGTGAGATTCGTACATACAATTACGCCTTCAGGCAGATAACATTATATATTAACATTTTAGTAGTTCTTATATTGGCTGGTAACACGAGAAAAAGCATTTATAATTTAAGATGTAACGCTATTGCAAGCCTTAACAAGCTAGATCCATCTGCCATTACCTGTTTGCAAGGAGAATGCGAAGAACGGCTAAATAGTTTTGAAGGCTGGCCGGTGTGGCCGAGTGGTTCTAGGCACATCAGTCTGGAACCGCGCGACCGCTCGGTCGAAGGTTCGAATCCTGTCTCGGGCATGGATGTGTGTGATGTCCTTAGGTTAGTTAGGTTTAAGTAGTTCTAGTTCTAGGGGTCTGCTGACCTCAGACATTAAGTCCCATAGTGCTCAGCGCCATTTGAACCATTTAAAAAGTTTTGAGTTTTCTTGACAAAGACGCAGCTCGCCTTCTCTGTCCCTTGCTGGGTACACCCTTCTTGACTACTACTAATGGTGTGATTAACTAAGACAAAAAGCTTTCCATTGATACTAGTGATGCCTATTCATACCTTGTCTACATACCAGCCTAGTGCAATTCCTACAAAATAGAAATTTATGCAGCAAACGTGAATTTAAACGCATCAGAAGCAGTAAAAAATAGTAGCTTTAGAGCACATGGCTAGTGATTCAGAAAGGGAGTCAGTCATGCAGAAAATACCTGGTAGCAACACTACATTAGACTGTATATAAAGGTGAACAAAAGCATCCGATTCATTGCTGGTGAAGCAAGTGGCACAGTTCAGGCCGGTTACTATGGCCAAGCGGTTCTAGGCGCTTTAGTCTGGAACCGCGCGACCGTTAGGATCGCAGGTTCGAATCCTGCCTCGTGCATGGATGTGTGTGATGTCCCTAGGTTATTTCGGTTTAAGTAGATCTACGTTCTAGGCGACTGATGACCTCAGATGTTAAGTCCCATAGTGCTCAGAGCCATTTTGAGCACAGTTCACTTCACTGGTAGGATACTCCACCTTGTATGCGAACTTACGTAACTGCGTTGCCCACTGCGTGTGTTGATGTGAGAAATAACTAGTGCTTTTGGCATGGCTGCATTTCATATATTTTAACCAGATTCATCTCATATAGCACTTGTAAGGGCGCTGATAATCTCGATCCGAGCGCCCTACAACCAAAAACCACCTACGAGAAAACTGCTGAAATGTGTGGGAAGTGTTTCAGCGCGACTGATGAGAGAAATAGTGCAAGTAGAAAAGGGTAGCGCTAAAAGTCACAGACTTGTCTGGCTTAAGGGAATGGGTCACAGAAATGTACAAAAAATGTCTGGCAGACATTCGAAAAAATAGCGAAGATCTCATTAGAGAATTCAAGGAGTAAATTACCAGGCTGCGTTCAGGAATTTTCTTTACAAATGTTGCGTAGTGACCAAAGAAATAAAGTAAAACCACATGCAGAAATATGCAGTGTCCCAAATTTATATAATTAAATTTATACATACGTTACAGGATCCCTAACTGAGTGTTTTCAGACAAGGAGGAAATTATCGGAGATGAATGTTTCCAGAATAATGAATTCTTCAACGAGCAACGCATGTGATGCGCGTATTTTCTTATTTACTCTGTTTCACAAAAAACAACTGCCTGCCACAAGGACATTGGTGGCGCTACGTTGAAAGTCAGTGCACAATCGTCTGTTATTTAAATTGCAGTTGTTGTGTCTGTTACTTGTCTACCATGGAGCGTACCGGTGTTTGCAGTTGATAGCTGGTTTACGAACATGGAGCTTTACTCGTCAGAAGAACTCGCAAGCATGAATTTAACATATGGAGCAGCGGGATGTATGGCTCAAAATTGGAAGAAATTTATCGCCATTGATAGGAACTTATGAGAAACTTGGTCGTTCGTCCTCAGGGAGTAGGTCAAAGTTCTCGACAAAGAATAGTTCGCTCAGTAGGAGATGCGGATGGATCGCGCCGAAGAAGATTCATCAACAGACACCCGTCAAGTTGCCCACGAAATGTGCTCTTTCAAGAACATAGTGTGCGGAATAGCGGTGTAGCAGGAGTTGAATCCCTGCCACAAATAATGTGTGCCTGTAATGCGGACGAATTACTTTGAACTCAGAGGTTACTTCAGTCAATGGATTGCGTTGTAATGATTTCACTGTGACAGGCGGATGTTTCTTTCATTTGTTGCTATGAGTTAAAACTGTTACTATAAGGTGTGCTTTTTGTTTTTTAAAAAATATATTTCTGCGAATTAGTTCATTATCTCAAGGACTCGGTTAATTTTGATTTCCAACTGCATAATGTGGACATTAATCTTTGGGACTCCATGAATAAGCCACTCATTTTTCCGGCGTTCCATGGAATGCAACTGGAAGTGATGTTGTTACATGTGACAGAACAAAAGTAATATATCTTTTGTCTGGCACTGCTGGGTGATTAGTAAAGAATTGGGTAGACGTAGATGTAGATCTTATAATTCCGACTATTGTGGAAAGAAATGAACACGACTATGCTGAATGTACCATCATCGTGACACCGGTGCCTCTTTATTTGAGTTAATGTTATTTCCCAAATTTTTTGGCATATCCTTTCATTCGTAACAAGAAGCATTGGTTTCTGTTCAGGGAATCAACAACGCGCCTCGGTGAAACTATATCGATACGTGAAAGCAGTTTCCAACTGTGACCACTTTTGATCTAGAGCCGTTTCAGTACGATGGTTTTTATAATACTAGTTAAGTGAAGCCATCATAAAATCGAGTAATAATTTGAATACTTCAATGTTTTATTACTGGGCTTTTTCCGATTGGAGGAGGGTTGCTAGCATATTTGTCCTATCTGAGAACTAGTGTTATTAAAAAAAGAGAAAGAAGTCGAAATTGTCTTGCGAGTGGTTTGATTTTGCCATGAAATTTGGAGGCATTTAACAATTTCGTATGATTCGACAGGACTTAACCGTGGCACAGAAGTCTCTTTCCATGTGGAATGAAGTGTAACATTTTAGTTTTAAAAAGGGGTTGGCTAATAAATACGTTCTCATTGAGAGGGCAACTCCTGGCCATCGATAAATTCCGCAAGGTCTTCACGTTTCTGCGATTCGAAAGTTACAATAACGACTTTTTGCTTAATTCTTAGCGTTTGATTTAGTAGGACGGTCCATCTAAACCTATGTGTTTTCATGAAACGTACAACATTCTAAGTGATCTGCATGTTTATGCTGTGTGTTATCTCTTGAACAGTCACCTTCTGTCGATGGTCCCATCGACATTCGAAAACTAACGAGCAGTGTATGTTCCAAGTGATAATCGTTATTGCAACCTTCTATAACTATTGTCAACCTACAGATTTTAATTGATTTATTCTACTTCTAACGTGGCACAGAAATTTTGAAGTTTCTGTCGTTACAGAACTTGTTTCTGGTCAGGCAAAATATTCTTCGATTGCAGTCCTACACATCTGAGACGTTAACGCTACTTGCAGAACGCCAACACGGTAGGAACATCCGTCTTGCGTTCCATAAGTGAAAATGTATCTGTTGTTAAAAAGGTTTCGTGATACGAACCTGATATAAGTATACTCGTACATGCGGGACTGCGGAGTGCTTGCTTTAATCTGTCCGTGGGCGTATTTTCTCTGTGAATACTCTTGTCTAATGCATTAGTGACGTCGAGGCGTTCGCATCCTCTTATTCAGATTAACACATTAACGGCCACGCCCCGAGGAGTGCTGGCCCCAGACAAGGACAGTGGATCACGAAACCTGATGCGCGCGTACAGACGCAGGAGTCGCAATACTCTTTCGCGTCAGCCAGAAGGGTGGACTTTTTTTTTTTTTTTTTTTGCCAGGAACTACTGGCCCCAGGCCTGTAGGGACTGCGGCAGGATCTAAAAATCCTCCGTTCGTAGCTATCCTCAAACTACGGCCGGAACGTAATTGTCACTAGATTCATATTTCGGACAACCGAGTTTTAAATTCTCGTTTAGCCTTCCACGTTCAGAGGTTCCTTGCCTCCGTTTAACCACGTTAAAAGAATGTCTGGATGATCCCTTATAAATGACTGGCAATTCCCTTTAAATTTTGCAAAATGCAAAAAAATGATTCAAATGGCTCTGAGCACTATGGGACTCAACTGCTGTGGTCATTAGTCCCCTAGAACTTAGAACTACTTAAACCTAACTAACCTAAGGACATCACACACATCCATGCCCGAGGTAGGATTCGAACCTGAGACAGTAGCAGTCGCACGGTTCCGGACTGCGCGCCTAGAACCGCGAGACCACCGCGGCCGGTTGCAAAATGCAAGATCATACTGATAACAAAGAGAAAGAATTCGGTAGTATCCGATTAAATGATAAATGGTAAGCTTTCGGAGCCTGATACAAGGTTTAAATATTTAAGAATAATACTGAAAACAGATATGAAGGCTATCTAACATTTAAAATCAGTATTGGGGAAGGCGACATAGATTGTTAGAAGGATTTTGCGAAAGTGTAATACATTCATAAAAAAAAATCCATACAAAACGTTAGTGCAATCAGTTACAGAGCAGGGGAGAGTGCTATACGCTGGAATACTTCTCAGGCTAGCGACTCTATCCAGCACTCTAGTAGAAAATAAATATATTTTCTTATTCGATTGTGAAATGATAACATTTACTTTACGTGCACTGCAATCTTGTTTTGAAATTAGAAAAATTAATCCGGAAAAGGGCGTTTCCAAACATTATAAACTCGTCCAAGATGCACCGTGGTGTTTTACCCAGAAGCAAATATTCTGTTTGAATTTCAAAATGTTGCAATCGAAAAAATATTTTCAATACTATATCTAAGAGTCTTGAATACCTTATTGCTGCACTACATACTAGCAGTTAGTAATTTGAATAACATTTTTAAAAAATTTATTGTTGTAAATCAGTTACAAGTAAAAAAATTGAAATAGCGACTGTTGGAAATTTAACTTTGCAGTTTCGAGACAGGGAAAATTATTACGATGGTAAAGAAACTCAGGTCATTTGCAAATATCACGTGCTCCATGGTAAAAAGACCTTCCGTTTCGAGGAACAAGATGGTGCACGACTGATATGTAGCTTAAATGCCAACACGCAATGTATCTAATTTTAGAAATGTACAGGGTTTAACTCGCCATAAAACTGTGTAACTGAAAAATTATCAATATCCGCCAAATAGTATACACTGACGACAGAAAAAAATCATAAGACCAAGAAGGAGTACGAACGACAGTTGGTAGGCATGTTGCTACATCTAAAAGATGATGTCTTTTCAAATCTCGCGTCAGCATAAGATTGGCGGTAGTACCACCAGCAGAGGATGCAAATCAGGTTTGCTTCAAATACACGCTCCAGCGGTCGTGAGCGTTAGTTATCTTTGAGATTTGGCGTGGTGAGCTGATGTTTGTCAAGAATATGTTTAAGGTGACAGAGATATCACTACCAACGCCTCATTGATTTTGGGACGAGATTGTGTAAGAGGGCTACGAAAAGCTGGATGTTCCTTCAGAGATATCGCAGAAAGGCTTGGCAGGAATGTAGCCATTGTACGTGACTGCTGGTAGCGGTGGTCAGGAGAATGTATGGTCACAAGAAGATCGGGCTCCGGACGGTCACATGGCACTACGGAGAGGGAAGACAGTCGTATTCGGCGTATGGCTCTGGTGCAGCGTACTGTATCTGCAGCACCAATTTGAGAAGCAGTTGGCACAACAGTAACACAACGACCTGTTACAAATATGTTACTTCAAGAGCAGCTCCGAGCCAGACGCCCTGTAGTGCACATTCCACTAACCCCAAACCACCGTCATTTGCGACTTCAGCGGTGCAAACGAAAGCTCATTGAAGGACAGGATGAAGGTTTGTTACGTTTTCTAATGAAAACTGATTCTGCCTCGGTGTCAGTGGCGGCTATGTGTTGGTCTACAACCAACCTATCTGGGTGCTATCTACACAGGACCTACACCTGGAGTTGTGGTTTGGGGTATGTTTTCCTAGGAGCACTCTCGCAGTTATCCCACGCTCCCTGACTGCAAATTTGTACGTCAGTCTGGTGATTCGACCTATTGAACAGCCATTCATGAACAGCACTCCATAGAGTGTTTTCCAACAGGATAACGCTCGACCATTTACCGCTGTTGTAACACAACATGCTCTACAGAGTGTCGACATGTTGCCTTGACCTGCTCGATTACCAGATCTGTCACATCTGCATGCTTGCATTCAACATCCCGGCAGTTATTAATGTACCAGCATTACATTAACCTGTGATCTTGCAATGGTAATCACATATATACAAACGTATTCCCGGAAGTTCATTAATCCACATTAATTATTTTTTTGGTGTTGTGATTTTTTTCCGTCAATGTTTATACAGCACGTAAATATGTAAAATTCCTAGTCTGTAGAAATGCAGCACAATGCTCAGCCTCGTAGTAGAAAATATTGGAAACTGCTTATGGCGGTCTGTAGTGGGCGTTCCTTTATGTGACTGTGAAACCGGTTACTAGACTGAAACACCGACGAGGAAATGTCATGTGTTCCTAGGCACGGTATCCTCCAGGTATAGCGCTCTCGCGTACTCCTCTTCTCCTGCTGCGTTTTGGTGTCTTGGTAGGACCGTAACAGGTCGGCACAGCCACTACCGAAGTGTAGCGAAGTTCCTCAGAGATGTTTCACAAGAACCTCTAGAAGGAAGGTTTTAGCTCTCCTCTTTAATTGTTTATATGCATTCTGCTGCTAATATGCGGTCCCAACAGCAAAATTACACCCTATTGTGAGTGTAATGACAATTATTAAAAATACTCGTCGCAGAAAACACGAATTTTGACCGTGTAAATTGTAAAACAATCGTACTTCATGAGAATAATCTTGAGATAAAAACCAAAACACAAAGTAGCCAAATTATAGATGTGTACGAGCGAGGGAGGGCACCAAATTAACGCCAGTAAAATTACGATCGTCAGTCTAACATCATCAGGCACTGATTTGAAAGATATGCTTACTGTACAAATGCAAACTGTAAATGAACTACTTATTTTTCAGTTTCTAATAAACATACACACAATATTTTCATTTATGGAGTACTTAAGAATTTGAATTATTTGTCATTGTTTCAGCAATCAACACAAACTTAATGAATCATCTATATTTTAACAGTTGTGATTAACGATTTATATACGTTGACCAGTCACATCATAATTTACAGTGTAAAACTCCTCAGTACTTATACGTAAATTCAAGAAAATACAGAAAAGCATAATTCATTTACGGAAGTCGTCAGTATGAAAAAAAAGAAGCATGTATTGATAAGAGTATTACTTATGTACTAGTGTATTTAACATGTCGTATTTGGTGTTAGTGCTACGAAGTAACATTATTCTCCCGGAACCCTATTTGATAATTTAGGAACCTCTGCTCGTGGAAGCTTTCTCGACAAATCTGCGACAGCCTTATATCTCGAGTAGGGATCAAGAGAATAAGATAGATTAAGGTGCTTACAGATACATGAAAATAGTAATTTTTCAGCGCTCAGAATGCGAATGGAATAGGAGTAGGATAGGAAATTGCCAATACTAACAGGAAATACAGTGCCTTGCGCAGTTTGTATACAGAATAAGTCCAAAAGCCGGCCGCGGTGGTCTAGCGGTTCTAGGCGCGCAGTCCGGAACCGCGCGCCTGCTACGGTCGCAGGTTCGAATCCTGCCTCGGGCATGGATGTGGGTGATGTCCTTAGGTTAGTTCGGTTTAAGTAGTTCTAAGTTCTAGGGGACTGATGACCACAGATGTTAAGTCCCATAGTGCTCAGAGCCATTTGAACCATTTTTTTAAGTCCAAAAAAAGGAAGAATTAGCCAACGCAATTCGTCGATAACCTGTGCATGCGTTTTTTTTTATGTTCCAGTATTGACCATCTGAGGGGTACATGGGGAAAGAATCCTCTATTCTGCGTAGGGTTGGACAACTCCTAGGGAACCAGTCCAAAAACAACTTATTTACTAGCTATGTCAACGTACTGATAGATATGTAAATCGCTTATTTTATTGTTAGCAAGCGCTATGCGTTGTTTTTAATTGAAATTTATTACTCGCTTCCGAAATGTAATACACGTCAGCCTTTAGATGTCCATTGATAGATGGAGTTATATACAACCATGCTGCTTCTATATGTTTTATAACGCCATGTAACCGCTTTTCGTGTCGTTGATGACCCGGTCTTTTTTTATCTCTTGGAAACCAGGAAAGTATTTTCAAGGTCCGTCTTCTACCCATACGTCAGGTACATTCACTTTTGTTTTCGCTACAATTGTAATTACGTCTTCCACTACAGTTCGTTCCTTATTTTATATGTTTGTTTTTGTATTTCCCCTAACAGCTCCTATCAAAGCTCTCGCCATTGCTCATTAAATAATCCTCAGTTTTTGAACGGATTTCGCACTGGCAGTTCCTAGCTCGCTGCCATAAGTCAGCATTAGAAGTACAACAGACGGTAAACCTGAACACGGATATTAGCTCTACCTTTTACAACGATTCACTTATGTTACGTACTTAGCTAGGATCTGTGTCAATTCTAGTTTTGCTGTGATGTCAAAATAAATTTGAATATAGAATTCATTGATAGGATTACGACATAAATATTTGTTGATTACTCGTTTCGGCTTTGTAACAAATGATGGTTTTCTAGTTAGACCTTTCTTTCCACTTTGTCAGTAGCTCATCAATTCAATGAGGTCGCGCGGCATGGTAAATGAAACGAGCCGCGATACGACCAGCTCAGTGAATGGACGTAATGGAAGGAATGATCTAATATTAAGAAAATCAGCTAAGAAATCGAAATCGGTAATCACTAAAATTGGTTATGATGCTAACGTTGAATAAATACAGTGTCGAAATAAAAAATGATAGCAGGTTTTCAAAGACACACTGTTGTTCTGTAGGCTACTTCTCTTCATTAACATTGGAACCATTATCAAGATTTCAAGGTTACAATTATCATCTTTCGATGTCAACGTCGTTAGAGACGAAGCACTGATACAGATTGGACGAGAGAGTGAAAAGGCAACCATTGTGTTAGTATTGTAAGAAATAGCCCAGCATTTGCTCTAAGTGAATCCGGGAAACCACACAAGAGTTGAATTAGGGAGTCGTGAGTAGATAACGAATCCAGTTCCCTGCCAGTACAAATCCCGCATCTTGACCACTACGACATCTCGCCGCGTACTTGTCAGAGGTCTAAGAACCTATAGAATTCGGAGTAGGTTCAAATTTAATGTTCATGTGTACGGCTGCGCCGATGTAAACTGTAACGGTTTCGAAATCTACCGCAGAGGACGAGCATCTGTCACTCGGCGACACCTTCTGGAGTGGCCCTGTGACAGATTAAAAAAGCGTCAATCAGGCAGCATCGCTATCTGACACGTGTCAGCAGCCCGGTGGCTCCCTGTACACACAGCCCAGCCCGGCCCAGCAGCGCGTAAATCTCTCGGTGGACGAGCGGCCGCCCAACAGCTGTGCGGGCGCCGGCGAGCTTCCGCTGGTCAGGAGGCGGTCTGTGACCAGCCTTGTGCTGGCAGGCCGAGGGCAGCGAAAGGAAAAGTGGCCTGTCTGCTTCCCGGGTTGGCTAAGTCGAACTTCGCTTGCGCTCCTATCCCAATCCTCAGTACCTACTCTGCCGGGTTTGGAAAGTGTTACACCTTAAACTCTTTGACCGAACAGTATCTTACTGATCCTCCAATATTTTCGGACCTGTAAGGCAGGTTGTTTAAATTCCCATATTTATGCGAGCTTGTTTTCAGTACAGAAAGTAAACCGCAGAATGAGGTGTGATGAGATGGACTCGTGATGACAATATGGCAACAAGAGTAGGTACGGGCCTTTCCTGAAAGGTACTACGCCACGAGGGCATCGTATTATTGTTCGGATGGCTCTCACCGATAAACTGATGACAAAAGCTGAAATCTGAACTGAGGTTACAGGCAGAGTATCCTCATGAACCGTCGTGAACAAGTACTGGAAGCTCGGTTGAGATCTGGAGATGCCGTGCGTCGTTTACTACTGACACCATACCACGGGCGACAGAGGTTTAGATATTGTAGAGCCGTTATCAATTGAGACGTTGGGCGGTACTCTGTGGAGACCATTGATGAGTCTCACTTCTGTGTGTGGTGGCCAGATCGACAACAACGTCTCCATAGACGACCTGGGGAACAGTCTCACGAAGCAGCGATTCTTGAGACCCACGCCTCTCCAACTCCTGGAATCTTGATGTGTAGAGCTATTGGATACGACAACAGGACTGATTTAGTAATTATGAGAAAAAATGGTTCAAAGGGCTCTGAGCACTATTGGACTTAACTTCTGAGGTCATCAGTCCCCTGTAACTTAGAACTACTTAAACCTAACTGACCTAAGGACATCACACACATCCACGCCCGAGGCAAGATTCGAACATGCGACTGTAGCGGTCACGCGGTTCCAGACTGTAGCGCCTAGAACCGCTCGGCCAGTAATTATTAAAGGGAGATTAAATATTCACCAGTATGTGGCAAGAACTGTAAACCCTGTTGTCGTACTCATCATGGCCAGTGTAGCAATTAGCATATTCCAGCAGGATACTGGAAGACCCCATGCTGCAGTTCACACCACAAACGCCTTGAAGAATATATAGATTCTTGACTGGCCTGCCCGGTCCCCTGATTTATCACCCATGTACCAAGCCTGGAAGTTAGAGGGAATTTTTTGGAAATTTGTGGTAAGCTTCTATGGGACCAAACTGCCGAAGTCATCAGTCCCTAGATTTTCACACCACTTAGTCAAACTTAAACTAACTTACGCTAAGGACAATATGCACACCCATGACCGAGGAAAGATTCGAATCTCTGACGGATGGGAGCCGCGCGAACCGTGAAAGGCGCCTAAAACCACGCGGCTACCCCGCGCGGCCAGGAAGATGGAAGAAATATATTTTCATACCAGCTTCTAGTCATACATCTTCATAATTGGACACATGATGTGTTTCAGAAATGACAGGAAATTCCTCTTGATGATTCAACGAATACAAGAGTGTATTCACACCTCGTATTATGCTGATGACAGACATCAGTTCTGATTGGAATGGAAGTTTAGTTACTTGTTTCGCATATTGTGACGAAAATCTCTACAAAGTTTGATAAATATTGGTCTCCTGCTTCAGGGTATGCACTTCCCGCATTTGAACTTCCTGACATTTTCTTAGACCATTTATGAACCGATGGCAATGTCATTTCATTATTAATTTTCCAAAACAGATCATAACCTTTATCTTCATCATCATCATCATCATCATCATCATCGTAATGCTCTGCTGAAGACCACCCCTCGTTCCCGTAACCAAGTGAGGTGACACCCTAGGGAAGAGTGTGGAACCCTATTTGCAAGAAGTGGAGTTAAGTATCCAGGCATCTAGATTTTCTCCTTCGATATCCCTAAAGCGCTTCAGCCGAATTCCGAAATGGTTGTTTTTAGCAAGTGAATATTTATATATCTGTCACTGGTAAAGCAGTCTTTAACTCTCCCTTATGTTAGTAAGACCAATGCGTTTCCGAGCCACCGTTCTGTATTCAAGGACTACAATTGTTGTTTTGTGAATTACATATGCTTCAATTTTATCATAATTTCGCCACAAAATATTCTTCTTCTGAATTGACGAAAAACTTCCAAAATTGTATTTTTACTTCAGGTGATTTAATATGTTTACAACTCTACGACATGACTAAACAGGCACACTTGTAAGAGCAAATGTGAAAGTATTTGACCTCAGCAGACACTGAACATTTTGCGGCCAAATGGTGATAAACGGGAGTAGAGGAAACGACTAAAAACATCAGTGTGCTTGAAGGAGGAGTTGTGTGTGCAAAACACATTGAACTTAAACAGAAAAATAAAATGTTGCGACCGAAGACGGCGTGTTATTAGTGAAAAAATTCCTCAACTTTACCTTGTGTCAATGCAACCATTACTGACTTTCCCACATCTTCTCTCCATTTTTTCGTATTGTTGGAGCGCTGTACCTGTACTACGAAGGTTACGTTAGATAATTATTAGGAAAATGTAAAGAAATGTGCTTTAATAGATAAAAAAATCGATTTGTTTGGCTGTACGATCGTCAGCCAGTCGCCGGAATCAGCTGTAATTGTCATTTATTTAAAGATGCCCGGTGTGATTTAAGATGGAACGACCACGTTGATCTAGCGGTGGCAAAGGTGGATGAAACACCGCGTTCTGTGTCAAATACGTACGGGTTTTGTTTGTCGGTACTTAATTTCTTTATCGTCTTTTAAGTGATAATGTTGTTTGTTTGACAGTACTTTTAGCAGCGGTACAAAGTTGCTGCATAATAAAAAAAATATGGGAGTGAAGGGATGAATGAATAAAGATATCGTGCCGTCAATGGAATGCTCTTAAGAGACGGAGAATAAGCTCGGACTATGGAAGCGCGGGGATGAATATCTTCTGTGTCCAAAGGAAGCATTTCATTTGCCTCAATCGACAGAGGGATACCGGGGAAAACTGAAATAGAAGATTTTAACCGCCATCTTCCCGACTAATTCTCGGCCTGCAATACCAAACTTAACAAGGGGAAGGCCTCAGATACGGCCAACCGATTAGGCTCAAATTTGGCAGGTCGCTTGTGTACAACCTAAAACGAAGGAATGTAAGATATTATGGGCCAACACCCCCGTTTTTTTTTAGAAAATCACCTTTAAATATTATAACGAGCAATCGACTCAAAATTGGCGGGATCGATAGATAATTGCAAATAAAGCATTTTTCTTCATCAGGTATGGGGTCCGAAAACGCATACTTTTCAAAAAATCGAGGTAAGAAACTTTCACAACCTACGCATCTGTACCCACGTGGTAAACGCTTTTCGCCGACAGCACCGATTTTTTTTAGAAAATCACCATAAGGCCAAGGTAACTGGCTGGGAATCTGAGAACCCGGGTTCGAATCTAGCAGATGTTCTTCTTTTCGTTTGTATTTTTCCAAATCTCAATTGATA
This sequence comes from Schistocerca gregaria, assembly GCF_023897955.1. Classification (NCBI taxonomy): domain Eukaryota; kingdom Metazoa; phylum Arthropoda; class Insecta; order Orthoptera; family Acrididae; genus Schistocerca; species Schistocerca gregaria. The sequence continues at coordinate 649,053,449 of NC_064923.1, read as the reverse complement.
GGGATAGGAGGGATAATAAGGTAAGTAACTCCATCAGGAATAATAATAATAAGGTAGGCAAATAACCCTCCTATCCCTATCAATTGAGGTATGCAAAAATACAAACGAAAAGAATAATATCCGCTAGGTTTCTTCGAGAATCGAACCCGGGTTTTCCGATTCCCAGACAGTTAAATTCTTTTTTTTTTTTTTTTTCATTTTGTTCGTTGTTGTACGTTGGGTTTGGTCGTTGCGGAAGTCACATGTCATCCGTTTAAGCCCGTACAGAAGCGGCAGTTGTAAAAGTTTCTATCCTCGATATCTGGAAAAGTTAGCGTTTGCATACCCCATACATGATGATGAAAAATGCTCTACTTACAATTATCTATCGATCCCTTGGATTTTGAGTCGATTGCTCGTCATAACCTTCAGGGGTGATTTTCTCAAAATCGCGGGGGTGTTGACCCAAAACATCTTAGAGTCTTTCGTTTTAGGTTTACACAAGCGATCTGCCAAATTAGAGCCTAATCGGTTGGCCGTGTCTAAGGCCTTCCTCTTGTAAGAGAGAGAAGTTCTAAACTAGTACGATGTCACTGTTGCCGCACGCAACTTGACCCGCCGTGTGCTAGGACTGCCGCTGGCAGGAGCTGTTGCGGTGTACGCGGCCACTGCTACTCCGCAGGGTGGAGCGTGGCGCCTGTGCGCGCTCACTCGCCTGTTTGGTTATGCGTTTCGCTCAAGCGTTCTTCGACTTGCATGCACAGCGCGAGCACAGCATAAGGCCAGCCTCATCATTCGACGTCAGAAGAGCGGACAAAGAACTTTTGTGTTCCATGTGCTCATTCTGTGTGCCCAATGTACTATGCCACGAAAGCAAAGGAAGCGCTGCTACTTGTATGTGCTCTGGCAGTATCCCACCTCAACTGCTTCGGCTCTTTATTTGCATTTGGCCTTTTTTGAGGTTTTGGCAGAATAGAAAGGGAAAGCAGAACGTGAGTTTCACATAGCGCATCACTGACAGAGTGGAACATAGCCTTAGCTACAAAGTGAACGTTATTCCAGTAAGAGTAAAATCATTTTGGGTATAAGGCCGTGTCATTGCGAAATACTAAAAACAACTAAAACACGGACGTTTCGCCCGTGTTTATAGCGGTCCGCTTCAGGGCGACTAATTAATGATTGAATTCGATTTCACACAGGCCGCGGAAGCCTACGAACTTATACAAACTCAATAAGATGCTCACGACACGCGTCTGATTTTTTAATTGCAACTTTAGAGTAACTTGTAAGAGGCCCATGATTAAGGAATTTGTTGCTAGCGTACTCGAACAGATGTAATTTCGATGGATTGCTCACGCGCTGCCCGCGATATGTAAGCTATAAGAGAGTCTCAGCCCAGAGAGAAGTGTTGTCAGCAGTAGGAACTGTGTAGCAGTAGGAGCAAGTTGTAGCGTGCAGTCTGCTGTATCGAGTTGGCTGGGCTGGTCGTGTGGAGCGATAGCGGTGCCTGAGCGTTGTAGTATAAGGTAAAAGCAGCCTCGTGCATATGTACTATTGTTATATCAGGTCTCACGTAAAATGTTTTAAAAATCACTTAATAATAATTTTTCTCATAAAAAATTAACTTTTGACAATTATTCATCTCAATTTAAAGAATTTACTTATTTCTCCAATCCGTGGTCATACTGATTATTGTAAAGAAAAATCAGTTGTTTCTTTTTATATATGACAAATCTAACGGCCAGCATTGCACTGGGCTGTGCCAGAAAAATTTCTTGTAGGAGCAGATACATATGCGTTATCCGGCGACCTTACTGAGGTAAGAATTTCAGTTTATTCAGTATGATCTTTCAGGGCCATGACGCAGCACTGCTGACATCCAAATTTACCAGTTCAGATTAACAGTCAGTTCATTATTAAATGGTTATATTTGAGTCCCATTTTTTATTACGAGGTTAGTCACATTGTATTATTGGGAGGTTACACTAAAGGTGAATGATATAAATAATTATATTTTTTGTATTGGGAGGTTACGGAATATTTTTGTGGGGAGGTTACAAACTGTTCAGATTGATTGAAGTATAATGATTTTAATTTTTTACTCGTAATGCTTCAGATTAGACTCCTCATCACTATAATATTTTGAATATTGTTAGTTCTAACGCCCCGGAAATGGTTACTCAACCAAAGCAAAAGTAGTGATACAGAAGTTACTCTGCACTTGGTGTTACGACCATACCTCCGGTCGGCAGAACCTCGTTTGATTGTCAGCGTAAACAACGAGCCGGTGAGGTTAACAGTTGATTTGACAGAGGCTTTGGTTTCGCAGTAGTACCACCACTATATCTGATCCAGTCGTAACTAATAATTCAAATGCCGCAGCGAACCTATAGGGATAATCTGTGTCGGCTACACTAGCTGTAGAAACAGTACCCAGTGCATTGGAATGGTTTGTCTCAAAAAGTAAACTAGGCAAATCTGTAAGTGAATTACACTAGCATTATTTGCATTTTTCGGGATTAATAGTGGAAAATAGTACATACATCAAACGAAAGGGTAGAATCTATTCATAAAAAAGAACTAGAGGAAGCAATCCTTTTAATTTACTTTGTACAGGTAGTTGATCTGAACTACGTTCCAAGAGCGTTCACGTCCTTACAACGCATCATACCTAGAGACTACTCACGTTTAATACAAGTTAGAAAGAGAAAAGTCTATGAGAATTTCACTTCTGAAGCAAATTGTTAACTTATTGATACAAATAGTTACCCGTTTGGTGTCATAAGCTGTTATAATCATCTGGCTCCAGACAAGTTTGGAATGAGTTCCCGAGAATTGTAACCGCAAATTCTGTGGTAGTAGCTAGCAACACGCTAGTAGCTAGCAACACGCTATGCTCTACCTCCGCTCTACATTACCTTCCAAGTGAATCAAAAACGTTATTGCACAATTTGAAATATTTCCCTGGTGTTTCTCTCTCTCTCTCTCTCTCTCTCTCTCTCTCTCTCTCTCTCACACACACACACACACACACACACACACACACACACACACACACACACACACACACACAAACAGAGCTGGAGTGCTAACTGTGAACTAATGGCACTGCTATCTTATTCTCCTCTAAAACATCAAATGGAATGCCACGTATCCTTAAAACGGAACAGGAAGTAGATCCTGACAGTGAAACATTTCCGACGCGAATTACTCTGCCTCATCTCTTATCACAGGGCTAATTATTGCTCTTTAAATGCCTATGCACGAGACAGTAATGACATCATCGATAAATGTTGTCAGGATGATAGATGGAGAAGATGATCTAAATGAATATCGGAGAGAATGTCACATTGCATAGTCTTTCATAGCGGTTTATGACAGAGTGGGGAAGAAAATGAGAAACCGATAAAAATCTTAGTGGTAGGATTCTCTGCTTAGGCTTCATGAATATACTAGAAGGTTTACCAAATAAAGAACAGTTTGCTAAATACACTTTAAGAAAAAAACGAAAAAACGGTGTAAAAGAATAAATTATACGAATGGGACGGAAATCGGTAGATGTGATGTGCATGTGCACACAAACAAATGATTAAAATTTCAGAAAAATTGGATGATTTATTGAAGAGAAAGAGCTTTACAAATTGAGCAAGTCAATAACCCTTTTTACCACCTCTGGCCTTTATACAAGCAGTAATTCGGCTTGGCATTGATTTATAGAAGTGTTGGATGTCCTCGTGAGGAATATTGTGCCAAATTCCGTTCAATATGGGCGTTAGATAGTAAAAATCCCGAGGTGGTTGGAGGGTCTTGCCCGTAATGCTTCAACCGTTCTCAACTGGGAAGAGACCCAGCGCTCTTGCTGCCCTTGGCTGTGTTTTGCAAGCACGAAGGCAAGCAGTAGAAACACTCGCACTGTGCAGTTGGGCATTAACTTGATGAAATATAAGCCCAGGAATGCTTTCCATGAAGTCCAACAAAATAGGGCAAGGAATATCGTCGACGTACCGCTATACTATAAGGGTGCCGCGGAAGACAAGCACGGAGGTCCTACTACAAAATGAAATGGCACTCCAAACCATGAGTCCTCGCTGGCATGCCGATAGCGGGCGACGGTCAGGTTGGTATCCCACTGGTGTCCAGGTCGTTTCCCAGACACACTTTCGCTGCTCATCGGGGCTCAGTTAGAAGTGGGATTCATTACTGAATACAATTCTACTCCGCTCAATGAGATTCCAGCCGAAGACGTGTCTGGAGGCGCCTCAGACAGCGGTGTGATACCATCTTGAGTGTAACGCGCCATACATCCGAACAACCAGCAGTAATGGATGGTCTGGGGTGCTGTTTCATTTCATGGCAGGAGCCCTTTTGTAGTCATCCACTGCTCCCTCACAGCACAGCGCCACGCCGACGATATTCTAAGTCACGTTTTATTGCCTTCCGGTGCAAGTCATCCTATGCTTACATTTCAGCAAGATAATGTCCGCCCGCACACGGCGAGAGCTTTTACTGGTTGTCTTCGTGCTTGCCAAACCCTACCTTGGCCAGCAAAGTCACCGGACCTCTCCGGAACTGAAAACGTTTGGAGCATTATGAGCAGGGCCCTCCAACCACCCCGGGTTTTGACGATCTAACGCTCCAGTTGTATAGAATTCGGCACAGTATGCCTCAGGAAAACATCCCACAACCCTATCAGTCAGTGCCAAGTCGAATAACTGCTTGCTTTAGGCCTAGAGGTGGACAAATGTGTTAGTAACTGGTCAATTTGTGAAGCTCTTTCTCTTGAATAAATCGTCCAACTTTTCTGAAAGTCTAATCATTTATTTGTCTGAACATGTAGATCACGTCTTCTGATTTGAGTCCCATTTGGATAATTCCTTCGTGGTGCGTTTTTTTTATCGAGTGTATTAGCGAAAAATTAGAGTGAAAACGGAGGCCGTCGAAATGGACAGGCATGGCAGAGCATGAGAGACTGATTGAGGAATGAGTATGTAAGAATGGAGATGGATGCGGTGGAACCAGTCACAGATAGGACTGATGCTCGAGAATTGAGATGGTATGGAAATGTCAGACGGAAGGAGGAACAAACACGGCAGTGTTTGCTTAACTGGCCTCCGCTAGGGAGAAGGAGTCGAGGGAGAAAGACGACATCTCGGAGGGGAACTGTAGCCAAAGCCGGGGAAAGGAGGGGGCTGTCGCAAGAAGACTGGCAGGATAGAAATTAGTGCATCTGAGAACAGGCAATTGCTGATAGTGGAAAGGTCTGCTAAGAAAAAGTAGTTTCTCGTCTTGCGAGTGTGAGCTCTTCGATGTCGCAAACAGTCGCAAAATGATTATGCAACAGGGTTCAAACCCATGTAGTCCAGAGATCAACGTGAGGATCAGAAAAGAAGATTTTCTTGATTGTAATATGTAGCGGACACTGTCCAACTTCCTCGCCGTCACGTCCGGCCGGTGTGGCCGAGCGGTTCTAGGCGCTTCAAAAAATGGTTCAAATGGCTCTGAGCACTATGGGACTTAACATCTGAGGTCATCAGTCCCCTAGAACTTAGAACTACTTAAACCTAACTAACCTAAGGACATCACACACATCCATGCCCGGGGCAGGATTCGAACCTGCGACCGTAGCAGGCGCGCGGTTCCGGACAGAGCGCCTAGAACCGTCTAGGCGCTTCAGTCTGAGGCCGGGCGACCGCTACGGTTGCAGGTTCGAATCCTGCCTCGGGCATGGATGTGTGTGATGTCCTACCGTTAGTTAGGTTTAAGTAGTTCTAAGTTCTAGGGGACTGGTGACCTTAGATGTTAAGTCCCGTAGTGCTCAGAGCCATTTGAACCATTATGCTATTATTCTGGTTGATTGAGCTCATCCTTTGGTGATGCTGTGTTCCAAAGTGACAGAGTCCATGTTCACACAATTGGCAGCATCCAGGTCTGGTTTTGTGGGCACTAGGTTAAATTGTCGCATACTGCTGCGCAGCACAGTCACCAGATCTGAATATTACTGAGCCTTTGTGGTCTTTCTTTGAGAGAAAGGTGCTTGATCGTTATCCATCGTCATTGTCGTTACCTAAACTCCCTTGACTCCCTTGAAAACTATACAGGGAATGTGGTTATCCATTCAGAGACGACTGCGGGCTGTTTTTAACACCAGCGGTTTTCCTACATAGTATTAGTATTTTGTCAAAATTGCTCTGAGCACTATGGGACTTAACATCTATGGTCATCAGTCCCCTAGAACTTAGAAATACTTAAAGCTAACTAACCTAAGGACAGCACACAACACCCAGTTATCACGAGGCAGAGAAATACAAGTGACCCCGCCGAGAATCGAACCCGGGAACCCGGGAACCCGGGCGCGGGAAGCGAGAACGCTACCGCACGATCACGAACTGCGGACAGGTATTTTGTCCACTCCCTGTATTTTGAGATTATGCTACTACGTGAAAGTTGTAAATTCCAGTTTTTCCGGCAACTAAATTAAAGACAAACATCGAATTAAAGCAACAGAACAAATTTTCTGGTTTTTTTTTTTTTTTTTTTTTTTTTTTTTTTTTTTTTTTTTTTTTGTAACTAATGAACGAAAGGGCCACGTTCTTGAACTAATATACTGTTGCTAGTTAGATGAACGTTGACATACATAGAAGGTTTCAGAGAGCATGGATCCAACCCAAACTTTTGTATAGTTTCCAACGAAAAGGAAGTAGCCTTACCAAGTATAAGAGGGACACTATCATCTAAAAAATGACCGCCTCCCCACGTACTCCACTTCCCATCCGCCCCCCCCCCCCCCCCCCAAGCACCACTTTAGAGACCAAAACGCCAAAAAGCTCCAGATTCCTCAAGGCTTCCATCGGATGAGCTTTTCTTTCCCGTACTTGACTCTCAGTTTAATTTTTCCTTAAGCAATAAAAATCCAATGAGAACTGAGAAAATATTTGATTAAAAGCTGAAATACGCATTATACAGCAAATTTAAATGAAAATGTAGTACCGTTCAATTGAAATATCGAACAGTACAAAAACTTAAAATAAAAAGATAACAGACAGGTTCTTAAATTATTTCGTCTGCTCGCTAAACATAGAATGTCGTACGCTACACATTCGATTCCCCTGTACGTTACATTCGAGAAGTTTCAGCCATATTGGTCTATTTCTTTGTGTTTGGCATTCGTGTGAATCAAGAAAGTCGAGTGATTGTCAAAAAATGGACGAAGAAGAATTTGGTGTGGTGATTACACATTACTTCATGAAAGGCAAAATGCCTCAGTAGACTAAAGAGAAGCTTGGTAAACATTATCGTGACTCAGCAACTTCGATGAGAACAGTTTATAAGTGGTTTCAAAATTTTAGGAGTGGCTATAATGGCACAAGTGATGATGAACGTTCTGGACGCTCTGTGGAGGTTACGACTCCAGAAATCATTGATAATATCCATGATATGGTGATGGATGACAGAAGAATTAAGGTGCGTGATATTGCTAGTGCTGTGGGCATCTCGTATGAACGGGTACATTATATTTTGCATAAACATTTGGACATGAGAAAGCTATCCGCAAGATGGGTTCCGCCATTGCTCACGCTTGACCAAAAACGGAATCGTGTGACGTGTTGCAAGCATGGGATTCGCAAAGGATAATCCTCATCGACTCTCTGGAAAGGGTAAAACTATTACAGGTGCATATTATTCATCGTTATTGGACCGTTTGAAAACAGAGCTGCAAGAAAAACGCCGGCGATTGGACCACAAAAAAGTCCTTTGCCAGGCGACAATGCTCTAGCAGATACCTCAGCAGTTGTGGTCACAAAATTAATTGAAACAGGATTCCAACTCGTTTCACATCCCCGCTATTCTCCAGACTTGGCTCCCTCGGACTACTCTTTGTTCCCCAATTTAAAAAATATGGCTGGCGGGACATATTTTATTCAAACGAAGAGGTGATTGCATCAGCTAATAGCTATTTTGCAGACTTGGACAATTCCTATGTTTCAGAAGGGATCAACAAATTATAACAGCGTTCAATGAAGTACATAAGTCTCAAAAAGGAGACTATTTCGAAATATAAAAAAGGTTTACCCCAAACACGTAAGTAGTTTTTATTTTTGCACGGACGTTTCATACGTCTCTCGTACATAGACTTGCATTACGTAGAAGGAGATAACCACTGTTGCAGTGGCAAACGGAATTGACGAAATAAAGTATTAAGTATTGCAGAATTATCGCTTTCAGATTACTTTGGAGTATTTAGGCGGAGTAAGCTTCTGGTTGACCATCAACAACAATGAGTTCACTGTTCTTATACTCTGTACTTCCTTCTGTTTCTTTGTTCTTCTACCACCTGTTACATCAACCTGGTACAACACGAGAGGCTACAAATTTTAATTCGATTTAACAACATCTGGATACACATTTAACTAATACTTAAGTAGCTAATCATGACAGCATCATAAAGTTCGTTAAGCCGTTGTTTCGGGAAATGACTTGCATCTCATGATCGTCTTCAAATATCGAATCGACATATTTTATTTGTTGTTAAATAAAGACTGCTGTTAGAAGCAAGGATGTTGAAAGTAAAAAAACATTTGCTTTTGTCCATATTTTTCATATTCCCCTGTGAAGATCTTGAGATGGGATCTGGGAAACGTCAACAAAAGAGATCAGACATCAACAACCAGCGTTTGCCACGCTAAACCCATGGCTCCCAGGCAGCCATGCAACTACAGACCCCTACAATTCACAGACATGCGACAAAAAGAATAATTCTGCTGCGCAGGTGATCGCTCTGCACACGGCAACCGGTTCCTTGCGTTCTTCGGATTGTGGGAGTTTGGCTTCGAGAATGAATTATCTTAATCCGGCGTGTCAGCTGTTTACAACTCGTATGAAGCTACAAAACATTGCCAGCACATGCCACCTACCAGTTGCCAATATGCAAGTACTGTCTTCTGACGCCAGATACATCATTTACTCCGACAGGTTGATCTTCCGTGTGTACATTTGTCGCGGCCACGTGCAAAACTTTCTCAAGTTTCACTTTTCCTCTCCAGCATATCGTTTCTGTCATCCTTACCTCGTTGTCACCGAATCCTACCGTTAACGACATCCACATCTACATAATGTTTGTCGCAAATTTCACCCGTCAGTTTAAGGCAAAAGAAAAACTACACGTTCAGAACACGGAAATAGCGACAATAATGAACTGCAGAATTCACTTGCAAAATGAGAGAAGTATCTGTAACTGGCTGGACTATTTAAAATAGAAAATTTCTGGTTGAACGTTGGATATAAATACTCCAAATTACTACTGGGAAACTAGTTGTATCAACGTAGAGAATGGTTTTACCACATGTAACCATAAGAATGTGTAATAGATTTCCATTAACGAACAATTGTGTTTCTAATGGAGTACACACATATTGAAACAACAACACACACTTCGAGTGTGTAATAGTAGTCGACTGTCTATGACTATTCTGTGAACAAAATAGTCCTTTTTAATATATCCTTTCAGAACATACAGTCCCGTGAAATGGGAGATATACCTTGCAAAACATGTGGTAGAAAATTAGATTTCTTAACTCGTTCATGAGGTTCGAAAGACCGTTACACCTCGTTTTGTCAATAAAATTTATGCCGGATAATCTTTCTCTAGTCAAAAACTGAAAATTTCGGACATTTTTCGGTTTTTGAAAAAAATGTCAGTTTCTAGCGGTTAGGCGTCTCTTTTTTTTTCAAAATGGCACAAAATTCTCTACAAATTTCATTACTACAACTTTTTTCTGCACCCAGTACCATAGTGCGCTACAGTCACAAAATATCAGTTTCTTTAAATTTTTGACAAAATAACTAGCAACTGAGCATTTTTATTTCGATTTCTATTTATATAGCAGAAATACATTACATACTAAGTTACAAGTTTTGACTGAACATCCAGCTTTGGGGCATTCAGTTTCTCCATATGCAATCGGGTGTTTGTTAGGCATCCATCTATTATGATTCGTGCATCATTAGTCGATGTTAAGCTCCAGGACCTTCATCCCCCAATCATGCCTTTATAAAACCACAGCATTTACTCATTGTGTTATATATATTCAGTAATCAGCGACATAAAAATGAATTACTATTATTTGAAAAAGGCAAACCAGAACAGGTAGCTAACTGTACTCGTATAAAGCAGCCATTCAATACAATTGAAACACAGGTAACTTTATCGCAGTTAAAAAACCATCAACATTTACTAACTTATGGATCCGTCATACTCCTGATAGTGTCCCAACCTTCGGTGAACTTGAGGTGGATACGTGAGTAACTTCCTCGATGTCACCAGAAATGCCCTGAGTAGTAGAATCAGGGTAAGTAGATCGAGTGGGTCCCATATCGATCTGTTCTTCCAACAGTGAGTCAGTCTCTTCCAGTTCTCTGATTTCGAGGTCTATTTCCACAATAAATTTCATAAAAGCTAATTCTTCTTCACTTTCTTTATATAATAAACAATCACCAAAGGAAATTGCGAACCGTGCACCAAGAAATAAATCCATTGTTGTCCGCTAAATAACAATTCCTACACACTTTTTCCTATAAATGATCATTAACGTCTTTGAACTTTAAAACATGTACGGCACCTGTACGCATTTAGTTAGTCTTGTATGTCAAAAAACATCTTCACGCAGTGTAATCTGACTGTGTCATAGCAGATACTAAATGTAATTTCAGCTGGCCGTGGCGCAAAGTGAGATGTTCACTTTCAGTGTATAACAGAACATGTAACACATTTTATTATACACTGAAGCGTCAAAGAAAGTGGTATAGTCATGCTTATTTCAATACAAGGATATGTAAGCAGGCAGAATACGCTGCTGCGGTCGGCAACGCCTATATAACACAACAAGTGTCTGGCGCAGTTGTGAGATCGGTTACTGCTGCTACAATGGCAGGTTATCAAGATTTAAGTGAACATGGTGTTATAGTGAGTGCACGAGCGACGGGACACAGCATCTCAGCGGTAGCGATGAAGTGGGAATTTTCCCTTACTACCATTTCACGAGTGTACCGTGAATATTAGAAATCCAGTAAAACACCAAATCTCCGACATCTCTACGGCCGGAAAAAGATCCTGCAAGATTGGAATCAATGACGACTGAAGAGAATCGTTTAACGTGACAGAAGTGCAACACTTCCACAAATTGCTATAGATTTCAGTGTAGGGTCATCAATAAGTTTCAGCGTGCGAACCATTCAACGAAGCATCATCCATATGGGCTTTCGGAGCCAAAAGCCCACTCGTGTACCCTTGATGACTGTACGACACAATTTTACACCTCGTCTGGGCCCGTCAGCACCGACATTGGACTGTTGATGACTGGAGACATGTTGCATAGTCGGACGAGTATCCTTTCAAATGTATCGAGTGGATGGACGTGTACGGATATGGAGACAGCCTCATGAATCCATAGACCATGCATGTCAGCAGAGGACTGTTCTAGCTGGTGGAGGCTCTTTAATGGTACGGGGCGTGTGCAGCTGTAGTGATACGGGATCCCTGATACGTCTAGATACGACTCTGGCACGTGACGCGTACGTAAGCATCCTGTCTGATCACCGGCATCTCTTCACGTCCACTGTGCATTCCGACGGATTGGGCAATTCCAGGAGGACAATGCGACGCCCCACACGTCCAGAATTGCTACAGAGTGGCTCCAAGAACACTCTTCTGAGTTTAAACACCTCCGCTGGCCACCAGACTCCCCAGATTTGAACATTATTAAGCATATCTGGTATGCCTTGTCACGTACCTGTCAGAAGAGATCTCAACTCCCTTGTACTCTTACGGATTTATGGACAGCCCTGCAGGATTCATGGTGTCAGTTCCCTCCAGCACTACTTCGGACATTAGTCGAGTCCATGCCACGTCGTGTTGCGGCACTTCTGCGAGCTCGCGGTAGCCCTAAACGATATAAGGGAGATGTACCAGTTTCTTTGGCACTTCGTGTATAAACAGAAACTGAAACGAAAATGCTCAAAGAATTGATACTTCGGCATTTTGCACAAAGTTTGAAAAATTGTTATCTTTGACGAACTTCAGTGCCCTTGGCCCATGAGACAGAAAAAAGTTGTAGTAATTAAATCGTTGCTGTATTAAGAAGAAACAAGACGCCAAAGCCGTAAGAGCACAAGAAACTGAGAGTTTTGGAAAAAACTGAAAAAGTTCGAAATTTTCAAAGTTTTGGACGCAAAACTTGATTTCCCAGTCTTTCCAACCACATGAATGACTTAAAAATAGAAAATTTTCTAACCTGGCTTTTGTAAGGTACAGACCCTTATTCAACGATTTCAGTGGACAAAAATATCGTTGAAACATTCAATTTAAACAGAAATACGAAAGAAACCGCCTTAAAAACTACGATCATCGGTCGGGACACCGATATCATGACGTCCACCGCACTCATTACATAAGTACCATACGAACTCCACTGAAACGTTTGATAGCAACCGTTAGAAAAGTATTTCATAGGTAAGAGGTCACTTATCTTTCTGAAGGTTTAGGCTCATTTTTAGTGAGTCCAGTACATGTCCGCAGGGAGGTAAACCTAAGTAATGACAATGAAACCTATGCAACTGCTGTTCCTGCTCCATGAAACAAGCAAATAGTGTGGGATATCACACACAGATAATGAAATATTTTTAGGTGACCGGAACACAGAAATGTTTTTGTGTTTCAATAAACACAGAATTCTTAAAACGAAATGTGAGCCAGTGAATCATTCACACTAGCCAAAAGGCTATTGAATATTCAACAGGAAGGAGAAGAAAATTATCGATCTATTTTGAAGAATAGTGTGGCAAGCTAACACAAACGCCATTAGTGTTTCACAATTTTTCACGTGTCTATCCACATTTGCATTCCCCACGTTTTACTACAACGTATTGTAACTAAATCAGAGTTATTTTTAATCATGCCAGTGATGTTTCTGAGGGTTCTGCATTACGCAACTACAAAAAAAGTACAATTGTGACTTTTCATTGTGGCCATACTGAATATACTCCTTTGACTACATTAACATCAAGAGAAAAAAAAATCTAACACATTTCCTTTGATTTCGCGATCGAGAAGATAATACATTGAGAGCACTGTCACGTTTTTTTCCGGATAGTAATACACATTTTCATCATCTAGTACAGGGGTTCCCAGGCTTTTCCTCTGACAGAGCACCCAACAACATGATCCTTTTATGGAACAACTTCTTTATTTTGAAGGTTTATAAAATTTTTTAAAAACGAGAACAACTTGTTTTCTTCACTGATTACTAAAATTTTAAATCATACCTAATAACACAGATATCACAATAAAAAAAAATTCAAGTAATTAAAGTAGTATCGTCAAAATTTCGGAAAAGGAAAACCCCATTTCATTAATGATTTTTTATGGAGCACTTATTCATTTCCCGCGGAACACATGTTTTCTGCGGAACAAATTTAGGGAAAATCTCATGTAGTGTTTGCTTAACGTTTAACAAAGAACTCTATGGAAAACTGTAATACGTCGGTAACCTCTTATTGGTCAGTAAGTTATTCCGTTGAATAAATGCAAACGACAGCTTCTCATGTAACTTTCATTGCTCCGTCTGGCGCTTTTCTCACGGCTTACTTGGTATGCTGACGACTCGGTCAAGTTAGTAACTACTACTAACCTCGCAGGTAACACACGGTACACGTACGCCTCAACTCGACGAATAAAGGGGTTCCGATGGAGAAGACCTCTACAACGACGCACCGCGAACGAGAGGGGACGGGACGAGAACTACAGAATCGGAGAGTGAGAAAGGGGGAGAGGAACAAGCGTCTCTCAGTGCCATCTCAGGTACAGATAAAGAAAAACAATTTTTCTTTTTTCACAGCTCCTCTCCCTCTCGTCCTTTTTTCCGCTGCCCGCGCTTCCCCCGTCGCATACATCTTGCCTTGAATCCCATTTTCCCGACGATTAAATCCGATCCAGGTCGGCACGGGACGGCGGCTGCGGCATCAGTTTTTGTCGCCGGAATGCGCGGCGCGGCGCGGCGCAGCCAGCAGCCCCCGGTGCGGGCATCCGCCAGCCGCCAGTCGGCGGGGTGAGGTCTGCTGCCCTCCGCCCATTGTTGCGACGCGCGCATTGTTTCCCGGCCGACTTTAATACCGCGGCGAGCCGGCTAGAGCCCGGCCCGGCTGCAGCGCGCCCGCGGACACAAAGCGTTTTATCGGGCCGGGCCACGGAGCGCTGGCGGAGCACAGCCCGCCCGGCCTGTAAATCTTGCGCGCCGCGACGCTTTCCCCCGGTTTCCCGAAATAGCGCCGGCCTGGAGAAAGCTGGAAGCTGGAAGCTGGCTGCGGCGCCCCGGCCGCCCCCGAGCGCCGCCCCCGTCTGCTCCGACCCTACGCACCAGAGCTCACACGTGGCGGAAATAGAAGCACATGTCACCACCCTCTATACGTGCAGAGTGCTGCCGCCACTTCGGTAAAGCGAAAAGTTCTCAGGACGGCGTGGAAACTCTGTATTTCAGGTCAACAACGCTCTGTAACTACAAATACGAGGTCGCGCTGAGAAGTAATGACTTCGAATCTTTTATGTGAAAACTCTTAGGGGAGATTGCACGGGGGCGTTCAATAAGTAATGTAACATTTTTTTCTGAAAGCAGCTTGCTGTTATTCATCATACGGATACACAATATTATCCCCAATCTTCTAGCCACAAAGCCCAACTTTTCAACATTATCTGCCTTCAATGCGACCTTACTGAGAGAGCCTGCATGCTCGCATGGGACAACTCTACCGGTCGATGTCGGAGCCATCATCTTTCTGCGTCAACAACTTCCCCATCATCCACGTACTGCTTCCCGCAGAGCGTATCCTTCTTGGGCCAAACAGATGGAAGTCGGAAGATGCGAGATAAGGAATCAGGTCTGTAGGATGGATGAGGAAGAACAGCTCGTTTAAGTTTTGTGAGGTTCTCTCAGGTACGCAGACTTGTGTGAAACCTTACATTTTTGGCTAAGTCATTTCTTCAGTTTCTTGAGCTTGTCTGCGGCCGGCCGGCAAGCTAGCCTCGCGCAACAACACAACCTGCTTTTGTTCGCTACCAGGTCTCCGCAGATATTCTGCAAGGGCCTATGAATATCTCCGATGCTCTGGTTTCCCACCAAAATAAACTAAATGATAGCTATCTACCTGGAACGCATCTTCGTTGCAGATCCCATTTTGATGGCTACGTATAACGCCGCCATCTATCGGAACTTCACTGAACTAGAAGGGCTGAAGCGTGAATATCCCACGACCTCACACAACAAATTCCGAATTTTTTCATCCTAAATCGGCCGAGAAAAGAAGATATGTTGCAGTAGTTGTTGAACGCTCCTCATACAATTTGGTAAAATTTGACATTTTCTGTTTTTCTATTCCATAATGGACTTTATACATTCTTGAACATTCTGGTATATCATATACTAAAAAACAGACTATTTACAGGTCTTCAAATAATGTTTTTAAATCTGACATGCGACTGATAGTTTTCACCATTTCGTCTACATTGCTACATTGCCACTGCTGAACACTCGTATCTTAGGAACCACACAGTCCTGTGAACTACCTTGATTTTGTGCTACTTTTACGTCTCAGAAGTTGGCATTACGATTAAACGAATCAGTCCTTTGTTTCTGCCACTAGTTTGCTAGAAACTAATGCGTTACTTAGTGAATTCTGTAGTGTACTTGCATTGAATAAACTGTAAATAACCAGAATAATATTTATGAAGTGACTATGCCCCATAGTGCTTGCCGCAAGTAGAGGCAAGCTTAATTTCCTCGTGACATAGCTGCATTTACACATAAACATTCTTTTCCTTTGACAGTAATGTCGAACCTATATCCAAAGATTTGGCAAATCCAGAGCTACCAAAGAAATATTTGCATGAGCAGACTCAAAATGCAATTATTTCCTTCAATACCGTACCGTGCTACGGTGTGCCTAAAAGTGAATTTGTTGGCCCAATGATTCAAAAGTTAGCAGCGTCTGATTGCTGTAGTAATATTTAACGTTGTAACTATAAAAACCTGAAGGTTATGGAGAAGTTAGGTGTAAGATTACGGCAAAACACAGCTTTGAGAACTATGAGAGCTGGCCACCAAGCAGAATTCGGTGCTCATCAAACGACAAAAGATGCAAGAAAGTGAAGAAGAAGGCAAGCACAGGGTGATTGTGACACCGAAGAAGACATAGAATACGGGTCAGAACAATGCTAGCGCAAAAAAGAGGCGGAACTGTCCAAGTCAGTATAAAAGTTTATAACTAAAAACTCTTCGAACCTCAATATTTCAGAACTGCTTTTTTATACACTGTAAACGACCCATTACAGCAAAAGGTGCGGAATGTAGAAACATGAAATTTTCACAGAATACGAGGAATAAGATGCAACACATATGGGACAAAAATAATTAAAATTTTCTATCTTGTTTCCCTTTTATGTTCATTTATCACAAAAATTATACAAGATAAATTAAGTGTTTGGGAAAAATATCATAACACGATTGATAATAGTTTCTGCAATAATTCTACTTGTATATATCTACAGAAGTTCATTAATTAATTATGGAAAATTTGTATCTTAAAAATTTTCAAAAAAATTTTCAGACATACAATCTGCCCTTAGCTATTTGAGTAAAACAAACGTTATTAACATTCCACATCTTTATTCTTCTTGTCTACATATTTATTTTCCAACGTAGTCACCCTGGCGGCGAACACATTTCTCCTAACGAGAGACCAGGTCGTTGATACCGCACCTGTAGAATGTCTGACTCTGTGAATGGAGTCACGACCTGCACCTATTCATTACTATCAAAGTGAACTCCTCGAAGCTGTTCTTTCAGTTTTGGAAACAGATGAAAGTCAGATGAGGCCAAGACGGGATTGTATGGTGGATGATCGATTACAGTGAAAACAAGCCGTCGGATTGTTGCAGATGTCGCAGCGCTCGTGTGTGGTTCGGTATTGTCGTGCTGAAAGAGAGGGTGCCCTAAGTGCGGACGAACTCTTCGAATTCAACGCTTGTTTACAGCACGCTGTTTCTGACGCACTGACGTATTTATGTTACACACCGCCATGTTATAAGCTACAATTCGGATCTCTCTAACGGCGAAGGCAAATATGTAGACACGAAGAATACAGTTTTAGAACGTTAATAACGTTTGTTTTGTTTAAAAAGCTTTTAGAGTTTTGAAATAAAAAATTCGGAAGCATTACTTTCCAACATGCAGATATTCAAATGTGCAGGATGTTTCAAATGTGTCTGACTGCAGAATTCTGTTGGTGGGATTAATAAAGAAACATATTTTGTAACTAATGTAGCATACCTGTCGTCTTGTGCATCTTCATTGTGTATTTTCCTTCAGAGCACTGCGTTTGAGCTTAACACGTTCACTGTTTACAAACTCCACATTCCTGATCAAGGTTGCGAACGGTGAATGTATAATGCATAAATCCCGTGCTCTCGAGGAAAATAAACTACTAACATTTGCAACGCTGTAGGTGTGCCCCATCAGTTTCAAGATATTTCTTCTCACGAATCCACCAAAAGCATTCTGAAATCAAAGTGATAAAAAATTCTTGTTACATCGACATCGTTTGTTTTCCAGGATCAATACATCAGTGCCAAACAGCGCAACTGACACCCAATCGTGCATCAAAAACTTCCAATTTCGTGACTGCTTTGTTGCGTTTGTAGCCATATTTGAAAACGAAAGTCACGGAAACAGCTTACAAAACATGTGCATCAGCAAAAATGATTTTTGTTGAAATAATTTTCCAGATGGTAGATATCTTTCCAAAAGTAAGTTTGTGGAAGGTCTGCAAAATACGCATCTACAAAATGTCGTAACCTCGTCACTCGACTCAAAACGTTTTCCAGCCACACATTTCTTTAAATGTGGGAGTATATGGAAATCAGATGACGAATAATATGGTAAGCAGTGTGAACGTATTATCAACTCTTAATGTAATAAACTCAATAACTGCAGCGTCCAGACACTTATGTGGACACATGCATTGGCTTGGTAATTCTTTTTAATCGAGCCCTCTTCTCATTTTTCTTTTCGCCCAGATGATTCAGAAATCCTGCGTGCTGTCAAATCGTGAGATTTCGATTTTTTCTTTCATTTAAGTCATTTAGGAAAGTAATAAACGAGTTTTATTCAGCTGGACATTGCAGTTGAGAACTTATCACACAGCTACTCGTTATGATTAAATAATATTTATGAATCATACATAAAGAGAAAACTAATTTGAATATAAGGGTCCATATTGTAGGCATATACCTTGATGGTGATACTCCAACAAAAAACCTCAACTTCATCTTCATCAATCAGCTGTCATCAGAATTGCAGTTCAACTGATCTAATGACGTAAATGTAATTATATATAATTAAGAATACAATGTGTTTGGAAATGATTCATCGGGATGCGGATAAACGTCTTTCACAAAGTATTAAATACGAAATAATGAATAATACATCATACGGAAATTGACGTTTTCAATTTTTTTAGACTTAAGTACAAGTGTTCAATGTGCTCACTTCGTGTTACATGACAAACATCTACGCGATAGTCAAGTTTGTCCCGTACACGTTGGAACATGTCCCTGTCAACGTTCGCCAGCGCAACAGTGGTGCAAGCCAGACCTTCAGTCAGTGCTGTTGCAAAGGAGGTATGTGACCATTGTCATTGTCTTTCACATGTTCGGTAAGAAAAAAAAAATCACGCACTGTAAGGTCGGGGGTTTTTTGGTGGCCGCGGGTGAATAGTGCCAAATAATCCGAAGCGTCCAATCCATCGGCTTATAAGTTCCTCGTTAGACGGCTACGTCCCACCCTGTGGCAATGAGTTGGAGTTCCGTCTAGTTGGAATATGAAGTTGGGATATTAGCTATCTGTTCAGGAAACAATCAGTCTTGAAACAGGTGTAGGAACACTGTACCCGTCACAGTTTTTCCAGGAAAAAAGTACGAACCGTACACTTTGGTGAATCTCTTTCTGCCTCCACTGCAACATAGAGATTTGCAGTGCCCCATATGCGGATATTATGACGATTCACTTGATCGTTTGCGGTCTATGTGGAACGTCGTCTCATCACTGAACACGAGTCGAGGTACAAATTCGTCATCTTCGATTGTTTTCTGGAAAAGCTCACAAAATTTATGTCAGAGTGGTATGGTCGCGTGGGCGTTAACGTTGCAGGAGCCGTATGCGCTTATGGTTTCTGATGTAAGCGCTTCTGCAGAATCTCACAGTTGAATGTGGAGTCACCAGTTCACGACGTGCTCGACATGTAGCTTTCTTTGGGCTATGACGGAACGCCCCTTGGACACGCTACTGTTTCAGCCGCAATACACGGTCTTCAGCAGCTAACAGAGGCAACATGTGTCCTGAAACTGTCGATACCACCGCAGAATGCTTTGGTGGGCCGCACGGTAGAAGCGGATTCAGCGTTATCATAGTGCAGCACACAAAGTGCTTTCTGTTGGTCAGTCATAAGTTTGCAAACTACAATCACTCTACCGACTGATGAATGACAGTGAAACGTGCAACGACGTAAACAAAACTTTAAAATGTGTTCTTTTCATTGGTTGCTACTACGTACGGGTGGGTTTTATATATTTGAAGCTATAGGAGGTCAAAACCCCCTGAGTGATTTGTAAACACCCTATGTATTACGATGACTCTCGTCGGTTACATAATTCAGTTCAGGGAAAATGTAGCTCATTGGTAAGAAATTTAATTCTCGTGACCATTGTTCTGATTTACTGAGAAAAATGTAACTGGTCACACAAGTTGCTCTTCGTTCCTTCTAGAAACCAACAAAAAATTAATGAACATTGAGCTCCTGATTTTTTTCCACACAGAATTTGTCTGTCTTCTATGTTACTGCCACTTCTACAATTTTAAAATCGTTAACTTTAAAACTTGTAGAATCTCATAAATTTACGTGATATTCATTGTCGTCATCATAATCTCCTTGCGTTTTCATTGGAAACGGATCTTTATCCTTACCTCAGGATGAAGAATCACCTGAACATATTTTTAATATTTGGTGGCGTTTATCAATAGCTCAAAAAGTTCATGACGATAATGTTTTAGTGACCGTGAAGCAGTTAACTTTTTTACTATCTCTTGGTCAAACCATCGTAGTATTGACTAATTATGGTCATCCCTTTGCGAGGTAATCAACAGGAACAACCCTTTTGTAATACAGGAAATTCTGATAACTAGCTTTGCAATCAATGAAATAGAATACCCCTTTTTGGAACCGAGCCACAAGCGGTTTGATTTGCGCCGTGCTGTACCTACGTGATATCTACGGTAACAGACTGGTGCACAATATAATTTGGATTTTACTTAAAATAATCGACACATCACTGAGAAATTCTCCACTCACACTTGTTTTTGAATAGCATGCAAGAAATAATACACTCATCTGGCACACAGCTTCTTGCTCATTTAAAATGTGTCGCACTGTTCCATCTGATACATTTATAGCTTTTGCTATTTCATACACTGTTAATAATCGATCGTCCATTTGCGTATTGTACAGTTTGTCAATTTTTCGTCTGTGGTTGCAGTTTTGAGGCTTTCTTCGCACCATGCACCTCACAGTGGTTTGCAAAGTGTGGATGTAGCTACGAATCATCCTTACGACAGTTCTAGCCACTTCTAAACACAGCCAATCATTTTCTGCTAACGGAATAAACGCGTTACAAACATTTACCGACCACGGTTAATTACAGTTTGCGATAAATTGTTCAAACTTTTAAAGAAGACCTAAAAATTTTATAATCAGATGGTATTCGAGTTTACTCATTTGCACAAGAGTGACACACGACTAGTTTAATAAGTCGTATAACGACGACTACTGTGGTGATCAAGCGGCTCTTGACTTTCGTTGTTGTGCGGCATTTGCCAACGTAAACAAGCTTCAATGAAATAACTGTTTGGTCTCTGCTAGACCGGAACATTTTTCACTTTCATCAACAGCCTGTCTCTGGTACCATTATTGTTGCTACCACTTTCCATTTGTAACTTAATTATACTGCACGTTTTCTTGTTCTCTCGTTCGGGAGAACGACGGTTCAATCCCGCGTCCGGCCATCCTGATTTAGGTTTTCCATGATTTCCCTAAATCGCTCCAGGCAAATGCCGATATGGTTCCTCTGAAAGGGCACGGCCGGCTACCTTCCCCGTCCTTCCCTAATCCGATGAGACCGATGATTCCATCCATCCTTTACAGAGTACAGAGCAATACGAATTGGTAAACACTTTTAACTTCGTTTTCTCACAGAGCACTCTGTTTTAGCGGCATTCTCAAACTGTTCTGAATTGTAATGATCTACATGGAACAGAATTCCATTCTCCATGATAACAAGGCATAATACCGAAGACTTCGCTCGTGCGAAACCTAACTCGAACTTTTAATCATAATATTCCACGTGAAATGTGTGTGTGGCTAGGGCCTGCTATCTGATAGGCCGGTCGCCTGGTGCAAATCCTTTTAGTTGTCGCCACCTCGGCGATTTGAGTGTCGATAAGGACAAAGATAATGATAATACAACACCTAGTCTCCGAGCGGAAGAAAAACTCCGAGCAGGCCGGGTATCGAATCCGGTCCCCTCACACGGCTTTCTGTCAGGCTGACCACTCAGTTATGGAGGCTGACTTGTATATCACGTAACACATTAAGAGCGACATATATAAGAAACCTGTAAATTTTACGTTGCTGGAGGTTCAAAAATGTATGTTCAGCGCAGAACCAAGGACTACTGATGAAAATATATTCGTTAGCTATACTTTGCCAAACGGGCTCTTTATGAAAGGCCTTATCATTTGTGTTCATACGCTGTACTGGCGTTTCTGAGGATGAGAGCACTCGAGAAGAATACCCTGAAATCGAATAATATGTAAAACTGTGTCACAGCTAATAGTGTTAGAGATTGCAGAGAAATAGTGCAACTCATTCCGCTTTGCTCTTTCTCACATCATAAGTCCCTTCCCGTATCACATCCTCTACTTTCATTTTTTTTCCATAACCTTTACCTGGCTCCCATCCCAGTCGCCCCCAACCCAGTTCTCAGGTATCCTGCTACCCACTTTCCCAAACTCGTACAAAACCCCATAAAAGTCACCAGATCCATTACCATAACTCCCCTCACAGCATCCTCCTACTCCCGGTTCGTTCTTCCCTACGTTAGTTCCACAACTGAGTGCAATGATGTGAAATGGATAGTTTTTGTAATAGAAACTACCATCAAGTCCTGTATTTTAAAAACCAGCAATCATTTTTCAACATCTTTATTGTTCAACAGACCTTTCGAGTAGCTGAAGAGTTCATATTTTATCATTTTAATTTTTTAGAACAATGTCTTTCTTTTTACGGAAGTTATCAGGCAAAGAGCGGAAACGTACTGTTGCCAGCCCACCCTTACCCGTTGTGATAATGAGATGAAATAAACAACAACAACAAAAATAAAAAAGAAATGAAAGAATGCCACTCATGTAGGACCATCAGAGACTACCTTCTTCTAAACTCATTCACTTAACAGCTGCCAAGCAAAGAGAAAACGTGGAAACAAGTGTTATTATGCCTCGACTTCCTCGAAGAGGATGCTAACAGCATCTGAACTTTAAGGGGACAGAATGATCCATCTCGGGGAAATGGCATCTCACACCGCGACATTTCGTCTCGTCAGAGCATGCTGACGTGATGTGTATGTGCTACCATTGAATATGGCTAACGATTGGGTACTGGATCACACAACATGACCACTGCATGGGTTAAGCACTGTCCTTTCCAGCGGACTCTAAGAGGTCGTACACCCTCCCGTGCACGGTTAGCTAGGGGATGCGGACCCACATGCATCTACGGTTCGATGCCATCTGCTGTCTGTTGGCACGAATTAAACTGCATCTTTCCCATCGACCAAAACAACAAACATCTCACACTGCAACTGGCACCTAGAATTCACTGCCAGCCTGCTCAGTGCTCAAAAGTCCCGCTTAAACCTGTCGTGCACTGATGGACATCTACGTGTGTCTCGTGTGTCAACGGTGACTACAGCGCGGAAGCCTGCCTTGTTGAGCTGCTTTGCTGCAGATGGCGAGTGTGCTAGTTTGGGACGCCACTGGATACAACACGCCACCTTACCTTCTACTTCTATGTTAGGGAGACTTTAGGTCCCGATGTTGTACCCCGCGCTGATGCAGCTTCACGTGTAATTTTCAGCAGGATAATGCTTGGCCACAAACGGTACGCCTTCTTAGAAGACGTCCTATACGTTAATCACGCAGTCTATACTCACATACAAAAGTCATTTGTGTATATAGCAGTCCACAGCACTTCATATAGTTTTACTTAGTCAGTCTTAAGATTCTTCTCAGACATGAGTGTTATTGCATATATCACTGAACTTTTTTATCTACTAAATAAAAATATATTAAGCGACTTGATGACTTTATTCTCACAATTCCACAATGATCATAGACTCATTTCATGGATTTAATTCCTTTATTAACATTTGTGTATGTGCGCGTTTGCAATGTCTGGTGTAAAGGTGACTTCAGTAACACATATCATTCTAGACGTTGCTGGTTTGACTGTCTTTAATGAGTGCTAATGACTTAACAGTTAGCATTACTTGAAATATCAACTGTTGCATACGTCACCGTTGTAGCTACATATCACGAAGATGTATCTCCTTAGGAGTATTGTACTACGTAATGTACAGTCATATTCTGGAAAAAAAACAACCTGTCATCTACGTTTTAATGTAGACAAATGTAAAATTACTCAGAATTAACGCTCTCATGCAAAATCTATAGCCCAACGACGCTTGGGAATATGGTGTGCAGTCGCCACAGAGGTTCATCTGAAAGTAGAGCAAATAGTAGCTTTCGAATCATTGCTAGGATACTGGGATACTGCAGTTTGTCTGCGAAAGAAATTGCTTATAGAACACTAGTACCTCCTGTAATGGAATACTGGTCCAGTGACTAGAATCCATAACAGGTTGGACTCACACACGACAGCGAGTGCACACAAAGAAGGGTAACGCGGCTGCCCACAAACTTGTTTAACCGGGAGGAGACTGTAACGGAAATACTGAGATATCTAGCTGGCTGACATTGGGAGAAAGAAGTTGTAATATATCGTGTGAACACACTTAAAAAATTGAGGATAGTGGTATTCAGGTTGCAAGATACGAAATTTTGTCCCACATGCACTCGTGTCCCGTCGAGAATATGAGATTATTTAAGCAGTCATCACTTTAGTTTGTCAAATGAACTGACGAAAACTTTAATATATGGTACAACGAAAGGAAACATCTGCCGCGCATTTTTCCAGCATTAGAGGGTTTTTATTTCTAACGATATAGTTACAACGATTTATGGTGCTTCTCATTAAACACACATCACAATATAATTACTAAAGAAAAGTATGAAAACTTCTGACCATCCACTACACATCATTTTTTTAAGGGAATGCTCATGAAGGAAAGATATCGCTGAAATACATCAGTGGAAAGGCAGGTAGCAATATCATGCGTGGAGCAGGACGTTAAAATCCTGAATTTTTAAGTCAACGTAAACCGGCTCTTCCAAAGTGTGTGCAGTTGTCAAAATAATAATAATAATAATAATGATTAATAATAATAATACTTAGGTCATTACCTGCTATCTTCTCATGTTATGAGGAAGCAGTATTTTCACACATAATCACATTGGGGGAAAAAGACAAAAGGAAACAGAAAGAAAAAAAGGGAAGAAAAAGATACTTTGTCAAATAACAGGCACAGACGTCTCCATCACGACCAAAGTATCGTTCTTTCAGAATGAACTACAGAGCCTGATTAAGTTACTCAGATATCCTCGTATTTGTAAGCGAAGAAAAAGACTGATGACACAATGATGCTTTGAGTTGGACTCTAAGATGTGCTCAGATAACTCAACCAGAGAGGTACTTTACGTTTCCAGTCCGGAACACTGTTTAAATACGAATCTTCCATATGTCTCTAGATGCATTACAGCAACAGCGGACGCGCGCACTGTTAAATCTCGTCAGATATCAGAGTCTGCTGTTTACTTGTTTCCTGCTCAAGATTGTTTTTTTTTTTTTTTTATTAACACCAGTTCCAATCGGCATCGCTTAACGGTTTGCAATTCTACATCGTTCGATATCCGTTTAGGAGATGGCTGGGCTAGTTTCGTACTATGAGCTGTTAAATTGTTCAAATCTGTGTGAATTCCTAAGGGACTAAACTGCTGAGGTCATCGGTCCCTAGACTTACACACTAATTAAACTAATTTAAACTAACTTGTGCTAAGAACAGCACACACACCCATGCCCGAGGGAGGACGCGAACTCCGGTGGGAGCGGTTGCGCAATCTGTGACATGGCGCCTTAAACCACGCGGCCACTTCGCGCGGCTACACAAACACTCCATCGCCGATGGTTCAAAGTGTTCAGATTTTCCACGGTTTTTTGGCTTTTGGCATTTGGTCGATTCTCCGATCGTTATAGGCACATTTTTAGGTCAATTATAAAAGATCTTGTGCTTTCTTGTTCAAACAGTCAAGCATTAACTGCACATTTGAGAAAAAATGAAAAATGTAAATTCAGTGGCTTGACAAGGGTTTTAACACAGCCCATTGCGAATACAAGTGCAATATTTTCACCTAAATTTTGGTTGTGAGTCATAGCGAACAGCAACCGACCTGGAAGCCTGCAGACCGAGTGAAGTGAGTAAGACAATGCACCACATTCGAGATGAGTGTCATTTAAATCCCGAAAAGATCATCCAGATTTTCTTTTTCCGTGTTTTCCCCAAATACTTCAGACAAATTCCGGGGGAATTCCTTTGGGTGTGGGGCATTTTCATTCCTGTTCAGTCCGAGCTTATGCTTAGCCTCTAAATGACCTCGACGACGATGAGACATCGAAACCTAGTTTTTTTCCACGTATGTTTTTTCATAAGCTAGTAGAGAACAAAGTAATACAGCTATTGAAGACTGAAACTTATTTTTCGGAAGTAACATATCTCTGGTTCTCTCTCCGCAGATTTAGCGATTGTAGAATGAAAACAACTGTAAACTCAATGGTAAAAAAGCAACACTAGAGCCACTCTCCGGATTATGTTGTGAATTTCAGGTGGCAATATTTAAAGGATTGCGTTTAGAAATGTATTATATCCGAGTATATTCATAGTTAAGTTTATAAAAAAATAAACTATGCATTAAATATACGTGATATATATAGTGATAAAAATATAATTATATTTCGTCAAAATCTAGATTCAACTTTGGCAATATTTCCAGTACTTCTGATTACATTACCATGTATACGACCGAAATACCTTCACAATGTATACTATTCGGTGAAGTAAAGGAATTATTAATGAAACTAGAAATACGATTGTACGATACAGGGGAGCTGTCTTTTTCATAACGAATTTTTGCTTCACTCTTGCAGACACATTCCAGTCCGGTTCTCACTCTTGTTTGTTAATTACACATGGCGAGGGAGAAGTATCGAAAATATTACAAATGATTAAGATTTAAATCAGATTTGAAAGTATTTCTTTCGACAGCTTTAAAAGTTGTGGTGTCTTAGGACTGAAACACTTCAACACATTCACTGTCCTGCACAATCATCAAGTCACTTTCCTCTAAGCTTCTGTATATATACAGATAATTTCATTAGTTTGTCAACGGAGACCATCTCGTCCATTCGCATCATCCTCTGAAACTAATGTAAGGCTGCGTTTTTTCTGGTACCTCGAACATAAGATAGGTTTCTAGAAACGCCTTTTCTTGCAGTAACGAGTTGTCTGGGTCCTGCGTAGACCGAATTTTGCAAGCTTCTTCGTACTATAAAAAATTCCCTTAGTTTCTGTTGAAACGCTAAGTTTCGCACGCATGATCGTTTGCCACAGCAGACCAGACAAATGCGTTTAGTTTCATTTCGTGACTATGTGCGGTCTTACACCTGCGTGATGACAAAAATAATGCATGATCTACAAGACGGGGATGCAATAGGTGAAAATTCGTGCTAAAAAAAAAAACAGGTATAGCAATAACAGATTTCCATCGTTTTACTGAATTGCTACGTTTTTATTACAAATGTTCGATAACACTGTGGGCTTACTAAAAAATAAATGTTGCTGCTACAACCATACATGTGTCTTCAGACTTCACGAGCCACGTTACTGCCATCGGCAGATGTATAAGCAATCCGTATTTGTATTGCAAATTATTTATTGAAACAAAAAATCACTGAAATATGTTACGCAAATCGATTGTCAATATTTTTTCCTAATTGCATGGAACATCTTTCATACCGGGCGGTTGTTGATAAGTGCAATTTTTGTATTAGTTTAGCTGCCATCATTTTTTGCTATGAGTAAACGTTTTCAAAAATAGGGGTTTTATCGACAACGACTTTCCGCTGAACTGAAGACTATGACTTCAGGTCTGATGGCGCTGTGCATAATGAAAAAAGGCTCTTGCTCCATGTAGAAGAATTATTTATTCCCGGCGTGGCACGGAAGGGCAAGTCGACCGATTCTTATCGCTGCAAAAAAAACCTGCCTCACGCACAGGTAGCGGTTGGTGTATTCGAATGGGAGACCCTCAGTCGATTTTTATTGGTAGTGTCAACACATCTTACAATACTCTTACCTAGGCAGCAATTATACGGAATTACAGACACTACCAGCACAATTTAGGAAATCACGATTGCTAATGGAACAGGGTGTGAGCCAGCTAAAAATCCGTGGAGTTGTTTTCTGTTTAATATTCGTTTGCAGATTATTCAGTGAATGCCGCATGAATAGGATGGGGTCCAGAAGTTTTGGCGAGAAAAGAAGCGCCTTTTAAAATTACTCTACCTAATTCTTGTCGTACAGAATTAGGCAGTATGTAATAACATTTCCTCCAGAGTTAGCTCAGAGTTAAAAAGGAATCGGCAACTTTTTATGTAAATAAATCGTATTTTAAGTTACTTACGGATGCAAATACCTGTTGCGTGATGTGCTGGTTTACGCTTGACATACCGTCAAATGTTTAGTTATTGAACACATAAAGTGATCATTTTCGGGACACAGTGGCTTTATTATTATCTGCACGTTTCGGTTAATAGTAATCTAAACGTTTTCTCGCATTTTGGAGTATCATCCGCTTGACTCCCTTACTTCAAGTGGAAAAACGTTGCACCGTAAACAGTAAGTTGTGATTATCCGTCTAGGACAATCTTCTAACGACAGGGATCAAGTCAGGCATTGAAAACACCGGATAAGCGTTCGGGAGGAGCTAGTCTTAAATACACACACATTCAGACATCACTATTTAGGTTTCTCGTAGCGACTCCAATTCTCGAATGCCAAAATGGTTGATTCGTATGACAACAATCCGGCTTTCCTGTCATCTCGTGCTGGTATGGTTAAAGTAAGGAATGAGAGATTAGGGGATATGTCGAGGCATATCAGCAATAATTTTTCCCTCGTTCTGTGCACGAAATGAAAATTACAGTAAGTGGCCCAAGTGGTGCAAAATAACTCTCCGCAACACTCTGTATAGTGGGTTATAAATATATACGTGTGTGTAGATCCTCGTCCAATCCGAATTTCTGTTCCGTAGTCGATGGTCAAGATAATGACAGAACGTTGAACCCTAATCTGCTACAATCCTTGTGACTTCTATGGTAATGAATACAGGAAGTTATTTCAAAGAAAAACAATTGCACCTGACAAGTAAAAATGTTTAAAAGAAATTAACTCTTTCAAGTAGACTAAAGAAGTAGCTCAAGAACCAGCCGAGGCAGCCTTCATGCATTGTGGAACATTTGCTCTGAATACTACATTGGTCAGAAAGAGGAGAGGCGCACGGGCCCATGGATGTCTTTCGAGGGAACTATTTTGATATATCAACGACAGATAATGATATTTACACATACAGCTAATCACGGAAATTGGAGCGTAAGCATTTTAGACACGAGAAAGCAGAGAAAAAGTTGGTTTATTAGAAAACGTGGAAATTAACCAACTTCCTAAAAGAATATAATGGCCTGTTTGACGAAGAGACTGATTTCAGTACTCAGTACATTTTATCAATTCTGCAGAGATAGTTTGAAACAATAAGGCGAATGAGTACAAGTATTTTATAAAACGATATCTCTTTGTACCAGTTTGTGACTCTCAATAATAAATTTTAAAAGAATGTGTGAATAGGATTTAATTTAAGAGTTGTACGAGTAAATATGCTCGAAAATGTAATTCTTTTTACGTCCATTGGGCATTAAGAAGAAAAGTGACTGACGACAGGCCGGCCGGAGTGGCCGAGCGGTTCTAGGCGGTACAGTCTGGAATCCTGCCTCGGGCATGGATGTGTGTGATGTCTTTAGGTTAGCTAGGTTTAAGTAGTAAGTTCTAGGGGACTGATGACCTCAGAAGTTAAGTCCCATAGTGCTCAGAGCCATTTGAACCGTTTGACTGACGACAGACATTTTCCGCGTTAAGTCGTCAGACTCGGTGGCTCTTTTAATTGTTTCCGTCAACGATAAGAGGAAATATCTGTTAAAGATGTTGGCCTCGTATTTACAACACACGAGACTGTCTGTTTTGCACCAGACGGTATCTACGTGTAACCGCTGAGTACCGTTGTGCGAAGCGACAATACCGGAATATGAGCTTTCTGCGAGGGAATACCCGATAATAACCAAGTGCTTAATGGAAACGCTTACCTGAACTCTCCGTGTAGTCATCGTACCAACGTTCCCGTCGGGGTCAGCCACTTCTCCAGGTCACGTCCCTTGAATTTTCATACACTGAACTTTTCTCCCTTTATGGGAACCAACCTGAATATACGCCAGCCTCATTTAGTTTATTTAGTTTTGATTTGTAAAATAGCGGACAGCAAAATCGTATCGATTGTTTGGTACCTGACACTTTCAATAAATTACAGTGAGCTTGCTATTCCTTCGACTTCACGAAAATCATGAGTGAGGAGACCCAATCGTAGTCCTCGATGGACTAACGTAGCATACTGATACACGGGAGACCAACACGCTCTTCATTGTGAAGGTAAATGAGCTGTGACGGTGTTCGAGGCTACATCTAGTGGCGGTATCGTTAGCCATGTCACACAGTCACACGGTACCGACACCACTGGACCTTCATCAACAGCAAAACGAGCGTAAGCACAATCTGGTGGCAAAGTACTCATCAATCGCTTTACTGCAATGGAAGATAGTACAAAAGAATTCTCCTTTTTCTAATCAAAAATTCCATTTAATGTGGGCACACGGAAGGACAAATGATGTTTACCACTGTTTCACAACAAAACCACTTCACAAGTGAACCTTATGTTAACTTCAGTACCACACAGACATGGAAATACGGGAGCGATTTACAGAAGAATGCGTCAGTTTCCGGCGAGAAAACACGGACACGCTGCACGGGCACACGCACGTCCGTGGAGCCGTGAGCCGGGAGGTACGCAGCCCGCGCCGCCTAAACGCACTTTATCTCATCGCTGTATCAGGCGCGGCTCTCCTTCGCCGGCTTCCTTTTTCCCCGCCGTCATCTGTTCCGTCTGCCACGCCTTCGACGGGCGTCGGGAAAAAGAAACACGAATTGACAGGCTGACCGGGCTTTCAGGCCGGACGGCCCAGCCTCGGGCACGGCACCTGACGCGCCGGCGCCATAGCGCAGCCAGAGCCGCGCTCGCCCTCCTTACCTCATGACTAACCTCTTCATTACTCTCGTTTTTCTCTGGGGCCAGTTAGCACCATTGTAAACCATTTTGCGCTTTCCGACGAAATATCTCTTCTTTGATTTATTTCTCTAGTAGCTGACAAATCTGGCACTGCACGGGTATTCATTCTACCTGTTTGCTATTAGAAACAAAAAAAAAGTGATGTACCGAAAAATTTTAATTTCCATGAATTTGCGAAATCATCTTTGAAATTATGAAACAACCTTACAAAGAAATATGCGTAATGTACAAATGTATAACGGCAGTGCCCAAATTAAGAAACATTATCCCTGACAGTTTTTGTACGCTGAGGTAGCTGCTTCGGTTTCTACAGCGTCATTTTGTAAATGTCTCTGTGAAAATGCCTCTTCAGAGCTCTGTAGATGTTTGTCGTTTTCGTCTGCATCTGTTTGCGCTTCGCAGTTGAAAACTGTCAAAAGCGCTTCCATGTTTCAGGGATTTCTTAAAGCTGACTCGACTGAAGGAGTGAAATTTATAAGGGGGGTACGACGTCAAACGGGCCGACTTGGAGCAGGAGAGGCATCGCAGGACATTTTAATTTCCACTGTCTATACTTTTACAAGTAAATTCATAAAAATTTGTCAGCATGACCAGGAAGGGTTCAGGATTCACACTCGTAGCAGCGGAAGTTCAAAAACATAACAAAATATTTTTTTCATGTGAAATTTCATCATTTTTTTTACTTACTATAGGCTGCATTTGTTGCTATAGGTACACTTTTCTTCTTAAGTAAGAGAGACCGTTCGATGAATTTTGCACAGAATACAAACCATACTTACAGGTGTCTGAAACTCTAGAATCTATTTAATTTATGAAATAAATGAATGAGCTGTTACGTTTTAAACTTTATGTTTAGAAAAAAATCAAATTTTGTAATTATCTCAATTTGTACCACAGTTTTTAATAGATTTGGAAAATACTAGAGCTTCATAAACCTGTAAGTATGGTTTATATGCTGTGCAAAATTCATCAGAGAATCTCTCTTACGTGTGAAGAAAAATGTACATATAGCAACAAATTCAGCCAACAGTAAGTGAAAAAAATGATGAAATTCCATATCTAAAAAAATTATTTTGTTATGTTTTTGCACTTCCACTGCTATGAGTGTGAATCCTGAATCCTTCCTGACTACGTTTAATGAATTTATTTGTAGAAGTATACACAGTAGAGAATAAAATGTCATGTGGTGCCTCTCCTGTTCCAAGTCGGCCCGTTTGACATCGTACCCCCCTTAAAACATAGTGTTTGATGCGGTGTTTTTTTACGGCACGCATCTGCGTGTTATGACGTCATATCTTCTGAAGTATGTGTGGTACCATGATATAATTTTTTTAGGTACATCTACCGGCATATAGGGACAGTGACTCCGAAATTTATGCTGGAAGTTGGTAGCACAAAAGTAATAAGTTTAAATGTCGTACATGATGCAGCACTTCCTCACGCATCTGATTGTTTATAACGTCATATCTCCTGAACTATGATAGCTAGGTAATTCTTATCCCCACAGCGATTGTTGCCTGGTTTATTTTAAGAGGGTGTGCTGAAAAGCAACGCGTCTGAATATTTTCTGTGAAAACTCTGAAAGCTTTTTAAATAAAGATCTTGTTGTGATCTTCAGTCCAGAGACTGGTTTGATGCAGCTCTCCATGTTACTCTATCCTGTGCAAGCTTCTTCATCTCCCAGTACCTACTGCAACCTACATCCTTCTGCATTTGTTTAGTGTATTCATATCTTGGTCTCCCTCTACGATTTTTACCCTCCACGCTGCCCTTCAGTACGAAACTGGTGATCCCTTGATGCCTCAGAATATGTCCTACCAACCGATCCCTTCTTCTAGTCAAGTTGTGCCACAAATTTCTCTTCTCCCAAATTCTATTCAATACCTCCTCATTAGTTATGTGATCTACGCATCTAATCTTTAGCAAACGTTATTAACGTTCTATATCTTTATTCTTCATTTCTACATATTTGTTTCTCAACATAATCACCTTAGTGACAAACACATTTCTCCCAAAGACAGACCAGTTTTTTGATACCGTCACTATAGAATGATTGAATTTGTTGACTGAGCCAGAACCTCACGTGCGTATTCACCACTTCATCACTATCCTAGTGAAGCCATCGAAGGTGTACTTTAAGTTTTGGAAACAGATGAAAATTGGAAGGAACCGAATCGGGACTGATGGAGGATGATAGATGACAGGCGGACTGTTACAGACGTCACAGCGCTCGTGTATGGTCTGACGTTGCCATGCTAAAAGAAACAGTCGTCCATATGTGGGCGAAGTCTTTGAATTCGAAACTCGGTTACAGTACACTGTTTCTCACTCACCGACATAGTTACTTTAGACACTGCCACGTTACACACTATAATTCAGTGCTCTAAAGGCACAGGCAAATATGCAGACTCGGTGTATAAACACGAAGGATTTTAATAACACTTGTTTTATTAAAAGCATCAAGAGTTTTTCTTAAAATTCGAGAGCATTATTTTTCAGCACCCCCTCGTTCCTGACAATATTAGGTCCTTCGTACTATTTCTTATATTTAACCAGATATTCGTAGGGGATCTGTGAACTTTGGCATTAAGGCGTTTTTTGAGAACGAAAATCTCCTCTATAAAATCAGCATAGATTCCGTAACGAGTTATTTTGCGAAACTCAGCTGGCTCCGTACATCCACAAGATCCAGGACGCCTTAGGCCGTGGGCCACTTGCTGTCTAAAGCAAGTATCAGTGTGGCCAAAAAATGAACATCTAACAGAGGATTGGTAAAAACAATCCATGAAACTCCGTTTATTTAATGGTATGATACACTGAGTATTTTCAGTTTCAAGCTTCCGCCCCACTATGCTATTCTCTCGTTGGTCCGTCCATTCTTTTTTCGGATGTTGTTAGTGTTAAGTATATTATGTGTGGCCTAAAAATACTTGTCTTCATTCGGTATGTCACAGATAAACTAAAATGTAGGTCAGCCATGCTGTAAACAAAGGCTCCCACATTGATTCCATCTTACTGATTATCTGATCATATCTACGGCTGGATTCAGGACTTCCTTGCAGACAGAGAACAAGCCGTTCTTAACGGAACAAAATCGACTGATGTTATTTCAGAAATGCCCCAAGGGAGTGCTAAAAGAACATTTCTATTTACTGTATATATTACTGTTGTAGTGGATGACGCTACAAGAGGTTTTTCGTGGTCAATGCTGTTCAGTACGGGAAGTTTACAACACTAGAAGACTGATCGAAGACCTGCAGAGGGTTGAGGACTGGTGCAGGGGCTGACAGCTGAGTCTGAACGTAAATAAATTCGACATATTGCGCACAACTCCTGTTTGATTGCGCTGTTGGTGAAATTCCACTGGAAACAGCAGCTGGTGCAAGATACCTTGGAATAACCATCCGGAGCGACCTAAAGTGGAGTGACCATATACAGCTAACCGTAGGAATAGCAGCTGCCTGGCTGGGATTCGTAAATGGTTCAAATGGCTCTAAGCACTATGGGACCTAACATCTGAGGTCGTTAGTCCCCTAGACTTAGAACTATAAGTAGTTCTCAGTCTAGGGGACTGATGACCTCAGATGTTAAGTCCCTAAGGACATCACACACATCAAAGCCCGAGGCAGGATTCGAACCTGCGACCGTAGCAGCAGTGTGTTTCCGGACTGAAGTGCCTAGACCCACTCGGCCATAGCGGGTGGCAGGGATTCATAGGAACAATCTTTTAAGGGAATGTGATTCATCCACGAAAGAGTTGCCTTAGAAACTTGTTTTACCAATCTTTTAGTATCTTTCACCAGTCTCTGGCCCTTAACAAGTAGGATTAATCGAAGGTATTGAAAAGACCCAACGAAGTGTGGCGCGTTTCGCCACGGTATCATTTACTCTGCGCAAAAACGTTACTCCAGCGGCCGACGTTGCAAGACGGCCGTTGATTATCATGGAGACGTTTTCTGTTGAAACTTGAAGAGCACACGTTGCTGTAAAAGTCGAACAGCATACTACTTTCTCCCATATACCTCTCGGGAAATGCCCACAATTAGAAAATCAGAGTAATAAAAGAAGCTGTTAGCGAAATTTACCGAAAATTATCCTCCTCGGCGCGCCGTTTGTGTATGTAACCTAGTTGGTGCGAAAGGATAATGTTGTAAGTACTCTCTACCACTCACCATGAAGTAGCTTGCGAAGTATAGATATAGACGTCGATGCTTCTTTTTCTTGTACCTTTGTCTTTGTCCCGCATCAGCTCAGGGTCGGTCCGGCTATTAACGGATGTGGCATGGTTAGTTTATGCAGTGGTCGGATGCTCTTCCTGTCGCCAAACCGTTAATTCCCCGGAGTAGGAATATATGTACCTCAACTGCCTGCCCGGAGTGATGTTCGTGTAAAGTGAGCGAAAGTTTTTTTAAACCTTTGCGAAACGTGTAACTGAGGCGCGACTTGGGTACCAGCCCGCTATTCACCTAGTGGGATGCGGGAAACGGCATAAAAACCACATCCAGTGTGGCTGGCACACAGACCTTCGTTGTTAATCCGGCAGAGGGATTCGATCTGTGCCCCGTCCCGTAAGTGGCGCTCTAACGAGATCGACCATCCGGACAGGTTCAGATACAGATATGGACACTGCTTTGTATATACTATATTAGTTGCGCATAATAACATAAATAAAAGTTATATTAACGAATATAGGCATTGCAGTAATGTCATTTTGTTAAGTAAATTTCTCATAAAATTCAGTTTGTTGATGCCGCGTAATGACTTATTAATAGAAAGGCAAATCACCAGTGCACAAGGAATCTGGGGCAGTGATGTTAATTGGTTCGGTAAACAATGAAAAATTATAAAAAGAGGTGGTGAGATGGATCAAAAAAAGAGCAGTAGTTAGCGACAAGGTAAGCTGGGAGAGTGTTGATACTGTAGCAGAAGTATTTGTTCGCTATTGGACAGGAGAGAGACTGCAACGATATTTTGAGGAAGAAGCTTTGTTAATAATAATAAGATGATCTTTAATATCCTCTTGAAAGCAGCATGGTTTGAGACCAGACGTTGGTTACTGCGTGGTATATTTCCTGGTACACAGGCTGAAATGAAGAAGGAGGAAGATTCAGAGTTATGAATAGGTACACCCAACATGCTGAACACATTACGTCTTGCATTACAGTTGTGTAATAATGATAAGTGTTTGAACCTAATGCATGTCTGACACGAGCACACATGGTTACGGCGAATCGTCTGCAATAATGCTACTTTTCCTTTGTTGAACTGTAGAGAACAGACGACTTGTATTTAGGGTCTAGAGTTCCTCTAATGATTTTGCGCTCTTTGGGTGATTAATTATGAGATTTTACTGTTTCCGGTGTTCAGTATCTCATTGAGAAGTAAAGTCCGCACTACAGCTATTTCAAGAGAAAAGGCGTTAGATTATTTTTGAGTGTAGGAGAATGGTTCAATTTTTGTAAACTGAGTTCTCCTATTTATATATGCATTTATCTGCCAATATCGTCTGACATTTTACTTATAACCAAACATTCGTAGGGAATCCACCGTCAAATGCACACAATACAACACTTGTCGCAAACACTTGTGGTATGAGAGGGGGGAGGGAGGAGGAGGGGGGATTGGGAGTGATTTAGAATATAAGCACCAATGGTTTCGTATATGTTGTTGATGTGGGAAAGCTACATTCAGGGACAGAAACATGGGAAGGACTACTGTAAATTAACATCTCTTCTACATTCGAGGTCTTTAGCGGCAGAGCGCCAGTTTAGTCGCAAGAGGGTTGGGGAAGGCTGTGTCCGTGGCCTGCTTAAGGAACCATACTGGGAGTCGCCCAAGTGATTTACTGAAAACAAGAGAAACCTGAATCACGAGCAGGACAACCAAACTAGGATTGGAAGTTGCTCTTTCCCAACACGATTCCACAGCGCCAATTCGTGATCTGAAGAAAAACATGTGGAACTGTGATATCAGAAGAGACGACGGTGCTAACATAGTGCCGGGTAAAGCCGCCTGCGACTTGCACAGAAATGGCATAGTCTTCCGCTGCAAGAGCAATCTGATGGTGCAGAGATAGATGGGCCTGTAATGTCCGTCATTCAGTAATTTCGGTAGCGTTTAAGACACAGGGGGTTGCTAATTTTACTTACTTATACTCAGGAAACAACCGCTGGAACATATTTTTTTCTAGAACGGCACACATTATATGTATAAAAAAGTAGTTCAGGGTAAACAGATTTTCCTTTCAAGTTTCGACAGTATTTTTTAGAAGAGCAGGGGCTACTCCTCATCCGTTAAATAGCCAGTATTTTGTGCACGTAACATGCAGTGTTTTCACTGAAGCTTTCTTATAGTCGGTCTGTACACTAAAGAGCGAGCAGCACTTGTGGTGGCAGAAATCGTTTGTCCCAGAAGAACGTCAGAACTGTATACCGTATGAATAACAATCATTTCCCGACTCGCAATACAGTACTGGGTGCATTGATCTACATAGATTCTGTGTGTGTGCGTCTCTTATGTCATTTACATTAATTTCTAATGTCTGTATTTCGTGCAATGATAACTCATTTGATGGGAAATAAATACGCTCCAGGCGTGGCTGCCCACTCAGTCGCCTCAGTTCCTAGCAGCGTGGCGCGGAAGAAGCGATATAACTATGAGAAACAGCCAGTACGGTGCCTCTCCCCACGTAGTGAGCTAGAGAGGGGAACTCCCCAACTCTTCTCCAGTCTCCCGTCAGACTACGAGAGGCGTTTGAAAAGTCGGTGCAAAGTCCGAGAGATGGCACCACCGGCGTGTATCGAGGTCATGTTTAGTTAGCAGCATCTTTGAAAAGAATGCACACCTAGTTTCAGCCATTTCGGTCTATTTCTTTCGGTTTGGCATTAGTTTGAATCAAGGAAGTCGATTGATTGTCAAAAAATGGACGAAAAAGAATTTCGTATGGTGATTAAACATTACTTTATGAAAGGTTAAACGCCTCAGGAGACTAAAGAGAAGCTTCGTAAACATTGCCGTGTATCTGCACTTTCGATTAGAGCAGTTTATAAGTGATTTAAAAATTTTTGTAGTGGCCATACGGGCACAAGTGATGTTGAACGTTCTGGACGCCCTGTGGAGGTTACGATTCCAGAAATCATTGATAAAATCCATGAGATGGTGATCCATGACAAAAGGGTTAAAGTACGTGAGATTGCTAGTACTGTGGGCATCTCGAATGAACGGGTACATAATATTTTGCATAAACATTTGGACATGAGAAAGCTATCCGCAAGATGGGATCCGCGATTGCTCACGCTTGTTCAAAACCGGAATCGTGTGAAGTGTAGCAAGGATGGTTTGCAGCTGTTCAGGTAGAATCCGCAGGAGTGCATGCGTCGTTTCGCCACTGTGGATGAAACGTGGATACATTACTATACTCCTGAGACCAAACAACTATCTAAACAATGGATTACCAAGGGAGAATCTGCACCAAAAAAGACGAAGACCTTTCCTTCGGACGGAAAGGTTATGGCGACTGTCTTTTTGGATTCGCAAGGGATAATCCTCATCGAATCTGAAAAAGAGTAAAACTATTACAGGTGCATATTATTCATCGTTATTTGACCGTTTGAAAACCGAGCTGCAAGAAACACGTCCCCGATTGGACCGCAAAAAAGTCCTTTTCTAACACGGCAATGCACCAGCACACACCTCACCAGTTGCGGTCGAGAAATTATTGGAAATAGGATTCCAAGTCATTTCACATCCCCCCTATTCTCCAGACTTGGCTCCCTCGGACTACTATTTGTTCCCCAATTTGAAGAAATGGCTGGCGGGACAATGATTTTAATCAAACGAGTAGGTGTTTGCTGCAACTAATAGCTATTTTGCAGACTTGGACAATTCCTATTATTCGGAAGGGGTCAACAAATTAGAACAGCGTTGGACGAAGTGTACACGTCTAAAAGGAGACTATGTCGAAAAATAGAAAAGGTTTACCACAAACAAGTAGTTTTTGTTTTTATTCGGACTTTTCAAACGCCCCTCGTATGTTCAAATGGTTCTGAGCACTATGGGACTTAACATCTATGGTCATCAGTCCCCTGGAACTTAGAATTACTTAAACCTAACTAACCGAAGGACATCACACAACACCCAGCCATCACGAGGCAGAGAAAATCCCTGACGCCGCCGGGAATCGAACCCGGGAACCCGGGCGTGGGAAGCGAGAACGCTACCGCACGACCACCCTCGTATGTCTTGAGTAGTGTAGTGGTTAAGTCACGCCACTAATATTCAACTTCCACCGCAGCCATTTAGTCCCCGGTTATCTGTGGTGGAGGCTCCTGATCAGCTGAAACGAATGTCGGGATGTTTCCTTCAGTTAATTCACTTCCGCGCCAGATTATCTCAATGGGCGGTTACCGTCATGTCAATCATCAATCAAAGGGCTTTAGACTTACCTAACCGAGTAATGATGGATGAACAAGATTTAAAGAAATGTAAAATAAATTTAAGGATACTAAGTATCAACTTTGACAGCACGTGAAATGTCCGTTTGAGACCGGTATGGTAACGAACAATTATATGATGTGAATATTTCAACAACTGAACGCCAGATAGCTATTTCACAAAAACTTACTGTACCGTGAAATTACAGTTATTCTCTACATGTGATCCATTGATAAATAGCCTTAACGCATTTTCTTAAATCTGACCAGAAAAAATAAAAATAAAGGTAGCCCACATCTGGTGAAAGACTCATATAATTCACGATAGTGAGTGTAGTTTATAGACTCAGAGTTATGCTACTGTTTATTTATTGACACTTTGTTCTCACCACCGATATCTTGGTCTATGTGTTATTGCTCTGGAAGGGAAGATAAGAAACATAAAAGGACGCTAAAGAGCTCATTTATAGTGAACGTGATTCATTTATACCATTCTGAACGACAGAAGCGGTGAAAACTTAGAGGAATCAGGTTACACACTACGGAAAAAAGACACTCACAGAAGCAGTTTCAAATTTTTTTTCCGCATGAAAGCTACACGCAAGAGTAACAACAATCTCCGTTCCGACGATCGTCATCGTCACAGGCTGACAGATTTTCCTCCTCTCACGACCCCCTCCTCCCACTGCTTCCGACGTCTCATGTTGTTCATCGCTGACCTTTGAACTATCTTCTTCTCGAGATTAAATAAAGTTTCTAGTGTTTGTTTAGAATTTACCGAAGTATAGAGTTTCGTTGAAACATGATGTAACTTAGTCTTTCTGATGAAAATTTTTAACCTCCGACATGGCACAAATGCATTTTAGTAAGATAATTTTCTGTTATTTTCATATAAGCAGTTAACACCGTCTCTTCACTTCTTTGTTAGTTCACATACTTACGTTCCAATATCCATATGCAAACCACGGCAAATGGAATGGTTTGTGGTAACATCCTGTACAGGACATTCTTTTGCGTTAAGAGAAGAACTATACCTACGGCTGTGGGTGTGTGATTCCTAGTGCCATTTCCAATAACACTACCATCACTGCTCTTAATTCGGGAACTTTTTACTGATCTAAAATTTGAATAATTAATGGTTGCGAAGAATACGTGATCCATAATCCATCTAACGAAAGATGAAACAGATGAAACTCGGGACAAGGGCGTAGATCTGTTGTATACCTGCGAATGGCCGCATTACTAATCACATTCTTCGTAGTGTCCCACACTGTTCACTCAGATCTGTACTGTTCCAGTTGCTATGCGTCAACCATGTGTCGTAGTATGGCAGGCCAAGACACAAACACGCGTAGAGTTTTGACGCTACTCACAGCAGATATCCACGTTAGGTTAAGTTCATCCGCCTCCAATCAATCACTGTCGATGGCACGTCGGAACATATGCTCAGTCCCTCTCGGCGGAACAGACCATATGTCAAGGGCTGAGATAGGCCTAAAAGCGTCAACCTGGGAGGAAAATGGTGTGGGTAAGTGGGAGTACTGAACAAGTACAGTCCACGATGGAACAACGAGAGGTGTATGAGATAGTAAAAACAGTTCTGCCTTTCGAAACCTTCTGTACTAGTTGAAACTCAAGCCTTTAACACAAAACCACCCAGTGATATGATCTTTTAAGGTAGAAACACATTCAGCTGCAAGATTTCAAGCATTTTATTGTGTATTACTTGAAAAACTTTCTGTTATTTTCTAGTGGCAGAGTCTGTGGCTGTGCCTACGCAGTCATGTTTCAGATCTTACATGAAATGTTTCATCATCTGATATCGAGAATCTAAAATATTTCTAGGAAAGTAAATGTGCTTCTCAAAGCAAGAAGTCTGTTATTCGTTGGTTCTTGTTTTCGCTATCATCAGAAATTGCATATTTATTTAGATAAATGTATTTCACAAAGGCGAGTTACTTGAGGTGATTTTAGGATCCGGCAGCAAACCCAAAGAGGCTTTCAAGACTTATTACCCGAGAAAGCCTACGAAATCACATAAAGT
The DNA here is from genome assembly GCF_023897955.1 of Schistocerca gregaria. Classification (NCBI taxonomy): domain Eukaryota; kingdom Metazoa; phylum Arthropoda; class Insecta; order Orthoptera; family Acrididae; genus Schistocerca; species Schistocerca gregaria. The sequence continues at coordinate 649,012,164 of NC_064923.1, read as the reverse complement.
ACTGTACTGATTAATTTCAGTTCCTTTCATGATTTTTCATATTTTCGAAAATAGGAAGCTATTTTTTTTATTGCAAGGTTTTTAATAGAGGAATACACATACCATGTAGAAAAATGGCGCAGTCTTAGACGCTTTGGATTCCACCGTAATATGATTTTTGAGGACGTCTAGGAACAATAACTAGACGTGGAGAATAAGCTGCTCGATGACGTCTTGGAGGGACGGAATATGATCGTTTCAGTCAAGTCAAAAAATTCAAGACATAAGAAAGTAATCAAGAAAATAAACAGAAAAAGTTGTATAAGAATTCAGTTTAAATTGTCTCGACAGTCAACAACATAAACAACTGCAGATATGCTGCTAATTCTTTATCTTTGAGGTCAAGCCATTCTCATGAACTGTAATTAAAAGCCAGTTTATGTATTTGTTTATTTGCAGCTCTTTACAAATAACCTGCTGTCTAGCCGCTAAAGCAAGTATTTTTCACTATTTCCGACTGTGTATTTCCATTACTTCGTAATATGCTAATGTTTCACAAAAGAAAGCTAAACATCGTTACCACTTACGTAACAGAGGATAGAGTAAAATACACGCTATGTGGACTCCCTACTGAAAATCTGTCCCACCTGCTTGGAGTAATACATGCCATGGGCATTGTAGTAATGCCCTTCAAAAAAAAAAAAAAAGGACGATACTATTAGATCCTTGTTGATCCATCGTTGACTGCCGCGAAATTACATGGTTATTGCCATAATCGAATACATACTTACCAGTTTTAATTTCTGTATGGACTGCCAACAGAAGCAGAACGAGAATGTCATAATCCGCTGGCCAACCTACCGTTTCCACCTGATACCTATCCTATCTCCTCTCTCTCAGTCTCATCTTCTTTCCGTCTATTACCTTGTATGTTTCACTGGCACTTCTTTCTGTCCTAACCATAGATACTCACCGTTCGTCACGTTCATTGGGATATTATCTAGTGTTCATATATGACTTTCAACACGCAGCTATTTTGTTCAGCTGATGCGGTAAACATCTGGAAGTACTGAAATTAATGAAACGGGCGCAGTTTGTGAACTACTTCCACTTCAGCGTTTTCCTGTACAAAGAATAGAATTTTCTTTGCTCTGTGGCTTTGACAATAAGCTGTTATTTTTACGGTATTACAAGTCTTATTCACCGACATAGAGAGATAATGAATCGAAAACTATGTGTAGTTTCAGTTGCAGCTTCTAAGTCAATAAGCGAGCAAAGTGGTGCCGTGGTCACACAGGATTCGTTTTCGGGAGCACGGCAGATTTTGTCCCTGTCCGTTTATTAGATTTTCTGTGAGTATCCTAAATTGGTAAAGGTAAATGTCAAAGTGACCCTTCACGAAAAAAAAATAAAAAACGAAAAAAACCCGAAGCCCATAGAAGAGAGCCCTTGACCTGCTAGTCGACAAGTAGATGAAATCCAATATTCATTCCTTTTTCGACAGTCAGTGGAAAATCAGGTACTATTAATACAAGAATACGAAAAAAGTGGAAGGTATCATAACAGGTTTGTTATTTGTGGTAAGAAATCAAGTTATGTGATCTTAATATGTTACTATATTCTATGTGTGATGTCAGACATCACAGTCATGATTCTGTGGTCGTATGTATACACGATGAATAAGAAACACCTATGTCAGACTATGAGGGTAATGAAATGATTCAGTGTCAACAAGTGAAAATTTGTGCTCGACCGGGAGTCGAATCTCGATTTCCCACTTTACGCGAGACAACATTTACATAGATAATAACTATACTATCTATATCTTCAGTATGGATGCACCCTAGGAGCAACTTCTTGCTGGATTCATGCAAGATACTGTGAGCAAAGAGGAAAATGGACAGGGAGGGGGGGGAGGGGGAGGCGCTACAGAAGTAGTGTGCGACAAGTTGGAATTTTGGGTTGGACGGAAAGAGCGATCGGATAGCCGAATCTGTTAAGGCGATCGTTTGCGACATCGGGATATCCGGGTTCAGGTCTAGCTCCCACACAAATTTTCACGTGTCGCCATTAAATTATTTCATTACCCTCATGTGGCTCATGTCGGTATTTCTCTTTCACCATCTTAAAATCTGGCTTAGCGTACGTAGCATGACCACACATAAATTTTATGGGGTATAATTCCAACAGACCAACTTGTAAATGCGAAAAATGAAAAAATAAAAAAAAAGAATGTAAGTACCAGCGATGGACATCCAACAATTCTTCGACGTTAGTACTGATCGTGCTTGTACTGAGTTTTTGCGCTGTCTCTTGCGAGTGATTGCTACAGTCTTTTTATGTTTTTTCCAGTCATGAAAGTGAGACCGTAGCTGTTTTTTCGCCTGTGAACGGTAGCACACATCAAGCAAGTCATCGACTGTGCTTTACATACACGTAAACAAATACACTTCCATGATATTTTGTCTGGGAGATATTGTTCCAGAATTAAATGAAAACTAGTTCGTGCCTCCCACTTCCAAGCAAGGTTTTCGAGATATATGGCCTTTGTGAAGGGGTAAAATACAGGGAGCGAAAAGCTATTTACAATTTGTACAGAAACCAGATGGTAGTTATAAGAGTCGAGGGACATCAAAGGGAAGCAGTGGTTGGGAAGGGAGTGAGACATGGTTGTAGCCTCTCCCCGGTGTTATTCAATCTGTATATTGAGCAAGCAGTGAAGGAAACAAAAGAAAAATTCGGAGTAGGTATTAAAATCCATGGAGAAGAAATAAAACATTTGAGGTTCGCCTATGACATTGTACTTCTGTCAGAGACAGCAAAGGACTTGGAAGAGCAGTTGAACGGAATGGACAGTGTCTTGGAAGGAGGATATAAGATGAACATCAACAAAAAAAACGAGGATAATGGAATGTAGTCGAATTGAATCGGGTATTGCTGAGGGCATTAGATTATGGAATGAGACACGTAAAGTAGTAAAGGAGTTTTGATATTTGGGGAGCAAAATAACTGATGATGGTCGAAGTAGTGTCGGAGCCAGACCTGAACCCGGATATCAACTGTAGACTGGCAATGGCAAGGAAAGAATTTCTGAAGAAGAGAAATTTGTTAACATCGAGTATAGATTTAAGTGTAAGGAAGTCGTTTCTGAAAGTATTTGTATGGAGTGTAGCCATGTATGGAAGTGAAACATGGACGATAACTAGTTTGGACAAGAAGAGATCAAATGGTTCAAATGGCTCTGAGCACTATGGGACTCAAGATCTTAGGTCATAAGTCCCCTAGAACTTAGAACTACTTAAACCTAACCAACCTAAGGACATCACACACACCAATGCCCGAGGCAGGATTCTAACCTGCGACCGTAGCAGCCCCGCGGTTCCGGACTGCAGCGCCAGAACCGAACGGCCACCGCGGCCGGCGACAAGAAGAGAATAGAAGCTTTTGAAATGTGGTGCTACAGAAGAATGCTGAAGATTAGATAGGTAGATCACATAACTAATGAGGAAGTATTGAACAGGATTGGGGAGAAGAGAAGTTTGTGACACAACTTGACTAGAAGAAGGGATTGGTCGGTAGGACATGTTCTGAATCATCAAGGGATCACCGATTTAGTATTGGAGGGCAGCGTGGAGGGTAGAAATTGTAGAGGGAGACCAAGAGATGAATAAACTAAGCAGATTCAAAAGGATGTAGGTTGCAGTAGGTACTGGGAGATGAAGAAGCTTGCGCAGGATAGAGTAGCATGGAGAGCTGCATCAAACCAGTCTCAGGACTGAAGACAACAAGAACAACAACATGGCCTTTGTTTGTTAGGCAAATGATAGAAGTGGACATAGTCAGCCAAATATTCCCGACTGGCAGTCTCTCTGCGCAGTACCGGCTCGCCTAGTACTTTGTTGAAAAGGCCCCCACTATACAGTGGTTATTACACAACAGTCCGCTCTACTTGATGAACGGACTATCTCATGTACGAGTAAAACACCAGAGGTAACGAGAAGGACTGAGCGAAAACTGTAGGAAATAATACAAATAATTTAGAAACAAGACATATATGGTATTAGCATGAGTCGTTTCTTGGAAGGACAGATCAAGCAATATGTATGATATAAATCTCCCGATATCGCCGTTGTTGTTCTTCTCGTAAGATAAGGAGGTAGCTAGTGGAGTAGACGGGCTGAGATGTTGAGGGAGCTGTCAGAGGAGAGGAATTTGGTGGGCGGTCGTTCGCTGGACGAGAACAGATCGCGGAGCAGTCGGGGCCCACGTGCCGCCTTAAAGAGGAAAGCGGCGAGCCGGCACCGCCACCGCCACCGCCACGTTTAACGATCGCCAGCACCGAGGCGGCCTCCCAACCCCGCGCCGTGTCCTTCACGCCGACGCGGGGTTCTCCGGGCGGTCCCCGGCCATGCAACTGACCGATCCCATCCTGCTGAGCGCCATCCCGCGGAGTTCATTGTGGCATACGTTACTGACGGTGGAATCCGTAGCTGCAGATGCTTCTATTGGAAAATACGAGTGTACGCTGCCAGAAACCCAGGAACTTATGCGACGCTATTAACTTTTTCTTCTATGAATGATGACGTTCATAATCTCGATTCACTGTGGCTGTTAACCTGTACAAAATTCCAAGTTCCACAAAACCAGGGAGTGGTGATCTTTTACTCTGGGAACTGATAGTGCAAAAGATAATCCCATCGCCCATTTGATACTGCCAGATACATTTGAAGAGCTTATTTCAAAAGTGGCACAAGTCCATTTTTGTTCATATTGAGATACAGAGTCCTAAAGAACGCTGAAAAATCTGCAGTTGAGATACGAGAAATATTCAAGCATATGGCTTCTTGCTAGAGACGAACCTTTCTTTTTGTTTGTGTGGCTCATTAATTTCAGAAGCGTTATAGATAGAAAAGTGGAGGTAATGGACTTGTACCACTACTGAAACAAGCCCTTCATTTATTCTACACTTTTTCGTGCGTTACAGACTTCAGCCGTTCGCATCCCAATTGTCGCAGGACTTTCCCCAATGCCGCCTGCTCACTCTCTGTTAGGCCGTAATCTGAGCATTTTCTCAACGTTTGGAAACCAGCAAAGAACTTCCGGCCGCGCGGGATTAGCCGAGCGGTCTGAGGGCGCTGCAGTCATAGACTGTGCGGTTGGTCCCGGAGGAGGTTCGTGTCCTCCCTCGGGCATGGGTGTGTGTGTTTGTCCTTAGGATACTTTAGGTTAAGTAATGTGTAAGCTGATGGACTGATGACCTTAGCAGTTAAGTCCCATAAGATTTCACACACATTTGAACATTTTTGAACATAGAACTTCCTTGTCCCATCACCCATCGATTCACCCTGCTAATTGTCACTCACGCCTGAGTGTCATTGTCATTACGCACACAATTATTTCTCCCACTTAAGTCTGCCTCTCCGTGGGATTTATTTTTTTCTCTAGCACATCCCAGTTACTGCCAACAAGCACCTCCCCACTTACGGGTAAGCAAATCTCAGCTTATGAATTGCTTATCCATTAAAAATTTACGTCTCAGTATCACAAGTCAAGTCTGGCAATGCACAAACATTGGAAACTTCCCTTTTCACACTTTTAGTTGATTAGAAATTATTTCAGTCTTAATAGAATTGATTCTGCTGCTCTTTACAGGTGTTCTCTGTTAAGTCCTTCCATTAGTTGCAGGAGTTTAACAGAGCAACAAATCTCAGTGCGCAACGTCACAATACAATTGTAATACACATTTACATTACAATTTCTTTCACTTGAATTATTCTTTCTTCTCTTGTACCAGACACAAATTAGTTTCCAGGTAACTGACAAAAAATAACTTTCCGCGAAATGTAGCTGTTTGTACCTTATGCGGAGGCACGTAACCTTTTTCTTGGCTTAGATTATAAAAATCAGTGTACTAAAATGGTTTCTTGATTTCAACTCTGCAGGTACAATCAGATCTAAAATTGAGAATATATAAACAAAACATATCAATGGTGTTATCGAACAAACAACTGGACATAAACGTACGAATAAAATGAACAAGTTACCTAAAAATTTGCCACGCCATTTAGGAGCATAATCATTAAATAAACGTACTCCTAACTGCTTTTCTATGTACTGACTAACCGTCTATGCAACGCTGCTAGATTTTTGATAACTTTTTTTCATTTTATTCGCACACTTCTGTCCATTTTTTATATTTCCTCACTTTAAATCTGACAAAGGCTGCAAAGCCGAAACCAGTAATCTATTTTAGTGAAGTGTTATCTGACCAAAACACAGACATTCATAATCTAATAGGCCTAATAATATTTGTTCCCTTGAGAATAGCTTCTGTTTGGTGTTGGTGACACAAAAGACTAAGTTTTAAGCGCAGAAGGTATGTTGTAAGGTATATTTTATATGTGGTAGCGCTAGCAAAATTTGCGCGATGTATTCTTTTACACAAAGATTACGAGTCAGATGTAGAATTTACCTTCAAAACGAAATAAGTCGAACAGCAGAAACGGCTGTTATTTCCAATCAGTTATGTGTGTCAGAAAACTGAAGAGCGGGCATAATATGGGAAATGAGAGTAACCTGAAACACCATGTGGAAAAGAATTACAATTCCCGTTGCAGAGGGCAAACTGCTGCTTTTTCTCTAACGTAGTATGTCAATATTGAGTTTCATCTCGTTAAATGATTGCGTGGACGTTTTTATGTTCATAGATGAAATCACTGGTTTTCAACTCTTGTATGACATATAATCAACAAGCTCTTCAAACACAAGTGGCAGGCATTGACTCTTTGTGCTTTTGACAGATGGATCAAGTTCAGTGTGACAGTGGAAAATGATTGTAGCTGATTGTCAGGAAATTTGATTAGGGAATGTGTGGTATAGTGTAGCAGTTCTCATTTGGTGCCTCTTTCGAGGGTCGAAGGAAATCACTAGGGATTTGTAGGGTCAAGACTGCCAGTCCACATTTTGATGCACATTCGATAGAACTTGCATTCCGGTTATTTGCAATGTACTCATTAAGAACGGAAAATAGGAGATTTAGCACTGCCTAAACAGGATATGCTATAAATAATCAACCTATGCAGCCATACAGATAGCGTGGTACTGATTTTTGTACTTCTCATTTCAGTAATTCTGACATGTCGGAAGAGTTTAAGCGGAAGATACTTCTCTACACAGTTTTTCGATAGGCCACGAACTGCATATAGCAGAAATAGCGAGAGATCACAATTCGTGTGTTGTGGCTAGTAAAATACATAACTAGTACCAAATATAAATATTATTTTATTGAAAAAAACAAATATAAGTTTAATGTGCTCTTAACCGCTATGTCGTTAGACAGAGAGAACGTGCAGTGTCCCAGGGAGTAGCTAGCTTCGTGAAACCACTGCGAGTGCTACGTGCATGAAATCTTATACTTGATGACAGCAGGTCACAATTTCTATCACAACTAAAATGTCGTATCAAATTTTATTATTACTACGATAAATCACAAAAAAACTATATTTTGTTTTTGACGATACAGTATTACTGGTATTGACTGACTTTACTTGCTTGCGCAGCTTAGCGCATTGTGCGCTAGCTTGCGAGACAGGGAGTGAGCCAGACCCGGATCGAATATGTGCGGCGGATTAACAGCCATTGGTCTAGAACACCGGCCTACCGGTGCGTGGTTCTTAGGAGAGTCTCCATGCTCGGTTAGGTGAATAATGGGTTGTTTCCCAATCTCTGCCTTCAGAAAACACGATACACAAATACAATAACACACAGAACGAAGTACAGACGATTCACACACAGATCGTGCACACGACTTTGCTCGCTTATGTTAACGACGACTGTGGCGACAGAAAAAACATCCGGCCACTAAGCTAAAATAAAAATAAGTGTTGCCACATCATGAAAACAGCGGATCCAGTACGACAAGATTAAACTCCAGAATAGATAGTCAGAGAAAGAGAGACAAATGGTGAGTCATACAGGATGTTAAAAGTGCAGTTGTTTTTATTGGTGACTGAGGACAATGAACTGAACAACATTATAGCAGTATTTCCATCATTTGCAGACTAGTGGTTATAGCTGTTAGGAGTAACATGTTCTTAGGATGGTTAATACCTCCAGTATACATACATGTTGCAAGAGCAAGCCATTGTTGCTTATTTTCCACTGGGCAATAGGCCTGGAATTGAAGAGTGGACACATCGACGCAAAACACATAGTCTATACGGACAGGTGTTTTTTAAAGGACATCAATTTAACCATGATTGAAGATATAATTTTTTACGTAATTGCATTTATCCACTTGGGCCATTTTTAAATGGTACCGAAAAAGATTTTGCTTCAGCACACAGACTTTACAATCCTCTGACATGTACACACGTCATCGTTATAATTTCACGGCGTACAGAGCTTTGCACTCGTCTGATGTTACTTATTTCTACAATGAAAAGACTTGTTTTTGACATGTATGTCGAAGGATTTTATAGTCTGACATGTGCCGAAGCGAAATCTTTTGCAGTACTACTTGAAAATGAGCCAAAGGCTAGAAATGCAGTTATGAAATAAATATTTTCTACAGTCATGGTTAACTTGGTGTCCTTTACAAAATCCACACAAACAGGTTACATAAGTTACTTACCTGATGTTTTCTGCACGATTGTGACTTCAGTACTAAGTGAACTATGCCTATCAGTGTAGACTAATTGTTTTACGTCCAGGTGTCCATACTTCAACACCTGGCCTGCTTCCAAGAAAGAAATAAGCTTTAATAGTTTACTCTTGCCACAGGCTATGTACTTGGAGATACTAACCAACCTAAAAACATAATACTCCTAGCAGTTAAAATTCAAATGAAATAAATACTGGTGTAATGTTGTTCAGTACACTGTCCTCAGTGACTAATAAAAATATATTCACTTAGACCCGTTACATCCTATAATAAATATATCGGCTTGATATTTTGTGATACCTAATAGTGATTTTTTTCAGATTCTTTTGTTCATCTGCAGCTTTTTCTTTGGACTACTTTATGTATGGTAACTGGGTATGACGCTCCCCATTTATTTTGTCATAAACTGTCTCCATACTTACGTGAAGTGATTCTCAATCAGGAAGGTCGGGCCAGGATTTGGGCTCTCTAGTGTAAAGTGTTTTAAGGAGTACGTCATCGTGCAGCGTGCTTGGTAGCAGTAGAACGAATAGCTACCGAAAGACATCGATGGTGAACAACGACTTTGAGTGGCGTACGGAACGAGGCACACACAGTAACGTGGACAGAGACGCTGTGATGAAACGACTCGAGGGAAAAGTGACCAGCTGGTGACGACAGAGCTTCCTGACCAACTCCACAAGCAGCTGCTTTGAGAAGTAACTGCCTCGGTTCTGAAGACTCAGTTTCTGCGCAGCTGTCAGCACCCTTCCGAGCCGCGACACGCGCGTGCGACACTAGCGAGAGCTCTCAAATGTACGCCGACACAGCTCGACGCCTTGGCAAAAGTGCGCATTTTTTCCGTCGGCGACTGGGCTATCAGGCGGTGTTTGCTGTGTGTCTGCGCGCGAGAGACCACGGCGGCAATTAGCCGCTCCGCGGGATAAAAGGTCAGCCGTCACGTGCGCGGCACGTGCCCCGGGCAGCTCGGCGCGCCACACGTGGGCCGTGCATCGGCATGCATGCCGCCGCACCGCTCAACAAAAGGGACAGCCCAACAAAGATTCACGCGTGTCTGCGTGTACATCTGTGCTCTGCAAGCCAGGCCTCTTGCTGTCACTCCCGCCTTTCCGAGCAACCAAGCGTGCTCCAGAGGCTCCGTCAGATGTGAAACAACGTACCTGCAGGTTATCCCAAACTATTTTCTTCTTTTTTGTGACCTCATCCCGTGTTTTCACGGGGTCGACGTGTTATTCTGGATTTGACAATGTTAATTCCAGCGGGAGACTGGACGCTCTTCCTTTGCGTCTAGTCTTCGAATTGTCTGTAAATCGTGTAACTGAGACAAGACGTGGGTACCAGCCGAGTATTCGCCCAGTTGGATTCCGAAAACCGCGTAAAAATCACATTTAGGATGGCAGGCACACAGGCCATCGTTGTTAATCCGCCGGGCAGATTCCATACGACGTCGGCGCGCCTCCCCGAATCCCGGAAGCGGAGTGCCGATGAACTCTTCTACCAGGGTGGGAGAGGTTATTCAAATGGCTCTGAGCACTATGGGACTTAACATCTGAGGTCATCAGTCCCCTAGAACTTAGAACTACTTAAACCTAGCTAACCTAAGGACATCACACACATCCATGCCCGAGGCACAGGATTCGAACCTGCGACCGTAGCGGTCGCGCGGTTCCGGACTGAAGCGCCTAGAACCGCTCGGCCACACTGGCCCGCCTGGGAGAGTTTATCCCATGCATTGAAGGTCTATATTACTTTTATGGCAAGGGCCCTAAACAGAGTCTTTTTAGAGAGAAAACTAATGTTCGAAGATAAGTAGTTCGGGGGGGGGGGGGGGGGGGGGTAAACGGTTTTTGATTGAGCAATGTGTTTATAAATCGCCAAGATTTCATAGCGGACGACGTTGGTGCCGACGCCTTGGAAAGCGATATACATTCGTCTGAGATGCGTATACATTGGAGTTTACAACTAATTCCAGTTCATGGCTGTGATGTGGCATTACACGTTACAGGAATTTGCTGACGCAAACTTAACGTATAGTACAGCAGAATATGGTGCCTAAAATGTCCAGGTAAAGGTTTTGCAACAGGCGTTACACTAATTGGAAGACAATTGTTGACGGGATAGGAATCACATATTGCTGCCTATTGTAATCTACATGTAGGCTGTTTGTATTGTAGAATTTGAGGAGATCGTGTTTGATCGGTTACGAAAAGATTCGTCGGTAAGCACCCGTCATCTAGCCCCTGAAGTGCACAGCTCGAAAAATACAGTATGGAAAGCGTTGGTGAAACTGTAGTTTTACCACAATCGTAAACATCCTGTTCTAGCTTAACGGCCAAGTTATTTTGAAACCAGAAAAGTTCTGCCAATGGATTACATTTTGTATTGTATGTCTTCAGACTGGCGATCATCTCTTCGAACAGTTGCTATGAACTTAAGCTGCTGCAAGATGTAAGCTGTTCATGTCAATAAAAAGCTAAATATTCATTTCCGACTGTTAGTTTCTTACTTGCAAGTACTCAAATGAGGCCATGCTTCAGTTTGTATAATTTTGAACTTAATGATTTGAAACATCTTCCATGGTTCATCTATTTATATCACTGTTTCCTTTTATGGTCATCTTACTATATTACGGATTGTCTTTCAATTCCCTTATCACAGAAAATACCACTAGGCGCGTACGCAGCAAACTTAGCACCAACTTCGATTCACGTTCTTCATCTGTGGCTCTTGCTGTGCTAAGGCAAACTCGCCAGGCACACAGAGAGTATTAACTTCTAAAGGCTGTGTAGGATTAGGGTGATCTAAAAAGACGCGTGGTGGACTTCTTCCTGCTCCAGCGGCATGCTCCAGCGCACTGAACCCACACTATGAAAGTCGACGGATTGGATCCCCGCCTGGCAATCCGGAGTTAGGTTTTTCGCGGTTTCCCTAAATCACGCAAAGCAAATCGTGGGATTTTTCCTTTGAAAAGGACATTGCTCACAAAGAAAATAATTGCCATCAAGTGGTAATTCTGGAACAAGTTAACTGTGTTCAGGAGTTCATCTTCAATTGATGGGCTTCATTTTTAGTACGTCATACTTCATTGGGTGTATCACTTCCGCATCGTAGACTAGTATTTGAAAAATTGTTGATGGTTTCAGATCCTTAAAGTGTTTAGGACTGTGGACTCCTATTCCGGTGCACATTAGTTCGAATCCCGGGCCGTTTATCCAGATCAAAGCTTTCTGTTGTTCCTCTAAATTGTTAATGGCAAATTCTGCAAATAGTCCATGATAAGGAAGCGGATGACTCCTCACATAATTTGAACTTGTGCTCCGTTTTTAAGACTGTTATCTCCCATTTTCGTACATGACTGACTCACGACATTCTTTACAACCAAAATTACCGAATGGACGTCGTGTGTGTGATTCTAAGGTGAATGCGTAGTCCCTACATGAGAAAGACAAAGGAATTTCGGATTTTGCACTGTAACATTCGTCTTCAAAAACCATCACTTGGCGTTTCAGAAGAAAATATCTTCTCAATAAAAACATTTTTCGCTATTCGCTATTCCAAAGGAGCGCCATAGATTCACCGGAAATATATCGATGTACGTTGAGGACGATGGATTCCAGAGCTCGCTCAGACTGATAAGAATGCAAGAAAAACAGTCTCCAGGCTACAGCGAAATTTGGAGAGTTGATGGGTTCCTCGAATTGCTTAGTATGCGGTGTCAGACATTCCAGAAACAACCTGAAGACTAGGAAATTCTGAAAGGTACCTCAACTTAGGATGAATTTTGTATAAAGCAAAGACATTAAACACACGAAGGCCAGCTTTTCTGACCATCGAAAGGTGTGGTTCAGAATTAACACAAATCAAGGAAAATGTTAATGGACATTGGCCTCCGTCAAAATAAACAGACTTCCAGTTACTTTATACAGTTGCTCTGTGACATATTTCTTAAACTGGTAATTGTGCAGCAGTCGGCGTCCATTCCGCCACTCTTTGATAGCTGTTGTTAACGGAACATCTCGAAGAGAAACGAATTCTCCTAAGCAGGGGAGCTGAGAAAGTTCGTATGCAACAGTCGGGAACCTTACAATATTGTACTGTGACAATTTCGTACCGATACGAAAAAGTTGACTTTCCAAAAGTGATGCCCTTAGAGCTTGTAAGCACAGGTTGATTGCAGTTGCTAAGCCATTTTGCGTAGCGATTCATCGTGCAACTCATATTGGAAGGAGGGAGTCGCAGATGCCCGCCAGCCATCTTGTAGAAAGTTTTTACTTAAACTTGTGAACCATCGAAAACCTGTCTGAGCTTGTTAAATAATTACATGCACATTAAACTGATCAATCAGTTTCGTTTCCTTCAACATATATTCTCACCCTCTGAAGGAGTTGTTATAAAGATGAAACATATAGTAGGAACATAGTGTGTGGGACAGTGGGTAGCTTCGTAAGAATCTAGGAAAGGAAGGCAAAACTTTGACCATCACTGCGCAAAAAAAGAAATCTCTACAGGTCTGTGGCGGTATCAGTAGGTACGTTCAAGTGTGAATCGCACGTCAGTAGATTCTTACTAGCATGGCAAGAGAATGTTCCAAGCCTCGGCGACATGATTGCTCAGTTTAATTACTTTTCTCATATGCAGAGACATAAAAATAAATTAATGTATTTGAAAGCCTTCAGAAAGTATAGTCTGAGAGACGGAATCTGATGGTGAGATTTGAACGCTGGAAAAAATCATTTTACAGCTTCCTCGCTCAAAACTGTGATGGGTAGTACAACTGCTGCAAATAACTAAAAAATAAAATCATACACCTCTTTCCAACACATATATTATAATTTAATGCGTGCTTACCCCTCATCACCACATCTCATCCTTGCAGCAAGGACATCAATTTAACTTTGAGTGGATATGAACGAAGAGTATGTTTGTCTGAAATTTTGTGCAGAGCAAGTCCTCCAAGTTTCCTTTAAATAGCACGATTGCTGTTCTGCACCGGTCAGCATTCATTCACATTTAGTTATAGATATTGAATCCAAATAGATTTGAACATATGCTTGTATATCGAGGTATTTTGCTATCCGAAGACGGGACTCTTGTTAGCGCAGTCATCTTCAGAGAAGCACTTTCGTTAAGCGTGTTGACGACTGTCACGTCAGTTTACTATAGTTACACTTTCTCCATTGTATACTGTTCGTGAGAATCATTAAGTTTCGTGAAGGGGACCAATGCCCTTCGAAACTAAATTTTTGCAATTAGTGTGAAAACAGGTATAGAGGCTGGAGAAAAATGATGAGTTTGGAATATTGGGAGGTGGTATTTCCCATAACGATGAGCAATGTCGAGAAAATGCCTTTCTAATTTAATCCTTAGTACACTGCAATACGAAATAAAAAACAATGTCATTGTGGGCGAAATACGTAGTGTGTGCCTTAAAAGTATAGATTCCCATGGGCAGTGCAGGAATACTTTGGCATCAAGTACGTTGAATCTGTCCTTACTTCTCTCATATGGGACGCTTGGGAAACCATAAAACTGTTGCACACACGTCAATGTAGCATTTGTCTCTATTTTTGGTTAAAATTCCTCTGTCTATATAGAATTCATTACCTTTTCAGGAGTGCGGATATAAACAGTGGAACGATTAAAATATCCTATATTTCTTATTATGTTTGTCATATGTCTTAGCTCCATCATCTTCATGTCATATGTCTTAGCTCCATCATCTTCATCTTCATTTTCTCTTCAGGTATTAGGCAGGCATTGCCTGTTACGGTACCCATCTCTGTCGGAGTCTTCCTTTGCCTCTTCTCCCATGGCACTTATAATATCTTGCCTTTAAGGGAATTCTCTCACTCTCCATTCTTTGTAGATGTTCGTTCCATTTTCCTCTGTAATCTCGAGTTTCATCATTGAGCTACAAACCAAATTTAGAGTCTGAAATAAATCTAAAATCGCTCTAAACTTTTTTATTAAATTTCAACAATATCCCCATTAACAACGGAAAAATAATTTCTTTTTAAAGACCCTGTGGAAACAGTAAATGATATCTTATGTAATGGGTGTTAATTGTTAATAAACACGTATTCAAAAAATTGTTGGTTCGTATGTATCTCAATAGAGTGCGAGTGAATGGTAGGTGTTTTAGAGGTTTTTAAGTAGCAAATAGCAGAATAACAGCGTACATTTTTTGATGGTCCGTGAAAAGTGAATATCCTTAATGGAGACAATATTTTAATTCTGAGCATGTAATAGCTTTCATTAACAGATGTGCAATTAGATCCAGAGCAAGCAGCAGAGGCATTTAAGACAAACGGTAAGTCAGTTACAGGGTTAAGGTCTTATAATTTCTTGCCTATAATATTTCGATACAGCTATTGTATCACTTCTCGGTGTGTTCCCTTTTGTTTATCCAGTCCTGACAAAATGCAGATAGTGCATTGTCTACAGTTTTGGGGGTGGGGTAGAGGAGTGTCCTTAATCACGGATGTCCGTTGTACAACCACTGTTCCAGATACAATACTAGACAGTTAACCAGGAAAATGCATTATTGCTTATTCTAATACTGGCAGATTACCTCAAGAGGCAACAACCATTGTCTTTAGGGTTGCCCTTCAGAACGTGGGCGTGAAGAACTTCGTCCTATCTTACTTTCCACTTGGCATTGCTTCTGCAACTTATCAGGAGATATAACTGGTTTCGCAAGCACGTCAGAGGTACTGTTTAAAAAAGTAAATGGCTTTTATCCTGATGATAACGTTCACCAGTTGCTACTTGCGTAGTTTTCACTGCACGGACGTTTTATACAGCTGCGTACAGCAGGCTTTCAATTTAGATCAGACTGTGTCAGTTTGGGACGAAACATTTTGGTTCGACTGCCCTTCATTCATTACCAGCTGATTATTACATTTACCCTGCAGTTGTACTTGTCACATTACGACAGTTAGCTAATACATACGAATTATCGTATTTATTAGTACAATTAGCTGTCGGGCAGTGGAAGTAGTGCGATAGTGCCACACTTAAAAGGAACCATGGATGCTTGGTCCCATATTGCTAAGTATCATACAGTACAAACATACATCGAAAGTCTATAAGTACTTCAAATTTTTTTCACTCAACTCTGGAAGACGTTTAATGTTGTCACTGAGGAAAACTAATGTCGTACATTGTCTTCTTAATATATAGCAGAGACGAAGTCTAGTAGCTGCCGTATTGTGTTACCACTGAAAGTTGTTCCAGCATTCATTTTCGGATGCGATTTAAATGGTTTTGGGTCACTCTCTTCAAGTTTGGAGCTGAATTAAACCAATCGATTGTCTGAAATTTCATGATAAATTCTGTAACTGTGTTACTGTTGGCTCTCTCACGACGTGCCATTCCTTAAGAAAAGAAAAAAAAAGATATTGGATGATGGAAAACAGGTCACCCTGAAAATAAGTCCATCCCCTCTTTTTAACCCAGAAATGGCTCTGAGCACTATGGGACTTAACATCTGAGGTCACCAGTCCCCTAGAACTTAGAAGTCCTTAAACCTAACTAACCTGAGGACATCACACACATCCCTGCCCGAGGCAGGATTCGAACCTGCTACCGTAGCGGTCGCACGGTTCCAGACTGAAGCGCCAAGAACCACTTGGTCAGAGCGGCCGGTTCGAACGATTAATCCATATGTGACCTATGAACCTATGTCAACACGTTACAATGATGTTCACAAAATGTAATATGGCCTGAAGAACGTCTTTTAGATGAGAAAGAAGTTACTTTCAAAAAATCTGATTAAGCGCGAACATCAAAAATACAGAACTATCGATAACTCCTCGAAGGAAGTTGGTGTCTTACATGCCCAGATATAATTTGCCTGGTTCACATTCTTTTATTGGACATGGCACATCCTGGATGTAAGAAATGAGTTCCAAATGGAAGAGGTACCATAGGATATTCCGCACGAGTAACACTGAACGCTCGCATTACCTTTTGTTTAGTTACAGTGCAGACTACTGTCACCGTTTAGGAGAACAATAAAAGTAATGGAATAAACATTTTGGAGAATAATCTGATGTAATTCATTGAAAATAAGCAATGTAAAGGTCAGTGATTGAAAAAGCTGGATCCGGCACATTGACGGTTTTCAATGTTACGTTAGATGTAAAAGACACAATAATTTAAGCAGCGGACTGAGAGTTCACTTGCATCGATTGGGCAATCCGAGGCTGAATCTTTAAGGGGTAAGGCCATTTCAGAATGACATTCTAAAATTGTTACGTATGAATTTCTGCTCTTATATCACAAGCTGAGTTCTTAAGTCCTGCCTACAACTGCCATAATCCTCTTCAGAGTCAAATTTCTGTACTTTTCGCACAGACAGGTACTGGACTGGAAAGGCTCTATGTGTATTATATAGACATTCACATGTCCGATCTTCACCACAGGTTGGAATCCGCTGTGCTACGGAAAATGAAGAAAACGGCCAAAGACATGTTTAGGGAGAATAATTGAGAATCCTGGCTATTGAAATCTCAAGCTGTGAGTATCAGTTAAGGAATGAAACACTATCAGATAATATGGAAAAGAGGGACTGCACCATGCACTAAGGAGTACAAGAGGTTAATCCTACAAGTAACTCAACAGCCACCAAAGCAATAAAATCTGCGAGAGTAATCTCCTACTACTATTAAAATTTAGCTGGTTCACCGAAGGAGATTTAGGCTTTCTACTACCAAGGAAACGCAATCAAATCAGTGAACTAAGGAAAGACCAAGCACTAGCAAAGGTAGGTGTTTGTTAACTTTACCGCCATTTTAGAGGATACGTACTGCTGTCATTATGGAATATCACCAGTGGAGGAGGGTTGCCCGAAAAAATAAATATTTTTTAAAAATAAATTAGCACTTTAACAAAAACCAAATTAATACGAATAGAAATTAATAGACATTAATGCTGTCAAAGAAATTTATCATTCTGTGTAAGAAGGTTAGAATAACGTTAAAAATACTTTCCATGTTTATTAAAAACACGGCAAGGGTCTTACGAGACATTAATGATGCCTTGGAGGTTGCAATCCCTTAGAAATTAGAACAATTGTTTTGCTGAATTATACTGTTGGAGTACCTTAAAAGATTCAGTACGAAACGGATAGTAACGTAGATTGTGCGTGTGTCGAGGAAGTCTTGTAAAGGACTGCAACAGAAATGTGAGTACAGCACTTTGCCAAGAATCTAAAAGTGACTGTGAAGGTAAGCAGAGATTCTTGTACATAGGCATTGCCTCTTACAATTATTTGTGATTACACCTATGAATTCATTTGGTCTGATAAGTGTTTTGAGAATTGAGTTTGTGTAGTCATCACCGAAAGAAGCTGAAATCAAGAAACAAAAAATGAAGTTTCAAAGCATCGCAGTAAAAATATGGGCAGTTATCGAAAAGGTTTTACTCACTGTATTTAAATAAGCAAGAAACACGTAAGTACAGCTCCTTTTGTAAACTCTCTGTAAGCCTATATTGACAAAATATAAGAACAAACATTTTAGTACCTCAAAAACATGTAGCTTAATGCACACGGGGCGAATCGATTTAGGGCCTAAAGAAAAACAATCTAAGGATGATAAAATCTTGCCGAAGAGAGATCAGGTAGGAAGCTGGGAAGAGGCGATTTTCGTTGTGAAAGCGGGGGAAGAGGGGGGAGGGTGGCGAGGGGATGTAGCACATGGTATTTAAAGTGGATATTGTTCCGAGTAAAAATTGATATAACGAGCAAGTGGTAAAATCGATTAATAACGTTTAGTCCACTGCAGCAAAACATCTCTTCAGAAGTTATATTTAAATAAAAGTGCCATTAAATTCTCTGCAGCAGGATCGGAACCGTGAATAATATGTAGCGTGGTGCAGTCGAAATGCCAGTAGAAATTTATGGGAAAGAAAAGGAAAAACGTGTGGTTTTAACTAGACAATATATTTTGATGAATGTGTTGATAGCGTCTTAAGACATTTACATTCAGAAGTCAGTAAACTCACCATGGAAGTGGTAGGAGGATTTCCTTCCGAAATACAATTTTCTAGCTACGTACCCATTAAATGGTGACCCAAAGTATCCTACGACGGTGGCTGTGTTATGTGCTGCGCGATGTTAAGTACTTCTATAAGTAGTGCCGACTGGAATGCTACAACGAGAAACTCAGCCGAAGTGATTGATACATTTAGTCTCGACGGCTCGTGCAGCGACGCCCCCTGGACAGCAGCAGATCGGGGATTACTCGGGAGCGATTTTGGCTTTTTCTCTTATTTCATTTTTTGGCGCTGCGCTGCGCGGCGTCGCGACGGCTGGCGTCGGGCAGGTCGAGGCCTCGCCGCCTATCCATCACGGCGGCGCGCGCGGGCCTATTGATTGCCGGTGACAAGTTGTCACGGCGGCCACACTGCCAAACTTTATACGTCTCGGTCGATGATCGATGGTCGGCGACGGGGTGCGCGCTCCGACCCCCAAACTTGCGCAAAAAGCTGACTATAAAAATAAATAAAAGCCCGCCGGGATTACTGTGCCACAGGCCGGATAAAAACCGTTTTGCAGGAAACGTAAATAGCTCGTAAATACCGATCGCGGAATATTAATGTCGGTTTAGCGGGCTGCCGGCGCGGGATTAACAGCGAAACAAACCAGTCGGCAGGCGAGATCGCGCACAGAATGGTGATGTCGGCAACCCATTCAGCTCCAAGACACCAACCGGCTAGACTCCCTCCAGGGACCCATCGATCCTTCCCTAGCTTACCATCGCAAACCGCCTTGTACCGATCCCGCGTTAAAAAAAAATTATAAAATCTCCTACCATTAATCGTGATTCGCCAATAGTAAGAGGACTCGAAGGCGTGACAGGTATTAGCGGCGTCTACGAAGAAAAGATCAAGCCTGTAATTAATTTATTGCGGAGTTCTATGCATTCAAAACGTTATTGGCACCCCGTTCACAAGCCTGCGTAGCGAAAGGGCTCCTCAAAAAATGACGAGCATCTACTTTATCGCTCAACGGGAAAACCGAAAAATATTCTGAAAAATACTTTGAAATTATTAACATGCCTTTGTTCAATATTTTATCTTACTGCTACAAACAGACATTATTAAGGAAACTTGACTGTTTCATGAACATAAATATGACGATTTCTGTATTAATTATTGCCAAAGCGAAATGTAATACAAATACATTTGTTTCAGAACGAGAAAAATAAAGCACATTGCTTGAGTTTTGTTTAAATTTGACAGTCAGTTTGCAACACAAACCTGTTTGTTCCGTTGCTGGGAAACGTGTGACCCTCGTCTGTACCGACGGAGAGTTTCACTAAATCTTCTTGTAGTCATGACTTTTTCTGTATACGTACTTCTTCCATGTTACATTGTTGCAGGCTAATGACTGAGGTCAATAAACACGTTGTTTACTTTCTCAGACGAACAGCATTTTATTGAACAACGAGAAGAGTTAAGAAACATTCACAATTTTGGTTATCGGTTATTTTGTAACATTCACTTCACTTTTCATTTTTTTTGTTTACACACGATTTTTCTTGGTAAGGGATGACAGCTCTTCTCGATTACGTCAACGGACTCGATACTTGCGAAATTGGACACTGTTGGACTGTCGATGGCGGTAGATGGATCGTTTAGCAGATTCTGAGGAAACTAAAGTAGTTTATTTCTGATTCCGAACGACTCCCGAACGCCTTCGCGCCACGTGGTCACCAATGCCATCCGACACGCTCGCCGCGGCGCGGTGATACAGAGTGCCGTAGTTGCGCCCGCCGCCGCTCGGCGCGCTGCGGGCCCCGCCCCCCGGCCGCGGGCGCGTGGCGCTCTCCATTGTAGTGGGGGGTTCCCGCGCGGCGGGGTGGGGCGGAGCCGCGCTGCGCGCGCAGCCACGCGTCGCCCCGCCCACCGCCGCCTTCCCCCGCCAGCGGGTCAGTGATTGACAGTTGGCAGAAGACTGCGGAGCGCGCAGGACCTCGTGTGCGTGCTGGGGCCCTGTCTCGGCGCGGCGGACGGCAACGCACAGCACAAATCGCTCGCAACAGCTGCACTACCGCATGCAGTGATCGACGCGCGCGCCTCCCTGTCTACTTCTGCCACGCGGGTGCCGTTGGAAGTGGAGCGAGCGAAGCGACGCCGCGCGGGGTCCGGAACGACGCAGCAACGAGAGCGCCTCGAGCAAGAAGTGTGACCGTGTGCCGCCCTCGTCGCTACCACCATGTGCTTACTGTCGTGTGCGGTGACATCGTGAATACGCTGGGCAGCGGGTCGTTTTCGCCGCCGGAGCAAAACTCGCGCCGCTGCCTCCGTTGTTTGTGGTGCTTTTCCGACGAGAGGGCGAGAGGGGTGGGGGAGGAAACCGACAGAGGGGGCGCGAAAGGGTGGCAGTAGTGGATGTGGTGTTGACTCGACGGTGCGAAAGTGGATTTCGCCGGGGCAGCGAGAGCGTTCATGGCTCAGCCACGGGTAAGTGGCGCGACGCACGTGCAGCGCGGCGCGGCGCGTTTCGTACGTGCCGCCTTCCTCGGCTCTGTTTTTCAAATGTCACCATCAATCAGCCCCGGTAATGAATGTAGCGGCCATGTTGGAAGAGATGGGGGCCTCCGATGGCTTTGATAGGCCTGGCTGGTGGCTGCAATATATCATGCGGCCCGGCGCCCGGCCCCGCCGTGCGTACGCCACGGCGGCCGAGCGTGAGTCGCGCCCGGGCCGCGGCCGCGCCACGCAACCGTGATAGACGGGCGCGCGCGATCGCTCACTCATTGGCAGCTTGTAAACAAAGCCGCGTGTCGCCGCCTCCGCTAGTGACTTGTGCTGCGCGGCTCTCGCCCGCGCCAAGGCTCTCTCCTGCGGTTTAGTGTTGTGATTGTTCTGTACAAGAGGAGGCCCAGGTAAACTGCTTTTCGACTTGTCAGTGTCTATTGTCGGTGATCACCTGTCGGCGAGGATCAGCATCTTCAGCTGTGAACATAGGCTACTCCCAAATTCTCTTATTTTTCCCGGCATCTTCTCTAAACACAACTTACCTGCAGTATAAAATCCGAGTGATCCAATAGGACGGACTGGTTCCAAATTCAGATGTTTTGCAAACGAACTTCCTTATTTCATTGGTACGAGCTTGCCAAGTACCCATAAGGCTACTAATTGTAGTTCTATAATTTGGTGACGCCGTACTGTGACATGTCTCCACTTGTCCTATGCGTCACTGTCTATGCCTTTTTTCATCCAAACTTAGTTTGGAAAGTCTGTTACGTGGCTTTGTTGAGTCAAGGCTTCTGATCGCAGAGTTATGTTTTAACATAGCTCATAATGATTAACAACGGTCTGGCTTCGTGCAGAAAAGCAATGTTTTGTTTAATTACATAGCACAGGAAAAAAATTAAGTTTTTAGTTCATTATTATTTTCTGCAAGCGCGGGAACAATGATTAAAATTCCTTTATGATCATTTATACACAATTTTTTCTCCTTGTATTGTTGTCCCGTTGTATCGCAATTTTTAATTACTTTTTTATTTTTAAAGGTATGGTCTAACACTGCGCCCTCTCCTGTATTTTGTTCTTTTTCCCGTAAAATTTTATCTGTCCCAAAATTGCAGTATTTTGAGTGTTGATACATCGGTGTAAACTATTCTCAAGTTGCATTAGGAAGCCTTCTGCGCGTATTATGTAATATGATGCAGAAAGAGTCGCTCAGATGTGCATTTCGTTGACGTCGAGACAGTCTTGAGCGTCAGTGCTGTTGCTTGGAGCATCATTAGAACCATCACCAACTTAATTTTTGGTAGCCGGCAACATTTATGTATAGGTGCGCCTGGTGGCTTAATAACCCTCCAGTGATCGTCGGATTTTTCTCGCCACGTGGATGGTAACTTGTAAGCCGGCGAGCGGTTGTTTTCGCCGACTTCGCAGCCACGGCTCGCCGCGGGCACCAGTTGCGCCGGCGGGGACTCCCGCCGCTCGCTCTCTGTTTATGGCCACTAAAGCCCGGTGCGCCGCCCGGCTGGTTATGCGGCCGGAAAAACCTCTTCTGCCCTCGCGCCTGCTTTCATTTGAGAAGGCGTTTCCCGCCGTTTCTGAAGATGTGCTTTCGCCACTTGCGTGTAGTGCCTTGTTCACGACTCCTTCGTTGTGTTGTCGTCCTTCCCGCGTTAGCGCAGAGCTTTCGACGTCGAATTAAAGTTTCTTCTTACACAATCCCTGGTTATGCTGTTTTAAAATATTCTCTTAACGCCATTTTTCCATGGCTGACGCCTTAGAAGATTACTTTAACTTGGTGGAATTATGTGTTCAGCGTCTGTAGCCGATACTGTGAATCGTAAACAGTAACACGAGGTGCAGGGTTACCAATATACTTGCAGTTAAAATGAGGCGCTTATTCCCGATTCCTTTTGTCTAATGTCAGGTATTTTGTACATAAATATATTTGAATATTGTATTTATTTTGCCGCCTTCAGGAACTTTTTATGTTATTTTTGTTCGTGTGACAAACTCGATATTTACTTATTTGTGGTTTCCACACGTTTCATGCGTCCTCTAACTTTCCAACAAGAACTTTCAGCGCGTGGTCATTCTTCACATCCCGTCTAATAAATAAGAGACGTGACAGAAGCGCGCTCAACTCTATTGTCTTTTATTATTGCCTCGAATATTTCAAAGTCCTGCAATTATCAGTTACAGATATCCAGACAACGCCACAATTTCATCTTAATGATAGCAGGTAGTTGTTTCCCGCTGTCGTAAAAAGGCGTGGAGTCTTTGTATTTTATCCATCTTCAGTGTCTTTAGTCGTTTTCATTGAAATAGCGAGCAACCAGTTGCATAAAGGAAATTTTATTTGCTTCGCCGGTTTCAGGCACTCAGTGCCTTTCTTCAGAAGGCTTATTGACGATACGTTCCTTGTTAAAATTAGTGTGGGTGGAGATCTTGAGAGTTTTCAGCTTGTTTTTCCTGTACAAGTAGACGGTTCTTTGCGTGAGGCTTGACGTTAAGTTCAGTATTTTATGCATCTTCAGCAGCTGTAGTTGTTTGATATCCAATTGTAAATGTTTGCCCTAATTTATTCATGCCTTTTCTTTGTTAATTATTCAGTGTTGTGACTGAATTCCCCATTACTGCCTGTGGTTACGTTTCTTCACCGGATCATGTCTTCACACTTAAGCTGGAAGCTAATCATTCATTGAGTTTCTACTATTGGAGATGCCCACATTACTGACTGTCAGTTGCACAAGATTTCGCCATCGACCTGCGCAAAGATTCTCACAGAACTGAGGCGTAATTTGGTGGTGTTATTTGCACGGATAATGTTCTGCCTTATCCACAATTGCCTGCGTTACAGATTTTTTTTCGTCTTTCTTCAAGACTGCCGGTTGGATGTTAAATTTTTCGTCCCAAAATCAGGAATCGAGATAATAAAGTGATTTGTATTTGTAAAAACTTCATTATAACTTGATGTCGTGCTTGTAGAACATTTGGCGTTCTAACTGATCCCCTAAGTGAAAATACGGTCTTTCTGCAAATTCAGTGCAGCCGAATGCGGCGGGCGTGGTTGTTTCAGATGGGATGCTACTATCCTCCACAATTATTATTCACCATTTCTTGTCAAAACCAGTCTCACCTGTAAAGTGCTTCATTGCTTTCTCTACATTCTGTAAATCATGTTTTTCGGCAATTGCCTTAGTATACTGAAACATTATGTACGTTTGGTTGTCTTCAAACGACCGCATCAGTTTTTGCGGCACAATCTACAAACTGTTGTGTACTTTATATCTGTAGTCCGTTGCAAATCAATTTAGCGGGATCCTTTGCAAAGAAAAACCTTCAAGTCCGCAGTACAAATCCTATACTGCAATTTTGCAGTAAGCAACGCTGAAATCTTATGTGGCATCTGTAAGTACTTCAGAGTGAGTCTCAACTGTGAGAGGCAGTGGCAATAATACTTGAGCCGTCCCGTTCATAATAATCGAACTTTGAATTGTATGAGAGGTAACTACGTTGTGGCGTGTTGTTCCATTTATTTCTTGGTCATTTGGTGCCATTTCGTGTGCATTCAAAAGTTCTGGCACTTCACCACAAGAGCTGGCTACGAAAACAAAACTCTACCACTAGACAGTTTAACTGTAGACGAATGAACACCTCCATTGTTTTTATTTTTTCCAAGTTATGCGTATTTCATTGACACATTAATGTTATTAACTTACTCCTCCAAGGATGATGTTAGAGTGATTTATGGTCAGATTAATACTAGAAAGATATGAGAGATTCATACATAGGAATAGGCACACATGTTTGATTATTATAGGACAGGACAAGTGGCTTTGTTGAATGAACCATCGCGGCATTTGCTTGAAGTGACTTAAGCTCTGAGTCTCTTAACAGTTGTACGACGCCTAACAAACAACATTCTCTTGTAATTGTACATAGTTGGAACAAGTTAGCTTGGTGACATAAAACACAATTACGCACTGTATATACATTCTACAAATCTAAATTGGTACTAATGTTACATATCAGTTTAAATGATTTCCTGAAATCGGACGTTAGATAGGCAGGCTACGTTCACCATTTGGCGGAGTGGAACTTTAGCTTCGAGATGTTTCATTAATCACATATAATCCTTTCGAACTCAACACTCTCAAGGGAAAAATGACGATGGACTAGCGTGGGGGGCGATGGGCAGTTGGGCTCGTACAAGGAGCCTGGTTGTCAGGGTTTGCAGTGTGTGTTGTGTTTGGCGTGGTGTGTGTTGTCTTTCCCTCACGATTTCGCCAGACGGGGGGTGCCATGCGGCGTCTGCGCTTCCCCCGGCGCCGTCTCCGGGGATGCGAGGGCGCAGGGGTTCATAATTTACGACAGTAATCGAGGGTGAACCGGAAACGTTTAGGGCGCATCTATATTTAAAAATCAGTTTGACGGCCGCGCCGGTGGCACTTAGCGCGTGCCACGGCCTGTCCCGCAATTAACGCTGCCCGTAATGCTTGCACTTCGCGGGCAAAGGGTCCTGAGGGCGCGGGGTTGGTCATTCCGCAGCCGCCTGCTTGCAGGATCCCACAAAGTGTCGCGCATCCGAATTGCTGAAGCCCGTGTCGCAACCTCCGCTGCACTTCACACGTTTCTTCTGCCTGCTTGGCATGTTATCCTTTGTATCTTTTGACTGTTATAACATGCATTCTTCTGTACACTTATGAAAGCGCGCAGTAAAAATTCATAGACACTTAATGCTTGAAATTTGGGCTTGTTTGTTACGCTGTGCTAGAGAGACTAGAACCACTACTTCGTAGCAGATGTGTTCTACCCCTAAGAATTTGTGTATGGTATTAAGTGAAGTAAAGTGGCACAGTAAAAGTTCTGTTCTTGTAGGAGCGTTGTAGTGGAAGTGGCAAACTCTTCACACGAGTCTCTGATCGTAATTTCAGGGTGAAATTCGTTAAGTACTTTCCGGCCCATTTTATCTATGTACTCTTTTCTCATCATAATAGTCTTCTGCTTTGCTTGAGGTGCCCCACCAGGTTCTCCTCTTCTGTACCAACCTCTTTCTCAGAGTAACTGAATGTCCTCAATTGTTTATTGGAAATATTCGAAACTCTGCCATCTCCAATGTTTTTTGCCTTCTATTACTCTCTCTCGTGACATGGAGGTAATTTCCTTATTTCTGTTGTACTGTCCATGTTTATACTTAAGTTTTTCCACAAATTTACTTCTAGACCGATTCTGTGGAGAGCCCTCTTCGTTTCTTATTTAATTAGTCCCCTTAATTCTCAACGTCTTTCTGTGAGACCGCATCGCAAACGCTTCAGTTCTCCTGTCTCTCAACTTTCAAAGATACTAGACTTATAAGTTAGGGAAACTTTTACCTGAAGGATGAACGTTGCAAAATGAGTTGTCATCCGTGTGCACTTTTTGCACGCACACCAACAATTACAGCCTGTGTTAAAATATAAATTGTCTGCATTCATAAGGTAGCAAAACCAAACTCAGCGTGAAAGCTCCCGATTGACATAAACTTGCCTGCAGTCTGCACTTCAGTATTCAGGTCGCAGTCTAATTACATGAGTAATGTTAATGTCTGAAAGAGGGAATAGGCAAGTGTTTACGATGTGGCGGCTTTATAAGCGTACTATTCGCTATGCTCAGGTTTCTTCTCAGTTGCAATCAGCAGTCAGAATTAATTTAGTAGCACCGTTCCATAGATTCCTATCTGCAGACCGATTTGTCTACTTGCGGGCAAGTTACACCAACCGGTGCAGTGTCGTAATTCGCGTAATGGAGCTGCTCGCCTTTCACCGTGTGCACGTTTTCTTTTTGGTCTTTTATTTTTAAATGTAAAGGGTAATGTTTGCTGGCTTTTCTGGTGCTCAATATCGCCCTCTCTGTGGAGCATAAAGTGCGCGTTGAACTTGTAAAACTGTGTCAAAACCTATGGCTAGTTGCTCCCACAGCGTACTTTATTTTCTCTGCTGCTTCATTATCTGTTTACCGGGGCTGACGTAAAAATAGTCTGACGTATTTGTCTATGTCAGCGCTTAGGGCCCAGGCATCTGTTTTGCGTATGTGATTGTGTGTGTGTGTGTGTGTGTGTGTGTAAAGTTGGGCTGCAATGATTCTTGTTGATATATTTCTCATTTAACTTGTATCAGAGCCTTATTTGGAAGAACTGTCTTAAAAAAATTAATGTGAAAACTTCCTACATTGATGGTGACATGGTTGTCTGTTGTCTGCCTTTACGTTCATTTCGTCGTAAAGCAAAATCGCACAATTATTTTCGCCTTTTTTCATGTTCTTTGCATTCATCTCTTCATGTTAAACGATTACAAATTGGTTGTTTTGCACCCTTCTTTGCCTCTTCTTTCGAAGTGGAAAGGAAATTTGGAAACTTATCAGTACTCTTGAAATCTCTTTTTTCGTTTTTTTTTTCTTTTTCAAATGGTTCTTTTAACTAACTTTTTTTAGTGTTGTTTCTGCTCTGAGGTGCACTGTCAATATCATAAACGATATGTTTTTAATACATACGTAAATCTTTGTATCATAATATTTGATTGCACTGAAATTTATACTCTATCCGGTTTCTCATTTTATGGAATTTTTATTTCTGCTTCCACATGTGACGTGCTGGCAAGACGCTATCATATTTTATACCATTACAATTCATTCCCTTTCCTGTTACCTGTCGTAAACTGAAATCTCTATCCTTTGACAATTGTTCGTTTTGTAGTTATCGTTCTGGCGGGACGTGTGCGTATAAGTTGGTATTGCTTTATAACCAGTCTCTTTTTCTGGTTCTGTGAATTTATTATGCACTCTTTAGGTGCCAAGAATAAGTCTAATTTATACTAACTCCTATGTGAGACTTTAAACCTCTTCCTTAATATTTACTCGCAACAAACCTAGCTACGAACCATCTCCATTGCTATTTTTGTAAGAAGTAATCATTTTGCACGTCATAACAACATTTTACTCGAAAATTTCGCTCACAACAGGCAGTTTTCTTCATAGAGCCATCTTACGTGGCAACCAAATCGTATAGAGATTTGTATTCTTTCGTGCTAATAATAATTAATGGTCACTGCTTTTATTCCTTTAAACTTTTGAGATGCTGTGTACGATTAATATCATTCCCCTAGCACTGGTGTAATTCTCACTGTAGAATGTAATTTAGGAACTTGGCTGGAATAAATAGCTAGACAGAAAATATCACAGCTAAATACGAATTTTTACTTCTATCTGATGATGTCGATAATTCAATACTTACAGATCAGTTGAAGCGTTTTGTAAAGAATGGCACTCCTCGGGCTGCCACGAGGCTTTCTCTTCCGTAAGTTAAGTAGTTATTGGGCTACAAGAAGAGCAAAATATTTTTTTATTCGTGACGGCAGTCATATTTGCAGCCTTTATCTTCTACTCCTGCCCATATGATTTTATGACTGATACACGTCTCCACTCAGCTCAGCGAACGAGTTTCTCCTCCATCGGGGCTGGCATTTTCTAAGGCCCACTCCAGCCACACTGAAGAATGATGGATTTCGTGGCAGGGCGGAACGTACAATTTGCCAAGATTTATGTGCGGCCTAACGTCGGTTGTTTGGCAAATTGTGTAGATCTGCAGCGCTATATTAGTTGAGCGGCCGAACAGTCCTTTTTAACTACTGTGCGTCCATAATACATGATAGCATCGCGAGCTTACAGGTGAACGTACGCAGCTGGACCATTCACAGTTGACTTTATTAATTTTTGTGGCTTCTACATGAGAAGCATTGCAGAACGCCCAGGTGGTTTTTGTACAGCTAGGCTACCTGCGGCCGGTATCAAGATGAAAGAGAGAGTATTATCGTCTTTTGGAGGGAATACAGAAAGAG
The DNA here is from genome assembly GCF_023897955.1 of Schistocerca gregaria. Lineage (NCBI taxonomy): Eukaryota > Metazoa > Arthropoda > Insecta > Orthoptera > Acrididae > Schistocerca > Schistocerca gregaria. The sequence continues at coordinate 648,983,169 of NC_064923.1, read as the reverse complement.
GCAGGCTCCACTGAGCGAAATAAAAACACTGTTCTCATGAAGTAGAAGCGGAATGGGTGGAGGAGTGTTTACATTGCGTTTCAAAAGGTACTTATTACGTCATTTATGTCATGAGGTGCAGTAAATGAAGATAAATGATGCTAATGCTGCTCGATGTTTCCTTTTGATTATGAGTTGCAAAGATTTTCGGCCTTCTCACTCCTTTAATATTTTCACACTTCTATGATTATATGGTGTTAGAAGGACATTATTCGCTGTCTCTAAATCATGCTGTACTCTACCTTTATACTTGTTTATACTTCCGTAATGAGACTCCACACACACACATGTACAACAGAATTGTATTTTTGTTTGCTCTTAATATTGCATATAACTTGTACTGATAGTTGCGTGAACTGAAGGACTGCTCACAGATGACTCACGTTCAGTAACTTGAGAGAGGATTGATACGTACCCACATACAAACGCCTTCTGTAATTCCGTAACTTCCCGATTAAACTCATGGAAATACTGTATGGCCAGAGCCGCCTTAATGTGTCACCTACTTGAAAACACACGGCTGCTGCGTATGCACTGTTATTAAAATTCGTACGTGATACTTTTTACTCTACTGTACAAGGTAATAACAAACTATTGTGCTTCCTCCTTCTTTGCTATGTTGGACCATCGTTCTGAAAGGATTTTGTTTGGAATCTAAGCTAAAACTATTTACACCTCCTGTTAAGTGTCTATATGTTGTTTATGTCTACCGACATCATAATGAAGAACACCACCTGTGTCAGTTTTCACTCCGTATTCCAAATGTCTTCACACATTGCAAATCCTTCCATATTCCATAAGTGTTGGTCAACTTCCACCAATAACAACGTTACAATTGGGTGTGTACCTTTGCAATCTTGTATGTTTCAGTTTGTTATGTCCAACTTGTGTCTGTGATTCAGCGCTGTACTTATTTTGGTTCACTCACATGTTATTTTTTAATTATATAACAGTTTTTGAATAGAATTCAAGACTGTTCGCATCACAGTTTCCTCTTAGAACACTATCATTAATTTCTGTTGTCATTCTTCCATTATTCTTTTATACGGGCTGAATCAGGAGGAAAGATACATGCTTTGGGGTAATTCTGAACAAAAAAAAAAACTCAAATGAAAATATTATGCCGTTTTCCAACGGTATCCGATATCCGACGTCCAGCTGTTTGAAAACCATGGGTGGCAGTCAGCTCTCATGTGTGAATACAAACAGAGAGACACACAGGGTTGGCTTAAGAGCGGAATCTAGAAGCGCGGAGTAGACACAAAGGAAAAAACTTTTCACTCGTATTTTACTTGCTGTTGCCATGGTAAAGGACCCTACGAATGAGCTCAGATCAGCAACGCAGCAGCTGTCTACAAAAGCTGCAAAATGCATGGCAGTTAACGGTGGACTTTTTGAACGTCTGTCATGAGGAAATGTACCCAATTAAACAAAGCATTAGATCACAATGTTTCATTTAATACCACCTGCATTTGTCGTGTTCCCCACTGTTTTCATTAGTTTCCTCGGAAACTGTTAAGAACAGGACATAAGATCGTACGACTTTTCTTGTTCAGAATCACTAATACTATCATCCCCCAAAGCATATAACTTTCCTCCTGACTCAGTCTGTATTACATGAACTCGATCTCTCGTGTCCCTGGTTTTCTGACGATCAGATTTTCAAGTGCAAAATTGTCTTAGATTGGTTTGAAGGTTCGTAGTATTGTACTCACATCAATGTGTGTAACATGCCTTTGTTGTCTGTACACAAATAATTCTCAATGACGTTTACAATAGTCAGACGTACAGTTAAACGCTACTGCACCTTCCTCTACTTTCGATACCACTTTCTGTTAACGCTGTGAGTGAGCATTCATCGTCTGTCTGCCTTTCTCAGAGTTACATTTGATAAACGGGAAGAGAGACATAATGTCAGTTCAAACAGTCAACTATGGGGTTGTTGCCTCCTTCAGAACTCATAATTGGCAGGCCAATTATATCTATATATTTGCGGTATTATGATGAGTATTGATGCATAACTGTTTCTGAACTTTTGTTATCAAAGGGTTCATTTAATCGTCTTTTGTGCAGTTTATACTCTTAGCTATCCGTGAATTATCCTACTACAGGGGCTGGAAATGGTAGAGCCCGTCCGCTACATGCAATAACCATCTACATAACCTCCACTTTGGAGTCGTTTAGTGAAGTGCGGTACTCTTGCTGCCGACATCAGTGAACTATTATTAGATGATTTGTCTTCTCAGTTGCTGCATTAGCTCGCGCAGAAGTGTCATAGTGTGCACTAGGACAAGACATGTTGAGATGCTGAAATTAAGCTCTCAGTCGTCACTTTGTCAGATTAATGTTTCTTTGAGCCATTTGAGGTTTAGCTCTGTCTTTGTAGTCAGTGCTTCGCCGGACTTCTATCTTATCATTTGTCTCCTGCCGCATCCTGCTGAAGGACAACCACCGCCACTGATCTTGCCTAATACATCCATGATGACAATACACGTATTCAGCTCTAAATTAAGCTCACCTATTCTCATTGCTGTTGGATCTCAATTTGAGAGTGGTTGCTCAGTTGTATAGACACACCTGCTTGTTTAGAAGCAGACATGACCATTTTAACATCTCAGACAACAGTGTGCGATGTACTGTGTGTTGCTGAAAGAGGTGCTGAATTTATTGTCCCACTGGCAATCTCGTCAGATAATCGTACGTTACTCTACATCATGTAAAGTTTAGCTCTGTTGTTCATGTCAATACTCACACAGGTTCTGTCTTTCCACGCACCTCACTAAGCAAGCGCGCTGGCACTAATCCTGTGAAATACATAAATGCCCATAGTAAAATTGCGAGAATCCTGTGGAATATCGTTTTGAGATTCCTTCGTAATTGAAGATGTAGGCACCCATAATGCCTGAGGGTCCGGTGACCAGTTTCAATAAGTCACTATCTGTGCTTATTCGGATCACCGGTTTCGACCTTTGTTAAAGGTTATCTGCAAATACGTATCTGATTACCGCGAATTGCAATTCCATAGGACGAAGATTCGGTTTAAAGAAAAAGAATTTTTTCAATTTGATCTTCGCCCTGCTGAGGAATTGAGATTAGCGGTAATCGGATCCGGACTTGGCGATCTATAACAAAGACTGAATCCGGCATGTGTCGCTTGGACTCCTCTGCTTGCTATGTAGGCCGACATGGCGATGTTAGCAGCTTTTGTGGTGCTACGTGCGGCGATACTCAATCGGGACTGTTGTGTTTGATACTGTAGCGCGATGACGGCATCCACCCTTGGCTGAAGGCGGCCAGTTCGTCTGAGACATTCATTTACCACAGAGCCTTTCTCTCACATCCAAAAGCAAGAAGCGGTCTGCCACTGATCTTGTTTAGTACACAAACATCTACAGAATAAAGAATTTATGTAATGTGCCAATCGAATCCCAGTCCTGTGAGATTTCGGGTTGAGCCTCGTCCCTCTGTTGTGTAGACACCTCTGTTGCTATGTAACTGAACGAATTGCTAATAATAGCAACTTTACAGTGTGCAGTGCTGTGCCGCGCGCTTCACTAGAGTGTACGGATAGTGCAGTAGTGCCACGACTGATCCCAGTTGAGCATTGAGGCGGCTGGGACAGGGCCAGACTTCCCTTTCCTTCAATTCCTCTTCCCGCTAGCACTCTGACGAAATGACAGTAATAGCTGTAGCGTGTGTTTGTCGAATCGTAGTGCTGTGGGACCTGGGTTTGAGCCCCTCCGATGCGCTCTGCTTGCCTGTAAGTGATGTCGGCGCTTTGCGATGCAGCGTACGCTTGCGCCCGTCTAATGCTGTGCTGTGTGTCGGTGCGGCAGTACGATGACGGCATCCACCCGTACATGGAGGCGGCTGGTGGCGCGTCCGCGGCGGCGGCGGCGGCGGCCGCGATGTACGCAGACCCGCACCGCAGCGCGCAGCTGGGGCTGGCGCAGCACCACTCCCCGCACGTGGCGCACTCGATGCACCAGTACCACGCGCACCAGCCACACCAGCCGCCCGCGGCCAACCACGTGGCGCCCGTCGCCAACCACGTCATGGGCGCCGCCGTGCCCGACGTCCACAAGCGCGACAAGGACGCCATCTACGGGTGAGTACTCCACCAGAGCTCGTGTCGATTTGAACTCTCATATCCCACTGAGGACGCGCAAGGGGCAGACATTGTGCTGTGCTCGTGCGTGGTACGTTTGGACAACACCGAGTACACAGTCTGGCCGTGGACATTGGCAGCAATGATCAGTTGACAGTAACTGTTCGTCGCTTTCCCATAATGGCAAGGCCGTAGTGGCCGAGCAGCTCTAGGCGCTACAGTCTGGAACCGCGCGACCGCTACGGTCGAATCCTGCCTCGGGCATGGGTGTGTGTGATGTTCTTAGTCTAATTAGGTTTAACTAAAGAAGTTAAGTCCCATAGTGCTCAGAGCCATTTGAACCATTTTCCCATAATGAACTATAGGAAAACGGAAGAGTGTAATTAGTACGAAGCTAGTATGTCACTATGGTCACTGTCAGGTATGGGGAAGCTTTTCAGAGAAATTTCGTTTCTAAACATTACCGTGCGTATGTGTTGACGTTGCCATACATTGATTTAATCAATTCAATCTGAAACCGCCATCATCCATTGGTCATTCACTGTCCGACGAGAGTCTCCTCCGAACTTATGACGCGTTACTGTTATCGGCTAACACACCCGTATTGCTCCTGCGTGTTTCCTAATCTCATTTACCTCCATTCCACTACGTCGCCTCTTCGTTTATATTTGGCTAACACGCTACATCGCACCCAACCCCAGTTGCAGGTTACATATCTAACGACTTCTGGGCCCATTAAAGTTGGATTTTCAGTATTTCATATACTCACCGATTTTAAAAATTCATTATGCTGTCGTAATCTACTCATTGAGAGGTATATCTTATGTTGAAACTTCAACGCAGTAAGACAAGTATTGAAGTTAGAAACTGTTTATATATCTCGAGGCAATAGAGCTGACGACGTGCAAATTACCCATACTATATTGTTGTGGTTTTCAGTCCGAAGACTCGTTTTATGCAGATCTCTATGCTACTCTATCCTGTGCAAGCCTCTACATCTCCGAATGACTACTAAAACTTAAATATTTCTGAATATGCATATTATATTCATCTCTCGCTCTTCATCCACAATTTTTTCTCCTCCCTCTTCCCTCCAGTACTAAATTGGTGATTCCATGATGTCTCAGAATGTACCCTATCAACCAATCTCTTCTTCTAGTCAGGTTCTACCACAGATTTCATTTCGCTCCATTTCAGTTCAGTACCTCCTTATTAGATATGTGATCTACCCATCTAATCTTCAGCATTCCCCTGTCCCATCACATTTCGAAAGCTTCTCTCTATATTCGCTGTTAACCCATTTCTCTTCTTCCGAAACGCTTTTCTTGCCCTTGCCATTATGCATTTTACATTCTCTCTAATATGAGCATCATCAGTTATATTCCTACCCAAATAACAAAACTGATGTACCACTTTAAGTCTCTCAGACAATATTCATCCAGTAATTGAGAATGAGAGCATTTAGCGATTGCCAACCAACTTTAAACATAATTTCATACCTTTATGAAACTTTTTCTCGCTAACCCCTCCCCTCCCCGTCTAAAAAAAGATGAAAAGAAAAATGTTTACTGCCTGCTACACTTCCGCTGTTGTTGCAGTAACTTCAGCATCTCACATGACGTTCTAACTTATTACTTCGTTACAACTACTATAATCGCAGAATATTTTTCAGACAATATCCACATATATCACTGAATTATCTGCAAAATCTGTCATTGTACGACAAATAGTTGAGGAGATATGACGTCATAAATAATGACATGTGAAAAACTGGCTTTTGCTTACAAGTGACTGCAAATGACCCACACTATATTACCCAATATTTCACAATGTGAGCACTTGGTGACTTCCAACAAGCTTTAAACATAGTTTCAAATCTTTTCTAAACTTTCTCTCGCTTACATGCTTAGTGTCAAATATTTAACACATTTACTCACTTGTAATCAGGAGTCTGAAGCTTCTTTATAGTTGGGAATTGATTATTTAAAGAATCGGAGGTTTAGTGGTCGCTTCTAACTCAGGAGACAACGCTCGTAGCCCATATAGACTAACCATATTTTCCCATTTCCATTTCATTCTCATGACGGTTGTCTTCCATTCCTGCCTGTTCCGTGATCTTTTGTTTCTTTGTCTCCTCTTCTAGCAAGTTATAACACGCATCTTTCCCTCACTCAGAAAGCAACTCGCGACTTCTGTATGGTTCACTCATTTGAAAAACGTATCTCAGTGCCCTAGCTCTGAACGACTTACACACGCTAATCGTCGGCGTTCCCTTTAAAAATACCGAGGGTTTGGTTTTGAAAACTCTATGAATTCCCAAAATAATTCGGGGAATCTTTATGATTTTTTTTCATGTCCTGTCCGCTCAGTTACTATTTCTAGTTACGATAGTTTTATGACATTAATTTGTGCTATTTCTTTTCGGTATTCTAATCTAATGCAATAACAGCGAAGAAGTTTTTCTACTGAAAATTTCTTTGTGTATTGATTCTCTGAAAGCACTCTCAACAGTTTTAAACATTTCTGATTTACATTACAAGTGATACAAAACAGAAATAGTCATAGAAAAGTACTTTTTTCTACTTATACCATTACATCTAGTCGGATGCCTTGGACATGCTCTATCCTTTGTAGTTTACCAATTGCATCTTTTCCATAAAAAAAGTCTCATGTTAAAATAAAGACCAGTGACTCAGCACTCTACCTATCCACAATGAGTTTGTTGTATAAAAAGGAACTGTTTGTAAACAGGGCCACACAGTAGTCCTATTTTGTATGTATAGAACGCAGGCTCCAGTGGCTAGTAGAATAGTTGGCAGGCTAGTCTCCCCGTTGTTACCCATGCCACAGTTGGTAATTGCGTTTATATGAATATTTACGATGTCGCTGCAGTGAATGTCAACGTTGCGTCACGTCTGCGACCAAACTACTGCTCTTTGCATCCTGTTGTTTCATTGACTTCTGGCTGGAAAGTAAAAGACTGGGCATTATTTCGGCTAGGAGTAGCCGTAGTGTATTTTCTTGATTCAACTGTTTCTGAATGTTTTGAATCTTATTTGATATATCTGCAGTAGTGGTCATTCCACTGTCTTGCACTCATACTGTTTACTGCTTCTTTGATTTGTTATTGGCTGTTGATCCTTGACCATACAGCAGTCTCCTGCAAACTGTGTCATACTGACATATATGTACCATGTGATGTAATTACATGCTTCTGAATATCTAGAAAGGTATAGTTACCTTCAGTTTTGTCATATAAGTAGGACAACAGGTCAGGGCAATAAACATCCTGCGAGGCTCATCTGGGCAATATACCGCAGTTAGCATCACATATTGTGTTTACTAATGACGAATTGAAACAACGTATTTTTATTGTCCAGGCAGTGTGCGAATGACCTACTGCCAAAATAAGAGGAGTGATCATTGTTTTAAGTAGTTGAGACATTCATCCCTATTAGGTCGTAGGTGTTTATGGTCTACATTCTTCCTCCCACTTTTGAAGACGTTGCTCTATCTACCTAGGACAGGACACTCGTTTCGAGCATCGTCTGACAAATTTCTCTAGGCATGTGTGTAGCATGCTTTCACAAGAAATTGATCCTTGCTGCTTACTGTAAATTTATTTTTCTCTCGGTAGCCTGCCTATGCCACCTACCAAGTAGCTCGTTTTTAGACCACTTAAGAGCAATATGTGTCCGGGAACAAGCTGTGTGGTCCCCTCGGATAATTTGTGCACTGTAGCCAACGTTTCAGAAGAGACATTCCTAAAAGACCCATATTTGCTACTCATAATAGATTAAAATAAGGGTCAATAGCATCCTGCTGTATATGAGGAATGTGGATGTTTTTCCTTCTCAAATATTTCAAACTACAAATAGAACTCCTGATTTAGGTCTGTGTTCCCTTGAAAATCAGCTTACTTTGTGATAGAGCAGTAATGAAACACGTAGATGAACCAGTGACGACAGATTTGCATGATTTTATTCAAAACGAACTTTCGCCCATTTACTAAGAACGAAAATTCCTTAATTTTCGTAACCACTATTACTATAGAGTACAGCTAATGAGGGGTCGATATTTCTGCGTAGAAAGAAACTGTAAAGTTCATACTAAAAGCATTATTCACGAAGTTTGTCAATATGTCATTCGTAATGTTGGAACAGGAGCAGCATAAAATGGAATACTTACTCAGTTGCTTAAAAAAAATGTCTACATACCAAATGCTTCGGCTGTTTTCCGTGATTTGATGTTTCTGAATACTCCCTGAATAAAGATGAATGTCGGCTTGTGTTTTGTTACGGTTGGCGTTGAGCTCTCAAGCATCCGAAAATGTACTTTAGCAAGGGATGGTCAAGCAACTCGAACTACGGCTAAGTTCCACAAGAATACACGAGTTTACTTCTACCCTGTACTACTTACTGTGAATGACATCAGTTGCAAAGTATTTAGCCTATATACAAGTGGTTCAATTTTCGACAACATGGCATTGTCAAAGATAAATTCAGTTTCAGTTGCTAGTGTGCTATTAAATTCGCATAAACTTAATCTCTCATTATATGGGTCACCTAGCATGTAGAGAAACACGATTTTTTTAAAATTTAATTTGTATTCTGTGAACATATACCAGTTACTGAACGGCATGTAGTTAGCAAAACTGGTATTCTGTTACAATGTAAAGTTCCAAGCGTTTGACAAATAAGGGTTGCTGGTTTACTCGTCTTATTTTCAAATCTAAATTTGTATTGAAGTTATGGCCACATAAATGCCGCTTGCAGCACAGTCAATGATCAGCCCACTTACATATGCTGACATCCGAGTGGCAGTGGATATTTAATGACAGCAGTGTTTTATGATTTTTTCCTTGGTTTATGATGTGGTATGTAGATATTAAGTGCCTGCAAACAGATCAGTGTTAACTTTCTACACTTGTCGTATCATTAAACTTTATCATATCACGAACTCTTTGGAGATACGACATTCTCTCTTCTCTCCATGCAAGGCAATTTAGCTTACTAGGATCTCTGTGGGTCGTGAAGGTGTCCCGTAAATATGAGTTGTAGCAGAGGAACATCTTGACGGGATCTTTCGTTTTGTTATGTGACACATTAAGTCAAACCATTGACAAGAATGACGACGTCTACAGAATTCACGCCATTAACATGAACTGAGATAACATGCGAAGCAGATGACGTTTTCCGTATTCTTTGAAACGCGCTGACGTATTTATAGCTCGGGAGATTTGTATATTAGCGCGCGGTGACAACACAATACAACTGTTTCGCCGTCCTTGCCATGCGGTACTTTCAGTGCGAGTCGTAATTCTATTCTGCCAATTAACGAAGTAAATTATCTGCCATTTAAACAATTATCGCTGCTAGTCAGCATTTCACGATTGTTCTCACACAATATATATGTGTCATTCCAGAAGTACCAGTAGAAGTTGCGACCATGTTATCAGGTGACAAGTAAATCTCAGCTTTACTGAACAATCACACGCGAAAGTTCAGTTGCAATGGGAGTCTTATTATTTGTGGATAGAAGTATTTCCAATTTATAAAATCACAATATTTTCGGTTAGACCAAGTGTTGCATTACGTTGGTGACACACTTGAAAGTCTAATACAAAAAAATTCGTTCCGCCATAGATGGGTGATAGACAACATCGGGATGCAGTGTGCTTAAGAGATACATTTCTTTGTGCTGTATTTGATTTATGGCACACTAATCTCCCGGTGTGTTTTGTAACATAATGCTCGTACTGTATTGAACCTTGTTACCGTTTATTTGTTATTCGCAATCAATGTGGTTCAGTGAGTCTTTGATTAGTAATTAATTTATTTTAATGCTTTTCAATTCCCGTGATGAATGAATGCATTTAGTAGGCCGAAGAATGCACAGCAAAGTTTCTTTCGAATGTCTCTCTCACTCACTATCTTTATCTTGGGACACAGAGAGTCTTAAATAATTAGTGAAATAGTACTGTTGTATTTACGGGTTGAGAACAGCACTGAACCAATTATTATCATGCACCGAACAAATGCTTAAGAATACGACCACTTCCTCTCAGAAAACCTTAAAGAAGCGTAGCCATGGTTTCCATACTTGCAAATGCTATGCCATTGTTTGAATAAATGACGACTGCGGATGTTTTATGATTGTAAAGAACTTTCTTTTTGTTTAAATTTTTCCTCCGCTGCTGGTACAGCAGCTATTAGATGTAGACTAATACCTAGCAGTGTCACAGATATTTTCTATTGCTACATACAGAGGTCAGTAGTTGGCTAGAAATAGTATTGGTGCAGGTTCAGTTATTATGCTTGTTCACATCTGCATACCATACCATACGAACGTTTAGTTTATGATGAAGAGTTGGTGATGTGTTGAAATGATTCACATTAATATTAGGTCAGTCCATAAGTTCCATATCAGTTCTCCGTCCACTAAGCCTTGATGCTGGTGAAAGGAGTGCTTCAGAAATCTGTGTACGAGCTGTTTCTAAGAGTGTAAATTGAGATGAAGTTACCTTTTAAAGGCATTGTCTTTTGTACTTACTGACACATTGTATCTTCACCCACACTTGATTTCTATCCTGTCATATTTTTGGATACATAATAATCTTTGTGCCGTTCTCCTATATTTACAAGTAGTGTTTCTTGCTTGGACACTGGTAATAGTTCTTGTTGTATTTTCATAGGCTGATATATGAGGAGGAGGAGGAGATAGATATAAACTTTCTGTTCAACACACAAGTCTCACGTATTTCTAGCAATTGTCCGCCATTCTATGAAGCCGCATATTTAATATTTCCGAGCGTGGTTGCACAACAATTCGTCAAACAGGGGGAGGCAAGGTTCATCTTGATTGATCCCGGGCTGTTAAAAAGCCGATTCTGTCGGCGAATGTGAGGGTGCTTTCGGGCTGTTTCCGACATTAATCCGGTGGAATGCTCGTCTTTGGATACATTTTAAGTGAAAAACGTAAGAAATGTAGGTCGCAAGAAGCATTTTGTTCAACTTTAATTATGCCAGACAAAATTAAGTAGTGGAAGACATGAAAATAACGGAATAACTCCATTAACATAGTCAAACGTGACTTTTTGTAACCAAAGAAAGTCATTAGGGAGCATCGAAGTCATACATGTGCTCCTTAACTCTCATTTTTTTCTCAACTTTGAAGAGTATTAATGTGCAGCTTTTTCCAGATTTTTTGTTACTATTCAGCAGGATTGTTTGTCATTCTAGTGTTTTTTATTTATTTTAAATTTTTCTGATGTAATTTTCGATCTCTGGTGCTAAACTGTACATTCTTGAAATATGATCAAAGCTATTTTTTTGTAGATAACTACTCGAATAGTTTAAATGTGTAGAGCTAAGAAAATCGTAATTTCGGCTTATTAATTTTTTTAAAAAAGTGGTACTCATATTCGAGCTAATAACATACTAAGATGTTACACAGACGTTGCATAGTGTCTTTTGGGACCCACATGACGGTCTTGTGGTCTTTTCTTTTTATTATTATCTACTTCAATATGAGGTCAGACAATATTCTTGGTGATATATTTGCGGTTATAGAGTTATCAACTTCATAGTATTATGTAGTTCAATGTAGCCTTCAGTTGCAATTGTCAGACGGCAGGTTTGTTTACAAGTACCCCACAGGCCCTGCGCACTCGACTACTTACTTTCTAACGTATTCGATTACAAATTATTGTGATTTAATTTGTAGTTAAGTCCCTTTTGCCTTCTTTTAAACGTATTTTTTGAAGATGACTTGGTGAGTGATAATACCATTTGTGTGACCCGAGGCTGAAATACGTAAACAAATAAATAAACAAATAAAAGATGTACTTTGCTTACACGAATGACATACTCCTACCATTTGGAATCAAAGGAATCTACCTTAAGAACACTAAATGTATCCCAATGAACCGTTTGAAACACGGGACTCACTCACTTCGCGCAAAAATTATTCTTGGAACGTGGTACATTCTCAGGCTGACCGGACCAGCTATGTCGAAAATGTCTGTCTATGAATCTTGCCCCTGTGAAACGGTTTGCCGGAGCCCATGGAACTGGTAGCGTTCAGTCGCTGTTCGTGTCAGTAAGCAGTCGAAGACTGGAAGGAGCCGTGGATAAGATGATATTCCCCTGTATGCAATAGATGTGCTCCCATTCGAGACGTGTAGTGAGCTCCAGGTAGACGAGGGCGAGACCTCGGGGCTGGTCGCGAGACGCGGAATGAGTGCGGCGCGCTGTGTGTGGCGAGCGCCGCGGCCGGATCGATGCAAACGGTGCGCCGGCTGGGTGCGCCCTATCCGGCCGCCGCTGCCCGGCCGCGGCAGCCGCGTCGCCCGCCAGCGGCGGGCCGCCGCGCGCGCACTCTGCCGCCGCGCTCACCGGCAACGCGGCCGGTCGGCTCGGCGCTGAGTGTGGCCGCGGTGCAAGGGCCACAGCAGAAGCGGTGGCAGTGGAGCGTATGCCACAATTACAGTATTTACTGAACACTGTACTGTCGGGACAAACATCACACCAAACAGTACTGTAACACGATAATTAATACATTTATAAAACTCGAACTCATAATAATATACAGTCGCTGATTTTTAAATATTTTTTGCTCTCTTTCCATTTTGGTCTTTTAATTTTTGAACTTTTCTGTCAGGCACGAAATACTAACGCGCAGAAAAGATCAGTTTTGTTGTTAAATTTTCTTTTCATTAGATGGTAAACGATTATAAACTCGAAATTGTCCATCAGTTCAACTAGTGTGTTAACTAATTGCCAACCTGTTTCCGAAACCAGCTGCAGGCTACAAATTGGTGGATTCAATTATCCACAGCCTTAACTATTTTTATATTCGTAATATCCCTATAAAAGTCTTTATAGGCTTTCATTTCTGCCTTATTGGTCCGATGACTTATTTTCTGTCCCCCCCCCCCCCCCCCCCTTGTTTAAATGTGTGTGAAATCTAATGGGACTTAACTGCTAAGGTCATCAGTCCCTAAGCTTACACACTACTTAACCTAAACTATCCTAAGGACGGACACACACACACACACACACACACACACACACACACACACACACACACACACACGCACACCCGTGCCCTGGGGAGGATTCGAACCTCCGCCGGGACCAGCCGTCCCCCCTCTGTGCGCTAGATCTAATAACTATCTTTCTTCTAGTAGATAGGATATAAAATGTACGCACGCAGTGGCGAGAAAACCGTTTCTAAGGAAGAGAAATTTAACGTCGAATATAGGGCATCTTTTCTGAAATTATTTGTACGGAGTGTAGCTGTCTGTGGAATTCAAATATGGACGGTAAACAGTTCAGACCACAAGATAATAAGAACGTTTTGAATTGTGGCGCTACGGAAGAATGCTGAAGATTAGATGGGTGGGTAGCTTATCTAACGAGGACACACTGAATAGAATTGATGAGAGAAGAAATTTGTGACACAACCTGACTTCGAAGAAGGGATCGGTTGATATGACACATTCTGAGCCACCAATTGATCACCAGATTAGTGCTGGAGGGAAGAGCAGGAGGGGGCGGGGGGGGGGGGGGAGTAGTGCAAAAGATGAATTACGGAAAGCAGATTTAGAAGCATGTTGGTTTCAGTAGTTATACGGAGACGAAGAGGCTTGCACAGAATAGGTAGCTTGCAGAGCTGCATCAAACCAGTCTTCAGACTGAACATCACAACACTCAGGAGCATAAGCTGCCCACCTAAAGATTTAACTCCAACTGCTTCTTCTGAGTGTTCTTGTCACTTAGTGTTCTTGGAAAAACCTTACCATTTCCTAAAAAAGGTTTCATGGGCACGTCTTTGTTATACCATTAAGATTCAAGTCTTTCATCTAACATACTTCTTGGAACTGACTATTTATAGATCTCTCGACTAAAAGTCATTTCAAGAAGTCAGACTTTTTATACGGCTTCCTTCATGTTGTTTTTATCCCAATTGCATCCCGACTTCTCCGTCTATGCCTTCTGAAGTTAAAAAGAAACACCGTAACAATTTTAAGTTCTCATGCTGTCTGTTTGCACGGTATATGCCGAAACTGCTTTATTCGATACAACCCAAACATAATGATGCACTAGTCAGTTCTGTCTAAAGACGCAATAAAAATTGTAATATAACTTACTTGCAAATAAAATAGAACACTACGAAGTTAATTTCGTTCACGAAATATCTTAATGGAAACAACTTGTTGTCACCCCGAAACGCGCTGTTTTAATTCGGAATCGGGTGAGTGGTGTTGTTGCTCCGTAGTTGATAGTGCAGTTGATGTTGCTGCTAGCGCCACACTTCAGGGGAAGCTTTTACCCGACATGAGGCCTTCCCCTGATCATTTATTTCTTTAAATTTTTGTTTTAACAATGTACCCTTTTATACGACTTGCATGCATCAAAACAGAGTACACTGCCGATAGTAGGAACAGCATTTGGAATTCCTACAACTCTCAGATGCCTTGCTTGAGATCCTGTGCGTAAATAATCGGGAAATTTAAAATGGCAACATCGTCACTAGGATATAGCGATGACAGTGCTGTTACTAATATGAGAAATATCTTTGTCGACCGCAAAGTACTTTTAGTAACATACGACCGATTTATATGTAGTGTACAGCATCATCAAATATAAAATGCTTGGCTACGAATATCACGTCTTTGGGAACTACAGTGTCATAGGACTGAGTCTGCTGTGTATGATAATGCCGTTCGCATCGCCGTGGTATTGGAGTTTTATTTCTGACGACTATGTATAAAACAATGAAAATGTCAAAAGACGCTGTCAAATACAAAAGTAGTCGACCATCTTAAATTTAGTGCGCAGTACCTGCATAAACTGAAGTTCAATCCATCTCCACATATATTAACAGCCGGCTGCAGTGGCCGAGCGGTTCTAGGCGCTTCAGTCTAGAACCGAGCGACCGCTACGATCGCAGGATCTAATCCTGCCTCGGGCATGGATGTGTGTGATGTCCTTAGGTTAGTTAGGTTTACTTAGTTCAAAGTTCTAGGCGACTGATGACCACAGATGTTAAGTCGCATAGTGCTCAGAGCCATTTGAACCAATGAACCGATTTATGTTTGCATCTGAACTGCACTAAAAATATCTGTGCAACAGTTAACGTGTCGCTACTATAGACTGTGTGTCTTACTTGGAGACAAGCTCGTTCCATTTACTGACGATATTGTTAACTGTAATGGCAATTTACTCTTCTACTCTTCCTCTTTAAGCTTGCACTCAGTACTGTCGGGGTCCGGGGTCTGTTTTTTTTACAGGCTATGTTAATTGTACGAGAAGGGATACACAGCAGTATGGATAACGTTAGTGATGAAAAGACCAGGCCTACATTCACTGAATGCAGTGGAAGATTGTCACGCTATTCCCACAGCGACGGCAACCATATCACCGTACTTAGGGTCTGTACATAGACTTCTGAAAGAAAATGAAGCCTTCTGCGTGCTAATGATTGTGCTTTACAAGCATTATCACTGTTGTGAACGTATTTTCACGGAAGCAAAGATAATTTACGCAAAAAAAAACGACCGAGTCATAGTTTATTATTCCTCAGTAATGAGCAATCGGAAGCTACTAGTCGATTATACGAAAATACTCAGAAAATATCCCTGGACAACAGCCGAGATTTTGTTGGTGGATTTCGGGTTTATGCCTGTATCGAGAACAAATTACTATATTAGAGACTACTGACACATGTTGGTGAGTCTGATGATGTTTCAAAAAACTGATAACTGCACTTATAGATGATTTACGAGTCTCGTGTTTGAGGATATGATAAAGTAATCGCCTTGAAAAGGGTGGACCGTATTGCACACACACAACGAATCTCTGGAAACAAGATGTACAAATGACCCCGTTTTCCTTGCTCACTCTTGGAAAATTGTTGAATGGGGTTCTGCCTGTGAGTGACATCTAGTTCAGCGATTATGGCGTGTGGTTACAAGGATACACTAAACAGTAATGTCGAGTAAACTCAGATCTGCCCGTTCTGATGTTGTGTCTGTACCCTCTCAAAATCAAATGAAAAATGGTGCGATACTTGATTCTGCACTACCTTCTTTCTTATAACACTGAGCCAGTGATAAGTCTCCACTCCTTTCATGCCGTCTCAGGAAAAGCAAAGAGCAAAAAATTTCTTATCTATTGTTAGTATTAATTTCTATCTAGCTGTGATGCAGCATTGATATTCTTCGTTGCAGCAGCAATACATTTTATTTATTGACATACAGGTTACCCAGCAAGTTGCCATACCGTACGATTTCGTTACATATGTTTCTTTAAACTCACTTCAATATTTATCTACTGATAATCAAATACACACTATCGATAATTGGCGAAATGCTGCCTCATCCATCATATATTTTATCACAGAGTTTCACTATGGGGTATTACATGCGTAGATGGCGATTATATCACTGAGAGTTACATTTCCCGAACTGTGTCCTTAATTAGTTCAACTATTAGCAGAACAATGCCTAAAAGTCTCACTTGAGTAATCCTGTCTCTGAAAGATAAAAACATATGCATCTTTTTGTTGACGTTTCTAACATCACCTTCAGTGACCCTCATTGTCTGCAGTTTACATTTCTGTGGCCTGTTAGCCGAGGCTACCATTGCTAGTGGCCAGATGTGTTGCACAGTTATGCCGCAGCCGGAGTAAATCATTGGCCATATCGTAGAATTTTTACTGTTCATTTTACATAATTGTATACAGGTGGCACTAAACAGATTTTGTATTCACTTCAGAGTCCGGCAGATGTACTTCCGTTTGCATGTTAATGGCTGTTACTTCCAGCGGCATTCTCAGCTAACGCTCAAAGAAACAATGGCCTTGACGCGAAGTAAATACTGATTGCGATGCCGCTATTGGAAGGCAAGTCACAATTTTGCATCCTGTAAATCTATCTAATCAATTGATACATCCGTTGAAAATTTATTTTTGTTTATTATCTCGCACACAACTCTCGATTCTTAAAAACAGAAAATGCCGGCTTTTTCTCCAGAGACTCCAGAAGTGCCCAAGAGTGGTCCGTTAATTGCATGAAAGATATGGTCCAGAATTCTACTTACATAAATACAACACATCTGATCAACATATATACATTTACTTCAGAGAGAGGATGTCTTGTTAGCGCTGACTAAACCCTTGTGACGTCGCAGAGAACGCAATACCTTTGTTTTTCTTTGGAGCAATACAAGAAGGACGTTAGTTCTGATTGCAGGAGACACGTCAAAAAGAATTGGCTGACCAGCTTCATGATAATCTGTGTTTAAAATATTTGTTAGTCAGCGCATACCTAAATATGTAGATAACATTGTAAAAAATATTGCACTGGAATGATAAAGAGCGCCCAACTTAGTAAAACTGATAGTACACTATCATAGTACTTCCACAGCTGTGTATCATAGTTTGCTGTTACTTTTTTTTCACATTACAAATCTAACAATTTATGGAGTTTTTTGCCCTACTCTGAACTACTCCACAACTTCTTAAGTGATAACTCACTGAGGAACATCATTGCATCCAATATCCCTTCAACGCGTTTTGAATTTCCGTTTCTCTGTATGGATACATTAAGTCCGTGTAAACCTAGAAAGAGTTTGAAGTACATATTTTAAGCCACCCATAAAGAGGGTTGGAGGCTAGGGAGAGAGGCGAGGAGGTGTTAGGGGAGGCAGAGATAGGTTTGTGGAGGACACTTGAGTCCATCAATATATACGCTAAGAATAAATCTGTACCCGTAGTGCGACGAAACGCAAAGACCTAGTTTTTGAAAACTATTATGTATATACTTCAAGAGTCTTGTTATCAGTATTCCTGTGTGTCCGTTAGCTACATAGCGAATGATTGTAATATTATGACCTTCTCAAGTGGTTTTCTAAGTATTGTTTTGAGTCTTTCAGAGCATGCCCCCTTGTGCTATTTAGTCATTTTATTTTAATCTTGTGTAACTCCTAGGATAAAAATTCACTTTTTGTTGTAAGTAGTTCGTTCCGATGCAAAAGGACAATGTCCCACTGATCTTTGAGGCCAGTTATACTGACTATTTGGTGAAATGAGATGCATTAGAATAGCTTCCGATATACATGTTGTTCGGCAGTACCCGTTACAAACTTCTAGGACTCGTAGAATCTATTGAGTGCACAATATTTTGAATAGAAACTCAAGTCCGGAAACTTACCATTTCTGTTCTACGGCGGTTTCAGTTCAAATATTTGGCTCATTCGCTTCTGCTTGGGGAATCTTAGGTGATGCAGTGTGATAAAACAGTACGAAAGGAAACATAACGAAGCATTCATTTATCACTTAAGCACATTTCTTTGTATCAACACTTAAACATTACATGTTTTCATTATTCCAAAACAAAAAAGAATCTAGTATACTGTACATACGGAACAGTACTGTTGCATTACAACAGGGACTCGATGTGACGACCACAGTCTCTTTATCCCACCCCACCTGGTGTCTCTTCAGTTCTAGTTCAGGTGCGAGAATTCGCGCCAGTAGACTTCTGTCTACTTTGCATAATACTCCACAAGAAACAGTCTGACGTGATACACTTCATCCTGTCTACCCTATTGCATGCCAGGGAAAACTACTCTGACTTTTCTCTGATCCTCAGCAGACTTGGACGCGATACGAAACCGTCGCAGACATGGGTTCCTATTCCAGATATTACGTACTCTCTCTCTCTCCTCTAAAAGTCATAGAAGTTCGTGACAGGAATTTCCGAATATCCTGTATGATATTTTCCTCCTTCAGGTAAGTAAGCTCATAAGATTTTGTATCGCTCTTCGCATCATTATATCCGTATCTTTAGTCAGATATTCTGTTCTGTTCATTGAGGGTTCTTCATACTTTAAAAATTTCAATAGAACTTTTCTGAAAACTAGGATATAATGTCACTGTTTTGATATGACTTCATTCAGCCTGAAATTATCATTACAGTCAATACCTACATGCAGAAACAAAGGATAATGCGATACAACAGGTTTACTACGGTCAGTAGCCGCCATTGTTATTGGGTGTTTCACGAACAAATACTATGCTACGTCTTTGGAATTTTTAGGGCACTATTTTCTGCATTTCTCTCTCTTGTGACCTTATATCAAAGATGGACTCGCATTTTGTACTGCTTGCTTGTGGTTTCTTTGATATCGTTACCACTACTCACACTGAGTGTACCGACATGTTTGCTAAAACTGATTTATACTTATTTATTAGTTGTGTGCATAAATATATGAAGATACACATTTATAACGGAGTAACTTCTAGGGACGTACTTGAATGAAACTGTCCTGTCTGCAGGTTACGCTACTTTATGTAACAGGAGAGAATCATAGTCATTAATATTAAAGCAGTAAGCGCAATTCCAAGTAGGTGAATCGTTAAGACACTTCATCGATACATTTTTAAGGTGCCTGGTTCACACTTCCTGAATCTCTCGCTGGCGCGCAGCCTGTATTGAAAGAAGGTGTTATCCTATGTTCAGTTTTTCAGTCTCTGACTTATACATTAAACTGTTCACGAGGATGATAATTTTGTCTGAATGTTGAACACACATTTGTCGCAGCGTAGAACTGAATATACAGTGTATATTAGTTGACTCTTACGTTACATTTAAAAGTAAAATACATCCTATGATCAAATTAACCCAAATTGTGCATCTAACATTACTCCAGAATCTCAAAGCAACATATATTAAAAATAACATCGCCCGGTATCCGTGTGCATCTCCCCGAGATAGTTGGACACCGATCCATTATGTGGAGAGAAGACAATGTATTTTAAGCGTACTCTGAGTGCGGAGGAAGTGAATATGTAATTGGTGAAGTAGCGGAACTTAAAGTAGGACGAAATATTTATGCAAATCATACAGCGATTTTACAGGCACTTTGTATTCGTAAGAATAGTAAATGAAAGTGTTTTCTCTTTCCCAGCGAGAGCTACCATAAAAAGCTGTAATGTTTTTAACTGGACATAAATGGAGTTTTTTCACCAGGTTTAAGGGGAAGTCATCTGGTTTGGAACAGAAATTGCTGTCTTGTGCTCGTAGTTGTAAGCGATGGCAAAATCATTATGTATGTGATGGATTATGGCTGAATATTTCGCAGTTACGAGTCATAATATACCAAATTTGCTTCAGTTTCTACTAAGTAGAAATATTAAATGTATCTATACGCTGTCTGGCATTTCTTGTTGCTTGTGATCCTTCCTGTTACTGAAGGAAAGCTAACCATAGTGTAAATCAAAATTAGAACTTGAGTTTAGTATAAAAATGTTACAGGTCTTGGTTCCTTTTTTCTTTTGCAAGCGCGCTTGTTACTTAGCTTACTTTCGACATTATTCTCGGAGTGTATTAAGTTAATTTTTGTATGTTGTTCTTGAATCATCCCATCTGAATAAAGATGTTTTTTTTTCTTCTTTTGAATGACATTGTTTGTTCTTCGTATGATTAGACATGCTGAATAACATTTGTGTCTATGATAGTATCTACATCTGCAACCTGCAGTATGTTCCCCATTCTCTTCTAAGGTCCTTGACAATATCAATTTTCATTTATGTGTCTCAGTGTAAAGCTATATATTCGACTTAATAGCTCTACTTATTATATCTTATCAGTTTCGCTAAGGATTTGTGACCACTTTCGCAATAGAATACCGTAAGATCTGTGCTGAGTTAAGTCTGACTGTCGAAGGGGGGAAGGATTGTCTCTAAAGAGAAGGCAGTGTACTAAAAGCTTAAAAACTGTTTCCTTGACTGTTTTCCCTTCAGACCATGTCATTTTACAATTTGAAATAGTAAATGTCGTGTTAAGGATATTCACGTAACTCATTAAATGTCACCGTTATATTTTCTTGGGCCATCTAGGTTGAATTTGCGTGTGGGTGAATGCGCGGGAGACGGGGAAGGGGATGGGAGCGGGTGCACTATAATGATACAAAGTGTACCCTCCGCCAAATACCGTAACGTGGTTTTTGGAGTATGCAGAACCAACGTTGACCATGTTTGCATTATGCACTAGCATTTGTAATAATATGAAAACACAAAGGTGTACTTATCAGACTCGAAACATACATATGTTCTTGTGTCTTCAACCTTAAATGTCAGTAAATCCAGAGCCTCCCGCGTGGAACATTCCAGTGCTAGCTTTTGGAAACACATTCGCATGAATCACCCAATACCGCGTGTTCCGAATCTCATAAGTTCTTGAGAATTCCGGCTGCTTACAGGATCTACATTTTTGGATGCATGGTTGCCTTACGAACGTCACGCCAACGAGGTGAAGTGTGTGAATGTAGAGTAGATAAAGCTTGTGCTAAAATGGAAGTAATGTCTTACAAGTTTTAAATTAATAGAATTGGTTGTGAAAATAACCGGTTCCCGAAGTAACCAATTTTCGGTGTTTTATTCCTATTGTTTCCTGTAGTAAACATAGAAATTAAACAAAGATTGAAACACTTTGACCCCATCAGTTTGCAGGTACATAGAATCGAAACATAAAGTAAAGTAAAACAAAACTTAGTCTCTCCACCGTTCGCCGCTTTTCTGAAAAAGTTGTAAGTGGTTTAATACTACAAAAAATTACCACTATTCTCCTGTTGACACCAAATTTTGAAAACTGTCAAAAATTACTATTGAGGCATTAGGATTAATCAAGGCTATAGGATAGAACTGAGGCTGGAGAAAACTATTTTTCGTATTAAATTGACCGTTTTCAAGGGCTACAAGAAGACAGATATATTATGCAAACACAGGTAACAGATACTTAGTAGTTTTATTGTAAACTATGAATGAACTGTTAAGTTTCAAGTTTCTTCATTATACGATGTCACGAATCTGTTTTGGCTCCTGCTCTAAGGCAAATGAAGCATTGTTGTTCATTGGCACCATACTTCGTGAAATAGGTGCAGATAATGCCATTCTGTAATAGTACAGCCCGTCGGAGTGGCCGTGCGGTTCTAGGCGCTACAGTCTGGAGCCGAGCGACCGCTAGGGTCGCAGGTTCGAATCCTGCGTCGGGCATGGATGCGTGTGATGTCCTTAGGTTAGTTAGGTTTAATTAGTTCTAATTCTAGGCGACTGATGACCTCAGAAGTTAAGTCGCATAGTGCTCAGAGCCATTTGAACCATTTTCTTGTAATAAAATAATGTCCAACAACAACAGCTAGAACCTACCATATGGACCAGATAGGACACCTCACGCACATTGCATGTACATACGTTCTGTTCAATAGGCCACGCCTCTAGTTACCAGGTATATTATTGTCTCAGCAATTCAGTACGTGTTTGTTGCTCTTTTTTTTCGACATTATTGTGAAAATAGCAGAAATCGTTTTTCTCATTTTCTACAATAACGGAATATTTCAAAGCAATACAAATATTTAGAATAAGACTTACAAATTTTAAAATACGTTTATTTAAAAATCAAAAATTTTACCAGTGCTGCAGTGTCTAATTAATGTTTCGGTTTTTCATCGACTTACTAACAAAAGAAAAGCACCTGTTATAACTGAGAGCAAACAAAAACCTAAAAATACCGGTTATACAGAATTACAATACCAGTATCAGTTTTAACCGGTCGGTTGTTCCCGTGTTTAGTTCAGCAATCTAGACTTCTTTCAGCACCTGCCTTCTTCGGAACTGAAATTATTACTCTCTTCTTGAAGTTTGAAGGGTAAAATGTTCTGAACAGTAATGATCATCACGCTTTTTATCAGATACCTCAACACATGGAAAAAGAGAAGGTTGATTATGCACCTGCCTTTCTTTCTTCGGGCTTACGACAAGCAATAGGATTATACACAGGGCGTATTGCATTTTCGAAAGGTGCTATGGCCACGCCATATGCCTGGTCCGCTGCTCTGGCCTAGCGGTGGCCGTCTGCGGTGTTACGTGGCTGCGTCAGGTAAGTACTGGCTGGGCGTGGCCGTCGCGACGGCGGTCTGGTGGTCGACGCCGGGCATGTGGCGGCGGACGTGGATTTATGTGGCCGGGGCGGAGCGCGCGGGCCTGCTGTCGCCGCGCTAATTTACGGGTCAGAGGTCGGCCGCGGGACGCCGTTATTTGTCAAAACGCGAGCTGCTGACTGATCGGCGTCTGCCGGGAGTCGCGCCACGACCGCCAGCTACGCGACCCTTCCCGCACAACTGACTCCTCGGCGCACGGGGCTCTGTTACGCCATTGCCCCACCGCTGAGAGGGAATTTAGAGATACGTGTCACGCCTTACCGCGCCGGTAGCTCACTAGGGGACGGAAAACGGGCCGACTAAGCCACGACTGTATGGCAGCAACCAGCCTTGTATTGCCTGAAATGATGTGTGGATAACCTAAAAAACCGAAATTTGTGTACGAACAGGGATCTGAACCCCGCTGCTCCTGATTGGTGCAGTGTGGTACCCATTCTGCCACCACCGTAGTGTCTTGCTATCTGTAGCACAAATTATGGGAGAAATTTGCCCTTCTTTAACTGTGGTTCTCCGTCAGGTTGGAATACAAATGTAGTTATCAGGGGAGCAAAACGTTGTTTACAACTTGTACAAAAACGAGACTGCATCCATAAGAGTCGAAGGCCAAGAAGGGGGCAGTGGTTCAGACGGAGAATGAGATAGGTTTGCAAACCCCCCCCCCCCAATGTTTTTCAATCTCTGCATTGATCAAGAAGCAAAGGAAACGAAGGAAACGAAGGAGACATATGGACAGAGGATTAAAGTTCAGGAAGAAGAAATGAAAACTTCGAGGGTTGTCGATGACATCGTAATTCTGTCAGAGACAGAAAATGACGTGGAAGAGCTGTTGAATGTGTTTGTGTTGAACATCAACAAAGATAAAATAATGATAATGGGATGTTGTCCACTTCAGTGACGCGACGTTGAAGGAGATTGGGAAACGAGAGACTAAAAGTTGGAGATGAGTTTTGCTACTCCAGCAGCAAAATAATTGATGGAATACAGACGACATAAAACGCAGACTGGCTGTAGCAAGAAAAGCGCTTATGAAAAAGGGAATTTGTTAACATCTAATATAAGTTTAACTTCAGGAAATGTATTCTGACCTGCTCCTAGAGTAACGCACAGTCAGTCAAAATGGTGTGTCAGACCAGGAGCGAATTCGAGCGGCTGATTAACGACTGTGGCTGGTGATATGGCCAGCCAGAATGTGGTTTCTAGGCAGTTACTCACACTTTAATGTCTTTCTTCAGGGCCCCAAAAACACGGAAATCGCATAGGGAGAGATCGGGACTGTATGGAGTACGTGAAACGTTTTCCCGGCTAAAATTCTGCAGTGTAGTTGAAACAACCTTGGAACATGTGGGCGGGGATTTTCATGTAACAGAATGACGTCACCCGTCAACATTTCTGGGATTTTGGACTACGACAAAGAATTTTCGCTGGGAAGCCTTTACACATGCTTTATACAGTCCTGATCTCTCCCCATGTGATTGCCATATTTTTAGAGCCCTGGAGAAAGACATTCGTGGCCGTCAGTTTGCTTCGGACGAAGAGGTGCGTGCTTGGGTACTGTCGTGGTTCCGTAGGCAACGGCAGACATTTTTCCTTCAAGGCACTGACCCCTTTGTTTCACAGTGGGATAAATGTATTAAAAGTTATACCGATTATTTTCGAAATAATTAACAGTTTACCTTCTTTTCTTTCATCTGTGTAGCTTTCACTATACTGTCCCCTATAAGTATAGCTACTCCGGCGAAGTAGATACTGTAATGCAAAAACGCTCGCCATTTTATGCCTTGTCAAGGCCATGAAACGGCTCCCTGTTTCTTCGTATTACCACAAAAGATCTCTTAGCAGAAAGAATTTATCTGTGTCATACATAAGTCCGTCGCCGTTATGACTCAGGTGACAAACGGTGAAAAACGCTGACTCCGTACCAAATACGGAACCAGCTATATCGTTTAGCCGCTCCAAGTGACACTTGACCCGCTTTTGTTTCTTAGCATGTGGCCGTCCTCGGATTCGCGAAATATTCATAAAACATCTCGGACTTCTGCAGAAAAAGTAACATTAGTATTTCTACGTTCTTCTTCTGAGGATAAAAACAGCACTAACTTTGAACTTTACGGAAACGGTTCACCTGTATCTGATTACCAACCAGTTTAAGGATCTTGGTAATTTCTTATTCGGTTTTTGATGGAGAAAAAGACACTGCTAATTGATAGTTGAATAAATGTAGTATCAAAGACGACACTGGGTAAAAAAAGTGGTTTACATTCGGTTTCTTTGTAAGTTCAGTGCAATGAATGCGTCAAAGAACCTCACAGTAGCGTACTTGACGTCAGGATATGCTCCTGGATCATTGCCTTCAGAGGAGAAGCGCTGATCCACAGAGTCATTTTTCTGTGTGTTGGGGATACAATAGATGTTTTATGTACATTGACGTAATGTGCATTGTGCGGATCAGATAGAATTATCAGTAGTATTCTTTCTGATGATTGAAAAATTCTGAGTGAAAGTTATCGTATTAAGATAGGATATTTGTGGTAAGTTCCTGTGGGACAACACACACACACACACACACACACACACACACACACACACACACACACACCACTGTCCGAGGGAGGACTCGAACCTCCGACGCGCGAACCGTGGCAAGGCACCTAACCCCGCCCACGCGGCTACGTATTACGATTGGTGCTGAGTCTTCTAACTCTGTTGATATTTGGCATCCACCGTACAAATTGTCAATTTGCAGTGTATTTCGCATTTAACAGCATATGTTTGGTAGCAGCGGTTTTACTACAAATATTGCTCATGCTATCACTATAGTCTTAGTATAGATTCATTGCTGGTGAAACTCAGATGCTGTCTCCTTCCTCATGCAAGTTAGGTGTACATTTTCATGTATCATATTGCTTTTCCGTTGGAGGGCTGGATTTCGATCTCCTGTCGGAGGAAAGTTGTAAAAATCTGACTAGGTAAATGGCATTTATTTTTTTCTGTTCAGATGCTACACTGTTCTTTTTTTAAAAAATTGTGGACACAGATGTCCACTTAATGATGTTTTGTTTCTGTTTTGACTAACCTTGTTTAATCGATGATAAAAATCAGCATCGCTCCTCTTTACGTGAATATTTCATATGAGTTTCCTGAACAGATCGGAGGGCTTAGCTTCACAGATTTCGTTGGCATCCCACCTGCTATTTGGCTTAGATGTGATATCATTGTGACACATAGCAACTAGTGTTTAATATTTACTTCGTAATTTGATTCCTTTTTTCCAAGTTTCCCTTTTAGTGCAAGGGGCGTGCTTTCCAAGTGGGCTTGATATATAGGGTATTCAAAAATCAGTGTCCAAACTGACAGATATGTTGACGGAAACAACAAAGAAATATATTTCGTTTAGCAGTCGAGTGACGGAACTGTATATTGAGTGACTTCGGAGTATCCAAGAAGTCATTGGATGTGGTAGAGATTAAAGCAATGTTAAATGTGTCTTAGTACTTTATCGTTGGGATCAGTGTTACAATAAATATTCAAAATGAGCACCATTATCTACAGCGCTGGACCAGGAGTGGAATAAACTCCGATAGCTCCAGAGGAAGAAATATAATGAAAATTCAACGCACCACACATACTTGTGGAGCAATCGACACTCCGGACTAATTCGTCTTGAAATGTGCCATTCAACAAGAAGTTACAGACCAGGATAGGAACGTCTTTGGCAAAACACTTGTCAATAACGTAATAAGTAACTTTGGCACAAGCTGAACTTGTAGACAGCCAAAGTATCAGCTTACGAACTGCAAGCCTACATGGGCGACAGGCAACCGAGGAGAGGTGATATGTCGTGTCGATGGAACGCACAACAGCGGAGCATTCACTTACAACCACTTTCCGGAGGCAACCAGATGAACCTAAAGGGTGGTCATGAAGGATCTGCTTTGATCCTGAAGTCATCTCCTAACCTCTTCAACCTTGGGTAGCACGGTAATACAGCTCCCGTGGATCATGAGCTGTTGTCAGCGTGCCAGGGGCTAATTGTCCAGACGAAAGAGGGAATCAAGTTTCGTTCTATTAACAATGTTTACTGATTCAGTCCGATCGTCAGGACGTCAAAACAGTAAGTACCTAAAACATGTCGTGTAACGATTTTTGAAGATAGTATTTTCTGTTTATCTCCTTCGCCACGGGCGTACTTAGGCGTGCCTAGTGCTCTCTAAATACGCGTTTCTCAATACTTGGTTGCCTAATGAAATCTATTTGTTGTTGGCTCGCTCGATACTTGTCGTTTTGTACATTGAATTTTTGAATATCCTCTATGTTATGAATTGCTTTCAACGTGCTCTCCGTCTCAGATTTCTGCGATGTCTGTGAGATATTAAATTCCTCTCCCGTACACTCTCCGAAATTTCAAACAGTACGTCTTTCGCGTTAATACAACAACATATTATAACCGATAAACCCAAACAAAATTCTAAGGCGTTTCGTTAGAAATGCAATGCAGCCTTTTGTTCCCATACTATGCCCTGTCATTCTTTTGTCGGGATGTATTTTTTTGTGCACCCCTATAAAGCTGGGTAGCTGCACGTACTAGAGCATCAGCCATCACGGAGTTTTAACGCCCATTTGGTGTTCGTTAAGTTGCCGTTTAAGCGCTGGCCTAGATTAATTTATTGTCCAAACACTGATGAAATGTGCTCCGGCCTTCATCAGCTGAAGTACTCTGGCTCTTCAGGCGCCGTCGCCGTCCACACAAGAGTAGCAGCGAGCCCTTCACTGAGTGGCCGCCTCTGGCCGTAACACGTCTTGCCTTGTTTAAATTCGTTAAATGTAAAAACAAAGGGCTCCTGCCACTATTGCAGTATACGTAATCAATGAAAAATTGGAGCAAATTGAATTAAGTCGCACTAAAGGCAGAAAATAGTTCTCAACTAATGGTATTCGATACGCAAATTACGGTCAGCAGCTACGTGGACTGAGCTTACATTGCATAACATTTGCTCCCTATGATATCCCAGCAATGATTGTACGAATATGCTACATGTGCGACTATGATTGTGTATATACGAATAGCGCACCAGTAAACAATATATCGAATATATTTGACTCTGGGCAGTTTGATTAGAATGGAACCTATTAAGGCAATGGATCCCCAACTCCTCTGGTTGTGGACCCATTAAATAAAATATGGTGGGTAACAGGATTTCATTACGACTTCCAATTCTAATGATTATTATGAATGTACAAGCACATTTCAGTTTTCCGCGTAGTGCTGTAAGCGGATAAGACTTTTTTTGCTAATATCATTTAATTTCTCAAGTAAGTCGATTTCAGATTTGGTTCCAACTTTTTTCACTTACCTCACACGCCAAGTTACAAGGTCCACGAAAAACTTTTTATGAACATTTATTTTTAAAAAAATTTGTTGTCTAAATATGTTAACTTAGCATTCAGAGATTAACACAGTCACGAATTGTAAAGATAGGCGTCCACAGCTCATGGTCTCGGGGTGGCGATCTAGCTTCCCGAGCACGTGGTCCCGGGTTCGAATCCCGACGGGGTCAGGGATTTTCACCTGTCTCGAGATGATTGGGTGTTTGTGTTGTCCTCATAATTTCATCATCATTAATGAAGGTGGCAAGATTGGACTGAGCAAAGGTTGGGAATTTGTACGGGCGCTGATAACCGAGCAGTTGAGTGCCCCACAAACCAATCATCATCATCTAAAGATAGGATATCACAAGAAATTAAATGATAACTGTATTTTCGTATGATATTACAACAAAAGTTGTTCGTGCTTTTACTTTGTCTAAGCGAAAGTTTTCACTGGAAATCAAGATTTTAACGTGAAGTTCTCTCGTTCTGTTGTTTGTTTCGTGGAGAAACACAACTGGAACATTTCTATGGCTTGAAATGTTATGGAGTATTTATTCGGGTCAACAAGCCCATGTTGGATAACATTCAGTTCTTAAGACGCTGCTCACATTTTTTGAGAATGAGGCATGGTTCTACTATTTTCGACCCTAGCTGATACCAAACTCGAAAGTAAACAGGGTGTAGAATTTCACCGATGACATGTTTTCTGTAACAGTAGTACGTTCTACAACACTGTCACACGTGTGCTGCACCCATGATATATGAACTGTTTCCAGTCGATTGTATAATGCACGCTTTTTATGTAAAATAAGGTTCAAATGGCTCTGCTCACTATGGGACTTAACATCTCAGGTCATCAATCCCCTAGAACTTAGAAATACTTAAACCTAACTAACCTAAGGACATCACACACATCCATGCCCGAGGCAGGATTCGAACCTGCGAACGTAGCGGTGCCTCGGTTACAGGCTGTAGCGCCTAGAACCGCTCTGCCACCTCGGCCGGCTGTAAAATAAGGCATCTCGATTGGATAATACATGTTTAGCACTTTTGTCAGAAATAGTTACTGGCGCAATAAAAATGAGAATAAATGAAAATGCGAGAATCTGAAAACTTAAAATGCTAGCATGTAAGTTATACAAGAGAATGAGTGGCGTACATGTTTCATATCTAAAAGAGATTTAGTGTAACTTCAATCGTCAGAAGGACGAGAAAACAAATTAATGACAGGGCAGAAGCGAAAAATGTTTCCTGTGCTGGTGGTTTGAGATCCTTCATTGCTGTCAAAAAGTTACGCCCTGGCGGTTTATAGTTTTCGCGAGGATTTCCCTGTTTAAACAGGTATGAGCCGCGTCGCCATAATGGTGGTAGAGAACCGCGAGGCGGCGCCGTAATTAAAGCCGTGTTTAATGACGCGCCGGTCCGCAGCGGAGACCGCCACGTTAGCGCGCAGAGTGGCACCTGCGCCCTTACTCTGCCGGAAACCTATTAAATAATCTTATTAGTGCGGCGGCCGTGGCAGCGGCTGGCTGGAGGCGCGTGCTTTTCCAAGGGGCGCGGATAATTCGCATCGGACGGGCCCGGCTCGCCGCGCGGAAACAAGTGGGCGTGTATTCCGTGGCACTGCTCATTGTGTCGCGCCCGAGGGCGTGTGTGTGTGTGTGTGTGTGTGTGTGTGTGTGTGTGTGTGTGTGTGTGTGTGTTCGCAGGGCTCTCGATCAAAACAATGGTCGCCCTCCCCGCTTCTCTACCGACCTCGACTTGCTCTGCTCATTTGATGGAAGGGTACTTTCTGTTGCTGTAGCGCTAATTCATGCTTAGAGACTCACTACCGAATTTGGTACAGAGGCCCTTAAGAAACGTGTTTACACGCCAGTGGTTGTCACGCTCACATCCCATAGGAAAGGGAATGATTTCTGTCCCTGCCCTTATCTGGGTGAGACAAAATCCAGACAATAGTGACTGCGACCTAGTGCCGGAATTCCTGCTCACTTGGAGAAACGTCGGCGAGAGGGTAGACTATCAGTAAGATACAAAATACTCTTTAATAAAAGAATCTTGGAGCAAATAGAACATTTTAAATATTTAGCTTGCCGCATCACTTACGAATGTATAACATTGACGTGGAACAAAAATCATACTTATTTCCGATGTGGAACCATCCTAGACAGTTTGCAGAATAAAGCCAGAAAAGAAATAGACCTGAAATTTTATAAAACAATGGCTTTACCAA
Source organism: Schistocerca gregaria (assembly GCF_023897955.1). Classification (NCBI taxonomy): domain Eukaryota; kingdom Metazoa; phylum Arthropoda; class Insecta; order Orthoptera; family Acrididae; genus Schistocerca; species Schistocerca gregaria. Next base: position 648,952,415 of record NC_064923.1, on the reverse strand, counting down.
CGCTCACTTACGAAAGTGAAGTATGGGTAACAAGAAGACCCCAAGACAGTATATGCAGGTTCAAGAAATGAGATTTCTAAGAAAATTGTCAACCTGCTTAGCTGAGTGGTAACGTGTTTGCCTACCATGCAGCTGGCCCGGGGTCGATACCCGGCGGGGTTGGACTGGTTATTGTGTTGTCATTATCATCATCATCATCATCTCATCAACGACACACAAATCGCCCAATGTGACCTTACCTGAAATAATGCTTGCATCTCGGCGGCCATACATCCCCGGACGGGGCTCCCAGCCATCAGCGCCACGATCATTTCATTTCTAAGAAAAGTAGAAGGAAACAAGTGGGAAGATGAAAAATAAATGAAGGTATAAGGAAAGATTTAGGAATATATAGCCGAAACGAAAAATAAAGGAAATGGAAGGAACTTGTGGAGAAAGACTCGCGGTAAAGGCTCTCAATTATAAACACAGTATAAGAAGAAATGTAGGAAGACCATACAAGTGATGGAGTACCGTAACAAGCAATTTGCCTAACACTTGAAGTGGTGGTGGTGGTGGATGATGATGAAGAGGAAAGTCATACTCCAACAGAAAATAAAAACAAAAGGACATTATTAAGGTTTTTTGAAGGATACTAAGGTCACATGACAGTAAGGACTTTTTATACTAGTTTTACACTGTGTGAACCGGAACTCCGCCAACTAAATTTGCTACATCGTTCAGGGATATTCTCTGAATATTTCGGTATAAGGCTCCCGTGGTCTCAGATTGTTCGCCAGAAGGTAATAAAGCAATTACTAATTATTCAGTTTCATACCACAGTCACATTTGTTTCTATGAAAATATCTTCATAACAACCAGTAATACGCGAACGCCAATACGAAGGAAACGCAGAATCATACAACCACCTTCAGACGATGCAAAAGTGATATGGTTATCATAGCTGCGGGAACACCTCAGCACGTCATTGTTATGCCGCTCTTCCATTGTATTCAGAGAAACCATACACGAGGCATATATCGGCCAACTCTTCATGGGTAAATCTATCTGTATATTGTTATTTATCACTGTTATCGTACTACTAACAATGCTGGGGAAACCGACCAGAAGTAGGCTCGAGCAAACCTGAATGGGAGATTGAGAGTGAAGAGTAAAGTGGGCATTATTGTTACAAACAGCACGTTTTACAGAAACTTACTTAGTAAGGTTACTATGGATTAGCATTAGAATTTGAGAAAGAATGGTTCCGTACACTGTGTGTCTATCTCAATAACACATTTGCATTCACTGTGTAAGATTGTTCCTACAAGCGTTGTCAGAGTTCTTTCTAGACAGATTGGATGTTACCAGTATCCTGCAACTGAACTGGTGTGCAGTTCCTTTACCCTCGATTAAGCCTTTGTTATAATTCCATTTCAGATGTCTACAAATTGTTATACCTACGTACTTGTATGATTTGTCTGGCTGTAATAATTGTGACTAATCGATACTATAGTCAACAAATTTTGCTTTCCGGCGTTTTGCGAAGCGCACAGTTTTATTTTTCTGTACATTTGAAGCAAGTTTCCAATCTTGCCACCACTCTGAAATCTAGTCATGATATGACCGTATATCTGCGCAGGTTTGGCAGATAATACGTCATTACACAGGGTGCGGAAAAACAATTTGAACAAAAATGTAGAGCAGAAATACAGGACTGAACGAAGGAATTTGAGTAGCGGAATTGGGGATGTCAGCATGAAAACGGTGGTCAAATTCTGGACTTATTACTATATACTAATGTTAATTAAGTGATGGCACGTCTTTGTGCTTTTACCTTTTTAGCGCATGTTAAAACATGCCACACGGTCATTTGATTTGTTTTAATTTCCAAAGAAGTGCTGTATGCTACATCAGTTAAATACTACACACGTGTATGTGATGCTTTGAGTTTCTCCTGTTCTTATAGTGACGATTGATTAGTCCAAGTGTTTTCTTCACATGTATTTTTGTTGTGAATTACATTTCATTTTGAGGGTAAGATATTTCAGATTTCAATTACGTTCTTACAGCGCCGAAAATATGCAACTGCGATCCTTAGTTCTTATACTCAAATTGATTTGTTTGATGTTTTGTTTCTGCCCTACACATTTGGTCGAATTGTTTTCCTGCACCCTGTAGATAACTGTACAATCTGTAGAAGCCGAGGCTAGTGTAAATAATGCCTGGCAGATGATTAATATACCTGTAGCGTGGATAGAAGGGTCCCAACTCAATTCCCTGAGGCAAATCAGAAGTTACTTCTACGTCTGTTGATGACTCTTCATCCAAGACAACACGCAGCGTCTTCTTTGAAGGAAACCTCAGTCCACTGACAAACCTCATTTGGTACCCCATATTATGGTATTTTAGACTCAAGAAACAAATGGCTCTGAGAACTATGGGACTTAACTGCTGAGGTCATCAGTCCCCTAGAACTTAGAAATACTTAAACCTAACTAACCTAAGGACATCACACACATCCATGCCCGAGGCATGGAGACTGTAGCGCCTAGAACCGCTAGGCCAGACTGTTGAGCACAGGCATGTGGAATATATATGTAGACTTTGTTTAGTCGTCAGAGGCCGAGGAGCTTGTCGGCTAGTGGGCAGAATCCACGAATTAGTAATTTATAAATATGAGTAATATTCCTTCTGTGCGTCATGTACGACAGAACAGTAACCACTCAGTGTACACATTTCTGCAAAAGCGCGACGGCTCCTTGTCGTTTGTTTCAGTGCGTTTGTTCCAATCCGAACTCCTACGGGAATTAACTTGCGAGTTGGCGTTAATGGACGAGAGACGCTGCATAGCAGAGTGCGATCAAGTTGGAAATTTGAGTTGGTCAGGAACCGTGCCCGGATGGCCAAAATGATTAAGGCAACCGTTCAAGAGAAGCAATTAATCGGGGTTCCCTGTCCGGCAGAAATATTCAGTTTTCGCCATTGCATTACCATAGTGCCCTGCGCAGCTGGAAGTGACGAATTCCCACGCATCCCCTCCCTTTCTTTCCCCATTCTCTACTGCATATAAATCCACGAATCGCTTGCGAGCGGGCGTGAGCTGACGCGGCATGTTTTGTTGTGGTTGCAGGCACCCCCTGTTCCCGCTTCTGGCGCTCATCTTCGAGAAGTGCGAGCTGGCGACGTGCACCCCGCGGGAGCCCGGCGTCGCGGGAGGCGACGTCTGCTCTTCTGAGTCCTTCAACGAGGACATCGCCGTCTTCTCCAAGCAGGTGAGTCCCGCCACCACCGAGCGGGGAAACCCCTGGAACTCGACACCTTCATCTACGTGGGTACTCTGCAAATCGCACTTGCGTGCCTGGCAGAGGGTTCATCGAGCCACCTTCACCATAATTCTCTATTATTCCTGTCTCGAACAGCGCACACAAAAAATGTGCCAGTTCTGATTACACTCATTTTATTATAGTTATTGTTTTTCCCTATGTAGGTCGGCGACGACAAAATATTTTCGCATTCAGAGGAGAAAGTTGGCAATTGAAATTTCGTGAGAAGATTCCTCCGCAACGAAAAACGAATGTGTTTTAATGATGTCCACCCCAAATTCTGTATCATTTCACTGACGCTCTCTCCGCTATTTCGCGATAATACAAAACGTGCTGCCCTTATTTCAACTTTCTCGGTGTACTTCGTTAACCCTATCTGGTACAGATCCCCCACAGCGGAGCAGTAGTCAGAAACAGGGCGGACAAGCGTAGTACAGGCAGTTTTTTAGTAAATCTTTCCTGTTGTCTTGCCAATAAAACGCAGTCTTTGGTTAGCCTTTCCCACAACATTTTCTGTGTGTTCTTTCCAGTTTAAATTGCTCATTATTGTAATTCCTAGGTGTTTAGTTGAATTTACTGCCTTTAGATTTGACTGATTTATCGTGTAACCGAAGTTTAAGGGATTGCTTTAGCAATCATGGGGATGGCCTTAAACATTTCATTATTTAGGGCTAACTGACAATTTTTGCACCATACAGATACCTTTTCTAAATCGTTTTGCAATTTGTTTTGGTCTTCTAATGAGTTCACTAGACGGTAAGTGACAGCATCATCTGCAAACTACCTAAGACGGCTATTCAGATTGTCTCCTAAATCATTTATATAGGTAATGAACATCAGAGTATCTATATTTTATAACACTACCTTGGGGAACGCCAGAAATCACTTGTTTTAATCGATGACTTTCCGTCGATTACTACGAACTGTGACCCCTCTGACAGGAAATCGCGAATCCAGACACATAACTGAGACGATATTCCCCCGCAATTTCATTACAAGCCGCTTGTGTGGTACAGTGCCAAAAGCCTCTGAAAATCTACTGACAAGTGTGTTGAGTAGAGCACACACATGCCGGTTGGAATCAACAACAATACTGCGATACAGTTTATTTAATGAAGCTTCCTGAATAATGACGTTCTTTCCCTTCAGGCATTTGCGTAGGTAAAGCCACATAATTCCAGTTTTACTAACACACAATAGAGCCTTGATTTTCTCAATACCGATTAACCGAAGCATCGATTAACCAAAAACGTTCCAGTCGAATTATTTCAAATTTGCCAACCGTTGTTATTGTCATTACCTGCTGACGTTTGAATCTTCGCTTGGTGCTGTTGAGCCGTTGGTAATGGCGACAAAACAAAAACACGTTGTTTGTAGTGTGACCGATAACATTAAAGTAATAAACCTGTTCATGAAAGGTGTTAGTGGATCAAGCTTACCTCGAGAGTTGTAAATGCACCAGCATCGAACACCGACAAGAAAAGTGATACCTTAACAAATTGCGAATGTAGTTACATGACAGAAAAACGAGAAACCTGGCAGAAATCCAGCTGGCTATGAAGTCAGTTACCTGCGTTATTTGTAAGACGCGTGTTACAAAATACATACAGTATGTCTCACGTAAGAATCGTCAGGCTCATTTCCTCTACTGTTTCAGAAGACATTTGCAATTTCTTTTTGGCATTGTGTAGCCCAGACAAGTAGTGGTCATCACATTTTTCATGCGATGCCCAGTGTCGACGAAAAGCGCCGGTTTGTTTCCCCTTACAAACAAGATGTTTTTAAAATCGGAATTTTACGTACCCATTCGACAGAGCGGTCCCAGATAAGTTTAGGGCGACATTTGTTTTTAAGATATGTATTAACAGGAGCAGCCAGTACTGCCCTGGTCCGTGCTGACTCCTACCGCCAGGTATGCAGAGCTACAAAATCGCTGCTGGACTGATGTTCATTCTTAGTGCTTTCTGTTCATGGTAATATATATCGATAAACCAAATACCGAACTAGGCTAATTTGGACGTGCTCTGTCAAATGGACACGTAAAATTCCGCTTTAGCAATCATTTTGTTTGTAACTGGGAACAAATCGACCCTTTCCGTCGACAGAGCGTCACATGAAAAAGTGCTCAGGAAGGTTTGTCGGGGTTGATTCCATGTACACAATGCAAAAACGAAATTGGAAAAATCTGCTGAAACATCATAAAATACGCCTGACGACTCTTAGGAGAGACAACCTTTACGTTTTTCCTATAGGCACTAACACAATAAGTTTTCATAAGTGTTTGGCTATTTTTACACCCTGAAAACCCAACACCCAAGTACCCCGTACATCACCCTCAGTTGTTTCGGACGATCGACGCTCTACCGTACTTTTGACGCCTCTGGAACGCAGACTTCTCTAAAGCTACTTCATGCACAACATGATTACATCCCTTACACTTTTCCTCTCTTGTGTTCTCTAAACTATGAACGGCACAAATGAGACGTAATGGAGTCTTTAATGTTCATTAGCAACAGAAAACTTTCTTCGTACTTGACACATAAAGTGTTAGCAGTCGTACTTCTCTTCCACCTCTATGCGACCGAGAGATGAGTCGCAGTATTAGTCTTCCAGAATGGGATTTTCACTGTGCAGCGGAGTGTGCGTTGATATGAAACTTTCTGGCAGATTAAAACTGTGTGCCGGACCGAGACTCGAGCTCCCGAGTTCGAGTCACGGTCCAGCACACAGTTTTAATCTGCCAGAAAGTTTCAGTATTAGTCTCGTTTTAGGAAGAATCGGGGATCAAATCCCCATCCGCCCGTCCTTTGCTTTCCCAAGTTGCTTACGATAAAATGCTGGATGGTGTCTCTCCCCACTCTGAGTTTGATTTCCGTCTCTAATGAGAATGTCTTCGAAGGAACGCTAAACCTCAAACCTTCTCCCTTCTTTCATTCCTACGAGCATGTGCGCCATCTTTGATTTCTCACACGTTATTTACGTGCAGTGATAGCGTTGTACTGTGTATAACAGAAAAACTTCCAAGCTGCAAACAACAGTAATACACAGAAAAATTCTGTGTGCTACGCACCTTTATTATGCGTTGACATTTTGCAACTGCCCTTATGCTCCTAAAGCCAAAGCGTCGAAGATACGTGTGCAAACGCCTTTCCCATTGCCTTTACTAAATAGCATAACTGATTTCACAGATACACTGGAGAATCGCATTGCTCGGATCGTAGTGCTCACTCATAACTAATGTGAGAGTGACTAAACTCCACGTATACTATGGATTCAACGAAACCCGAGGCAACAGAATATGCTCCCAAACGACGAAGTTTTTATCCATCGACCGAAATGAAGATAAAATAAACATATATGCTAAATCATATCACATATTATTAATATCGAGTCCAAAATCTAGGCTTTCAGTAACGTAGTATTTCTGGTACATGGAATGCAGCTGATGTCATTACGAGACTGACGTTTTATGGTATTGTAATTAAGAGTCACCTCTACCGAACGTGGAATCATGTCTAAAAGACGAAACGTAGCAAAATAATTCTCTTACGTAACTTTATTATTAACTTTAACTTCACACTTGGTATAAAGGTTTTTTTTTTTTGTCTGATTCCAGACGGTTTCTTTCATAAATGATGACGCTAAATGAAGCCTTAGCCTTTTATCGACTCGAATCCGCCCTAACGTCTTTTTACGCTATAATCATTATGGACGGAATATTTCGCAGTAACAAGCAAAAAATTTTGCATTTCGCTGCCAGCGCTCCTCGTACGACCTCGTTTCTTGCAATGCGGAATAAATTTTTGCTACGCGGAATAAGTTAAGCTTGTGTAGTGCATTCGTTACGCAGATGCGTACTGGTGGTTGGTAATTGGCTGCTAGTTTGAGTTTCCGGTTAGGTGCTGACGCGCGTCGAGCGTTGCTCAATGATTAAGGCAGCAGCGCTCCGTGTTCGAGCCGCGTGGCCAGCAGGGCCGAATGCGGACCGGTACAACATTTCACAAAAGTGCAACTACGGCGTGAGGTGTCCCCACTGCAGCACGCTCGTAAACACAGTAACATGTCATATCTGGAAATCTGATCACTTTCACGTATCATTTACAATATTTCTCATGTACTTTGATTTATTAGACGCAGGGGTTGTGTTAAATACAGCTTTTGTTTCCAAATTTCGAGGCTGTTCTAGTGAAGAAGTATTGGGGGAGAAGAGTTTTATTACAACGCAAAAGTCGTCACATTTTTTCTGAATACAAAGTGTAATTGATTATTTTCTTTACTTTGTTTCCAAAGTACAAATCGATATCCTTTTATATTTTGCCAGCTTTAACTGAAAGTTGAATGTGTAGTTACAATAACATAGTAATATGTGCGAATCCTCCTAGTCTTTTATTACTTTCATTACGAGTAACGTTTGAATAACGAAAGTGTGGCTGAAACAAGGGGAGCTTTTCTGGCATCTGAATGGAATTTTTCTTCATAAGAAAATGTCTGTTTACTTCCTTTAAAAAAAGGTCATTCCGACCGTCCTACAAAAAACTAATAATACTTCGAAGAATCAGTCTAAAAACCCTTAGGTTTGCTTTAAGAATATTCGCGAATGCTCAGCTGATAGTTCTGCGTGTTAGGCTGGCAGTAAGTGCATGAAATACCTTACGGAAAACTATAGTTAAGAACAGTTGAATATCAAACTGTTTCAACCGTGTACGTCACCTTAGTATTCCATACATTTATCTCGACGGCAGAGTTCATTAGTTCCCTGTGTAGCCCGATGGCGAGTCATTGTACAAGTCTTCGTAGCTACAATCAAATTCAGATGACTTTCTCTATAAGACGCTAAAAATCGTAACACTCGCGCGGTGACAGATCTGGATGTTAAGGAATACGAAATAGTGACGAAAGGCTTCATTTGCATGTTATTACTCCCAGTCGCACGTTTAGAAATTATTGGTGGGTATTCAGGAATATTTCTGGCACTAATTAAACACCTTCACTTGAACCCTTTTGGTACACAGTGGCGCCATTTTTAGATACTGTATGTTGTGTGGAATAGATTTGCAACTGACGAAGAACAGTGCAACGATTGTTGTTACAATGTGTCACTAAGTGTAAAAGCATAACCACCACTTTCACGAATGCGACGAACGTTTTAACGAGTTAAGTCATTAATTTCGAAATAATAAGTCACTGACACTCTTATCTCTCATGTGATGTCCCTGATACCCTGAAGTAGCTCGCTGTACACTTCACGAGCAGTGCAATTCTGATCTTGTCTCCGTTGGCGCATTCTCATTTTGATGGCGATCTTTCTGCTCCCATGCATTCGAGGAAACGCTCCTGCATTTCTGTCTTCCGCCCTGTGGGAGGAACACCAGGCATCTGATGTTCTTGTACTATCTCGGCAGGCTGAACAAACAACGCCGCACCATTTATTGTTATGTCTAATTACGCTCTGCATCGCTGAGGTGTACTGTCGATTTTATTAGCAATTCATGAGTCTCTTGTCTTGCGGCTCCAGTTTCTTGCTTCTTCTGCAATTGAATAAAATGAGAACAGCGTATTTTCTGATACGGCCGTCGTATAGTATGTGGGGAACTATCAGACTCCGAAATACAACTGTCTGATCAAAAGTATCCGGACACTTCTAAGTAATACGGATTTGACCACCATGTGTCACGCAAGGTGGACCCGTCAGTATAAAAGGAGGCGTGGGGCATTGTGTTGTCAGTAGAAAAGCGGCAACAGAAGAATAGATGCGTCAGAAGATCTCTGTGACTTCGAACGCTGTCTAGTCATTGGATGTCACCAGAGTAAAACTTCAGTCAGACCACGCAGACCTACAGTACTGACTGACAGGGAAATTAGACCATGGCGGAGGGTGGTGGTAAAAATCGCGTTAAATCAGCGGAAGGAATCTCTAGATAGTTGAGTGCTTCCAGCAGACCAGCTAACACTATGGCTGTGCGTAAGAAATTAAAATGAATCTGCCACAGTTGTGAAGCAGATCCTCAAAAGCCTCTTATTTCTAGAAGCAGTGCTTAGCGACACTTGAGGTGCTGTAAAGGTCGGCTCCACCAGGCAATGGACGACTGGGAACGAGTGATTTGGACTGATGCATGACCCTTTGGCAATATGATGGAGGAGTTTGGTTTGCTTTAATGCGTTGAAGGAAACACTAAATACAGAAGGACTTGAACACATTTTACAGCTTTCTGTACTTACGTACAGTGAAGCAACATTTCGGAGACGACGACCGTCTCTATCAGCAGGACGATGTGCTCTGTCGTGAAGCAGTATTTATGAGGCAGTGGTTTTTGGACGGTAACATTCCTGAAACGGACAGGCCTGCCCAGAGTCACGATCTGAACCCAGTAGAAAGCCATCAGTATGAATTAGAAGGTCGACTTTACTCCATATTCCAGCGAGTAACATTTCTCACCTCCCTGGTTTCGACTCTTCAGGAAGAATGGACATCCATTCCTACCGCCCATTCAGATACCTCCCTGAAAGGGCCCGTAGTAGAACTGGAACCGTCATAGTGGCTAAGGAAGGACATACCTCGTATTAACGTCCACTAACAGGTGTTCGTATACTTTTGATCAGATAGTGTAGATCTTTTTTGGTGTGGATTTAAAGTGAAAAAATACTACCGCTCATGCAATTGTGACTCTGTGTATTTTCCACCTTTACTGTATTTTGTGATCAGTTTGTATGCCGCCTTCATATCACTATAATTTGAAAGCTATTAGCTAAAGCACACCTATAAAGTAGATATTTATTCGATTATGCCACTTCTTTTCCGCCGAACATACACTTTTGCAAGATCCTGCACAATTCATGTCACTCGGCAGTTTCTTTGCAAGGTGCAGATGTTCGGCGGCTAAACACCGCTCGGAGTTTATTTAAAGACGGGACTAGGATATATTTACTTAGACACATCGCTAAACAAAGCTCACAGCGCACTGAGTACACAGTTTGGCATCCATGTGTTACACCCTCTCTACAGACGACTAATAACGCAGGAGGAAACGTAGTAAAAATATCTTGTTGTACGATTAGCTAAATGCTCTAAAAAGAAATAAGCTGCTGATAATGTTTTACAAGCTTTACTAATTCTTCAACCACATATTTATACGTGACGCAATGTACAATCATAGTGTTACTAGCCTTGCTTGTGCATGGGAATGTAAGATAAACATGTCTGAAACTTTGAAGGCAGGCGGATATTTATAGCTTTTCATTCCACTTCTCCTTGCAGCGGGTTTTAAACTGTTAAACACTGTTTGCAAGGATCTCTTACAGCACACGCTAAATCAAATACACTTTTTTCCCCGTTAAGTTAAGATTATGTGTGTGTGTGTGTGTGTGTGTGTGTGTGTGTGTGTGTGTGTGTGTGTGTGTGTGAGTGTGAGTGTGTGTGTGAAATTGATCTTTATCAGTATTCTAATTGACAAATAAGCTTGTAACGAAATTTTCTCGTCGTTAAATTTTTACACTAAATAGTAGTATCTTAAACGTTTCATTCAGGTTTTGGGCATCCTTGTTCATTGTGGCGTAGAAGTCTTTCTGCTAGGAAAAATAAATAAATATGGAATAGCGAGGTATAAATGGATGTGCATTTTCCCAGAGTTGCTCACCGCGAGGTATCAGTGTCTGCGATCACACAGAATGCTCTTTTATTTTCCTGTCCACTTTAATTAAGTGGCCCGTGTTTCTTCTTTTGTGCGAGATCAACACACTCTTAACAAGCGGCGGGTGATGAGAGCTTTCGTCAGATGCCGTGATAACGTTTGCTGCAGGAAGACAAAGAGCTGCTCCCGGGTTATAGCTTCAGGGGGGGACGAACAGACGCGCCAACTCTAAACTGAGCTGATTCTAGTCTCCTGAAGTGACATTTACGCTCAATCGTTGCCACGCGTGTGCAGCTGCAAATCCGTTAATTTAATACCCTTTTTTTTACCCGATCTATCACTTTTGTTCTAGATACTTTCCTCACTTGAAAAAAGGACCATAGTATCTCTGTTGACAAGTATGCTGTTAGATTTATTTCAATATTTTAGCATCTGGAATAAGAAGTACCATATCCCGTGCTGTCACCCTTGAGTAATGAAATACATCTACTAACCGCTTATTTGCACGTCGTACAGTGAGTTTTCTCGTGATACGTCATGTGCTTTTAAGACCGTATTTGTTAATGAATATTCAGTGATGCAGATAATTTGAATGTGAAGCAGATCGCAGAACTGGCGATGTTAGTGTTTACGAAGCTTAATTTTATGGTATTTTGTATGTGACAAAAGTTTGTTCATGGAATTTCGTGATTCTTTTGGGTAATATGACAAATCCGTTGTGATATCGAGAATTGTATTATAACGGACAATCTTGTAAATTAATTTCATATTTGAATATCAGCGAGATACAGATAACTACAGATAAAATATTGGAAATAATGCAGCGGTCTGAGGTCATACCACTGTCTAGGAATTCCACTCGTATCAACTTTCCGAAGTAAAACTTAGTTAATCTTCATTACTATGCTGATGAATTAGTTTTGTAGCTCATCAAATAGCGGTCAGAAATTTTTTTTGTCTCCGATAATCATCGGCAGTCTATAGGTAGGTGAAGGATCGCCTTTCATACTTTCTCCATCTTGCTCATTGAAACTCATGCTTTTAACATTCAGATGAAATCTTTCTTACCTTTGGAGTAGCGTATTTGTTTATTTTGACAATAATAGAAAGCAGTTGTCATTATTCTGCTCCAAATGGCTATGCTGCTCATTTAGGAGCTTCGAATTCTCCATCGTGTCTGATGTCAGTTGTAGGTCCGCTGTAATTGAGGAAATTTATCCATTCCAAAATTAGCGTTTTTCCAGTACTCTTTAGCTAGCTACAAATGAAAATTATAGAGCGGGAAATAAAAGTGTGTATCTGACTGAGAAACCCGTAAATTACGTTTTGTGGGTGTTCGTATTTTAAATCTTTTTTTGCTGTAGAGATCGGGAATCAGCATGCTATTTCGTTAAACAGCTGTGAAAAACCACCGAAAACCACACTTCAGCTAGCTAATGTCCCGAAACAACTAGTTGACATCCGTGTCTAGCCAGCGAAATCTTTTATACTTGAGTCTAGTATCCTTTTAGAAAGCTTTATTGCCTTAATTCCAAGTTTTTACATAGATTACTAGTCTCGGTCAGTTCAATGGCCATCTTCAGATCTGTAAAGGTTTATAACGAAATATGTCACATCATCTTATCCAAACCAAAAACGTTGTAATACCGACGAGTATAAACCTTTTCGGTAATATAATGCCTTTAAGTAACTAATCTCATGCTTGTGTACAACACTTAAAAAAATATAATGGTTAATTGAATAAATCAGAAGTCGTCATTAACATTACAGCATTGTGCTATAAGTTCATTATATACCCTTAACCACTCAACATGCAATGTATTAGAGATTTTTTAGAGTGCTGAGCACCCTGAAATAGTGAAGGAAAATAAAAGGCGCTGAATCCCATACGTATGATGATCTGGCACTTACTTAGATAATAACCATAGGCAATACAACACGCCATCCTGCGTGACACGGGAACCAGATGTTGTCCCTCAGGTGGAAACAGGCGAACTAACTGCGGAAGGCCACTTAGACCTGAAGCCATAGATATTGTTATCAGATGGTAGTATAGTAGAATACATCTAGTACTTGAAGTTACACCACTATATATTCCGTTACAAATTAAATAAAATACACCAGCTACCTTAAAACTATTAGTAGCCATTAGACTACATATCAAACATAATAGTATGTAATAGAACATCCTGGAACTTGTCAAAAGCGTTTATTTAATTGTGCGCTAGGTAACAAAAACTATTTGAATATTCACCGAATGGAACTTCTTAGGCTCCAGGAATTCTAATTCGAACGGTTGCCGCAAAATTCCAACGACGGCCTTTCCCTGTGTAATACGACGCGACCAAATCAAATTTTTGTTAGACTCATCCGGGAAAATCATGAGTAGACTTGATTGTGTTGGAAAGAAGGGAGGGCTAGGACTGTTGTGTTAATTAAGTGTAGAAATAAGAAAGCCATTTTAGGTTGTGTGTCAGTTTCAGTAGCTCTTTACTCGTCGCTCCCCTGTTAGCCTCTATAGCAGGACTGGGACTTTCGGGCAGCACATGTGACAAGCCGGTGTCCCGGTGGAGGGTTCCCGCAGGAAGCGCTGTTCCCGGACGAGGTGAGCGGCAGTGTAGGGGGGCGGCGGCGGGGGCGGGTGCGGAATAAGGGCCTCCTTGTGTGCCGGCACGCAGGGCAAACACCGCGCCGGCGCGCAGTATATTAGGGCGCGCGATAACACCTCCTTCTTCTTCAGCTTTAACGAAATGACGATACGCGGCTACCAGAAGATAAGGGCTCGGCCTCCGGTTCCCACATTACAGCAGGGGGCGGCCACGCCACGCACTCTGCGTCTCTTTCTGCACAACCCTTAGTCTCGCTGCCGTTTTGGTGCTTCTGCTTGCCCAGGCACGTGTCACGTTGAAAATAGAGCCGATCACCATGTAATGATAGGTGTCGCATATGGTGAAAAATACGTTGTCGTCAGTCTTTTTACTATTTTGATGCTAAACTGTGTCCCTTTCCTTTCACCGTGCAAATCTTTAAAACACTGAAAATCCACTACAGTTAATGACCTCGATATTTGTTTACATAACACAACTTTGCCCTTGTACAGCACCCTCCAGTGTCGTGTGACTTCTGGATGGCGTTCCAAAGCCCCATTCTTTCTCATCCATTCTTCGAAGAAACTCTTCATTTGTTTCGTTTACTGTCCATTTAATTTTTAATATTTGCCGCCACTAATCAAATATTTGCAGCTTCCTCGCCATTTTTCCGACATACTGCGTTCCACTTCGATGAAACAGTAGATCTAGAAAAAATATTTACGTCATTTCTTCAGTTTTGTGTCAACAATATCTTGTAGCTGTGTTTATGTACGCCAGGTTGTGTAAACAATAAAATGGGTGAACGAATAGGTGTTAATGGATCTTTATATTACTGCTGACATACAACAAACACGACGATTTCATTGCAGATGTCAAAGTAACTTAAACGAAGAAATTTTTTCAGGCATTTACATGTAATGAAGCTAATGTTTACATTTAACTATATTTTCTGTTACGTACGTATTGGACAGAAGTGCGCAATTTTCTCCCCAACAGAAACATTTGATTATCTTTCGACCGGATAGTCAAATATCCCTTCCTGTCAAACGTCACGGAAAGGGAAATTTTCGGATTAGCGCAACGGCGATGTAAGAAAACGCACTTTATTTTGTCTCTATGCGCCTGGAAAAATATTTTGCACTTAGATGACAAAATAATTTTCCTTTGGTCTCTTTTCTTAGAGATTGTGGCGGTGGATTAGCTGTGAGAAGGAACAGTTAGGAATTCACTCAGGCTGTGATCTCGACTCTCAGCATTGGAAAACCCTACAATGTTTCCTTTTACCATGTGCAGACACTAGTCTGAGAAGTTTTCATTTGGCCATTGTTGGTACAAGCTTGGTTACTTGACTTCAGTAGTATTACTTCTAAGAAAAACGTGATCTGCTTTTACTGCTTTGTGAAGTTCGTGCGTTGATTAGTTTCCCAAGTCTAGTCTGGGAATAGTTAGAGATTGGGGCTACTGACAGGTGCACAAGGAAATGATCAACTAGTCAAACGAGAATCAGCCAGATGCATCGGACATGAGACATGACGATTAACGGCCTTAATCCCGAGCTTTGCGACAGATAACCATGATCGAAAAGTAGCTTAACTCGGGAGCGGCAAACAGGTGTTTTGTTAAGTCGAATGCGGAACGTCAGTTATCACTTCTTTCGCCTGTGACACTGTTTGTTGATGTGGACAAACGACGATTTGCGCCGTCGTTCGGAATCCACGTTAAACTGCAGGTTCCCTGTAACTGGCTGTGTAAGCCAGTTCAAAGTTCGGAGGAAGCCAACGGCACACCACTTCCTGCAGTACTACACACACACACACACACACACACACACACACACACACAGTCTTCAAAACAATTTTTGGGCTGACGACTGCTTTACTATGAGGGGCGTAAGGTATTCGGGAGGACTACTTGATAATTTCATCATGATGTTCGATTTCCGCACGGAAACGAAGTTGAGAAGCAAATATAAAAAAAATAGACAACTTATACGCAAATGAATATTTTAATAACTGGCCTTCAGGATGACGTCACATATGTAACGCTTTTCTACTGAATTACTCGTAATTCCGTTCTCTTATAACGAACAGTGAGTTCATATGTTAGTCTCTTTTTACATACAATATCTGAATGGTAGATTTTTTTATTTGTTCTCCGACATCTGAGACCATTCACATTTAAATTCTGATCAGAAAGTATGTAACATCCAGAAGAAAAATGGGTAAGCTAGAAAAATCATTTGCATAGTAAGTCTCAATAAATCTTGTCAGCTTCGATTGTTTAGTCGCTGGATACCCTTTCGTAGATTTTTATTGAATTAGGTTTCGAGATTCTTGCAGTACATCGTTGGTACTGACTGGTGTTAGTCAGCCTTACAATTGGCGGAAAGAAAAAAAAAATGTTGTAGAAACTATGACCGCAACAATTTGTGAAGTGAAATCAGTTTGCCGGTAGTGACCAGCTAGGAGCGAAACTGTGCGGGATGTAACAAAAAGAACACGGCAAGTGCGTGGAGTCCTAAAAAAAGGCGGGTCGTTACGTGGGCTGTTACACGGTACTTAAAATGTTACTGGTGGAAGATGAGCGCTCGTGCCCGATATTTTTCCAGAGGTAATGGCCGCTGTCGTATATGTTAAGACGTGTGGACCTGATGTTAGTATCGTTTACCGGTCTGGAAATCGAATCAGACTGCTGCAATAAATCGTGCAGCCAGTCAAGCCTGTTGCTTTCAGAAATAGTTCCTTTTATTGAATTCTCCTCACTTAGCTTGTTGTTATCTTTATCTCTAAGGAACCAGCAGGTCGTAATCTGTTTGAAATCGTTTCCAGCCGAGCTATGAAGAACACTTTGTCTCCAGGTTTGTCGGCGACGTGCAAGATGGCTGTCGGCTAGGGAATCGAAGCTTGAAATCGTTATCCTAAAGGGTCCATTGGAGCATAAAGCTGTGGTGGTATTGCATCTTTACCCTTTAGGCGGAAAAGAACATACTAGCAAGATTTTTTTTTCAATGGCCCCTACTTTCTAAATGGGTGGACTCAGCTGTTGTTAAATACGTTCGGACACTTTCTTGCAGCAGTTTAGTATTTCTTCGCTGTATTCGGAGAGTTTTGCATTACTTTTCACCTTTTGCTGCTGGATTTGGATAGGTGTGGCCGTTGTGCTTATTGGAAATGTCGGTAGTTCAATATCTGGCATAGGCACTGTTCTGTTTCTATTTTAATTTGTATTTTTATTGCTGATGCTTGTTCGAGGGACGCATGGATTTACAACTCAAAGTGCAATTCTACAGCAGCAATTTATATTGACAGATTAAATCGACTGACTGAGATGGAGGAGTGCTTAAGATATTGGATTCATGTTCAAGAAGAGAAATTCAAATCCATACTCGGGCCTTAAAAGTTTCCCAGATAAGTTCTGGATGGTGTTGGGGTGGTTTCGTCAACAAACTGACAGACGTTGCTAACCTCACGTAGTTTTCCACCTCTAAAGCCGGCGGTATCTACATGACATTAAAACTCTTAACTGCCCATGGTTGCTTTTGCAGTGAGGAGACCATAATGGAATAAGGCTTTGTGAAGATGCATCATAATCGTTGGTCATTTGTTTCATGGAAGTATTGCAGTTCAGTATCATCTATAAGGAACTATCTAATGAAAACGAGAGAGATAGATAAAATGAAAGCAAAGTGTGTGAGACAAGACGGTAGACAAGTATTTGCCACAGCTTACTGAACCACGATTGTACCCAGACATGCACTCTTTGTCCAAAGCAAATCGAAGGCAACGAACATCTTTCTTCAGGGCTCCAGACAAGTGAATATCACATGGAGAGAGATCGGGCCCACATGTTGCCAGCGAACCAATTGGGAATAAAAATTGAAAATAAAAGACTAAGAAAATCCCCGAGTTAAAGCACGCACAATACTCCTATGATTATTCCCTGTAAATGTTAACAAATTCTAGCAAGTAGGAACTAAGAAAACGTACATTTTATTCTTAAAAAATACAACTTAGGGGAAACAGCCATTAAAGTTTTCATTGCATCCCTACTCAATACGATGGATTGCCTGACGCATCTTCCATCTCACCTAGGGATTTCCTTTTTCCTGCTCATCTGCGCTGTCTTGCAGTTGTTTCAAGGTTCTAACAGCTCTCTCTGATGGCCTAAGTCTTTTCTTATCTAAATTTAATATTTTTTTTGCTATGTGAAACAACCAATAATTTGTAGCAGTCTTTAAGATCTCCACTATCGCAAAAGGTGTTGCTGGATTGTGAATAAATTTTTCACAATTTAGCTGTGCTCCGTTGTATTTGCAACATGAATCGCTTCCTGGAGGGTATCAGACATGAATTGGTTTATCGTATGTTGAAGAGAGGTGAAACATAATCGGCTATACATCTTTTCTTATATCTTTTCCATTACTAACATTTCCTTGATGGCCATGCCATTACAATTTTGAATTTTAAATACGAGATTTTGTGATGCCATTCTTATCATCTAATCGTGTGCTATCTTCCAATTTCTTTCCCTTGTATGCGCACTTCAGTCGTCGCAGCCTCGTACCCATACGCTTTTGTACATGAAATGTGCACTCCAGTTTAGTGCTTGTTGCATTTACTCCATATGGCTTCTCTTCCTTAATTGCTTTGAAACCGAGGGAGGTGGCTCAATGGTTAGCGCACAGGACTCGCGTTCGGGAGGACGACGGTTCAAATCAGCGTCCGGCCATCAAGATTTAGTTTTTGCGTGATTTTCCTAAAAATCTCTCCAGGTAAATGCCGGGATGGTTCCTTTGAAAGATGACGGCTGATTTGCTTCCCCATGCTTGAGACAATCCGAACTGCTTTGAAAGCGTTTGAATGACAGCTGCTAAATAACTGCCCCCTTAATTGGGTGATTTAAAAAATCAAATTTTTGTCTCAGAACTGTTAAATGTACACGGTCACGCACGCACAGTGTTTCGTTTAAATGAATGAATAAACCAGAAATAAGGGGAAAATATATATGTGTTGTATATCATTGCAAAGGGGAAATTTCGTAGATTAAGATGATTGGAAAAATAAATAAATAAATAAATAAATAAATAAGCAAATAAGCAAATAAATAAAGTTTTCTGTGTGGAGCCCCTTAAATCGAAATACTAGCACAGAACAAAGTTTTGTTATGGCTGAAGTCGCAGGGTTTTATGAATCAATTAATACGCCACGATATCATGAATATCACGATCCTTGTGTTGTCTGCCAGGCAGTTTCTCCATAGCTACAGGTAAGGCGGCTGAACGGCTTACAGCCGAAACGTTATCAGCAGTTTGGCTGTGGACAGCGGTACGGCGGGCCTCGGCGGCTGGGACGGCCAGTTAGGCAGAGACGGGCCGCGGTGTCCCTCGGGCGTCGGCGCCCGCGGCGGCCGCAGCTGGGTGCCGGAGCCCGCCCGAGGCGGCATTCCGCAGCTGGCCCGCCTATTCTTCTGCAAAGCACAGCAGAGACCGACCTCTGAAAGGCTCCGCGCCTCAATGGCCGCTCCCCTGCCCGGCGCGCTGCGCTGCGGCCCACACCGGCTCCGGTTTCACAGCGCTCTTTGCCGGCGGGACTTCTTAGCGCGAGCACCGCCGCAGTCCGAGTTACCGCGTTCCTCTGGGAGTGAGAACAACACGGCTGTAGGGTTGCGCGCACCGTCTGCTGTGGGGTGCGACGTCGTGTCCTACTGCGAAAACTTCGTCTCTCACGTACACAGTCACCGGGTGTGGTCACTAACAACTTCGTATATATAAAAAAAATTGTTGTTGTTGTGGTCTTCAGTCCAGGGACTGGTTTGAGGCAGCTCTCCATGCTATTCTATCCTGTGCAAGCTTCTCCGTCTCCCAGTACCTCCTGCAACATATATCCTTTTGAATCTGCTTCGTGTATCCATCTCTTGGTCTCCCTCCACGATTTTTATCCTCCACGCTACCTTCCAATACTAAATTGGTGATCCCTTGATGCCTCAGAATATGTCCTACCAAGCTATCCCCTCTTGTAGCCAAGTTGCGCCACAAACTTCTCTTCTCCTCAATTATATTCAATACCTCCTCATTAGTTATGTGATCTACCCACCTAATCTTCAGCATTCTTCTGTAGCACCACATTTCGAAAGCTCCTATTCTCTTCTTGTCTAAACTATTTATTGTCCACGTTTCACTTCATACATGCCTACACTCCATACAAATACTTTCAGAAACGACTTACTGACACTTAAATCTATACTCGATGTTAACAAATTTCTCTTCTTCAGAAACGCTTTCCTTCACATTGCCAGTCTACATTTTTATCCTCTCTACTTCGACCATCATCAGTTATTTTGCTCCCCAAATAGCAAAACTCCTTTACTACTTTGAGTGTCTCATTCCCTAATCTAATTCCCTCAGCACCACCCGACTTAATTCGACTACATTCCATTATCCTCGTTTTGCTTTTGTTGATGTTCATCTTATATCCTCCTTTCAAGACACTGTCAATTCCGTTCAACTGCTCTTCCAGGTCCTTTGCTGTCTCTGACAGAATTACAATGTCATCGGCGAACCTCAGTTTTATTTCTTACTCCATGGCTTTTAATTCCTAGTCCGAATTTTTCTTTTGCTTCCTTTACTGCTTGCTCAATGTACAGACTGAATTACATCGGGAATAGGCTACAAACCTGTCTCACTCCCTTCCCAACCACTGCTTCTCTACAAAAAAGTTAATGGTGATTAAAACTAACTACGTGATTTCGTTCCGATGGTATGGTTATGGCAATATTCGCTAGAAGACTGAGATAACACGCGTGGAAATACTTCTTTAACTACCGATAATTGCGACAATGATTATGTAAAGAGAGTTATTTACTGTTTTACCTTCTTCCATCGCTGTCCAGCAGATCTTCCGCTCGTCTTCTAATCCTCTCAGCGTCGACAAGACTATAAACAAAAACATTAATGCCTATCAATGCGACCAATGTTGCTTGATACAATAAGGCGACGTTTCCTCCTACACAATTCGTAATTGTCATACGAAAGTATTTTGCTTTTTTTTCTTTTAATTTTTTATTCCGTCATTTGGAACATTGCAAGAAGTGAAACTGAAGGATGCACTGAACAAGTCGTACAGTAGATTAACGTGAAAGATTAAATAGACTGATGTAAAATACGCTTCTGATGTATGTACATAAACTTATTTAATGTCTGTACCACATCTCAGGCAAATGAAATTATATTACAAATTATATAATTGTGAGACAGCGATTTCGGGATCAGATTTAAAATTCTATAGTATTTCCAGAAGCGGATGTGGACTCTTACTATAACTTATTGTTAATGAAAAACAGAGTAAAGCTGGAGGAATTTTAAAAATTTAGGAACTGAAGGAGATGGGACATGGATGAACTGAAAGAAAGAGGTTGTTGAGAATTTCAAAGGGAACGGAGGAAAGTGATGAAGTGGTTTGCACAGGACAAACTAGTGTGGAGACCTACATCAGACCGGTCTCCGGATTGAAGATCACCACTACTACGACAACAATTAAAAATTCAATGTGGTTTGGGAACACAATATTTTGATCATTTTGTTCGGAGCATCCGTCAGACAGGAGCCTAATGCCAATGGAAGGAGCAAAACCAAAGCTTTCGTGCAGCTTTTCATCATTTCGGGGTCTGGAAGAGTATAAAAGTTTTTCGAGGCTGATGTTATTACTTGAAATTTTTTGCAGTTCAATTTCTAACTCTGGCTCATACATGATTTGATCATTCGACATTTAGCACTTTTGTTGTTAAAAGGAGACCCGATAAAACTTTTCGCCTGATATAAATGTTTTCAGAACATCGTGAATGGAGTAATTCGATAAAATATGTAAATCAGTAAATTCGGGATATTTGGTGGATTGTAAAGAAGATATGTCGCCTTTCATGCAATAAGATCAGAAATTAATTCCTTCTTTGATTAAATGCAGTACACAAAGCGTTAGAAGAAAATTCTTTTATACCCAATGTTTTCGTAAACGCTTGTATCACATTACTGGGATGAAACAAAACTGCAGTATAGAATGCGAAGAGTTGCCCTGATGTACGACAACAGATGCTATCTCAGAGTAAGAAAGATACATGTTGTCGCAAAGATGGCGATATCGGGATCGATCGTCAACAGATCAAACTTACTAGGCTACGTGCACCTGTTGTATATCCTCCGGACCCCAAAAAATGGTAAACTATCTTCTGATTGTAGACGTGCCTCATAAGTAGACAGAAGATGGAATACGTCAGCATCTTCAGTGGAACCTTAGATACTTTTTGCCAGCAGAAAATCATGATACTGAACGACTGAGTGGTGAGGAAAGTGGTATTTGTATTAATGGGGAGAAGTAGGTCGACAGAGAGAGAGAGAGAGGGGGGGGGGGTGGGAGAGCGAGAGAGAGAGAGGGAGAGCGAGAGCGAGAGAGACGTTGCTGTTAACAAACGAGGTGGCGGGCGCAGACAGGCCGCTTCTGCGCCGGGGGCAGCGCGAGGCGCGCGGGTAAGTGACATCCATCACGCGCGCGGTTTTTCGCCCTGGGGGCGCCGCCGCCGCCGGTATGTGGGCTCGGCTATCGCCGCCGCCGGATCTGCCGGCGAGGGCGCATTCCTGGCCGGACGAGCCGCCGCAATCCGTCAGCCGCATACCTGCCGCCCAGATCTCATCTCCTCACCTCGCCATCTCCTCTCCCTCCTCATCTCTTTTCGGACAGGTGCCGGCCCCCTCCCACAACACAGGGCCTCATCACGGTGCCAATTTGCAACAGCCGGCCTCCGGCGAGAACTGGCCACTGACACCGCAGTCTTTGCGAATGCGTCCAGACCAAAATCGGAGGTGCGGGCATACTGCTCGTTGTTCTACATCTACATCTGCATTTATACTCCACAAGCCACCCAACGGTGTGTGGCGGAGGGCACTTTACGTGCCACTGTCATTACCCCCCTTTCCTGTTCCAGTCGCGTATGGTTCGTGGGAAGAACGACTGCCAGAAAGCTTCCGTGGGCGTTCGAATCTCTTTAATTTTACATTAGTGAGCTCCTCGGGAGGTATAAGCAGGGGGAAGCAATATATTCGGTACCTCACCCAGAAACGCACCCTCGCGAAACCTGGACAAGCAAGCTACACCGCGATGCATAGCGCCTCTCTTGCAGAGTCTGCGACTTGAGTTTGCGAAACATCTCCGTAACGTTATCATCCTTACCAAATAACCCTGTGCGCCGCTCTTCTTTGGATATTCTCTATCTCCTCTTTCAACCCGACCTGGTACGGATCCCACACTGATGAGCAATACTCAAGTATAGGTCAAACGAGTGTTTTGTAAGTCACCTCCTTTGTTGATGGACTACATTTTCTAAGGACTGTCCCAATGAATCTCAACCTGGCACCCGCCTTCCTAACAATTAATTTTATATGATCATTCCGCTTCAAATCGTTCCGTACGCATACTCACAGATATTTTACACAAGTAACTGCTACCAGTGTTTGTTCCGCTATCATATAATCATACAATAAAGGATCATTCTTTCTATGTATTCGCAATACATTACATTTGTCTTTGTTAAGGGTCAGTTGTTAGTGCAGAAAATGCCCAGGTCAAGCGTTCAGTACTCTAAGCATCTCTTCACTTCTCGCTTTTTCTCAGCGAAAGTTGAACTGTTATTAGGCGTATGACTGCTCTGTGTTCCTCCCTCGTGCCTCTTTTTAATCCTAAACAGTCACTTTTCTAGCCAATTTCCCTAGTCCACTAATTTTTTTTTACAGACATTCATATTTCACCGGTCATTGTCTGACTACTTTACATGCTGTAGAGGACTTTATTTTTTATTTCTATTTATTTGTGTATTTATTACACAGCCTTCTACTCTCAGATAACGCTAACAGGGCCGCCGAACTTAAGATAACCTTCCACGCAGTGTTGTTGTGACAACCTCTCGGTTTCGGTATCACTCTTCTTTCACCTCCACGTTTTGAACAAGTTATCTCATGCGCTGATGTCACAACGTATAGATGCAGACTGAAGCGCCGAATGAACATTTGTATGAAAGCCAGGATTCGAACCCGGGTATCCTGCTCACGAGGCAGTGAGCTGAGCCGTGAATGGAAATTTGGATTGAGGAGGGAGGCTGCCACCGGCTGCCGCGCAGTTCTGCAAAGCCTTTCTGTCAGGGTGGTATAGTGTGTAGCGCATGAACCTAGTGAGTAGGTGACCCAGGTTCGAAACCTGGCCTCGGTACAAAGTTTTATTCGTCGCTTCAGTATTCATATACACATCATAGATGTTTGTGACTTGAAAACATCTCTGGAAACATATTGTTTCATTTAGATAAAGTCGATGCCTGAATCTTTGTCAGATGATGAGTATGACATTCATCGAAATGTGGTGGTGTCTCGAGCGCTGCCTGCTCCCCACACCTATCCCAGCTTCTTTAGCGGAAATGCGTTGGTACATGTTAACTGATTTAGGGAGAGGTGTTAAACAGAAAATTATGTTATTGTATTAGATCAATATTTTTCGAAAAAATATGTGTAATCTAACTTTTTAAGTAAGTGTTTATTTACACCAAATGTGATTTTGTTGTGACTGTCAGTATGATGCTGGCATACGTACGCTTTTGGCAATCACTAGAAAAAATATATATTGTTTGACTTGAGCACCAGAAAGGTTGTGCAACTCTCCTTACTGAGAAGAAATGGAAGACCTTGAAATCTAAAGTACGATTTGTTCAATAATCACATTTTCTTCTTTCAGTGTCTCTACTTTCCGACTAACAAGATCTACAAATAAAGATGTAATGTTGTTAACAAAACAAGTTTTGCGATTGTACCGGTACTAGAAAGAAAGGACTGGACGTATTTCCCGCCACTTAAGTAAGTTGTTAGTAACGATTTGGTTGGTACTGGTTAGGTCATTCATCAGCTTCTGAGAATTTGCGAGTGTAGTGTTTCCGGAGAAACCGTCACGAAGAACATTTTATTTCATTTAAGTTTCGACGACGTATACAGTTAATTGCGCTCTCTAACCGACACGGAATTCGCAAAAGTTGGTAATATAAAATGGTTCAAATGGCTCTGAGCATTATGGGATTTAAATGCTGAGATCATCAGTGCCCTAGAACTTAGAACTACTTAAACCTAGCTAACCTAAGGACATCACACGCAACCATGCCCGAGGCAGGATTCGAACCTGCGATCGTAGCGGTCCCGCGGTTCCAGACTAGCGCCAAGAACCACTCGGCCATCCCGGCCGACTCTGGTAATAGAGTCGTTCATAAACAACTCGATACAGCATCGCATTGTTTGTACAGTATATCAGAGGTAAATGACACATAAAGAAGCTCGGTTACGGTCGTAAACCGGCCGCCGAGGCGCCGGAAAGCCGCGGCTTCGCGTCGGATGTAGCGGGCTGGCGGACGGGAAGGCGCAGGTTTCAGCAGCTGCGGGCCTGCTGCGTGGCCGGCCTTTTGAGCGACACTCGCGTCCGCGAAGGGGAGGAAATGCGGCGTTGCATGCCATGCCTTGTACAGTAGTCGCGAGCGCCGTGGCTCGCCGCCGAGCACTGCGGCCCGACCCGGCGGCAGGACGTCTTATTAAATATTCATAAAGCGTCCGAAACAATAGTGCAGTGTCGGTAATCAACAAGCAATAAAATTCCCATTAAACGTTTCTCACGGGCGAGACAATGCAGCACATGTACACACAATCACGATCTAATCGAATTAGGCGCGAGCGCCCGACGTCTGCTCGGGTCGTACGGCGCAGGATGCGGCTGGGAACCTCTCGCCTCGCCGCGGCTGGCGCTTGCCGCTTCCGGAGTCCGCCACGCCACGCCACGCCGTCCCCGGCCCTTGCATTGACACCTGGGACTAGCTCCCAGGCTAGCCCCGAGGCGCAGAGTCACCGTGGCCAAACAGCTTCCCGTATCGGAAGTCAAAAGGATAGGAAACCATCATTTCCATAACA
This sequence comes from Schistocerca gregaria, assembly GCF_023897955.1. Taxonomy (NCBI): domain Eukaryota; kingdom Metazoa; phylum Arthropoda; class Insecta; order Orthoptera; family Acrididae; genus Schistocerca; species Schistocerca gregaria. Next base: position 648,926,914 of record NC_064923.1, on the reverse strand, counting down.
GTAATTATGTCTGCATCGTAATTGTTCTGTGTTGCGTAACAGTACATCCAGGTTCGTAACTGGCCTTTACAAAAGTACAACAGAAATGTTCGGAAACATACATGGGGTGCCATGACCAAATTGCAAAGCAGTCTCCGTGAAACTCTGTTCATTAATTTAGAGAACCTGTATTGGGAAAACATAGCATTACTGTTGCTTCGCCACCATCGTATATCTCACGTTGGGACCGTGAGAATAAGATAAGGTAGATAAAGTCACCCACAGAAGCATACAGACAATCACTCTTCTTAATCAGCACAAGAATGAAACAGCCAAGAAAATCAATAATATTGGTACTGCGCGTTCTCCGCCATGCTGTATACAGTAACTTGCAGGGTATAGGTTACGGCGTCCGTCTAAAAAGTTACGAGATTTTGGTTTTATTCCGGGCGTATAAGCCACACCAGCGCAGTAACTACGGTGGCAGCTTGAAGTAGCAGTTGTGAACAATATATTTCTATTCTACCAGTCCGTTGTGAGCAGAAAATGTTAAGCAGGGGACTCGTGAAGTTGTGTGGCAATGTTCTTCTGTGCAAATCGCAATGGAAACAACATCTGGAATAATTGAAGTCGCGCGCACACACATTACATATTGTGAAACAATACGAAATACAATTTCCAGCAACAGATTCTCGGCTATCTAATCGAAAAATAGAAGGGGGGTTATGTTTATATCTAAACTCGTAACGAGATTTCTGTTACGTAGCTAGCATCTGACGGCACCATTGGTGCAAAAGATCGTAAAGAGTGCCTCTATCCAACATGAGTCTGAGAAAGTACGTGTGACATATCTATCCCTCCCATATCTATCCATCTTATTGAACACATGCTCTTAGTGACATTCAGAAATTAGACACTTGGGGCCCCAGTACCGAGATGGTATTCAGCTTAAATACGTGCCAGTGGCGAATTGTGTGTGACTGTAGCTGTTTGTTTATTCCTCACTTGACATGGGAGAGTCAGTTCCAGCATCTCACAACTCGAAGAAAAATAAAGTTCAAATGGCTCTAAGCACTATGAGACTTAACATCTGTGGTCATCAGTCCCCTAGAACTACTTAAACCTAACTAACGTAAGGACATCACACACATCCATGCCCGAGGCAGGATTGGAACCTGCGACCGTAGCGGTCGCGCGGTTCCAGATTGAAGCGCCTAAAACCGCTTGGCCACCTCGGCCGGCCCTCGTGACTCAGAAATCGGAGATAGTTATCGGAATTCGAGTGTAGACCACAGTATCACTAGAGGCGCTAATCTACCGCATGGAGGCGGTATTACTGAATCAGTGAAATCACTTAGATCGTGGCTTCCAAATGTTTGCTGTGTTTCTCCACAGTATGGTGCGAAGAGTGGAAGTAACTTCCACCTTGTAACTAAACTGGATGGTGGCAGACATAGAACTGAATCATTGTCAGTGTTTTAAATACAGTGGCACGTTTTGCGAATACAGAGTGCAAAATAGAAATTGCGAAACGGACAGGGAGCTTCTTGAACGGAAGACTCGATACGCTATTAGCGTACCGAGTCTTCCGTTCAAGAAGCTCGCTGTCCGTTGGTACGCTAATAGCGTAATGGACGTCAGGCCAGAGAATGGAGAGGAAAGCAGATTGGGGAGGATTCCGTTTAGCGGCGGTGCTCTTTGTGCGGCCGTTCTGTGGCTCTGGAGCCGTGCTGGGATGCTGCGCACTCCCAGCCCGGCGCACAAAGACACCCCGCGGGGCCGCCAACCCGGGCCCACAATGCGCGCGCCAGACACGGCCACGGTTAACACTGCCCCGCGCCTCGCTGCGTTGCGTTGCTCTGCTCTGCGCTCTGGCCACGCCGCGCCGCCTCGGCATTGTAGCTCTCTCTCGTCGCCGCGCCTCCAGAGCGTACCACCGTACCTGCGTAGCGCACGAGATGTGGTGTTAATACTGGGCATCAGTTAGGACGACAGCCCGTGATTTGGAGGGATTATAAACTGTGCCAGGGCAATCTGAGGTGCTTTCAGACCGTAGCTAATTTTTGTCGATGTTTCGATTTTGTACCAAATTTTGTGTGACATTTACTGCGACAGACTTGCACTGTGGGTATGGGATTGCTATGAACCCAGTGATCGAACCCAACACCACCCTGATGTTTCATATGTAACTAGGAGGCGTGTTTTTTAAGAAAGTGCGGCCGGCCAGAGTGGCCGACCGGTTCTTGGCGTTGCAGTCTGGAACCGCGCAACTCCTACGGTCGCAGGTTTGAATCCTGCTTCGGGCATGGATGTGTATAACGTCCTTAGGTTAGTTAGGTTTAACTAGTTCTAAGTTCTAGGGGACTGATGACCTCAAAAGTTAGGTCTCACAGTGCTCCGAGCCATTTGAACCATTTGAACATAGCACGTTTTTTTCTTTTCTTTTTTTTAATTTCAAAACGGTACTTACTTAAAAATCCACGCCTTGTAGAATCTAATGACACGTTCCAGCTGTGAGACATTTACTCATCTGATGTGACAAACGCGGCTGGAATGGAGGATGGAAAGAAGATTAAAAATCGATTTTCCTTCGTCAGCGAGGTCATTACATTCGGAGCACAAGCTCAGGTTAAGAAAGGGTGGGGAAGGGTATTGGCTGTGTCCATTTCAAAGTAACCATCGTGGCATTTGCCAGAACGAATTAGGGAAGTCACGGAAAATCTGAATCTGAATGGCCAGACGAGGACTTGAACCGTCGTCCTCCCAAATGCTAGTCCGTTCTGCTGATCACTGAGCCATCTCCCTCAGTACGGAGCTTCAGATGCCAGGGATGGTCACTACAGGCGCGGTGATGTCCTGGTCGCCTGGTACCGTCTCCCATTACGAGTTATATTGAGGTGACCCATTTTTAGCTTAGGCTAGTTTCAGGATTTATTAAACTGATGATTGGACTATATTATAGTTATATTTCAGTTTGTACTTAATATTTGCTGTAATCTTCGGTTTCTGTGCATTTCATATTGTAAAAAGTTCCTTTACAGTTGTAAGTTCTCTACGAGCTATTGCGTTCTTAATGGTAGGTCAGTACACGCTGAAATAGGTACGCGCATAATTTTTTTTTTAAAAAAGTCCAACCGCAAGTGTAATTTCTACGGGAACGGCGGTGGAGAATAACTGTTTTCTTTCTCTTTTGAAATGTTTATTTCTCCATTAGCTATCTATAAAGCCTCTCCAGAGTCATAGTGACGTGTTACAGCGAAGAGGAGACATGAAAATAAGAGTAATACCCTCTGCCACTCACCATTAAGCGGTGGACGAAGGTGTACAGGAGATTACAACTGCTGACCTGTAAGAGGGCAAACCAAATGCCTTTCCAGCACTGTTTATTCGCTCCGGTGTACAAAATGTTTTACAAGTGACTTTTCGTTCACCACAAGGAATGGACTACTGTGTCATTGAGAATCACGCACATCCCTCTCGTTACTGCGACACTATATACGTGTCGGTCTCTGCCGTTTCGTGTGAATATCACCATTTGATGATGACGCTGCTGATGCTTGGACGCTAGCAAGTGGATGAATAAATATTTCGAGAGAGAAAGCAACGCTGCGATGGTGTTTTCTGTCCTCACCTCAGTCGCAACTGTTCGCAACGTCCACAAAGGACGAGGTGCATTCATATGAAAACAATAGGAAGGAATAGACTGCAGAAATTGTGCTAGCCTATCTCTGACGACGTATTTGCTTACTGAGGCAGTAAAATGGGTAAAAACTGTTTGGAGGCGGAGTAAAACGCTAATGTAGTGTGTATATATAGATTAAGACAGTTAACGATATCTGCATGAAACTGAATGAATTATTGTCGATTTAACTATAAAGAAAAGTAAATGAATGGCAACGTCTTTTAACTCATTGAATTTTGTTCTCTTTAGCTTGTCAGACTGTGAAAAATATCCACATTAAAAGTTCTGAAATCTGTATTCAAAAACTAAGAGTAAACATTGAAAGCACACATTAAAATAACTACCCTCGAGCAAAACAATACGTATTTAATTGCAATACGTGGCCCATTTTGGACTATTTGTACGACTATTTTGGTAACAATTTTTTATTTGTTTAGCGTTCTTTATTGTTCAGCGAGTCGAGCTGTAGTTGCGAAAAATTCCATCTCAATTAGAGCGTAAGTTTGGTCGGTCCAAGCCAGTAAAATCCTTTTGCTTGTGTTTCCACGTCATAGTGTGAAATTAAAAATCAACGTCTCAGGTACTGCTATTGACTGTCTTCATCATAGTAAATTTTATGCGTTAAATTTAAAAAAAAACGAGAAGAACCAAAATGCGTAAGGACAGGAGGAAAATCAATGAAAAACACACAAGAAAAGTTTATAGCACTGGATATGAATAAGTGTGTTGCAGAGAAGATTCTGAACGCACTGACTATTTGTAATGGTACACGGTTTTCAAAAGAAAAGCTGGTAGAAGATTTTAGACTGAAACTAACTTGGGTGTCACCGTGTATTGTAAGCAGCAACGGTAGTAGCAGCATATGAGGCGACTGCGAATGACGTCGACCGCTATGGATGCGGGCGATATCGACTGCCCCAAATTACGATCTGTATCTGCCTTAAAATTTTATTACGTTTGACGACTAGGACAAACACTGCCGTGATTTAGGACGCTGGCATTTTTTTCCTTTTTTGACAATAAGCGACGCGCTGGCGGCTGTGCAGCTGAGCGTATCAAACGGAATGGGCCACCTGTTCGTGGATGCAGGCAGGGGCAAGGAGCGCAGCGGTGATACACGCCGGTGAGGCAAACGCTACTGGCTGCGTAAGCATCAGTCGCCCTGTGCGCGGCTGCACTTCTAATAACGATCCTGCACGTGGCACTGCGGCTGTTGTGTTTGTCATGCATAACGCTACATTTCACGCTGAAGTCTTCATGAGGCTTCTTTACAAAGTTACAATAGCAGGCGGTTACTGAAGTCGCGTACGCCGGTAGAATACTGCATAGGCAATGTACTAAAATATTACTTTCATCGACTTTGGCGAGATGGTTTTAACAGATATGTCATAGTTACGGTATTTATAATGCTTAGATTCTCCTGTTGCTCGTTTATCACTCAGACATTTACACTGATGAACTGTTTTTCACTCTGAGCTGCGTAGAAGACTATAACTAACTTTCTGAGGTCGTCTCAGATTTCAGTAATATTACTAACAAGACCACTCGCTCTTACATATAGGCATATCCTACGAACAAGTGCTACAATATGCGCCTCATATGTGTGGTGAAAAACAGACTCAAAGTGAGTGACGATCGGGATTTGCGACGAATAAGGCATTGTGCTCGCATTAAGGATTGACAAAATCGAATCACCGGCCGACTTTCGAATAGATTTACACTAAATCAGTGTAGCCGAATGATAGACTGGTTCCCATTCTCATTACCGGGCCTCTCCAATTCGGTAAGTTGTCTTTGTATTTCAGTTTAATTCAAGAGGCAACGTTGAGCTTTTTCAGTCGAAGCTACTTCGCCAAGAACGAGTAACTTCATAATTCACAGTAAGCTGATAAGAAGGAGACAGTTAAAAAAAGCCACTAAGATCTGCAACACCAATGTATAAAATAGACTGTGAACTACTGTGGGCAACTTCTGTACGGAATAAAAATGGTGGGCCACAAGGAAACCTTTCACACTATAGTTTGAAAATATGAGACAAATCTCTGTTTTTTTTCCTGTTCTGCTGGAAACCTTTGTGTGCAGTGGTTAACAAAATTTGGTCCAGATGAAAATCGTTTTTACATCTAGAGCTCACAGAAATAATTTTATTCGTTCCTTTTGAAAGACTATATTTACAGGGATGGCAGAGACAGAATTCCAAGACTTCCCACAAAATAACAGAGTAGATCAGTGCGACTGCGGTTTTTCTCTGCTAAGAATATGGTTTGTGATTTCACAGTATTTCCTCAAAAAAGTATGCAAAATAAACAAGATTTCGCGTTTCAGTATCAAAGACAGTAGAGATTATTTGTATTATAAAAATAGCGACATTCAATTTCCGCACAAACTCCTGAACGTGGTACCTATAAAGGAGCTTTCCATCTGTATTGTAACACAAATTTTAAATACACGCATTAACTGATTATTTGGTCAGCAAGTGACAGAGTAATTTCGCTTCTACAGTAGTTGCGTGTCAGATACTGTATGCTCTGTGGGTTTTTTCCCCGTTAACTGTCAAGTTTGTAATCTGCAAGCCATGATCTAACATGCGAGCGTTAATATGTCACCATGATGAAGCAAGGTTGTAGCAGTGGTCGAACATCTGCCCAAAAAAACATGACAAGGTTATCACATACCGAAAAGTATTTTATTGAAGAACCACTGTTAATCACGTCACTGTTTGCTAAACCATTTACGCTACGTTCCGCGGCTTTCACCATGATGGTATACGCAAGAAGATTTTAAAAAAAGAAAAGAAACCTGCCATGTTAAGTGGCATACCACTGATGTTGACAGAAACAGTGGACCTAGAACAGAAGCCTGTGGTACCCATCCCACTATGAGTTTTACATTATTGGACGTTGAACTGTAGCATTAATTTATTACTTTTAAGCAGATGCTCGACAGTAACTGGTGGCCACATGTGATAGTTGTAAAAGTTTTCATAGCCAAGAATATATAACGTAGCATCTTGTGCGGAAAACTGAATGCCATCTGTACTCTAACCATTGTGCAAATGCTTATTTTGCTTACCCAATAATGGCTTGCGAAAGGATTGCTTCAAATCTTTGCGAAACTGTGGTGTAATTGCTTATTTGACAGTTCGACCTTTTTCCCCCCCGCCTGCTGCCCGCGCCTGCACTCTGATTGGATAATTTAGCGCGCCTTATTGTGTCGGGCGGACGGTTGTGGTTCACCAACGCTCGATGGAATAATGAGACAGCAGTCATTCGGTTAATGACCGCAGGACACGGATCTGGTCGCGACTCGGCCGACTCCCGGCCATAGTTGCGCGCTCGCCTCTCGCGCAATAAATACTTTAATAACACATCTCCGCGGGCGCTCCTTTTACGAGCACGCACTTAAAAGTCTTAACGATTATACACGTAAAATTATATTGAAGAGCCGCATGATATACTGGCCTCTTCCGGCCGCCCTCCTCGCTCCGCTAAATTTGCTTATTTTTTAAGCGTTTCTTTGGGCGGTCTAGGGATATGTTTGTTTAAGGACCAGGCTTCACCGCAACTTTTAAAGGCACTTCTGCCGGTAGCCGATCGCGCAAAACGGCACGCACACACTGCTTATTTTACTGTAATGTGAGTATACATATAGCATGTGCTCGGTAGTTTGGCAACAGAGGCGGTACATTTCATACTTTATTAATAAAGGAAGAAAGAAGGGTATTAAATAATGGGCCTTTTTCAGGTGTCAGCAGTGAGAAACGAGTATGCTGATCCGCTAACAAAATGGAAATAAAATTATTTGTGCCGTAGATTTTCCTTTTTTCGGCAGGTGCTCAAATGGGCAGTATTAGAACTTCTTCTCAACATAGATCAGTCTTAGGATTGTAAAAAGAGACATGGCTATAGTCAAAATCTGCAACTTGCGCGCAAAGTAGTTAGCACACAATTACACGAATAATTTGCTGTAATAAAATCTAGCTGGTCGGTTATAACGAAATGAAAGTAAGTAATTCATTTATGCTGTAATTTGACACCAAATGGAAAGTGACTCGAGCTGTCTGAGGCCCCTATTATACTGTAAAAGAACTTTCTCAAATATGTTTCATAGATGTTTTTACGATGTACTGGGGTAATTTTATAATGTTTTACAAAATTTGGATTGTAGCCTTACATTTCATACAAGATTTGGCAAAGATGTTTCACAGTGTAGTGCGGTCCTAAATTCTTTAGTCTGTACAGACAGAATTATTTTATTCGTACCTTTATGGTTAACAAATCATGTGCTTCCCTTGCGTTTGGCAGAGAACAGTTTCAGAGAAAATATGAAACGCATATTAGGTAACCGTTTCTCTACTTTTCTTTTCATTCCTGATTGTACGAATTTATTCGTTTGAAACGAAGTTATAAACTGCGTTCTAGGAGCCATAGCTGTAACGAAATTAACGAGATATTTTTCCTTGCCACACGCATTCGTTCCAACGGGTTAGGTGGCTCAGATATTCAACTTGGATGGTTCCTGCGATGATTGCAAGACTGCTGCCTTCCTAAGACTTATCTCACTGATTTAGTCCCTAATGACCCAGATGTCGACGAACTTACCTTTCATGTGAAAATGTTAAGAGGCAACCCAGTAGAAACTTGAAATAGGGCAGTACAATACAAGAATTTGTCTGACTTTGATTTAACAAACATTTTGCATCTTGCTGCATCCAATGAAAAGTCCTGCGTATAAGATAAATAAACTCTTCTGTGAAGACATTTCGAGCGAGGTACTGGAGAACAAATATCAAACATACTAGATCTTTTTTTTCAGTCTTATGTCTGGTTTGATGCGGTCCGCCGCGAATTCCATTCCAGTGCCAACCTTTTCATCTCAGAGTGCCGCTTACAACCGACGTCCTCAATTATTTGCTGGATTTATTCCAGTCTCTGTCTTCCTGTACAGCTCCCTCTAGTACCTTAAAACACGTCCTATCATCCTGTCGATTCTTTTTGTCAACCTCGAGGAAATACACAGCAGAAACCAGTTCATCACCTTGAGTACTGAAATATTTGAGATAGAAAGCTAACGGACGCAGGAAATATGATTAATTATTTTTATTGTTTATTGGCCTCTGTGTACACTAACGGTGCTTATTCAAATTCACAGAGCTGCCCCCCCCCCCCCCCCAAATTGTTCTGTAATGTAAAACACAGATTTTATTAACATTAACGAAATCACACAAGTAAGTGCATCACAGCAACTTGGGTTAACAAACTAGTTTCTAAATAACCAAAGTAAGCACAAACACACAACCTAGTTGTTCACTTATATTTTAATGCCAACTTTTAACAAGAACTACACGAGCAATTTGTGAATGTTTGTGTTCACCGTTGTCATGAGTATCAACGCATTCGAGAGATCTCATTGTTCCCTTTTAACCAGCTCACTAAGTAATCAGTCTCATTCCTTTCTGTGTCGGGGGCAGAAAAAGTTACGTGGCTGACGGCCTAGATGTCCTCACAGTTTACTTGTGGAGATGGTATAATATTTATTCTGTTGAGGTGATGCCGATAACAGCCGTAGTTGAATTTCAGTTTAAAAGTGGTTGCGAAGAACCCCTCATGTTCCGTTTGGCAGGAAAGTTATGTCTCCTATCAAATTTATCTGCCTGTGATTGGGCCTTTTGTATATGTGGGTGGACTTGTCTGTTTGTGGTGCCTCTGTCCATATCTCCCATTCCTTGCTCCATTCGCTTCTGGACACGTGTGTGCCTACAACAGCTAGATCCTAGATCCCTAGTTGGTCGACCTTCTCATTCCCGACAATTCAGGCGTGCCCCTTGGTTTATATAAGTCAGATTTCTGTTCCGTTTCGTCGTTCTCACACTGTAGCAACTATCTTCTGCGGCAAATAGCGGCTCCAGTTGTTATGATGATGCCCATTTTTATTACGATATCCTAAGATTTTCTTCTGTGTTTCGTCATCTGCTGCTACATGTGTACCTTAAATGCAATCACTCATTGTAATTTAACACTGTCTTGAGACAGTCTGGGAATCGAGCGAAGACCTCAGCTTTTCCAGGTACGGTCTACCACCCGGATAGAGAGAAAGATGGAGAGAGATATAGTTGCCGGCTGTGTCGCATTTACCAGCGGCGCAGTTTAAATAACATGCAAGGGGGGTAGCTTGGAACCCCGCGTGCAGCCGCGATGCGACGCCACGCCACGAACCGCCCAGCGTTTTTCCGTCAGCACGGCGCGGCGCGGCGCCTCGGCCGGCGGTTTTTCGCGCAGCGGGGCGCGCCGTTTGTTCGGCGCTGCTCACAGGCGCCGTCGAGGTGTGAGAAGGCGGCACTTGTTTCCACTCTGAATTAGCGATTGGTCGCGGCTCGCCCTTCTTGTGTGACCCGCCCCGGGGGCTTTGTCGCTTCGCTGACTAATTACCGCAGCTGCGTCGTAAGAAGACGCGCCGCCGACCGCCAATTGAGCCGTTCATTCCTGGTTTCCGATGCACGGTTTTTATCACTGACTGATCACTAGCGAGAATGTTACAGTTTGTCTTCGGAACCATTCTTTCGTTCATCTGCTGCTGAAAGAATGTACGATGATGGTGTAGTGAACTGAAAATATGTTATACAGACTACGCCGAATTGTGTTTAAACTCACGAAATCATCTCGGGTTATCAACCCGATGGCGGCGTCGTGTTCTTCTGCACGGTTACTAGAATGTACGGTAGGCGTTTCGCGCAGAAAGGCTATGGACTGTGGTGTCACTGTGAATCCTATCCTACCCTATTCTGAAGCTTACAGACACACGACCCACACCCAAATTTAACTCAAACACAGGTATGAATGTAATAGAGATTACATTCATACCTGTGATTGAGTTAAATTTGGGTGTGGGTCGTGTGTCTTCGCGTCGATCCCACAGTGCCAGGTCTTGTAGGCGATGACATCGCGTTCGGCAAACGATTCTAGTCCAGGTAGCGATGCATTCTCACAGCGGACAATTGCGAGTGTGAACCACCCACTGCAAGCTGCTCCAGATGCGACTTCAAGTGAGAAATTAACTCGACATCCACGGAAAATAATAGGTCCATTAAGAATAACAGATTGTGCAGTGCCATTTGTTAGTGTTTGTTTTAGTGTTATCATCATCAAGCTTTATATTACATGCACTATTTTTCTATGAACGCTGAAATGCTATTGTAAAGCCTTCGAACGACATCAATCTGTTTCACCATCTCGGAGGACATTGCCTTTTTTCTATGGAAAGACGCTAAAACATGCTCAGACCAAGAAGACCTGTAGCGTGGAGAAACCTCCCATAACGTCTTTTTAAACTGTTTACCTGTGTTAAAGGGGGTAGGACGTCAAACGGGCCGACTTGGAGCAGGAGAGGCGCCATAGGACATTTTAATTTCCACTGTCTATACTTTTACAAGTAAATTCATAAAACTTTGTCAGCATGACCAGGAAGGATTAAGGATTCGCAGCAGCGGAAGTTCGAAAACCAAACAAAATAATTATTTCTACATGCGAAATTTCATCATTTTTTCACTTACTATTGGCTGCATTTGTTGCTATAGGTACACTTTTCTTCACATTTCCATCTCTTTGGCCCAATGAAGAATGCACTCCGCGGGAAGCAGTGTTTGGATTGCGGTGAGGATACTGATGCAGCAAGACATTAGCCTCTACGATGACCAGCAGAGTGGAATTGAACGTAGATTATGTTGAAAAATAGTTTTTTGTGACCAAAAGAGTAGAGAATAATATAGTGTGCTAGAATCATGAATAAAATCAACTTGCTTTCAGCAAAAAAGTATCGCATTACAAATTCAACGCTTCTCCTAATATTTTATTTTATTGTGCACGGAGAGCAGTATCAGTTTCGTCGCGATTGATGATAGCCTAGACTGGTGAGTGCGTCAACGAGCTGAAGATGGTCATTCGGAATTTTATTACAATGAAGCTGTAGAGTAGTCTTCTTTGTTGAGGACTCTAATAACTCTCTCTGTGCATGTTGCACAGGAAAATCAGGTACAATCGTATGGAATGGAATGGACAGAATTTGAAGTAGAGTTATTACAAGAAGGGTAATGAAATGGAATTAAGATATGGCATTTCTGATCGGAAAATCCCATCTGGTTTTTTTCTTTTTTTCCCCGCCTAGTGCAGTTCTTTTTATTTGGGCCCACCTCAGTGAATTGCGAGATGCTTCTGATGAAATGACAAGGAGAACACAGCACCCAGTACCCGAGCGGTTAAAATCTCCGACCCAGCTGGGAAAGCAAACCGGGCCGCCGGATGGCAGTCAGCTGCGCTGGCGGACAGATAGCTAACAATTGACGGTGATCACTGTTCTCCGTGCTCTGCTAACAGCTGGCGGAATGCAAGTGTGGGCCCTTTATTGAGAGGGTCCCGTGCCGCGCGATCGCTCGCCCGCCAGACTCGGAAGCTATTCCTGGCGCCTGTATTCTTGGGTGTTGCGGGATGCAAAAGTTGGCAGCGGTGGTCCGATTATTTGTGCTGCCGCGGGCGACGATGCGTCGGCTCATTAGGCCGGCGGGCATCGCGTGCATACGAGACCTCGCGCCCGAGACCGCCGCATCTGTCAAAATAACGCACCGACGCTCACTAGCTCACGTCGGGATCTCGGTCTTCTTTCAGCTGGCGTCCGTCCTTCCTATTGGTATCGACTGATCGGTCAGCCGCCGCAGGCCACTCCAGGAATATTTGCCACACGTATTAGAGCCACGTAACCGACCCTGCGAGGTAAACACAGCGAGCTAGCTCGTCATCGATATTTACTCTACTACGTGGTCCGACAGCTGGATCTAATTGCAATTGATGAAAATGACTTCTGGTGTCCGGTTTCTTTTATCGTAAATACTCTCCTGCTCCTTTTTTCTTTTTTTCCCCTGTTAACTAGCTATTTCCTAGTCGGTTGTTGAACACAGGCTGTAAATTGTCGTACATAACTAATTGGACTAATGTCTCAGTCTGCGCTGCTAATAATTGTTGCGGACGCCACCACCCATCTCAGTATTACTTCACTGTGACGCTTTTCAATTTATACGAACAAAAAGCTGTGATGTCTGCTTAGTGAGCTTTCATCCGCGAACACAGAGAAATATCGCCATTGCAGTATGGCAAAACTCTGTTTTATGACATTTTGCTGAAAGTTAGCTGGGAGTAATAAGGATGATGACACCAGACTTTTCCGACCATTCAGAATTCTGTGACGACGCGTAATATGTTCGGATGTGGAATTTAACGGGGCTACTGTTCTTCAGTCGTCGTACGGAGATGGACTGTATAACAGTTTTTGTGGACGCAGTTACTTACGTGTATTAACTGCTTGACTGAACGGTGTTGCTATATATCGTGAAGCAGCAGACTCTTTTGTCGAAGACTCCAAGTCCATGCCAGCTGTGAATCGCAAACATCATTCACTACCACATAAACTCACGTGCTGGTTCCCTATCGGACATGTATTACACCTTCGTTATATACATTCCATGTTAAGGCATACTACTTTAACCAGACTCATATTTTAGCCTTTGCTTTTCACTCCATACGTCCTCTCAGAATTTCTCTTGACAAGTGACGTCATGAGCATTGTCTTGTACTACGAGGTCCTATGGTCCGCAGCGAATCTTCGAGATGGGGCGGCGTTTTATGGAATATTTGCTCCGGCCAACAGACGTCTGCATGCGCAGGAATCCAGGTGCCCATCGTCCCTGCCTTACAGATATGCTGCGTTCACTTCCGCTCTCATGTCATGCGCAAAAATAACAAAATGTGCAACACAATACGCTGTCGAAAACGAACACTTACTGACTAAATAACAAAATGCAAATACATACACTAACACATTATATAGCCGATGACCTCAGCACTTTTGTCCTACAAGCTATAAGATCTCACCACAAATTCCAAATATATATATATATATAATGTGTGTGTGTGTGTGTGTGTGTGTGTGTGTGTGTGTGTGTGTGTGTGTGTGTGTTATTTCCTTTTTCTCTTTACCTCTATCCGACGAAGGATAGTCGTGACCTTGAGTAGTAAGTAAGTGTTTGTTTCGGATAGCAAATTCTGCGGGAAACTATAAGTATGTATGTATGTTTGTCGTGCCCTGGTTACGATCAACGGTAGAAACACACACAAAATTGTCGCTGACTGATTCTACCTCATTTCCATTTTCTAGGAGATGTGGAACTGGACTGGTATCCTTGCCTCAAAATAACTTACCAACAAACGAAGGTTACCACGGTTAGATCAAATGAGGATATGAAATAGATAAATAGTGCGTACTATTCTTGTATGTAGGAACACAGCTCATCTACAATTTATTATTTCCGCATTAAAATGTATTTCAACTCAGACCAAAGTAGGTGCATAGATAATATCCGTAACACCAAAAATGGTTCAAGTAGCTCTGAGCACTCTGGGACTTAACATCTGAGGCCATCAGTCCCTTAGATTTAGAACTACTTAAACCTAATTAACCGAAGGACGTCACACACATTCATGTCTGAGGCAGGATTCGAACATGCGACCGCAGCAGGAGCGCGGCTCCGGACTGAAGGTCCTGTAACTGCATAGCACCAACCATATTTGTTTAATCATTTCAATGAACGGGCAGAATGTCGGATGCGTAATTTTGTTCGAGCAACAAGTGGAGGAACGAGCATCAGCATAGATAATTATCCAGTGACAGCAGCGTTGATATTTAATGGACAGAAAGCCTTCTGACCTCTGTAGAAGGAGTATGACCTTTCAGTTCTCTTATGTTACGAACGGAAAACAACAGTAAACATTTTTTATGTATGAATTTCTACTTTTCATGTGATGTTGCATTCCTTCATCCCTTCGAGAAAGAGTATATCGCGGCCCCCTACCCGGTGTTACCGCTTAGTTCACAGAAGTTAGTTAATTATATTCAACGATCTTCTGAAGTGTCTGTTGATGCCGAGAAGTACCGACAGGTTACTTTCTCAAGTAAAACGGTTTTTCTTCTAAGCTTTTCGGTGGAGGATTCCCCAGATGTTTGGAAGTTAAGCACCTCTCTCAAGTTATATAGGCTTACTGGTGTTCAGTTAGGCATACACGCACGGGAAAATGTCGCTGGTGACAAGAGTGAAGATCGTTCATGCGTCGACTACTTGTAATGCTGAAGTGCTGAACCCTCTTAACACAAAGGGCACCCAGTCCCCAGATATTCGTATATTTGAGCGACGCCAAGTTGGACAGCCTCGAGACATCTCGACGAGACCCGCAAAAAGCATGGGACGCGTCTTGCAGTTGTGGACTGCGCCTCTGGGAGACATAAAGATGTAAAACGGAGAGGCTGGGCCGGGAGCGGCCGCCCCCACCTGCCCGTTCTGACTCATTAACTGTGGAATGCCTCATTACGGACCGCGGGGGCCAAGTCATCAATATCAGCCGCAGCCAGCCCGCCGGCTAACGGCCCGCACGGATGTGCTGACGCATTCCTCCCGAAAAATGCCCTCCACAGCTGACCTGAGAAACCTCCAGCCTCCATCAAATGACAAACGAGACCGTACTTACCTCATCCGGAACAACAGTCACTGAGCATAACTTCAGAAAACAAGCATTTGTGAGAGACGCCTCTTTCTTTTCTCCTAGTTTCAAATTTCACTCGATGATGTGTTACGTCTCATCCGTCTCGTAAGAGATACTCCTTAATTAGTGATTTGATATAGGTTTCTAATATTTAGTATCATAACCTAGTCTCATGGTGGAATTTGGTTGTTTCTAGCTATGTCGCAATAAGATGGGAATGGGGCTTGGCGGTTTCCAGTTGAAACTTAAGGAGCGCCTGGTAGCGCCCGCGTATTTAACCCAGACTTCGATTACGGCAACCACTGGTTCGCAGAGATGTCTGGTACTCGTTGCGGAGTTACTTACTGAAATATACATACTCTTCCTGTTTACAACTGAGATCGTTCTGGTTGCCGGCGAGACTATTATGAACTCAGTTCTGCATTGCTTCAATTGAAATCTCGTTCCCTGTTAATGCTTCTTTCGATTGATTCCTTACCTACGCCCGCAGCATTTAACGCAGAATATTTCATTCTCAGTCGGAATATTAGGCGGAGACCTAGAAACAAATGGCTCTGAGCACTATGCGACTTAGCTTCTGAGGGCATCAGTCGCCTAGAACTTAGAACTAATTAAACCTAACTAACCTAAGGACATCACACACATCCATGCCCGAGGCAGGAATCTAACCTGCGACCGTAGCGGTCGCTCGGCGTCAGACTGTAGCGCCTAGAAGCGCACGGCCACTCCGGCCCGCAGAACTAGAATCACTGATCACTAAAAACATATCTTTAAACTGGATTGAAAACAATCTTGTTCGCAATAAAATATTTATTGGGAATGGTTACCTGTTTCGGTCAGAATTTGACCATCTTCAGACCATTTACACCGTGATACTAGGACGTGACGGTGAACGGGGTCGGTGTTTTGACTCCATGAACATCAACTGTTCAACTGTCGACTACCATCAGGTATAAATGGTCTGAAGATTGCTTTATTCTGACCGAAACCGGTAACCATTGCAAAAAATATTACATTCCTGACAAGTCAGTTTTTAATCCCTTTTTAAAGTATTCTAGCCAGACTGCTGTTTTTCTTTGCGAGGAACGTCTCAAAAATTACTAAAAATGTCTTCTTGTAATCAACAGTTAGTGAGGGAGACAGAAACGACGAAGAATTTTAACGTAACACAGTAGTACCTTTATACCGTCCCACCACGAATTGCTTGTCTCACAGATTCCCTTCAATATCACCAGAAGATTGCGCAGTAGTTTAAGAAGTGGAATGCCGTTCGGGAGAACTAGGCCGTAATTCTCCACACGGCCCTTTAGATTTATGACATCCATAGTTGCCTCAAATGAAGTACGGCAAACGACGGCACGGTTCTCATACAAACGACAACGTCGGTTCCCTCTCCCAACGATTCAAAATTTGAACTTGTGCTCTGCCTGTAATTACTACTCGTCAACAGGTCGTCAAACTCTAACGTTCCATCTCTTCCCTTAATGTACATATTGTGACCATAATTAATGGGACACTTATTAATAACTAGCCTTTGCGACACACTGGGCCTATGGTTAAAAGAAAATAGTATACACGCAGACTAGTTGTTAATGTCCCTTTTCGACAGAATCAACACCACGGCAAAATGTTTACGTTTATTTAGCAAACAGGTGAGAACTAGTGGCCCTGGAACCTAAAGCCGTTAGTGTGCGCCAGTAAAGTTATTCCACAACACGCAGTTCTCCTACAGAGGTCATGTGTGATGTAAACATTCACCGATATAGTGTGCTGTGTATAGTTGAAATCACCATGGGCCGCAGAGGAGGAGAGAGCATATTCGAACAGCTGCAGCTATTAATTTTACACCATGCTAAAGGCAAAAGCTGTAAAATTTCTGAAATGTTGCGATTGAAGAAAAGTACAATTTACGATATAATCAGAAGATTCCGGGAGGTAGATAGTATTGATAATCTACCGCATACGGGATGATCAAGAACGCTTTCTGTGCAAGAAGAGTGTTATATCATTAGAAAACGAAAAAGGACCTCAAGTTAGGTGCTCCTCAACTCGCTACTGACGTCGGAAGGGAACTGCATCCCAAAACAGTATGGAGAGTACTCGGAAGAGCTAAGAGTTAACTTTCAAGATGGTATTGCAAGGCGGAAGCCCTTCATAAGTAAGATAAGTCAAAGAAATCGAATGTTGTTAGGCAAAGAGCGTGGTAGAGACGACAATATGTGGTGGAAAGACATACTTGCTGACGAGAGTAAATTTAACATATTTCAATCTGATGGGATGATAACTGTTTGACGGCAACCTAATACTGAGTTTCAAGAGTCGAAACTCAAAGCAGCTGTGAAGTGTGGCGGTGGACATGTAATGGTGTGAGGGTGCATGTAAGCGAATGGAGTTGATGAATTGGATTTTGAGGGTAAAATGGACCAATTTCAGTACCTTAGAACACTGAGGGACAGTTAGCAAAAATAAATAAATTAAAATAAAATAAAATAAAAATGGTTCAAATGGCTCTGAGCACTATGGGATTTAACTGCTGAGATCATCAGTCCCCTAGAACTTAGAACTACTTAAACCTAACAAACCTAAGAACAACACACACATCCATGCCCCGAGGCAGGATTTGAACCTGCGACCGTAACGTCGCGCGGTTCCAGACTGTAGCGCCTAGAACCGCTCGGCCACTCCGGTAGGCGGACAGTTTGCAAAATAGCACCGAAAACATGGGGATTGGGGAACGTTTTAAGTTACATACGGCCTGGAATGTGAGGATGTGGTTATTGTTTAACTGTCGAGAAGTGCTTTACATTTCTTACACGAACTTGAGCTCTATTATTACCGAAATCAGTAACACGATGGGAAATAAAATACATCATGTCTCTCCGAATGATAATGGCGAGTCTCTGTAACCATAATGTATTCATCAAACATGAAGGAATATGTTCTCGGTAAGATAGCCAATCCGTTGGCGGCTGATGCATTGCGAGAAGGGAGTATAACATTAGCGAGTGGGTGGCAGGCAACAGGCGTTAGAAAGCTCCCTTGCACGGGTCTGAGACGCCTCCGCCGTGGCAGGCCGGAGCCGCCGACAGCCGTCACTCGCAACAAGTGAGACGGCAGCTCGCGCGCCCGCATCGCCAAGGCCCACCGACGCACAATGGCCGCGCCGCACCGCCAGTGTAAACAGGTGTCTGGCCGCGGCTATTGTTATGATTTATGGCTCGCCAATTGCTTTTGTCCGAACCCGTGTTCTCTGCGACTGCAATC
Organism: Schistocerca gregaria; assembly: GCF_023897955.1. Classification (NCBI taxonomy): domain Eukaryota; kingdom Metazoa; phylum Arthropoda; class Insecta; order Orthoptera; family Acrididae; genus Schistocerca; species Schistocerca gregaria. The sequence goes on along the minus strand of NC_064923.1, from coordinate 648,908,410 downwards.
GCTGTACGACACACTACTATCACGGCGCGCTTGTACGGTGTTGGAAATTCGCAAAACGCTGCGTGGCGTAGTTCTGTCGCGGGTCTGGCATCGTACCCGTGTTGCTCCGTCCTCGCACAGATTGTCAGCATGCCGAGGCCGGTGGCCGGTTGGGTGTATCATTTCCATCAAGTACAGATTTTCACAGGCTGAGGAGATAAGCCAAGATGATCGCAGTGACTACTGAGCCGTTTTTAGTTTCGTATACACAATTTATATCGAATAATTTTGGAAAAAATGCTTGCATGTCATGGTAGAACAACGTTCTAACGCTCGTCTCAAATAATTCATAATACAAAATACTTAATTCAACTGCTGGTGCAGATATTACGAATTTCACCTCCACAAAAATAGAAAATACTGAAATATTCTGTTATATGTATCTGCAAATTCTACAGGCTAGATTGCTGAAGTGAAATGTGACTAATTGTAGACGATCTCTGGTGACGCACTTAACAATTTCCGCAGTTTTCGCACACAAATATTTCCCGCCCGTTTAGCGCACAACTACTGTAGACACAGGCGTCGGAAACAGAATGTTTACTATAACACAAAATTCCTCGTTCGTCGTCTATTAAAGAACGCACACCACGTGGAATCCGTACTTGTGATACACATACGTAAATGGAAACTGGAGAAAGCACACATTTCTGTTACTGTCATGTACGACTTTCGTTGCCAGTTTTATACTGTATGTAGAAGTTGCTCTCCGAAGATGGAGGAACGGCTGTGAAGGAACGGGAGTGATCGTTAATCATATACAGGTGTTTTTGCAAAGTTTTTCTGATGGTAAAGTCATTCTAGCACAAGATACATGTTCTTCAGTTCATGATACGACGTTAATATTAGGAATGTGACAAACGGGGACTACAGAAAAGTCTAACAAAAAGTGAATGTTTGGTTGTGAATAGTGACACTACATGTGGCGTTTACATCAGTGACTAAGCAGTTATGAGTAAGACAGAAAAATTTGAATATCTAGGGGCATATATTGACAAAATGGTTGGATGTTACGGGCGTAAAATACCAATGTAACAAAACAGAAAATTAATGGAATGTATTGATTCTTTTTTGTGGGACAGGAATATTTCTAACAGTAAGAAAAGAGTGGATAAGCTAATGGTTGAATCGGTCCTACGTATGGATCAGACCTATAGATTTTAACCGCTGATCACAATAGAAGACTAATAGCTGTGAATATGGGTTATTTACGAAGGAGCTTCAGAATATCTAGGAGTGAGAAAAATCTATTGCCGAAATAAGAACGAGAATTAGGGTAAATGAAACAGTGACAGAACTGTTGAAATTCTTTAAATTGGTACGTATATTCGTTGAGAATGCCAGATCGTCGGTGCCGGCCGTTGTGGCAGAGCGGTTCTAGGCGCTTCAGTGTGTGATGTCCTTAGGTTACTTACTTTTAAGTAGTCCTAAGTCTAGGGGATTGATGACCTCAGATGTTAAGTCCCATAGTTCTCAGAGGCATTTGAACTAGATCGTCGGTGGCCGAATAAAATATTTGAATGAAAACCACCTGGCAGACGTAAAAGTGGCAGATGACGACGTTCTTGTAATGAACCCACATCAACTAAATAATAGAGCATCGCGGTGTACGCGAGGAGGAAGCTTTGATTAGAGAGGCTTGGAAGAAGGTAACAGGAATACAGGCAGCTGTTATTTTTCTTTGTATGAATTAATCCTGTATTAATAATAATAATAATAATAATAATAATAATAATAATAATAATAAATATTATTATTATTATTATTATTATTTTAATTTGGCATATGAGCGTGGAAACAGTGTAGGAACCTGGCTCAGGCGCGTTGGGATACCAAACTAATTGTCGTACGCGGATCGGATACTCCTGTGGATTACCACCGTGCCTTATAAGCTAGGATCTTATCCCAAGGAGGGCACACGGTAACACGTTGTTAACGCACGTCTAAATCCCATGTTCTATGCACCCTCTTCATGGGAGGCTACAGTCAACATGACCATCATCGTCAGTACAATGTGCTTGTGCTGCTGGCTGTTGGCAGGACGTGACTGCGTGCCGCCGTGGTGCGACATCCTATCGACACGGGCGCCACGGGAATCAGTGTACACTTGGTGCGGCGTCGCGTCGCGAGGCGGCGTAAATATTTCCCCGACGTCTCAGACTCGGGTTTGTGTTGGTAGCAGCGGGCTGCCGGTGGATGGCCCGGATATGAACAAGCGCGCGCTTGTTTGTATTGCCTGCGCCCCATAAATGTGTCAGAGGCGAACACGTGGTCGGCCAATCACACTAATCCTGCCCCGCCCCCTGTTGCTACAGCTGCCTCTGCCTCCTTCCGACTGGCGCGGGCAGCGCTCGCCTCCCTACCTTTACCATCTCCTCTTCCAGCTGCCAGACTTACCAGCGTGTACTCCCATCACATAATGAGCAAGATTCTGCTGTCACTCGGGGTGCTACTTTACCACCTCAGCGAAGTTAGGAATTTTTTATCTCGTAGCAAAATGTCTGGCCATTAGCTTCCGTGTCACAGGGCCGGTAGTCTGTATAACGAGGCCTAAAAGTATTTCATTGGAGCTGCTAAACGTGGCACTTTTAATAACAATTTCCAACTGTGCTCATACATTACACTAATAAATACCGTATAAGGCCAATTGAAGTGCCTGCTCTTTACGTTAGGTTTGACCGCTGTCGTTCGTCCCTGATGTCGTTGACTGGTAATTTTGTTCAACAATATCCCTCGTCTAGTACCACTTCTTCAGCCTTTATTCACAATGTAATATATGTGCGTAAATAAACTACAGTCGATTTAAATTTTGATGCATTTTTTCCTTGCACAGATACAAGAGTTGAACACACAAAGAGAGAAACAAAAGGAATGCTTGGTGTACTGTTGAAACTTTTGCAAGAGCATATTTGATAACTGTATTTGCTATTTAAGCATAGACTGAAACCTTCTCTCCTTCCACTTTTTTCAGTGCTGCTTACGTAACTTTCATAACCGCATCTATGACAACTATGTTGTTGGTACAAGTAAGGCATTCGTCCTTCTAGAGTCTAGACCGCAAGTATCTCCGTTTGTATTCTTTTCTTCGTTGGCTTCTTAAGCGGTGCAATACAAACTCGTGAACTGATTCGTATATCTCAATACATTAAATAAATTTTGTTGATATATCACAATGTGTTTGAAATGTTTCACTTCAGACCCATGAGCACCCGGTAAAAGACAAACTGTGGTAAGTTTCTTCACTTCAGAGGTTTCTCACCTCAGTATAGTGTGTTCTGGCGTACACCAAAATATTGAATTTATGTCTTACGGGTAAAGCATATCATGCTTAGCGCATATGGCACTACACGAGTTTTGTTAGAAGCACACTGCTCTACCTCGATATAGCTAGCACGTAAAATGTTTACCCGCGAATTAGAGCGAAAAACGGATTACATGCATCTGATACGACCTATCTCGTTCTGTTCAATATTGTTCTTGAGCGCAGAACTTGAAGCGGAGCTAATATTTCGGACTAATGTGCACCGGAGATAGCGTTATCTGGGCCTCCCTGCCCAGCCGTGGCCAATTACGTCGCTGCGCCATCTGCACCGCACCTACGTAGTCGCCTCTGCTGGCAATACCCGCTTCTTGGACTGGAACGTAATTAGTGTCCACGTGTAGCGTGCGTAATAAGCGAGATGACAAGAGAGCTGAAATACTCAAATATGTGGCAATCGTCGTCTCTCCGCGGGCAGAATATGAATATTCTTCTGTCAGATGCTGTAAATAACGTGCTTTTCTTGTCTTTTCTTGTATCGTTTTCGTCGTTTCCCATTTCTGTTTCTATAATCGTGGTCGTTTTCTGCTACTTCGTAATCGAAACGAGTGAAAAAATTAATTATGTGATTTTTCTCAGAGAGGAGACTTGACGTGTAATTCTTTCTCATTTGGCAAGTGGTCAGAAATAATTCTAAACGCATCGGTTTTTAGGTCAGAAACGTTTTTCCAGTCAGAAACGGCTTCACATAATATCGAGCCGGAGATGCATTTATTACTGCTATTTCCTATCGTACACTGCTGCCCTCTCAGACGTATCGAAGTACTTCCCATTCTTTTATTTGCATTTAATACTTTCTTTAGATTTTGTCTCATTTTGTGGTCATAATTAGAAGAATTTGGCGTTCTCTACTTCAAAGTTACTGACCTTAGAGAAATACTGAATGCTCCTAATCATTCTATACAGTACGCGCGTTCATATTGTTAACTAATGTTGCAAGCTTTGTTCACATGCGTGTAAGAAAAGTTCTATTAGTAGTAGCGCTCCTGCCTCCACAGCTCATAACTTCTATTTTATATTTGTTCTACTGCTGGAATGTCTGATGAATACCTTCTTTTCAAGTCATATCGCTTCCGGCATTCATAACGTCCGTTACTCGGGGAACTGCTGCCAAAGTGAACTTGCATTTGGAGACGAACATTGTTAAAATCCCCTGCCGGCCATCCACATTTACGTTTTCTGTAGGTACCTGAAATCTCATAAGGCGAATGCTGGGACGTTCCTCGGAAAGAGCATCTGTTTCTCCCTCGAAGGAAGTAAGTTCAGGTTTTAACGTCCCGTCGACAGACCGGTCATTAGAGACAGACCACAGACTCGAATTTCGAATGTATGGTGAAGGAAATCGCCGCGCATTTTTCAAAGGAAACATCCCAGCATTTTCGTGGAACAATTTAGCGCAATCACGTAAGATTTAAATCTGGAGAACCGGACGGGGATTTGAACTGTCGTGCTCCCGAATGCGAGTTCATTTTGATAACTGCTGCGCCATGTCACTCGGTTTCCGCTCTCGAGTTTATGCTGTGTATGTAAGGGCGTCGCTGTCGGTGCAAGAATACTGTGCAGTTAGTTGCATAATCCGTTGATCTCAGACGTACACGGTTTGGACAAAAGTTGGAAAAACCACAAACACAATACATCAACATCCTAATACGGTGTAGGGGACTTATTGGCCTTTTAAAACCGCTTCCAGTCGCCTCGGAATTGATAAATACAAATCCTGTACGGTTTTCAAGGGAATCATATAGCATTCTTCCTGCAAAATTGCGACAAGTTCAGGTAAAGACGATGGAGATGGAAAATAAACCACATACCAACAATAATATTGAAATCTTGTGATGTGATGGCCAGAGGAGATGTGATAATTCATCCTCGTGCTCGCAAAACCGCGAACAATGTTAACCGGAGCCATGTCGTCCTGGAACACTGGATCGCCATTTGGGAACAAATATTGTACCATGGGATGGACCTGATCTGCCAAAACAGACACACAATCCTTGGCAGTTATGCGATCTCACAGGATACATATGGGGAACATGGAATATCACGATCGGTTGCTCAAATCATCACCGAACCCCTGCCATGTTTCACCCTTGGGATATAAACGTGGTCAGACGTTCGAAACAGTTGAAACAAGACTCATTCGACCAAACGACAGTCTTGCGTTGTTCCATAGTCCATGTTTTGTGGTTTTGCAACAAGTTTCCCTGTTACAGGTGTTGGCATCGCTTGATGAGTGGTTTTGGAATTCCATCTCACTCCGTAGTTCCCGGATTATGGAATTCCGATTGTCTTGTTTTGGTGTTGACATTCAAATCTGCAGCGAGTTTTGCAGTTGTTGTCGTCTTATTTTTCGTCACAATCCTCTTCAAATGATGATCTGTGATGATCACTCAATGTACAGTTTCGTCTGCGTTGTGACTTAGGGAATGATGTTTTTCAACTTTCCCTGTGCGAAGTGTAAATCTTCGATACGATGCCTCTTGAAATACCTAACTCCTCGGCTCTCTTAGTGACGGAAACACCCACCATACGAGCCCCAACAGTTTGCCCACGTTCGAATTCACTGAGTTCCGACAAAATGTACTCACTGCTACACAGAACACAATCCTGACCGAGACCTCAAACATTCTGAGGACGCTGCACAGGTGTCGTTCGTGGTGAAATACCACAGCGCCATCTGCAGCTATACTGAAGCACGCATTTCTAGCGGTGGTTCCACATTCTTTCCAGTACCTGTTCAAATATTTTTGACATTTACAATGGTCTACACCGTTCACTATCGAATATTTAGGACTGTTTCATTTCGTGTTACATGCAACTCTTGTTTAATAATTCAGTTTGAACATCGTCAGTGCCAACTGATAATCTCGGAATATCACGTTAAGCTAGCAGTACGAATGTCGCTGCAACCAGTCACTTTTTTTAATATTAATTTACATTTTGACAGTTGTAAAGCGCATGCTGGATGCTGCAAAAGTGTCACTGTCAAAGTGTAAATTAATACAGTTTGTGTGAAAGTGTTCTGGACATCAAAATGGAGGCAGACAGATGGACACTAACCGAAAAAAGCCTCCTATACTGTCTCAGACCAGCACCCAGCATTATGCTACTACCAGTAATGATGTAACTTCCCGGATCCTCCCGAAACCACCTAAAGATGAACCTGAAAAGGTTCGAAAACCGGTTCATGGAATAAAGCATTATTATTTTTTTTTAAAAAAAAGTGACTGATTGCAGTTCTTATAACTTATTTACATTCAATATACACGTTCTAAAATATCCGTAATGGATAAGCATAACAAATGTCGCTGTTTTGTGTAAGATATACTGGTTTCTGATGTAGTGGCAGACAGTTTTATTACCAAGTTAACTGTAGGTGTTGTCATGTTCACAATGCGTTATAAATTTATATTTAAAAAGTTGTCCTGTGCCAACAGGATCGTTGGAAAATTTCGCTCTCGGTGTTTGCAAAAACTGGTGCGGTTTCTCATTGGGGCTACAGATGTTTCCTGAACAGAAGATGCAAAGCAAATCGCCTCGCATACAACTAGGTGCTGCCTAATTGTGCACTCGGTAATTTCCGGAGTTCCCGGTGCCCGGAGCCAATGCCCCTCGTTGCCCGCCGACGTTTTTTGGCCCACAAAGGCCTCTCTGCTATCTATAGGGCCGGAATAATTTCCAGGGCCCATGCAGGCACGCAAGCGTAACGCGCCCATTGGCACGGCGTCTATTTTCCCCGCGGGGCGCCCCGGCGCGGGCACAGTTGCTCTTTTCTGGCCGGCGCGCCGGGGGGCGCGGCTCAGCTGACGGCCCGACCTGGCAACGCCGACGGACTCGTGCTGTTTGCTTATTCTGGTTGCCCGATCGGTCGGGACACAAGGTGGAACCAAGATTTAGCGGGCAGGTACGGTGGACAAAGCGGCCGCAGCCGCTGTATACCTGCGCCTGCGCTCCCACTGCGCCCCCCGCCGTCACACGCAGCAGCCAACTGCCGGGTTCGCTTACGACACGCGCTCACTGATCCATCGCGACCCGCCCGGCTTCTGTACCAGACGCGAGAACCCGTATCCCTTGGCCATCTCCTCGTCTTCCCTTTCCCTCGGTGGCAACACTATTCTCTCCTCACTGTCGCAGCTCCAGTTTCAAACTCGTGTGCGAATTTTCGTTTGTGCAGCGTCAATCAACACCTTTATCCAATCCACTAGGAACATGAAACTAACCATCGGGATACTAGTGTATCCATAGCATATACAGGGTGTTTCAGAAGTGATGGTCAATATTCAGGGATATGACAGGACGATCATTCGAAACAAAGAAGTTAAGTAAACATGGTCCTAAAGCGCGTATCTTAAGAGCTATGCGCACTTCCCAACGTTGAAACAAAACTCTAGTAATAAACAAGTTCTCGTAACCTTTGAGGTATGTGTTTTAGTGCACATGTACACTGGACAATTTTCCTTGTTTTGCTCCATATTACCACTTTCCAAAATATGGAAAACAAAGAGCTTGCATTACAAGAAATTTGTTTCGTAGTATCGAAGATGAAGTATTGCTCATAGCTCTGAAGGTATGAGTTTTGATACTTTTTTTGTTTCCAATGGTCATTCCTGTGATATCGTTCAATATTGATCATCACTTCTGAAACACCCTGTATAGCTGCAAATCAACTATCGAACAGGACACGTTCATCTTAATTCGTGAGTGTATTTCACCTTTTGCTTGTATTCCGTTAGACTTCCTAGCTCAAACAGATTATTTGCAGTTAAAGTAAAATTTTATTTGATGAAGCGGAAGCAGACTGAAGCAAAGTGTGGCTGTTCATTTCAGAAGCATTCCGACGATCACCTCATCATCAGATGGTTTGCATTCTCTTTCACGTGTCGTAATATGCTAGTGGCAATCAGAATGTAGCAAAAAAAAGGGGGGGAGAACAAAAGCGCCCCCAGAATCGAATAACACCAACTTTCGCCAAGCAAGTTGAAAATAAAAACACACAATAATTCAGGCTATGTAGACGATATTTCACGTGAATATGCAGTTGATCCTATAAGCCATGCGGAGTATTGTGTTATTCGTACATGACTAAGCAAATCAGTCATTATCGAGACAGTATAAAATGTCGTCTGTCCTACATAAAAAAGTAATTTAAGGATGCGAAAAGAATTTAGAGCGCAAATGCGTAGCGATTCTCTTAAATTCGCCCTCTTTATCGTCGTCCATGTCTTCGTCTAAATCAGCACACGCTACGGAATGTAGAATAACTTAGGCGTCAGAACGTACTTATTTTATATTGTACAAAGGTGCTTTAAGATTTATTTATATTTCTACATGACACGTTAACTCATTGTAGACCTTTAGTTCATACAGATCCATATGCAGTACAATACAGTGAACCCTCCTTTATTTGGTGCCGTGCAGTTTTACTCAGGAAGACCTTACTTCAACAGTCGTGAAAACACAATCGTTCATTAACCTCTGTTGTATTTCTCATCATTCATTACCTCAGACGAAAGGCTCGACACTTCTTTGTTTTCTATTGTTTTTAGTCATACGTCAAATCACTTCTCAAAGTTATAAAACTTGATCACAGTTTTAGCAAGAAGAGCCCTGTTATCGAGTGTTTTGGGTTTAAACTACACTGATAATTTTATGCGATAATCGAGGTGTGGTACGCTTTTGACGTACGATAATACGGTAAATACATGCGCGAATATAGTTTTCCTCGCGTATTTAATTGCACCGCGAACGGATCTTACTGTTATTCATCTCTTCATCAACGGGGAAATGTGATTTTCTCGTCGTCATGCTTTGCTTCAGTCTGCTTCCTATTGATCAAATTTTACATTAACTACAAATATTCAGTATGAGGTAAGACGGAAATTTCTCATAAGTTGAACTGAGAAGGAGCGATCTGTAATTACTTCGAAGAAAATATATTAATCTAGATTGCATTAAATTCTATTTAGGTCTAACGACTGGTTTTAACAGTTACGACTGTCATCTTCTGATAGTTGCTACACGTCCTCTTCCGTTATACTGTATCGCACGTTCTATAGATACTCAAATATGCAGATAGTTACTTTCCTGTTAACGTCATTAAAGTAGTGAGAAAAGCCCGTATTACGAATCCGTTTGGTGTTTGTCCGCGAAATAACGAAAATTATGCGCGACTTGTTCAAGAAAAGGCAATGCCGAACTTTATGAAGCGAGGTAGAAAACCCTTCCGGGACTCGGTGTCTGCTGACTGCGGGAAGGCGTCTCAATGAGCGTAATTTTCTGCGCTGGGCCCGCTTAACAATTGAAGGTACTGTTCGCGCTATCCCTGACGTGAAATGCCAACCTCCGGCCGACCAGTGCCAATGCTTTAATGTCTTCGCCGATCAATGTGTGCACGCGCCTATTAAGAGGTAACACGCTAGCACCATCATCCAAAGGTCAGCGCTGCTGTTGAAGAACTATTTATGCCGGGAGGCTTAAAACTCTCCTCATAAGTATTACACTATTGGTCAGAAATGTTATCAACTACATGCTATATACAATACAACGTTCTACTGTCAGGTGCGTATATAGTCTTGTGAAATTTCTTGTCTTCCTGACTTTGGACTCCCAGTATCCAAAGTGCAGGAAGATGGATACCCCACACGTAGTTTCAGCAACAAGAGTTACCTCAATGAGGGGAGCCACTGTCTGTGTTCCCATCGCTATTTAATCAGCAATTTCTCGCGATTTGAATGAATGTAATGCGTAAAACTTATGTTTTATATGCAGTGCCGTTACAGTAACGGGGTAGTTGCTATCGAAATCAAGTTACTTACTTATGTCAAGTACTGCTGTTCATAACAGTCCATCATCACGACAATGTGTCGAGTACGGACTCAGCAGCTTATTTGTTTCGTATTTATCCTCTCCCCAGATCAAGCCTGAAGATAGGTACGATACGATTCGCTTGTGATGCTCCCTTCCTCCTGCTCTCTAATTTGCGTGCGACGTAGTATTCTGTTTAAATTTAATGATAACAATTGTATTTTAATCTGCTGCCTTAGTTCAAATTCTACTCCATGTCACGTGTTATCTATTGGTATTGTATTACTCTTATCAGGAAACTATTCATTCATGATGTACGAAATGCAACAAACTCAGACTCAAGTGCGTCAGATGGTTACGGAGCATTTCTAACGCGGGGCAGATTATTCTTACGTGCCGTCAAGCACATCACACACAACTACAAAAGTGGTATTTGCCTATCTTGTACTCTCACCCAGGAGAAAGACAGCGTCCGTCATTGGTTTTGATTTATCAGTTCCTTTAGATATTTATGGACCACTGTTTTCCGACGCGAGGTTAATTGTGATCGACACATTCAATTTGCAGTAAGTATTTCGCACTGAGGTCCGTGTCGTGCCATCCGTCTGTCTATATGTGACTGGCGCATGTATAAATATTTGAACTTATTTTCTTTCCTACAACTTTCATTTTCTATTCAGCATGTCCCTCTGCGTGCTGGAAACATTGGCGTTTTCCTCCTCCCTGAATTCAAACGGATCATGGTAAAAGGTTACATCATCATCAAAAGTTTATCCTGTCACGCATCAGTACCCTCTGTTCCGTATCACAAGGAACCACGAGTAACGTATATGCATAAATGATTTTCATGAAGCATTGGACAAGGTTTGCGATATAGAGTGTGGTGGTGTGCGTAAAACACTGAAATTTTCTTCAGCAGTGGCACATTTTTCGTCACTGGATTGTGGCACTGTCAATCCCATAAACCATCTAGGCCATTGAAACTATTTGTCGATCAAGACGTAAAGTCTTGTAATACATTCGATTACTTGCATGAATATTTATGTCACATCACAAGCACTTAAAACTTGAAGTCCCTAAACGTTGCATGACAAACTGATTGAAACTTGCTAACAGTTTGGGCCTTTCAATGCGTACTAAGTGAGATACCTTTGTCTAAATTAAAGTAGCACGTTGTAACAACGTCATCAGAAGGAGGAAAGGACAGATGATATTGTCATTGTAAGGGCTTCACCTGTTGAACTCACTGAACCATCATTAGAAAGGACTTAACACGAAGCGTTCCTTATTCCTCTTTAGTGTGTATCAAGGTGACAAGTTTACCAAGGACACAGGAGGAGGAGTTGAAACATCAGCACGCTATACCATTATCAGAGATTCCTACGACGTTGTTCCAACACAGTCGTATCTAACTCTGTTTCAGTAATCAGTTGTTTCGACTGTCGAGGTCGATTTTTATATCTTGTAGTTACTTCAAGCAGTTGACGGGGGGAATGGGGTAAGATATTCTCTCTCTCTGGCTTTCGATTAAGTTATAGTGTATTATCTGAGAAATAAGAGTGAATAGTGAGTGAAAGTACGTTGCTACAGAAAAACCTCTATTACCCGAACCATTTATTGCACTCAGAAAGGCGTTTGCTCATTTTCGCTTCGTGCCGCTCACTTCACTACATACATGAAAAGGCAAATCATGGTGCCAACCGTTCTACAGTGCTTCACGCTCGACCAAGCACGTAACGAATGGAAGTCATTTGTTCCTTGTGTTCAGATATGGACTCTGTCTTCTCCACCATCTCTTCTCTCTTTCTTCTGCGATCAGTTGGAATTACAACAGCATGAGTTTCATTTTAGCAATTAAATGCAAACTAACATTCCTAACCGTACAGGCCAAATACTCGGGATGAATTGTCGTTCAGGATTCAAATTCTCAAATTCAGTGAAATACGTGACAGCTGACCAACTACAAAAATTGATGTGTTCACAGAACTTCTGCAGTACGTTCGCTTCATTTGTGCAATGATTTGGATTGTTTGTGATCACACTTATAATTCTATTCATGTGGGCATTTCTGATTTGCAGTGGTACATTTTTAAGATAAAGAATTCTATAAAATGTCTTAGGAGTCAGATTACCTGAACTGAGAGTGAATAGTTTGATGTCGATGCTGGTAGCTTTATAGATATACATTATTAATACTTACTTACATATTGACTTGAAAGACAAGAAACGCGTGTGGCGAAGGGGAGAATTTTAGGCGTCAATTAGTCCTTTTAAGTAGTTGAATATGTGAGCTGTAATCAATTAACTTCGATTAGACTTCTCTAAAACATATTAGATGTGTGAATAAATAATTTCAACGAGGAAATGAACTACATCGCTGAAACTGTAAAAGATCGTTTTTTGTGTGTCCAGAGTCACTTTTTCTACACTTTTACGAAACAAAGTTTGACACATATTTGGCAAATAAGACAAATGAATTTCTGCAAGGACAAATTCTCCCAAACAAGTATTCATTGTTAAACGTGTAGAACCAGTAACAACCGTATATCCTTTCTCCAGTAGTTCTTCAAATAAATTCAAGTAGAAGGAAAAAAGTTTATGATTAATAAATTAAGATGAATGTGGTGTCCCGCTGAACAATGCACCATTAACTGTGAGCGCAGAACATACGTAATTTTTTTAACAACTTGGTCACCATCTTCTAGCGGGTATAACGTTCCGTTGCTGATAAAAGAACAAAACGAACCCAGTTTGAAAGTAGTTTGAAAGTTGATTTTAATAAGATTAAAACAGTATATAATCAACGTATCGAAAAGAAAATAGTGCAAAATGACAATGAAGTTATAAAACCAATAGATGAGTTTTAATTTGTACGACAGCAGAAGTCAACGTCTGGTAGGACTGCAAAAGAAACAAACCTGAATAAAGTAGCCTGGATCGCTTTTGGTAACCTATATACATATATGTGGTGTCTGTTCTTTCGGAACAGGCACAATTTTGATCCAGTAGCCTCTATAAATTATGACACAAAGGAGCTACAGACATCGGATGCGAGTATGCATTGATTTAAGACCCGGGTTCGAATCCTGGTCGGCACAAATTTTCAACTTTTCCCACTGATGTAAATCAATGCCCACTCGCAGCCAACGTATGTAATTCCTTTGTGTCTTGATCTAAATAGAGTTTTCAGAATGAAGCGTGCGTTATATGTGAATTGGAAGGTTTACAATCATTGTATGTCGTCAGTTTCATGCCAGTGGGACACGGACTTTCAGTGTAAAAGCCGCTCTGAACACTGAGTTCCTCAGAGAGCCACTGAAAGAGCACTGTAGATAATCAATAGGACACACAGAAAAATTAGAAGCGATCTAAGGAACAGACTGCAGTGGAAGACGTAATTATGATTTTCAAAAATGGTTCAAATGGCTCTGAGCACTATGGGACTTAACATCTGAGGTCATCAGTCCTCTAGAACTTAGAACTACTTAAACCTAACTAACCTAAGGACATCACACACATCCATGCCCGAGGCAGGATTCAAACCTCTGACTGTAGTGGTCGCGCAGTTCCAGAATGAAGCGCCTAGAACCGCTCGGCCACACCGATCGGCAATTATGATTTTAATGGCATAAAATGGTGGTTAATGTGATACTTAGCGGTAATTTAAAAAAAAAAAACTTTGCATATGATCCTATACGTGTTCCTCTTTCATCGATTGAGGTACGGAATAGTAAGAAGCGCTCCAGAGCAACATGGATGCATGTAGGTGACGTCTCTAATCCATGGAGAACGCTGAAGGAAGCTTTTAATCTTCAGTCGATGGCAGATGGCTAATAAAGGTAATGGAAAATATGTACGAATCATTTCTAATTTCCACAAATTTTTATATTCCATATCTAAAAACTTTAACTGTTTTAGTTTCATGGTTACAAACAAAAATTGAAGCCACCAAGGAGGATAAACATTGCACAAACGATATTTGAGAAAGGGTTTGTATTAATGAAGACAAATGAAGCTAATCTTCTGGTGAGTCGCTATGTCTTCCATGCTTGTCGGGGAATTAAAAGATCCAGGCGGCGTCCTTGATGTGTTCGGCTGCGTCTGTAAAGGGAGCGGAACAGATTGTATGACTAGCTTCTTAACCGGAGGACTCAGGTGGCTTAAAACGCCGCCTGTCACTTTTACGGTGACATTTGTCGGCAGAAGGTTATGCGTCAAGGCTAACCCTTTGGGCCCGCCGGTAGTTTTCATAGCGCGACGGTGAACCGATTACTGCCTGGACGTGCACCTCCGCTCCCGCGGTGGACGGGTGCCCCTTTGAGGCGGTGAGGGTCCCTAAGCCGCGGCTCGTCGCATTCTTGTGACGGTAATCCCACGGCAGCGGCCAAGGGCCACTCCCCTGGCACTCGCGGACCACCCACGGTGTCGCCCTCGTAGCCTGCTTGCCCGTCGCGGGCGCACCACACACACACACACACACACACACACACACACACACACAATCACTTCTGCCGATAGGGTGTCCCGTTCCGTACCGCTGAGAGCAAGACTAACTCCATTTACATAAAGTCCCCCTGCTTCACGGATCCGTTGCGAAAGTTGGTACTACGCTCGTGTGAAATCAGTTGCGTTTGTCGTGTGTGGGCGAGGAGCTGCGCCAAGAGATGCGAAACGGTGTGCGAGGCGGAGACGGCCAGCTGAGTGGCAACGTGCGGTGAAACTGGCCTCTCGCAGGAGCATAAAAGCTGCTGTTTGCTCAACGAAAATTAGTCTGGGCAATACTTTATTTTCGCTTTTATGTTCGGCCTGATGACCATAAAGACACCGTTTCTGTCATAGATGTTTTGACGCGATGATGTTCACGGACTGCCAGCATTAGTAGGACTGCGATATGTCGGGACTTCAATGACTCACTGTAATTCGTAGTTTGCGCTGTCTACTTTGAAATAGACATACTCGAATTCAGTGCATGTTTCTCACTTTACGAATGATCGTAGTAGATCCAGATGCTGTCTCTAACACATGTAGTCACTTTATAAAATACTTCTCAAATTAACACCGTTAACAAATAAAAGTTACAAATGTTTCGTTTTTCCTCCTCGCAAAAGCGGCATTTTACACACACAAGCCGGCCGTTGTGGCCGAGCGGTCCTAGGCGCTTCAGTCTGGATGCGAGCGACCGCTACGGTCGCAGTTTCGAAACCTGCCTCGGGTATGGATGTGTGTGATGTCCTTAGGTTAGTTAGGTTCAAAATGTGTTCAAATGTGTGTGAAGTCTTGTGGGGCTTAAGTGCTAAGGTCATCAGTCCCTAAGCTTACACACTACTTAATCTAAATTATCCTAAGGACAAACACACACACGCATGCCCGAGGGAGGACTCGAACCTCCGCCGAGAACAGCCACACAGTTCATGAGTGCAGTGCCCATGACCGCTCGGCTAATCCCGCGCGGCGTTAGTTAGGTTTAAGTAGTTGACCTCAGACGTTAAGTCCCATAGTGCTCAGAGCCATTTGAACCGTTTTTGTAGCTATACAAATCCGATGTAACCATTAACCTTATTTTTTGAAATATGCAGCAGAATTTTTAAGATGCCAGCCTTCTCCATTTATAAGTATAGTCAAATGGGGATATTCCACTTAATATCCCATTCATGCATACACATGTATTTACGTTTATACCGCACCAAAGACAAGAAAAACTTGCAGAAACTAGACGCGGAGGTTCTCAGCATCCAACTGAGCCCCTGTTGTGAGCCAACCAGTGAATCATTCACAGCATTACCTTGTCAACCCGAAAGCCATCTCCGTGACCAGGTTGTTGGTGATTCAAGATTAATCGGTGATCGTTCAGAATCTTTGTGAAGACAATACAAATACGGTGGAAATTTCGTGTTGTGTTAGATTTTCAAACGTAGATGTCCTGATATCAGTATCTCAGCATCAGAGCAGTGTATGATTGAAAATGGAGTATGCGTTGCTTTATGGCATGATCCTTCTCTTCTAATCCATTGTGTAAAAAAGAAAACCAACTGCCTAACATTCATTTGAGGTTACAAGTTACAGCGGAGTGTACACTGCTTTGAAACTTTGCGTCGGACCGAAACTTTAACCGGGTTCGAGTTCCGGTGCGTCACACAGTTTTCATCTGCCATGAAGATTCATTACGAAAGACTACCACAGATACCTTTTTTTTCTCGAGCAATTTGCGAAGTATGGTTTTTCAAATACCCACATATGTGATCGCGTCTTGTCCTTTGCGATCAGTAACCGAGAAAGTGGACGAGGAACTACGTGCCTGTGAACCTGATCAAAATTAGAAAGATGAACGGTGGAGAACTTTCAGTAATTAAACTGTGTGGCGTCCGTCATCTATCGAGCTGGCTCCGTTTAGTTGCTCTCTGACTTTCAGTGTGATCCGAAGTTAGCGCATAGAGCTGGTACGTGCTACCAAGACTTCACAATCAATATCAAACAGAAAAAGTGGTATTGGTCAATCACAGGAATCGTATAGTTTTCAAATAAGCTATACTTACTACTTTCTTAAAAATATTTTATTTACGACTATAGATATTTTGTTGGGACGTTCATTGTTTCATTTACGTTTTGGAAATCACATTGCTCAGAACATGACTATTTACGGTTATGCATGATTTTAGCCGATCTTGAAAACTCAGAGTAGCATCAGTTTGATATAAGGCGTGGAATACGAACGATTTCTTCCTCGATCATCATCATCTGATCTTCAAGGCAATGTGACTAGTTCACATACACACGGGACTTGACATACACACAAAAAGAAGTCAAGTAAGCTTAGGTCTGGAAAGGGCAGATGTCAGTGAAGGTTGTATATCTGGAGGTAACGAGGCCTCCAAACTGATTCTGCAAGACAGCCATTGAATTACGAACTGTGCACGCTGTTGTAGCATCTTGTCACTGCTTACGAAAAATTGCCAGAGAGCTAAAGTGAAAATGCTTCACGCTCGGCGCCGGCACTGGACTCGCATTCGGGGGGGACGAAGGTTCAAACTCGCGTACGTCCATCCAGATTTAGGTCTCCCGTGATTTCACTAAATCGATTCAGGAGAATGCTGGGATGGTTCTTTTGGGTGGGCGCGGCCGATTACCTTCCCTTTCCTTGACACAGAGTTTTTGCTCCGTCTCTAATGCCTTTCATTCCGTTTCATGTTCGACGATATAGCACCAGCCAAACTTCCAACTTTAATGTGCAGTTCAGTCACCTGAAGCCAATCGCTCTCTCGCTCGTGGCACCGTATGCAAAACCGTGCGGTTTCTTAGACGAAGCTTGTAGTTAGAATTCGTGGAAAAAATTGGATTGGTTGTCTCTTATCCAAAAGTGTGAAAAATGCTAGAAATAAACACATGTTAGAGATTTCTGCAGGCGCAGGCTTATCGGTATGTGGAAAAGAACCTAGATACAAGCCTTTGCTAACAATAAATGTTTATTCTCAACCTCTCTGACGGTTTGTTTACCTCGACAAACTATGTAGTTCAGTCTACTCGCTCTAAAAGTCTCACAAAAACATACAACACACAATTCGTTTGCATGGCAAAGAGTATTCCTGGTTTCCTTAATCAAGTCGCTCTGCAATCGACGTGATTTTGCTCTGGGTGTCACCACGCTTTCGACCTCCTTTCACTCGCCAAGTTAACACGCGACTACCAGAAAGCGAAAGCAACAAAGAAGAGGAAGCTCGGTTGGCATTATTCTGGCCGAGGTCTGTGGCCCGCCGGTGTTTCCGCAGCTTTCCTGACCATTCTCAAAGGCGAAAAGAGCGACGGAGCGAAAAGAGAAAACGCCGTGTACTACTACAAATAATTTAGTATCCACGATTAGGGGGCCGTTTTGTCGGTAATTTATTTCCGCCGACCGGCTATTCATAAAACGAAACGCAGGTGCTTAAACCTGTATTTTAAGAGGCGCGGCGCTGCTAGCAGAATCGCGTCGCCCTACCGACGCTTTCAGCACCTGCTGCCATGCCTCCCTCCCTCCCGCAATGCGTGCGTGGGCGGACACCTCTGGCGCAGCGTGCGTTACGCACTGCGGCCTACATTGCCGGCTGCTTACGGAGATGCTGGTGTGGCACATCCGTGTCTGCAATCAAAACTTCTAGTTAATGACCGAATGATCTTCCTACTATGTTGCGCTTTTTGTTGTTGTCACAGAAGCAAGACGGTAATAAATCGCTCTTTAGAAACCTGTATGCCTTCGTGCGAAACTGAATTCCGCTTCTTCCTGTAAATACGAAATTTATGGGTCTTTGTACAATCAAAAGAAATAGGCCATACGAGTGCTTAAACACACAGTTACTTCGACGTTTTCGCTAATATTTCTCATCCGTTCATTGTAGTTAATCCCAGTTGGATATGATTATCAACGAAATGTTGCCAAACTTCATAAAAGAAGCGAAGCGCGAATGTCAAACAAGCTGCTTATCATTTAGGGACATATCGACATGAACAAGAATTTATGTTCGATTGTGTCAACATCTACTAGAATCTCTTCTCATAGAATAAAGGAATATTTGACACAGTTCGCAGCTTGTCGAAACTCTTAAATCTTTCCCAAGAAATTTACAGGGGTTGGCTTAAACAAGCCATCGTCATTTCTTTTTTACTATCCTTTCTCCACTGCGAGTCCCAAATGACCTCGATATCGATAAGATGCTGATCTCGAACCTTTCTTTTACAAAACGTGGTGTAGTCAATGGTTCTTTGCTTATCTCCTCGTTTTCGTTTTAAATAGCTAGCACGTCTTTGTTATGTTTCCAACGCAGGATTGCTTTTTCTGAACGTGACGTACCGTGACATCTCTTTATTGTGTTTCTCTTACCGTCATGTCATCTGCTTATCTTCCCGCGGTTTTTTATTATTTATTTAAACAAGAGAGAGAAAGAGCTCTTGTGGTGGCAGAGCAAGATTCGCCGTTACAGAGTTTGGCAGAGGAACGTTTGAGTGGCCCTCGGCGAGACTGCGGCGGAATAGCCGGCACACATGGCGCGGCCTCTTTGGAAGGGCCCGGCATGCGTCCCTGGGGAAGCAGACCGCAGGGGCGGCGGTGAGCGCGTCTCACGCACCGCTGTGCACACCGCGCACTGCACGCTGCACGCACACAAAGCGACTGCGTCTCCCGGGGCGGCCACCAGGGGTCGCGATGTTCTCTTGCCTGCCGGGTCCACGCCCAGACCACCAGCACTGTACACCTACCGCCGACCGCGGCAGTCAGTTTCCGGTCTGCCCTGCAAAAAGGAAGTCATATTACTTGTTTCCGAAGCGGCTACTAATCGGGACCGGGTCGTGGGTACTATAATGCTTAGATCTTGACGTCTGCGCGACGTTGAAATAAGTATTTACATCTACATGCGTACTCCGTAGGCCGCTGTATGCTGCGTGACGGAGGGTACGTTGAACCGTTACTGGTCATTTCCGTTCCTGTTCCACACCCAAATAGCGCAAGGGAAACACGACTCTCTATATGCCTCCGTAAGAGCCCTAATTTTTCGTATCCTTACGCGAAGTGTATGTTGGCGGTGGAAGGATCGTTCTGCAGTCAGCTTCAGACATGGTTTTCAAAATTTTGTCAGTAGCGTTCCTCGAAAAGAACGTCGCCCTCCCTCCAGGGATTTCCTTTAGAGTCCCCGAAGCATCGCCGTAATTCTAGCTAGTCGACAGAGCTTGACGCTAACAAATCTAGCAGCCCGCCTCTGAATTGCTGTCTCTTTGAGCCGACTTACGTGGTGGTGATCCCAAACACTCTAGCAGAACTCAAAAATGGGTCGCACTAGTGTTCTATATGCGGCCTCCTTTACCGAAGAACCACACTTTCCTAAGATCTCCCAATAAACCCAAGTCGACCATAAGAGCACTACTCTTTTGGGGCAGGCATCTCGTAACCTTTCCCCAGACAGAACAGTTTAAAAATACTGGTACTTTCATGGATTACCATAATTATTTTGAAGGTTAACAAAATTAAAAAGAAAGAAGCCTTTGTAATTCAGCGATTACTTCAATTTTAAATCATAATTAATAACACAGAAATCATTACAGATTAGAAAAAAAGAACATTATTATCGTCAAACCGTCGGAGAAACCACCATTTATTAACCGCTTTTCGCGGAGCGTTTACTCATTCGGGAAAGCCATTCAGCGGGCGACTAACACTCCGCGTTTTTAATGACGTTAAGGGGACATTAATTCTAAACTTCCGACCTGAATCTTTGTCTGTGGCATATGTATCAAGACACTGTATTCATAGAATGAATTTATCTATGCAGTTCAGGATGTACTAGGGTGTCGCACACTTTGCGAAGTGAAGACGTCGTAATGTCACGATGTTGCAAATACTTCAGCGTATTTTATCGTCGAAAGAATACAAAGAAATAAAGCCAAGCAAGCTGTGCGTCATTCTCTAAACTTACGCCAGCTGTCAGCAGGAAAAAGATGACTTAGAATAGTTCACTAAGCCCAATAGTAAGACTAGTAGCAGAGCCGTTCGCGACCAGCAGCGCAGGAGGAAAACTTTGCTATCGCGTCGCGGTAAAAAGGCGAACTGCAGTAGTTGGCCGAGCCGGGCCGAGACAAGGCTAGGCGGAAAGCACCCGGCCGCAGCGGCGCCACGCGAGACGTGTTTAACGACAAACAGTGCTTAATTGGGAGGTTAAAGAGGTTGCGGGGGAATTCGCAAACAGTTATCCCTGATTAGACTCGTGTTAGCTTGTGGACAGACCTTTTGAACGTGTCAAGAGATAAACACGGCTCGTTTCGCTTGTTGCGGCGCAGTACAAATTGGGCACACTGGGGCCTCGGGGCGTCGAGTGCAATCTGGGCCTCGCCGCTGGAGCACCTGAGTGCTGACACAGCTGCTCCTAGCGGTGACGAGTCCTGTGTCTCTCCCGACTGACAACGCGGCACCCAGTGATTTATCCAGCCTTGCTTTTTTCAAACGAGAGTGTGAATCCAGCTGACTGTAAGTTGTGGTCGTGTTGAAACATGGACTTCGTCTGGCATGCGAGTTCGGGATAACGTACTACCTTTAGAAACTCAGCACGTAGTCAGACGTATTACAAAGGGGCAGACATGTGGTTTTTGCATCTGAACTGTGCTGACATTCACCATAAGTAACTTGGGTGGAACCGCGAGACCGCTACGATCGCAGGTTCGAATTCTGCCTCGGGCATGGATGTGTGACATGTACTTAGGTTAGTTAGGTTTAAGTAGTTCTAAGTTCTAGGGCACTGATGACCTCAGAAGTTGAGTCCCATAGTGCTCAGAGCCATTAAATTGGGTGGCCAACTCTGGGTGACCAAATGGTGATCTTAACTCCGCGCATATCGAGTACGAGTGTTGTCTCTTAACCAGTACACCACCTTCTTCAATTATTTGCCGAGAAATTGCGAAAGTGTGCAAAACTTATTAAAACAATGAGGTCTGCTCTGATGGACGTCTGTATCCCGTTTTTTGGGGCCGTCTCGAGTCTTTAACATACATATGTGGGGAAATGAACTCGTCAGTCTTTGAATACAATTTTCAGTTTTGTGAATTGTGCCTGTGCGTAAAAGAACGAGGTACTACTCGAACTACGTAGCAGCTGCTTCCCTCTGAAGTGCCTTCAGTGAAGCTACGACTCATACTAAAGTAGAGTTGAACATGCCGTCATGTACGACGTAATTAGAGACGGAGCGTAAGCTCAGGACGAGAAGAGGTTTTATTTTTTATTTTGTTTGTTCTCCACATTAAGGAGATCCTAAGAGTCGCTGTTCTATACAGTCGTGTACCAAACAAGCTGACTGTGGTGCAGTTGGGTTCACAATTCGTAATATTTGAGAAGGGCTGACCAGTTTCGACATAAGCCTTACAACCAAGGGAAACCTCCCAAAATCCTTAGTCGAAACCGGGGTTCGAACCGTATCACTTATCTCTAGAGCATCATCTTTCTTTGCGGACGTTGTCCCAGCCAAAAATTGAAGTGTTTTTCGTGGAGGGATGGGGCCTTTTCACCCTCAAAGGAACCATCTGGACACTACGAGTAAGAGTCCCATTCAGCAAAGCGTTTGGGCCGAGAGGGACTCAGTCTACTCGAACTTTTAAATGTGATGAACGGGCTGTCAAAGAACATTGTTCATAGTACAAAAGAGGGACACTGTAGTGATCTGAAATGACAGAATACGATAATCCGAACACTGATTTACGGGAAGCAATCTGTTCGATGTAATGTTTACCATCTCCATCCGAATACGATACCTGGCTGTGGCATTACAGCAGTGTACAATCACAGTCAAGAACAACAAGTAACGTGGTGCGCTGAAAATACATAGTGAACATTGTACAGCATAACGGAAGAACCTTTATTTTTTAAGTTTCGAAAAAATTCCACTGACTTTGTTTGCTTAGATAGTATTCGCCCTCAAGCGCTGGTATATAAGTGGATAGAACACTCGCACTTCTGCGTTTATTGCAGCGCCGTTTTCATTTACCAGGTAAATATGTCGAAATCCCGTCCGGTAAGTCTCCCCTTATCCAG
This sequence comes from Schistocerca gregaria, assembly GCF_023897955.1. Classification (NCBI taxonomy): domain Eukaryota; kingdom Metazoa; phylum Arthropoda; class Insecta; order Orthoptera; family Acrididae; genus Schistocerca; species Schistocerca gregaria. The sequence continues at coordinate 648,885,710 of NC_064923.1, read as the reverse complement.
GGTTCTCGCGCACTTTTCCGAACTCTCCCCATATTCTAAAACTCACTAATCAGTTTCTCTTATCCCTCTTCCCTCCGCTTTAACCATTCTGCCAGAAGGAGGAGCCAGTGGCTCCTAAAGCCTACACATTTCTTTAGAGTTGTTATATGTTCTCTCCAGTTGCCGCATAGTGAGTAGATTCTCTATCTATCCAATTACATTATATTTTCAAAATACGCTGTGACACGCGCTACAAACGATTGTCGTTTAAGAGGATTTGCTGAGAATGCAGCGCTTGATGTGTCGTGTTGTTGCTGCTTAGTGTCAGGATATTGCCTTCTCGGGAATAATAAAAAGAACCAAAGCCGAAAGAGCTCTCGTCAAGTGTTTACAATTACGCCTTTTACCACTGACATTCGCGACACGCGTGGCGACGGGGGCAGTTCAAGGTACGCTTATGGTAATGCGGAAGCGGGAGGGAAATATGACGACGTGCGGCTCTACGGCGACTACACGCGGCGGAGATGATTGGCTTGCGTTAGAGCGGCACGCGCGGACACGCGGCCGCACTCCGCTCGCAACAGCGCCGCGAGCAAAAAGAGCTGAAGCCGAGAGCGAAGCGGCGGCAGCGGCCTCCGAGGACGCAGCGGCTGGCATCTCCGCCCCGGGGCCCGCTCTCTCATTTCGCAGAGCGTGTAGCGGGCGCTGCGACAAGTCCGCGGCCCACGCCCCGGTCGCAAATAACCGCGCCGCCACTCTGTACTGCGCCAGCCGACAACGCACGAGCAATTATCCTCCTTGACACGCTTCGTCTGCCGCTCGCCAGCGTATCTGGCCGGTATTTACCAGAATGGGCTCGTCGACTTGTCTCGCTTCATAAAAATTCTTCTTTTGCCTTTACCCTGCAACCACCTTGGATCGGCATGATTACTATAGATTTTGTATGCTTAACTCACGGCGTGAGCTGCTACCCATACTGTCGGCCACCCGCCTCCACCAGCCTCTCGGGAGGGAATGAGTATACCCCAAGTGTCTGTCACTGGTGTTATCCGTGGGAAAGAGTTCGAGCGGTTTCTAAATGTTTGCCAGTCGCGAGACTGGACCTGAGTGCCAGCCCGGTATTCACCACGTCTCGGATTTGGTAAACTGCCTAAAACCCACATGCATGCATTCTTAACATTTGGCAAGAATCCGAAGGTTCTTTTGCCAGATTCATTCTTGCCAAATGTTAAAGAAAGGTTAGGCATGAGGTATTTCGAACCAACCCGGGGTCTAATACATTTTCTCACTGGTCATGGGCCCTACCCGACATATGTATGTCGGTTTGGGAAAAGGGTGGAGGTTGGTGGAGGTTAGTGTTTAACGTCCCGTCGACAACGAGGTCATTAGAGACGGAGCGCAAGCGGATTGGGAACGAAATCGGCCGTGCCCTTTCAAAGGAACCGTCCCGGCATTTGCCGGAGACGGGATTGAACCGTCGTCCTCCCGAATGCGAGTCGAGTGTGCTAACCACTGCGCCACCTGGCTCGATTTGGGAAAAGGGCTACACCTGAGTGTGACTGTGGCGCTTTGCAGGGTACTCCCTTCCATGTGGTTTACGAGTGCCCCTTTTCGATGATGTAGCAGCTACATTAAGACAACAACTTCCAAATAACAACACATACGACTTGTTAAGGCACGAAGAGACTTCCGAAACTCTGAACAACTTGGTAAACGAGATATCACGAAAAGTTCTGACTGCATACCTGAGGGACTTTCGCGACTAGAACCAACCACAGAAGGTTTCCTAGTACCCTAATCCTCTACCGCCTATCCGCTGACACGCCTACTTTTTGTTGCAATCCGCCACATGCAGGGCTAGGGGGACTGGGGTACACCTAATCTCGACCAAGAGAGCAGCGGATTTGACGTAGTTTGGTTAGTAGATAGTAGCATTAGAGGTAAATACTAAGTTAGGAATCTGCAGCGACAAGCAATTTTGGCCTGCCCAGTGTCAGGGGCACGCTCATCAGGATTAGTTCGATGAGCAAGGTCTTGAAGTAGGTTTATACCTAGGCTGACACACCTGTAACGCTGCAGGCAGTTAGGAATTAACAAGCAGGTCGGAAAACTAACAACTAGATAGTGGTGTATAGATTAACACTCGTAATCTGCCTATTAACATGAACTGTGTCATACTGTCTGTAGCTCACAAATTAATTGCAACATTGTCAAAACTGTAATAGCTGCTGATAACAAACAATATTGTATTAACTTCAGGACCCACTAATCACGTAGGTGGTGGGTTAATTTTATTATTGTTCTTATTAAAATAAATATTAAAAAAAACTTAATGCAGGGTGACCGTCACTCCGTCCTTTGTCGTTACGCTGGGCGGATTCGATTCGATCCGAGACCGGCGCACTTCCCTGTAGCAAAAGCGGCATTTTACACACGCAAGCCGGCCGTTGTGGCCGAGCGGTTCTAGGCGCTAAAATCTGGAACCTCGCGACCGCTAAGGTCGCAGGTTCGAATCCTGCTCGGGCATGGATGTGTGTGATGTACTTCGGTTAGTTAGTTTTAAGTAGTTCCACGTTCTGGGGGACTGATGACCTCAGATGTTAAGTCCCACTGTGCTCAGGGCCATTTGAGCCATTACACACGCAAGCCTATCCAGGCGCGTCATCAACGCGAACGGAGGTGGAAGCGTTATGGTCGGGGGAATGTTTTCTTGGCATTCTGGAGGACAAAAGGGATCAACACAACTATGCACGTATCCTTGCAGACAATGTCCATCCCTCCATGCAGTTCGTTTTTCCTCAGCACGATTGCATACACCAGCAGGACAAAGCAATGTGTCATTGCCCGCAGTATACGTGCATGATTTGAAGAGATGCAGGATGAGGTTTTCGTATGTCACTTGATCTGACGATTTCTTGTTTCAGTCCTTAATTCTCCGTGTCTGTTACTCTCGGTAATAAACAAGATGGGAGCCGCATTATATGTAACACATTGTAAAATTAGATCACTAATCACAAAACAGTAAATGGAAGGATACAGCTTAAAGAAAAAGTCTTCGTTTTCTTGTACTTCGTGTTAATCCCATCTAGCATTGTGTCCGCTGTACTCAGGATTTGATACCTTTATTTAACTTTGTGGCCAGATGATCTTCCTGTAGCTGTAGCTATCAGTTTATTAAGGGAGGGAAGCATGTCAATTGTGCACACTTTGTTCTGTGTGTGTGGCCGCATTTGATTGCTTTTGTAAGACTGTCATATTTTCTAAGGCGGATATTGGGCACCGGACAGCATTTACCTGAACGAGCGTGGAAAACCACTTAAAAACCCACACTCAGGCAAGCCAGTACACTAGCCATGGTCGTTAATCCAAGACGCGAATTCGATATTGATGTGGCTGATCTTCCACTCCCGTAAGATAGTGTGCTGCGCATTACACTGCACGAGCAGGTTAAATGAGAAACATCTTCAGTTGCGTAAAACTATAAAATACCGACCGTTGTTGTGGGCATCTAGAATTATGATAGGACGGTTAAATAAAAATATAAAAATTAACAAATTTACAGTAGCAAATACTAATCTGGACAGATTAAATGTAGTTGGATTTTTCTGTCTTTTACTTTTTAGTGACTATTCGTCTTATAGACTTGATCGAGATTTCACTCCATTTCCGCTGCAAAACTGCTGTCTGGAACGACGTAGATCGCTTCGCCGAACACTCTGCTGTCTCTGTAAAAGCTGGTCAGCATTAAAGAAGCAATAAAATGTCTGCGGCGAATTATACGCAACTTGTAGGTGAACTTCTCCCGAAAACATCTTTGTGTCTGCTAAAACAGAATATTATTTCTAATTCAAATGGCCATGCACGTTACGGTTTGTGAAAGCAACATTTTACTTCTGATCGTCCATAATGAAGCAACTCACTATTTTAAATCCGAACTGCTCCTAATATTTGAACAAAAATAGTATTTCTAAATTGTACTGTCAGCAAGCTTCATGTTAACCCAAGAATACTAGACACAGTTCAAGGGAAATTTAAAAGCCGTAAATGTTAGATTGTAGAGAAAAAAGGGAAACACCTATAGTTGCGTCGAAACTATGTAACACCTAACTTTCGATATAATACCAGTAGTTGTGATCGGACAGTTAAATAAAGTATAGAAATTAAGAAATATAGATTTAAGTATTTCTAGATATAAAAATACGTAAACAATTATAAATTCTATTATGGTGAGCACAATATGATATAACGTGTTGTTAATAGTGCCTACCAATATTCAAAAATAGATCGTAGGCCTATTCTTATATGACTATCTCGACCTAGATTTACAGTCCATTTCGTCTTTAGCGAACAAAATCTCGACAAGAACTTTATTTAACTGGTCATGCCAGTGGATAATCGTTTATATAAAGCTTTTTGATATATTTGCCCATCTTCCATGATATGGGTTTGTGTCGATTTATTTGAGGCTTCATTTATTATTCTTTCCAGCATGAAACTGCCATGCGACAGTGCTGGCTGGAAATAAGTGTTATTTGTTAATACTCTCTTACCTTTCGAAACCTTTGTTGAGTAATATAAGAAAGATAGGGGGACATTATCCTGCAGCTTGATGTGCTAAGAAGCCTTATCTCGGTTTACAGATTAATCTTCAGGCAACAATTACTACTCTTTCAAAGGCGACGTAATACTGGGAATCGAAAACTGTGGAAGAAACTTTTGTTTTGATAGTTAAATACCTGAAACCATAATACACCGAATGGAACACGTCATTACAAACGGAATGCAAACAAATCAGACATGTGACCACAGTGTAATGAAGATGTATCCATTCATCACATTTTTTCTGAGACTGTTTCGTTGATGGACTGATCGCACACGTCATGTTGACAGTAATCCGGTAGAGATAGTGTGAAATACTTCCAATCGCTGACACATACGCAGCGAAAACAGAACTTCCTTCTGACCCGTAATTCCCTTAGGGCCCAGGGCAGATGTCTGGGTCTCAAATCATAAATATAAACATTTAATAATTCTCTGTATTATTCAGCTTGCTTCCGGCATTCCTAACTAGAAACAGATTTAACGTATTTCGAGCACATCCTGTTTCGTCATTATCAACTGTAACTGGGGCGTCTTCAACGATAGGAAGTACTGAAACACGCTGACTGTGACTTATTCGCTTTTAGATATCTCTTACCCGACAAACTGACTTCCGCAACATTACTTTCACGGTGTTTCCTCGAAAAGTCTGTATCTTGAAATAATTATTTTTCACAGTGTATTTTTAGCACATCGCAGCACATTTCTAGCATAAAGAAAAGTAAAGTAGAGTTGTCTGAACAACTTAATTTCTGTAAATAACTAGTTCTAATTCTAGAAAATAAATTTTCATTAAAATAACTACTTTGTGCAACAACCAAGAATAATTGCATTATTATGATGTATAGTCTTGCGGAATCGGTCATAATTTTCAGAATTTGTGTTTTGTTAGGATGACCTTTGGAAATTAATATAAAATGGATTGATGTCGTAGTTTAAATGTACAATCACACAGTTGATCTTCTGTAATAGTGACGGTGCTCATTAAAAAGAACATAAACGACAATAATAGCAGTGTGATACTTTCTGAACGGAACAGTTTCATATTTGCGCTTTTCCTTATAAAGAAAAAAAGGTATCACAGTTTCATTCTCGAATTAACTATGTTTTCGTGCGATAAAACGTACTGGCTGAGAAAAAAAAACTAAATATTCAAAATTAAATTAAAAAATTGTCGGGTACTTGTTTTGGAAAACAGTAGCGTAAATTTGGGAGACAGTCAGGAAATCATTTACAGCCTTTTTGCTGACACTGCTTAAGATAGTGGATTTTGTGAACGGAGCATTATGCACAAACCTTCATTGCTTTATCATTTGCGTCATAACAAGGTGAATAAAGCAATCTAGACTTGCAGAAATAAGGAAAGTAGTAAATGGATTAACCTATGATGAGTAACATTACGGGGAATTAGAAAACTATGGAAAAATAGCGACAGGGAAAATGTCAATTAAGTGGCATAACATTCTTCTGGCCTGGTAAATAAGCTCATGTGTTTCGGTAGAATTAGAGCAGTTTGCTACTAAAGCGAATATTTAAAATTTGGTAAAGTAACTTGATTCTCCATTTAACATTTGCGTCTAACTGATCACATATTGCAGTCGTTTTTTCATCTGTAGCATAGTAATGTAGCTCTGACGGTAAAAAGTCTCGAAACTCTATAATATTTAGGTTGACCTTGTTAGAGGAATAATGACGAGAATTTTGAAGCGAACTTTCTTATGCAGTCCGTTACACTTTGGAGCGTTGGAATGAGACGTCGCTTTTATCGGCAGCGGACTTTCGCCGGAGATCGTGCCGGCTTTCCTTTTTGGATTGCGGCTCTTGTGTTCCCCGTATGGGCCTGGTTGAGAAAGAGGTTATGAACAATCTGACGTCAGGCGCCGGACATGTGTGATGGGGAGGGCGCGGTGTTCTCGCGCGTATGGTACGATAAGAGGCGCCCTGTTTTCTGACCCGAGGTTCGAGATCTACCACGCACCGGCCTCCCACAAAGACGGGAAAAATCACGTTCCAATCGCACTAACCTAACCGGTCGACCATGGGATTCTAGTTAAAACTCCTCCGAAAGTTCACGTTTCCGTACATACTTGTGGTCTCTAAGTTTCCATCGAGTTACCTGAATTCCATCACATGATCTGTTTTTTATAAACGTAATTGTAATGTGCTTGTATTTGTATAGAAGGAAATGTACCATCAGTGTCAGTGTTAGTGCTTCTAGCATAAAAAGTTATTGCCTTAATTTTTTTTACGCCGTTAAAATGTTCTATGTTCCCTGCAATAATTTTAGAATATGTGAATTCCTTACTCTTCTTGAGCAGCAAGAACTTTCATTCCTATTGCAGTCTCCAGTTAAATTTTAATTAATTCTTTTGGCCATCCTAATTTGAGTTGAATTCGGAAAGAAGAGTCTTGCTTTTTGTAGCCTACTTAACTTTATTTGTATGAATCCGTGAACAAAAGGGTATGGTAGCTTTGAGATCAGACACGTACCAATACAGGAAAATGTAAATTCGATCCCATTTTCATAGGCTACAGATTGTTTTCCTAGTTCATTTACAATTCGTCATAGAACATTTATTTGGGTTTTGCGTTGATTAACACTTTAACAGTAAAGCGTGATCTTTGAAAAGTACCCTCGTTTTTTCAATGCTATTATTAATAATACGTATGCATTAATTTATGAATCATCACTAGCAGCATAATGCGATGATGTTGTTCTACATAATAAAACCCTTTAGTCTGACACGTGATAACGGAACTCCATTGACTCTCCGCAGTATATCTGGGCACAGTTGCCAACAGACTTCAGAACAAAGACGAGTTTCTGTCAGGCGGGAAACCCCGCCTTCCTCAAACTACCTGCAACTAACGGGATCCTATAGACTGGTGTTCACAGACTGCCACAAGTGAAACGACGTCTTTGTACGAGGAGACTGCCTCTCTCAGCTGAGCACATACAGTCTCTAAAGGCGTCGACATCGATAAGACATTAAAATCCAACCAGCTCTCTATAGTAGACAATAGTAATGTACATGAGAACGGTGGCTTTCTCGGCTAATCTCAACGTATTTTAGCGAGTTGGCTGAGGTGTCACTCCAATCTCGAAACATCAACGGAAGTAATACATTTCTATAAACAGAGGGAGCACCCTGTTCATTTCACGTATGTCCCACAACTCGTCCGTAGACTACGTTCATAATTTTTGTACTGGAACTAACCATCGACAACACACACAGGTCTACAGTGACCACACATATGGCCCCTACTTTTAAGTCATCACAGCTCGCTCGCCATCATTGAATGACGGCGGCAACCCCGCTCGCATCTCGGCCAGTCATTAAATTATTTTGCGTGAGAGCCGACATGTGATTCATTAATTCGCGCCTGGTCGCACATTGGAGGCAGGCCCAGCCATACTATAACTGTTCGTCACAAACCGACGCTAATGAGATTCTCTTTCTTTTTACAGATTCGGCAGGAGAAGCCGTACTACATAGCGGATCCCGAAGTCGATTCACTCGTAAGTATTCTTTTGATTTCATAATTTACTTAATGTTACCAGAATCTGGCTTCCCGCTATAAGACAAAGTCCAGATAATCTGGATTTCAGTAAATCCTGCTTATGCACTTCATGTACCTAGACGCTAAAAGGTAATTTCTCGGGATGAATAGCCCCTTACTTCACTTTCTCTTGCTTGCACTGTTATTTCTAAACTATTTTTCTGTGATTTCTTAAAATCAAGCAACTTCATCATTTCAGAGTTGAATGTGCTCACGCGTTCTCTCTTTTCTTTGTTAGTCTGAGCATTTTGCAGTGTCCAAATCATTTCTTTTGCACATTATATTCCTAAAATAACTGAGAAAGCTGCCTTATAGTGCTACAAGGCATTTGGCAATTCAGTTTTTCGCGTGTGTTACAGCGTGATGATGTAACGATAATACGAAATACATCTGTAATGACTGGAACCATTTCCTTCCTGGGACGACTTCATGAGAGTGTGGCTGAGAAGTGAATAAAATAATTTATTAATGGAAACTGAGGTTCTTAATTCTATTGAACTGGACTAATACCACAGAAATATACGTCACGCAACGAACATGTATGGGAATGATCGGTTCCGATTACCCGTTGGATGTGATCACATCTGATCAGTCGTGTAAGTTACATAACATTTCACTTGATTAGATCCCGTAATTTATTTTACCAAAGTGTTCATGTAGAGTACTGCGTGCAAGTCTGGCAATCGTTGCTAACCAGCCCTTGTTTTCCCACTGAATTTTCCACTCGATATTAAATCCAGTTTAAGAAAGGTAGAACAGGTCCAAGTTTATTTTATGCGGTTATAGCTGCACCGTCAGTGAAATGAACACTTTTTTTGCTCCCATTGATTACTTCCGCAAAACTGAATTCGGTTAAGTACAATTTGGTTATGTTTTCGCGGTTCCATTATCTCACTGATGTTTCTAATCATTCGTCATCGTCTGTGACAAATGATCATTCATTGTTTTCTATGCTCATCTAGGATCTATTTTCCAACATAAGAATTGTAGCTCTATGTTATAGATTTGGTTTATTTGCGTCTTCCTTCCCTTTCTACATTTACTGTACGTTTTTTTTGTGTTACCTGTTGTTCAGTTCACACATCTCTCTTATAGAATGAACTATGCTCAGTTTTTTGGAATATGAATGCATAGTACACGGGGAACAGAACGATGTTGTACGCTGAAGAGACGCCAGGAGACGTACAGATCGAAACATCCTTGATAAAAAATTATGGACATCATTGCATACATTCTACACGAAGGGCAAGAATTAAATGAAAAAGCTGTAGCGCAAATTTAGCTAAGCAAATGAAACAAAAGTGGACGATGCTTATGCGGATTTCTGTTGTACTTCTCCATTGTGCCTATCGGATTGTTTGTGAATACAGAAACACATTACTATGCATTTTGTTTGGTTACTACAGTTCGACACTTTCTGGTTCACAACGTTTCTTAGCGGATTTATCGAGGGAGCGTTGACACAATGATAGGAAAAGAAACGCATATATATATATATATATATATATATATATATATATATATATATATATATAATAGAGAACATTTCACGACAATTGAATCAACATTCCTGATACAACTAGTGAAAATCGTTGTTTGTGTGTGTAACTATATTTAAGGATGACTAACATGAATTTATTTCCAACTCAACCAAATACATATCTTAGCGCACTGTTAATGATATTTACATAAACAGGTGATATGAAACAGGCGAAATCAAATCTTATGATGTGATACTGAACATCCGTTTTACTTCGCAACTCAGTACAAACATTCGTAGCGATGTATATTTTAATGCGAAGTAACAGTGAACGACACACTTATAGAAACATGTGTGTTATCGTTAGTGTGTGTTCCTCGGATCTACGGTGTATCTGGATAGCTTCCTAGGAGCTCAAGTGCCATAAAATGCACTTTTATCATTCACTTAGCTGCTCCAGTCACGAACAATAGGAGCTTCGCTCTGATTGATTGACTCGTAAACTGGGGGAGAAGATAACACGGAAGATTTCCTCGTAATTGCGAATATTACATCGCCAGCGAGAGTGAACTGTCTATTGTAAGAACAGTTTTATGGAAATTTAAGTAGTTAATATTTCTGGCGGACCGCTCGTCTGCCACGTTTTATTAGAACTCCATCGGAAAAGTTGTAGCTGCCTCGGCGTGACATTTAATGCAGCAGCAGTGCAGTGTGGTGGGAAACGGTTGGACGGATGAGGGGGGAGGTGTAGGCGATGTAAAAGTTGGGGGGGGGGGGGTAAAGGGGTGAGAGCCGTCCCTCCACGTTAAATATGCTCATTAGACATAAATGGGCAGCGGGCCTTTGCCAAATGACGTCGCAGCAGCCGCAGCGCCGCGTGGCGGAAACGACTGAAACCTCTGCGGTCGCGAAGTTGGGATAAATACAGCTGACGTCATTCGGAATTCAGACAGCATATAGCTTCTGCTTGGTACTCAGCCTCTGTTTCCCACTCAATAAAAGCCAAATCGCAGTCGAGGTCCGTTATTCGGTTTCCTGTTGCAGATATCTTGTCATGGTTAAAGAGGAGTAAATTAGTGAATGAAATACCAGGGAAAAGTTTTGTGAATCAGGAGTTTTTAAATCGTAACAAACTGTTGTGGAAGTTGGAAGATAACACAATGTTTGTAAACAGTTATGGAAAATTCGTATTACCACTAATTTTTTCCAGGGAGTAAGGATTTTTCTTCTCTTTTCCTTTTAAAATGCGCAAGAAAATTGACCTCATTTCAAAAGCATTGTCCTCTCATTCTTGCAGAACGAAACAACGCTAGGACTTTAATGCAGTGTAGTCATGTGTATCTGTATCATGGTCGGTTAACATGAATCCATATTCAAAAAATCCTAATGTTCGATGAGGCCCTTTTGTGATGGATTACTAACTACATTTCCGCTTTATTGTCTTTAATTTTATGCAGAAAAAGGTAGCCATCATTGATATATGTTGAAGGATCACCTTATCCTGTGTAATACGTTACAGTGTTTATTGGAGAAACTATTTTTGTCAAGTCGTGATTGATTGAAAGATTTGACTTTTAATATCACCAATTATTGTTTATAGAAGTGGCTTCGTAACCGTTACAGTGCTTACAGAGTGTTGTAAAACACGTTTGATTTTTTGGACGAGTTACTAATAAAGTAAGGTAAGGTATCCAAGGAGTAAAATCAGGTATAGTTGTGGACTGTTAGTTTTGTAATTCTACGACAGTTTTCTGATGCACTTATTCAGTGCCATAGTAAGAGGTGGTAGCGGTGTACCTAGTGTACCTGGTCCTGAAAGTTTTAATGATAGAGATGTAATTGCCTTTCGTACCTATAATTTGTTTGAAATTGGTAGTAAATATTTTGGTAAATCAGCTTGTTGTTTATTGGTTTTCAAAATAATAATTTTTGATACAAGTATTCTTGTTTGTTAGAGTATTTAGCGTTCACAGAGTGCAGTCTTCACCCAGTAGGGTTAATCTTGTAAAACTATGCATTTTAATTACTGTATATTCTACCTTGTATACTCTTCCGACAAGAAGACCCACGGGAACCCTCGAAGATGGTTGGTGGAACACTCTTCTCAGCTGCTGTGATGTCAAATGGTTTACTTTTTTGGAAACAGAGGATGCCCAATGACGAAATCATAGTCTGGTAACTATCAATACTTTACGTTCAGGTCTAGGAGAACTGGAAGGACGACTGTTCAAATCGGCGCCTGGGCATCCCGATTTAGGCTTTCGATGATTTCCCTAAATCGCTCTAGGCAAATGCCAGGATGGTCCCTTTGAAAGGGCACGGACGATTTCCTTCCCTATCGTTAAAGCATTCCGAGGGTGTTGCCCTTCTGTAATGTCGACGGGACGTGAAATCCTAATCTTTCTTCCAAATTCATTTGCGTAGGTTAACTTAACTTGGAAGACTAACTTCTATGATTTGAGGATTTATGTAGCGACATGGTCCTTCTTAATTGGCTGTTTAGTTACTTAAATGAGAAAATAGGTAAACAAGCAGCAAACCGCGGCGGTAGCTGCGGTCCACCCTTTCGCCGTGGCGTCGCGAGCTGGTCGTCGCTGCCAGACGCCGCGCTCGGCCTTGGGAATATGCCGTGTGACTCAGTGGCAGGAGAGCCGCTTTTTCTGGCGGTGGCCGCGCTCTCGGGACAAACGGCGCGGCCTATTCGTCATGCGAGCGATCGTTCTGCATAATGTATACCGGCCGGATTTCAGCGACAGCGGCGGCGGTGGTGGCGCGGAGTGCGCCACGTTACTTAAGTGTGGGCGGTCCAACCCGCGGCTCTGATAAGTCCATTAAGGGCTGCGACCCAGTATCGTAATTGCGGTGGCCGGCACTGTGATTTATTCGCACCCTTTTATCGGTTCTGTCGCTGTGCTTGCAGCCCAGCAAATGAAGGGCACACGTTACTTTGCAATTATACAGCGTTACAGTCGCAGTCTCTCTCTCTCTCTCTCTCTCTCTCTCTCTCTCTCTCTCTCTCTCACACACACACACACACATACACACACACAGAATGCTTTCTTAGCCACTACCCAGTGCATTTTAAAAGCGCACTTTCCTGCCTGAAATAGCCTTCTAGAGATATGTAGCCAATGTCGACTCTGGCGAGTCTTCGTTCATTTTAGCCCGGTCTATGGCGCCCTCAAAACACCACCTCAAAAACAAACGAACAGCACTTGGGCTACGAGTTTTCGCGAAAATAATTTCTAGATACATATAGGGCGCAGCGAATAAATGACAACAAACTAAAACAAAATTGTTAACGTTGTTTGTATGACTAACAGTGAAAATCAGTGTGTTATCAGTTTCTCCAGAATCATACGAAAATAAGGTACTTCTACTTCAGTTCATACCTTGTATGTTATCTCGTACACAAACAGGCGTTTGCTGCACCTACCACTACGAACCATCAACAGAAAATAACGTACATAGTAATAAAAAAAATCCAGTTCCTCGAATCACATTTAGAGCCTAAGGTATTCACATTTACTGCTTCATCATGAGGGCAAGCTGAAACGTGATGCCTGCTAAATTTTTATGTAAAAACTCGTAAAGCTTTTAAAATAAAACAAGCGTTATTTACATTCTACATCTTTATTCCTTACTGTCTACATGTTTGCAGCCCTCTGCCCCTAGATGGCTCCAAAGTGTAGCTTATAAGATGCTGGTGTGTAACCTAACTAGGTCGCACTCTCAACTTCAGCATCACAATGCCAGAACACGCACTAGCGCTGCGACATCTGCAACATTCCGACACCTTGGGTTCACTGCCATCCATCGTCCTCCGTGCAGCACCTTCTGATTTTCATCTGTTTCCAGAACTTAAAGAAAACCTTCAAGAACTTTACTTTGATAAAGATGAAGCAGTGCAAGCAGAGATGAGATTATGGCTCCGTTAGCAGTCTTACATTCTATACTGAGAGTATTAGCAAACGAAGAGATACGTTCGTCACTAAAGTGACTATGTAGAGGAATAAATATGAAGACATGAAGAGTAAATATGTAGAATTTTAACAACGTATGTTTTATTTTAAAACGCTTTAAGAGTTTTCAGAGATAAAAATTCGGAGAAATTACTTTTCAGCACGCTCTCGTACATGGAGAAAGCTCGATATGACGATGGAAAAATCTAATTTTGTTCCGTCTTTTTCGTAACACGTGACTATTTTTTCTAGACGCATCGTGACATTATTCAGTGTCCCAAACATAAAAAAGTCAAAGATTTTCAATGTCCAAAGCGAATGATGGCGATATCGTACAGAATTTACGAGGGCGTCATGTGGATATGCATGTAAGATATGTCGTGTGAACGGTCACGAAGTGATAGTGCGCTCCTCTGTCCCACATTTATGATAAATAAAAAGTTTGTGTAATGATTAGTATCTTACACATACTTTATAAACAGAGGCCCGGTACGTGTTTCTAATTACCTGAACATCTGAAATCTGCACTACGTTTGAGTGACGATTTTCAGTTTATAAGCGACTCTGAATTTCTTGCAGCTTGATTGTTTAACACCATAGTAACCTAACCTTGAACTTGAATAAAAAATTGGCTCTGAGCACTATGGAACTTAACAGCTGTGGTCATCAGTCCCCTAGCACTTAGAACTACTTAAACCTAACTAACCTAAGGACATCACACACATCCTTGCCCGAGACAGGATTCGAACCTGCGACCGTAGCAGTCGCACGGTTCCGGACTGCGCGCCTAGAACCTCGAGACCACCGCGGCCGGCGAACTGGAATATCTTGGAGAATTAACCCACATGGAGCGTAAACTGTACTGTTATTATACTACAACTCTTTTTAGTGTTAATAGTTGTTCCGTAGATAATTCATAAGAGTCACTCGATGGAACATAATGCGTGCCAGCAGGGAACGCAATAAAGCGTGCTCTGGATTGCTGGCGAGGCGCACAGAACCGCCGCTCTCGGTTGTCATTACGGCCTCCGCCAGTCCACCTGGGCATATCGGAACCCCAGTCTTTAACCCGCTGCCTCTTTCTTTTCGCCGCCCGCATTTATTAATTGCGAGTGTCTGGTTTCGCGTTGTAAATCAAACGCCCGGCGAGCTAAAAATCGAACACGGCGGCTCTCTTTTTTGTGTAGGTTTATGTAAGCGGGCGACGTAGGGAGTATATCATGTCCAATTACCGCACCATTAATATCTCCGTTGTATTTCGCACTTTGCAGCAATAGAGAAATCTTTGCGGTTTAGCGGCTTCGCTTTCAGAGTCGTCCTGAAAATAAATGGCCTTTTCATTTTTGTGTGCTTTGTGCAACATCGTTATCATCTTGAAGAACCAGTGTAAACTATTTTAAAAATTTGTTACGTTTTAGCTTCGTTAGCTAACGATGCAGCAGTTCAAAAAATATATTCATACGTTTTACATGGACATGAGCGAATGGCCTAATTCACTGTCAACTCAGCACAACGACCATGTCCCGCGTTGCACTTAAGAATAACAGAAAGCAAAGGGAAGGCGTATCATTTATTTATCGTTCCTATACCGGTAATATTTCTACCAACTAATCTCTTTTAGCTGTTTCCACGTAAACACGAACGCGCGATATGAAAAATACAATGAAAGGCGCAAATTGATATTTTTAAAAATGCGACAGTGTGGTTTTGCTGCTGAAATACGTGGCGTGCCGGGAACGGATAATGTAGCCTTACAAGTAGAGTTCGGCTAAAGCAATCTCGTGTTCCCTATCAGCAGTGATACGTATAACTTCGACGTAGCTGCAAAACTTAGATATGTATTTACATCAAGTGCCATTACTGCGCTTTTTTAGTTAGGTGTAAACACATTCAATAATTATACTTACATAATAAACAGCGCTCTTTATTAACATTTAGGATTTTCTTTTTATTTTGTTTTGCTTCAATTGGAACAAATATTTTCCGTTCACGAATGACCGATAAGAAGAGCGAATTGTTCTGCGAAATTCTGAATACAAACTTGTGTAATTTAATACGACTATCACTATGATTCTATATAAAAATAATAGCCAATCAGTTTTTTGTTAGGTAAATGTGCCACGTTTCAGAATTTCAGGTTTTGTCCCCAGATAGATGCTACATTTTCACGTTGAGCACCTGCCGTCACGTTATTGTTACATTTAACTGTTAAACTCAACTTTAAAAGACATAAAGAAAATTGACGTCTCAAAGAGTAAGCATAGTTACTGAGGGCAAAAGTAATACAGTCCTTTCGGAAAAACTTCCATTTTTGAAATTATTTGGAACTGTTTCCTAACAGTATTACCACTGCAGAACGCCTGTCTGAGAGTCTGGTAGAACCAGAACATGATTCTGCTCTCAGTGTATACACTGAGAGCTTCTCCATGATTATAATGGTTGAGTCCGAAAGGTATGTATTCCGTTAACTTAATGTCACCAACCAACCATTAATAAGGATAATATCACATGGTGCGTTTCCGGCTTTCGTCCGTAGACATGTGCAAGACGTCATGAATGTCCTCCAACCAGCAGCTGCCTAGAATAGGCTTCATACAATATAATTCTTTAAGTAGCGAGATAATCGGGGAATTTTCAGTTCATTTTGTGTAATAGAATATTCATGTTCTTCCTTATTTGTACATGCAATTGTCAAGGTGTACAATGTTTCATCTCTTTATTAAACTTGGAAAAACACTTTTTTGTTGATTCCGTAAGTAGTGAGACTGCTTACTTTGTCGCACTGTTTAAAATTTGAAAAGGTACATATTCTGATACTTCCAACCCGCGATAACTGTTTAAATCTAGACAGTGTGTTTTCCGGCCTACAGTAGCGCGTAATGGTCCACTGTCTCAATTTCGTGAAGTGGACTAATAATAAACCGCAGCAGTAAAAAAAAGGAATAGAAGTCAACATCTATCTTATGCAGTCAGTCGCAGTGCTGTTGGATAGGGGGTTGTACCTTGCAACAGTTTTTAGACTTCTGCTTCTACCTTGCTATGTAATAGAATATAATGCATTTTCTTATTCCATTTTTAAATTACGGCATTCTGTTTTTGTGCGCTGCAGTCTTTCTCTGAAATTAACAAAGATTACTTTAGAAAAGTAAGGTTTCTACGGATATGAAAACTTGTTCCAAAGTACAAAATGAACATATACCTAAGAATAAACATTCTCGTGAAGTATTAAAACGTTTCAGTCGAAAAAATACGTTCAACACTATATTTAAGATTCCATATACTACATTATTACTGTACTACATACCAGTAATCAATAAGTGACATTAAATGAAAGTAGAAATGTTGTCAGAAACCAGTGGCAAGTTAAGTACATTTTAAAACAGAAGTTTCGTAAGCTAACACAAATTTCCAGTTTCAAGACAGGTGAAATTGTTAAGACATTTAAAGACATTCAGTTCATCTGCAACTAAAACGTGTTGTATGGTAGAAAAAGAAGGTGCACGATGGGCGAAATATTACTTATCCGGCCGTGCGTCGTATAACTAGAACTTTACTCAACATAAAATTCCGCAACAGAAGAGTAAACAATAACTTTAATATATCACACAGCACATTAATGTGGGGTACTAAAACTATTTACAAGCACAACAAAAAGCACGACCTCACGTCCCACAACAACAAAAACGGCTGAAACTGCTGAAAACTGCTTATGGCGGTCTCTAGTGCGTATTTATTCATGTTATGCTAAGTCGGTCACTAGACTGAAAAACTGATCACGAAACATGTGTTTCTTGGCACGTTATTCTCTAGGTACAACACTCTCTAGTACTGTGACTGACCAACAACTGTCAATACCTCAGATATTTTTCTCACTGAGAGTTGGTGAATGATAAAAGGGGAGTAGTCCACGTTTATTCGATTTTCAGTTGTTTGCATTTTCCGGTTCGACATAGGCAGCCGCATCGTTTCATGCTGAAAGGACCCGTTGTCCACCACTTTCATGAGGCGCGGCGACAGCTGACAATACGAGTTGTCTAGGTTAGCGAGTTAAAAGGCCCCTTTAACATGCGAGAGCCAGCGAGATTATTTTTACGTATACCACGAGGGAACAGCCAAAAAATCCCCAAGTGATGTATGTTGTTTCTTGACGCACTTCACTGATCAGATTGCCCAAAACTTCGCTGAATTTCATCTTTATTCAGATAACTCTTTCGGCCAAAACAATAGTAATGATTTGGTTCGCCTCTTTCTTCTTTTATTGGATACGATTCGATTCCGTGTTTCCGTCCCGGAGCCACATTTTTCTCTCCTGTAATCGTGATTTCCCCACGGTGAAGAGAAAAATGAGGGAGAGGGATGGATTTTTTCACCAAAAATACCACAAGGTGTCTGAATTGATTTTTAGCAGCAGCCAATCAGTGAAATCCGTGGTCACCGAAGTTCACGACTATTCGACCATAAAATATTACAGACAGGGAAATTGGTGGTCACCGTACTACGGAAAACACAGTATTTCTGTGGAAACGCGAAAGAAGCCGAATCTGCGCAAGTGAAACTTTAGATCTTGTGATTTTCCCGTTTCATGTACAGATCTAATTTCAAAAGTGTTGTTGAAGCTCGATAATTCGTGAATTCAAATGAAAACACACCTTTATCCTTACCAGTAAGACTCCTAGCGGCCACATCGTTCGTCTACCTACCAGTGCAGCATACCTCACTGGAATAGTCCCGATAAACTCAACAAAACTTGAAGATTTAAAAAGGCTCTTCGGGTACATCCCAGAGGAAGCCAGAGAACTGTTTAATGAAATCCCCTTACGAGGTGGGTACAGTGTTTAAACGACGATACTGTTTCTTGAACGTTTTTGGTTTCTCTTGGGGTGTCTCCCATACTTTAAAATTTCTTTGCACATAATAAACATTCCAATTCTCTTCGAAAATGTTGGTTTGTCATAAGAACCTTTCCTTTCCCAAAATTCAACAACAGAAAGTCGACTTGATTTCTTCATGGCATATTAAAACGGCTGTAGTCCTCGAAGTGTCTAAAATAGAGAAACTGAATCAAAAATATGTTTTCTCATCCACCTGGTTCGACTGATACGTAACGCCCAATGCAACAATTTCCCAATATATTCGGAGTGAGACACTTTCGTTCGTTTTACTGGAAGTAGGTCTCAATGGGCCACTGCCCCTTTAACATAAATCGATTCAGCTGTTTCCCTCTCCCTCCTGCTCCAGAAAACAGTAGCGATTTAACTACCTTATGAGAAGCTAAACTTGCATTAAAAAATCATCGCCCAAGTAATGAGTCACAATGTGAAACATGTTTTTGGATGGATGGAATTCGTCTTGTCGACACTTTCGGCAGCTGCTGAGGTGTTTCTTTATATTTGTTTATTTTTACTTTGAAGGAATTCGTGAAAACTAAGCGCTAGGGGTATTTTCGCGTGCAGATGTTGCTATTCGCAGCGCATTTGTTTACGACTGGCTGTTCTATTTACTCCAACGCGTGCCACAAAGCACGGCGTTCGCCGCGGCTGGAGGCGGCGCCCCGACGGCCGGCGAGCCGTGACGCGTCTGTGAAGAGCGCGACGCCCCGAGCTCTGTCGATTGTCGCCAGACGGGCTCCGCATTGTGGGAAAGCAGCGGCGCCTGGGCGCTACCGGCTTATGCGAACCCAGCGCCGGCGCGCTCGGCGGGCGGCCGACCGTCACCGCCTCAGGCGCCGAGGACAAAAAAATAGGCGCCGCCTCCCTCCTTAACGGTACCAACTGTGTGCTGTAGCTGCGAGCTGCCACACTGACCACCGTCGTGACTTAATCTGCACTCACCCCGGTCGTTATTTAGTTGTTCATCTCGGCGCGCGTCGCGTTGTATCGGTCCAAGAGAGAACGTATGGGAGCTGGCGATTGACGTATCACAACGGTATTCTCTTCCTATCACCCTGTAATCTATAATCTGCTTGAGCACTTTATGCTAATGCGCACGCTCCAGCCTGTGAGGTCGTCACCACCGTTGTCGATCAGAGATTAGTTATAAATTACAATGTAAAACCACTAATGGCTATACACCACAAAGTGCTTCGAATGATTACTTTTGATATTCCGCTAATGTGTCACTGTTACAGAGAAGCAATATTCAACCAGAAAAGTTCTCGTTATGATTTTAAATTTATTGGCAGTAAAACATTACTCAATTTCCCATTAAATCGGCTGGGGAAATCTTGTAATTCAGAGCGCAAGCTTAGTTGGACATAGATAATCCTGTGTGTTTTTCTGTGGAGGTGGAGCTCCATCAATGTAAGGTGCGGAGACTGGGCGTTCGTTGACATTTTATGTTTTTAGCTTTAATTATGAAATTATCACCAAGAATTCACTATCTGTTTTTAGATTTTGTTAGATTTTGTTGTTATTGAATTGTCGTGCGACAACTGCAAATTTTTGCTCCCCCCCCCCCCCTCCCATCAGTCATCTGACTGCTTTGAAGCGGCCCGTTACGAATTCCTCTTCTGTGTCACCCTTTTCATCGCACAGTAGTACTTGCAACCTACGTCCTCAAATATCTGCTGGGTGTACCCCAATCTCTACCTTCCTGTACAGCTTCTACCCTCTACAGCTCCCGTGGAAGTTGTTATGCTGCTCCTTCTTGTCCGTGTTTTCCATATATTCCTTTCCTCTCCGATCCTTCGGAGAACCTTCTCATTACTTGCCTTTTCAGTCCACCCAATCGTAAACATTTTTTCCGTAGCACCACATCTCAAATGGTTCTGTTCTTGTGTTTCTGTTTTCCCGCAGTCCATGTCTCACAACCACACAGTACTGCGCTCCAAACGTACACCCTCAGAAACGTACACGTTTCTTAAGCCTTATACCTGGTTTCTCCAGAATTCGATTTTTTTAAAAATATCAGAAAATCGCTTCAGTGATTTACCACAATACTTTATTTATTTTGGAACCTTTCTTATCCACGACCTTTTTCAGTTTTCATTTATCTTCGTCCCTACATAACTGACTTGTCTCAGGAAGTTCGCTTCAGCAACATCGATTCTGATGCCGTTGTCTAACAGTGTGTTTAGACTCGAACAATACAGCAAATTTAACATTAATATTGTGATGCCAAGCTACGTTTGTGTTGAACGCCTTTAACTGTCCTTCAGTGTTCCTAGAGAATTATCAACATTTCCGGTGAACTAGAGATCAACCATTATGCCAGGTCACTTGTAACTTCTTTGTCTACCGAGTACCGGTATTACCTATTATTCACTGCTTTTCTGCAGCTCGTAATTAAAATTTGCTATTGCGAAACCACGCCACAATTATCATTATATTCTCAAGTCGACGACGGATGTTGACATTATTCGCCGATCAGTCTGATGGTATATTTCAACTGTCGTGCTCCTAAACTACACTGTAAATACAGCCTTGCCATATCACTAGCTTAACACTTCAGTATTTCCTTGTTAACGATGTAATGTTTGTTCTATTGCGTCAGATACCTAGGCCACCCAGTCTTTACGTAGACGCTTAAGGGCTGCATTGACGTTGGAATATGATGAAGAAAATCGTTGCAATGTCTACATGAAGATTGAAAAAATATAGCGAAACGTGAGAAATTGGTTAATGCCCAAACCATATTTTGTGCACACAGATGAATATTGTAGTATGTCGGCTTGCCGTTCCCATGCCGACTAACTTTTTTTTTCATATTTGGCATTATTCAACTCACACAAACTCTTTTGATTATGTTTATCGGATAGATATCTTACACCTTACACTGTGAGCATAAAGCATGAAATTACGAAGTTGTTTACATTATCATTATATGATACAAAAATACACGAATACGCGTAATTAAGAAACCGTCGATCTAAGCTCTCTAAAAATTAAAGGAGCCCCTAACTGGAGTAAGTTAATACAAATTGGTGTAATCGGATAGCCGCGCGAACACCATACCTGTTATTTTACTCTCCAGTCCACATGAGACAGCTGCCGGTGGGAACCTCTTCCCAAGCCGAGACCATGAAATTAAAATGTAATCACACGCGTTCGGAGGCAGCTTTTTATTTTCCTTTGCCAATTTACATGTATAGATTCTCAAACACACAAAACGGTTTTCTCGAGTGGTGCTTTACAGCAACATCAGCAGTTCAGTAGATAGCCGAAATTCCCCCTATAGTGTTAATTTTTTAATCAACAAAGTCGATTTTCGCCGGATAATAGCTGTTAGGTAGAAAGCAATCTGCATACAGCGAATTAACGTCCAGTTGAACGGAGACTTGATCGCGAATCGGGGCCGCTGTAATACGTTGTAAGGCCTCGCACAACGCGTGACCATATAGGCTGCGGGAATTCCTCTATCGGCCATCTGACGCCGTATGGAAAGTAACTGCAATTAAAACGGAGCAAGTAATGGCCCGAGGGGATCTCAGCTTAAAGAGAAACGCAGGCACCTCGGTTTCGACTAAGAGGATAAAAAAAAAAAAAAAAAACTGAAGTTGCATTCTCCGGCAGTTATTTAAGCTTTTTATGTGTGGAAGGCAGGTTTGTTAATAGGTACACTTCTACCTACGTAATACCAAATTAATGAAATCCTTGTAATCAGCCCACGTAACGCTATATGTTTCACACTATAGTTTTGGGGGAAACTCTTAGTTAATAGGGGAATTTTAACTTCATTGTTTGTATTAAAATATGTAACTTCCTGATTTTTTAAAACAGATGTCACACCAAAAGTGGAAATAGTCGTAATAACTTTACGTAAGAATTCTTCCCGGTCCTTCGTTCAAAGAAAAGGATGGTCGCTCAGTGGAGTTTTATATGTTTTATTAAAGATTGCGCGCTCATATACGATTTTTAGCTATGGGTCTCGAATTTCTGACTTCTAAAACTAACGGTTGTCTGAGTGCTGACAATTGTCAAGCGTAGTTGAGTTTTCATTCAACGATAGCTAAGGTAATATGTTGCTCGCAAAATATTTTTATTATTATATAAATGATGCATTTTCTTTTGCCGTTCATACTCTTCCATTGCTGTATGTCTTCTGTACAGACATTTGGAACTATTACTTTCGAATTATTACGAAATGGTGGACAGTTCCATTAGACATAGCGTACTGGTTTCCAGCTGTGCAGATAGTTAACAACTTGTTGCCAGAAAGCTGCACCGTTTAAAAGACGCAGCATTTTTCTGAGTCTGTGAATATGATTTATC
Source organism: Schistocerca gregaria (assembly GCF_023897955.1). Classification (NCBI taxonomy): domain Eukaryota; kingdom Metazoa; phylum Arthropoda; class Insecta; order Orthoptera; family Acrididae; genus Schistocerca; species Schistocerca gregaria. The sequence continues at coordinate 648,862,920 of NC_064923.1, read as the reverse complement.
GTTACTTGTACCTACTACACTCAATCTAGTTAATGGTAGCGCGCTATACATGGATGAAATATAAATAACAAATCTTATTTCGCTGCTGCAATAGTGCACACCGTGTTTGACATCAACGAAAACAGGTATCGTCGTAGATGTTTACAGTTTATTTTGCGACGTTTTCCAAAGATGTCTGCCTTTTGCTACATGTGTTTTATTATTTTTTCGAATATGCAAACATGATTCAGTATTGTAGTAACGTCTTCTGTTGGCGTTTTTATTATGCCACTTATCGTTCCGGAACAAAAGGTTATCTCACTTAAACTGGCTAAACAGTAACTGAAAATGTATCGGCATTAAAAATGTGTCTTGGAAAAAAGTCGTCACCCATCAGCACTTTCATCAAAGCTAAATGCACCACTCAGAAAAAGGTTTTTGACGAAGCATAAATATGTAGCAAGAGAGCAAAAATTCTCTTAAAACACATGACAGATTTAATTATAAAAGGAACTTGCGTCAAGTAGTAAGCTGAGAGTCAAATGAAGAAATAATGGGTACAATTTGAAGATAGAAAACAATATAGGAAGAGGTAAAAAAAGTGTCATCGATAGTTTTCAGGCCACCTGTTAAGATGGGTGAGGGTCATAGTCGTGAAGGTTTTTTTGTAGCAAGCCAAACAAAAGCCATCGGTTTCCCGTAGCGCGGATTGCAGGTGACAGACGCGTTGAAACGAACGCGGGTGGGCGTTCTGTGCCGAGCCGGTCCGTGGGACAGCTGGCGGCATAAAATATTACAGCGCCTGTTAAACTTTACGGTCGTCGTAACAAACGCGGCAGCCAAGTTTGGGGTGTGTGCGCGCGGGCGGCCGCTGTGGTAATGGACCCTCCCTGTCCGGATACCGGCGAGCGGCACTGCCGATTGTTGCTTCCGGCTGAGTGCGGCGGCGACAGCGACGAAAGAGTGACTGTTGGGTGTTGCCGTTGTCGGCTTTTACACACTGCTGCCAGCCGTTTGACCCTCCTGCGCCACACAGTAAGAACTGCCGCAGTGAAGCTTCGCTTCACGAAGAGAATACGCGCTTAGAGTCGCGTCGAGAGAGAGAATTTACGGCAAATTTTATTTGATCTCTCGCTAGAGTTATTTCTGGTACGTCAGGTACGGAATCAGCATATGTTGGTCTTATTCGATTATAAATAAAAACAGACGGTGAAGGCCTGATCCATCACTGCTCAATTTTTATTTATTTTTATTTTACTCTACCTTCTTTCCGAGAGTTATGGCTGATTTTCAGGCAGCATAGATGAAAGTTTTTGTCTGTTCCGCTTACCTACTCGAGTGAGATGGCGCTCTAGATAAGACATTAAACTCGTATTCAGAAGATACATGCTTCAAAACCCCGACAAGTTGTACTGATCAAGAATTTCCTTCTTTTTCCATACGCTCTGGAGGTACAAATCTGGCTGATACCTTCTGCAAGGTCATGTACGCATGCCGCCCCTTGCTGACCTCCAGTTTAAATCTTCGCCTTTGAACTCACTTCTGCTTCCCCCATTATTACTTAGTTATATGTTTCATAGATAGTGACTGGCTGATATTAACGTCATTCTTCTATTTTAGTTCAAATTCCCCGTTGTATAAAATAGCTGACTACATCTACATCTGTCCTCCGCAAGTCACCGTGTGGTGGTGTGGCGGTTGGTACCCTGTACGACTACTACTCGTTTCCTTGCCTGTTTCACTCGCAAACGTAGCGAGAGAAAAACTACTATCTATTCCTCCGTGCGAGCCGTAATGTCTCTAATCGGTCTTTGTAGTTTCTACACGAAATGTGCGTTATCGACAGTAGACTCGTTCTGCATTCATCCTCAAATGTTGGTTCTCCAAATTTTCTCAACAGTGCACCTCGAAAAAGAACGTCGGATTCTGTGCATTGATTCCCATGTGAATTCCCGAAGCATCTCCGTAATACTTGCGTATCTTTCGAACCTAGAATATCGTAGCGAAAGGAGAAATTGAACCAATAATACCGACCTCTTAACATCGTTGAAGGCGGAGCGTAGACTTCCAACGGACAATTTAAAATATAATACGTACTAAGCGAATGATTCTGGCTTTATTAGTTTCTTATTTGAAATTTAACAGAAACAGCTATCTTTCGATCTAAACCAAACGCCTCAATGAAAAATCACTTGAAATCATAGGCGTGGCATTCAGACTGTAAATATTTTCTCTGTTATTTATAATGCATCGTCCCCTCTAATTTCTTTACACATGATAATCTAGCTCTCATCAGAACTGGGACAGAAGGGATTAATGATGGAACCTATCTGCCTCAGTTGTGATGTGCGGTGATCCCGTGGACTGGGTGTGTGATGACTTGAATTCATACTGAATTCGTTAGATATTACATCCCCTCGGTTAATCATACTTGACGTACTGTATCGCTAACCTGACGATATAGTGGAGCAAGGCCAGTGATTCTTAGTGTTTGTCCTCTCAGCCGTTTATACTGAGAAAAGCTTGCTTGAATTTTGCACCGAGCTCTGTTTCATTAGTGATGATGATGATTGGTTTGTGGGGCGCGCAACTGCGGGATTCAGCACCCGTACAAAGTCCCAGTTTTTACACAGCCAAATTTTTGTACACAGTCCAGTTTAAGCACTATCACGAATGATGATGATGATGATAACACAAACACCCAGTCCCCGGGCAGAGAGAATCCCCAACCCGGCCAGAAATCGAACCCGGGACCCCGTGATCCATAGGCAGGAACGCTAGCCACTAGACCACGAGCTGCGGACTTCATTAGTGATGTTTAAATCTCCGGACAGTGCCTTGTGAATTCTGCGACGTTGTTAATATGACACCAATACCATTTCATTTCACAAGAATGATCGAGTGCTGTCCAGTATTTTCTCATGTCCCAAAGCCGGTATTCTCAGCGTGGCAGATTGCAAAGCAAAGGGTACTGGGTTCGATTTACGGACGGCTCGGAGATTTCCTCCACCCGCGGACTGGGTGTTGTGTTTTCATTACGTTCCTATCACCACCATTGCCACTCCACTGATGAGATGGCTCAATGGGTCCGTCACGAAAGGCAATAAATTAAAAACTAAGCCGGTATCCATTTAACTCCCCGCTAAAGGTACAATGATTCTTGTGACTCTTTCATATTATCATTTAGGGTTGAGTAAAAATCACTCGCTATATGGACGTCATTGTGCATTCCGTGAAACAGGTTTTGTTTAACAACGTTTCTTCCTGTTATCTCTCTTCTCGAAACGAAATTGGAAATACTTCTAATAATTAGTAAGCTTCCATTTCCTAAGGAAACGCCATTAAAGTAAAAACTTCTTCTTTTATTTTTGTTCATCAGATGTTACAGTATACAGCAGACACAACATTCAGTCTCTCAAATAAAAAATAGATAAATAAATAAATTCCTTGTACTGGTAAGTCGCCAAGGAACAGAACAATTGTCATCAATTTCAGAATTTTTTGGAAAGAGTAGTTTCTTATATTCTTGCAAACTGGCTCCTCGTTCTTCTACTCGTGATGTGTAATCGTTAAACGACCGCCGATTTAACACCATTTCTCTCCTCGCATGTGCTTAAATGTCTGAAACTAAACTCCTTGCAGTGAAGAGTCCCAGGAATAGAATTTGAGGACTTCTTTATCCTCATTAACGTGTTTTATATAAGAAATCGGACCGACGTTTATTGGAGAGTTTTACAGCCCAATCAAAGTCCGCTCTTTGGCTGATGATGCTGGATGGTCTTACGATCAGATGTGTGTCAGAACACGCTCCAAGAGACGCCTTCCTGTTGGAGCGGGGTAAGAACGCTATCTTTATCACCGCAGCTGGACGCAGAGCAAAACGCGACACCATTACGCGGCAGAACGGTGCCACCGGCACGCGAGAGGTGGCGGACTGCAATAACGTTGAGTCAGAGCGCGCGATGATGGAGTAATGCGACGACGCAGGACGTAAATAACGCGGAAAGCTGTTATTTCACAGGTGCTCAGATCGCTCAATTTTTGTCGGGTAGGCCGCTCGTAATATTTATTGGCTCATGCCTTCGGTAATCAACTTAGCACTTCGCCCAGCGCGTTAATTGGAAATCTGACTACAACAAAATACGGAACTAATAATGCTTTGTGAGAGGCGCGCTCTTAATTGAAGTAGCTAAACTGGATCTAATGGGCAGTTTTAACACCTGGTAAATAATTCGGCCAGCTGGAAAGCGTGTGAAGAACGCCGCACTTACGACAGCCTTAATTAAAGGAGAGACGTATTCAATCTTGCGCGTAACAGCAGAAATTTCACTTGAAGTGTAAAAATGGTGATTACGAGTGGTATATTTAATGTCTTGTTTATGGAAGGACGTCCTAAGTAATTTACCTTCATGACAGCTAACTTGGAGATGAAACTTGAAGCTTACAGTTAGGCGTTCCCTCGAATGACGTAAAAAAAGATTCGCATCGCAGGAAGAGACATCCACCGACATCCTCATTTAAAGTGAAATTGAAATTCTTCTCTTTACGAGGTATTTACCGCCACATTCTCTGTTATCTCCACTGCGTCCGCCTGTCGGCCATAATGTGTTCTTCTGCCTATTTCCCCGAAGAGCAAATCCATCGTTTGACGATCGCTACTTCACACGGTTCAGTAACTCAGATCTGGTTTGGAACCAGCGCACTTAATGCGAAAGCTTTCTTCTGTCCATCTTTTTCCTATAATCACTTTTCCGTTGTTGATTATTTGCATAAAGTGTTTACCAGTGACTATTGACAGGATAATATGTTCCTTAATTCTTTTAGTTCTTAACATTTGTTCGGTGCTTTAAAATCAGATGGCCATTTTAGCAACACTATAGTACAATGTTATAGCGGAATATAGGTTAACTAGAATGTTAATGACTGTATAATTTATTTAATGAAGTCGAATTTTAGGCTCTCAAGGCTGCCTTCGGGTCTGCAAGATAGTAAAAATCATCATATTATGTTAATATCTTCCTTCCATATGCGTACGGTCGGTGAAACTGTAATTATTTACAAAATGTTGGTTAGATTTTTGTACCTGTTAACGATTTTGTCACATTTTTCTTTTTCTTTGTTTCTTTATTCTCAGAAAATTCATAAAGGACTTAATTGCTTGTTTAATGACAATTATTTTGTGTCCTGTCACTATCGTTCGCGTGCTACAACAAGGTAAATTTTTTACACGTCAAGTAATTAAAATACGGTTGCCCGTTGTTTTCTGTTGATATTTTGGAAGGGATTTATCTCTTTCGTATTTTTTCACATTTATCATCCGTTAAAAATATTAGCTCTTCTATTGGAGGTGACTCCATCCGTCATCAGTTAGCGAGGATGCATGGTATTTAGTTTAACATCAAAACAATTTATTCCAAAGGCAGCATGAAAATAACTATGGGAGCAGTCCTCTGTTCAGTATATCCAAGCTGTCCTCATTTTTATAGCGCCAAATAAGGTGACGTAATTATTAATATTCTAATACCATCTTACAGAATCGAGGGAGTAGGCACTGTGCTAATAGCTGGATTCCTGTTCAGAAGGAGCTGGTATAATCATTTAAAGTTTCCAGTTTTGCTGAACCACCTTAGGCCGAGACAGAGACAGTTCCCAGAACAAGACATTTGTGATTTCTTCACCGCCACCTTGTCCAACTTAGTTAGCTTAGATACGAACAGTGTACTTGTCGAGGGTACTTTCAAACTGTTGCATCCTGTTCACTTTTCAGAGGAAGGAGATCCCCTACTTGTTGACTTGCCCTGCTGTGTTATCGTATCCTCAATTAAATTCAGTTCAATATATTTCAAAGGAGGCCGCTACCATTTCTTGTGCTCGCTTACAAAATCTGGTGTATTTCTTCGTCAGTAATCAAGTACTGTATAATCGTAGTTAAACCATATTTACATTTTGTAAGTAGGGTTCTACAATGAGGCTCAAATGACTATTCTAAGATAGTCTGTTTAATAAATACTCAGTTCTCATCGCGCAGCAGTAAAACCTTACTTAGAACTTGACGTGTGGCTTCTGAGGTTTTTCCGTCGCGACTGACTTATGTTTCAGGATTCGTGTGCTGTATTTCGACGGTCGAACTTGTCCTCATACCGATGTGCTCCAAGCTGTGATGCTGTCTGGCGTTCAACTAAAATAAAATTGTTATCCCAGCTGGAAACCCGAAAATAAAGCATAGTATACGATATTTGTGTTCGTCTGTTAGTCATCATCGCGGCGGTTATACATTATCTAACAGTAACTTACGTATTTATAAACAAAACATGCGCCAGCATTCGTTTTCAGAACAACAAGGTACTCAAAACTTTCTTTTGAAACCGATTTCTGCGTCCTGCGACTAGTTTCGCTCCAATCTCACAATTTTCGTCACAGGACTGATTTTTGTTTAGCTTCCTTCCAACATTTTTAGGGTCTGTCTGGAATTATTTTGACTTGTTCGAAATTCACGTCAAGAAAGTCTGGGTATGCTGACTCCTGGGAACACGCAATGAATCACAGAGATCATTTAGTTCCTAAGTACGTTTTGATCAGTGGTGAATATTTTCCGCACATGGATGTTGAAGCGAACTGTTACTAAGACAGGCATTTCAATGTTTCATTTAAACAGCATCTTGGCAAGTAGAGAGCTCGTAGTTTACTTAGAAGGAAGGCCTCCGAGGCATAGTAAAAAACCGAAATATCTACAGGGCACGCTTGATTGAACTCAGCTAAAAACATCTGTTAAGAACTGCAGCCAAAATCAAAACTCGAAATAATATTCTCCAGAAACTCTGTAGTCCATCACGGGGATGTTCTCCATCGACACTTCTTACTCCAAATATGGGACTGATTTACCCTGTGACGGAGTATAAATAGCATCCGCATAACACTTCTTGACCCTCGGCTCAACTAACCATGTATCTTGACTATCCATACTTAGGCATATACTACCTACCTCTCTCCAGTGAGAAAGTATTCTTGTGTATATATATATATAACATAGAAAAATCCACATCCATGTTCTCGTAGACATACCACCAACAGTAAAGGCAAGTTCCGCTCGTCGCCCATCCCCTGAAATTGAAAGCATGTTGTTTGTCAATGGCATTAATACTAGTGGCTGCCTGAGACACATACCTAGAGCGTTGACGCTGTAGATGGCACATTGGACGCATACTCGGTGAGGACGCGTGTTCAGATCCCACCCGACAATGATGATTTAGATTTTCTGTGTTTTCCCTAGATCGCTTAAGGCAAACGCTGGGATGGTTCCTTTGAAAAGGGCACGGCTGGCTTCCTTCCCATCTTTCCCTAATCTGAGTCTGTGCTGCGTCTCTAATGACCTCATTGTGGACTGGATATTAAACACTAATCTTCTTTCCTTTCGCATTGCAGGTTATAGCTACGATAGAACAATTCAAGTTGTCCTGCAATATCGATCAAGCCACCTGGCTTCGAACTGTCTAGCAAGATGCGGTCGGTTCTTAACCGAACGAGAAACAACACTGATAGATGTGATAAATTGAAGTTTAATAAAACCGGAAACCAATGTTAATTGGTGATTTATTCACATGACTGGTTTCGCTGTGTGGAAACAGCATCTTCAGGTGATAGATACTGTCACGTAGATTAGCACACGAGACGCCCCCAACATTCGTAGTCACAGAAGCCAACCTCATGAAGAGGGAAACAGTCAAGAACTAATGACCGTGATGATGCACAATAATAAACTAGTCCGAACTGAGAATAAACGTATTAGATAGTTGGAGACGACATTTATAACGGTTAACCCCGGGGTTTACCATAGCATTACGACAGCCAACCACAGCATTTGCCCTTATAAATGGGCTCTCCTACTGTCTGATACCCGACCAAATTGTTATTGTACCTCATACCCTGCGTTATTCGCCCCATTCAGCTGCTAGTTTTTATTTGTTGACTACTTCTCCTGTTCATGGGATTGGATTCTGTGACTACAAATATTGACGGGTGTCCCTATGTGACACAACTTACGATCTGAAGATGCTGCTTTAACCCAGCGAAAGCGTATTGTGATTAAATCACAAGTTAAAAGCAGTTTGCGGTTTTATTGAAGTTCAATTTACAATGAATTTTAACGGCTCTGGCTGCCCATGTTATAAAATTGTACTGACAGATGTGTCGATTTAGTGCACAAGTGGAACAAAGTAACTTTTCCAAGTTGTGACTGTGCCGCTGAAAACAAGACGGTTCGCTATGTAGTTAAAGAATGGCCCCTGGCAGTTCCACTGGTTATCCAACCTAGTGTGGGCCCGGCGGAGGTTCGAATCCTCACTCGGGCATGGGTGTGTGTGTGTTTGTCCTTAGGATATTTAGGTTAAGTAGTGTGTAAGCTTAGGGACTGATGACCTTAGCAGTTAAGTCCCATAAGATTTCACATACATTTGAACAACCTAGTCCCTGATTGTGACGGAGGAAACATGGACTACATTCATGTCATGGGTATTAGTTTGTGATTTAAGATGTTTGTAAATAGTAATTTTTACCGATTAACTGTTACCTGGCGAAACTTAACTTCGTCCGGCCATAAGTGTTGGTTATTTGCTTGCTGAGACACAAGAGATGTTAGTTCACATTATTACATAAATGAATAAAAGATTTACTTAACTTTGACATACATCTTTGTCACAGGACCGCTGGATAATTTACATCTGCAATTGACTAGCAAAGCATCGCTTGATGCACTTGTTAATGCAGTTCTAGCAGTGGCAAAAGGCAACATTCAACAAAATACAAGTTCAAAAATGGTTCAAATAGCTCAGAGCACTATGAGACTTAACATCTGAGGTCATCAGTCCCCTAGAACTTAGAACTACTTAAACCTAACTAACCTAAGGACATCATACACATCCATGCCCGAGGCAGGATTCGAACCTGCAACCATGACGGTCGCGCGGAATACAATTTCGTCAGAAACTTTACCAATTGCTGGCTCTATACAGTGATGGTGACTTTTCAGATGAGGTCACGAACTGGGCGGAGCACTTTGGCGCTCGGCTCTATATTGACCTCCGGTGCGAGGGCGCTTCTGTGCTGAGAGGGGAGACGTGGTCTTCAGGACCACCTTCCTTACTTCGCTTTGGATGGCAGCGAGACCCCACTACGTCTGCGGTACCGATATGTGTAGCCGACTTTGGTGTAGCACCGCGGTCTCTGGGAGGTACCACAGTACCCACGCTAGATAAAAAAAAAGCAAGTGTTCGCCGTTTTCCAATAGTGCTACAATGAAATGTGGCGGGAATGGCGTTTCATTTTGTCGAGTTGTCGCATGTCTGGCGTTGGTGGGCCAGACGGGCGAAGTGGTGTTGCGGCGGCGGTCACCTGGAGCCCGCGCCTCGGAGGAGCGCCAGCGGCGGCGCGCGGCGCGGCCATCAATTGGCGGAGAAGGCGCTAAGCGCTTTGTGGCCGCAGCCGCCACTTGAGGCCGTCATCCGCCCACGCCGGCCGATCAGCCACGTCTCGCCGCCTGTCACAGCGCGCCGCGCCACTTCGCGCTCCACACACACCATTGCCAACTCCTACGCAACCGGATCGTGCGCGTCCTTTCCAGTCGCCTTGCTCTCCAGTACAGGGACTGGACTCAAATCCACCCTTGAACATAAATCCATGCTTGAACATAAATGCAGATGCAAAGAAATTAGACATTAGCTGCGAGCGGCTATTGATTGAAATCAACGGAGAAAGCTGAAGATTGTTTGGCGAGGATTCGAACCCGGGTATGCTTCTTATTGGTCAGACGCTCTGAACACTAAGCCATCTGGACACAGTAGTCATTGCAAATGTACGCACTACCCTAGCACACCTCCCGTCAGGCACAAATTCTCAACTTCTCCGTACACTACTAATGTTGTGTGTTGTGCCGGCCGCGGTGGTCTCGCGGTTCTAGGCGCTCAGTCCGGAGCCGCGCGACTGCTACGGTCGCAAGTTCGAATCCTGCCTGGGGCATGGATGTGTGTGATGTCCTTAGGTTAGTTAGGTTTAAGTCGTTCTAAGTCTAGGGTACTGATGACCTCAGATGTTAAGTCCCATAGTGCATAGATCCATTTGAACCAAGGATCCAGCTAAACCACGTAATATTAGCTTACATACGCCAAAGGAAACGCATAGATAGCGACAAAAGAACATTGTCGTTGGACACAGTCCTATGTGATTTGTTCAATAAATGCCTAGATACAGATTGTGTTAAGCATTACATAATTTTTGTTTTCATTTATACTGTAACTAATTGCCCCCCTGGAAAGAGGAACACACCGAAAAGATCAGCAGGATCGAAAATTCCTTGTATAAAAGAGTCTGCAATATATGAAACAAGAATGGAAACTAACTGCGGTTGATTTATTTTGGGTGCGGTGACACTTAAGAAATTTCCTCTGCTGCTCACCTTTTTTGCTCGACTGATATACTAGGCCTCTTCTGGACACTAGCGGCAGTATTGTAACTGACTTTCCGTGTCGATAACACGGGTGAAAGTGAAATGTCCATGGACAAAACGTTCAGCAATAAGCGTAGCAATTTCGCCCCGATTTGTTGCAGCCCTGTAACCGTCTGTGAAGGCGTAACGCACGCTTCTCGGAGGGGCCGACGGGCTGAGCGGCGTTTATTTTACTGCATCGGAAACTCGTGCGTGCCGCTCTTTACATAGAAAACATACACTCGGCTGAGAATAGTATTGTGAGCAGGAAACAAGCATCTGTCTCTCCAAGTTTTTAGCAGGAAAACAAACACGTGCCAACGCTCGTGATAGAGTGGCCCGTCTCTTGTAATCTTCCGCTCATGTCGCTTCTGAGCGGTGGAGATACGAGAGCACTTTTCGCGATGCAGCGCTTCACTGAACCTGCAAGCAATTTCTACGAGTATGCATTGGAATATACTTCATGTAGTGTTGATGCATATGTTTGTTGTTGCCTGCCATACTGCCCTCCACCCTCCTAGTCTCTCTGTGTCTCTCGATCGTGACAGCCTATGCGCTACAAAGGAGCCAAAAAACTTACTAAACAAATTGCCCGCTGTAAAGTGAAAATTTACAGAATTTAAAAAAGGTTAAAGGTAGTAGTTTATCGCAATTACAGAAAGCGAATATATTTTCAGTATCGCCAATATTCGTTTCTTTTCTATATTTTTCTCGTCACTGACTGCTATGTACCTTTCTTTAATGCTTGTGAAAATTAGAGAAATAAGCTTAACGCTGATATAATCTACATCTGTTATTGAAACCTTTCGCAAAAATAGCTTAGAAATTACTAAATATGGGGCCAGAGTCTGTCAAACTAGCTTTGCTGCGCTAGAAAGCATTTGGTAGCATGGTACATTAAACTGGCTTATGCCAACTGAAGAGCGACTTAGGTTTGCCACGTCTTCTGCTTCTTACAGATTTTTTCTAGACTTCCTATACATTTTGGCGAGGCAGCCCGTTCGAAATTGTGACAAATTATAGGACCCGGTACTTCTCATCCAGATGCAGGCGACCAGTTAGAGGTGCAAGGAATTCCCCTTTGGAAGTACACTCTATGATCAAAAGTATTTCCACACCTATTAGTGGACTTTAATACGGAGTGTGCTCGCAGTTAGCATTTGTGAGAGCTTGAGCTCTGTTGGAAACACTTCGAGTGAGGTATGTTCATGACTCAAGAGCCGACGCCAGAGAAATAGTGATGTCCGACGCTGGGTTCGAGAGTGAATTCGACGTTCTAACTCGTCCCAAAGGTTTTCCGCTGAGTTAAAGTCGGGGCTGTGGGCACACCACTCTGTTTCAGCACAGATATTATATACAGACCATCGCCTCACAGATGCTGTTGTATGTCAGGATGCCTTATCATGCTAATACAATCAGTCAACATCTCCCAAATGTTCGAATACTGAACGAGTACACAGTGCACAATGTGTTCGTGCCTTGCATGCAGCGTTTTCTTAAGTGCCTTAAGGGGACTACACCGTAACCACGAAAAACGCCCCATATCATAGCACTTCCTCATCCACACTTCATTGTTGACTATACAGATGTTAGGTAAGTTCTCCAAGCGTTTGCGTAACTCCCTACCTTCCAGCTGATTGCTCTTTCCGAATTATCCACTGTCTGCTTCAAGGGTCGCTTAGCACCGACTCTTATGAGGAACCGATCTACCATAGCATCCCATTCTTTTTAGCTCTCAGTGCGCAGTGATTGTGCTACCTGTGCATTTGTAGCGCTTTGGAACTCACGACTGATTCCTTCTGCTGATTTCAAGTGACTTTTTAAACAATCCTCCGGAATACTCGACGGCTCGTGTCCATTATGTCTTAAATAGTTTGTGCAGTTCTCATCTGCTTCAGAGTAAGTTCTCGGAAGTCCTCGTCTGATTGTCATAGCAAAGACCTCAAAGACAACGGTTGTGCTAAATGAGTTTTATGTTGATTAGGCCAAGCAGCTGTTGAGGACTGACGTGCTTGGGGCTGTGTTTGATCCTATGTTTGAGGCGATGTCCCACTACTTGTCAGCAATCCATGCCGTGTGCCTGGGCAACGGCCATGTTTGCCCGAGATAGGCTTGCCGGGGCGGGACCAGCCCGACCTGTGTTTGCCCGAGCTTGTATTTGATAGCAGCGTGTCTTCGATTGTTAACTTCCGTTTGTTCAGCAGCGGTCCGAGCACACAAATACCTGCCCAGCTTGATATGCAGCAACCAAGTGCTACGTTTGTGACACTCTTAGAACGCAAATAGAAACTTCTTCTCCTTCGCTAGTTGATTAGTGGCTGTTACGGGCTGTTCTTTTATATCTGCGCTGCTATTATCTATGCTAGTATCCAAAATTTTAATGTTGTCGAAAAGTGAGAGCATATTTACCGAGCAGAATATCATAAAGGCTTAATAACAGGATAAGGCTTAAACACATGATGTTGACAATTTAACAGCCCAAAACTGCTTAGATAAACACGACATGGAACCGATAATACAAATTTTAAGAAGGTAATGAAACAGGACTATTCCTTCCACAGAAACTAAATAGTTGATGTAGGACACAGTTAACCTTAATTGTCACACATTACCGATATCAACACGCTCTACATTAAATGTTCCTATACCTCTACTGGCAGTTGGTCTATTTCCCGGAAAATAGTTCTGCAGAAATCTGAATATTTTTGGATAATTCAGTAGGCTTCAGTTCTTATATTTAGTGCATTGTAGACACGCTCTATAAGATTCAGGTAAATCTAGTCCCTGCGTACGTTTTTGCACTTGCTGCATTTTCATCCACTGTAGTAGCTTGATGGTGGCGGCCATTAATTTCGACGGAGAGGAAGTCTAGATCTACTGCACTTCTAAAATGTCTCACGTATAGCAGTAGTGTCTCATATTTGTAAGAGCATCCGTTCTACCACCAACAGATGTCTAATCCTGTGTTTGGCCGGCTGCCATTTCTAAGTGGATTTATCAGCTATTATTTGCAAAACAGCACTCAAAGAAGCTCCAATACAGCCTAAAGACGCCTGAAACACAGTCTTCCTTACAGGACCCTTTTAGGCTAATAGCTGACTTCTGTTATGTGGAAAATGAAGCTTTAATAAAGAGCAGTTAGGGATGGAATGATTTTTCGTCCTATCCCTGGAATATATAGGGTGAACCAGAACTTTCAGGGGTTGTTTAGGGATACCTTTTGAATAGTTTGGTATAAGATAGCCATGGTCTCCTGTGGCTAGTTAGTTTGGACAAAAAAAAAGTATTTTAACGGCGGTCCTGTTCCATAGTAAGCCAGGACGTCAGACACATGAGCACACAGCTCTCATTGATACGGTGATAGTACACATCCATTCTCAAGCCATTGTAGTTCTGTAATGTTTTAACTTTTTGTACATCTAACGATGCATGTCTATTGATGCGAAACTGGTAGTGACCTTGTAATAAAAGTTTTTTAACAGCCAGTGAGGAAGATTTTATTGACCATGTGGAATTTTGGCAGCATTTGCCCGACCTTCAAAATAATTAATTCCTTAATCGCTTTCTAGGAGAATTAGTTGGTTTGGTGATATGGACACCTCAGTATAAAAGCTAACTTTCTGTACCTAAACTTTGCAAATATTTTCAGGATGCTGATATCTTTGGGTCACAATATTTTGTTCTGGGTGTAGACGTAAACCTTTTCTCATATATGATGATGAATATGCAACCATAGGCCGCCAAGAAGTTATCGGAACCAACGGGCTAAACGAGATTTCCTCCCACATCATTCCTGTAACATGCGTTAATGTCTCAGTGACATGCAGATCTTTGATTTTCGGGTGCAGTAAAACTTGAACGGCTTACATCAAGCTGGCAGCTTTTTCAGTTGACGATCTCCACAGAAAATTTCATAAAATACATATTTACGAAATACATAAATCGTTCAGTATTAAAAACATATATTCAGCCATTCCAAACTCCTTCCTCTTTAATCTAAAAAGAAACCAAAAAACCATTGAAATGTTTTAGTTTAGTTCAGTCATTGGTAGTAATCACAATTTCTGTGTCTACGTGCTGATCAGGCATAGAACGTTCGATAAGTGTCATATTGACACTTCTTAAGAAGCTTTGCCACATCGATATGGTCTATCAAAAGTAGATAAAAAAAAAGAAAATAATTAAGAAAGGGGGCTACAGGAAAGCGGTATGGGCATCCACACCTCTGAAACCAAACACTGAAAACACCATTGCACATGAACTAGTTCCGTAAATTACAGGACTTTGTGTACGAAAGAAAACGTGACCCCTTTCACAGTGCGCTGACGGTTGTGTAAATCCCACGATTACACAGAGCGCCTCCCCAATCGCGTACACTCATCGGCTCGTTAAGACGAGCTGGACGGTGATTGGCAGCTGACTACTGTCTTGCTGAGAGCAATTGACGTGATGAATACAGATCGGGACCACTCCTCAGGTACTGCGTGTTGCAACGCTCCGCCGCCTGAGCTACCTGGGATAAACAATGCAAGCAGAACAGTCGTGACACCTGGTCTCTCTCGCCTTCGTGATAGGTTACCGCGATTTACAGCGTGGAGCTTCGCAACGCAACCACAAGGGCGCGAAAAGTCACTTCTGTTGCCCACAGGCAGTAAGTCTTGGTGCAATTTAGATTGTTTCAGGTGTGCAGGCGATGGCTGTATGGCGTCTTTTCGGAATGCACATTTTTCGACAAAGACATTGTGCAGATAAGTCGTTGGCCTTTCTCGGTATTATACTCGGAAGTCTTCTGTATTCACCGAGTCCCAGAAGTGCGGTTTTATTGGCGATTGAGGATAGTGTGCTGAGCAACATTACATCAGTAATCTCTTGATTTGCAGACCAACAACACTCCCAATAGCTATTGGGAGTAGTATGTTTTTAGGCTGGTTAGTACCTCCAAGTGCTTATGGCAAGACAGTCATTAATGCTTATTTTCCCATCGACAGTAGGTCAGGTGTTGAAGTTTGACGCGTGAATGCAAAACGGTTAGTCTATATTAATAAGCGTAAGTGCAGTTACGACCGTGCATCAGGCAGTAAATTACGTTACGTGTTTGGTGGAAGTCTGTTAGATGCGGAGAAAAAACAACTAACACACTACTGGGTAGCTATTAAGGTTCCAATGATCGTATTATCTGCACTTACACCAGTAACACCCTGTATACAGAGTGGACCAGAAAACTAACTTTCAGAGATTGTCAGGGATAGCTTCTGAGTATTGTGGTACAAGGGACCCACGGTCTCTGACAGTTCTTTAGAAAGTAATAATGTAATTATGATTTACTCGGTTTGGTATTCAAGCAATTGTGAATCTGTAATGTTTTAATTTCTTGTAAAGATCACGTGAGTTGCATCTTTATAGATGCGAAACCGGTAGTGACTTTTTAATGACCAGCCGCTGTGACCGAGCGGTTCTTGGCGCTACAGTCTGGAACCGCGCGGCCGCTACGGTTGCAGGTACGAATTCTGTCTCTGGCATGGATGTGTATGTTGTCCTTAGGTTAGTTAGATTAAAGTAGTTCCCAGTTCTAGGGGACTGATGGCCTCAGATGTTAAGGCCCAAAGTGCTCAGAGCCATTTGAACCATTTAATGCCATTTCTGGTAAAGATTGCTTAGTCGGTAAAGGGAACTAATAACAGAAATGCAACGATGCATTTTCAGTTACTTGCGCTGGTCGGGTGCAAACACCTACGACGAAATTCTTCCAATAGAGGGAAAACTGCTGCTGATAACTCGTGCACTCGTTGCAGGGGATAGGGATAGTAGCGGCTGTCATGCAGGATACACACAGTCGTACTTCGGCGTACACCACTCCTGGGAACTTGCACTATGGTTCATCTCGATATCCTGTACAACCTGATGCTGTATCAGGTGTAGCCACAGTCTGCCGCCTCTCGGCACAGTCCTCTGTCTGAAAGGGTTTTGATCACACAAACTCCAAACAGGACTTGAAATGTTGTGTGATGTGGTTGGTGTTTGTAAAGGTACTTGCTTTGGTGTAGCCTTGTTGCCTCTTGACCGTTCCATCTGCGTGGCCGTACAAAAATGGTTCAAATGGCTCTGAGCACTATGGAACTTAACTTCTGAGGTCATCAGTCCCCAAGAACTTAGAACTACTTAAACCTAAATAACCTACGGACATCACACACATCCATGTCCGAAGCTGGATTCGAACCTTCGACCGTAATGGTTGCGCGGTTCCAGACTGTAGCGCCTAGAACCGCTGGGCCACTCCGTCCGGCTTGACCGTACACGAACACCATCTCGGCTTGTTCTCAACATGATTACCGGACCATTCTGCTGCTTATAGTACGCTGCGTCAACCACACAGCCTGCAAGGACCGCACGCACGAGTTCAGGGGAACTATCATTCGTCAGCGCCGCCTAACGTGGCAGCGATGCGCTTCCGGACATATGTTCATAGAATCTTTTTTCCTCCATTTTTCAGTCAGGTTTCCGTCCCTGCAGTTTGTACATTTTATTAATTTTCACCCTATAGTTTCACTTTCTTTTATCTCCTTCTGCAGTAATAGAGCACCCTATGCATCAGTAAGACTGAAAAATCCCGCGCCAAGAAAGCGCCAGTGGACGGCGCGTAAACACCTGGACCGTCCAGGGGGAGCCAGGCCAGTTCCGCACTCTGAGCCGGTAGATCGGCGCAAGTTGGTGGTGCCGGGGGTGGGCGACTATTTATCTGGGCGCAGCAGCTGTGGCGGGGGCGGTGAGGGCGTCGGAGGCGGCGGCGCCGGCGGCGGTATTGGCGCGCGTGTACGCGCCGCGATAACGCCGTGTCGCAGCCTCTTAAATCTGTTGACACACCGTGTTTGTGCTGGAGCGGCTGCGCTGCTCGCAGCCAGCAGCCACCAGCCACGCTTGCTGCTCCCGCCTCCCGCCTCGCCCCGTGCTCTGCTGTGGTGGTGTTTCTCCAAGCCTGCTACACCGACCCCAATTCCCGATCCGGTGCAGCTTCACGCAGATAAGCCGCGTCGCTCCCGCCAGCTACAGGCTGCCACCCAGCCGGGACACCGAGTATCGCTTCGCTGTGTACGGGCGCACCCAGGGACAGCGAGCAGATGGCTGCCGATGGCGAACCATACGTTGTAGCATTCGTCACACGTCCCCGCTGTACCGATTACGCCCCTGCATTCCTCTCTGATCTGTGCTGCCCAATCGTCGTTGGCGCTTAATATCAGGACTGTCATTTCCTTCGTAGGGGACGATGCCTGGACCGGTTCGACTGACGAGGTCTCCCCATCACATGGTAGGTCAGAAAAGATCGTAATTACAAACTTATAGAAACGACTTTTTCAGAACGCTAGATAGGATCCGCCGAATTATCTCCACTCGCAAGGGCCCCCTCTTCACACAAAGTAAGGAACTTTCTCCAACATACCATCTTAAAAGTGCATTCGAAAATTTAGAATAGAACTTACGTATTATTTTTGGTTGTATTGTATCTATGTCCACATCCCGACAAAAAAATGGTTCAAGTGGCTCTGAGCACTATGGGACTTAACATCTGAGGTCATCAGTCTCCTAGACTTAGAACTACTTAAACTTTACTAACCTAAGGACATCACACACATCCATGCCCGAGGCAGGATTCGAACCGGCGACGGTAGCAGCAGAGCGGTTCCGGACTGGAGCGCCTAGAACCTCCTCCCGACACGGAATGATTTGTATCACGAATGGTGCACGAGAATATAAATGTCACCACTGCTCCATATTGGCTTTCATATGTACCTACAAATTTCACTCGTGCTATTTCTTATTTCAACTATCAGTAAAGGATTTTACAAAGGAAATTGGGCGCGAGCGGGATTTCAACGCGATCTCGGCCTTCGCAGTTCAACACCGGGACCACACAACGACGACAGCGTAGGTTCAGAACTCAGCACGATGCTGCATATCCTGAACTTGGACCGTTCAATGTTTCTATTTTTTTTTTTTTCACAGTTCGGCACACCTTCTTCCTGTTTTCGTGCTTGATGTGTGTACAGTTTTTGACCGGCTATCCAGTGGACCCTCTTACGACTAAGATGGTGGGGATGCGATGGGGAGATTCGCTTGTGTTATCTCCAGGGACGGCTCCCATACGTCGTTGCGGACTACAGCGAGCTCTCGCTAATTTCTGTGGTATCAACTCGCTTAGCCGACTTTGGAGAGGCACCGCGATCGCTGTAAAATGCCACAAACAGCATTACCCCGAATGGTAAGGTCGAGGATTGAAGGCCGCCGGCAAACAGTTTCAATTTACGAGTAATTTTCATGAAATATCATGACGTATTTAGCCCAAAATGAAACTGCAACATTCATTTTGAACCGGAGAAACGTAGTAAGTGGTTTTAGCAGGTGCTGAAAGTGACTCCACCGAAGGCACGGCTTTGGGCTAGCTGGTAGACGGGGGGAGCCTCGGCGTCACCTGGACGCGGAGTCTCCAGTTACGCAGGCGGTGCTTGGTAAACCCGCCGTGTTGGCCCTGGGCGCTCCCGCTGCTGTTTGCCGCATCACGCGCTGCGCGCAAACACGCGCCCGATTCTCATGTAAAATTGTTCCCGGAGCACCGCTGCTCCACTTAGCGCTCGCCGCCACTACTGTGCCTGCTGCCTATAAACAAGTGCCGGCCAGCATTCCTCGGCTCCGGCCTCGTCAGGGAGAAAGGTTGAAAAAAGAGGCGAGGCTGCGCGGAGGCGGCGCTCTGTCAATATTTAAATCTGCGTTAAAAGAAGTGAAAGACCCGTGAGATTGCACAGTCGCTCGCTGTTTGACGTCGCGCGCTGTTACAATATTTGAGGAAATCATTTCCACTCTGCCTGTTGTTTGCTGCTACCTCTGAACAGTAGAGAGAGGAAGAAAGGTCGGAAAGTTATGAATGAAACTAACAACTTGCGCCGTGAATGGAATCGTCGTCACGAGTACAAGCCACTCACTGCTATCGCCCAAGGTGCAATGTGGGATTGAGCGTGCTGTGTTAGCGGCTGATATGTGAGATACGTTTTCCGTCTGAACATCCTGCTTTATATTCCTTGAAGTTTCAGCAGATAAAATCAGAAAAATACGGTAAATTTTCGATCGACACACCTATAAATAATTCTACTTCCATCCGCAGTTATAACACTTGCAATGAGACATCGACGGAACGTTAAAAATCAAGTGACATCATTATCTTTTAAATGCATAAAATCAAACTAATGAAGGTAGACATAGTAGCATGAGGTTACTGTAATCTAATCATTAGGAGGTACACCTATGAAATAGAACGCTTTGTGTCACATGTGATCCTGATGAGAGAGAGGCAGAGAAAAAATAAGGCAGAGCAAATTCTCTGTGATCAGATGAGGAAAGTAACGCTATTTCTTGAACGAGATAATTAACGAGCTGTTCAGTGTACAGTACTTGGCTAGTATAAGGCATTTCTTTTACTTTATAGTGCTACACAATAACACCGCTCCTACAATAGAAACAATGCCACTTCGTATTTTAAAACAAATATCGAATGCCGTATCTGGGTCATTACACTTGTGCTAGCAACTAGCGATGAATTTTTGTGTAACAATGAAATTACTTACCCGAATGTTTTCTCTTCATGAGGACTATTTATTGATGTTAACATCGCAGTTGCAGGAGTCGTTGGTCAGTTTTCGTCACGAAACTTGGGGAGGCGGCTTTATAAATTCTGAGGAAGAAACTGAAACCATGCTCGCGCACTGAGAAATTATATGACCTGCTTTATTGGTGCGCGACTGTTTTTCGAAAAAGAACTGTATCCATCCAGCGTCACAGGTTTCATCAGAATAGATCATTATCTTGGTAAATGTCATATATTGTAGTTACCAGCGTTCTTAAGTTGCACCGCACAGTGTACACGCTGTATGAAAAGATTGCTACTGATATCCACATGCGTGTGATTTCCAGAAGGCTCAGGTGGATGCGGTCTCATTCAAACGAGAGCCCATTTGAGACCACACAGTTTGGATTCGTTCCGTCTACAACTGATTTTCATTTGCTTATTTATTAAAATAGCATAGCTTTTTTCGTGAGGTTCTTCAGGAGCTCCACCGACTTCGCCTTCCAGCGTAGTCTGAAAATAAGTCGTTTCAGTAACCTATTCCTTACCTTCCAAAAGTCGTCAACCACCCCCTCGCGGACCAATCAGGTCGGCGATTGATTTCAATACGGCCCAAGGAACAAAACCGTGGACAAGAGAGCGAGGCGGTGCAGAATTTTGCAAAGAAAGTTTTTAAGGTAGCTGCTGCAAAACGCCATAATTAAAGAAAGAATGTTCTCGAAGTGTAAATAAATTTTAACATCTAAAGATATGGTGAACAAAAAAGTAAATGTACTCTCAAAAACGCTTGTTTTGGGTCATAATTTGCTGTCGTGGCGTATAGGGAAAGAGATGCTATTCATATTGGCACGCTACTCCAAAACATCGTCACGGACATATACTTTTGACTTCATGCTCTAAGACCGCTGCTTCTGCATCGAATGATGAGGTGATCTGAGACATTAAGTAAGGATGTGAACCAGGCCCACAGCTTACCAAAGGTTTCCCACACCTAGATTTGAGGAAACACTGTCACTGTGGAACAATAGGTATGCCCCAGAATCAAGGCAACCTGCACTAACAAATTGTGCTCATGCCTCTGTTGCCCCACTACCTTGTAGTTATACATAACACCATTCCTTCATGTTGCATCATTTTCGCACATTCTATTTTTAGCGGGTGATCTAATTAATTCTCCTACTTGGAAATAAATCTCTGGATCGTACTGCATCCTTCCTCGAGCCAGGGTTGTTTTTCACCCATAATTCTGTTTTAATTATTTGTTGTGATATTTGATTTGGAAGTCTGTAGATAATGTCATTTTACGAAATTTGTAGGGAGATATACACTGTGTGGTGGACCGAGGCTTGAACTGGGAACATTGCCAATCATTAGTAATGCTCTTATCGGTTGAGCTGCCAACGCACGAATCACGATCCGCACACATTTCGTGTGATTTTTTACGTTTCTTCAAACCGTTATAACATCCGAGAATAACTACGTCGCAACATGTTTTTCTAAAGGTAAGTAGGAAAATATCAAAGTGAGTCTCTGTCTGTCGGTTGCTTACTGTGTTCACACGATTATTCTTACCTACGGCTGCCTTAAGTGGTCGTTGCTTATCTAGCTGAGGAGAAGCTTGAGTTTGTAGCTGCCGATGCTATAGGCCTTCCGGTTTGTGGCACCATCAAGGCACTGGGAAACCGCTAAAATGCTAATGGCGAATTTCATAAACGTCGAACCGGACCCTAAACAGGGTATTTAGCACGCATAAAGTTTCTAATTAGCTCTCCGAGGCGCGGAGCGTTTGCCGGCGGTGACGCAGCGTCTGCGCGTCGGGGAATATGTTTCGCCGGCGACTCGTGGGATAAAGGCGTTAGTGCTAAAGCCGCGCCCGAATGGCGCCCGGCCGTCTTAAATTCGGGCATAAATTCCCTTTATGAGCGTCGCGGCACTAAATCCGAAACCAATTCTTAAATCGTAGCGAACGGAACGACGAACAGAAAAA
Organism: Schistocerca gregaria; assembly: GCF_023897955.1. Lineage (NCBI taxonomy): Eukaryota > Metazoa > Arthropoda > Insecta > Orthoptera > Acrididae > Schistocerca > Schistocerca gregaria. Next base: position 648,840,867 of record NC_064923.1, on the reverse strand, counting down.
TCATTCGGTCGTGTTCGGCGACACTTATCCTTTCCCCTTTTACTTAAAAGCGCGGCCGTAAAAGGCGAACGTAGCTGTCAAGGGCAGGACGAGGCTCCCGTTATCAGCGCTGTGTTTCTCTCGCGAGGGCGCCGTGACTGATGGCGGCGCTCAGGTGGGAAGGAAGCGCGCGTACTGCAGCGGTGCAGGGCCGTTTATGTGTACGGTTAGTACAGCGGCGGAGATCGAGAAATGGTGGCGGGTGGGGGCGACTCTTAAGACGAGCGAGCGTAACATTAATGAGCTACATAGCGCGCCGGCGCGGCATGGCGCGGTGAGGGATTCGCGGCGGTCGCCCACGCAGTACGCTACGCTGCCTCGCTAACGAACCCGTCCAATTTAGCGGACAGATGCGTCTTTATGATTAGGTCCGTCCCCCTAATGAGCCGGCACATATCGTTAGCGACCTGCCGTGCCGCCTTCAGACGTATGACGCCTGCCCGGGCTAACGGCCTGCGTTGTCCGGCCGGCTTTCCTTTCTCACGCCGGCAGCTGGCGTCCACCCGCCTCGCTACTTCGGACGCTGTCTTTCTGGTAGACTGGAAGTACGAGTCTGATGGCGACATTTCTGATGTCCGCGTTACGTCAGCACGGCTTCTCACCCTGGAATTGAGAAGAAAGCAAAAACCAAAAAGGTCTCTGCGACAGGGAGGGCATTAGAGAGAGCCAAAGTGTCTGTCCGTCTCTCTCTCTCTCTCTCTCTCTCTCTCTCTCTCTCTCTCTCTCTCTCTCTCTCTCTCTCTCTCTCTCTGTGTGTGTGTGTGTGTGTGTGTGTGTGTGTGTGTGTGTGTGTGTGTGTGTGTGTGTGTGTGTGTACTAACACAGCTGCGGAAGGATGAAGTTCACAGTGGTCTTGTGATGGGAGGGATCTAGTCATTCGCCTCTCCTGATTCGGAGAAACAACAAGAAATCTATGAAGGATGTTCAGTAGGTGACGCAACAATTTTTTTTTCTGAAAGCAGATTTGTTTTATTCAGGGTTCCAATACACTATATTATTCCCGCCCCTTTTGGCTACAAAAGCATATTTTTCAATATAATCTCCGTTCATTGCGACGGTCTTACGCCACCTTACTGGGAGGGCCTATATGCCCGGACGGTACCACTCTGTTTGGCCTCGTCTTGTTGATAGAAGTCGGAAGATGCGAGATACGGGCTTTAGTGTGGATGAGGAAGAACAGTCCAATGAAGTTTTTTTTTTTCCTTTCGGTTACGCAGACTTGTGTAAGGCCTTGCGTTGTCATGGAAAAGAAGTTCATTTACATTTTTGTGGCGAAGAACACGCTGAAGTCATTTCTTCAATTTCTGAGGGTAGCACAGTACACTTCAGAGTTGACTGTTGCATTACAAGAGCGGACATCACACTGAATAACCCATTCAGAGCCCCAGAAGGCCGTCGACATGACTTTACCGACTGAAGGTGCGGTTTTGAACGTTTCCTTCGGACAGCCGTTTTGTTTCCGGTTAGAAGTGGTGAACACATGTTTCTTCCCTGTGACGATGTTCGAAAAAAAATTATCACGATCAGCCTCGTACGTACAAGTAACGGTCTCACTGCTCTTTATGGTCTTCTGTTAGGCGTCGAGGAAACCAGCGGGCACACAACTCCGAGTAACCCTACTGGTGGATGGGTGTGTCAACATCAGCAACTGAGACACCCAATTCAGCAGCGAGGTCTTTGATTGTGGTCCGTCGATCACCTCGAACGAGAGAGGGAGCGCAAGTTCTAATATTGCTGCAGTCACAGCTATGTGCGGCCGGACGGCAGATGGGAGATTGGACAGGTTTGTGCGACCTTGGAGGGATGATGACAGGCGGCTCACCCAATGATGCATCGTGCTTTTGTTCACTGCCAGGTCTCTGTAGATCTTCTGCAAGCGCCTATGGATATCTGCAATGCTCTGGTCTTGCACCAAAAGAACTCAGTGACAGCGCTCTGCTCGGAAAGCACCTCCGTGGCCTTCATTTTAGAGGCTACGTATAGTGGGGTCACTTATCGGAACTTCATGTAACTATAGTGGCTGAAGTAATGATATTCCACGATGCCCTACAACAAATTCAGCATTTTTTTTCTATCGAAACTGGCCGAGAACAAATAAATGTTGTATTAAATATTGAAAGCCAATCGCAAAAGCAGATGGTCGAAGGAAGGGACTAAGGAAAACTGGGATTTAACGTCCAGTTGACGATGAAGTAATTAGAAACGGAGTAAAAGCTCGGACGGAGGACGGGTCGGTAAGGAAATCGGCCTTGCCCTTTGCGTAGGCACCAGCCCTACATGTGCCTCTAGCGATTTACGGAAATCACGGAAAACGAAAATGAGGATGGCAAGAGGCTGATTACAACCGTCGTAGTCGTGAATGCGAGTCCAGTTTCTTAAACACTGCATCTTCTCGGTTGGGCAATAAAAGATTTCTACACTCTCTCCCTAGGATAATATCAGTACCGTAACTGCACAAACAAGCTAACTAGGGCCTACTGTGTTGCACTCCTTCCGGTTATGGGATTCATAATAAACGCGTATGTTAGGACTTCCATTTTATCGTATTATTTGTTAATAGTGACTTTGTAGTATACATTTTCTGGAAAACTTCGTTTTTGCTGACGACAAAGATATCAACAACGAAAAAGTCTCACGCCTTCAGACCCAGCATAACTAGCAGCGTATATGTATTGCTACAGAGTCACAAAACATTGAATAGGTTGGGGATAAAAGTTGTACTTTGCCGGAGAACGTCGATAGAAATAGCGGACTGAACTGCAAATTGAGCTTCGGATTATGCCTTGATATAGTGAAAAAAGTGTCAATGATTTTATTCACAGGACGGAGAAGACGGAAGCTTACTTAAAGTTCAAAGGCACTTTACGTAAAAACAAACTATTTGGTAAAAATGTATAATTTGCGCTGCAACTATTATTTAACATAGGTAACAACAGTAACAACAGTCTTACGGGCATGCAGTACATGAAAGACGATCTGAGTAAGCGAGAGCAATCTGTCAAGGGGGCAGCATTGATCCACCACTGCTATGATTAAGTGGGAACGTTTTTCCAAGAGAGGGAACTGGTATTGCTTTTAATCAATTCTGACACATGGAATTCTTTGGCATTCACCAGTGATTGTATGTTACCTAAATGTGAAATGGATAACATATTGTAAGGTTCCCTCTAGCGTTGAAAAACGGGTTACCCATGAAAGTAAGTCCGAATGAGCTCTGCATTAAGAAAGAGGCCCGTTTATACAAAATTTAGTCCCACGAAACAACCTGGTAACGCGATCAGACTGCACAAATGTTATAGGACATCACCTAGACTTCGCGCAACGTTTTTTTTTTTCTCATGAGCATAGTAAAAGAAAATTGAATTTATCTGAATCCGAGTAATACTAACAAATATCTCACATGAAAACGTGTAATGCAAATTGGCTAATACTCCCGTGGTGTAGGTACGTTGCCCAAGTCTGTTAGAATAGAGTGCAAATACACAGCACCGAATACTCTGACTTTGTGTAAAATAAATACCTGCGACTCTGCCGACTGCGTTAACACCTACACTTACCTTTAAATCTGAAAAATCATACACATAACAGGAAGAACTATATTTACAGCAGCCGAAGCTATTTTTGATGTCAGCTAATGAAAGGTATCTGTAAGGTTTTACCAATTTCGAAGGCAAGTATTGCGTTTCACTTCGAGTGATCGTATGCTGACTGCTGAGTGCAAGTCAGCGTAAACTCTTATCAATAGGAAGGTCACTGTCAAGAAAGAACACTTATGCAAATTGACACAACTGACTTCAGAAAAGTAACTAAATCAAAGTAGAACGTGTAATAGCCCTATTCGTTCTCAGAAATCATATGGCACAGAGAGTTCCACCATATAAGAAAATCGGACAAAGTATGATCACTGCAAACCATTTGCAGATGTTCACTGACGAGGAGAGTGGCGAAATTAACTGTTCTACCATTCTTATGAATTAACAGCAGATTCTGTACCGAGCCTCGAAACACAATCTCCTCGCAAAGACTGGATCTTCACAAGTGAAACAGGCGTCCAAGACATGAAACTTTCAGTAAGCATCGAGAAATCAATTATGCATGAGCCATACGTTCGCTGTGAATGAAAAACAAAATCGTGTTGCAAGAGTGCCCTTCTTGCAGACAGCCAAACTACCTCTTAACAACGCGCTCTACAGCAAACTGCAAGCCTCATCATCAAACGGCGTAACAAGTCTTACTCATAGCACGCCAGGACACTCACAGCTCATCCAAACTTGCGACACAGCACTCCAAGTGAGGCGGGCTGTGGCGTGATAGGCCAGCTCAGCCGGAATTCCACGAATGCTTCCTGAACACCTCACTGACTCACCCAGAGATAACTTACGTGGTTCACAATCGATAAACTAGGTACTGATTTACATACTTGTCGCAACTAATACAAGAAAATGTTGAATAGTGAAAGTAATAAATAAAATAATGGAAGTTGAAAATGTAACAGTCAGCTTTCAATACTGCACATATAGGTTGGCAATTATTGAACTCTATGAAAAAACAAACGAAGATTAGTTACTAACTACTGCGTGCACATATTTTATTCAACATGTAAACATCACTACCGATATTCGAATTTAGGTTATGACACGTTCGATACGCCTGCCATTATTGGCGGTGATGTGACGCAGCGAATTAGCGAAATTCTGCGTGAACCGCTGAAAAGTGTGAACATCGATGCTGTCGATAACCTTCTGAATGGCTGTTTTCAGCTCAGAAATGGTCTTGGGGCTGTTGCTGTACACTATGTCTTTAATATAAAAAAGTGCTCCGTCTGCACACCACGAGTGCCCTACCTATACCATCCGACCGCCGTGTCATCCCCAGTGGAGGATGCGGATAGGAGGGGCGTGGGGTCAGCACACCACTATCCCGGTCGTTATGGTGGTATTCTTGACCGAAGCCGCTACTATTCGGTCGAATAGCTCCTCAATTGGCATCACGAGGCTGAGTGTACCCCGAAAAATGGCAACAGCGCACGGCGGCCTGGATGGTCACCCATCCAAGTGCCGACCACGCCCGACAACGCTTAACTTCGGTGATCTTACGGGAACCGGTGTATCCACTGCGGTAAGGCCGTTACCCTCTTTAATATAGCCCCCACACAAAGGCGCCGTATGTGGTCAGATCGGGAGAATATGGCTGCCAATGGAGGCCCATACTAGTAGCCTCAGGGTACCACAGAGCCAGAGTGCGGTGTCCAGAGTGCGCCCCCGGGACATCACTCTGCTGCTTCGATGGGGTCGAGCTCCCTCTTGTAGAAAACGGGGCCACTTTGGACAATGGGGATGAAATCGTCTTTCAGAACCTTCACGTGCCGCTCGGTAGTCACCGTATCATCAAGGAATATCGCACCGATTATTTGGTGACGGGTCATTGCACACCTTACATTCATCCGTTGAGGGTGAAGAGACTGCTCGATCGCGAAATGCATATTCCCAGTCCCCCAAATGGCGCCAATTTCGCTTATTGACGAATCAATCCAAATGCGGACACTAATTCCCGTCATTCCCAGCGGCCAACCGTGAAGTTTGAATATCCTAACGCAAACCGTTCAGAAGTTATGACGTTTTGATTTCGTATAGTTCAAAAATTGTCAGGCTGTATAAACAGCAGATATAAAGATCGTGTGAAACGTGTACTATCGTATTCATTGAGGTCTGTATTCATCAGAGACGATATCTGTGACGTGGTCAGTCGTCATTTCCCCTAAACGCGGTGTACTGCTGGCAGACTGCTTTGCGTCGCCCGCCGCTGGTGCTTTGCTTTCCGTGGTCTCTCAGCGTCTGCCACTGTCTGTGTGGAGACGATCGCGTCGCGCTGACTGCACCCGCCGTGTACGTAAACGCTGCGGCGACCTTCCGCGCTTGTGTAATGCGAATAGCTAATGACCTCGGCGCGCACTGGCCACATGCGAGCTGTACAAGGCGTCCCGCCTGCGCCTTTCAGATGTTATCCGCGACAGCCACGGCTAGAAAGAACTGAGCGCAGAACTCGTTTGCGTTCCGACACACGTCGCTCGTACTCATTGACGTGACAGGTGGCCGCTGGAGGTGCCTCGCGATATCTTCATGCGAGGTCGCAGCCGCCGCAGCTCGTTAGCCAAGTACAAATGTCTCCGCAATCGCCGCCTGCGGAGCCATTCCAGACTGCACAAATATGCGAGCGCCGTAACTGACGTATTCTGCGCGAGACTGTAGTTACTTAATTCTGCCACGGAGCACTCTCGAGCGCTGACATACCTAACTCTCGCGCACCATTCTAATTACTGTAATGCGGAGCTTGTGCAGAGAAGATACGAGCATACTCTTGAAGAGGAGTGTTTCCGGAACAAGTGAACACCATCACAGCCTTTGGCCACGACTAAATAGATGGAACACAAGCTGTTTCACATTACCTCTGTCGGGGCCGGCCGAAGTGGCCGTGCGGTTCTAGGCGCTGCAGTCTGGAATCGCGAAACCGCTACGGTCGCAGGTTCGAATCCTTGCTCGACCATGGATGTGTGTGATGTCCTTAGGTTAGTTAGGTTTAACTAGTTCTAAGTTCTAGGGGACTAATGACCTCAGAAGTTGAGTCCCATAGTGGATCAGAGCCACTTGAACCTATGTCGGGATAGTAACATGATTACTGATTTGTTTCTCGAAGGTGTTTGATTAGATTACCGATCACGTCAGGTTCGGTTGCGTGATAAACCAACCTATCTAAAGGGCGTGAATTCAACCAAATACCGAGGGATTACAATAACGAATAACCTAAATTGGATCGACCACTTAGATAATGTTGTTGGAAAACCGAACCAGAGGCTGTGATTTATTGGCAAAACACTCAGCAGGTAGAACATGTGTGCTCTATGGTACGCCTGTACTAAGATTTTCTGTCCTCTTCTGGAGTACTGCTGCGTGGTATGGAATCCACATCAAATAATATTGACAGAGGACATGGGAAAAAGTTCAAAAATGGGCAGCACGTTTCATATTATTGCGAAATAAAGGGGAGAATGCCATGGATATGATACATGAATTACGGTGTCAGTCATTAAAACAAAGGCGTTTTTCGTTGTGGCAGGATCTGCTAATGAAGTTTCAGTCACCAACATTCTCCACCGAATCTGAAAAATATTGTTAGCACATACCTACACAGGGAGAAACTATTATCGTAAGAAAATAAGAGAAATCAGACCTCGCGTGAAAAGTATCACTTCGTAGCCATACTCCGATCTGTGGAAGTCTTACCCGTCTTTAACGGATGACTTGCATGTTAATGTTGAACCAAAGTCACAATATGACTTAAAGGGTTCATATACGGAAAGCATCATTTTACTCTGAGCCGTTCGATTTACGACGCAGAAACTTCCGTAACTCTACAATAAGCGTAAGGTACTGTTGCCGATAACCTCTCTGAATTTACTTACCTCACAGTAAAACAATAATTACTGCCGAATGCAGTACTGAAGAGAAAAGTTTCTATGCACTAGAGTTTCAGTATTCGTAGTTTATTAAAATATTTGTTTATTTTTCCTTTTTCAGATGGTACAGGCGATCCAGGTTCTTCGGTTTCACCTGCTGGAACTGGAAAAGGTGAGTTATGTTTCACACACGGTAATCGACGCTCTTAGCCTATATTGTTAAGCTGTAGCTGTATGATAACTAATTTCAGAGTTTGTAAATAAATCAATAAAAATAGAAATGCGTTAGAAGAAGCAGAGAAAAATGACAAGGAGGTTCAGTTATTTTGTGATGAGATTTCCCCCGGTGAGTTTCAAGAGGAAGTAATAAGTAGCGATGAGTGGCACGCAAGTACTTGAGAAACTTAGTGAACGACCGCAGAGTTGATTACTTCAAGAAGAAAGAAAGCCATTACTCCGCGACAGACCAGGGAGGACAAGCTGCGCACGCAACTGTTTGCCGACGCCGCGCTGGTGATGGGGAACGACGCCCGCCCTGCAGCCACAGCAGCCAGCCAGCCAGGCACCCACCCAGCCAGCCAGCCAGTCCACCTGCAGAGACCGCCCGTCTGCTGTGGAGAGACGGCGGCGGCGGCGTTCGTGGGCGCCCGCAGCCCGCACGCGCGTGTGGGCAGCCAATTGAACGGCTCGAGAGCCGTGACGTCACAGTGGGACAATTGTTGCCCACGCCGTGGAAATCACGCCGCCGCCAGCGGCACAGGATGTGTCGTATTAGACACACGTGCCGGCCGGAAGCGAGCCCGGGCGCCCTGTTTCGGCCTTCCCTTCCTTTTACTTGGACGCATCTGGACCACGCGAGGACGTCCCATCTTGACTCGGCTTTGTTATTCGTGGTCACATTCATACTTGCTCGGCGTGCGCAGTATTAATTCTACGTTATTCCCGGGATCAGAGCTCCGAAGCCCATTACGCTACATAACTGTGGTGCCACTGTTGTTGTTGTTGTTGTTGTTGTTGGTGGTGGTGGTGGTGGTGGTGGTGGTGGTGGTGGTGGTGGTGGTTGTTTTGGTATTAGTTTTCAGTCCTAAGACTACCTGATGCAGTCTTCAAACTGCTCTATAATGTGCAGCTCTCTTCATCTCCGAATAACAACAGCAACCTATAACCATTTCAACCGGCTTACTGTATTCAAACATTAATCTCACCCTATAACTTTTATTTCTCACATTTCCCTCCGGTACCAAAATTCATTAAATGCATCAGGAAATGTCCTGTTAACCGACATATTTTGTTGTACCCCAATACGATTAAATACGTCATTATTAAATGCATTCGCAAACTTCGAATACGATTGTACAACTGCTACACGATTGACTAGTAACATGTGAAAATTTGTGCCGGACCGGTGCTCGATCCCAGACTTTTACGCTAGGGATCGCCTTAATAGCTCTGCCATCCGAGCACGCTTTCAGTGCCGGTCCAAACTCTCATATGCTCTAGCGCAGGGGTGTCCAACCTAAAAAAACAGGGGGATGGCGGCCCGATGAGGGAATAGCTTGCATGGCGGGGTTTCAGATGGAAGTTATTTAATTTATCATAACATTACATAGAAGGAATTTTATGGATTTTTTTTTTATTTTATGTTTTTATTACGATCGTGTGGCCGCGCTGCTACTTGGTTTGGGCTGCGTAGAGACCGCGGGCCGCGAGTTGGACACCACTGTTCTAGTGTCTACGTCTTATATAGTGCTTGCATTTAAATCGAATGGTTCCTACACAGGGATAGACATTGTTACGCGCGTCAGATTGCCTAGCTTTGGCATGAAAGACAGCAGCTCAGTTTCGGTATTTTACAGTGTCGGCAAATTTCGATGCGAGTCCAAAGGAACATTGCATCAGGCTATACAGTCAGTGTAAAATATAGATACCGCACTGAAGTACATCCTCTTAGTTATCTGAACACTTATCACATTTTCGGCGTTCTTCTGAGCCACCACGCTTCCCATCTTGCCTGTACAATTAATCGCCCTTGTTTCGTTTCCGTTCTAGGCTACACTACACACTTATACCGTCATAAAACACCTCCTGATATTTTAATTTATGTTGGTTGCTCACAAACATTTATTCAAAACCACTTTGCTTGCTATTGCCAGTATGCACTTTATATACTCTCTATTTGGACCATACATAGTCATTTATTTTGCTGCATAAGTAAGAGAACTCATCTACTACTTCTAGTGTCCCATTTTCTAATGTAATTTTCTTAACATCTCCTGATTCCTTTCAACTACATGCCATTATAGCGCCTTACAGACACACATTGTCCACGGTAGCGACTGCTAAGAAGAGGAAGATAACGTTGCTGACTACCGGAATTCCCAACGAAAGGCAAGAACTCAAGTTGGAAACATAATCTCAGTTCGATAAACCGCCATACGGATTTATTTAATCGTAGGTTATAGCAGAGGCCGAAAATTAAGTTATGGGACAAACTCATAGATAGTGATTAAGGTATTCTTCACCATATCGTTTTATCCAGTACTACAGGAGAGCATCTTTTGAGTTTGGGAAAGTGTGAGAGATGCACATACCAAAGGATGCTTTCAGTTCATCCGCAGATCCTTTCGGATACCTCAGTTGCTAGTCCGATCCCCCGAATCACAAAGATCTGGTCTCGAGCCGGATCCATGCAGAAAGTGTTTAGTCTTCCCGGCCTACTAATTTGTCCCATCTCGAGATAAAGTTTCAGTTAGTAGCGTGTAGAAAATGAATAGCGGAATCGTCGAATATATCCCCATGAATCGGCTTATTAATACCACGGCCACGCTAGCGCTGTTTCCTGACAGAATGCTATTCAAATTTGAGGTAGCTTTTCGTTTTATTTTATGAATAATAGAAACGTCAGTCAGTTTTAAACATTTCGTTTCAGAGTGGTATTGACGATTTGCTTTCAAGATTGAAAGTAACAGCTTCAGTTTAGAAATTACGTTACGTATCTTTCACGGTAGTACAGATTCCTTCGCTTTCCAGTGTTTCAAATGAATATTTTGTATTACGCTTATCATTTTCTTTTATATGTAAAGAGCGAAGTATTGCAGATATTTTAAATCTCTCTCACACAAAAAGGATGATCTTAACAGTATTTAATGAAATAGCGATTTAAATTTACTCTATTTATATCAATAATTTCTCATTAGTCCAATATACAGTTTAAGTAACTATTACTTGCCTGAAACAGACATTAAGAAATTTTAGAGAGTATATAGCTATAAATCAAGTGTTTCCGCGCGAAAGTATTTGTTGTACGAGGTTATGTCATGTTTTCGAAAAGCATCAGTGGTTAACTAAATTAAAGACAACTACACGAAGTTAACACTGTCCTCCAAATAGTGTAGAGCTAACTGCGCCTGTTTCACCAGTGTTTCGTCTCGGTTCTTTTTCTATCACAGCCTCGCATACATCAGACCTACTGCTACGACGAACAGTCGCATCCCGTGACGAATTAAATCATCAAAACAATCATTATTAGTGACTGATGTGTCTCGTACGTCTACATTGACAAATATACCATAACCACCACGGCTAGCATCACAGTCATGCGTACATCTGCCTACGCAGAAAGTATTACCAGAACGGAACTAAGCAGACTGACCCTACTGTGCTCTCTGAGCTGAGAAACTGGCCTACTTGCGCATGCACCTAATTACAATTTGTCTGAGAAGTGCGTCTGGTGATCACGTCAGAGCGCAGGCAGGCTTCATTTGAGTTGTATGAAGGCGTCGCGATCGCCGAGAAGCTGCGGTGTAAATTAGCGCGGGGGCGGGAGGCGGCGCGGCCCGGCGTGGCGTGAATGCGGGCGGCGGCGGGGGGCGGCAGCTAATATGACAGCGGAGTGACGGCTGCGCCGGGCTGAGCCCGAGATGCGGGGGCGGGCGGCGATGCCTCAACTTTGCTGCTCTGCTCTCCGGCGCTCGAGGATGCGCCGGAGTTGCGGCCCCGTTCTTAGCACCGTGTGTTTGTACAGTAATCTAATCTAGCGCAGACAACATCGCCGGTTGCTGGAAATATGGCGAACTCGTTTACGCCACGAGAAATAAGAGACAGCATCATTCCGTATTTGTCAAAGAATCGGTTTCATAATTCATAATATAACCGGAGCAAGTGTCGTGTGAGCCTGTCACTGCGCACAGAAATGCGTTTTGCTACGACGGGCCAACATTATACAGTGCGTCCATTTCGTTTTTTCAGAGAAGGAATACAAATGAACGACGGGAGTAAAAGCGCTCTTAGTATTCAGTATTTCATATAGTTCCAAACAATTATCAATGTCGTTTTGAGGAACAATTCGTTTCTTCAGATAATGATGTATTCACAGATTCAAAAACAAAAACCTGCAATTAAGTTTAAATTATTGCGCTAAACCGTTAGTCATGACAAGTCAAAGTGAAGTTTCACTGATATTAAAGTTCTTTCATTACAGCAGATTGCTGAGAAGTTGGTTTCATGGTAGCCATATGCAAAACAGGCCGTCTCCTCCTTCAGCCAAGCACTTCAGCACCCAGTCTGTGACATCACAACTGCCTACACCCCAAAGTCTGTGCTCACTAGTCTGCCAAACCAGAAGCATATCTGTGATTTGATGCTCCCAACCTGAAGTAGTGGTTATATATACTATTTTACCGTGCTTCGTATCATGTCGCGATACTTGAATTCTTCTATGTCGAGGGATTTCTCTAGAGTGCTGTACGAATCGGCGCCGAACGTAAACAAGATAATAACAAGTTTACGCTTGAGACATCTAGGGAAACTACAGCTACCAATAACAGATTGCTGCATGTGTAAAAAAGTGCCGTTCCCAGACACGGACCTCAGACACACGGTGATTGAGACACTGGACTCCAATGTGGGAAGAGCGCGACTGAAATCCTTGTTAGCCTTCATCGTTTAGGTTTTCCTTCGTTTGCGTAAGTTGTTGATGTGAAGGCGTTTCAAAGGACTTTCTTCAGCCTCGACAAGGTAAAACTGCATTCTGTCGCAATAATCTCGCTGGAAGCGGAACGGTTTACGCTAATCCTGCAAACCTCCCTTCCGAAAGTGCTACCAACAACGTCAAACATTACTGGTACAGTTATCATGGATTTCATTATATACTCTAACTGAATCCGGGGTCGCTCATTGTGACAGCCTTAACATTTCTCTATCCGAGTCAAAAACTCTGGTTACCTCGCTGTCGCTATGACGCAAAACTAAGGAAAAAAGTGGTGTAGCTGTAATGCGTGAGTTTCCTACTTGTTTTACTGCACCTTAACTGTTTAAATGGTAAAGGATCTCCGGAGGTCGCCCGTGAAAACTATTTACCTGAAAGTTTCTACAAAGACATTAATTAAAAGAGAGAACATTTTTCTGCTCTACAAGGATAGAAGCATTTTGGGAGCTGAACGTGAGGTATGCCAATGTGACGCAATTGCTTGCACGACGTTCGTGAAAAGTGTATTTCGAATTTCGCCCCCCCCCCCCCCCTCATCCCCCCGCACAGACCTTCACACGAATATTCATTGATTTACACATTAATGGAAACCAGGGTGATGGTTCACTTCGGCTTGTGCGATGCAAAATAGTTCATTGGTTAAGGAAATGGACTTGCATTCGGATGGGCGGAATTTCAAACCTCTGCTGTGGGATTTTCATGTTTTATATTAACAACTTAAGTCTAACGTCGGTCGGTTCTTTTCAGTTCAGTGGACGATTTCATTCATAGCTACTGTAATTAACAAAATGTGTAGTAGGATATTCGTTAACAATTATACCCTTCTGGTGCGATATGCATGATTTCGGTAATGACAGTTACCCGTAAAGAAACAGAGAAACTGCGATCAGTGTGGATTGTGCATCGTGCTCTTGATTGCAAGTGTTCGTAAATGTGAAAAAGTCGGAAGTGCGGCAATTGAATGGTACAGGCATTTACTATCAGTAGCATGTAACTACAGCTGTTGTCACGTTTGGTGCCATGTGGCTCCATCACCAAAGCCGCTGCCGCAGCTCCTGGGAGGCGATCGATGGATACCTGGGTTAGCGCTGACGGCCGCATCTGGCTGGCTTTCCTCCGGAACGTCCACGAATTAAACTTGCAAATAGCGCACCGTTTTGGACGCTCTTCTCCAGCGGTAGAGGACGGCGAAGCAGAAAGCGGGAGGGGCTGCTAGCGAGAGGCGGCGTGGGGAGAGACTTCCGTCGAATCAGAATCGCCCATCTCGGCCACTCCATATCATTAAGCCATATGACCCACGAACACATTTATATTTTCCCCCACGAAGGTGAGGTGGGGAAAAAAATGTCGGGAGCTATTTTTCTGTATCCTGTTTTACATTTTCTGTGGCTGGGGGAGGGATAATTTGTTACATACATTTTGTGTTATAACAGCGTTTACATGTCGTTACGCTGCAGCTAAAAGTTTTTCGGGCATAATGGAATGCAATGCGTTTGCCCATTGCGAGTAGTATTTTAATAATCTCCCCCAATAACGGGGGCGTGCCCTGCATTATACGGCGGCTGCGCTTCGAGCGCAAACCGGTCGCGGAAAGCTGCTGCCATTTTGTATTCATGTAAGTCCACGCATCTTAAGCAGTTATTATGAGCAATCACACTGACAACTATGCTATCTTATTCAGTGAAAGTCCGCCTCATCTGCATAGCTGATCGAGCATTAGTAATGTATATATGGGGAAACTTCGGTGCTTTTAACCGGTCCTCGTTTTGTGGTTTCCCCCATAACACCGCTTTGTTTTTTTTTACCTTTCCTTACTTTTTCATTCCTTTTCAAACTTTAAGCATCGACCACACTTTTGGGAGGCAAAATTGAAATTTGTGAGTGTGTTTCTTTTGTTATTCGCTCCAGTTTAAGTTTCTTATCTAGAGACCTGTAATAAAAGGCGAGTGAGGCAATAAAATGGTTAATAAACTGCTGCACTATTTCCCATTAAGAGCGATGGAATACCTATCAAACTATGTTTTCCGTTATTCGCTCAGTCAGATCACACGTTTACTGCGAAATCAGAAGACATTCGAACGTAAGACATGTTCTCTTACAACACACTTCTTAACAATAAGTGTTTGTTGTTGTCCACTCAACATTGCGTATCACCAGTAGAAGGTAACATGAAAGTTTCAGCCTATAGATTTCGTGCGAATTATGGGCAGAACAACGTGATATAAAAATTTCGTGGCGATTTGAAATAGGTTTGTACTTTGATTTGGTTGAAATTGAGAAGCGCCGTGCGGGATTAGCCGAGCGGTTTAAGGCGCTGCAATCATGTACAGTGCGGCTGGTCCCGGTGGAGGTTCGAGTCCTCCCTCGGGCATGGGTGTGTGTATTTGTCCTTAGGATAATTTAGGTTAATTGGTGTGTAAGCTTAGGGGCTGATGACCTTAGCAGTTAAGTCCCATAAGATTTCACAAACATTTGAGAAGCATCTATTGATGTGGATGAAAGTTGCCAATTGCCTTAGTAATAAACGTTATTGCCGTCAAATATAGCAATTTTTTAATGCCGTTGAATTAGTTAAAAACTTTGCTGATTTCCATCCACCATGGTAAACAAGCGCAAACTTTCTTCATTACATTTATGGCGTGGATTTAAAGAAAGGATAATCTCTGATGCTACATTATGGACACCAGCAGAATGTAGCTTGGAATGGAATGCATAGAGTGTTAATTCTATTGCTAATAAATAGAAATTCCTTTGTTTTGCTGTTTACGTATTCTGCAAGACACGCGAAGAAGGCACATCGTAAATGGCAACATATACTAATATAAATTCAGGTATATCCACATCTTCGTGATTTTTTAGAAAAATAATTCAATATTTCACCGTCCGATTACGACAAACATTGCTCTGGGAAACATAAAACGTAATCAATTGGAATTTTAGTATACTTCTTACCTGGGATTAAAATCCAAGGTGCTTGTTTCGTAGATTCGAAGAAGACGTAATTTGCCATCTTATGTGGCCCGGCTTGTCCCCCTTCCCCCCACTCATCACCACCCCTACACCCGATTCATTCTCCTTTGTAGGTTTACGTCACAAAACCGGCAAATGTCAGTCCAATTACTGTTCTGTTGTTTCAGCTCTGTAGTCACGTTTGATTTCAACCGAGACCACCGTTCTACAGTCGGAGGCGTATGTAGCGATGACTTATAGCGCCGTATTTACGGTGCAAAAGACATGTGCCGGAAATTACTGTCTCCGCCGCAATAGCAACATTCGCAAACGAAGCTACCTGTCTGCCGCGGGGCGTGTTTACTTTGTTCTCGCCTATTAATTTTGCCGCGGAGAGCACAATGCGGCCGCCGAAGACTGCTGCCGCTATTGTCGGGGGCGGCGTGCGACGCGCGCCGCTCCAATCCTTCTTTGCTTGATTAAAACAATTAATCACCTGCCGCGCGCGTGGAGGGAGAGCGGTACACGCCGGTGGCGGCGCGCCGGCGGCGGGCTCTGCCGGCGGCTGTGCGCACTACATAACCGCTGCTCAGCTGCCGCCAATGATCGCGCATACCTCACACCACCGGGTCTCCGTAAGAAGTATGTCATGTTAAGCGAAAGTAGAACAACAGAACATTCGTTTATGCTATGAATTCTCCATACAGGCTATATAATGTGAAGTAATATTGGGCGATGAAATTGGTCATCTGCTTACAAAACTAACTGAAACGGTTTAGATGGGTAAAGCGAGCTTTCGTTTTCAGTGAATTGAACGACTAACTGAAATGTGGTTGTGAAGCAGTTACATCGTAATTACACTGTCATCAGACCAGTTTTGTGCCTTTCATAGACAGGGGGTAACTGGAAGATTTGCGTCTTACAGGTCGTTTAACTTGACAATTACAAAGCCTCTATCATTCCTGATTGGTAAATGTCCTTGCACTCCAGAGATCACGGAATTGCCAGGATCTGGATTTTACAGAATTTTTTTTTACGAAAGCATCGTTGTCAGGAATTAAACGTGTTTTGTTTTAATGGCGAAAGCTGTCCCTTTTATGATATTTTTGGTACGATAACAGGTTTACTATGGAGTGTGACCACCAAGTTTACTGTCAGGTACTTTACGTTTACATGAGTGAAAAATATCTTTACAGTTTTTCAGCCCAATATCGGGCTACGTCCACTCATTTATTTTCGCTTGCTGGGCAGTTGGAAACTTACAGATGATGTTTCATGCCCTGGGCTTGATCACTGTAGGTTTCGTCGTCCGCATCGTCTTTGAGACTCAATTTATTTAGATTTGTTTTGACTGACGCTATGCCCATTCTAATACTATTCAGTGTCCTCCGAATCTTCCAGATTAATATATTCCCGCTTGGCTTCTCTTGTGAGGCAGGGTAGTTCTTCGGCTTTTAAGCTTGCTAGGTCCCCATCAAATACCATCTAGATGTAGGAGCATCTATTTTCTTCAACTACAGAATCTGTTGCACGTAGTATTCATTTCACTTTACATTGTTCTCATTAAATTGTGTTACGTTGGATAGATTTAAAAAAATTGGATAATGCCAAAAATACAGTCGTAAAATAAAAGACAAGTAGCTGAAAGCAAGATGACATCTTTAAATCAAGATGTGTAGGGGGGGGGGGGACCTTAACTTCAGTCTTGCAATGCTTTAACCACTTCACCGTGTCTCTCGGTATGGTGAGTTAATCAACATTTGTGGTCATAAAAAGGTCGCTGCATTTAATAACGGGACATAAAAACGACTCACAGACATTTACGTTCTAGGGGATAAGCAGGCACAAACAGCGTTTCATGTCCACTGTGCGCTTCACCTTCGTCGGTGTAGGGCTAGGCGCAGAGGCTGTGTCGGCCCCAGCTAGGGCGTTCCTTCTCCTGTGCGCAGCGCACATCGCGTCGCCGTGAATTTGGAGCCCGCCGGGAGGGCGGAATGCGCGATATTTTAGCCTTTTTTTATTTTTTTTAGGACCGGCGCACTGCGACGGCGTCAACAAATCGCATTCGGTGTCCGGGCCGGACCGTAATATGCGGGCGGCCCAAGTTGTGACGGCGAGGCTGGAATGCCGCTGCCGCAGCTTTGTTTAAATTGAGAATTGTTCCGTGATATTAAAAAAGAGAAGGAGCAGCTTTCTCCCCGGTGAGCCAGGACACTGCGCCGAGCTGCGCCGCCCTGACGTTTGGCGCAGAAAATTATATTTACACTTGTTTCTTTCTTTCTTTCTCCCTCGCGTGTGACACAGGCTTGCTCGTGACAGGCTCGTTTTACGGCCTCCACGGCAGGATTTAAGTCTGGCGGTGAGCTGCAGCGGTTGTGGCCAACGCACCGAGCTGGCGGAGGCGAAAACACGGCCGCAGCCACTCCCCGCCGCTAGACTGTGTTTGCATTAGTTCCGTCTCGTGCTGAGGTGTGGGAACAACCCGTAGCAGGCCCGCAGAGGCGGCGGAATAGCGCACAAATCATTCCCACGTTATCTGTCCTAGAGTGCAGAACGAATACTACCACCTTGGATTAAAATGGATTTGGTTTCAAATTAAGTATCATTGCATTGTAAGCCAGTCCAAGCAAGAGGTTCATGTAGTAGATAATAAGAAATAGTTTCTATAGGCGCTAGCGCCTTCTGTTTGCATTCCACCCTAGTAGCACGGGAAATTTGTTTTTAATGCGGCCGTCTATTAGACTGTTTACTCACCTGTCTTCAGGTTCAGTCGATGTACGTGTGGCCTACGCTGCTGTTCACTTAGTGGTTATGACTACGTGGAGGGAATTTACGTTACTTTATTTGGCCGCGCCCCCGCTTCTCCTTATTTTTGCCTTCATCATTTTCTCTCGAGTTTTTATCCTTTTAATTATGTACACTTGCCAGAATGAAATCTTCGCGGAGTGTGCGCTGATATGAAACTCCCTGGCTGATTAAAACTGTGTGTCGGACCGAGAATCGAACTCGGGACCTTTGCCTTTTGCGGGAAAGTGCCCTACCATTTGAGCTACCTAAGCATGACTCACGACGTGCTCTCAGTTTTACTGGCGGAAATAAAGCTGTGAGGGCGGGTCGTGAGTCGTGCTTGGGTAGCTCAGATGGTAGAGCACTTGCGCGCGGAATGCAAAGGTCCCGAGTTCTATTCTCTGTCCGGCACACAGTTTTAATCTGCCAGGAAGTTTTATACACAATTGGTTTTTTTCCAGTGAATCTTGTCACCATCGTTCTGACTAATACCCTGCCAGCCAGTGTACGCATTGCTTTGTTAGCTTTTCGTGTCTGTTAATTTGCTTTTGAAAAAGTTTTGAAATAACGCTTTTAAAAATTTTGCGCTACTTAGAACCATGCTCTCCAATTTGTAATTTTATATAACTACGTATTTGCTTTTCCTTTTGTAATAGATAAATCTGAGGACGCCCAAACGAGGCGAAACATGTTATTTGTAGTAAGAATAACTTTGCAACCAAAACTGTGTCTCCGAGCGACCGCTACGGTCGCAGGTTCGAATCCTGCTTCGGGCATGAATGTGTGTGATGTCCTTAGGTTAGTTAGGTTTAATTAGTTCTAAGTTCTTGGCGACTGATGACCTCAGAAGTTTAGTCGCACAGCGCGCAGAGCCATTTTTGAACTTTTTCTGTTGCTTGACGTGACCTATTCGCCTCTGGAAACGCGTTTGTTTTGAGAAAAGTCAAGTACCGTAGTAATTCAGATTTCAGAAAGGCATACCATCTCCAGAATTTCTGTAGCTGCTAATAGTGTGCAAATCAGCCTAGGGATAGAGGACAAATGTGCTTTGTTTGAAGATCCCTTACCCGCAGAACATGCAGCGCCTTAACATTTACTAGCTGAAGTAAGGCACTGTTAGAATTTGGGGATACAATAAGCTAAACTGTATTTTGAAGCGAGTATTTTCTCTTACTTTTGCTGACGCAAAAGTGTGAATTACTTCATGTGTTTATTGCTCTCTATAGTTTAAAAAATACCTCATTCACTAAAATGTTATTTTCTTTTGAGGGTTCCATACGTCAGGATGTAAAATCGGAACCTTCACAGGATCACTTTGTTGTTCGTCTGAAGGACTGTTCAAAACACTTTTTCTCAGGCACGAGTAGCTGCTTGAAGTTGGCGATGTAAAAAATTGAAACTTCTAAGACAATGTTGTCAAAAGACTTGACCACTCGCGTACTCACTCATCAAAACCTATAGGGTACAGCCAACTGCTCTAGAATAAAAAATTTGGCATGAATCATGGTTTCACTGTACATGTAAAGCAAAAAAATCCGCGAATCTTGGGTTTGTTGTTATATCACACGAAAAAAATGTTACCTTTATTATTTGTTAGTAGACTCCAAATTTGAAATTAAAACACTCCAGAAAGTCTTGCAATCCTTATGAGCGATATCTTGCCAGTATCATTGTCCATATAGGTAAAAATCCTGAAGATCTTGGATTCCCAGAATGAATGAACCATCTATATAATTAAGTTTGCAGCGAACTCTCATCTCACTATTTTTTCGTTTATGATCATCAGTGGTCTCATTTATAGTGTACCAGAAGTGTGTTAGCTTCAACCAAATTCAGTATTTGCTGGTCAGTTAAGGAATAGATTTCTCTTCAGAAACCACATGCGCAAATAACCTCGGCAGTGAGCGCCATTACGCCACATATCACAAGCACGGAAGACACGCGGTCGGTAGTGATAGTGAGAAACACTATTTTCTGCAATACTCTTGTCATCTGAGTTTGCCGAGGCTTTGAATTGATAAACAGCTGTCCTTCACGTATGGACACCATTGCTCGTTTATTCTGTGCTTTCCTCTGTGCACGCGTATGCATCCGCTGACGTTCGCGAGGCGGGGATCGTCGCAGTGTTTACGAGCATTGCTGGAGACGCAGATGCGTGGAAAGCGGACGCAGTCCTCATTAGCCGCTGCCACATCTGCGCCATGGCTTCCAGATGTCTGCCGACCTGCGGCGCGCCACTCCCCTTTCCCAAAGCAGACTCCGCTCCCACAAAACCTACGCCGTGTCCTGGCGCGATGTACAACTACCCTAACGTTGAGAACTTGTCTTGTCACAGCAGCTCACTTTCTTGAGAACGACATGTACCAGACCATCGTAGCGTGCAATTAAACCAATCACCGTAGTTTCAGTATTGCGAATCATAAACTGACGTAAAAATATCGCATCAATAAGGAGGAGTTGTGCGACATAAACGAAAACTGGTAGGCGTGTTTCTACGTCTGAAATGTGATAGCTCTTAAAATTTTCCACCAGTCGCATAAGAGTAACGCTAGTAGCAAATACACGCTGTAACAGTTGAGAGCATTGCTTACCTTAGAGAGTGGACATGGTGAGTTGAAGATAGTAAAGAATGCCTTTAAGGCAAAAAGAGTCCATTATCAATAGCTCACTGACTTTGAACGAGGTCGTGAAGTTGGGCTGCGAGAGGCTGGACGTCCTTCAGTGGTATTTCAGAATGACTTGGCAGGAATGTGGCCACTGTACGTGTTTGCTGGCAGCGGTGGTCACCAGAATGTACAGTCG
Source organism: Schistocerca gregaria (assembly GCF_023897955.1). Lineage (NCBI taxonomy): Eukaryota > Metazoa > Arthropoda > Insecta > Orthoptera > Acrididae > Schistocerca > Schistocerca gregaria. The sequence goes on along the minus strand of NC_064923.1, from coordinate 648,819,850 downwards.
CAGAAGGACCTTGCTTCGGACGTCCACGTGACACTACTAAGAGGGAAGACCATAGTGTTCAGTGTATGGCTGTGAACCATAGAACTGCATCTGCAGCAGTAATCGGTGTAGCAGTCGGCACCATTGACACACAATGAACAGCTACAACTCCGAACCAGACGTCCTGTAGCGTACATTCCACTGACCGCAAACCACCGCCACTTGCGATTTCAGTGGTGTCAAGTGACAGTTCACTGGAGGGAACGGTGGAAGTCTGTTGTGTTTTCTGATGAAAGTTGTTTCTGCAGGGCCTGCAACCAACCTGTTTGCACGCTAGACACACTGGATCTACACGTGGAGCATTTGACATCTGTAATGACTCAGGTCGCTCTTACATTAACTCGTGAACCTGTAATGTTAATCACTTACATTTGTCACCTAGACAAATGTATTCCCGAAATTTCATTACTCTATATTAATTATTTTTTGCTGTTGTGATGATTTTAGTATAATTTACGTACCTTACAATCGTGGAGGGTGATCACGAACTGTCAGGTTTCTCATACTTCTCGGTAACACTGTTCTTCGAAATGCAATCAAAACGAGCGTCTTTCTTCATATGTGTTTCAGTTTAGCCTCTTTCCGTATTTGAACCCTCACACGATTACAGTGAGTTACTAACGGTATGATTCTTCTTTGCAGATGTATCTAACGGTATATCGTTGTCGTGGAAATACCAAGTGCTTGAATACAGCCTACGATATTCTGAAAAAGGGATATCACTTTTGAGTTACACTTTAACTATTGTCAGAAGTCTGTCACACAAATGTTCATGCGATTGCTTCACTCAGAGCCCACACACGTCGTTACTTTTAATTTTGTGCGCTATTCACTCCAGCATTAAATATTTTACAAAAAAGCTAAAGCTGCTCTTCCGTTCGTAACAGGTCCCCGTATCCTCCAATGGCGAGAGGCGGAAGCACGTAATGCATCCAGGAACGATGTCAAATATAGTCATTTTGTTGATCCAGGAATTATGCGGTCGGAAGGCATAATGTTATGTGGCCGTACTGATCCCAAATTACTGAACTCCGTATAGAAGTAGAATAATATCTCGTAACTCTTGGAAACGAGGTTATGTAATGGACCTTCAGTGCATGAATATGAAACAGGATGAAACTGTAAACATGGGCCGGCCGGAGTGGCCGAGCGGTTCTAGGCACTAGTCTGGAGCCATCGCTACGGTCGCAGGTTCGAATCCTGCCTCGGGCATGGATATGTGTGATGTCGTTAGGTTAGTTAGGTTTAGGTAGTTCTAAGTTCTATGGGACTGGTGACCTGAGATGTTAAGTCCCATAGTGCTCAGAGCCATTTGAGGCATACTTCATCTTTGATATCGTGAACCAAATCTCTTCTAAAGTTCTTTGCTTTCCATATTTTGAGGGGTGGTAGTGTAGAACAAACTAATAAAAACGTCCATTTAACTCGCCTCTGACTTGTATACCTTAAGAAATTGCAGCGGATATTCATCTTCACTATTGTGAAACACATCTCCATTACTGAAAAGAAATGCTCATATCTCTTAAGATGTGCATGTGAGAATCCATATTTACCAGGCTTTTTGCTTTCAATGATCGTTCCTTTGATATCCCGAACTATTGATCGTTTCTCCTGAGGTACCCTGTCTATTCGGCAGAGTTTGGTGATAAACAACTGAGGTTTGATTTACTGAACTACCAGAACAGCATACAATAAGAGAACGTTGTGCTACCACCAGACAGAATAACACTGAAATCAGAAATAAATTGTGATTGCGTCACACAGAGTATTAAATAAATTATGATCACTGACGGTAACAACATTTGGAAATACTGTTGTCGTTCCAGCATCCTCAGTCCTCTTAACGAGGCGTTTTAGAGTAAAAGGCCACAGAATAGCCTACGGCTCTCATATATACCGCGAAATTTGCGGAATCTCTGCAAGGGTTTAATGAAATTTGCCTTGACCTTTTCTGGGCGCAGATACGGGTCACTGAATTCGACGGAGGACAGCTAGTACTTCCTTCTATATAATTTTTGGTTTTAACAGCTAAATTCACATACTATCCAATCTGCGACATGCCATTAGTTTGGTTGATACGCGACACCCAAAACCAGATGCTACTCAGTAACAACATAGGCAGCAGGTGCTGCTCAGGGCCTCATGTCAAGGGCGTAAGTACTAGTAGCTTCGCTGTCGTGTAGCATCTTTTCATAGTAAAAGATGTCCAAATGAGGCCAGTAGCTGGCAGCTGTAAATAAGCAGTCCTTATCTGCGCAGTGACGGCTTTAAGGCCCAGGGTGTCCGCAGACAGCGCCTGCTGGAGTTTTACTGTGCGGCTGTATATTTCCTGGAGGGCTCGCGCGCGGTTCCCGACTAATTGAGCGGATACCGTCTGCCGGATGGCGGTCTGCTGCCCTCTTCCCGTCTGGGATCGGGAAAGGCGAGACGAATAACAAAAACACACACGCTACACAGGTACACCCCAGATGAAGCACTTAAAAAAATAAAAAAATTCTCTTTTCCCCAACGAATCAATGAAAGTAGGCACTTGAGACCGCTCCTTCCACTTCGACACGTTGTAAAGAGGAGAGGCTCTTTTGTTGTTTAACGACAAACCTGCCAGTAGTATTAAACGTCAAACTTCCAGGTCGTTTACGAAGGATCTTTTACGGGCTGTGGTGACCACTTCCGTCAGGAGCGCCTAACGTTCGAGCAGGAATGCATGTATGATTCTATCAAGCCAGACAGCCAACAGTTTGAAGCAGAATAATAATTACTTCAGGATGTCCTGAGACTCTCCTTGAAAATGCTAAGTAATGACTGGATTTCTTCATTGCGTGGTACTGACTTCCAGGCAGCTTGCGTCATTAACGAGAATTGTGATTTAGATATAGCGAAATTCACATTGCTTTGTTGTAGGTTAGGGTCAGTATTTCACAAGTCACAAAAGACAGAAACCTGAGTATAGGATACAGTAGAAAGTATCTTCTGCCATGACCTTCGGAGTCGTCTGCTTCGTTAGCTGCGCGTTTAGCGCATCGGAATTGTAACCGAAGGGGCCTGGGTTCGGTTCTCGGCCGGGTCGATGATTTTGTCCTCTATAGCACTGGATGCTGTGTTCTCACGTTCGTATCGTCATAGCTGACAGTAAAATTTTGTGATGGTTGTACGGGTACGTCCTGAAAACGAATAATAATAATAGTAATAATAATAATATAATAATAATAAAATAATAATACTACTCTGAGTTCAAATAGAGAACTCTGTTATAATATCCCAATATCTTATCCGTTGTAAGGGTTAGCGGATGGTTACGACCCTTTTATGGATCACATCACCGTTTTGAAAGTTTTAGAGTTACAGTGAGGCCACCTACGGAATCGCTGGGTAGCAGTCCCGTATCGCTTTTCTCGGGCACGCGTCGAGTTACAAATCGGCTCTGGACGGCTGCGTGTCCTGTGCCCAGAGCAGAGCCCGCGGCGAGGTGACGGATGCGTGGCGAGCAGGCGGACAGCGGCTGCAGGCGGGCGATAGCCGCGGTAAACACCGTAAAACCTGCCCGCGCACGGGCCGCCGGAATTATGCGGCCTGGCCGCTAATCTGTTATTGCAGCTAACAGCGCCGGCCTTTGTGCTCGCATTGTGCGCGCCCGGCCAGATAAGGCCCGCGCTGCCAAATACCTGCTGCACAAAAGGCCCACTAATGAGGGTCCGCGGTCAGCTCGCCAAAGCGAACTCTCTTGTCCGCGCTAAGCCGCTTTCCGGCCTGCACCCTCGCCTCACCTCACTCCTTTCCCAAATTTCCAGCCCTTTGAGGACCGGACCTCTTTCTTGGCCAGAGCACGACTTTGCTTTCACGAAAATCGCTGTTTACCTATCAGCTTGCGGGGACACGGATAAACCCCCGTATTGATACTTCACGTCACTAGGGAATTCCTGTAGGTAGCGCAGCATGGGAGAAGACAGGTAAACATGTACGGCTATAAATGGACATAAATGTTTCCATTAATTATAAGCGAACCAGAAGATAATCTTACGCATTCTTTATCGTCGCGTTGGCAAGTGACAGCACCTGGAGTACGGTAGTTACTCCTTCAAACGTAGACGTAATCAAAAGCCGTTGTGCAAGGCGATCATTGTGCTGTGTAACATTTCATAAACGGGTCAGAAAAAATCCAGAAAAGTCGTTAAAAACACACATACCAATCTTAACCGGGATAAAGAGGCATATGTTACAGTAGCTTGAGGTGTTCCCTAAGGTAGTACTATAGGACTCTGTGATAAACCTTTTGCATTTCTTTTATGTTTTCATCTTCTTTAAAGGCAAAGAGAAAAGATGAAGTGGTAACCCATCATAGAGCCTATGCCTACCGTCAGGTATCATATTGGAGTTTTGAACTGTGTTCCCGTGCTTTCTCAAAATAATAATGAATTAAGGATTTTCCGCCTTTTTGGAGATACACGTGTAATTGTTTTAACAACCAAATATGTTTCACACCGTTGTGGCGGCCTCCATGGATTATACATACATACATACATACATACATACATACATACATACACACACACATACATACATACAGTTATATTTAGGTTAGGAAACACGTTACGTGGTATTTCGTCGTTATTTAAATTACATACGCGTTTCACCTTTTATATTACATTGTACGCCTGACAACTGAAATCAGCCATGGGTGTAAATTAATTCCCGCAGTTTGCTGGTTAAACTCAATATGTAAATAGGCAAGGGAATTAGTATTTGCATATGCTTTCCTGGAATCGTTATTTAATTCGCAGACTAATTCATCAGTCGTTGACAGTTTCCTTTCCAATACCACCCACCGGTCCTAAGGGATTATCGTGTATCTTTTGCAATTAATTTGAACCCTATGCATTTTATAATTCTTTGTTTTGCCTATACAGTGACTGGAAAGAGCTTAATGCGTATTAGTAATAAACACGATTGTATTGTGACTCTTGGTTTCATTTCATAGTGTAAAGAAACCCATTTAACATGATATTCCTGTGAGCTATGGTACCCATATTTCATATTTAATTGGGCCGCTCTTGTTTAAACTCAGATGTTCAACAGTTCCCGTTCCGCGTCTTTGTCATAATTTTGCTTAATTACGAAGGTACTGGGTTTGCATCTCGTTAGGAATACTCAGAGGTATGACACATGCTAGGACGTCGACTCACCGTTACTATTAATGTACTCCGTGTTTGTGTGATGAAAAGATGTTAAAAATTTATTGTAACTTAAACGGTAATTGAAATATATTGAAACTTTTTGCTCATAGTGGTCATGGGGTCACCAACCACATGCATCAGCGTTGTTCCTACATATTTTTCAGTGTCACCCACCATAGACTTTAGCAAACCTTCCTTGGTCCATCTGCCACCCATTGACCCAGTTATAGATCCCACAGCTCTTCTTAACTTAAATGTGTAATTACAGTGATGGCTGACTTCAAAAGCTGCACAACGTGAAAGACCAATGCCTTAAAATATGTTCGATGCCTCGTGAATATCGAGCTCATGATAGAGTTTTTCGAACACATGGCAGGGATAGTACAGCAACGAGAAATATACGATGAAGAAACAGTCTTGGTTGCAGAGATGTATTTATTATTTATTTAGTATTGACGTGTTTCGCCTCATTCAAGCATCCTGAATTAGCTGAATATTAGATGGTGTTAAGCGCGTGGGACATGGTTCATGAATACCGAGCATTCAGCACGTCCCAGCAAACAACTGCTCTCGTCAAAAGTCTGGAAACATTGGGCGATGTCTTTGTTGAGGCAAGAGACGTAATCTAGAAAATGCAAAACAGGCTCGTTTTACCGGTAAATCAATAAATGGTTGCCCTTTGTTGGTCTCGTCACAACACTTACAACACAATTACTGGACTCTAGGAGAAAGCCACGCACCACAGCCAACTGCCAACTGCCAATGACATGGTGGACGAATTGGGTTATTAGTACAGAAAGTGGAATTTCCCTGTAGTATGTCGCAGGCTGTGATGTGCAGATCGGTATATCCTGCTTGTGGAATAGTCTGTTCTGAGGTCCACAATCTGAAGTGCCCTAGGCTTCGTAGAACTGTCAACACATTCCATTTCCGCACAGTTGTAACTCCGTACAAGTGCCACAAACTCATCGGTAATCCGGTTTGGATTGACTAGACCAGAAGTGTGTATGGGCTATTAAAATTGGGTAGTCGATCGAACTCGGATTTGGCGTCTTATTCGCTTATAGCAGGTCCTCTACTTGGAATAACAGTGACCTTCCTGGACCCCAACATGTAAAGTTCGAGTGCAGTTTGAGAGACATGGACTACGACATTTAAGTTTGGATCGGACCGTAATTCGTGCTCGGATGGCCGAAGCGGTTAAGGCGTCCGCTCGCGTAAAGCGGGAAGTCCAGGCTCTAGTCCCGATTTGGCACAAATTTTCACTGTCGTTATTCCAATATACAGCCTACGGCGGTTCGTATTCGCAACTGCGAAAACATTCCCCGTTATTTTCATGGATATTTAACTGAAATAAACTTCATAATTAACGCTGATGTGCTCACTGACACTCTCTGCCTGTAACATGTGAAATATGAACGATAGGTAGAAGAGTTCATTTCGAGAAGAGGGACAGCGTGGGCCCGGTAGAGGTGCACCTGGGCTTTACAGGCGCACTGCAGACGCGGAGACGGCGTGCGGCGTTGTTTGTCGCAACGTCTGCTCTTCCGGCGACGCCGGCGTCCGCTGCGGCGGCGTCTCTAGGGGCGCGAGGGGCGAAGCGACGCCGGCAATATCTGTCACTTCCAGGGAAATGTATATTGTCGCCGCAGCGCCCGCGCGCTCGCCGGCCCGGGGGACGGCGGCGGCAGCAGCCAGCCGGCAGAGGGAAGCCAGAATTCGCCCGCGCCGTAATATTTCAGCGGTAATCTTATACCTGCCGCTGCCGCCCGCAATATATAAGCGGACGGGATATTTCTCCGGCGACCGCCTCCTTCTTTCCCTCGGCCTCTGCCGGCGCTCCCGAGGCAGGCCAGGTCGCTTCTGCGCGCGTTATTGTCGACGCCCGAAGAAGGGGTACGGAGCAGAACAGAACCGCGCCAGAACAGAACTCGACTGCGCCACCAGCCGGCGTCGGCAAGGCGCGGGGCGGAAACGGCTTTCTCGGATTCCGCGGAACTATTTCTGGCGGAGGGATCGCCAGGCAAGGGCAGGAGGGGGAGGCGGGCCAAATCCCCTCTGGGAACCACGTGCTCGCAGTGGTTCGGCTAATAGGGGAAGTCGGGGTTGCCTGACTGCCTCTCAGCCGCACGGCATTCTTTCGTCGGCGGCGCTGCGTCATCCTGACTGGTCTCTGCCGGCAGCGCCAGTAAACACTCCTCTGAAGTTCTCTGCGTGAATCCACTTGGGCTGACTAATTCGAATCTTCTTGCGATACAAATAATGATGGTTATGTCTGTTCTAACAGACCAGGTTTCGAGGCAACTGGCATACCTTTTTTCAAAAAATGCAGCAAACAGCCATTTTTTGTAGCTTTATTTATTTATTTGAAATAAGACACACAACTACCTTCCTTTTTGATCATAGCCAGTTTCTCAAGCGATCATTCTTGTATACATCTAAGTTGTCGAGTTGGAATTTCGCATCAATGACCGATAATGATGACAAGATTTCAGCTCGGCAGCTTGGGTGTACACAAGACTGAAGACTTGAGAACAACATTGCGACTCCAAACCTACTAGGAAAAGAATTAACTGTAGCTATGGAATTTGTATTCAGAAAGCAAATATCGACTGGTTATATTAAAAGTTTAGCTACTCACATAAGTCCAGAGTCGGCTATAATTATCGTATGGCAGCGAAACGACTGCTACGGTCGCAGGTTCGAATCCTGCCTCGGGCATGGATGTGTGTGATGTCCTTAGGTTAGTTAGGTTTAAGTAGTTCTAAGTTCTAGGGGACTGATGACCACAGCAGTTGAGTCCCATAGTGCTCAGAGCCATTTGAACCATTTTGAGCAGCGAAACTTGGTACTCGTAGATAATGCGTTAACGCGGAACTGATCTACCTCAGAAAAAAAGCTGGTTCCAATTTTGGCCACCAGATGCAAATCGGGCTCTGTGAATGCAAGAAAGACGTATGGACATGTTACACTATGTCATGGACTAGTCGCAACTTAGACAATTTGTTCAGTATGAGCACCTAAGACGATGATGAGATGCCGTACAGGCCCGATTTACACCTGGTGGCCAAAATTGGAACTAATTTTTGTCTAGCATGTATCGGTTTCGCATCAACGCACTAGCGTATCTACCAAGTTCCGCTGCATATGACAATTAAAGAGCGCACTGGATTCCTGTGAGTAGCTGCACTTTAATTGTAACTACCTGACACAGTATCATATACGGACTCGCATACAGAATTATTATTTCTAAAGTAATGGAGAAGATACTGAAAAGAGATTCAAGACAAGACGCGTTTTGGCCTTTGATTATTCGACCACAATGCGAATGACGCGCTGCATCAGTGATGACAAACTATTGTTTGCTGCGTGCAGAAACGCGAAAGGAAGACCTACAGATTACAGAGTAAAAGGAAGCTGTAACATTCAAATTGCAATCGACAAAAACATTGTATTGATGAAGATAAAAGTGCAGTACGCCAGTTGCTTGGCGTCAGTTGAGGTAGGTAAAGGTGGCTGGTTCTTGTATTTCTTAAAGTAATTCAAAGTCACGGTGCTCAGCCACCATTATCATGCATAAATTAACATTATCGCAGTCACGATGTACTTCTACTGTGAATTTCATTTCAGTATGCATGGGTTTCTTAAAATCATCGAAGATCTTTTAACTTTGTATAGGTAGTTTGGACGTTAATATATATTGCAAGGACATCTGGGGTCCACACTCGCTTTTTGAAAGACACCAAACAGTTTTTAAAATATTCTATTTCAGAGTTTCGTAACAGTAGATGTATTTATGTCTATAGTTCAATGTTTCTGACACTTACAGGTCGTTGTCTTGCTATATCACAAATAATCGAGACTTTCCAAATGATATCTCAACATGGATGGGATAAAATTGCAGGCATGCATATAACGTCCAAACGCTGTTCTTTTGTTCTTCCCCAGTTTCTTCTCATTTTCGCAGAAGTTTTCTTCTCGTCGAGTCTGTTGAATTATGTCAATTTACTTAACATAGGATACAGTTCTATACCAGTCTTCTACACATCTCCGAATTTCGCCATGCTTCGTCTGTAGGGATCATCTTGTGGTTTTAGACATCGCTCCCCCCCCCCCCCCTTTCTGATTTAAATTTATTTCGTTTATTTGCCTTCAAGTTCTTTTTGTATTCTTCATAATCACCCGCATTTCATTAGTTTGTATTGTAGGAATATCTTGATGAACTCAGCACGCTATATTACAAACTTTTGCTCTGGTGTGCCTCTTCCTGTGCGTTTTCCTTATGCAATTTCGTGGACATTTTGACCTATGCTGGCTGAAACTATAGATGCGTAATGAACCAATCATCAAACAGCAGAATCGAGGTCTAACGAATCACGCACGTACCCAATCCTTTATTTATTTGCAAACCTCAGTTAACGTGACAGTACAGTGACAAGAACAGCCTCCTGTTGCACAGAAAAAGTAATAACTCTAGTATGAAAAATTCATATCACTTACGAATTTTGCAGAAACGGCTACAACCCTAGTTAATTAGAAGATGATGTAACTGCATAGATTTCGACGTCACTGTAATCTCTTCTTTAATCTTATCGAGGTTTATTCAACTTTCGTACCGCGCCTCCTTTGTCGATAATGTTAATTTCTCGACTGTGTCTTCAGTCAAAGCCAGGTCGATCCCTTTCGTACGATGATCATATAAACATAGTTTTCAGTATCCTTTTTGTGTATTTTTTAATTCATGGCGCACCTGCTCTTCTGCAACATCCGTGTTCGTTTTAAACAATGCAGCTTCACATCTTGCCGACCTGCGGGTCGTAAGGCGACTGTTTCGTCTGGAAGTGACGGGCGCTGTGAGAGACGGCGATTGGTGTTCCATTGTGCTGGGCTTGTTCTCCAGGCACCGGCTGACGTCACCCCCACTTAATCTAGCGGGCATTAACACGACCAGGAGAGGGAGGCGGCGTGGCCTGGGGTCCGAGGGCCAGCTTCCCCGCTACAAACACGTTTCTTATTCACTGCGACGTGGTGCCGTGTCTACAATACGCCGTAGGTCATAGGAGCGTGGCTCATAATGTTGGCTGTAGGTCTTGGCTACACACACACACACACACACACACACACACACACACACACACACACACACTCGCTTTAGAATTGCTGAAGCTGCATAGTTTCATAGAATTAAGGAAAAAGTTATACGTTGGAGATTAGGAGGGGGAAGAAATATGTGAAAAAATTGCGAAATCATAAGACGTCTTGAAATTATAATAATGTCAAGGCAATCAGAACAATGCTATTTCAATGCCTGTAATGAACCGCGAGGTACACTACGAACACGTAAGTGGTATCGATGAGTTTTAGGCCACATACACCGAAGAGCCAAAAAAACTGGTACACCGGACTAATGTCGTGTAGGGTCTCGGTGAGCACGCATAAGCGCCGCAACATGACGTCGCATGGAGTCGTCTAATGTCTGAAGTAGTACTGGAGGGAATTGACACCACTAATACTGCATAGCTGTCAATAAATCCGTAAGAGTGCGAGGGCTGGAGATCTCTTCTGAACAGCACGTTGCAAGACATCCCAGATATGCTCAATAATGTTTATTAATGGGGAGTCTGGTGGCCAGCGGAAGTGTTTAAACTCAGATTAGTGTTCCTGGAGCCACTCTGTAGCAATTCTAGACGTGTGAGGTATCGCGTTGTCCTGCTGGAATTGCCCAAGTCTATGGGAATGCACAGTAGGCATGAATGGATGCAGGTGATGAGACAGGATGATTACGCATATATCACCTGTTTGGGTCGTATCTAGACGTATCATGGGTCCTATATCACTCCAACTGAACACGCCCCACACCATTACAGAGCCTCCACAAGCCTGCTCACATGCAGGGTCCATGAAGTGGTCTCCATACCCGTACATGTCCTTCTGCTCGATACAATTTGAAACGAGACTCGTCCGACCAGGCAACGTGTTTCCAGTCATCAGCAGTCCGGTGTCGACATTGAATGGCCCAGGCGAGCCATAAAGCTTTGTGTCGTGCAGTCATCAAGATTACACGAGTGGGCCTTCTGCTACGAAACCCTTATCGATGATGTTTCGTTGAACGGTTCGCACGATGACACTTATTTATGGCCCAGCATTGAAATCAGTAGCAATTTACGGAAGAGTTGCACTTGTGCCACGTTAAGCGATTATCTTTAGTCGTCGTTGGTCCCGTTCTTGCAGTATCTTTTATTGGCCGCAGAAATGTCGAAGATGTGATGTTTCACCGAATTCCTGATATTCACGGTACACTCATGAAATGGTCGTACAGGAAAATCCTCGCTTCATCGCTACCTCGGAGATGCCACGTCCTATCGCTCGTGCACCGACTATTACACCACGTTCAAACTCACTTAAATCTTGATAACCTGCCATTGCAGCAGCAGTAACATATCAAACACCTGCGCCAGACACTTGTCATACATAGTCGTTGCCAACCACAACGCCGTATTCTGCCTGTTTACTTACCTCTGTATTTGATTACACATTCCTATACCAATTTCTTTGACGCTTCAGTGTATTTGAATGTAATCTTTTTCACATCGTACTTTCGTTAATATCTACCCAAAGATAGTATCACTGTTTGCCTAGTACTTTACATCCGTCGTGGTCCACGTGTCGATTTAACTAACGGTTTATCTGTTTAGAACAGGAAAGCTGATTAGAGTGCAATGCCGATCTTGGGTGACTACTCAGTGAAGCTTAGTTCAAAGAACTAAGCAAAGGTAGAAAGTGGGTGCATTACCTCCTCCGGCTGCCGCAGCTATATTCCTTATCGACTGCCTCTTTAGACTGCTCAGAGAATGAGGCGAGCTCACGCCTGACTGTCGTCTGCCTTGTCCCACTCGCCAGCGATTCCTCGGCTGTCTCCTCGCCGGCCAACTATTCCTGTACGGCCCGCGGGCTGCCAGTTTGGCTGCCTCCGCTTCTCTTCAGCCGTGAGTCATTCTGCGGCGAACCTCGACAGCGTTTTTGTATCTGGCCAGCGGCGACGATTTGAGAATCTCACATCTGAGATACGCACTCATCTCGTCTGACATCAGAGATCCGCTATACTGGAACATCATTATCTGAACCGAGAGGTTGGCACGATAGGCCTATTTGCAGACGTTCTTTGTCATAAGGCCCAGACGTGGAGATCGTGCCGATAGTTGCGCTTGGAATCCAAACGTACCGGAGTTCAGACATTTCTAGGTTTACTTAAGCTGTTGTGAACTTTTAACTGTCGTAGAGGATATTAATTATTCCGTTAAAATTCAAAACTGTCGTTTGAATTTCACTGTGTCGTTATGTACTTCAAAATTGTAAAACGTCACATAACTTCAGCTTTCCAGCAACAGTCAGAAAAACTGCGAAGAACAGGCAATGATGGTAACACACACATTTTTTTACTTGGCTCAAATGTTTACTTGATACTGTAACATATCGGATTTAGTGATGGTTTACAACTGGTCACCTGTATGACAAAACGCAGGAGACTGAATATCAGGATTTCAGTCGACGATTAGAGATTAGATGCATGGCGAAAAATCCTTTAATAAAAGTGCTGTAACATATAGTGAACTAGTGAAAGCCTTAAGCAGTTAATCTCTGTTACTTAGGCTTTCTGTAGGTGGGTAAGTAACTAATAGTGAAGTCATAGCTGATCGGTAAATTCTTCCTTTAAAAGGAAACAATACTTTACCATGTAACCAACTTCCTTAAGATTTCAACCTGCACATGCCCCAGGAAGTGATAAGAGACTCGCATACTGCTACTAAATACCTAACAAGGAATGCCAAAGAAAATTAAGGATCAATTACATGACGATCAGTTGGGACGTAGGGAAGATAAGGCACCAGAGACGCAGTTCTGACGTTGCGCTCGATGATGGAAGCAAGACAAAAAAATCAGGCCAAATCCATAGGATTTGTATTCCTTGAAAAAGCCCTCGATAATGTAAAATTGCGCAAGACTTCCGAAATTCACCAAAAGTAGATGTAAGCTGTAGGGAAAGATCGTATACAGTATGTAGAAGAACAAAGAAGGAACAATTAGAAGGAAGATTGAGAATGAAGTGGTCTGATGAAGAAGTGTGTTACAGAATGATCCAGCCTTTCTCCAGTATTGTTCTATGTGAACAATGAAGAAATAAGGACGGAAATTAAAGATAGGTTGAGGAGTGGGGCTGAAATTTGAGTTGAAAGAGTATGAAAGATAAGATTCGCTGATGACATTGCTATCATCAGTGAAAGCGAGATGGAAATACAGGTCATACTGAACGAAATGGAGGGACTACTGACAGCAGAATATGGACTAAACATAAATCAAAGAAAGATAAAATTGATGAGAAATAGCAGAAATTAGACTAATAGTAAAATTGATATAAAAATTGGGGACTACGAAGTAGACGAAGTGAAGGAATTTTGTGATCTTAGAAGCAAGATAACGTATGACGGACGAAGCAAAGTGACAATGAAAAATCAGACAAGCACAGGAAAACAAGGCGTTCCTGGCCGGAGAAGCCTACTATTACCAGACATACGCCTTAATTTGAGGAACAGATTTGTGACACAGCTCTTCTGTAGCACAGCATTGTATGACAATGAACATGAACTGTGGGGGGAGCAAAGTAGAAGAAACTGAAGCGTTTGAGATGTGGTGCTGTAAAGGGATGGTGAGAATCAGTGGACTGATGAATGACTAGGTTCCTCGCAGTATCAGCGAGAATAGAAACAATGGGAAACATTAACAAGGAGGGACAGGATGATTGACGTGTGTTAAGAAATCATGGAATAACTTTGACAGTACTAGATGGAGCTGCTGGTGGCAAAAAGTGTAGAGACTGGAACACATCCAGGAATTAATTGAGGGAGTTTTTTGCAGGTGCTGCTGTGAGACGAAGAGACTGGTACAGGAAAGGAACTCGTAGTGGGCTTCGTGAAACTAGTCAGATATGTAATGATACTCCAAACATAAAAAAAACACTCACGGCCTGCAGGTGACACCGAGTAGCCGTCGGAGTGGCCGAGCGGTTCTAGGCGCTACATGCTGGACGGGTATCTGAATCGCCGTCCATCAGGGAAACGATCCCAGTGTCCTGCCACTGCGCCCACTCTCTCAGTGGTGGAACTGCTTCTCTCCTGCAGAATTTCATGTCATTTCTGCAAGAATAAGGGCCAGTGACAACATTGTACAGTTCTCTATAATGTCTATGCTTCTCTTCCATGCAAAACGTATGACATTTTTGTGAATTACAGGATGCTTGACGGATGGTGCTGAAGCGCCAGCCAGGGCGACTAGCTTAATACTTGCTGTTTATGTACTGAATACTTACGAAGGTGATCTCATCCCCTAGGATCCTCTGGTGGAGTTGGATCGTATTGCAGCGCCTTGTCTTTGAGTGATTAGCAGCGATTGACTGAGTGTGTTGGCCTGCCGCAGGTGCACGAGCTGTGCGACAACTTCTGCCACCGGTACATCAGCTGCCTGAAGGGCAAGATGCCCATAGACCTGGTGATCGACGAGCGGGAGTCGAGCAAGCCCCCGGAGCCTATGGGCTCCACCAACGGCGACGGCGGCGCGCGCAGCACGGCTGACTCCACGTCGCACACGGACGGCGCCAGCACCCCCGACGTGGTGAGTACCGCTGCCGTCTGCTCTCCCGTGGGCGTAGCAAAGAGCCGTACGTGTGCGGTAGGCCGAAGACAACCAGAACAGCCGACATCGTGAAGTGAACGTTCCTGATATGAACCCTTTCGATGCCTCGATTTGGGTTTTAAATGCGGCATTACTTCGTGTATTGTACATGCTTAATAGATTTGTAACGTGTACCTGCCAGCGAGCGCGCGCGCATCTCTCTCTCTCTCTCTCTCTCTCTCTCTCTCTCTCTGTGTGTGTGTGTGTGTGTGTGTGTGTGTGTGTGTGTGTTTGTGTGCCCCCACGCGCGTGCGTGTTTCTCAAGGAATTTTAACGATGATTGGCATCAGTTATGAGAATTTATGGGCTTAGGGCAGAAGCTAGAAGACCGAAAAACGAAAAAAGTAAAAGGAAGTATGGTTAAACTTGCTTTACGTGGTGTAAGGAGGCCTGTTTTCAAATACGAATGGTCCTATTCAGAATGGTATTTGCATATTGTGGGTATTTACCTCAGCAATTGTGGTACTTTTGCCGCTCAGGTTGTTGGTAATCTTTTGGCAGAAATGGGACAGCCTCACTGCGTATCTCAAATGCACTACTGGCCAAAGTATAACATTAACGTAACATGTCTCACAATTTTTCTTTTTGCGTGTGCTGAATGTCATCGAGGAGCGAAGACTCTCCGCAGCTTACCTCTTTCCTTCAAACGGTTGTTTTTTAAGTTTAGCTGAACTGGCGCGTCGTTGTATCCCAAAAGCGCTGTAATTTCAAAGTTTAAAAGTTGCAAAGTTTAAATGTCAACGAAACACGGCCACAATTTTGCTTTGCTAGTATCGTCTGTCAGTCAGCGCTTAAGACTGACTTACCTCAGAATACAACGTGCTACCCACCAGTAAACGACGTTAATATTGCTTTTAAATCCCATTCTTAGCTTGTGTGATTAGAGAAATCTAAATCGGTTTTGGCTCTCAATAAATGTCGCCTAGATATATCTTTGATACTTCGTTCAATACAGTTTCGCTTTCGCAGTTTTGTACGACTCTAATGTATCGGATCCTCAAGACGTAAATGACACTCTTGTAATTATTTTAAAATTTAATTCTTTGACAGTATCATAGCAGAGTGTAGAAATTATTACCTTAACTACTGACAGAGCGTCTCCTCGTTTCTGTGCTTAATGTTGCTGTAGTTGCGAAAAGTGATTAATCCACGATTGAGACATGAATCTCTGTTAGTACTGTGAGAGAGATTTTTTTTTTTATTTTTGCGTCATGTCTGTATACGAATACGTCTGAAAGAGCGTAATAATAGAAAAGTATGAAGTATGTCGTATAAGTTTTTAGAACACTCGCAATTTATTTATTTTTTCTTATTTTTGCTCCTTAATCACACAAACCATATATCAAAGTCTGTATTACCTATGACAGGCCCTCGTCTTGTTAGAAATGATCCTTGCACCATTCCTCTTGGATTAGCTCATTCGCAGGTGTGCAATATACACAACATTATTACTGTTTTGTTTTTCTGCTTGCTGGTTGCTTTCTCCTGCAAATAATTGCAGTAAAGGAAAGATATCCCTTATACGGCTTCAGAGACACTAGCGAAACGCAGCCATAAGTATCCAGTCGACACGTATATAGCAAGCAGGTGGTAATGAAAAGAGGAAAATGCTCGGAAGCCGACGCTCACGTCCCATCTCGGACAAATCCGCAGACGTGTCGACTCGCAGCTTCGGAGTTGGCTGCGAGATTCTTCTGCTCGTCGCGGAAGGAATGCAGACGCGTCGACGAGCTCTGGGGCAGCCATGTTTTTTTCCTCGGAGGCGGAGGAGGAGGAGAAGAAGGAGGAGGCGGCGCTCGGTAATTGTCGAGTTATTGATCGTTATTTTAGGCCTGGCCCCGGGCGACCGCGTGTTGTATTGGATCCGGAGGCGCGCGGGCTCAGCTGCGTTTAGTACCACCCGTACGCCGCCTCGCTGCGCCACATCTGTTGTTCTCACTCCACGCGTTCTGGAGGCAATGCGTGCACTTCCTTGGCTCTGATATCTGTACAGACAAATGGGACGGCAATAGTATATCTCTCAAAGGAATTCTGCTCCTGAAGTCCCTTATCTAACATTGCACTATCCCACATTTTTTTTCCATTGTGATTTTATAAAGATGTTGTCGAGGTTTAACACGAAGAAATAGACTTCCAGAATATTTTCTTTTATTCCTACCTCACTTGAATACTATGTGATTGCTGAGTACAAAGCTGAAACGGAGATAGCTGAAAATACAGGATATTGAGTAAATAAATTGAGGTATTTGAGAGAATTCCTTCATAAAAAACAACTTATTTATATTTCTGTAAATCTATTCTGTGTTCAATTTATCATTCTTATTTCACGGGAAAAAGGCAATATTGAAAGAGGTGGGTTATCGAAAAGGAGGAGGTGACTAGTCTGCAGAATAAATGCTACCAGAATCGAAGTGGGAACGTGGAGTGCCCGTCAACTACTTTACTATCAGAAAATTAGGAGAATTTTGACCTTGAAATATTTAATTTTCAGTCCTGCACCTATCTTCACTAATATTTAGCTGTATTATACAACTTCATGCAAGATGATATCAAGTAATTTATTTCTACCGTATGATATGATTCTAGTTCATAATGATTACATCACAAAAAAGTCTTTAACGTACGGGTAAAGAAAACGTTCTAATTACATCCTGATTCTACTAAAGTGCTTATAATCAAAGGTGGATGGTTTATGAAAACAACTGTTCTCGGAAGAGTTCTCAGCACCAAAAGCATACCCTAATAATTTCGTGTGTGTCCTTTGGAGTCTAGCTTTAGAGGTCGGGTAGTATGGAGGTGAGGCACAATCGCACAGTCCTTTTTAGAGGATGAAAAATATTACACACATTCCCATCCACATGCATCTTCCACTGACAAATGTTTGTCAGTTCTAGAGACGACATATAATTACAAGCAAGTTCTATTGCTAACATCTTCCTATAATTGACAGGTCCATAAAACGCAATGGAAATAGAAATGTTCAAAGCAAGAAATAACAGGGTGTTCTCTTGGAGAACTGTAACATGTCATTATATTTCTTCCGGTCACTTGACTCGTTATGTTGTGGATTTCGTTAACACAAAATCAGCAGGACTGTTAGGATGAATTGCTTCTTTACTTTTATTGGTTTGTATTTATTTCAAAGCATCATCAGTGACGAAGTTATTCATCTACTTAGATGTGTGATCAAATTTCTGGAAGAATGATTACATCATACCGAAACGAAAATTGGAGCACTGACGTGTTTTTAGATACATCGACTAGCATTGTTTTGAACCAGAGTTTCAAACGACCTCATATTCTAAATATAAGTAATTCAAACTGCGAATACCGACGTAAGGGCATAGAAGGCAAGAAAATGTGGATGGTTGGAAATGAACATACATTCTACCTTGGGGTCAACAGAGATTGTGCTAAATCTCAGTTGACAGGGTAGAAGATAAGGGCATCGCTTTTGATTGAATTATCCAGGCATTTTCTCGAATTATTTGAGAGTAATCACGGAAAACTCATACCATGATATTTAATCAAGGGACTAACAACATGTTTCTTGTGAACGGTTGCTTTGACCACCTCAGCTATGCGGACACCATCTCTGATTGACCCAAATTTCCAACTTATTCACGCACTGTTGATGTAGTGAGCCCTGCCCATTACCACCATTACTTGCAGAGACAGCTGGTTCCCTTATACGTTTGGGTTTGTTCGTTTATGTGCCCTGAAAAGATCAATGGCCGCCTCGCCCTATATGTTTAATGTTCGCAACTACACAGAATATGAGAGAGAGGAGAGAGAGAGAGAGAGAGAGAGAGAGAGAGAGAGAGAGAGAGAGAGAGAGAGAGAGAGAGAGATTGTACAACAGCCGTAAAATTTGTTTCTTAACCCCAAGCAACAACTCACTCGATGCGAAGTCAAGGCGACCTTCTGGATGGAAGAATTATTGCAATTTTCCATCCTCTTAGTAGCATAAGACTGCACTTTTGCGCAGTGCCACGTGCTGATTTCGGCTGGCGGCTAGCAATAGCTAGTTGCGATCCCCACTGTCAACGCGCCGTAGGCCGCGGGCCGTTACAGCGGCTCCTTGCGGGATTTCTTATGTCATTTGCATAGGATTTCTATTTCATTCGCGCGCCACGCTTAATTCAATTGCTTGGGGTCGGGGGCGGGCGCAGCGTGAGCGATGCCGGCGGAAGTTTTTGAACGCTTTCGGCGAGATTAGGGAGGGCGGCGCGTGGGTGGACGCGGTGGGAGTGCGTGGAGCGGTCGCCATTTGGCGGCCAATTTGCCGCGCGGTTACTTTGCTGAGGTGCTGCGTGCCACCTGGCTCCAAGGACCTTTACCTCACTCTCATAAGATTATGTGCAAATTTGTCTATGGGCTCTAGAAAAATTTTGCCCTGTCACACTCACATGGCTCATACGAAATAAGAAAGAAAAGGTTGTGCATTTTCTTATCGAGTTGCGCAAAGAAAAAATTGGCTGGATGAGAGTAGACTAGAGCACTCGTGGTTCCTTACAAACTTAATAATGTATATAAACAGTTCGTCCATTCCGGGAATCGACGATATCGACCATTTTTGCCTGTTATTATCATTGGGCAACTTTCTAGAATGTGTCAATTTCAAGTTTGAAAAAAGAAATATTTTGTTCATGTGATGTAATTACATATTAACAGTTATCGTGTTTTTTTCATGTTCTTGTACTGTGGATACTTTCTTAATGCCAGATTTCACGAATCAAGGCCAGCGGGAAGTATCATACCGAAAGCGTAAGCTGGTCAAATATCCACGAAAAGTCTTTAGAAATCTATGAACCCTAACTCACCAATTTACTCGTCCGGTAAATTGCTCATTTGACGTCTAAACCGTAAACTTGAAGAAATCATTCCGACATAAACTTGAAGTAGTTAAAATACCGGTTAATCGATATTAGTCCATTGGAGAGGAATTCCGCCTAATGCAAGATACCTTTGTAATTTTTTTCTTATTCAGATATGTTTCAGCAATTTTTGTGCTATGTTCAGTGGGTTCCTTTGTTTATTTTCCTCCTGCAAAATTGTTACATGTTAACCTTTAAAGAAACTTTTCTTACAATATATTTACACTTGTAAAATGGGTGATTATTGACGAATATTTTTTACGATGGTTTGTATACAATACAGAGTTGAGACGTGTATCACTGATCTGAGAAATCTATGTTGTTTATTTACGAGATGTCTAAAGTTTCTAGTTTTATAGTACGTTTGGAAATAAAGTGGACGTGTACGTCTGTTTACATACCTCACATCGGATATTTACGCTAGTAGCTTTGGATCTACTAAGCCCTCTACTGCTTGTCATCTGAAAATACCGAAACGTTACTTTATTTTTCTAAATAATATATATTTCCGACCGAGACTGAGTAATACACCATATAATATAATAACAGTTTGCTGTTTGCAGACAACAAGCCGCAGATTGTTTACAACACCCAAAGCTACTAGCATAAATATCCAATAACTTCATGTGAGGTACGGAAATAAATGCATAAGCCCACTTTAGTTCCAAATCTACTGTAAAACTAGAAACTTTAGACATATCGCAAATAAACAACACAGAATGCTCAGATGAGTGATACACGTCTCAACTCTGTTGTATCCAAACCAATGTAAAAAATATTTGTCAATAATCACCCATTTTACAAATTTAAGTATTTTGTACGAAAAGTTTCTTTAAAGGTTAACATGTAACAGTTTTGCAGGAGGAAAATAAACGAATAAACCCACTGAAGATAGCACAAAAATTGCTGAAACTTGTCTGGCTGAAAAAGAAACAAAAACGACGTCTTTCATTAGGCGGAATTCATCTCCAATTTTCTTAGCAAACACGGAAATAAGAAGAACTACAGCACTCACAAGATGATATCAGTCCACTTCTACCTCACTGCATCTCAATTTTTAACTCATAGGCTGAAATGAAAGACCAAGCAGGATATTGCAGAATTTTGGATCGTTGTACCCACCCAAAAGAAGGCAAACCATATTTAGACAGTATCGATCACACTTACTACAGCACTGATAATGAAACTACTTGATGATATTTTGCCTGTGTAAGACTAAAAAGGCGTAAAGGAAGACTGACAGTGTGTTGAAATAAAGAGATAGAAAAGTCTAATTGTGAGGTTATCATTTAAATTTCTGGACAGTTTCGCTACCTCGCGATGTTTTGAAGTTCGTGAGAAGTATTATGTACGCGCCGTTGTTAATTTTAGGAAGGGACCTCTGATGTTCCCTCCCTGGTGAGTGACGCGGACGCTGCTGCGCTAGAAAGAATAGCGGCCGGTGTTTGGCGCGTCCCGTGTGAAAGTCACGCCCAGAAGACGGGGGAACGGCCGACCACCCCTCGTTTGCCTACTGCCGCCGGAGGGGTGCGGTCGGTGGCGGAGATTCGCAAGGGGCCGCGCCTAAGTAGGCAGTTTTCCTGGTAATTGGTGTCAATTTGAGCGCCTGACGCATCATTCATATCGGGGGGCTTTGGGGGCTTGGTCACTACGCCCCCACACCAGCGCCGTCACCAGCCGTCACTAGTGCATATTACACCGGCGTAATAGGGGCCGGCTTTTTAGGGAGCGACGCCGCGGGGGAGATGGCTGACTGATGAGGTTTGGTTGCCGTGGCAACGGCGATGCGACTGCGCGACGCTGCTCATTTCCACACCGCCGCCAGCGGCCAGGTCCGCGCCGGCACTAATTTCGCCGTGTTTATTGAATAAAGGGACAAGTTTTTGTTTCCTATTTAGGTGCGCTGTGTGATGAATAATTACCTCGTATCACCGTTGTTACTGTGCTGTGGGACGCCATATAATCAGGCCCGCGCCGATATTAATTTTATTTCCTCAAATTATCTGTGTCCGTGCACAGCTACATTACAGAACGCATGTACCCATTAATGCAGAATGTGCTACAAAGGTATCAGCTGGTTTATATAATTAACGTGTTCGGCGCGTAATTAATTAGAGTGCTAAAGCGTCGTAATTTACAGAAATGTGATAGTTAAATATACTCGGTGACACGGCTAGCTCCCAAAGAACTAATTTGCAGGTCTGGGTAAGTTTTATTTATGTTACACTGGCGCGACAGCTTCATCACTGTTGAGCTTAGGCCACGTGGCGAAAACTGGATGCCGAAGAGAGACACGTGGCATAATTAATCCACTGTTACTGTGCGAATGCTGTTCCCGTCTGTCTTTTTGTTTGCGACCTGTTTCACTTGTAATGCAATACACTTTTGAGCACACACAGTGCTGACTCTTATTTCGATCACACCAGAATTACTGTGCACATGACACGGCTCTAATGCCATTGTTTCTCGCTTAATACCTTTTCATAACTCTGTAAATTATGTTTTCACTGTTGATGATTCAGCTCTCAAAGCGCTGCTCCGTTGAAACTTCGCTTCGTTGAAGTGAAACTTGTCAGAATTACGAAACAAAGGCAACAGGATTCCTTGTCGTAAAGCGGAGATCCTGTGTTCAGCTCTTGCTTTAAACGCTGCCGTAAGTAGCCTAAGGCAGTTGAAAAATGCAAATGAAAAATGAGGAAATCATTCACAATGGTCAGACACTCGAAATGTGTCTGAGGTTGCAACGCTTATTTGGTGACTTGTATGGCGGAGTATCCAAATTTGGCCATTTGTATAAGCGTGTCGAACAGTAGCTAGAACAGTGCATTACAGGAGAGTGTAAAATGATTAACAATCAGCAATTATGCTTAACTTCTAAACAGAATATCTTCCTGCTTTGGGTCAGGAGCCAGTTTCTATAAACTTCTTCTGAGATGGAAACTGCACAATGTTGTAAATTTATCAACCAAGATTCAGCCGTTTTTGCAGGTTTCCTTAACCTGGATTTGTAGTACCACAGGAGTAATGCCACTTCAACTTCTGACATGGAGAGGTTGACTGTTCATAAATTAACTAGGTCTGATAGGGAATTTTTCTTACTGCTATTTTTTTGTCCTACATCCGACAATCTCGACAATTTGGACCAGGTAATGCAGTTTTCATATCTTTCCGTTTTACTAGTCCTCCCTGTGAAACTAATCATGCTTGTTTCAGAGGAGAACTGATCGTTTTTTCTGTGGATAAAAGAACCTGCTCAAAGACGGGAGGCAGTTCCACGGGAGACGTACATGTCCGCTGTTGTTCACTTGCGCTGAATATTTTTGAATGGTTGTAAAGCATGTTGCAAGTACAATTTTGTTTCTTGTGGTTTGTTTTCTCAGTAGTGTGTCGTCAAGGAGGAGAGGTTATCAGTTTAGAAGGATGGTTCTTTGCCCAATCTTCCATGTAGAGCTTTGTTGAAATACTTCGACTCTTGACCAGGAGACACAGTTTCAATTCCGTTACGATTGATCCCTAATCACGGTTTCGAAGCTGCACATGAATTGCTGAAGGGGAATAGTTATCTTAAGGGTTCTGTTGTAGTTCTCCACTGAGTCAGCGTTGCTCATTAGTGGAACACAAACGAAAAAGCTCATTTGTGCAATCATGACTCGCGCTTTGGAGAGCTACGGTGTTGTGTGCAAACAGTGGAACGGGCCCGCTGGCCTGCCTGCCCGCCTGTGAGACCGATCGCCTGGCAGATAGCGGAGAGGTGTTGCTTGTCATTCGTGATGAATGGGCCACATGCAAACAAGCGCAAAGGCTAAATATCGGATGCGTTATTGCGTGTATCGTTACCGCAAAACCGCACATTATTACTCCGGAGCTGCGGTCGAATTGTAGCCCGGAGCGCGTCTCTCGACGGCTGCTTGGTGAACGCTGTAATTTTCCTGTCGGGCCACTATGAATCTTCCCGTACCTTCCCTTTGTGCGATACGCCTGCGTTCGTCACCCCCATCGACGCATCGGTGCAGTGAAGGAAGCACGTTTTCCCATCCATTTTTCTTCCCCTCTGTTTTTCATGACTACCGAGTATCAGCTAGAAGTCAGCTGTACAATATTGAGGGGTAGGGTGTCCAGCTGGACATGTACTACCTCAAAAAGTTAGCGACAACGTATTTGTCACTTTGCCGCAGGAACAGCTCAAAAACTTTGAGTGTTATTTCTAAATGTTGTGTTTGTGAGCACACATGACATAATACCATTACAGTATCACAATATCGTTGTTATATTTTTAGCGAGGATCGGACTATACAAACAAGCACAGTGGTAATTTTCTTGAGAAGAAGCACACCTTGTGCCAAACACAATCGATAGAACCGCTTACTTTCCTGTTTGACAGGTGCAGCTTTAGAATAAAATGTAATCTTAAGTTATAATGAGATTGAAAGCCACTACTATCTTCTATGGTTCAACCGAAGTGCATAACGAGTTACGACTCCGGGATTAATTTCCCTACAACTTTTTTTTTTCTTTTCGTTTGTATGACATTTGATCCATGAAAGAACAATGAAGTACCGAGCGAGGTGGCGCAGTGGTTAGCACACTGGACTCGCACTCGGGAGGACGACGGTTCAGTCACGTTTCCAGCCATCCTGATTTAGGTTTTCCGTGATTTCCCTAAATCGTTTCAGGCAAATGCTGGGATGGTTTCTTTGAAAGGGCACGACCGATTTCCTTCCCCATCCTTCCCTAACCCGAGCTTGCGCTCCGTTTCTAATGACCTCGTTGTCGACGGGACGTTAAACAACACTAACCTAACCTAACAATAACGCCAGCTAACTACAGCCAATAAAATGTGAGATAGTGAGGAAGCTTTCAGAACACAACGGAATATGCAAAGGGGACTGTAACGTAAATTAAAGTAAGACATAGTGCAACCAACATCTTCAGCCTTCCTAATACAACGTATTTAACAACACTCTGTATGCACTAATGCCTAATGACAAGAAATGATTAACTGAAATGCAAATTCTCCATGTATTATTTCTGTAGCAGATGTCTTGAAGTTACCTGCTACTCGGACTTGTTTGTCTGAAAATTGCCTATAAGAGAAGCGCTCACACCTGCTACTAGTGTGATAAGCGAGCACCTGTACCAAAGAGCAAGAAAAAAATTATAATACTGCAAAATAAAACCAGGAGGCAAATAATTACTCAGATTTTAAATTAACTTCAGTTATTATTAATAATACAGACGCCAAGAGATTCATGAACAGCACATAGGTGTCCAAAACCGCACATTTTCGAACAGCAAAAAATAAATAAATAAATAAATAAAAAATTAAAAAAATACAGCCACATACGCCATACAACCGCTGTTCAAATGGTTCAAGTGGCAACGATCTAAACAGTAATCCGAGAGGCTGCAGTGTAGCAAAACCCGTCTCAAGCATTTCACACGAAAAAATTCTAAATTTTATAAATTGCCAGCAGGCCGTATGACGTAAACAGCAATCGGGGCAGAACAAACGATGAGGAAGAGTTGTTCTTTGTCTGCACACACACGTGGCCCTACTAAACTCGAAACTCTGCGCCCAGTAACCCGATTGGCTATTAAGGCTCTGACTTGCTGTTGCTAATTCGTTGTCTCATCGGAAGTATTCCGACACCCCTATGTAGTGCGGAAGTGAAAGCCAGATGTCACGAGAAGCGGTCTCGCCAATGTAAAAGGAGACGGTGATTATTGTGTAGTCACTGAGGAGAGCTCGAACGTGGACTAGTCATTGGACGTTACCTGAGCAATAGATCCCTCAAGGATATTAAAATTACTCTAAAGCTGCCCAAGGTAATGTGGCAGTGAACTGGAAGCGCGAGGAAAGAACCACATGTAAACAGGATGTCCTCAGGCACTTACGTACAGGGGGGTGGATGTAAAAATTCGCATGAAATCAGAAGAAGGGATCACTCGTGAAGTGTTATCAGCAGTCCACCTAGCACAGTGACTATGCGTATGGGATTGGAAGCAATGGGGTACAAAGGGCGAGCAGCTCCTCATACTTTCTGCAGGCAATGCCATGCAACGCTTGAGGTTGTGTAAACAGCGATGCCAGTGGACTGTTGGTATCTGAAAACGAGTTATTTGGAGTGATGAGTCACGTTATAATGTGTGACAGCCCTATTGTAAGGTAAGAACAGGACATACGCAATCACTACTCATGGAAAAAGTATTTACACAAATAAGCAAATTCCTTCGGTCTACTTTGCTGCTGACATTATGCCAAACGATAAAAGGCATAAAGTCGACCCAACCTGCAGTGGCCCACTTTTCACAAGTGATCTCGATTTACGCGTGTAATCGAAACAAAAGAAATAAAATGCTTACGTGTCAAAAGTTTTTTGGCGTAAAATTGTAAAACAACCATGAACTTTCTGTGATATTTTCCAGAAATAAATCGAGACTGACAGATGACACACAGTTGTCGAAAACTGTTTGGGTAAACATAAAGATAAATACATTCTGTTTTGAAGAAGGCCGAGTTTAAACACCCAAATATTTTCTGTAGAAGTAGTTTCAGCAAGATTAGGGTGTATATGGAAGTGGCCACTGGTTTTCTATTTGTCTAATGCAAAAAAAAAAAAAAAAAGCGAAGGAAAAGGGGCAATAAAGTTTGTATAATGTTTCGCAGGCGTAATCAATCCCTTCGTAGGTAGCATCATATTGAACAATATGTAACGCTACTGCAATGGCCTCGATCAATGTACGTAAAACTCAGTATCATATACTCTGATGAGTGAGACTTACAACAGAGGCCGAAGCTTTGGTTCATCATTTCGCCGAGTACACCGTCTACAAAACGTTTCTCAATTTGTTCCGAGCGGTGGCCGTGGCAACATGAATGTGGATGTAGATGAATCCTGAAGCCTCTGGCTGGACCAGTGCTAAGAGGCACAATGCAACTAATAAATCCGCCGTTGTGAGGTCTGAATATACTTTTTTTTAAGCCTTTTCGTTAGGCATGTTACAGACAGAGTAGCTTCGAGCTAATAAATTCACCACTGGATCTGCGAATCCGGCGTAACGGTGGAAGCGGCGGCTGCAAGACTCGGCATCCGCCGGGAGCCGCGGGGTGGCGGCGGCTGCATTCACATGTAAAGCAGGGGGAGGCGACCGGCCCCCGGGTGTTGATTGGTCGACCAGGGGGCGGCGCAGGTGCTCGCATTGTCTGCAGCCCTGCCCAGCCAGACCGCCATATATTCTTCAGCCTCTTATAATGGGCTGGAGCTGTTCTCCTGACTGCCGTTTCACGCCACTCTGACAAAACTCGGCCGTTGTGCTGCGTCGAGTGTGTTCTCGCTACCACTCACTCAGACAGAACGCTTCTTGTCATATATATCTGACAAAACAGTGTGAACTGGCGGAGTGCTTAAGACACTCGCATGCTATCCCCGACAGGACGTGCAGATACAGGCTACTTGTGAGTCCCTAAATCATTTGGAACATATACTTAGATTTCTCTTTTGAAAACGACTCGTCTGATTTCTTTCCCCGTCCCTTTCATGTCCGACATCGTCGTCGACATTCTTCTTTCCTTCCACCCTTTCTTACGCAAGCTTACAGATGAGGAAGACATATTCCTACAATAGCACCATCTTTTCAACAGCAACTAATACCTCGGCGCTAAGTGTATCTCCTTCCTGCATCCTTAAGAGGAGTCTGCAACTCGTTGTCTCGTGGTCACGTTCTCGCTTCCCGAGCAAGGGGACCCGGGTTCGATTCCCGGCGGGGTCAGGGATTTTCACCTGCCTCGAATGACTGGGTGTTAGTGTAGTCCGCATCATTTCATCATCGTGAAAGTGGTGAGATTCTGCTGAGCTAAGGTTCGGAATTTGTACGGGCGCTGATAACCGAGCAGGTGAGCGCCCCACAAACCAGTCATCATCATCATCTTCATCATCCTTAAGATGATGTGTCCTCTGTTGATTCCTGCATTGTGCGGTAGCTTCTTAGCATCACCTCCAGACAACACGTGTTTCTACTTTCACAGAGAATTATTCGTTTCCTTCCTTATTTTTCAAGTACGAGGGGTGTTCAGAGAGTAATGCAACAGATTATTTTTCAGAAAGCAGGTTGGTCGTATTCAGGATTACAACACATCAAATTATTCCTAACACTTTTGGCTACAAAACTCAGTTATTCAACATAATCTTCGTTCATTGCAACGGCTTTACGCCACCTTATTTGGAGGACCTGTATGCCAACATGTAGCACTCTGCTGGTCGAAGTCAGAGCCAATGTCGTGCTGTATCAACAACCTTCCTATCATGCACGTACTGCTTCCCGGGGAGTGTTCATTGGTCCTAACAGAGAGAAGTCATAAGATGAGAGACTGGGGCTGTAGGGTGGATGAGGCAGTCTGTTGAAGTTTTGTAGGCTCATCTTGGGTGTGCAGATTTACGTGAGGCCTCACGTTGTCATGGAGAACAATGAGTTAGTATGCATTTTTCTGGCGACGAACACGTTGTTGTTTTTTCAGTTTCCTGAGGATAACGCAGTACACTTCAGAGTTGATCGTTACACCATGGAGGAGGACATCAAACTCTATAGCTCCATCAGAGCCCTAGAAGAACGTGGCCATGATTTCACTGGCTAAGGGTGCTGATTTGAACGTTTTCCAATGTCCTTCAAATGAGCTTAACGATAAGACACGTTACTTTTCCAGGATCAGCGTCGTCGCCCACACGCTGTGGATAGGACCTACTCCTTATAATGTTACAATCTGACACTGATTTTCAATATCTGATAATATGCGGCAATCATAACGCTGCATGTTATTTACACAGAAAATCTAGTACACGAGTACAGACACCATCTCGGAGAGATCCGCTTTTGCTGGTAGATCTCTGACTGATTATAGGAGTCCGCCGGACATGGACTATTCGCGCAATAAAGCTGCCTGTCGGCGCTGTGGCTCATAGGAGCAACCGTAAATGGGAAACGCATTTACGGTCGCTAACGTCAGTCAGCCACTACAGCGTGTGTCAGCTTTGATTGCGCGAATGATACTGTATTTCTAACTCTGAGATCAGTGAGTGAGTGCATGAAGCATTATCGACGAAGCCAGTCATTACACCTCTATTTGTTCAAATGGTTCAAATGGCTCTGAGCACTATGGGACTCAACTGCTGTGGTCATTAGTCCCCTAGAACTTAGAACTACTTAAACCTAACTAACCTAAGAACATCACACACATCCATGCCCGAGGCAGGATTCGAACCTGCGACCGTAGCAGTCGCACGGTTCCGGACTGCGCGCCTAGAACCGCGAGACCACCGCGGCCGGCACACCTTTATTTGTAATTACGATATACGTATTGATGTAATCGCAGCAAGTAATAGAAATATTACAAAGAAGAAAAGAAAACATATGAACAGCTTTCACACTCATTGTATGGAAAAAAGTCTGAAGAGACCATTTCAGTTATGTCCTTGCCGTATGAAAAAGGAGACGTGCGTGCCTCATGCGAAAACGGATCTTGCGGTTCGTGTTTTTAATCCGGTGAACGGCTTAATGCTTATGACAGACATACAGCATGTAGCAGTGAACCCACTTACATCATTTCCATAATTATTTACTAATTTTACTTGATTTTTCGTGTTTCTCTCTCGGCGTTCAAGAATATAGGTCAACAAGTGTCGTTCCATGCTTCTTCAAAATGTTCCTAAGGGTCCAAACTGCTAAGGTCATCGGTCTCTAGACTTACACGCTACTTAAACTAACTTAACGCTGAGGACAACACTCACACCCATGCCCGAGGGAGGACTCGAACCTCCGGCGGGAGACCTTCTCCTTGTTGTTGTTGAGTTAGAAACACCTACGAAGAAAGACAGTTTCCAAACCAAAGGAATCTGTTCCTTAGATTATTTAGTGCTATTCTTCAAGTGTCAAAGCTGCTTCCACAATAAAAGACACCAATCTACCAAGAGCAGATACCTTTTATTGGAATATATGTCAAGTCTTTATGTAACGGGGAACGTACGTGATATCTCGAACTAATGTTGACTCCACAGATAGGAGCTGCTTGCGTTCACACTGCCGTACGAGTATCCTGGAGTTCTTAACGCTCGATCTCCGATAACATTTTACCGATACGGCCTGAAAGCGTTAGGTGTCAACACCTGCCCGCCGAACTCTGCTCCGTAAGCTGGAGAGCCGTTGTATGATTACATGTGTAAAGCGTGAAGTGTGCAACATTTAGTCGAATTACTGATAAGGTGCTGAGTGTTGACGTCGTGTTTGTTCAGTGTTATGCGAGATTACTGCTGATCGCAGTCAGGGGTACCCAAACTCCCTGTGGAAGACAGTGCTTCCGTTTCGTTCTCGCGTTGTTAGTGTCAAGACATTCATAGGAATATTGGTTGGTACACGATGTCGTGCTAAAATTACGTCGCTGTGTATTTCGGGATACTACGAGTATTTATTTCTCCTTACATTTAACCTGTTTCTACTTAAACACACACACACACACACACACACACACACACACACACACAGAGTGTAATTTTGTTTTGCTAAATGTGAACGTACTTCACGAAACGGTATCTGACAGGATAAGGGGCAGAAAAGGTTATTTGATAGGCGTATGGCCGGGAAATGCGTTCCAATGGGAGGTGCGCCCAATTGAAGGTACAGATAAAAGATTTTTGACAGCGGTGGTCTCAGTGATTGAAAACACAAACGAGAACAAACTGGCAAGTGGATATGTGTCCGTACTTAGCGTTTTGGTGATGTGGTGGCACCAAACCATCAACACCGGTTCAGCCTCAGTGTGGGGCTGGTGATTGTTGGTGACCGACTCGTGGAACCAACCATTATTCCACAGAGCGTCACATGCGAGGCATATCTGCACTTCTTGCTGGTGACCCTGCCTCCACCACAGAGCCGCGCGGGATTAGCCGAGCGGTCTTAATCGCTGCAGTCATGGGCTGTGCGCCTGATCCCGGCGGAGGGTCGAGTCCTCCCTCGGGCATGGGTGTGTGTATTTGTCCATGGGATAATTTAGGTTAAGTGGTGTGTAAGCTTAGGGACTGATGACCTTAGCAGTTAAGTCCCATAAGATTTTACACACATTTTTTTGATTTGATGACTCGTAGGAGACACTGGCTGTATATACGAAAGACTAGCGCTGGTAATATGAAACAAATGTTTAAGAAACTTTACCACCTGTTGCAAATTCCACGTGAATATCTGAATGTTGTTTACTTTACCATATTCATTCAGAAGTAATAATAATTTTCAACAATAAAAAATATGCCTATGCTAGAGTTTGATTCAAACATTGTACACTAGACCGAATAATCTCACAACACCAGTGGCGAGCGTCCTGATCTGTCATTCCCCTCCCTGTTCCCTTAGTACAGTCTAAAGATATTGTACACTCATTTCACGCAATTCATTAGACTTCCATGTCCTTTCGACAGAAACTGATGAGTGCATCCATGGAAGAGTATTTGAACAGATAATTATTCCTCCAACAGTTAATGCATTTCTCTCCCTATTTGAGGAGAAGCACACTGCACACGCAAATTCTTCATATATCTTCTGCTTGCGGTATTTTAATATAATATCTATGCCGTCTGTTTCAGTCTGTTGGTATCTCAAAAAGTAGCTGACAGTGAAGCATCACGCGTTAGAATCTGCACGTAAAAGTTATAAATCAAATAAAAGTGGTTTAGAGTTCTGATGGGTTCATTAGTCTGTCTGTTGCAGCTTTGTGGTGCGTCGACTTAACATCTTTTTTCGTAAGCCTACGGCGTTAATACGTAACGCTGATACGTTAATTCTGATCTTGTAAAAATACTCACTGAATGAGAAATCACCCAGAAACCAGGTTCCATTGGTGATGGATATGTACATTCATACTGAGCACCCGGATTACCTTCTCGTCCAGAAGATAACTACAGGTTCCTGCTGGCAACTGTACTGGGATGATGTAGCAGCAGAATTTCTAGAACATTGAAAATTATGAGGTGGAGGAGGGGGAGCCGGGCTCACATGAATAAGTAACTGACGTTACTTTAGATACTCATCCGGCACGTTTGCAGCTGTGATGTGCATAAAAAGTACAAGTCAGTGAAGAATATGCCAGCTTGCGAGGCGCGTGCGTCCGCAGCGCGGCAGAAGCCACAGCGAAGTGGTCCGGCGCGTGACCCCGTCCTGAATGTTTACAGTCCCGCGCTGTGAGGAACTGCCGGCCGGCCGAGCAGCCGTGACGTCAGCGGCTCCCTTTAACGAACCGGGGCGCCAGCTGAGTCAGACTCCAATGCACACAAAGAGCAGCAACCGCAAGGAGAGCTCCGTTGTTTCCACCACGATCTCTTACCGCGTTTTTCTGGTCGGGTGCCTGGAAGGAATTTAGCTTGGGCCGAAGACTCGGGCGCCGATGCTGAAAAGCAGTAGCTTTTGGATATCCAAGGACGTTTCGAAGGTGAAGGACGGCGTTCAACGCACTGTCATTATAGAGGTCATTGGACAAAAGCATTACCTGCGGTATGGCAAGACAGCCGATGTTGTCTAAGATGCCATCTCAGTATTAGCCAGAAGCGCTTAGGAATCCACGAGCAATTGAAAATGGTTCAAATGGCTCTGAGTACTATGGGACTTAACTGCTGTGATCATCAGTCTCCTAGAACTTAGAACTAATTAAACCTAACTAACCTAAGGACATCACACACATTCATGCCCGAGGCAGGATTCGAACCTGCGACCGTAGCAGTCGCGCGGTTCTGGACTGAGCGTCTAGAACCGCATGACCGCCGCAGCCGCCACGAGCAATTGAAATCAGACCCCTGAAGATTGATTAGAAATTTGCTGCTAAGTATTAAAAGTCCACTATATTAATCACAATGGCATGTCGAACGACTTTTAGTGAACAATCACTTGAATGCAAATTGAGGAACAGCAGAAAGTGAAGACGGAGTATTGGTGCAAGGAATGGGATGGTACCTTGCTAAGGGAATCATCCCGGTATTTGACAGAAATTATTTTACAAAACACCCAAAAGGCGTATTATTATAACAGTTTTTGTGTTCATGAAACCTGTACACATAGCGTAAGGCAGAAAACTCTCGAGACATTAAGAGTACTCAGATGTACACTGTCTTATCAAAGTTATGCGGTTATCTGTATATTATATGGAACTGGCTACTAGATGTTACGAGAGCGGACCCGTCTGTGTTTTGTTTTGTTTTGTTTGGTTGGAAGTAGTAACGGCAGAGCTAGTCGCTCATGAGAGATCAGGGACTTCCAACGTGGTCTGGTGGCGGGATGTCAGCTGAATAACAGATTCCTCAGAGACGTTTCAACCCTTCTAAAGCCGCCCAAGTCGACTGTTGACGATGTGGCTGTGAACGGTGACGCTAAGGAACAGCCACAGCCAAAGCAGGAGCAACTGTCTCGTTTTGCGATGCGTGGTTGTGAAATAATCTCATGAAATCAGCGGAAGGAATCATTCGTCAGTTCTGAATTACTACCAGAAGTCCAGCTATTACAATGACTGTGGGCGGGTAGTTAAAAGGAATAGCATGCAATGATCGAACAACTCCTCATGAGCCACACATTTCTGTGGTCACTGCTAAGCGACGTTTGAGGGCGACGACACTGGACACTGGATGTCTAGAAACGAGAGATTTGGTGTGATGAACCACGCTATACCCTGTGGCAACCCAATGGAGATGTCTAGGTTTGGTGAGCAACAGGAGAACGTTACCTAACCACCATATGTATTCTCAACATTGAAGTACGGAGGAGGTGATACTACAGTATGGAAATCTTTTCTGTGCTTGGCCTGCGGTCCCCTTACTGCGCTTTAGACCAAGACAAACGCGGTGTGCACTGCGTACAGTGGAGGAACTGTTCGGAGAAGATGACTTTATATCACCATGACAATGCACTTTCTCATGAAGCAGGATCTGAGAGGGAATGGTTTGTGGGCAGTAAAATTCCTGAAAACGTCTAGTCTGCCCCGAGTCCTGATCTGAATCCAGAGTACTGAGTGAGATTGTTGAACTCTCTCCAGACCGCGGCGTCCAAAAGACTGCTTTGTCTGCTTTCGGCTCTTGAGGAAGAACGGGCTGCCATTCCTCCACAGATATTCAGGCACCTCATAGAAAGTGTTCCTAGAAAGGTACAAGCCGGGTCTACCGAGCGCTGTTGGCAAGCGGGGTGCGTTCAGCCCTTGTGAGACTAATTGAGCAACAACTTGATTCAGAAACAGCGGCTTCGGTCACAAAAACTGACCACGACCGGGAAAGTGGTGTGCTGACTACATGGTCCTCCATATCCGCATCCAGTGACGCCTGTTGCCTGAGGATGACGCGACGGTCAGTCGGCATCGTTGCGCCCTGCGAGACCAGTTCGGAGTTTAGTTTTCTTAATGCAAACGCTTGAGGTGTACATCTGATTCTATCTGCAAGTTTACATATTTTTTGGTGTTGGTGGGACATGCGGACAAGGGCGCAGGATTCACGTTCGACGGGGATCGCAGACGGCGTCGCTTCTCATCGCTACGCGGTGTGGTGTCGTGCGGCGACATTTTTGGCGGCGCTCCACGGCCCGTGTTATTTTGTCACCACGCTAGCCAGAGTTATAGGCCAGTAAAGCGCCACGTCCGATGAATGGCTGCGGGTCGCCACGTGCTACACACGTGGCCGCTCCTCGCACCTAGTCGTGTTCGCTGGCTACTTTTACCGCCTCCGGCATTCCTCGTGACACCTTGTTTCTCTAGCGCCGATTGTTCTTTCAGTTCTGTCCTGCGCTTCATTGTACTGTCGATTACTGGTAGGCCATTTGAGGGCGGTGAATAATGTCTCCATCGTTTCTAGGCTTCACATTAGCCTTTAACGGTAGAGTCAGCTAACGTAACTGGTATTTACGGTACTGATTTATCTCTCCATAAAATACCCGGAGAATGGAGGTGGATTTAATTCTTTTTCCGTTCGTTACCGAGATGATCACACTTTTTTCCCCTAATGGACTCATTTTGTACCTCACAAGGCGGTGATCGGTAATAGTTCTTAGATTAGATGCAATTGTCACGATTCTCGGGCGTAAGAGAACATTAAACTAAGCTTAAATTTTTTTCACGAGCATGTCCGTTAGATAAATCTAAAATAATCAACTTATGTTAGGTATCAGTCACATAGTTACAGAAGTCGTTTCGTTACACTGCCATCCTCTGTTAAGGAAAACGCTAAATTATGAACCAAAAGTGACTGGTTATGATTACAAATTATGGTAGCCTTAGCGTTACTTTATACATGTTCTAATACATTGCTATTGTCTGCACTAAACTATATATTGCACTCAGTGTGTGGTGAAGCGCTAATATTCTGATTTTCCGTAAACAGATCATGAGTCGTGACTGGATCACAAGTCGTCAATAATACGAGTTTATCAGCTAGGTACGGGGGACGAATGCCTTATCGCGGGTTAACCCTTTTGAATACCCAATTTTTTCTGAGTGAAATACATTGATGATGATGATGAGTCCCATACTCCGTTTACCGAGCGTAGGGGAGCGACGCGGGAGACCCGCGCCGCCATACTAGGCAAGGTCCTAGTGGAGGTGGTTTGCCATTGCCTTCCTCCGACCGTAATGGGGATGATTGATGATGATGATGAAGACGACACAAACACCCAGTCATCACGAGGCAGGTGAAAAATCCCTGACCCCGCCGGGAATCGAACCCGGGACCCCGTGCTCGGGAAGCGAGAACGCTACCGCGAGACCACGAGCTGCGGACTGAAATACATTAATGAAACTTATTTCAATACAAACAGTCGTGATCGCATTTAAACTGGTTACCTTTCTGATGACTGGTTTCGACCTTCTAATAGATCACCTTCAGCCCTTACATTCCTTGATGACTGTAGGAACCTTTTGTATGGACAGGTCCATCTGCACAAGAATGGAGAACAGTGTTCACTGTATTGAACAATGTTCTCCACGCCTGCACAGATGACGTGCTCCACGCCAAGGGTTCCTACAGTCATCAAGTAATGTGGGATCTGAAGATGATCTCTTAGAAGGTCGAAACCGGTAACCAGTTTAAATGCAATCACGACTGTGTGGTCTGAAATAAGTGATTATGTTAATACATTGTTGTTTTTTCCTGGAACAATGTTCCAGACTTCTAAATACAATAACGTATATATATTTTAATTAATGTCGTAGTCAGAAGTAACAATGTGAAAAAAAATTACCTGTTGTTTCGTTTTCCACCGTAGGGAGCGTCGGAGCATAAAAGGTTATTCATAGGTACCCCTGGGATAGTAGACGACAACTGTGCAAAATCTTAAGGCATGCAGAAAAGTCACCCATCAGTGGGTGGAGAATGTCTCCCAAGTTTGTAACTCACATTAGAGGTGCTCAATATGGACGTCTTTTGTGATGTGGCAAACGTCAGTATATATATATATATATATATATATATATATATATATATATATATATATATATATATATATATATATATATATATATATATGTTATGGGCACGAATCGTCCGTTAAGGGGGACAGCAGCCCAATTTGCAAATCTTTTCATTCGTTTCCCTGTCTGTAGACACAATTAATTCGACGCCACAGCACGGAGCAGAGGACAACACCGAAACTTGAAAGGAGTACAGTCTACAAGTGCACTTTCCAGTTACAAGAATTCTCGTTTCCCTTTACCAGTGGGACATCGAAACATAACAATATCACGCAGCAAATTCCCACTAATTCTCTTAATGTCCGATCGTAGGACACGAACATGTCACGGCAGAGAAAGGATTAAATGCTAATGAAAGTAATAACTTTTTCTTTAACAAATCGATCTGATGTTCGTCCGGTATTTTCTTTTTCATCGGTGGATGAATACTCGAAAGCAAGCGTCACATTGATATATAGGAAGGTTATTCTTTCACTCTTGTTCCAAAGGAGAGGAATTTTTGAGTAAAGTTCTGTAGATTCGCTTTAGTGTGCAGTGGTTATTGGTACTGAAAGTGGCTTTTACATGGAGACTGTATTCAAAACGTGGTGGAAACAAAATTTTATTGTTGTGATGAAGTTCCTTCCACCAGTGTTCAGACATGTGGACGCAACTCGCTACTCACGAAGAACCCAGCACTGGGTCGAAATGTTGAGCTTTAGAAGATGTGTTTAAGTACACAGAAAAAATGCCGTGTGAGTAGGGCCTCCCGTCGGGTAGACCGCTCGCCTGGTGCAAGTATTTCGATTTGACACCACTTTGGCGACTTGCGCGTCGATGGGGATGAAATGATGATGATTAGGACAACACAACAACCAGTCCCTGAGAGGAGAAAATCTCCGACCTAGCCAGTAATCGAACCTGAGCCCTGTCTGTCGCAATGACCACTCAGCTACCGGGGGCGGACTAAGTACCCAGAATATTTCACAGCCTTTGGAAGTGGCCGGGAAATCCTGCAGACTTGTTGAGTTGTTGGTATTTGGTAAATAAACACACGTCGTGTTGCTCACAGCCTGGTGAAAACTTCACCACCCCGCGTCATTTCAGCTGGTTGCGTGTCCCTACTTCTTTGTTCTGTGAACTTCTCATTTGTCCTTAGAAGCCTGAGTGACCCCCTTCCCGAAGTTACGACGTGGGAAAAATTTGAACTGGTCACCTGGAAACACACTTGGGACGTCGGTAGCCACCGATGAAAGCGACTGCTGATATGGTGAAATATTCGGACTACTGATCCGTTCGCCGGCCGCGGCGGTCTCGCCGTTCTAGGCGCGCAGTCCGGAACCGTGCGACAGCTACTGTCGCAGGTTCGAACCCTGCTCGGGCATGGATGTGTGTGATGTCCTTAGGTTAGTTAGGTTTAAGTAGTTCTAAGTTCTAGGGGACTGATGCCCACAAATGTTAAGTCCCATAGTGCTCAGAGCCATTTGAACCATTTTTTTGATCCGTTCAGCTGTTGTAGTCCTGATCTGGAGGGCTGGTTTATTTACCCGTCTATGCTAATCTTGTGCATTCGTGAACCCTACAGGCATTTGAAGTGTATTCTGGCTTTGGTTTTTCTCTTCCCCCCTCCCCCCCCCCCTCTCTTCCCGCAACCTTTGAGACCCGTGGTCGCACGCACGCACGCACGCACGCACGCACGCACACACACACACACACACACACACACACACACAGACAATCTCTTCAGTCGATAGCAAAGTAACTATTGTTCGATGCTTCAAGGTGTGTCCTGTTACCCATGTTTTATAGGTACGTAGGACGTTAGTTTTGGTTCGTATCTCTTGACAAGTGCCAGTAGTCTGCCATCCTGCTAAGCTTAGGGGTTACAAGTGAGTAAGACACGAGGCCGGAATGAAGAGAGCCCCCGGCGAGGCCATTACACCTCGCCTTGCATTTCGGGACATTTAATGAGATGGCGCTGGCCCCTTGTGACGCGGGACGGAAGCGGCGGGTTCTAAAAGCGGCGGGCCGGTCCTTTTACTGGCCGTAATGTGCGCGGCGCGGCCGACCCGGTGACAGGCGCGCGCGGCCCCGGCTCTTGGCATCCACCGCGACGCTCCGCCACGTCAAAAATAGTGGCGCTTCCCTCTGTCTATTCTCGACTGCTTCAACCGAGAAACATTTCTTATTTTATTCTGCGCGCCGCGTACTGGGAGCCGGCCGGCTCTCTCCGCCGCGGGGACGTCGTGTCCGCGCGGGGCCGGCTTGCTCCCGCTTTGTAGCACCGGCGGTGCGTGCCTTGACGGGGCCCTCGCAGAGACTGTTAGCTAAGTAGTTTTCTTTACGACGCGTGATATGCTCTGCGAGAAGAGAAGAGAAGAGACTAGTCCGACGGGCCGTTAAGCCGCGCGCCGCAGAGGGCCCTCGCGCGAGCCGTGCCGCTGCTCTTTGAGCGCCGCTGCTCGACAACCATCAATCTGGTCATGAATTACTGTCTCGTTTACTGCGCCAGACCAGTGCGCGCTGACGAGAGGATCGCCACATCGGCTCTCAGTGCGAGGACAGCGATCTCTTTGCCCGGTACTCTTCAGCACATCTTTGAAACGCTTCACCTATCTGCAGGGAGCGATACAAATTGAACGTCACTATTCCTGTAACGAGATTTCCTCATTGCTAAAACTTCTCTTGAGAACTTCCTTTTGTCGCTATCGTGTCACTACGGATGACTATGAACCGACCATAAAACTGCATAGGCGCGCTACTCACTGCCGAGTCATGGGAAAGTGGTTTTACACATTCACACGTGTCTAGCTAATTCCATTTTAGTCCTTTTATCGCTACGTGAAGGAGACAGCCGAACAAAACAGACGAGTTTGATCGTCACGCCAGATAACATTTTCTCTTAGTCATGTTGTTTACTTCGAAGTTCAAATTAACCTGCAATGGATTTCGGAACCTTAAGAGTCCATCTTCAGGCGTCTGTAATACATGGCCTAGTTATTCGAATTTACACATGTTAAAAGAAGAATGTTTCCACAGATTCGGTTTCTACTGGGATGGCTTCCTCGTTTCGTAACTTATCGCTTGCGCCTTTGTCCCGCATTTTGCGTGGGGTTGGAATGGTTAAATCGTATTTGGCATGTTAATGAGAAGGGGTGGCCGTATGCCCGCCCTGCCGCTACCCCGTACCCCCTGGGACGGAATCAGAGTACCCCATCTGTCTGCGTCCAATGTAAATCATGGACAAGTGCGAATGTGTTTCAAATGTCTGTGAGTCGTGTAACTGAGGCGGGATGTGGGGACCAGCCCGGTATTCACCAAGATGGAGGTGGAGAACCGCCTAAAAACCACATCCAGGCTGGCCGGCACACCGTCCCTCGTCGTTAATTCGGAGGGCGGATTCGCTCCTGGGCCGGCGCGCCTACGCGAGTCCAGGAAGAAGCGCATTAGCGCTCTCGGCTAACCTGGCGGGTCGTTTACACGTTTCCTAACTAAAGACATCCAAATACCCCTATGACTAAAATAACGATTATTTTGACAAGTACTATTATAAGACGAAGTATAGCCATATAACAGCATGTAACATAACAAACAACATTACGGACTAGTCTACTAGCCAATTAGTAAGACCAGCCACTATGAACTACATAGGTTGATTCAGCTTCCCCTACCGATAAGTTTTATGCAACCTACAACGCCTCAGAAAACCAAGCGTGAAATTTTCATATTTACTCGCTCGCAACCTGTAAACTATTAGACCTACAGAAATAACGAACAGGAATTTTTTTGCAGGAAATGAAATGTACGATGGTTGGAACTTTAATAGTGGCACCTATTTATTTACAGCACTTTCGAAACAAATACGTGTTTCAATGTTTTACTGACCTTAAAAGTAGTCACCGCCATTGTGTTTAATCCGTTGCCAGCGACGTGGAAGTCGTAGGATACTCTTAGCAGTGCCAGTTGTGCTACAGTTCGAGCGAAGCGATCTACTGCCCGACGAATTTGTAGCAGCTCTGAAGCGAATGCCGTGAAGTGTTTCCTTCAGTTTAGAAATCGAGTTGAACTCACGAGGGCTTAAGCCGTGGGAGTGCAGTAGGTGGTATAGCACTTAGAGCCCCATCAGTCAAACAAATCAGTAACAGCATGCACTGTACGTGCTTGAACATTGTCCTGCAAAATGATAGATCCTGCAGAAAGTGTCATCACTTCTGTCTCTATGCCGTTCATTTTTGGAACACAACCTACGACCAGCTTAGCGAGAAAATATAAAAAAAAAGTTGTGAGTGGTGTTCGAAGGAGTTGAAGGCCGCATAAACCCCATCGGTAGTGACAGCTGAATACCTCACAATAGTATATAACGCATTGCGTACCGTAGTGAAAAGTACTGCACCTAGATCCAGTACCGGTACTAGCTACCTGAAAAATTTATTTAGGAAAGACCTGTGAAAATCAGAAGGCGGCTATATTTTCGAACAAAATGAATTGCACTTCTGAATCCGCTTAAGACTAGTGTTGATTTGAAAAATTATGCGCCTCAAAGGCTTTATTTTTTCCACTTTAAAGAAACTGCATTTAATTAATGTACCTAAGACAAACAATTTTTCCCCATCAGTTCAAATGGAGGCATAAATTCTTAGAAAGACGAAATCTCTCAATTACGTGAGTTGTTAGAACAAGTGTAATCAGTCCAGTGAACTGACTGGAACTAAAATAGGCCGCATCTTTCTTAGAACAGGAAAGACAGATTGGCAGCAGACAGACTAGCACTTTCCAGTTAAACCGTCTATATTAACAGAAAGCTTTATCAGCTGCCACGTCTATCTTGAATGTTACTGATAAGATAGCTGCGAAATGCTTCTCGTCAAGAAAATATGCATATTTTGTTTTACGGTGCTCAGTTCTCAACTGCTGAGAAATGAGAACTGGTAAGGCTTCACGATTGTTCCACAGGCAGCCAGTTGAAGTATCGATCTGCATTATAGCACTCATTAAGTATAAATGATAACCGCACATTGAAGATTCAAACAAGTTTCACAGGGAGACGAGTGCGCTATTCCTCGAACGCAATAGTAATCTTGTAATATTCGCTGTTGGCTGTAGAATAAAGTTAAAGATTGAACGTATTTCTTGTTCGTAATACATTATCATGAAGAATGATGCTATCGAACTTGTGATTTGCCATGTTACGCATGGTTTCCATGTATCTGATTAATAATGAAAGAAAATGCTTTAACAACTGCGTGGATGTAACTGAAAAAAAATTGTTTGTTAGCATTCATAGTTCTAAAAATTGGAAAACAAAGGAAATCCAAATTCTGAGAAAGACTTCAAATAACCTCAAACTTGCTGATGATATTGGTAGATTAGTAGATGGTATAGAAGAACTTGAAATACTTGTATTAGCGAACTTGCGTTAGACTGCCCTGAAACTGTTGAAAAATGAATTACTACAAAAGCATGATAGTGAGAAATGAATGGACGCCGAATGGAAACAATTGTGTTGGAAGTTCACAACTGCAAAGGGTCAACTTGTAACTGTAGAAGGAGACAAAACGAGAACGTTTTGACACATTAAACTGAGCTGGCAAGCATACGGAAGATACTCTTCAGTTTTCAAGACTAAGAAGTCAGCTGAGCTGAGAAAAAAGTTTGTCCCCAATGTATGCTATCAGTAATAAATTAATGGCTATGAGGGAAGGACTTTGAATGAGTTCACTGTTACAAAGCTCATCGTAGCTCAAAGACGAATGGAAAGATCAATATTCGGTTACACGGAGAAAGGACGGCAAATGTCTGAGAGATTGTGGAAAGAGTGTATACCTTGATATTGCAGTGAACTGGTAATGTTGCTTGAAAAAAGGATTGCAGATGGTCAAAAGAAATACTGGATTGGAGCCCAGTTTACTAAAAAAGACCGAAGGGAAGACCACCAGGCATATGGGACAGGGACCTATGAAAGGCAGCTGAATTCAGTTGGCAACGGGAAGCTTAACATGGGCGGAAATGGAAGAACCTGCAGGGATAGTATGCTGCTCGTCAGTTCAGAGAGGCCAGATCGCCAAGTAATGGAACTGGATGATGATGATGATGATGATGATGATGATGATGATGATGATGATGATGACGAGGATATAGCGGGAGGTGAGGTTGTGAGACGCTAGACAGTGAACTACTTCCCGAGCTGAGGGGCGGCGTGCCTTGGTGTGGCTGGCGCGACGTCGCCGCCGCTACCTGTGCTGTCCCGCCGTGTTGTGTCGGCGGCGAGTGTCGTCGCGTCGGCGGTTTCCGTCAGCGGCTGCTGTCAGCTGCGCAATTAGTCAGCGCCGCGGCGCAGCAAAGCGACGGCTGCCCCCTCAGTGGTCCCCGCTGTCGGTTCCGCGGCCCCGAGGTGACAACGAGGTGGCGTGTCGGCATTCCCATCTGCCGCAAAGGCCACCACTTTCTCCAGAAGGGCACGCCGTGTGTGTTTACGGTGTCTGCAGATCACGCGCGCAGTTGCGCTTCGTCAAGCCGACGAAAGTTACGCTGACCGCCGCGTCTGTACCGAATGTGCTACCACTGGAAATTCTCTCTCGTAACCATTGCTACTTACCTCCTGTATTTGTATATTCTGTTACAGTAGGACATCGTACAGAGACTTGGTTGACAGTATGCTGTTTGATATTTTAGTGTGTAAACTTATTTCGGCATTATTGCCTTCGTCAGCACATTCCTGATGTTGTAGATGGACATCCTCAAGTTTTGAGTAAACTATTACCGCTGTCCGTAGTTCTTGGATGTAATATTTTTTCAGTAACGTTTTGAAGTTATTCGATAGTTTATGTTGCACATCTATCGTAAAACTCTCTTTATTACTTTGATAACGTAGAAATTAAAGTTAGGCAGCTAGTTGTTTACTCAGATATGTCCATCTATAACGTAAGGACATGTACTGCTGAAGCCAACGATCCCGAAAGAAGCTCATGCCCTAAAATAAAGTATCAAGTAGCATACTGTCTGTCAGTTCTCAGTAATTTCTAAAGCTACCCAATGTAACAAAAGTTATTGTTCAGTAAAAAGAGAGATCGTTATTTCCTTTTATGTATTTCTCTGCACATTTGATATCATTTGTCTCTGGTGGCGTCTATGAAACAGTAGACGGAACATTTAAAAAATAAAATAAACGAATGAATAAATATAAGTAATGGAAAAAGGATTTACTTAAACAGTTTTAAAAACGCGAGTATTTCAAGGGAAGGAGGAGGACAAAACAGACCTAACATGGTCTGAAGGGAGGAAAAAGAAACAAAGTGAGAAAATGAAGGAATACAGTAAGAACAGACAGGACCAATTAACAGTGCTGAATTGTATTTGGGATTTGGCCACAGGAGGAAGAAGAGAGGAAGAAGAAAATGCACCTACCTATTTCCTGTATAGTGCTTCAGATACAGAAGTGTTTCCAAACTGACATTTTTTGCGAAGGATTCACTAGAGTTTGAAACATATACCATCACTGAAAAAAGTAACCAAAGATGCTGTTTTCTAACAAATACTTGCTTCTGAATTGCTCCTGGAATCTCATAGATATCAATACTTACGCTAGACACTAACCTGGTAAACACAGGCTGCAGACTGCCGGATCATTTCTGAGTGCTGAAGTTAATAATCTTCTATTGTAGTTTTATATAAATATTTTCCCGATTTAAAAAAAAAAACAGACAAAAATAATTGGTTTTATTTTATTTGTTTCGGACAGCTTTTCTGAGCGTAAGGCGTAATGCCATTAGTACTTTCTTCGATTTTAGTGCTCCACTGCTTACCGCACGGCTACACGTCGTTGTTTCCCCATTGCTATGATGTACGCAATATGAAATTATGCAAGCAAGACACATTACTGAACAATTGCACTTTTCTGATAAATGAGAGGTGTCGTAATATATTCTTCACTAGTAAATCCGTCCTTTCGTCGTTATCCGTGAACCTATCCCTGTTCTTTCCCTGTTTTTCGTAATATGTCACTCCTTCAGTTATTCCTTCCATATTACACTGGTGTGCAAAACTTGAGGACGAAAGTAACCTTCCTGTGAGGTGTCAGTGGCGAGTAACACAGCTCAATGGAACATGGACCACACATAGAAAGTACTGCTACCATACAGTACAGAAGGTAACTAAAAGAAATATTCAATGAGACGAACCGAACTGACTCTTCTAGTGAAAGTAGTGTTCCCGCGATTCATAATGGTCCCCAAGTCAATACAAAAAGGGAGACATGGTTCTTAAGAGTGTGTGCGACCACGACGGACAGGAATACATGGCCGTCCAATGTACTCCCATAGCCACGTAAGGTATTTCTGTAGTAAGTATTTCCATTTCTCCACCAGCGTGACTGACAACTGCTGGGTGTTCGTCGCGTGTGGGTGGGTGCTGACGAGTGAGTGTTTCGTGTTCAAGAGGTGGAGGTCAGTACGCTCACGCAACATTATGCTTCTCTCCCTGGACCACCTAAATGATATGTTCTACAGTGCGGAGAGGGGAATTCGTAATGCACTCCGGACCACTGTCAGTCATGATCGTCACTTGACAGTAACACACAGTGCGAAAGTTACTTTCGTC
The DNA here is from genome assembly GCF_023897955.1 of Schistocerca gregaria. Taxonomy (NCBI): domain Eukaryota; kingdom Metazoa; phylum Arthropoda; class Insecta; order Orthoptera; family Acrididae; genus Schistocerca; species Schistocerca gregaria. Next base: position 648,774,992 of record NC_064923.1, on the reverse strand, counting down.
CTTACGTTTCGCACACCAGCGTAGTTAGCATATGGTGGTTTTTCTTCTTTCTTCATGCCTAGCACAGATTACTAGCTATAGGAATGAAAAGAACGTAACAGACGTTATACCGTATGATAGATCAAGCGAGAGAGAGGAGAGCTGAGACTACTTCATTCATGGTATTGATGTATACCTCCGGCTCTTCACCATCCTATTACCAGGCAGTTGTGTCCGTTTTCTCAGCAGATTCGTGTAATAATATCGACAGCAATAATAAATGACATCATCTTCGATAGTTCACTTTTGACTTACATAACGTACTTAAAAAAGTTAATTTCCTCTGAAGCACACAAGTCTCAACTCCTCTGTCCGATGCATAATATGAAACAAGCTTGCGGAATGAGAATATTTATTCACCCTTTCGACGACAGTACATTTATCCGCGATGTTTACGCTAAGACTGTTTGGTTGGTATTTCGAAGTTAATTTGAAAAGGTGTCCACACAGCTCCAAATGTGATCAGAGCGGGTGCAAGAGGAGGTCGCTAGCTGCCCGAGCTGTCATATCTGGCCAGGAATAGTAAGTACTCGCCTATTTTGGTCGCCCGAGGCGGCCGTCCGTCGCGTTTATTTTGGCACTTTTGGCAACTGGCGTATCGAAGGGCCCGTCGTGTCTCGTCTGCAGCAGCAGCACGCCCACACGCAGCGGGCCGCTCGTATGTCGGGCAGACTTTGGACGCAACCGAAGCGCGGTACGCCACGACGCGCCGTGCGTAAATCCGTCGTCGCGCGACAAAAGGACGAGAAGACGACGCCACCAGCGCATTCCTCGCGGCGTCGCTGCACCTGCCACCGGCATTGTGTACGCCTTGGCACCGCGAGTCACCGGTCGAGCTGTCTCCACGACATCCTCGTCGACGAGAAGGACGAGCGTACGAGCATTATAGATAGGTTCTGCGCTTCAATGCGCCGTATCCTAGAGATTGTAGATTCGTTGCTAACATCGTACAGTGACTTCCATATTTTCAGAGCCGCACATACACCATGCTTCCGCGGTACCGGCAGATACCTTATATCTGAGTCGTTCATGTCACGTTTACATTAACAGAAGTCTCTTAAGTAACTACAAAAGTTGCCACAAAGCAACATAAAGGATATTCTACGACATTCCATCCACTGGAGTTGCAAATTACTAAACCCACCTAACCTTCTTACAGAGTAGCTATTCATACACTGCTGGCCATTAAAATTGCTACACCACGAAGATGACGTGCTACAGACGCGAAGTGTAACCGACAGGAAGAATATGCTGAGATATGCAAATGGTTAGCTTTTCAGAGCATTCATACAATGTTGGCGCCGGTGGCGACACTTACAACGTGCTGACATTAGAAAGTTTCGAACCGGTTTCTCATACACAAACAGCAGTTGACCAGCGTTGTCTGGTGAAGCGTTGTTGTGATGACTCGTGTAAGGAGGAGAAATGCGTAACATCACGTTTCCGGCTTGATAAAGGTCGGATTGTAGCCTATCGCGATTTCGGTTTATCGTATCGCGACATTGCTGCTCTCGTTGGTCGAGATCCAATGACTTTTAGCAGAATATGGAATCGGTGGACTCAGGAGGGTAACACGGAACGCCGTGCTGGATCCCAACGGCTTCGTATCACTAGCAGTCGAGATGACAGGCATCTTATCCGCATGGCTGTAACGGATCGTGCAGCCAAGTTTGGATCCCTGAGTCAGCAGATGGGGACGTTTGCAAGACAACAATCATTTTCACGAACAGTTCGACGGGCGACTACTACGGTCGCAGGTTCGAATCCTGCCTCGGGCATGGATGTGTGTGATGTCCTTAGGTTAGTTAGGTTTAAGTAGTTCTAAGTTCTAGGGGACTGATGACCACAGATGTTAAACCCATAGTGCTTAGAATCATCGGAACCATTTGAACAGTTAGACGGCGTTTGCAGCAGCATGGACTATCAGTTCGGAGACCATGGCTGCGGTTACCCTTGACGCTGCATGAGAGACAAGAGTGCCTGCGATGGTCTACTCAACGACGAACCGGGGTGCACGAATGGCAAAACTTCATTTTTTCGGATGAGTCCAGGTTCTGTTTACAGCATCATGATGGTCGCATCCGTGTTTGGCGACATCGCGGTGAACGCACATTGAAAGCGTGTATTCGTCATCGCCATACTGCCGTATCACCCGGCGTTATGGTATGGGGTGCCTTTGGTTACACATCGCGGTCACCTCTTGTTCGCATTGACGGCACTTTTAACAGTGGACGTTACATTTCAGATGTGTTACGACGAGTGGATCTACCCTTCATTCGATCCCTGCGAAACCCTACATTTCAGCAGGATAATGCACGACCGCATGTTTCAGGTCCTGTACGGGCCTTTCTGGATACAGAAAATGTTCGAATGCTGCCCTGGCCAGCACATTCTCCAAATCTCTCACCAATTGAAAACGTCTAGTCAATGGTGGCCGAGCAACTGGCTCGTCACAATACGCCCGACACTACTCTTGATGAACTGTGATATCGTGTTGAATCTGCGTGGGCAGCTGTACCTGTGCACGCCATCCAAGCTTTGTTTGACTCAATGCCCAGGCGTATCAAGGCCGTTATTACGGCCGAAGGTGGTTGTTCTGGGTACTTTTTTCTCAGGTTCTATGCACCCAAATTGCGTGAAACTGTAATCACATGCCAGTTCTAGTATAATATATTTGTCCAATGAATGCCCGTTTATCATCTGCATTTATTCTTGGTGTAGCAATTTTAGTGGCCAGTATTGTATTTCGAGCTAAACAGTATAATATGACAAGGATTATAGGTACCATATGAATCAAGGCGGGATTCCCTATTTCATGTATTTTTTTCTTAAACAAAACATGGTTCAGTGGGTTCTGAGCACTATGGGACTTAACTGCTGTGGTTATCAGTCCCCTAGAACTTAGAATTACTTAAACCTAACTAAACTAAGGATATCACACACATCCATGCCCGAGGCAGGATTCGAAACTGCGACCGTAGCGCCATCCACGATGTTGGATTGGAATCGGTGCATCCGGCCGTTTTATTCAATGACGTACCCCCTTTTAGCGGTGTTCTGTTTTAGTGGGCAATGAATATTGGGTACTAAGTTCCGAGGTTTTTAGCTCTAAAGTTTTAGTTAAGTGAGTACAAGCATCTTAATATTCTTATTTAATAGCTTTCAAAAGTTTTCAGAAAAAAATGTTTCAAAAATGTTCAAATACTTTTATAAAATTACTATGTCAGTGGAAGTCTTCTTGATTTATTTTTCTGCAGCGTGTGACACATGGTGTCATGAAATCAATGCAGTTGAAGCGGTTTAGTAAACACAAGGTGGTTGCCATATTTATGTGGATGTCTGCTTGTGTTCGCTGGTGCACCAACGTTTTTCAAAAACTCTCGTCCTTTTGTGCTATCTAAAGAAATAGTGAGGCCTGAATAACGCTACGTTGACACAACAACGTCGCAAAGTTGTTAAAATAGATGACGCGGTGCGATGTGAGAGGTGAATGTAGAGGAGAACACTCGTTACGTGGTTGCTCGTACTGGCAGCAAAACTGATACGTATTTCTTTTTTTTAAAAAAAATCAGAGATGTGGTAGCTGCGAAGTTTCCTTATAGTCGGTTCCGTCGGCAAGGAACTTTGGACACTGGCACGCAACTGGCGCAGTACTACCTCGGCTGAGTACGTTCTCTTGAGACCTTAAGTGACGGCGGTGGTAATGAGGCAGCAGAAACCACCCGGCCAGCACTGTTTACTTTGCTGGTGCACGGAGCAGGCGCTGACAAGGTCGAGCCGCATTGCGACACCCAGCCCTGCCGATCGGGCAGGCGGTGGCGACCACCTCTCCGGTGTCAGCGCCGCCGCCGGCGTGATGTATGGCTGTTTAAGGGCGGCGCAGCGTGCGGCTGACGCTGCGACGTGGCGCTAAGTAGCGAGACAGCGTCGCGCGGGCCCCGCTGCTCGGCGCTAACTTATGGCTCGTGGCAATGAGGCGCAAGTGAGGCGCATTCATCAAGAGCCAAGCGCCACCTGGCCCAGCAGCCGTGCCCTATTTTTAAATCTCGGCTGAGTGCCTGCTGCTGCTACTGCTGCGGCTGCTCCTGTTCCGCGCCCACGGAAGGCGCACGTCATCCCCTGTCACTCTGCGGCTAGCCTCTGGGGACCCGCGGTTGTGTAAGAGGACCTCTCAGCTCTGGCGGCTACCTCACTGTGCACTGCTCGGGAAGGTGCACGCTGCGAGTACAATCTACATCTACATCTATACTCTGCAAACCATCGCCGGCCTCTGTGGCCGAGCGGTTCTAGGCGCTTCAGTCTGGAACCGCGTGACAGCTACGGCCGCAGGTTCGAATCCTGCCTCGGGCATGGATGTGTGTCATGTCCTTAGGTTGGTTAGGTATAAGTAGTTCTAGGTACTAGGGGACTGATGACCTCAGAAGTTAAGTCCCATAGTGCTCAGAGCCATTTGAACCATTTTTGCAAACCACCGCGAGGTGCATGGCAGAGGGTACGTCACACAGTACCAGTTATTAGGGATTCTCCCCATTCCATTCACGTACAAAGGACGGGAAGAATGATAGTTTGGCTACCTACGTGCGTGCTGTAATTATTCCAATCCTATCCCCGCGATCCCTATGTGGGCGACACTTAATGGGTTTTAGTATATTTCTAGTGTCATCATTTGAAAACGATTCTTGAAACTTTAACAGACTTTCTCGGAATAGTTTACGTTTATCCAGTTCAAAAAAAATGGCTCTGAGCACTATGGGACTTAACATCTGAGGTCACCAGTTCCCTAGAACTTAGAACTACTTAAACCTAACTAGCCTAAGCACATCACACACATCCATGCCCGAGGCAGGATTCGAACCTACGACCATAGCGGTCGCGCTGTTCCAGACTGAAGAGCCTAGAACCGCTCGGCCACTCCAGCCGGCCTATCCAGTTCAGTCCTTTCAACATCTCAGTGACACTTTCCGACAGGTCAAACAAACCTGCAACCATTCGTGCTGCCCTTCGCTGTATACATTTAATATCATTTGTTAATCCTATTTTGTATGGGTCGCACACACTTGAGCAGTATTCTAGAACCGGTCGCATGAGTAATTTGTAAGCAACCTCCTCTGTAGACTGATCGCACTTCCCCAGTCTACCACCTGCTTTACCCACGACTGAATCTATCTGATCACTCCATTTCATAGCCCTACAAAGCGCTACACCCTGGTATTTGTATGAGTTAGTCGACTCCATGAGTGATTCATTGATATTATGGTCATAGGATACTACATTTTTTCGCTTTGTGAAGTGCACAGTTTTATATCCTTGAGCAGTCAAAGCGAGTTTCCATTCTTTGCACCAATTCGAAATCTTATCAAGATCTGACTGTATATTTATGCAGCTTATTTCAGGCAATACGTCATTACAGATACCTACATCATCTGCAAAAAGTCTCAGGTCACTAATATGCAACATGAATATCTGGGGTCCCAGCACACTTCCCTGGGGCACGAAAGTTTATCAGAGATGCTCGGGAAACTTAAGTGGGTCACTATGAAAGACAGCGAAAAACTCTTGGATAAATGCACAGAAGCTGTATTGGATCAATGTGTGAGCATCTTGTTTCCATCATCGCGTATTAACATTTTCTGGTCGTAAGAATAAGAGGTATGAGAGTAGGTACACACACCTAAAGACACACTTTACTCGCTCTGTAGGCGAACTGACTAGGAAACTAAACAGATAATTCTGGATATTTTTTTTTGAGAAGGAGAGGGCCACTTCCTGCCTCCCAGTCCGAATTAGTGCTCCTACTTTAATCGTCGGTGGGACATCAAACCCTGATTTTCCTTCCCACTGGCAATGCTATCTGACTCCCTCACCAACCGAGAATCGGCCGTAAGTAACTGAGCTTTTCAGTGGAGCTCATATCATAAAGTCTCGTCACCGTCATGGTCAGTGGAAACGAAGACGTTTATAATTGTTGACACTGGTTTTCTGACAGAGAGAAAAAAAGCAAATAACAAAAAAAGTACAAATGAAGCAAGATAATAGGCGACCTATGTGAAACCTAGCAGTGAACCAAATCCTTGGTAAGATTAGAAGAATAAATAATACAGTTGTTAGATCCGATGCATTCGCATCTGTTTGGCGTGTAGTTTATCTCAGCAGATGCACAGAGCACTCTCGCACTGGAAGACGAACGGCGCACTGCGGCCCATTTGGAAAACACAGTGACGGCGTAGGTCGCCTCTTAATTAGCTCTCTTGCACAACATTTGTGATCTTCACTTGTTAGAAGTTAGAGTAGTCCGACACAGGAGATCAAAAGGCGGGAAAAGTAGAACACCCCCTCTTTGACTCTCACCATTTGCTCGTACGTGTGCGTCACTCAAATGCACGTTACCAGAAGTCGGAACATAAACAAGGGCATCGATTTTTCTATATAATCAGGCAAAGGTTCTTGCGCATTTTAGATTAGAATTCATACAAAAGCTTGTAGCTTTTAATCCTTTTGTCAGAAGTCGGAAAATAAAGTAGGGCACCTTTCCTTAACGTAACTTACTAGGCGATTCATACTTATCTTCATTTTGCTGGGCGTAGGTCTGTAAACCAAGTTTTTTTTGCTCACAATCAAGCGAAGTTAAATGACAGATAAGGCCTCAGATAAGTTTTCTCTAACAGCAATATAAGTGGCTGCCGGTTTTCTTCTAACATTTTACGTTGTTAGTGCGATTAAGGATGGTGAGGTGCCAATACGGTGAAACTTCATCTAACAGTCGGTTGCATATGGTCCTCTGGAACTATCTTTTTGTAATACTGAACATTTGTACTGCCCTCCTAGGGTATGTGGTATGCAATCAGACTAGTGTGTTATTGATTCTATTATACTATTTGCAGTTACATATTATGACGACCATTTCTGAGGGAAGCAAATATGAGAGAGATTTGAAATGAAATAAGCTTCCATGTGGATCGTAAACATTACTTTTCGTTCTACTCACGAATGGAGTGCTACTTCCATGTCTCTGTACTTTTCGTTCTACTCACGAATGGAGTGCTACTTCCATGTCTCTGTAGGAGCTAGAGATGGTTTAATTTGGTTGTAGGGTATCTGTGGGAATAGTTTATCTGAGTCTTAAAAGCATTCAACATTACAAATCTTTTGTTTTTAATCTTTCACTTCCCATCCTAGTGAAGAGCGTGGACTTACTCGTCTGTTCACTTAGAGAACTGGCATTTGAAGCGGACTGCTAAATGCTTCTACTGGCGCCAACATACATGGCAAGTAATGACCACAAAGATAAGACACTAGAAATTAGGGTTCATACGAAGGCATATAGATAGTTGTTTTTCCCTTGTTCTGTTTGAGAATGGAACAGGAAAGGAAATCACTGGTAGTGTTACAGGTTACCCTCCACCACATACCGTAGGGTGGCTTGCGGATTATCGATGTAGATGTAGGTGCAGATAAGATGTAGATGTAAATCTCAGCGAACGGAGAGTCCGGCAAAAAGTCCCAGTTGTAAATGCATGGGAAAGGAAGGTAACTACAGTATGTGCGTCATAACTAAGTTATACGTTTCGAAAACTACAGTCGGGCTCGGTGGATTAGAGTTGTTTTTGATTTATTTGTGGCACCATAACGTTCTAGACAAAAATGGTAAGGCTGTGTTTCACTTGGAATTCTTAAGCAGGTTTTCAAGAGATTCTGGGTGTTGTTGTGTAGGTGACTGCGCTCTTAATTTGTTGTTGTAGTTCAGCTCACACTAATACAGTCTTTTTTATTATTCTGTACCCTCTGTTAACCCAACCTTTTAAGAATATCTTATATCCAGTCAGTGTTCGCGTATACATGCTATAATTAATTTACAAGCGATCTCTCCCTTAAACAGATACCAACAAACTGGTGTTCTGTGATCGGTGAGTAACGAAACGAGGTAGTTCAGAACTTAAGGCACTGGAAACTTGGTTGGCAGGAGAGGGGTTCAAATCCCAATTTGGCTGTCCAAATTTAGATTTTCCTAAATAACAAGGTCAGTGCCAGGATAGTTTATAGGTAAATGGCATGGCCGGTTTGCTTCTCCATCATTACGCAGTGCATGGCTGCGCTATATCTCTAATGATCTCGTCGGCGTGGCACTAAGAAAATGTTATCAGCCGACAATTCCAAGGCTACATTTTCGCGTTCGTGGCTACTGGCAATGAAATCTTGAACGGCCATCTGTTTACGGGATTTGTCACTGTGTTTATGTGTGTGTGTAGAGAGAATGCCAGTGTGGGGCGGCGGGTACGTGCGCCAGAGTTGTAATTCCGGCTGTAGCGCGTAAACAGTGTAGCGGCCCGCAGAATCCGTGACGGGCGGCTGACACGCCGTGTAAATAGCAGCGCCTCGCATCCCATAGCCGCCGGCTGCAGCCGCCGCTGGGCCGCGGCAAGCCCGTTTTATAAGCGTATCGGATGACGGCTAAACTGAACGTCCGTTCGCCCGCCAGCTCGCCTTTGTTGGCGGCTGCCCGGATTGTTTCTCTTAGTTCAATTTCATTTGATTGATACTCACTTAAAGGCGGCCGAGTGCCGGCGCTGATCCCCAAAGTCGCGGCACGGCAGCGGCAGAAGAATGCGCAGCGGCCACTGGCGCACGCCTCTCATTTATAACGGCACCACTCCTGGCTCAAACGGATGCTACCTTGTCCCAGATCCTTCCAGTGACCTCACGTTCCCCCCCTAGCCTTTCCTCAGAATGTGTGTCCAGATCAGGCTTCGAGCCATGATTTAGACGTGAATTGATATTCAGATTTTATTTCGGCTATTCATTCTGAACGTAGCGACCCAAAAATGAAAAGCCAAAGAAACAGGTACACCTGCCTAATATCGTGTAGGGCCCCCGCGAGCACGCAGAAGTGCCGCATGGACTCAACCAATGTCTGAAGTAGTGCTGGAGGGAATTGACACCATGAATCCTGCAGAGTTGTCAATAAACCCGTAAGAGTGCGTTGCAATGCATCCCAGATATGCTCAATAATGTTCATGTCTAAGGAGTTTCGTGGCCAGCAGAAGTGTTTAAACTCGGAAGAATATTCCTGGAGCCACTCTGTAGCAACTCTGGAGGTGCGGGGTGTCGCATTGTCCTGATGGAATTGCCCAGGACGTTCGGAATGCACAGTAGACATGAATGGAAACAAGTGATTAGACAGGATGCTTACATACGTATCACCTGTCAGAGTCGTTCTAGATGTTCAGGGGTTCCATATCCCTCCAACTGCACACACCCGACACCATTACAGAGCCTCCGCCAGCTCGAATAGTTCCCTGATCACATGCAGGGTCCATAGATTCATGTGATTGACTCCATACCAGTACACGTCCATGTGCTTGATACAATCTGAAACGAGACTCGCCCGACCAGGCAACATGTTTCCAGACATCAACACTCCAATGTCAGTGTTTACGTACCAAGGCGATCCGTAGAGCTGTGTGTCGTGCAGACATCAATTATACAAGAGTTAGCCCTCGGCTCCGAAAGCCCATATCGGTAATGTTTCGTCGAATGGTTCGCACGCTGACACTTTTTGATGGCCCAGCATTGAAATCTGCAGCAATTTGGGGAACGGTTGCACTTACATTACGTTGAACAATTCTCTTTTGTCGTCATTGGACCCGTTGAAGGATCTTTTTGGACCACAGCGATGTCGGTGATTTGGTGTCTTCCCGGATCCCTGATATTTACAGTACACTCGTGAAATGGTCGTACGGGAAAATTTCCACTTGCGTGTCTGTGAATTTCTAAGGGACCAAACCTCTGAGGTCATCGGTCCCTAGACTTGCACACTGCTTAATCTCACATAAACTAACTTACGCGAAGAAAAACACATACCCATGCCCGAGGGATGACTCGAACCTCCGGCGGTAGGAGCCGTGCAATCCGTGACATGGCGCCTCAAATCACGCGGCCACTGCGCGCGGCAAAATCCCCACTTCATTGCTACCTCGGAGATGCTGCGTTCCATCGCTCGTGCGCCGACTGTAACATCACGTTAGAACTCACTTAACTGTTCGTGAGCTGACGTTGTAGCAGCAATAACCGATCTAATAACTGAGCCAGACACTTATTGTCATATATAGGCGTTGCCGCCGACAGCACCATATTTTGCCAGTTTACTAATCTCTGTATTTGAATACGCATGCCTATACCAGTTTCTTTGGCGCCTCAGTGTATTTTATAACGCAGTAAACTGAGATTCATAGAGCATTCGCCCTACAGCACCCTTTCCCTTTTAAATAATGCAAACATAACGTTTATCTTCCCGTGCATTATGAGCTAATTACAAACACTAACCTTACGTGATTTCGAAAAACCGCAGTGAACTTAAATCTGCGTGGTCGAATGGAAGTTTAATTCCGCTCTTCTCGAATGAGGGTCCAGTGTTTAAACTACTGTAATACTTCTCTCGGCTAACTGAATGTATGGGCTTGACATTCAGTTTACGCAGAGAAAGGTATTGTAGTGCAGAGGTCTTAGTCATTAACTTTGCACATTAAATGTCGACTTTCCTTGTTATCTCAGTCCACTTTAAGGTGTCCGTTAACGTGGTTTTCTTTCGGCACACACGTCCAGTGAGAGACATGGAAAAACTCATATCGTCGCTTATTTAGTACAAACCGACTGTTAGCCACGTTATCTAGGAACATTGCACAGTGACCGAGTTGCACGGGAATAAAACGATCGTGTTGTTTCGGATTACCTGTCCAACTATAAGGGTTAATTTTCATATTTTCGGCAGCCAGCGATTAGGAAGTACCGCGATAGCTTGAACCCCTGGCACGCCTAGGTTGCTGGTCCGTCCGTGACATGTGCCGTAGCGGCGGCGGGCCGCCCTGTTTGCCGGTGTTTTACGGGCGCCGTGCGCGTGGTAGCGGCACTTCCGGACCCTGCGCTGCGCTGAGCTGAGCGCGGAGGCGGGCGACAAGCTGCCCTTGTTGTCTGCGCTGCCAGCTATAAGGCGGGCCTTTCTTCCGCGCCAGCAGGGAACAGGGTAGCCCTCAGGCCGGGCTGCCAGTTTCCGTTCACACGCCTACACCACGTCCCCTGCCTCATCTCACGCCTCACTCCCCGAGTCTGACCTGTGGTGCGAGCCGGGTTCCAGCCCTATCCCAAGGCATCGCGTGTGGTTCGTGCACCATAGCTCTCTCGCTCTGCGAACGTATCGTGCTCTGGAGACATTGCTTGAAAATCATATCTGACGTTAAAACGAAGGAGTGATTGATGATTAGACACGGGCCATTAGCTCATTCGTCGAGCTTCGAGAAGGAAGTCACCCGTGCATATGTAAAGGAAATTCTGTGGTACTGTATTTTCTTATTGGTCCTCGAAGAAATCACTTTAGTACTGAGCATTAAATTGAAAATAAGCCAGATACTGGTCAGCAGAGGACATGGCAGAACCGCGATTGCTCCTTTCATCTTAGTGCAAGTGATTTTCTGCCCCCTTTCCTCTGACGTATTATTATGTGTCAAATCGTCTCTCTATAATCTGGATGACTGTAAAGAGTGACTGTGCCGTGTACTGTGGTGTTGTGATTTTCTGCCCCCTTTCCTCTGACGTATTATTATGTGTCAAATCGTCTCTCTATAATCTGGATGACTGTAAAGAGTGACTGTGCCGTGTACTGTGGTGTTTGCACTGTTGTAGACGAATATGGAATGAAATGAAAGTAGACAGTGAATAGTGGTGCAGACACACAACCCGTTCCTCCGGAGTGACACAGAAGCAGCAGGAACTGATGGATTTAACGCTCCCGTCGACGAACCTCCATCAACAGGGTCATTACCACTGTCTGATGGTCAGTAACCATAGATCAGTACGCTTTTTCTGTCATATTCTGGTAATGGAAATCATTCTGTATGTTTTTTAATTAAGGTTTCGATCAGAGTTGCAAATAAAATTTTTATTTGTAATTAGTTTAGATGATTTTTGATAATTCTCAAACCGTTACAGTTTTATTAACATAACATGAAATATAACATTTTCAAACTGGGAGAAAATAAGCAAAGATTATAGCATTGCAACAAACCTTTTATGACATACTTGCATTTGTAATATTTCACAGTACGTAATACGTTGATTTACTGATCTTTATATCGACACAGTAACGTAAATGAACATTTTTTCTACAGCCGAGGACCGAACCATGTGCCTCTGAACTGAGTGACGCGAAACTGTGTTGTGTTAATGAAGTCATGCTATACTTTAGCAACAAAAGAAAATTGAAGAAGGCGAAGTCTAGCAATTAGTTGTAGAGAAAGGAGGGCAGGTCTATAAAAAATAATATGCTTGAAATTTTGGAAAATGTTTTAAAAAGATAAGAAATTTACTAATCATGCAGGGCCCGAGAAAAGACATAACAAATCAGGAGAACGGATTCTAGGGTGCTGCTAATTACTGCGCTCCTACGTGACTTCAGAGGTTGTAGTTGTTTTGAAAGGTGCCTTAGCCTTGGTAAATAACTTAAAAAAGAGTAGTACAGAAGCTCATATTCAAGACACAGGCGAAGACGTTAACTAGGAGAAAATAATACTGATGCGTGATAAAATGAGTTTACATCACAGACTTAACACTAGGAAGTGTAGTTCTCGCGCTTAGCAGATCACTCTTCGGCCAAATTCAAGATAATCTCCCCATTCGGATACAGAAGGAGAGTTGCGATGCCCTACTGTACTTACCGTGCAGTATATGTTGTTCTTCAGTGAATTTCGTTACCATTTCATTGCCTAACCTACTATTTCATCATTTTGACACCAAAATGTCTTCAGTCATCTTCGATTTTGATCACTCGGTATGTTCTCACCGTGTCGAGGAGACAATTTCCTTTAGAGTTAATCATTTGGACTAAAATAAATTGCCCATGCCCAGTTTTACTGGGTATTAATGCTCAATTGTAACTTCTATTGCAAACAGATATTTGAAACTGCTGGCAAATGGTAAAACATGTGATGCGAACTTCTGATAAATGATGTTCGCCTAAGAGGAAATTAAATTCTGTATTTCTTATAGATTACTTTGTTTTTCAACTAAATGTTGAGTGGTACCCCAGTTCTTTAAAATTATGGCTTTCGCCGTTGTTTAAGGTGAGGGACCCCTTCTAAATGTTACATAAGATGCGCTCTCTTCTTTTTTGCCGAAATCAAAGCCACCCGAAGCACAGAGAAAAGAAGAAAAAACTGGCTCGTGTTTACCGGCTACATTTGCTGCCAGAGATTGCGCCACTTATCTCTGTTTGAAGGAAAGGGCGTTTCGCCCGATTGATGTTAGCCGGCAGCTGTTAGCGGAATGCTAGTGGCCTCATAGCACTGCCTCATCGACACATTTAGTTGCGCAAAAGACAGGTCCCCGGGTTCAACCTGGCAAAGAGGCTGTGGCCTCAATGACGTTCTAGAATGGGAATGACTTGCACATTGCTATGTATCTATAGGTATTTACGAGACTGGAAGAGGTCCTGTGACATGTCAGTTTCCATCTTATACGTTTCAGATATCAAATGGCTAGTTCTTCCTTGTTACGCCTGTATCGTAAAAAGGCCCCGCGTATCATGCAAAACTGAAAGCAAATTTATGGTTTAGCAGAAAATATTGTTAGTTTAAAATTTCTTACGCTTTAGCGTTGTGGGTACAGTCACAACTGTAACTTACAGAAGACGAGTTTGCTTTTTCAGATATATTATAGCTCGACAGTAGACATACATTTCAGGAGATACTTCAGAGACATTAGAGCTGCTTCTAGAGTTCATGGATTAGGCATTCTTTAACGTTCCAGCTTCACAATTCTGTCTGTTCTGCGTTGTCCTCATTTCTTCTTGCTCTCTGCATGTAATCCAACGCTGGCTTGGGAAATTATTTTCCATCCCTTATAAGTGGTCGATCTCATTCTGTCTACTGTTTAATAATATATCATCCCTTTCCATCCTCATACCTCATTTAACATACCTTAAAAATCTCTTGTCTGCCGATTTTACTTAGTTGTTACGAAGTCGGCATCCAGGCATCACTGCTGTAAAACAGTATAGGGAAATATATTACTTTATAACATTTTATTTTCATTCCTTTCCTGACTTTATTTTTAAAAGCTCTTGATCCCACATGCAGCTTGAAAATTGCTAATTTCTTCCTCGTTGTCCTTGTCTTTATAAAAACTTATATCACAGCCAAGATACAGTATTTAAAATTCAATACTTGTTCTAAAATGTTGTTTTCCAGCATACTCTTTGATCTGACCGCACCCTGTTCTCTAAAATCTGTAATTATGCTTTTATACTAAAAAGGTTTTATGATTGTTTCTATACAGTTTCTGTACTACCAAAATTGGAAGTGGTTGATAGCCCTCGTTTTATGGTGCAGTATTTGCCTTACTTTCATTCGATTTACCCTGTCAAACGCGTTACTAAAATCTATAAAAGCGAGAAGTCTTTCCAGATATCCTTCTGGTCCTTGTCCTGTTATTCGTCCTCTGGTGATGACCCATTTCCAAGTCTACTTCACTGTTCTCCTAGCAGACAGTCTGCAACAGTTTTTAATCTTTTATTTGTTATTTTAGTATAGATTTTATATCATATATTCGTGAGACTAATTACTCTACAATTTTCATATTTTAGCGATGTCCTCTTTTGAATATATTTTTGACTTGAGCTGTGGCCAAGAGACAGGTATTGGGCAATCTTGCTAACACTTTCTGACTAGATGCAAAATTCTTTATTTGCATATTATGCCACTCTATTTAATAAGTTCCATATTCACTCTATGAAATTCAGATGCCATCTTTATTTCTTTTAGAGATCTTAATGTTATAGGGTCTACTTCCGGAAGATTATTTCCAAAAGAGCATTCTCTTTCTGTTTCCTTCACTTCCTCGTTACAACATAGTTGTTGATAGTGTTTTACCCATTGTTGTTCAGTTGTTAGCTTTTATCTTGCAGTACCTATTTCAGATTTGTTTATTGGTTAATTAGCTTCTGTCCGCAGTTCATGGTCTTGCGATAGCGTTCTCGCTTCACGGGCACGGGGTCCCGCGTTCGATTTCCGGCGGGGTCAGGGATTTTCTCTGCCAACTGGGTGTTGTGTCGTCTTCACCATCATCAGTCATCACCCTTACGGTCGGAGGAAGGCAATGGCAAACCACCTCCGCAAGGACCTTGCCTAGTACGCGGTGCGGGTCTCCCGCATCGTCCCTTACGCTCCTCGGAGTATGGGACATCATCATCATCATCATCATCAATTTGCTTCTGTCCAATCAGGTGCCTCCCATGTTATTCGCCCTTTATTTCCAATTATAAACTTATTTCATACTTCAACATGATCCTTTTGTGTCATTTCCTGGCAGTTGTTCTTTTCACGTTTTATACTTTTTAGGATACAGCTGTTTTATTTTGGAAATATGTCTTGTATGCTTTCGTTTCTCTTCTGTTGCTTGTTTACTTCTGCGTTCCTTGTCTTGGCACTACTTTTATTTCTTATCTGTCTCTTCTTTCCTAAGACTTCATTTGCAGTTTTGTAGATTGCCTGTATTGTATTTTCCCATTTTCATTTACATCTTCATCAGTGGCTGTTTCCTTTAGATCTTTTCATCATAAATGTACTGGAAACATTACAGTCCACGAGCATTTTATTTGTATGAATTTACGAATAGTTTCAGGGCATGCCCACACAGTGAATCAAGTGGATTCTGCCATTCCTGCAGTTTTCCATGTTAGCTAATATACAGTCCGTGAAAATAAATCTAAAAATTGGCGGTTTGTATGAAACTAAATGGGGCACTTACCTGGAAGTAAGGAAAGACCTTGCACGTTGGAAGTTGATTTTCCTCGTTAGATAGGTGATATAAGATCACAATACTTCGCAGTGCTTAATCCTGAGCATTACAATCCGTCATTTGGTATCAAAATCGGCGACACGGTTGTTAATCCGCACGTCGCTGCCTTTCGAGACAGGATTACAACTTTTCCCTGCTGATAAGCGAGGCGGAGTGCACTGGCCGCTGATGTTGCCTCAAGTAGGAGCCATAACACTGCATGTCCTCCCCGTGTGCACTTGGTGCGTGCGACACGCCACAGTGCTGAAAAAGCTGACGATAGACGCAATTAAGACATTTTTCCTACCCGTGGATTACAAACTCAGGAAAAAAGCTTTCAGCCTTTGTTCTGCATTTACAGCCTCGACGACAATATACTGGCGATTGGCATGAGGAGAAAATAAATGGGCGAACGTGGTTCAGCTCGTAGTCACGCGAGACTGGATTATTCCTCTATCCAGAGTTTTTAAATGCTAATCACACAACTTATTTTTTCGCTCTGTTGATTGTGACTCATTGTGTTTGACTAGTGAGCTGTCTGTATAAATGGATATAAATTGAATAGGGAAGCTTAAAAAGTACTTTCGAGATGAGGGTGACGTAAACAGTGCTAGTATTTACAGGCGATATTTTTACAGTGGCTAGCGTTTCGACTGATTTGATTGTGTTTCTCCGATCCTTTTTTTAAAAAAAAATCTCCACATTCTTCGTGCATTCAGGGTCTTCCTCAAACACCCGTGTTACGTATTCTGATATTATTCAACCTGTACAATTCTTTTCCTCTGCTACTTCTTTCGTTTCGACTTCTACTTCAGTATTGCTGGATGTATCAGAAGCCATTCCTTCTGGTAATAATTGATTTGAAAGAAATTTTCCTCGTCTGTTTTCACACGTAGCTCCTAATTATGTAGTGTCTGCTGCGCTTCTCTCGTACTTACACTGCTTTTTAAAGACATACTTTTTTTAATTTTGTAGGTTTTTCCTCTGTGTACCGGTCACATCCATACAATTATGTATTATAAAGTTGTAGTCTGAGGAATTACTTTGAATCCAATGATAGTGTGGCTATGTCACTTACAATACATATAAACAGTCTGTAAAATTAACATGTGTAATGTAAATACGGTTTGGGAAATCAGTCCTTGACCACTATATGACATTTTCACACTTTTCCTCAATGATCATTTCACTCTGCAGTGTAGGATGCGCTGTTTTTGAAATTTCCCGGCAGATTAAAATTTTGTGCTGGACCGAGGTTGGAACCCGGAACGTTTCCTTTTTAGGAGTGCTGTTACCCGCTGAGCTATGTGGGCAATAATAGCAACTAGACCTCACAGCTGTCACATGTTGCCTAGAGAAATCGTCTTTGTCCCCGATAAAAGTGGATAGTAGCAATTTTTTATGAAGGTATCCTGTGACTCCATTATACAGGTTGTACATTAAGTCCGGGAACACTTCGAATTATTTATTGCACAAGAACCAAACATTGAACAGATATATTACATATGTCATTTTGAAGAGAAACCCTGAAAGGTTTTTTTTTTTTCTGTGTATACCGCCACAGCGTAGTTTCGTACTTTGCCGATAGTCAGCGCTAGTTGCAAACATGGCGATTTCAGGTGCGGAGCGCGCTGTTTCATGAAATTGCCTCCCCGATCACCGTGACTTTTTTTCTGTGGTGACACATTAAAGGTCTGATGTATGTACTGCCTCTACCACGTGCTGTAGCCGAGCTCCGGGAGAGAATACGGGAAGCGACTGCCACAGTCGACGATGCCATGGTGGGACGGGTATGGCAAGAATCCTATTACCGTATTGACTTTAAGAGTTACTCTTCAAAATGCAATATGTAAGACATCTGTACAATGTTTAGTTCTTGTACAATAAATAATTGAATGTGTTCTCGGACTTCATCCTGGAACGAAGTGCAATTTGCAGGTTGCATTTCTACCGGCTACCCGAGGAGAAAATGTTACTTCCAATATTTCGCGTAATTGGTGACAAAATTTAAAAATTTAAAATGAGATCATAATCTACTCACTCAGGGGTATAACCTTGCGTTAATGGTTTAACACTACAAGACAAGTATTCCAGTTCGAAAATTTGTGTTTTTCACGTGGCAGCATAACTGATGTCGTGTAAATATCAGGACTGCACTCGTCCAGTATTTGAGAATGAGAGCATTTAGCGGCTGCCAACAAGGTTTACGCATAATTTCAAACTTTTACGTAACTTTTTCTCGCTGACATCCACTACATAATAATGAAACAAAAAAGGTTTAATGCTTACTATATTTTCGCTGCTCATGCAGTAAAATTTCAGCATTAGGCATGACGTTTTATTTTATAACTTGTTCAGTACCGCCTCTATTCGCAACACACTTTGCAGGCAGTGTCCAGATATTACACTGAATGTACCTGCATAATTATATAATTCTACGACACGTTTGTCAGGAGATACAACATAGTAAACAAATATAATCGTGAAAACCAGCTTTTGCATGAAAGGAGCGCAGATTACCCCGTCTATACTCATACAGTCTTTCATAATTAAGGCATTTAGTGACTTTAAACATAACTTAAATCGCATTCTATACTTTTCCTCGCTACAAGCCTAAAGTCAGCTGTTCAACAAGTCAGTACTTTTCTATAGTAATCAGACATTTGAAACTGTTTTTTACATAGTTGTTCGATTCTTTAAACATAGGGGTTTACTGGTAGCCACACATTTTGCGACGACCCTAATAGACTTTCCAAGAGAGGGAAAAGAAAACTGTAAGTTGAGCACTCATAAAAAAATTTCAGTCCCTAGTAACTTTATCACAACCGTAATTTTAAACAAATATCAGTGGGTAAAGATTTTTTTTTAAGATAACATTACGAAACGGAAGAAGAGTGCGGTGAAGACCTTTATTATACAATTCGGCTGTGTTGAACTGGGGGAGACGATGAGCACACCCGAGCCCTGCTCTCTGCGCGATTGAAATCCGGCGTGTCGGCGTCGCGACGCCAGGCGTCGCAGCCGCCCCCGTAAGCCCGCGCTATCCCGCAGCGGCAGCGGGAATCACTTTCCCCGGCCCTGCAGACGGGCACGCACCCCGGTCGACTTTCTCCCCTGCCTGCCTGCCTGCCAGCACCGCCGCCGCCTTTACTTTTATTGGAGCATTATCATTTTACTGACTCCGAATAGCTTGTAAAACGCGGGGAGGGGATCTCCGGACCGGGGCGATTTCACAGCGAAACAGCCTAATTCGGGAGGCGGTAATGGTGTGTAATCGGGGCCGTAGCCCGGCACTAAAAGGCACGGATGCTCACTTCCGGCGTCGACGTCGGCGTCGGCGCCGGCTTCCGCCGCGGCTCTGCACGCAGAGACTTCCCGCCAGGCGTCTACTCTGGGGGCACAACCAGCGGGATCAGCCAGCGCCACTGGTGCACGCAGCAGTTGCCGCCCCGCTCCGTCCGACAATACTGGGATCACAGCAGCGATACGCACCGGCTGCAGATATTGTGACGTGCTTCATAAGGAATCTGACGGTGCTGCTCATGTTCTAAGAGCAAACCAACACAGGGACGATAACTGTACAGTTTTATAGTACCCGTTACTCTGCCATCAAAAGGAGGATAGTAGTATGTCTGCGAAGGCAGACGCTTTGGATATATTCAAACTCAAGCAGTTCCAATGAGCGCAGCTTCCTTAAAATACGTCGTCGGCGTGTACACTATGGATCAAAGTAACTAGAAGCCTATTAATGGACACGGATACGGCATTTCTCTACCCTTCGTACTTCTGACAGCTGGAACATCACTCTGGGATACTTTCAATAAGCTATCGGAATGTGATTGCTCATTCTTCCCCAAGAGCCGAACTAAAGAAGGTAATGATCTTGGGCTCTGGGATCTGGAGTGAAGTCGACATTGTAGCTCTTCAGAGGACTGTGGGCAACTCAGTCCGTTTCCGGAATGTTATTGTTTCTAAACCATTGTAGTGGAGGTATTCCTTTATGACAGATTACACTGTCGTGCTGATACAGAAGTTGTTTCCAAACTGCTTCTCACTACACGCACCACACAATACAATGCTGTGAGCTGCCCGAGTCACCTACCACGCACGCGCCGCTCGGCACCTCTCTCATTGGTACCGGCGGCCATAATCGTGCGAACCCCGGCAGTCAGTAGTTTTACTCCTGACGACGATGGCGGAGACAGCCATCGAAACCTCGAATTCTATTCGAATTGACGCGGCTTGAAAACTGTCAAAATTTTGTGTGTTAATGTCCCTTCGCATTTTTCCTTTAATTAAGCGCAAGGAGAGGACCAGACTCTAACCACGAAAAACACCATGGTACCGGAACACTACTTCCTCCGTACTTCACTGTTTGCACCACATATGGTGGCAGGTAACGTCCTCCGTGGATTTGCAAAACCCTTCCATCGGATTCCCACCGCGTACAGCGTGATTAATTACTGCACGTCACTCGTTGCCAACCATTCAGTGTCCAGTGGCGCCGCTCTTTACGTCACCTCAAGCGTCGCTTAGCATTGGCTGCAGAAATATGTGGCTTATGAAGAGCTGCTCGACCAATGTACTCTATTCTCCCTAGGTACATTCACGTGCTAGCTACACCGCTGGTAGCATTTTGAAACTCGCTAGTGTCTCCTTCCGCTGATTTCACGCGATCTTTTGAAGTACGACAACGCTCGCTGACCGTCTGGTTGTGGTTGAGCCGCGGTTCTTTCTTAGTATTTCCACTTCACAACCACATCACTAACAATCGAACTGGGCAGTTTTAGAAGTGTCGAAATGTTCCTGGTGGATTTGTTACCGAGATGACGTTAAAGGACTAGTCCACGTTCTAAGTCGCTGATCTCTCCCTATCGACCCATTCCGCTATTACCACACTGTTAATGCTTCTCCCTTGCTCTCCTGACATCTAGTGGTCAAATCCGCATTAAATATTGGTGTCCGGACACTTTTGACTAGGTAGTACATTTCACCTGCACTCTCATAAACAACCACGCCGATAAACTAAGATTATCTCAAAAATTTCGAAGTTTCAACTAAACTGAGATTAATCTTTCTTATTTGCAGCGGTGTTTGTTACGTTAGGACCGTCGGATCGTAAGTTACACCGAATCAAACACTTCATATCTTACGACGTTTGCATATATATATTTCTAAAATAATGCCTATGCATTTCAATAAAATAATGATTCCGTGACGCCTGCAACTGCCAATTTTTAGTTTATTTTCGGAACTGTTGTATAATTTCAGCCTTAGACCATTTTCAAATACCTAGATCTTGGGTTTATGATCAGCAAAAAATTGTGGTAGTCTCTTGTACATGTTCTTCATAAAGCACTGCCGTTTAGTCATTGTACTTCGAGCGTGATCTTGTGTTTGGTATTACATGGGATTTTAACCTCGTCACGTAGTACCAACCGATACAGTTTTAATCATACACTTATCATCTGCGCTTAGAAGTAGTAGGTGAAAGGAGAGCTCCTTTTATACAACATGGGACTGGTATGTCAATATTTCCAGTTACCGAATTTTTTGTTGTCATGTAGCTAACAAGTCGATCCAGGTACTTGGAAATGGTCAAATGCAGAATAGTAGCAGAAATCTCGCATTGTTACTCATGTGGCAAATGTGCGCTTGAACCTTGTAAGTATGATTGCGATAATTGTGGAAAAGATGTAAAGGACTTTGTCAATGACGAGTGTTGATACCGGATTCCAGCCTGACAGCTTGGCTGATGGTAGAAATGATTGCGTGGTAATTTTACTGAGACCCCGATGCCAGTTGTAAAGAACTAACCATAAGTGAATAAAATAAAAACAAACTGTACGTGTGGAACGTCTGTTTTGAAAATAAATGATTGAGGAACTCTGGAGCGAGTACAGTGTTCGACAGTTCGTAAGGGTTATGGATTTCACCTAGGAGTTCAGGGCAAATAATATTGCGGCGTCTGCCCGGTACTGCCGAACAAAATGATGTGTCTAAAACAAACAGCTCAAATTCGCTTCACTTCTGGCATAATTTTCTTCTGTGCCTCTAGAGAAGTTACTGCTGACACATTAGACTGTGGACACCGGATGCTCTTATACGCTGCGGCACGTTTTCCAGGAGGCGGTGGATTGCTGCCGGCAGCGTTTTGAGCCGTCCGGCTGGAGATAACGCGGCCGGCCGGCGTTTAGCCTCCGCTATCGGCCGCCCGAGCGCTCGCGCCCGGCAAATCTCTTAATAGGATTTGCGGGTCCCGCCACGCCACGCCACGCCGGCTCAATTACGCGCGCCCGTCACTGGCCGCGCTGCATAATTATATTCACTTGTTTTAACAGTCTTAAGCTGGACTGGCCAGGCGTGGCTCCACCCGTAATTACACCCCTGGGGGACGGTCGGGGTGGGAGATGGCCAGGGAGGGGAAAATTTATTCAAATTAGGGCCGCGATGCGTCGCATCGGCGGCGAAGAATGCGGTCCTGGCGCCGGCATCTGCCTCGACCTGCCACTCGGCTCGCCGCCATTTACTGCCATCCCGCCGGCCATTTGTGCACCAGTTGCGACCGTGGAAACATTCCCTGTGCTTCCCATCTCTTTCCACCTTCCAGTGGAGGTCTATCTACCCTTGAAGTACCAATAAGATACGCCTTCGGTAATTGCAATAATGTCGCCGTAAGGTCTACCTTAGTCGGTCCGTCCGGACAGCCGAGTGCGTTAGCGCGAAGCTTCCGGGATTCGGGGAGTCAAACCTGCCCGGGATCGAATCCAGGTCGTGGATTTACGACGACGTTTGGTGAGTTGGACAGCCTGTATGGGGTTTCCAGACGATTTCTTACCCACATCTATGTAAATCCGGGCTAGTACCCACATCCCGCCTCAGATACGCGCTAGGCAAACACGTAATACACGTTCTCACACTTCAGCATGAGATACACTCTAGACACAGCCAGATAGGGTACACCATTTCTGTCCCGGGGAGAGTGGTGGTCACTGAAGGTCATCCGGCTACCAACTGTCATTAACATTGCTCGAAATTCATATGACGATGCCGACCCTGTCGGAATCAAAAGGAAGGAGGAGGTGTACCATCACCATCTCTTGTCATACTGTTAGGCAGTACGTAAAAAAAAAAAAAAATGTAGGTGAAGAAAAGAAGAAGACTCATAATGAAGAGTGATAACGCGCATCAGAACAGAAGAGTTACGTTTCTTAGTACTGTAAAAATTTCGAGAAGGTGCATTCTGAGAAGAGTAAGGGTACAGAATATTTCCTCCTACATACAAGTCACGCTACCGTCGCTGTGGAAAGATCAGAGAAAAACAGAGCTCTTACAGAGGCTTAGAGACAGTCGTGCTTCCCATATGCGGATGGGATACGAAACAGCAGTGAAGGGGAGGGGGGGGGGGGGCGGCAAATGATTATGGTACCTCAAGTATCCTCTGTCGCATACCGTGAAGTGGCTTGCGGAGTATGGATGTATACGTTGAAAATGAATCGCTGTGTCAGTTGTCCGGGTCCCTTAATTACCCTATGCATTTCTCGAACCGAGTCATTTATATACGAAGTAAGCCTAACGAATAAGGGTTTAAAAATGAAAATTTTAAGGTGGGACAGGCCTACCCGCACTTTGCGGTGGAGTCACTAGTGACGGGACACGAGCTCGTACTGGACAAGGCTTCGGAATGACGTCATTTGTGGCGTCTTCAGAGGAACTATACAG
Organism: Schistocerca gregaria; assembly: GCF_023897955.1. Taxonomy (NCBI): domain Eukaryota; kingdom Metazoa; phylum Arthropoda; class Insecta; order Orthoptera; family Acrididae; genus Schistocerca; species Schistocerca gregaria. The sequence continues at coordinate 648,751,409 of NC_064923.1, read as the reverse complement.
TCACTGGCAATCATCACTACGTGGAGAAACTAAATCTACACCACCTCGTTTGGGTAAAATTCTGAAGTTATGAGCTGTATGAAGAGAGAACACAGTATTTCCAGTTCAAGCCCTTACGAGTATTTACGCCTGTCTTTTAACATGATACAGTTTACCTCGTATGCTTCTGCGCATTTTGCTGAGTAAAAAATGCAAGCTGTTGTTCTGTTTGAAGAATAAACTCGCACTTTGTTTGTCCTTATCCGTCCACAGTAACTAGTCATTCCAACGCAGTGTTACTACTACTTTAGAAATTCCTAAAATCGTCCCCGTCGTCAAAGATTTAGAAAAATCTTTTTCCGTTTTCTTTCCTCTGTGAAGTTACATCGGCTTGATAATATATTAAAAAAGTTAAGTGACTATAATTTACTATCTTGTGACGCCGTATTTAGCGCTAATCAACCCCGAAGGGAGATAATGATTATTAAGAAAGACATTACGGGGCTATCCTCGTGCTATACTTCTCGTTTTCAATGAAGTTTTGTGTAAAATTCTTCCTACTTTATAGAAATTTCGAAATCTGGCTGAAGTACACGTCCTGCCAGAAGACAGATTCAAAATGCACGTTGTCTTGACTGGACCAGAGAAAGATTGCTGTCATCCTTTGATGAACGAAACACAATTAAAGTACGTGGAAGAACAATAATTCAATTAAAATTGGCTCCGTTAACTTCTCCATTTATATTTTAGTGAGGCGACAGCAAATCATACACTTAAATTCTGTTTAATAATGTAACCACGCAGTCAGTGAAGGCCATAGGAAGTTTACGTAATTTCTTTGCTTATTTCATCGAGAGTAGATGACAACGGTTGAGATAACAGCCTTAGAAGTTCATTCTGCGACAAAATTTCTGTAGTTCAACGCTGCATTCAAACCTGTTGCTTTGACTTGCATAATAATCGCTACCTAGTACAGACAACAACAAATAGTTCGAAACATTCTCTTACAACAGTAATATAATTATATTAATGGCATATTTGAGGGACGTTAATGTCCGTGTGTAGCTCGTTAAATCCCGATAATAAGAGGTTATGTTCTTCGTTTTTAACACAACAGTGGTCCCATTTCATCCAAGTCGATAAAAGAGATTGAAGTGAACGTTGCTTTCTCCACTGGATATGACAAGATTTTAGTCGCAAAATGCTTGAGGTCCAATGATTGCACGACTGCAAGAAAAAGCGTCTGTAATTGAATTTGGTTTTTACTAGGTTTGTAACCTTCAGGGAATTCATGAGTAATTTATAAATACTGATACAACAATTGTTTCGGTTTTCAACCTGGGTTTGTTGGATAGAATTTCTAGTTTAAAACTAGGTGGTTCAAGAATATTGAACATATCGAGAGCATACTCGGTATATTACTTTCAGAACCCTTGTGTAGGAAATTCTGGGAAACAGTACCAACAACTGAGGCCTGGAACGCCTCCGGAGCAGAGCCTGCAGTGTCCAGGCAAATGGATTACTCGCGCCATCGTTTCCTCCTCTTTTCCTGCGGCTTTGCTAAGAAGTGGCGGGGGCGTGCACGTTCCCGTAACACCCTTCTCCTCGCCTCTCCTCCCTTTCACCCCTCCCTCTCCCCCGCCCTTCCTCGACCAGCCACTCACCCGCCGCTCTCAAACCTCTGCGCTCTTTCCTTTCGGTCGGAATTTTCGCTCTTTCCTTGCCGACTGTAAAGTAGTTACCCTTCCCTTCCGTGCGTGTTAGATCACTGGACTTCGGTAAAAGCCATCACAAGAAACAAGATTAAACCAATTCCGGAGAAAAGTTCTTTTAGTATATCTCGTGAATTTGGCTGGCCCGGCTGCGCTGCGTCCATCAATCCACTTTGGGCGGTGCCGGCGCCGCAGCAGCGGCCGGCTAATGGCTCGGGCGCAAAAGTAAACTTGGGAGCGCGCACAGAGAAACAGTTTAATGGAATCCCCGGTCGCGCAGCCTCCTCGGGGACCGTTAAAATGAAATAGTGCCGGCCAGCGCGGGACCGATCAATCGCCGGCGTTGCCCGGACGCCGGACCCCTGCTTTCCCTACGCATCACTTCCTCCACTACACACAAGGAGCGCTGGACGGTGGCCCTTGTCGTCCCTCGCCTTCAGCGTGATTTTGCTGACGTATTTTGCGCGCGAATAAAGTTTCGGTCTCCGAGAGAGAGAGGGGGGGGGGGTTGGGATAAGTGTCTCGTGAAGAGTGACTACAAAAAAAAAAAAAAAAAAAAAAAAAAAAAAAAAAAAAAAAAAAAATTGCCAGGTGCGGGTAATACATGCGCAGTGAGCGTCACGTAAAGGCTTAATTATGTATGTAATCAGTTCATCCATCCCGGGAAACGATAATCTAGACCATATTCACCTATTATCGACGATGTGTACTTGTAAGATATCGGTCCCAGGGAAATATTTTTATCGTCTGGTATGATTACAAATTAACTATTTTCTGATTTTTTTCTATATTTTTTTACTAATCTTGTACTTTGAAGGTTTGCTTCTTCCAAATTTTATGATTTTACGGCAACGTAAAATAATTTATAGATGGTAATGAGTGAGTTTCCGAATATCAAAATATGTGACATAAACAGAAATATTTTTGATTGTACTGTTTAAGAAGCTTCAATTTTTCGCACTGCCAAGGGACCAAAGACCTTCGTAAGTGACAAAAATTTAAATTTGCTATGTCCACCCGTTGCTGTTAAGAACGGTTTTTAACAGTCAGACAGACCGACGGACGGCAAGGCGATACTAAAAGAGCTCAGCAGCAGACCGTGGAGCCTCCACACCTATTGCGTCCTATGTTCCAGTGGATATTAGCGTTTGTTACTTTAGTTATAGGCAGTTGGAAATTATTTTGCTGGGTGAGAAGAAAGCATATACAGGTAAACCACAGAAGGTTAAGGGCTGTACCAGGTGCCGAATGCCTATCCTGTGCCCGTGTTTCAACTTTAATATATTATGATTATTCTTCATTGCAGTTTAATAGAGTGTAGTATGCACATGGTTTACATTCAGTAACCAAGAAGAACCAAAGTCCGTAATACAGCACTGCCTATTAGGCAAGCATTTCAACCATAACAGTTTGCTACCCTCACTGCTCACTATGATTACAGTAGTATTTTTAGTATTATTTTGGAATATTCCCCATTAAAATCAGAAAAAAATTACCTGTAACATAGGATAGGGTACGTGCTTTTTCTTCTTATCGGCAATGAGTGTTGCGTTTAATCACTTGAGCCACATTTCATCAAAATACTGTTTGTGTAATCGTTACTTAACATTTTCATCCGCATTACTGATTACTTTCTTTTTCTCACGCAAATGGTTGCTTTCGTCGGAATTAATTTCACGTTTTATATTCTCTAAAATTCAACGTTACATTGTTGCCCATAATTCTGCCTATCCACGAAACGGAAAGCTTCAACTGTTGGCACCACAGAACTAAACGAATACCCGTTCCCCAAAGAACTAGATCCCGTAGATTTGGTACCATTTCAAGACCGATGGAAGGAAGGATACATATATGCTGCTCTTTAATCGAAGGGACGACCAAAGTGCTGGTTTGAAGTGGTTTTGGAAACCACAGAAGAACGAAATGTGGAGAGGAATGGCAATTTGAGTTTCGCTCCTTCGTAATATGAATCAGTCTCTTCACCACTGTGCCACATTGTTGGGTACCAAGAAATGTGATGTTATAAAAGTTAATAGAGAAACACATTTTATTCACAGATGATTTCTCAGAGGCGTCGTTTGTTTGGTTCTTTCTTCGTCTTTGGTGATTAAAAGATGCATCCGTTACGCTGAAATACAGAGGACAGCAGGCAAGTGGCACCCACAAACAAAGCATAGAAAGTATGAACTAAAAAAATCACATCAGCATTTCCCCCTTTTGTTCTAATGGTGTCACTTTATCCTGTAGTCCGGACGATGTGCAGTTCCGTTCAGCATATCCATTATTTCAACGCCACATACACTTTCCTCCATTCTTGTGTAGAGGCTTAAAACATTCCACAACAAATAACTCGCATAGTACTAGTACACTGTCGCCAATATATCGAAAAACCTGTAGCAGCATTTGACACAGTCCGTTGATAAAGTCCGTTTTTAATGACTTAAAGTATAGTGTCACTATTATTTTACTCGTCAGACATGGAAGCTCAAGGACACAGACACATCTGCCACTAAGGCTATCACACAAGGAAAACTCGGGTTAGTCCGTCATTTAAGGACAGTTGAGCTATCTATTGCTTACATTGACCTCATCAACATACTGAAAGCAGAATATCCTTACAACAGATCTTCTTGTCCGTTTTTAAGCCAGTTTACACGTTACTGCAGATATCGCCTGTCTTACCTCCTGCCTCCCTGTCGTGGGTACATAAGACACACGAGAGTGTAGCACACGCCACGGTGACAGGGAAGAGGCACCCTTTAACCACAGTGACTACTGTGTCAACTAACAGACGTCACAAAATGTGCGCTTGTCACGTTGTTAGCTGCACCGTCCGCTGTACGTTTGTAAAGAAAGGTGGAGGCTGTGTAAGGCCGCTAGCAACGAGGAAGGCTTTTAATGGTCGATAAATTACGATTGAGACTTTTATTTGCCAGCGGAGCGTCACTTAACAGCTGAGAACTTCCCCATCTCCATTCGCCGCCTTAATAAGGCGTCGCGAACCTTTATGGACAGTCAGCCAGAAAGGTGACTGCGACGACTCCCATTGTGCCGAGGGCCGAGCTTGCCACGACATAGGCGAGGCAGAAAATACCAACATGCTCAGAAATCCGTGCCTTACAGAGAGTGGCACAAGGCAGTACCTTGCAATAAACTGCACTACAAAAATCATGGTGCAAGGTAGAAATACCTAAGCCGCAAATGGTTGTTTGTGACATGCTGTCCCCCATAACAGTTCTTTCAGAAGCGAATGACATAAACGGCCACAATCATACTTCCATATTGAACATCTTCAGATGACCTCAAGTTCACCAACAGTCTCCGTAATAATTTTCACATAGTAACAGAAATGTACCAGCGTCATGGCTGAAAAATGCCGGTGTAAGGCGGATGTGGCGTAATGAACGTACCTGACGTTTAGCTGCGGTGGTTTTGTTAACATTTATAATTAAATGCATTGTTGCAGTATTGAATAAGATAAAAGTTTGATGATCGTAATAAGAAGTGCTTAGTGAAAAATCTCGTTTGTTTGCTGTTGGGCAGTGTTTGGAAAGACATATTTCACAGGAACAGATATTTTTGTCAAAGTTCTGCGTATAACCCGTAGACGTTATATAGTTCTCTTCCGGATTCGATGGTATTAGATTATATTCCCTTTCGCTGTTACAGATCTGTGACCGTGTCATCACCGTACGCAGAATGTATAAGAACTGTGGTACTCTGTTTTATTGACATTAATCGAAAAAACAATACACTTTTGCCATGTACTTTAATGAATCATGGTATTATTTTTGTTTATTGAAGCGTTATTTTGATTTCTATACCAAATATTCTGGTTAGGGTCACTACATGATAGCATTTACCATAACTTGCCTCGTTTACTAGGAATAAGTCGGTACTAATCGGCTCATCTTTCGTAAAACGCTTTTGCAGATTGTGGAACTATTTGTAAGTTTAAAGCAAGGAGAAATGAGGAGTGACATACGACGGAAACAATCAGTTTTAACTGATAACTTTCCCTGCATTACAGGAAACTGTAAATTCTTTATTTTATTTATTTTTTAAAATTTTAATTTTTTTCTTTTAGTAACAGATCTATGAGAATTTTCTCTCTCTTTCTAGATGTTTTCATCACAAACATTGTATTTCTCTTTCATAATTTATTTTTTGTTATTTTTTAAAGTATGTATTCTCGTTTTCGCAAGACTTGCCAAACTAATGTTGATTACGAATTCTTTTTTACTGTGTACGTAGGACGTATTCAGTGACATTTTAAATCCACATGTTTCCTGCTGCGTGACTCTAATGCTTGACCTCCGATTTCCGATATAGTTCGACTGCTCGAAACTTCAGCGAGACGACTGCATAGAAAACACATTTTATTCTTGGGATACAGTTCGTCCAATTTTACGTTTACTTCGGAGTTGTACAGATCCCGTTGTCCTGCCGTTAACTCTGGAAGTGACGTGAAGCTAAATTAACACTAAAGCAAATCGGAACCGCAACTTTTTTTTCTCTACATGCCACCAGAAGACGATTGCGTTAGAATTAATTCTTTTGGTTACGAGTTAAGAAGCCTACTTTATAATACCAACTAAGGTGAAGCAATAGTGTTACAACGTGATACTGTTGTACAAATTAGAACAATGGAAGTAAACTTAGGCAGCTCTGTGCAAAAAAATAAAAAAAATTAAAAAAAACCCTAAATTCGGCGTGTCATCAAGAACGCCAGAAGAAATTGGATATGAGAGTATAGATTGAAGTAGGTTAATTATAAATGCCCAAGCACCAATTCAAATCGATAAACATTACTGCAGATGCGTCGGGTTGTAGAATAGGTGCGTAAAATGTGAATGCGGGTAAATTCAGTAATGTTACGTTAGAGAATGAGGTAGATATTTTGTAGGGCAAAGATCCCTCTCCCGCGGTGTATATCACAAACATTGCTCAGATTATGACGTCACCGGGCCGCAAAGTGCGCGTTCCGAAGCACTCCGCAAGCGGCGTAAAACCGAAACCGCGCCATAAATCGGCGCTTCGTTCATCGCTTCCGGTGAGCGCGGCCGCGACCCTGCTAATACAGAAGCGGCCGTGAAATACGCTCGCCGCGACGGGCGCATAACTCAGGCGTGCGCCCGCGTGCGGTCGCATACGCTAGCGTCCGCCGCGCCGGAACCGGACGCTTTTTCAGCCGCCCCGACTGTACCCGGCGAGCAGTAGGCCCCGACCTTATATTATACGCCGAATGCAAACACGGCCACCGCATAAGCAAACGCTCATCATATGCGCCGTGTTTGAACCGCACCCTCTATTACCATCATTTCTATGTATGCGCAAGCTTATAAAATATGCAGGCCCGTAATACAATATGAGGCTCCGTGCTCCCTGCCCCCCCCCCCCCCCCCCCTCTTTCTCACGCGCGCTTCTCCACTTCGCGCCCCCGCCTCCACCCCCCTCCGCCCTTCTTCCACCCACATGCGACGTCCGCCGTCTCGCGCCCCTGCGGGTAGCCGTTATCTTCTCTCTAATGCAGACACCCACTTCCCCATTCTTCCGCGACTTCTCCGCGATATGAACTTTTATGAATAGCTAATGTGGCCGTATTGATTTTAATATGCAGCGCTGCGCGGCTCGCATTGTCGCCGACGCCGCCCCGAGCTTACCAGTCGCTCGAGAGATGAGTCTTCCGGGTCTCACTGTCATCAAAACTTTCATCACGTGAATACCAAACGATGATTAAGATTTCACACAGTTCCACATAAGTCAGAAATAGTATATGATCGCTACAAATATTTAAAAAAAATAAATATTGCGTAAATAGTGAATGGTAAGAAAGGAGTATTCCATAGAGTCGCCGCATGGCACCAGCCACTTACGACGCGTTTTACTGACTTTTAATTCCATTTACATTTTAATGCGAAAACTTTTAGCTTAGCCCAGCTCCAATGGGAATGTTTATAATGGTTTTTATTTGGTTTTACTGAAGGTCACACATTCTATGTTGCTTGACATGAGATGCTGTGTCCTGAAATTTGTCGTCGCCAATATATGATTTTACGCGTCCATATTCTTTTGAAGAACACGGTTTTTCAATTGTTGATACCATAGTGAAAGGTTGTTAATACACCTTTATTCCTACAACTTGTTGGCTGATTATTTTCAGATCATTTATTACATAGAAAGAAGAAACTTGTTTGTACCACAGGCTGATTTATAACGGAGAAGGAAGGAGGTTTCGCCAAGTACAGTATAATTGTCTGTCGACTGAGGATTGATACATATACGATCAGTTCATAACAACGCCTTTGCACGATCCTATTTGGTCAAGGAAAAATTTCAAGCAGCAATGTCGTCCGAGCCCGCCTACAGTGTGAGTGAAGTCGTCTACAGTCATAACTATTTATTCTGGTAGATACTGTCTTCAAACGGAACAGCTCCTTCCTAATTATCCATTCGAGAGAGTATTACTCTGCCCCACAGTTCTTTTTTTCTGTCTTTGCACTGTGTCACAAACATTGCCAACCGTTCGCGATCGGGACAGGGATGCGAAGGTCAGCTGGTGGTACCAGGAGTATGCTTCGCCACACACCGTCTGATGGCTTACGGATTGTTGATACGGATGTAACTACGCGAATTTTTATGCACTGCCTTCCAATTAATTATTCACAATTCCAACGAAATTGTTCACATTCTTTGTACAAAACATCTTTCGTACTATTAACTCGATAATTTTTTCTTTTTCTTTTTTATGTCTAATGAAGCTGTCAAAGTATAATAGCAAACTAGACACAGACGCATTGTTTACACTGTCTGTTGGAAACATCTTGCATATAGAATTGTTTGATCATGCTCATAATTACTAAGTATGCAGTTATGAATTTACTTAACAAATGAAACATGCTTAATTCAAATAGCATTATCATTTACTTGCTCCACAACGCCTGTCCAGTGCTATGCTTACTCAACGCGTGTAAAGTATAGTCCTTTACAGAAGGAGTACATGTTTATCACTTCAGATTTTACAAAAACTAAACTACCTTTTGCGGCAGTTGATGACTTATATTAATTCGGCAAAATTTGAGTTAACAGGAGATCACTGACAGGTATGTTCTATGCATAATTTGGCCTAACATTGTTGAAATATTTTATTAAACTTTAAATTTTCAGGCTGTTTCAAGAAAAAGCACCGTTCTTCGCTTATTTTGTCCAGCCTCTATTCATCTATAAGATAGGGATTATGCGACTGTTATCAGTCGATTAAATAGCAGCTGTTACTTAATCAGTTTGGCAAAAGCGTAGCAATGCCTCATATCCAATATTAGGAGAGTGCTGGGCAGAGGGACATCATTTGAAACAAGTTTATCCCAAGCTCAAGTCCTGAGCTAATGAATGAACCGAGATAAGTGCCGGATGGTGGTAATTAAAGTGCAGCTACCGACGAATCTCCTGCGTGGGCAGTAACTATCATATGGCAGCAAATGCCGGTAGGTTCTTTTCATTCGTTAATGGAGAACCGACTTAAGGCAGCAAAATAAATTAATTTCGATTGTGTCGACTAGGTACAAATCTGGCGCTGTGTATACAAGAAAGACGTGTAGAGACTTTTCCATATAATACGGATGGTAACGGGAAGTGGGCAGAAAAGGTCAGGTAAGTGAGAAACGCATAATGTTTATTTTATTAATAGCAGTGGATAACACAATTTGTTCAATATGAGCACCGGAGACGTCCACGAGGTGCTGAACTGCGCCAGATTTGCACCTGGTGGCCAAAATTGGAAATAATGATTTTCCAGTGTAAATGGGTACCGCATTAGCATAGCTACGAAGTTTCACTACCAGACTATAATTACCGCCCGCACTGGACCTTTGTGAGTAACTGCACTTTAATTATAACCACCCGGTACGTATAAATAAATTTAGCTCGTTAGCTGCGGTATTTGTGTCCACTTTCAGCAACGTGTCGTCCGGTTATTTAGTAGTCGAATTGATTTTTGTTCAGGAGTTGACTAAATCGTTCTGAAACACTCCCGCCCATCATTCGATCTGCGGTACTTCGTCTCAGAGTTGCGGGAGCCCTTCAATCCCGGCGTGAACTATATTTCTTCATTTTTGTGTTGTCGAATGGGCGGCTCGTGGCCGGGCGGCAGGCTGGCGGTACCTGGGGAGCCATAGATCAGCGCGCGGCCCTCTTAAGACGGCGGCCCCGCCAGGGCGCGCGGCTCACCCTCGCAGCAGCCAGCGGCGCGGCTCGCCTTGGCGACATAAATCACGCCGACAAATTTAATTATCCCGGTGTCAGCGATAAGCCGCAGCGCAGCGCGGCGCAGCTCGCAGCCGGCGCTGGTGGCAGGCCGGCGCTATCTCGCCGCCCCCGGCTTTCGCCACACGACCACGACCACGACCACGGCTCACAGGCGCTCGTATACTGCCGCCAGTGTCGTTGTCGCAAAAGGCTCTTCCGCCTGCAGCACATCGCGTGTCGCCCTCTTCCTTGCACAACTTCTCTCTGATTCTTTGGCGCGAACACACCAGCCCATAGTTCAGTAACGTTCTGATTCACGGTGCGATGACTCATGCTGTCTACAGTACCACTTTTATATATACACTATGTGATCAAAAGTATCCGGACACCTGGCTGAAAATGACGTACAAGTTCGTGGCGCCCTCCATCGGTAATGCTGGAACGCAATATGGTGTTGGCCCTCCCTTAGCTTTGATGACAGCTTCCACTCTCGCAGGCATACGTTCAATCAGGTGATGGAGGGTGTCTTGGGGAATGGCAGCCCATCCTTCACGGAGTGCTGAACTGAGAAGAGGTATCGATGTCTGTCGGTGAGGCCTGGCGCGAAGTCGGCGTTCCAAAACATCCCAAAGGTGTCTTACAGAATTCAGGGCTCTGTGCAGGCCAGTCCATTACGGGGATGTTACTGTCGTGTAACCAATCGGCCACAGGCCTGCATTATGAACAGGTGCTCCATCGTGTTGAAAGATGCAATCGCCATCCCCGAATTCCTCTTCATTCAGTGGGAACATCAATGTAGATCGGTGCCGTGATGGTGCCACGTAAAACAACGAGGGGTGCAAGCCCACTCCATGAAAAACACGACCACACCATAATACCACCACCTCCGAGTTTTATGGTCGCCACTACCTCGCTGGCAGATGACGTTCACCGGGCATTCGCCATACCCACACCCTGCCATCGGCTCGCAACGTTGTGTACCGTGATTCATCACTCCACACAACGGTTTTCCACTGTTCAATCGTCCAATGTTTAAGCTCCTTACACCAAGCGAGGCAGGGTTTGGAATTTACTGGCGTTATGTGCGGCTCATGAGCAGCCGTTCGACCACGAAATCCAAGGTTTTTCAACTCCCGCCTAACTGTCTTAGTGCTTGCAGTGGATCCTGATGAAGTTTGTAATTCCTGTGTGATGGTCTGGATAGATGTGTCCCTATTACACATTACGACCCTCTTCAGCTGGCGGCGGTCTCTGTCGGTCAAAAGACGAGGTCGGCCTGTACGCTTTTATGCTGTACGTGTCCCTCCACGTTTCCACTTCACTGTCGCATCGGAAACAGTGGACCTAGGGATGTTTAGGAGTGTGGAATCTCGCGTAAAGGCGTATGACACAAGTGACACACAATTACCTGACCAGATTCGAAGCCCGTGAGTTCCGCGGAGCGCCCCATTCTGCTCTCTTACGTTGCCTAATGGTTACTGAGACATCGCTAACAGACTGTACCGGTAAAGCTGGAGAAATTAGAACGAACACGGAAGGCCTGTCGACAGATCTTCCTGCTCACAATTCGCGAATGTTGGGGTAGTTAGTTGTCCTTTTTGGCTGGAAGGTCTAGTGTAACCAGTGCAACAGACCATCATGAACAGCCAGTCAATGTTTCATCGAATTTGGATGTAAACTAATACATATGGACGCGACAGTTCGTTACTTTGTTGCTAACATAAACTTCGACACACTAAATTACTCACTCCCTTGCCATTTCTATATGTGACAGTTGGGGACCTTACGTTCTTCTCAAGTTAATTTCACAGCTTTCGCGACTGAAGTCTTCATCCAGTTGATCCGCTCGTTTCTAATCTGCCATGTGTCTGTGTAAGTGATGTGTTTAGTTATCATTCTCGTCTTCTGTGCTCGAACTATAACTTTCAGTCAGAGAGAATGGACCTTCTCTTTCGATATTGAATGTTTTCATACAGTTTGATCTTATACGCCTTGGTATAGCATTGAATGTTAAAGCTCGTACTCCTTAAACGATGATGAGTTTGAGGACAAATACAATGCACATCTATACAGTCTGTATCAAGGAAACGAAGAGGCACTTAGTAATATCTCTGGGGTCACCACAATGAGTGGGATTTCCGAAACTTTAATCTAGACGTGTTTCCTCTTACTGTAGGATACAGGGTGACTGAGCTACCCCTATCATTGGGTTTTATGCAATCCGTAACACTTTCAAATGCCTTATGCACGATTATCATATTCTCTCTCTCTCTCTCTCACTACGTGCAAATTGTTACTCCTACAGAACAAAAATGAACAAGATTTTATTTGTAGGAAATTTAATATAGATAAATTTTGTACTGGGATGCGCTTTCGCCAGGAGCCATAGTTTTCGAATTATTAAAACAAAAATTACAGAAGTGTCCTTCAAATGCGTTCTCCTTGAACAGATCTAAAAACGTGGCCTCCGACAAACACGTATCCCAGTACTAAATTTAACTGCTTTAAATTTCCAACAAAAAGTTCTGTTCATACTATCGTGTAGGACTAATAGTGGGCACGTAGCGAGCGAAAGAATGTGAAAATCTTGCGCGTGCAATTTGAAGGTGTTGCGGGATGCATAATACAGAAGGATGGTGGCAGCTGAGTCACTCTGAGTAGCTAGATGTAGTGCGAATCCAAAATTGATGGCGTTAACGTGCTATATCTCCAGCTTTGATGTAATTCCTCTTTTCAGGTGCTGTACTATTCATTGTTCTGATATCAGCACATTCATCTGCTTAGAAAATTCTCATTAGAGCGCAACGTTCCGAGATTGTGAAGTTACTTTCACGTCCAGTGGCACACAAACTATTTATAAAACTGCCTCTCCCGTTTCTGTTTACGCATGATGTAAGGCTGCTCCGTATTCGCAGTGGCAGCAGCAGTACCGCTTCGCTGCAGCTGTAGGCTTTGCCCGTTCGAGCGCCAATCGCGACTAGGCGTCCCATTTGCAGGGGTCGTGTTCGCGTCGGGGACAGGTGTATGTTCGGCCGCTTTGGCAGCGCGATCGCATTACTATGCGTGCGCAAAGGAATATTCAGGAGCGGCGGCGTGTGCACAGTAGCGAGCGATAGCGGCCCCGGGCCCCGGGCGCCGGCCACGCCACGTCGCGCCGCGCTGTGTGCAGTAAGGCGCCGAGCCGCGCCGCGCCGGGGTAGGTGGGCTCATGAATATTGCCGTGTGCAGCGGCGCATGCGCTGCCCGCTAACCAATGCAAATGTCGCGGCGGCTAATTGCGGCCCGAATTAAATCTCCGGGGCAGCGCCGTTGGGCTATCTTCGCAGATGGAATCTGCCCGGCTGCGCGCGTTATGGCCGCCATACGCTCATTTCCAGCTCTCCATCCCGCGACGCTCCGTGTCGAAGGCAATGGCGTTGCTCCTACTGTTCTGCGCTAACCTCCGGTTGCTGCGTTCCCAAATCGAAAGTAACGTTTGCACAGAGAGTGCCGAGTGTCCCAGTTAGCTTCCTTTTTTCTCCAGAAAGCATAACGTGCCTTCATCTTGCTGATGTAACTGGTTTGGAGCAAGCAGTCAACAGTAAAGTCTCGAGATATTACTGGAGATAACGTTGTATGTATCTACTACAGTAATAAAGCCGTCTGTAGTTATTTAATCGCTTTTTAGTAAAATGTATTCCGGTTGAAACACGAGTCTCTCGTGTGACTTGAACAGATACAGACGTTTTCCAGATACCTAGCAGGGTAAACCAAAAAGATCGTCAATGCTTGCGCCAAACTGTACCCACTTCTGTTGGTGCACCACAGAAAGGACAAGCAACAAATATTTAGTCTTCACCTAATCTTTGTACGTCCATTTCCTTTCAGAGTTAACTTTTTTGATTTGTTTATTGGTTTCAGCAAAATCTGTTTCTCGAGATACAATTAAGTCACATAATGAAAGAGACACTACATTTCAAAAATGTTCAAATGTGTGTGAATTCGTAAAGGACCAAACCTCTGAGGTAATCGGTACCTAGACTTACTTACTACTAAACCTAACTTCTGCTAAGAACAACAACAACAATAACAACACACACACACACACACACACACACACACACACACACACACACGAGGGAGGACTCGAACCTCCGGCGGGAGGGGCAGCGCAATCTGTGACATGGCACCGCAAACCGCGCGGCCGACAGTCCATTTGTCTGAATCATTACAAAACATTAAACACAATGTACTACAAAGAAAATCGTATAACGGTAAGAGAGCCATTGTGCTAGACAGGTGTATGTCTACGCCGCGCAGAGTGGCCGCATGGTTAGAGGCGCCATGTTACGGATTACGTGGCCACTTCCGCCGGAGGTTCGAGTCCTCCCTCCGTCGCGCGCGCGCGTATGTGTGTGTGTGTGTGTGTGTGTGTGTGTGTGTGTGTTTTTCTTGGCGTAAGTCTACGGACAGATGACCTCAGCAGTCTGGTCCCTTAGGAATCGACACATACATAATTAGTCTACGAAGTAAATTAGACTGTATCTTCACAATATACACATTGTTTAAAAAAAGTACCGTATATTCTTACCAGGTGCTCAATTAAAAACGAAAAAAAAGTCCGAACAGGTCTTGAATGCCCACCGGTTACCGACCGACCGCCTTGTCATCCTCAGCCCATAGGCATCACCGGGTCTGGATATGGAGGACTACTGCTCAATCCTAGGAGAAAAATTCCTACAACGATATGTCAGACATTAATACCTGTTTCGATATAAGTCAATCTGTCACCTCACTTCCATCCCCCTGTTACGTAGGAGGCACTATAGACAGAGTTACATGTCGTTACCAAACATCCTCACACATCTTTCAGCACTTCTACGCAGTGAATCACGCACTCTTTCAAACGCACCTCGCTTCGTTCGGACTGCGTCTCTGTTCACACGCTCCTGTGACATTAGCTCGCTGTCAATGGGCTAAGCATACCCAGTGCCTTTGTCAACGAATCCAGTTCAGGTGATCGAGTAAGCCATGCTGCCTGACCTCTTCTACCAATCCATCGCTCATAAAAGGTTGCGGTGAGATACCTTGTCACGATTTGTAGAAAATGATGTGGTTTCCTCTCGCGATTATGTCACGGTCGTTATATTTCTGCAAGGGCATCATTCTCCAATAGCGCTGATAATTCATCGCTTTGAAATATATGATACACAGCACCTATTAATCTGTTTAGCAAAGTGTATGAGGCTTTCAATCTGTCTTTGACAATTGCTATCGATACACTACACTGAAGCTATCCCGATTCCTCGCTCCGTGATTTCTTGAGTATTTGCAGCTGCGTACACGTGTATGTTGTCTTAATTTACTGTACAATCTCTTGCGAATCGTGCAGCATCTGTGAATAAGACGCTGGCTCGATACGTGTAAATCGGTCAATATCTCAACACGTGTTGCTTTCCAGACATATAATTATACGAAACTTTCTTCAGTTTTGACCAATACTGCCTCATGTAGGGATATGTGACTTTTCTTAAACATCTTGTATAGTTTCAATATAGAAACTAAATTTTTAACGCGTTGAGTAGTGTAGTTGTTCTTGGATGTGTATATTTATCATATTATATTGCCATAAGTACAATGTTCTCTTCAACGAGGCAAATCACAGCTCGGATTCAGTACTCTTTGTGTCACTGCAAGATTCATGACAAAATCAGAGCGTATAGTAACATTAACAGACAAATTGATGTAAAAGACGGAAATCGAAAACCAGTAACTGTCAATGACGCTGAAACCCAATAAAAGAAGTCTTCCTCAAGCCGAAAGTTGGGTTGAACACAACAGCCCTTTGTTAAAAATGGCCTCTGTATTCCACTGATCTATGAACCAGTTGCAGGATGGACGTACAGTTCAATATGAAATCCAATCACGATGCAGTCTGCCAGTTCTCTGATGGTTAGAATAATGCCAGGCGCAAAAACGTGACAAGCAACAGAAAAGGTCCTACGATCGACTGGAAATTTGATCAAGAACGTTTGTATTTGCAGTCCGACAGAAGCTTTGCCATCGAGCTGCACTCATTAATAACGCATTCAAAATTATTAAGTTGCATCCAGATGCAGTGCTAATGTGTGCACTGCCATCTGAATAGTAAAGATACACCAGTGAAAAATCGGTTGGTTGGAACCGAGTTGGGGACCTGGCAGACATATAGTTGCGACATATTTGTAATTTACTTCATGGAGTAACTGGAATGTTGTAACACAATTATTTTTCTGTAAGCGTATCAAAAAACAAAGGTGATGGGAGGAATACGTTCTCAGTCTGATTAAGAAAATATTTAGTGCACCGTGTATGATGTGTTTGATATACAAAAGTGTGAGATTATTGACGGGTGTTTTGATTATTCGTGTTTCCCTATTTTAAGCCGATTCAGCGCTAGCTTGGTCGCTGATGTGCAGCGTCATGCTCTGAAGGTGTGCAAGTGAGCGCCAAGTGTCTGGAGGCGTGATATAAACCCTTCAGAACAGACGCCCGAAGCGAGACGTTCGGCGACGCCCGGCGTCGGTCAATAGCGCGGCAGACGACTGCGTCCTTACTGTGCAGGCGCACGCGACGCGTGGGCGGACAGAGGCACGTCTTCTGTAGTGCCAGTGATTCACAATGGCGGCTAACACGTTTACAGAAAAAACACGTTTGAATGACATTCACACCAAAGTGTGCACTGATATTTAGGAAATTCCTGTTGAAATGTGGTTCAGTCGGCCAGATTGGCAGTGGCCTTTTATCAGGTGAAAAAAAGCCTGGCTCTTTTATTAATATTCTTCTGTAATGGACAATCATTAATGTTAGACCCTTCGATGACACAGCTAGTGTCATGGAACTTTCTTCCAAAAGATAAATTATACAGTAGCCACCAACAACGTCTAGATTCCTACTCCAAAAGCAGCTATGCGGTGCATGGCGGAGGGTACTTCGTTCTACTGCTAATCATTCCCTTTTCTGTTCCAGTCCCAAATGAAACGAGCAGTAAACGAATATATGCTTCCGTACGAGCTCTTATTTCTTCTCTCTCTCTCTCTCCCTCTCTCTCCCTCTCTCCCTCTCTCCCTCTCTCCCTCTCTCCCTCTCTCCCTCTCTCCCTCTCTCCCTCTCTCCCTCTCTCCCTCTCTCCCTCTCTCCCTCTCTCCCTCTCTCCCTCTCTCCCTCTCTCCCTCTCTCCCTCTCTCCCTCTCTCCCTCTCTCCCTCTCTCCCTCTCTCCCTCTCTCCCTCTCTCCCTCTCTCCCTCTCTCCCTCTCTCCCTCTCTCCCTCTCTCCCTCTCTCCCTCTCTCCCTCTCTCCCTCTCTCCCTCTCTCCCTCTCTCCCTCTCTCCCTCTCTCCCTCTCTCCCTCTCTCCCTCTCTCCCTCTCTCCCTCTCTCCCTCTCTCCCTCTCTCCCTCTCTCCCTCTCTCCCTCTCTCCCTCTCTCCCTCTCTCCCTCTCTCCCTCTCTCCCTCTCTCCCTCTCTCCCTCTCTCCCTCTCTCCCTCTCTCCCTCTCTCCCTCTCTCCCTCTCTCCCTCTCTCCCCCTCTCCCCCTCTCCCCCTCTCCCTCTCTCCCTCTCTCCCTCTCTCCCTCTCTCTCTCTCCCTCTCTCTCCCTCTCTCCCTCTCTCTTTTTTTCCTTAGTCCTCTAGGTGTATGTTAGTGGCAGTAGGATCATCCAGCAATCTGTCGCAGATACCGATTCTTTGAACTTTTTCAATAGCGTTTCGCATAAAGAACATTTTCTGCCCTCCAGGGCAGGTTACACCTGCTTAACACTCCGTGCTGCTCGCAATCCAGTCCAACGGGAGTAAAATTCACGCAACATACTCCTTTGTTGGTAAAAGTATCCAGAAGTAGTTCTGTCCTAACCTGTCGGCAAAGACTCACCCTGAGTGGCTGAAATGCGAAACATGGCTTCTTATTCACGCATAAAATTTAATATATATTATTAGTGAAAAGCTGTGTGTAGTTCTAATTGTAATCCTCTCTTTGTCGATGCAAATGTCTTATTAGAGTCTTATAATGACAATTTAGCACCAGAAGAGGCGCCATGTTTACCTTCGGTGAGAGCTTTCACTTAAAAATTTACGTGGACGTTGATCAGTTTACCCAGGTTTAAAATCCCGGGGCGACCTCGACGGACGTCCAATATGTCTTATAATAATAGTTTGATGGGGGCTTCAGAAGATCAACGATCACAACTTGGCAGAATATTGTAATCTAAAGGCAACCATTGTTTTTTTTTAATTGCTGGAAGAAGGCAGACGTATACGTTTTACTTTATAAACGAACAGTATTACTGCGTAATTTCTCGTTAGAATGTAACTTGAATATTCTCTGGACGAGGTCAAAAATGGCTTACAAACAACGGATCACTAGAAACTTAATTGCATCTGAATGTACCGTTAACACATTGGAGGGTACCTCGAATTTATCTGAAGACTGTTTGGGCTTTCGTAATCTGCGCAGCCCGCAAATGCAAAACAAACGACTGCACACCTCAAGAATTAATACAATTAATCAAGCAATCCAAGCTGCTCAGCAAAACCTCCTAATTGAGGTGTTCAGATAACGGACAGCTCTAACTGGGAATTGCACAACTTAATAAAAGCCGGCCGTTGTTGCAGAGTGGTTCTAGGTGCTTCAGTCCGAAGCCGCGCTGCTGCTACGGTCGCAGGTTCGAATCGTGTCTCGGGCACGGTTGTGTGTGACGTCCTTAGGTTAGTTAGGTTCAGGTAGTTACAAGTCCAGGGGAATGATGACCTCACATGTTAAGTCCCATGGTGCTCAGAGCCATTTGAACAAATGACAGCTCCGCCAATGCAGTGCCGTTTCATAACATTTGTGCGCGATTCTACCGCTATCTGTATATGTGAATATCGCTATTCAGTGAATTTTGTCACCTCAGTGTACACTTGTGAATATCCAAAAGCCATTTCTGGGACTTTATTTCTCGAGATTGTTTTAATGCTTTATTACTGCCACTGTTTCGTACTCCACTAACGAACTATGAAATTTTGTTTTGGCTTCTCTAACGGCGCCAACGGCCTTCTCGTAGTGGTAACAACACTTCCCGAGAAATCACCGAAGTTAAGCGCTGTCGGGCTTGACAAGCAATTGCCTGCGTGACTGTATGGGTCTGCAGAGCGCTGTTGGCAAGCGGTGTGCACTCAGTCCTTGTGAGGCCAATTGAGGAGCTGCTAGGTTGAGAAGTAGCAGCTCCGGTCACGAAAATCGACAACGGCCGGGAGATCTGTGTGCTGACCACATGCCCTGTGGTATCTATATCCAGTGACGCCTATCAACTGAGGATGACAAGGCGGTCGGTCGGTGCCATTGAGCTTTCTGAAGCCTGTACGGACGGAGATTCTCTGTTGGCGAACAACGGTGTTATGGTGCAGGAATTTCAATGTGTACCAGAACTGCAAATATTTACTTGCAAGCAAAAAAATACACTACTGACAATTAAAATTGCTACACTACGAAGATGAAGTGCTATAGACTCGAAGTTTAACCGACAGGAAGAAGATGCTGTGATTTGCATATGGTTAGCTTTTTAGAGCATTCACACGAGGTTGGCGCCGGTGGCGACACCTACAAGAGGAAAGTTTCCAACGGATTTCTCATACACAAAAAGCAGTTGACCAGCGTTGCCTGGTGAAACGTTGTTGTGATGCCTCGTGTAAGGAGGAGAAATGTGTACCATCACGTTACCGACTTTGAAAAAGGTCAGATAATAGCCTATCGCGATTGTGGTTTATCGTATGTCGACATTGCTGCTCGCGTTGGTCGAGATCCAACGACTGTTAGCAGAATATGGAATCGGTGGATTCAGAGGGTTAATACGGAACGCCGTGCTGGATCCCAACGGCCTCGTATCACTAGCAATTGAGATGACAGGCATCTTATCCGCATGGCTGCAACGGATCGTGCAGCCACGTCTGATCCCTGAGTCAACAGGTGGGGACGTTTGGAAGACAACAACCATCTGCACGAACAGTTCGACGACGTTTTCAGCAGCATGGACTATCAGTTCGGAGACCATGGCTGCGGTTATCCTTGACGCTGCATTACAGAGAGGAGCGCCTGCGTTGGAGTACACAATGACCAACTTGGGTGCACGAATGGCAAAACGTAATTTTTTCTCATAAATCGAGGTTCTGTTTACAGCATAACGATGGTCGCATCCGTGTTTGGCGACATCGCGGTTAACGCACATTGAAAGCGTGTTTTCGTCATCGCCATACTGCCGTATCACCCAGCATTATGGTATGGGGTGCCTTCGGTTACACGTCGCGGTCACCTCCTGTTCGCATTGACGGCACTTTCAAAAGTGGACCTTACATTTCAGATGTGTTACGACTCGTGGCTCTACCCTTCATTCGATCCCTGCGAAACCCTACATTTCAGCAGGATAATGCAAGACCGCATGTTGCAGGTCCTGTACGGGCCTTTCTGGATACACAAAGCGTTCGACTGCTGCCCCTGCCAGCACATTCTCCAGAACTCTCACCAATTGGAAACGTCTAGTCAATGGTGGCCGAGCAACTGGCTCGTCACATTTCGCCAGTCACTACCCTTGACGAACTGTGGTATCGTGTTGAAGCTGCATGGGCAACTGTACCTCTACACGCCATCCAAGCTCTGTTTGACTCAATGCCCATGGGTTATTACGGCCAGAGGTGGCTGTTCTGGGTATTGATTTCTCAGGATCTATGCACCAAAATCGCTTGAAAATGTAATCACATGTCAGTTCTAGTATAATGTATTTGTCCAATGAATACCCGTTTATCATCTGCATTTATTCTTGGTGTAGCAATTTTAATGGCCAGTAGCGTACGGATCTTCATTTCTTCGAGGCAACAGTTAAAACTTTGTGGTTAACCCTTCGTATATATTTATTGTTTGGTCATTACTGGATTGGAGCCAGCTGCAGAGTCGGAATACTTTACCCTCATTAGGTTAGCGTTCCGGGCACTAGAGGTCGTTTCACTGCGGTAAAGGAATAGAAAATTATTCGGCAGCGGGCGACACCTGTTCCCTAAAATGGGGCCAGCGTGCGGGCAAGACGCGGCAGGTGCGGCGGTGCGGCTGCGGCGGGGATCAGCGGTCGGTGGCGGCCAGTGACGGATGGCCGGCCGCTGGCAGGCCGCAACAATGCGCGTGATTAGCGGCGGCGGAACACAGCTGCAGCTGCGGCCGCGGCCGCGACAGCCGCGCGGCTCGGATTACTGGCGCCAAAAACACGCCGCGCCGACGCCAGCGCCAGCGCCGCCTGCGGTCGCCGCCACTGTGCGCTGTCCATTATGACGCGCATTATGCAGCCAGCTATAAGGGACGCGCTTCCAGTCGGTCCACGCCGCTCAGCGGCCCACGTTCTCTCATAGGCACTGCGGTGGGTTATTAATACCACTTGCTGCGCTCTTTGTTCAGCCAGTTCGCAGAATGCGGACTTCATGTTGTCTAGTGAAATGTGCGGCGTTTCAGAATAACGAACAGCACCAAAACTATCCGTAATTTCATCGACTGAGGATTTAATCTGCCTTTTCTAGTTTTGAAATTAATGTCATCCTAAAACCACAGTGTTCATTTGAGACCTTAGTTTCTCCAAGTGTATACAATGTTCAAATAACTTGCGGGAATGCAGCCGGTTGACGTCGCCAATGGCCAGTACTATGACCAGAGAGTTGGACTTGATATGGGAAGCCTGTTGTCACCTATTACTGCCAATTTGTTTATGGAAGATTTCGAGGAACGTGCCTTGGAGTCGGCGCCTTTGAAACCTGCGTGGTTTTCTTTTTTTTTTCAGATAAGTAGACGATACTTTTATTGTTTGGCCTAATGGCAGCGAGAATTTGAACTACTTTTTAGAACACCTGAATTGAATCCACCCGAATATTCGCTTCACAATGGTGGTGGGAAAAGATAGCTGTCTTCCCTTTCTTGACGTGTTGGTCGGGAGGAACGTGGATGCTACGTTGGGAAATGCTGTTTATAGGAAGGTTACTGACGCTGGTTACCTGCACGCTGACAGCTGTCACCATCCGGCTCAACGCGAAAAAGTACTTCGTACTTGGTTCACATAGCACGTGTCATCTCGGACTCTGAGAGTTTGTCAGCTGAGTTCCCCCATCTCGAAATCACCTTTCGTCAAAATGGTTATTGTGAAAGACAGAGTAGACGTGCGTTGCGCTAACTACCAACCGTGCACCGGGTTCAAAATGGTTCAAATGGCTCTGAGCACTATGGGACTTAACAGCTAAGGTCATCAGTTCCCTAGAACGTAGAACTATCTAAACCTAACTAACCTAAGGACATTCACACAACACCCAGCCATCACGAGGCAGAGAAAATCCCTGACCCCGCCGGGAATCTAACCCGGGAACCCGGGCGTGGGAAGCGAGAACGCTACCGCACGACCACGAGATGCGGGCGTGCACCGGGTGAATGATGATAATAACGAGGTGGCACCGAAGTCTACAAAGGGAGCATTTCGAGCAGGATTGTTCGTACGATGAGAAGTGTCTTTTTCGACCACCATCAAAGATCAGAGTCCTTTTAGGTTCCATAAGGTATGGTCTTCGCTTGCGCAAGGCGGTTGTCTACCGTATTTCTTGCACTGGTGGCATGTCTTATGTTATTCTGACTATCGGGTCTGCGGAGGACCGGTGTACTGAGCATAAGAAGCACACACGCTTGCAACATCTAAGAAAATCCACCATTGCAGAAAATTGTCTTGAAGCAGGTCATCCTATGGAATATAACAAAACGGAAATTCTTTGATGCAGTTCCAGCTACTTATGCAGTTATTAAGGAGACTGTTGAAATTAAAGTAACCTAATAAAGAGAGATGGTGGTTTTTTGTTTGAATTCTGCATGGAACCCTAATCTCCCAGTTGTCAAAAAACAGAGGTGACAAAGTCAAGGCTACTTCATCCGTTGACTTATAATTTGACTATGGATAACTTCTGGCGTCGGTCGTCTTTGGTTTGTGATAGCGTTAATATTTACGGTGTGCATGCGATTATCTTTATGGAGTTTCTGCGGAAACCAAGCTTTTAAATTATCCTGCACAGCGCTTACTTGGTGAAGTTTTGACATGAAAATGGCGGGAGTGCACCTGCTGAAATATCGACGCTTGTCGACAACGTAACCCGGCCGAATTTTCGTAAGTAAAATGAACAGCGGTATTCATTTCTGGTGCTAATTATGTTCTTCCGAATCAATGTAAAAATAATGCTTTGCAATATTCGAAATTTAGTGTATACGGGGTGTTAGGAAATTCCCGTTACAAACTTCTAGGACTTAGAGGAGAGTGAGCAGTATTTTTAAGTGTAACCCATGTACGGAAACGTACCATTCCCATGCTACAAACACTTAAAAACATGCAAACATGCTGGTAGTTCTACCACTTTTACAACTAATTGATTATGCTTAACCCTGTACTTCTTTTGGTTTAAATTTCCGCTCATTAATTACCACAGAAACTGCTCGTGTATTCGCTAACGGGTTCTCTTTGGCGTAGTGCAGGACGGCCTCTTCCAGTACGTGCGTGTGACATCTTCTTGGAGCCCCACAGTCACACCTGCTGACAATGAAGGTATCCTTCTCGAGGCCGTTACGTAAATGCGGCGGTAAGGGTATGCGATGGAATCGGAAATTATTGAGAACGATTTTGATAAAGGCGACGGGCAGCTCTTCTATTACCGTGAGCTTCGCCATTTGGAGGATCATATCGGTGTATTCTACAGACGTATACTCAACCTTGTTGATCTAAGAAACTCTGACACGTGAGTGAGGCCTCTAACCAGGTCAGAGGGGGAGGATGGACGTCAAAAAACATAAGCGACCCTCCCTCCCCCCCCCCCCCCCCCACACACACACACACCAATGACTACCCTTTTGTATATATACCTTACTAGCAAACGTTTTCAAACGGTTGAAGCTCAGATGCGGTACGTTTCCGGCTATGGGTTCCTATTCAAAATATCATGTACTCACTCAAGTTATAGTAGTTTGTAATGGGAATTTAAGAACACACTGTATTTTTGTATGGGTTGACGCGGTCAAGAATATGGAAAAGAGATCTTATTTTTCAATGTAACCTTCATTTTCATAGGTCGCGAATTTATAAGATGGTACGATCGGTTTCAATTGTGTTAGCAATCATATTCAGATCATAAAATATTGTTACTCTCTGTAAACGTACATTCAAGCACTGAGTCATTAAAACATAATGACTCAGTACTTTATTGTATGACGTCTCACGTATTACACTTTGTCACGATATTTTACGATTTGAAAATGATTGCTAACATAATCGAAACTGGCCATGTCATCTTATAAACTCGCGATCTAGAAAAATAAGTTATTCGAAATTAATTCGCTGAGTGCGAATTCCTTGACATCAGCGGTGTTATTAACTACTCATAGGTCACTAAAGGGGAGTAAATCTATAACTATTACAGCTGATTTCAAGGAATTGTCATTCAGCGAATTGATTTCAAATTATTTCGTACATCTGTGGATCGTCAGAGGTGTCTGTTTTTCAGACACGCACGAAAATTAAAGTTAGAAGCATTTATCTATACGCACAGTGTTAAACGTTGCTCTTCGTCCAGAATAATGAGAAACAATACATGAACAGTAAGAAAAATGTACACACTCGACACAAAACAAATGAACTGTTGTCATTCCATGCTGTATCTCGTTGCCGGCAGCTTAGCGGTAGTTCCTTTACCTTAAATCTTGTCGTTTCACTGTGACAGATTTTATCAGAACAGGTGCTCAATGCTACAGGATATCATTTAGTACTGACGTGCTCTTCGGTCCACAGAAAAAGGGATTATCAGTAATGCAAATCTGTTTACTTATCAGATTGGTTTAATTAGTGTCTGTCATTGCTACAGGATGAGTCATTTACTACTGATGTGTTTTTCGAACCACAGAAAAATCGGTTATCACTGATCACTTATCAGATAGGTTCAGTTAATGCTATTGTTACGGTGAAATCGACTAGAATCTACACTCGTCGGCATTCGTTCTATCCGTTACTCAAAACCTTTATCCCTGCTTATTCTCATTAGACTACTTACGCGTAATTCAAAGAACATAATTGTGCTAAGCTGTTAGTTCACTGCCAATTTTTTTGCAAGAAACTTGTTACTGTGTAAGGACGCAACTGAAGGCAGAAAATCAATGGCGCATCAATATATAACTACAAATAGTACTGTAGTAAGGCTAGGCGTCTCGTTCCTATGGGTGGAAGTAGCATTAAGCCGTTGAAAATAGGACATGGATTAATAATAGTTGTGTTGAGGTTTTGTGGTCTCAAGTTCAAATACTGGTTTGAAGTTAGCGGCTTAATATTTCATGCAGTCGAACGAAGTATTATTATCAGATTTGCTTTGTCCTTCTCATAATTGTAACAGAAACCTTTCTGGGATAATGCCTTTACAGATCTTATAGTTTCCATTTAAATTTGTTGTTGTGTTACTATGTAGATGTACGCATCGGAAGTATTATTATGTTAACATCGTAATTGCAAATTATTTTTATGACTCTTTCTCAGTCTTCAATAAGAACAACTAATATTCTCCATTGTTTCTGCAGTGAAGATTACTCATTATTTATTGAACATCTTTGTTGAGATTGAACAAGGGTGTTGCCATCATACTGGAACCACTTGAACTGTATATGCTAATGCAAGATGTTTTATTTCTGCCTCTGTCTGTGTGACATTACAGTAATGAGCTAAGAGATGTCCACTACGTTCAATTGATAGCCTCACTTGCTGGATTTCATTACTCCCGATACGGCAGTATATTTCTCAGGTAATAGATTCTGCTTATCAGTTTGTTTTTACCGTACAGTAAACTAGATCGATCGTTAAAGTAGAAACACGTCCAACGCTTAGAGCTGCATCGATATCGTAATTGCTAGTGTTTGTCTGGGTGTAGCTCTGACTGTAGATTGCGGGTGTGTTATTTTCATTATAGTGCTGTGCTTTGCCGTAAGAAACCTTCCTCCGAAAAATAAGTCGCACGTAAGAGTGTAAAATAAACCGAGAACAAGGCATTCTGGCAGGAACGGTAAAGCGCGTCATACGCATCGGCGCCCTTTAAAGAAACGCACTGCGCGAGTGTTCCACGGTGTGATGGACACTGTCTCGGAACCTTCTGGCACTCGACTCGAGGCTAATTCATTATCGCCGCCGGACCGACTTGGCAGCGGCTAGCGATGCATCCACCGCCAACTCTGATGTTCGCGGTCAGGTGTATCGAGCGCCATTCCTCAGTGGCGCCCTGGCAAAATATTTCTTCGAGACTGCATGACTAGCAGAAACGACAGGTTCAAAAATAATTTACGTCGGCTGTCAGGGACTTCGTTGATCGGTGATTGCGCGTCGACTTGCTGGAATGTTTAACACGCACGAGTCGAGTAGGAAGGAGTGGATTAAACCCGCTAGCAAGCGTAAACACACACGGGTACGCAGCTCGCGGCGCTAGATCAAAGGGGCAGCTTGTTTTGATCTCCGCCTGAACGATTTCATAAAGAACCCCTTTTAAAAACTGATCCGTGAGGGGACGTCTCGGGGGCTTCTAAATCTCCGTCAACAAACCCGTGTGAGAGCTGGGGTTAGATCTGTTTTTAAATCTCGCTTTATAGGTTCCCGTAAGAAAACATATCGTTTTACCGGATCCACTTCTGAAACAGATATCAACACTGCTTTAGTGCTTCTCCGCGTTAGCCGGGGGTTTTCTCCCTTGTTCCCGTCAGCAATTAAAGATCGAACATCACTGCAGCTCCATTTGCGTCCCGAAGTAGTTTTGGATACTTCGATTGTTAATGGTGCCTTTCTTCCGTAGTGGCTACCGCTCTTAAGTGTTTCCTCTCGTCCATGTATCGTGCATACCGTAAAACGGTACATTTTATCTAGACGGCTACAAAAATAGGTAGATTTTACACCGTGATAGCTCAGTCTATTCCACATGTGTCTAAACTTTGATTTTACCGAAAAAATGTTCGACTAATGATCAGTCCCTAACAGCCAGGAAGGGATTGAAGTATGTCGACAATTTCAGCTTTCATGCCATTCGAAGGCGTACATGAGTATCGTGGACAACAGACATACGACTATAAAAAAGACAGTAATCAGGATACAAAATCATACTGAGTAAGAGCTGTTGATCACCCTTCATTTACCCACTGCTCAATGAACAGCTTTCTGAGCACAGGACAACTATGCCGTGTTATCCTCTCCTCTAGTACGAAATCACTGATATCAAAATTATCTACAGGGAATATACATTTTATTTCGTCTGTCGATCGTATTTTTCTATCTCAGATTGACTGTAACTGCTAAGGTCGAATGTGGGAAATAATTCCTGTACTTGCAAATTTTTGGACAGTCATAGGATGGAGTGCCATGAACAATATACCAGAAATCCTGAGCAGTGGGGGCTGAGTGTGGGAACGGGAGTGCCGGTTGGAGGTCACTCTTATAAATTTCCCTTGAATAACTCTAAATAACGCTAAAACTATGACTTCTGGCGAAAACATATCCCAGTACAAAATTTGGATACATTAAATATCCTCAAAAAATGTGCTGTTCATTTTTTCCTTAGGAATAATGTCTTGCGTGTAGCAAGCGAGAGAACTGAACACGTCGCGCATGGTTCTTGAAGGCCAGATATAGAACTGTTGTATAAAAAAGCATCGGTAGGGGCATCTGAGTCGCCCTTTATATATGTCATCGGATATTTTGCTGTTGAATAAGTCGAGCACGTGGGGAAGTTACGCAAAACATGCTCAAAACGCGTAACTGAGTTACTAATAATACAGTGTCACGGCTATGAGAGCGAATGAGAAATTTCATATTTGCCTTACCGACAGTATACTCACCGTATCAGTGAGCTGTCGGATCTGTATGTAGTAATGTGCGCCTTGCTCGAGGAATAATGTCTCGTTGAGCTCCAGTGTTTCATGCTGTCTGATAGTGGAGTGTCTTGGATTCTCCGACCTTTAGTTTCGTATCCTGCAATTCACAGATTCTAACATACGGCTTACTGTTTCTTCGCGAAAGAGTTCAATTTTCCGGAAATGTTTCTCCTTCCCTTTCCGGTAACTTTGTCCCGCATTAAATTTCGTATTCTGTAAACACAGGCTTTGCATGATCTGACACAGCCGCGATGTAATGTCCCAGGAACAAATGCCCAGGAATAAATAAAGTGATGGAACTCAATCAGATTAAACTCGTAGATGGGGCAACGGATATTTATGGTTGATTCTGGTTTGTTGTAGTGCAGTCTCTGAAAGATGATTACGGAAATAGTGAGTAGTGGCTGAGAGACGGAGTAAGCGAGGCACGTGCAGAGAGCGACGCGGGGCCAGTGGGCGGCGAGGCGGCGGGTCCGCGCCGGCCAGACCCCACTCGACGTCAGCGCGGCTGTCAGTTGCACGGCGTTCCCCTCGCCGCGCGCCGCGCCTTAGCCCAGCCTCCCACTCCGCTGCCGCTGCCGACACGTTAATTAGGCGCCACGAGTAATTAACGCGCCCTTTGTGCATACGCGTGTGTCCGCTGCCTCACCCCGCCTGTGCGCCAGACGCCGCCGCCTCCTTTTGCGAGACGCCGCCGCCGGTGGCCGGCTCAGGCCGGCCCGGCGCCGCGACGCCGCCGCTGTCGCCGCGTCGCGCCGCTGATCCCTGTGTCACTCACTGTCGCTCGCAGTCCGCTTGCGCCCGGGCTCTTCCTTTCGACACGCCAGTGGACCCTGAACCTCGCCACGTGACGCTGAAAATGTCTCGGAAAATTACTTCGACGCTTGTTCCCTTGCTCCCAAAAGGGGAATGAGCACGCACGTCTAAAATAACAACCCCTTTACGCTGTCAGATAAAGACGTCTAAACCGCTGGTACTAAGTAGTGGCGTCTTCCGTTTACGAAGAACAAAGAGTTCTCGGGCGTAGGTAACTGTCAGGAAAGACTTCGTCTCCTATTAGCATTGCTATCACATCTGGAGGAGACATCATTGGAGTCAAAGTGAATGCATACGGTAGCTCGCTTTACTAACAAAGGAAACTCCCCATCCCATCCCCTCAGATGCAGTGGTAAGATGGTCGAGCCCGACAGGAAGTGAACACAGATCAAGCATGAAAACAGGAAGAAGGTGTGCCGAACTGTGAAAAAAGAAGCATAATTGAAACAGTGAACAGTCAAAGCTGAAGATGTGCAACATCAAGGGAATTTGAGTAGCCACGGCGTCAGTCTGGTCACTGAAATGCCTGTTCGTTGTATTCAAATCAAATTTGTGTCTGTATAGAGGTGTAACGTCCTTTTGCAAAAGAGAGGTGTGAGCAAGGGGCCTCCAGAACTACGTAGCTCCTCGTCGTGGTACACAGATGTCACATGTTATGACTATTGAGTTCCATTTTGGAAGTGTTGACTCTTGCATAGTTCACACACATGTGCGATTGCAATCTTCCTCGCCGTATTCCACTGATGAATTCTTCTCGCGTTATCAGCCAAGTGATGGCGTCTTCTTGTTGCAACGTTTCAATGAGTTTCATACCCATCATCTTCTGGCGAAGTTGCCAGAAGATGATGAGTACGAAACTCATTGAAACGTTACGACAAGACGACGCCACCGCTCGGCTGGTAACCCTAGAAGAATTCATCAAAAGTTCACACACGTTTATTTGTTGTTTTTAGTTTCTGTAGGAGGTCTATCCACCATCTCGCCTCCTCTCAAAAATGTTTCAAATGGCTCTGAGCGCTATGGGACTTAAAGCGCAGGTCATCAGTCCCCTAGAACTTAGAACTACCTAAACCTAACTAACCTAAGGACATCACACACATTCACGCCCGAGGCAGGATTCGAACCTGCGATCGTAGCGGTCGCGCGGTTCCAGAATGAAGCGCCTAGAACCGCTCCGCCACTCTGGCCGGCCTCGCCTCCTCTCACTATCCGTTACACTTACTTACGACGGTAATATATTCTTAAGACATGAGTAATGTTCTAAAACCAATGTATAGTATGACAACTGCCAAGACTACAGGAGGACTATAGACACGTCAGTGACCGGACGGAAAGTTCAAAACAAAAAAATTATAGAGCATGACGGGGTTTTGAACACAGATCTCTCCCTTCGCATTCCAACGCCGTGAACACGTAACCAGTACGCTGCGGTTCCTGCACTTCACTCGATGTTGCACATCTTGGGCTTGGATAGTTTACTGTTTCTGTATTGCTTTTTTTTCACAGTTCATTACACCTTCTTCCTATTTTCATGCTTGATATGTGTTCACTTTCTGACGGAATATCCACTGGGCCACCATACCACCAAATCTGAGGAGGCGTGCAATGGGGAGTTCCCTTGTAAGATGTAGATGTACTAGCGCCAGCTACCGCATCTAACTGGACTCACGTGGTACACCATTCAGTTGAGTTGCGTTTGGAACGTTGGCCAGTGAAGTTGCTTATTGAGGCAGTGAAGTAGTTCTGTATATACATACTGTTGCGGCTGTGCAGAACTGTAGCTGCCTAATGTGCAGTGCTCTGTGTAAGAGCCGCCGTTTCCGTGTTCCAAACAAGAGTACAATATCCATTGGATAAAACAATAGTGTGAGGTTGGTTCTGTAATCAGTGTGGAGAGTATTGGATCTGATACAACAGTTCGAACGCCAGACATATCCAGTGAGTTCGTGCAGCTTTGCAACGAAGCCCACAGAGAAGTGTACGTCTCCATTCTAGAACATTACAAATTCCTTGGACGTCTTTGCAGAGAAGTGAGAGAAATGTTTAAAATTTATACCTGCTAAACTGCAAGTGACTCAACAGCTACAGCCGGAAGATACAGTTAGCAGGCGCTATTTCTGTAGTACATTACTGGACAGAAATGATGTCGCATTTCAGACAAATCATGTAACGTCTGATGAGGCACACTTCATCTCAGTGGGTTTGTCAGTAAACAGAACATCCGATATTACTCAGACATATACCAACAACTCTTTCATGAAAAATCACAGTGTATCCCAAAGGTCGTCGTCTGGTGCGATACTGGACAGTCTGTTAGAATCGTTGCGCGCTATTGTTTTGAGCCGGCCGCGGTGGTCTAGTACTTCTAGCATTGCATCGCCAGTGATGGAACAGATATGTGGGATGGAATTTCTAAGAAATAAAGGTTTGTTTTGATTTGTAATAATGCCAATGTTTGTAGAACACTTATTGTAAGTTATACTGGTGTAAACACACGCTAATCCTCAAGGTAACCAAATGAAAAGTGAACTATTTCCCTTGGGCCACACACTATCAAGAACGTACTACGGAGAGAACGTTGCCGCCTTATAAAAACACAAGTTAATTTTTGTGTTTAGCCAAAATCAGGCTTCAGATTCTTTAAATTTTCCCCTTACTTTGATGGCAGCTCCTCTAAATATTCCAAATCATTCCTGAGCCCACTACCATCTGTAAGACGTACACACTTAAGAAGTGTATACTCTTATGGATGATTCGAACACCACATTGGATCACCAGCCACGTTACTACAGAAAGGCCCAAATAAAACCGGCCCCGTAGGATATACACATTATAAGCTATGTCATTTAATGAGTAGGAAAGCTTCGATCTACAAAAACAGCCATCATTAATTCATATGTAGCGCTGTGCTCAATTTGTGAAACTACGAGATGCTCGTAGCAGCTCTGCCTGAAACACAGAAGCTATAGTTCCAATATTGTTGTAACTCTCCCAGCAACTGGGGAATATGTGAGTACCTCTGGCCCCTTCAACGTGCTCCACAATTAAAATGACAGTGAGATAACTAATTGTGGACGCAAGGAGATTTTAGTGCCTTTGCTGACACGATACTCGCGCCGGGGCAACTCGTGCTTCGTGTGCTGTTCCCCATTCCGCTTACTGTCTCGCTGCAGTTGAGAGCACAGATCACCCTTCAATTTGATGCTAGGATTAAACTGCTGCATAGTCATATAAGTATACTTATTTCCTCGATACGTGTACCAGAGTGGCGTAAAGGATACATCAGATTCTAGAGGTAAAAAATATTGAATCTAATGGTGTAAACTAAGAATACAAAATGTCAAATCGTCGCTATTGTAATTCCGGGCATCAGTGTCGTTGTTTTGGTTTGTATGCGCGAGAGAATAATCACCTTGACAGCGGTTGCGACTTAGTTGGCAGCGAGCGCCCATCGGCGAGCCATAGGTTTCCCGTACGAGTGCCAAATGGAGTGTAATTGGACGGAGCGGGGCACGGCGTCGCGGCGCGGCTACGGCCGTGGCTTTTTGCGACGTCGTGCTGCGTGGTGCGGCGACCCCCGCTCGCTTGTTTGCAGTCGCCTCCGCCGCCGCCACCGCCGGCGCTTTTTGTTGTCTGCTGTCGAGAGGGTGGCTGTGAGACAACACACAAGGAGGGAGGTCCGGTGAACAATTCGCATCCAAATTGAGAACATCTGGCCGTGACAGACGAGTGTGTTCCCGCCCCTATCTGCCGCCCTCCGCCGGGCTGGCGCGTGCGCGCGCACCCCCGAGCGGACAGGGCGATCATTTCCTCCGCACGGGCCACCTATTCGGTTTTCCCTTTTTTTAATCCGGCGCGCTATTCATGCGGTTCTCCGCACACGCGGCTCACGTGTCCGCCAGCTGCCCGTGACGACTTGTCCGCGCGCTCCGTACCCCAGGCAGCCGACGCCGGCGCCTGCCCGCGAAGGCTGCGCCGGTGCCGTATCGAACGATCGCGGACAGGATCCGTAACAGTGCGACCAGGCCCTGCGTGGGAAGGACAAACTGCTAAAGATTTGTGCATGGACCCCTCTTAAGAAACCTTTTTAAGACAGAACCTTTCGCTCGAGAGGTTTATCCTCTCAAAAATCCCTGCTACCCAAAATCTAGTAGCAAACAAAACACGAACTAACTTTTTTGATAAATCGTTGTGCACTTTCAGCCCTTACCTTGTTTGGCTCGTGTCTCGAAATAGGACACGTACATTGTCCTGCTTCACGTGAATTGTTGGGCAACTTTTTGGTGACCACATGTACTTCCTGGAATCTTATCGCTTACGCGTAGAGCAGGCGCATCAGTTCTTTCTTTGCTACACACGTTTGCAAATTTAAACTCGGTTCTTTACAAATATGTATTAAACACACATCCTATTAAGTGTGAGTGTATCACGTAAGAAAGATCTCCGGTTCAAACACCGACCAGTCATGATGTGACAGTAAATTTTAATTTTTGAGAAAAAATACAATTTCCGCGGAACTCTGGTTTTAAGTTATGATGAAACTATTACTTGGCCATAACCAAGCATTTTCTGACCAGTTTCACCTATCATTAGTGGAAGACGGTGTAACGAAAAACCACTAATGATGGCCGGCCTGAGTGGCTGAGCGGTTCTAGGGGCTCAGTCTGGAACCGCGCCACCGCTACGATCGCAGGTTCGAATTCTGCCTCGGGCATGGGTGCGTGTGATGTCCTTAGGTTAGTTAGGCTTCAGTAGTTCTAGGGGATTGATGGATTCAGAAGTTAAGTCCCATAGTGCTCGGAGCCATTTGAACCATTTTTGAGCCACTAATGATGCGGAAATTATGTATGATGTATGCGTAGAAATAACGATGTTTTTCACCAAAGCGGAAAGAACATACAGAAAGAAAGCTTAGCAACTATAAACAGAAAGAACAGAAAATCGAAGAATTTTGTTGGTGATGCAGATTTTCAGCTGTTTTTAGCTCATCATCTTTACTATAGTATGCGAATAATACATAGGCGCAGCGAAGTATTGCTAAAAGCCTGCACCGAGTGCCCTCCAGGAATCACGTTCATTCCCTGTCACATATTACACTACAAAATCGGCGAGGTTTTCTTATCCTCTATACAGCAACTACGCTGTGACTTTAAAAAACGAAGAAGGTTTGGGTTTCAATGAAGAGGGCATCTGGAAACTGATCAAGGAACTAGATTTTTATTTTTGAAAAATATGGTTAAAATGCCTCTCAGGCTAAATCGCTTGAGGTGAATTCTGTGACAGTTCCGTTGGCGAAGAACGCAGCCACATTTCAGTACGTAATCAGTAAGGGAAACAGCTATCAAACTAATGCTACGTGTTGTAGACTCTTAAATAATGTTTTGCCTTAAAATTATGGTAACCTCAAAATTCACATGAATGATGAAAGTTATGATTTACATCCATTTCTAAGGTAACAATTTTAGTACCAAACAAAGTGAGAGAAATAAATCCAGTACGACTGGCGTCGAAAATGACCCATACGACATCACCAGTAGCGTGATACAGCTCACACATTTAGCTACAGTATAAACTTCGTTTCTCCAGTGGTTCAAATCGCAACACGTGACTTGACCGCCCAGATGGATGTCAGCTAACAATGACATAATTCTGAGCGTTCTAAAAACAATAAAACAAATAAAACAAAGTCCGCGAAAATATTAAAAATTCCTCAACAGTATAATAATGTGTTAAATGCCTCGATATCACGGAGATCCAAATGCACGATGCTGGCGAGAACTGAGAGTTGTTTCCGCAGCTCTGTTTTACGGTCGGTGAACGTAAGCAGTCGTAATGGAAGAAGTCG
This sequence comes from Schistocerca gregaria, assembly GCF_023897955.1. Taxonomy (NCBI): domain Eukaryota; kingdom Metazoa; phylum Arthropoda; class Insecta; order Orthoptera; family Acrididae; genus Schistocerca; species Schistocerca gregaria. The sequence continues at coordinate 648,716,872 of NC_064923.1, read as the reverse complement.
TACTGTAAGGCAATGAGCTGGCAACAGAAAACTGCAATATCAGACTGTTCTTTGAGTGCCTGGCTCAAGGGGTGTTAGGTGGTGGGTTGAGGTGGCGGCGAGTCTGTCCAGCCGGAGAAAGCTGCTCCCCTCGGCACACACAGTCCGAAAATGATGTGCTCTTTCGTCCACAGAGCCACTACTATCACGGTACAGCCCCCCTCCCCCCAATTCTTTAGAGGCGGGAAATTCTGAATGAACAGTGGAACTGTAGGAGGGGTCTGTGGCGTAAAATAACGAATCTTAAATTACCAATTATTAACACAGCGAAGGACCTGAAATCATAAGACGTTTCATAAATAAGAAGTCTTCTAATAAAGCGAAAACCATAAATTGCAAAAATTATGTAGTAAGTCAGTTCTTCAGTATTTGCGTCAAAGGGATGTGGTTTAACTTATGGGGGATTCTGGCGAACGCCGATTGACTCAAAATATTGCTGTCAAGTGCAAGGCATATGCCATCTGCTAGACCTTCTGGTCAGAATCTAACTTTTGGTTGCCTCTGATAGTGGAAGGATATGCCGTAGGTGCTCCGTAGGATTAGCTCAGTACAAATTCAGTGGACGTGCAATAGCACACGCGGGTGAACCTCTAGAGTTTTCCATTTAGTTATTTACATGTTGTATTATTTCTAAGACATTTTTGGCTGAAGTTGGTAACAAATTTAATGAAATTAGTGTCGATGAATGTTTGCTCTACCTCGAGGCACGGAAGTGTCATCATAACTTGTAATTTCCGACAGTTGATGATAAATTATTAGGAAAGGCGAGTCGCTGCTTTGATATAGACATGAGGTACAGCAAGTTATATTCCAGAATTACTAGTTGACTTACAACATGCAAATAATTAATTGTAGGAAGATGCTGTGGTACCATGTAGAAAAGCAATGGAGGTGCTGTGGTGATGAAGGAGCTCATAGTGTGAAGGGCAGTACCTAACTAACCACTGAAAACATCCGCGTAACCCCTCACTACTTTAAAATAATGATGTCTTCAGAGAACACCGGTCGAATAGCTAAGCAATTTTAGGCCCTTTAAAATAATGTTCTTTTCAGAGGGCAACAACAGAGTATCTAAGCAATTTTAGGACCCAATTCGCAAAACATGATATCGCCGTTCTTCTTCGTATTCCTTTCTCAGCATGTTAAGCGGGTGTGCCTAATGTTGGGCCAAGAATTTCTCCACCTCCCGCAGCGCGCCCTCTTGCCTCGCATGTCATCCCGTGGCAGACAACTTCGTTCTGTCCGCAGCGCAGCTCCTCCAATTTGATTACCCTCGTTAAGGCGCGAGAAGAAAACGTGGAAAATGGTCCTCGCATCAGCGGTATAAAATAAATAATGGCGGCCGTCGCAGGCAGCGGCAACAAGGGACGTGGCGAGCCTTTTTACGATCTCGTAAAATCGTGGCACGGTGCGGGGGTGTCGTGGTGGCGGAGTACGGTACAACCCGTCGTAGGCCGGCCGCGCCGCGGGGAGTCTTCCCAAGGACGAGACTCACACGCTTGCCTCTAATGGACTTCGCACGTGTCGCAGCGTTTCCGCGCTCCACACCTATGGAAGTCCAGTGCGGTCCCACGGGGTAAGACCCCCACCCCCGCCCCCCGCGTAGGCGTTGTCTCCCGCTTTGTACCTGCCTTCTTCTGACTGGCGGTGCTCTTTCAGATTTTACGACCCCTTGCCCACATTGTCCTCGAGGATGACCAGCATGCTTTAGCATGCGCACTGAAACCACAGGGGTCTGTGGACCTGTTCTTTGTGAAGTAACTTTCCGACAGAGAAATTCTGGGACTAAACACACCCACAGCTCGCCTGAATGCTGAGCTCTCCTGGCTATGTACAATGTTGGACATTCACAGCGCAGGTATCCTCAAGAGAATAACACTGCAGGTGTCTGACAGCTTTTCAGTCTTCTGCATGGCCTTAAATGTGTGGTTGAGTGATGGTCCAGTCAGTCGGGTAAACTCACTAAGGTCCTCACATCACGCGTACAAAAGCTTATTACATGGTACTTTTCATGAGACATTCATTAAGCTTTAATTCTTCTTGTTTCGCTTTACTCAATTTCTGTCGGCTTCCACTTTTCCTTCCCTTCAGTGGAGCACAAAAATATTCCGTTTAACAGATTACTTTTTTCGATTTTTGTTGTCGTATTTACTTTGCATTTCTTCATATGCCAAAAACAGCAGTAGTGATCGGTTTTGTCTGTAAAACGTCTGTCTCTTATAATCTCTGTTGCTGCAGCATCGCACGTACTGTTTAAAAACATATATTTTTTAATTTTAATTCTTCCGATCTACTGTCATAGCATACTGGTTGTCTTATCGAGAATACTGAAACATTCATATCATTGCAACTTCTTTAACCAAATATTTAATCTTGACTTACAAACCCATCACAAGTAATAACGACAGATTTTTGAACTGAAGATTGTAAAAAAGGACTGACATAATACACCGTCAAACTGTGTTCAACCAGTGAACTGAAAGGATGGTCCCCTCTGGCTTACAGTTTATAACTGTCAACGTCTTACTTTCGAGGCGTATCACCTGACAGCAAGATGGGAACAGTAAAACAAGGAAACTAGTACTGAAAATACCTAATGATTTTCAAAAAAAACTGTGTATCATTAAAAAAGTATAGTCGATAAATAAGAAAGAAAAAGGGGAATTAGTTCACAATCCTGCAGGACATAATTCATCTGCTCATCGCGAGGTAGTGCGAGATGAAGACAGTGATTCACTTTCGGGAAGAATGGGCTCGAATTTGCTTCCACCATTGTAATTTATGTTTTTGCAACTTTCTCGAGTCAAATCAAGCGAAATTAGCATGATTCCTTGAAAAAGCAATGGTTGCTTCTTTCATCCGTTTTGTGGCCTGTGCGCAATATAAGGTCTTTGTAGACCACGATTGCGACTAAAGTTGGTTTCATACGATTAAACTGCTGCACTGCTTAAGTACTCACCTAATCTCTGACCTCTGCTAACCGTAATTTAGGTTTCATCTGAACTGTTGCCTGGCTTGGTGGTGTAGTATAGAGCGTGTCTAGAAATCGTGAGGACGCGAGATCGAATCCCGGTTGTACCACAAAAATGTTCAGTCCGTATCAACGCTGTGAGGAATCGCTAGGAACGACAGGTGGTTCGGATTCCTCGTTCAACTGTAGATCCCCCTTACCCAGGTTGGATAACTGGGAAGTGGCGTCCAGTTGAAAGACTGGCACCCGGCCATTGAGTAACACGAAATTATTATTGTTACTTGATCTATTGATGTAGTTGAGACACTACACGCTGGATATAATGTAAGCGAGCTTCTTTATGTAAATAAGGGTACCCTGTAATTTCTTGTGCCACAGAGTAGCGATGTGTTTTGCTGTGTTCGCCTGACGTCGGGAAACCTCAGCCCTGCTCCAGTTTCGCGACGGCAATCAAATTTAGCAGTGCTGGAGGGCGCTCTCGAACCTGTCAAAGGCTGATGGATTACGTCCCGATAAAATAATAGCGGCTGGGAGAGCACGGCCCGCTCGCTAGACCCCAGATGCGTTGTCTGCAGCCGTCACTGGCGTTTCTCTAATTTAGCGGTCCCACTCCCACTCCCACCTCCCACCTGCTACCTGCTACCTGCTACCTCCTACCGAACCCCACATGCCACCCACGCTACAGAGCTCGCGTGCCGTTTCTCACGCTCTAGCGACTCCGAACTCGGCCGCGAGAGATGGCCGCCGCTTGGTCCCTTGCGGAACGTGGGGAATTTCAATAACGGCCCGGCTAAGAAAACAATGGTTCCAATGACGAGATAGAAGCGGGTCTGTCGTGTTTTATTTATGGCGCCGACGGCCGACTCATTCCCGCGCAGGGGCAGAGCCGTAAAGTGGATTACATTTTTAATAGCTCGGCCGGTTGATGGCAGGAATCGTTAAATGTAAGGAGGCTTTTGGCATCGCCCCGCTGATTGAAAGAGGCCTGGGTGTGGTCAGGTTGAGCCGACAACGGACAGCTGGTTTCGTATCCACCGCCCTATAATTTTCAGTGGCCCGTGACACTGTCGTGTTCCGGTTTACCTCCTGCAATGCGCGTCTCAGAAATATCGAGATTCCAACGGCAAGAGAGGCACCTCTCTCTTTCCCGTCACATTTTACCTGTGTTTCATTTGGGATGGCTCACTGGCTAGGAAGGAGTCAGACGGTAAATAAGAACTGTTCAGTTCTCAGTCCCTCCTATCTTTTGTCATTTCTCTCTTCTTTCACTCCTTGTAATTACTTAGGCAGGTGAAGACGCCAAGTTCCCCGTGCTTCGGCGTCAGAGTTAAATTGTAATTTCTCCTATAACTGGCTGGGTACATCGTTTCAAAGTTTGAACGAAATGAAAAGCAGTAAAAAGCATTGCGCTGCCCAAACCAATTTTTGGGTTGATGACAGTTTTACCTATACGTTATTTCCTACAGAAAGATGAGTTTGTTTGTAATCACCTCCAGACTGGGATTCAAAGTCGCAATTCCCTTTTAGTCGGATTTGACTTCTTTCGAACAAAACTGTTGCACCGTTTCGTTGTTTCCCCAAAGTTCCAAAGTGAGTTGTTATCAGCCAGGACTATTCATCATATCATTTCAAGTTCAAACATGTCACTCCTAATTACTGGTGAAAAAGAATACATAAACACCCAATGTTTCTTCGTGTAGAGTCAACAACGATGATGTTAGTAGTGCAGGATTCTGCTCCCAGTCGGCACAGAACTTTTACTCTCATTATTTCCAGCTCAGACACGTGCGCATTTCGCTGCTGATGAAATAAATCAATGTGCCAGGTCTATTCGTGGCTAAAGAAACAACGACAATTGGTGCAGGGTTCGAAGCCCGATAAGCAAAACTTTTCCGTCCCGTGATTTTAGTTTCAATTATCTCATTGATGGTGGAAAAATTTCGATATCTAACATTTTACTGTGCGCAGTTAACAATCTGATTTGGTCCCGGGGTCGAATCCCCACCCAACACTAAATTTCACGCCACGTCATTTCTGGTTTAAAAAAGGCACTGTTGGTAATTGTGACTGAAATCGTATTTGAGATCCAACATGGACAACACTCACAGGACTGGAATCCCAAGCCCAGTCCAGCACAGATATTTTAGTCATGACATTTTTGAAGTTGAAACCTGTTTATTGAAATGGCTTTTATTGTAATAAATTAGATTTTACAGGCGTTAAAGACTGTGTCATCTCTCATAACTTGTTTCCTAACATGTGCATTATCGTGCATCTTGATTGATTGATACCAATTCAGAGCAGCTTTCTCTAGTGACCTCTTGTAGTAACCATTGTGGCACCGAAATGAGCGCCGAAGACCTGCAAGACAGCTACGCTATGTGGGTTACATACAAATCAGCCGAAATTTAATTCAGGAAGTTTGGACACTTTTGAGATAGGTAGTACATGATACTCTACTGTGATCTAGAAGTTCACTCTGAAAAATACTTTTTTCTAGTTAAGGCCTATGTGACTGACACTAGAAGTCTTCTTTTTGGGGAAAGTGGTCTCTTTTACATGAGCTATTCTGATTTTCCTTTTTTTTTTTTTTTTTTTTTTTTTTTTTTTTTTTTTTTTTGCTTCCAGCACTATAGGATTGCTTCACTTCATCTACTGCGTGGTCCTCAGTGACACGTTTTCTTCTGTTTGTAGAATAACTTCTTATATGTAGAGAGTACTCTACATCTCTACAATAGCAGCAGGGAAGATGAGAATGTGGAGGTTAATTGTGGCAGTGCGAGCAAAGTGCTAAAAAACTGAAAGTTGCACAATGTTCTGTAGTAAAATCAAGTTTTACAGTGTATCAGATAACGTACAATAAGATTTTTTATAGTTTGTTATTGTGATGCCTCGATAGTTGTTAGATTTCAACAGTAGCTTTTTACAAAAAAAAAAGTCGTCGTATGCCATTAATAGTCGGGAATCCCACCTGGGGAAGTTTGATGTCCGAGTTGCAATTCTTTTCAGTTCATGCCACGATGTGAGATTTGCGTGTCGATGATGGTGACAACACAACGCCCAGCACACCAGCGGAGAGAATCTTCCATCCGGTCTGAAATCGAACCCGGCCCTCTGCATGGCAGTCAGACGCAGTGACCACTCAGCTAGGAGGACGTTAAGTTATCTAGAGAAAACAGTATTGTTAGTGGCAACGAAGTGTCAGGTCTGCAAACCGTGGCAGCTCTGAAGAGGACGGGGGAACTGTTTTCCCGCCAGCGCCCGGCCAGACCGACTGTCCGTCACGGCAAAGACTTGCTGAATATTAACAGAGGCGGCGGAGGTACAGAGGAAGAGAGGGCCGCCCCGCGAATTAAAAGCAGTTCACGCCACATGGAAATGCGGTGCACGTCCCGCAGGCGCCGCCGCCCGCGTTTTGTATGCACAGTAGTACAAGCAGTTAGCCAAGTCCGCAACATAGGCACACACAACGGAACACGGCGCGCGATGCCTATCTCGCGCCCTAATTCCCGCCACAAAAGCCATTGAACGTGGATGTGTGAAGCGTGAAGGGGTTTGCCGGCCAGCCGCAATAGTAGCAATTAGTATTGTTCCAAACCTTCAATTTGAGTCGTGGTGCGGTGTCCCGTTCCACTTGTGCTATCTTTCCCGTCTCTTCCTTTTTTCGCTTCGCGCCGTTCCTGCGCGGCCGGCCCCAGCAGGGAAATCTTATCTGGGGCGGCGATAAGCGTGGACGAACACGTGTTTATTTCTCGGCGGCTGGGCTCGGCCCGGCCCGGCTCCGCCGTGCTCCTAGCCGGCCGCGGCGTGCACCAGCTCCGGGATGAATAGCTGTTATTTTAAGGCGCGGGCCGGCGCGCGCCAGCGCCCTCGCCGCTCGCGCCGTTTGTGGAGACGCGAGATTGAGCACTTTTTAAATACTAGCTGCTAAATGGCTCGTAGTGCGGCTACCATAAGTCAAGGCGGCGGCAGCGGCGACGCGGCCACCCGTCCGTGCCGTCCGCAGCGTTAATTCAGCGACTCGCGCGTCTCGGGCCTATCGCAGGGTGACCGCGGGGTTCCGAAAGAGAAGAAAAGGAAAATAATAGCATTGTTCCACCGTTTCGTGTTTTGTCCTGGCGCCGAACACTACTTCTTTCTTATCGCTACATCTTTGTCGCCCATCTCTTAATATAAGAATACGATATTTCAGTAGCTATGTTGTTCCGAATTACGATGCAACGTTCCTTAGGAAATGCATGAACGCATAGCACATGGTTGACGACATACGAAATTTTGGGGCTGACCGTGAGTCGTGCTCGGGTAGTCTAAAGGAAAGGCGACTGCTCCCAATAAGCGAGAAATCCGTGTTCGAATCCCATTCCGTCTCAAATTTCCACGGTCGTCATTCCACTATACAGCTCAAGGGCATCTGTATTCGCAGATGCGAATACATTTCATATAAAGGAAGAATGGCTGTGTTATTAGAGCAGCGTACTAACACCTACAGATAGTGCCCTACAGTGTGGAACCACTGTTGCATTTTTCGCTATGGAGATTTCTGTTTTCTTGACTGTGGCTAACAAAGTATTTGCTTTGGAAACAGAAGACCCACAGATAAACTTAAAAAGTGACCAGTGATGAAGCAAGATTTTTTCTCGACAGTTTGCCTGTACACATGAAACAGAGCTTGAGAATGGGGCTGCGTATCCCGAAACTGATCCGATAAAAGTCCAATTGTGTGCCTTCCTTTTCCAAAACAAACCCTCTTGTACGCCTTCTGATCAAAAGTATCCACTCCTAATAACGGACACCAATAGGAGGCGTGTTCATCTTTTGCATTCACGATGGTTATGAAATCTGCTGGGTACACCTTCGATGAGGTGTCTGAAAGCCTATGGTGGAATGGCACATAATTCTTCAAGTGGCGAAACCAGAGAAGCAGTCGACGTTGGATGCTGGGATCTGGAGCTAAGTTGAACTCATACCAAAGGCGTTCCATTGGCTTCAGATTGGCGCTTCCGGCGGATCAGTCTATTTCAAGAATATTCTCCACCAACTGTTGCTCCACGGATGACGCTTTGTGACAGACTGGATAGTCACGCCGGTACTTAATACACAATGCTGAAAAACGTGTCCATATCCTACCAAATTTAGCGTTTTGAAGCGCAATAAGGAGACCACGATCTACCAATGAAAAACAACTCGCAACCGTAACACCAAAATTCCGCATTTTAACCGAAAAAAGATTGCAAGAATACCGCTGCTTTAGTGACACCTACGTAACATTTTATGTTGTGAGAGAAGAGGAACTGATAAAAAAGCACCACCTAGGCCAGTAAACACGCCAAAAGTTGGATATTAATAGCCTGATACACGACTTGGCTGATCTTATCCAATTGTTAATACCGGCTAGTCATCCCAGAGAGAGAGAGAGAGAGAGAGAGAGAGAGAGAGAGAACAGAATACAAGAGCGGTGTGAACGAATGCAGCGCTGTCCGCGTGTGGCAGTTGCATTGAAGAGCATCTCACGAAGCGCCTGTCACCAGATATTCTGCGCTCAGTTCTCGTTTATTTTTTCCGCTTTTACTACGCTGGAGGTCTTGCGAGCGCTGCGGAGGTGTAATACGAGGCGAGACGCATCCAGTTCGGCAACATATTTTATCCACAGCACCGCGTCCGGTATGCGTGTGTCCATCCCCGAGTATCTGATGACTATAAATATGTGAAACGCGTCTGTCACATTTGGGAGGGCCTCTTCGAAAGGAAATAAACAGCGCGTAAGTCATCCTTAACGCCGAATCCGGCGTGTCATCAGGAGGGACGTCGAGTCGGTTGTAGTGGGGGAGAGGTCCAGTCGCTCACTGTGTGTCGAGAGCAGAGCTGCACTGCCGGCGGCTGCGGCGCGGACCGCCGCCGAAATCGAAGAAAAAGAGAGACGTGACCAGATGCGAGCGCGACGCATATTTAGTGGGAGGAACAATGAAATACGGGCTCGGTGTCGGTGGCGCGGGCGATACCGTCTGCAGGGGGCGGCGGGCCCGGTGTTCAGTATTCTCGCGCCCGCCGCGATAGGTATGTAGATAGGGCGGTCGCCGTCCGCCGCTGCGACGCCACGGGACGCAAACCCCATTAGCCAGTGGCGTCGGCGTCGGCGGCGGCGTCGGGGCGTCGCTGGCGCAGATTAGATTTGCGAGCGCCGGGTGGCTCGGCGGCGGCGGCAAGGGGAAATGCTCTCGGCCGTTTTATGCCTTTCGGCTAAAAATCAATTGGCGTGATTCGATTGTCGCCCCCCTTGCCTGGACGAACGGCGTCTCATTGCACAAATTAATGCATTAGCGGCGGATCGGGTCGACTCTTTCAGGGGCTATGCTCGGGACATTTACGATGTCTGTCTGGAATGGAGCTCCCTTTCCATCTGAAATCAGCCTTTATTTCGATACCGGAGAGATCGTGAGAGTCATACCGATAATATGCTATCGACAGTACATAATGTTTCAGATTTGAAGGCAGTCAATAAAGATTAATCTGCAGGATAACGAACCCAGATAATACCACTAAAACTTAACTCCATACGAACTGGCCTTGGAAGGCACAACGGTACCGACCGGGCGCCGTGTCATCCTCAGACCACAGGCGTCACTGGATGCGGATATGTAGGCTCACCGCTCTCCCGGCCGTATGTCAGTTTACGAGACCGGAGCCGCTATTTCTCAATCACGTAGCTCCTCAGTTTGCCTCACATGGACTGAGTGCACCCCGCTTGATGACAGCGCTCGGCAGCCCGACAGCGCTTAACTTCGGTGATCTACAAAGCTTGCCTGACGACGACATTAATACCTCTAAACGTCTTAAATGAATAAGACTCAAAGGAAAGACAGATACCGGATATTAGTGGGGATAGAAATAAATCAATGGGGAAAGATAAAAATTTGTGCCGGACTGGTACTCGAAACTGGATTTATCGCTTCTCTTGAATGGTTTCCTCAACAACTTCAGCTACCCGGACAGTGTCCCTGACAAACGCAAATTTTCAATTTGTATTACCACGACATAGTCAGAGCATTATTTTATAAAGAAAGAAAAACAAGGATAGTAAAACACTAGGAAACTAAATTACAAAGCAAGCTAACTTCTCTACATAGCAAGACTTGTTCCAACTCGGTACATAGTATCTGGTGATATGGTCAGACCCAGAAATGCCCTCTGATTTTTGCAACTGAAGGCTACAGTGAAATACGTAACGGCATAAAGCTAGTAACGCTTAAATTGCAAATATGAGAGTTGAAATATTTACAATGATTGCGGTTTGAGTGAGCAAGTCTTCTCAAAGTTTAAAACCTGGTAGACGTACAAAAGATCTAGGACAGATGACGTAGCATCTGCATGCGGTATTTTATACATGTTAAGAAGTGATGGCGGAAGAAGTTTGCTGATTACTATGTCACATTGCTTTCATACCAATAGCGCACCAACGTAGCGTATGGGGCTACATACGTGATCGTTTCATAGTTTTCATAAGCAGTGTAGTTTAGTACTTAACAGCGAGTAAGACTCATACTGACCGCAAAAAACATAGCATATACGTAGAAAAAATTGCCCATAAGTAAAGTAAAAGCCTCTTATTGCTTCCAGAAGGAACAAGTTTAGTCGGTCACAGTTCAGAAGAGTGCGAAGCGGAGTGTATATCACTGTAGACACAAAGTGAGTTCCTATGTAATTCTTCTCACTCGCCTTCGCATAGGACACAGCCCTATAACGAATGGCTTCTAGCTGCGGCGAGAGGACCCTCCAATGTGTGATATTTGTTTCGTACATATCACGGAGGGCCACATTTTAGTAGCCAGTGTTTCCTTTTCAGGCAAGAGGGCAGCAGCTCATTTGCTACAGATTGGCCTCTATTTTAATTTACAATCAACGAATGTGGTAAGGACGGTACGACTCTTAAGGTTTTGTGAATTGTGTGACTTCTTCTGCAAAATTTTAGGGAGAAATGTTTTCACGGTGGCTGGTTCACCCTTGTTTTTTGTAAGTGATCAGCCAGTCACATTTCCCTGTGTAGCTATTTTAGCTCTTCGCGTGCAATACTCACGTTTTAATAAGCAGGTTTAGCAAATGTGTCCTAAGTTGTGAGTTAGCGTGATAGTGCGGGCTAGGTGAATGACGCTGGCAGTGAGTCAGTTTATTTCTGTAGGATCTTTTCCTTGTTTTATCACCTCTTTAGCTTTAGCCATTTTAACCACATTCCCCCCTCCACCACACACACACACACACACACACACACACACACACACACACACACACACACACACACACACAGACAGACAGACAGACAGACAGACAGACACACGCGCGCGTAATTCAAAGGAGGGAACGGTTAAGAGTTACTACATTAGACAGGTCACAGAGAGAATGTAAGGACACTTGATGGAATATAACAGGGAAAATGATTTAGACAAGATCCCGTATGGCCTTGGCGAGAGTGGCGCCAGGCTGTCTGGAACATGACTGAATGAAGAAGCGAGGAACGTCTGGAGAGTAAATGACCTATTTTTGAAAAGTCATGCCCGAACCTTATGGCTACATTCTTTGCGTGAACACTGGGGCTGTTGTTTACCAAATGGTCTGGAGGCCCCTGGAGCCACAGACTGTCGAGGAGACCGGGCCAGGCTGTTCTTCTGGCTCGCAATGAAAGACTGCCTCTGTGGCCCACACCCGCCTCTCGGAGCCATTCATCTCCCGACACCGGCACAGCCAACCGCCATCCGTCCGGAGGGCGAAGGCCCAATTAACGCGCGAGTGTCTGAGCGTGTTATTTTAGACGAGGGAACGCGTCCTGATACGAACCAGGCTTCGATAGACAGCGTCACAGAAGTCTCCCCTAGACAGGCTTCGTTTCACAGTCGCAAGTTGTTTCCCTAGCGTTCTCGCCAAGCCCTCTTAGATCAAATCGAAAATAGTCGCAAACGAAGATGGACTGCCTTGTTAGCTCCCCAGGGTATGTATACTGTCCCATAACTCGGTGAGTAATTGCGGTTCCTGCGTGCAGTTGAGGACTCCTCCGCAACATCCAACATAAGAAATGAGGATAACAGGAAACCAGTAGACATTTGTACTGTAAGAGCTAAAATTAATGAACAAACTTGTATAAATAGATGGTTTAAACATGTTGCGAGAATGGAAGGATCTGTGTAACAAATTTAGTTCTCCTCATACTCCATGACTCCATGTGGCATCTGAAGAAAAGACGGAGATTAGAAGTGGATGGATGGCCTTAATTCACCATAACGAAGTACGTACACAGGAATTTGAAACCCGCACCTAGCAAATACGAGTTCAGTGCGCCGGTCAGTCCCTCGGTAACTGGTACCGGCTGCCGAAATACCATAAAAAAGCAAGAAAGAAACGAGAATGAGGACGAAGAGCATATTGGTTTCTGCTCTTTTCGCTGTGTTCTATGGAAAGCTGTAGAGTTTACGTTCGCGCCTAGTGAGATGCGCAGTGCTAAATACGTTTCTTCTTCATGCTAGACAGAACTTCATCTTCTACCCGCGAGAAAGATCTTGTGATTTCACTCAAATCAGTACCAATATTTTTCCATACAATCTTTGCCCCATATCAATTTGCGAAAGGTTTCGTTACGTCTTCGCATAGAAAAGCGGCCGACGAAGACACTTCCGTACGAATGTCTTTGCTTACGCCTCCTGCTTCGGCAGCGTGTAAGTGGAATTGTAGATTAATAACAGTGTAAATAGTATAGAACAATTTTTTAACAAGGGACGATTTAGCTGCCGGAGGTGTGCAAAAGACTGATTCATCTGAATTCTATAATACGAAACTTAGAAGCCAAGTGTAGATTCATCTGACCGACACGAAAGATTGTCGGTTCTGTATAGGGAATTTCGTAGAAATAGAGCCAACTGCAGGCACGTTTCGCCGGCCGCGGTGGCCGAGCGGTTCTAGGCGCTTCAGTCTGGAACCGCGACACCGCTCGGTCGCAGATTCTTTGCCTCGGGCATGGATGTGTGTGATGTCCTTAGGTTAGTTAGGTTTAAGTAGTTCTACGTTCTAGGGGACTGATGACCTCAGATGTTAAGTCTCGTAGTGCTCAGAGCCATTTGAACCATTTTGAACTCAAGATATGTAATTCACAGACGTTTCATTGCTGAAAGATAAGGTGTTTTAGGAGATTTTTATGTAGATGCAAGTTCTTAATTGACCTTTTTGGTGTTGGTACGAGTTTCTTCATGATATACTGCCCTTATCACTTCGTTTTACTGTATTTTGATCGTTTACGATACTGAGGGTTGCTGCGACCGCCGTTAAGGCGCGGCGCTCGCTTGTTGCTGCGGCAGAGAGACACGAGCAGGGACCGAGCCGCGCTGGGAGATTGCCGGAGTGCTCGATCGCCAGGGGCTGAACTGCGCTCCCGTGACGCAGTGCTGCGCCGGCGGCCGGCGCCCCAGCAACTCTACACCTAAATTACGTTACATTTCGCAAAGTAGTGCGCGCGCGCGCCTCCCTTCCGGGCGATCCATCAGCCGGTCGCGCCTGCCAGGAGGATGCGTTCATCTCGAGTTTCCCGCTAATGTTACTGCTCTTCCCGCGACACAAAAATTAACTATGACACACTAATGCATATAATCGCGTTATGGCGCCTGGGGGCGCGCCCTGCTCCACGGCCGCAGCAGCGCCGCCCCCGCCGCGGCGGCCCGGCCCGGCCCTGCGCTGGTGCACGCCAGCGCGTCGCTCCGTGTCGCGGCGTTTTAAGCTAATTGGTCGCGCGGCCGCCAGCGACGCTTTAGCTGTCCCTCGCGATAAACAAATAACTCAGGCATTTTCCTTTATCGCGTCGAGGGGCCTTGTTGCGTCTGGCGGCACGTGTGCCGGCTCAGGCTGTCTCTCCGTCGCGTGGCCGTACGCAGTAATCGCAACGAGCGTTCACAGACATCTAACGACAATTGGAGTTGTTAACGTTATTCCCATCTAATAAAAGGTACCTCGGAGTACTACCACTGAGTGGGCTGGCGCAGTACAACTACAGCCCAGGGGAATCAATCAGCAGTATCAATCCGAAGGTCGGTGGGTAACAATTCTTCAATTTCTTCCTCATAGCTGCTAGAACTTACGTATTTTACAGTCAATTTCAGGTTGTGCAGATGGGTTCCTCTTTCACTGTTCCCGCCGAAAAGTGTTTATAACTTTGGTAAATACCCCGCGAGGCGCATTTGTCTGGTTTCATTTGAGTAATATAATCTTCAAAATGGTTCAAATGGCTCTGAGCACTATGAGACTCAACTGCTGTGGTCATCAGTCCCCTAGAACTTAGAACTACTTAAACCTAACCAACCTAAGGATATCTCACACGTTCATGCCCGAGGCAGGATACGTACCTGCGACCGCAGTGGTCTCGCGGTTCCAGACTGTAGCGCCTAGAACCGCACAGCCACTCCGTCCGGCAATATAATCTTCCCCTCTCACTAGACTATCATTTGTTGCTTTAGCAATAATTTGCTCTTAAACACGTAGCTGCACCACCATATATGACAAGAGCTCATATTACTTTTCTCTGGAGCTACCAGTGCCCAAATTAAACACCTACATAGAGCAACACTGGTAGCGTCTGTGCTGCCTTTCTGTTTTTGGAGAATCTCTTCTGTATGCACTGGAGTTTTTACAAGTAATATGGGGGTTATGCCGTCACATGGAACTTAATGATGCTTTTAAATTAAGCGAAACGCCTTTTGTCCAAAGAAGACATTCTACAGTAGCAAATTGGTACAGCCCCATATTATTTACAGAATCATTTGACTAGTTCCAGTACTTTTATATTAGGATCATACAATCATTTTCTTCTGCATGAAGGCATTCCCGTTCTTGATCTCTCTACAGTGCATCTCGAGTTCAGTCTGGCCCTCTAGTTCATGTTGTCCACGTCTCATGTACTTATTCTATAAATAGGTAAAGCAATCTGGTTTTAGTAGACGTATGCCCAAGGCAGGATTCGAACCTGCGACCGTAGCGGTCGTGCGGTTCCAGACTGAAGCGCCTAGAACCGCTCGGCCACTCGGTCCGGCCCTTCGCCATGTCTTCGAGTGGAACAGGAAAGGCAATGACTAGAAGTGGTACAAAGTACCCTTCACCACACACCATACTGTAGCTGTGGTGTATGTATTCTCGAAAATCGCCGAATAGTGTCTTTTGGTAACTTAGTAGATACCAGATACCGTGATTTACGATTTTTACCGCCGGCTTTCTTCACAAGCTCTAGTGAGAGTTCGGTTAGCTGATAGCAGCAGTGAGTCTCCATCTTTCACGGCATCGTGCGAGAAACGCAGGTTTTACTTAAATAGGGACAGAGCGGCGCAGAGGTAGGAAGACCTCCCCGGCTGTCAGTGACGTCGGCAGGCGTGAGATGCGGTGTTGGTGCAGCCGCTGCCGCCGCCGCCGCCGCCGCGTGTTTGGATGTTTGGCTTCCGGGGCCTTCCCAGAATCCTGCAGCGGGGATCTCCTCTCTCCCCTCCCACAACCATGCTTCGCGGGCCCATCCTCACAACTAACTTAAGACGAAGCTTGTTTGTTTCCGGATAAATGCTTGCCTGTCTGCTTATTTGTAAGAACGCAGTCCACTCTTGGGCGAGCACCACGCGAAATAGGCCTCTGCAGTTACAGAAGCTGCATGTATTTTAATTCTGTGGTAATAAGAACTAGTGAGATCGATGTAATCTTACTCCTGTTACGAATTTGTACAAAAATAAAATGGAGGAAATTGTCTCACTCCGTTGTCTCCCTTCCTGAGCGCAACATTAGACAAAACACATATATACAATGCGGTCAGGAAAAGAGATACAGCTGACCTTAGTTAAGGAGCAAAACTTTTTATCCAGAAAGGCATTACGAAATTGAAGTTATGACCTTTTTTAATCCAAATTCCACATTAGAAGTAGATTTCGTTTCCATTTTTTTTAATGATTTCATATGGTTCCACATGTGCAATAGCCATTTTGCATTATGTGTAATTTTCAGGAACGATTTAGCGCCCTTCGATTCCAAGTTAACAGCGCGGATGATGAATAAACTCCACGCGGCTTCAACAGGATCGTCTTAAATTCTGATTGTAAGACTCTTCCTTCTTGATAATGTTCCTTTTAGTAACGTATAGACTGTTTGGTGCGCTCCTGCAGTTAGTTTTTTACGCACCCGTCCCTTAGTCTTTCAAGAACTGCCGTAAAGTTTTCTCTAATTTAGTCCTTATGTTAGCATCTACTACAATTAGCAGATTCTCCACAACGATATTATCGGTGATGGAAGAACGAGGAGGGAAACTGGACTCTTCCACTTCAACGGAACGATCTCAGCATTGATTTGCGGAACCCACGGAAAATATAAATCTTGTTAACATCTTCCCGAATGGTATCAAGAGAGAAATATCTTTAGCTATAGAAACATGCAGAATTCTTATCTGAAGAAGTCGCGGGGCTGTTCTCCCGATTTACGATCAATAAACCCATTTGCGCGAGCAGCACACAACCGCCAGACGACGACGGACACTGCGCCCGAGCTGGTCGAGGCAGAGGCGCGGACGCGCCGGTGAGTCG
The DNA here is from genome assembly GCF_023897955.1 of Schistocerca gregaria. Classification (NCBI taxonomy): domain Eukaryota; kingdom Metazoa; phylum Arthropoda; class Insecta; order Orthoptera; family Acrididae; genus Schistocerca; species Schistocerca gregaria. The sequence continues at coordinate 648,700,285 of NC_064923.1, read as the reverse complement.
CCCACGCCGCCCGAGACTACTAAAGGGAACAAGGTTTCGGCCGATTAAAAGTAATCACTAAATTAACGCGGCCCGCGGGCAGTAATGGAAGTGTCGTGTCGCGATAACGGGCGCCGCGCCTAATGGAGGAAGGAGGCCGAGCGCCGCGCCGGCCGGAAGGCGAGCCGAGGCGACTCGGGCAGAGCCGGAGAGCCGGCCGGCCAGATGCCGCCACCGGCCTTTGTTATTCATGAGCCGGCAGCTGTCCTTCGCGGCCCCGCTCCCCCGCTCCCCTGCAGCCGCCACGCGGAATTGCTGCAAATGTCTGCCGCCTCCTCCGCTCCGCTCCGCTCGCCTTGACTGATCGGCGCAGTTACAGCCGTACTCTGCACCGAGACTTTTTACTCCCCTTGTTTACTGTAGCCGCTCTGCATTCAGCGCCCGCAGTCGTCTGTCTCCGAGGCGCGGCGCTGCTGACTTCCAACAACAGCTGCAGCTACTTCATATCTCCGAAGCGGAGTGAAATGTCTCGTGCCTTTGGTGTCCGGGAGATCCGCACTAGTATTTTCGTCGCACAGGCACAAGAAGCGCAGCTGCATGCTCAGGCTAGCTTTTACGATGTAGAACGTAGCGTCGTTGTCGGGCAGATCTTTGAAGTCTAAATCTATTAGTAATATAAAAATGTATTGCTGTCTCCCTCGTTAAGTAGTTTTATTAACGTATACCATCATGAGATACAAAAAGCAGATACTGCCGCGATATCAGTAACTAAATATTTCATCCTCGTAATATCGCAGAAGGCACTGAAACCGATCTTATGTTAATCAAAGTACTTCGTGATCGAGACGAAAATAAATTTTTGAATTACCAACAGTACTGCACTCGGTGCATCCCAGTGGCGATATAACCGTTTCAGTCTCCTTTTATACTCTGCAAGTCACTTGCTTCGCACCAAACGGACCGACGGAAATAGAATTAATTACCTGTATACCTCGGTTCGAGCCTCTGTCTCCGCTACTTTCCCCAGAAGTTAGCGTTGGAGGCAGTAGAAAAGCGCAGTCTGTCTCAAATGGTGGATCCATAAATTTCCTCAATGGCACCGCACAGAATGGCCGTCTTCATCCCTTCAAGTATTGCCGTATAAGCTAACGGGGCATTTCTATAAAACTCTTGCACTGATCGAAGTAACCGGCAGAAACAAAACAACAACAACAAAAAATATGGACCATTTCGTTTAACCCGAATTGGTAGGGATCCCAAACTCTCGAGCAGTACTCAAGACAGTCCCACAAGCGTTCTCTACGGGGGTCAGGTCATGCCATTCGAATAAATGTTCCTCACAAAATTTCTGAATGCAGTCAGCGTGTCTGAGTGCCACGCAGAATACCGAGGTTCCATTATCGGTTCGCCAGATACAGCATGTTTTCACTGACAAGATGTAGCTGTATGAGAATCCTGGCATTCACTGAAGAAATTTTCCTGGATTATGAGTCGATAGGCAGCGACATCTTGACGAAAATTGTTCAGTAAAGTTTCTACGCCGAACACGCGGAAGTTACAGAGATGGATATGACAGATTTCACACTCGACAATACCTTGCTTGTATACCGATTCTATGTTATTCAGAGAGCCAAACAAGGAATTTGAACGATATTACGCTCCATTTTTTGCTAATCAACAGGGAGTTAATTTTATTTCAAATTTTAGCTCTTGGCTGCCTATCGACCAGCTTTACCCTTGAAGAGCTTCACCACTACAGTAGATAAGACGAATAAAGCTAGTTACTATCTCTCATTGGTGAATAGTGAAGGTTAATAATCACAGGTGGTGAGGTCCAAATTGTCTGTCCAGGTCATGACGTTCGTTAAATGGTTCAAATGGCTCTGAGCACTATGTGACTTAACTTCTGAGTCGCCTAGAACTTAGAACTAATTAAACCTAACTAACCTAAGGACATCACACACATCCATGCCCGAGGCAGGATTCGAACCTGCGAGCTTAGCGGTCGAGCGGTTCCAGACTATAGCACCTAGAACCACTCGGTCACCCCGGTGATGTTCTTTAATCTAGTGAGCGTCTTAATAACTGTTCCATTACAAACACATTACATGTAACTTCTCATTACAGCGCAGACATATGGAAAAAGGATGAAAGATCGAATGTTTATTCTTCGTTGTCACGGTTAGAGCCGAACTCAGAAGTTTAAAGCTGCCCTCAGACCGAAGATTTGTTTCAGATTGTAATTTATTAGGTACGATCCTGTCAGAAGTGGTATGCTGTTTCCTCTCTCCGATATTTGAAGCAATTTAAACAGTTAGTGGACTCCGAAAGCTAGTAGAGCTTCGCATTTATGTCACGCGAAAATTATTGACAGCGGAGAAATAAGCGATATTTCCTAGAGACGACTGAGGATTTAACCCCGTGCCTTAGGATTTGAAGGCTGATACCAGTTTCCCAATTGGAAGAAGATGGTATTTTTGAAGGAGTCATTGCATTATCCGTTTGAAGTGATATCGTTGAAGACACGGATGTGTAGGAAACAGAATTGACAGACGTGGATTCGTGGCCCTCTTGCGTGACACACTGCGCCACCTCGACCGCCCTGGAAACAACACGAAGGGTGACCAGAGTGTCAGTGTTTTGGAGTCCAGATCAGCAAGTGTACAGCAGCCGTGGTGAGTGACGGCTGGGAGTGCGCCATGTGTCGGGGGAGCAGGCGGGCTGTGCCGGCCTCCGGAATGCGGCTGTTTTTCCTTTTTTGTTGCGGCTGTTGTGGGCTGCGGGTACCTGCGAGCGCAGAGCCAGGGAGCTGCGGTGTAACCCGAGACAGCGCAGCGACCGGGCTCGCGCTGGAGGAGTCGGATCTGCCGGGGCTGCGGCTGGTAGCCACCGCGAGGCCCACAAACATTTTTTCAGGGGGAGACTTTGTGGAGGAGGTGGTGCTTGTGCCCTGCTGCGTTGCCACACACGGGGGGATCGCGGAGCTGCGGAAGTCGCCGCCTGTGCCGAAGGGTGCGAACCGTCTACTGGTCTACAGTCGTAAATTTCTGTTAACAGAACAGCAGTCCGTGTCGAGTTACTACATCTGGCCGTCAGGAACGGAGTGTCTTCGGTTCTAAGAGCGTCACTGGTTGCAGCAGTTGCTTCCAGCGATCGTCGTATTTCAGGAAGAGACTGGGCTGCTGCTACTATACTAAAATCGTTTTTGCAACAGCCAGCCTACAAATCCCATTCGATGATTTTGAGTTGTTCCCTGCCCCGCCCCAACGTTAAATCTCATCAGGCCCATGAGGGGCTGTTAACGTTGACAAGGTGAAGGCTGATAAGTTTGTCTAACTGTTCCTCAGATCCGTCAAGGCTTCCTTCATTTCGTGTTTGTTTTCATTGTCTATCAATTAGGAATCTGTTGTCTGTGACGTATTATTACAGATGCAAAGCATATTATTGTCATTGTCTTTCGTTGAGCAGCCTGATATGTATCAGTGAACTGGTTTTGGCCGAATTTCTTACTCGATGTAGTTCCATTTCCAACTTTCGGCTGACAGCCGAGGAAAACATTCACAAAACTTTACCGGTAACGGTAAATTGGACCTATTTTTAATTTATGGTTCAAATGGCTCTGAGTACTATGGGACTTAACTTCTGAGGTCATCATTTCCCTAGAACGTAGAACTACTTAAACCTAACGAACCTAAGGACATCACACACATCCATGCCCGAGGTAGGATTGGAACCAGCGGTCGCGCGGTTCCAGACTGAAGCGCCTAGGACCGCTCGGCCACTCTGGCCGGCTTTTAATTTATTTCAGGGGTAATGTTCTCCCTCATTTCAGATGAAAACAATGAAATGGCTGTCCTTTATATTTTCAGTTCTTAATTCCCTTCTCATGAGAGCAGCATGAGCTATGGTAGAATTTTATTATTTTCATCCAAATATTCCAGTGATGTGAGAATCGTGCTAAGGGATTAGCAGTTGCAAGAGGATTACCAGTTCTATCAATAGCCTGATAACCAAAGGAAACTCCATAGCTACTTTGGTCAAAGTTATTTCTCGGGCAGTGTCGACCATTGTCTTTCACTGATTACAATATGTACACTTTCTCTTCTTTTATTATGTGACTGTGTGTACAGAGATTCTCTTCGTACCCTAATCGTGAGAGCTGAGTTGCTGTTAATGTCTATTTACTCTACAGTAAAATGTTAAGACTGTGCGGATCTGAAAATGAAAGAGTCGATGAAGATGTTACAGTACCTCACGTGATGTGTAGAGGCATGAATTTGGAATAACTGTATTTCATTCTGTGATACACATTCCCTGCCTCTATAGCATATTTGATGGAACGGTTATAACAAGATATAATCAATAAGGACAGGTACTGAGTCACTATTACGACCCTTATCCGTTTGTGCTTTTTGCGAATGAAAGAAGAATGGGAGCTCCTTCAGCCGTGCACTATAGAGTTTTAATACGGGACGGGGTGGGAGGAGGTAAATCGAGATATGGACCATAAAGAGCAAAGACACACACACACACACACACACACACACACACACACACACACACACACACACACACAGAGAGAGAGAGAGAGAGAGAGAGAGAGAGAGAGAGAGAGAGAGAGAGAGAGAGACAGACGAGGATCTGCTTGTTTGCAACAACTGTAGGCTGCTGGGGTGGACACGTTCTCCAGTCGCCTCCGACCATTAGGTGGTTCTTTTGTGTGAGCGCTTTACTCGTACAGAGAGCGGGAGTTAATAAGTGACATTGCGCCCCGCCCGGCAGCCATATCCGGCAGCCGGGCCCGACGTGGCGGGTTGCGTCGCGCTCCAGTGGCCACCCCTGGCCGTTGTTCTTGTTAGGCGCGAGGTGTGTACAGAGCGGCGAGCCCCCTACTTTGGCGCGCCCGGCCTATACTTGTCGGCCGGAAGGTTGTCATTTCGAGGCGGCCATAAATAATGCTTAGAGAGCTGCAGCGCGTGCTGCACGGTCAGATTTGTAAAGGCGCCCCGCCCCTGACTCGCCGCGACCGCGGCCGCCCTTCAATTTGGTGAAATGCCCGCGTATGTGAGGAGCCGAGCCGAGCTTCGCAGCCGCCGTCGTCGCGTGTCAACAGATAGTCGCCAGCCGCCACCGTACACCACCGCACACTTCTCCGTACTCACGCTCTTGTTGTTGTTGTTCTCTTCAGTCCTGAGACTGGTTTGATGCAGCTCTCCATGCTACTCTATCCTGTGCAAGCTGCTTCATCTCCCAGTACCTACTGCAACCTACATCCTTCTGAATCTGCTTAGTGTACTCATCTCTCGGTCTCCCTCTACGATTTTTACCCTCCACGCTGCCCTCCAATGCTAAATTTGTGATCCCTTGATGCCTCAAAACATGTCCTACCAACCGATCCCTTCTTCTAGTCAAGTTGTGCCACAAACTTCTCTTCTCCCCAATCCTATTCAATACCTCCTCATTAGTCACGTGATCTATCCACCTTATCTTCAGTATTCTTCTGTAGCACCACATTTCGAAAGCTTCTATTCTCTTCTTGTCCAAACTAGTTATCGTCCATGTTTCACTTCCATACATGGCTACACTCCAAACAAATACTTTCAAAAACGACTTCCTGATACATAAATCTATATTCGATGTTAACAAATTTCTCTTCTTCAGAAACGCTTTCCTTGCCATTGCCAGTCTACATTTTATATCCTCTCTACTTCGACCATCATCAGTTATTTTACTTCCTAAATAGCAAAACTCCTTTACTACTTTAAGTGTCTCATTTCCTAATCTAATTCCCTCAGCATCACCCGATTTAATTTGACTACATTCCATTATCCTCGTTTTCCTTTTGTTAATGTTCATCTTATACCCTCCTTTCAAGACACTGTCCATTCCGTTCAACTGCTCTTCCAAGTCCTTTGCCGTCTCTGACAGAATTACAATGTCATCGGCGAACCTCAAAGTTTTTACTTCGTCTCCATGAATTTTAATACCTACTCCAAATTTTTCTTTTGTTTCCTTTACTGCTTGCTCAATATACAGATTGAATAACATCGGGGAGAGGCTACAACCCTGTCTCACTCCTTTCCCAACCACTGCTTCCCTTTCATGCCCCTCGACTCTTATTACTGCCATCTGGTTTCTGTACAAATTATAAATAGCCTTTCGCTCCCTGTATTTTACCCCTGCCACCTTTAGAATTTGAAAAAGAGTATTCCAGTCAACATTGTCAAAAGCTTTCTCTAAGTCTAGCATTTGTAGACTCACGCTCTTACATCTTCTTTATTGCCGTTACAGTTATGTTCTTCAGTCCGGAGACTGATATGGTGCAGCTCTCCACGCCAGTCTGTTCCGTGCAAGCCTCTTCATGGTTGCTACTGCAGCCTATATTCGTGCTTCTCTTTACAATTATTACCGTCCCTAGTTCTCTTCACTTAGATAGTGTGGTCTTGTGATGCTTCCTACCAACCTACCTCTTCTTTCAATCAATTTCTGCCACAAATTTCTTAGCTCTCCATGTCGATTTAGTACTTCGTCATTATTTATATGCTTTACTGTTGTAATCTTCCGTATCCTTTTTACACTCACATTTCAAAAGCGTCTTCTCTTCTTCACTAAAAAGGTTAATTGTCAACTTATCACTTAAGTACAAGGCCTCACTCTAGACAAATGACTTAAGAAGTTACGGGGATATGTATTTATTAGAGTCTCCTATTTGTCTATCTCCTTCTTCCCACTTTTCTGTCCATCTCCTCCACCGCTCCTGTCTGAACGTTTCATACCGCCTCTCCCTCTGTCCATCACTTCCTAACCATCTCTCTGTCCATCTGGTCGCCCTGCCCTCTGTCCATCTGCTCCTTGTCCCTCTATGTACCCTCTCCTCCTTCCTCTATCTCCTCCATTTCCTCCTCGCCTCTCTCTACTCATCTCTTTCGCGCCGTCTCTGCCCGTCTCCTCCTTCCTGGTCTCTGGACATTTCTTCCTCCCTCCATCTCTCTCCAAGTCTTCCTTTCTCTGTGTATATCCTGCTCACCTTCTCTCTGTCCATCTCCATTCTGCCTCTTCCCCTACTGTCTGTCCATCTCGTCCTCCCGTTCTATCTGCAGCACCCCTACAGGAGGCTGGTGGTTCTCACCCCACCACCCTCCCCTTTCAATATTTCTTCCAAATCCGTAGCTAATCTGGGCACCAAATATGACTGACATTATTGCGGGGGTTTAGGATGAGCTTTTTACCCATGGCTTTATCCACGTACTCACATGTGAAATATACTTCATGGCTGATTAACATATGTCACACGTATTTGTGCACATATTTCATCTTTCCTCTAGAGAATTTCGCCCTAGCTCGATGTTTATGATGTATTTCCTGAACTATGTGTCGTACAATGATGTAATTTTTTAAATAACTTTGGCGGCGTATGTGGATACTGTCTGCGAAATGTGTTGCGAAAAGATTTCCTAGCAAAGTAGCAATAAATGAAAACGTGAATCATGGTGGGACAGTCTTCACGCATCTCTGTGTTTATGACGTCACATATCCTGAAATATGTTTCATACAATGATATAATTTCACTGGTGTATTCAATGGTGCAAAATGTGTTACGAATACAGTTAGAAGTAAAGAAATAATAAATTTCAATGCCATGCTTCATGCGACAATTTCACTGAACAGCGAAAATGAAGTAGGCGATAAATTCTTTTCCTTTCATCATTTTGTGGATTTTTTTCAGCGAGGAAATATTTCGTAAGGGTTTGAAATTGTGTGTAAAGTTTGTTGCATGTCTCTAAGTGGTCTCATTGTCAAATACTAGATGGCTGAAGTATGGGTAGTCGCGCGTCGTGAGCTAGATTGCTTTTTCGCCCCCCCACTCCCGCCCCTTTGATAAGTAGGTGTTTGTTACCCACGCAGCGATTATATACAGACAGTAACTGATATGTGTACCAAGTTTGATCGAAATCGGTCGAGCGGTTTAGGAGGAGATATGGAATACACTCTCATCCATAGGCTACGTACGTACAAACGTACATTCATTTTTATGATATTTACGGATTAACAAATTTCTTTTGCTCGTAAACGTTGTATATCCTCGTTACTTCGACCGTCGTCAGCCAGTTTGGTGCCCAGGCATTAGTCTTCTTGTAGCGGAAATGATATAGGGGCATCGTTCAGAATTACCAAATTAAAGAAACAAAGATACCAAGCCATGGGACAAAATTGGTTATATGTGAGAGACGCTGAGTTTACATCAGCGTCACACCACCTCTTTCACGCTTTCCGTAGTTTCAAATGAATGCTAGGATGTTCCCTTTCAAAAGATCACGGCAGACATTCCATCTGTGTCTAGCTGAACTAGCACTGTGTCCATAAGAATAAAAGACCCCCCTCAAAAAAACCAAAGCTTGGTTTGAGCAATTCATTATTTTACTAGACATTGTCATTTTCCTTCCTCCGGGCCGATGAACTGACTTCTCTACCAATTTCAATCATACATGATTATCCTGACTCACAAAACAAATTTTTTACGCTATTTGACTTTACTTTGATTAATTCGACAAAGAACATAATAGTTTCTAATAGCATGATCTTTCATGGTCGAACCTGGTAGAAGTGATTGCGTTAAGCGTATGTCAGTATTTCCCACATTCGCGGTCGTTTTTCAGACAGACTTCCTGTGTAGACCGAAGCCGAGGCTCATAAAGGCAACAAATAATGCCCTGTAACGTGTAGTTTGTGTCAGATGCGAGGGTTAGATGTCTGTAGTTTTCTCTAAACAGGGGAAATAGCTTAATGGCAGGGGATATCAGCCCTGCTCAACCAGTGGAACGAAACTAAACGGCGGTAAAGATGGTGGAATTGTTGTTATGTGCGAAAGTGGTCCGGCCAGCGGAGGGTGTCGCCAGGCGATAATTCCGCCGTGTCGTCCGCTCAGCTCGTATACTCGCGACGCCGGCACGGGCCCCGCGTCTTGGGCAGTTCCGGCCGGTTACGTCCGACGTCCGCCCCAATTAAAGTGTCGTTATCGGCAGAGCGGACCGCGTCTGCGGCTCTCGTTAGCATGCAGGCCGCCGGCTCCACCTGCCGTCTGCAGCAGCTGCGGCTGCGGCCAGCCACCAAACGTAACGTAACGCAACGTAACGCCACCGCCCATCACGCTCACTTCGTAGCGCCGAGTCCCAGTTGAGTTATCCGCATCCCATACGTACGTTTCAAAATTGGCCACCTATCGATCTGTTTAGGCGTAGCTGGAATTTTTGGAATTAAGAAAACACCTACCTAGAGCATGAGAGGATAACTATACCAAATTGGTACGCAGTCGTTGATGAACATCGACGGGGGTCCTGGCTGTTATATGGCTAGTTGTGAAATGGAAGCAACTTACAAAATAACATCTTGTGAATTCGACAATTTAAGAGGCAGCTTAGAAAACCTCAATCAAGATGTCGGTTACGGATGTCCTAATCCCATGAAGATCATCCTGCTAACGGAAGGGTCGAGCGACGGTCTGGTGCAAATTTTATTATCTCAGAGCTTTATCGTGTCTATAGGCGACACACAAATACAAATGTTACGTTTCACACAAAATTCATATTGTTTAGGCTGGTTGCTGGAAAGAAGTATGCGAACCATTCAAGTATTATAGCGGTGGAATATGAAAAGTATCTCTTAAGATGACTTATTTTCGGAAGCATGTCGTTTCACACTGGTGATACACCTGCCTGTCATGTAAGAAAACACTCTGTTGCCTTCATTGGTTCAAATGGCTCTGAGCACTATGGTGCTTAACTTCTGAGGTCATCAGTCCTCTAGAACTTAGTACTATTTAAACCTAACTAACCTAAGGACGAGAGCTGCATCAAACCAGTCTAAAGACTGAAGACAACAACAACAACAACCTAAGAACATCACACACATCACAGGCAGGATTCGAACCTGCGACCGTAGCGGTCGCGCGGTTCCAGAATGTAGCTCCTAGAACCGCTCGGCCACTCCGGACGGCGTTGCCTTCATTCAGGGCTAATGTATAGTGGCATATGGTGTTGTCTTCATTAGTGTATAGTGGCATACACAATAATTTTATTTTATGGCGTCCCTAAGAAAGAGTTTATCTTTGTTTGCTTCTCCACCAGATTCCTATTCAGCTTCCGCTAAATTTTAACATCTTAAAACAATATTTCATCTTTTTTTATTAATTCCTTCGTTCACAAATCTTGCTCAGTAAAGCCCGCCGTACACAACACAGGACTGTTAAGTTACACGCTAACAGGTGAAAGCAACCATTGCTTTTGCCAAGGAAGATACAACAATACATGCATATAATTAACTGTACACGTAGACGAAATACTGAACGCAACAAAAAAATTTAAGCCACGGTACAGGACGACCACAGCTGTTTCTCGAACGGGCGTGACGTCGCCTCCTTAAAGCCATACGAAATGATTGAGAAATTACTGAGAGTCAGATCCCGCCATATGAAGGACTGGCGCCAGAGGGACACAGTTCTATCACGACGGTGGGGTCTATCTACATCGCTTAGGCTTCGACAGCCGACGACTGACTATTTTTATAGCGCATTCCTATGACTTTTGGACATTTACTTTAATAAGTGAGTGATAATTTTCAAGTTGGACCGCATTTAGAAACCGACGCTGAACGACTATTTCTTGATTCACGAGGTTACTTATGCAGGAAGATGTTGGCTCTGACGTCGACGATGCAGCCATACAGGACCTCCTAGTAAGGTAACGCAAAGCCGTCGTATTGAAGAGAGAATATGTTGAAAAATAGGTTTTTGTAGCCAGATGGCTGGAGAATAATATGGCGTATTGGATTCCTGAATAGAAACAATCTGACTTCAGAAAAAAGTGTTGCATTACTTACTGAAAGCCCCTCGTAAAATCCTCGCGCCGTGCGCATGCGCTTTTCGTAGACCAATTTCAGCGTGTTTCCCCGGTTTCGTAGACCATAAATGGGTCATATCAAATTATTCGTCTCGACTCCCGCTACACCATTGACGTACGTTGTAAGCAGTTACTGTTTACATGTTGTATATGCATATTTCTGAGCTGAACTGAAATTTGATTCCGATTCAGCGATACGGAGAGTGCGCAGTGTTGGGCTGGTGACGACACGACGGCGCAGGGTCGCGAAGCCGTCGACAGAGATCGTATAGCGCCTTGAGCCCGCAGTACTGGTCGCGAACACAAGACCGGAACTGGGGCCACGCGCCGCCCGCTCAGGAAACGGTTTTTCTGTCTGCCTCGCCGCCAGGTGGCGCTGTGGATTCTGCTGCGCTCCCACACAAAGAGCGAGCAGCGAGCAGGGAGCAGGCGCAGGCGCCCGTGTAAATAATAGTACAACGCCAGCGAGGTGCCCGTGCGCGCACGCCCGCTCCTCTTTTCTTTTCATTTTCCCCCCTTTTTTTACGACACTTTGTGTGTACGTGCGCGTGTGTACTTGCTCGCCGGGCGGGGAGCGCAGCGCTACCGACGGTATTTACTGAAGGCGCCCGGTTAATGCCGTCCGCCCCCGCACGCCCCCAGCCGCTCCACAACCTGACCGTGACGCCGGCTCCTATTTGCCCATAGAATTATAATGCCGTTTGCGCCAAAATGCGCGCCGCCTGTTTACCGGCCGGGCGCCGCCACGCGATCTGGCGTTTAGTACGCCAGGTACCCGCTAGTGGGCGGGAGGGCTCGCACGCACACGGAAGTGGGGGAATCACCCGTATGGCGCGCGCTAGTTCTTGCCGGGCAGCTGTTAAGATTCTGTCGCCACGCTCGTAGTGTGTAGCGGGTGCTGTCAAATCGCTCAAGAATGTGTCCTGTGCTACAGCTCCGAATTGTGTCGGTGACCGCGGTTTGAGGCTTGGTATGTCTCGGCTTCGGGAAGCCGAATTACCTAATGAATCTGCACAGGGCCGTTATTCTACAACTAATTTTATTGCTCATCTAGATTTCATATATTCCTGTACTGTGTGACCAGTTTGGTTTTTATTCATCTATCTTCATGCAATATTGTTAGTATTTGCAGATATTCCCACTGAATTTATACTTCAATTATGCAAATAAGAAATACTCTGTCTTCAGTAACAGAATGTTTATCTTGTTTCTAACCAACCAAATCTCGCCTCTGCATAATAGGTGTATCTACATTTTCATTTTTTCTATTCTTTTCATGTATCTATGGTTTCTTCTGCAGGCACACAGTGCGGGCTTCCAATTGATAAGGTCACTATTGTATAATACGCAATTGAACAACAAAAACCGTTAACAGTAGTGAAATGTACAGGTGTGACCAGCTGTCACTTGGATACCTTTTTGGATCTATGCCTACACAAAAGCTTTACCATAGGTTACATGAAAAGAAAACTGAAATCCACTGATGATACCTAGTACGAACAGGTGGAACATGGCTGGTTAGAAGCAAAATAAACTTTCAGTTGCTAAAGATGGACTTTTTCTTATCTATATAACTGAAGTAACAATTTAGGAGGAACGCCTGCAAATACTTATAATATTATCTATAGATAGTTCAGTAGAACAGAAGCAGGTCATAAAGTTTAGAAATGCGTTTAATCTAGACGGACAATGATAGTTGTTGTACAAACCATTCATTGCGGAGTTTTTTCCAAAAAGACAGTATGTCGGTTTTTACAAACGCAATATTCTATTCGTTCGCTTCCGTAAAGTAGTGGTCCGTGCGGCTGGCTGTCATGTGAGGGGGGGGGGGGGGGGGGGAGGGAGACCCGGGTTCGATTCCTGGTATTGTCAGATATTTTTCCATGTTGGGATCACTGGTGCGAGTTGCACCCAGCCTTGTGAGGCCAGCTGAGGAGTTACTCGAACGATTAATTGCGGTTTCAAGCTCAAGAAACCCGACAACGATCGGGGCATGCTGACCACATGCGCCCTAATGACGCCATTGGCAGAGTGGCAGGGTGATCGGTTGGGCCTGAATGGATCATCTAAAGGCAGGACATGGGACATTACCTTTACCTTATTATTCTTTTTTTGCTCATACGTTCGTTAGCGGTCGTCGTGCCATAGTTACGTGGACTGGAACAATAACGAAGAAGTTCCAGTGGTTAAGGGAATGGACTCGTATTCGGGTGCAGTCGCGTTCGTATCCTTGTCCGACCACTCAAGTTATAGATCTTACAAGTTTATATAGACAATTCGAGCAAATTCTGGACTGGTAGCCTTGTATTGATCACGGACGCTTTCCTTCCGGATTCTTGTCTAGCTGTACTAGTGCTTCGTCTGTTCTGGTCTCGGCGTCGCCGTGACATTAAATCGTTTTACCTTCTTGTTGCAGATGAAATACACGCAGAAAAATAAAGAAGTATCGGTCCTTGTTTATACAGTCAACGGAAATAAACTGGACGTTAGCTGTCCTGGCAATTTACGGCTGCCGTGGTTTTTGATTGCTGGCCTCACGCCAGCACAAGAAATAATGTTCGCCAATGTGGAAATTGTTTGGTAGCCGACGGTATTTACCTATGTATGAGATTCCAGCTAAGCGCCGCTTCCGTCTGCAGTGAAACGGTGCAGCGGGCGCCCATCACGCTGCCGTCGGTAGCATACCAAAACGAGAGTTCTTCATTCATAATTACCGCCTAAATAAAGCAGCCCATTTGTGGCTCACCTTGGAACGCGAGTCTAAATATGCAAATGGACCGGCCTGCTTGATTTATTCCCGAGACCTGCCTCCCGTCCGTCCATTTAAATAAGTGCCGCTTGTCCACTCTTGGGAATACTCAACACACGGACCTGCCGAGGCGACCGCTACCCCGCCAGTACCTATACGTCGCTACAGGTACCTTCAGGGTTGGCGACAAAGGACTATTAACTCATTCATGTACTGCATCCGTTAGCAACTTCCATAGATGAAATTTGTAGTTGTTATTCGGTAAAAATGTTTTGACTCTGTTAGGCCACGTCTCGTCGCACGAAACATTAAGATTCAACATTTAGACCCGCTTACCTCCAGGGTTATCGGCTGCATACCTACTCACTCTTGAAAATGGAACCACTGATGTATTCCTGACATTGCTGATAAATATTCTACTTAATGAAACGTAATGATTGGACAATTTCAGATAGTTTAACGATGACTACGTAACTATTTACGCATAAATTACGTAGTTCCTTTCTTGCCTTTCGTATATTCGTATACTCTGATGGAAAAAGTAGTCGCTACTGGTAGCTTATAGCACTGACCATAAGTTTTCGTCGACAGTTTAGTGGAACGTATGAGTGTTTCTTACATTTAGCGTACCTGCAATTCGTGGTCTATGTGCCCCCCCCCCCCCCCCCCCCAATTATTTTTTCTGCTATCATTCGGAAGGTTAATCACACACATGATAGCGATGGTTACCAGTAGTCGTCGTTTACTAAGTATACGGTGTAACTGGAAAGTTTCCATCACACAGTTCGTTCTGTCATTCTGTACTCTTTGTTAATCTTCCACAGCACGTAAATTTTTTATTGGGGGGCTTCCACATCGCAAACGTCACCCTGTATGTTTGTGTATTGAAAACTGTGTAGTGCTCACTATTTAGTGGAACCCTAATAGAAATGAAACTGATATTGAAAGCAGTGGCTACCTCTGTGCGACGGGTAGATTGTGTTTGTTCAGTAATGAATCCTAATGCCGGCAGTAATACAGTTCCATTTGCGAATTCTTAGAAAGTTTGGCGTAAACTGAGAAGCACGAATGTCTAAAAAAAATGACCTATTTGATATTGTTTTCAACTCATGCAAGCAATGATCTTCTATCTTTTCACATTACGTATCTTTCAAGCTTACTTGTTTAAAGATTTTGTGTATTTCATGTACCAATATCTATCGCGGATATTCTCTTTTTATAAAAACAACCTGAAGTACGATTCCGTTTTTCTTAAATACGCTGCAGTAGTTTGGGAAAGATGCAGCTGAGTCTTAGTGGCTTCAAAATCAAGAAGTTCTTGTTGTCCATTTGCACTAGGTGAAGTACAGATGTATGCGCAGACAATTCGCTTAAATCTGTTTACACTTTGATCCACTGTTACTGACAATGGTTTGATCGCAGTAAAAAGAATGAGAATTTTCTTTGCATACCCCGTATTTCCCGAAGGAAGACGGTTCATCCTGACAGTGCTGGTCACAAGCGCCTTGTTAACTCGAAAAGTGTACTAGACAACACGAAAGATTAAGCCATTCATGGTATCGCTATCAGTCTAAGCGTTTTCCTCTAGCTGCAATTAATGCCTGCTGTGCCCGTTTGAAATTCTGTATCTGGTCTGTAATTTACACTTTTTATCATAAAAACTGCTGTCGTAGAGGAATATTTTTCTAACTCTCTCGATAAAGATGTCGACTGTTGTCTTAAGTACGATTTTTGCGTCGAAATAAGATTGTAGCGCTAGAACATTGTTTTTAAATTTCTGACAGCAAATACAAAGCCGAATTTTACATTTTTGATAGTAAGCCTAAATGTCTACGACATACAACACTGTTGACAAAAGTATCACGTCACATTGATTTTTCTGTCAGAATGACCACAGTTCGTAGTAACTGATACAAAATCATCGAGTAAAACAGAAGCAATCTCTCCCGTCTTGATGGCTGCTCAGATCGCGCCTACGGAATACGGGGGAACTTGAGAGGGAGTGCGAGAACCAGGCTATTATACCTTGAGGGTCTCTCTCCAGAGAACAGTTGTGACACAGTCACTTTTAAAGCAACAGCAGACGTGGGCGCGACCGTCACTTCGTCTCGCCCAGCACGCGCAGCGCACGCCGTCTGAATGGGAGCGGCGAGCAGCTGCCCGCGGTCGCCGATTTGTCCCGGAAGTGCCCGGGGAGCTGCGCTTCCGGTATCGCACCTGGAGCCGATGCTGCAGCCGCCTCAACGGGTTCTCCAGCGAACCGCCCACGCTTTGTCCGTGTGCGCTTTGTCTGCTCCCCTCGTCACGACCGTCGCTGCCCTACCACTAGAATATCTAGTTAGTTATGCAAACTATTGTCCCGCGTTAGCGAAATCTGACTCTATCTTTGAAAGAGAACCCTGACTACATGAGCGTGACTTTGACTCCACGCCACAGTGGTCTCATTATGACAGTACGTCCGACTTGTTCATTCTACATTTCTATTGGTT
Source organism: Schistocerca gregaria (assembly GCF_023897955.1). Lineage (NCBI taxonomy): Eukaryota > Metazoa > Arthropoda > Insecta > Orthoptera > Acrididae > Schistocerca > Schistocerca gregaria. Next base: position 648,684,173 of record NC_064923.1, on the reverse strand, counting down.
CTCTAAACTGTCACTCCGATAATGATGTGGTTGAAGCCTTCGTTAATTCTCTAATCGATATTCGACGAACTGTGTCTTTCATCCCATCAGCCAATTGTCAGCCTCTGAGGGATAAAGTTCTCTTCTTTTCTTTTGCATATGTTATTGCCTTCAGCCATGTGCATTCAAGTCAACCTTGCACGAATTTCATTCTCATTTATCTGTAGCGACACAAGTTGGCCAAGGCGACGGCGGGTCAGGGAGCCGAGTGGTGGTCCAGGAGTGTTCTGGTGTTTATACCCAGAGGCGTCAGTAACACAGTGACACGAGAAATGACATTTTATTGTCAGGATGGATACACTGAGTAATATACCGGCTGCTTGTAATTGAACTGTAGTTAATTACGGAGGGCCAGTGTGGGCTTTGATCATCTCACGGCACCAAAACTAGGTGGATATAATACTTTAATGTGGAATTAATGTGGAACCGATATAGGCTGGAAAAAATTAGTTTGTTTTCTAAAACAGGTACAGATTTGGCGCTGTATACTGTTTTCACTATGGTATGACATCCACACTGTCATTTGACAAGCCATAACTTCAGTGAACAGTATGGTTATCGAGAAGAGACATCGTACGCTGTTGCATGTGATAGGCAGCAGTTACAGTACTGCATTGAGAAGGTATTGCCTACTGGAAGGTCTGAGGAGAGGCTCGATGTCATTAAATGGTTTAGTGAACAAGATGATGAAATTCGAAAATAGGGGTGAACTTTACGTGGAAGGCAGAACAGGAAAGCATCCAATCGCAGTGGAATTCATTGATGATGTTGCTGTTGCATGCGTGGTGCGTCTGCTCAGCCCCCTGGCCATTCCGTGAACATCTGCTGCACTCTTGGTCGTCCCATGGTGGGAGACCAGTGCCCGTCCTTAACGACAACCACGATACCGATGTCGAAGTAGCGTACAATGGCAGACCACGTCTGTGACTTCCATCGGAATGACTGCATCTCGGTGTCAAAGCCAGCAATAAGGTAGGAGGCACATCAATATCGAACAGCTTGTCGAGATTTCACTGAAACTCAGCAGACCGTCGCTCTCCCTGGTACTAGTGACACGGACAGAATGGAGGTACTACTGAAGCTCCGAAAGCCCGTTTACTTAAGCTGCAGAGCTGGCGTTTATGGCGCGGTGGCTCTAGAGGGATAAGTGAACTTGCCCTGGTATATTCGACTGGTCACCGTTCCTTGCCTGTATTATTGGTTATCGAACTCGAGTTTCTCTGCGTCGTTCGGTTGTTACAATAGCACTCTGATTCTTCCCTGTTCTGATGTATTGCGGTATTTGCTCTTTTGCTTCCCTCGCTCAGAGGCTGTGTGGCAACACTCGACTAGTGCCGTGCCTTGCGCTACATTGGCGGTGCGCCGTGTTGACATACCGATTGACACAGCGGCTCTGAGATGGCCTGCTTGGCTCTGAGCTCACCAAGTAATAACTTCAAAAAAATTAGGAGTGCACTCTGAATTCATTCTGGCTCTGAGCACCGTGGGACTCAACATCTGAGGTCATCAGTCCCCTAGAACTTAGAACTACTTAAACCTGATTAACCTAAGGATATCACAGACGTTCATGCCCGAGGCAGGATTTGAACCTGCGACCGTAGCAGTCGCGCGGTTCCAGACTGAAGCACCTAGAACCACTCGGCCACCGCGGCCGGCGATTCATTCTGGGTGCAAATATATCAGTGAGGTGTGAAATTCCATTCTCACTTAGATTTTTGAACCTGAGACGATTACACCTTTTTCTCAACTATCAAGACCACAGCGAGTGTCTTGGAAGTACTATTAGCTGGTGGTAGTATTGGGAGTGGAATTGGGACTCTTCACATAACATCCTGTTACTGAACGAGATAAGGCGGTGGCTAACTAAGCTCTTGAAATTGCATTCGGGCGGATGGCAGTTCAAAATCCCCTTTCGGCCAGAGAAATAGCTTAACGCAAGTACCGGGAAAGTTTCTCTTCTAGTAACAGTCGATTTCCTTCTCTGATCTAGGCTTCGTTTCTAACGACCTTAACAATGTTCCTTAACGTACCTTTCAGTAGAAGTTTCATACACTGATAAAGATCGAATCTTACGACGTTCCTCAAAACTGTGCTCCGTGTGAGCTGATTGCTCAGCTGCATCTAGGTGTACACTCTCCAGCGTCACCGATATCGAAAGGTGGCAGAAGTATCGGCTCCGAGACATGCTGACGACTAGTGAGCTGTAATTTAGATTCTGTGTAATGAAGCGTGTAGGAAGGAACGGGAATTAATCGCGATCCCTAAAAACTTAATTAGTAAGAGCTCGCTCGCTTGGAAGCAGTGTCCCCCGGCTGTCACCCACTGGGACATTCGCCTCCAGAGCCGCTAGTGCACAATGCGGGCGACAAAGGCTCGCAACTGCACTTCCTGCGCCGTTTTACACAGAAAAGCCGCGAGCCCGCGGACAATATCTGGCCGCCGCATCTCGCCGCCATTATTTATTAGGTATTAACGACCCGCATGTAGCGGCCCGTGGTGGGCGGACCCGATCTTTAATTAAGCGTGCCGATAGCATCTCCATAATTAAAATGAAAGCAGAGCGCGCGTCGACGGCGGCTGCGTCGGCCCACGTGGTGTGCTCGGGTTTCTGGCCAGCTGCCGCCTTGACGCCGTCTCCCGTTTCGCCATTTACACCCGGCGCCGCCCTCCGCCCCCACCCCGCCGGAAGCGGACTGCCGCTCGGGGAACACTTCGGAGCTCGCTTCGCCGCACACGGCCCGTTTTCTCGGCGCAAAACACTGGAAAACCCGTAATTTGTTGACTGAGGGACACGCTGCACTGCGGCGGCGCTTAACGAGTGGAGACTGCCTCACACTGTATCGTCGTCCGCCTCACAAGAAACCCGCGTCATGCCAGATGTCCACCCTTACTTCCTCATGTACCTTACTACGGTTCTTATAATTTCCTTCAACGGGTGGCAAATGAGTGCCGCTTACAACTCAGTTGTTTTCACAGTAACACCAAAGTTTCTCTTAGTTCGACCTCCGATTGCGATCAGACTTCACACTTAGACTTTTTCTTTCATGGGATAGCGATTTGCATGCGTACGCATGGCCATACTATAGCGCACGCACAGTAAAAAAGGGCGGTGCATTGGCGCAGCTGTCATTTGTACTTACGTGATCCACGTGAAAAGATTTCCGACGTGACTATGGCAGCACGTCGGAAATTAACAGACTCTGGATTCGGAATGATAGTTGGAGCTAGAAGCAAGGGGCATTCCATTTCGGAAATCGTCAGGGAATTCGACAGTCCGCGAGCAACAAGGGCGTCCTGAAAATGAGAATGACAATAGTGTTCAAATGTGGCGTAGAGCCCAGGAAGTTGTGGACCCAAGCTGTCAACAAGACACTATGCAAGCTTTTCTTTCTTCCAGTGTCAGTTCTATCAGCACAAACCCTGGGCCTTGTGGCTTCACAGTGCTTTATCGCGCGACCGCGAGCAGGTCCAGGCAATGAGCGTCTTATCTGGCGCGATAACAAAAAACAGCAGTAAGACGTGTAATTCCAACAGTAAATAACTTCTCAGCGATAAGGAATTACTTTAGCCACCAACGTATCGGACCCACTGGGTGTCCAAACTGTGTTGAAAATGTCTTACGACGCATCTGTATCTGCAGAAAAGTGACAGCCTTAGAGGCAGAATGACAAATTTCATTGCTGGGGAAGTGATTTATGCACTTTCTGCGACATGTGTAAAGCTGACAAGGTAAAATGGTGTAATAGACTGGGACTCTAATTTACTCTGTGGGTGCGTACATTATTTTCTCGCCATATCTTCAATGGTCATCCTCGCTATTAGTGGCTACTACGTTAGCTCAGTCGTTGTTATAATCCCCTCAACATATACATTCCCGATTAAGAATCCTGATCGGCCTTGCTGACCCTACGCGTCTAAGTGCCGTTTCCAGGGCGGGGTGGCGCACCGTTCCCGGTTAGAATGCACCTGACGGCTTAACAGCGAGGGTCAGTGTGCCGGCGAACCTGGATGTGATTTTTCTGCGGTTTTCCGCATACCAGTAGGTGAATACAGTGCTGGTTCCCTTTTCCGCCTCAGATACACTCTACGGAAATATTTAGGACATTTTCTAACGCTTGCACATATAATTTACTCCAGACACAGAGAGGTGTGGTGCAATGATTCTGTCCTCCGGGGGGAGGGGGGGGGGGTTTAAGAGATACTGATGGCTTTAGAAATTCAGTCTCCTTAAACCCATAATAATCGCGAAGAATTCTTTTTCCCTAACTGCATCGAGTATTTGGCTGAGTAGAAAGCAGTTCTACAATGGCTAGTGTTATAAAATAGTCACTCTGCTCACTGGGTAGGAAACCTGAAAGAAAGTCAACTCTAGTTTGCCACCTCAAAGCTGCCATAGATCCAGTTTAGTTTGAGATGCATGCTTTCATCTAGTGATCGGTGGTTTGGTCTGCTACTGACTGCTATAGGGAGGTGATTAAAATTTGTTTCATTAATCATATCGGACCCGCCTCCGTAGCTGAAATCCTGTGCGATGGTGTCCAAGTCGGACGTAAGCCGGTTCGAATCCCGGTGGTGGAAAATTTTCACTGCCAGTATTTGACTGGCAAATATCTCTGGTAGTGTTTGGCCGGCAAGTGGAGGAGAGGTGGTGACGTAAGGTCCTGACACCAGTCTCTGCGCCAGTGTCTTGGATTCAGTCCGAAATCACTCTCCAGTGTATCGTGACACTGTTGTTTGTAGTCAGTCCATCGTATGGGACCGTTAAGCTCGACGGCCACCTTGGAGGGGAAACTTCCTGGCAGATTAAAAATGTGTCGGACCGAGACTCGAACTCGGGACCTTTGCCTTTCGTGGGCAAGTGCTCTACCAACTGAGCTACCCAAGCACGACTCGCGCCCCGTCCTCACAGCTTTACTTCTGCCAGTATCTCGTCTCCTACCAGGTCCCGAGTTCGAGTCTCGGTCTGGCACACAGTTTTAATCTGCCAGGAAGATTCATATCAACGCACACTCCGCTGCAGAGTGAAAATCTCATTTTGGACACCTTGGAGGTATTCGAGAGGACTACGCTATGTACCAGCACTGGGTTTTACCCACTCCCTCTCCTTCATCCACAGCAACAGAAACCATACACTACGCTGTACAAGCACTGAACAGTCAAACACACGACTCAAATACACACTTGAAAGTTACTAACAGGTCAGAGGAAGGCAACGGCAAACCACTTCCACTAGCATCGCAGCTTTTTTCGTTTGCTCCCCTATCATCATTCCCTGTGTATGGGACTGCTTGCTTAAACGAATTAGGCGAATTCCACAACCGTGTTCCGACGCTTTTATACACGTGTTAACGACCGCGAAAGTTCGAAACAGGCAGAGAGTCAGGATGCTTGAGCACACTGTGGCTCCGCGTCCTCCGGAATTTAACCCCGGAGTTTCCAGAGCTGGTCCACCTGCTCGAACCAGTCGCGAGCTGGGGCACTTAATTCCTGTCCAGTCGCTCATTTCCGAGGTTAGGCGTCTGTGCGAGAGGCGCCGTCGCCGCCACCGCATGGCAATCAGCCGGCCGTAATGTATGCGGCCGCGCCAGACTGCACAACTCGAGGCGCGCCGACTTTGCAAGCCGAGCGCGTAAAAGCTTTCAAGGCGATAGCGCAATCGTCGCCTGGCGTCGCATCGTGCCGCGCAGTGGCGCGCACGACGCTACCACCTGAGCCGGCGCCTCGCTTAAGGCGGCGACGCCCAAAATTAAGTCCTGCACCGCGCCGGACTCCGCGTATCGCTTACGTAACGCGCCCGCCGACGACGTACGCGCCGACTGGCTTGTTCGCTCGAGTGCCGGCTGCTAATGGATGGGCGCACGCCAACTGCCCCGCCCATCCACTGCATCTGCATAAAGACTCAATTCCTCAAACCGAGCTACTCTATAGTGACATACAGCGTACTCCCACTCCGGTTGCATTATGTTCCCCGAGAGCCAGGAAGGAACAGACAAAACCTCGCTAAACAAGAAATTTACCATGCCATGGTGGCGGCGTCCATCAGTGGCTCTGTTCGTCAAAATTCACTAAACCAAAAATTGTAATTCATATCACGCTTCATCCTGAAATCCAGAAACGGTACCTAATTTGTATGGAAGCGCATACGTTTCACTACAGGTTTCCGCCAGAAGAGGCTGTTCGTCTAGTTCACAGGGTGAAGGAAAGCAGGTGCCTGCACATTACATTGTTTTCCTCCCCTAACCTAACCTAACCTAACCGAACCGCACTTTCAGAGTCGTCGTAACTTCAAACACAACTGTTGCGTATTTCTTTAACTACTTTTTTTTGGGTACAGATAATATACACACCGAAACACCTTCAAGTATTGACATCATTCTCTCTTGGTAGGGTTCCATACCTTAATATGTAAAAATGGGATTTTTATAGGATAGCCTTGTTGTCCGTATGTCTTTGTGTCTGTCTGTCTGTCTGTCTGTTCGACTGTTAAAACCCTTTTTTCTCAGGAACGGATATATGTATGAAGTTGAAACTTGGCCAAACACCACGGTATATGCTCCCTTGACGGTGCAAAAAGACAAGCTGCTAAGTGATAGAAGTCAAAATATATGGCCACGTATTCCACATGTTTAGATACAAACATCCTCATCAAAACTGCAGGGTACTTCCATGAAATTTGGCAAGAAACAAACATTCCAGTACAAGTAAAAGTAAAAACATGAAAATTATTAATTTGTATTTGTCCCACATGAAAAAGATTTTTGTCATTTGTTATCTGACTGACTGTGCGTCCTTCGGTTTAGACCTCTTTTCTCACGAAGGGTTGGACTTAAAAGTTTAAATTTATATCACACACGAACGTCGTGGTCCCTTTCAGTACAATCAAAAGATGTGGTCATTTGTGTCACATATTTTCATACCTTGGAAGTATCGAAATTATAGATTCCGGGGATAGACGAACTATCTATGTACATAATTAAGTTTGGCCGGAACCATCAGTAATATCAGTCATGTGTCCTTCTCACTCTTCCTACCGGAAATTCGACCAGTCCCATTGTTCAATTAACACAGACGATTGTGTTAAGATTAACATGGACACGTAAGATTTGCTAATTTTTACATAGTATACTAGCTTGACACGTTGCTCTGAGTCGTCACTGGAAAACACGCCATCTATCTCGCAACCCTTCTGATGTTTCGTCTCTGACATCGTTTCTTGTCATTATACCACAGTGCCTCTGCTACCCCGTATATGACCGAATAGTCCTTCACAATGATCGCAAGTATACTGTCGCCACATCCAGTAGCATTCCCCTGCTTATTTCACAGAATTTAGTATTACACAAATGCTGAATGAGTAACACGTGTTGTTCTTTCTATTTTATTAGAATCAAGCTCTTATAGCTGCTCCTTTTATTTCTCTCTTCTCTCTTTCAGTGAGTACACACATTCTACCCTTATATGGTGAATGTTGCTAATGTCACAGAGCTACGTAATATTACCCGATACTGATACTGTTATTATCGACTTCTTTATAGCTTTCTGTGTACACTTACTCACGGTTTAACAGGTAACACACGGAACAGGTGACCTTTTTCTTAGGAATTTAGAAACTAGGGAAGCTCATCTCCTTAACGTGAAATAGGGAGACTTACAGATCGAGACGTTTAAACGTTCATGGTCCCGGAAGAAGTACATTTAATTTTATCTATGTGATTATTATGTCATCTCGAATGACAGATGAGTTCCCAGAGCATTGTGGCTTTGCCATGACGTCACCAAACAATCACATTCGTATCACAGCTATCTGAGTTTAGCAGGAGGTCGTTGGAAGAAACGCGGTGGAAAATCCAAACTGGCACTTATTCCTGTTATCTTCACATCATCAGGAGTCAACGGAGTGTTGTTTCTATAGGCTCCCGTAATAATAATAATCATCATATTATATGTACGTATGTTTCCCTAACTGTTAATCCGCCGTCCATCAAACGATTTGCCCACACCAGTACAGGTGTTGACAAAAATATGAAACATAGATGCTGATGCTACTTAAACCTGCCGGTTGTGCTGTTGTGTTTGGTAGCGAACGGCACTTGTGCGATGTCCTCAGTAGGTCGTGGTCAGAAGTGTGTCCTGCGTAGATGTGAGTACATTATTTCGGAGAGATAAGTGAATTCGAACGTGGACAGATTGTTGGTGCCCATATGGTGGGGTGGGTGCTTCCGTACCCAACAGGGCCGGAGTAGTCTCTGTTTCAGGAGGCACCGCTTTGAAGATTTATATTGCACACAAGAAAAGCGGAAAAACATCATCTGCTGAGTTACCCGGAGGACGAAAATGTGTGTTGAATGTTTGTAACAGAGTAGTCGTCGAATAAGATTGTGACGAAAAATAACAGGAAGACAGTTGCAAAAGTCACTGCAAAACTGTATGTAAGCCCCAAAACAATACGCCGAGAACTCCAGAAGGTGGGATTGCTAGGTCGAGATAGAATTCCGAAGTCAATCATCAGTGATGCAGATGACCGTAACAGGAAAACTTCTCGCCGGGCACAGGTCCCAAGAGTGAAACATAGCGTGGCTTCAGTAATCATTTGGGCAGCCACATCGTGCTATTACATTTGCCCCATGAGTAGCCTGCAAGGTCGCATTATTGCCAAAGATTGTGACCATTTTGGCCGATCAGTTCCATACTATGATACAGTGTTTGTTCTTCAATAGTGATGCTTTGCTGTAAGACGACAAGGCTCCTATAACCATAGCTCGCATCATCCACGATTGGTTTTGTGACCATTAGGATGGGTTATCGCATCTCCCCTGGTTACCACAGTCGCCAGAGCTGAATATTATTTAGCCTTTACTGTCTACTTTGGTTAGAATGATGTGCGATCGCTTTTCACCCCATCATTGCTACCCTAACTTGCCACTCTTTTGCAGGCAGGACCGTGTAAGTTTACCGCGAAAACCATACAGGACTTGTATTTATCCATTCTGGGACGACTGGAAGCCGTTTTGAATGCAACGGTTTCTCTACACCTTATGAGGCATGGTACTGTGTTCTGCTTTTGGTGTTCCCATTTTTTTTCTCCAAAATCTGTATCACGTCGCTCCAGTTCTTTTTCAATTAAACATTCATCACTCTTCTGTGTTACCTGTTACTCCATGCAGGGATGCCTATAAGGCTCACTTTAGAACCATTTCATGCACACGGTCTTACGTAATATTTTCTTCCTTTTTCCGTAGCTGTGTCCTAAAGGTAAATCAAGTCGTCCATGCAGCTTCCAGTAGTAGAAAGAAGTCGGAGAAAGCCGTGTCTATTTACCCGGCGAGGAGCGCGTAACCGCCCTGTGCGTGGCATGGCGCGCGTCTGAATGCCCTGGCAGACGAGCGCCGGCTCGTAAATCTCGTTGTTTTAATTTATAGCGGCGCCGCGGAGTCACATGCAGGGCTGAAGCGCTCACACACACAGTGCCCGCTGTTGTGCTCGCGGGCGTTCGACCACGAACCCCTTTGTCAGAGCAAATCGCCTCTTCCCTTTTTTACTTCGTGCCTTGAAATCTCGCAGAGGAGCAATCACATTTCTTCTCCCGTTTAGATAAAATAAAAGCCACGGCGTACTAAACCGTCATTTATGATTTCACGTCTGGATTTGTTGCCGAAACACACAAAAATCGTCGTTTCCTTGATGGGGAAGGAAGCAGGCAGAAGTTAGTTACGAAGGCATGTAAACAGATTATGGCATGTGTTTCTTCCGCGCTATGAGAGTATGTGGCAAAGTGATCACTTCGGTAAACTCTGTAAATGTATACATACCCTTAAGCTAAATAATCCTCTGGTACTTTGCAGTAGTTTTGGTTGAGTCTGTTACACTTAATATTACTTAAAGGAATTTTAATGTGCATACCTAATAACTTGGCTTTATTTTTCTCTGCCAGAGTATTGTGTGTGTGTGTGTGGGGGGGGGGGGGGGGGGAGGCGGCTTAGGAGTTGATGTAAGCGTTGCGCCGGCCGTTGTGGACTAGCGGTTCTAGGAGCTTCAGTCCGGAACTACGCGGCTGCTACAGTGGCAGGTTCGAATCCTGCCTCGGCCATGGATGTGTGTGATGTCCTTAGGTTAGTTAGGTTTACGTAGTTTAAAGTCTAGTACACTGATGACCTAAGATGTTAAGTCCCATAGTGCTTAGAGGCATATGACTTTTTTTTTTTTTTGTAAGAGTTGCTTTGTGTTTTTTCGTATCGCTCTCTACCGGACGTTACAGCAGGTATATCCTACTGACGTTGTCGTAACCTCCGAAAAATTTACGGTGATTGTATGAAACAGAGGAACCAGCTGTTACTGTCATATTTGGCTGCAGTAGTCTGTATTTTGTTTGTTCCGATTGTCAGTACATTTAATCGTTTCTACTGTCAAGGTCGCCACACTTATAGTCCTGCAGATACCTCGACTGCTCTTTTCGGAAGCATTCCTGTTTCTTCACATGGCTCTGAGCGCTATAGTACTTCCCCTAGACTTAAAACTGCTTAAACCTAACCTAAGGACATCACACACACCCATGCCCGAGGCAGGATTCGAACCTGCGACCGTAGAAGCGTCAATATTATTCCGAGTGACCTTTTAATGTCATTATGGTCTCAGAAGTGTCGTATTCTGCACGGTTTTTTCTGTGAAATGGGCGTATGGACTGACAAAGAGCGCTTCAGCAACAGGCCTGCTTCTCAGTTCCTTCTATAATACTGAGACGGAATGTAAACAGAAGACAACAGTGTGACGATTTTATACTTTGAAATACCGGCTTACACAATCGATGAATTTGAGCAAACGTGTGTTGCTAATAACTGTTGAGCGTTTCGTGGATACGATTTCCGTCGAGTTTCGAACGACGACCGGAATTCAGACTGGAGGTGCTGCTCTGGAGAAGGCGGCGGGTCTTCCGGAATGCGAGCCGAGCTGTCGCTGGCTCGGAGCGCCGGCGGGTAGCACCCACATGACCTTGGGGGCGTCTCCAGCCCCAGCCAGACGGGAGAGCTACTGTTACAAAAAGGGTGAAGGAAAAGTGGGCCAAAATAAAAAAAAGAGGCGGAAAGGGGCGGGTAGGAAGAGGAGAGGGCTGGATGCGGTAGCCGGGTCCAGGGCTAATAAATCAGCACCGCGGATGGCCCGGCCGGGAGCAGCCGGCTGCTCTGCTCTGCGGCTGACGCGAGGCCGGAGCCCGCGGCTGGCGGTCGCACGCGCTGCCTGCGCCGTCCGGCAAGTGGTCCGTCTGCCTGGAAGAACAAAGCGCTCGCTGAGTCCCCACTCCATTACTCTCGTAATTTAATTGGAATGCAGTCGGGTGACAACCTACAAGCAGATCGTACCCTTCAAAATGAGAAGACCGCGTGCTTGCTGCTCTGACGTTCTTGTAATCAACTGCCACGCATAATTAGTGACTAGCGGTGACAAGTATCATCTGCCATGAAAGATGATGTCCACGGACTTAATTCATTTAGCTTCAAACTATAGAACATGCCCATTTCCTTCTCATTCACAATTAAGCGATCCACAAATCGCAGTCCATTTACTCTAGTAAAGCCACAGTTCGTTCTTGTTGTTTCACTGCCAATCTGATTATAAGCATCGTAAGTTATTTCGCTTGCCCATATGCTGGCACTTAAAGTAGTAAGGGAGTTTTGCTATTTGGGGAGCAAAATAACCGATGATGGTCGAAGTAGAGAGGATATAAAATATAGACTGGCAATGACAAGGGAAGTGTTTCTCAAGAAGAGAAATTTGTTAACAATCGAGTATAGATTTGCCAGGAAGTAGTTTCTGAAAGTATTTGTATGGAGTGTAGCCATGTATGGAAGTGAAACATGGACAATAAACAGTTTGGACAAGAATAGAATAGAAGCTTTCGAAATGTGGTGCTACAGAAGAATGCTGAAGATTAGGTGGGTAGATCACATAACTAATGAGGACGTATTGAACAGGATTAGGGATAAGAGAAGTTTGTGGCCCAACTTGAGTAGAAGAAGGGATCGGTTGGTAGGACATGTTCTGAGGCATCAAGGGATCTCCAATTTAGTATTGTAGGGCAGCGTGGAGGGTAAAAATCGTAGAGGGAGACCAAGATATGAATCCACTAAGCAGATTCAGAGGGATGTAGGCTGCAGTAGGTACTGGGATATGAAGAAGCTTGCACAGGATAGAGTAGCGTGGACAGCTGCATCCAACCAGTCTCACGACTGAAGACCACAACAACAACGACTACATTTGCTGACTAACAGCTGCAGTTCACACGAATTACGGAAGTTTATATCTGGTCCAATAAAATTATTCCTGCTCAACGTGAATGATTATCCTAAGCACGTCTTCTAATAAACTTTGTATGTGAGATAATATACAACTCGATACAATTGCTTTAACAATTACCGTCTTAATATTCGTCTGTTCATTTCACGCGGCCCTATTAGCAGATGTTAACGCAGCTGACCTCAACAAACTCGATGCCACAAGCTGGTTTCGTGTGGACGCTATTGCACCATTGCCGACGCGAAATGCCCAACCCCCAGAAAAGACGCGTAGCAATAATGAAATGTAGTCTCATCTGCTAGCGCATGCTACGTTAAAGGGTGCAAATGTTTAAGACAATCGCTCTTGAAACCGTCAGTGTGCTCAAAACTTGCCGTATCCCCTCCATCCATTCCGCAAATGCTTCGTGGGACAAAGGCGAATATTACTTTTAGAAAGAAATGGGCCATGTGTAGCACACGACGACATTATTTTTGAAGATATTCGGTGGTCCGTGAATCGCGGAGACCACAAGATTACAGTACTGAATGTACAGTAACAGAATGTATTGACGATTTGGTCTTCGTCCTCAGGCTGTACAAGGTCAAAGCTTAGCGCTATGAGGAAGGAGAAAATAATCAGGCCATGCAAATCTGCAACAAAATGACTGGTGTAGATTTGAATCCTGCTCCTGTGGAGTATGAGATTTCGGATAGTATCCCCAAGTTGTAGTGCTTAGTTCATTTCGTTTGTTGTATATCGACAACACATTAGCCAACAGCTGAATGCTGCGAAGCGCCCACCAGTTGTGTAACAACCCAGACTGCTGGAGAGCCTACCCATCGACGTAGTGTGCTTTCAACAGTTCCAGACAAGCTCTTGATTTTTACCATATTTTCACCTATAAACATGATTATCACAAAACAACTAAATCCCATTGCCACAAGAAACCCACATACGGTAACTTTGCAAGTAAAATGGCCTTCGTAACATCTGTGCACTTTTTTTTTGCACCTTCTATATACTCCAGGAAAGGGGCACTTAGTGTGATAGTATTAGGATAAAGAAACACCATTCACACATTTTTAAACTGCTCCTGTCTGCTGACTTCAAAGGGACTGCCATCAAAACGACAAACTTGGAAGACAAGTACAGGAGGTTTCGGAAGAGTCTAATCTCGCAACAGAAAATATCCCTCGCAACCTATCAGGAAACTCCAGAAACTTATACCACTCTGTAAGAAAAGGCTGCAGCAAGTCACGAAAACTGAAAATGGCCGGGACTGCGATATGCTGATCCCACTCCCCTCCATGTCGCATCCAGTGACGCCAGGGTCAGAGGATGACACGGCGGTCGGTTGGTACCGATGGGCCTCGCCAGGGCCTTTGGTCGGAGTTTGCGTAAGGACTGTTAGACAGACTGACAGGTGTATCTCAGATTAGATGAAAAATCTTTGAGTGTGTCGAGCTAGAGTGGGATAATACTCTCAAAGAGCGCCACGGGGGAATGGCGTTTTCATTGCTTGTGCACGAAGATAACCTACATATTCTCAGGCCAAAGTTTGTGTGTGTTCAATTCATTTTCGTGTTTTTTTCGTCTGTTTTGTGACTGATTTGATGCAGCCGTCGTGGTTTCCTAATCTATGCGAATCAGTTCATTCAGAAGAGTACTTAACAGGGTACGTTCTCCAAATGGTTCAAATGGCTTTGAGCACTATGGGACTTAACAGCTGAGGCCATCAGTCCCCTAGAACTTAGAAGTAATTAAACCTAACTAACCTAAGGACATCACACACATCCATGTCCGAGGTAGGATTCGAACCTGCGATCGTAGCGGTCGCGCGGTTCCAGACTGAAGCGCCTAGAACAGCTCGTCCACTCCGGCCGGCAGGTACGTTCTCAGTTATGCCTGTGTGTATGTTTATAGATTTTTGATTGAAAGCAATATTTTTCGGAATTCGATCGCAGTAAATAAAAACTTTCGACGTAGGTAAGCCTGTCGATGTGACCGAGCGGTTATAGGCGCTTCAGTCTGGAACCGCGAGACCGCTACGTCGCATGTTCGAATCCTGCCTCGGACATGGATGTTAGGTTTAAGTGGTTCTAAGTTCTAGGGGAGTGATGACCTCAGCTTTATCCCCATAGTGCTTAGAGACATTTGAACCATTTTTGGACGGAGGTAAGTGATAACTGTCATGTTGTATTCTTTGTTGGATATATTCCAATGTCTGTCTTCGCCTACATGTTACATCCTCAACGGCTCTCACTAACGATGAGTTTATCACTGATACCACACTGCGTGTCCTGTCGTCTTGTCCTTTTCTCTCGTTAGCGCCGTACAAATATTCGTTTCCCCGCCCATTCTAGAGCACCTCCTCACGCCTTATTAGGCGGAAAGTACAAAAACAGCATAGGTATACGGCGAGAGCGTCCAGGTGCTGGCAGCGAGCGTGACGAGACCGGGCTTGCTCCGCGCCACCACCTGCTCCCGTAGTCTCCAGCCGCTGTCGCCGGAGTCCTCCTACACGCACTCGGCAGTCGGCACCCCCCACATTACCGACGCCATTGGTGCGAAAGCGATTGTGTGCGCCGCACCCGCTCCCGCGGTAGCCATCATTATTGAGTACCGTAATTAGCCAACTCCACGGCGCGCCCCTCCCACGCCGCCTACGCAGCGAAAGAGTGAAATTAGCGGCAGCTGGCGCCGCGAGCAACGGTGAGCGTCGCCCGCCAGCCAGCCAGGCAGCCCGCCCCAGCCGTAGCCGCAGCCCGAGCCGGCCATAAAATACGACTTTATTAACACGTTTCGGTGTCTCGCGCGCTGCTCCGCGGGGGACAATGCCCGCCCGCGTCCGGAGGACAATGCTTAATCACCGGATCCCGGTTTCATTATTTTGCCAGGTTCAAAGGACGAAACAGCCGGAGGCCTTTCTTTACACAAAACATTCATTCGCCTCGTCTCTTCATCTTTGGTTGTTTATAACTACGGAAAAACCCGGGCGAGATGTAAATCGCGACGGAACGGTTTTTATTAAAAACAAAACAATAGCAGAGAATAGAGGGGGCGGAAAGGGAAAGAAAGGCTGCACGAGCAATCCGAAAATTTGCAGACCCTAACTGTTTAGAGTGTAAGGGCAGCGCTTTTCCGCTGTTTGCTCCTGCATTGCTGTACAGAAAATCAGACTCGACTAGAACTGCCCATTCTTTTATCGTTAAGCCCAGACTACGAGCCGCATCGTGAGAAGCAAAATAACGATTATTACTTCTGTGGAGAGGAAAAAGTGAGTTGCTTGCAACGACCTCAGTTCGAAATCAAGTTAAATAGAGGTGAAAACGAATCGGAGCATGTTCACGATGAGCCCCGGGTCATTGTCGCAGCTGACTGCTTCAGTTCCAACAGTTCCAAGCGCACAGAACACTTCCTTTGTCAGTGCTTCTCCGAACGTTAAATGGGTGCCCTGAAAGTGTGTAGCAGGGAAGCACTAACAAATAACATACATTTATGACGATTATGTGTATACAATCATTCATTTGTCGACAGAGAAGATGTCGCAGAATAGCATAGCTGCCGAATGCAGTTCATGTGTATCCAACAGGCGGTTAACCGTAGCTCTGTTACCTGTAACTGTTTAAAGTGGACTATAAAAAATACTGAAGTATATAGCGATACTGTACACAAGTAATGCTTAGATGCGTAATACAACAATTAGCTGAAGTATAAAACAAAGATGATTTTCGAATTGTATGATACTCAGCAGACAGTTGTCATTATTCGGATGACTCTGGAAGGACATTTTGATATTAATTTCGTTTGATAATATAATGATGGCTCTCGCGGCTGACTTTACTTCCGTTGAAATTTACCGTCGAGATGTTACGGTCGATGTATGAAAATGACGTTTCGTCCACATCTGCGAGAGAGATCTTCAGAGATTGCCATTTTTATCTCTGAAGAGATTACCTCTAAAAACGCAAGGTAAACAGATGACGTCGAGCGATGTGGCCGAGCGGTTCTAGGCGCTTCAGTCTGGAACCGCGCTGCAGCTGCGGTCGCCGGTTCGAATCCTGCCTCAGGCATGGATGTGTGTGACGTCCTTAGGTTAGTTAGGTTTAAGTAGTTCTGAGTTCTAGGGGACTGATGGCCTCAGATGTTAAGTCCCATAGTGCTCGGAGCCATTTGAACCATTTGTAAATAGATGTCTCGAAAAAAATCAAAGGAAGTAACTTTCGCATGATGTGTCACTTTCAAACACCTGGAAACTTGGACGATATACAGAAAGACCCGCTGCAGTATACTACAATAGTGAATGAAATTTTGTGCAGTGAGACTTACATAAATGACACAAAGGCAGTGGTTACACTGAAGTCAGTGCAGTTTATCATGGTCCCCTGGACATGATCGCACACATCCTCTCCTTCGGGTTCTGATCGCTCTCCGTGCGCGTGAAACGATGCTGTGAGCAAACTCAGACTCTTGGGTAAACTCGCCACACTTCATCCTTCTTCCAGTTTCTCTATGATGCTTCCCCGTGTGAATTAATCCGAATGTCTCACTGGTCCATGTTAAAATGAAGAACACCACAAAACCACGTAACTACTCACAGGGTCTCGTCCCGTTCCATCAACGGCCTCGTGTTGCGGGGCAAGCCCCATTTGACGTTATAGTCGGACTGAACTCACAGCACGTGAAATCCATCTTTCTGGCAACACGCTCCCGCACTTTTTCATTTAACTCTAGTAATTAATGTTATATTTCTTTATCTATCTTGTCCTTACATTTTGCGGAGCAGTGACCGTTGCTGTCATTTGCGTGAAGAGCGCACATGCTCATGATGTCCGGTTGCCTACGGAACCACATATGATTATTGATGCATTTTATTACATATGCACGAGTGGTGCTTCGTGTCACTCATGTGTGAAGATGACGTAATTGGTACGTCGAAATTGGTTGCCTTATAAAACAATCAAAATAACGGCTATTGGTATAGTATTATTAATTTCATCTACCAGCCGCTGTCCAATGCTCCAGAACCCAAGATGGATTTACATTTGAGGAAGAGGATGAAGAAAGAGTATTATGAATCCATTTGTAATAGCCTGTATTACTTTCACTTGGAAATGTTGAGCTATTTCGATAACTAAGAATTTCCTAGTAGTGATGATTGAACGTAGTAATCGAACTTACTTTATGAACTGATTTTAAGCCTTGTGCAGTCCGGAACGCAAACAAAATACTTAAGGGGGTGCTACTCTAGTTCCTTTTTTGCTACTTGGGTTGAGATACACGGGTAAAAGTCAATGTGGGAGCTACTGTTGGATATTTGTTGCTCAGGGAAAAAGGCATCTTCTCGTTACTCTCAGAGACTGAAATTCGGGCGAGCGTCGTCGCAACGCAAACCCAATTTGCATCCTTAAATGTGACAATATGAGGGTGTGAACCATTCTGCGAAGTGGTTTTCGTGCTCTTACGCGGAAGGGATGAGTACTGATGGAGCTACTCTCTCTCTCTCTCTCTCTCTCTCTCTCTCTCGGTGTGCGCCGTGTTGTCCAGTGGGAGTAATTGTGCCGCCTCCGCCGAGCCTCCAGCTGCTGCCGCCCTTATCGCAGGCCGCCACAGCCAGCGCTGGAATCGATTGCATTGCATTTCATGATTACCGCGCATTAGCTCAACTAATATGAACAAATTATTGTGGCTCCTCGTGTAGCGGGAAATAGGGGCGGCGTGTGTTTGCACGTCGGCGTTGGCGTTCGCAGCCACCGTACCGCACCGCACCGCCTCCTGCGCTCACGCACGGCCCTGGCCGAGGGCGTGATTAATAGCTGGCTGAGAAAAGCGCCAGCTGCATCAGGCGACCAGTAATTCTGCGGCCTACCGGAACAGGTGGGAGTGGCAACGCTCGGTCATAAACCGGCCGCCCCCGCTGTTCCGCTAATGAACTGCACCGATTGTCTGGCCCGTGTTTCCGCTGTCCACAGCACGCCGAAAGACCCTCGCGCAGCCGTTGCTGCTGCACGCTCCTTCTTTAGCTTTTCCAAACCATTTCGGCGTAGCACTCCGTATCGCGAGTACGCTTGATGGTAGGTAAATTGCTATTACCCTGGTAGCGTCGTTTATCTAGAATAATTTGCTTAAAATTGTAATTTATAGTATGCTCTTCACATAAAACCACTAGTCTTTTGTCCTCCTGACAATCAGAAAGTATTGACTTCAGTTTTGTAAATCTGGAAGACTTTCAAGAGGTCGGTGAAACGAACTCCGCCCGAGAATTTTAGTCACGTGACGCTCCAGAGAGAGCAGTAATATACAGTCTGACGTCGTCATCATTTCCCAGCCTCCACATAAAGACGACAGTATATCCGGTGAGTGAGGAGGAAGAGGAGAAGATTAATGTTTAACGTCCCGTCGACAACGAAGTCATTAGATACGGAGAAGGATGGGAGTGAAAGTCGGCCTTGCCCTTTCGAAGGAACCATCCCGGCATTTGCCTGAAGCGTAAACCTAAATCAGGATGACCGGACGAGGGTTTGAACCGTCGTACTCCCGCATGAGAGTCCAGTGTGCCAACCACTGCACCAGCTCGCTCGGTGGTGCCATAAACGGTGGCACAACAAAACTTCCCCAGAATTCTAGTTAATTGGAGTCATTGCTACGTATACACTATCTGATAAGACGCATCCGGACACCTTTTCATGGACATTAACCTCGGCTGTCTTGCTTCTTCGTCTTTATGACGACTTCAACTCTGCATGCAAATTTTCTTCAGGTTTCCTTGAATTCACGTCTATGGTCATAAACTTTTTATTAGCAGAATACCGGTTTCGGTCTATAATGAACATCATCAGATCTGTTTTATAAAACCAAGTCCTAATGTACTGCAGCTATAGTGGCATCGTCAAATGTTAAATGCAGGTTGTTTTCAGATTTCGACATCTTACGTGTTGTGTCTCTGAGCCGAAGAAGATGAGTTATTCTTATGCGTCTGAATGTGTGTGAAGGAATGGCAGCTCATTTTCCTTCAAGAACCTAAACTAGAGAAGGTAGTAATGTTGGACACTGGGTAATGGAGCCAAGTCGGCGTTACAACCCATCCAGAAGGTGTTCCGTTGGGTTCAGGTCTAGCCTAGGGACATGCCAGTCCATTCCAGGAATGTTACTGTCTACAAACTGCTGCTTCTCAGATGCTGTTTTAAGACTGGATACAGTGTCACGTCGTTTCCATACTTTTACTGTACTGTACAGAGTACGCAGTTCCGTAAAATGTTTCATGTGCTACTGCATCTAGCATTTTCTTAAGTGCAACAAGGGCATCACACCAGAATCACGAAGTACAGCCCAATGCCGTATCGCCACCTCCTCTGTGCTTCACTATTTGCACTACATGTGTCACAAGGAATGCTTCAGGCATTTCCAAAACCCTCGCGTCTCCATCCGATTGCCGTAGGGTATAAAGTGATTCGTCACTACAAATCACTCATTCCAAGCTATTCACTGTTCAGTGGTGTCGCTTGTTACACCATCTCAAGCGCAATGACTACAAAAAAGTGTACCCCATTCTTATTAACTCCATATGCACATTCATTGTCTAGCTGGACTTCTGGCAGCACTTCGGAAGTCTATAGTGATTCCTTCCGCTCACTTCGAGCGATTTTTACAACCAACTTGCTTGACGGTCTCTGTCCGTAACTACATGAGATCTTCCTGTTCTTGCTTTTGCTGTTCCCAGTTCACAACAGTTATTAAGAGTCGACTTGGGTGGCTTTAGAATGGTTGAAGACCCCTGATTTCTAACTCAGGTGACATTTTGACTAGCCCCGTTCGAAATCACTGATCTCTTTTGACGTACCCGTTGTGCTGTTTTGCCACTTTTCATTGCTACTATGAGTTTCAGTTTGCCCTACGTGTATTTCACATGGCAGTTAATAAGAGCTATGTTTCAGCACATTTCTTCTTTAAAAAGGAAAATCTAAATAGTGTCTGTAACGAAGTTGGGTTCCAAGCAGACAACTGTCACCGAGTTCTTTTGGTAGAAAACCAGAGCATGGCTGATATACATAGGCACTTACTGAATGTCTGTGGAGACGTGAAAGAGAACAGAAGCACGTGTGTCGTCTGTCATCATCGCAACAAGGTCGCGCAAACATGTCTGATAGCCCGCGCGCAGGCCGGTTAGAACGTGAGAACACACTCATTCGAGGTGATCGACGGATCAGATTCAAGCATCTCGCTGCTGAACTGGATATCTCTGTTGGCAGTGCTCACTTCACTGGACTCATTTCATTGGACTGTTCTCCCTCGTCCATCCTACAATCTGGACCTCGTCCCTACCGACTTCATCTGTTAGGCCCGATGAAAAATGCTTTCCGCGGGAAACAGCACATGGATGGTGGGCAGCAAGACGCTGGCTCTGACGTCGACCGACAGAGTTATACCATGCGGGCGTACAGGACGTTCCAGTAATATGGGGTAAGGCTGTCGCAGTGAACAGAAATTGTGTTGAAAATTAGGGTTTTGTAGCCAAAAGAGGGGGAATAGTACGCTGTATTGGAATCCTGAATAAACCAACGTGCTTACAGGGGAAAAAAAAAAGTGTTGCATTACTCATCGAACGCCCCTCATAATACTTACATGTAGCACGCAACTGTGGTTCTAGATTTTTTTCGTAGCCATCTGAGTATCAGAAGACTAGAGATCTAAGCAGTTCTGATCGCGTCCTCCAATCTGCAGAGTTTATTACGGCAAGTTGTCATTCTCATTTGGGCGAAAGCAGTTTTATGAATTAGTAGGGTTTGAGGTGGAGATATATATATGGGAGTGAGGTTAGTGTGGAGAGTAGCAGGAGAGGGTTACGTTGATAATTCTGTAACCCTTGCAATGATCCTTTCGAGTTAAGAAAATCCCAGTAAGCTATGTGAAATGTGTAAAAGTTTAGTCGTAGCGGTAACAGTGGTGAAGAGCGGAGGCAGCGAGCCCGATGCAGGAGGCGAGACTTTCGGCTGGCCAGCGGAGTCTGGAGCCACCGGAGACGGCCGGGTACGCGCACGCGGACACAAGTTGTCGATTAGCGTGACACGTCGCCCCCGGGGAGGCGGGAGTGAGGTGTGCTGTCGGCCCGTCCCGCGGGCCCGCCCCCTTCTTCTCCGTCATTACGGACTCCGTAGCTCGCGCGTCGACCTCCCGGTCTCCCGGTCCCGGAAGGCGAGCCATCGTTTAGCCGTGGCCCCGCGCTGGGCTGGGGTCCGGATGATTGAGAGTGGAACACGGAAAACACTGGCCAAATCCCGCCGCATCTCCCGGGAGAGCGCGGATTCCGCTACCGCCGCCAGCCCTGTTGCCAACGCGCCGATCCCGCGGTCGCGTTCGGCGTTTGCTGTACGTTCCCCACAGCGACATCGTTGGCCTTTAAACCGCTGATCTCTGCTTAAACATTATACACGACGTCCACGTGCGTTGTTTCAAACATTTACGCTCGAGGGTTATTTTTTTGTTCTAATGTTGGGTTGCACCTCTTACAAACTACCAATTGTTTCATCGTCTCTCCCTAATATCCAAAAACTTCACTATCACCATCCAAAAAGTAAGTAAATACTCTGACAGAGAACAGTACCTGCAGAAGGAGACATCGGAAAATCAGGCGTTTTGTCAACCCAAATGAGAGCGATCTCACTTCTGTGTCGAATTCTCTGGTCTTTATTTATGCAGTACCTTCGCACATTTCGTTTAATAATACAGTTTTTTATCGCGTTGCTGTGGCTTTTTCAGGCGAATACATTATGCCTACTTGCAGGTCTCTTATTCTCCATTAGCTTATTTTTTGCAGCTCCATGATATTCCTGTCAATGCATCATCACTTCAACCTCTGATAATATACGTCAGCTGCATGCAAATTTTCTTCAGGTTTCCTTTAATTCACGTCTATGGTCACAAACTTTTTTATTAGCAGAATACCGGTTTCGGTCTATAATGACCCTCATCAGATCTGTTTTATAAAACCGAGTCCTAATGTACTGCAGCTATAGTGGCATCGTCAAATGTTAAATGCAGGTTGTTTTCAGATTTCGACATCTTACGTGAAGAAGAGGAGTTATTCTTATTTGCGTGATGAATCTTATCAAACAGCACTTAAAATGATGAATTAGAGTGATAATCCTTAATCCGTCAAATCAGGATCGGGACACTTCCCTGTCTTTCGAACACGTTTTTTCCCGTCGATGTATCTTTCTTAAAAATGCCGAAATGTGCTCTCTGGCCATTGGCACCCGAAACATTCTGACTCATCCTGTAGGCCCTTACTTTATTCGGGGACAGGGATTTTCTCTTCCTCGTGATGGCTGGGTGTTGTGTGATGTCCTTAGGTTAGTTAGGTTTAAGTAGTTCTAAGTTCTAGGGGACTGATGACCTAAGACGTTAAGTCCCATAGTGCTCAGAGCCATTTGACCCTTACTTTATTTTTGTCTCGGTCACCTCAGTGGTTATTTGATGCATCACGACACTACTTCCTCCCCTGTGCCAACCGCTTCATCTCGAAGTGGAATTTACACCAACTGTTCTCGATTATTTGCTGTATACATTCTAGCCTCTGTCTCCCCTTTCAGTTTTTGCTAAGTAAGACACGATCTAGTACCTCTTAAGTTATTCCGTGACATCTGAACACGTGCCTATGTTCCATTTCCTTTTTGTTGTCCATGTTTTTTTCTGTATATCTTATCCTCGCCGATTTTGCGGTACTCTCTCACTAATCACTCCACTTAATTTTCAGTACCCTTGATCTACGCACAGCAATTCTAAATAACCCTAAAGTACCTTTTACACCGTTCTTCCTGAAGCAATTGTTCTAACTCCCTGAGAGATGCTGGCGCAGGATTAAAAGATTTTACTTGTTTCTACCAGTGCAGTCGACAATGGCCCTCCAACATTCAGTATGACATACGAGGGCTAGAGATTGTCCCCTGAACTATGACGTCATTAGTGACGGACCACAAGCTGGTATTGGAAGGAAATCGCCATATCAAAACTCCCATCTAAGTCAGTCCGTCTCCGTAGCTCAGTGATCATATGTCTGGCTGCTATGTGGAGGGCACAGGTACAGCCAGGGATTTTTCCTCATTGGGAGGACTGAAGCGGGGTACACTCAGTCTCGTGATGCCAATTGAGGAACTACTGCAGTGAGAAGTGGGGGCTGTAAGGTCAAGAAAGCCGACAACCACCTAGAGAATGGCGTTGTGACGCCATCCCCTCCATACTGCATCCAAAAGACGCCATGGCCACAGGATGACATGGCGGTCGGTCGGTTGCGATTGGTACATCTACACCAGAACTCGGAGTTAGGGCTTAGCTCTAGTTCACATCGCTGACCTCTAGGTCATATGCTACGGTAAACAATATTCAAACCCTGCTGTTGTCAAGATAAGGGAAGATGCAGTATTTTAATTCTGATCGTAACAAACTTGCTCATTTTTAGCTCTCTTAATTGGACATTATAATAATTCTGAGAATGCAATCATATCGTGAATCACTTCCTACGTCACTGAATGAACATCGTCATGTAACACCGTGTCATAGACATACCTGCCTTTCGCGGTAACAGTGAGTCGTACAGAATTTTCAGAACTGCCACAGAACATCCACCACGCCCCACAATTGGAAGCAAACATTCTCAACTTTGTTTTTCTCCTGAAAATTATATCTTTCTACGAAACATTTCTTTTGATCCAATACCTGTTCCTCAAACGAGGGTGTCTTAAAAGCAAAAGTGTGGTACGAGTGTGAAGTGATGGACGACGGTGGCCCTGTCGAGTGCTGCGCCGGTGGGTAGACTTTCCACCCCCGATCCTGCTGGCCTGTCTCTCCAGGAGGCTCCTCTGTGGACGGCGCTCGGGCTCTTTTTGCGACGCGAGCGCCTCGGCTCGGCTCGCCGTGTTGCGATGAAACGAGATAGCGCCACGCCGGCCCGGGTCCAGCGCCATCACGCGCGCCATTACGGCTCACGCACACTCATAATTAATGCCGGGTTACACGTACAAATTACGGCGCCGCCACTGCCGCTGCCGCCGCATTCATATTGCATCAAAGTGGCGGCCGGGCCCGGGTGCGCTGCTCTCTCTCCCCTTTGGGTGGCTGGCCCACGGGGCATCACACCCGGCGCTGCGCTCCGCTCGCTCTTCGCCTGCCCGCTCTACTTTTGTGTTAATTACTTCGAAGGGGGGATGATTAATGGACTTTACTCGGAAAAGCCGCTTAAAACTTGGTCACGCCGCGTGCGATGCGACACAGCGCGCCACTGCCCCCTCTCGCTTCCTCGCTCCACCCCTTTGCCGCCAGAGATTTGCGCCCCTCTTTTGGCTTTTTCTTCTCCAGAGCACTCCGAGTGACTAAATCGTCTCAAGTTGCCAGTGCACCTGCAAGGCGGTTGTTGTGATCTCCGCGGTTTCGCTGTGCAAAAAATGGTTCAAATTGCTCTGAGCACTATGGCACTCAACTGCTGTGGTCATTAGTCCCCTAGAACTTAGAACTACTTAAACCTAACTAACCTAAGGACATCACACACATGCATGCCCGAGGCAGGATTCGAACCTGCGACCGTAGCAGTCGCACGGTTCCGGACTGCGCGCCTAGAACCGCGAGACCACCGCGGCCGGCTTCGCTGTGCACCCATTATCAAAAGATCACGTCGGTGACACCGGCAAAAATAACATAAGTTTCCCCAGTGTGGTTCTCAACGACCTTAGTTCTGTAATTAAGTTGGGATACTATAAAATTTACAGCATTTAACCATTAGAACTACGACACTATCTAGATGGAACTAAGTGGAAAAATGGAATAAATAAACACGGGGGGAGGGGGGGGGGCTTATTGGAGAAAAATCCAGTAACCGATTAGTTCTTAATGATAAAGGGTTTTAATTATTGCTTAAAGATGACACACTGACAATACGGCGTAAAGTTGAGCACTCTGTATGACCGGGCGAGGATGTGAACCCAGGGACTCGCAAGCTCCGAGGAAGCTCGCAGCAACACGGCCGAAACGCTGCTTATTTTAATACTAGCTTAGCGCCCACTGCTTCGACGGCGCAGACTGTGTGGCTTGCCGAATTTCTTTTTTTGTTTTCATTTAATCGAATTTTTTGTTGTTCCCAAACTGGAACACTTTCTAAGCTTTTCACTCTAATTAAAGATTTATAACCATGATCTTCCCCGAATGTTCTGACCAAAAGGCGTTTCTGGTAGCTGGAGTTTTAGTTAATCACACCTCTCGCGTTCTTGTGTAGTAGGTATTTCCATACCAACTTTCATCACCTAACAAATATTTCTTTGTATCCAACCAATTTTCATAAATGTAGCTTTAAAAATTTTTGATGTAACGAAATATTTTCTTAAAAATTTTAATCCATTATTGCACTCTCTTAAGGGTTGAATTTTCCGGAAACAATGAAACACGTACTTTTTTATTTCTAACCGAGAAGTCAAATACCAATTGTCATAGACGTAGCCTTAAAAATCCTTCAGTAGTTCTTTAGTAATTATGTATATTCAAGAAAACTTCACCGAGCGAGGTGGCGCAGTGGTAGCACACTGGACTCGCATTCGGGAGGATGATGGTTCAATCCCGCGTCCGGCCATCCTGATTTAGGTTTTCCGTGATTTCCCTAAATCGCTCCAGGCAAATGCTGGGATGGTTCCTTTGAAGTGGCACGGCCGACTTCCTTCCATAATCCGATGACACCGATGACCTCGCTGTCTGGTCTCTTGCCCCAGTACAACCCCCGTCCCCCTCAAGAAAACTTCTAGCCACTATTTTACCCCCTTCGTTGCTGAATTTCCAAAATTCTGAAACACTCGAGGGAAGACTTGAACCAACTATCTCTCGCTCCGCAGCTGTTCACGCTCACCACGGGACCACAGCGCTCCGGAGCTCACATTATCCTTTATGTTGCATATCTTGCCCATGGACTACTCAGTTTGCATATTTTGCTTATTTTTTTCATAGTTCCACACAACTTCTTCGTGTTTTCTCGATGGATCAGTGTTCAGTTTTTCAAGGCCTATGCAGTGTGCCAACTTATAGCTTAATCTGAGGGGGTGCGATGGGGAGGTTTCCTTGTGGGGAGACTGAGGGATGTGTAAACACTTCCGGGGCACAGCAGCCGTCTGATCGGCCAGGAATGAGGAAGCCAGGCGGCCTGAGCCCTCAGCGTGAGTCACGCGGCCGATGGACGCAGAGGCCCGGGCGGCAGTTAATGCGGATGGGCCCCGCAGTCGGAGCCACAGCGGTAGGGCAGCACAGTGGCCTGTAGCCTGTAGCTGGCGCGGCGCTGCTCCGCTCTGGGCTGGCCCCCTCGCCGGCGTTCATTGGGGACACTTAGCGTCGCCAGCAGATCTGCGCCCTGTTGCCAAGCATCCCGTGCCCACGCTCACAACCAGACAATCTCACTGCCACCGCTGCTCTGCATACGACAAGCTACCCCTATCGGGTGTCACCCCCGTGCTTGCGTGCCGGTCCCGAGCTGAGAAGTTCCCGGGTCATTTATCGATACGACTTTCCCGAGGTAGTCCTCCGACAGTTGTACAACAACTAAAGTAGTGCACTTTCATCCATCCTAGTCCTACTCTGCCCAACCCCAGTCAGCTGGAAATTGTGTTGGCGTATTGGTCTCGAGCGGAGAAGTTCCCAGGTCACTTATCGATACAGCGTTCTCAGGGCAGTCTTCCAAAAATAGCACAAAAACTAAACAGTCTTCAAGATACTGCACTTTCAGCCCTGTCAAGTCCTACTCTGCGTAGCCCTAATAAATTAGCCGGCCGGTGTGGCCGAGCGGTTGTAAACGCTTCAGTCTGGAACCGCGCAACTGGTGCGGTCGCAGGTCCGAATCCTGCCTCGGGCAGGTTAGTTCTAAGTTCTAGGGGACTGATGACCTCAGATGTTAAGTCCCATCCATAGTCCTCAGAGCCATTTGAACCACTTGAACCTAATAAATTAGCAATCCCGTTGAGAGACCTAACAGAAAATCAGGATGTACGCTATTGATTATTTACCACTAGCTGTCGAGAATGAAAATGTGGTCCAGGTAGGCTGTAATCTGTTCATTATCCGTGAAATTAGCCAGTTTCAACCGTGGGTCATTTTCAGGTACGTATATTATACTCAGGCTTCATTTCACATTTTACTAAATCACTGGTACACGTGGACATATGTGGCACAAAAACACTGCTGAAGTGTACATGATTACGCCCATTAGCCGATACATACAGAAGAGCAAACAAGTTGTTGTCTTCTGCATAACTATAGCAGTCTGCTGAATACATACACCTTGATTCTTCGTGAAATTCGCCTCCATTGTATACTTTTTAATTGTAGTAGTCAGATTAATTATTCGAGATACTGGACTCGACGATCTCCACAGGCTTCTACTTCATTTGGACACCTACTAACCACGACACACATTTAGAGATTTAGAAGCACACCCGAAAGTACAGTGACGTTTATTCCCCAACTGAAATTATTTTTCGCAGTGCTAAGATAGGAAACGGACAAGCCATTCCTATTTTTCATGTGCTCAATTCCTCTGTTACTTATATCCTTTTCGCATTCTCCCTCTACTGACATTATTGTAGCTTCCTCTATATGTCCATATTTTCAGAGATGCTCGCGGGACTCGGCTCTTCGATATAGGATGCCAAATCAAACACCTTTCAGCCGTGTAGTTTCCAAACTAAATTTTATTTGGCTACCAGTTTCGGCGATTTACTACGTCATATTTAAGCCCCTGGTCAACGTGTAGGAAGACTCCAGCTCGGTTCTGCTCAAAATAGGGGCCAGCAATATTGATATTAGTAGATTTCTGCTTGCTATATAGGGATCACTATAGAAAGCAGAAATCTACTAATGCCAATATCGCTGGCCACTGTTTTGACCAGGAACGAGGTGAAATCTTCCTACATGTCGGTCAGGGACCCGAAGATCGCGTGGTAAATCGCCGAGATTAGACAGCTGAAAGGTGTTTGACTTGGCATCCTTATTATAGCTTTAGTCCATATTATTTATCTGATTACAGTGGGGGAAATTTAGTTATCAATCAAGGAGTAAAACAAGGATGTGTATTGCCACCCACCCTTTTTACCATTTGTATGGACGGTACCCTACACAGATGGAAGGATCAGGCACCACCTAGAATCAAGATAGGAAGGGCGAGTTTAAATGTGGTAGCATATGCTGATAAATTAATGATTTTGCAAAACAGTCGAGATAACCTTCAAAAAGCTATTTGTTTACTACATAAGATTTAGAAAGAATAAAACTTTAAAATTTCTACCTCAAAATCAGTAACCATGTCACAGACTCAATGAGAAAAAAGACTATTTTGAATGATAGATTTTTAGAACAGTTTCAGCATTTTAATTAATTAGGTGTGATAGTTCGAATGATTACAAAAGAGACATAAATAATAAATTAGGAAGATAGCAGGCAATATGCAGAACTATTAGAGGAACACGGGAAACAGTTCGGACCAAAACACAACTGAAGCCGTACAAGATATCAGCGGGGCCAGTTATTCCATATTGTAGTGAAACGTAGACGTTAAGACAGAAAGACCACAGCACAGAACCCACAGAAGTGAAATTCGTTAGGGGACTACTGGCACAAATCTTGACAAAAAAAGAAACAAGGATACACGGAATCAACTACAGATATTTGTATTGCGATGTAAAATAAAAAAAAAAACAGAAAGAAGCGGAAAAAGCATTTAGAAAGGACAGACTTATTAGCTGCAGAAACCTAGAAGGACCGAGGCAAAGATCGATTGAGACCAGAACAGGCCGTAGGGCATAATTCCTGAAATGATGATGATTATGTTATTTTAATCAACAACAAATCAGATGTTACTATATCAACTACCAATCATTTCGTTACACGTTTGGGGAGTGGTCCAGACATTTGCATAGGTGCATATAACATCGACATCCAGTACCACTTATTGTTAGGTCTGTGCCAACATTCATGACCGTTGGTTGTTCACTTGCAGAAAATGTTTACAAGGCATGTGTGACTTATACATTGTCGTGGAGACATTGGCGAAAACAATAACGATCCTTCTATATTTTTCCCTTGCAGCGCATGGTTGTGAAACACAGTACTGGTAGAACCAAGCGCTTCCATTAAAGAAAGAAAGAAAGAGGTAGCTGGAACTTGAGCTTTTGAAAAGAAACTGCAACACAAAATTACTTTAAGAGAACGTTCACATGTACGGAGACAACATTATTTGATTCCTCACCGTACTGAAGAAACTCTTCTGTACGAATAAATTATAATTCTTTTCATTACTTACTTTCAGACCTTGTAAATGTACTATAGGCTTCAGTGCAAAGACGCTCAGATGTTTATTTTACCGAGAAGAGTTCAGTCTGCTCGTGAATACTTCTCACCACTCAAGGAAAACAACATTTCTAGAGAATACGAGTAACACACTCCCCGCTGTCATTAGACGGCTGTCGCCCAGTCAAGGAGAACCACATGGGACACAGCTCTTCCTTGATAACAACATCGACGCGAACGCTGCTACTTAGGGCGTACTGCCTCTAGCCGTGTTTCGATGTACGCAAACGATACGCTGTCCTTCGTGTTAAAATCACTTGATATTTAAACAACTATTGCCGAAGAAAAAGCGAATACTCAGTACTTTAATTTAAATACTCCACGCGACGTTTGTACACACTGACTCTCAGTGCGCAGAATGAAGACATTCCTCACATATTTCAAATACCACTGCGGTACGTAATAGTATAGAATCTGGGCGTACTGCCAACGTATGTTTCATGCCGTATTAGAGACAGCTTGTTACGGCTTTCTAGCGAGCGTGTTAAAAAAAATTGGTTCATTAAAGCACTGTCACAATGCTACGTCTTGAAACTCGTGCTCTCAGCTGTGAGACACGCACGCACATATCGAAGAATAGGAGGCAGTATTGGCATCGACTTGCATTTAAGTCCCAACCTGTAATAGTTTTATATTATTATTATTATTATTATTTGTAAAAGATAATGCCCTGTACTGGCACTGTTCGAATCGTATTTTACGCATATCGTGGAATATCTTATATGAAACGTTTCATTACAAATATAAACGACCACTGCATCAACGTACTTTTTCTTTCGTGACCTATACTTTGAATAGATATGAGTTTCTTAGTCCGTTGCCGGTGTCCGTACAATGGGGGTCGAATTTAATTGAAAAAAAAAAGAATATGTTCAAATGGCTCCGAGCACTATGGGACTTCACATCTGAGGTCATCAGTCGCTTAGAACTTAGAGCTAATGAAACATAACTAACCTAAGGACATCGCACACGTCCATGCGCGAGGCAGGATTCGAACTTGCGACCGTAGCGGTCGCTCGGCTCCAGACTGTAGCGCCTAGAACCGCCCGGCCACTACGGCCGGCTCACCTGGAAGTGTCCTTCCAGTTAATGATGTATTTCCTATCAGAATTCATTTTACATCACTGTTTATTTTTTCATACATTAAGTCGCGGTCCGTCCTCTTGATTACAATAGAGGGTCGTAATATTTAAAAATATTACTGCTGTTACTGAAAATAGAAGATATTGCACACATCTTGGTTGTTAACAGGATGAGTTTCAGATGGTATTTTTTTGTTATTTAATAGCACTATGGGATTTAACTTCCGAGGTCATGAGTCGCCTAGAACTTATAACTACTTAAACCTAACTAACCTAAGGATATCACAAACATCCATGCCCGAGGCAGGATTCGAACCAGCGACCGTAGCGGTCGCGCGGCTCCAGACTGTAGCGCCTAGAACCGCTCGGCCACCCCGACCGGCTGCAGATGGTAGTTACCTTGATATTTATAGTGCAGTTTTAAACGATTTATCAGTTTATTCAATATGCTCTCGATTTTTTTTCTCTTCGATTACTAGGGCAAGACTGGTTGCATGTTTTGGTATTAAAAGCGATTGCTGGAGATCTGTCCCAGTGTGTTCCGAACAAACTTACACTAGAAAACACTCACACAACCCCAATCCCTCATTTCAAGAAACCCCTAGCGTATTCCGAAGTCAGACGGGCACAGCCCTGTGGCACTTCATATCCAACAAGAACACACATTGCCTCGTCCCAGTGTGATCACATATAAAAGTGTGTATCCTGTAGTTGGCTGAGGTAGCCTATTGTCTTGATAGAAGTGTGTCTTTGTGGTAGTCTGTAGCTGGGTGTGTGGTGGTACTTTCCTGACAGCTTGACAGTGTATTTTGACTGTTTAACGATTTATAGTTGGCTGTATGCTGGTGGTGTGTGGCAGTGTGTCGCTGATTACGTTGTGATATGTGGCTTACTTGATATTGGTGTGCAGCAGACTGCACAGGGGCATTTAGCTGGCTATGTGGTCCCTTGTGGCTGATTGGTGGTGTGTGGCTGTAGCTTGATGTTTGTGTGGTTGACTGTATGATGGTGTGCAGTTGACTGCATGCTGGTGGCGCATAGCTGATTGTGTGGCTGACAGCTTGACTATATGCGGATGAGTGTGTGGTAGTGTGCAGTTGGCTGCATGCAGGTAGTATGTGGCTGACTGCTTGGCAGTGTGTGTCTGACTGTGTAGTGACGTGTGACTTACTCAGTGGTGTTGTGTGACTGACTGCATTGTGGCCTATGTCCGCGGCGGCTTGTAACGGACTGCAGAATGGTGTGCGGCCGACTACATGTGTTGCGGCGCTTGGTGTGTTGCAGAGGCCGCCCAGCTCGACGCTGTCGTACGGAGGTCCCGGGAACGACGACGTGCGGTCCCCGGGCTCGGGTGCGGGCGGCACGCCGGGCCCGCTGTCGCAGCAGCCGCCGTCGCAGCCGGGCGTCGACGCCGCAGACCCAGGTAGGCAGCGTGTCGTCTCCGCGAGCTCCGGCGGCCACGCCCACGGCCTCGCCCACGGGCCGGCCCGCCCCTTCACCTCCTACTATTACTGCGGATCCTAGAGCTCTTCCCACCTCCCATGTCCCTCGCAGCCGCGACCCGCGTATCGGCGTGTTTATTACCGTACGTAGGTGCGAACGCGAGAAATCTCGACCTGTGAAAAGCCAGTTGATTATTCTTCAATTTGATTATGTCTCCCTGTACGTTAACAGTTTGAACTGTTAACATCCTATTAATTTTGTCATCATTTTCTATAACACTTTGATCATTGAATAAAATAGTGAAAAGAACTAATTTTTGGTTTAGTTATTTGTACCGATTCTCTGAAAGACATCTAATATAAAAACAATCCCAATAAATAGTGCTACAAATACGTGCGAATCTGTGCACGTCTTCCCTAGCGCCAAAGAGGGGAAAGATAGACAAGTTTCGGAAGTCACATTTCCCGCTCTTCGGTCACTCTGTATGTCTCACGATGCCGCGTGCGAAATCCGTGCTTGCTAACTTGATAACTCAGTTATTTATGCTACCCGAATAGTTCAGTACTCTCGGCAGATAAGAGGAAGGAATCACAAATGCAGAAAAGCTTAGAAAATGTCCAATAACTGTGACGATGAGATGTCCTATTAAAAACTATTACAGAGACAAAAGTCGTAATTTTCAAATAAGGGTGTGAAGTTGCTATTAGCAGACCATTGTTGAATTCGAAAAGCCAAACTAAACAGACCTGCGTTGTTATTGTGGAGGTTATTGTCACCGGGAATGAACTGAAGGGATAATAACCTGCACAAGAAAGGAACTGTATTACATGTCATGTGTGCATTGGAACAAAGATAAGTTAGAACAGAGATGGTGAGACTTTTTAAAAATGATTACATTCCCCCGATGGAAGCCAGAGAAATAATTTTAACAAATAGGAAAGTATACTTAATATGAATTTGGTCGAGGGGACACGTTCACTAAAAATTTTCACTTTATACATCTGGGACTGTAACGACTATCCACAGTGCTGCTGATCCATTCTCTTGTACCTTTTACGGGCTGAGGGACGTAATTGAGAATCCAAATACGGTGTTGCGAGGTTCTTGCGAAGTTATTTGAAAACTTCATAACTACGTTGATGAAACTCGTTCTTTTACTTTTGTGCGAGGAATTAGCCGAGCGGTCTAGGGCGCAGCAGTCATGCACTGTGCGGCTGGTCCCGGCGGAGATTCGAGTCCTCCCTCGGGCAGGGGTGTGTGCGTTTGTCCTTAGGATAACTTTGGTTACGTAGTGTGGGAGCTTAGGGACTGATGACCTTAGCAGTTAAGTTGGTTGGTTGTTTTGGGGGAAGAGACCAAACAGCGTGGTCATCGGTCTCATCAGATTAGGGAAGGAAGTCGGCCGTGCCCTTTGAAAGGAACCATCCCAGCATTTGCCTGGAGCGATTTGGGGAAATCACGGAAAACCTAAATCAGGATGGCCGGACGCGGGATTGAACCGTCGTCCTCCCGAAAGCGAGCAGTTAAGTCCCGTAAGATTTCACACACATTTGAACAATTTTTTTTTCTAAGTTCGTGTTACTTGGGACTATTGTTCATTGCCCTTAATCTAAAGATATTTCATGCATTATCATGTGGAATGACAACTTCCTCAATTTTCAGTGACGGAACGGCGTTACAGTATTTCATTAAAACGAAAGAGCTAACTTGAATCTTTGATCGGCTTGCCTCATTTACTTTGGGACGGTTCCACTGCACAGCTGGTTGGTTCAAATGACTCGGAGCTCTATGGGACTCAACTGCTGTGGTCATCAGTCCCCTAGAACTTAGAACTACTTAAACCTAAATACTCTAAGGACCTCACACACATCCATGCCCGAGGCAGTATTCGAACCTCCGACTGAAGGAGTCGCACGGTTCCAGACTGAAGCGCCTAGAACTGCTCGGTCACCGCGGCCGGCGCACAGCTGGTACATGTGCCAAGATTTCTTTAGCAGTGTCAAGATCGATTAGGATCACTGGACATTTTTGGAACATAAGTTACATTTTCTTTCCTCATGTCGATGACATCAGCACTAATGTCTTTCTTACGGGTCTAGTCTTTTGTCCCGGTTCGAATATAATTCAAGACATTTCAGGTGGCTTTATTTGCAAAAAGCCTTGCATGAAAATGTCTAAGGACTTATCTTGGCGTGAACTTTGAGAGGTGCTTTACATTTCGCTTTGCTGCTGAGACCGTCAGAATTGTGGACCTGCAGCTGTCGCAGCAGACTTTTGTCTGGAAGAAGTCGGGAGCTGCGCCGCGGAACTTTAAGGGCGCGCACAGGGCGCGAGCGTCAGGAGCCGCTCCTCCTCACGGCAAGGGATTTATGCTGCCTCCGGGAGGCATACAACACCCGCCGACAGGCGCCTCCGCCGCTCCAAGTTTCGCAATCTCGAAGCCAGCGTCGGTATCTGCTCTGCTATCAGGTGCCGCTGCGAAGGCTCCACAGAGCGCCGCCGCACGACCACACCCTGATAACGCCACTCGAAGTGCCACCGGATGCCCGTCGTCACCACCAGCTATAGAACTCTGACCCTGGAATCGATGTAGGTGCGTATCGTGCCGGATGCACACCTCAGCTACTTTAAAAAATCCGTTCCTACCACAAGTGTACATGGTGTAGGCACTATTGATCTTTCATTCTTGAATGATCCTTACCTAGTGCTCTGTCATTAACCACCACATACAACGAACAGCTTTGTGGTGTCGATACCCAAAGATTAAGACACCTGACTCGATTTCACGGGAAACTGTGCTCAAATCCTCACGCCACCTCTCAGATTTACGTTTTCCGTTATTTCCCACGACTTTTTGTGTGCGCTACAATTGTCAAACGGAGCAAGTGTTGAATCGCTAATGGCGCAGACGTCGACTAGTTCCCTCCTCTCGAACTGCATTCAGTAGCGTCCAGAGTTTTCTGCATTACAGTTGCTAAATGGACGGCAGTAAACTCTTACAATCAGACTTAGCCCTTCGTTGGTAAATAACATGTAGGAGTCGGAGGTTCAGATGAAGATAGCGTCATCCTGGCATTCATCCCACATGATTTACAGAAACGAAGTAACAAATTTTAAGTAGTGTTTAAACCAGCTCTTCTTGGCTTGTACGCCCGCTCTCTTGACCACAGGGCGATGTCGGTCATAATTAACAAACGAAAAAGTACGATACATTTTTTTAAATTTTCCCATCGCCGAAAGATCTCTATATATCTGTGGAATTATTCTTAATAACCAAAAAATTGTGATCATTCACCCTCAGAGATTTACTTGAAGGATAGCCGTAAACATCGTAGTACAGGGAAAGCTGAGGCCAAGTTGCCATTCATTAGGAGAATTGTAAGAATTCTAGCAAGTAGTTCACCGACGAAGGAGTTCCTTACAAAAGCCACATGTGGCCAGTTCATTTGTTCGCCAGCATACTACCCAAGTTAAATAGACTTAACAGAGGATACAGAAGCGATGAAGGGAAAAGTTCCTAGATTCGTCGCGTATTCTTCTGGGTAGCATCAGCAAGTCACAGACATGCTCAAGAAACTACTGTATGATTCAGTACAGGGCAAACGTTCTTCTGGAAATTGGTGCTGCATGTGTTGCGACGAGATCCAAGAAACTATTCTAAAATGAACTTTTACTCTGGTACGAGGGATGTTCAAGAAGTAATGCAACACATATTTTTTTATGAAAAAAGGTTATTCAGGATTCCAATAATCCATATTGTTTGCTACTCTTTTTGACTGCAAAACTATATTTTTCAACGTATCGTCAATCCAATGCGACAGCGTTCCACCACCTCTCAGGAGGGGGGCCTGTATGGCGGCATGGTACGACTCTACTGATCGACTTCGGAGCAAAAGTCTTGCCCCATCAACAACCTCCACATTATCCGCGTACTTCTTCCCTCGGAGTGCATCCTTCGTTGCTCTTTAACGTCTTGTGTTAGGTGTGGAGGAACCCGGCAGGTACATATCTTTGAGTGCTCCAGCTGGTG
This sequence comes from Schistocerca gregaria, assembly GCF_023897955.1. NCBI lineage: Eukaryota > Metazoa > Arthropoda > Insecta > Orthoptera > Acrididae > Schistocerca > Schistocerca gregaria. Next base: position 648,647,945 of record NC_064923.1, on the reverse strand, counting down.
GACGAGTGTGTCAACACTACCAACAGACACATCCTGCTGTGCAGCTAGTTGTTTGAGTGTGATCCGTCGACCACCTCGAATGAGGGTGTCCGCACGGTCCAACATTCCAGTAGTCACAACTTACGTGCGACCAGCCGAAACGCGGAAGAACCGGCAGGTTTACACGACCTTGTTGCGATGATGACAGAGCGCCTCGCCCAACAACTCACCGTGCTTTTGTTCACTGCCAGTTCTCCTCAGACATTCTGCCAAGGCCAATGAACATGCTCTGATCTTCCGCAGAAAGAAACTTAATGACAGTTTTCTTTATTGTATCGTACAGCGCCACCACCTATCGTAATTTCATGAAACTATAGAAGTTGACGCGGTAATATACCACATCGTCCCACAAAAATTTTTGTATATTTTCAACTGAAATTGACCAAGAAAAAAGTAGCGTTACTAATTGAGTCGACCACATCCTGCGTAATGGTGAAATTCGTACTTGTGTTGGGCCGTATTGACAGACTTTATCCTTTCGCCACATCTAAGAATAGGATAGAAAAGAAAGAGGAGTAGAGAGGAGTGGGGCTGGAGGAGGTGGCTTGTAGGCCACTGAGCACCCTTCGCTACGTACCCCACATGAAATCTTGTGACGTCCAGACGAAGTGATGTTGATGCTGGTTTACTAGTAGTAACAGCTCTACAGCAGCGACAAGTGGTATACATTTTGCCGTGTCCAGTGCCAGGCTTCACTGCTGTCTCCAGCAATCCGGACTGGAGAGACGCCGCTATTTCGGAGGCCCCAACCCCGCGCTGCCCCCACCGCCACCGTCACGGCGTGTTAGCGCGCCTCCACCGTAAACAAACACCCGAGCCTGATCGCGCAAGCCGGAGGATTCACTTACGTGTTTGTATTTTTAGTGCGCCGCGAGGCTCCCACTGCACTCGGGGCGACCCGCCGAGCTCAGGCCAGCGGACCCTGTGGCATTAGGGCCTGTCTGGCAGGATTAACAAGAGTGATGACGCCTCACTGGTCAACTTATTTTCGTCGGTACCGCCGAGAAAGAGCAAATTACCAAACTATACCCACATCTGAAGTTAAGGCAACGACAAGTACATCTCTAGTGTTTAGTTTCCTCTGTGCGCCATCTACATTCTTTTAAAAAAGAGAGACAAAACTGAAATCAGCAAGAACCTTACCATTTCGGAAGTAGGAAACGTGAATCGATCTCCAGGCAACTTTTAGTATCTGTATTTATGACCAACTACATCCGTTCAACTTTTTAATCTTAAGACATCTGAACAATGTTCGAGAGGGCTGGTGTTCAATCTGACCATCCAGATTTAGGTTTTATTAACTTAGTTTCTTCGAAAAGGACACGTTCTGTTTCCTTCCCCGTCCTTCCCCTATTCCATGCCAAGTGACCTCGCGGGCTGCGAGGCCATCAACATAAATCTGCTTCCATCAACTTTTGAAGCGCTTAGGTTGTGGGCCTAATTATAAAACACGCAAAATAATATTTAAGAAGCGCGATAAATCATAGATGTCTTCATCTTTCAATTCAGAATGAATATAATATTCGATCTATAGAATTCTGGAGAATCACTGGAGGAAGAAAGCGAATGTATATTTTGGAAATAGACACTGAGAATCGAACTAAGTAAGAATATTTGATGTGATTTTTGTGGAATATATAATTGGTAGATATGTAACTGAAACACTTAGCCTACAAAAAAAAATGTAATTCAGTATCGCTGAACATAAAAACAGAAGATGAATAGCCGGCCGCGGTGGTCTCGCGGTTCTAGGCGCGCAGTCCGGAACCGTGCGACTGCTACGGTCGCAGGTTCGAATCCTGCCTCGGGCATGGATGTGTGTGATGTCCTTAGGTTAGTTAGGTTTAAGTAGTTCTAAGTTCTAGGGGACTGATGACCACAGCAGTTGAGTCCCATAGTGCTCAGAGCCATTTGAACCATTTTTTTGAAGATGAATAGTTTCTGATAATATACCAACATACCCCAAACTTTGTTCTATTATGTTATGGATGTGCATCACGTTACTGAGGGGTTAAGACACCAAACTCAGGAGTTGCTCGAATCTGTAGCTAAAACAGTAAACGTGAGCATTAAATTGAAAGTTATGTTCGTATCAGCGTCAGGCTGACAGGACATGTGTTAAGACCGCAGGGAATAAGCTTCATCGTGTGGAGGGAGAAAACTATAGGGGAAGACATGTATTATATTACGCCCAACAAATAATTGAGGACTGAGGAAGCGAGTCCTGCTCTGAGATGTGAGGAATTCGTGGCGGGCTGCATCAAACTCGTCGGAACACTGATGACTCAAAGAAAAAATGCTTGAATAAAACAATAGACGCATAACATGTACATCATCATGTCAGTTGTGGAGTTGCTTCTCATCTGAACTTGGTCAAATTGACACGAATATCCACTTAATGAAAAATCTCGAGTATTTGTTTCGGAGTAAGAGGAGCGGTATGGAAGGGCGACTCATTTCGATTGATCTTTATAGGTCAAACGCCGAAATTAATTAATCGCTATCTCAGGTCTAGTTGCTAGTGACCGTTTTCACAACGTCAAATATGAGGACAGATATCTAGATTTAATCTACGGAAAATATTGCTATTCATTGTACTTTCAAGTCAGTTTTCATTTGGAAAATGTTTGGCGGGGAAGGATTTTCGCTACATTCAGCTTTTAAAACCGCATGTTTGAGACGAACATACGGCGCTCCCACGCTTTGTTCGTGGAAAAATTCTGCTAATGCACCAGTTCAGCGATCAACATGCCGGTGATTTACCGCAAGTTGGTGATAAGTCCTTTTCAGATGGATCGGGGGCGTCCACTGGATGCCAAAACCGGCCGCTCGCCTCGATTTGCGTGGCGCGCTCTAAATACTCTTAGCGGCTGCGTGGGGGCGCATACGAGCCGAAAGAGAGGGATTTGCCGCCGCCGCCCTCCGGCCTGCCAGGGTGTTATGGGGAGTTATAGCTAAATATGTTTACATGCGGCTTTGACGAGAATTTATTATTATGACGCGCATAGGTTTCAGCGCTAATTACTGAACTCGTAAATTCCGATTTGCATGTCCGATGTGTTGCCGCTGCCGACACTCGTTTAATGTGCGCGAAATTACTGTTTATTACTGGTCCATGGTGCGTAGGATTTTTCCCCTTCTCTTTTCTGTGCAATGCTGCGGAAGCGTTAGTTCTTTTGTGATATGTTTGCTTTTCGAGGTCACGTGTTGGCCGGTGTTACAAAACAATATTTTATCAAGCATCTACTTCCATTGTCGATTCGTATATGAGTCTTGGGCACACTCTTTACGCATTTAAAGGAACATTCACTCATGTTTCTGAGCTCTATTTAATGTTGAGCCTAATCCCTAATATCTTTATCTTCTCCGTCCCTATTTAATATATTTTTTCTTCGACGCCTTCCGTCCCTTATACTTGCCTACACCGTCACCATTTTATATTCTTAAATTTATTTACAGCTGTAGCGATGGATCGTACTCTTAACGCCCAATCTGATATTGTGACGCTTTCGAGCCGACACATACCATCGTTCATCTAGAAGACGGAGAATATGAAGTCTATAGTTTTATTGTAAGTCACTCATACTTGTTTGGCAGTGTTGTATCTGTTTTAGATGCCTCAAAGTAAGGACCAACACTAAAATTAAATTCCGGCTGGGACTCTCGTCTCATGTTAAAGTCCTAACTGTCATATTACTTGCAATGGATCCTGATGCAGTTTGCAATTCCTGTGTGATGGTCTGGATAGATGTGTCCCTATTAGACATTACGACCCTCTCCAACTTTCGGCGGTCTCTGTCAGTCAACAGACGAGGTCGGCCTATACGCTTTTGTGCTGTACGTGTCCCTTAACGTTTCCACTTCACTATCACATCGGAAAGAGTTGGCCTCGGGATGTTTAGGAGTTGGGAAATCTCGCGTACAGACGTATGACACAAGTGACACCCAATCACCTGACAATGTTCGAAGTCCGTGGTTCCGCGGATCGCCCCATTCTGTTCTCTCAAAAATCTAATGACTTCTCACGTCGCTGATACGAAGTTCCTGTCAGTACAATGCACCTAATATGAAAAAGTATGTTTTTGGGGGTGTCCGGATACTTTTGATCACATAGTGTATGTATTGGACGCTCAATAGCGAAGTCATCACCACCCTTAATCAGCTAATTGGATACGAATGTGTGCTGTTAGTGTTAAAAGTATGCTCCAAAAGAGAAGTTATGAAATGCAATACTCGACCATACGGGTGCACTTTGTCTCTCTCACGCACTCTTTCAGACTGACGACCAAAAGAAGTTTGCCACAGGCCAGTTGTCAAGAAAGGCTGTGATAATATTATCTAATCTGTATTCGTCCTTCGCAATATTTCAGAATCTGAAGTTACTGTTAACGGTGAGTAATTAAGCAGCAATTCGTCTGTATTAGCTCCCCCGCTCGTCCTTATTAATGTCTTGTTCGTGCGAGTTGTCACTTCGTATTAATGACCCGATTTCGTTTTACGACCGCTAGCCGTCCACGCAGCGGTCAGCAGCAAGCTTCGATTCTGCCAGCTAGCCACTCTCTGCGCCATTAATTATCCGTTTGGCAACGAGCGCCCGAATATGACCTCAGCGTGAAGCCGGCGCGATATTGAATTAAATTGGTTGTACACAGAAGGCGATAACTGGTGTTAATCTCGACGCTTAATGAAGTCTTCGCCGCCCTGGTCTGTCTCTGAACGGCGCCCTCTGTGTGTGTGCTAGCGCTCATAAAAGGGGGGCGATAGTCCAGTTTACAGATGAAGTAAAATGTGTGTGAGGGCGGGGGAAAAAACTGTCGGTCTCTCTTTCTGTGCCGTGTGCCGCCGCCTTCCTTTCGCGCCGGACGCGGAGAGCTCAGTGATGTATGGACCGAACTTGGCGTTAGCACGCCCGGAGCGCAGATAATCTCCGGGCATTAAGATAGGCCGCAGTTGGCGTCGCGGCCGCGGTGCGGGCAGCGGGAGAGTGGGAGTGGGGTGTTCGTGGAAGGCGCCGCTCTTATTGACGGCCGCGGCTCGCTGCGTCTGAGAGAGCCGCCGCGGACGAACGTCATTTGCTTATCGGGTCTGGGTCTGAGGGTGGACCGGCCTGCCGGGTTATCAGCGACCTCTGCGGCCCGGCGCGGCACAGCTGGGCCCGCGGCCGCCCGCGTCTGCGCCCGACGGACCCGCCTTATCGCGCTCGCTCCGGAACACCAGCTTCTACTCCAGAGCCTGCCCGCCCGCTCCTTAGCTCTCTACTATCGGCCCGATTCCTCTGCGACACGCCGCGCGCCGGCTTGTCGTCCCGCTGTTAGCTTTGTCCTTACGTACCCGTCCTCAACTTCTCAGGGACGTCTACAACGCGCTGGCTCCACTGAATCCTAGCCGTCTCTATCGACAGACCTTGAATAGAAAAAGAACGATATTTCAGTCATAGTGGCGACGTCAGTGATGGTTCAAAGGTTTGTTTTGAAATAACTTCTTTTCTGGCACACACTATTTCAATATGAAATAACCGGTTTTGTCCACCACAGCCTCCTTTAGATGGTTCCATATTTCACTCCGTACGCTAAGGAAAGAACGTTGTTCAGAATGAGATTTTCACTCTGCAGCGGAGTGTGCGCTGATATGAAACTTGCTGGCAGATTAAAATTGTGTGCCGGACCGAGACTCGAACTCGGGACCTTTGCCTTTCGCGGGTAAGTGATCCTTTCTTTCAGGAGTGCTGGTTCTGAAAGGGTTCGCAGGGGAGCTTCTGTAAAGTTTGGAAGGTAGGAGACGAGATACTGGCAGAAATAAAGCTGTGAGGACGGGGCGTGAGTCGTGCTTGGGTAGCTCAGTGGTAGAGCACCCGCGAAAGGCAAAGGTCCCGAGTTCGAGTCTCGGTCCCGCACACAGTTTTAATCTGCCTGGAAGTTTCGTAAAAAACGTTGTTTCCTGTATGGTTGTAGTGAACTACGCCATCTCTCTTACGATCCGAAGATGCTCAGTGTCGAACGAAACCGCTAATTTCTTATTGAAATTGTGTGTGTTAGTGCTGGAAAATCAATTATTTTCAATAGAAGCATTTTGAACGGTCACTGACGTCTCCAGTACCCCTGAAATACCGGTCCTCCCCTTCTCGAACTCTGTACATCTGTGTCTACACTATTACTTCACGGCTCAGTACCTGGTAGAGGGTTCATCGAGTCACCTTCACGCTTTTTCCCTACCGTTCCACTCTCGAACGGCTCGCGGTAAAAACGAACACTTAAATCTTTGTGTGTGAGCTCTGATTTCTCTTTTTTTTTATGACGATCATCCCTCCCTTGTAGTTGGCAGCAAACAAAACAGTTTCACAATCGGAGGAGGAATTTGGTGATCGAAATTTCGTGAGAAGATCCTGCCGCAACAAAAAACGCCTTTGTCTTAATCACTGCCATTCCAATTCACGTATGATGTCTGTGCCACTCGTTTCCCTGCTTGGCGATGATACAAAACGAGCTGCCCTTAGAACTTTTTTGCGTTCCCTCCATTAGCCGCATCTTACGGATTCCATACGGACAGCATTACTTCAGTAGAGGGTGGAAAAACGTAGTGTAAGCAGTCTCTTTAGTACACAGTTGCACTTTCTATGTGTTCTGCCAATAAATCGTAGTTTTTGGTTTGTTTTCCGCACAACATTATATGTGTGACCATTCCAAATTAAGTTTTTCGTAATTTTAATCCGTAAGTCCAATTTTTCCCCATGCATTGTCTCAAGAAGATGCTGATAATACAGTAAACGTTTAAAAACAAAAAAGCCATGTAATTTTTCCACGAAACTAGCAATAGGAGCTACTTTTACTCAACAGACGTAACTCCAAGAACAATGATCAATACAAAGACGCAAGTTGTCGGTATTTCTGTTGATTTTCAGATTAAAGAAATGGTATATAAGAGAAATATTTCCTCTCCATCAGAAATTACAGACAGTTGCGCCGTAAAGAATTGGCTTATCTCATGGGGTAGCTGTGATGAAACTGATGGGCATTTGATGCTGTTATTAACACTAGGGGCTACCAACATCTGCTGGGCTTCAGAGATATCCCCGTAGCGGAGAACATTCTGCAACGAATGCGAGGAAGACTGAGTTGGAAGTTGTTACATCTGTATGGAATTTAAAGGGCCTTTATAAAGAGAAACACGGAGAGTTGTAACCGAGCCCGACTTCGCGGGGAAGACTCAAGCCATGTCAGAGGGTCATATTTCATAGAACGTTAGGCAGTAAATGTCTCCCGCAGAGGAAACGGTGTCCCCGCAGGCAACTGTCTACGTTGTATAGATAACCATAATCATCCCACAGTGCCATTAACTTCACAGTTATGTGGCACATACCATGTCTTCATTTACAGTATTAATGTGTCCTTCGTATATAAGGTAATTAAGAACTGTTAAATAAGAACATTTGGAAAGTAGACAGCTGGTTTACAGGTAAGAAATACTTTAACGTGAGGTAAGCGTCCCAGCTGATATACATTCGTATTAATTTCAATGTTGGTCAGGTTTACTGGAATACAGCTTCTTTGAGGACTCTAAAACCCATATAACGCTGCCGAAACTACCGCATATCACTGAAAAACGGTAAACTTTGCGTTCTGTGTCTTCTAGAACAACGGTACAATATATAGGGGCTCGATAACGCCGCAAATAAGAGACTGAATGTTCTGAGTGCGTTGTATATCCAGATTCTTTCGAAGCTGTTAGGCAAAGGGGGAGGGGGGGGGCAGGCGGCGAGGTGCGAGAAGGGATTTTTTTTTTTTTTTTTTTTTCAAAACTGTTGTATGGTTTTGCGGAAACTATCTTGCAAGCCAAGTAGACTCAAATTAGAAGCTGTAGTGGAACAACGACGACAATAATTGCTCTCCTTGCAGGCCGGGAAACGTATTGTGATAAGATGAGACTACTCTTACACTGTTGGTTACTACAAAATACGTTTACTGCAAAATACGTCAAATACCCCATTTTGAACAATAAGCCTTCCACAGCTTTTAACGCGTATTCTACCATTATCATTTCAGAATGGAAAAACAATTCTTACAATGTTTCTGGTAGCTTTCAAATTGGAACTTTGGTATCTGTATTGCTGATAGGACTCCCTTGCACATGTATTAGGGTGGTGTGCTCCAGCCTGATCCGTTATACGTTCCAAGTGACTCAATTTCCAGTGGACATTTATTTTTTTACGGCATCCGTGGTCAGGGTAATGGTTTCCCACTCTGCCACGAAAGCGCATGCATCGCGTAATTGATTTGTTGCGTGGCTGTTATCAGCTGGAGCTTTCCGTCACTAATGTTGCAGAGCACGCTCCTGTCCGCACTTCAGCAAAAAAAAAAAAAAAAAAAAAAAAAAAAAAAAAAAAAAAAAAAAAAAAAAAAAAAACCTGAAATGAGAATGAACACTGTGTTCACCCGCACCTAATCTAGAAAACGAGTCAGTCGCCACTAGAATCAATCCGCGTTCCGACCAGTAATTTAGCAGTTTTCTTAGTCGTTTCTCTGCGTGTGTCTAATAAGGAAGAAGGATTTGGTTGGCGCAGGTTCACTGGCTGGGTACTTTTGCAACAGAATGTCTTTGAAATGTGGATTGTATTACATTAAAGTACGTGGAGAGAAGTGTTACTAAAATATTTACGTAATTAGAGATGGGACAAGTCACGTAACTGCCCAGTGCGGTAATCATATTGCTTCAGACGGTACTTTCATAGTCCAATGTCCGCAGTACAGTCTTGTAAATGAAATTTCTCTGAGATCCATGTAGACGAAAAATGCATGTCGAGTGAGTTGTTCTGACTTTGTCGATTCCTTTATGAAGGAAAAAAGGAAGTTGTTAACTTCGCGTTCATTTATTAGATTACAACTTATTCCGTCCTGGGTCGATAACATATTCTATTCACTTCTTCCACAATATTGAGGTAGATTGAAATAAAGCCCGGCGTCGTCATCTGGCTGACCGTCGAATCATTCATGCCGAGATTCTGCATAACGATATCGGGAACATAAATTTCTCCACAACTAACTTGTCCGTCAAGGCACTTGTTCTCTTAACTTCTTATCTCGGAATCCTGCCACGCCGTATTTACATAAAACGATTTGTAGGTCGTTCGCATGTCCTGTGAAGTTCTTATGACGTCAGTAATACATAATTCATTGATTATACACCTGTTTCTCAAGGACAGGTTAGTGGCAAGGGCACTCCTTTACCATTTGAGATGCGAGACGCATACGGGAGTGCCACGACCGTCAGTCATTGACATCGGTGGCGGCACACGTGACGAATTCTGTGGTAATAAGAAGCCATTATGGAGTATGTTGCTTGAGAAGCGACTTTTGTATTCCAGGTAGATTACAGATTTAAAAATTAATGCATGAAGGTTATAAATATCATTCTGAGAGAGTGAACCCATTCGAACTTGCTCTCGTCTTTTCGGGAAGAAGAGAAATTCGTTTACCTGTTCAGCATCCGCAAAGTAACGCTAGCGGCTTTGTGTGACGGTTGATACCAAACGTTGCTTCTAGAGTACAGCAGGGGTCTCATTTACAAATCACGGATACTCCCAGTAGCCATTCTGTGCGCCGCAAAAACGGATAGCATGACGTCCGCACATTTTAAAAGCAACAACAGTTATGAGTGGGAGAGGACGAGAGGAGCGAAAAGAAAATTTAACTGCCTCCACTCTCGACAGACTCCGACAGACCGCTTTAAAATAACTGAGTCTCGGAGCCAAATAAAGCATTGCAAGTCGGGATTCGCCACGGACTAAATGCTAATAAGCGACGGACCTGACGACAAAAGGCTTTCAGCAGCCGAACCAGCCTCAAGCAATCTCTCGCCCCTTTTATAGTTTTAAAACTTACTCCGCCTCTTTACACGTAACCTCGAGCAGGTAATTGGCTGAGCGTCACGTGCATAAGCGTATTTTCCATCGCTTCTCCATGGAATAATGAAAGAACAGTAGTGGGTTTTGCGAATATCTGCTTAGCACGATAAACAGTTTTCAGCCACTCAGCCCTAAGAAAAATGCAGCTGCTGACGTAATAAAAAGCAGCGCAATTTGTTAAGTTTACTTGTAAGATGCTGACATCTCATCTGACACAAAATTCGCTTCGTAGCTTAATGCCGTGTAGAAGAGAGACAGCCAACGTACACATTGCCGAACACACTCGATAGGCTAACTAGATGTTAATGACAATAACGATCGTTTCCTACATATCCAATGTTCCAGAAAGTAGACTGAAAAAAAAAGAGAAAATCGGGAGAGGGGATGTTGTTTGGGCGCGGATCTGGACTTTAGCTTCTGGTAGGGAGAGCTGCAGTTTAACAAACCTACGTACGTCATTGCTCCACGTTCGGAAACCGACAGTTGGTCCCGTCACTGAACGAGGCTGGCTGTGGTGATGTGGTCAACGGCAGACAGCTTGATTTCATTAGCGAGCTCTGTAATTGCGGCGCGCCTAATGATCTCAGAGGAGCTACCGGACCCGCGATACGCCTGCTGGCGGCTGCGATAACCCCGCGCCCGCGAAATATCTGCGATGCTTCCCGGAACGGCGGCCACTGTTGGACGTGACCGGTTATAAGAAAACTTTAATCTTGCTGCCGTTTCCACGCCGAGATTCAGGATAAAGAACCAGTGAATAATGTGACCATAGGTTGATAGTAACAGCAGCGGTGTTTCTCGTTTCAGGCACAGTGATAAAATGCCATTGCTTTCAGTTTTCAGTGGTTAGTATTTCAGCTAAGCCAGAAGTAAATAAGTCTAATAAACTTTATATCTGTTTAGATGTCCCTAATGCTGCTTCTTCGACACTTGTATGAAACAGAAGTATCGTTAGCAGATGCATAAGAATTGTATTTACCGAGAATTCACTCTAAGCACGTCGGACTCTGCAAGATACGCGATGTAGTTCTTGTAAAATACTTTAGGGTGAATTTAAAAAACTTGCTTTCGGAAAAGACTGCGACCATCATGCTGTCACCAATGCCTGTCTTGCGCAGCGATCGTGAGAAAAGAAAGGGAGATTGGGATAGTTACAGTTGTATATGGGGTGTGATCGGTGTAAGTACAGATATTTCTATTGGTGACTGAGGACGGTGTACTGAATAACAATGCATCAGTATTTACGTTATTTGCAGACTAATAATTATAGCTATTACAAGTTATATGTTTTTAGATTGGTTAGTACCTCCAGGGTCATGTAGCTTTAATGTTTATTTTCATACTGGGCAGCAGGTCAGGTACTGAAGTGTGGATACGTGGACGCAAAACTGGTAGTCGATACTGAAAGGCGTAGTCCACTTAGTGATGCGATTACGACCATGCAAAAAACACCAGGTCATAAAGTTTGTGACTTTTTTGGGGGAACACGGTTCGATGCAGGGAAAAAACAATCAACACCGTGATGTGTGTATATGTTAAGTACCACATATATAAAAATATCTGCATTTACATCTTGTACAGTCATTTTCCCCCACACAGTATGCGAACGGTACAGAGCAAAATATTAACAAGATTGATAGGATGTATTGCAAAGTGGTCTGAAAATAGTTCAAATGGCACTGAGCACTATGGGACTTAACAGCTGAGGTCATCAGATCTAATTAAACCTAACCAACCTAAAGACATCACACACAAGACACTTAGACCAAAAAGAAAAGATAGTATAAAAATAGAATAACGTCACTCTACTCGAAAGTTTAAAAAAGAAGTTGAATCGGACGATTATGTAGAAGCCGACGAAAGACAGTTTTCTAAAGGAGCCAGTGAGGGGGGAAAAGTAACAACCTTCAATAGCTTACTTCCGGTGGACACCATATCTGGAGATCGCGTGTAGCTTCGCGAAGGACTTGCGTCCGGCTTGCGGAGGCCGTGATGAATAACGGTGTTCCCCGACCAGACAGGCGAAAACTTGCTTCCTTCCCGTCACAGCAGTGTATCCTCGTGCAAGCTATTAAGTACTTTAGCAAAGTTACATATAAAGTCCGGGCGGAACGAAACTTGGGCAACGGCAGGCGCGATGAAGTGGCGGCGTTGACGGCTGAGGAGCCCGGCTCCAGGCGTCGGAGGCTGGGAACGGCGCAGGTTCGGTTTCCCCGGTGCGGGTCAGTAAAAAGCGAGAGGGGAGAGGCGTGGACCGAGCCGCATGCGATGATGATGTACAGGTGCTGGGAGTCCCTGCGTGTTCCCTATTAGTGACAGCCACAGCGGTGGAATTAATCACCCGGCGCTAATTCCTGGCCCATTCACAGGCGGCTCACGCGCCACTACAATGCTTACGTACGTGATGCGAGACTCAACGCGCCGAGGGAGGGGAGCGCGAGCGGATACGACTCGCGGCGGGACACTCCTTTCTTGCGGGCATCGCGTACCATCCTCGGCCGCGTGGCCCATCCTCCCCGCCGCGGTGCCGTGTCAGTTCTCCGGTGCTAACTTTGCCCGCGAGAAAATGGAGCCACCGGAGAAATAATTAATCTTGTACTCTTCTGGCTGTTCCTCTGGATTCGGGCAAAGTTTCTCCGCGGAGGCGGCGGCTGCGAGGGGGCGGGCCCGCGGGCGGAGGCCAAGCGGAAAAGCTAAAAGGCTTAGTTTTCGAGGAGGAGCGGTCGGCGGCAGGGAAAGAAGCGAGCGCAGCCGAGAGCCGTCTCCTGATTACACAGGGCCGCGGGAGTTGGAGCAGAAGCAAGCTGCCGACCATTAAGAGAGCACTCTGCGCAACCTTACATTACTCTGCGGAGGCGTAATCCTAATGACGTTCTTCGGGGACTGTGCTGTGTAAATATCTGCGGGGAGGAGTGCCTCGAGGGGCTGGAGCAGTTCCCGTAGCCGGTTATTGACGTAACTGGCAGCTGCCACAACGCACGCCACGTGCCAGCACTGGTCAGGAGCCGCGCAATTATTCCCGTTAATTCACGACTGTTCACACGGCTTCTAGCAGATAACCGTTGCTGCTTTAATTTGTAACATTACACGGGACTGAGTAAGATATTCAAGTGTTGCATACTTCAGATGCCAACGACACAGGACGCTGCCGGCAACAAAATTTATATGCTCGTATCTATCTTCATTTTAAAAATACGTCTTACAAGCTATATTTACATGTTGGCGAGACAGTTGAATAACAATGCCATTGCCGCGCTTTTTTTATCAGTCTCGAGGCTATGAATTCATAAAATACGAAAATCTATACCAAACTAAACTACTAATAACTTAAGGTATGCTCCAAAGAAGCTGCTAATTGAACTCAGCTGCTGTAACAACTGAAATAGAGGGTCAGTCAATTTCAGTTACGTATGCTACAAGCAGCAGAACCAGATTTCTCAGGGAAGTGAGGGCTGTTACCAGGGAAGACCATGTAAGAAATAAAAGCATTAGGAGTCAGCTAGAAATCTGTAATATTAATTAAATGACTGAACGAAATAAAAAATTATGGAAACATCACCTACAAAGGATAAGTGTAGTGAGAATCCCACGTCTGGCCAATCTGTGCTAGTTAAGAGGAAGAAGTAACGTGGCAAGACCCGGAACAAGGTGGCAGTGAAAAGTGAAGACGGAACAGGCACAACTGCCTAAAACTAGGAGACTAGGAAATAAATTAAACCACACGGTTGCAGAAAGCTGCCAGAATACGATCTACTCAATGTAACTGGGTTGCTGGTACTTCATGATGGACAACTGAAACTACAAATGAATGTGACAAAACTATTTGCAATAAATGTTTCGGAAGATTATACCTCCATCATAAGGCAGATTTATATCAGTTAATAAGGCAAGTAAGTATTGCATGTACGGGCTTGGGTAACCAGTGACACTGTCATTTAGTGGTCGAAGGCTGCTTTTCCTGTTACGTTTACATCACATTCATGAGCAGATATACACTTCGTATGCACTGTGTGTACAAAGTTTGTTTACATAGTGTATTTAATGTAAACAGACATGAAAAGAAACTTCTGACCACTGCTTCAAGGTCCGCATGTGAGCCAAAAGTCGTAAATCCAATACAAATGTCTTATCAAGATTGTGGATGGTTACACTAATTTGTAGTTTGAATTAATATTCATAACAGATAAAGCCTTATCTAAAATAAATGCTGTTAAATTTATCACAGCTATATTTCAGGTACTTGCGTTTATTGCACCACAATCAGTTTCTTTTTAAATTCACTTCTTCAGGCGACGGACATTTCACCTACAGTCATCATAACTAATACCCATAAAGTTTCAGAAATCGGCCGGTACCACGACGCAAAACAATCTAGTCGCCATACTTACACGACACGGACATATTTAATTTACAATGAAACCAGTTGTGGAGTGATTAAAAAAAGACCTGACATATAGCTGTAGTTGCTCATATTGACATTTATCTGTACATTACGCAATTGTGGAATACAAGATGATGAAGAGTAACCTAACGTATTGCATTAAAAGAAAGTGGTCTGCACAGAAAGGTATGGTTGACCAATCACTCTCATAAGGAAATATCACCAACTCGACACCATGTTTTAAGAAGAAAAAAGAATACTTGCAATATACAGCCCCAACAGCCGATACCGTCCTAAAATTTTAGCAATAATTCTGACAGTATGCTGTCATGACCTTCTGAAAGTACAGCCTTTATTCAAACCTTCGCGTGCACAATTGTTTGCCCTCGCTCCTCCCCACTGCAAATATCTGATGCCTAATGCCCTGTGCTCGAAGTACCGTACAGCGGAGTCAGACAGAGGGAAGAGGAGGGGAGACGTAGTAATGACTGCCAGCGTTCTTTGCAATCTTGTTACAGAAATTCACCTTATTCTAGCGAAAAAAGTAAGAAAAAGTGAGTACGTAATATGTCAGCTTCATACACATATATAGTCAATATTTTAACAGTATTGTTGTATTGAAATTCTGCGGCTATGTATAAACCTCAGAATCAAAATTAAGGACTCTAAGTAACCGAGAACACTTATGAAATGAAGTTAGTGATTTTCGAGCTATAATTTAATCATGTCAATGACGCTAGAAGAATCTAGGAGGCACAGACCCTTCGAGGTTTACTCCAGTTAAGATTAGGGGGTCAGGCAGATAATCTGAAAGATGAAAGACTAAGGCAATAAGCGGAGGAAGTGTTACTCGAAAACATACCGAACGCAAAAGACTAAATACAACACCTAGAGGACGAATTGCGGAAAGTATTACATGAAAACAGTAGCCTTCGAAAGAACGATAACAGAAATCCCATAGTGTTTTGCATCCGTTGTGGCAGGTGGTCAGTCCAAAAAAAAGTAAAATAGCTACGAAAATATAAAAAGCAAAAGCCTCAAGCCAACGAATGATCAGTACTCTGATGATGTTAGAGGCATGCTAACAAGAGAAACTGACCCCGAACAAAATAGACTGAAAAATCAGAACAGTAAGACAACACCGTGTGAGCTAATCGCTGAAATGTCCACACAGAAAGAATGCAAAAAACTTCTTGCAAAAACGGGGGCCATCCACAACGTAAAGTTTGTGGAGACCAAAGAGCGAATTACCATTGTTCGCAACACACGGGATCCTAATCACAGTAACGGATGACGAATTATCATCACAGCTACATAAACTGAACGTGGAGGACAACCTTTCTAGAGAACAATTTCCGGAAGAAATGAAAATATGGTTTAAAACAGGCCAGAGGGGTCGAAGTAGAACAAGTATAGCCTTGGGGTAATACCAAAAATCTGTACAATTCTCCTGAAACAAAATAGTATTATCACGAACTTCTTAGCATTGGACATAAAGAACTACGATGGTATAACTGGGAGCTTCAGAAGCTGCCGGCTGTGACACTCCACGTAATAATGGAAAAAAAACTGTGCCAAATGCGACGAGACATGACACAAACGGGGAGAATGCACGTTGAGGGTTCCCCTAGTGGGTGGTGGGGGTATTCCATGTAAACCAAGAAAGCGAGTTCGTAACAAAGGCAGAGGATCGGACTACCCAAACTAAAAAAAATATTTCAGTTGTATAAACATGTCTGTCAACCTATGTTTATGTCGCACACCACCTCCTTGGTGTTGCTATTTTTTTCCCCCGTCAGTGTACGAGATCGAGTTGCTGGTATTTATGCGTGAGTAGGCTCAGATGTGAGTTTCTGTGCAGAGACTGTCACTCAGCAGCCGAGGGGCGGTTCTGAGCGGTATCAAACGGAGATGAGAGCAGATGAGGTGGGAAGGAGATAGCCGCGCCTTGAGGAAGGGCAGGGCCGTCCGCTGTTCACGACGTATCGCGGCCGGGAGAGCGGCGCGGGTGACCGATAGCGGCCGCGGTGACATGCTAATAACCAGAAACACCGGCGCCCTTTGAGGCCGCCGGGTGACGGCTCCCCGGGCCGTGAAAGGCCTCTTTGTCCGCGCGAAGCACCCTCCTCCCCGCGCCGCGCCACCCGAGCCCGGGGTGCGAGCTGCCCCCGCCCAGCGTACAGATACGGGCTGGCGGCGGAGACGCAGCGCAGCACAGCAAGGGCGGTACGCCCCACGAGGAAAAAAGTCGCCCCGCTCTGTTTTTCCCGAAAACCGCCGCCGCAGGGCCTCCAGTTTTTCTCGGTAATATGGAGGAGCGGGCGCACCATGTGGTTTCGGACGGCAAGAGGCGGCGAGGAAGCGAGGCGAGCGCAGGCGAGGCGAGAGCGCCAGTAAAAATAACCACACGTATACAAACAGGGCGCGCAGCGGCTGCAGCCGCGGCTCTCGCGGTTGCCGCGTTTATGGACGCGGCGCATCCTTCAAAACCGCAAGTGCTCCTAAAACTGGGCGCCAGCCTGCGCGGGCGCCCCCAGATTTTATCTCCGTAATAAACGAGATCCCCGCGGCACAGCGGCGAATGAAGGATTACCACCGCGCTCTGCACCACGCGGCCGCGTGTCGGCCACAAGACACCTTGCTGTCCGTCTCTCTTTCCTCCGTAATATGCGGTCCGCGTGCTACTTCTGCTCACCACTTGTCGCAAGACTCTTCCTGTCTGCAGATGGAACTTCCGATGTCTTACCATCAGATTTCTCTACGAAACTGCTTTCCCAAGAAAATGCGGACCCCAAATAACTGCAACTAACCGAAATTTCGTGTTACTTGCTAACACTACGCTATTCGAAGGAGCTGGTTTGAAGTTCCCTTTCCGTCATTCTAATTCAGAATCATTAAAATTTTCCAGAACTATTAAGTCGTCGTAGAATAAACCTAATATTTCATCCCTAGGAGTCTCATAGCTTTCTCGCTGTAGATGAGTGTTTATTAGGAAAAATGCATTTCACCACGATATATCGTCTCGAAATATTGCAATAAATGTAATATTGCCGACCAGGAAATCTTACATTTCACCATTAACCTGGTTTATATGTTCGTAAATTACTTCATTATGTTTATGGAAAGGTCTCGTACTCCAAACTTGTCCCATGGAGCAATCCTTGTTCTCTAATTATCCTTGTCCAGTGTACTATGCTTTTGCAGACGAAGCGTATTACACCTATATAAATTTGTGTTTGGACAGGTTCCGCCCTCAACAAACACAATTTTTTTACTTTGTTGATGGTCGAAATGGAGAGGATATAAAATGTAGACTGGCAATGGCAAGGAAAGCGTTTCTGAAGAGAAATTTGTTAACATCGAGTATTGATTTAAGCGTCAGGAAGTCGTTTCTGAAAGTATTTGTATAGAGTGTAGCAATGTATGGAAGTGAAACATGGACGATAAATTGTTTGGACAAGAAGAGAATAGAAGCTTTCGAAATGTGGTGCTACAGAAGAATGCTGAAGATTAGATGGGTAGATCACATAACTAATGAGGAAGTCTTGAATAGGATTGGGGAGAAGAGAAGTTCGTGGCACAACTTGACAAGAAGTAGTGATCGGTTGGTAGGACATGTTCTGAGGCATCAAGGGATCACCAATTTAGTACTGGAGGGCAGTATGAAGTAAAAATCGTAGGGGGAGACCAAGAGATGAATGCACTAAGCAGATACAGAACAGGCTGCAGCACGTACTGGGAGATAAAGAGGCTTGCACAGGATAGAGCAGCATGGAGAGCACCGTACGATGGCTTGCAGAGTGTGGGTGTAGATGCAGATGCAGATGCAGATGTAGATGCAGATGTAAATGCAAACTAACACACGTGTCAACGTCAGGCACTGAAAGCTATGGGCTTAATCAGATTTGACACCTGCCTTTGACGACGGTGGCAGGACTAGTCTCGTCGAAGCTCTGCGCAGACGAATGAAATCGTCATCGTTGTGAAATATGTCTTCTACGGACAGCTTATTTGTTGGAACCGCTCTGGACAGTACAGAACCACAGGTAGGCGCCGACGCCTACATGGACGGTGTGTCCCTCGATTGTCTTCAGCTCGGCGGCAGCCCACTGCTCACTCGCCGCCGCCGTCGCGGTAGGCAGTAATTTGTTTGTGAGGGTTCGAGAGGGCGTGCAGCGCCGCGGCGCGCCGCGAAGTGGTCCCCAGCACGTTGCGGCCCGGCTTGCGCGTGTTTGTGTGCACAGTGGCTGCTGGCTGCTGCTGCCCACAAAGGCGTCGAGGACCCTCCACGCCAGCTCGTTACACTCCCCGCGCCCCGACGCCTTCGGCCGACCGCCGCTGCGTTGCTTCAGCCACTCCACGGCGCTTAACGATTCGTGCAGGTCCCACGGACCCAGTACCACAGCGGGGCGAGAGGTTTACCTTCCCAGGAGAAGAGTATGTACAGTACGCTATAGGGTGGGCGAGAAGTCAACTTACCCCTGTTTAGTATCAAAAGTTATTATGGGGTTGGTAGCTATGTTACGTCTTACCAATTGTTGGAATTCATGTTTACGTGTTTTTGCGGTCGCCGTCGAGTTCGAATATGTAGACATTGCAGATGTGAACGGTCATACTAACACTATTGAGGAATGCATAGTGAGAAGTGTGTGACTGTTCGAATGATAACACACAGCGCACACAGTGAGACGAATTTTGTAGCATTTCAGAAAAAAATTTATAAGGCTCCACCACAAAAGCCAACACCTCTGCTGTGAGGCAGGTGTGCTTCTGCTTTTGGCAATGTTAGAGACAGTCCGCGGAGTTAAAGGAAGTAGACACAAGAAGAGACCTGTGTCGGAGTCTCTGCTTCGATTAAACAATCTCCTATGAAGTCGTTACGTAAACTTGCTTCGGAACTCGGTATACCGAGGACAACAATGTGAGACCGCATTAAGAGAAAAACAGTTTTTCGACCAACGTTCGTAAGCGAGTTATCGGCCACAGACCGGAATGAGAGCGTTTTAGCATGCTGTCCTTTATTGACTCAATTTTCAATGAATGTGCCATTTATCACAGATCACGTACTAGAAATAACTATCGTTTGGGCCAAAGAGAGCCCTCATTACACAGCCGAGATAGAAACAAACCCGCCTCACGTAGTAGTACGAACAGCGATGACATCAATACATCTCCTTAGGCCTTTTTTAAAGGACTGAATGACGCAGGTTATTTGCACATGTTAAAAACATTTTTAATACCTCATCTTCGGGAAAGTGGCTTCACAGAATGCATACGGTTGCAGCAAGACAGAGCGCGTTTTCAGTATGCTCTTGCAGTGCGCGAATTCCTGAATGAACACGTGGCATAGTAGTGGCTAGGTTCTGGTTCATCAGCAACACCGTCTCCCTTGAAATGACCACCAAGAGATTCTGACTTCACCACATCTGACACTGCTTTATGGGGAGTCATTATGGCACGTATATCCGAACGTCGTTATGCTACAAACTAAGAACCTGATCAGGATCCATTTCACACTATAACACCGAATATGGTCAAAAATACGTCAAGAACAACATGGAGGTATATGCAAATACCGATATATTGGACACTTAATACACTTGTGCCAAAAAAAAAAAAAAAAGAAATTAGTGAGCACTCGATGCTAAGGGAACGGTGAGTTCCCGCCCACCCTGTACACTCAACGGCTTGTTGCACTATAAGATGGTCTTGCTGTTATATTGGGTAATGTAGCTTCTTAAAATATACATAACTACTGGGTTTCTGTGAGAAACACTCTTTTATGGGTGTAACTTGTATACCAACAACAAATTCGTTGGCCGTTTGAGAACTACCATATTTATGAAATAGAAAAATTGCAACCGTTACTCAGTCCTTAGAGACTAACAATCGCTTAGCACAATAGGAAGGACAGTTCTGTAAAGAGAGAACCTCTATCAGAATCTTCACCATACGCCATTTCATCACAGAAACAAATGATAGTCTTATACTTTAATGGCAGGGTATGTGAGGATTTTCATTTTGAGTAATGTTAATGTATTGATACCTGTCTATATTCGCTATTAGCTTATTTCTATTTAACAGTGATAAATTAGGTGACTTCGTCTGCCGCTTATAACAGATATTATCTAGCAGTGTTTGTATTTCAAAATTTCATCTTTATTTCGCCATCCTCTGCGTTATTTTCAAGGTTTCAGCTGTTAGGTACATTAAAGAGTCGCCTTCGTCCGTAAATGCCAGTGTTTAGTACCTCAATTCACCCCGGAATCTTCATTCGCAGTTGTTGAGCTGGAATAAATTACTAAACTGATGTATATTTACTATAAAGCTGGAGATTCGAGACTACGAATCAGAACTTTTCCTTCCTTCCTGTTTTTTATTCGTATTTTTTTTTTATTCTCCTGCTTTGTGTTTGGGTGTATCTGAAAGAGTCGCCCTTTTCTTGCATCGCATAGTTGCTTCGCTTCCCATTGAGGTTCAGCCACTTCCAAGGAGGTCCCCAAACAGACACGATGGGACCTGGAACACAAAAGACGTCGTTAGGATTTATGCTCTTCTTTGTAAGGTGCAGTCATTCAGTCTACTTTTGAACTGTTCGTGGATCCGATCAGTTTTCCACGCTGTAGAGCCTTTAGTTCACAACTGAGGTGATTAGAAGCAATGAGGTATGAGAACGTTTCTCGCGCTGTAGGAGGATCCATACCACACCTAGTACGAAAGTCGCCCTGAACAGCTATTAATGATCCGCACTGCGCAAAACGTATAACATAAAACGTCTCCTGTCGTCCCCCACCGTTATTAATAGAACTGAATTGGGCACATGTTGCTGATACCTAGCGGGAGCCATGTAAAACTCGAGAGAGTGCTGTTTCCAAAAGAAAGTTGTTCACGCACATATCTCAAATAATAAATACTTACGATATTTTTTTTTAAATCGGATGATTCTTTTCGATACACCCTGTATGATTATGACGTAACGTGTGAAGGGCCACTTGCACGCTGACCTTTACACTGGAACATCGAAAGCGATGCTAAACAAGATTCCTCCCGCGTGCTTGCCTCCTTGTGGCCGCGCAGTCGGAGTCTGTTGTTGATCGCTTAATACCGTCACCCGGGGTGAAGGGGGGAGAGAGAGCTGCATTTGTCGCTGCCGGCCGCCCGCTCGGTGAGTCGGGCTGTGCGGCGCCGTGTCGTGTCGTGCTTTCAAACACGACAGAAAGAGACGTGGCGGGGAGCGGAGGAACAGCAAGCGCCGGCAGAAGTGGCGATTGGGCGCATGTAGGCGATTTAATACCGCATTTCACAAAAGCGACGATCCCATCCATTCAGGCCCGCCCGCTTCCTTTTTTAATCAATTCTCTCATTATCCGGAGCGCGTGCGAGGGTGAAGGAGCGCTGTGTGTGCGTGCGTGCGTGCGTGCATGTGTACGTGTATACTGGCTGCGCCGGCGGAACGGGGTGCCACAATAAAGGAGTAGGCTGCATTGTGCGACGCGAAACTGTGTTGTGATGTTGATGAACGCTTTATACTTTGCATTTTGAAATCTTTGTCGCGTGGTAGGCCTCGTCCGACCCCAGGGGACGCCGTCCGGCCTATTGTCCGATACACCCTTGCGGTTGGAGACCTCAACAGCTGGCCGCCTCGGCGCCTACCAGGCAATCACGTTGCATTCCTCGCGTCTTTCAGAGTGCTGCAATTATATATATCGTGACAGTTTACACGAAAGCTTTCTTTATATAAACTGGAAACTGGAATAGCTCTGGGAGACAGGGTGAAAGTCATGTAATCAAAGTTCCCATGAAAATAGTCAACGCCTATACTGAGCTAACGTAAAATCTTCGAGGCTGTTACGACGCGTCATACTCGTATTCAGTTTCCTCTTACACAGTCGATATTTCGACCTATAAGTTAGGATTCTCTTCGGGATCTTCTGGTATTTCTAATTAACTGAAAGCTGTCAGTGGCCAGTGCCGCGCTTTCACGTATAAATCGGAGTCTTCCCGATCTTACGCTGAAGAAGTGAAGTTATTGGGTAAAATTTTTACGTCTAGTATGAGTGGGCTATTGTCATGGAATATAAAGCGAAACAGACAGGGCAAGCGTCGGGGAATGTTTAGCAGAAGTGTTATTGTCGAACCTGGTAGTTATTTGTATACCTCGCGCACGGCGGTTGCCAATATCCTTCATTCATGGCGGGAAGCCACGAAGTTCGAAGCCTGGAGCCGTTTTCTCCATTCGCATTAGATTCGGTGTTGGTAATGTTCATTGCTGCTCTGATGGGTTGGGTTGTTTCGGGGAGAAGCGAGGTCATCGGTCTCATCGGATTAAGGAAGGGCGGGGAAGGAAGTCGGCCGTGCCCTTTCAAAGGAACCATCCCGGCATTTGCCTAGAGCGATTTAGGGAAGTCACGAAAACCTAAATCAGTATGGCCGGACGCGGGATTGAACCGTCGTCCTGCCGAATGTTGCTCTGACTTTCCTTCTGTAAATGTTGGATTGTTTGGATAGCAGACATACTTTATTAGAATCATTGTACTGGACGTAGTTCTAATGTTCTGCTACCTCATATTTCACATTTTGTTTTAATCGCACGTGTCATTCGAGCTCTTTCATACGTTCTTCTACTGTTCTTCACGTTTAGTCTACATACGCTCCGTAGCAACACGTCACTAAAGAGTCTCCGGCAATGTAGATGTAATCAGGTGCGTCCGTTTTGCTTCGAAGAAGTCATTTATTTTGTTCTGACAGAAAAATGTGTTCTTTATATCCTTTTTCCGCAGAATTATTCTTATAATAATTTGTCTTTCTCCTTTATATTGACGATCGTGCAACATCTGTGTTGTATTACACTTAGTAGCTAACAATACGGTAGTGGTTTGGTTTAAAAATTTAAAATTTGTTTTCCAGTTATGAACCATTTTACCACTTCTAGCTGAGATCTCATTGCCTTCAGCCCATCGGACCAAACACTACCATTGAAGCATTCGAGATTCCGATTACGCTATCAAATTTGAGCTGAAATTTGTTTACATTAACTCCGCGGCTTCTTTCCGTCCGCGGTTCAGTCAAGCGTCCACATGCATAGAATACAAGAGCTACTTTATCGTAAAGCTCATTCGATGTTTAACTTCCTTGCGTTTCTGAATTAATCCTTTGTTGGAAAACTACACTTTCATTACTGAATGACAGCACAGAATTTTCAAATGCTTAGCAAAGGAAATAAATAGTTGGTTGTTGCAAGGGTTGCCTGTTCAACGTGTCATTCTAGGGTGTATTTGCTTTCACATCTGGCTGATAAAGCAGAACTTCCGCAATTTACGGTAAGTTGTGAAAATATGACGCTTCTAATTCATACAAAACACAAGTTTACGTGATCATGTGCAACTACTTCTAGGTAAAAAAAGAGTATATAGAGTATCATGAATGAGAAAAAATGCTTTGTTTGCAAAGTCAAACATACTTTCCACGTTTCTGTATCTCAAAATGTCTATGAAGTTGTACATGATAGCACAGAAAAATTCGAAGGGAGCTATTAACTGTTAATATTGGCAACATATGTTCCAGAAGTTCTTAAGGGATTTCACAGTCTCTGTGATGAGTCAATTTTTTATGTATATCTCCCAGGCGCAGACGGATGCAAATAAGGGCATGTGCGTGTCACATATGGCATCTGTGAGTGCATAACCGTAGCAAAATATGTTTATTTGAAGTAAACTCAAAAAATTTTCTTCTTAAACTAGCGAAAATAGAGTTCAATATATTTTATTCTGGTGAAGCCCCTCAACTAGGAAATATTTTAAGTAGGTAGGTTGTTGATTGAAGCAGAAATAAAAGCAGTTTATTTTATATTGCAGTTATCACCATTTTAGGATACCTGATGATGATCTGCGCGATCGAAACGAAATAAATAAATTGCTTTGTTTAGTGAGCAGCTTATTTTGGCGAACTGACTTCCTCTAAAATTGATTGGCTTTCCCATTTTGTTTTTAGCCACATTACACTCTTTTGAAAATTTGTACGTTTGGTAACGGCGGTACGACAAAGAAGCGACTGTACTTAACCGATCCTGTAACATTGCTTTAGAAGTGATGTATTCGAAGTTAGGTATATGATCAGACTCCAGTTGCAAATTGTATTGGGGTGAACCAAAAGTTGAGCTGGGCCGGGACTCAAACCCGGATTTCCCATAAAGCGAGATTAACAGGAGTTTTGCGCGTACAGGACGTACACACAGTGACATCAATGTTAGGGTCGGTCCTGGGCGTGCTCGGGAGGTTGAGGCGGTTAAGGCGACCGCTCGCGTAAGGCGGGGAATCCAGGTTTGAGCCTTGGTCCGGCACAAATTTTCGTTGTCACCACTGCGCAGCTGGAGTCTTATCATATTTGCAATTTCGAGTACATTTCTTGTATTTCATACAGCTGTCGATCGCGGCAATTCCTGTTTCTTCAGACACGCATGCATGTCCGAAGGACATTGCAGAGTACATCGCAGAAACACAGTTACTGCAGTATAGAATAACATTACTTTATGCGAACAGTAGAGCGTTTCGCAGCAGCGACTCAAAATGAGAGTTAAGAACTGTCCCTGGCTTGATGTGTGCGGCGCGCCTGTCGCTCAGGTAACGGAACTCGCCGGTGGGAGGCCACCCCTGCGCACACGCGAGGAATGCGCCAGGGGGAGCCGGCGGCCAGCAACAATGTGGGCCCGCGGCCACTTGAGCACACACTTAGCGCCGTGAATGCGCCCGTAATGAACGGTGACAATGCGCCTTGAGCCGGCGAGCCGTCCCGGCCCGGCCAGGTAGGGACGAGCCCGGCCGATACAACAAAAGGCTACATAAAGGCTCGTGGATTCCATTAGGCGAGCCGTGCTGGCGCGCCCCGAAAGGAGAGCCGTCCCCGTCCCCGTCCCCGTCGCGACCTCTTCCTCCCAGCTGCCGGCGGAATGCAGTCGCGGCGTCGAAGCCCGGGGCCGCGCCGGCCGCCTATAACTCGCCGACCCGCGCGCCAAATGCGCCTCCCGAGTCCGCTTCAGGCGCACACGAAAACGCACTTTGCGCAGGCCGAGCTGAGACGCAAATCAGTCTGGCCCGCTCGTTCTTCCAGGAACAATAAAAATAGCTCAACTCAAAGAACATGCAAGGTAAGGTCACAGCAGGGTGGAAGATTCGTATCGAGGAAAATTTTCCAAATACCCATTGTGGAGCAACGGCTATAGAACAACAGCCAGTCAGCAAGCAGCGCACACTGCGTACACATAACGTAACCTGCCCCAGGTAGTAGACCTACATATGCAGTGTAATACAACCCAACTGCCCAAAAACGAACGCATAACACAGGTAAGAAGTGCCTTTCGGGAAGACAAGTCTCGAGATCATTTTTCCGAGCCCCTCTCCCGCTTATGGTGCGGGTACATTGAAAAACTAATTTTAGTAACAAATACGAGGGTTATACAGAAAGTAACGTCCGATCGGGCGCGAACCACTGTGAAATTCCGACGAAGCTTTGCACGCATGTGTTGGTCAGTGTGTCTAGCATGTCCGTCGATCACGTCACGTCGCTTTCCGGTTCTGAGCGCACAGTGAGCAAATATGGATGACTAGAAAATAGTGTCTCCCGCCCAAGTGTGGGTCCCTGCCGGGAGATTTCGCCTGATATCATGCAGCCCACATAACGTCATTAAAAAAACCGTACAAATGGCTCTGAGCACTATGGGACTTAACTTCTGAGGTCATCAGTCCCCTTGAACTTAGAACTAATTAAACCTAACTAACCTAAGGACATCACACACATACATGCCCGAGGCAGGGTTCAAACCTTCGACCACAGCGGTCGCGCGGTTCCAGACTGTAGCGCCTAGAACCGCTCGGCCACCTCGGCCGCCTTTTCGGCAGCACACTGCAGAGGCAACGAAAACGCCCTTGCAGCTTTTTCGATGGGAAGTCTTTGATCACTCTCATACAGCCCAGATGTGACTCCCTCTGATGTTCACTTCTGCTCTCATGGAACACTGGCTATGAAGACATTTTGGCGCAGACAACGAGCTACAGACCAGTGTAGAAAATTTGCGGAAAGCAAATTAAATTCTCAAGCATGTCCTAAAAGACAGAACTGCCGTACAAAAGGCAAATTTTGCCACTAATGTCCATCATGGTGATAGGAGACTGCTGGTGTTGAAAGAAATGTTGGGTATGAGAGCCACTATAAAAATGAAGTTCGTTTATAAAGGGTGCAACAGTTATAAATACATATATTTGTTTGAGTGACTGAGGTCGGTGTACTGAATAGCATTTGCAGACTAATAATTGTAACTATTACAGGTCCTCTGTGTTTAGGTCTCCAAGTACAACTGGAAGCGCAAGCCATTACTTGTATATTCCCCTGAGCAGCAGCTAAGGTGTTGAAGTATGGATGCGTGGACATAAAATGGGAAGTTTACACTGACAAGCGTAGCCACTCAGTGGCGCCGTTACGGTCGTGTAGAAAGTATCAGGTCGTAAAGTTTGTGACGTGTTTGTAGATAGACTGTTTTATGCAGGGGAAGAAACAACCAGCGCACTTATGTGTGTACATATTAAGCTACCACACATAAAATATCTGGACTTATATCCGGTACACTCTGAATAGTCTTATATTTAAAATAAGTAGTGCCGAGACTAATCTTTCTATTAACAATGTCCATGTTGTGTGACTACTACCGTGCTCGACACCTGACAAGGCGTCATTTCCGGATCACGCGGCGTGCTGTAGCGCACCACGTGGAACGTAGGCCCTCGGTGCGTCGTATTTTGCAGCCCCGACTACTCAAAGCGGTGACAGCGCTCCGCGGATTCCTTGCGAGCCACATTTTTGAGGACGCGCCCGGCAGCCACCTGTTCCGCGGAGCCACCCCCTGCGACGCCGGCTCCGGCAGTACGGCGTGTTTATGGTCCGCGGTTCGGCCGTTGCCGGCTGCTCGAATCCCTCCTCAGGCGGCCATTACGCGCTCCGCTGCCGACACCCCAGGCGTCCATTTCCGCTCCTCTCGCCGGCCAGGGGCGGTCGCGCACCGGCGCCAGATATCGGCTTGTGTGTCCGACAAGACCTTAAGAAAACGGGGTACAACGCGCCCTCAAAGGGCCCTTCCAGGGGGAAACCGAGCTCATTTCCTGCTCGACGCCTTTTGTACAATACAATCTTGCTTCCCTCCGTCTTGGCGGCCGCAGCGTCTCGGTCTTATCTCGACACGTTCGCCCTCCCCCCCTCGCGGACGTCTTGCCACCCTTCAAAGAACAGCTCCTGGGCGACAGTAGGAATTAGAGGTGTCCTTGCGGGACTCGTTAATTAACACACGGGCGCGCGTCTTCACGCTTCCCTCGTGCTTTCGAGGACAACCAGCTGACTCGAGCTGCCTTCCTGAGGAACCAAATTACTCATCGCCACGTTGGTCCTCCCACAGAGTGGCGGAGCAGGCAGGGAAATATGCCATCTTCGCAAAAGAAAAAGAAGGAAGAATAATAAGAAGTAGTAGTAGTAGTAGTAGTAGTAGTAGTAGTAGTAACTTCCGTTTCTATTTTGAGTTGTGTTCCCATCACGGCTAGCTCTACGAAGCAACCGGAAGTAACACTGCCTCATATGGTGATACTCGCTATTTTTCGAATCCTGCTACTTGTCTACGAGGACTGGGTCTTGAAGACAAGGAAAAATCATCAAAAAATTGTCAGAGTACTATGTAATGTATCTTAAACAATGAGTTGTAGGCCTATGCAATGCTTAACAGCTTTCAAGAGATATTTTAGGAACATTTCGATTTATGAACCACAGACTGTGGTCTCATACTGTCTTTCTGAATAGTATTTTATGTTGCAAGTGTAATAAAGCGTGTTAATTATTTATGTGCAGCGTAGGTACACATACCTCGAAATATAAACTAAGTACGGAAGTTCTGTACACTATCTTTAAAGTTGACTTTAAAACAGGCGTTGCTGTCATAAATTATGGTTTAAATTTTCTTAATAATGATTACCAAAAATTAATTAGATTACAGCTTTTTTAAAAGAAAAGTCTTTAATTTTCAAAGGCAGGTCGTAAGAACTGGGTACTTTTTCGATAAGTCTGTTCTAAGATGGTACACAGAACTTCAGTCATCTATCTTCAATACCTTTTAACCAACGCGTAGCAGAACACAAATAAACGTTGCACTTCCGGGAAATTAAAGTTAAAACTTGTTTCTGTACCTACCTTGCATAACACTAATTCATACCAGGTCCATATTCATCTTGTTTCTGGTGTTCTTCTCTCTCCCTTTTCTTTTTAAGACTTCTTATTCTAGCTTCTTTGCTGGCTTCCAGCACTGATTCCTTTGCTTCGAACGGGTTCTGCGATAAATGGAACTTCAACTTCCTTGCACATGTAGTCCACCATGCTGTCCGATCAGTTCCATAGCCTTAAAGAGTGACACTGCACCATTACTGAAACAGCAGAGCATCCAGCACACCTCTTTCCAAAGTATTTAGGCCAACCAGAACAGTTTTTTGTACCCGTTCCCATTTAGAGCTTTTAAAAATCTCATTTGTATTTTGGGTCCTACCATGTAATTACCTCTCTAATAATCTTCTGTCACTAAGACATTAGATACTAAAAAGTCATAAAAAACCAAACAAGTAAGAACAAAATTCTGTTTTTAGTAGAGGTGTCGTCATGTATGCAGACATGTTTACATAATTTTGGGGCTTCCTTTGGTAAAATTTGAGTAAACTTTTTCTCATTCAGAACACAACAGAGAATTTTTAAGGGGAAAATTTAAAAGAAATCAATTTCTTACAGGACTATTGTTTGGTGCAGTCATGTGTTTTATGCTCAAAGTATCAGGCTAATATTATTAACCTCTACACTACCCTCTTCTCCCAGCTATCCCTCCTACCATGTTATCTTCCTTTGCTGAGACCCTGTCTTTTAGCAAAAACATATCTTTGGTTGCACATAAGGATAGTGAACTTGCTTCAGACACAGCAATAACTGGAAATCATGTCATTTAAAAACATAAAACATCAAAGCAATCTATGAGAACCATAACATCTGTTTTATAACAAATTTCCTCCGAGGATAGTTTATCAACATTTACAAGGTAACAAAAAGATACAAATAAAGTTTTCGTGGTTCCCTGACCTCTTTCTTCTTTACTTACTGATTTTCTGTGGAAGATTAAACTTGTACTAGAAATCCGTGAACGACATTATACCGTAATTATCGGGTTCCTTTGTGGAAATATATGGTGTGCTGTCGTCGAGCATAGATCGTGTAATTACTGGTATGAACGAGAGTGTTACTTTCTGTACAAGATGTATTCGCCCCCAAGTTCCCTCGCAGTTACGTAGCTCAGGACACATGGCTTCTGAATTCTCTAACCT
The DNA here is from genome assembly GCF_023897955.1 of Schistocerca gregaria. NCBI lineage: Eukaryota > Metazoa > Arthropoda > Insecta > Orthoptera > Acrididae > Schistocerca > Schistocerca gregaria. The sequence goes on along the minus strand of NC_064923.1, from coordinate 648,618,238 downwards.
CGCCCTACCTGTAACGAAGGTCGGACACACTTTTATTATGAAAATAAGACTTTTCCCAATCATTTTCAGCTCGCTATTGAAGAAAGAAGCATTCAGCTGGTGCCAAAAGAAAAATTGTACTGTGGTGTACGGCGCATTGCTTTGTCCTCCGCAGGCTAAGAGGCGTATCTGAGAAAGAAATTGGAAGAAGAAATGAAAAGATAGCGCGCGCGTAGGACAGCGCGGTATATTTCTTGCCGTGCGGGTGGAGAAGACTTTATCTCGAAGGAAGAATGAGACCACTAATAAGGGCGAGCGTGGAAATGCGTGTTTTCCGACCAGAAGGAACAGAGCGAAGGCGAGTCGACTGGAGCCGCTATCGATTGAAGGGCGCTGCGACCGCTGCTGCCTTATCTGCGCTGTGCCCCCACCCCCGGCGAGGGGCTTCCCCGCGGGGCCGCTCTGATAAAAACAAATGACTGGCACAGCGCGGAAGCGAGTCGGGTCAGAAATTGCGTCGCCTCCCGCCGCTCCTCCGGGAGATCGCGGCTGCTCCTGGCCTTCCTTCTCCAGTTCTTCATTCCGTGCCCGGCGAAACGCCTTAAATAGTTAATTTGGCGAGGTGCGACTCGCTTGTCACTTACTGCCTCCCTCCGGCCGCGCCACCCGCCCCGGCGGCTAAAAAAGAATAAATTGGTAACTTTAATTAAGATGATGGAGGAGGATAAGGTATTCTTTTGTTTCATTTTTCCGTCCGGGTGATTCATTCCGGAGGGTTGGTCGACTGGGGCTGACGGTAAGGGGCCGCAAAAAAGTCGCCCCTTCCTACCCTCCGCTGATACGCAACCCCCGCGCGACGACGACGAAAGCCCGACACTGTTTCTGCTCCTTAGGCGCGTAGCTCTACTGTGTCACCAGCATATGTCGACCGTCGTATACTAATTGGCGAAAGAACCAACAAGTAGATGTGTAAAGCATCACAAGCCCCTCATCTTCACAAGGAAGATGTTTCACTGTCAAGCACGTAGCGGCGAGCAGTTAAAACATAAAATCCCAACACATTTCGATTTACCGTAATAGCACAGGCGTGACGTGAAAGTATAAGAAAGCTAAAGTAGCTGACATTGTCTTGAACTCGTTGATCTGCGCCCAATATTCCAAACTTTAACGTATTTAACAGATCGATGTGTTGTAGTTGAGGAGTTACCACATGGTGCAGCACGACAAACGGTAAATTTTCAGGGGTATTACAGGAACGATCGTTCGAAGCAAAAAGTTTGGTAAATATGGGCTCTAAAACGCACAGCGTAACAGCTATGAGCACTTCTTCGTCTTCGATAGTGCGAAACAAATCTTTTCTGCTGAAAGCTCCTTGCTTTACTTATTTTGAGAGGTGATAGTGTGGACCAAAACAAGAAAAAGAAAGGCCAGAAAACAATGGCTCTAAACTGCATGCCTTAAGAGCTATAAGCACGTGTTCATCTTCGTTACTATGAAACACATCTCTTCTACTGAAAAACGCTCTTAAGGTATGTGTTTCCTAGCTTTTTTTTGCTTTTGTCCGTGCTACCTACTACCTGCTCCGAAAATATGGAAAGCAAAGGGCCTGCATTAGAAGAGATTTGCTTGATAGTGTGGAAGATGAGCTATCCATTTTAGAGCCAATGTTTACTAGACGTTTTGCATCGAACGATCGTGCTGGTCATACACCTGAATATCAACCATTCCTCCTGGTACGCCCTGTGTGTATCTGATAATTGTCGAATGATACAGAATATTAGGAGTCAGTTCAAAAATTCAGTTTCAAAAATGTGAGAGATAAACAAATTAGATATTCAGTATCGACGCTTGTGCACCAGCGTCTTGATCCTAACAAACCAAAATCGTTTTTGATGCGCTTTCGTACACATCTTCCCAATTTGGATTCATATTGTAGGTGTTGCGATATTTAAAATTGGAGTATGCGTGTTACGGTGAATAAGTCATCAATTACTTGCACGTTATTGACTTTGGTAATGTTCAACGACTAACTTGGAAGCGAATATCACTGAACACGCCATAAAAGAGACAGAATATGATTTTTGTGAATGTCAGTAGCTGTTAAGTTTTGCCTTGAGGATACTTCCTCACTTATATGGGAATGTTGCAACGACTCTGTGATAGTCTACGGAAGTTGCTACATCATGACGGCAAATAACATAATTCACGTTTCCAGACGTGATCTGTTACCTAGCCCTGAATAGTCTTTCACTCATATCCCTGAACTCCCACGCTGTTCCAGTTAACATAACGTTGCGGCCATTATAAATTTAACCGCTGTCTAACTACTCGCTGTCTTCTCTTGTAACGCTGAATTAAGTAGACAATTGAAAAATAGATCTCGGTACTGCTACTAGTTACTTTATCACCAGCGAAGTGTACCTGGACGTTTTTCATATCTTCGAAGAGCCATTTGAAACCATCGAGCGAGATAGAGTCGAAGACAACTGGACTTATATTGACGAGGAATCGGTCAGATTTCCCTCACCCAGACTGATGTTTTCTGTGGTTTCCTTAAGTACAATCTAAGGAGAAAAAAACGACGCTCTCCGAAGGAATTGTACGAACGGGACGGAAGTTGGTAGATCCGATGTAGATGTACAGACAAACAAATGATTACAATTGCAGTATAACAGGATGATTTATTCAAGAGAAAAAGCTTCACAAATAAGGAAGTCAACAACGCGTTGGTTCACCTCTGGCCCTTACGTAAGCAGTTATTCGGCTTGGCACTGATTGAAAGAGCTATGGATGTCCTACTGAGAAATAATGTTAATGTGTGTAGAATCTTATGGGACGTAACTGCTAAAGTCTTGAGCCCCTAAGCTTACACACTACTTAACCTAAATTATCTTTAGGACAAACACACACACACACCCATGCCCGAGGGAGGACTCGAACCTCCACCGGCACCAGCCGCACAGTCCATGACTGGAGCGCCTTAAGCCGCCGGGTTAATCCCGCGAGGCTACTGAGGGATATGAAGCCAAATTGTGTCAAACTGGCGCCTTAGATCGTTTAAACCCCGAGCTTATTGCAGAACTCTGCCCATAATGCTCCAAACGCTCTCAATTGGGGAGAGATACGGCGACTTCCCTGGCCAAGGTAGGGCTTGCCAAGCACTATGACAAGCGATGGAAGCCGTCGAAGTATGTGGGCGGGCACCATCGTACCGAAATGTAAGCGCAACAAAACGGGGCGTAGAATACTGTCCACGTACTGCTGTGCTGTAAAGATACCGCGGATGACAACCAAAGGGGTACAGATATGAAAAGAAATCGCAACCCAGACCATCACTCCGGTTGTTGGGCGATAAGGCGGGTGACAGGTTAATATCTCACCGCTGTCCTGGGCGTCTCCAGACAGATTTTCGGACTGGAATCTTTTGATCACGAAAAACTTTATTCTTTATTGTACTACAGGTCTGGTTCCCAAAACTAATCCATATCCTACTTGTTAATCCGGCTTGATTACTTCAGAGCGAGGCAGTCCGTCCATCGGCTTGCCCCCTAACACCAAGGATATGTTCAACATCTCGGAGGGCATCGTAGTCTCTGAGCAACTCCTGAGGCCCTCGGTCAGTGGAAACCGCAGTCAGTCAGTCAGAGGGTGTGCGGCGGAAGCGCGCCCGCATGAGGAAGCGGCCAGCGGCCAGCGTCTGGTGTCTCAGCGCCGCCTGTCAGCTGGACATGACGCGCCGTGCCTGACCTAGACACACCTGCGTTGCCTCCGCACACCTGCCGCCACGAACGCTGCAAACCGACGCACTATAGCTGCTGGCCGTTCCAGCAATACCACCGTTCTGCTCTGACGTCAGATCTTAACCCCTATATCCCACCTCAGGAATGTGACCAAAAAATTCTGGTCACTTCAGAGCTCTTTGTGTTGTCTAACCGACATTCATTTTCAGTATGTTTTGTTTCACTCTGATTCATTGTACAACCATCTTCACAGACATTTTTCAGTCTGTGGATCATACTCTAATCTTACAGCATATTTCAGTTTAATGATGTTCTGCGCCACCACAGTCTACATCTACTCACTCTCGAGTGGCGAGTGGGAAAAATGATTGTCGATAAGTCTAAATAAGTCTATGTATTAGCTAGAATTTCTCGAATTTCCTTGTCGTAATCATTACATGAGATGTATGTAGGAAAGGTAATGTTGTGCAACTCTTCCCCGAAAGCGCTCACTCGAAATTTCATTAGTAAGCCTCTCTGTGATGCACAAGGCCTCGCTTGAAGCGGAGTTTGTAGAGAGATCCCGCTACGCTTTGTCGCCATCTAAATTATCCCGTGACGAAATGCGCATCTCTTGGGTTGGATGTTCTCTCTCTCTTCTGTCAGTCCTACCCGGTCTATTGATGGACAATACTTGCGCAGTATGTTACATTGATTCATATTCAGGATCAACTGCCAGAAACTGCACTAGTCACCAGTTCTCTGCAGATCATCCTGCAACATCACCTGCGCGCAGCCTTAAAGACGTCCCCACGCTTTCTACTAGATATTTATGTATACTGTAAACATTAACGGGCCTTTCACACTTCCCTGCGGTACTCTGGAAATTGGCTTTACGTCTGTCGGTTTTGCTCCTTTAAGAGATGTTGCAAATCTGCTTGATAAGCTCGTATTTTTCTCACTAAACGGCAGTGAGGGACGGTATTAAATTTCTTTCTGAAGTGATGAAACAGGGCATCAACCTGAGCGCCGTTGTTTACAGCGTTATGGATCTCTTGCCGCGCGGAGTAGCCGTAGAGGCGTCATGTCACGGACTGCGAGGACACTCCCGCCGGAGGTTCGAGTCCTCAAGCTCTAGTCGATCAATTCTCATCTTACCCAGCCAGCCCGTTTGTACTCGACATCAGGACATAAACTGTGTCTTACATGTTCCCCTCTTCGTCTGTAGCTGAAAGTAGGCATCTGTAGCCATTATTACTCCTGTAGTCTCGTAGATGTGTGATCCTGCCATATCGTCAAATGTTCTCACTTCTCGATCGCTGTTACAGAGGTCCCTCGTACGTTATATCGCCATCCTAAGAGAGACCACCAACAGCAGTAACTGACATTAGGACATTTTACGACATGGCGTTGTCCTGCTTTTATTCTTCCGGCTCTGGCCGTGGTGTGACGGGGTCCCTGAAGCACTAGCCTCTTGTGCCTGTGGGCACAGAGGGTAGCTGGGCCGTGGCGCCACGCCTGAGGCGCCAGACTAAACACCGTGGTGGAACACAGACTAAACACCGCCCCACTTGCAGCGAAACCTCCCTGCCGGTGTACGGGCGGTGTGCTACGTGCTTATACGAACACTTACCACGCTAGTAACACTCAAGATGCGTAAGTGATCCAAGAAAAATCCCAGTAAACAGCACGAATATCCTAACTGGAATAAGAGGGTAGATAGGAGTAAGAAAGATTAATGGTCCGAGAAGATACAGTAAATTCTGATTCCTCGCGGTGACATACTGTGTTCATCGATTCTGTTAAGGTAGCCTTTTATTCTAATGTGACTAGCTGAAAGAGCTAAATTTTACTTCTACTGTTAAATACGCAGTCGTTCAAAATGGATATGTCCTTCAAGGGTTTTTACTGAACTATAAAACTTACACACTGTAGCGACAACTTAGCAACTGTTCAAAGTGACGAACGTCGATCACCGCGCATTCATTAAAGCACAATAGTTTGGCAGAACTGAACTTTGGGATCAAAGTAATTTGCCCCATAGTCTGTCTTAGCGGCGTAATTTGTGCTACACTAGTACTCACCATACTGGAGAAGTGTACGCTTCAAGGCAAACCGACGAGCTTATTGAGGAACGTCCTTCGACACAGTGAAATACAATCCTCCTTAAACCCTACTGCGTTAACATTTCTTAGCCGTCGATCTTGTCAAGCTCTCTGTGACTTTGAACGATACAGTTTCTCGTAAATTTATATACATAGTGATAAGGTTTCCAGTTAAGATAGCTCCTGTTTCGAAACTTGTAAACTCTCTATTCATTCATTCCGCTTTCGGAGCACTTAGCTGGTGTAACGAGTAATACAGTGTACACCACAGCCAGTCAAGAACTGTTAAAAGTAGCAGCTCCATCGTGGACTTGGCAAGGGGATTGCTTTATTATTATTAAATGTGATACCACCAAAGTCGCCGAAACGCGCACTTGTTTGTTGTGCAACATAAACAATTTAGAACCATTCCTACCGTCCAATGCACTTTCAAGACATCTTACGGCATGAATACTAATTTCCGATTATTTTTTAAAATTATTGTTTTTTGTTATCATCAAATTTCGTGCGACCGCTTAGCCAAAGCTGTTTGGTCAGGGAATCATTCCGTACATGGATTACCTAATACCAGTTACAAAATTTGGAAAGAAAAGAACTAATGAAAAACGAAAGAGATTCTGAATTGGTATTTGAATAGATAACAGATCAAAGAGAAAAGCTCCCAACTAAATGGAGGAATTCCTCTAGGGAATAAGAGCAGGGACCCACAAGCAAACCTCCATCTTCGATTTGGTGCTTTGGCGTTTATCACTCAATTTCTACAGTTTTTCTGAAACCATACTGAAAATGAAACCTACTGATTAGTGCGCACCTTTCCGTACACTGTCAATGAAATTGTTACCGAAGAACAGATCGTTTTTACTGTCCAATGGATGATAGTCGCTGTTCGTTCTGAATGAGTCAGAGCAAACCCCATTTTCAGGTTTGTTATGACCAGAAGAAACTACAGTCATCTGGTCACAACTGTATGTTCTTTGATTGCCCTAGGAGATGGCTCATCGAACAACAACAACATATGAGATATTAGTTCACTGTATTACCTGAATGAATAAAAAGATTTGCGTAACTTGACAGAGTCCTTTGCCACAGGAGTGCTTTAATATTTACAACTGTCGTTGACTATTAAAGCCCACCCCCCCCTCCGATGCATGCAATCACCTCACAAACTCTTTTCTTGAAGCAGCATGTTCAACATTTAAAAAAGTACATTTTCATCTGAGACTTGGATAACACTTTCAGCTGAAATCATGAACTGGGCAGAGCGGTTACATGCTCGGGGTCTATATTAACCTCCGTGCAACGACGCTGCTGTGCTGAGAGAGAGAGGCCGTGTCGGCTACAGCCTGTCTCGTTCGTCGTTGTGGATTGCAGCTACATATGGCTAATGTCTGTGATATCGATGCGCGTTGCCGACTTCGGTATGGCGCTACTATCTTTGGACGATGCCACAAAATTATGTGTAGGGATGGCAAGCCAGAATTTCGGGACACCTAAATAACGGCCTACATGAAGTTCAAGAACTGACTGACTTTTCTTGGCTACAAATATTCGCAGCGGCTACTCGGCACTGATGAAATCTTCTCTGGTTTTTAGGCGAGCAATAGCATCGTGTAGTCACAACGTTTCGACGAGATTCCTACTCGTCATCTTCAGATGCCTGAAAATCACGAGTAGAAAACTCGCCCAAAGTTGCGCCCAGCAGTACATTACGACTCGGCCGAGAACCCGAGAGGATTTCATTGATGAAATTGGCCGACAAAAGCCTGCATTCCCATACATCCAGATTCGATTTTTTTCCGAAAGTACCCAGCGTAGGGTCATTTGGCGTTTGTATAAATTTGACACCAAGCGCTTGGCACACCGCGTATGAAAGAGAGGACCGTGGAATTTGGGAAACGAGGAAGCATCCGTCCACCCGTGGCCGTTCCTAGTGCGTGCTGACACGGTCGCTTTCTTCCGCCCCCGCGACATACGGAAGCCGCGCGGACTGCCAGATGTTGACAACAATTACGGCGCGGCGCTGCGTGTCGCGTCTTGATGTCGGTGGGGAGCGGGAGGAGCACCACGTTTAAAAAGCGGCGAGGGGCCGGCCGGCCGGCGGCAAAAAGTCCCCGAACTGGCGCACAATGCGGGCTGCGGGAATCACAAAGGCCGACGGCGGAGGCAGGGGCGGGGGCGGAGTATCGGTGTTTGGTTACTGCGCGAGCTGCAGATGATAGCCGGCCGCGGCCGCTTTGTGCGCTCCTTTTGTCGCAGTCGCCGTATTGGGAGGCGTAATTAGTCCGGCGCACCCGTCTCGTCTGGGAGCACGCGACCCGCGCTGGAGCTGGAGCCGGAGCCGGAGCCGACTGTAGCCGCGGGACACGGAGGCGGCGTGGTTTTTAAGCAGCCTCCGGCCTCCAGCCTCCTTGTGCCCGCCGGAATGAGTTGTTTGAGGCGGCCCTGCCTCCGCCCCCCGCCCCCGTGCTTTTGATACGCCGCTGCCGCCTGACTAGACGGCGCGTTCCGTTTGTTGCAGCCGTGCCTGACGCCGCTACGCCAGATACGGCGCTGTCCTCCGTGCTCGGAAAAAGGAGCGCGAATCGCCTGCTACGGATGAGGATAAAGGAAGAGACTCGCGTCTTGAAATGCCCTGTTATTAAAAACCGTAGCTTATTCCGGACTTTGAGCTCGCGTGGATGCTTAACAGCTTGTGAAAGTCGCCCTTGCGGCTTCTAAAGGCTTGTGCACCATCTGCTCTCTTTTGTGCTGGCCCACAGACGCACTGTTGTCATCCGTCGTGGAGAGAACCGGGAACCGTAGAATGAGCTCCATGAACTGTCTTATACTTACCGAGCTAATGAAGCTGTAGCTCTGATTATTAAGTGAAAATTAAATATCAGAAATTGCGAAAAATAACCAGAGCGTTAGTTTTTGACCCAATAGTATATAAATTAAATGTTGAAAGTACTCTCTGATTTTCCTCGTAAGCGAAACTGACATGCAAAAACTTGAATCAAGTTAATTTCACCGTTTGAACTCTAGAAAAGTCAGCACACCCGCATAGATTCGACATCATTACTAGACATTGCAGAAAAGTATAAATTTCTTATCATTGTCTAAGACTATTTTAATAGATAAAATCGTGTGAGAGGAGATATGATTTCCCATTTACGAAAGAAGAGGACCGGTCCATGCGTGGAGCTCCACGTGCAGCCACAGTTACGCGTCCGAACTGAGCAGCGCCTCCACTTCGTGCTTTCAAAATAGTCAGAAAATTTGTTTAATATTGTCAAGTGATTGAGTCCAGAACACCAGAGCCTCTAGTTGTCCTGCGCAGAGACCAGATGAAAGAATCAGAAGTTGGTTTTGGCTGGGAATATCGAGCATCACAGTGAGTGGTTATGGAAAATCGCTTGCAGTCAGCGGAAGGAATAACTCTTTAGTTCCAAAGCCCTACCAGCAGTTCAGTTAGCACAATTACTGAGAGTATGGAGATAAAAATAATGAGGTGCAACGATCGAGCAGCACCTCGTAAGTCGCACGCTCGAGGTGCTGTAAACAGCCACGCCACTGGATGGTGGCTGATCGGAAATGAGGGATTTCGAGTTATGTATGACGCTATAACATGTCACAGTCCGATGGAAGAGTGTGGGTTTGGCGAATGCCTGGAGGACATTACCTGCCAGCATTTAAATACGGAGGATGTGGTGTTGCGGTTTTGGGAGTGTTTTTTAGTGTTAGGGTGTGCTCCCGTTATTGCTCTTAAGGAAATGCTAAATGGGTAAGATTCACACACATTTCACAGCATTATACACCAGCATTTTGTACTGCGTACACCTCCAAGAGGTGTTGACAAAAACTCTTTATTGAACAACCAGTTTCGGTCGACTGACCATCGTCGGGTAGTTTATACTACCATGTGGCAACTGTATTTTAATTTCTAGTGATGAATTTATGAATGATGTTATCTTACGCCACTGATTTTATATCGCCTACTATGATATTTTAAGTGCTTTTATGAACCTGATGATGGTCCATGTACCGAAATTGGTTGCTCAGTTAAGCAATTTTACCAGCAACTCTTGGCCACAAATCTCGACCTGCGTTAAATATTTACGAGCTGTGGGGCACCACCTGCTGAAAGTATATTCTTGAAACTGACTGGCCTGCTCGGAGACTCGACTTGAATCCTGTTGAACACGTTTGGGTTGATCTAGAATGTCGCTTTCGCACCAGACCCGAACTTCCAACGTAACTGCCTTCTCTGGCTTCGGATCTTGGGGAAGAATGGGCTTCCCATTCCTCCCCAGACGATACATCACCGTAAGTCATGAAGGCGAAAAGTGGACACACTCCATATTATTGTCCATTAATGGGTGTCCGGTTACTTTTGATCATATGCAGGGGTTCCCAACAAAATTTTCTCGAGGACCCCCTCTTGGAGCATGACTGGTACCTTGTCATATCACAGTATCAAGTACCTAAAAAAAGCAAATTAAGAGTCTTCTTATACGTTTTCTATTTAGAAAAAACATTGACATATTCATTGTTGGAAAAAAATATTGAGCGGCCAAGACAAAAAATCTGTTATCACATGAAATATATTTTTTATTCTAGTAGCATCTTGCGGACCCCTCTGGCATAGCTCGGGGACCCCTGGGGGTCCGCGGACCACCTGTTGGGAACCACTGATATAGTGTATCTAGGACAATGGATTCAGTTTCCCATACTGAGGTGATGTTTCTGGGTGATGTAACTGCTCACTTCATTTGTTGCCCAGCATTGGACTGCTGGGTGACATGCTACATCGTGCCCTGTCTTCCAATGTTACAATCCATGATAGTCGACAATGACTCGTGTTATCAACAGGGTTTGTTTACGAGATTTGACTCTTGTGACAGCACTTTCACCCCAGATCGTGTCAACTACAGGAGAGATCGAGGACCGTAATGGGCTCTGGAATGTCACTGGGCGACGGCAGTTTCCTCTCCAGTATTCTAGCCAGTTTAAACGCCTTCCCGGACGGTTCGGACCTGCTGCGACGTGAGGTCCAGTTCTGTGGAGCTGGACGCCTCCTCCCATCGGTATGCGGCCCTCGTTCCCGTTAAGTTGTCGCCGGCTGCGCGTCGCACGGCGAGACGGAGCGCTCGTCCCGTTGTAACCGAAGCCGCCGTGGCCGGGTCGTCGGTGCGCTGCGACGTGTCGGCCAGTGAACCCTGTCCGCCGCCGCCGCCGCCAATCGCATTCCGGCGTGGCCGCCGTGTACCGTATGACTTGTTTTATTCCATTTCCTCATTACGGGCCGGCTTATCGGCCGGTGTCACCTTACGCATTCCGCCGCCGTGGGGACCGGTTGCGGCTGCGGCTCCGTCGCCGCTACACGCTCTTCCCTCCCTCACGATTATGATTTAAAACGGTTTCCGTGTCCTATGCAAACGCCGAGATTACGAGCTATTCACCACCTCGGCTCTCTTTGAGAGGAATGTTGGTCCGCCTGCTTGCTTACGACGAGTTTTGTCAGCGGTGCACGACTGACCACTTAGCAGCAAACTGTACAGCGTGATTACCCATTTGTGTGCCTTGTTAAGCCGTATCAGAGTTTTCGCTGAATTTATAGACTTTGCTGTCATCCTCTGTCCGAGAAAATGTATCCAGATGACCGTTAATAAAAAGTGTGATACATTCATGCTTTGCTTACTACTTCGATCCGATTAATTTGATTCAAAATCTGGCTCTCATAAACAATGTAATTCCTTAATGATGATACAAAATTTCAGAGATGATGGAGAAGGGTAAAAATATCAGTTCAACGTAACAAACCCTGGTCTGGAAACGACCGAAGCGAAAATTGTTCTGACACCTCTAACTGTGGACCACCTCTTCTTATAATGCACGCTCTTTGCTTTACATGTTTTGGGAGAGGTAGTATCGATCACAACAAGAAAAAGAATGTCCAGTAAACATGTGCTCTACAATGCACACCTTCAGAGCTAAGTAGAAGAGATGTTTGACGGTATCGAAGATGAACAAGTGCTCATAACTCTTGAGCTACGCTTAGAGCCCACGTTTTACTGCACATTTTTGTATTGTTTTGGCTCGTACTACCTCCTCCAAGAACATGGAAGCAAAGAGCTGCAGTAGAAGAGGTCCGCAGCCACAGGTACCAGAACGGCTTCGCTTAAGCTATAACTCAACCCGTTCGTTTCCTGACTACCATCCCTTAACTCAAATTGATACATTTACTGTTCTCTCTTTGCCAGCCGGAGTGGCCAAGCGGCTCTAGGCGTTTCAGCCTGGAACCGCGCGACCGCTACGGTCGCAGGTTCGAATCCTGCCTCGGGCAAGGATGTGTGTGATGTCTTTAGGTTAGTTAGGTTTAAGTAGTTCTAAGTTCTAGGGGACTGATGAGCTCAGTTGTTAAGTCCCATAGTACTAAGAGCCATTTGAACCATTTTTTTTATATCTTCTCACTGATGGGGGAAAAAAATAAACAAACCGCAGACTCATCTGCAGGTGTAGAATCCAAAAATTATTTCGTTTTGTAAGAATGGGGAAGTGGCGGAGAAGAAAACCGAAACGAACCTGATGACAGTGTCACATAATTGCGACAACATTCGGAAAGTAGGACGTCATAAGGGCGCTGACCGTGTTTCCAGCAGAGAGCAGTCAGGCCACAGTATCAAAGGAGACTAGTGACGAAGTGTGAAGCAGTCTGCGAGTTCTCACTGACAACTGTTGGTCCATTTGTAGAGAGTAGTAGATTAGTAACTGATTAATCCAGGTAGTATCATTTTGTGTCTTGCACCGGAGAGGCTCTGTTTGCGATGACACAGCAACGAGAAAGTTGTCAGATGTGGGGCAATATTACAAAACGAAGTAAGATCTATGTTTGCCCTATACGTACGTATACATCGTGGGAAAGCACGTTGTTCGTGCTAGCGGTGTCGCTTTAATGATGGAGAGGATTTCTAAAGCAGTTCGAGGAGGCGAAGTCACACACGAGTGTCGGCTGACACGGGCTCTCATTAACGCAGGGAAACGGGAGCTGGCAGTCGCGGTACCCGAAGGAGAGACCGAAGCTCATTATTCCGGCATCGAAAACGACGAACAGAGCCGAAGCTAGGGCAACGACCGGAGGATCTGATACTCTCTCGCTCTCCACTTCCCAGCCGCCTACTGACTTTGGGGTTCATTCAAGACATGCTGTTGGAGAAATGTCTTCACATCATTTGTGTCGCTTCCTCCGGCTGGACATCACGTCCTATTCATGGTCACAATACGATCATGCCATAGACTTATTCTAAATTCTGAGCATTACAGAAAAGATTGACTATTTTGTATAATTTACCAGCTTTTATATATTATGTCGCTCATCAAAAAGAACCTCTTGTTTTGTTCTTTTGTACCGTTCAAACTCTGCAATACTCAGTAGTGGTGAAATAAGCATGTTCTCCCAACAATCTCACGGCTACAAAATTTTTATTTAAATATGAACTCAGCATAACGTGGTAGGTAGGATACAACAGGGTGCTGGACTTAAAACGACAGTCAAACTCCTGACCAGTGGGGAAACAACTAAGTATCAGCTAAAAGAGAGACTGAGTACGTCAAATGATTCCTCAACTTCTGGATTGTGCAGTCTACACCTATTAGCGTCGAGTTTACTCGTTATCGCGATGCATTATGTGACGCGGAGTCCAATAGGCAATCCTGGGATTCCAAATATCATTACATAACAATGTCATAAAGCTCTACACACATTTTGTTCTCGAGTTCTATCAAAATTAAGTAAACAAGACTTTATTTCGAAATTGGGTGAACGTTGAATGACTCTCACCTTCACTCCATGTACGAATCTGCGCACCGTCGTCCTGAAACATACGCGGAAGTATTGTGGAGTTGATATGGTGTGAATGCAACCACGGTGAAGTTATCTACAATCGAACCGAAACGTCTTCAATACTAATGCAAATACGATGCAGTCTCTGAAAGAGCAACGAAAACGTGAATAGATAGAAACGACCTACTCTAAGAACTCTCACTATATGTGAAGATGCATGGCATTCCTAGTGAAATTGCTCCCCCAGCCCCGATGATGGTCTGGTCATAGAGAAAACGTGAAGCATACCTGACCCCGCTGACCCAAATCAATTACAGCAACATGGTCTGTAGTATAAAGGGAGAGAAGGTATCGCTGGTTCCCTCCTAGCAAAATGGAGGCTCAGTCCCAAGAGGAATTTTGCGTTTCGTTGTAACTGAACGAATCATTAGTGTGAGACACTAACACCACACTCTCAGTTCGATCTCTTCTTCCAGTAACCCTGTATTTTACCTAAAGCTCTGATTTCTCGAGTTTTGGACAGAGCGAGGTGGCGCAGTGGCTAGCAAACAGGACTCCCGTCCAGGACGACGACGATTCAAATCCGCGTCCTGCCACCCTGATTTAGGTTTTCTGTGATTTCCATAAATCGCTTCAGCCAAATACCAGGATGGTTCCTTTAAAGGGGCACGGCCGACTTCCTTCCCCATCTTTCCCTAATCAGATGGGACCAATGATCTCTCTGTTTGGTCCTCTCCCCCTTGTTTGGGTAAAGGCCTTCCTGGAGAGAAAGAGAGAAAAAAAGGTTTGTTCCATCTCACCCGTGGATCAATTCTCCATTAGAGCACCTGCTCACTGTAAGCAGCTTTCTCGCGCTGTACGTAGAAATTCAGGTACATTGCGAATTGAAGACGTTATAAAGCAGCATATGAAAAACTATTGCAAGAAAAAGTGATCAGCCCAATAAAGGCAAGTACATATCTCCTGATAACGAGGAGTGTTATGGGAATGCCTTAAACTCGTCATGACTGGCAGAGACACTGAGCATGTTTAGAATCTACGATACGGGTACTTGCTCTTTCGTAAATTTATGCCTGACAGGTTGCAGCATAAAATCGATGCCATTTCACTCCTTGTAGGACGTGCTATGATTTAGTCCTGTGCTGGTTCGATTTCTATGGCAGGTGGGTGTGCGGTGATGACCTCTCCTCGGTTTTCAGAACGTAGCGAGCAGGTAGTAGTTAGGGTGGACCAGCGCGACAACTAGTGCGGACACGAGACTGTGACTGCGGCCGCGGCGTCCCGCGCCGCTAATTACAAGCACTCAGGCGCCACCGCTGCTGCTTAATTACTGCGACTAGATCCAAACAAAAGATTCATTCTGCGCTGCGCTGCGCTCGCCACTCCGGCACGGGGACAGAGAGAGAAACAGCACTGTCCCCGTGTAATTATCCGGCTGGGCCCGTGCATAATGGAGCATAGCACGCTGGCGGCGGCCGTGGCGTCCCCGGCCCGGGTCACTCACTGCCTTCTCAAACCGCGCTCCGCACTGTCCATCACCTCTGGCCGACGCCGCAGACATCGGCTTTTTGTCGCTTATTCTACAACAAAGTGGTGACGCGTGTCTCTCATGATGGCCAAAGCCTTTAGAATGTCGTATCTTCTGCAGGGGCGGATGATAAGCAAGGAAATACCAAGAACACAACACATTACCATCGCCAATACTGCTCAATAATAATTTTATCTATTGGCTGTGGTGTCCAGGGAGATGCGATGATTCATCCTCGTTCCCACAAAACAAATCCTTGACGATGGAAGCTGTCTGAACAGGGGCATTGTCATCTTGGAAAACACTAGCACAAACATTGTACCGTGGGATGGGCATTGTCAACCAAAATGGTCACATAATCCTCGGTAGTAACTCGACCTTACAGAATACCCATGGGGCACATTGAAAACCACGATATGACTGCCGATATCATCGCAGAAACTCCAGCCAAGTTTCACTGTTACAACGTAAACTCGGCCAGAAGTTGGAAACAGTGCGAAACGAAACTCATGCGTCCAAATGACTTTCTTCCATTGCTCCATAGTCCAGTTTCAATGGCTTTAGGCACCACGTCTTTCTGTTAAGGATATTTGCATCACCGATAAGTAGTTTTGGAATTCCAGCTCGCTCTACAATTTCCTGCTTTTCGAACATCCTTCGAGCTGTTTTGATGCTGGTAGTGTTAGCGAGTGCGGCATTCATTTTTGCAAATATCGTCCTCTTATTTTTGTACAACCCTCTTCAATGACCGATCGCCACTATAACTCAACACACACTTTCGTCCGCGTTATGGGTTAGCGGATGACGTTTTTCCGCTTTTCTTATACACGGTATAACAGTGCTTCTTGAAATATCAAACACTTTGGCTATCTTGATTATGGAAGCAACTACCTTTCAAGCACCAACACTTAAGACAAAATGGGTCAGATGGCTCTGAGCCTTATGGGACTTAACATATGAGGTCTTCAGTTCCCTAGAACGTAGAACTACATAAACTTAACTAACCTAAGGACATCACATACATCCATGCCCGAGGCAGGATTCGAACCTGCGACCGTAGCAGTCGCGCGGTTCCGGACTGCGCGCCTAGAACCGCTAGACCACCGCGGCCGGCAAAATGTACCAACAGTGTGCTTAATGTAATCACACCAGCAGTGAAAAACACCTGAACAAAAGTGCCCTCGTCAAATAGAAATTGTCACAAGAATAAAAAGTAAAATATAAAAATGTAACATGTTTGTCGACTGGAATAATTTTTCCATTGAAATACAATGGCAACCCCGATGTCGCTTAGGATCAAGAACTGCATTCAACGGCCGCTACCGTTACACTAGACGGCTAACGGGCCAAGGCAGCCAAGAGTTGGACACGAAAACAGATTCTCTCAGTATCTTTCTGAAGCCTGCATTTGGTGCAGAGCTTGTACTTTATAATCTGGTACCGCAGTGCACTAGCAGCACACAATTTTATATTCCTCAGATTCTGGGAAAGGACCCGGCTGAAGCTGTGGGCACCACGCGTCACAGGGAATTTGTTTTCCCTCGACAGCTGGGCCCGCCTTCCCGCAGTTCCTGACGGCGGGCCCGGATTTCTGGGAATGGCCATAACGCCGCCCTATCCGAGCTGTTTGTCGACGCGGGCGCTGTGTGTGCGTCGCCCAGGAGATGACCCAACGTCCTCGTCTGTTCCGACAGCCGGATTTGTCCTCTTCTCGAAGCCACTACGACACTTTGACGTAGACATTCGTTATTATTCTCGTCTGTTGGACCTCGTTGTTCCTTACGTCGTTGTCTACTGAGGTTGTTATGTAAAGCATAACGAAGCTAAAAATAGTTTTTGAATTACAGTTTACCTTTGTTTAGCATGTGAATTAAACGAATTATAAAGCCATAAACAAGTGTAAGTAGCAAATAGATTTATATATGTTGTATTGCTGAGAAAAGGAGGAAAATGAAGCGATTATTTCATAAGGTACGGAAGGAAGTGGTTTGAAACCAAACTGAAAACACTCATTTGTGTACACTCGTTATCCTAATTATGACTTCTTTATCTGTTTTTTATATAAAGGGAGATCAAAAAGTTTCCGTCCGAAGGCCATAACAGTCCAGAATCGGTGTACCAGTCAGTAAAATCGCTGTGAGCATTTAGGCAACCGTCCCACGTACGCATCACGCTGAAGGTACCCCTTTGCTGAAACACCGTGTCCTGTTAATTGAAGAAGTTCCATATCTGCCTTCTTCACATCCTCATCCAACAGGAACAATCGATCCTTCGTGGCCTTTTTTAAGAGGAAGAAGGCGTGATAATCGCATGGGAAGAGATGAGGACTATGTGGCGGGTGCTCCAGTGTCGTTGACTCCACTTGGTTTAACTTCTGCTTCATGACATTTGCGATATGGGACGTCTTTTATCGAATCACGAACGGCACGGGTGTTTACGCACCATTCCACAACTGTGGTTTCGACAGACATGCCGTCGCACACACATTTTTCGTTTTCCGATAAATGCCTAATGGTGTTTGTCCTTCAGCAACCAAGAAAACGATAACAGCACGTTGCTCCTGTTTGGAACGATTTGGTAAAAAACGTTGCAATAGTCCACGTGTCCACATTTACGGCACGCATGACGGGAATACACGAATGCCACACTAGGTCCTTGCGTACATGTCGGTGCTTATAAACACGCATCAGAGTCGCGCTTTGTTACTTACACGCTGCAGCAATGCCCTCACATGGAAATATTTTGATGGCCCACTTACATGTGAAATAATTCTACACCAAATCAGGCATTACCTGACAGGGAAATCTACATCCATGTCTATACTCTACAAACCACTATGAAGTGCGTGACAGAGGGTGCGTTATATTATACCAGTTATTTAGGCTTTTTGCCTTTCCATTCACGTAAGGAACACGGGAAAAAAGAATGCCTAAATGCCTATGTGCTTCCTATAATAAGTCTAGGCTTGCTTCCCGATCCTCGTGGGAGCAATACGTAGGGATTTGTAGTACATTTCTAGGTTCTCCACAGAAAGTTAGTTAAACGAAATTTCTAATAGAGCTTTCAAGGGATAATTGGCCCTACTTTCATGTGTCTACCAGTTCAGTGGCATTTGGTACGGGTCCCTCACACTTGAGCAGTTTTCTAGAACCGAGCAAGGTGGCGCAGTGGTTAGCACACTGGACTCGCATTCGGGAGGACGACGGTTGAATCCCTCGTCCGGCCATCCTGATTTAGGTTTTCCGTGATTTCCTTAAATCGCTCCAGGCAAACGCCGGGATAGTTCCTTTGGAAGGGCACGGCCGACTTCCTTCTCCGTTCTTCCCTAATCCGATGAGACCGATGACATCGCTGTTTGGTCTCTTCCCCCAAACAACCCAACCCCAACCCAGTATTCTAGGATGGGTTACATGAGTGTTCTGCGTGCGATCTCCTTCATAGAAATGAGCAATATAGCGCATCTACACTGTTGTTATTATCCGCAACTGTCGAGGGAATTAAACGTGAATTACAGGTTCGGATCAGGCGGAAACAAGTAGTTGCCAAATGGAGCTTTTTGTCTATCTGAGCGGCACGTTTGGATAGCTCAGTTGTAAAAGACAGACTGGAACGCAAAAATCATGTTTATGCAGTACTCACGTGCAACTTTAAATGGTCACTTTTATCTTTTCAGTCACAAATGCAAACAGCAGCACAGGTTAAGCTTAGCGCGCGGCTGTGAAGCGTAGGCAGGTTGCACGTTTATAACCTGCAGTGGGAACACACTTACTATTCAGAAACTGTGTCACTTCATTTATTTTTCGCTCAAGAAGAATAGGAGAAGGCTCCCCAATGAACCAATCAGATCCGCAGACCTGTCTTCCGTCTTTTCGTCACGCGGCCACACGCCGTGCCCCTCGGATATGTTAAGAAGCCTACGTTAGCGACGCCCTGGGTTTTTGTGGAGCGGGGCTGGGTTTACGGAGGAGACGCATTATAAATTTCGACGAAAGGCGAAGTCGTAAACGGGGGGCGGGGGAGGTGGCGGCGGCGGCGGCGGCGGATCGCCAGCGCTATGCGGCCAGATTGTAATCGCGGCGGCGGCGGTCCGGAGCGTATTTCTGTTTTTAATGATGTTATCCGGCGCGGCTATCTGGCCCCCCGCCGCCTCGCTGGCTCCCCGCAGTCGCACGGAACACTCCAACCCCCGGCCCGCTATCTGATGAGGCGACTCTCGCTGCCAATCGCACGCACGGCGCACGCAACGCGTCTCTCCCCAGTCGGATAACCGGCGAGCCGGAGAACGCCGTCCCGCTGTGACCAAAGGAGTGTGTCTGTGCGCCCTCCCTCAGAGCGGTACTAAATTACACACTACGAGGTCCGTACGGTAATTTAGGTGCCTCGCGTTGGCAGGACGTCGGGAGATAGAACACAGAGCGTGGTGTCCTGGATAATGACGTGCGGTTTCAGATTTCGTCTTTACTAACAACCGTACTTGAGACTTGGCAAAGACACTGGTTCAAAGAGAATTGATATACCGTTTACGGACTGATATCATTTTCGAGTCTGCTGTTCTTCACTTTGTTTGCTCACTTAGATTTGCACAGAGTGGTCAGAAAGTTTCAACACACTAAAACGCACGACACCGGTTATACCGATTTCTCGAACTTCATTTAACACCATTAAGACATTTCCACACATATAATGCTACACATAATCCCGCTTCTATAACCTTAAGACGCGATATAAAAACGCTAGTGATCAGTTTGCGTGTTGAAAGATTTTCGCCCGAAAGATTTTCGTCCATATCAGGACAGAATATGAGTAATTTTTGCATCGCAAATCTTATTCTTCTGACAGACTATCTAATTACCCCTTCGAAATTGATGTCACCGAAGCGAATTAAGCAATCCATACATTTTGATCACTAATGCTCGCCGTATGGAAAAGCTGAAAACGCAACACTGCAACTCCTTGCGATAACCTGGTAAGAAAACGGATGATGTTTCAATAAAGCCGAACACACATACGGCTATCTGATCAGTAATTCTGACGTGGCCAGCAAATCTCACCTAAACAGGGCGCTCTTGCACGCTCTAGCAAAGATTACAGCGCAGTAAAGTATCTTGAAAGATTAAATTTTTATATTTGACTGGATATCAAAATTGAAGTTTTGCCTATAGCAAACAGAACACACAGTAACTGTGCTATGTGAGAACGAATAGCACAACAGATATGCTTCGGAATATCATGGACTAGCACTTTAAAAGAGAATGGCTATTAAAAATAATTAAGCTCTGAATACGACCATGAGATGTCTGAGGTGATCAGCTGGGAAGAGCATAGCCTTCCCATAACAAGTGCCAAGACTTGGCGTTTCGTGGCGTCAACTCGAAAGTCTTGCACCAGGCGAACGGTCTACCTGACGGGAGGCCCTAGCCACACGGCTTTTACATTTTATCCAGAAATTCTATTTATCTGACGTCATCCCAATGTCTGCTTCTTTGCACTGATATATTTGCCTCCATCAGTTGTTTTTAACATGTTATTTCCTGTGTACATGTTGATGTTCCGCCAATGCTACTGGGCTGAAAATGGAATTAACAGCGCAGTATTTGGCTGGAACTAAATCTGTAAGCAACCCACTGCCTGTCGGTCGAACAAACCGACCACTCAGTCACATATGGCTATCTATCACCCCCTTTGTACCCTCTGGGGACACTGAAGACCGATGTTCTCGACTCGTCTGCTAGAGGAACCGGCTGCTCAGCAGTGGTCCGTCGGAATTGCAGCGCCCTTAACAAGCCCATCGGCACCTGGCGGGCCGCGCTGCGCCGTAAAACACGCGACCCGGCCAGGTTTTTTGTCCAGCTGGGCTGCGGCGGCCGCTGACGTTGTCACTGCCACTGCCACGGACAGCGGTCACCGGCTGCCGTCCCCAGCCCACGGCCGTTGCCCTCGGGCTCTGCGGAAAACCGAAAATAGCCTCAAGAATACACTGCAGTTTCAAGATAGTCTGCTTAACCAAACGTTTTCGCATGTAACACACTTACCTTAGCAAAAGAGTCTTTACATCAAAATTCATATAAAGAAAATAAAACTGTTGAGAGACAAAACCGTTACTGTAGTTCGTTCCGTTTATGATGTAGGCTTAAAAGTGTGCCTTAGGCTTAAAAATGTGCTTTTGGATATTGAGCTAAGTTCATTATTCCATTTTTCGGCATGATATTTCGACAGCCAGTTTACCGGGTGATCAAAAAGTCAGTATACATTTGAAAACTGAATAAATCACGGAATAATGTAGATAGAGAGGTACAAATCGACACACATGCTTGGAATGAAATGGGGTTTTATTAGAAACAAAAAAAAAAATACAAAGGTTCAAAAAATGTCCGACAGATGGCGCTTCATCTGATCAGAATAGCAATACTTAACATAACAAAGTAAGACAAAGCAAAGATTATGTTCTTTACAGGAAATGCTCAATATGTCCACCATCATTCCTCAACAATAGCTGTAGTCGAGGAATAATGTTGTGAACAGCACTGTAAAGCATGTCTGGAGTTATGGTGAGGCATTGGCGCCTGATGTTGTTTTTCAGCATCCCTAGAGATGTCGGTCGATCACGATACACTTGCGACTTCAGGTAACCCCAAAGCCAATAATCGCACGGACTGAGGTCTGGTGACCTGGGAGGCCAACCATGACGAAAGTGGCGGCTGAGCACACGATCATCACCAAACGACGCGAAAGAGATCTTTCATGCGTCTAGCAATACATTTTTTTGGTTCTAATAAAACCCCATGTCATTCCAAGCATGTGTGTCAATTTTTACCTCTCTATCTACATTATTCCGTGGTTTATTAAGTTTTCAAATTTATACTGACTTTTTGATCACCCGGTACTTGTTACAGCATGTGAGCTATGTTGATAGGTGTTCTCGCTGCTGGGACTCAAACAGCGAGCATAGTTACACAGCTCGCAGGACATGAAGAAGACAAATTGCGAAATAACGTGCAGGAAAATGGAATCAACAACTCGACTTAACAACCGAAAAGACACCGTTAATCAACAAAGCTCAAAAAACCAAAGAAATCGCTCTGCAAAGCTTTTCCTTCGTCAGTTTCAGTGATTGAAAAATTGATGAAAGCTGTTTTATGCAAAATTTGGTAAGTTGAAATAAAACTGTAGAAAAAAGCAAAGGTAACAAAGAGGTGTCAGCTGTTTACTGGAAGCAATGATAAAACTGTAAATGCTTAATTACATCGCAAATTGTCATTTATGGTAGAGTTTATCGCACCAAATTGTAGTTACTAAAAATGTACAACCACGAGGCATCGAAATCGATGAAGCATGCAAGTAAATGGACAGCATTTTGCAACATGATAGCCGTGTCTCTAACGAAGAATAGCATTTGCTTGTAAAATGAAATGGGGGATATTCTGAAATCGTGAATTCCACAAAATAGAAGCTATTGATGTGGTACACGCTTACTGAACTGAGGTGCAGTTTGATTGAAATTATCGTTTAGAGTGACTTGGTACCGAAGCGTTATTTAGATAACTGGGAGAACGGATAAAAGGGCCCCAGATCCAGCCGAAATATGACACAGTTAGGGTACAGCAATGTGAGTAGGAGCTACAATTACAAAAGATAAAGAACATTCAAAATAAGATCGATGTAAAAGGAAAGAGAACCAGAAGATTTCGTAACCGTGCTGGAAGTTACTGATAAGCGTTTTAAAGATAGAGAATTGAAAAGAAAAGGATTTGCAATTGAATTAATATCGAGAAATCTCTCTACCGGTGGGACACAGTAGAACTCTACAATATAGCGCTCTACAGTGTTCATGTCAGCAAAGGTGAGTCGAAATTGAATGCGAACAGCTGACCCTTAAGGATAACATGAAGACGATAAATAACAATGTAAAAACGCATCGTGGAACCTGCTTACACTGTTTTGGAATTGCCCTCGACTTGATTAGTAGGAGGTGGTGTGCTGTTTTTTTTACACGAGTTTCAGCAATTGCTGGGATCACGATAATGCTGCATAGTCCATTTACTCCAGGTATTGACAGAATTGACGAATAGAGGCCGATGAACTGTAGTTCCACAACTATGTCATTGAATATAACAGCGATGCAGTTTATAAATAATTTTGTAAGTCACCATTTCTTAATTTGTCGTCGAATTGCTATATTAATTACTGGGACACGCCGGTCATTAAAAAGACTCTCACAGGGTTGCTGCCTTGTATCAGTGTTGCAGAACAGGGACGAGGGCGTGGGAATGGTGTAAGAGACAGTCTCGCTGAGCCTGCGCTAATCCGTCTTAAATTGAAAGCCGCATGCAATAACAAAGCGAGTGGCGGGGACGCGTCGCGGATCATTTGCGGGCCAGTAATTGCAGTATTTTACGCGACCGAGACCAGCCCTCGAGCAGTACTCGCGGCACTCGTAAATCTGGGGCGAACGCCCACGCTTATAACGGCGCTCTTCCGGCACATCTTAAAGCTGAGTTAATTGCACAGTAAACTCGGAAAAGCCGCACACGCCTCGCCTTCGTTGCGTCGACCGCAGACCTACGTGCGTGTTTCTCGCGTCGCCGATTATCCACTGTCGATCTTAATTTCCTGGGCTACACGTAGTCTACGTACTACAAATACTACAATTTTATATATCGTTCACTTATAGCTACTGAATTCTCTTAGTCTTACATTCTAATTTCCCTGCATCGTGTCTAAATATTTTGCTCCGTTTCTTTTGTCTCCTTTGTTTACGATTTTCACTTCTCTCTTACGATAAATTCAGTATTATTTAGTCTTGCCAGACGTACCGGTCATTAATGGTCAGTTTCACTCCCCACACCTACCTAAGACCGCAAATTAGCCCCTACTTTTTTGAAGAATGCAGCAATTTTGGCAACTGGAGGAAGGTCGAAACCTCTTTCAGGCGGTACCTTTTGCAACAAACTGTTCTCGCATCATGTATGAAACTTCATGAACTTCTGTGATCACTAGCTGTCTGTAGTGGTAACAAACAACCAATCGCCGCCATAAATTCTACCAATGACTCTATGAACAAAACGAGAAGAATAATTGGCTTAACTTCCCCGTTAAAGCATAGAAGCACTACCTCAGTTGACAATCAAAACGGCATAATCGTATAAATCGCTCGTGACCTTGAAATAAATATCTTAGCTCAACCTTGAAATAATTTCCTGCACCTACGTCGAAACCTTCATAAGGATTACCGGTCTTCACGCCCGTTTATGCTGGTACAATTCATGTGTTACAATCACTTCCTCTCTCAGTTCTTTTCCAGATAAACATTACTCGTAAATGTAAAGCCATTCACCCGGTTAAAAACCTGTCACAAATAAACGAATACATTTCATTTACTGTACTGTATGTGTGTTTTGAGCAAACAGTTTTGGGTAGTGGGGAGAGAAGTACTGCCGCAATTGTAGCTGAGAGGTTGGCACATGAGTCTTACCTGGATGTCTGAGACAAGAAGAGCATTACACGCGGACGCTCCCGGTTCGAGTCTTTGACCTGCACACACCTCTAATCGGTCGGATGGTTCCAGAAACAGTACACATTACGCTGCAGGGTAAAAAAATTAATGTGTCTGTTACATAAGCAGGAGGCATTTGAGACTACGTTCCACGATTTGATAACCCAAAATACGCCGTCCTTACTTTCCCTTGCGAGCAATTTTATCTCTCTAAAAATACTTCTCAGTGTTACTGAATAATTTCTCATGATATCAGTTATCTAAATGCTAATGTATTGACCTAGAAATATTTTGTTTGGAACTTAGTTCTCATTTACAATGGTTGAAGTTAAATTTAGTGTAAAGAAACTAGTAAACATTTTGAGCATACAACCGTCTTTAGCAAGAAGCTACATATGTTTTTGTGCAATTCTCACCCTTTTATGCAGATAAACCATTCTTTTGTTGCAAAAACAAAGTACAGAACTATTTTAGTTATTGTGTTGACTTGAAATTTTTCTCTTTATATTTCTGGAACTGATGTCGATAAAATCCATCCACAATGTAAAAATTAATGTATGTATGTGTATTCCACATCTCCTCCGAAAACACCGGACCGATTCCAAGTAATGTTGGTACACGTATCCCTTACTGTCAGGCAACAATTGCTGTGGGGATAAGAACCACCTGCCTAAAAACGTTCAGGACGTATGACGTCATATACAGTGAGGTGCACGATTCAGTGCTACTGATTCCATTTGCAATACATTTTGCAGACAGCATACACGTATGTGGCTCAATATACCTACACGAACATGTCATTGTACGACATACGGTTCAAGCGAGATGACATCATAAACACTGAGATGCGTGAAAAAGCCGGCCGTTGTGGCCAAGCAGTTCTAGGCACTTCAGTTTGGAACCGCGTGACTGCTACGGGCATGGATGTGTGTGATGTCCTTAGGTTAGTTAGGTTTTAGTAGTTCCAAGTTCTGGGGGACTGATGACCACAGAAGTTAAGTCCCATAGTGTTCAGAACCATTTCAACCATTTTTTGCGTGAAAAAAAATGCATCTTGCGTGAAGTTTATTCTTTGCTACTAAGACACTTCCACAGTCGAGTCACGAAAAGGAATCTCTGGCACCTGGCAGCGCTTTTGACAGCTTTCAACTGCAGCACGAACGTCTGTTAGTGAAAACCGTAGTCTTCTATACAGCAATGAAGAGGCGTACAGAAAGTGTCCGGGACCATCTCACACAGAGTGTGAACATTATGGGGAATTTGTATTTTCCACTATATTTCTTGATTTGGGTACTGTACTTATAATTATTTACATTTTGTATATTTCTTTATTCGACTGTTCTATAATTTCAAAGGTGATTTTGTGAATACATGGACATGAGCTTTTTTTCGAGATACGATAAAAACACATTTCGTTTGTTGTTTTCGTTTCTAATAGAAAATTGACAAAATTAACACCCTTGCAATGCCGAGTTTGTAAGTCAATATCAGCTAATTTATTTACAAAACAAAGGAATATTTGTTGTCCAGGAAGCGTGAGTGTTTCGAGACGAGGTGCTGACGTAGCTTCATTTTGCAACTACTTGCGTAAAGCAGTCAGTCTCGTTTCACCGTTTTGTCCGGGGAATGTGTTTATTTTTGCCGTAACCGGAAGGAACCGCCGTGTTCACGGGCGGAGGCTATTACGTGCGTGCGGTTGCGAGTAACAACGGGGCACCGTGGCTCGAGCGTGTCGAGGATGAGGGCAGTCACTGGAAAAAGAAGGGAAAAAAGCAGGAGAGAAACACACACAGAGGGAGAAAAAGAGCTAGCGGGGCGCGACGTTTGTCAAATAACAGCCGCGACCTGTCCGCACTTACTTCGTCCGGAATAATGCATGCAATTATTTCATGCGCGGCGCGGCCGTTTCAATTAGCGGAGGCACGCTTCGGAACGGGCGGTGGCTCCGGTGTGCGCGGCGAGGTCGCGAGCGAGCGCAGCGCTGCGCGGCTCGGCGCGGTGCAGGTTTAAAGTTATTAAAGGACAGCGGGCGACGCCGGCGCGCAGTGATTGCTCGTCAGAGCCGCCTCCGCCTCTGCCTCCAGCCGCGGGTGCGCCGTTCGCCGGCGCAGCAGCTTCCGCCGCTTGACTCCAAATCTAATTAAGGCGAGCGTGCGCGCAATTGTCGCTGCGCCCTGCCCACGGCCTCCCTCTTGCTTGCAGGGCTGGCTGGCTGGCTGCCGGCCTCCTCCTGCGTCTACTCCTCCACCCCCACGAGTCGGCAAGCCGGCGGACGGACACAAAATAAAATCTCATTCGCAACACACAAAACTCCCCCATTACATTGCATTACAAAACCCCGCGGCTCACTCCGAGTTAATCGCATTGAATTCCAATGGGGTGGAAAATTTCATTCCGCGCGTCGCCACCCGCAGGGCGGCCAGACCCCCCGCTGGCCCCCTGCTCTCCTCCCCCTTCCCCTCCCCCTCCCCCTCCACACCACCCTTCCCCATCCTAGCGTCGGGATCCGCCGCGAATTTGCATAATCGCCGCTCGGTCGGCCGCGGAGGCGGCGTCGGTGGCGGCGTTGGAAGTGGTAGTCAGTGAGGCCGTGTGGGGACCACCACCTTACCAGACGCAGCAAACGCCAAGGAGCTGCGACCGTCGTAGCACAATTCGTCTAGCGTGGAAGTGTCCCACTCTTAGATCCCTCGCGGTTGTACCTTGTTCGCAGTATGCGAAGTACACTTGCGCAGATGACAAGGAACGACAATTGCGTCCGAGTGAATATGAGTGGCCACGTAGTAGCTCTGCGAGACCACAATATTTTCGTGCGGCGCACCGGAGGCTTAAATGCCAGCAAATAATCCCAGCTCTTCCCCCCGGAGACAGCTTCCAAATGCACGGCATTCTCGAAATGCAGTGGCGGAAGTTGATAATTTGTACCGGATTGGGACTCTAACCCAGTACCACTACTCAAGAGCGGCTGCCTTAATCGTTTCGGTCATCTGGACACTGTCCCTGACTGACCCAAATTTCCTACTTGCCGCAGATTGCAATGCAGCGTCCCTCGTCCATTAACAACTACTTGCATATTATTGATTCCCGTACGAGTTCGAAGGATACTAGTACATCCGCACTGAAGGGAATATCATGGAGCCGTCACGCTATCATATACAAGTAGTGTCCGCTGTGTCGGACATGTCCGATGGAACAGACATCATTCGTATATATATACATTAATGTGAGGTTACTTAAATAGGTGTGTGATGTCTTAAGGTTAGTTAGGCTTCAGTAGTTCTAAGTTTTAGGGGACTGATGACCTCAGAAGTTAAGTCCCATTGTGCTCAGAGCCATTTGAACCTTTTTTTTTTTAACTTAGATAGGTGGAAAACTACATAACGAAAAACAACTTTGTTAGGAAATATGCGCAAATGTGAATTCATAATTTGTACTGTTAAGTACATAAAACTGGATATAATGTTAGCACATAATATGGGGAAGAAGTATTGGCCTAGCAAAAAATGAAAGAAATAGACATAGGACTACTCATACACAATAGATAGCAGGAATTATTCACTGTTAAACAGTGGATCGGTGCTGGTTTTAATTTTTTTTATGAGCATTCTTCTTCTTGTTTTTCTTTTGAGTTTATCCCGTATATACACGGAGTCAAAATGTTAGAAGATGGCCGGTTCCTCTTCCGGTAGCCATCACTTTACTCCCTGGGACGGAATTCGTGTACACCAGTTGTCTTGCCGCTATTGTCGTCGATGCAAAATTATGTTAAAGCTTTTTAAATGTTTGCAAATTGTGTAGCTTGAGACGGGAAGTGGCTACCAGCTCGGTATTCACTTACTCGAATGTGAGAAACCGCCTAGAAACAACATCCACGTTAATTCATCGTTAATCCGCCGTACGAATTCGATCCAGACCAAGCAAGATTTCCTACTTGCAGAAGCGACGTGCTAACACGTACGGCCATCCTGTCGGGTTTTTGTGAGCGTTAACCTGTATTTTCGTATTCTGGGAGAAGTGGGGAGGGGGGATAAACACGTCATTGGTACAGTAAATGGACGGGAAACAACAATAATGGTATTCCCATATTACATATACTGGTGGTAACAGAATTGCGTAAAGTCAGACGAAGGGACTGGAATGAAGGAAATGTAGAGGCTCTGGAACAAAATCACCTTACAAGAAGGTAACCTCGCAAATAAAGAGAACTGGAGATTGGGTTGTGATAGACGGCCAGTGTTAGTACATAACGAGAGATAGCATAGTGAAGGCCATGAGCAACGTAAATGCGACGTGTGAGCCCAAACAGCCGCATTTCATTTGACGCGCGGCAGCTGTGCCGCTTGCAACTCGCCATCCGGTACGCGGACGCTGCAAGTACCCGGGTACCGCGCCGGCGGTTGATGGATCGCGGGCTGCTGTGACGTCACGCTGACAGCGGCGTAATCGGAAGTGACGTGCTGCTCCGTGCGCCGTGCGCGCCCCCGCCCCCCTCCTTTCTTCGTGCTGCCTCCTTTTTTTGCCGGCAGTTGCGCGGCTGTCGCCTGACGGGCGCACATCCATCTCTTTGTCCGCGGGCTCGCGCTGTCATCGTGGTCCGCCCCGTCAAACGCCAGCGAGCTCTGTTTATACCTCGCGCGTTACCCGCCATTTAAATCACACGTGCCGCGCACGCATCCGCTCCGACGTCTCCTCGGCAGGTGCTCGCGTCGTTGTTCTCTAGTACAGCCACCTGGGATCATGTCAGGAACAGCTAGCTCTCGCGACCTGACCTCGTTGTTATTTTATGTGGACGGGGGCGAAAGGAAAGAAATGAGAAGGAAGTAATGATATCAGCTGCATCTGGACTTAATGCGGAATCAGCGGCGAGGAGTGAAAATGTTTGCCGGACCGGGACTCGAACCCGGGACCTCCTGCTTAGTAGACAGTTGTGTTAACCACTGTGCAACCGCGACACGGTGTTCGCCGCAAATGTGTAGATTATCTCGGCATGCTCCCGAGCTGACCTACGCTCCCACCTGTCAGCAGTCGCCGTCAATGTCCTACATGCTCACGACTTTGAGATTCTTGCAGGAGTTCGAACGTAAATGTCCGTCTGCACTGAAGGTTGTGAAATCATTGCCCCTCGAGGCGAATCGGTTAATATGAATGCGTCGCGTCTGTTCTTTTGGACATGTCGGAAAGAACAGACACCACGGGTTCGTATAATACAACAATGTACTCTGCCTACCGGAAGAGATTTCAAATAATTATTTAAATATCTTGTGATGTCTAAGAATCACTCTTGAAGCATTCTGGAATGGTTCTTCAAAAATGTGATGGCTAGTATGTTCGTCTGCCCCCTTTGCTTTTTAGCTGTTAATAAATTAACTGTCGACGGAACCTTATAACTTGCACAATCAACGATGCAGTCAATAAGGAAATGCAACTTTTATTTAAGCAACTGAGGGTAGAGTATGTATTTCACAAGTACTGTTGGTTGCTGTGACAGGCAAGCTGTATTTTGTTATGTTTCCAAAACTGGCCTGATTCAATTTTTACGTCGTTAAAAAAATGGTTCAAATGGCTCTGAGCACTGTGGGACTTAATATCTCAGGTCATCAGTCCCCTAGGACTTAGAACTACTTAAACCTAACTAACATAACGACATCACACACTGAAACGTCCCCGTAGAAAAATTAATGAATTACTGAGCTGATAAACCTCTTACATTATTTGATTTTCTAACAGCTGAGCAGAACTGAACGTACTCAGACATTTCGATCTTTACCTATTGTGATAAACACTAAACTGACACACAATATTTTTAGCGCAATGTAATCTGACTTTGAAAAATCACTCTAAAAGAATGGCCCTGACTAACAATAGCCCGGAGCTCGTGGTCGTGCGGTAGCGTTCTCGCTTCCCGCTCCCGGGTTCCCGGGTTCGATTCCCGGAGGGGTCGGGGATTTTCTCTGGCTCGTGATGACTGGGTGTTGTGTGATGTCCTTAGGTTAGTTGGGTTTAAGTAGTTCTAAGTTCTAGGGGACTGATGACCATAGATGTTAAGTCCCATAGTGCTCAGAGCCATTTGAACCATTTTTGAACTAACAATAACCTATACCTTTCATGAATCACTTACCTCACAAAAATCTTCGTTATTCGTACTGCAATACAGCGAGCGCCACTACTGCCAGCTCAATAAAAGATTCTAACTACTGAAGGGACTAACTACTGATAGGCGTAGTTAGCAAATAAAACATTTTGATACAGAACAAACAATGTATTTACCTTAATAGTGTTCAAAAGTCATATATCAGTTCATGACATCCAGTCTTACAAATTTACTGTCTCTGATGGACACACGTCCAGATCATCCGCTCTCAAAACTCCGCCATCTCTCTCCCCACATCCACCACTGCTGGTACTTACAAGACATCTATACCCGAGGCAGGATTCGAACCTGCGACCGTAGCGGTCGCGTGGATCCAGACTGAAGCGCCTAGAACCGCTCGGCCACCAGTGGCCGGCTTCACGTTGTTCCCTTTAACAGCTAGAGACAAGAACACGCAGCCTCAGGTCGTTTCCTTCGTCATCAGTACTGATGATCGCTGTCTGTGTGACTTGGTACTGTAAGAGAGAGAGAAAAACATTCTGAATTTTCAGTAAAGTACTAGTATACGTAGCGATGTTTTAGCCTATTTCCAGTCATGGACATCAGCAAAGTTGAGTAGTATTCTGTAAACGTTGTCATTATGTGGAAAAAATTCCAAACTACTGCTACCAAAAGTTCAGGTAGCATCTCCTGATCATGCTTTAACATCACGTGTCAAAAAAATTGCAAGGCATGGCTGTTCCGAAAATGTCGCCTGCCTCTGACATTAACATCCGCAAGAGAAAAGTAGTTATTTTTTCTTCCATAATTATTTGTAATCTGTTAAACATACTGAAAAGTATAAATGTCCTTAATTGCAGTAGATGATCTGATAGTAAGAAGCAGCTCGGCAGGATACAATGAGTGTGCTGCGAAACATTCGCTTGCAAAATTGTTTTATTTCTTCTTCTTTTTTTTCTTCTTATGAATGATTTGAGATACAGAAAAGGGTAGTTTTTGTACAAAATTTCCTTACGTACCCACACTCTGCTAACAAAAATGAGGTCCGATGAGCCGTTTAGCAGAAGCTAAAGCTCGAATCTTGTGCTGACGTCGTCGTGAAATGGTGAAAAATATCAGACCGGCAGTTGTCTGTTTGACCCAAGTGTATTAGTCATATTAACGTAAAATTTTAGCTTAATCAATTCGGTAGAGTACGCGTGATTAACTCGTGAGCAGAGTCGTAGACACCCCCCACTGTTTTGTTATATTGAACTACCACAACACACTGGTGGCATCTGTGAGCTCCTGGTTACCGTTATTGGTTTGTGACGCGGAAGTCCTAGGTTAGATTCCTGGTAACAACTTCAGATGCTTCTGTGGTAAAAATGGAAATGCCGTGTGGGTAGGGTCTCCCGTCGGGTAGACCGGTCACCTGGTGCAAGTCTTTCGAGCTCACTTTAGTGACTTGCGTGTTGATGGGGACGAAATGTTGATGATAAGGACACTTTTTTTTCACCTAGCTGCTTATTTTTTTATGACCCACCGTCTAATTTCATATGGTGGGTCGTGTGTTGCCACTTAGCCTCTGTGACTGGGTCCAGGGTCCGGAGTGACTGACAGTATCACCACACCCGCTCCCGTCCCCACTCACACCGTTGCCCGTGTTCCGCCAAGTAGAGGCGGGCTCTATTTGTTTACATCCATTTGATATCTTTTTTGTGCAGCATTAGAAAAACTTGTAACTAATACAAAATCAAGTGAGTATTAATAAACAAAACGAAATTAAGGACAACACAACACCCATTCTCTAAGCGGAGAAAATCTCCTACCCAGCCCGGGAATCGAACTCATGCCGTTAGGTATGACATTCCGTAGCGCTGACCATTCAGCTACCATGGTCGGACGTTTCGGTGGTGAAAAAGTCTGGAATGGGGTCCACTCATCCTTGTGAGACCAAATGAGGAACTGTTTCATTAAATAAACACTGAAACTCATACACGTCCCCCTCAGGTGAATCGAAAGACGTATACAAAAGCCAGTTACAATTTCAGTCAACCCTTCAACAAACGCAAAACTAATGACAACGATCGATCGATCATGTACCGAAAATGTTTGCATCTGGATGTTGCCAGGGAATAATTGGAGTTGAAAACAGCGTCTTATTTGAATTAGTCTCATTGTTTCGTATGCCCACTGTGGATGAATCGTTCACAATATATAGTGTACGTTACCGTCTAACAAATCCTAGAGGCGTTGTCCTTCGGTGGTAAACGCGACGCTGGAGGTCAGGAGAAGCAACACCGGCGCTGACGTCGGCCGGCAGCACTTGTTGCTCTCCTCGCTTCCCTGCGAGGGGCCTGTAGCTGGAGTCGGAGGCTGGAGCACGTACTTGACGGGCCGTCCGGCGGCGGCGAAAGTGCGGCACGCGCCGCCCGCACGCAGTTTTCACTGCCTGCCTGGAAAGTCGCGTCGCGCTTCCCGGAACGAGCGGGCGCTTCGCCGCACGGCGCCACTGTGCGTCGTAAACTTTACAGCTACCACTGCGACGGCGTTCACTCGCTGCTATGAAGACGTGGGCCATGGGGCAATTTCCACGCTCGGCTGAAAAAAAAAAAAAAGAGTAGCAGCTTCTGCGGGATAAATTCGAAAACTGGCTCGCGACCATTGGCTATCCATCTGAAACCTTTTGCAAATTTACCGAAAATCTTCCAGAAAGTATCGGAAATATTGAATTCGACGACAGGTGTAGCCTCATAAGTGAGATGTCCATCGCTTTCACTTCGTTGTCATGTTCTACGCAGGCAACTGATTTCAATTTACCGTACACCGACTGCGGTGGTGTAGTGGTTGAGAAACGCGAATCACATCCGG
Organism: Schistocerca gregaria; assembly: GCF_023897955.1. Lineage (NCBI taxonomy): Eukaryota > Metazoa > Arthropoda > Insecta > Orthoptera > Acrididae > Schistocerca > Schistocerca gregaria. The sequence goes on along the minus strand of NC_064923.1, from coordinate 648,584,648 downwards.
GGGGAACAGATTTCCGGTTGATGCAGTTGTGTTTGTTGTGAGCTTATAATCTTGTAGTTCTTTTAAATGGCTTCATATTCTCCACTAATTGTACATTTGTTACAATATTCGCTATAACAGTTTCGACCTTTGTCATTCTGGAGTGGTTGCAGGTGCCGAAAAAAACAGCAGTAGTCAGCGCTAATGTATAACAAAAAGGACGTGAGCCGTACAGCTCGTGTCAGCCGTTGTCACATACACCGTTGTTATATGAGGATAAGGATAACAGCTATCGAAACTAAATTCGTATTTACTCCACATGTCAGTCTAGTGCTGACTACTGATACATTTTCCGTACGTGGAAGTACTTGAATGTGAGAAAAAGGCCAAAATTGAAATATAGTGGTTACTGTAATAAATGTACACAACGGCGAATATGAGACCTTTAACAGAGTTCAGGTTTGTAGCGAGCATCACCAGGATGGTTCTTGCTACAAGTAGTTTACGCTCCGTCTGAAACATTCTCGTCGTCGGTGGGATGTTCTGTCCTAATCTTAGTTTAATTATTTTTTTAAATTAATGTTCAATATCCGTTTACCTAGGTTACTTCGTTGTTTGACAGTAGTTATTAGATTTCTGTGCCCTTTGTTATGTATTTGACCAATTAGCGCTATCATTTTTTTAAAGATTTACTCATGCGAGTCAGTGAATGGGCAACGAACAGCCATGTGGACGTCCTCGAGGTCGCAATTAATGCAAAACATTACTGTGCCAAAATGACAGTCTCCAATCCGACTTATTTGGATTCCTGATACTCTCCATTCAAAGACTCCGATCGAAGTTGGAAGTGCTTGCTCGTCTACGACAGTCGTCTTGTTACGACTGGCCGAAGCAGAGGGCTGCTAATGGGACTCTAAACGCGAAGCGTATATGCGCGCCAGAGGTTACTGGAGGCGGAGTCTTGCTGGAGACAGCGGGAGAATGCCTGCGCAGATGAGGTCGACGCCGGCGCACGCCGCGCCTGAAATATCCAGTGCGCCGGCCTTCGTGACTCGCACGCGCGCCGCTGCTGCCCGCTCACGCGAGAACACTATTTATCTGACGAGCGTCGGCGGCCAGTGACGCACCTTTTCGCGAACGCCGGCGAGCACAGCTTCCACGCGGGGTAAAAGGCAGCAGGTTAGAAATTCGGGAGAGCGTTAATGGCCGGCTAATAGGGTTTAGCGCCATTACTGATGGACGCACCCGGGACCCCTTTCGTGGAAGCCTCGTAATTTCATTTAGGCCACGAGTCCACCGGCGGTGCTATGGTTCGCGAGACGGTGCGTCCCGAGGAGCTACTCGGCGTACTGCGTTGCTGCGATAACCGTCGTAGATAAAATGCTCCTGACACGTCGACAACAAGTCGACTTTTTATGCTTCTTATTCTCGTAGACCAGACATGGGCAACCTTTGATGACCCACTGGCCTGATTCACATACTTACTTAAACTCTCAGGCCGCCTTGTCATGTGACGCGACAGCAGCGTTCGTAGCGTATAGAGTCGAAGCTACAGCGTCCGTGATGTCAATGTCTATGGGGTAACGCACTGATGTGAATGGACCCCTTTCCCGACACTCCATGGCCACAAATGAAACCTCAAAACATCTGTATTTGAGATGCATTCGTTATGTGTCCACCCGGAATTTCTTCCGCGGGCAGGTTTGAAACCAATTGCGGACCGGATGCTATCCAGCAGACCACCGCTTTGCTCACCCGTGCTCTAGACAGAGTGATAAATTATAGCAATGACCCACTACAGCATCAGGGCGTTTCACTAAAAACCAGACGATCTGATTATGGTGCAATGGGAGTCCTAATAGAGCACATTTGGCAGCATTTGCCTTGCAACCAAGAAGGCCTTCCTAAAACCATGAAGGATACCAGGCGATGGCAACTATCTTTAATTAAATTCTCGCATCGCATATCCAAGACAAAAAAAATGAAGGTCTAGGCTCTGTGTGTTTACGTGTATACTCGTCTACACTCCTGGAAATGGAAAAAAGAACACATTGACACCGGTGTGTTAGACCCACCATACTTGCTCCGGACACTGCGAGAGGGCTGTACAAGCAATGATCACACGCACGGCACAGCGGACACACCAGGAACCGCGATGTTGGCCGTCGAATGGCGCTAGCTGCGCAGCATTTGTGCACCGCCGCCGTCAGTGTCAGCCAGTTTGCCGTGGCATACGGAGCTCCATCGCAGTCTTTAGCACTAGTAGCATGCCGCGACAGCGTGGACGTGAACCATATGTGCAGTTGACGGACTTTGAGCGAGGGCGTATAGTGGGCATGCGGGAGGCCGGGTGGACGTACTGCCGAATTGCTCAACACGTGGGGCGTGAGGTCTCCACAGTACATCGATGTTGTCGCCAGTGGTCGGCTGAAGGTGCACGTGCCCGTCGACCTGGGACCGGACCGCAGCGACGCACGGATGCACGCCAAGACCGTAGGATCCTACGCAGTGCCGTAGGGGACCGCACCGCCACTTCCCAGCAAATTAGCGACACTGTTGCTCCTGGGGTATCGGCGAGGACCATTCGCAACCGTCTCCATGAAGCTGGGCTACGGTCCCGCACACCGTTAGGCCGTCTTCCGCTCAAGCCCCAACATCGTGCAGCCCGCCTCCAGTGGTGTCGCGACAGGCGTGAATGGAGGGACGAATGGAGACGTGTCGTCTTCAGCGATGAGAGTCGCTTCTGCCTTGGTGGCAATGATGGTCGTATACGTGTTTGGCGCCGTGCAGGTGAGCGCCACAATCAGGACTGCATACGACCGAGGCACACAGGGACAACACCCGGCATCATGGTGTGGGGAGCGATCTCCTACACTATCCGTGCACCTCTGGTGATCGTCGAGGGGACACTGAATAGTGCACGGTACATCCAAACCGTCATCGAACCCATCGTTCTACCATTCCTAGACCGGCAAGGGAACTTGCTGTTCCAACAGGACAATGCACGTCCGCATGTATCCCGTGCCACCCAACGTGCTCTAGAAGGTGTAAGTCAACTACCCTGGCCAGCAAGATCTCCGGATCTGTCCCCCATTGAGCATGTTTGGGACTGGATGAAGCGTCGTCTCACGCAGTCTGCACGTCCAGCACGAACGCTGGTCCAACTGAGGCGCCAGATGGAAATGGCATAGCAAGCCGTTCCACAGGACTACATCCAGCATCTCTACGATCGTCTCCATGGGAGAATAGCAGCCTGCATTGCTGCGAAAGATGGATATACCCTGTACTAGTGCCGACATTGTGCATGCTCTGTTGCCTGTGTCTATGTGCCTGTGGTTCTGTCAGTGTGATCATATGATGTATCTGATCCCAGGAATGTGTCAATAAAGTTTCCCCGTCCTGGGACAATGAATTCACGGTGTTCTTATTTCAATTTCCAGGAGTGTAATTCGATGACTTCCTCGTCGTACGCTGTGTACCTATGCCGCTGCGTGCTGTCATGCAAGTTTCTTCTGCGCCACAGTATTCCTATTTAAGTTAGTTGGCATCTGACTGTTAGCGAGCTCACGCTAGCAGCACACCGATGGGAGAGTCACTGTCGGCTCCAAGTATGCTGGCACTGCGCTGCACGAAGCGTTCCCCGGCCAATCTCTCAAGCAAGAAACTTTTTCGGAAGCGTAAATATCTCTTATTTCAAGAAAAAAACACATAACACAGCCCTAAATAAAGTTAAGCGCAGTTCCTTGACATGCTTAGAGACAATGTAGGGACCTACACAGTACGTCAATTTCTGAATTTTTGGCTGATTCTTGAAGGATACAAAGACATGGGACATCAGCTTCTTACAGTTTACACATTGACAAGAAAACCGCCTTCTGCCGGAGCTCGTACGCAGGAAACACAATGTGTTACGAAACTTTAGAAATAGCCATTGTCGATTGTGATACTTTGGTGTTAAAAAAGTATTTCAATTAGTTTAATAATTTAAAAAGATATGCAGTGGTAAGTGCGGCACAAAATAAAATTGAGAAAAATATTTTTGACTTGTTTGGATGCACTATAAGGATCAATACTATACGTGAATTTCAATCTTTTACGTTATTTTGGTAGTGGACAAAGACTTTAAATCAGTTTTCTATCACCACGGAGAGCGGGGTGATGTGGTGGCCACTACCATTCGCGACGATGTCGAAACTTTCGGCTCTTAATCTCCAGATCCCAATTCATTTAAATCACGCTTGCAAGTCTCCCAAGCACCTACAAGGAGACGTGTGAAAAGTTATACCTCCTAATTTCTTGTGTGAAAAATTAAAAAAAAGTTATTAAAATTCTACATTTTTATCCTTCATGTCTATATATTTTCAGCCATTTGCTGCTAGAAGGCTCTGAATTGTAGCGTGTAACATGGTGGTGTGAAACGTAACTATGTCGGTGGGTGGGAAACAGTGAGCTGTAATTGAGTTCCCAATTCTGAGAGTTAATCCACACACGGAGTATCCCCTCCTTTAGCACGACATTGCCAGACCACACACGAGCGCTGCAACATCTGCAACAGTCCGACTCCTTGGTTTCATCGTCATCAAATGCCCTCCATACAGTCTCGACTTGGCCCTAACCGATTTTCATGTTTCTACCTCTTAAGGAACACCTTTGACGACTCCACTTTGATAGTGATGATTCGGTGGAAGCAGAGATGGCATTGTGACGGTACCAACAAAGTGGTCTCTCGTTGGGAGAAATGTGTTTGTCGCCTGGGTGACTACACTGAGAAATAGGCGTGAAGAATAAAGATGTGGAATGTTAATAACTTAAGTTTTATTTGGAAAGCTTTGAGAGTTTTCGCATAAATTAGGAAGAATTACTTTTCAGCACGCCGTCGTAATTCGCCATTTCTCCTCGTGTAATCATATATTTCAAAGGTGTGTCAACGCTAGAAATTGAAAAGTTATCCTCATTGCCAACGGAATTAAAGTTCGCTATTGTGGTGGTGCCCAGATTGGAGCTAGGTGTTTTCAGACCTTCCGTCGAAATAAATCTGATGATGAAATAAATTTACATCAGAATAGATTCGCTGCAAAGGAGAGATAACGTAATGTCAACCACGTACTGATTACCAGACTGGGTGACATTGCCTTGGGTTAAATACATTCCTTTTTGTCGTGGCCATGGCTAGAGGTAATGAGATTCTCTTCACAGTGACTGGAACACCGGATCAGGGCAATAAATTAGGCTGCCCATTAGTATTATTCGCGAGGGGTGCGAATTCTTTTTTGTGCGGCGATTCAACTTCTACTTCCTCCGTCATCACCAACACGGCATCACGGTTTACACCTTCTCCTTAATGGAACCCACACTAAATAGCTAGAATTAAGTGACAATACGCATTTCGGGAAGAAAAAGTACCCGCGAATACGAAGAAAGAAAAACTTTCTCGTTAGGCAGTGTACTCTCGTGATCTTCTAGCCAATAATACCATAAGACATAAGGAGAAAAATTTGCTCTAGGTAGCGTCACAGCATCTACCTCCAGCGTTTTAGGAGAAGCCACTGTACAAACGTTAATTAACAAAACCATAAGGAGACTTGGAACGCACTCTTTCCTAACGAGAGTTTAGTATGTGAACTTCTACGGCACCTTACAGTATCGCCGTGCCTACTGTAAGAAAGTAGAGCAGGCTTCAAACCGCGAGTGTTGATTTGAAGACGTAGGAATGGTTCTCAGTGAGGATGAACGCTTTTGTCTTACTCTGCACTGTGAACTGCCTCCCAAAAGTTACAGGGCAAACTGTACTCAACGTCAAATCGATCCACAGTGTCTTTTGACTTGTCCAAAAACGTACAGGGTGTTACCAGAAGTGAAGGAGATGTAAAATTCCAGAAATAAATTCAAGAGACTATCAAAGGCCAGGATCTGAGCATTTGGATTTGAGGTTAAACTGTTATGGAGCCACAGATATGGGGTCGGTATTGCAGAGAATCTACCAGAAGTCATAAAAAATATTCATGTACTACCAAAACTATCAACGTGTTCTATATTAAAGTTGAGCAGTATGCGTTGTTATCTTTGCGTAGTTTGCTTGTATCCGCTACTATCTTACAGTGTATGTAACTGCCTTTGGGCCAGTTTCCTCAACTACGATTGTCTGTGAGTTACGTAAACGAAACAAAGTTTCCATGAAAAGCGATTCCTTCGCGTTGTCGTCAACGGCATAGATGCTATCTGCAAAAAGCTGCAAGGCACATTAAGAGCTTTGGTCGGCGAGTGTTCTCCTTGGCGGTGACCGGCGCACCGTGCACTTACCGCTGCCTGTAATGCCGTGTAATGGCACACATCAGCTGCACTGAGATCGCCGATAAAACCGACTCCAGCGGGAGATGTCGCCCGCCGGCTGCGGCTGGACTGTATAAACAGCGGCCGCCAGTCACACGCTGGCGCGCACTTAATTCTGCCATTATCGACGCTAAATTAAACAGTGTCGTTACAATTTGTTCCTAAAGACCTTACTGATATCATAAAGCAATTCCCGGGCACCGGCGGCGCAGCCTTCCCCGAGTGCAGGCCGGTCATTACGTGGAATGGTTCGGGTAATTTAGCTGCACTAATACCTGTAATCCACTCGGGCACACGATTTGGCAATTAGTGCTGTGTACGTGTTGAAACGGACCCCGATACGCCAAGGCGCTGCCTCGTGTCAGAATAACGTGTAATTGTATAATCAGATGTTTAGGCCTACTTTGCGCCGCTAGGGTTGCAATTAACATTTATGTTTACCGAAATTAATAAAACTTTGCGGCAAGCCCTCTGTTCCTTCTTTTCTCCCGTGACCAGAGGTGAGAAGCAAGGAGCGCTGAGTGGAGATTTTTGCTACTCCTCCAATGACGACGGAATGGATCTCACGTTTCCCACGTTCGTTTGTACCTATTGGTTTTAGAAGAATTGTATTTTTGACAGCACTTGCACTAGAAACGCTACATTTCATCAGTAGGGATGCTACAAAACCAAGATTTTTTATTGTCCCATCAGTATGAAGTAGGTGAGAGAAATGGCATTATGAACATGACCGCTTCAGCTGTATGATAAATCTTCTGGTACAAGTACATTCGCTGCGTTAGTGCCACGTCTTCAGGGATACATACTTATTTCATAATTTATTCCAAACGATAAGTAGTAGATGACCCACATTCTTTGTCCAATAGTAATAAAAATGTTTAACCGTCAAGAGGTCGGCTGTCCAATTTAAAATACAGCAGAGTGCAGGAAACATCTCCCTTAGTCTTAATATTGTCGTGACAACACGAGGTCCGCAGTGACGACACAGGCAATATGCTGAAAATGTGAGAAAGCTACATCTTACTTGCGAGGAATCGCCTTGTTTCTTCGTCTTAGTATCGACCCGTGGTCACAGTGTATGCGTTTATTTGACGTAGCGAAGTGACCCAATGCTGACACTGGACCCGTGATAGAGAGGCGGTGTCTCAAATCCCCGTCCACCCAATAAAATTTAGCTTTCTCTTGATTTCACTAAATCTCTTCAATCAAATTCTGGGATGGTTCGTCTAAAAGATACTGTGGTTTTCTTCCTCCGTCCTTACCCAATACGAGCTGACTCTGTAATTACTTTCTAGTTAACATCGCGTTGAATCCTTATCTTGCTTCTTGTTTTTGCTTTTATTGATTTTAATTTTGTTGACGGATGCCCTTCGCAACGTCACAGTCTTCTGTTGACTTAAAGGAGGGAAGTCACAGGCAGCATCTGGTTCAAATGGCTGTAAGCACTACGTGACTTAATATCTGAGGTCATCAGTCCCCTAGACTTAGAAGTACTTAAACCAGACTTACACACACGTCCGTGCCCGAGGCAGGATTCGAACCTGCGACCGTAGCAGCAGCGCTGTTCCGGACTAAAGCGCCTAGAACCGCTCGGTCACAGCGGCCGTTGGCAGCATCTGGGTTGGAACCGTGTAAACTATATTCTTAATGGTACAATATTTTTACTGCTTTTTGTATCGTGTTTTCTGAGATGGAGAAAGGAGAACGGCCCACCTTTTGTTTAATCAAATATTAGAATGACTCCTGACGGAGGCGGATTTAGCTGACTTCTCTGTCTGTCTCAAAAGCTTGAGCGCTCGTCGTTAAAACCAAACGTTCAGGCAAGGGCTTTTTTTTTCAGGTACTATCACCTCGAATCGAAATCTTCTGGAGAAAGTGAAACTGACGTAATATTCAGTCTCAAACGATAATTATAAAACAGTGGTTAACACACTTTACTCCTATTCGGGAGGACGGCGGTTCAAACCCGCGTCCGGTCATCCTGATACAGATTTTCCGTGGTTTACCTAAATCGCTTAAGGCAAATGACGGGATGGTTTCTTCGAAAGCGCACGGCTGGTTTCCTTCTCCATTCTTCTCTAATCTCAGCTTGTGCTCCGTCTCTGATGACTTCATTGTCGACTGGACGTTAAAAACTGATCTGCTCGGTATAAAACGAGTGACCATGATTGTCACGGAATTTCATAACAAAATAAAACTGAGAAATTTTGAGAACTTAATGACGTATAGCAAAGCTAAGAAGGACGCAGAGAAAGAAAAGAGAAGGAATGGGCAATTATACATGTAATTTTTTTTTTTTTACTTTTTTTCGGTGTTAACATCGTTGTACACCAAGAGTCAAATGAGACTTACGATGTTAGTGAGAAATGAGATGGAAAAACTATACGTATCGTCTGTTCGAATTAGGATGACGAAAATCGCGAATTCGGTGGGAAAGAGATATTATCAATTCGCTATGCGAGTCTCGTGCGCCGCCGTCCGTCGTCAGAACTTTACGCCCTGGGAATCATTTGTAAAGGTGACTTTTACTGCAGACTCACAGAAGAATAAGAAGACGCGCCGGGGACCGGTCAGCTTTACGGCGGAAGAGGCCGCTCTTGTTCGTTTTTGGATCGATCCTAGAAACCTGCTCGGCGCCTCCGCGGTGTGTTCCAGGTAGGCCGGCGGCAGCACCAGGAAGTGGCGAGCCAGTTCCAGCAAGCGCTGGCAAGGAGCGCTTCATTAGCGTCACGTGACGTACATGGACACGCCAGTAATTACGGAGCCCGGCTCTTCCCGTGAGAAGGCGCCGCCGGCCGCGCGATTGATTAAATCGCGTAGCGGCAGCCCGGCCGCGCGGAGCCGCCGGTATTGCCGTACGAATGGATGAAAGCAAAAAGGAATAACAGAGAGAGAGAGAGAGAGAGAGAGAGAGAGAGACTGGCGGAGGAAAAAAGGGGCTGGAGAGCAGGCGGCTGCTGGCGACAGTCTACAGAAAGCGAACCGCGTGCCCGTTCTGGAGACTTGTTCTGGAGAACTGTGGAATGCGCTGCCAGCCACCGGCGGTGCCTCGCCTTGCACACGAATAACGTTGTGAAATAGAGACCGCATTCTTTTTGTGCAGCCCTCGACAGGAGCCTGCGCGCAGCTCATAGGAGGAAATGGGAGAGGGGGAGGGGGGAGGGGGAGAGTTGCAACGTTTTCATAAGCTGCACGACGAGCATAGTAAGGCGAGGGGTTCGACTCCCCTCTTCGACAACCTTGTTTCCAGATGTCCGTCGCCGTACAATATGTACGTGGCAAACGCTATGAGCTTCCAGTTAGAGAGTCAAGTTTCACTCTCATTTACGATGTATACAGTTCTTGGTGGCCTAGCTAGATGGCTATGTTAGACTTCGGCAAACCATATTTCTATTAAGAACTTTATATATGTTTGAAGACTCGAAATTTGGGCAATTTGTAGACGTCCTGCAGCCTACACAACGCTTATTTTGGAGATGAACGATTTATCATACAACCTGAATAGGAGTTACTTTTCTTTGCTGCTTAGAAAACTTCGTGTAAAGTACACATTCCAGGAATTCATTAATTTTCCTTGTTTAAGCAGGACAACTATAGGGAGGCAGAAAAATTCAGAATTCTGCGGAGAGACAGCTTACATTAAGAGTAACACTTGGCACCTCAAGATGGCAGGTCTACTCGTATTTAGCGAATTCCCTAGTCCGTTAAAATACGAATATTTACGTACGTCTCGGCGTAACATATGTAGCTGAGGAAATGGAGGAGTGGCTAATTCATGACGTCTGCAGACGCTTCGCTTACAACGCCGTCTTCATAACACTGAAGCTACTCCAAAATGAGTAATTGTTGGTGCCAAGATAGTAGCGTCAGTTGTTCATTTCACACTCATTAAATGCTCTATCAGCTTACATCACAAAACTGGTTCCGAGCGCTCTTTCCAGGCAAGAACGTTAGGTCTTCGGACACAATAGGCAGGCATCAGATACTACTAGCCACTATTAGAGCCTTCTGGCATAGTGGGCTCCCTTGAAGCGCCTCTCAAAGCTTCCCGAAAAACTGAGATCGGATTTTTTTTTTTCAATATTACACTCACCACCACTACCGCCAGTGCGCACAAATCCTTCACAGAGAGCGACTATCACCGTATGTAGTACCGTTACTAATAGCTCACCACATTTATAATGAACAGGACCCCAGTACTGCTACCAAAGAAGCCTCCACTACCACAAGAAACATCACTACTACATACGTCATAGTCACTACGGTTACCACCACCGCCACCATCACCACCACCACCACAACAACAACAACAAGAGCTGCTAGCACCACTAGTGCCATCAACAGGCCATCAGCGTCAGTGGGATTGCTAATGAACTTCCCACACATTACTCATCTTACTGACAAGTGCCACAAACGACCAGTGGTTCTTTCCGGAAGACGTAACCTCTTCATCTCTGCCGCTAGCGCATTTTTCCCGTACGCTGTTTCGTGTATTAGCCACTTGAGGAGGGATAGAAGCGGCGGCTGAGTGTGGAAGAATGGCTAATTACGGGAGTAGCTGCTGATGAAGCCGAGTTTAATGCATACGCTGCGCGGCATGTGAAGCGCTAACTGCTACTTCCTGCGTCTCTCTCTTTCTGCCTCTCTGAGTCTTAATTGCTGCGCGCTTTGTAAATGAGTATGTGTGCGTAGACACAGGTGAATGTCCATCCCAGGCCGCTAGAAGGCAGCCTACAACCACGCTACCATGACAAAGACTTCTGTTCCACGGCTTTCGTTCGTAACACGCCCAGCTGCTTTCGCGCTCAGGTTCGTGTAAAAAGTTATTAGCGGGCGGATGAATATCGACATTTCGAACAACCATTTGATTTGACCAGTTCTGTAGGGTTCCTGTAACCACGATGGAGGAGCTGAACATGCAGTGTCGTGTTACTAACACTGTCGGATTCCTCTCCTCTCAAGAATGATCTGTCTGGTAGTGTCACCCACATTTTCAATTGTTTGCCATCATAATCTTCAGTGTCGTCGTCGTCCTCATCAACGCAGATAATTCTCGTTGGAAAGTTCACGGTAAAGAAGACAAGCACTTATATTAAGTCAATATGTTACAGTCAGTACTTCTCTAGGAGGACTATTCTACAATATATCTTTTTTGTAACACGGTCGTAACACAGTACGTGATCAAAAGTATCCGGATACCCCCAAAACCATACGCTTTTTATATTAGGTGGATTGTGCTGTTACCTACTGCTAGGTACTCCATATCAGCGACGTCAGTAGTCATTAGATATCGTGAGAGAGCAGAATGGGGCCGTCCGCGGAACTCACGGGTTCCGAACGTGGTCGGGTAATTGGGCCACACTTGTCTGTACACGAGAATTCCACACTCCTTAACACCCCTTGGTCCACTGTTTCCGATGTGATAACAAAGTGGAAACGTGAAGGGACACGTACAGCGCAAAAACGTGCAGGTCGACCTCGTGTGATGACTGACTGAGACCGCCGACAGTAGAAGAGGGCCAGTATGTGTAATAGACAGACATCTATCCAGACCATCACACAGGAATTCCAAACTGCATCAGGATCCACTGCAAGTACCGTGACTGTTAGCCGGGGGATGAGAAAACTCAGAATTCATGGTCGACCGGCTGCTCATAAGCCACACATCACGCCGGTAGATGCCAAATCCTTGGTGTAAGGAGAGTAAACATTGGACGATTGAACAGCGGAAAAACCTTGTGTGGAGTGACGAGTCACGGTACACAAAGTGGCGATCCGATTGCGGGATGTGGGTATGGCGAATGCCAGCTTGTGTAGTGCCGACAATAAAATTCGGAGGCGGTGGTGTTATGGTGTGGTCGTGTTTTCCATGGAGGGGGCTTGCAGCCTTTGTTGTTTTGCGTGGCACTATCACAGCACACGCCTACATTGATGTTTTAAGCACTTTCATGCTCCCCACTGTTGAAGAGGAATTCGGGGATGGCTTGCATCTTTCAACACGATCGAGCACCTGTTCACAATTTCATAATGCATGCCCTGTGGCGGAGTGGTTGCACGACAATAACATCCCTGTAATGGACTGACCTGCACAGATACCTGACCTGAATCCTACACAACACCTTTGGGATGTTCTGGAACGCCTACTTCGTACCAGGCCTCACCGACCGCCATCGATACCTCTCCTTAGTGCAACACTCCATGCAGAATGGCCTGCCATTCCCCAAGAAACCTTCCACCACCTGATTGAACGTATGCCTGCGAGAGTGGAAGCTGTCATAAAGGCTAAGGGTGAGCAAACACCATACTGAATTCCAGCTATTTCAAGATATACACTCTTTCCATTATGTCACTCAGCTTTTTTGTCTGCCTGATATCAAATGCTTTCTATCTGTCTTTCTTTGTGTAGCCTTACATTGATCTTTCCATTCCTCCTAGGGCTACTATTAGTTTGTAGTTGGGAATTAAAAAATGGTTCAAATGGCTCTGAGCACTATGGGACTTAACTGCTGTGCTCATCAGTCCCCTAGAAATTAGAACTACTTAAACCTCACTAACCTAAGGATATCACACACATCCATGCCCGAGGCAGGATTCGAACTTGCGACCGTAACGGTCGCGCTGTTCCAGACTGTAGCGCCTAGAACCGCATGACTACTCCAGTCGGCCGTAATTGGGAATGACGTGCTGTATTTGTAGTAATCGAAGGAGAGCTGCGTATAGGAGTGGGGGAGACAGAGTGGGGAGGGGGGGGGGGTGAGGTGGCTGATGGCATAATGGTATTCCTTCAGACCAAAAGGAACATGTGTTTCCTGTTACAGAAACTGACAAGCGTTTTGTGTGCATTACGAGTACAGGACCTCTTCACAACTTACGCTCGAGTATCGCACTGACAAGACATGTAACCTGAGGAAGAACCTGAGCTCCGAGAACCCGAGAAGGCAGTCCCAGGAATTCGAGGTACTCCATCCGGGACCGCGCCCACCTGCGTCGCATTAGCGAATCGCCACCGGAGGCTGCGCGACAAGAGTTTATTAATTGGGAGCGGGCGGCTGATTTGAATACAATGGGCCGGCGCGGCTAGGCGCTGCCCGCCTGCAGCTGTCAACAAGTACCGAGGCGCGCACCTACTCATTTGGAAGGACGCGCCGCGCCGCGCCGGGACCCGACAGTAAAAACGGAGCGCAATTACTGTCCGACCTGCCGCCCACCACTTGCAGACTTCCGCCCGCGCCGCGCCGTCGCTAAACGCGTTTCGGTCCCATTGTCCACGAGGCTACCCTCCCACCTTGACGCAGTGCAGCAAGTGGGACAAAAGCAACTCGCCACTCTTGCTATTTTCACGCATGCGCGACTCAGGTGGACTGGTCGACTCGAGCCAGGTAGCCAAGGTGCGAGACATTGCGCTCTAGCATTACTTCCCGTCGTAGCTGAGCTTTTTCGTGGCTTCACTTAATCACGTCAGGGATGTTCCTTAAACAGTTCATTGATGATTTCATGTCTTCAGTGTTTGACCAAAAGCGACATTGTTCCACCTCTAATGATGACGACTGCGACGAGACGTGAAACTCTAACCTTGTTATAAGGCGCACTGTCTGTCGTTAATAGAAGACTCTACGCCGGTGAAAATCTCTTCGGATCTGTCACTGCCGTCAAGAAGTCTGCTGATCTCAAATGGCTCTGAGCACTATGCGACTTAACTGCTGAGGTCATCAGTCGCCTAGAACTTAGAACTAATTAAAACTAACTAACCTAAGGTCATCAAACACATCCATGCCCGGGGCAGGGTTCGAACCTGCGACCGCAGCGGTCGCTCGGTTCCATACTGTAGCGCCCAGAACCGCACGGCCACTCCGGCCGGCTGCTGATCTCAACTTTAATTGGAATCACTAGAGACGGCAGATCGACTCCCTCCCGCATGTGTGACCCAGAGGGCTAATTAAAACGTTGATATCATCACGCAGTCTCAAAGAAGCTCTAGTTCAATGGTACGCCATCACTGTCTATAAGGAAAGACTTCTTTGTCGAGTCCACCAGTATTCAGCAGGACGCTGATGACCATGTCGTTGAGTATCCTGAAAACATCATTAGCATCACTATTATGATCCCCATCATAATCAGTGTGAGCCTCATTACTGTAATCCTCGTCATCATCACCACCCTTACATTATCATTGTTACCCTCCTCCTCCTCCTTCTGATCATCATCACCATCAGCATTATAATCACTGGCATCCTCCTTATCATCATCATCTTCATCATCATCATCATGATCGTCATCGACATCCTCCATAAGTCCATCATCCTCCTCATTATCTCATCGTCATCACAACACAACTGCCCTCGTCATCATCATCATCATCATCATCATCATCAACAACAACAGCAGCAGCATCTTCATCCAATCTCCCTTCAAGGTGATGGCCGTGGCGATGGTGGTAACACTCCTAATGGTTAGAAGAAGTCGTTTTAAGGTATCGGACGATGGTTTTTGATAATATTACTCACTTGGACACAGCGTAGGAGTGACTGTTTCGGGAAGCTGGCGGCAACCTCCCGGGCGCCTTGCAGAGCACGTGCGGAGTTTGGGGCTCTCGTTAGCGGCGCGGGCCCCGGGCCGCAGGCGGGGGCACGTCGCAGATTGGCGCGCCGGGAACAATGGCGAAGCGCCGACACTCGCTGATTGCGTTCCTTTCACTGCGGCGGGCGGCCGCGCGACACGTTCTTGGCGAGCGGGCGACCCTTTTTGCGGACCTGATCCCGATCCTCTGCCGCGGCGGGGACACGGCGCGCGCCCCGCGGCCGCGGAGAGGTCGCGATTAATTACCGCCTGTTGTACCTGCAAGCAGCCGCGCCGCAAGAAGTTGACGCCGGCTCCGCTGCTGCACGGCGCCCGGTCGCCGCCCAATGCGTTTTTTTCTTAGCGCTGGGCGACAGCTCGGACCCGACTGCAGCGCGGGAATGTGCGCGTACCCGCCCCGGTAACAGCATACCTGCGGCATACCGCTGACAGCCGACACCGGAACGCAATCACGCCGACCGCCGGCAGATAACCAGCGGCCTCTTATCGCCGCTCCGGCCAGCAGCCGTGGGAGAAACCGGAACCAGCGTTCTGTCTCCCCGTGCTTACCTCTCGCTCCCAGGTTGCTGCTGCCCGAGTCCTTAAGAGTTCTATTGCAAGATCAAAGCTATTCTCATCCCAAGGTTGCGTTGGACACCACAGTACTATACTAAGCTCGAACTTGTTGTTTGATGCCGGCCGCGGTGGCCGAGCGGTTCTAGGCGCTTCAGTCCGGAGCCGCGCGACTGCTACGGTCGCACGTTCGAATCCTGCCTCGGGCATATATGTGTGTGATGTCTTTAGGTTCAAGCAGTCTAGGGGACTGATGACCTCAGATGTTAATTCCCATAGTGCTCAGAACCATTTTTTTGTTATTTGATCTAATTCGTTTAGCCAGTTTTTGGGGCTCATACGGTTAAATACACCTTAAAAAAACTCTTATTCGACCGATAATATTTGAGTATTTCTCCTCAGTCTCAGACCAAGTAGTATGATGAAGCGAATGGAAGTGATCCAAAGAATTTGGTTGGTTTGCTATTCTGCTGATTTGACGGAGGGTACCAAACAGAGAGGTCATCGGTCTCGTCGGATTAGGGAAGGATGGGGAAGGAAATCGGCCGTGTCCTTTCAAAGGAACCATCCCGGCATTTGTCTGAAGTGATTTATGAAAATCACGGAAAACCTAAATCGGGATGACCGGACACACGTTTGAACAGTCGGCGTGCCGAATGCAAGTCTATTCTGTCAACCACTGCGGCATCTCTAGATGAGCCAAGGAGGAGCAGCGTGTTTCATCACATTTTTGTTTTTTGAATACTGAGCCTCAAAAGCCTGCACAGATGCTCATCCAACTCCAGTGTCAGACCCTAAAAGAGAATTACCGTGAGTCATGGTGTGGTTTACATTTAAAATTCAGAGGGCCAACGCTCTTAAAAAGAATTTTTTCCCGGTAACTGTCAACAGCATCAATTTATTTGTAGACCTGTGTGATGCACCCTGTGCTATCTCTCAATACATTTTTTACTACCGGTTTCCGTGATGGACCACCTTCACGCTAGAAAAAATCTAATGTAACAATTTTACGTGGCATACTTAACCTACTGGGTCTTCTGGGTAAGCAGTGGTGCTGTGCACTTACTGCTCTGACAGGTTTTCATGTTTCCAACGTTGTTTTCTGCTTCGATAGGTCTGTCAGAAATGGCGTATACTTTCCTGTTTAAGCAATATGTATGTCATATGAAGTTGTTGCATTAGATATTTCTTTTCGCTGTTAAGACGGACCAAGATCAAAACTGGCAGTGAATAAATGTATTGAAAGATAGCGCAGTTTCCATCATGTGTTTCTCCAAGCTCTTACATGAGTTAAAGAGCGTATTACTTCCTCTTGCACATTTAGCGTGATTTCGCGATGGTGTTACAGACTTTCGGAGATGACTGAGAGGTCTTAATGTATCCGTTTGAGGCATGGGACCTTGGTCTGGAAACAACCGAGTCGAAAGTTATAAGCAAGAATCATTCTGATACATCTGACTATGGAATATGCGTACCAGTAATATCGTTGCTAAGATTGCAGGATAGGTGGTAGTGTGGATCAAAAGAAGAAAAAAGTCTCCAGATAATGTGGGCTCTAAAATGCAGACATTAAGAGCTATGAGCACTTGTTCATTGACACTAATTTGAAACATTAAATGAATTCACATTTGCGACTGAGGACAACCATCAGCTGTAGACTGGAATGACGACAATGAAGTTTTTATGCCGTACCGGGACTCCAACCCGTATGTTACACTTATCACGAGCGCTCGCCTTACCAATTGGCTATCACCGCACGACTCACGTCCAGATCCAAACTTCCACACGTCGTCAACCATCCGTCATTCGTTGTCGTCATTCCATTCTACAGCCAATGGTTGTCCTCATTCGGAATTGCGAATTCATTTAATGTATTTCAAATGGTTCTGAGCACTATGGGACTTAACATCTGAGGTCATCAGTCCCCTAGAACTTAGGACTACTTAAACTTAACTAACCTAAGCACATCATCCACATCCACGCCCGAGGCAGGATTCGAACCCGCGACCGTGGCGGTCGCACGGTTCCAGACTGAAGCGCCTACAACCGCTCGGCCACTACGACCGGCTTTATAATTGATACATTTCCCCTTTCTAATCATCCTGAAACTGAATAACATCAACACGGGATCATCCTGTGTATTTGCAAAAAGTCCATGAAGCTTATTTGCTTCGAAAGGAAACGATACTGTGTCATCGGCAGAACAAACGTAATTCAGAAGTATTCCATTAACATTTATTTCATTTTATGTTTCTTACTGTAGGAATACGGAGATTCCGCTTAGGCTGGCGACATAATTACGTATTACTGTTTCTGCCTCTCTCAATTTTATATAAACGCGTTGAAATGCTCTAATTCAGCATGTAATAAATCAGTCATACTGCGGAAACAGACGTACGGAATAAAATAGAAACCACCTGCAGTAGGTGTGTGGCTGTGTGTTGTGGACAGTAAAATTGGGTGGACCAACGGTATGTACACGTGGCAGGAAGCAGTTGTTTGCAGAAATGGACGTCCGTCACCTGGTCCAGTGTTGTGCGGGGAGCGGTAAAGCAGGCAGGTGGCTAATGCGAAAAGCGTGTCGTTATTCACAGGTGCGCCGGCGCTCATATCGAGTCCGACGGCGCGGAGCGGCGGGAATACCGGCCGGCGAATTTGTCGCGGAGCGGGCCCGGCGGAGACAGTTCTGACACGCGGACGCCGTGTCGCAACGCGCCGAGCAGTCGAGTCACATAGAGGCCGGTTAGCCTAGGGGCCGTCTCGCAGACCTTGAGTATTCCGGCGTGTCTGCGCGCGCCGCTGTAGCGCGGCGCCACCTGATGAATAATGGACTCGGCCGCCGGCTTTAGGAGCCTCGTTCACGTGAATGGAGCGCCAATTGTCGCAGCAAAGCGCCCTTTCAGGAGCTGGAGAGGTGCGTTCTTTTAAGAGTCTGCGTCGCGAAACTGTCTGCCGAGTAGCATAATGTGTTTACGCGCTAGGAGCACCCTCTGACAGCTAAACGCGACCTGTGATGGAGGCAGCCGCAGACACCGTTTCTAATTGTGGCCTGTCCGCAGTCCATTCTCAGGATGAGGTGAAAGCTAATCAGGACATTGAGAGTTTTTATGGTACCTACCTCACTGCGACATAGCTTGTTGCCAATGTATAGCGAATCATTTCTAATTGTAAGTACAGTATGTACAGCATTATCATGAGGTTTTTCCACATTGTCGTGCAGCGATATGTCTCTGCAGCCGCAGACATTACTGCATAATGAAAAGAAATTCATATATGCAGCTACTAAACAAGTTTATTTTGAGACTGAACACACACACACACACACACACACACACACACACACACACACACACAGAGGGCTCATCCATATGAAACACCGATCTCTCCAGTTTAGAACTTAACTCTTGGAAAAGCTTCCTCTGAATATTGTATGAAATAATTGCATCACATCAAAAGGAAAGTAATGGGAAGTACAACAGTTGTCAGCCTAATCCCCAATTGTTCCGGCAAAGATAAGAGTTAAGCACGTCATACCATGCCCAATTAAATGTGGATATCACGGCAGTCTTTCAGTAGACTGGTGTGGGCGGGACCAAAGGGATCCTAACGACATAGGCCTACGTCGAGTCCAACTCCGAAAGCTAGTTTGGTGATTATCAAACGCCGGCCGTTGAGGCCGAGCGGTTGTAGGCGCTTCAGTCCGGAACCGCGCTGCTGCTACGGTCGCAAGTTCGAATCCTGCCTCGGGCATGGACGCGTCTGCTGCCCTTAGGTTACTTAGGTTTGTTCTAAGTCTAAGGGACTGATGGCCTCACATGTTAAGTCCCGTAGTACTCAGAGCCACTTGATTATTAAACTACGCATTATATGCTCTAGCGTTCTGTCAGTCTGTCTTCCTGACTCAAGACTGCTACATAGCAGTTTTCTTCTAAACTGTCCTGTAACATGTTTAATAATCCAATATACAGATCCGACTAGTAAATAAAATCAAGTCACAAACACGACACGAGAACTGCAAGCAGTAGTAACAAATGCCAATGATTCCAATTCTAATTAGCTTTATCTCTTTTTTTTTACGGTGGAGGATTACTGTATTGTAGTGTAGCCTAGGGCATTTAACTGGCTCCTGAAAGGCGAGAGTCGTAGGGGACCCTCACGGGTTGTAAAAATGTTTCTGCTGAGTGCCAAAGTCTTGGCCAGGTACTCAGCGGTAAGAGTGCTCTTCTGGCAAAACACAGCAGGGGCGACAAGCGAGGCCAGCCCAGGCCGTTACATAGTTTTGTTGAGAGCGTAGTGCCGAGAATCTCTTTTAGCAAATATAAAACCTGAATGACAAGAGAAAGACGACTCCGCTAGCGTGAGACCCAGTCATGAGGCTGGAATTTTTGTT
Source organism: Schistocerca gregaria (assembly GCF_023897955.1). Lineage (NCBI taxonomy): Eukaryota > Metazoa > Arthropoda > Insecta > Orthoptera > Acrididae > Schistocerca > Schistocerca gregaria. The sequence continues at coordinate 648,564,820 of NC_064923.1, read as the reverse complement.
CAAATTTTAGTAGTAAGGTCCCTGATTGACTCACAGTAAGTATTTTGGTAGTGGGGTGCAGTTCCCATTCTTTGTTCATGTGCATGCCTCTCCACTGACTATAACTACCGATGTTACATAGTGGGGTGATTTTCTGCCTTCTGCCTCCTCCAAGGAAGAGACATTCCGTGTTTGTTAATCACAGCAGAATCCAGAAGAGTAGGGAATTTGTTTGCGTCTTTACTAAATTATCATTAGTCGGAACTTAGCAAGGTTTGTTGCAGTTGGCTGGCGAAATTCTGGTGCTGACAGAACCAGCTAAGTTTTGCACAGGAGAGTAAGAAAACACTACTCCTTAGAGCAGCGCAGTAGGCACTTCTCTGTAGAACCTGATACAGTACCTTCGTCGTAAAGCTGCAGAGCGGGGGGTCTCTAACGTGAAGCAGAACTCAGATGCTGGGGGTGAACTTAGAATTCTCAGCCATTACTGCAGACATGCTCTGCTCTTATACATCAATAATGTGGTAAGCTTTGGCCATACTTGTGTTCACTGAGACGAGGTGAGTGCGGAGTCATTTACCTTGCATCAAGGTTTGATCTAATTTTAAGAGCCCGTTAGCTGCACCCACTATGCACTTCGGCGAGAGTACTGTTGTTTTTACATGCTTTTCATGTATCGCGTGCAAATGCTACAGTCTTCATTTATTTTTCATCGTATTGTTTAACTGTGTAAACGCGTGTGTATTACATGGAATGGTGATGTTCTATGACATTACCATTTTTCTAGGTCATCTGACTGATTTGAAGTGGAACACCACGATTTTGTTTGCATTTTAGTAGCACTTAGGACCTACTTTCTCAAGTATTTGTTCGAAATATTCCCATTTTTGACTTTCCCTGCCATTTTCACCATCCACAGCTGCAATTCATCCTGAAGTCCTGACACATACCCCTTCTTCTAGTTAGCGATTTCCACGTATTCCTTTCCTCGTCGATTTTTCAGAAAAGCTCCTCAGTTCTTACCTTGTTTGTCCATTTAATTTTCAGCATTCGTTTGTAAGTATGCACCTCAAACTTTTCTATTCTCTTCCCTTGCAGTTTCCATACGGACTATAATTCAATTTTGAACTGTACAACTTTCCAGAAGTAAATTACTGAAATTTTGTTTTTGAGATTAACGTCTATGTTTGACCCTAACAGACATCTCTTTTGACGTGAAATGCTCTGTTTACCTCGCTAGTCTGCTTCTGTGTCAGTCTTAACCACTATGTAGTCCTCCAGTAGGTTTGTTACAGATATCATTTCTGCTACTCCTGAATAGTTTTCCTTTTATTTATTCTCAAGCAGAATTTTGTCTACTGTAGAGTGTTTGTTCCTTTCATATTTCAGGTGATATTTCCTCACTCTCACAATGGATAACGATGCCATAAGCCAATTATGTCACTGATACGCCCTCACCCGGAATTTTAATTTCAGCGCTCTTATGCAAGAGTAAAGTGGACCCAGTTGTGGATACCTGGACCCGTCGCATGCGCCGCTACGTGGAGAAGAGAGGCAGTGGAGAAGGCTAAAAAAAAAAAAAACCAAAAGAAGCCGCGAGAGCTGTCGCCGCGGCGACCGCATTGACAATAAAAGCTCATGTCGGCTCGGGTAACCCGAGCGCCGTCCGCAGCAGCGGCTCGGGCTGGCCCACGCTACGCCCAATCGAGCTGTTCATTAGCAAACCGGGCACCGCGACGCCTTATATGGCGCAGCGCAGCGCCGCGCCGCGGCGTACCCGGGACCCAGCCCGGCCCAATTTCTTTTTCGTCCCGTTTCGTGCGTCGACCCCCCCCCCCCCCCCCCCCCCCGCAGCCGCCCGCCCCCTGCCCCCGTCTAAATTAAAATGCCATGCATTTAATGGCTCGGTGTTGCGAAGGCAGAAGGCCGGTGCGCGCCTTGTAATTACACGGCGGGCTGGCCCGCGACCCTCCCAGCAGCGTCTTCGCCGTCACGGCCAATCCAGCGCCGTGGAAGCCGCTACAGGTGCGCCTTTCAGCAGCAGCGGCCGTACTGCGTAATAAAGAAACCGTGCTTACCGCACGGGGCAGAGCTGATGTCGCGTAGTCTGCACGAACTCTGCGTTACTCTTCTTCTCTCCCAATAATCTCTCCTATGTAACTGTCAAGACTGATTACAGCCTAGCATTTTTCGCTTTATTAGTGTAGAGTAGTTGGGTTTATCGGTTGGGAGGTCATGGGGGTACGTTTAGCCGCCAAATGGGAAAGTACACTTCCTTCGTTCATGGGGTGCAGCCCCTCCACGCTCACACCAACATGGTGACCATCACAGAAGTTCTACAGTCACCTCCCTGTCATTTGTTTCAGACGAGCAGATCTCGGGAATTGGGGCTATGATGCTGACCGTGGGTCTGGGTAGGATTATCCAATAACGCGGAGACAGAAGTGGTCGGAAAGCGAACGAAGGGTAGCAGGTTTAAGGGCAAAGGGCAAAAAGTGCAAAGGTAAGCGCGAAGGGGAAAAATAACCTTTCTTCCAAGATTGCAAGTCCCGCAAGTTTCGCAGAACTTTCGTGAAGTTCGGAAGGTAGGAGACGAGGTACTGGTGGAAGTAAAGAGATGTATGTCGTGTTTGAGCAGAGTACTTGCTCGTGAAAGGCAAAGCTCCTGAGTTCGAGTCTCAGTCCTGCACCCAGTTTTAATCTGCCAGGAAGCTTTACCTCGGCGATAGTCAGGACAGGTAGTTAGAGCAGTAATGGGTTTCGTGATTGCTGCGACAGGTCATGCAAGGATACGGTTGTGGATAGTTTTCGGATATTGTACAATGCTTGGTACCATTCTCATGCCTTACGTTTGTCATAAAGAGTATCGATCCATATCGATGAGAAGTACTGCTGATGTACTCCTGGGCCAGTTGCATCGTCTGGGTACCTGTAAAATGCCAAGGTTTTCATATGGGGGCTGATTGGTCATAAATCGATCGCACAGTGTGTGTGGGACTTAGTTGGGTTTGTTTGTGTTTAGTTTGCACTATGACTTCCTTGCGTTGCCGGGTGGTCGGCGTTGCCAGTTGTAATGCAGGTTCTCAGCAGCATTTGCTTTATCTATGTGCTTGTGCTAGCCGTAGGTGGTTAATTGTCCCTAGCAAATAGTATTTTTGGGGGGATTATGTTTCAATTATGGTTGTCATCATAGTTTCCGTGGTTTAGTATGAAGGGATTGTTAGTGTGTCTCGACTTCCCGTGCAGTCATACGGCTAGTTTTTTTTTAATCTTACCCCCCCCCCCCCTTTTAAGAATCTCAAGGCGGTATTCTCTGTGAAAGTCTCCAGCGCGTGTGTATTATGGATCATTGGTTATGATGCGCACCACATTGTTCTGTACCACCTGCAGGCGCCGCAGGCATGTTGGAGCTGCCTATCCCCAAACTGGAGAAATGAACATCATCCGAGGTCTGATCAGTGTTATGTACGTGGATCTCGACACCCTCATGTTCAGTGTACTTCGCCTGTTGAGCATTGCGTAAATTGTTTGCGCATCAAGTATGCTCTGTTGCTTAAATTTTCTGTGCGGTCCCTCCATATTGGTTTCCGACCCAGCCACTTATCGCGGTACCTAACTTCGCACAGAAACGTATTTGGCATGTAATGTTATTTGTCTGCAAAGTTGGTATTTGTCCAATTGATTCGGTTTGCGAGTTAAAAGAACTGCTTCACACTTCTCGACTTTGCCGTAACACACTACCGTATCAACAAGGCTGGCCAGTTCTGAAGTGCTGTCTGTAATCGTGAACTGATGTTTGATGGCTTCCAGTCTTGCGCTAGGTTTGTAGTGTCATCGGCATAGATGACTACGATCGTGTTTTCTATGGTTGAAAAATCATTAATATAGAGGTTAAACTGTCCCCAAGTCCTCGAACGTTCCGCAATCCACCTCGCCTTCCGTATTCATCAGCGTCTCACCTTTATCATCACCTCCATACTTTTTCCCCATTGAACACCTTTCGATTCCCTACACATGCCTCGCAGTTAACAACATTCCTTGGTTTCCCATTTTCTTTTGTTTTTTGTTTATATTACCAGTGACAAAGGAAAAATTCTTGTGAAACGTACATTCAAACTTCACAACCCCTTCGTAAGCAATAAACAGATGGTAGAAACTTACCACTCACCATGTTTTAACTGGATGATATGAAATGCCGAAGTTAGTTCCAGTTTTGGCCACCAGATACATATGACACCGTACAGCATTTCTTGTGTAAGTGGCGATTAATAATAAAACCATTCACATATTTGACCCTTTCTGCCCACATCCCGTTCCTAATCCATTTCATATGGAAATACTTCTATGCGTTTTTCTTGCATTCAAAGCGCCAGATTTGCAACTGGTGACCAAAATCGGAACTATTTTTTTCGCTCGTAAATCTGTTCCTGATTAACGCTTTGGAATATCTAAAAAGTTTCGCTGCCATACGATTAGTACAGCCCACATTAGTCCTCTGTGAGTAGCTGCACTTAAATTATAACTGCACGGTATATATCTGCCGGGAGATACGAAAGTCTCTGAAATGACTAAGATGATGATGGTCGTTGTGCTGGTGACACCTATGTTTCATTTTGCGCGAAATTTTCGTTTATAGCCTTATGGTAAATTCCAGAAGATGAAACACTAATGTTTTCAGTTTACTTTTGCGTATGTAGTATAGTTATAATCGTATCCGCTGTATTAATAATGGGTAGTTTCCGTTTGATTCCGGTAAACACTGCAAAGTGCCTTCGACAAATCACGGTCGATTCTTGAAGCCATTCTGTCCCACTGAGCCCCTGCTCCCTTTTTTAAATTCGCCTTTGGTTAGTGCAGTTAAACTGAAACAATAAAAAGGCAATGACGTGAAACGTACGGAGGAACCCATCCGTTGCTGAAGCGCTCCTCATACGCGGTGTTGCTCCTCCTGCATGTCTTTCGTGTCAGTCACGGCGCAAAGAGGAGCATATTGCTTTACCACGTTGGGGACACGAGAACACTTGTCAGATGCTGCTTGTTCCATTTTTCTCACACCACGGTGCTCAAACGACACTTCCAGGAATTCCGTAGCACCTGACGATGCGGCTGCAGTTTTCCGGGAGCCGGCGGACGTGCGTTTTTAATTAGAGCGTGGGAGGTGGTGGTGGTGGTGGTGGTGGCGGTGGCGGTGGCAGCGGCGGCAGCAGCAGCCATTATCCGGGGGCAGTCCCAGCCCGTAATGACGCGCCACCAAAGGGTTCGCCCGCCCGCCCCCAAATTGTTTTACCTGAAAACGCCATATGGCCGCGGCTCGGCTCGGCACAGCACGCACAAAAACACCTGCCGCGCTGGCGCGCCCGCACTCACAACGGCCCGTCGCGCTCCATCCGATCGGATCAGAAAAGAGTTCCAAATCGTTCACGAGTCATACACAGCTAGTCCCCGTAGTGGTTTCACCACACCCCTGGAATACGTTAAAGGTTACATTTGTTACTATCGTGCAAAATCGAGAAAAATTTCCGCTGGTGCTGTCCGCGTGGTCTAAATCGACATACAGGGTGTTTCAAAGCCTTTATACCAAACGTCTAGAGGTTACAGATCACGTTATGGGAAACTTTTGTTAAAGACAAAATGTTGACTTATATGTTTGCGTGGTGTCTGTTCTTTCGGAAATTGCCAAGAATGAAATTATTTTGATCGTCTTTTTCTTCTCCATATGTAGTATGAAAAGTAGTGTTTCGTCTACGTTGAAGTCATTATTGATGGAGCACTAGTTCATTTGTAGGAGCGAAGGCACAGCCATGGGGTATTTCAGAAATCATCCCTACGTTCGCCTGTAGCGGTTTGAAGAAGGGAGAAAGGTAAATGAAAATGGCTGAATAAAGTTAACCCAATCCTTTCGAATGCGAATCTAATGTGGTTAGCCACTGGTTCTCGGCAGTTTGTGTCTTTTTATCGTAAACATTGCACTATGTTCATACGATAGTAATTATGATACACAGGGTGTTTCAAAGTTACACCGAGCAGCTTCGAGGGGGTGTGGAAAGTGTCTTGAGGAAGAAAATTAGGGTAGGAACCCGTGTTCGGATACGTCGTTGCAGAGCGTCGGAGATACGGGCACCGCCGTCTGTATGTGCCTGTATATACAGTGTGTGTCCGTGATGATGTTACGAGGATAAAAGTGGCAGTTTGAGGTAAGGAGCCCTGGTCCAGAATCGAATGAGTCGAAGTTATAAGCGAAAACCGTTCTGAAACCTCTGAAAGTGAAATACATGTTACTCTGTGTAAACTCTAATGGTTCCCAATTATGTTTGTTTATACTGCAGATTTGTCGGGTTGTACGAGTGTCGTTCAATATGTAATGCCCCACATTTTTTTTAAAAAAAATCCATTAATATACTTAGAGAAATGTCCTTGTTGGTGCTTCAGATTTGATGTTTGTTCTGTGCGCCGGTGAAGTTTAGAATCGTTCTGGAAGATAGCAGAACCGTAGTAAAGCGTCAAAATGGCGTCTACATTCGACGCACGTTACATGCAGCGTGCTGCTATTGAATTCTTGTGCACAGAAAAAGAAGCTGTGGTGAACATCCATAAACTGTTGTGTGCAGTGTATAGTGATTCTGCAGTTGATAGGAGTACAGTTGAGCGATGAGTAAAGAAAGCTACGGCCTCAGCAAACGCAGAAACAGAGCTCCATGATCAGCCACGCTCAGGACGTCCCGTCACAGCCACTGCTCCAGACACGCTGAATCGTGCGGATGCCATTATTCGTGCCGACCGGTGTATCACAACTCAACAATTGGCTCTGCAGTTGTCGTTCAGCATTGGAAGTGCGTTTGCAGTGATCGAGGCTCTGGGATACTCAAAGAGGTGCTCACGATTGGTTCCACGAATGCTCACAGTGGACAATAAGATTCAAAGGAAGGTAATTTCATCTTAACTGTTTGAGACCGATGGAGAGGCTTTTCTGTCACGGATCGTTGCGGGGGATGAAAGCTGAGTGCACCAGTTTGGGCCAGAAACAAACAGGCAGTCGATGAAGTGGCATCATACTCATTCACCACAAAAGAAGAAATTCAAGGCAACCTCCTCTGCCGGAAATGCCATGGCGACAGTCTTCTGGGATTGTGATGGCGTCATTCTCGTGGATGTGATGACAAGATGGTCAACCATCAATTCAGAGCAATACGTGAAGACTCTGAATAAAGTCAAGAAACGTTTCTGACGTGTTCGAACCGACAAGAATCCAGCAGGGGTGTTGCTCCAACACGATAATTCACTCCCCCACACAAGTCTGAGAACGCCCGAAGTCTGAGAACCCGAGAACACATCGCCAAATTGGGTTGGACATATTTGCCTCATCCATGCTGCAGCCCCTCGGACTTCCATCTCTTTGGACTGCTTAAAGGTTCTCTACGGGAAACACACTTTGATGATGACGAGAGTGATGCAGTGAAAACATGTCTACGCCTACAAGGCAAGAGCTTCTGCCACACTTTTCCACAGTGTGAGCGCACGGCCATAGTACATGATAGAGACTACGAAGAAAATTAGTAAATGGACAAGACATGTTGATGTATATTGTCACCAAATTCTGACGCTTAACAATAGATATGTTCTGAGAAAAAAAAAGCGTGGGACATTATTTTTTGAACGACCCTCGTATATGCCCATCTTCAGGAGGGAACTTGTGCTTAAAGCGTAAGGAGTGAGAATGCCTGAAAACTAGCATTGTATGGGCAAGTCTTCACCAATGTAAAGAAGTCTTAATCCTCGAGTAAATAGTCGATTAGCCAGAGCTCTGTTCCAGAGATCCCAGAGAGTTGCTGTTCTCAGACAGGAGATTCGTCACCGGCGCCCCTACGCAGGTAATCGCGGAGCATCGCTGCAGCTGCAGTGTTTATTCTCGGGACGTTTGTGTCGGCGATCCAATCAGTCTTCCGCCAGGGCATCATTGGCTGTGACAGGAAGCGACCCTCGACTATGCCACGGCCGGCCGGCTGGGCACGTAGGCGTTTATTTTACGGCTGTTCCTCACGTCGCGGCACGTGGAGCGGGTGGCGATGCCCGCCGTCGCTCGGACGCGTGTCCGCCTGTGGCGCCAAGACCCGGCTGTGGACAGCCCTGCTTTAAATGACGCGCGGCCGCTCGCTGCGCCTCGCATTCCAATTTCGCGGCTCGGTCCCACGCATAATATGTACCTTTATTCCCCGTGAAACGCGCTTCGCCACCGGACCGAGCCGCCTCGACACAACGACGGACAGCGGGGCGGCGCTGGGGTACGAATCGCCCCTTTCAGAGCGCGAGAGACGCAGTGAAGACACACTCTCTTGACTGGAGAGCCGTGACAATGCGCTGTGTAATGAGCAAGAAGCGGGCTCCCCGGGGTACTCCCTTCACAAGCAGACAACGACTGCGCAGCGCCAACGAGTGTTGTTTCCAGCATTTGTCGCCCTTTACGTTTGTCCCACGTGGCTGGTCACAATGTAGTGACTGGGAACACTGGCGCCCGCATTTTTCGTAGCACAAACTAAACAAAATTCTACCTAACTTGCTTTTGGTGAGATGACCATCGAATCTATAAGTAATTTCACGTTAGAAGAATAACAAGGAACGAGATATTTTACAGAATGCGTTTAGGCTTAATTTTCCCATGTCTTTTCCCGAACTGAATACGAAAGGTCACGCAGTCGGTAATAAGTACCCTCCGCCGTGCATTATAAACCGGGTACCGGACTATACATGTACGGGAGGCGTTCAGTAAGTAATGTAATACATTTTTTTCTGGAGGCAGGATGGTTTTATTCAAGATTCCAATACACTATACTCTTTTGGATACAAAACTCTATTTTTCAACGTAATCACTGTTCTGGTCGAGGTCGGAGCATTCGTCTTAGCGCATCAATAACCTCCCCATCATCCACATATTGCTTTCCGCTGAGTACATGCTTAATAGGACCAAACACTTGGAAGTCGGAAGGGGTGAGGTCCGGGCACCCCCTTGGAGTATCCCAGCTGGTGGACGTCTGCAGCACTACCGACAGAGAGGTCCAGTTGAGCAGTGAAGTGTTCGTTTGTGATCCGTAGATCGCCTCGAACGAGAGTGTCCGTACGTTCAAACATAGAGGGAGTCATAGCTGCGTGCGGCCGGCCGGTCAGCAAGCGGCATTCCCTATAGGTTTGCGTGACCTTGTTGCGATGGTGACAGACGCCTCTCCCGACGACTAACCGTGCATTCTTTCACTAGAGGTCTCCGTTGACATTCTGCAAGGGCCTATGAATATCTGCTATGTTCTGGTTTACCGCCAAAAGAAATTCAATAACTTTCTCCTTGGAGCGCACCAGCGTTACAGACGCCAGGCTAAATATAGCACCACCAACTATTAGAACTTCATGAAACTATTGGGCCTGCATCGAGAATATTCCACGATATCTCACAACAAATTCCGCATTTTTTCGTGTATTGACTATAAAAAAATGTGTTCCATTATTTATTGAATGCCATTCGTAGATGTAGATTTTCTGACCTCATGCTTCTCATTGTATCCAACTGCGCATTTATAAGTACTTACCATCACTGACAGAGAGCTCTGCTCTTACAGATCAACGTGGAGCTTAAATCTTTCATTATATCTCCGCAGTCGTTCTGATCTCTACAGTGCTTGCCGTGGTAGCAACGCAGACCTGATTATCCATAAAGAATTTCTTGGTCATTACTAAATGATAACTCTCACTACAGACTAGCAACCCTATTCTGAAAGCAACCATTAGGATGTGATTAAATCATTATGGCATTATCTCCTTTTTCAATTTACCACTCGATTACGAGAGAGATATAGACAATTTGTAAATAATAGTGAAAGCGTGTATGTAAATTCGACCACTGGATTATATGACAGTTTTTAATCTATCGATATTCATTCACTTTTACTTTCATGGAAAGCAGCAAGAATAAGCGAGATTACGCAATTGTTAAGATAGTGGCCCCGTATTTACACGGAGAGCGATTCATATTCCCAGCTGTGCATCCGGATTAAGTTTTCCTACTGTTTTCTTAAATCTCTATTTCTTTTTCGTCAACCAATCCCAACAAAGTTTGTGTTCGGTTACGTACGCATACTGTTTAGTAACCATTAACTTTCCCATTAGCCATACGGACGCTTGTGGGGATCATAATTTTAATTCTGATAGAATACGTTCCAGTTATCGGTTTGTTGCGTAGCACGTTTGGCCACATTTTCAAATGATAATTCATCCGAAAACGGGGCCTTGTTGCAAACAAACGACAAAGAAATAAAGGTGCGTGTAATACGTAAGAAGCGGAACGAAAGTCCTCGGAAAGCCGCTTTGAGCGTCCGCCAGCTGTTGTTGTCTAACGGGCGTGTTTTCAGAAAATGTCAGAACAGCTGGGAGGCTAACGTATCTCACTCATTTCCATACATATCATGACCGAGAGGACGGTGCGTTTCGAAGGTACTCGCTAATGGCAGTACAGTGGGTAAAGGAACTGTGATAAGCTACAGATACAGTCTTGTAGCATATAGTACGGAGTGCATCAGGAATGTTGAAAAGGAGCACATTCGGTACATCGTAGTTTTGCAGTGCTAGTATGAATGGTTACTTGAGTGGCTCGTCCATAGTTTACCGGCGAATTGCTTCCGCACACGGACTCCGCATTTACATTGGACAAGTAGCCTTGGCGCATTTGCATATATCCAAGAGGATAGCAGGACATTGGACACAATCTATCGATAACATTTACCGAACATTACCAACTTTCGCACACTCTGGATAGATTTATGTCAAGGCTATGAAAATCTTCGGAATATCCTTATTTTCTTGTGCGAATACCTTTTATACGAGATAAACAAGTGAGTTCTTTTCTTTTATCATTAATTTTGCCGCTAATTTGTTGCTATTTTAATTAGGATGCTCTCCTTCTTCCCGTAATAGTGCATGCTAAATTTCTGTGTGGTGAAAAGTATTTTAGTATCTATTTGATTACGTGTTACTAAAAATAATATAGGAAGGCGATTAAAAAGTTTTCGCTGGAAAGCGTTGCTGCAGCGTATATGCAATGTAGCGCGTCTACGATTCGCACTGACAAGCACTGACATATAGGCATGAGATAAGTGTAGCATTCGTGTCGTTCCAACCTGTGTGCGGTAAAAACTCAAAGCCGGACTATGGCGACCTTACCATCAGTTGCATCCAAACAGGAGCGACGTGTTGATATTATTTTCTTGGCTGACGAAGGACAAACTCCGGTGGACATCCATCGGAGAATGAAGAACGTATATGGGGTAGCACGTCTGTCGAAAACCGCCATCGTGGAATGATGCACCTACGGGTGCTGCTGCTTCATGATGCAAACGTTCCCATATTGCGAATGTCCTAACGCAGAATTTACGCCAACTCAAGTGGGCCGCCTTATAGACCTAATCTCTCCCAATGCGATTATCATACCTTCGGTCCCTTTAAGAAGGCCTTGAGAAGTCGACTATTTCTGTCTGGTGAGGATGTGCATCCGGCATTTACGGACTTTCCACGCAGCGGGACACAGTGTTTTATCCAACGAGCATCTTCATCCGGATGGGTTGATGGGATGATTTCCTCAGTCCTCACGGCGATTTTGCCTGACTGTCATACCGATTCTGGACTGTATGGCGTTCGAACGCAAATTTTTCGATAGCCTCTTATAAACAGATGTGAGAGAGCATGTTTCTCGTATAGTTGTGAAGTACCTACAGGAAATTTTGTATTCGTCTACATTTTGGTTCGTCGTGAGTGGATGCTGGGCTGCTCGTCTCGCTTTCCCCACGCTAAACATGTACGTTTAGGCAGAAAGGCAGGATGGGAGATAAATTATGTGACTTCGTCTGAACAAGCCCCTAAAGGCCCAACGGTACCGATCGACCGCCGTGTCATCCTCATCCGATAGGCATTAACGGATGAGGATATGGAGGGGCTTATGGCCAGCACACCGCTCTTCTGGCTGTTGTCCGTAACTGGAAAATTGCGTGACGTGTTTTGCTCAGAGCTTTTGCATCTCCAACTATGGCGATTTCCTTACCCAAAACGGCAATCGAACATGTTTCACGAGACTTGTTTACTTGGCTCTGGCGCCAGCGCTCATTTGAGACTGTCTGTGAATACAGCACACACGCTGTGTCCCTGGATATTCGACGCTGCCAAGATTTCCAGCAGTCAGAGTTCCGGGATCAGGCGGGGGTCAAGACGGGATGAATCAGTCGCACTCGGCAGCGACGGATGCCACTCAGGCAGCAGGCAGGAGGCAGAAAGCAGGAGCTGTTATCGCGCGCGCATCTGCGGCCAGCATTAGCCGGGCCCCACCAGGAAGCGGGCTGGCGGCTCCTACGGGAGAATTTAACGCCACCGCTCGGCCCGCTATGCGCGTAAAACACACATATAAAAGCACGCGGCCCGACTACGGCCAGTGGCGAGGAAACAAAATTGCACGCGCATGCAAATCAGCTCTAATAAGGAAGTTCTCTCGGCCCCGTCTGGCGTGTGTGTGTGTGTGTGTGTGTGTGTGTGAGAGAGAGAGAGAGAGAGAGAGAGAGAGAGAGAGAGAAACTCCAGCTGACCCGAGCGGGTTCCTCGGCTGGCCGGGCCAATTAAACGTAATGGCGCGATAACTCGCCAGCCTTAGTGCCGGCCTGACGCCAGATTTTTGTCTCACTCTGCTCTGCTCCCAGCTCTAGCGCGGTCGCCAGACAGCCGCGGTCGTCTTCGGATTCCGCGGCCGGTGTCGCAATGGCAACAGGTTGGCTCTTCCTCCGCTCGCCGGCTGTCCTGCTCTCCCTTCCATGGCGCCGCCGCCGCTCGTTAAGACGAGGAGCAACACTTTTAGGGTTGTCAGCCTCGCAGCGACGGCACTCGTAGCAAAAGAAAACATGTTGATCGCAGCGGACGACGAGGCAATAATATTTATCTCGCACACTAAACGAACGAGTTCCACACACTTACAGAGTGGTTACAGATTTAGTGGAGGAATTAATTTTCGCCAACGCTGAACAAATTATCTCACCATATTTCGGAAAAAAATTATTGCATTTGAAGCAACTCATCTGCCAAAGAAAGCATATGCCCAACAGGTCACCTATTTTGCTCATTCCTCGCACAGTTGCTTAAAATCTTATCAGTGTTAACACTCCTTCGTACTGAAGTTTAAACTCGAGCTTTCGCAGATTAGCACAACCTCCTTCAACAGGAGATGGGTTTCTGTTGGTTGCTCGTCGTCGTTCCAGTGACCTAGCTAGGAATTCTTAATTCTGTCAGCACTGACGTCACCTAAAGGACGTAATTCACATGTGCAGATGTAGGAAATCGAAAATCTGGTGGTATGTTCCCCGTCCTCACTCTGACACGTTATCGGTTTCCTACATTTGTACATGCAAATCCTTCCTTATAGGTGGTGTCACCGCCAAAAGGAGCTAAAATTCCGAACAATGACAAACTCGTACTCCGCTATAAAAGAATCAGATTACACACTCCTGACAAACAGCCATCTTCTGAGAAAGGAGGTTATGTCAATCTTCAGAAGGTCGAGTTTTAACTTCGGTTTGACGCAAACTGAACACTGAGAAGATTTTATAAAATGGTGCCGGTGCGAGAAACTTCCACGTCATTTCGCATGATTTTGGTACATGCTTAGATGTACAAATACTGCTCTAGTGTGAAGCGGTTCTCGAGCGTTTTCGAGGAATCTAGGTTTAATGTTTTGTCAGCCTGTTGAATATCATCCAGCTTGCGACCAGTGACGTTCACGCAACTGGCTAAGGCGGGAGGCGATAAGACATGAATTCGAGTCTTACCCATCTTACTTCATTTCCTAATCTTCCATTAAACACTTGTATCACTGCAAATTATCATGCTTCTTCGGAAAGAATCGGAAATAGCAATATTAATAATAATAATAATAATAATAATAATAATAATGAAACTCCCCTGGTGGATTAAAACTGTGTGCCGGACCGAGACTCGAACTCGAGACCTGGCGGAAGTAAAGCTGTGAGGACGGGGTGTGAGACGTGCTAGGGTACCTCAGTTGGTAGAGCACTTGCCGCGAAAGGCAAAGGTCCCGAGTTCGAGTCTTGGTCCAGCACACAGTTTTAATCTGCCGGGAAAGTTTCATATCAGCGCACACTCCGCTACAGAGTGAAAATCTCATTCTGAATAATAATAATAATAATAATAATAATAATAATAATAATAATAATAATAATAATAATAGGTGTATATTTGAGGCGAGGTATATTTGAAATGTGATGATAATTTTGTGTGGCTCAGTGGCCGGATGCATCTCTTTCAACTGGACACCGCTTCGGCAGCTTGCGTGTCCTGAATCTACTCCAGTTAGATAACTGGCGAAAGAGTACGTTAAGTTTAACGTGGGATCCGAACCACATATCGTTCTTGGCAACTCATCACGCCGTTGAGATGTGAAGAGTAGGTTAAAAGGAGACTGAAAATTTCAGTGGTCTGATCGGTATCCGACCCTGCAACCTCTCTTTTTCCAGGCACCCATTTTTAGCACTAAAATGTCAGGCATGACAAATAGCGAAATGTGTGTCGAAATTAAAATGTATTCCTCGATACATTCAAGCGTATATCGGAGTGAAGTCATACCAGGCTATACCTGCTTCGAATAATGTACGCTGTTTCACTCTGTATTTCTATAGGGGCGTAAGGAGAAGGTCGTTGCGTTTCCTGTTCGCGGATTGGGTCGGTGTTGTCTGCTTTACCGTCTGCAGTGGTGCAGACGGCTTCATTTAGACCAGGGGTTTCCAAACTATGGCCCGCGGGCAGAAACCGGTATCCGGCGCGCCAAATATTTGAGGTGGCACCTATACTGCCAACAACTGAGTTTCGAGGCCTATCGCGACCAATACACCGCGACATTGGCTCTGCTACTCGCTGCAAGAGTACATAACTAAACTTACTGTTGGCGCCGCTTGAAATAACAAAGCGTTGACATACTCTACCTCCGTTACGTCTTGCAGTAATAGTATTGCTAACAATGATTTTGAGATTTCGTTAACTTTGCAGGACGCATTCGTGAAGAATGTGCAGTGACATACTTTTTTGTCGGTGAAATTCGCCAGAATAAAATACGCCAGAATTTCGGTCAGGTACGTCCACCAATCAAAATTATGTAATTAAATAAAAATCGTAGTTCGTTTCAGTGCTAGCTATTCCCACAACCTTAGATTTTTGCGATTTCATCTTTCCTTTAGCCTTACATTACGGTGATGGTGGAGTGCTGGGGTGCTTTAATCCCACATAAGTAGATCTTGGCCCTTATGACTTCGTGGAGGAGTCAATGTGACCCGCGGACTAAAACGTTTGGAGACCCCTGATTTAGACAACAGAAGTGATAGTTATTAATCAATAGTAACTCTTCATAACCACTAAGGAAGTATGTCCGATACCGTACAATTGCAGAGACACATTTACTGTGTAACTTGCCCCATTAGTTGGATAGGGAGATCGCTTTCGTCTGCAAGAGAAATCCGTTTGGGCTTAGAGACCGTTCCCGAAAAGAAATTCTCGGGCATTCGTCATCGAATTTCAGTGTGCTCATTTCGAACCGCGGGGACAGACGGCTGCGGTGCGGCGACTGATAAGTCGTTATCTCGTCGGTGGATTAGGGATCATTCCCTCCCTCCCGACCCTTCCCCACTGCAGACCCCGACTGGGAGCGTCGCTGTGGTCGGAGTGCAGCAGCGTCGGCAGCGAGGCGGGCAGAGGCCGCTGGTAATTCCTGTGTTTGTTGTTTGTTGTTGCAGACGCTCTAGGTAAGTGGCGGGCGCCCGTGGCGGCGGCGGCGTGCGGCGCCCTCGGCCCCCGCTGGTGGTAGCAGCCAGGTAGGCCGCCGCCGACCGCCACTGCAGCTCTGCAGGCGCACCGCACCGCCCTGCGCTCTCACCGCCTTCTGTCCTGCGGATCTCCCTCGAGGTTCATGTTTAACTGCTAGAAAAATGTTTGTGCTCGATCCTCTGCCTAAACGTTCGAGGAGCCTCGATTGAGTCAGATTTTAGTGACTAGCTTCTGACGTACAGGATGACTCAGCTGCCCCTACCGATGCGTTTTATGCAACACGCAACACCTTCAAAAGCCACGCGCGAGTATTTTATATTCTCTCACTCGCTACGGGAAAACAGAAAAAATGAACACGATTTTTTTTTGTAGCTAAATTTCGTACTGGGATACGTTTTCTCTAGAGGCCGTGGTTTTCGAGTTATTCACGAAAAACCTACGTAACCCTCAAACGTACCTCCACTCCCTCATTCATCTCTCACCATCATGATTTCCAGTATGTTCTTCTTGACACTTTCTCCTACAACTATAAAAAAATTCCTGACTACTGTTCCCAATATTCTAATTTTTTCTGGTCCCTATTATGCCACCTACGTAGTCTACTATGTTGTTAACATTATTAAACGTGCTCAAGTGGGCAATGAAAGAGAAACGACCTCTGTAAAAGTTAAAACTAATTGCGTTGACAGTTTGATCCAAATTTAACTCTTATAAACACAATAGTTTCGTAATCAAAGAGCCTGACGAATAAATAAATTAATAAACTTGATTAACTCATCTTTTGTAGTCCTGTCTTCCTCAGTTGACTGTAATATTACGGTATATTGGTAATTTTTACTTATGGACCGTCTGACAGCAACTGAATAAAACACAATTTTAGTGCCATACGCGTTTCGCCTTTATTTTCTGCAAAGCATCATCAGTGGCAGGTTGCGTGGACAATTTCTTACATACTACGCTCCTGTTGCATTTTTAGTCTTCTTCTTCTTTTTCTTCTTATGAATGGCAGTTTCCGTTTTTTCCCACATTCCACAGCACAGTTCATAGTGCTGTGGAATGACATTTGGCATTAAAACAAGTGTTCAGTTCATAGTGCTGTGGAATGTGGGGAAAAAACTGCAAATTGGCATTCATAAGAAGAAGAACAACAACACCAAAAATGCAACAGGAGCGTAGTATGTAAGAAATTGTCCACGCAACATGCCACTGATGATGCTTTGCAGAAAATAAAGGCGAAACGCGTATGGCACTAAAATTGTGTTTTATTCAGTTGCTGTCAGACGGTCCATAAGTCAAAATTACCAATATACCGTTGATTAACTCAGTTGCTCACCAGGCATCTAATCCATTTGTTGCTTCACGTTATTCACGCCAAGGTTGTCGCTGAAGTGAACCACATCAAAGGGAAAAATCCCGTTGTAATCACCTTTCTTCTTGCCAGAAGGATAAACATCTGTTTGTGTGTCAGCTAATATCACTAGATATGAGTTTTTTCACTCAAGATGTAATGAACAGTCCAGCAGTCGACTCGAGGTAGCTATCGCGGGACAGAAGCTGTTGATGATCGCAGATTGCTGAGCGGCGCTAGTTTGCCAAAGCTTGTCCACAGCTTTCTAACTGGTTGCATTTATTTGGCTACATACTATACATGCTATGAGAACAGCGCTCAAGTCACCACTGAAGAAATTCTTCTCCGCTTAACAGTTACAGTTTTTCCCATCCCCGTGATTCTTACGTATTTTTTAATGGATTGAGTACTTGTTTACTGTTTTGTCTCTGATCTGTGTACGTTACCTACTATTTATAGCTCTGTAGAAGTTTAATACTTCAAGTGATTGAATTTGCTGAATAAATTTTTGTTTTCAATAACTTACTGGTAGATTCTTCGATAGCAATTGTAACGATCCATGTTTCACAGACCCCTGGACAGTGTTTTCCTTGAAGGATATATGAGCTAGTTCTCATGCTAATGCGAAAGGGAGGTGGGTGTGACCTTGCTTTTTACGAATCGTCTGGTTGTTAATGAGGGAAGTTTAACTCCAAACGTAGAAACTGTCGTCATTTTTCTGTAACATCTGCAATGGTGTAACGGGCTTAAGTGCAGATGTTTTTGTATATGGTACCTTGGTATGTACACACAGCAGTGTGTCTTTTTTTTTTTCTCTGCGTGTAATAGCCTTTTCGCAAATACGTCACATAATGTGTTCTGCACGGGTGCAACTGCACTGTTAAACGGACTAGGCCTGTCGGTGTAGACTAACCGTTTTCCGTCCACGTGTCCATACTCCAACGCCTGACAGGCTGCCTAGGGGAAAATAACCATTAATGGCTTGCTCTTGTCGCTTGTTCTTTGAGATGCTACCAAACCTTAAAAACATACGATTTGTAATAGCTATCGTTGTAAGTCCGCGAATATCGTAAAAATTTATGTAATAACGATCAGGACACCGTCCTCAGTTGCTAATAGGAATATCTGCTCTTATGCCCTTTACACTCTAATATTACAACTAAAAAGTTGAGGGTTATTGTAAATAAAATGTACAGTATAGCCGAAAACTGACATAGTAGCTGTTTGGTAGACATTTACCTTTTAGAGGGGATTTAGTGTAGGTGAAATGGAATACGTGTTCCACGAGCCACTGGTCGAGGACCGTTTCGAGAACGACCACTACCTTACACACACACACACACACACACACACACACACACACACACACACACACACACACACAGAGAGAGAGAGAGAGAGAGAGAGAGAGAGAGAGAGAGAGAGAGAGAGAGAGAGAGAGAGAGAGAGAGACGTCATTTACATAGTTGAAGGTTGGCTTTATACAAGGTTTTCTACGCAATGTGCGTACTGTGCGCCCAGGGGGCATAAATTACGGTAGTAAACAGTGTCTGCGGCTGTGCGACGAGTCCCGAGACGGCTAGCGCAAATTGCAGTGATTCAATTTCACGTTAGCCGGCCGCGCATGGCTGCCCGGCTGGGAGCCATTCCGGCGCGAGCGCCTCGGTGCATTCCACCTTAAGAGAATCAGCCATAGAGGCACGCCTCTTAGCGCGTAAAATCGCGAGTAGGAGCGCACCCATTGTGCGCTGTTTGTGCTGCCTTCGCTACGGGTCGTAAAAATTTCACCTCGCCATCTTGAGGCCGCGCGAGCGTACCAGTCTAAATATTAAAGGCTAGGACACCGGCCCTGGCCAGGCGGGATGGGGCGGCTTCGGCCCGCCGGCGTGTCGCTTCGTTACGCGCCACGGCTCCCAGCAGCGAGGAATGTTTAATCTCTCAAGTGATTCTGTCGCGATGGAGCAGGCGATTAGCGCGAAATGGCCGTGCGATGCCAGGGCTACCTCGCGTCACGCTCGCTGTCACTGACGGTTTTTCACTTTTATTTTCTCGGCGTTCTTCCTTTTTGCGGAACCATTAGCTGTACCTTAGCTGTAGGATCGCTAATGAAAATAACACTACCATCACCAGACTTATTAATTGTCTTTTCCTGAAGCATTTACCAAAAAGTTTTGGGAAATCAAATTACTCTTACATAAAAAAAATCAGAAAACGACATTCTTATCGTGACCTCTACGAATGGCGAATTTTTTAATGCTGTCCAAATTCACGCAAAAGATTTTGCAACGCGTCTTTGACCTGTGAGTCAATAGGCAGCATCATCCCGCACTATATCAGCCTCAAATTCTTGTTCGAATTATTTTCCGAAGTACATCTTTTCATGTCACGAAATTTGTAACAACGTCCATACCCCATCTGAATGAAATGTTGACTCTGTAAACAATCCATAGACTGCGTCTAAAACATTATTCGTCTTGGAGAGGCGGGAAAAACCAACCAATCAGATAAAAGTAAAGGTTTGTTAGAGACCTTGACCTAGGTTTCGTCAGTTTTAAAATTGTCTTCCTCAGAAGTGTAATGGACCACGTTACATCACATGCCAAGCAGGCCAAACGGTTCTAGTCATGTGAGACATCCATCATAAGAACGCACGTGGCTTGTGATTATTTGTGTTCTTAAGATGGATGTCTCGTATGACAAGAGCCGTTTGGCTTTATTGAATGTACTTAATCACCATGTGATATAACAAGATCCATTACGCCTTCCGAAGATGACACTTTCAAAACTGTCGAAACCTAGGTCAATGGTTCCAATAAACCTTTATTTCCAACTGACTGGCTGATATTTCTGAAATCTTCACCTTTACTGACATTCAGCTACTGAAGTTATGCCATGTCTAAGATTTCATTATCCGTGTTATTCTTACTCCCTTCTATGAATGCAGAATACTACACTGGCCGTTGGAAGATAGTCGTATTGAAAAAACTTTGTATTAGGCCATGGGTTGTGTTTAGGTAGCTCGGTTACATGATTGCCTGACAAAGGAAACATTCGAGGTTCAGTGCCCCGTCCGACACACAGTTCTTACAGCATGTTTATGAAAATGGGAAAACAGAGTGTAGCATCCCATCAACGACGATGTCATTACAGACGTAGCACGGCTAAGGTCAGGACAAGATATCGCTCCTTTCTTTTTCATAGTGAACATCCTTTCATTTACCTGCAGTGGAACAAAATAGCGATGTATTGGTGTTAAAATGAGCTTATAGAGGGAACATGAAAGTGTGGAACTGTGTGGACGGTGTTTCCTTACGTCGAGCCTACGGCTGCCGTGATAAATGTCCTGTCTATCTTGATAATGTACCATTTTCACCAGCTGCTCTCATTTTGAAGAAACTGATATTGCCTTTTTCAGTTCTTAGTATAAGGTTATCTTCCGTATCTTTCTGCTAAGTGTATATAGTATCATCTGAAATACATTAATATCTGCATACAGTTCTTGAATTATATGTTGCCCGACGCGTTCCTTATGTTATACGTTCGCTATTTATGATAGATTAATTCTGAACTGTTTTACAGGGCAAGTATGATACTCATTAGACCACATAACACATTTTTTGGCGTTGAAGATTGTAAAGAAAGCTCATGTGATCTTAATATTTTTCCATACAACCAGGCAAATCAAATCTTCGAATAAAATTACTGTCATTTTTATATGTTACAAACGACCGAGCGAGGTGAGGAAGCGGTTAAGACATTCGACTTGCATTCGAGAGCACATGTTGATCATATTTTTGGTGATCTGCGGTTTTCCTAAATCATTAAGGCAAAATCTAGGGTAAAACAGGCACTACCGATATCATTCCTCATCCTTCCCCAGTCAAAGCACGTGCTCCATCTCTAATGACCTCGACATCGACTGATCAGTGACTCATAATCATGCTGCTTTACAGATTGGCAGCAACTAAGGCAGGTGTTAACAGACAGAACCTTGGGACTACTGCTGTGCTTTAGCACTGAGTAGTACGTGCAGATCTCTGAACTGGTGCGGAATTCGCATAGAAGCGATTAAGCGAGTGTTTTCCCCGGTTTCCATTGAGTGTTGAGCCAGTGTGAGAAACGGCCGCGTCTATCGTGGCCAGCACCTGGGACACCGGCTCCGGCTCCGGCTCGCCCGCTTGATGAGTTGCCACGCTAAAAAAGGAAATATGAGCACAGCGCCTCTGATGGATTTCTGAACAGCTACCGCCGGCCCCAAGAGATGTGCAACACTCGTCAGTGGGTGCGTCTTCCCCCGGTTCATGTCTGACCCGAAGGAGGGTGTGCTGTACGCACGATTCTCATCTTTATGCCCACCTGTGCGAATGTTTTTATTGTTCATAAAACAATCTACGGGTTGGCAGCAGTGACTGAACTGTCTCACATCCAGGGGAACGTATAATTTAGCTTTCTCTGGGTCCCTCTCACTGATGTGTGATACATTCCGCAAGGGGAAGCGTTTTAATTTAGCCCTCTCTCTCTCTCTCTCTCTCTCTCTCTCTCTCTCTCTCTCTCTCTCTCTCTCTTTCTTACTTTCTCTGATCGCTAACATGCGATACATTCAGCATCGTTTTATACTTGTAAATATGAATGTTCTGTCAGCATGGATTAATGGATTACACATCTACCAATAGGAAACATCCCTTCCCTGGGTCAACAATTTAGGGAGCCACTCTGCTGACCTGCGTGACCATCCATTGACACTGAAGGTAATAACTTTTGGTTGTTACGCTCAGTCATGTTCCTCCTCAATTTCTTCTTACACACTTGACGTTTCGACCTCTGTGCTGGAATCTTCTCCAGAATCTTCTCGTGTTCCTTGTCAGCAGAATTTTGTTCAAGATCATTGTCACGTTCTCATATAAACCTCCTTTATATAAACACGTGTGACTTTGCACTTTGACAGTGTTCTGCTAAAGGAAACCCGGAAGATCCTGAAGACGGGCCAAGCGGAGGTGTCGAGACGTCGATTGTGTAAGAAGGAACTGAAGAGGAATGTGGTGTAGTCTAATAACCAAGAAGATTTTACCTTCAATGCAGCAACAGTACTCGGCATAACTCGTATACGAAAACTTCATTTTCATCTGCTGTCTACAACGTGAATTCTTCTTCAAATTTTGTTCAAAGTTAGTACGTTACCTAAGCGGATTATGTTTTAAGACGGAGCGAGATGGCGCATTTAGGAGAAGAGAGCTTCGAATCGTCCTCCAGACTTACTTTTTTCGCGATTTCCCTAAACAGCATACAGGCAAATGCGAAAATCTTCCGGCGATGTCACAACCACACCAAGCTTCAGCTCCGTGTCACAACAATCGCGTAGTCGACTTGACGCGAAACGATAATATTCCTTCCACATTTTCCATTTGAAGGCGACGAGCAATGTCTTCACATGTTTCCCCTGCACTGGCACCTACCCACTCGGTCGGCGTTACTCTACGTCAAAGTAATAACCCCGCTCTTTTGTATCTCTTACTACTTTCGAAAGTCTTGACATAAAATATATTACTGGAGCACTAAACGGACTGCCTTTTTCACAGAATGAAGAGGAGATTCTGTGAAAATAGAAGAAATGCATTCTTTATATAGCTATTCCTCAGCTTGTTTCTTTTCTCGTCTCACGTGATGCGCGTCGGTCTGGGAATCTTTTGTAAGTTTAACAGCTGAGAAGGAGAAGACTCGTAGAAAAGCAACACTGTTCCTCTTTTCTTGTGTATCCAGTGTCAAAAGTGCTACAGAATGCTCAAGAAACTAGCTACAGTGGGAGATGTTGTGCATCTCGGATAGTGTTACAAAAAATATTGCAAGATTCCGCACTGCAAAGGGAGAAAAAGAAGCGTACTTATGACTCCAACATATATCTCGCGTAATGACCCTGACGCTAGAGTTGGAGAAGTTTTGAGCCATTTAGAGCGAGACCGACAGATTTTTTCCCCCAAAAAACCACACGGGAATGCTACAAGAAAGGGAAGGGAAAAATACTCTATGTACCCTATACCATACACCGTATAGTGGCTTGTAGAATGAGATTTAGATGCAGAAACAAGTGCACGTGCAAATGAGATCGAACTATTTTTTTTCTAGCACACATGCCCCGTACAGAGAGCGCGGAAACCTTTGAACAACTCTTTTTAGAGTTTCCGGCGGGCGAAGTATAGCACCTGTACATGAAGGCCCGCCACGAGAGACGCGTTGTCTGTTTGCGTGCAGCCTCACTCCGGTGTACACCGAGCTATCCATAAATGCATGAGACGGGGGTCATTGCCGCTGGAAACGGAACCCGTGGGACGCGGAAAAGGACCCCGCTAAAAGGAATAACAGTCCCCAGGGAGTCGTGCTATCAGTCTTGTCTGGGCGGGTGGAAATCAAGACAAGCAATTCAAATTCGCGTGCCCGCTTGTGTGCCCTCGCCAGCTGGGGGCCACGGAGTGAGCATTCGACGACACACACACACACACACACACACACACACACACACACACACACACACACACACCCCGTACGCCCGCACGCACACACTTCGGAACTCACAGAGGGAAGAACCGAACGTGAAAATGGAAACTATAACGTGTAGCAATTTTGTTTGACCTGGATTGGACGTGTGCAGCATGTTAGCTGGCTCACGTAATCTATTTGCTGAGCTGCCGCAAAGTAGATTGGCGCCGCGCGCGCCGGGGCGGCAGAGGAGGTGACGTGATCGGGGAGCCGATGGGATGCGGCGTGGCGCAGCCGTCACTTACACGTATTGCGGCCCGGTGCCGCCCCCGCATCCCGCCGCCCCCGCCCGCCCCTGATGGATGGGCTCGCCTCGAGATTCCGCCCCCGCCGGCCGCGGGCTCGCACCGCCCCTGCCGCCGCTCGCACCCCGGCGCGGGTAGTAAATAACGCCGCTCGGTCGTGCGAGCTTGCCAGGAGACTCTCCCGTCTTACCACAAGGACAAGATCCAATGAAACGCACGTCTTGACGGCTTAAGCTGGCATTTCACTGGAGAAGTACAACGTAAAAAAGCGATGGAGATAACAGTGACAAGATGGAGCTTTGAGCAGGAAGTGTTCCTATGGCGTTATTGGTAGAGCATTGCCATTGAGAAACCTGCAGGCACGCGTTTTAACACACACAATCATCTCAGCGAGCACGCTGCATACAATGAAAGAATTGATTCTCACTGTGCATAAATTGACTGGGCGAGTACCTACGTATGGTCTAGTGTGGAATTTGCCGCCACAGCCATTTATGATCTGAAAAGGGCCGTTGTTCAGTCGAAACTAATCAGCACTTTTTGAAATTTCATTAACACTCCTGAATGAAGTTCTGGTTGATTATTCCATGCATCATTTGAAGGATTCTTTTATCCAAATGACATGGAACAAGTCAGTTTACAGGATATGTATATATGATTAGTGTTAACAATATACTGTATTTACTTTTATAAATGTTTACTTTCAGTAAAGGTGGGCGAGAACTGACCAAATATCTGTAGCTTTAGTTTGAAATAGAGTGCATTTAAAAGTCCATCTATCGCAACTTACGGTGTGGTGGCGCTGCAAGAGACATTTTTACTGTATCATATTTGGTGTATGTTCATCAGAACGAAACCAGTGTGTGATTTTTGTGTCCTTAGTATTTGTTATGTCTACAAGCTTTATAATATTAAAGAGGTGATGAGAACTTCAAGAGATGCAATCATAAAAAGTGCAGTTTCTAGTGCCGCGTGGGATTAGCCGAGCGGTCTAAGGCGCTGCAGTCAGGGACTGCGCGGCTGGTTCCGGCGGAGGTTCTAGTCCTCCCTAAGGCATGGATGCATGTGTTTGTCCTTAGGGTAATTTAGGTTAAGTAGTGTGTAAGGTTAGGGACTGATGACCTTAGTAGTAAGGTCCGATAAGATTTCACACACATTTGAACATTTTTTTTGTAAACAAATCCTGGCTAAGATTATTTCATTTTCATAAGCAACACACAAGATGCTTATTCGTGTCTAGAAGTACCCCGTCCACACATTTTGATGTACCCCCTCTACTGTTTGCACACTTTACGCAAGGAGGATTTTGTGATGTCTCCAATAAGGCAACGACCAAGTCTTAAACCATCTTTGTCTGCCCGCTTCCTGATGATCTCAGCTTCGACATGACGTTAAACTGGAAATAAGAAGGAAACAAATACCTCGGCGCACTCCTTCCTCGTTTGGAAGCGTAGAGTACGCGGTGACTCAGGCAGCTGGAGCGCGGCGCGCAAGCTTTGCATCCGCGGACGGCCGTTCGCTGTCGTCGAACCGGTTGCGCCGTCCGAGTGTTTCGCTGCGGCCATCAATCATCGGGCGACTTTATTTTGCGGTAATTGGAGTTTCCTTATATATAAATCGCCGGGCGCGGCGGCCGCGCTCGATGCCGGCTCGATGACAGGGGCCGATGTTGTGCTGGCGTGCAGGCGGCAGCCGAGCGACGGCCCATCTGATGCCGACCGATTCCCACTGAGCCACTCGGCCCTAAGAGTGTTCTCGTGTCCCGCCGCAGTCAAGTCACACACGTGCAGAGCGCGTCATCGGTGGCCGTACGGGCCTGAAAGGCAATCGCTTTTATTTTGTGTCGGTGTGATAGAAACCACGGGCGTGGAGGAAATCACTGTCGTAGAAGAAACCTCCGCGCAAATGCGGATGAGTTTTCGTCGAGGTAGTTTAATCAGATCCATGCATTCAACCATTCTCTCATTTTTCCATCGTCTTCCTCGAGACCCCCTTGCTAGATTAAACGATTTTAATTTTAGGTGCATAGGGCGGGATACTGCTAAAGTAGAAACAAGTCACACAGTTTGTGATTGTAAGCTTCTGGGCCTCTGACATCGGAAATTCGCTGGCCTCTATGAGTACCAGCTCCTTAACTTATCCGTCATAGCTATATTTGCTGGCAGAGACAATCAGCTGAAGACATCAAACTGTCTTCTTACAAGGCTGAATTCCTCCATTTTAAACAGAGTATCAGTGTTGATACGATGGGCTTCTTCACCACAGAAAATGTTTCACTATTATCAAATGACTCCTACAGGCGATAATAAGCGTTGGAGCCGTATAATGATATATTCGTTTCATGCTGTAAACATAAAAGAGGACAGAAGAAACACGCTATCTAAAGGTGTAATGTAAGCTGCAATCTTTATATCATTCGAAAAGCTCATGGGTGTGGTTTGACTACGATCTACCAGAAGACGAGCAGCAGGTGGGTCTCAGGTTGTAGATATCATTACAAGGCGACGTGTGTGGACTGATCGTGGCATGTCAGATGTAGTGAAAACGCTGTCTGAAGATGACCATATGGTCAAAATCAGGATAAATTTCGACAGTCAATCAGGTTTGAACACAACTGACAGTCGTCGTTACTCTGCCATCTTCTGGCAACAATTAGTAAATTATGAAAGTGCAGCTTTTCTTGGCGAAATTCATTAGGTAAATCATCTTGCGACCAGCAATCGAGCAACGGCGTTATCTTGAAGGAACGGTTCGCAATTCGCAATCTTCAGGCAAGATACTGAAGGTCACGAGTAGGATGCTTGCCCGAACGTTGCTTTCAGACGACGCTGATAGCTTGAAGATTTTTCTACATATTCATCTACATCCATACCCCGCAAGCCACCTGACGGTGTGTGGCGGAGGGTACCTTGAGTACCTCTATCGGTTCTCCCTTCTATTCCAATCTCGTATTGTTCGTGGAAAGGAGGATTGTCGGTATGATTCTGTGTGGGCTCTAATCTCTCTGATTTTATCCTCATGGTGTCTTGGCGAGATGTACGTAGGAGGGAGGAATATACTGCTTGACTTGTCGGTGAAAGCAATTTCTCGAAACTTCAACAAAAGGCCGTACCGAGCTACTGAGCGTCTCTCTTGCAGAATCTTCCACTGCAGTTTATCTATCATCTCCCTAACGCTTTCGCGATTACTAAATGATCCTATAACGAAGCTCGCTGCTCTCCGTTGCATCTTCTCTCTCTCTTCTATCAACCGTACCTGGTACGGATCCTACAATGCTGAGCAGTATTCATGCAGTGGGCGAACAAGCGTACTGTAACCTACTTCCTTTGTTTTCGGATTGTATTTCCTTAGGATTCTTTCAATAAATCTCAGTCTGGCATCTGCTTTACCGACTATCAACTTTATATGCTCATTCCATTTTAAATCACCCCTAATGCGTACTCCCGGATAATTTATGGAATTAACTGCTTCCAGTTGCTGACCTGCTATTTTGTAGAACTCAATGATAAGGGATCTATCTTTCTATGTATTCGCAGCACATTACACCTGTCTACATTGAGATTCAATTGCCATTCCCTGCACCATGCGTCAATTCGCTGCAGATCCTCCTGCCTTTCAATACAATTTTCCTATGTTACAACCTCTCGATATACCACAGCATCATCCGCAAAAAGGCAAGATATTGAATATCACGAGTAGGATTCTTGCTCGAACATTGGTTTCAGACGACGCTGATAGCTTGAAGATTTTTCCTGGGAATAAGTGTGCGACAGCTACCAAGTTCTCATTCTCTTTTTGTATCGTTTTCTGCTAATTTGATGGTAGCAGTCCCATTCTCAAGCGCGAATACAGAATGGAGTTGCGACCCCAAATCTAGTAGCAAGTAGGAAATAAAAGAAGAGCAACACGGTAGCTGTGGAGCTATTATTTTCAAGAAACCGGCTACGAATCCTCCCATAAAATGTTCTGTACTAAAAGATGGAGAAATTCGTGAGAGATCCGGGAAGATGACGAGAGATCAGAAACCATCAAGAGATAGTTGTACACTGGACCCCGGTGTGCTGCTGCCGATGTGGCATGGATTTGGAAGAGCCGCTGCGAGTGGTCCCGCCTCTGGAGCAGAACAGTGTGCGGTCGATGCGGTGGTCAGTCCCGCACGGAGAGCCGCTGTCCCCCGGGGAACAGGGCAGGGCAGGGCGGAGGAGACAGCCGGAATTTGTGGCCGCGCCACGCGAGGGAACAGGAAGAGAGCGCAGAGCGCCCCGTTTGATCGCGACCGGAATCAGCGATGCGGCCCGCGTGCCGGCAATGAAATAACGCGCTGGGCCGGCCGCCGCTGGACGCCGTCCCGGGGGCGGCGGAGGCGGAGGAGGCGGCCGCAGGCAAACCTCGTTTCGCAGCGGCCGACCGGCCGGACGCGGGGTGGCGAATTCTAAGAGCGCCGCAGGCCCGCTGGAACAACGCTCGTAACTAAGGACGCCCGCGTGTGGGCGTAGGAGTAAGGCCTTCCAGCCGCGGCGCACTGCCCTCCAGGTTCCTCGTCCTCGGGGCGGAACCAGCACGAGTGTAGCGTTAGGGCGTTTGGAGGCTTCGGCACGGAGCCGACACAACCGTTTCTCGTTTTCGACTGTCCGAAGTTCTGTATTTCTGAAATTATTGTTTACTACCCTCTGTTGGCTAATTTCGGCTTTTATGCAATTAGCAAGCTGTAGTTAGGAGAAAATTATTTCCTTTAGTCTGTAGTCACACTTTTATTTTGTCTAGTGACTGCCGGTTTCGATAGCAGCTGATCCTAAGATCAAAAATTCGCAGTACATATAGTTTGTTTTGCAACCTGCACCACACAAGTAACGAGCAGTCCTTAGTGGCTCGCCATCACAGCTTTCTATATCTTAAGTGTCTTTGTGACTAATGCCCTTTTGGCATATTTATTATTTTATAAATGACATATAAGTACTGCCAGTCTTTCACGATGATTCCGTGCGTACACTCTATCATACGTTTTTAATCATAATTCTGTGACCGCGTTATAGAATAAAGACCATTCTTTGATTTAAATTCTGAGGAAGACACTCCTAGCAGTGTTGAAACCAGGTTAATTTGTTAAAAATAGTGACCAAAGACTACAGATTACAGTTAACATAGTCTAAGAAAAAAATTATAAAATATTGTTCTCTCTGATACCTAACGTATGATGCAAAATGCAGCCGTAGTACTGGCAGTCCTTTACCCCGGTGCGCAGTTGTGAAACTCGTTTACCGCTGTAGGTGTTTCACATACTAAATGTAAAGTTCAGTGTGATGCTTTAAATAGACGCAGATTGCAGCGAGAAGTGGTAAAGCGGCCTATTCCTTGGGGAAGAGTCACAACACAAAATATGTCTAAAAATAAAATCACTTAACGTCTGCAAAACACATTTACAAAAATGGTACAGATTGCTCTGAGCACTATGGGACTTAACTTCTGAGGTCATCAGTCCCCTAGAAGTTAGAACTACGTAAACATAACTAACCTAAGGACATCACACACACCCATGCCTGAGGCAGGATTCGAACATGCGACCGTAGCAGTCGCACGGTTCCAGACTGTAGCGCCTAGAAGGCTACAGCGGCCGGCATACATCTACAAATAAAAATCACGTAAGAAAAGAAGTGTAAGAGGGTAAGCAATAAAACATAAAGAATGAAACAAGGAATAGTTATCGTGTACGACAACAGCCCACCATGCTGTCCATCACCCAGTGTCTGGCAAAGAAACGTACACTATCTCATGACAAAGTATCTGCAAGTGGATATTAATTTGGGGTTTATCCAACCATCGCCTTAATGACGGCCTCAACTCTGCTGTGGACACATTCAGCGAGGTGTCCCAACATCTGTGGAGAAATAAGAGCCCATTCTTGCTCAAGGGGCTTTGGGGCCTGGATCGAAGTTGACGGTCTAGCTCTTCCCAGAGATGTACGATTGGGCTCAGGTAACGACTCTGGTCAGGTCAGTCCATTTCTGGAATGTTGGTGCCCAGAAACCACTCCTTTACAGATGCTGTTGTATTATAGGGTGCACTCTTATACTGATATGTCATCGTCTCCAAACTGTTTCTCAGCTCTACGCAGTATACAATTCTGTAAAATATGTTAACATGTTTCCGCAATTAACATTTTCTTAAGCGATCATAAGTAGGACATTACCGGATGAAAATAAGGGACACATGTCTACCATATTAGCCAGCTAGTTACATGTGTATCAGCAGTGTGGCGAGTAACCTGAATCGCACTGTGGCTCGATATATGTGTTCTAATTTTATCTTTAGTTGCCCTGACATGTGTATTATTATATATATCTTTATCGGAGGGAAGTGGGCAAGAATTTCTGCGTCTGGTAGGGAATGAACGTCTTCGGACTGCAATTCTGTGCCGTAAGTGGAATATTGCATCCATATGTTTAGATTTCACGTCTCCGGTAGACATCCATACATATCTTGATGGCAATTCCACATCGGCCGGAATCGGGAGTTCTGTACACTTCGCTGCGACAGAAGTGAATGTTGAAGTACTACCACATTGATCACTGTACTCATTCCCTCGACTATTTCATCTTTTGCCACGTTTGACATGTTTGTACAACCTTAACATATCTTCCCTGCTCCTACTCACGACCCACAAAAAATAAGCTTTAGAACCAACATGAAACTGTATTTCAAACTTTCGGTGTATAAAGCTTAGGGCTATACT
This sequence comes from Schistocerca gregaria, assembly GCF_023897955.1. NCBI lineage: Eukaryota > Metazoa > Arthropoda > Insecta > Orthoptera > Acrididae > Schistocerca > Schistocerca gregaria. The sequence continues at coordinate 648,534,144 of NC_064923.1, read as the reverse complement.
TCTAAAGTAGATGAGCGATAAAGAGTTCCGTGTGGCTTTCAGTGACGTCCTTAGTAGTTCTGTAATCCGTGCCTACTTCACTAGGAAAATCCTCGTGTCTCGTTTCTGAGGTGTTAACCGTTACCCTGGTTACGTTACGACAATCGGTCCCACGGTGCCCGCGTGGGGCACTTGGTTTCCTCACCGCAAGCCTGCCCTGAGAACGTCCGCTTCGCTTCGGTCTGGGCAAGGTCAGTCGCTTGCTCGCCGCAGTCGCTAATTGATGGCGCTGCGGATGTTTTTCAATTAAAATGTTACTGCTGTGCCGTAGTGGCAGCAGCGACTACTGCGTGCAGCAGTTGAGAAGTCTCTCATGCGGCAGGCGCGCTCTACCGCGTACGCACTTGGCGAGCCGACATCACCTTATAGCTTACCTTCTCCTCTCCTGGCATTCACATCTGCACGAAGCCATCCACCCGACAAGGCTGCAAGAAACCTGTTAAAAGTTTACAACCCTATTGCCGTAGATATGCGCTCTCCGCTTTGATCAGTGCGAATTTTTCGTTGGGAGAAAAATGTTTTTCCTTCCGTGATGCCCAACATTTTCTGCAAGACCGCTACTTAAACTACCAGCATTTCTCTGTATGTTTTACGGAAGCTTTTGCATACTATACTTCAGCTCGAGGGGATATAAAATAGCAAACAACCTCTGCACGACTGATTTTATATAATAGTCAATATTCAGCGACATGACAGCAATTATCATTTGAAACATTCCAGTAAACATGAGTTCTAAAATGCATACCTTGACAGCTATGAACAATTTTTGATCTTCTATACTGTGAAACAAATCTCTCCTACTGCAAGCCGGCCGCGGTGGTCTAGCTGTTCTAGGCGCTCAGTCCAGAACCGCACGACTGCTACGGTCGCAGGTTCGAATCGTGCCTCGGGCATGGATGTGTGTGGTGTCCTTAGGTTAGTTAGGTTTAAGTAGTTCTAAGTTCTATGGACTGATGACCACAGATGTTCAGTCCCATAGTGCTCAGAGCCATTTCTCCTACTGCAAGCTCTTTGCTTTCCATTTTCTGGGAAGTGGTAGTATGGAACAAAATAAGAAAAACATGTCCAGTAAACATGTGCTCTAAAATACATACCATTGGAGCTATGAGCACTTGTTTACCTTAGCTACTTTGAAACACAACTCTTCTAATGAACAACTGCTCATAACTTTTAAGGTATGCATTTTAGAGCACATGTTTACTCGACATCCTTCCCTGTTTTGGTTCATACTAGCACTTTCCAGCATACAGAAAGCAAAGAGCTTGCGGTAGAACAGATTTGTTTCCACAGTATCGAAGATCAAGAATTGCTCATAGCCCTTAAGCTATGTATGCATTTTAGAGCCCATGATTACTTGACCTTCTGTTTCGAATGATCATTCCCGTCATATCCCTGAATATCGACCCTGTATATTTCGAGTGGTTTTTATAAATGAGATCAGATGGCAGGAAACAATCCGTGAAAGGTTAAGAAGCAAAAGTGGTCAGATGGACATACGGCCGGAAATACGTTCCACGGGAGGTACACCCACTTAAAGGTGGACTTCAGTGACTGAGAGCACTGTCGACAACACAGCAGGCAAGAGTGGCTGTACTAGTGTTTTAGTGGTATGGTGGCAGCGAAACATCAGAACCGGTTCAGCCTCGTGTGTGTGGGCGAGATTATTGGCGACCGCCTCGTGTGACAAACCATTCTTCCACATCTCGTCACTGGTGAGGCATATCCGCACTTCCTCCGGCTGACGTTGCCTCCCCTGCTGGAAGTCGCGTTCTTGGTGATGCGAAGTAGAATGTGGCTACTACGTGATGGTGCTCCAGCTCGCTTCCACATTTCTGTGAGATATGTGGCATTAGGTTATAGGTGTTGACATTGTGGTAATTGGTAACTTAATATCTACCCATTTCGTGTACTCATCGTGTTAGTTGTTTTTTTCTCTGGGTGTAACAGTCTCCCCGCAAAACTGATCGCAGAAGTCACTACCCGATGTAACTGTGTCGTGAAATGGACAATGCATGTCAATAATTCTATTCATTTCGCGTCCACGCGCCCACGCTTCCAATACTTGACCTGCTACCTAGGGGAAAATAAACATTAATGGCTTTCTTATGCCGAATGTACTTGAAGATACTAACCAACCTAAAAAGATGCTAGTCGTAATAGCTATAATTGCTGGTCTGCAGATGAAGTAAATACTGATGCAATGTTGTTCAGTACACTGCCCTCAATTATTAATAAAAATTTCTGCACTTACGCCTCTAGCACCCTGTACATAGGGTGATACCATAGCGATGCTACAGACTTTCAGGTAGGGCGGAGAAGGTTGAACGTATCAAGCTGAGATAAGTAATCCTGGTCTGGAAACAACCATTTAGAGAGTTGTGAGCGACTATCGTTCTGGTGCCTGTTACAGTGTAGCTCTTCTACTGCAAGCTCTTGTTTTCCATAGTTTCGGAGGATTTAGTATGGACCAAAACAAGAAAAAACTGTTAAGTAAACATGGGTCTCTCTGCCCGGAGACGGGGTGTTTGTGTTGTGATCATTTCATCATCATCATTCGGACAGTGGCTAGATTGGACTGTGTAAAAATTGGACTGTGTCAAAACTGTGACTTTGTACGGGCGCTGATGACCGCGCAGAAGAGCGCCCCACGAACCAAACATCATCACAGTAGTAAACAAGGGCTCTAAAATGCATACCTTAGAAGCTTTGAGCACTTACTTGTTCAGCAGAAGAGATGCGTTTATATTAGCAAAGATGAACAAATAGTCATAGCTTTTATGGTGTGCACCTTAGAGCTCATGTTTATTGGACATGTTTGTTGTTGTTTTGGTCCATACTACCTTCTCCCAAAATAACGGCTCGATCGTTTCCGGACCAGAGTCCCTCAACTCCAATTGATAGTTTGTAACATCATCACAGAATCATGCTGTAGACTGGCTTGTCAACAGCCTCATGCTTGTTGCTTGAATGAATTATCTTAATCTGAGGAGAGTTTAGGTATGATGAGATCGTTACAAGTGAAGAACTTAAACTTTGCGCTGGACCAGTATTCAAACCAAAATGGCAGTGCGGATCCATCTTCACTAAAAAGCGACCTCATTTGATGGAGAGTGGTCAGCGTCTAAATTTTAATAAGACTTAGTTTCAGGCTCCTACACCTTCTGAATCACTTTTATTTTGAGTTGGTTTCTCCCTGCATCCGCTGCTTCCACTCGCTCACTTCCGGACGGTTCACGGAGCAATAGTAGCAGGCGAGCCTCCAGGCAGCGACCTAGCAGAGAGGTTGTGCCGCAGACCGCCCACACGACGCAAACGAGGCGATGCGAAGCGAAGTCTGCCGACAAGGCTGTAGGCCGTCCAGTCATCCGCACGCTGACGTAACGCTCGTGACGTCGCTCGCCTAGAAACTGGACTCGGCGACGCAAAAAGCGTTTCGCGGCGTCGGTACAGTCTCGTCCGCGCGGCCAGACCTCCGTCGCCTGCTGACAGGCGTGATTTACCTCCGGTCGCGTCGGGCCCAGTGCTATTAATAAATCTAATTCGCCGAGCCGAGCTGTCCGCTTTCAATTACCGGCACCGTCCTCTTTTTTTCCTTTGCTGCTTCTTGTCGCGGGTGGCTCGGTACTCTTCTAATTAAGGCTTCGTGTTTCGCTGCCTCCGAGCAGTGGTAGGCTTTCTTAACAGTTCAGAAATTGCGTGTCCGGGACGTGTTCAATTAACGGAGTCAGTAACGGGACGAATGGTGCGTTGCAACGTAACGCAATCAGCGCTTCGCTGCTTGACGGCATTCGGCATCATCGCCTCCCACTCAGTCGGTTCTTCGCGCGCTAGAAACGAGGTGGTTGTTGTCTGAAATCCTGTCGTTGTCATTATTTCCTTGACAGCACTATTTTCTTCAGTCTCAGCATCTTCCTTTAAGACTGAAAAAGAGAAAATACTGAATTATTGTAATAAGCGTCTTACAGGGTACGATATTTGACTCTGAGCGTTTTCTTCATGCAATCTAACTAGAGTCAACTTTGTACTAACTGTTTTTTCATCGATCAAAGGCACTATAAAAGTACTTTCCACTGAGAGTTTTAATCAAACCAGAGCCAAACGAAACTGCTACTAAGTAAAGAAGAGGAGAGTTCAGTTTTCCCAAGCAGACTGTGATTTGAGGACACCACGTATGTTTATCCAAATAAATTTACATTCGATACCATCCTACAGACTGACATCACACAAATGGTTCTGAGCACTATGGGACTTTGAGGTCATCAGTCCCCTATATCTTAGAACTACTTAAACCTAACAAACCCAAGGACATCACAAACATCCATGCCCGAGGCAGGATTCGGACCTGCGACCGTAGTGGTCGCGCGGTTCCAGACTGTAGCGCCTATAACCGCTCGGCCACACTGGCCGCATAATAATCTGGTTCAAATGAACATAGAGTGCAGCAGTTAATTGGAGATGAAAATGCTTTAACGAGGTACGTTTAGAGTTGCATCAAACGAGTCTTCGCACTGAAGACCATGGCAAGAACAATAAAATGAAAGTGGGCACTCATCACTATCATTGCTTCACTTAGAACTAAGATTGCGAACGCAGGTCTATGTGAGTGGGTAAATGAGGAAACTGCTGTTCGCTTCAGTCGTTGCCGCCTACGTTGGGGAAAGTCAGTCTTTCCATTTTTTAATTTTGAGCTTCTTCCGCTTTCTGTTCCGCGTTACTCAACTTATTTCTATTTTCTGTTTCCACCGGTGCATATAGGAATCATATAGACCTTATTGTTGGCAGCAGGTACGGTTGGCCTATGAATGGGCGTCTTCGCCTGTCTGGAATTTTTTCTGCAGCCAGTGAGGCCGCAAGCCCAGCCGCGTGGAAGGATCAAATGTTACATATAGCTTGTTTTCTATAATTTCTTACCGTTCTCGAACCTCTTGCTTTTCGTTCTCATTTACTCCCCGAAAGTTAGCTTAAAATTTTTGGAATTAATTTGTGGAATATAAAACTATAAACGCTCTTAGTTTAATCTTATTCGGGAGAAGTCTTGAGCCCTGTCACACTCCTCGCCGCTCCCCCTGGAATTGCCGCGCTTTTTGAGGCGCTATGTCACGGATTGCGCAGCTCCTCCCGCCGGAAGTTCGAGTCCTCCCTCGGGCGTCGGCGTGTCTGTTGTCCTTAGCGTAAGATAGTTTAAGTAGTGAGTAAGTCTAGCGACCGATGACCTCAGCAGTTTGGTGCCTTAAGAATTCACACATTTCTCCTCCTGGAATCAAGCTCGTGCAGCAAGCAGGTTCGAGTCGATGTTGGCAGGTCGTAGTTGTCTCACAGACGTGAGGAGGCTGGTACACGGTAGACTAGCGAGGAGGTGTATATCAAACCATTCTTCGGACTGGAGGCCACAGAAACAGTGTAGCAAGAAATAAGGAGACGAATAAATAAACAGCGGAGTGACAGACAGATCGAAGCGGAGATACTTTGAGAGCACTGGAGGGTAGAATAATGCCAATGACAGAATGCGGGTGAGGGAAATGCTCGCTGCGCCTGTCCACTTTGTGTCTCAGGTGTTCGTGATTGATTGGGGAGAGGGACAGAGAGAGAGAGAGAGAGAGAGAGAGAGAGAGAGAGAGACGTCCCCTACGAGACGGGGAGAGGCGGGCCGGCGCAGGTGAGTCCAGGCGGCGGCACTCGTGCGATATTAGCGGCCGCCGTCCGGGAAGGGTTAAGAGATTGCCGATCGGCTCAGTGTTCCATTAACCCGGGCTCGGCGCGCCGCCGCCCCTAATACCCGGCTCACGTGTCGGCTCTGGCTGCAGCGCTGCCCCTGACTCGCGTGCCGTGCTCACTGCCGTACTCCGCCACTCCAGCCAGCTGTCCACGTGTCGATATCCGTTCTACGCTCCACGTAGCGTCGTCAGACACGGGAAAGGTGCACTTGCGGCTCAACTGATTGCTCTGAAGGAGGCTCCTCCCGTGTTGCGAACTGTAGTGAATCGACAGAAAAATACATACAGTTTTTACACTCATGTACCTACCACTAAATAGAGTACAAGGAGCAAACCCTGCCTTCCAGTAGTAAATACGTAAAGAGAGTGTACGTTAGGTGTGAGGGTGGGGGCTGGAGGGCAGCTCCATCTAACAAGTACTAGAACAGACTGCACAGTGATGAAAACAGTGAACTAGTATTGGAGAGTATGATGTTTCATATCCTTTCGGCCATGCCCGAGGCAGCATTCGAACATGCGACCGTAGCAGCAGAGAGATTCCGGACTGGAGCGCCTACAACCTCTCGGTCACATGGGCCGGCGCAAGTCTATCCTGTGCAAGGTATCTCCGGCCGTCATGATTGACACTACACTACTGAAATTGGTTTAAGGGCATGTCCCGAAAGTGAATAAATATTTAAAAACCCTGTATAAGACTAATTACCTCTGCATAACTACTGCAGCCTACATCCATCAGAACTGTAGTCAGCCCTAGTTCTTTCTATGCAGTTTAAAGCCCACACATGTCTTCCATTCACTGGCAGATAGACAGTGCCATTGTAAAGGAAGTAAGTCATTCATATTGGTTTCACTATGTAGCAGGCCAAAACAGTTACAATTGTTAAAGTGGCCTTTGAAATTTTACTTCCCGTAAGCCGTTCTTGTTTAATAGAACCCTTTCTGAAAAAGGTAGAGGTTTTCGTGTTACGTTGGACGAACTATCTGCTATCTCGACACAAAATAAACAAGTTTGCTCGCCATATGAAGGAACTCATTAAATTTCAATAATCAACTACAATTTATGAAAACAAGGAGTATCCGATTTTTCTCTTTAGTAAATAAACGGTAGATCTGAGCAGGTGAAGTCAACGGAAACGCTCATCAGATGTTACATTCAACATTTATTAAGCGGTGATAAACAAAGTGAATGGAGATATCTGAAGGACGAAGCCTGGTCGATTTGTGCAATGCCAAGCATTTAAACCAGTTGAGATTGCGCGCTAATCAAAATGACAAATTAAAAGAATGCGTAAAGAAGATAATGAATCTTAACTTCAGAACACGATCCGAGCAAGTCAACCACGTGTTCTCGAGGTACACACAGACGAGTTTTTCCATTTTCTTCTAAACAGTGTAAGTTGATGGTTCAAATGGCTCTGAGCACTATGGGACTTAAATTCAAAGGTCATCAGTCACCTAGAACTTAGAACTACTTAAGCCTGACTAACCTAAGGACATCACACACATCCATGCTCGAGGCAGGATTCGAACCTGCGTCCGCACCGGTCGCGCGGATCCAGACTGTAGTGCCTAGAACCACTCGGCCACCCCAGCCGGCGTAAGTTGATGGTATATGAATGCTGATGACAGGATGAAATTAGATCCGAAGAAATTATTTATTGAGCAACAACTTGCAGAGTTAATGTTGAATGAAAACGGGAACAACAAATAATGCTAGGAATAATTGTAACATTACAGAGGTGTTTTAGCGTCCATCTCAGACAAAACAGCTCAAGTCGAAGTCTTTACTAGCACTTACAGCAGCAGAAAAGGGTAAACATGATACGGTTGCGTTTACGTCAGCGGCAATTACGGGTCGGCTGCCGGTGTGTTACTTGCTCCGGTGCAACAAGGCGTCTGTTACGAGCTGCCTGGGAGGCTGGGCAGCGATTCCAGGAAGGAGCCGGACGGGTGCGTGACTGAGAGCACGTGTCAGGCCGTCGTGGATTGGAGGGAAATACGAGAGGCAAGCCATAACGTGGGGAATTTCATTGATAACTTTGCTTCAGTTCCGTCATGCGGATGGCCTGCGGTGCGTAATGGTCCCCACCGGGGCGAGATTCTCTCCTGCGTCAATTCGGCATCGTAAGGCCATCGCCGTAAAGTACGAAGCTGAGGTTGTTGATTGAATGTCCGGTTAGAGCTGAATTATAAACAGTTCGAAAAAAAAATCTGTGTTCCTTGCCAAAGCCTACAACAAACTTAAAAAGACGAAAAGAAAATGTATGGATACAGTTGCAGTGGTTGAAACAACTTGATATTCTTTATCAATGCTTCAGTCTGGCTCGTAATGGAATTATTCACATTCCATACTGAATCCACCGAGCTGTTCTTCATTATAGCTTACCTCCAAGCTGAGTTGGTAGTTTCGCATTCTTTATTTTTGTGCTTTTACATCTGTATGAATTTATTTTAGATGACGAAATTTGGATCTTCAGGAACTCTCTCACATCTAACCAGACATCTCAATAATTAATTTCTCAAATGAAATAGCATACGATTTAACAACCACAGTAATAATAATATTCGTAGTAATGAGCACACTTATTACAATAATTCCACTCCATTAAAACCGTGTTAAGTACATACAGCATAGAATAACGTGCCTGGCAAAGCTGAGTAATGAATACTAACAAGAGTACGTGGCAGCAGTACTGGAAGCATCAGATCTGGAAAAGTAGCAATTTAGTTCTGAAATTATGAACAAATAGAACTGTTCACATATGAGACCAAAGAACGAGTAAAAATGCAGGAATGAATATTATTACAAGGATAAGAAAAACTGGAGTGTGTTCACACTGGGACTTTGGTTGTTTGTCGGAGAAGAGGAAGTCATCTATTATATGCTGACTGGAGAGCCTGGAAAAGTTTCTCACGTGAACGTACTTACTAATTTGAAAGCATCCACCACACACCCATGTAAATATGACGTCGTATCTTTCTCTGATGCCAGTAATGTTATCATTATATGAGCAGTTCAGAGACGAAATGTGCATGCACATATTGCTTGTGGGTATTTACGAGTTTGTTCAAATGTGTGTGAAATCTTATGGGACGTATCTACTAAGGTCATCAGTCCCTAAGCTTACACACTACTTAACCTAAATTATCCACACACACACACACACACACACACACACACACGCCCGAGGGAGGACTCTAACCTCCAGCGGGACCAGCCGCACAGTCCATGACTGCAGCGCTATTAGACCGCTCGCCTAATCCCGCGCGGCAGGCATTTACGTATTTACGTGTTTCCCTGATTACGTATAACCCATGACCCCAATCTGCGGGACGGAAATAACAAGTGTCACAATTGCGGCGTGCAGTTACCTATGCGTGGATACTTAAAATTTGAAAAAATATTGTTATGCTACTGTTAAATATTTTAGAACAGATGTGTAGATACCACGCTCCAATCTTGACCCGGATTAAGCACAGCACAGCACATCACAGAATAATAAACCTGCTTATGAAGTCGTCTTCTCAGTTTTATGTCACCTCACGGGTCGTAGCTCAGCATTACGTCAGAAATATACCAGCATTGCAATGTTCAATAAGTTTCTTTCTTCACTGTAAAATCTGTGGTAGTCCTTCAGAGGAAGCGTAGTACGGCGGAATTGCTTGTGAGGTAGGGTGCAAGTTCACCGTCCAAGAGTTTCAACGACGTCTAATAAGGTTACTATTCAAATTTTCGTCTACAACGGATCAACTTGTTCCGAAGATCTCACATTAGAATGGTCTCATATTATGTACTGCTGGTGAGGTGATGTAGAGAACTAGAGCGATCCCGTGTCAGGCACCAAACAGCGAGAAAAACGTTTTAAGGAACCCTATCACAGAAGCCCACTGACCGCAGCAACATCAGTATAAGAAATCACGGGGCTGCAAGAGGTGGGAGACCAATTTCCCGCTTCAGCTGGATGCAGCGGGAGCCGGTGGCCTTCCTGTGGGAAATGGATTTCCGCAGCCGCGCGGCGGCGAATCAGATGCCCGGTAGCGCAGCGCAGCGTCGCATGTCGCGGGCGCCGACAGCCGTCATTAGGCGAAGCCGCCCGCGCCGCCCCCACCGCCCCCGCCTTATCGCGAGCTCGCAGCCCCGCCCGGCCGCTTTCCTGCCGGCACGCGCGCTGACACTCGTGTTTCCGCCCTCCGCTGCTGACCACCGGGCCGGGGTCAGCTACATGAGCACCGCTGGCCTCTACCTTGCAGCTCGAAGCGACAGCTCCTCTCCCATTGATTACATCCACGGCCAAGAACGCAAGCTGCCTTTTGATGGCAATAATTTTGCAGGACGGCGCTCCACAGTTGTACCATATTCCGTAAAACATATGTTTATATACCTCGTCAACTGCAGTAGAGCCTTTACTAAAGTGCGCTAGTAGTTCGTCGACATAGAACATTATCTGGCAATGAAAAAACTGATATGCGGTACAGAATGTCCGGGTTTAGAGCAATGCAAAAATATTAAGGTTCATAACTTCATTTGTCCGTCATTCCACAAAGGAGCCGAAACATTTTTATGCGCGTTGGTACAATTCAGTGTGGGCACTGTTTGTAGTTGGACAGATAGTGAAACGCCACTTCGCTTCTCGTCGCGTGTTCATAAACATGACAGGTATTACTGCGGCGTAGACACGCTGTCTCAAATCTGCCAGGTGTCTTTTTTTCTGTAAATAGCGATGCACTGAAATCCAGCGGCGTCAAATCGGAAGACCTAGGGGACAGGGCTGTAGGACCCCCCATACGATTCAACGCTCAGGAGACGTCTCATGGAGAAATGTGGTAACATCCCATTGATAATGGGGGGGGGGGGGGGGGGGAGTGTGTGAAACTTCATAGTTCGTCGTCATGTCGAGACGGGTATACCTTTATCACTAGCGCGCAACCGCCATGCGGCTCGGCGCCGATCATGAAATGGTGAGTATCGCATCTTGGAGAGCGTCTCTGTCGATTGCGTATATGCCGGCCGAAGTGGCCCAGCGGTTTTAGGGGGTTCAGTTTGGAACCGCGCGACCGATGCCTCAGGCATGGATGTGTATGATGTCCTTAGGTTAGTTAGGTTTAAGTAGTTCTAAGTTCTAGGGCACTGATGACCTCAGATGTTAAGTCCCATAGTGCTCAGAGCCATTTGAACAGTTTGATTGCGTATTTACCCTACAACGAAAAATTTCGAATTCTTTAGTTATAAGGATTTGTGTATACCTCTAGCCCAGACATCCTCCATTTTAAACATGGTTGTGCTTCAAAAAAGGTGCGCGTAGAAACTTGATAGGATTGCAAAATAACAGCCAACCAATTAGTGATTTGTTAACCATTTATCTTGGTTTCGACAAATATAAATTTGTCGTCTCCAGAAAGAAAATGAACTCGTAAAATCAGATACTGACATAAAACCGATGTTGAAGCCATAGGGCTGTGGTCTACTACACTGTGCATATAATCTACAAATATGAACAGTTAAAATGCGTAATTGAAGGTAATAGCTCAGTGCTGTAGCGCTCTGTCGTAAAACTTCAAAACAAAACCCACGTGACATTGGCTCCAGCAGGCATTTAGTATGGCACATACGAAGCTAGTGACATGAGCCAACTGACTGAGATGTGCAGGCACTGCCAGTAGGTACACTGTCACCCTGGAATCGCAGAGCGAAATTAACTGCACATTTTAATGACGCCTATGCAGCAGCTGATTGTGTTTATAAACAAGTCATTCATTAAAAAAACTTTGTTATTGTTATAATTTATCTGCTGGTGTTTCGATTTCCCCTAGCTTTTACGCTACATATACATCTGTCTGTACAGGGTGTTGCACACTTTGCGACAAATGTCGACGGGTGATAGATCACGTCATAGAGAACAACTTTTGTTAAAGAAAAAAAATGTTCGCTGATGCCTCTCGGCGAAGGCAGGCGTAGGTGAAGACTGGTTATGCCCCTGGGAGGCGGCAGGGCGTAGCCACTATGTGGCGTTCATATGCAAAGTGTGTTGCCTATCATCCAGTCATCTGCTTCACGTGAAAGGCCGTAGGCGGAAGCAATTACAGTTACTGATTCGCTCCTAAAATATCTTTCTCCGCTTGGCGACATTAATGTTTGTTGAATATCATTCTGTCATTTTGTTAGGCTTCGTAGTCCGGTGCACATGTGGTTAGTAGATCCTGGTAGTTCGATGAAATCTCACCATCCCAGGGCCGACGAATACTAAAGGACACTTACCGTCGCTGGGAAGCATCAGCGAGTATTTAGTCTCCCCGTGACGTGACCTATCAGTCCAAGGAGTTTGTGGCAATGATTTTCAAGCACCCTCTGTAAATGCTATAAAATACTTACTGTAATTGTGCTGCCGGTCAATGGGAGAAAGAAAAGGGTTGAGGGAAGGGGGAGGGTTTGTCTGTCTGAGCAATAATTAACCAACTTTCTTTCAACAGACCCTACGTAAGCTTTGGCTAGGCCGCTGCGTAGTCTGGAGTCTGTTGTTGATTAAGAGAGAAGGATAAAGAGCGTTTACGCTGTTTCCAAACGTGCACTTTCCCCCGGCTGTCATTAATTTGCTGTCACTTCTTCCTGTTACGGAAACGATATCGAAGTGTGTTGAGAACGAATCATGGAGAGCGTGCAGCAGAAAGTTAGATTTATTTAGTGTTCTGCCAGTAAGTGACTGTTCACTTGCTCTCTTCAAGGCACATTTAGCTCTTCCTTTCATCTTTTTCAGAGAGCACTCGATGGTATTTAACAAAAGTTTCCTGCTCGACAGGTTTCCTCCTCATGTCGTATCACTCATTCGCTGCAGTTATATTCTGCTACGTACAGTACACGACGGCATTACCGTGGCAGTCTCTAACAGCAACACAGTCCATGGCGGTAGCTGCGCAGTTAGCGTGGTAATTGGTAACCAAAGGGGCCCGTGTTTGATTCCCAATCGGGTCGGAGAGTTTCTCCTCTCGGGGCCTCGGTGTTGTGTTGTCTTTACATTCGTACCGTCTGAAATCACATTCCACTGTTGAGATGGCTGCATGGCCACGTCCAGAAATACCAATAAATAAATATTAAAAAAAAGCAGCAAGGTATTAGTTGAAACTTGAACACTCGAAGATGTCTGCGTTGGGTTCGAGGACGGACCTTAACTGACTAGCTTGATTATTTTCCAAATGTCCGCAGAACGACGAGTAGAAATTGTCTGTCAGAAGGGACTATGCTTATTGGGTCGGTCAGGGAAATTTAGTTAAGAACTGCATACTTACTATTACAGGTGAATAATAATAATGGCGTGCGACGAGGGCCTCCCGTCGGGTAGACCGCTCGCCTGGTGCAAGTCTTTCGATTTGACGCCACTTCGGCGACTTGTGCGTCGATGGGGATGAAATGATGATGATTAGTACAACACAACACCCGGTCCCTGAGCGGAGAAAATCTCCGACCCAGCCGGGAATCGAACCCGGCAGTCCGTTGAGCTGACCACTCAGCTACCGGGGGCGGACTACTATTACAGGTTGACTCTTACAAAGAAGGTACCAGAAACCAGCCACTTTTTACAATGCTATTTAATTATTCAAATAGCGCCGTTACAGGTTTCGAACTGGAAGGTTCATCTTCAGACGGCTAGTTCATGTTACATTTTACATTAGCTTTCACTTTTTATTTTCCCAAATGATGAAATTTCCCTGGGGTGGTGGTGTCCTACAACCAAAACTAGATGTGAAACAATGTCTTTTTACCCTTGTGCGACAGTGTTTCCTCTTCGATGTGGAATTTCGGTTCTGTCTCGATTTTTACAGCCCCTGAAAAACAGAGGGGATGCCTTCGATGTTTACCTTGTCGCATATGATAAGCGTACCGAAGATCACCTCAGCTATGGAATTAATACCTACTATCATCATCATTGTAGAAATTCGTTGTACGGAGGCAGAGGGTAGCTGTCTTATGGGCTAGCCGTTTTGTCCAGTTGCCTGCGTTAAAGTAAACTCAACGGTAAGGCGGAAATGGGCGTCTGCATCGGTAATGGGCGAAGTAAAACTGTAAACAACTATTTCACCCGCAGATCCGGATGTAAATGGACAGGGAGACATGCCCGTATAAAAGTATTCGTTACGGCACACGACCAGTTCAGCGAACGGGCCGGAAGAATTGTGACGACGTAGTGTGGTCAACGAACAATGCCGTTAGTAGTTTCGATTACAGGTCTTCATTCTTTCACGTACACGGGCCGAGTCCGAGGGAACACGGTGCGCAGAATTTAGGTCGGCCCCATAAGGGGCATATTTAAATAAGGCGGAGCCCGGCGTTGCCCAACGGCCGAGTGTGAAGCGGAGGGCGGGGCGTACACAGCTGCGCCGTCGACGTGCGCGTCCCACGTGCAGGCGCCTAACAAGCCGCGGCCGCCGTATCGCGACCGTCCCGGGAGGCCATTTACATATCTCGTCAGACGCCGTTCGTTCCGTTCCGCTCCTCTCGTCTCCGCTCGCTCACACCACAGCCACGTCTAGAACAGATTGTAAATATCCCGGTACACGATTGTGCGCTTAATGCTGAGGTTGTCAGGGACAGTCATAAGATTTCTTGTCCGTCTCTTCCATTAAGGTACGTTCGTGGAATTCGTACTCGGCTACTTCGTTCTTCTGGGACGGAAATTCTCGGCAGCCTTCCGCGAATAATTTTCAGGTAGATATGCAGAAAAAGCCGCGTGAGTTTAGAGAAGTGCTCAGCTTGGAAGATTCCTGGTACTATCGTTGATGCGGTTTCCAACTTCCCTATCCTCGAGTTTCCTGACATAATCTGCAAGTCATTTTAGCCTGCTGTTTAGCTAAGTCCATCCGGCGGCGAAGATGTACAGCGTAATTACGGCTGATGCCGCCGCGTTGGTTTTTGCATTGAAATCCATAAATTCTACCCGATGCGCATTTCTGCAGCATGACGTATTAATCGTAGTACACACAAGCTACTTGTAAAAGCATTGTCTACATCTTGCTCAAACATTTGGGAAAATGCCCAAGGCAGGATTCGAACCTGCGACCGTAGCAACAGCGCAGTACCGGACTGAAGCGCCTAGAACCGCAAAGGTTTTGTTGATTGCGAGGTCATTACAAAAGGAGGATTGCTGGGTCCGTTCTGCTCTTTAATGCTGGCTTTTCGTGAATGCATGTGCCGTCCGTGTGTTTAACGCAGTAACGTGTCTGCATCTACGACACAGTTATCAGGTGACATGCAAATGCCTTTCATCACATTACGCGTGATCTATACCTCTTTAGTCATCAGGTTGCAGTCCTCTGTGAGTACCAGAACACGAAGGCCCGCGAAATCCACTCATTCATGTCGAACAAAAGATGGCTGTGCTCGAGCTCGGACCGGTGATTGCCATGCATCAGACTCTTTGTTTTTGTTTTTTGGTCAGCTTCGTTTTGCGTTCATTTCAGCGACCGCGTTCCGCTGTGCGCTGACCGACTGTTATACCAGCGGCCTGCATCGCATGTCGGCGCGCGACCGAAAGCCGATAGCGGTGCTAATTGCATGGAAATAACTCTCCGGCCAGGGCGCGCTAGAAAATGATGGCCGAATCAAAACGCAAATTAAGCCTCGGCACGGAGCAGCTAATGTCGTTAGGCATGCAGTGCGGCAGGCAAATCGAAAGGGGGGGGGGGGGGGGGGGGGGCACGCGGATCCTTCGGGCAACACCTGCGCCAAATCCCGCGCGGTTGGCCCTCTCCGGGGGCGTTCCTCCAGGGAGAGCTGTTTGTGTACAGAAGTGATTATTCTTCCTGTAAATGGTTCCTGCCGGCAAGATATGCAAAACAGGCCGGGCACGGCAAGTAGGTAGCCGGGCCCCGAGTTCATTTACAGCCGCGGCATTGTTCTAGCCGGCCGAGTATCTGATTGCGGAGAAACGCCGCTAAATTGACTGCATTCAGCCGCGCCAGAGCCGATGCTGCTGCCGCCGCCGCCTCCGGCTAAGCCGTCCCCCCCATGCCTTACGTAATGATTTGCGTGCGTATCGCGCCGCTAGCGATAAGCAACACCTCGTTAACGATGTAATGACGGATTAACAGTCTGCGATTCGCTTCAGGGACTGATACCTTCCACCAGTCGGTAATTTACAGCCGGGAAGCTCTGATTGCCGAAGATCACGAGTCGAATTTAGTTCCCGGTCCCTGCCCGGTCCTAATGGGTTTCAGCAACGCTTAGGAGAACGATATGACCCTTATTGTGCATACAATTACTGCTGACAAATGACTGGCTGCGAAGGAACTGTAATAAAAAAGCCGCACCATAATCTCCGTTGTTTACAATACTCTCTATATTTTACGTCAGCAACATTGTACGTTTACAGAACATTGTAAATTACCGAGTGTTAATTGTTATTGCTACTCCAATATATGTTCAGTTTTCTGATATTTTGGCTCTTACGAATTGTAAGAGCACTATTAAACATCTACATTTCAGTGAAGTATATGGTATTCCTTATAGAACCGGATGATGGTCGATTTCAAACGAAAATCGGTTGTAAAATAAAGATTATTTCGTTCGAACCACTAAGTGATACAATCGTTCAAAAATGTTCAAACGTGTGTGAAATCTTATGGGACTTAACTGATAAGGTCATCAGTCCCCAAGCTTACACACTACTTAACCTAATTTATCCTATGGTTCAAATGGGTCTGAGCACTATGGGACTTAACTTCTGTGGTCATCAGTCCCCTAGAACTTAGAACTACGTAAACCTAACCAACCTAAGGACATCACACACATCCATGCCCGAGGCAGGGTTCGAACCTGCGACCGTAGCGGTCTCGCGGTTCCAGACTGAAGCGCCTTTAACCGCACGGCCACATCGGCCGGCTAATTTATCCTAAGTTCAAACACACACACACACACACACACACACACACACACACACACACACACACACACACACACACCAGGGAGGAATCTAACCTCCGCCGGGGCCAGCCGCACAGGATACAATCGTGACAGTAAAAAAACGTTGTTTAACAACTGCAACGTTTTAAAAACAACATAAAAAGAGAGACTGGCGAAAGTGTATTCAGTTCTGAAGCTTACAAAAGCAGTGAAAAGATATTTTTCTGTCACTGTCAGCCGGCAGGGGTAGCCGAGCGGTTCTAGGCGCTACAGTCTGAAACCGCGCGACCGCCACGGTCGCAGGATCGAATCCTGCCTCGGGCATGGATATGTGTTATGTTCTTAGGTTACTTAGGTTTAAGTAGTTCTAAGTTCTAGAGGACTGATGATCTCAGATGTTTAGTCCCATAGTGTTCAGAGCCATTTGAACCGTTCTTTTTCGCTGTAACAAAGCTGATATATTTTGAAGAAATCTTAGGTTGAACCATCATATAGGGTGGACCTGTACGTAGAAAGTCAGACCTGAGGTAACATTACCGCGAATTATTGTTTAAGTAACGTGTATTTAAGAAAGTGCAATTCCGTCTACACATTTAGATAAGGAAATCAATTATAACGAAAAAGGTAATGTGAACACAGCGCTGCTTTTCGTATATACGGTTTTATTACGGATGATGTTTCTTGAGTATCTTCTGAGCTATCAGGAACTAACATTTTATAACGGACGTCGTGATACTTTGAGAGGCAATACTTGTTGAATACGGTTGTATATGCTAGATAGGATAGGTGTTCAAAATGTAGACATCTGGATTACAATCATAATACTTCCGACTTTCTGTATCTTCATCAGTTGACATATACGTCATGCAAGTGCAGGAGGAAACAGTAAAGGCGGCGTCGATAGTTTACTCACAGATATATCAACTTCGAAAGTGTATGCTTAAGTTTCTTTGTCTAAACGCCTTCCCTGCTTACGATAGCTAACCTGTCTTGTCACCACTACGGTTCTTGAAGTATGGTTACCAATTATGAAAATGTATAGTTTAGCCTGAGACACAAGTTGTAAAAAAGCAAACTAATTTCTTTTCCTAAGACAGTGGTTTCAGCTTGCAAGGAAAAAAAATGATAGCCAATGACGAATTTTTTACGACCTGCAGTTCTTTCTTGGCTTAACGATCGGGAGGATGAGTGACAGTTAATAAATTTCCAGTACAAGAGTTCGACCCCGATACGATTCTAGCACGTTTTGCTTTAGTTACTGTTGCTGCTATTTCTGTTAGTACTGTGAATACTTGAAACAATCGCAATGGCCATGATATCATTAGATTTACCCGAATCAATCGTTTTGCAAGGAAGAGGAAATGCGTTAACCCAATGAAGGAATGCGATGACAATCGGAAGACACAATTGAAAGTTAACCATTTGACCATTCATTCATTCATTCATTCAGACACACATCAGTGACATAGCATCTCTCTAGGTTTGTAACTCGCACTACAGGTGGTCTATATGGGCTTCGCTTGTCATGTGGTAAGCGTCTATTCGTGGTTGCATCACGATGTGCCCTAGAGAGCGTGAAGGTAGTCAGCTTTGCGAATCTGGTAACTGGGTTGCCCATCTGCGGATACGAACTAATTCGATGCGACGGTACGGAGATGAAGGTCAATAGTATAACTTGAGAAGAGCGCAACCTACAGGTTCGATCCGTAATTAAAAGAATTCTGTTAACCATTAGTAAGCTTCCCTTTACTAGTGGGGCACTGATACACAGCAGTAACATGCAATAAATTATAACTGGGCCTCTGATTAGACAATAATAATTAGACAAAACCGGGCCTTTACGAAGTCTCTGGTGCTGCCTAATTTAGTGTATTTCAAATTTTATTCAAACTCGTCCTATAAAAAAAATATAATGCGGGCGCTAAAGACCTTGTTGCCATGCGCTCTAATGAATACATTATTATTATTGTCATCGCACTATTCATTGAGGCGATTGGGGTGGGGGGAGGGGTGGTGGAGGGACTGGGAGTGGTACAGCAGGTTCCGCCCACCATCCAGCGTATGGTGGCTTTCAGAGCACAGATGTACACAGTATGTCTCTGTTCCGTTACGGCTGCTTGTGTGAAATTCCAATCTGCAATGCTATCTCGTGGCGAATTGCGGCGTTACGGTCCTTGAAGTTTCAGACACAGCTGTGTAGGAAGTCAAAGCCCCAGCGGGCATCCTGGCCACGAAAGTAAGAGTACGTGTCTGACACACGTCAGGAAATGGCAGTGTAGCAGTGAGGCATCAAGCTTCTTTTAGTTTTTCGGCGCTTGTGGGCCAGAATTCGTCGAATTCGACCCAAATGCCGAGAGGCTGGTTCCCGGTTGCTCCTCCATCAGAACACCCCAGCCCACAAAGTGGAGACTGCGCACAAGTTTTTGGCTAGAAAACTGATCACAGTCCTTGACCAACCACCGCAGCCGCCTTCTGGTTGTTCGTCACATTCAAGTTTACAATGAGAGAACACCGTTGGGATGCCATGAAGGATAGCCAAGGAAACTATACTTCAGTACTAAATGCAGTTCCAAAAAAGGACTAGTGACTGTTTCAGAACACTTTTTAAACTATTTCAGCTGTGTTTTGATTAACGGGCAAGACCATTTTGAATAAATACAGTGATTTTGTAAACATAACCCGTAATTTATTTTTCATAGCCACAACCATAACAGAACTGCGATACACTGTGTAGATGGGAAAGTAGAAACATCACGTATGATAGCTCAGTTTGAAGTAACTAAGAAAAGCATTGAGGCGTATTGTATTGTATTGTATTGTATGTTAACCCGGGACCTAGAAACGACGGAGAGGCTCCGTCCCCGCCGCAGCCGCAGTGGTCAACAACTCTACGACGACTACCGCAGTCCACTTCACCCCTCCGCCGTCCCACGCCGAACCCATGATTATTGTGCGGTTAGGCCCCCAGTGGACCCCCCCCCCCCCCCCCCAGGGAACGTCTCACACCAGACGAGTGTAACCCCTATGTTTGCGTGGTAGAGTAATGGTGGTGTACGCGTACGTGGAGAACTTGTTTGCGCAGCAGTCGCCGACATATTATAACTGAGGCGGAATAAGGGGAGCTGTCCCTCATACGCCGAGGCAGATCGAAAATCTCCTGAAAACCATCCACAGTCTGGCCGGTTCACCGAACCTCGACACAAGTCCGCCAGGCGGATTCATGCCGGGGACCAGGCTCTCCTTCCCGCCCGGAAAGTCGTGCGTTAGACCGCACGGCCAATCAGGCGGGCTCATTGAGGAGGTCTCATGAGACGATCGGGAAGATGTCAGCCTCATTTTAGAGAACAGGTCTCTTTAGGAAGACAAGTAGAGAATAAAGCCGGAGTTTAAGACCACCGAGAATCGTTGATCCACGACCGCACGATACGGTTGGTTGGTTGATTGGGGGAGAGTGCCAAACAGCGAGGACATCGATCACATTGGATTAGGAAAGGCTGGGGAAGGAAGTCGTCTGTGTCCTTTCAAAGAAACCATCTTGGCATTTGCCTGAAGCGATTTAGGGAAATCACGGAAAAACTAAATCAGAATGGCCGGACGTGGATTTGAACCGCCGCCCTCCCGGATGCGAGTCCAGCTTGCTTAACCACTGCGCCACGTCGCTCGGTGCGCGTTACGGCCGCGGAGCGATGCGGCGCAGCCCGCGGCTGCCGCGCGGGCCACGACCCGCGACTTCTCCACGCTGTCATCGGGCGCGCGGATTGCCACGCTACTTGCGCCTAATGACCGGTAATTTCCAGCAGCCACAATTTGGCGCCGTAAGCCCGCAGCGCCGCCAGGGGGGCCGGTCAGGCGCCGGTGTCAGCGCCGGCTTGTGCCGCCTTCATTACGGCGGCGAGCTGCAGCCGAGCAGCGCCAGAGCAAATACTGAGCCCGTCGCGGCAGCGGGAATTAATAACGCGGCAGCCGGCCCTGTGATCTGGCGCGCTTTAATGATACAGCCGGCGTAGCGACGCCGCACTTTCATCGCGACGCGACGCGTAAAAATACTGCGGCGCTGCCGCCGGCCATTCACAAAACATGCGGAGGCGACGGCGACGCCGACGTCGGTGCCGGCGGCGGCCGCGGGGTGTCCGTGGCGAATGAATAAGTCTGGTAGCCGGCTGGCGGGGTCCGTCCGCCTCCGGCCGGACGTCTCTGTTGCTGCGCGCGGCGCACCGGCCGCTCAATTATTCGTCCGCCGGGAAGCGCGACACAGCCCTGTTAAAAGGGAGACTCTCTGCCGGGCTGTAGGGGTGACACGACAAACTGCGCGGCGCGGAAGCGCGGTAGTTAAGACAGTGCAGACCTGTCCGTGTTGAGCAGGGCGGGGCATGAGCGGGGGCGTTCTATGTTCCAATCTCCGCCCAGCCTTCGCGATTTACGCACACGTAAACGACACCCGACAAGACCGTCATCACAACTGTTTATGAAATATCGCAGACTCACTTCAGCCAAGTTGATTGACTAAACACTATTGTTTCATTGGAGAGGAATTCCCCCTTATTCCAGACACCTTTGTAGTTGTGTTTTCATCCAGATGTTTCAGCATCTTTTGTGCTATCTTCAGCGGGTTTATTTGTTTACTTTTCTTCTGTAAAGCTGTTGCATATTAACCTTTAAATAAACTTTTAGTACAGAATGTTTACATTTGTAAAAAGAGCGAATATGGTCAAATATTTTTACAGTGGTTTTCATACAGTACAGAGTTGAGACCTGTATGTATCACTGAGTTGGGGTATTCTATATTATTTATTTACTATATCTCTAAAGTTCCTACTTTTATACTACGTTTGGAAATATAGTGGATTTATGCATATACTGTATGAAAACCAACGTACAAAATTTTTGGCCATAATCGCTCATTTTACAAATGTAAATATTTTGTACCAAAAATTTAGCTAAAGGTTAACAAGTAACAGTTCTACAGAAGGAAAATAAACCCACTGAAGTTAGCGCAAAAAAATGCTGAAACACGTGTGGGTGAAAGCACAAGTACAAACGAGTCTTGAATAAGGCGGAATTCCTTTCCAATTTTCTTAGTTAGCACGTAAATAAGAAGAACTGCTCTATTCACAAGACGGTTCTCTCATCTAACTGACGCACTGCTCCGTCCATAGTGAGCTTTCCCGTGACTAAACACTTACGCCATCCATTCCTCCTTCCACTGTGTCAAAACTCGGACCTTACTTTAAATATTTTATATTACAAAAAGCATTTGCAAACGGAGCTCAGGTGAATGAGAGAGATGTTCTGTACGGAACCGTGGGCACAATCACTATTTAATACAATTAGTAACCAAGTACTAGTAATTTATTTTACATAATTATGATTTAGTCAAATAAGTGTCTAAGCTCTGTGTACCGTGTAACCACCGATAACTTTGGGCCACGTCAGAAGGAACTAGGAGTAGCTCAAAATGGTTCAAATGGCTCTGAGCACGATGCGACTTAACTTCTGTCATCAGTCCCCTAGAACTTAGAACTACTTAAACCCAACTAACCTAAGGACACCACACACATCCATGCCCGAGGCCGGATTCGAACCTGCGACCGGAGCGGTCACTCAGCTCCAGACTGTAGCGCTTAGAACCACACGGCCACTCCGGCCGGCAACTAGGAGTAGTAATGAAACACAACGCTAGTATGGCGTGGGTAGTATCGCGACATTTTTACTCTTCTGGTCTGTTACGCGTCTCATCCTAGCAGTTATTTGGGTTGGATACAGATGTAGAAGATTGATGGGGAGGGGGGGGGGGGGGGGGTCGGACATTGGATCCCAACTGTGATACTTCCTGGTATTTGTCACGTTTGCAGCCTTCGTCAGAGTCGGAAATTGCAGTAAGGCTCGGAAATGTGATACCGCCTACAGCAATATGCCGAACGTTCGATTGCTGTCCCCTCTGCACAGTGAGAAAGGTTCCAAGAGTGATTCTATTATGGTCAGGAAACTTGAAGTAATTTTACACTTTCACAAAGAAAGAAAAGAGGACTTCAGCGTATCATCGAACATTACGGTCATCGGGATCGCCGTACTACCTCCGCTATGAAAAATGGGGAAAGAAACATGCCTTGATATTATGTCGTTCAGTGCATTTTACTATAGTAAGAGACAGTTTTAAGGTGCACTTCTCTGTTGAACAGCGTTCTTAGTGTTTTTCTATCTCAGCAAAATTTGACTTCCCTCGTCGATTTCTCGCTGTCTTATGCGTCTTTGGCTTCTCTTTGTCTTCATTCACATATAATCCATTAGATAATGGCAAATTCTGAGAAGTCTCGACCAATAAAAATCTCTTGTCTAGTCTAATATGAAGTCTAACAAGCATCAACAGTGATTTATAAAATACAACTTTTCCAGCTCCAGTCAGATCTCTTTTTTTTTTCACTATGTATTGGCGCGACGCGTTTCGGCGGTATGTTGCCATTATCAGGTGCCTAACTATTGTTTATACATAAGTCGCTAAGTTGAAGCGTTCCATGAATCTTGCATCACAGGTATCTTCAATAAGCAACTCGTGTAGAATTAATAGGCATGCACCTGATGATAAGCACATGCTGCTGAAACACATCGTACAAAAGTCTTACGGAAAATAAATTGACTGAAACAGTCGTAAACTTCTACCACTTCCATGGAACGTAGACAGCCGTAAGTATTGAGTACGTTGAACCCACCACATTATAAATACATTTTGCCTTAAACACTCTAGAAGAGAACGGACTACCTGTTGAGTGGAACTGGAGGATTGACCAGGAGTATTGTTTCACATTCCTAGGTTCCTGATACAAGTACTCCATAATAATCCTTAGCTCGGTACAAAGTAATTATGAATTTCAGCACCGAATAGGTTGGGACCAAAGCCGTCCCGAACTTCAGATGAAGTAACTAGGCGCCCGACTATCACGGCGATGAGTTCAGCTCGTCCTCACCTGGGACGGTAGTACGAGGAGCTGGACGCGCCGGCAGCGCCCGCGGCGGCTACCACGGCGGGCAGCAGGGGGCGGGGCGAAATTAAAACGGCTTTCTTCAGCCTTGCGCCCTAATGGACGACCGCTACGTGCGAGCCGGACGCTGACCCGGTGCCTCGCCAGCTGCCGCTGTGGCGAAACGCCGCTAAACAAGTGTGAAATTTCCCGCGGGGCTCTGCCGCGGCGCTTCGGGCCAATGCGACTCGACAGGGGGCGGGGTCGCACATGTAAACAGGCTTCTGTTGTAACGGCGCACATGTAGTTGATCCAATGTGGGATGCGTTAAGAATTGGGGGACATGGCAAAACAAGAGGTTTTGCTGTCGAACGAATCAAGCACCAGCAACATCATTACTCTCTAACTCCCCGGGGCAGCAGAGACGTATCTGATGTGTAATGTACAGAGGACTGAAAAAAATTTGGGAATACCAAAAACACAACACATTATCATGCCTGACACGGTGTACAATAACCATTGGCATTCAGAACATCTTTCGTTCATTTCGGAATGGTTAGGCACCG
Source organism: Schistocerca gregaria (assembly GCF_023897955.1). NCBI lineage: Eukaryota > Metazoa > Arthropoda > Insecta > Orthoptera > Acrididae > Schistocerca > Schistocerca gregaria. Next base: position 648,509,978 of record NC_064923.1, on the reverse strand, counting down.
GACCAAGAGAATCTTATACATTGTTTCTGTAACATAGTGGTAATTTCAGGTAACGGTGATGGAGGTGGATAATGATCATGCGCCCACCTCGTCTAAATAGAGCGCAAAGACTCAGTAATATTGAGATCTGGTGAGTGTTTTATTTCGTCCTGCGGTACTACCGAGAACCGAGCAAGGTTATGTCATTGAAATGTTGTGCGGGGCGCCTCATTTTCAAATACTGGCCAAGTAATTGAGATTTAACTAGTAAATAATTTTCCGTAAATCGTTCCTGTGAACGGCAGGTTGTTTCCACCACCAAAAACCGAGGGAGGTGGCTGAGTGGTGAGAGGTTTGATTCGTATTTTGGCGGACTGTCGTTCGGATCCCTGTCGGGCCGTCCAGATTTGTGTTTTCCGGTTCGCTTAAGGCTAATACCGAGATTGCTGCCTTGAAAGAATACTACCAATTTTCGCCCCATTATTCTCCATTCCGAGCTTGTGTTCCGTCTCTAAGGATATCGTAATTTACAGGACGTTAAATCCTAAGATTCCATTCTGCTACCATCAGTCCCAATGCCGGTCTTCTCCTTAATATTGTTGTGCTGCAGTAATTGTCCACAACTTCGTAATGCATAGATGTCACAACCTGACTATTTGTAATAGTTTAAAGCAACCACTGAAACGATGGTAAATGTGACAGCTTTTATGTAGGCGCACATCACCCAGTTGCCAGCGGCTGTCTATTAATTTAGAGTCCTTCGTTTTGCCGCTCGCGTCTAAAAACCAAACAATTGTTACTGATTTAGAGACATCGGAGAGGGAAATGGCTGTTTCTCGCTGGAAGCTAACGGTCGGAGAGTGACATGACAAGTTCCAAACCCACAGATCGGCAATGTCAGTGTGACTTATTCAGAAATACACTATCCGAGGTAGAGGATACTGAGTTTGTTTTGTCACGAGAGGAGAGGGACGAGAGAAACTCAGTTGCGCGCCTTTCCGTGCGGCATCTAAGTGTGGCTGCGGACTAATAACACTCAGACGCAGGCGGCGCAAAAGCGGGCGCCGAGGTGGCTGGGAGCGTGATTTGTGCCGAGTGGCTCTTTGTGTGCGCGCGAGCACAATCGCAGCGGCGCCTCGCATTCCTGGCGGCGCTGCGCTGAGCTGCAGCTGATTGATGACGTCACACGGCGGCCGTGTTTTATTGCTCCTCGCGGCAGCGCGTCGCCTACCCCCCTGATTCATGCCCCGGCCGTCGATCGGGGGACATAGGCCGGGCCCCCAACAATGGGTTATTAACACCCTGCCAAAAACCGGACCACTTCTCCCCCCCTCCACCTCCACCTCCACATCCAGCTCTCCCACTTTCCTCGCTCTTCTAACCATCACTGCTACTGAGCGAGAATAAATCCGGAGCAGGCTTTTTCTCGCGGCAGGAAACGTGCGGACAGATGAATACGTCTTCATTGTTCGCCGTCTTGGCTACCGGAATGCAGTCGCCGGTAAACAAATCATAAACTGGTCCCTAATGCCCGACCTGCGCTGTCGGTAATTATTATGATGTATCGGCGGCGAGCGTACGGCGTCCTTACAGGGGAAAAAGTGCCGACAGCCGGGTTTCGAGCCGAGTCACTTTTTGGGAGCGACCGCAAATAAATATGTCTTCATTGTGTCGCGGGCACAGGAATGTCGTCCGCGGTACGCCAGTACGCACACTGGGTCACTCTTTGGAGCTCCTCTTACTGTTTATTTCATGGCGGTTTTCTGTCCCGGGAATGTTATTTCGAAGAAAAGAGTACAAGCCCTTCTTAAGTGACAGTAGCACTAGGTTCGAAGGAATGTCGAGTATATACCAATATTACATGGAATGCTTCCACCTACCGGAAATGCGGGGCTAAGAACTGCAACACCTTTAAATGCAAGTACAAATTTATAAAACAATTTTTTGTGTCGAAGATACTTGCAGGTTGGTACATTAAGTTTATGTTTAGGAAAGACAAGAGTCTTAGCTTTCTTGAATTAAGAGTATTTAGGACTCGTAAAATGACACTGGGTATCAGAACTTGGGCCTGCTTCTCTTAAGTGTGCGAAATGGTTTAGTTTTCTACAATTCTTCGTTGAGCCGAGTTGGTGATTTCCATTTTACTGCACGATATTAGGAAAGCCGACCCAGTCGTCTTCTTCCGGTGCTGCAAGTTGTTAAGATTGTTTTCTAGTTGGATCCAGGCAGCGAGTCGGCATTATTACACAGCATCTGAACACGACGAATGGGTCTGTCATCGAAATACCGTGCAGAAAAATGAGAATCAACAGCACATCTTTGCACAATCCGGCCGATAAAATCTTAGAGATCTCAAATTTTACCGTAACGTTTGACCGGTTGCCTTCACGTATGTGGCAGCTATGCATCTGTGCTCCACAAACTACCATATGGGTGGTTCAAATGGCTCTGAGCACTATGGGACTTACCTTGTGACGTCATCAGTCTCCTAGAACTCAGAACTAGTTAAACCTAACTAACACACATCCATGCCCGAGGCAGGATTCGAACCTGCGACCGTAGCGGTCGCGCGGTTGCAGACTGTAGCGCCTAGAACAGTTCGGCCACAGCGGCCGGCGGCGTTAGTTGGTGACGAATTTGTTCTCTCGTATGTGAGAAACGTCTCCGCCGTTTCTGGCACATAGAGAACAAAGCTAAGGGACTTACATCTCTTAGACATGCGCCAACTGGAGAGGCGGTGACGTGTACTCCCGTCGTAAGGGGAAGGACGGTTGTGCGCTGTCTGCTGGCTTAAGGCGGGAGCCGCTGTTAACCTGTGCAGCGCGTCGCGCGCTGCGAAACGGAAGCAGCTGGGAGATTTACGGGTCGGCCGCACGTGCAGCTCGTCGTGTCGTATGCAGCGCGTCACGTCGCATTGCTTTGTTTATTAGCCGCCTGCTGCTCGCAGCGGCGCTGCCCTGTCGCATGGCACACAGCGGTCCGCCACGTGCCGTTTGTTTTCAGCCATTACCTAGTGCCCCTCAAGTCTATTTTGTGTTGCAGTGCGCAGCAACCCAGATCGTGTCGCTGTCACTCATGTTCACAAACAATAAACGTGCAAATATTTAGAGAAAATGGAGAAACTTACCGGACTGTTGCCGGATAATGTTCTCCACAACGGCGGTTGTCCGGGACGTGATTCCTCTGCACTCCAGTAAGATACCTGAACATTCGACAGGCCTACTCCGGGAGAAGCTCAAGTTTCATGTTTGGAGGCAAGTTGCGCACACACACACACACACACACACACACACACACACACACACACACACACACAGAGAGAGAGAGAGAGAGAGAGAGAGAGAGAGAGAGAGAGAGAGAGAGAGAGAGAGAGAGAGAGAGAGACGAGGATGCTGTAGCTTCTCTGTTGTTACTAAACACACTTGAACATTTGTGGTGTAGAATCGCAAAAAACGAAAGACGAAAATGAAGATCATAGTTTCCGTCACCTCAGCGACGCGGACATCAGAGATGAAACTGTGAATCAGATAGGGAAGGGGGAGGAAAAGTGGCCACGTCGTTTCCAAAAGAATCAACGCGGATTTTGCCTAGAACTATTTAAAGGAACCACGGAAAATCGAAATTTCTAACTGGTGTCTCAGCTATCGGCATCTCGAATGCCAGTCCACTGCGCTCCCTCGCTCGGTCGTTAGAAAATGGTATTTGCTCGTCATTCCAAAGGTGTGTTAGTGCGAGATTTAAGCGAGTTAGTGGAAACCACAGAGACTGATCGGTGATATATTCACGAAAGCGAAATAACTGTTTTCTCCTAAGAAAAATTCTTCATTGGAACAGCACTGTATCTTCCACCTTGCATCGTACCTACCTGCTTTCTTTGTAGCAGGCTGAGGCCAAGTGGGTAAATGTCAGATAACAATTAGTTTCCTTTTTTGTTTTGGGTTCCACAGCTCTCAAAACTCTCGCCAAGTTCAAAATGATTCAAATGGCTCTGAGCACTATGAGACTTTACACTATGGGACTTAACTTCTGAGGTCATTAGCCCCCTAGAACTTAGAACTACTTAAACCTAACTAACCTAAGGACAGCACACACATCCATGCCCGAGGCAGGATTCGAACCTGCGACCTTAGCAGTCGCGCGGTTCCAGACTGTAGCGTCTAGAACCGCTCGGCCACCTCGGCCGGTGCAGCTTCTACACCACGATTTCCTGTAATGGGCATCTGCATTACTGATAATTGTTTCGGAATTTCAGCTCGCCTTCGCAATTCCGTGCTTATGTACCCTCTCTTCGTACTGTTATTGACAGGGTTCGCAAGTGCGAGACTGAGTTCTGCAGTGCCTTCTGTAGCTGTCATCCTCTTACTTTTCGCCACAATCCTCTTTAGTTGGCATCTGTCACCATAGCTCAAATATACACTTCCTTCCGCATTGTGATTTAGCCCACGATGTTTTTCCGATTTTTCGGTGTGCGGTATAAATCGTCCGTACGGTGCCTCTTGAAACATCAGACACTTCGGCTCGCATAGTTACAGAAGCACCCGACAGAATGCAATGAAAACTACACGGATCACTGTTCTGGAAACGGCTGACTTTTGCAACGTATTGAGGACATCGCAGGTATTGAGGACGTCGCAGAAGTACCGTTCGGGGTCCAATGCAACAGCGCAACCTGCTGGCTTGGCTAGCATCAATATTTATGATCAAGCACGCGTTTCTCGCGGTGTTCCCATATTTTTGTCCAACAGCTGATCATGACCTGTTACGAAAGAGGCACAAACACGTGACAGATTTATAATTTCGAAACGGCCTCGGAGCTATTGTTAACTAGTCATCACGAAATAATAGAGTAAGAACTAGTGGATAAATTAAACTATCTGGTGGAAAAATTGGTTTTATTTTTTTCAGTAAAGGTTGTAAGACTGAAAATACACGTGTCAAAGGTCCAGTAAGCCTACCCAATTGGTACGGGAAGAAAAAAAAATTGTCAGTTATCGCTTCTTTCATTTCCGGTAATGGTTTGTTACGTGAAAAACGCCAGTTTGTGTATAGACGTCTGAGAGTACTCCCTACAACAAGCCAAGCGTATCAGCTGAAAGCTAGCGGAAGGCCAAAGGCATACCATCTTCAATAATGCCGTGTCCACTAACAGCTCCGTTGGAACCTACCTTCAGGTCGAGGATGCTTTATCGTAACTCGCTGGCTGAGCTAGTGAACACGTCGGAAGAGGTCAGGAGCCCTGCACTTTCATTGTATCGTGGCCATCAAGACACTGTTGTGTTTATGCCAGTCTTCGGTTCAATGACCGCTTCGCTGCCTTGCAAAGGAAAGTTACGTTCGCCGAGTCTGGGCCGGCTGGTCGCGAGAGTGAAATATCGACTTGGCTGTCTGTTCGGAGCGGGCGGCGCCCCCTGAAAGGGAAGTGCGCAGTCACGCTGCCCGGATGGACTCTGGCGGCGAAAGCGTCACACCGTTTAGCGCCGCGACTGCCGAGTCACCGCCGGATTATGCCCCAAATAGCGGGCGGCGCAGCCTCTGCCGCGGGCGCTGCCTAAGCTCCTTACCGCCCGTTACCACTTCTCAGGGCTGAGACTTGCCGCAGGGTGTACATCGCACAAATCTGCAGCTCCGAGAAGTAGAACTGGGATAAAATGAAGTCAGTGGTGTTCATATACGAAACAGTGTGTGCCATAGCTACAGTTATACTCTGGCTTGAGAAGGTAAACTTCGAAAATAACCATAACATCCTGAGATACGTTGGTAACCGACGGAGAATTTTTTTGTGGGTTCGTAGCTGATTTTTTTTTTTTTTTTTAGTGCGTCTCATAATCCGCTTTGCTGTCCAGGTCGAACTTATTCTCGTCACTGGTCTGCTGCCCCGATACTAGCCGTAAGGAATGAAATGTAAATAGTCTACGTAAACAAAACAGAAGGAATAAAGTGTAGCTGTACAACCCAACCATTCACGCTATGATTTTTCCGTGGCTTCCCTAAATTATAAAGGGGTCATCAAAAAGTTTTCGACGAGACATTTAGATCTGACTTAACATAATTTAGCTTTTTTCGACTTTTCTACCTATACGTAAGTATTTGTGAGGTGCAGCAAGACGACTATCCAGTATCCACCCAAGACTATTCGGAATATAGACGAATACAAAAATTCCCTTAAGCACTCAGTAACTATATAATACAAAGTATCTATTTCATTAATTGCAAGGCACGACCAAAAGTTCCCGTTCGAAGGCCCTCTGCACAGTCCACGATCGGTAAGCTAATAAAGTTCAAAATGGCTCTGAGCACTATGGGACTGAACTTCTGAGGTCATCAGTCCCCTAGAACCTAGAACAACTTAAACCCAACTAACCTAAGGACATCACACAAATCCATGTCCGAGGCAGGATTCGAACGTGCGACTGTAGCGGCCGCGCGGTTCCAGACTGTAGCGCCTAGAACCTCTCGGCCACTCCGAGTAAATTTGGGCAATCATCCCAATGGTGCACCGGTTCGAAGATACGCGTTTGGTAAAATACTGACTGCTGCACATACTCGTCCGACAGGAATCCTCGACCCTTCAAAGGCTCTTTCAAGGTACAGAAGGTACGATAATTGCATGAGGTGAGATTAGAATTATAGGGTGGCTACTGGAGTGTCTCTAACTTGAGCTGGCGTGACTTGTGCGTTACGATATTTGCGTTATCATGAAGCACCAGCACCACCCCATCTCGCAGTTTTCCTGGACGTATTGCCTTAATTTGCACCGGACGTATCGCCTTAATTTGCACTCCGTAATTTCTCTAGAGATGCCCAGTACCGTTCCCCAGTGATAAAGACACCGGGTTTCCTGAAATCGGTAAACAGTGGGCGCTGGTGTTCAAAGAATAGAGTTGCGTCACCTCTCCAGCAGATGGCTGGCTCTTGGACTTCTTGGGACGAGGGAACGATGGATGACACAGACTTGCTGCCCCCATACACGTTTTTCACTCTCCGGTGGATGTCTCCCGGTGCCTGTCCTTCAGCAGCTAAGCTGATGATAACAGCTCGTTGGTCCTGTTCCGATGCATTTGGTTATATCCCTCTGCAGGTCAGTGCCCATATACCCGCATCGGAATTCTGCTACGTTGCATATACGCTGCATCAACGGCCTCAAACGGAAAAGTTTTAATCATCCCTTGTATTTGAGGCGAAAATATCTAATGGAGTAATGACGTAGTTTCAGTCATAATTAAAACTGTTAGTCAGACTTGAGGTCAGTGGTACGGAAACTGTGGAAGTGCATTCTGCAGAGGAAGTTGCCTCCAAAGAGCTCGTGTGGTGCATCCTGGAATATACTTCACGTTTAAACGGAAATAGCGGATGGCAGCACGAATGGTCATAAGTTTGTTGTAATGTCTTGAGACGAGAGGCCTCTACTTGAAATCAGGCACAAATTATCCCCCGAAAACTTACAAAGTTTCAAGAACAAATATTGATTGAGGAATCCACATATAGTATCGTATTATCCGTACTTACATGTGGGTATGTGTTTATGTATGTTACACAACTCCTCCTAAACCACTGGACCGATTTCAACGAAACTTGGTACAATCTCTTAGTGTCTGGAAATCATTGATGTGGGTTAAGAACCACCTACCTATGAAAAGGATGCGGGTGGAAAAGCAGTGTAGCCCATGACACGCGAATGAGCGTGGTTTAGTCATTTAGTTTTTGAGAATGATAACACTTGGAGGGTGGAGTGGTGAGGGTATGGGGCAGGAAGAGATGAACAGACGATGAGGGGAAAGGAGGAGATGCGCGGAGAGAGGTATGAGGAGGAGTTGGTGTAATAGAAGTTTGGAATAAATATATACCCGCGTAACGCCAGACATTCACTTAGTCTAAGTATGTATGTATCACTGTAATTATACTAATTGCGGCGTGCATAATCATATCCAAGCAGTCATTCTTCCCGAGCTCCGTACGCAAATGGAACGGGAGGAAACCCAGTTACGTTGTGCAATCGGACGCACAATGAGCGATGCACTTGCCTTTAAGAGTACGGATATAGACTAAAGATGCCGGCGCGTCTCTTCTAACAGGGCTATAGAACATTTATCGCTTCTTCACAATTCAGCATCGCTTATACATTGGCTTCACTGACGTCAATATGGAACAGATCTTTATCACGCAACAGACATAACTAAAGCATAATATAGCAGGTTTTTGTTTCCAACTAGCCAAATGACACAATTCACACATCGGTGCGCGAAATCGTATTTTAGACTCGTTTTTCTCAGCCGGTGACAGTGCTACCACGCTCAGGTCATTCCTTACTTTCTAATTGCACAGTTGTCCGCTGACTGTTGCAACACACTTCATGTTCCCGCACTCACTCCACCCGTCGATAAACTCCAGTGATTATCACCGGCACTGCCCGTAACCTGGCGACCTGTTTCAAGTATCAGAAGCCGGAGCGGGCTGGTATTTCTCGGCGGCTGAGTGCTCGGCGCGGCTGGCGGAACCGAACGTCCTTGCATTCGCCACCGACACCGATGCATTATGCAAATAGAGTACGCCTGGCGTAACTGCTCGGTGCGTTTCAGCCGCTTGTGCGGCTAATGGTCCCCAGACGGAGTAACGATAAAATTATCTCAATAAGCATTTTCTTAATGGAGTAACTCTGACAGACGAGAAGTCTGCGCAGGTTTTTGTTTTTCGTAACGCTGAAGAGAGCAGTGTCGTGATGTAACTTTATCTGAAAGAGCACGTGAGGGATAGTACCTGTGCACAGTCAAACTGTCGTTCTCTCTCGTCCTTTAGCTGCTAAACATTAAACTCTTGGCTATATTGAAGTCACCAAAACTCAGGTATGAACACTTTGCCGCCTTGGACTAGAACCCTGGGTTGGCGGCATCAATCTAGTGAGAAGTTTATTGCGACCCTATTCCGGTTGTCGGGGGGGGGGGGGGGAGGAGGGTGAATTTCATTAGCCTATAGGATGCTCTAATAAGGTATACGCCGTGTTCTTTCTTTCAGGAGAGACACTGCTGCAAGGGATGCAAGAGAGCGTGCAGTTTGAGAAATTACAAGAGAGGTTCTAGCTGACTGAACCTTGTAGAAAGGTCTTCAGAATATCTGGGGTCTGCAGGAGAAGGTACCGGCCGTGAAGCGTTGAGTGTTTCTCTAGAAAGGCTCCAGTTCTATACTGTTTCACTCTGTCAAGGAAGTTTGATATCTAGCTTTTTCTCCGCGCATGGACAGTAAATATAGTAGTATAATGTAGCTGAGGCTTCAGTGTCTTACATATTTTGCAGGATACGTACTATAAATGTAAGGAATCTCCTTCCAGGACAGAGTACCTCAGCTTAGCAAACGGAGCGAAACATCTGCGATGTATGATACTTTGTTTTTATGGTAACTACGGATGAAACATCTAACAGTAATAGAATTGCGGCTGATGCAACTAACTCTAATTAGTGTAGTTAATTCTATAAGGGTAGGATTTTGATTCCATATTTTGTCAATTTGGTAAATGCTTGTATAAAACTTGAGCGAGAGGAAGGTTGATGAATGTTGCAGGGTTGGTAACAATCGAAAACGTAGGCGCGGAGTAGCTATTGCTCGAACGCTGAAACAGTGCGAGACGGGAAAGTGAGTAAGAAAACGGACTGGTTTCCATGGAGTCATCCAGAGTAAAGCTTATCATTGCTTAGCTGAATCAAATTGTCAAACTGAGCTGCTACTGCGTTTATAACGAAGTAGACGTCGATGTTCTTCCGCTTGCACGAACGTAAGGTGTACAGACTTGCATTGTATTTTGAATTGCGCTATACCTGACTTTTCTTCCTGTTGAGCTTTTTTTTATCTTGACGTGAAACGTGGTAGGATCGTAGCATGAAAATTAAATTACTGATGGGTAGTAATTATCAGAGGCGACTTCAGACTTGGAAGATCAGATGAACTGACTGAAGAGTGCCTTGAAGAGTTAGCAAACGGACAAACAGAAGAAAATTAAGCGAAAGGATTGTAGTCAACATAAATGATGCAGTGCCGACGGTGGTCGAAGTAGAGACGATATAAAATGCGGAGTGGCTATGACGAGAACAGCGTTTCGGAAAAAGTTACTATATATTCTAGATCTCGGTATCAATTTAAGCGTTAAAAATGTTTTCTGGAAATATTTGTACTAAACTTTGCCTTCTATGGAAGTGAAACGTCAACGATACACTACACAGGTAACATGAGAATAAAGAACTTGTGCTGAGATAATGGCGGAAGTAATGTCTGAGGACGAGGCATGGTTAGCGCTTGTGTAACTCTGTTGATAGCGCACTTGCCGGGGGAAGGCGAATCCCGAGTCTGAGTTTTGGCCGGCACATAGTTTTGATGTGCCAGGAAACTTTACGTCAACACTCTGCTGCAGTGTGATGTTTCGTTCTGGAAGATGAGATTAGTTGCTTTGGGAATGTGGTATACAGAAGCATGCTGAAGATCCGACGGGTAGATCGGATAACTAATGAAAAGTTACTTGAGCATATAAGGAAAGAAAAGAAAATTGTGGTTCAACTTGACTAAAGGAATGAATCGATTACTAGGGCACATTCTGAAGCATCAAGGTGTCTATTTTGCTAATAAAGGGAAGTGAGGGTGGGAAAATTTGTAGATGGAGACCACACTTGACCACAGTATGCAGGTGTACGGAGAGGCTTGTGCAGCTTTATAGACTAGCGTGAAGAGCCACCCCGTCTTCGGACTGAAGAGCAGTACAACAACGAGCAGAGCAACAGTCATGTTCTCAGGCTTTCAGTGTAGCTTCAAGAAGCAAGCAAGCAAGCTCGCGGGTTGCTCAGGTCGCTACATAGCCGCATTAAGGGAACGCTGGCGTGTGAAGGAGATACCCCGTCCACTGCCATTTATCGCCCGACGCCTCTCGGCCGAGCCACGCAGCTAATGGTGCGCGCGATGGAGGAAAGTAGGACAATTTAATTGTCGCCGTAGCGTACCACTTGGTAATGGAAGGCGCCAAGTGCCGGGGCTCGGAATTTTGCTACTTTTTGCTCACGGCGGCGAGCGACGGTGGCGCCACGGCCACTTTTGGCGGCGCGCGCCTGTACTCGTCGCGCGCCTTTTTTCCGCCCGAGACGAACAAAAGCGCGGAGCAGCGTGCAGCGCAGCGGGGACACGGCCGCGCCGGCCCGGCCGCTTTTTCGCCTTTTTGGCGAGGCGAAGCGAGCGCCGAAGCAAGCAGCGAGCGAGCGAGCGAGCCAGCCAGCCAGCCAGCCAGCCAGCCGGGCTTCCTTTTATTTTCGCGGGCCCGGGCCCGGGCTCCGGCCGTGTAACTTATTGGGATGCCTGTCGCCGAGAACCGGTCAGCGGCCGGGCGTTCGGCTGCTCCGTCGCCGCTCTCCAAACCTGATTTACAATTTCTTCCCCCTCCGCCTGCCGCCAGTTCCAGCGGTCTAGGCAGGGGGTGACCAATCGACGACCTGCTGCGAGTGGCCCATAATCTTTCCACCCCCACGAGTCATCCCCGAATTCCGTTTATCCCCCGCTCCTGCGTCGATTTCACCACCGCCGACACTTTGACCCGGGGCGCAGAGGCAGCGACCGCAACTTCCGAGGAGTGAAAAACGCCTCCATTGTTACTGGCGCTATCGACCTGCGGGTCGGAAGACAGGGCCTGCTCTCATTACTGTCCGAAAGCTTTTTTTTCGTAAAAAAGTGCCAGAGGAGTGTCCGGCGGAATCGCGGAACTGCACCTCTGTTCCTTGGAAGGCAACAAAAAGCCCTACTTCAGTAGCGTTGGGCTATTTTGATTTTGGTCGGGGAGCCTCACGTAATTTACGGTAATCAAAGGCTTTTTAACTCAACGGTTTCTTTCTCAAAGCGCCCATTCGCTTACTATAACAGACAGCATTAATGGGCAATGCAATCAGACGCACATAATGTTCACTGCAAATCTAGATTTCGGTCATTGTGTGGTCATATTCAGCGCATGGTGTCAAATTACTATGCGTTGCATGTCTTATTGAAATAGATGCTTTGGTTCAAAACAGCGAGTTTAACTTGGGTATTTTTATGCTTATAGTACGTAGCATTTGCGTAATTAGGCAATAGCTCTGCCAGGTTAGATTCCATAGAGAAACAGTTGTGACGAGCTACTGTGTTCATTCCAGGTATTAACGTGCATTGCAAGAAATTTGACAACAAGCACTGAAGATGGCCACCCAGTGACAGAAATCTAGATATGCAATAAACATCATCTGCGACTGACTGCTGTACCCGCTACTACTTGAAACGAAAACAGTCGCTGGGCACAACTATTCCCCTACGGATCTTAACTGGTAGACAATGATATACTTTTTGTTATCTCTTAGTCACGTCTTTTGAGCTGGTGCTCACTTTGTAGTTTCATAGTGACCATGCAGTACAGGACTGTGGCTCCATGAAATGAACTGGAAATACAGGGGGAAACATTCGAAAAGCTAACTAAAACCGTTACAGTAACGAGTCCAGAGGATTCACTCAGTGGTTAATTGGACTTTCTGATCATTTTCAACGATCTTTATACACATAGTGAAACAGAAAGCTGCAGGTGGCGTTGAACATATAGATACACAGAAAGTTCCACTTCCTCCCGCCGTAACCCTTACATGTCAGACAAAAAATGGCTCTGAGCACTATGGGACTTAACATCTTAGGTCATCAGTCCCCTAGAATTGAGAACTACTTAAATCTAACTAACCTAAGGATATCACACACATCCATGCCCGAGGCAGGATCCGAACCTGCGACCGTAGCAGTCCCGCGGTTCCGGACTGCAGCGCCTAGAACCGCACGGTCACCACGGCCGGCTATATCAGACGTATTATTAGCGAACAGCGATATTTATTTTGTACATTTGACATAGTATTAACATGTGCCTATACGTTAGACTTCAGCGAAAACCTCAATGACAGTCCACGATTGTTGGGCTGTGAATGGGAAGGTATTCGAACGTCGCTTTCTGACTTATACGCATTTACGTCTATTGTCGAAGCTAACTTCAGCACTGACTTTCGTGTGCCGAAATGCGTAATGCTGATCACAACCGAACAGAACCTGTTTGTGATCTAGCGTCTAGTACAATAAATGGGAGGAACCACTCGAAAAGAAGTGTAAAAACATTCATATTTGTTCACGCAGTGAGAGTAGCAACAAATTACGTATCACAGAACTCTTTTCGACGTTTCTGGGAGGGTTGGAAATTGCATTATGGTTAAGAATTACATCTGAAAATCTCGTTTTTGTGCAACAGCTGGTAAACAAGAGAGCCTACAGTGGTATCCGTCGCAAAATTTACTATACCGCTACCCGGAGAAGTGCTGCAGTAGAAACGTACCTGAAAAACTCCGAATTCCTGTCGTCAGAGAACAGCACGGACCTCGGAGAGGAGGAGAGATGATTCGTGTTTAATGTCCCGTCGAAAACGAGGTCGTTAGAGACGGAACAAACGCTCGGATTAGGGAAGGATGGGGAGGGAAATCACCCGTGACCTTTCAAAGGAACCATCCCGGCATTTGCCTAAAGCATTTAGGGAAATCTCGGAAAACTTTAATCAGGATGGCCGGACGCGGGTTTGAACCGTCGTCCTTCCGAATACGAGTCCAGTGTGCTAACCACTGCGCCACCTCGTTCGGTGTGCCTCTGAGAAGCTCTTGCAGTTGTATCGTAGTGTGTTCTACTCCCAGAAGAACTCGGAGCACGGTGCATTCACGCCCGCTAGGTCGACGAGTCGGCTGTCATTTCGCCGGACGGTACCTAAAGCGCCCGCATTCTGGCCCAGCTGGCCCGGAGTATTGCACGACCGGCTGGGCAGGACGGAGCGCGGCCCGGTGCGTGGCGGCGTGGTTAATTTCCAGCCGAGCGGAGAGCTGAATATTGATGGAGTTCGTTAGCTGCGGCGAGAGGAGCCCGCCTCAGTCGGGACATCGTCGCCTCCGCTAAGGACCTGCCGGGACGAGGACTGTGTTCGGCCGCGGAAGGCTTCACATATTAAACATCAGCGCGGCTGGAACTTGCAGGTAGACGAAAACTGAGCATCGGGAGGGGACTCGAACACAGCCTCTTCTTTTGCCGACTGAGCTGTCTCGGCATGACTGTCGACATATTCAGGGCTGCCAATATCTCCTTCCTATCTTCCAAACCTCACAGGACGTATCTCTCGCATAATTTGCTCGACCCAGATTTAGCCTGAATCTAAGTTGGGCAGGGAACACTCTTACGTGGAGTCAAAGATTGCTTCCAGAAGCATAACATCTGCTATGTCCTGGCTCCTCAAATGGCAGAATATAGGCTTATGAGAGATTAGCGACCCGCCCCGTCTTCGTACTGGCATTAAGCATCTACGGCCGGACGTGTGGTGTAGAGCAGCGGTAAGAAGTTACATACACTCTGATAAAAAGTGTCTTAGACTGACCACTAGATATCGCGAGAGGCTACTCCGCCAATATAGGAAGGCGGAAAGTGTGAATAAACAAGCGGTGACTGCAGACTGGCTCGCTTGGGGGAGCTCAGTCACTTACAGCGTGGACGGTTAAGTCTTAAAAATCACTGTATCCCGTAAAATGCTCATCGGCAGATCTATTTACGTAACCTTGAAAAACTGCATTCACTCATTAAGCACCTTAGACGATGCATATGCTACTCCTCTTACTGTTCCCTCTCTGATAACCTCGACATCGACGTTACAAGTTAAGACTTCCTTTCTCCTAAGAAAAAGAGGTACTTGAGTGTATTTGCCAAGAAAGTAAACGAGTTAGATACTTAATTCTTACAGCGAAGATTAAGACACTGGACTCTCATTGTCAACAAGCGAAGTTCAGGTTTCCACCCTGACATCCAGATTTAATTTTTGCTTGGTTACCCAAGATTAGTTAATGCGAATGAGGAAGTGGTTCCTTTCGAAAGGACATGGCAGATTTCCTGTCGCATTCTGGTCCAATCAAACTTTTGCTCCTTCTCTACTGCCTTGTCGTCAACGGGACGTTAAACCGCAGTCTTCGCTCTTTGTTGTGCACCGTTCACTGTCGATGTTAATCACCTGCACCGGTCGACATGGGACAGAAGGAGGAAGAAGGGGTCTTGAAGCCTCTCCGAGCCTAATGCTCCGCCTGGCTCTTTAACAGCAGCGGCATCGTGGCTCGGCAACCTCAACAGAAACTACCACCTCTCCTTCTTTTTTTACACCCCTCCGGTGTGTTTACTAGGCTTGCTAAAGGCCGTCGCCGCGGCTCGTAAAACGCCGGATTTAACGCCGCGCCCCTCCTATTTTATTCGTATACTACGGGACCATCAAGTAATATAACAATCAGCGCTAACTGGACCTGGAGGTGCTACCGCGGGACTCCGCCCCCGTCGCTGAGCGGCGCGCCGGGACGCCACCAGCCCCGTTAACATAACAATTTTTATGAAGGCCCGCGTTCCTGAGCCGCCACGTCCGAGCCTCTTGAATATTTATACGGAGGACAGCTCCTCTCAGATCGGAAATCCGCGCACTCTCTCCGACTAGATGAAATTTCTTAATTCATGGAAAAATAATAGCGGCTTTCCGTGACGTATTATTAGACCGCGGCGAGGCGTTTTGTAGTGGCAGGATTGCCGGGAAGGGTAGTGTGTGTGTGTGTGTGTGTGTGTGTGTGTGTGTGTGTGTGTGTGTGTGTGTGTGTTGCCGTCACAAAGGGAGCCAACGTAGGAGGTATTTTGTATAAAATATTCATGAATGCAGTACTGGCCAGTCCTGTACTCTACATACCAATTGAAGCGTTTTAGGCCCCGTCCTGGCGTGTCCAGAATTTAATACAGCTGCCGAACGGTGACACAAACACGAAGCGGCTGACGCTTCTCCAGTCACGATGGACCTCGTGGATGGAGAATGTTTTGCTTGATTTTGGGCACTACGACAGCCCATCACCCCGAGAACCAAGTCCCGAAAAGACGAAATTCAGTTTTTTAAAGTTATTCCCATCCACTCTTCTACTCTCACCGCTTCCTTAAAATTACCAGGCTATTTCTTCTTCTTGAACAACAAGAACAGATCGTGTTAAGTGAACGTCATTGTTTCAAAAGTGGCTTTTCATCTGCTGCAGATGTGGAAAGAATTTATAGCACTCCAAGACCCACAGGCTAAGTTTCAGGCTACCAATACAGAGATCCGGTGTTCAGTCCCCGCAAGGTCATATGGTTGTTCCTGACAACACAATTCTTAGACAGCAGAAAAGCAAGGTCGAACTATTTCCCTTAGGACGAAACCTAAAAAGTTATAAAGAGTGCGTAAATGCAATCTGCTATTCATTTCGTATTCAGGGATTATATTACAGAATGTACTGCAAGTGTATTAAATATAAACGCGAAAGAAAGTAAAAAGCCAGTAGTTCCCCCGAAATGTTCATCCCGGACGGCTTTACAATAGGTCGTGTATAGTGAAGTATTCCTGCAAATTCCTTCAGCTTCGGTTTCGCAATTTATCACATTCTGTTCGCCTGTCCAATTTCCTTTTCCGTGGCTGCAGTTCACTTTACTGAACATCGTAACCCTTCCATGATGTGTGTCGTGGCCACGTTGTTTACATGACAAGCATTGGCTGACATAAAGGTGCATGTACTTTCCCTGACCTGTAGTAAGAGATAGTCATAGCAAGCAATCTACGTCTGATGTCATTTTTTTCTGCTACTTCTTCTCCGCTGCTGCTACCGTTTTGCGTTTGAGAAACATGGATGCCCGAACTAGAATTGGTGGCAAGCGTCCTGTTACAGTGCGATTTGTCTCGTTCGAAACAGTTACTTTCTGTCTGACACGAGTACAATTCTCAGAGTAGTGCTGTGCATTCTACTGAAGAGCGACCCAGGGAAGAGGCTAATCCACAAAGGAAATATCTGTCCATCTCATGTACTAAGCGTATGCTTTCAGATAGTGTTATTCCGACTACACACTTCCCAGCTTCACCGTGAACTGTGTAATGAGAATCTGCAAATGTTTTGTGTGTTCAAAAGTAGGATGACTGGTCCTTTCCCATTTGATTTTCATTTTCTATTGTTTTCATAGAGCGAAGTTGCGCATTTCGTAGCGCATTGGACTCGCATTCTGGATTTGACATCCTTGTCCGCTCAAATCCATTCGGGTTTTTCGAGTATTTCATAAAACTCTGTAGACGAACATCGAATTAGTCCGTCGGGAAATAACACGACGGATTTCGTTTCTCACACTTGTCAATCATGTTAATTTCAATACACCCTGGTATTTTAGATTTACTACATAAATCAAATGTTATTTCTCAAAAAATATAATTATATTAACTTCGACATATTTAATAGAATCACGATCATTATACTTTCATCCTTTGGATTTAATGACTGCCTCAAAAACTCGAGACATGTGGTCAGTCAGTTTTTGTAGGTATCGTGAATCTTTGATTCCACACATCCTTAACAATATTCCAGAGATGTTCCTTGCTGGATATATTAACTTCCCTGCTACGTCTGTCTACTTCATCCCAGAACATTTCAATGGGATTGCATTGTTTGTTGGATACTATTGTATCTAGATGACCACAAACAAAAATCATGACATGTGTACAACTGTTGTACTATTCCTTTGCTTTTTCAACCGTACCCACGGTATTAGACCCTATTACAGAGAACTAGATGTCATTTATTGGGTGTATTGAAGTTAATGAGCGGTAGTATATATTGTGCGTGTGCGTGTGTGTGTGTGTGTGTGTGTGTGTGTGTGCATGCGTGCAAGATGAATATCAACAAAAGCAAAACAACCATAATAGAATGTAGAAGAATGAAATCAGGTTATGCAAGGTAATTAGATTAGGAAACGAGACACTTAAAATAGTAGGCGAGTCTTAAGATTTGGGCAGCAGAATACATGACGATGGCCGAAGCAGATAGGATTTAAAATGTTGACTCGAAATGACAAGAAATTCGTTTCTGAAGAACTGTAATCTGCTAACATCGGATATAGATTTTCTTTAGGTATTAATGTGAAGTCTAGCCATGTAACGATATGAAACATCGACGACAAACAATCTAGACAAGAAAAGGGTAGTACCTTTTGAAATGTGGTGCTACAGAAGAGTGCGGAAGGTTAGATGTATAAATGACGTAACTAATGAGGAAGTACTGAATAGATTTGGAGGGAACAGAAATTTGTTTCACCACCTGACTAGAAGAAGGGATAGATTGATAGGACACATTTTGAGATATGGAGGGATCACCAGTTTAGTATTGGAGGGACGTAACGAGGGGGGCAAACATCGTAGGGGAGAGACCAAGAGATGAATACAGTAAGCATATTCAGAAGGATGTTGGTGTAGTAGTTATTCAGAGATGAAGAGGCTTGCAGAAGATAGAGTAGCATGGAGAGCTGCAGCAAAGCAATCTTCCGAATAAAGACAATAACAACAAGAACAACATCTTGTCAGTAAGGGGGATATGCTCCATTTTTATTTACCCGATCTTGGAATTTGAAACTTGGATTTGTTTTTCGTTTATCTGTTTCTCTTGTAGGCGCGGACATTTGGGTCAAGTGTTAATAATTTTCTAGAAATCCCAAACGCCGTTGACAGCTTTGCTTTCACTTCTTCGAAAGTTTAGCATTGGCTGACGTGTACCGTGCGACGTGTGTAAATAAAATATATTTTACTATGTCCGAATGGTTGACCGTTCTTGTAGGCATTATATAGCAGCTAAGGCAATAGCGTGCTTTGAAGCAGACCACTTTTCTCTGGTAAGAATACTGCTCGGGTCTTCACGAGAGCGCTCCAGCGGGCGACGCCTTTCAGTTGGATAGTTAAGATGCAAATGGGCGCCAGCGCGCCACGGCGCTCCTGATTCCGAAACGATCACCGACGCCGACGCCACCAGCGCCGTCGCCGCCATGCAAATGAGATTGTGATTGTTGTCCGCGCGGCCCTCATTAAAATCTGTTTACCCCTCAGCTGATTTCCTCAGGGGCGCGCGCGGCTCTCCCCTGCGAGAATGACCCGGGCTTCGGCCGCGCCGCTGTGTCTTTACCCCGGGGACGGCGCTTAACAAGTTTATTGCATGACTTGGACCACTCAGGACGAACTAGATGATGCCTCTGCTGCGTGTTCGGCGAGCGGCGCCTCGCCGCGCCCACCGTCCGGCAGGAGACCGCTGCGCTGGCGGCGCCGCTGAAGGAAGAATTAACGGCGCCCTCCCTTTAATAAGTAAAACCATCGTGCCCCGCCGCGGACGGTATTAAAATAAGGAGTTCTTGCTTTCGGTATGCCCAGCTGGGGGCACGGGGACAGTAACGACTCTGCTGGGAATATTTATATTCAGCTTAGCTACCGCTCCCGGCCGCTTTAATCTACTTCCTGCGTGCCAGCTTGTGTTTGACTGTGTCCGGGTGTGTGTGGGTGGTCGTGTCCGGCAGGACTATGTCCTCCGTGCAATATTAACTGCCGCAGGGCAGCCAGTGGTTTACATAGCAGCTGTTAGGTCCGTCGATGACAAAGGGGCAGGTTGCTATATACATTATTTTTACTGAGCTAATGTGAACTGAGTATTCCATTCATGGCACTAACACGACGAGCCCTTTGTTTGGAACATTAATGAAATAAATAAATAAATAAACTGATGATCGTGTCAGTCACACTGATATTTCACGATTTATTTAGGGAGCACATGTCCAGAGAGATTAGTACCAGCCGGCCGGTGTGGCCGAGCGGTTCTAGGCGCTTCAGTCTGAAACCTCGTGACCGCTACTGTCGCAGGTTCGAATCCTGCCTCGGACATGGATGTGTGTGAGGTCCTTAGGTTAGTTAGGTTCAAGTAGTTCTAAGTTCTAGGGGTCTGATGGCCTCTGATGTTAAGTCCCATAGAGCTCAGAGCCATTTGAACCAGATCAGTACCATCTGATGTTTAATAAAGTTTTCGGTGTGATTGTTGCACATCAACTGTCAAACGTAGGATGTCTGGTGTGTGGAGCTTACGGGTGCTCAATTACGGTGGTATCACAGCACTTACACATTTTAAAAGAAACAAATGTGGTTAAAATGACTAAAATTGTTGCCTTTGAGGACACCTATGAAAAGACTCTAGCTCATTCACTCCCACCTCACACTATCTCACACGCCTTAAGATACCGGTAAAAGGTGCTACGCCTGCGATTAAAACAAAAGTAAAATTACAAGATAACTGTCTCCTGTCCATACGGCTAGTATAAATGGCTTCCAAACATGACGGAAAATGTACTTGACAGTAACCATGGTTCACATTAATTCTGTCTATTTCACTCTCTGCAATCCCTTATTCACCAGGAAGTTTGGTGAAGAAAAAAATTCAAATGATGCGTTATTGAACGATGGCAATACCATCGTTCTCCTTATGCAAATCAGTATCATGAAAATTTGTCGTCGTAAGTAACAATTTTTCAGTAACCTCATAATGTCCGTTTCAACAGTTTCTAAATGTTACCATTTTATTAAATTATGTATGAGAGGCCTACAGCCAAGCTGGAGGATGGTCACACTCGTCTGTCTTTTTAATTAGACTGCCCAACGTTGTGGGAAAAGTCCCATACGCTATCGTCTACGAATCGTATAATTCCCGTTGTGTGTGGGTTTGTAATATTTAATATTTCTTTCTTGTGTTTCTTACGTGGAGAACGGAAAATAATTGCGTATTTCGTGTGTTTAATTTGGGGACCTGCCAAGAAACCGCTTCCAGACTTATCTACGTACCATCTAGTTCGATGCCGTGGCGAATTAACGACCACTGGTCTTTTAGACAGGACAGTCTGAAGTTTCGTCAGTATTCTATAACCGATGAGACTACTCACTATTTCATGATTAAGAAACACACAACTGTGTTCACATACAGAATGCGTGTGTGGCAGTCGTCCCGTGGGTTAATGAGACGTTACGATGTCAAGAAGCGCTTCGCGCCACAGAAACAAAGGCGAGTTCAACACTGAGCTAAGAAGAGTTAATTGCCGAGCCTACCAGTAAGCAGCCTAGTCTGTGCAGCGTATGCTTCCACAGAAATGAGCTGACAATTGGGAACTTCAGAGACAGTGGTTCGGCCCGAAGTAGACACAGGTGTTACAGTGACTGGACAAAGGCCCCCAGAGGTCGCTCGGAGACCACCCCACCCACGCAATATGTCTGTCGGCTAACGATATCGCCGCGACCTTCGGACCACGGCTGTTTATTTGACAAATAGCCGGCGGAGGCAAGGGGTGCGCGTGGGATGCGTCGTAATTGGACGCCAGGTAACGTCTGTCCGTCCGCGTATACTGCGACACTGTTACGGCAGTAGACTCACTGCGTGCATCGGGGACTGTGTAGTGGTGAGCGATGCGGGGAGGCACCGGCTGATGTTTCCATTTAGCAGTCCCAGGCGTGTTGTTACTGCTGCTGCTGCTGCTGCAGCTGACAATCAGTCACGGGACTCGTTAACTGTTCTTGGGACAGCAAACACGCATTTGCGACCCTTCGTCGGTCTTAATGTCGTTTATTCGGCGAGGGATTTTTAATGGCTTCTGCCGTTATATTAGGACTCAGAGGAAATTCTGGGAACGGAGCAGTGTTTTACTGCTTTCAGTTTAAAAAACAGAGACGTTTTAGAGAATTTTTAGCTCTAATAGGATCTAACTACTTTTGAGAATTCTCTTTCAGCTGCTACTAATTTATCTGTTTGAAAGTTGGGTCCCAATTCTGGATCACAGTCAAGGAGCGCTAGTGCAATACTCGTTAGAAAACAAATCTTCGATCCTACAAGACGAGCAAGTGCAAAGCCCTTTCTTTTCTCTGAATTCTTACCGCCACTGATTTTTGCGTCTGGATGCTGTGCACAACGATAAGACCATCATAGAGAGAACAAGATTAGGTGTGCACCAGGTTATACTTACTATTAGTGTGTTGCCTAACGATGGAATAGTTGTAGGACAACTTAAAAGATCTCGGATTCTAAGTCAAGACTGACATTAACAGATGTTTATTTGCTCTAGTGACTGACAAAAATCACAATAAAATTAACAGGGATCATAATTCTCTAACAATCAAGTCGAATTACAAATTATGCTAACACTGTCGGCAGGTATCGAAAGATGGCCGGCCGGTGTGGCCGAGCGGTTCTAGGCGTTAGAGTCCGGAACCGCACGACCGCGGGTTAGAATCCTGCCTCGGGCATGGCTGCATGTAATGTCCTTAGGTTAGTTAGGTTTAAGTAGTTCTAGGGGACTTACGATCTCATAAGTAAAGTCCCATAGTGCTCAGAGCCATATGAACGAATACGTGCTGGCTACAGGATTTCTACTACTCTTTAATAATATAAGTTAATAAAGTGTGTCTCTCCCAGTATTCGTTTCTTGTAGAAATAGTACGATTGTGTAATTAACAAAATCCCAATAACTAAAAGGAAAATGACAAAATACAGGATAAAAATTAAATTAATAAATAAACATTTTATATTTACTGTTAGTTGTTGCATCAGCATACTTAGTGTTCATTAACGGGGTTTCGGGAGAGAGAGGGAAAGAATAAGGAACAAGACTTCAACGTTCAATGTTGCCTGTGCACATGTTTATGTGCGACAGAATAGCATCAAAGGATGCTAGCCTTGCACTGTTTTGTACCAGACAATGAGATTAGAGCTCTAACAGACACTTTCTGGAAGGCCACACTGGCTGTGTTGACGTTCTTCTCTCTCTCTCTCTCTCTCTCTCTCTCTCTCACACACACACACACACACACACACACACACACACACACACACACACACAAAGTCGCTCTTCTACAGATCTTCCAGGAATGAAAATTGCACCGACTTGTGGACAGTAAGCACACCTTTTATCACCAAGGACAGTTGACCTGTGTACGGGAATATAATAACCCTAAATCCCGAATAAGTGAGTTTCCACACAGTGCATAATGCTGATAAATGGGAATAACAAACACGCATATCGTAAAAAGTTCTAGTGCTTTGGTGGGGTGGCGTTTTCGCGACGATTATCACTTGTACCACGATCTCACGTAATAGTGTCAACTTGCCTCCGTGACTGCAACGAAAGTCCCGTATTTCATCGTGGCCGCCGCCCGCTTCCGCTGCCTAACCGGCTGGCGAGCGCAGTTATTTACACGGCACCTGCGGGCCTGATCGGCGGTACGTTTAATGGATTTTTCGGTAAAACGCCTCTAAACTCCCCCGCCCCGATCGCCGCTACCATCTTTCCTCCCGCAGGTAAATCATGCTCCCGACCGGGTTGTAATTACTTTCGCTCTCTCGGGTTGCGTTCCATATTTCAGGAGTAATTCAATTACGCAATTAGCGGTCCGGCCGGCGTTATTGATGCCGGCGTACGTCTCGGCCCGCGCCGGCGCGACGCCGCTGCCGAAATAAAGACGCGCGTCGCCGGCGCGATAAATAACGCGCGCTGCTCCATCACGGCCGGGGCCCGCTCGGCTCGCCTCGCCTTCGCGAGCGTGCGTGCTGCACCGCTGATGGATCTCGCGGCAGCCTAATTAAAATCACGGCCGCCCCTGTAATTACCCGGCTCGGGCTCGGGTACGGGTACGACTGGGGCCCGACCACACGCGCTCGTCCATCTCTGCGACGGCGCCGCCTCTCGCCCACCCCGGCGCCGAGGTGTTGATCAAATAAATTAATTGACGGAATTTATAAGTTGATAGAGTACGGCTGTTAATTAGCCGGCAGATAGGACCGGATCTTATCTGCGGGCCCGCGCCTTGTTTACTGGCGGCGGCGCCGCGGCCGACGCCGGCGACGTCGGAGACGATGCCGGCGGCGAGCGCCAAGCGGCCCTTTTCCGCTCGATCTGGCCACACACAGGCGGCGAAGCCCGCGGCGCCCTGCACCGCCGGCCCTCGTACGGCTTCGCGGGGCCGCGCTATTAATCGGCCTGTCGGCTTAGCGCCGCCTACCTGTCACACGTCTCCGTGGCCGCCTTGTCTAGTTTCCACGGCGGCGAGGATCAGCTCACAAATTGAAATGGCCTCACGAATACCTCTGCAGAAAATTTATTCTGAAACATCAACAACGGTCTGGGGATAAGATGAAAAAATTTGCGACCATACACTAAGATGTTCCACCATCCATTACTGGAGCTACACTGAATGGTCAGCGTGACGGATTATGAATCCTCTGGGCCCCGGTTCGATTCCCAGCTGGGTCGGGGAATTTTCTCCGCCCAGGGAATGCGTGTTGTGCTGTCCTCATCATCATCCTATCATCCTCATCCACTGCAGGTCGCCGAAGTTGCGTCAAATTGAAAGACCGGCACCTGGCGAACGGCGTGCCCGACGGGGGTGGGGGGGGGGGGGGGCGGGCAGTCATACTTAAACAAATAAAATAACTGGAGCCACAGATCACCACCGCCACTTGTGGAGGCCACGTCACTGCTAAGAACCAGAACCGGATACGAAGCACTGTGTAAAACTTGGTATACAATGGTGAGGTGGGCTACAGACTGGTGCGGCATCTGTCGTCGTACAAAAGCTGGACAGGAGCAGAAATGATTGGCGAGCAAGTTAACACGCAAACAGAAGATCTGCTTGACTTGTATTTCTCCAAATTTACCAAGACTCAGTACAAATAATGCAGCAAAGAAAAACGTGCAGATATCACTGTGTCAACAAGGATAAGTCTGTCTGAACTAAGTACGAACGATGCTGTCGGAGTCGCGGCTAGGTGGCGTCTGTGTAGCGTCACTTAGCGTGAGTGGGCTGTGTGGCTGCGACCTGCCGTCCTGTATTACGCCGACAGAGGGTGAGCGTAGTCATGAGCCACTGTAGTCGTGACTCAGTGGGCGCGCACCATTGGGTCTACCAGACCCCGCACGACATCGAAAACAACGTTCAAACGTGTGTGTTAAATATTATGGGACTTAACTGCTACGGTCATCAGTCCCTAAGCTTGCACACTACTTAACCTAAATTATCCTAAGGACAAACACACACACACCCATGCCCGAGGGAGGACTCGAACCTCTGCCGGGACCAGCCGCACAGTCCATTACTGCAGCGCCTAAGACCGCTCGGCTGATACCGCGCGGCCCGTACAACATCGGTGAAGAAAACCCGTGCGTAGGTATCGTTACGTGATACCACAGACTTCTAACCTGCTTTGAGCAAGAGTACAAAGATATCAATCTGGTACTAGATGTACATATTAATCTTGGCTACGCTGAGAACCCAATAATCAGCAGCAGCTACTTAGAAAGCCTTCTCGAACAATGGCCAGTTGCTGCGTATGTGTATACCAAGGAACCTAACGCTGTGTATTGGTAAGCACAAAACGGAGTTGTTATCACCAATAACGAGTAGCTGCTTCTGAAAAGAGTTACACGGAACTGGTACGGTGATATCATTTGTGTGCTTGGAATGTGGGGAATGAAAAAACTGACCAACTGGCTAAGTACGCAATGACTAATCGCTTATAAGAGTGATGAAGTCCAGTGAATGATCTCATTGTTGTAGTTAGAAACATGACCGAAAGGGAAAGGAACAAGGGGTGTGAGACTGAAGATCTGCACCAGGGCACCTGCTGCAACAATATAATGAAGGTCCAGTGGTGTGCTAAAAAGCCTGAGGGAAATAGAGCCAGTTTGTAAGGTTCATTGAAAGTTTGAAGTTCAACCACAGGTGCTACTATTACCACTCCTATAGAATCCACATCATATCATCGCTGTACTGCGAGGTCCAGGATGTCAACCACATCTCTCGATACAGAAAAGAATCAGACTAACTACTTCCAGAGTTGGCCCACATGAATCAAGTACTTCCTTCGAATGTGTCAACACTCGTCACTACAATGACAGTAGACATTTATAAATTGCTTACGGAATTCGTGTTAAAAGTTGAGATTAAATTTAAATTGTCGAGTTCGTGTGTGTGTGTGTGTGTGTGTGTGTGTGTGTGTGTGTGTGTGTGTGTGTTTGTTTGTGTGTGTCTTCTTTTTTTTTAAGAAACAAGGTTTTTTTAATTGGTTTCGAGTCGTAATACTGCTTGACCTTCACAATGCAACAGTGAATTTATGCTAAACTTTCTTGTTGTGTGTGTTGTGAATTGTGAGATACATTTTGTAGGTCTTAAATTACTATTGCCTACTCAGTCTAAGACGCGGTGCTGTCTCTCCGTCAAGAACATAAATTTGGCAATACGCCAACAAATAAGATCAGTACTGCCGTTGATTAGGTTCTGCGTTTACATCGCCAGGCGAGGACAGCGATCAGTATATTTCCGATATCTCATACAAATTTCAGTTTCGAATGTAAATAACAATTGATACAATTCAGTACACCCTGTAAGTCTTGCGAGCACAGGCTACATTCTGTTTGCCGCTGTCGTTCCATTCATTGGTCGGACGATCAAATTTAGGATGTGTTATCTTGTTTTTACGTCGTTGCGTGTATCACAAACACGGTTGCAGCAGGAAACAGATGTTCTTAAAATTTGTTGTGTCCTCGCACTGCATCAGAAACATGAAACTTTTAAAGTAGTTGGGGCGGATGAAATTACCTGACCGTACATTTAAACGCGTATCTACAAACTTCTTTTTTTTCCTTTCTTTACCTACATCAAAATGAGTTGTCAAGGAACATTGCCCCCATCGGGAAAGAAACTTCTTCTTTTTTAAAAAAAAAAAAAAAAGTTTAGTAGCGGCGTAACAGCATTTTGTTATTAACGCACAATTTCGTTTCCATATATACCTCGGGTATAAATTTATCAGGAGATCACAACTAATAACAGCGCATAATTTAAAACTCATCAAATTATATTACTTTAATTACAGCAGAAGTAGCGTTCTGTGGAGATTCGGAGATAGCGCGGCCTAATGAGTCGTCCGTTGCCTGCAGTGCGTGCGCCCCTCCTGTGTCAATAGGACGACCCGCTGCGCCGCGCTCAGCTGCTGTTTTAATTACGGCCCATAGTGGTACCTGTATTACGCTGGGCGGAATGTGAAATCAGGGCAGGTGGATCGCCGGCCCGAACCTGCTGCGCTAGCTGCCACCCTGCGCCCGGGGCCAAAAAGCAGCGAGCGGATAACGCCGCGCGCCCACGCCGAAATAAGCTCGCCATGCGGAAGTGTTGCTTCTCAACTAGGGAGTTCCATGTCGTCGTCGTCGTCGTCGTTGTGGCCTTCAGTCCAAAGACTGGTTTGATGCAGCTCTCCGTGCTACTCTATCCTGCGCAAGCTTCTTCATCTCTCAGTACCTTCTCCAACTTACATCCTTCTGAATCTGTTTAGTGCACTCATCTCTTGGTATCCGTCTACGAGTTTTACCCTCTATGCTGCCCTCCAAATTGGTGATCCCTTGATGCCTCAGAATATGCCCTACCAACCGATCCGAGTAACTACTGCAACCTACATCTACATCCATACTCCGCAAGCCACCGGGCGGTGTGTGGCGGAGGGTACTTTGAATACCTCTATTGTTTCTCCCTTCTATTCCAGTCTCGTATTGTTCGTGGAAAGAAAGATTGTCGGTATGCCTCTGTGTGGGCTCCAATCTCTCTGATTTTATCCTCACGGTCTCTTCGCGAGATATACGTAGGAGGGAGCAATATACTGCTCGACTCCTCGGTGAAGGTGTGTTCTCGAAACTAAAACAAAAGTCCTTACCGAGCTATTGAGCTTCTCTCCTGTGTGCCGGACCGAGAACCGAGTCTCGGTCCTGCACACAGTTTTAATCTGCCAACAGCTTGGCACAAATATATAACACATATACACAGAAATCACAAAATAAAAAACTGTAATATTGATATAAAATTATGTCAATGGTCACATAAGTACAATACCCACACCTAAGAAAAGTTAAGATGCTAATTAGAAAGAAAATGGAAAATAAAAGGGACGCAATAGAGATTAGCGTGTTTATGCAACCAGAGGTAAAAAAAAGTTATATTCATGTTACGGTATCTTAGAAAACAGAACGACTTTCTATATTGTATTGTAGGGAGGGGCACCTTTAATTTAAACGGTTTTGCTGTAAACTGCACTTTGGTTTTCTTCAAATAAATTGCAGGAAAACAGTAAGTTGTCGACATGTCATTCTTTCTTCTGCCTGTCACATGAAATATTATTATTAATGCCTATGAGATGTTAGAGGGAGGGAGTTTAACTATGGTAGGTCTACATTCCTTTACATCTCACATTCAACCGAGTAACATTACTCGCAACGAGGCAAAATACACACAAAACGAACAGACAGAAAACATCTGCAGCATTCGTTCCGTTGGAAAAAAAAAAGTACAAGTAGAAAGGGACGGGCATCCGGTTCAAGTGTCATGCACGGACATTGTAAAGCGGGATAACGCAGCGAAGGTGAAAATGTAGAGATTAAAACGAAAAGTTGATGCAATATTTATATACTTATATATTTATATACTTAGTATGTACTTCACTGCCCCTACCACCGATTTGTCACTACTGATGAGGTCACGGCACGCTAGCAGTCTCCCGGGTCAAGTAAGAATAAATCGCTGCTTGTATTGTACTCGGTCTGTTCAGGTATCAGGTTGCTTCGAGGCAAAGGGGGCGCGTATTTCACGTCACTTGTGTCAGCGGGTCTGCACTTGTGGTGTGCGGGAGCCACTCGTCCGCGTTTACGACACATGTTTCCGGTGTCGCTACGCCCACCGAACGCCCTCGCATCCGTACACGCAGCAGCGCCGCTGGCGTTTGGGGAACTTGCGCCATACGTCCACCGCCTTATTTACGGCCCTATCGCATTATTTATAGTCAACAGCTAGGTCCTAAAATGCGATGGCGGAAAAATCCAGGAGGCAGCAAGCGGACTGTCTACCTGAGGTCGCAGCGGGCTGTAAATTTCTCAAGACTTGCAGGTGGACAGTCTGCCTGGAAGAGCGGCAGACGCGCTGTCCTACTGGATTTGAAGATGTTTCCGTTCACTGCCTGTAAATCACTTCTGTGGCTTCCTCGCTTGAAGTGTAGGCGAGGGCAGCATCGCCACCTCTGGCTGTTGGACTGGTATCCGACGTGTGGATCACCATAAACGTCATCTCTCGAGGTATATATCATCCTTTGTCCTTGGGCGTACTGTTTAGTCCCATGATGGTTCCGTGTAGTGAACTGCTATGGCAGCTACAATATATTGGCAAGATCTCCTGTACCATTTACATCAATTACAAGCAAAAATTTCACACTAAATTGTAAAGATATTTTACACAATTTTGAAATTAGAAAATATGTGACACTATTATCCATGTGCAGTAATCTTACGGACAAGTTTATTCACAAAGAAAGTCTTGCACTTGTATTGCCTTTTCTTCTCCGAAATATTTGTCATTACCTGATCATTGCTGCCTTACATCTAGAAGAAAACGTCATCTGTAATGTTATTCACGCCTTCTGTATAGTGGTTGTATTGATAGAGAAACGGTCGATGTTATCTCCTTCCCGGCCGTTGTCGAGGAGCGGTTCTAGGCGCTTCAGTCCGGAACCGCGGGACTGCTGCTGTCGCAGGTTCGAATCCTGATTCGGGCGTGGATGTGTGTGATGTCGTTAGGTCAGTTAGGTTTAAGTAGTTCTAGGGGACTGATGATCTCAGATGTTAAGTGCCATAGTGCTCAGAGCCATTTTTTATCTCCTCCCACTAAATCCCGCGAAATGACCATAATGATGAAAAAATCAGAGAAATATGAGTTCACACAGAGGCGCATAGATAGTTATTTTACCACGTGTTACTCTAGAATAGAAAACGGAAGGAGATGCAAAGTTGTGGCTCACAAAGTCCCCTCCGTCACACACTGTAGAATGGCTTTCGATCTATATATTTAGATATTTACTTTGGAAGTACCGTTTCGACAACCGATGCAGGCTGAAAATGGTAATAAAACTCGTGTAACTTTGTCGACTGGTGCGTACATTCAATAACATTGCAGCTTCTCCAGAAAAATGACAAGAAA
Organism: Schistocerca gregaria; assembly: GCF_023897955.1. Lineage (NCBI taxonomy): Eukaryota > Metazoa > Arthropoda > Insecta > Orthoptera > Acrididae > Schistocerca > Schistocerca gregaria. Next base: position 648,480,064 of record NC_064923.1, on the reverse strand, counting down.
CTGTGAGAAAGGTGGAAGGTCGCCATAAATGCCAGGTGTGCACCGCAGGTATTTGTCTTTTGCATTCTAGGCAAAGATTAATGTCAGAAGGACAGGGAGTGGCCAGTCACTGTGGAATTAAAGACAGAGCAAATATAGGTAGTTCATGACCATAAATAAATAAATAAATAAATGGATTTAAAGCTAAGGAGGCGCATCAGTGCAACGTGGCACAGTGAGAAGACAATGTACACCTGTTCAGGAAGTTGGTGGTTCAAATACCTGCCCTGCCATCCAGATTTAAGGTCTGTGATTTCCCTAACTTCCCTGACGCAAATGTTGAGATGATTCCTTTGGAGCGGCAAAAGACATCGTCGACTGGCTGTTAAACGCCATTCTTCCCTCTATCTGGTATGTAACACTGGACAAGTGAGGGAGACCAAGGAACATCGGGAAATATAACTCTAAAGAGAAATTAAGAAAGGTATAGAACATTTGATACAGAAATGAAAATTGAAGCAATAGGACATTATTCGCTGATGCTTTTTGCTCTCCCAGGTGTTACAGGTATTTTCATAATGTTACCAATACTCGGTTTGTGGACAGTTTCTGTTTTGGCTCTGTTCAAGAGACTAGCGGTTTTCAACGCTCACCAACAACTGGGTGGGTGACAGCTCCTAACACTTCATTTAGAAATCATTGCGAAGGAAATCATTCGCCTTGAAATGACCGCCCTTGCTTTTAGAGGTAGTAGAGTTTGCAAGTGAACGGAACGCTTTCTGCAAGTTCAGATCAGTAGAGCAAGATAGAGAAGGCGAGCCGGCGTCCGCATTTCGCCTGGTAGCGAGGCGGCGGCGGCGGCAGCGGCGGCGGCGGCGGGGTGCCGGCTGCTGGCGGTGGTTCAGCAGCGTCATTTCCGGTAGTGGGCCCTTTTTGTTCCCGCCTGCGCCTGGAAAACGCACGCGCCCGTCATGACGGCATGAACGCACGAGAATTGCACGCTCCTAAGCTCCATCCAGATCCATAACCTGCCATGCTCGCAGCGGGCGCCTTTCGTGACCAACTGCACACGGCTCAGTCTCTGGGTCTAGAGCAGACCGATATCCGAGAATGCAGTTGCATTCACCCTGTCCGCAAAAGCATAGCCAGAGATTTACTTAGCGACGTTGCTGCCGATACATTTGTTTTCTCTTTTCTCCTAGTTCTCCTCTTAGCGGTATACGACTCTGCTTTCTTCTTTATTTCATAAATGATATGCGTTTTGGTAAACATTATATAACTCGGAGAAATAAAAAAAATGAAACATCGTGCTGTTGTACGTCTACAGCCATCCCCCCTCCCCCCCCCCCCCCCGCCCCATCGTCATAGAATAGAAATATGCTGTGGCTTATCTCAATTATGGCTTACAAGCTGTACAGTCGTCGTCAATATATTGCTTCCGAAATGAAAGTTTCACTTGACTGCGGAATGTTCGGTACAATGAAACTTCTAGACTAAAATATTTTATAGAGCAGGAACTTTTACAAGGTTCTTCGCCACGCACAAGCAACGCTTTTCTCCAGATGATCCAGTGTATGTTTCACGGAATGACCCATAGATCTACAATATTACTATGCTGTTCCCTTAATGCAAGGGTAGCAATACTCCGAGAGGATTCTCTGGTATGAATATTCTGCGAGAAGTTTCACCTGCAATGTGGGCACTACCCAGTACACGGAATCGGGGAGAACTAGTTTTATTTTATTTTTTTAATTTTCAGTATCGTACTGATTTACACGGTTGTGATTCCTTCAAAATTGAACTTTTTCTCTGTAAGCATATTTTTTGTCTTTCGTAAATGCGATTAACATATACCGTCGAGTCAGACTTTTTTTAATACAAAGAGTCAAATTGTGCATTCGAACCAAATTTAACCCCAGATTACTAAACCCTCATAAAATTTACGATTGAAGTTGGTACCAGTTTGCGGTTCCCGCCAATTGTCAGTAGAAGAGTAAAACACAATCTGTACTCATTTTGTGTACAGTATAGCATTGGAGATTTTATAATTGTAATTACCTAGTGCACAAATTAGAAATTGTGACCTCCTTTGAATAACATGTGCAATAATCAGATTTACGATAGTTTAGTAACAGTGCAACATCAAGTTCTTAGCGTCAGGTGACAGCGCGCAATATGACGATAGAATTCGTATTGAGACCTATAACCGGACAATGAAGTGCATCTACGTATGTTGGTTTCGTATTTGACGCAGTTCATTTTTCTGCGCTGACAAAAGGTATTCTAACTACGAAGCACATTACTAAAACATCTCTCTACAAATTTGTAACGAGTATCTAACTTTCATTGTTAGACGAAATGACATTCCTGCTGACTTTCAGTATTACGTTCGGAAACAAAAGCCCCAACATCATTTTTCATAGTTTTTCGGCGAAATTTATAATCTCCACATTATAGGCTACAAATTCGTAAAAATCCAACGTTTATCAAGTTATATTGTTGAGAAATAAGGTGTTTAGAAGCAAAGTGAGGCCTTGAACACAAACTGAGATAGAGGGCATACTACTTTCATTATGATGATGGTGGTGGTGGTAGTGGGGGTGATCATTATGATAAATTTGACTGGGCGATCGAGATCCTTGTCTTTAACGCCACCTCCTATAGGTGTCCAACAACATTTTCAAACCAGTCACGGAGAGCAAGAGGGACCATACTTATTAACAGATGGAATACTGTCTAAGGACTATGCTCTTACGAACGAGAGAGTTCGCACACTGGATAGTACACTAGACCTGTATTCATAGAGGCAGTTTTCAAAAACAATTTCTGCCGTTATGCTACAAATATTTCTCGATTTACCTGAAACAGATGAAAGCTGCGAGGGACCGGTTTGTATTGCTAAACTCGCAGCGCGGTAACTTGCGAGACAGAGTTCGCCAGGCCTGGGCAGAAGGCGTTCCCTTGTTTAAGGAGCGTTAGTGTAGACACCGGCCAGCACGAGTGTGGTTTTTAGGCGGTCTTCCACATTCGCTTAGGCAAAGCCTCGGTTCCAGGCTCAAAAAATGCGATAAACCAACATTTATAATACGATAACACACAGAACAAAATGTGCACGATTCACATACAGAGGGCGCATACAGTTAACTACCGAGCGAGGTGGCGCAGTGGTTGGATACTGGACTCGAATTCGGGAGGACGACGGTTCAATCCCGCGTCCGGCCATCCTGATTTAGGATTTCCGTGATTTCTCTAAATCGCTCCAGGCAAATGCCGGAATGGTTCCTTTGAAAGGGCACGGCCGACTTCCTTCCCCGCTCTTCCCTAATACGATGAGACCGATGATCTCGCTGGCGCTGTGTGGCCTCCTTCCCCAAACAACTCAACCCAACCCAAACAATTAACTGACTATTGTTTTGACGCGAAGGGTATTCGACCACAAGGCTACAATAAAATAAATTTGGCAAATCAGGAATTACGGCGAACTGCTTACGACGGAATAACAGGATAGAGACAGACTAATGATGAGCGGGGCTCACCATCAAAATTGTAACCGCTCAGTTCTGATCCCACCCTTCTCACAACCACACACGTGTTCCGCGTCTTAGAAACCACGAGGTCGACTGGCCGTTAAAGCGTAAACCAAACTCTCTGCCTTGTCCTTTTTCTACATCAAAAGCTAGCGCGAGTAGCCGTAACAGACTATTGACCCGCAGCGCCTCTGCGGTTGTTGATGTTGTTGTTGTTGTTGTTGTTGTTGAGGCGGGAGGTGTTTGCTTATTTTGGCGGCGCGTGCTGCCGCGGCCGCGGCGGAAGCGCGCTCGGCCTGTATTCTAGTTGCCATGACGTAATGCGCCTATTGATTTTCCCGCGCCGGCGGCGGCGGCTGGCGTGGTGTGGTGTGGTGTGGTGAGCGGACGAACCCGCCGCCAGCGTACGCGCGCCAGCCTCGTGTGCGCGCTCGGGAAAGCTGATCCACTTTTACCGCAACGGCGAGGCCATCTCGGGGTACCACACACCGCCCAATAAAACGACATTCTACCCGTGTTGCATTATACATTTAACCCGAGTAAGCGCACAAAAAACGAGAAAACAGGAAAGAAAAACGGAGAAGAAATCTGAAAACGTTAAGCTTTCTCCTGTCATACATAATTCATCGTGAGCACCGTGGAAGGGGCACAGGCAGTGTTGTTGGTGGACGGCGGCCGCCCGGAGCTTCCAAAACCCGCGGGCATACGCCGCCGCCGACTGGTTGCTCCCCGCACCGGTCACTTCCCGCCCAGACGTACAACGTGGCTGCTTCGACAATGGTACACGCTTGTTCAGTGACGATCCCCTGCACGACTACTTTGCCCACGGAAGCCTGCTTTCAAAGTTTCAAGAGCCCACCGAGTGAGAAATCTAAGAGTCCCGGAAAGGTGAATTTGGCAATCATATTCGCACACTTCACGCTTTAAAAAAAAAACAGGACGAAGCCATAATAAGCCGTACGGTGAGATACACCGTCTACCATGCACTTTTTTTATCTCAGAACTCAACTTTTTTTTTTTTTTTTTTTTTTTTTTTTACAAGAAGAGAGTTATTAGCACTCTACATCTTTATTCTTCAAAAATGGTTCAAATGGCTCTGAGCACTATGGGACTTAACATCTGAGGTCATCAGTCCCCTAGAACTTAGAACTACTTAAACATAATTAACCTAAGAACATGTCACACATGCACGGCCGAGGCAGGATATGAACCTGCGACCGTAGCGGTCACGCGGTTCCCGACTGAAGCGCCTAGAACCGCACTGCCATAACGGCCTGCTTTTATTCTTCATATTTATGCACTTTGCTTACAGTCCTCTGACTCCAGACGGCTCCGAATTACAGCGTGTGACGTGGCTCTTGTAACGTAACTATATCAGTGCCTGAGAAACAGTGTGTTGTAGTCAAGTTGCTAATTCGACGAGTTCGTCCGCACTTGGGGGCACCGTCCCCTTCAGCATGACAAGCCAGAACATACACGAGCGGTGGGACAACCGCAACAATTCGACGCCTTGCGTTCACTGTCATCGATTCTAACAGTTCTGTCTTGGTCTCACCCGATTTTCATGTTTCGAAGGCTTGAAGAATACCTTCGAGGACTTCACGCTGACAGTCCTGAAGCGGTGCAAGCAGAGGTGAAGTTGAGGCTCATATAACAAAGAGAAACATTCTATAGTGACGGTATCAACGAACTGGTCTGTCGTTGGGAGAAATGTGTTCTTCGCCAGAGTGATTCTGTTGAGAAATAAACGAGGAGACATGACGAACATAGATGTAGAGTGTTAGTAAAGTTTGTTTTATTTAAAAAAGCCTTAAGAGTTCTGTTTTTAATGCGACGTCATTACTTTTCAGCAAGACCTTTTATAAATTTCTGAGCAGAAAGTCAGTTTCCAAACCATTGACGACATTTTAATAAAAATTGGCCTGTCTTTCATTTGCAAACCATCTTGCTGCTAAATCATTAAATCTGTGCTGCTGATGTCTCGTAAACTAGCGTAAGCCGGAATATGCTTTATTGCAACGGTGCGATGACGTCCAAGATTGAACCAAGACCGACGTGTTCCGTTACGGGATTGTTTAGTCGGCCCAAGAGCGTTACGGAGATAATCAACAAAAACCAGTGGGCAGACGCCAAAAGAGAGGCGCTATACATCACGTTATGATTTTGCTATTGAACTTCCGAGACGATACGTTGTTGGAAGAGTCGGGCGACACATTACTTTCCCCGCGCATGTGTCTCGCGAAGTGACCACAACGGGAAAAATCAGAGAAGTTGGAGCTCTTACACAGTTTGATAATGACAGTGCATTATTTCCTGTCCTTGCCGCCAAAGGCCAGTGGAAAGTAAAAACCTGAATAAATCACTGTTATTCTCTGAATTATACGCACAGTCATCTTCTTCCAAGAATTTCAGCCAGTCCGATCTGTCATGCGGTGCGACGGATTATAAAGTACGCCACAGCATGCAGTTTCACTTCCGCGAGTATATCGATTGTGGCTGACTGTTGCCTTGTAGAGGCTTTGTTACCGTCACAGCTGTCTATCATATACAGGTGACAAAGTCTCGAATGAGATTTTCAGTCTGCAGCGGAGTGTGCGCTGATATGAAACTCCCTGGCAGATTAAAACTGTGTACTGGACCGAGACTCGAAATCGGGACCTTTGCCTTTCGTGGTCAAGTGGTAGAGCACTTGCCCGCGAAAGGGCAATGTAACGAACGTAGATGTGCATCTAAGCATGAAAATAGAAGGGAATACTCCAAAAGTTTACCTGACACTGGTACAATTACGCAAAAACAGTTTACCAGGTTGGTTCCGAGTCTGAACTGACATTTACTATTTGGCTGACATAGCAAACTCAGTGTATAGAAGCCAAAACAGTACTGGACGATGGGAAGTAGTGCTAAATTTCTCACATTTCATGAGAAAGGAAAGGAGGAATTCTTGTTGACATCAAAGCTGAAAAGATATTTGCAACATCTCGTGTGATGAGTTGGGGGCTAGGACATCTTTGCGGCCGCGGGTTAGGGATCAATTCTCCGAAACCACAAAGTGCAGAATACGCCAGGCAGGCCGTGGGAACCACCCCAGAATGCCTCTCAGCTTGAGATAAGCTTTTCTGTTGCAGCTCCACACTAAACACGGAATGTCCGGGAATGCGCTTTCTTGCGTGAGTTCCTTTCAGCCAGCACCCAGCAGCTTGTCTACCCACTTCAATAATGAAATACATATAACTGAATCGATACAGGATGGTGAAGCGATCGGTATCGGCCATACTACATATTACACACGCATTTGGTCCTTGTTGAGCTTCGCGGTACACGGAGCAATGTGCAGCTTCAAGCCTTCCTTCGATGGTTTTCTTGTTAAAAGCCAGATACTGTTAGATATAGTTTCTCATCTCGTTCTAAAACTAAAGAGGGGCAACTACATTGAAAAGATTGAGGTATCCTGATACATGGCAAAGTTCCGGGATTTGAACCCGGCACCCGGCACCTCCACATGCTGAAGCGACTTCTGACCTTCGGCGTGACGGGCAGCTGGCCCTTATCCAGAGCTATGCTGCCTACCATTAGCGTCACTTCACGACGCCACGCCGCAAAGTGCCCGTGCCACAGCTGCACAGCACCGCCACTATCACAATAAGGCACTTAGAAACATTTACATTTTCTTCATCATGGCAGCTTCCAGAGAGATGATCGAAGGATAGGATGACTAGCTGAGAGTGTTATGCCATTACCTTTCCAGTATCATTGGAATCGAACTTTGAAAAAACCTGCGTCAGGCACCAGCACGGGAAGGTCCCCCACAGCCACTTAAAAGCTGCTTCCCAGTGATTTCGATGCTCTAATCAATCCTTACGCTTACTGCGGTACCGGACTACTCGAGAGGTAGCGAGTGAATTTACGGTATAGCCGCCAGATTAAAAAGAGGGATCGACATGGGGTATTAATTATCATCTCGAGAAAACGTAATTGTTTTTCGATGAGGTAGTTACACGGTTGATAATCCTTTGTAGTTTGTTCCCGGTACTTTCACTTCACAAACAGTAACTCCACAACCAGAAAACGTTTTCGCTCTGAGCGATGTGACGCCACTCGTATTTGCAAGGAACGGGACTAAACCGGCGACAAGCGGTGCTTACTTTTCTCCCTGATCTTCCTTCAGCCGGCTGCTAGGACCCTTCTTCAGTAAGAATAAACTGTTCTTTCTGCTTATCGTACAAACCTTAATTTTGATAACAATAGCGAACAGGCTCTAGCTTCTATACGGCCTTAAAGTCCTCCTTTACTTATGTTCCCAATACATATTTCATTACTAAAGAGGTCAGTATATCCATTAACGCGTTTTATGGTCGAAAGCACAGCGGCAGTATATATTTAAACACAACCTGCCACAGATTTTATTGCCTGGAAAAAAATTTCTATGATGCAAACTTTAGACACGGATTTAGTTTATAAGTTTTGTTTACAAAATTGTGACACCAAACGAGGTCGCCAACTCTATAACGGTCAATAGCCTACTTGGGTAACACCGATAGCTTTATTAACATTTAATAATCGTTGCTACAATGACATAAGCAAATCAATTAGGAACTGCGCTCGGAGTGGCGAAAAGCAATTTAAACTCTCTCTTAACAACCATCGTATCACACGTAACTGGGAGCGACAGTGATGAATTTAAAAGTACCTTTAGCCACGGCAGCGCTTCCGAAACCGTATTTAATCATCACGCATTTCTCAGTCGCTTGCAGAAAATGGAAAATTATTGTGCAGCGCCCAGTCTGTGTCAAGCTCGTTGACAATGTAGAACTAACTGAAATGGATATGGAGTGATTTGTGACCATTGTCATGGTAGCGCCAGGACTTCCCCGAAAGTGGTTAGGGAAACCACAGGAAACGTAAATAAAGACTTGATTCAAAGGCATTTACATTCTTTGCGAGTGGGAGTACCTTCATCCGTACAGTCTAAACCGGTCATTTCAAATAAAATAGCCATCGTGATCTAGAATGTTTGCTCACTAATTTTATAAAACCCACATTGTACCTTACTCGCTAAAAGTGGTTGAAAAACTTCCATTTTTCATGTTGTTTAAATTACAAGGTAGGCAAGGTAGGCAAGGTATGTGCAGTTATGGTCTACGAGAAATCTTTACTAAGTGACGAAAACATTTACTATGAAAGGTAAAATTAGCGGCGTTTGCAATCTCACATTGTTGCAGTAAATGTGTTTTATCTGTGGAGTTAACGTGGCTTTCCACTCAGAGCAAACGAGTGTGTCGACAGTGATGAATGAGGCAGATAAACGTGTTTCAGCGCTGCGTCAAGATAAAACCAAGTGTTCTGGTTACTCTGGAAACGCGCAGATCGACCAGAGGTATAAATTACATCACCGACGGTGATAGTTTTAACTCTTCGGAGTACAATCTGTAAAGATAACGGATAACGTGCTCATTTCTTCGGCGTTAGAATGAGAACAACTTCGTCTTCTGCTCATATCGAAACAAACATTCCCTAAACCGTAACATTTTCTGAAGTAACGTAGCGATGAAATGTTAGTGATTCATTTGGGGAGTTGGCAAAGTGTAGACGCTCTTCGTTTCTTCGAAACTTGGCTTAGGATGGAATGATTTATCACAAGAACCTTATTTCTTGTTTTAAGATCGTAACTTAAATGGAATTCTGTCATCATATTCGAAACAGCCACAAGTATCACTTCTCCAGTTTTTCCTAAATAATTTGTCACAAAACGTTTATCGTTTCTTTACGAACAGAGTGCTTCTTTTCAATAAAAATAGTAACACTAAACTTTCATGGAACGCTTGAAATCAAAAATAATCTCTGCGTAGTGTTAAGAAGTGAAATACTACGCTTGTTAGAGTTATCAGCAAGTCGTGTTTCCCAAAGGAGATACTTTTAAGAGGTAGGGGCCTATCTGCGGTTTCACTTACTCCCACTTAGGCAGAAGTATACGTATATAACTTCTTAACACTTATTTTTTTACTTATTTTCTCTCTCTCACTTCCAGTGCCACACATTTCCTACGGCAGTGAACGAATAAAATTAATGTTTGGTGAGGAGGAGGAGGAGGAGGAGAGATAAGGTGGCGGTTAGGAGTAGACAATCGCGATTTGTATTGCAGGAAAAAGGGAACAAAAACTAACAGAACGACTTCCGACTGGAGTACACTCTACGTGAATTCAAGTCGTTGTTTGAACTTACACCAGCGGTGTTCGCAGAAACAAAGTGTGAAACTATCTAAACATTATGAGAAAAAACAATAATTGCCATACCTGGTGGTGAGATTTTATTTCGAATACTTACTTACATTAACAGCATAGTGGAGTGCAGATGCAAAATAAATTTTTACCTGTAGTGGTTACCTTAGAGGCTCTCTTCATACGTCTGTGTTGCGAAATAAGGAAGAGAAGAATATAAGCGGTTAAGAGAAAATAAAACATAGAGATGGAAACCAGCTCAGTCTTATTAGGCTGTTGATGGACACATACTTGAAGCGATTTTCTGGGATACCCCTCTAAATACATACAACTTGATAAGTGAGAAGGTTTGAGCATCTAGGTTTCTAAGCTCTTTCCTTTTTAACACTTGTTCAGTTGTTAATAATTGCGCCATTATGCCTAGCACATACGAAAGGAAAAACCCTTGTCTAGGCGAAGGAAATGTTACTACAGGCGAGGAAAAATAATCTAGCGCCATCTGATACGATGTAACTCTATTTAATGAATGAAACTACTATGAGTATTTTGACTGAGGAGTGTGCAGATTGATTATGTTGACAGAGTTAGGTGGTGACGTCAACGAGAATCATTTGGTTACAGTCGTCAATTTCCGTGTGGATGGAAGACGACTGAAACGTACTGGCACGTTAAGGCTGTTAGCAGCACTAGGACTTCAGTCCGGGACTTGGCCTTTCCCGGATGGTGAGTCATGCCTAGATAGCTCAGTCAGTAAGAGGATTTCCCCCTAAAGAGAGTCCCTATCCGAGGCACAGATTCAGTCTGCCTGGAAATTCATAAAGTGTCAGGACCTATACTCTTGCGAATGAGAAATTTCTACTGGCAGTATAAACGCAATTAAAGGAGATTCACCACCGCGGTATCGAAGGACAGTGTTGAGGATGTATACTTACGCCACGTCTTGTTGCGGCACTTCTGCTTGCTCGCGGGGGCCCTACATGATATCAGGCACGTAGCCAACACGACGCGCCATGTATTAGACTAATGTCTGAAGCAGCTCCGAAAGCCCACATCGACGATGTTTCGTAAAATGGTTCGCACGCTGACACTTGTTGATGGCCCAGCTTTGAAATCTGCAGCAATTTGCAGAAGGGTTGTACTTCTGTCACGCTGAACGATTCTCTTCAGTCGTCGTTGGTCCCGTTATTGCTGGATGTTTTACGGCCGCAACGATGTCGGAGATTTGATGTTTTACCCACTTCGTCGCTACCTCGGAGATACTGTGTCCCCTCAATCATTCATCGTCTATAACATTACGTTTAAACTCACTTAATATCTTGATAACCTGCCATTGTAGTAGCAGTAACCGATGTAATAACTGCACCAGACACGTGTTATATAGGTGTTGGCGACCGCAGCGCCGTATATTTGAATACGTAAGCCTGTACCAGTTTTCTTTGGCGCTTTAGTGTATACACACACGCACAATCGATGGAGTACGAACCAGAGATTTATTTTGAACCAGGTGAAATGCTTAGAACAAAGAATTTGCTAACGAAACAGGCTGTACCCCTTGACTATTGGCCTCGCTTGGCCGTTACGGACAACACGAGGTGACATTATAGTGACAATGGAAAACGCGAAGCAGCCGGCCGGGGTGACCGAGCGGTTCTAGGCGCTACAGTCTGGAACAACGCGACCACTACGGTCGCAGGTTCGAATCCTGCCTCGGGCATGGATGTTTGTGATGTCCTTAGGTTAGTGTGGTTTAAGTAGTTCTAAGTTCTAGGGGACTGATGACCTCAGAAGCGCTCAGAGCCATTTTTTTGAAAATGGGAAGCACTGAGAATGATATCAAGGCAGTTTTGCACATACTATTAAATGATTCTGCGTGTCCTCTTGAAATAGCACGATGAAAACTCACGCTAAGCCGGCTGAAGCGCCCTCAATCCAAAGTGCGGTAATATTGTGGTCGACTAATACTCTGCAGAGTGAAGGATTCATTCTCAATGTTAGTCTGTCACAGAAGAATCTGAAACAGTCACTCCACGGCTTCTAGGATCGTCGAAAAACGTGGATGCTGAGAGAGGCTTTAAGAGGGAGGGGGGATGGAGGCGGGGGTGGGTTGTAGGAACCGGCGGCGCAGCCATCTGTCTGGCGTCGCGACGCCGATGCCGCCGTCGCCGCCGACGCCTGCGCCCTGCAACGAGCGCCGCAAGCTCGCCGCCCGCCATCTTGGACGCAATCTGCTAAATTGACATCGCGATAAGCTTTATTTATTGCCGCCTTTGCGACATTTCCTCGGCTGGCGGCGGCGGTGGCGGCTACCGTCAGATTTAGTGCGCGACCGGCGGCCGGCCATCTCCTGTCTGTCCGCTGCGGGCGCGCCAGGGTTTTCTGGCGCCGGGACGTCTACCTCCGCCCAGGTCCACGATGGAGTTGTTAAAGGGAATCGATGTACCTCCCGAGAGCGAAGGGACGACCTCCCTGTCCATCAGGCCTGAGCGCCGCAGCTGTTCAGTGGGCGTCTCCTTTCCCCGCGTTACACGTTCCTGTCGGCCCCGAATGGGACTGTCCAACAGGCAAGTACAAAATATCGCAGCAGCCACATGGCGTTGCAACGCGCCAGTTAAAAAAATTCCTTAGTACTTTCACCATCATTTCTCAGTTGCTCACGACACTTTGGCCGCCGGATGATCTTTACGATTCTCTGTATTTAAATCGATCCTCTCGCAATTTCGTTAACGACAGGTCGTTGTGTCTAAGAATTCTGTACGTCACTAGAGTGTCGGCTGTGTTTACATTTTTATACCGGTGAAATGACGCAGTGTTTATAGTCCTGGACGCACAGCGCATGATATTGGAGTAGAAAGCACAGTCCGATACTTTGATTTCAGCGTCACCGTCATTTCCACTGCAGTAGAATCTCGGGATGGTTCCCTACAAAATGTCACAGCCCCGTCCGAAATTGGGGCCCGCCCGTAGTAATCTCATTGCTTAATCATCCTTACTTCGCAGCGGTCTACCTGTTTCTCTGATCACGAATGGGACCTTCACTGTTCAACGTTACAGCGCAGAAGCTCTATAATAAATATATTTGACAACGCCGCTTGCAGAATCGCGGTTTCGGGGGTCTTGCTTCTCCGTTCGTATTTGATCGAGGGACATGGGGTAGAAAATTTGTGGTTTAGCCCGGACCAGCGGACATTTGTACAGCCATTGGAGCAGGTGTCTTACTGTAGCTATATTACGGTATATTTAGTAAGGATTGAACGATGAACCGGATCTGGCGGCCAGGAAAATTGTGCAAATCCAGTAATTCCTGCAGCGAAAGATATTAATTGGACTGAAATTAATGCTTAGTTAGCGGCATCTTCGTTTTTATGTGAGGTTTTTGAAGCGCACCACGTCTATAATTTAAACTTGTACAAATCGGTTCAAACTTTGCGGATAAAGTCAAAATTATTTTTTTTTATCCAGTAATCTTTATCTGTTGTCGGGATACGATGGTTTAAAGTTTAGCCAAATGTAGCGGGTAATAATCATTCTTACGTGATCTGAATGCTTGGAACTGTTTATAGTGACACAGATCAATAAAAATGCATTCTTACCTTATTATTGAAAGCTTTGTTCTAAAACTATAGCTTCATTCGGATTTTACTTGCAAAACACATTTTTTGTTAGGTTTTTTTAAGTGTGTCACTTATATGTCACAAACTTGTGGCCGAGCGGTTCTAGGCGCTAGTCTGGAACTGCACTACCGCGGTAGTGCGTTTATTCTTGGGGGGGGGGGGGGGGAGGGGGGGAATGACATTTTATCATGTTACTTTATTACATGACATGGGTACTAATAATAACAAATAGAAAAGGACGAATATGTCAAGAAGTTTTTATCTAAACGACTTTGAAACTACCAAATAACTCGAAAAGATTCTTCCCTTCTTTTATATCTTTAATTCTGTCCAGTACATATTTCACTTCTTTGTGCTATGATAGAAGCATCTTTCATTCCATTTGCTTTCATACATAATGTTTGCATTCTATTAATGCAGCAAAAGATTAAAAGTATCTTTAGTCTTCTCACGAGTGTAAATTTCACGTGACATTTAAAAGTTGGTTTCCTCTGTAGGTAATACGTGATACTAAGGGTGCTGTTACGAATATCCATTGTAAGATGGGATACTTACTTATTTAAGGCTGCCTCGCGACATTTAAGATGTGTTTCTGACTGAGTAAGTAATAAATCTTCTTTTGGTTTGATTGTCCGGCACCATGCTGTCATAATATTTTCAAAGCAGCAGTAAATCTGGATAAATATTGAGTGCGCATACAGGATGAGACTGTTACTTTAAAAAACCTGAGACTTGTACTACATGCGTCAGGAGCGTTCGTGTTGGTAAAAGTCGTCAAGAAGAGCAGCAGAATTATAGCGTCAGACCTCCTCACAGTCTTCCTTGTCAATGAAAAATGCGCCGACCCTGTTGTTTTTTTTCGTATACAAGAAAGAGGAGGGTTAGAAATTTAATATCAGATCGGCATCAAGGTCGTTAGGCATGGAATTTTATTTCAGACTACAATAGTACGGGGGAAGAATTCGGGGTGGGGTCCAGTTGAGAAAATTCACCTTATTTATGGGAACTCCGGAAAACCTAAATTATAATGCCTAAACGAGTATTTGAGCCTAAAGAATAAGAATTCTTTGTGTTAACCACTGTGTAGCTTTCTTTATTTGACAAAGAAACAAAACTAGGTCGTGAGTCATTAGATAATATTACTGTCCTATTACTTTACAGCGTGTTGCGACAATAGATCGCTATACACCAGGTGACATGACACACTTTCATGTTACACTATTAGCTTAACTGACTATTTTCATAGATCACTAAATACCATTTCAAATAGAAAACTGCTCCAGATATTTAATTGTGGTATAATTTGTTTGTTACGTAAGTGGGCAGTGACATGCACTATATTTTATTTTACTTAGAAGCAGTTTCGCTAGCTGATGCTTTGGTTCCCTGTTTCCTATAAGCTAAATCCTTACGTAGAGTGTCAGATAGTCTTGTAACTCTTCCACACACCAGGTGAATTGTAGATGCCATATCACTTATCTGTCGGCATCTCTATAATATGTGGAGTGCAATTTAGTAAAATATGTCTTTCGCTGCCAGACAAGCCTGATAGTATGCAGAGGGTATTTAAATTACTGGTGAAAGAGCTCAAGACAGCTATTAAAAGAATTCACTCATAAAATAATCCTCCGGTCGTAAATTTATAAAGTCATTTATCTTATGTAAATGAGATGTCGAACAGGAAACTATAATGCTCGGGAAATTAATTGCGGAGGACGAGTGCTTGCAGACACTGGAGAGCGGATGTGAATTTCAGGACGGCTGCATGCTAATTTTCTGGATTCAAATGCACCTTCCACAAGTCCGCCACGTCCTTCCTCGTAAGTGAATGCATTATACTAGGTTGATATGCAAGGAGATTATCTTTCACGTGGTGGAGGGGAAATGAGGTAAATTTGCAACGGCATGCAGGAACTGTGTTTAACGACCAGCTCGTCCACTGCAAACTGTCGAATACTATGGAAATGGTGAATGGAATCTGCTAGACTAATCGAAGGATGTCATTTTATGTTGAATGCGTCAACTTCAGATCGTAAAGACGGTGACTACCCATACTGAGCAGTCCAAGCAAAATATCGCAGCGACTCAGACTGAAACAGTTTACTGAAGAAACACGTTGCAATTGTCGCCTGACCCTTCAGATCTGTGGTTTCTCTGAGTGGCTTCAGATCAATGTTAAAGTTGTTCCTGGCATAAGGCCAAGACAGACCTACTGCCTTTCAGTTTTTCCAGCTAAACTTATTTGTGACTCTAATACTGCAAACGAAAGAGTCTTCTTTTCTGAAAAGATGCAGGCTACACTGAAAAGGCAACAGGTGTATAAAAATGACTGCTAAGAACTGTACCTGACTGTTCGCGTTTTCCTTCGTGCGTCTCAGTCCGTCTAATTGTGCTCATGTTATTGATAATGTACGTACTTATCCTTTAACATAACCTACTGTCATGGCTTTTGATATGCTGAACTGTTATTCTAGAACTTCCAGACTGCTAAACGACTGGATCAATACACAACACACTATGATAATTATGATTGCAGAAGGATGATGCAAAATACCTTCTGGCTGTTTCCTTTTTCTGTGCGCTGTATGTCTCTTGCTACTAGATGATTACGTAAGTATTTTATACCATCACAGTCGTCGCAGATATTTTTATTTTCAAATAGATTGAAATCTCCCAAGGCAAACACGTCCGGTGACTTGATTACTGATTTTAATCACGCACTATGCACTCAGGTTTGAATTTCAGATGCAAGAGGAGCTCAGTGACAGTAATTTTTGAAGCAACTATGTTAAGAGACCTCCATAGTCCATTTCATTTTATTTCATTTTCTTCCTGATATGAATTGCAAGTAGCTAAAGAGAGCTGATGCTTCCTGCATCATTTGCATTCTGATTAATCACAGGTGTAACTGGCGTCGTCGTGAAGTACACTCAAATTTTCAGTGACATCATTGGATATTCAGCATAATGTATAAGCCAAATTTGCGTTTATGGCTGTGTACAGGTGTCCAGACGGACGTGTAACCGTTTGCAGACGTCAACACTGAGATATGTAGCGATTTCAAAGTCTCACTCTTAACATAAGTTTATTATTTGTCTACCGTTTAAACTCAGACTGACATTAAGACTTTACACATTTTTCCTTACTTTAGATGGTTTCTCTAGGAAATGAGCAGTAAATTTTCTGAATTATACCAACACTGATGCAAATGAAACTTACTTGTAGTGGAAGTACTTAGTTACCAGGGCTTTGGAATGCCGCCATAAAAGTAAGCGGATAGCAGTTTGATGCTTGTTAAGGTTTAGCAGTGAAAATTTTCGCAAACTGAGAAGTAGGAATATTCTACCTAAGAGGAGGATGACTATTGGTACAATGCAGATTTACAGGTGTTAAACAAAAGTGTGGAAACACCGCGAGTAGTTCTAAGTGCATTATGTCGGAGCTAAGTAAATTCGAAAGTGGACAAATTGTTGGTGTCCGTACTGTGGGTGCCACCGCAACTAAGGTAAGCAAAGTGTTTCTGTTTCTCAGGAGACACCTTACTGAACATTTACGCCGCACTCAGGGAAAGCGGAACAGCCTTCCGCTAAACCACAACGCCCGCGAATGTGTGTGTTGGGTGATCGTAACAGACGGTTATTGAAGAAGATTGTGAGAAAAAATGAGACTACAGCAGACTGTCGGATGATGGTTCAAATGGCCCTAAGCACTATGGGACTTAACATCTGAGGTCATCAGTCCCCTAGACTTAGTACTACGTAAACCTAACTAACCTAAGGACGTCACACATATCGATGCCCGAGGCAGGATTCGAACCTGCGACCGTAAAAGTCGCGCGGTTCCGGACTGAACCGCTCGGTCACCACGGCCGGCTACAGGAGATGTTAGGACACTGTAGACTCATTCTTCTAATAACAATGCAGAAAAGAAATTCTTATTTTTTAACATTCATTCTTTCCTAATCACTGTAGAGAGCGTTGTAAACTGTTTCACGCCATAATGCCGTCTCTGGAGCGTCCTAAAAGCATTACCAACAATAGCCATTAGCTAGGTAATATGTGAACTTTCACTGTGCTGAAAGCAGGAAATACTGTCCTCCAGCTAGAGAAAGCTTAACAGTGATCCGCAGTGTGCAGTCAGTTCCCAGAAGCAGACTTCAGCAAGAAGAGCGGAACGTTAAATCGGAAGAGACCGCGAGAATGGCACGTTTAACGATACCCAAGAACGTCAGTCGGGTAATACGTCAACAGTGAGACACAGGCGAGCGTGAGTGCGCGGGGAAACGTGTGTACTTGAACGTGAGTAAATTCACTGCACGTGTTCACTATTTCGGGCTGGTTAGTTGGTGATTAGCTTTGGTTGCTGGTGAAATGTACGTTTTCATTTGTGGAAACAGTACAGAAAATGTCAGTCTTCTCACAATGTAGTTACAGCTCGGAACAGGAACGTTTCACTATCAGTAAAATACTGCTAACCGCATTGCGTCACGCTCCAGTGGATTTGCTGCAGTGAACTATTCAAAGCCCCGACCTGAAACTAATCGAATATATTAGGGATGAGTTAGAGCGTCGGTTGTGTACCATACTCTCCCTCCCCTCTTCCCCCCTCCCGCAATCCGCCACCAACCGCCTATCATAACCCCTGTCTACACCCATTATGGAGAAAACTCTATGATGTGTGGAAACATTTTTTTTTAATGGCGGCTTACGGAAAAGCCGTGGTTGTCGATTAACAATCTAGTAGTAGGAAACAGAGGTTGTACAGTCTTCATTTGGCTCGGTGGCTCATGGATCAACTAGCAAATGCAGATGAAAGGGCCCTCAGTTCTCTTTGTTCATATGTAAAAGGCCGAACTTGACCGGAAAGCAAACCAACCTTCAGGTGCCTGACATGTCTGAAAGAAACATCAGTTGAGTGGAGAGATTTTGGGAAAGACGTTATACAACAGGCTGACACACGTGGAGCCCACTTGGACGTGGCGCTGTTACTGGGGCAGTCGGGTGCGGGCAGGTTGTGTGAGAGAGGTATAGCTGGAGCAGCACGTGGGGGCGTGGACCGGCCGCTTGTTGGGAGTGCGGGCAGAGGCGAGGCGAGTGCGGCCGCCGAATACCAAGTCCGCGGGCCGGCGGCGCATGTTGATGGCGCACAGCGCCTGATGGGAAGCGCCGACGTGACCGGCCGGCGCCACCGCGCATCTCGCGCTTCCGTCCGGGATCAGCGCTGGCGACCGCGCCAGGGCGCACCAGCTCAGCACCGCGCCCAGTGCGCGACCTGGTCCGTGGGCGTACGAGGTCTGGACTGGTCGGATTGTTCGCCAGGAAGTTAACATAGCAGTGATCTCAATGAAATCAGAACCCTTCAGAGCTCCAGACACCTGGCCTGTAGGCTGGTGAGTAGGCAAGCACACTCTCGGGATCGTCTTGTTGCCTTCTTGTCCTTTTAGTCGCCAGGAATAGTACCTTATAGCTGTCTCAATAGGGCTGTTCGATAGCGAAATGGAAACCACTGTAGAAATCAAAAATAGTCGCCACTCCGACCTAGACATAAGTCGTAGCGTTGTACCATCTTTCCAGTACTCTCGTCATAGAAGGCAGCCACCTGTGCTTTCCGGCAATTTTCTAGCCTGCGGTTCATGTGAACAGAGATGAAACTTAAGGGCAACCAATTACGAGCTGTATGGTGGGTGATCAAACACTTCCCATGGAAAATGCTGCAGGAGCATCTTCATTGCCCCTGCACAGTGCAGTCGAGAAGTTTCATGAAGAGTGAGACGCATGCAGTTAGGTGGGCTGCATGATACCAGTCCAAATCTGTCTCTCGGCCCTCATACTTGGTGGGAGACACTATTTTTCTAGACGCTTTCACGTGCTCACTGTGCGCTAAGAACTGGAAAGGGCGACGTGACGCGATCGATAGGCATACTAGAGGCACTGAAGCGTCATCGGATTTTCACTGTGTTTTCCATTTCATGTCCGATGGGACCTTGGGTTCCGAAGAGCAGTAAGCTCTGTCCACGCAACTCTGTCCCTTTTCATAATACTTATCCGTACATAGCAGTACGCGGTTTCGTTGAAGTCTGTGTTGTAGGAGCACAAATAGTGTTGAATTCCACAGCTTGGGCAATATGTGACCATGTCATAAAATGTTTATGTTCGGCAAAAGATGTTTAAATCTTTCGACGTGTTGGCAGAGTGACGTAATTTGGATATGGAAGCCAGGTCGCGTAGCGCTAGCGTCATTCCCTCGTAGGGGCGCTAGTTTGTTACGACCAAAAAAGTTGAGGAAGGGCGAAAAATAAGATGGAAAGAAAGGCGAAGTAGGAGAAGAAGAAAAAAGTTTCTGAAATCTTATGGGACTTAACTGCAAAGGTCATCAGTCCCTAAGCTTACACACTAGTTAACCTAAATTATCCTAAGGAGGACTCGAACCTCCGCCGGGAGCAGCCGCACAGTCCATGACTGCAGCGCCTAGGAGCGCTCGCCTAATCCCGCGTCTAGGAGAAGAAAAAAAAAGCATTATTACTAGTAAGACTAGAAGAAGAAGAAGAAGAAGAAGAAGAAGAAGAAGGGTTGGAGGCCGCTGCAGTGGGAAAGAGGCGGAAATATATGGGAGATACATGAGAGGAAGTCGTGAGCAAAATGGCCTACGCAAAACGAAAATTTCATAAGACCTATTTCTGCCTGGTACGAAGACGCCTGGGTCTTGTTTTCTACGACTAGATGGGGCTACTTTCTTTATGCAAAGAGAGCAAATACAACAAAATTGTAAAGGGTATATTCAGCTTTTTTATTTGTTACGTCTCTCACTGATCGGCAAAAAACAAAGATAGGAGGAATCAAGTTATTGTTGCAGACAGTGCCACTTTCTACTGTGTATTTTCCATGTTTGACATTTGTGCCATACAAGAAAGAATTATTGAAACGAGTACCTTTTCACTTCATTGTAAATTCGTGTTGATCTCTGAAAACGACTGCACAGGCTAAGCGATGATGAGGAAGAACAGGGCAACTGGTCGAAGCTTACCTTGGGTGCCAGTTACTCTAATTACGCTACAGTGGAGGTTGCGAAGAGACTTTCCACTTGAAAATGACCACAACACTGAAGTTCCAATCAGGGTGATGCAAATTAAAATGACAGTCGAAAGTGGAAACTTTGACCCTTCGAGACAACCGTTAAGGTCTTACCTTGTTTCATTTGCCTACGTACGCCGTTTGGCAGGAAATACACGCTTCCCTTGTCGGTTATCCTGAGCTCCTGGAGAGGTGGAGAAGTGGTCTGCGATGCTCCGGCAACAGGAGACAAGGAAGCACAAGCGCAGGCCGCCCTCTCTGTCTTCTTTCCGGTGAGCGGCTGGTCGCTTCCTGGTCGAGTGTCGGCTTGCTTCAGAGGCGAGAGCTGCACAGTGGAAGCGCGTGCTCTGCAGAGCGTGGCAGAAGCCAGCCGCAGCCGCGGATGAGCGGCGCTGCCCGAGTGACGGCGGCGACTCGCC
Source organism: Schistocerca gregaria (assembly GCF_023897955.1). NCBI lineage: Eukaryota > Metazoa > Arthropoda > Insecta > Orthoptera > Acrididae > Schistocerca > Schistocerca gregaria. The sequence goes on along the minus strand of NC_064923.1, from coordinate 648,459,243 downwards.
CACAAAAAGCTGGCCGCATGCTAAAGACCGCGCCAGGCCCACATGCGGGCCATAGAGGGGCTCTTGTGCCGCCGCTGGGTGGTCTCCTCTGTGGGCCTTCTGTTCCACCCGCGAGTGATTCCGCGGGCCTGACTCGTGCGGCACCAACAAAACAAGAGCCGCTCGCCGGGGCGTCCCGCCTGACTGACGACACGTCCCTCCAGATCCGACCGGACGGTGGCTAGTCTCATCGCTCCACACTTCGGACAATCATGTAGTGCCTCGATTATTTCAGCTGCCATGCTCCCATCGTACAACAAAACAAATAGCAGATATTTTATTTCTGCACCATTTGGAGATCGAGTAATTCTCTGTCTCAATTATGGAGAGTAAAAACTGTTGTGAAAGACAGAAATACATACAACAAATAACTGAGGACATTGGACGAAAGTGGTGATTTATGATGAAAAGGTAGTTCTGGAGAGGAAGTCGTGATAGCTCGCATGAAACCAGTCACAAGGCTGATAGGCTAATTACCCCGTCTTCCACTCCCCCCTTCCTCCCAGAGAGAGAGAGAGAGAGAGAGAGAGAGAGAGAGAGAGAGAGAGAGAGAGAGAGAGAGAGAGAGGCGGGGGGGGGGGGGGGGGGGGGGAAAGTCACCAAATGGTTTTCATGACTGCATCATTGGTACTTACTACCTGCGTCTTGATTCACGTTCGCATCATAGCCTACGGCGATTTCCACTTAGTGTACAAATATCATTATTACCTCAGTACTCCATTCTGGGATGGAGCGAAGGAGCTATGCATTCCAGTAAGGATCCATGATACTCCGAGTGTTCTCATTGTCGTCAATAATTTTGGATTAATTTATTTACTCTCCACAAACTATTGATGTCTACCAGAAAATAATCAGAATGAAATTTTCATTCTGTTGCGGAGTGTGCACCGATATGCAACTTCCTGGGAGATTAAATATGTGTTCCGGATCGAGACTAACTTGGGACCACTTTGCCTTTGTTGGGCAAGTGCTCCAACGGCAGAGCTATCCAAGCACCATTCACGACCCGTTCTCACAGCTCTGCTTCCTCCAGTACATCATCTCCTGCCTTCCAAATTTCACAGAAGCTCTCTTGCGAAAGTTACAATACTAGCACTCTTGAAAGAAGGGATATCGCGGAGACATGGCTTAGCCACAGCTAGAGGGATGTTTCCAGAGTGCTTGTTTTGTAAGCTTCGCAAGAGTTATGTGAAGTTTAGGAGGTACAAGACGAGGTACTGATGCATGTCAGGTCGATCTGGGGATGGTTGTGTAGCTAAAACCGGGGGCCAAATACAAATGAATTATGATTTGCTCCCTTCCTAAGATAATTTCTGATTTTATCGCCACACACGAGATGCATACACGGAGGAAGTAAAATGTTCTTGACTCGCTATGGTACTTCACGACCACGTGGGGCGTTCAGAAAGTAAGCTACACATTATGGGAGGTCAAGAAACTTTTATTGAACGCTGCACCACACTTCTAAGTGACACTGATGCATGACACTGTTTTTCAGCATAAACACCTAATATCTATAAAGGTCGGAACGTTGTACTCGTTAAATTTCTCGACGGTGGAAATCTGCTCGTTGGTCATAGAGCTATTCGAGAACCACTGTATGACCGTTCTCACCGCTGGGATGTCTGCAATTGCCACGAATCAGTTCCTCGATTGCCTGGAGATTCTCGTATGTCCTTCATATCGATTGCTTTCTTTCCCGATTAGCGTCAGCTACCTCTATGCGACCTTCGACAAATTGTTGGCGCTTCGCTTCGGATGGACGCAACATGGAATTTGGTCTGAATACGCGAATCTGTACGCAATTTGGACGTTTTGCCCACAAGAATCGTGCTTCGGCTTTGGAGCATGTTCCCAGTTGCTGTGCCATTTCACTCTCGCACTGTGATTCATCTGTTGTCCGTGCGGTAGTAGTGTTGTGCGTGCTGGAAGCACAGAACGTGTCCCCTCTTCTGATAATGCGCCACTCTCGTTACGCAGTGGCACGCGGGAGCAGCGCGTGAAGGTCTCTCTTTACGCTCTGTTAGGCCGGTACCGTAAGCTACCAGCCCGGAATGGTCAGAAAATCGTGTGGAGGCGTCTACTGCTGCGCATGTGATTGACCCGGCACGACGAGGCTGTCGGTCAGTAATGAGGCTTAAGACTTAGTGCCGACTAACGGTACCACTCCACGACACTCCACTCCTTCCAGACCGGATTCGCTGATGCTTTCCGAGCTGCTGGCGGTGCGTCGTTTCGCTGTTGCCGCTCACTCCCCAACTAAGATTATCGGTAATAAAGAGTGACGCTTGAGTATTACCTCAGACATTCTCGAGTTACATATGAAAATTGTGTTCTACTTCCGTTCAATTTGGTAAATGCCAGGAAAAAACAACTTTCTGTGGAGGGCAGCCACAGCAGTAATAACAAGGTTCAACACTCAGTAACCATTCAAATCATCATAAAAATTATAACAATTAAAAAGTCAAGAATGATGAGGCGCCTTCATACAGGTAATTATAAAGCATCTTTATACAGCACATCATCATTCTTGACTTTATAATTGTTATAGTTTTTATAATAGCTCAATGATTATTGTGTGCTGAGTGTAGTTCAAATGGTTCTGAGCACTATGGGACTTAACATCTGAGGTCATCAGTCCCCTAGAACTTAGAAGTACTTAAACCTGACCAACCTAAGGACATCACACACATCCATACCCGAGGCAGGATCCGAACCTGCGACAGTAGCGGTCGCGCGGTTCTAGACTCTAGTGTCTAGAACCGCTCGGCCACTCCAGCCGGCTCTGAGTGTTGTTATTATAATTCATAACTTCAGGGTAATTGAAGTTCGCGTTAATGAATGGAATCCGATATTCATTCTGGGTTAATGCTCGCTTTTTGTCCATGTTTGCTTGCAAATAAATATGTGTTGGAAAAGTAAATGCTAGTTGGGGCAGACGACATATGAACACACGTTGTCGACTGCATGGTAGTGAGGTTTGCACATGTGTTTTAAGAAGCTATGTAATTTCTAGTGTAATTTGGATAGACCTGTACGTGTTTTCAAAGACAGGAAGCTAGAAACCTCACAAAATTAGGCTACATTCTCTGAGAGGCGAGATGTAGAGTGGCCCCTTCCGGATCACCTCATGCAGGGCGTCCTAGCAGTTGTGGTCAGTATTCAGGGATATTACAGGAACGCTCATTTGCAGCAAAAACCTTCATACGGACGTATGCCCTATTCCGAATAGTTCCTAAGATAGGACATTTAATACACATTGCTATTTGTGAAACTTATGGCCTTATACAAGACTGGTTTGAGTCATATTTAACAAACAGAATGCAGAAAGTTGTGCTGAAAAATTCAAACAATTCCGGAAAGGTAGAAATTTCAATGACTGGGTAGAACTTACAAAGGCAATGCCAGAGGGTTCAGTTTTTGGTCTACTTCTATTTCTATGATGAAAAGACATACCGAACAAAGCGGTTGAAGGCAACGAGGTACGTTGGACTAGAATAAAACATCAGAGAGGTTGGGTGGGTGAGACATATACCTGTACGCCACTAGGCCAATAACAAATGTGCATTTAATCTGCTCTGTCTCGGAAACCACTCGGAAAAGGGCATATATAAGGATGATGATTTTGTCCCAAATGAGCGTTTCTCTCATATCCATTAATACTTACCTTTCCCCCTGGGATAGCCTGTGTACTTGCGGGTGACAATCTGTACCACAATATCAGCTACAATGCAGATGACAGGTGCTGTGTGAACATTAGTATGTATTATTAGGAACTTCGGCTAACCCAAACATGTATAGCCGAAAACGAAAAAAAACTATGTTTTCTCAAGGCATACATGTTTCAAAAAAAGTATTCGATATCTCCCTTTTCGAAGGAAGCCTCTTGGCCCTGCACAAAATTCTGAGTGTCACATGATTTATTTGGCGTTCGTGCGTCAGTGGAGTTCCCACAGTTCGTGTTATTCAGCGGCTGCTGCACCTGCAGGCAGCTGTCCTGTAGGGCCCGCGTCTTTATGCATTAGCCAGCCACGCGGAACGGGATACGCGAGGCTAACCTGTAACAGTGTCGCCGATAATGAGCTCGCTGACCGAACCCTTCCGGGTACATCGCACTTGTGCCAGCGAGGGGACCGGGATAACACAACAGCCGCATACAGTTTCTGTGGCAGAACGGAGCGCCTGCAGATCCGCCAGCTTCGTGGAAGCGGCGGAGCCGAACCGGCTTCCCTTTCACCGCGGATTCCGCAACGGAGCCGCTTTATATGGCGGTCGCCGGCGCTGCTGAGCCGAGGTGGCAGATCGGTCGTGACCGCCGCAGAATCTCATTACTGCCGCCGCCGCCGCTGGCGGCGCCACCCGGTGCACTTTTTGTCCGGAGCCGCGCGTTTTGTGCCGCGCCGGGGCGGGATCGGTGGCGACCGTGAAATCCGGCGGGATTGAGACCTGACGTGGGAGCGTCGCTTAACGGTGCCCCCGATGACGCACCGTCGCCGCCGTGTGTGTCCCTGGGCTCCTCCTTTAATGAAGGCTCTGTCGGCCGGCCGAGACGGCTTCTAGTGTCGCCACAGATAGCGTAAATGCACTCTGACCGTAGGTCTAACGGCAGCGGGAAATAAAACGAGGGAACGCCGGAGGAATGTAAAGCGAAAGAGGGCGGGCAACGACGGGAGACGCGGAGGCGGCGTCTTCCTGTAGGAGCGGGAGGCGCGCCCGGCAGAGCAGGGTCAACAGCACGCCGTGGTGCCGGTGGTGTAATGGACAGGTGGCGCGACCTCTCTCTCCCAGCTGCGGCCGCGACAGCTGTCACGCGGGCCGGGTACGCGCATTTCTTTGTTCCCCAATGCGACATCTGTACTCTCGTGACTCCGGTTCTCCCACGTTCCTAGAGAGTAAGTGCCCCTGCGAGGCGGAGCGGCCTTTGTGCACCCGAGAGCATATGCCAGATGCAGCCAGCGGCCTCGATTTCTCGGGATTTGTCTTCGACTCGGTATAGTATCTCTCGCACTACACCAGCCTTGGGGCGCAAGAGTACCGCGCCGTTACGTGCATTTCTAGCTACACATACTTACGACGTAAGTAACACTGGCTTAATCCGAGGCAACGCAGTGCTTTACTGGGTATGGTCCTACACTGAGGTGATGAAAATCATGGGATACCTCTATCGGGTGGTTCAGATGGCTCTAAGCACTATGGGACTTAACATCTGAGGTCATCAGTCCCCTATACTTAGAACTACTTAAACCTAACTAATCTATGGATATCACACACATCAATGCCCGAGGCAGGATTCGAACCTGCGATCGTAACAGTCGCACGGTTCCGGACTGCGCGCCTATAACCGTGAGGTCTTTACTTGTGGTGTTGTCTTGTGGTACCAACTTTTGTATGATATGTCGTTCTGCGGATGACACCACAATATAATATTCACTGTGGTTCTGGTGAGCCACCTAGCTGTAACAGATACTCAGAGACATCCCTAAAAGAATAAGCACTTTCAATTCTATCATTGTACTTCGGAACGATCGAGCTCTGCTGCAAACAGTCACCACAAATTTGTGTATTACGATGGTACCTTATATCATTTGTGACTAAGTGGATGAAATTTTTCATTAACAAAAAAGGGAAAATCACCTCTGTTCTGGCCACAGAATTGCCAATCGGTCCGGACTGACCACTCTGTCATACTAAGCTAATGACGTCATCTGGATGCGGCACGAAGGAGCGTTGTGTCTCGTCACCGCTGTCGTGTTAGCAGACCTGGTGACGTTCCTCAGTCTTAGGCTGACTGGATGGCGTTCCATTCCTTCCACCAAAGAAAATTCACCGGTAGTATCGAGATTCGAACCTGGGTCCCCCACGTGCCTGTCAGCTGCGCCAGCTACTCAGCTACGGTGGTGGACGTGGTTCAACATGTCACAGCCTATTCCACTTCGTATACATCCTCTACATCAAAGGAAAACTTCAGAGTTTTGTCGTTCCTTACCCAACTCCCACGTTTGTCTACATTAAGTGTTAACAGTAGTCATTGTTTCCCAAAAATCAATGACATTTAGCATCTTGTGGTATAACCATTTTCAGTTTTATGATGTAATGAAGTTTTGTTAATAACTAGTTTACGAAGTAAAAAATTATGAGGAAGATCAGAAGCAGGTGTGTCTTCTCATAATCGCTTCATACACCTTCAAATACAACGGTGTGAACAAAAAATTCAAGTACTGAAGACGTGCCACATCACCACAAATTCTGTTGTGATTAAGAATAACGTATTTTTCCGACTGCTTGTAAGAGAGCTATTACTGAAAAACATGGAGGGTCACTACCAATAAAACAATTTTAATTTGGGAATAGTCTGGAATAAGCTTCTCTCTGCATTTGTATTCAGTCTTCCTAAATGTATCAGAGTGTTTATTTGGCATCGAAAGACCCCCTGCCAGAATCCATAAAAGGCTACCAATCGCTTGGTTGCGAAATTGTTGATGTCCCTGGCCGTGCACCAACTGGAGACGAGGGTGCATCCCAAAAGAATTCACTAGCAAGCGACCTGCGAATGCTGCTAGGACACAATTTATGGGCGCGATACTTTCAGAAAATTACGTCTGCGGCCAGGTTATTAATGCGCGTATTAAATGCCGCACCACAAAAGAGACTCAAAGCGGAAAGGCGGGCACATCCGCTCCGCAATTTTTCACTTTGATGATGCGGGCGGGTGTTTCGGGACACAGCGGCGGTGGCGCCGCGATCCATTGTGCCGCCGGCTGATGACGTGACGGAAAACAAGGCTGGACTCGCATTTGTTGAGCCCCCGATAAGCGGACAATATCTGCCTTTCTTATTGTTCCCGCAGCGGCAGCGGCGACCACGTGAGCCGGTAGCGCGCGCTCCTCCACAGCCGCCGCCCCCGCCGCCACCCCCGCACTCTTTCGCCCGCCTCTCTCGCTGCCGCTGCCTCTGTCTCTCTTTTTTCCGCAGAAATTGTACAATGGCGCGCTGCATCAGCAGAGAGCCTGCATTGTCAGCTGTAACGACAAACTCGCTGCTGCCGCGGCCGACCGCGCCGCGTTGCAAATTGAAAGGCTGGCAGACAAGCGCCATGGAGGGAGGGAGGGAGAGGGAGAGGGAGAGAGAGAGAGAGAGAGAGAGAGAGAGAAAGAGAGAGAGAGAGAGAGAGAGACGAAGTTGGAGCAGGCGGGCTCTGGGCGTGGCGCGTGTCGCTGGAATAAAAGCGGTCAATATAATCGGAGCGCCGCTGCTTCGCCCTGTGGCACCTGCCTTATACCCTGCTGCCAAGATGACTCGCGTCTGTGTCAGCATTCCGAGATCGGGTTTAAAGGTCCCGTCGAAAGCGAGGTCACGGAAGGTGAAAATCCACAGACATTCTCAGACACGCATGGTCCCGTGTGTGAATTGTGCTTGACTGTGGAGAACAATGTAGGGGAAATTAAAAACGCCATTCACTTTGTTGGTGGTAGCTCGGCACGGTACGTTTGCAGGAAGCATGCATATCTCCTAAAGAAGGGTGTGAAGCAAAGTGTTCGTCATGCGCTGCGTGTTGGTGTTTGTATTGTTACGAACAACAGGCTTAAAGTGTCAAGCAAAGGCTCTGCTCGCCTTGACATCGTCGTCTGTTCAACCAGAAAAAAAAAAAAAAACGTAACTGCCGGAGACGCTTTGTCAACGATGAAAGCATCGTGCCCACGACGAGACTATTAGGTGCGGAGCACAAGCTCGGATTGTGTAGGGATGGTGATAGGCAACCGGTCGTGTTCTACGCATTGGAAACATCCTGAAATTTGCGTAAGAGAGATAAGGAAAGAGCAGTAAGCCTACGGATGGCCGGACGAATGTTATCCAGCAGAGGCTATGTGGCTAAGGAACAGACTGCTGTGATCAGAATCATGCGTTCAGAGGTAACCAAACAAGTGGATCAGTGTACAAGCGTCATATAGTACTGTCATTCGTTAATCAACAATTACGTCTTGCCCTCGAAGCATAACATACAAATTATTTGCTAAAATTTCCTTGCAAAAAAGGGTCAGAGGCGTGTGGACTTAGTGATTGTCTTACCACGTAGTTAGTGTGAGTGTTTGTAGAATGACTCTTTCGATTTGCAGCGGTGTTTGTGCTGTTACGAGGCTTCCTTCTGCATCAAAACTGTGTGTTTGACTTGGACTCGAACCCCGAGCGTAGCCCTCCGCGGGCAAACCTCTTACCAGCAGGGACGCAGGCACGACGCTCATCTCACCTTCACAGTTTTACTTCCAGATACCGCTATTGTATCTTCCAAACTTCACAAAAGGTCTCAGGCGGTTACGTTGTATCAGTCCTCATACAGGAGAAACTGAAGCAGACCTTGCACTTTATATCACCGTCGTGCTCAAAGCCAGTTTTCGCATAAAGACTGCCTTGGCTCATCAGTCGGGACCTTCGCCGCACTGTTCCGTCAAAACCTTCTGTCAGTTTTGCGATATGAGCCACGTCACGAAAGTATAAAGATCCGGAATACCTGACATTATATTTACGTGCTGGTATTAGACGTTTTGTTGACGAAGGCTGGGAACCCTGAGGGTGAAACAGTGTCACTACGCACAGCGTACCTCTCGAAAATATCACAGTTGTCAACCCAGCCATTAAGTTTCAGATCGTTTCTAACATCTTTTGTCACTGTAGGTCACCATCATCCCGAACACCTTTCGGCACAAGGGGGAATAAAGAGCCAAAAACGTATATAACCCTCAGCCATGTGCATCTTTATGTGAACAGCCGTCTGAAGATAAACTTATAGGTTGAAGGCGGTTCACTATTTATGTAAATAAATAGCGTTATCAATCATGGCTGGCTGCTGTCTTCTTGTTTAAAAGAACCAGCCTATATGGAATATGAATGATTCACCAAAGTGTTGAGAGTTATCTTACTGTTAAAAACTGTAGTGATGCCCTGCACAACCAAATCTCCCAAACGCTGAGTGCAAAGTGACCCTGAAGATAGAGGCTCGGGGGAAAGGGATAGGAGGGGCAGTAGAATTTAATGGTTACCCCTGTGCTATTCTTTACCTTTACCTTTACTGCGACAAAACAAATTTCGCGTATTCGCGAAAGGTGGAGAAAAGTTTGTTCGCTCAAGGAACCATTCATACTTTCCGCAAACTGATTTAAGAAAATCGTTTGAATCATCCTTGCATTTTGTGCATAACAGTGAAGTGCCATTGAAGCTTTTTGCTCTCCTCGTAAGAGGTAGCTTAACCGATGTTTTGTTACATAAATCGCTCTAATAAACGTAATTCTTGATGGCGTTATGCTGACTCGTAAATTTACTAGTGTTACCTGTTTTGGAGTGTTCTTGCGTTGCTCCCGGTTTCTCTGAGACTGCTCGCACAGATGCCTCGCTGCTGCCTCCGTGGCTTTGTTTGAGTTGTAGCGAGCGCAGCTGGTGACAAGCGTGCGTGGTGCGTGGTCGCTATCTGCCCCCGCATCTCGCCCTGATTAAGCCCGCCCCGCCCCCGCTGCCGCCCCTCGCCACCCCCGCCCGTCCTAATTAACACGTTGGCCGGCGAGCCGGCAGGCCACTGACTGCGTCCGCGCCGTGTTTTCCTACGTTTCCAATCACTCCGCGAGTCCTGCGCAGCGCGTGTGGTCCGACAACAGGGTGCTTGTCTAGTAACTGGTGTTTTGCGGACGGACAGGGTGTTTTTGTAGACACTCTGAGGCAGGTAGAACCTACACCACCGCTCGCCTAGGTAGTAGCGCAGTCAGCGCGGCGGATTCCTAAGCGAAGGTGCCCGGGTTAGAGTCCCAGCCGGGTCGGACGTTTTCTCCGCTCGGGAAGTGAGTGTTGTGTTGTCCTTACGTCCGTATCCTCATAACTGGCATTAATGTTGATATGGCTGTATGGGCACGGCCCAAAAACCAGTCAAAAGAACAAATATTTACCGTACCAGATTGCACAGCAGGTCTAACGGAGGAGGAGGCGTAGTTGTTTATGCGAAAGACTTAGGAAGCATGTTGCTGATTCAGAACGGACACAGCGATTCAGCTTTACCCTGTTGACTTACCTCTCGACGCGAACGCTTAGGTCCTTGAAGCTCACTGCTAGGATCGTTGCGCCACAGGCTACATAGTGTAAAGTATGGATGACTTTGCTGTCTTAAGTCCAGTACAATCAGCAACAGCTGAGTTTCATCTCTGTAAACATTCCGTAGACTATGTAGAATCTCAGCCACCCCGTTCCTCAGTTAGTGACAGCACGTACTCTTCAGTGTAGGAAATTATACGTTTGTCGAATTTTATCGTGATCGTCCGTCATTTGCCTGTGTTGTTCTCGTGAACACCTGACTTTTATATTGTTTTAGGTTTTGTTTTAGGAGTCTCGTCAGCTGTTCCGTGTCGCAGGCTACTGACCATTTTAGTAATGGCAGCATTCGCCTTAGTTAGTGAAAATGTACGTGGTGCCGGAAATTCGTCACACTTAACGCAAGAAACATTTCTTAACATTTCTCATAATCCTGGAGCCCCTGCCAGATTGGATTAACGGAGGAGATAGAGAAGCTCCAACGGAGAGGGGTGCTTTCGTCACTGGATCGTTTAGTGAGAGAGTTACGGAAATAATGAATAAAAATCCAGTGGCAAACGCTACAACAGAGTCGTTGCGCATCACGGAGAGTTTTACTGTTGTAATTCCGAGAGATTACTTCCCGAGAAGTGTCGGACAGTATACTACTTCCTCCCACATACGTCTCGTCCGCAGCCCGTGGTGTAGTGGATAGCGTTGCTATCTCTGGTTAACGTGGTCCCGGGTTCAATTGCCGGCCGGGTTGGGGAATTTTCTCTGCCCGGGGACTGGGTGTTTGTGTTGCCCTCATCATTTCATCATGATCATCATTTGTGACTGTGGCTAGACTAGACTGTGTAAAATTATTATTATTTAGCGTATGGCTAATACAGACATATCATAAAATTAAGTTATATATACATACATACATACAAGAAACTTAAGTTTGCTTTACAAATGAATATCCAGCCTTTCTATCCAGCGCACTGCTTCTGGATTTGGTAGCAGGAAGACCTCTTCAGCACCGCTCGCGTTCGGGAGGACGACGGTTCAATCCCGTCTACAGCCGTCCTGATTTAGGTTTTCCGTGATTTCCCTAAATCGTTTCAGGCAAATGCCGGGATGGTTCCTTTGAAAGGGTACGGCCGATTTCCTTCCCAATCCTTCCCTAACCCGAGCTTGCGCTCCGTCTCTAATGACCTCGTTGTCGACGGGGCGTTAAACACTAACCACCACCACCATCTTCAGCACCGTGATAGGCTCGAATCCTGCATTCACTGAGAATGTGGTGAGCAGTCTGGTCTGGAGCCCCGGAGTCACAGGCTGGATCTGACAGCTTCTTCCACTTAAAGAGAGCATCCCTGCATCGGCCATGGCCGGTACGGATTCTGCTGAGAGTAGTCCAGGTCTTGTGTGGTAGGTCGAATCCACTTGGAAGTTTAGCACCTGAGAAGATGTGTTAGCATTGCTAATGACCGTAGGCTTAACCTTATAATACGGGGGGGGGGGGGGGGGGGGAGACACAGTGGTAACCTGTGTACCCTCCACCACACTGCGCAATGTGACGTGCAGTGTATAGATGTAGACATAAACACCCGAGATCGAGTAATCTGTGTCATACAGTTTTAATTAGCTATTGTCTAGACCATCCGGTAAGCTTGAGCTCGGCTCTTCTATCTACATTTGAGTCAGCAGCGAATATTATAATTTTGCAAATATGAGTACTGTCAATGAACAGCTTTCAGGGCACTTAAAATTTAACCAAGCCGTCATGTAGTGTAACTCATAATGCTTTATTACAGTCCAGTGGATACAAATAAGAGTGCACATCTTAAAATGCGTGTCCTGTGTCAATGTATTAAAGCTACAAATACTGTTGAAAGTTTTGAACACCGCAACCAATGACAGCGAAACCCGTAAAAGCTGAGTGAATTCTACTTCTTCACGTGTCGTTTGATTGTTTACTCCGAGGCAACGAACAAGTCTAAGAAAAGAACCTACAGCATGTTAGTGCATTTACAGTTGTCCATGCGATATTTTGTTGCACGAGAGTGACTTTGTTCCTCGACTCTGTCCACCCTCCTTCAATCCCACGCTACACGCCTACCACGTGGGAGCTAGTTCACCGAGGAACGGTGGCGGTATCGCAGCCAGCAGGATCTCTGTTCGCATATCGAGACGATCGGTCTCACTATAGAGCTCCGTGCATGCATAAAATATGAAGGACAAACACTCGATTCGAATTTGTAAGCAGTGTCAGCGGATCGCCGCTTATCGGGAAGTGCGCTCCTGCGGGCAGGCCGGCGATTCGCGTCGGCCAGTCGATGGCTGCGTAACGGTCCGTCCGTTTTTAAAGAGCTGCCGGCGCGGTGCGACGCGTCAGGCCTCAGGTGTCCGGGTAATCAATAAGACGAGCCACCGCCGAGCTGCCGGCACCTGACAGCGGGCGAGAGCTGCTTTGTCTCATGGCGGAGCCTGCGAGCCAGTGTCTCGGCGCGGTTGACCGTTGATCGCAAAATTCGTCCTTTTCAGCCAAATTGCTGTATTCACCTAGCAACAGCTTCAAGTAAAGGATAATAGCGTAGAGTGAGAGGTACGTGTAATGGACCCACAAACCAAAACAATGCACACAAAGCTAAACGCACTCCTCCCTTGAATACAGATAACGTACTCCGTCACAGAAATGGTGAGTTGTTAACCCAAAGCTACCGAAAAATTGTCGTCGTTTATGGTGTGTAATATCGCACGTATGTCTTTTTTTTATCTTCTGGGACTTAACTGTGGAGGACATCAGTCCCTAAGTTTACACGCAACTTAACCTAAATTATCCTAAGGACGAACAGAGACACCCATGCCCGAGGGAGGACTCGAACTTCCGCCGGGACCAGCCGCACAGTCCATCACTGCAGTGCCTTAGACCGCGCAGCTAATCCCGGGCGGTGCACGTATGTTTACCGAAACGATTATCATACATCGATCTCACATTTAATATTGATTTCTGTATCACTTATCGTCTAATATGAGAAAAAAATATATATTTATTGCGTGCTAGAGGGTGGCCAGAAACATTCTGAAATGATTGAGGGTGTTCCAGGGTATGTAGTACTGAGAAGTAATTGTTAATGTTCCGCCGTTTTCGAGTTAATTAGAATTGAAGTTAGCCAGTCTGGCCGTTGCGAGCGCAAATTCAAGTCCCCGTCAAAGATGGTGTCGCCAAATGTGTGTTTCTCTTGGTTTCCTAGAACCGAACAAGAAAGTGATGCGAAAATATGGCATAGGACGGAAGTAAGGATAGAATTAGTGCCAAAGGCTGAGCAGTCTCGTGCGCTATCATCTGCGCTATGAGAACAACTGACACTAACTGTGTGTGGCGTGCCGGTTCAATTTGCGCACGCAATGTCTTCATTGCCTAACCAACACGGAAACGTCGCAACGTATCGATTTTTTCTTCTTCTTAACACTTACTTGTCAACACAACTCACCCTACAACACACTTGCAAGCTTTTCAAATTGTTTCTGACCACCCAATATAGTTGGCTATTACACATAGTATTTCATCACACCTTGGTTTCGACTGTTACACCCAACAAAATCGAGCAGCGGGAAGGTAGGTACGATGATGATCAGGTTCCAAAGAAATGGCTCTGACCACCATGGGACTCAACATCTGAGGTCATCAGTCCCCTAGAACTTAGAACTACTTAAACGTAACTAACCTAAGGACATGACAGACATGCATGCCTGAGGCAGGATTCGAACCTACGACCATAGGAGTTGCCCAGTTCCAGACTGAAGCGCCTAGAACCGCTCGGCCACACCGGCCGGCGCAAGATCAGGGTTTAATGTTCCGGTGACTACGATGTAAGTCATTACAGACAGAGAAAAATCTAGACTTGGGGAAGAAAATTAGTCTTGCCTTCCTCAAAGAGATCATCCGGTAATCTGCCTTAAGCGATTTGGGGAAATGACAGAAAACAACAATCTCAACGACCGCATGGGCAACTGAACGGCCCTCATTATGAATTGTAGTGTACGATACTTGGAGAACCAGGTTCGATTCCGGGTGGTATCAAAGATGTGTCCTTGCAAGATGAACTGTTAACTGTCTATTATATCTCGCGAGGAATAACCACGAGCTACTTGGAAGTGGATGGCGGTTCCGCTTCCAGAAGCTATCATTAATTGACAGGAGACTGTGTGCTGACCACAGCGGGTGAAGCAGGGCTCGACTGAAGTTATTTAGACCTCGAGACGCCATACGAGGTTACATGAAACTCGGTTAACTTTATTTTGATTTATATGATACCTTATGTCAAGTAATACATCCATTTGTTGGCTGATTTGATTAAATATATTTTTGACTGAAAGCAAATAAAAGTAAATAAAAAAGTGATGCTGTAACAAGTATATAAGTCGAGTGAAACAAGTAGGTTCCTATATATGCGTCGAGGAGCATTCCCTGTAAAAATTAGCCTTCGGTCATCCGTACGCAAGTGCCAAATGATTTAAACATAATCTTTTAGCAAGTTCAGACTGCATCGATACCAACAGAAGAGAAAAGCACAATGAATCCTCAACCTATCCCCTTTAAAGTGATGTAAACGACGGTCAGACTTCAGTATTTTCCTAGAAACTGTACCGACATCGGGATAACAATCATACGCTTTGAATTTCCGTGAGCCATATCGGGGAAAGGTAGGGATCGGAGGACGGCGCTCTGCGATCGCAATTATTTTGAGCGCGGCGCTCTCTGTATGTAGCAACGTCTCTTTTGGCCTGCGGACGTTTATTTTGATGGGGGAGTGACGTCATCCACAAAGGAAAAGCCGGGCCGTGTTGACGGCAGCCGTCGCGGCGCCAGAAAACAAACGCAGCGCGCCAGCCCCGTCCACGGCCGGGCTATGATAGATTTACTGACTGCGCATTCTTCCGCGATAGGCGGGCTGCGGGCCAAACCACACAGGTCGTGGGCAAGTGTGCTTCTGATCATCGGGGCTAAACCACGTGTAAAACTCCACCAGCTCGCAGCCATAGCGCCACCAGATAATTCGTCGTGAAGTAGCTGTCAGTGCGAAGAGTACTAATCAGATTTGTCGGGGAAACCATCCAGCATATGGGCACGTTCCAGCAGCCCCAAGATCGAGATCCAGAGAAAGTTGCATCAAGACCATTTCATTGTTGCAAACAGCAGCGGAAAGGAAACGACTATAGATTTATAGACTTAAAAATAACTCGACCTAGCCACCCGCTTCGCACAAGGCCATGAACAAAATAGATTCGGTGGAGGTTATTCAGCCACCTTCGATGTGGACTTGGAATATCTAGAGTTAACCCGCAGAAGTGGCACTTCCCTACGCATACCACCGACTGTGAGTGCGGAGAACAACAGACAGTGGAACACTCGCTGGTCTGTCAGCTATGCCCTGCATCTTGAACAGAAGATAACCTTCTGCTCGCGAATGCGAACACAATTGATGTTGAAAGATTTTGTGGAGCAGTAGTGCAGCTTCATAATTCTTTATCTCTCCTGTTTTAATGGTAATTAACGCGTCTCATATTTGCTTCTGACTCGAATAAATAAATCGTGGCAAGGGGCTCGCGTTATCATTGTGTCCGCCACTCAGACTTTTGTTGGTTGTCTGTCGGATTACGCGTTAAAAAAGCAGTTATTGATGGAAAGTCACCTCAAAAAGAGTTGTTGGCAGAAATTCACATGTTGACAATGAAGGGCACAACAATCCGGAACTTGCGTCAACTGCAGGAATTTTTTTGTGGAATACATATGTTATCAGATAAAACATGATTGTGATAAAAGACAGGATAGATTATAAGTTGCATGCGTAAGTAACTCAGGTAACTAATTAAAACATTTTCGCTTCAGTAATTTGTTTACATCGTTCGAAATAGTTACGAGACAGACGTATAGTTAGTTTCTCACATTCTGTTTTGGCTGTGGGGCACCACCACCCCAAGAAATTTCACCATATTGGAAAATAAAAGTGAAGACTAATGTAAACGACAACAAAAATGTATCTTAACGTGAACAAACCGTCTAGTAATGAACTTGTCGGTTCGTTAACGGCGCTGTTTATGTGAAGCATTATAAAAAGTGTCTGGTTGCTCTTACCTTCTCTGCAAGAATCAGCCTTTATGTTTTACACGGCCACGGTCTCAAAATGTCAGTTTTCGACAAGATAGCATCTCTGTAAAGTGCTGCGTCGTGCCAGGGATTTTCTCAATTACATTTCCAACAGGTGCTGGAAAAACCTGACGGCTTGGGAAAATCATTCGCTTGAAGCTACAGTAGTATGCCGAATTCAGAAGGATTATCGAGTGAGGTGGCGCAGTGATTAGCACATTGGACTCGCATTCGGCAGGACGACTATTATGTTTTCCTTCATATCCTTAACTATTTGAGTGCCAGTAATGTCTTCCGCAATCCCCCCCCCCCCCTTCCCCCACCCATTTTATTCATTTTGCTTTGAAGTCCTACGTTGCTACTACAGCCGAGATTTAGGCCAATTTTAAATTGTAAGCATCCACAGCAGCAGTAGAATTGAACCATGATGAATAAGACCACTTCATCTGTATAGAGCTTTGTTTCTTATCCAACCAATTTCACGGCGGCAGAGATACATATTTATTTCATTATTTATTCCAAACGTTAAGCAGTAGATGACCCACCATTCTTTGTCCTGTTGTGATAAAACTATTTGGGCGTCAAGAGGTCGGTAGTGCAATTTAAAATCGAGCAGAATGGGGGTAACATCATCACGATACAGGAAATCTAATGTTAAACTCCGGCGTGACAGTTCATCTCCGCGCCGTTTTAGCCGAGCGGTCTAAGGCGCTGCAGTCATGGACTGTGCGGCTGATCCCGGCGGAGGTTCGAGTATATGTGTGTGTGTTTGTCCTTACGATAATTTAGGTTAAGTAGTGTGTAAGTTTAGGGACTGATGACCTTAGCAGTTAAGTCCCATAAGATTTCATACACATTTTTGAACATTTTTGACAGTTCGTCTAGGAAGTCACTGCGCACGTTATGTTGTCACGAAGATGTTAAGCCTTAGGGTTTCTGTATCGGGATGATATTCCTCCCATTCTCCTCTGATTTAAATTGGACTGCAGACTTATTGACGCACAGACAGTTATCTCACAGTTGGACAAAGAATGTTGAGTCAACGTTCGGAATAAATTATGTAATTAATCTGTATTCCTGGAGAAGTGACTCTAACGCAGCGAAACTGGTTGGATCAGAAATATAGATTTATTATGCAACTTAAACGGTCTTAGCCATCACAATCCTGATTCAGGGCTTTCCTAGCGTACGTGGTCTCATGCTAAAGGCATTGGTACTTTAAATAATATGAATAAAATGGTGGTTTGTGGCAGAAATCACTGGAGCTCAAAGGGCTAAGTCTCTCCAAGCGGGATGATCACTTTGCAAGGGCACGGCGGTTCCCCTCCCCAAACTCCGACTCTGTTGACCACGATACCTATTAGATGTTAAACGCTTATCTTCCTTCCTTCGGAAGAATCACTGGAAAGACGGACTCATCAGCTCCAGACTGGACACCGAAAAGGCACGGGGACGAACCCGCTGGCTCAGACTGGAGTGGTACTCTTATGTTTATTACACGGGGTGTCAGGAGACGTATGAAGTTACAAGCGGTCGCTAGCCCTCGGTAGGGGCGCGCCGCTTGCAGATGACGCCCGCACAGAGCACTCGCTCCTCGGCGGTAACGAGCGCGTGGCGGCCGTCGCATGTCCCAGATCCGCCGGCCAGATTCTGCGCCGCCCCGCCCGGACACAAATGTTTACGCGCTGTCATTAAGCCGCTATCGCGCTTCTCATCGCCGCGGACAACAACAAACACGTCGACGGCACCAGCGCGGCCGGCGTTTACCGCGCGGGTACACACACAATCAGTCAGCCGCGACACGCGCCGCTTTCGCGACCGGAAGTGGCCGCTGCCTGGCCAGCTGCACAGCTGCCGGGGTAACCACACTATCTTCACGGTGCCGCTTCTTCCTCTCGAGGTCGCAGCTGTATCCGACGAGGGCGACTGCGTAGCTCCACAACGCGCACAATATGATGCTCCAATGGAACCCTGAGCTATTGGTGTCATCTTGATGCCAAGTTCCGATGACCTTTCTGTTCATCATCTTCAGGCGAGATATCCTGGCTCTAAAAGCAAGGGTATCCTCAGGAGTGCCCTAAGGAAGTGTGATGGGAGTGTTATTATTTTCTGTATAACTGATCTGGCGGACACGGTGGGAACCAATCTGCGATTGTTTGCTGACGATGCTGTGTTGTGTGGGAAGGTGAAGTTGATTGACTTTAGAGGAGGATACGAGATAGCTTAGACAAATTTTGTAGTTGGTGGGATGACTGGCAGCTGGCTCGAAATGTAGAAAAATAAAAGTTAATGCGGATAAGTAGGGAAAACAAACCTGTAATGTTCAAGTGCAGCATTAGTAATGTCCCGCTTGTCGCTTTCTTTTCGCTTATATATCTGGGCGTTACGGTGAAATAGAACGAGCATGTGAGGATTGTGGTAGGGAAAGTGAAGGTCGACTTCGGTCTGTTAGGAGAATTTTGGGAAAGAGTGATAAAACAGTAAAGGAGAAGGCTCATAGGACGCTAGTGCGACTTACTCTTGAGTACAGCTCGAGTGTTTGGGATCCGCACTAGGTCGGATTAAAGGAAAATATTTTAGGCAATTCAGAGATGGGCAGCTAGATTTGTTATCGGTAGGTTCGAACAACACGCAAGTGTTACTGAGACGCTTCAAGAGCTCAAATGAGAAAATCCTGGAGGGAAAGCTACCTTCTTTTATAGAAACACTGTTGAGAAAATAATAGAGAACCGGCCTGGATGCAGACTGGTTCTGCTGCCGCCAACATAAATGCCACTTAAGGACCACCAAGATAAGCTACGAGAAATTAGGGATCGTTCGGAGACATATAGACAGTCGTTTTCCATGGCTGTGTTTGCGAATGGTACTGGAAAGGAAATTGCTAGTACCCTAGGATATTCTCCTTCAGGCACCGTGCTGTGGCTTGCGGAGTATGTATGTAGATGTAAAGATAACTTTGACCTCAACGTTGCTCCACGACTACGCCGTAACTCGGCCGACAACCCTAGAAGATTTAATCACTGAAATTCTCAGAGGCCTGCGTTCTCATATAGTAATATACACTACCTGTTGTTTTCCTGCATTTAGCTCTTTCCGTCCCCCGGGCATTAGTGGCCACGATGAAATTTTAAAATTTTCAGCGCCCTCACCTTATTTCTACTGAAACTTCAACATTCCAAATCTTATGCAACACTATGGTAACTATCTGTTTGTAGGGTTTTTATAACTTCTTGCTTGTTTACGCACATATTTCAGACGGTACAGGGACACTGACTGTTGCCTGGGCTAGTCGTACTGATCATCGGGCTAGAAACCAGCCTTATCCTAAGCAGCCTGAACACGCTTTTTCATTAGAGTATTGTATGTCTAAGCATATTTAGTCTGTGTATTTTATGTATTTATGCAGTGTACCTTAAAGAGAAAGATTATGATGTCTTTCACACATCATCTGAACAGAAGAAGGCCTCCTCCACATCTTTTTTTTTCATTCATTTAATGACATCAGCATAACTTTACAATGAAGTACGATGTTTGCATTTCAATAATACTTTTTTCTTGGATGATACAGCTCAAAACATGGAACAATACGCAGTCAAAAGTCACTTTGCTTGCAACAACAACGCGATTCTTTTTTCAATGTTACGTTGCCGATCACTGCAAAGCCAGAATAACAAAACGAAACGCGAAATATACACTTTACGATGTTCTTGCGTTGACACTTTTGTTATATCCTGAGTGGCCCCATCCAGCAGCTGAAAACAAGAAAAAAAGTCCCTTTGGCCAGGAAAAGGGAGGTTCTTACGGAACTGTTGCTCAACACAATCCATTCCGAATCTCCTCAAGCATCCGTTTCGTACATGTCCATCCTCTTCTCATTTTACTACCCTTCAATTCATCTCTTTCTTCTTCTTCCTCCTCCTCCTCCTCCTCCTCTTCTTCTTCTTCTTCTTCTTCTTCTTCTTCTTCTTCTTCTTCCAGTTTCTGTTTCACCCTTTTTCTCCCTGTTTTCTTCTGCGCTTTTTCATTTTTCTTCGCCCCCACTGAAACAGTGTTCAGGGCACGTGCCCCTGCTGCAGTATCCCTTTTTATCCCGTAGCTTGCAGTTCAACCAAGGTATTTAATACTTGACAAGTGTCTGGCAGATAGAAACTGCATGCGTAACCTGGACTCTACCTTGCAACCTTGCGCCTCGTGGACATAGTTCTTACAGACTACCTGGATAGTTCTGTCGGTAAGAGCATTGTCTCCAAAGGCAAGTTCTAGTCCCGGTGCAGCACACTGTTTTGATCTGCCAGGATGTTTCAAAACAGAGCAGTTCCGGCGCGGAGTGAAAATGTTCATTCAGAATATTTATTGCTCGCTTGTCACAACTCTCGTAATGCATATTTCATCAGTCACATTACCTGTCTGTGTTCTGACGGGACTCCTCGCAGGAGGTATTTATTGCGGCAAGATGCTCAACCCGACAGTTGCCGTTGTCGAGTGACAGCCGGCAGAACGCGCTGGAGACGAACCGAACCGAACCGAACCGTACCGTAGCGCTCGGTGCAGTCTCCGGACCCGACGCCCCTCCGGCGCAGACATGTACGTAATGCGCGCGGACACGCAAGCGCGAATGCGCAACGCGCCTCGTCTCGCCGCATAACTGACGAGCTACATGCAATCGCCGTGTTACGGTGCCGACTCCGCGGGATGAATTGTAAATGCGCTCTGAATGCGTTAGCGCCGCTTTCCGGCAAGCGGCCGGCCGAGTGAGACGTTGTTTATTAATGGACGCTGCGGCTGCGTTTCGGGTCAAGCCGACACGCGTGACCTTTCGCGGAGCCAAACGTGCTGACCTTTCTGAAAGCGGCCGCCCTTCTTTGCCGACAGCGTCAAGCGCGCCGACGGGAAACCATTGTTCGTGACCGCTGCAAGCAGGTGCACGCCGGCTCATGGCGACAACGAGCATGCATCTATCGGGCACCCTCAAAGCGTCTTATAGTCGGCTTACCCGCAAAGTCCCGGAATTAGTGCTGCCTATAATCGGCAGATGTCTACATATACGGAGTGATACCTTGACGACGGTGCAAACTTTCAGGGATGATGGAGAAGGGTAAAAGTAACAACCTGGAGCAAGGAACTCAGGTCGAGAAACGACCGAGTCGGAAAGTTATAAGCGAAAATTGTTCTTATTCCTCTGACGGGGACCTGTTCTGCAGCAAGCTTTTTGTCTTCCACATATTGGGACGAGATAATATAGACCAAAAAAAGAAAAGGAAAATGTGCAGCGCACATGGGCTCAAATCTGCGTACCTAAAGAACTGTGGGCACTTGTTCATAAGAAGAGACTTGTTTCACAATAACGAGGATGAGCAAGTGCTCATAGCTCTTAAGATATGCAGTTGAGAGCCCACGTTTACTTGACATTTTTCTTTGGTTTTGCTCCATACTACCACCTCTGAAAGTCGCCTCCTACATTCTTAGCAACAACTGTACCAGTATATGTATTACACTAAAAGAGGTATGAGAATGACTTTCGCCTATAACTTCCGTCTCTATTGTTTCTGGACCAGAGTTCCTTGCGACAAAGTGATACAGTTACTCTTCTCGATTATCCTTGAAAGTTTCTGCCATCATTACCCTGTATATCCGCATAACATTGTACAGTTCCAGTAATAGCGATTTTCTGCCCCATTCAGTTTGTGCAGTGAGCGAGGGAGGCTGGCTATATAAATGTCTAATCTGTGTTGCCTTATTCTTATGGTCCCTATGCAAGATACACCGTTTTAGAAGCATAATGGCCACACAGTCTGCTTAGAATATAACTATTTGTTTTTCTTCCAAAAATTCGTACATAACTTTTCCGAAAACTCCAGTCCGACTGTTAAATGGGCTTAACCGACGTGTTACGACCTTACCAAAACGTCTCTAAGTATATTCGATGTCTGTCTTGATAAGTCAGGACTCCAAACAATGGAACAATACTCTAGACTTCGTGATGGCTGGGTGTTGTGTAACGTCCTTAGGTTAGTTAGGTTTAAGTAGTTCTAAGTTCTAGGGGACTGATGACCATCGATGTTAAGTCCCATAGTGCTCGGAGCCATTTGAACCAACTCTAGAATTGATTGCACTAACGTTGCACGCAGTCTTCGTGATAAATATATTGCCCTTTCCCAGTTCCCTACAAATTTAAGTCATCCCTACTTCTGTATTTATGTAAACTCTCATTTGATACTGACTATTAGTATTTTCACGAAATATTTGTAGGATATGACGTGCTCAGGCTGTTCTCCTGTAATACTGCAATGAGATACTATAGAGTCCTTTTCCTTTGTTATAGATAATGCATGGACACACTTCTCCTACACCCGCGAAACACTAACATACACAAGGTTGTACCATATTTGGTTGAGCCCTACTGCCCAGGAATAAGTTACAAAAAGCTCCAAGCTTTCCGGGAGGTTATCTTGGTTGTAAGGAAAACGCAGGAGTTCATAATACTGTCCCTGTTCTCTTCTGTGTCATTCCCAACATGCTTGGATTTTGGTTGAATCTAGAAACAGCCCTTTCTGTCCTTCGGGGTGGAGAATAAAATGTAAAGAAAAAATCAAGTAGCGTGAACCAGATAAACCTGCCAGACTCGTGAAATAGAAATATACCCAAGGTGGCTTAATGGTAGAAACAGAGAAAATTTGCAGACGAATAAGCGATTTGTCTCGTTCTTGTTTTCACTCAGCTAGAGAGCGTCACAGATATCTACTAGTGGAGTGCGCCTCTGGAAAGACCATAAGCAGCGCTGACAGATGTTAAAATCTGGAGAATCGGAGTGTGAAGAAACGTGTTGTTTCTTCTAGCAGAAGTCTCGCACAGTGACTGCGAGGGTAAAATTGGAGAAATATAGGGTTATGCAGCCAATTCTTCTTCCCGTGTACCATCCGTGAATGAAGCACCCTCCTCCATGCACCATACTGTTCGAAATATTCTAAATGTACCCTCCACGGCATGATTTGCTGTATATTTACTGCTTAATGGCAAGTGCAAACGAACTATCAGTAAATTACTTCGGACGCGTAAGCACATGGTAAACAGTTCGAGAATTACATCACCGAGACGCTGCCTAAATGAGCGGCGTGATCCAGCTTTCTTCGAATAACAACTCAAAGCGAAGACTGGCAAAAGAAACAGACAAATGTACACACAGAGAAGGAGAGAAAAAAATGTCTGTATTGCATCGCGATTACTTAGAATTGGCTATTACTGCTAAGACTACTTAGAAATCTCACTTTTCACCGAATCCTCAATAAATATGTTACTGTGCGCTATAGAAGATCAGAAAACTGTTCAAGGTTGAACTACACAGTTCTTAATCATCAAGATTTGTGAGCGCTGCGTGTACAATAAAGTATTTTACTTTTGAGGCTATGAAAGAGGAGTAATAAACCTGATCTCAAAAGAAAGAAAAAGAAAAGAAACCTTTCAGATTTGAGACATCTTCTTTCACTAAGATGCCAGAGTATACAGACATATCCTAAATGACTCCTCCCACATTGAAATTTGAAGGAGAATGCTATGCTAACTATTAAACCAAGAAAATCAGCTGCTGTTTACAAAACTGTTGAGGCTTTCGTGGTTACTTGTTGACGTAAAGCCTACTGCCTTTCGTTTCGGGATCATCAGCCAACGTTTAATTAAACAAAAATCGGCTGAAGCTTCAGACGAAAGCCATCAGACAGTACGTCATTTCATGTTTCTACGTGCACCAATAAGAGCAAGAAATTAAAATTTTTTTTATATAATTATTTTTTTTTACGTGTGGCTAGTTTCGGTCTCTCTGGGTCATCCTCAGATCTATGTAGCCACGTAAACAACCAGTCCTATCTGTATCGGAACTACACCACAGAATACTAAACAATATGCAACTGAGACTGAAAAACGACATGTAAGTTTGATATATGTAACCATGATTTCACTCCAGACGAATATGTCGGATATAGTGACAAAACAAAGTTAAATACAAATATTTTACAAAGCGTTTTTATTATTGTCATACATTAAATATAACGGCTTGAAATGTAAGTCTTGATGACGTTGTGATTATATTTTACTTTCTCTTCTCCACCTGACGGAATAAACGTGTGCCGTTCTGTTGATAGTGAATTACGGGAGTTACAGTGTCTGTCTTAATACAATTGTTGGAAGGACTCTTCTGTGTCTTGGTCGAGAGAGAGTCCATATAATCGCGTGGAAGAATGTGGGGAAACTACAGGAAACCCAAGAGGAAAGCTGAGCGGTTTATTAACAGGAGTTGTTAATTCTTCTCGAATGAGAAGTATGGAGTATACATACAATGGTAAAGAACTTCAAACCTGCGTTTGAGGTTTTTCACATTTGATTAAAACCATCACAAAGTACAGTTAGGGTTTTTTACGAAGCAACAAGATAACACAAAGAACTGCAGTGATTTTTAGAACTGGCAAAGAGGAAGTGTGGTGTAACAGAGCCCCTAAGCACATACTGGGGTATCCACTTTACGAGTCATTTGCGCTACGAGAACCAGTCACAGAGATTTCCTGCCTGCAGAGCAAGAAATAGGTTCGAAAAAAAGCATACTACTTTATCGTCGCATTAGCACTCATTTAAGGGCAAAATCTCTCGTAACGTTTAAAGTGCCCTCTTTGGCCACGGCCGGGGCGGAGCTGAAAGCGCGTTCCGCGGGCTTCGGGCCTCGCCGGTTTGACGTGAACGGGCAGTAACTCAAAGGCGGCCGGATTAAGCCTTTTTGTGAGGCTGTAACCGTCCCGCGTCTTGAACTTTACGCTTTCTTTCCCACTCGCCGGAATTAATGGCCCCGTAAGTGTTGCTCGATACCGTAGCGTGCAGCAAATGGCTTTGCGTATTTTAAAGCGGATGATATCTTAATGCCGAGCAATTAAGGAACAAAAGGAGTCGGCTGTTATTGGAAACGTGTACGTCGCGTAACTCTTGCAGGCCGGAGCTCGCCGCCACGTCTGTCTGTTCCATGCGGGTGGGCATTGCCGCACTGCTGCCATTGTATAATCGTCCGCCCGTATTACGTCGCGTGTGTTGTTGAGGGGGACCTTTTCATCGAAAAGGTATTTTTAAATGGCTCTCCACACATTCGGACATTGTTTACGGGGGGCTTGGCACTAGAATTACGAAAAGCTTTACATAGGCCCTTATATATCTTCAAACATAACTGTTCTTCTAATAATAATTGCGTTGACCGTAACAAAGCGCTGTGATAAGCCTGTGAGTACAGTTACGCATTTATTTTCTATTTTTTTCTATGTGTCGTACCATGAGATGGACACAATTCCTCTTCTAAATACTTTTGACAACCTTAGACGATTTGAATAACACCGTACGATTGTTATGTGTGGGGTACACAGTCTCCTCCTCCGTAGTGATTTTTCACCAACATATGAAGCTTTTGTTCCCTATGGTATACTTCAGTTGCATGTGTTTCATACACTGACGTAAGGACAACCCTCAGCTCGGATGGATACTCGACCACTATCCTATCCGACACCGGCAACTGCGTAAAATTTTAAAATACAGTGCAATATCGGACCTCCTAGGTATAGTGACGCGGAGAGGAAGTCCTTGAGTTCTCAGTGTGTTCCTGGACCTCTACCCTTTTTTTTTTAAATTAAGTGATGAACCATCCACATTTAACAGGTAGTTCTAGCATTTTAACTCGATTCATTATCGTTCTATTAAACAGTAACTCAGATCAGTATCAGTGCTGTAATTAACCACACGTTGTGAAGCGAATGAGCTAAATATTTTAAGTGTTATAATTTATCGGGTCATAAGGACATTGAAGAACGGATACGGAAAACGTTCTAAGTGCCAAATATAACATTTTTCAGGAGATTGAAAAAGCATGTCTCTCTCAGTCTGTACTTACCTGACGTGTACGCAAAAAAAGAGAAGATATTATGAGACCACAGAATTATGCTGCCCACAGCATCACCTCAAAAAGGAATGAGACGAATTATATAATAAATATTTTATTAAGAATTTTCTAAATGTCATACCAGGAAGCTGAGTGGATCTAAGTGGCAATAAATAAATTTTACAGGATGATTCTTGCAAAGACGAAAACACCAACTAGCCACTGTTAATGCTACTGATTTACACAAATGCGCTGTTTTCTGTTTCAAACCGACAAGTTCGTCTAGAGACGGCTGTTCACGCTTATATTACATTTGGATTTGTTTACGTTAGTTATTTGCTGTTTGCCTTTCGGCATCTAATGTAAACAACAACAACAACGAGCGTTGACGTTTATATTACATTTGGTTTTGTTTACATTAGTTGTTGATGGTTTTTCTCCAACGACTCATGTAAACATCAAAAAATATAATACAAACATGAACAGCCGTCTTAAGGTAAACCTGTCGGCTCGAAATCAATAAGGGTCCTATTTGTGTAAATAGACAGCGTAAATACATATATGGAAACACAACTAAGCACAAGTACCATGCGCCATCTACTAAGGCATATTTGAAAGACTTTCTCCGTGTTCTAGTACATGCATCCAGTCTAGGGACATCCAACACAGTACTGAGAACACAACAGCACTGAAAACGCATTTTGTGAGAAAATGGCACTTAAAAATTTTCCATCTTCACTCTTCTCGAAACGATTGGTGGATTTTAACACAAGGCAAGGTAGATATAAATTCATTTTATCACTGCCGATTCACGTGTTTACTTTGACAAAGCCCGACATTCTGAAGGAAATTTGCTAAAACGTGTTGTTGGGAAGCGCGGTTGTAATTTCGCTTGTGACGGTAGACATCGTTCAAACCACCTGGTGATGTCTTTCTTGATCCAGTAAGAGTGACCGTGCTGTTGAGCTCTCTAAATCAGTCTTCATCATCATCATCCTCTCATATTATTTAAGAAAGTTTTGATGCCAACACAAAATGGCTACGCTATTCTTCGTAGGAGTTTTCGATGCCGAAACTTATAGGATATCATACATTCCTCATGATAGCCTACAGTTAAAATCATAGCTGCAGAATAACAGCTACAGATGCAAGGTACATTCATTGATTTTTACCGTCTCTACTTTTTTTTCAACTGGTCTGTTCAACCTGTAAAAATATTTTCGCCTATTTTAAGTTTGTAAAAATTTTTTCGAGTTTTGGCATAACATAGCGGTAGGGAAAATGCGAATTGGAATTGTCTTTTTCCAGGGAAAAAAGTGGATGGCTATTTAGTTCATAGAGTATTCATGCATGGATGATCGAATGAATTGCTTTAACTTGGAAAATAATGCTTAGTATTTTTGTGAAGAATGAATCAATCTTGTCATATCCGTAACCATTATTTCCACCGTTACAGACAGAAAAAGTTATGGTCTTCAAACACACTAAAGCAACCATATCACCAATATTTTAGTTGAAAATAGCTACAAGAGTGACCGATAAAGCGTTGCTACAAAGTTGGTTTCCGAGCTGTGATTTTCTGTTACGGATTTGTTTACCTCTAATTTGCTGTTGTGTGGAAATGAAAATGCAGAAAGTAGCGGCAAATAAGTTATTTTACTTGCAAAATGAACAATTCAGTATTTGGTTTCAAACAGAATTTCTTTTCTAATTATTTTCTTTGTTAGGAAACGCCTTGCTGCTCTCAAAACTTGCACATTTTAGGTGTTAAATATTTTTGGTGCTGAAGGTCCATTTTTGCACCTTAGTACAATTTTCTTCCACTTCCACCACATCGTAACTGAGAAAATAACTGGTTGTTCCTACACCCAATCAGATAGGCTATATCTACATGATACTACGCATTTTCCGTCGCTCTAAAATGATCGATAAGTATACGGGAAACATTTACTCCAGTGAAGCAAGTCTAATTGTGCATTTTTCTTTACGAACGTAATAATTACAACAAATGGTCTTTGTTGGCTTAGGGTGTTACATTATTTGCGATAAAGGTCATCGTGATGGAACGAAATGCATTTAAGCCGTCCTTCCTCCAACCCTGTCTGTTCATAATCGAGTATACTAATGCTTCGTTAATAAGAACTTTGGTTGGTTCAAATGGCTCTGCGCACTATGGGACTTAACAGCTGTGGTCATCAGTCCCCTAGAACTTAGAACTACTTAAATCTAACTAACCTAAGGACATCACACACATTCATGCCCGAGGCAGGATTCGGACCTGCGACCGTAGAAGTCGCACGGTTCCAGACTGCGCGCCTAGAACCGCGAGACCAGGACTTTGGTCATGCTGCATTACCCATTAGTGTCTTTGTACGGAATAACTGATCTGTCAACGTTTTCTGCCCTTACTTCGGAGATACGTGTGCATAATGATATTTTCTAAAATGTTGTTAGAAGTTTGAAACATAATACCTTAACATTATTTTACGAAAGCTCAAAAAAGAAATATCATGGCCCAGAACTCTCTGTTTTGGGAATGTAGGAAATACTTTATCAACAACGCTTCGCGGTTAATGGTCCTCATATTTCTTTTCACTGCGTGTCAAAGTGATTAAGAGTTATACTTCCCCGAAACAATAGAAATTTTTATGTCACTAATTGATTTTTTTACTTCTGACACAGCGCGGGGGTAAATGAGCAGATATTCATGTTTTATACACAGGCCCTACTGCTGAGGCAGATATCACTTCTGCGCCATGGTATAACCGAATTATTTTCACATTAGCTCAAAGACTTACTTCACATGCGTGTGTCTTTCTATTTACGTATGTTCTTACCCTTTTTATAGGCACTGGTACATTTAGTATCGTCGGAAATGATTTACACATTTTGAAGAAAAAAAAATATGTTTGAATATTTAGTATTTTCACGTAATTAAGAAAGATATTTACGATTATCTTTTATTATTTGTTCGATTGTTTTGGATATGAATTCAACCTCTCACTGCCATAGAAACGTTATCTGCCCTTCATAATGAATCTTGTAACACGTATATATGTATCCACAACCGCAAATCTGCGTTTTTTTTAAAATTATTTATCTGAACACTTTCTGTGAAGTTATATCAAGCACATTTAAGGCTTTTCTGTCAATTGGTGGTAGATTATGTCCACGAGAAGCCTGCAGTTTACATTTAAGGAGATAATCTCCATGTGCCTGTAGGAATATTTTGATATTCGTTGTGAAGTTGACTGTATTATATTATATGTTAAACGGGGCGCTACACACGACGGAGGGGCTCCGTCGCAACCGCAGTGGTCCACAACCCCACGACGACTACTGCAGTCCACTTCACCCCTCCGCCGACCCACACCGAACCACTCTTTCAGGTTTATTGCGCATTTCGGCTCCCGGTAGACACTGGACGTCTCACACCTTACGAGAGTAAATCCTATGTTTGCGTGGTAGAGTAATGGTAGTGTACGTGTTTGCGCAGCAATCGCCGATATAGTGTAGCTGATGCGGAAAAGGGGAACCAGCCCGCATTCGCCGAGGCAGATGGAAAACCGCCTAAAAAAAAACTGCAGACTGGCCGGCTCACCGAACCTCGAACCAAGTCCGCCGGGGACCAGGCGCTTCTTCCTAATCCGGAAAGCGATGCGTTAACAGCGCGGCTAATCGTAATGGGCTAAATAGACTGTACTGATTTAATAATATTGTGGTCGTTCATAAAATGTGGGCATGTTGTGACTGCAGATTTAAAATTTGTATGGGTTAACTCGCGTCATCATAAATCATCTACCCCCCCCCCCTCTCTCTCTCTCTCTCTCTCTCTCTCTCTCTCTCTCTCTCTCTCTCTGCATAGAAAATGACTCGACTTTCTTGTAATCGGGAGAAGGGATTTGGAGTTACTCGTCCAACTGCACACTTAACATCGTTATCCTCGTCGATTAACTCGTTTGCTACATCTACACCCCCTGTTGCCCTTATAGCGTCAGTAGGCCGAGGCGGTGTACGACTTCGCAACCGGAGTTTACTGCCGTGTGGCGAGATCAAAGTTGCGGCGCCTGCAGCGAGGCAACCGCGCGCGGCGCCTGCTCCGCCATGGCCGCGGTGGAGGGGATAGGGGGCTGCGGGGTGGGGTGGAGAGGGGCGGGGCGGCCGGTGGCTAGTTGGGCGGGCGGCCGCGGCGCGGCAGCACGGGCAGGGAGCGCGCGGCCGGTGGGTGGAGTCTAGCGGCTGCCATGGCACGCGGGCAGGGCCCGCCGCCTCGCCGTCGTCTTATTGCCTTCTCCGCTCGCCTCGCGTGCGCCGCGCTGCGCCTCCTCCGCCGCCTCGCCTCGTTTCCTTCGGCTCTCGCGCTTCGCATCTCCCGGGGCGGACGTACCGGACAGCGCCGTGCTTTACTCCGTCTGTGCGAGCAATAGCAGACGGATCAAAGGGAACCGTTTCTCTGCCGCCGCTACATTGGCTCATTTCTTGCTGCAGCTTTTGTGCGTTTAGGCCTAATTGGAATTTTTTTCTCTCTCTGAGATATTGGTCAGCAACTTTTTACATATTAACCCAGTCCATTCAAGACTTCTACACCAAAACATAAAATAATGAAGTTATATCTTTTAACGAGGGAAATGGCATGTAGCAATAAATATAAAGTTAGGCAGGAACAGAACAGAAGGAACATAAAATTTAAATTTTGTTTCAAGTTCAAGCTTTTTATTGCACTATTTGTGCGTTAACTCGCAGAGATAAAAGTTACAGGACGAGCTCGTTTCGGCGGTTTGTTGTTATCAGGTGGAAATCTTAGCTAGTACGATGTGGTCCATTTGGCATCTTGGAGAGAAAATGTCGATTGTCTTTTTGTTACGATTTGATCACATTACTTAGGGTATATATTTTTACTTTTTATTTGCGTGATCTTGTAAAGTCTTTTTTAAGAGCTATTCGTAAACATGTAGCACTGCTGCAGCCAAATCTGTCAAAAATAACTTAACAAGATCAGTCAAATAAAAAGTAAACGTACAAATAAAGTGATAATATCATAACTGAAAGACAACCGACATACCAGATAATGCGTACACTTGTAATGGCAAAACGCCGAAAGAGAGTTCATCATGTAACTTGTATCACTACAAGTAAATAAACAAATAGTGCAGCAAAAAAAATTGAAATGAACATAAAATGTGTCCTCCTTTGACCTCGCGCAACCTGCAGGCCCACTGAAAAAAAAATACGGAGTTGTTTTAAAACAAAATCTGTATTTAAAATACCATTTTATGTCGATATAAATAGAATTCCAGGTTACTTCAGGGCAATAATTAGTAAGGAAATCATGTACATAAAACAGTGATTAGTTCTGGAAACAATGGCTTTTCTATCGTAGTGAAGTTTTCGATTGCTGTTGATCAACTCATTTTTTTTTTAAAAATAGTTTATTGTCCGACACAAATACATAATCTGTAATTTCAACAAGGAATTATTAGTTCCACTTGCACCAATCATCTTCAGATCTGTGAGAGGGATAATAATTAAAATTTTTTAAGAAGCTACAAGTGTGGCTACACACATTGCGTCAGATTTAAAACTGGTAAAATACAGTAATGACAAACCATCAGATAAGCTGTAGTTCACTCACAAACAACATTGCGAATGGATTTGTGTGAGGAGACTCCCGCAGGTAAAGGCTAGACATGTAGTTGAGTATTCATGTGTGCAGCTCCACATACATGGACATATTAACACAAAATTAAAAAGGTAAATACTTAAGTACTTCAATGAAGATAACCCATATATTTTCACTAGTAGGTCTGAAACGAGATAGCGTTTTCTTGTGCTCCACAGAAGTAAATATTATAACAAACAGTCACGTAATTCTCAGTACAGTTTCGCAGTCAGTGACTGGCTAATCGTCTGGATTTGAACAACGATTTGTAAACGACGTGTCTCCGGTTGCTATCAGCCGCGATTGCGCGGTGTGCAGGCGTCTGGAAGCTGTGGCCGCAAGTGGCGGTGGGAGGACAGGTTGATTAGTACAGGAAGAGGCGCACGGTGGCTCGCAATATACGGCGCTCCATTCGTCAGCGACCCTTGCGGCAGGTCCGGGCCCCGCCTACGCCCTGCTGGCGCCAGTCCGCCTTCTGGACACGCCAGCCACACAGTCGCTGGCGAAGGCCAGAGGAGTTTTCGACATGTCGGAAGACTACTACAGTACTTGCGCAGCCTATAAACTCACATTGCTTGCTCTATACA
This sequence comes from Schistocerca gregaria, assembly GCF_023897955.1. Classification (NCBI taxonomy): domain Eukaryota; kingdom Metazoa; phylum Arthropoda; class Insecta; order Orthoptera; family Acrididae; genus Schistocerca; species Schistocerca gregaria. The sequence goes on along the minus strand of NC_064923.1, from coordinate 648,426,871 downwards.
ACGAAAGTATATTTTCTTCCAGTGAGCTACTGGCTCTACTGGAAAGAAGTAATTTTAAGGAACATCATTTACACCAGATATTTACCTTAACTGAGTACTGTATTGAGCCCTAGTTTTGAGTGGGCGCCTATTCTCTGCTGCACCTACAAAAATGATTTTTCCAAGGCGTTTGATTGTTATACTGTTCGAAAAACTCAAGTTTCGTGGAATTGCTTTATTCACAGATGGGTTCCATTATACTTAACAACCAGAACGCCGAAAGTTGTGCTGAATAATTCAGACGCTGTTGGGAGGAGGAGAAACTTTTGTGGCAGCATTACAATGTTCGATTTTGGGTGCACTCCTATTAAAAAATTCCGTGCAAGCCGGCCTCGCAAGGCCCAAAGATACTGATCGACAGTCGTGTCACCCTTAGCCTACTGGCGTCACTGGATGCCGATGTAGAGAGGCATGTAGTCAGCAAACCACTCCACTCTCTCTCTCTCTCTCTCTCTCTCTCTCTCTCTCTCTCTCTCTCTCTGTTGTTGCCAGTTTTCGTGATCGGAGCCGCTACTTCTCAGTCAAGTAACCCCTCAATTTGTCTCACAAGGGCTGAGTGCACCCCACTTGCAAACAGTGCTCATCAGACGGGATGGTCACCCATCCCAGTGACAGCCAAGTCACACAGCGCTTAACCGTGGTGATCTAACGGGAACAGGTGTTACCACTACGGCAAAGCCGTTTTTCCAATCCCATTACTTCTACATGTAAATGACCTTTCACTTAACATTAATCAACCACAGCCACTAAATAGTATTTTGAAAACCATCATCAACAATCCCTACTGTTGTTTCCTCTTTCATTGAGTTTATTATAACAATGGTATCTCAACAGAAAAGGGGATGGTAAAGTGTCAGTGGTTCATTAAGTATCCTGCCCCTCACACTAAAAGGCGGATTGAGGACTTCATACGTAGATTTAGGTAACGCATGATAATTAACCAAGCGTCAGAATAGAAAAGCCACTACAACTGCATTGGATGTAGCGTTTCCTCAAAGACAATAGATGTGGATATACTCTCTTCATTCTCTACTCAATTTCCGCAGACTCCATTGACGTGCTGTTCACACGATACCAACATTGGCGCCAATCGTTCAAGGTCTACTGATCCTTGCCTTGCCTCTTTAAACTTACCATACCATCCATCTGGTGAATCTCGATCATAGGCACTTCCAAACTCTCGCCGAACCATAATAGGTGACTGTGTCTCAAGAAATCACAAAACACATTACTCACCTACGTAGACGCAACAGCACTCCTAATTTACGCTGTCTGTAACGAGAGAGAGAGAGAGAGAGAGAGAGAGAGAGAGAGAGAGAGAGAGAGAGAGAGAGAGAGAGAGAGAGAGAGAGGAGGAGGAGGAGGAGGAGGAGGAGGAGGAGAAATCAGATGCTGCCGGAGCACATGCAGAAGTGAATCCATAAAAACTATGTGAGTTAAGGTACCATTTGAAACAAACTTCTTTGCTGCGTCTAACATAGTTTCTTAAAAATTAGTGTTTTTGTGATAGGGGAAAACCTTCATTCACATCATGTAATACGCATGAGGTGGTAGGAGGTGCAAGCACGGCAATGATAATAAACAGCAAAAAACATCTAAATAAAAACGACGGGAATACAAACTTAGGAGTAGGTATCTACAAAACACGCATACACAGCTCACAGCTGTTTACAGTTCCGCCATATTTGTAGATGTCTGCGTGGGAAAATTTAGAACATTGTCAATTAGGCCTAACCGTGACTGTAGTAAATATGAAGTAAAATGAGCATGTAATTGTCAGTTTTACTGATCATTTCAGTAAGCGTGTCTGAGGATTATGTTTCTACCATGAAGTGAATTTGTTTAACTCTTAACATTTTATGCGAAGCCCTCTAGGGACTCCAGGGAGTGATTTTTGGTGATACTACCGCAACTGTAAGAACCAATTTATTCTTAATTTTTATGTATGTTCTGCAACTTTTTAGGGCATGTATTATATAATTAGAGCTTGATGCGTCCGTTAATTTTTTTTAAAAATAAAAACACAGTTTGGATCTGACTTGTTATACTATGTTGCAAAATTTGATAGATTTTTTCCCATAACGTGAAACCAATAAATTTTTGAAAATGGCCCACAAGGAAATCTCAGTTGATGCCAGTTTTGGATACTGGATGAAGGTGATCTCAGTGGCCCAAAAGATGTCTTTAGCGATACTGATGACTTTATATAAGAAGTAATGCATCAGAATCAGAAAATTACCTTGAGTGTATTGAGAAAAAAGTAACATTGCTAACGAAAAATTCAGATGAGAATTCCGAAGGAAGCGATGGGTTTATCGCAAAGTCAGGACGAAAATAATGGACAAGTTCAGTGCTCCCAATGATTCGCTGTCGTCAGTATAACAATGTCAGAGGATCTCCCAGGTCAGTGCAAGCAAGTGAACCTGCACCCACAGTTTCAACTTGTAATTTGATGACCAAATTCTAGATACTATGTTGTCCACCTTCACGAATGCTGAAGCGTCACTTGTTAATCCGCATGACAATGCAAACGCTGCTCTTGACAGAATGAGAATTTCAACAGGTGTTGGGTTCTGTCAAACAGAACATTTATTGGTGTGCTGTTGACTGTTGAAACAGTTTGCTACCGAAAGAAATCAGTTTCTGAAATGTGGACAAGAGACGAAAATATTCGGCATGCAGTTTTTATTACTGCTAAGGCGCGGAATAGATTTGCGATTATCCACCAGTCTCTCAGGTCTGACGGTAAATTTACTCGTCAACTATGCTTGCTTAATTTAAATATGCTTTCAGACATCCAAAACACCTAATCTGAGTAACCTTCTACACTAATATGTTGAGAAACAGAGAAGAAACGTATGTGGTCCCCGGAAGAGCTCAACTTCGTAAACAAAGTTGACGGCTTGGGCTTTCTATGTTAAAGCTTAAATTAACAAAACAGAGATGGTTTATGTGTACGATTCTTCAGAGTAATGTGTGGTGGATTTTTGAATCGTATTTACATTACATAAAAAAATGTTCAACTGTGGGTGAAATCTTATGGGACTTAATTGCTAAGGTCATCAGTCCCTAAGCTTAAACACTACTTAACTTAAATTATCCTAAGGACAAACACAGATACCCATGCCCGAGGGAGGACTCGAACCTCCGCCGGGACCAGCCGCTCAGTCCAAAACTGCATCGCCTTAGACCGCTCGGAAACTACATAAAATTTTTTTTGCAAACTGAAATGTACAAATCATTTGTGTTTGGCTAACGTAAATAAATCTACTTCAGAAACGCATAGTGAAACAATCGGTAAAAGTATTTCAGTTTAAAATAACACAGTCGATTTGTTAACTGTCTGAAACACGACTATCAAAGTTGGGAGTGTGATTTATCCACAGAAACACTAACTGTCCCAGTGAAAAGTTACTGCACATTTCGCTCTGAGATAGGAAGCGTTAATTTGATCCGCAGAGGTGGCCTTGCACGTGAAAAGAAAATCAGTGTCGGCACGGCCTGGAAGAGACCACTAATAGGTGGTAATGCAGCAGTCTGCTCTTTAACGCGCACTTGTCCAATTTGGGCTCGTTGTCGCAGGAGTAAAACAGAATTGGCGCGGCCTGTTACTGTCTGGCTGGGTTTTACGGTGTACCGTTCTCGCCGTCTCGCGACTGTCTCTGCCTCCGCCTCCCCCTTCCTGCCCCTCCTCTAGGGAGCACCGGGCGCGTTTACAGCTTCTGCAAATGAATTGGGTGTTAAAAAGCTGCGCGTCCGGGGGAAGCGTTCTTTTTAAGAGGTAATCTGGAGGTGCGCCCGGAATGACGTAATGGCACACACACGACACGCCGGGGCGCCACCTTAACAACGTAATCTCGGCTACGACCTCATCCCGGCGCGGTCGCCACCGCCGCGGGAAGGCTGCAATCTGCGTCGCCCGCCGGGATGGCCTTCCCACGCCAGATAAGAATATGGCTAATAGAATATTGAACAGCCGCATCACCGTTCTAGGCGGCGGCGCCTTAATGAGCGGTTGCACCGCTGCCTCTGTGAGCTCCCCCGTCTGTAAAACCTAGCACTCGAGGGTTGGCGGTCTTCCTGCGTAGATAGCCCAACCGTAGCTTCTTCGCCCGCTTAGTCCTCATTTTAAGATGCAAACAAAGTAATTAATTAGTGTGAACTGGGCATAGCACGTTCAGAAACTACTATTTATGTGTCATGTATTAGGAGAATACAAATTCATCAATTCCTTTTTGGTGTCATTAAATGCCTGCTATGTATTCTAGACCATCACTAGACAATGGTCTCATGATCTCCATCTACTCAAATATTCTATTGTTTGCGGTTCATTATTTTATTTTAGTAATTTTTAAGTCATTGCTTTTTCAACTACATTGACGCTGTTCTCGACTTCTCTAATTTGTACTACTTTTTTCCGCTTTTACTTATCCATCTCGTTATCAATCCCACAGTTTATGCTGTTTACCGTTCATTCCCGTTTCTAGAAAACGCCTTCCGCATCGTTTAACATATTCTCGAGTGACTTCCCAGTTTCCACACACATCATCTCTCCCCTGTTTTCTCTAATATGGAAAATTAAGAAGGAAGAACGATAAGTGTTAGATATTTTGCCAACTTCGAGGGTATTATACACAGAGTGTAAGCTCAGGTTGAACTAGTATGGTGAAATGCAGCTGAATACAACTGGTCATCGTGTAGATTGAAGATAAACTATGGCTAAAACACAATATGGCATATTTCGCCTGTAAATTTGTACATATTGCTTGACAGTATTTCTCGCCTGGGAATTGTCTGTCACCCATTTGTGTTCGTCTGTCTGCTAGGAATCTAAAATGTAATGATCACTATTTTGCGGTTATTTACAAAAGTTAGGTAAGAACGTCTCCGGTAAATTACACTAAACTAAGATTCACATTAATTCATTCTAAGTAATTTCATTTTTCAATTAATTCAACTTGTTACGGGACTTACAGTAACATTTATCTTTCTGTTTCACGCTTAGCGATCTGGGCAAAAAATCTATGACATTTGTTCTTATAGTTTATTTTGCGAAACACTACAAAGGTTACAACTAAGTCCCATTTTCTGTTAGTGGATCTGAAGGACATATTAAAAGACTAATTACCTGATTTTAATCCTAATGTTTGCCTTTCATTCCGGTAGATAAGAACGATGTTACATATGAAGACAGGCGAGTTGTGCATGAAAGATATGACACACTTAGATAAAGGTTTAAAGCATTAATCAAACAGATACAACCAAGAGCGCCCTTAGCCCCTAGCAAGGAGTGCCCCCCCCCCCCCTTCCCCCTAGCCCCCAGGAAAAGGAAAAACTGTAGTGTAGTCAGGTGTTTTTCTTTCAAGAAATGATAGAAACTTTTCACAGGGTTACAAGCCACCATTCGTCTTCCATACCCCAGGTCCAGCACTCGCCCCTCTCCTAAAAACTATCGTATGGGGTGCCCTTGGATATATGTACGTTCAACAAGTGTCACGTAATATGATCTCACTCGTGAAATGAATCGCATAGTACTGAAGCGAATATTTACATAAAATTCTGTAGAAACTCTCGCATTCACTACATATTCCCGCCGTATTCAAACTAAATTCACAAGCTAGTTTCTGACAGGTCTTTTGATGTTGTTAAGTAATATAAGAAGTGTGAACGTTGCCGTGCTTTTAGTCCGTTTCGTCCTTGATTTACGTTGCAGTGATAATCTTGTTTTGATTTTTTATCGTTGTAACGACAGAGATAAGAGATAACGACTGTATTTGGAAGCTGTGTCCTGCATCACCTCTGTTCCCGCAGATCTTGCCGTCGAGCCGCAGACCAAGCGCCAGACATCATCGTAACACGCTCTGCTCGCACCGTAAATCATCCTTCCCTTCCCCTCGCTCCCCCCCCCCCCCTTCTCGCCCACTCCTACACCCCAGTTCCCGCCCTCCACGGCCATGCCACAGTCCGCTCGCTCGCGAGAAATTGCGATTTAAAAACCAATAAATTTTCCCTCGTCCTCACAAATTGTTACCACGCTTTTTTGAGTGTAGGGTACGAGAGCTATTATAGATTTATGGGACGGGCACGTCTTTGTATTGATTACGGGTTGCGCAGAACCTGTGCCGTGGGGGTGTATTCTGCCCGTTTCGCGACCCGCCGCTTGTTCTGGCTCGGATACCAAACGAACGTAGATCACCCGCCTGCGGGTGTTGATTCAGTTACAGCCAACATTAACGGGACGTTTGCAAGCCACCTGCACCTAATGTGATCCCAATACACTGTGACGGACTGCGTGCTGAAGCAGACTTCTTTGAGATGTAAACAGTGTGAATACTCCTCAGGTTCTAACCCTGAGGTTTGTCTTTCACTCTCACGGATCGTCTCAAACCTTCTAGCAAAATGTACAGACTGAAGCTGCCTTTGGGTTTGGTATCTATACAAGCAAGCTGCAAGCCACCTTCGCTCATTCATTTTCCCTTCTTCAATTTCTTTATATCTTCTCCCTTTGTTTATAATCTCGTTGCTGCCGAGTTCGCCAGGCTTTTTCAGCTTTAACCGCGGAACATCATCAGTAACTGACAGATTTTGTGAGGTTGTTAACAAGACAAAGAAGCGCCCACATTAACTGAAGAAAAATTAACACTGGAAAGATAATACCGACCAAGATTAATGTCAACATTTTCACTTAGCTGTTTATTACTCTGTAGATAGTCTTTTCATTGTATGTACACGAGTGGCCATTTCCGGCCTCGTATGGCGTTTCTAAGTGCGTAGACATAGAATCACGGAGAGCGCGGGATTAAATTCAATAAAAAGAAAATAATTGTAATTGAGTATTTGCGTAGCCTGCAGAGAGGAAATACTGCGTGATCGAACGCTGCTGGCTATACAAATATTCTCAGTAAGAGAACAGCCACTCTGTTGACACACACAAAATCTTGAAACAGTTTCTTTGCATATAATTGAACACACTTCTGCTGAATCATATGGTTACAGTAGTTCAAATAATACAAAATTAATTCTTTGATGTTCCTTAGTAGGTACCATACTTCCCTGGTTGAATATGTTACTACAAGCGTACATGAACGCATTATACGACGTGCTTATCGTATTTTAGCCCCTCATCGTCTAGCCTATGGATAGCATACTGATAAACAGAGTACTAGTAATGACCGATACAACGATCTTGGAATCAATGGTAAGTGACGGTGAGCGGTCAAGAAATGCTGTCCACACCTACACAGGCTATTTATGTAACCTGGTACTGAATTTATCCAATGTAAAGTTACCACGTGTGTAGATGTTACAGTAAGTAAATAACCGTGACGATATAACTTGTCAACTATGTAAGGAGATAAAAAACAAACAAGGGAAATACGTATCTCAGTTATTTTTACTTGTGATGACAGGGAAACGGAATCTCTTATTTACAGGATGAGCCTGTCATCCGGAGAATAATGAGCACCTTATTTCCAACGAAGTTCACAGATAACTAACATTAAGTGTTAAGCAATACACGGTGTTTTGGTACGCTACGTAATGAGCTCAAAGGACAAATATGAAATTTTGACGCAATTAACTTAGGTAAAAAGAGGAATGAAGCCTTACGGAGGAGGATTGGTCATTCACGTTGCGTAACCAGTCCGCAACCCGTAGTCTAGTGGCAAGCTTTGCTGCTTCTATATCACAGGGTCCCGGGTTCGATTCCCAGCGGGCTTGGAGATTTTCTCTGCCCGTGGACTGGGTGTTTGTGTTGTCCTCACCATTTCATCATCATCATCATCATTATCATCATCATTCGTGACAGTGGCTAGACTGGACTGTCAAAAAAAAATGGATTGTGTAAAAATTGGCTCTTCTTGTACGGGCGGCACTGATGACCGGGCAGTTGGCAGTTGAGCGCTCCACAAACCAAACACCATCATCATGTTGCGTAATAATAGCCTTGTGTACGCTTTCACCAGCAGTGCACACACACACACACACACACACACACACACACACACACACACACACACACACACACACACACGCACGCATGCACAAGAGAGAGAGAGAGAGAGAGAGAGAGAGAGAGAGAGAGAGAGAGTCGCACGACAGCGGAACACGTGCTCGGCAGCCGACAGCTAGACCAGGAGATGTTGAAGGGATCGGTTTCTGAAGACGTCGCCGCATAAAAATCGAGAAGAAAGCATCGGGCAGCCGGTGACAGGAGCGGCATTGTTCCTCGGAGAGACGCGCGAGTATATTAAGAAGCCAGAGGCGCGGTGTGTTGTGGCGCCGCGCCTCCCCCCTCGAATAACAAATCGGCACTGTGTTGTGCTGTGCTGTGGTGCGGCCGCGCTGTAGGCGTCCCGACAGGACAGGAGAGCGCGCCCGCGGGCGACGCCGACGCCGCCGCCGCGGCTTTATTTTTACACGAGAGCGGCCGGCGCGCGCCGCCTGTGTGTACTCCGCCTCCAAACAGTGCGCCTCCGACAAAGGGCCGCGCCACCAACAACGCGAGCATTTTCCACGAAGAGAACACAGCGGAGGATCCGCCAGAAGGAAAGCGAGCCGGCCGCGGCTTCATTATTTGTCCGTCGGCGCAGCGGGTTGGCTAGTAGGAAGCGGCCCCGCTCTAATGACACAAGTTGGTAGCGCTCGCCAAGTTAATGGACGCCGGGATTCGGCCAAGTCCCGGGCGCCGGCGCTGTACATACATTAGCGGAAACAGCCCGCGCCCGCCGCTTTCTTGTTCGCGCTTAATAAACCGAGCAAAACTAATGTTGCTCGCCCGACTGGATGCCGAATCTCGCAAAAACGACGCACTCGCCGTAACGCCGCGCAGACGGTTATACGCACTTTTAATCGGCGAGTGTTCCGGTTGGAAGTCCTTGTTGCCGAATGTTTCCGGCGAGAGAAGCGCCTCTAAACTCTTTTGCCGAAAATTTAAAGCCCTGACAGAACGAGCGACTTGCTTGTTTGTTCTTTCCGTGGCCCCGTCTTGCAGTACGAAAATACAAGCCGGTCCACGGCTGTCTCAAGAAACATAGATGACTGTCTGGAGAGACTAAACTTACACACAAGATTTCGTCTTGAGACGTGTCCGGTAATGTGCCATTACCTCTATAATCTTCTTTCCATATCATACTTGAAATTTGTTCTCCACTCTCATTTAAGTATTGTCTGGTTCTGTGTATCCAAATGTCGTCTAGTTTTGTGATACTATAAACTTTATTTTATTCAGTTCTCACAAAATTGTTTAGTGGCTAGACCGGTTTCCACTGTCTACTCGTTAACAGAAGTCTGTAAATATTGCTTGGCTGATACCTGTGTCAAAATAATCTAAGAATCACCGTTACATTGAGGTTGCTACTAGAGTCGTCTAGTATATACAGGAAGTTACGGGTATAAGTACAGATATTTATCTAATTGGTACCTTGGTATGTATCCACTTCATTGGATGCTTCAAATGCCTGTGAGGACTTCTGAGGTCATCAGTCCCCCTACGTAAACCTGACTAACCTAAGGACATCCATGGCCGAGACAGGATTCGAACCTGCTACCGTAGCAGTCGCGCGGTTCCAGACTGTAACGCCTAGAACCGCTCGGCCACCGTGGCCGGCTCCCCATCAGTGAGTTAGTTGTTTCTTCTTTGCGTGAAATAGTCTTCCTGCAAACGCGTACACAATTTTGCACAGTCATAATTGCTCCGCGAAGTGAACTATTCGCATTCCCATTGATCTTGTAACGAGTTTACGAGACGCTAAACTACAGCATCGTCAGCAGGGAATCTAACACGTCTGCCCATATCGACTCCTAAATCGTATATATACCGGGTGATCAAAAAGTCAGTATAAATTTGAAAACTGAATAAATCACGGAATAATGTAGAGAGAGAGGTACAAATTGACGCACATGCTTGAAATGACGTGGGGTTTTATTAGAACCAAAAAAAAAAAAAAGTTCAAAAAATGTCCGACAGATGACGCTTCATCTGATCAGAGTAGCAATAATTAGCATGAAGAAGTAAGACAAAGCAAAGATGATGTTCTTTCCAGGAAATGCTCAATATGTCCACCATCATTCCTCAACAGTAGCTGTACTCGAGCAATAATGTTGTGAACAGCACTGTAAAGCATGTCCGGAGTTACGGTGAGGCATTGACGTCGAATGTTATCTTTAAGCATCCTTAGAGATGTCGATCACGACACACTTGCGACTTCAGGTAACCCCAAAGCCAATAACCGCACGGGCTGAGGTCTGGGGACCTGGGAAGCCAAGCATGACGGAAGTGGCGGCTGAGCACACGATCATCACCAAACGACGCGCGCAAGAGATCTTTCACGCGTCTAGCAATACGGGGTGCTTTTTTTTTTGTTCTAATAAAACCCAATGTCATTCCAAGCATGTGTGTCAATTTTTACCTCTCTGTCTACATTATTCCGTGGTTTATTGACCTTTTGACCAGCCGGTAGTGTAATAACAGCAGAGGGCCTACAACTGTTCCTTGAGGAACTGCACATACTGGGGAGGGAGTGGTTGCTTTACTCCGACACATTTCGTCGCGGCAGCGCTACCCTTGCAGTGGCACTGTATTTAGCTTTAGTGAGAGCCCGGTCAGCGGCAGTGTGTGGCGCCTCTCGCTCGCCCAGAGCCCTGCCTGCGCCTGTGAGCTGACGGTCCCTCGCCGTGTGTTGCAGGCAAGTGGTGCCCGCGGCGCGAGTGGCCCAGCCCGGCCGACACCCGCGCCAGCGACGCGCGCCGCGGCGTCCTCTACTCGTCCGTCTTCCTCGGCAGCCCCGGAGAGTACAACGGTAAGTTCAACTCGCTTCCTCACTGTACTCACCCACTTACCACCCGTCCCTCCCAGACGTCGCGTCCTCACACAACCCGAACCTTAACAACTCCCTCCCTACAATCCAATACCACTGTTTCAGACTAGAAAATTTAGGCGATGGGTAGTCCAAAAATGAGCTTTTAGCTGTGATGAGTTGCTGGTAACCAAAGGGTCGCGAGGTGTACCTTCTTCGTGGGCAATAGTTGAACTTAACATGCACTTTTTTTTAATCCTTGTGATGGCTATCCGGGCTATACCGCCATGTTGTTATGGTCTTCAGTTCTGAGACTGGTTTGATGCAGCTGTCCATGCTACTGTATCCTGTGCAAGCTTCTTCATCTCCCAGTGTCTACTGCATCCTACATCCTTCTGAATCTGCTTAGTGTATTCATCTCTTGGTCTCCCTCTACGATTTTTACCCTCCACGCTGCCCTCTAGTACTAAATTGGTGATGCCTTGATGCCTCAGAACATGTCCTACCAACCGATCCCTTCTTCTAGTCAAGTTGTGCCACAAACTCCTCTTCTCCCCAATTCCATTCGCCACAGTAGACAGCTATTATGTATGTATCCTATACAGGGTGGTGCATTCATCGTGACCGGGCCAAATATCTCACGAGATAAGCATCAAACTTAAAAACTACAAAGAACGAAACTTGTCTACCTTGAAGGCGGGAAACCAGATGGCGCTATGGTTGGCCCGCTAGATGGCGCTGCCATAGGTCAAACTGATATCAACTGCGTTTTTATTTTTTTAAAAATAGGAACCCCCATTTTTTATTACATCTTTGTGTAGTACGTAAAGAAATATGAATGTTTTAGTTGGGCCACTTTTCTCGCTTTGTGATAGATGGCGCTGTAATAGTCACAAAAATATGGCTCTCAATTTTAGATGAATAGTTGGTAACAGGTAGGTTTATTAAATTAAAGTGCAGAACCTAGGTACGTTTGAACATTTTGATCACAATAGCCATACATCAACACGATATCGACCTTTTCCACAATTGGTAAACGGTCGATTTTAACACGGATAATCTATCACGAAGAAAATACCGCCCGCGATGGCGGAATGTTACGTGATACCACGTACTTATACGTTTGTGACTATTACAGCACCATCTATCGAAAAGCGAAAAAAGTGCTCCAGCTAAAAGAATCATATTTCTTTACGTACTACACGAATATCTAATAAAAAATAGGGGTTCCTATAAAAAAAAAAGGTAGTTGATATCCGTTGAACCTATGGCAGCGCCATCTAGCGGGCCAACCATAGCCCTTTCCAGCTAGGCGAGTTTAGTTCTTTGTAGTTCTTTCGTTTGATGCTCATTTCGTGGGATATTTGGCCCGGTCACTATCAATGGACCACCCTGTGTAGTACATACGTGTTGTCCGTTCTGTCAAGTATCTCGGACAGAGTAGACATTACAGCTTTATTACAGTTGCGATGAATATCAGTACTTCGAGAGAGGTATCGACATCATCCGCAAAGGGACATTGAAATACGATTAAATAGCGAAAACCGAAAATTTGTACTGGACCGGAAATCGGACCTGGATTCGCTTTTTTTTTTTTTTTTTTAAGTTCAAATGCGTTTGAATTCCTAAGAGACGAAACTGCTGAGGCCATCGGTCCCTAGACTTACCCACTACTTAATCTAACTTTTAAACTAACTTTTGCTAAGAACAAAAACACACGCGCACACACACACACACACACACACACACACACACACACACATGCCCGAGGGAAGACTCAAACCTCCAGCGGAAGGGGCCGTGCAATCCGTGACATAGCGACTAGAACCTCGCGGCCACTAAGCGCGGCGGCACGCTTTCCGTCCGTCCCAAAATCTCAGTTGATCGCACTTTACGAAGGAGTGTAAATGGACAGGTACACTACTTGCTAGTGTGCAATAAGTTCACAAATTTGGATGGGCGGAAAGTATGCTCATATAGGCGAAGCCAGTAAAGTGACCGCTTGCATACAACTGGAAGTCCGGACTCGAGTCCGGGTCCGGCACAAATATTAAACTCTCACATCTGAATTATTTCAGTGTCCTATTGCGGCTCATGTCGGTACCTCCCACGACATGTATCCTGAATAGAGGCTTACAAAGCTGCTACAGTACCTTCGGGGAAATAGCAAGGGTGTTATAAACCTCGTATATGAACGTGAACAAAAATATCTACCCTAGCGACATTTGATACAGATAAATTGTTAAACATCCTGTCAACAGCCGAAATCTGAATTTAATAAAAGTTCAACTGACCATAAATGATCATTATTAATATCTGACCAAAGTAACCCTCCTCCCCCCAGATCTGCCGTCCATTGTCTGTTTACCAGCTGCCAACACAGATTTGTTGAAATAAAACATGTAAGACGACGAAGGTTGATTTGAGCACCACACGCAAATGGAGAACACACACCCTTCATTTCCTATGGTATGATAACAGGCTCATCCAGCCAGCTGTAACTGAATAGTGAATTGAAATTACAGTACAATGTCGCAGACTTCGCGCAGGCAAAATTTACCGAAAGTGCAAGTCAATTAGCGTGCCAGGGTAAAAGTCTAGGCTTAACTAGAGTCGAACGCAGCGTTTTTTAACTTTTAATGTGACACTTGGCCATGCTTCCACCACGAATTACGGCACTTACAAACATATTCTAATGTCTTGGAAACGGCTCACATATTCGGAAACACCCACATTCATTTCCTTGCGACGCCATTAAGGTTTTCTGTACTAGAAAGCATAGCTCGCTCTCAATTTGGCTCAAGTCCAGATATAAATCGAAAAACAAAAAAATAGATTTTATACGTACTTTCCTTGCTAACCTTGCGTAGGGCTTATTTAGCACCGGGGAAGTCTTGTACAGTGAGGACAAAACTACATTAACAGTCAGTGAGAATGGGGCAGTTAGTAACCCATACGTTAACAATTGCTTAAAAAGAACTAGAATTTTAATATAACACGTTTTTAAGCTAAAAGTATAAAACAATGTCTTCTAGGCCCAAACCTCAAATATTCAGAATTATACGTATGGGGCTACAAAAATTATGCTTCTTGGTGTGATTTAGAAATATATAACATTGGAATTTTATTTTTATTTAAATAATTATTTTTGCTTTTAGTCTTGTGGTGTGAAATTCCTTAATGGATTTTCGACGTTTTGATGAGATTACGTTTTATATTTAAATAATTACTTGTATATATACTAGCTTTTTGCCCACAGCTTCAACAATATGTGCGTAAGTTACATGTAATGCAAACATTTCCTCCACGCCCTCTGTTCATCTTCTCTGCTTAGCCATGACCACTTCTAGCTTATCACCTGGGATGCATTCCGATACTACCCACACAACACATAGTTCCTATGGGGCAGCATAGACGTCAGGAATTAGCCAATTTTTTCACCCCCACCCTACCGAACAGACCTACAAAATAGTGATTTAATATATCATTGTCATCCAGTTCTGGGCTGTATTTAAAATTTGGAGACTGTAGCTCATAGGGAAGTTAATTTAAAATCTATTCCAAAATTGGTACCAGACAGACAGCAAAGCAACATAAAAGAATCGTGTTAAAAAGTAATGGCAGCGCTCATTGTAGAAGCTAAATGAATCAGCTGTACGTTTTATAAGTGTGTGAGTGTAACAAGCGATCCAAAGTAACATCTGACTATGGCTTCAACAGTACTTGGAAAATCACTTGAAATTGAAATGTACGAGTAGCTCAGCTCATGATTATAATGTTCTGCAGGGAAAATGAGGAAGGGTATGATAAAAGTTACCTTTCGCTTTTGCAAAGACCTCTTTTACTCTCTGATCGTACGAGTGCACTGCACGATTCAGACATATAATGAATGTCATTAAAAAGTAATCCACTTTACGACTTTAGAGTGACACGTACAATGGAATTATGAAATTACTTACGAATGTAATTCAAATATGTGATATTATATTTATCAGAAGCTTAAGTGACGTTAGAATAAATCTCGAAATAACGTGAAAACTAAATTTTGTGTCACGTGTGGATGAAGTGAGTGATGTAATTAGTCCTTCCTGCGAGCGGCCTGACATGGATGTTCTGAATAAAAAATGTGAGCCACATTGAAGAATCACCGTGGGCAAGTAGTTGCAAGATGCTCTAAAAAAGCAGTTAAGGATTATTTGATAATTTAGTTAGTACAGCAAAAATTTTACTGATGTGTTACAATGAATTTATCAAAACTTCCTCCACCTCTAAAGTTTTATATTGCGAAGAAAGGTCCTTATTTTTATTTTCGGCACATCTGTGAGGCACTGTGAAACTTATAGGTGGGAGAAGTTTCGAACTAGACGCGGTATTCTTTCGTTTCACAATTCGGCATACAACATTTTTCATGCTGTATATGAAGTCAATAGTCTCTCTATAAACGATCAAGGTGTCGAGGTTGTAACCAATAGTTTTCAACCAGTTCGGCCAGTAACCAGTTAATTATTGAATTAATTTGTTTACACTTGCCACTGCTCTAACATTAAGTCTCTCCTATTCAGAAAATTAAGAAAAGTCCAGATCAACAAAGTCAGTTTCACTTTATCGGTATTCTATGCTCTCTTCGCATCGTGTGTGACGAATGTCCCTAGTGTGGATATTCAGTGCAAATACTCCATTTTTCTTTGATGTCGCTTGCCGACTAGCTTCCTTCCTTCATCAAACAGAAGTCCAACTCCCTCGAAAAGATTTATTTCACACGAGTTCGTTACGGACTTCTTTTCTCATCAAATCATTCTAACACAAGAGTGCTGAAATCGTCAATACTGCAGTAGAGATGGTTATGTGGCTGTAAGAATTTTAAAATACTTCACTTCTCTGGCAGCGTTTCTAATAGGGTGAACGGCGGATTGAAAGCCCATTTTATCTAGATTGATTGTTCAGCATGGAGTACATCGTAGCTTACGCTGTTGTTATCTAGTTCTCAGGTATCTTCGCTGATTCTATATTTTTCCAGACTGCTTGTATATACCTGCAACCTTCATTGCCTATTACTGTGCTGCAAAGTGATAATTTTGACGAGAATTTCTAGTAGGAAAAGTCTGCTGCACACGCATGCTGCCGTTCTGTGACAACAGCAAAGTTAGAGAATTTTGCTCACAACAAGATGTACGCAGCACGTTTTCTCTAGCTATACATGAGTGGAACGAAGTAATATTTACTGTCAAATGGGATTACTTTCCCTACTTGTAGTAACTTGAGGAGCATACATTATATCAGTAATATTAGTTTTGCAGCTGTGTTTCCGACTTGTCAGTCAGCTTAGATAATCTGATCCGTAACGAAAAAAATTAAAGAACCTAACAAATTTCTCGTTACTTAGATTGCAGGACAAATTTTTCTGCACGCGAAACTGTTATTCAAATTCCTTGGCATTGTTGTGTTTACGACTTTACCTTGACAAAGAAATGTAATGCAGAATTTAGTTTTGAACAGAGAAAATTTTGTCTTACTTTCTGGCTTACTTATTAGAACGTTTAGCATAGTCAGTTTCTTAAGTCCGATATGATGTTACCGATCCTTGTATACACAAAGAAAGCCAAATGAAAAATGTTAAATAATAGGTTTCATGAGCAAGAAATCTTTCGCACAGTAGTAGAAAATCGATATATCTGCCGGCGAAAATGTATTCATAGTGATTGCGCCTGTACTGGACGGTAGCTGGATATTGAAGATCCTTAAGGATCCTCATTGTAATCTGTTCAGTAATGAAATTGCGATGGCCGAGGAAACACCGCTCGGCGACCGGGCGTCATAAAAGTTGCTGGGCGGCAGTCGGGGCAGCGACGCGGCCCGTAAAGCAGCGGCGGAGCGCGCACAGCTGTGGGCAGACAAAAGCGCTGGCGGGCTTGGATTGGCCGCGGGTCGGTGATTGATCTGCGAGATGCGGCCGCATTCCTCGGCGGAGCGGCGCGGCGCGGCGTGGCGGCGCGCGCAGCTCCTGAGCCGTTGCTAGGCGACGCGCCGGCTGCCATGGCGTCGGCCCGGCACAGCGCATGCGCGCCGCTCGGCCCGCGCCCCAACAAATCGCCCGATAAAATATGGCGATGGACAGAGATAGCGGTCGAATGATGGCGGTCCTGGAAGTCGACAGGAAGGATATAAACATCACAGTGTATGGTCAATAACGAGAGCGCCCATCTATCTTCTCGCTCTTTTTTTTCTGTTTCTTTCACTTTTTTTCCTTTCCCGTACTCAGTCGTGCGCGTCTGCGTGTCATTTGAATTGTTGATACGGTATAAAACTTTCGCGCATTTTCCCTCTTTTTTTTTTTGGTGCGGGGTTTTTCTGTTCTATTCTGCATATTTATGCGCTCCAGAACTGTGTGAATATTTAAGTGCTCGCCAGATATGACTGTTCCTTTTGCAGTTCTCTCGTGCAGCTTAAATGACGAACTTAAAGTCGCGCAGCTACAACGTAATGGAAAACGTGCTTTTTGGCTACAGGGCTCTCTTTGTTTTCTGGAGTGGGTTCCACTATGCGTATTTGTTGCTTGCGTATGATATGTCTTTCTTAAAACTGGCGGTGTTTAGTTGTCGCTTCACTTCAGTAACTGCCACTGAAGCAGTAGCTGTGAGATAATCATCTCCTTTAAGCATTAAAGCAAACGCTGCTCAACTACGGTAAATTTCAGTTGTTCTATTCTCAATACAAGTTCCAAACCTAATTTTAAACATGAAACACAACAAAGTCTAGAGCATGGTGTTGGATTAGGTGGAATTTTATTATTCCAGTATTGCGCAAATTGTATTCATGCAATTCCCAAGACGGATAATCTATTCCCTTTAAGCACTAACTGCTGACAAGTATTTGAAAATCCCATAATATACCAAAGCTTTTAATGCTGTATCCTTTTTATAACAGGAGTTGCTTTTCTCTAAATTCGGCTTCTGAATACAGACAGCACCGAGAAGACTGAATCTGCGTCTCTGTTATGCATTTCAGTAGTTAGACGAAACTGGAACTGTGTTTCGGAGCCAAACTGTTGACATCCTTATTCGATTGTCCTGTATTCCCATCATTAGGCAAATGGCATCGGTACATGTCACGTTTGTTCTTGCAACACAGTCTTCTCATTTCCCCGCTCATGTCGATGTGAGTTAAATACCCTCGTTCTCGTCAGTTTTATATAGACCAAAGTTTTGTCTCTTGCAGCTCTGTTGTCGACGAGATATTAAAAGAGAAACTTAGTTCCCACTATAAGAAGTAAGCTAAGCCTCTTTTCAAGCTAGACATTCTCTTGTAACGAAACACTTATCCTTAATGCTGTTTCCGGCAAAACTTAAAGGATGTGAGTTTAGTTTGCAATACTTGATTTAATTGTACAGGTCATCGGATTAAGGCCTTGTGTAACTTTTTTTCTATTGGTGGCACGTTGAGCGTGACCATGGGTGTCTACTAAGATTAGCTACCATTCACTGAAGTACATTAAGCATTTATTTTCTCTGTCGATAGACTATTTTCACTTCTTCGTCAGATGGCAGCTGTACATTTACGCCCACTCATTTCTCCAAAACGAACTGCGACTACCTGACGAAAAATTAATTAGAAAAAGATTATTTAAATACGAGGATGGAACAAAAGGTAGTGCCTGTGTGTCACAAAAAATTAATAATGTACATATAACAGCGGCATCAGTACAGATCTTAGCCTGAACTGTTCTCTACTCAATACTAGCGTTCAACGTAGTTACCATGCATTAGTACACATTTTCGCCATCGTTGACACAGGGGTCAAAAGCATTTTCCAAAAATTTAGGGTTTTACTTCTTGGCACATGATTTTAAAGCTGTTGTAGCGTCGTCCGTCAAGAAAGTATGTGCGGATGATGTAATGGACATCGGCAATGTGCGGCATTAGATGGAATAGTTGGGTAACAGAGAAACGGACATTGCAGGTGAACTGTGCCGTGCCCTGCCGACAAGATCTGTTGCAGATGACAATCGAGGACGTGCTGATGGAACGATTCGAGGAGTAAGACGCGTCCGAGTTCACAGTCTACAGCGAAATCTGTGGAACCACAGTTAAGAAACTTTCGGATGCGATTATGTGCATCCCCACAAGACATTTTTGACGACCAAAGCTATTGCAAAAATGGACTGGTTAGAGATGGCTCATGCCCTGTACAACATGAGTTCCCAAAGTTTTCCTCTGACGGAACACATTGAGAAACCTGCTACTCTGATGGAATTCCTGGTTTATTTTGAGCGTTAATAATTTAAAAAAAGAGAAACTCGTTTTATTCAGTGATTGCTACATTTAAAATTATAATTAATAACACAGAAATTGTAATAAAATTTTGAAAAATAGTACGGTTAAAGTGACGGAAAAACCGTCATGTTATTAATAGTTTCTCGCATAGGGAAACCATGCGCTACAGCCCTAACTTGGCCGTGTCTGACTTTACTTGTTTGGACCTGTGAAAGACAACCTATGTGATTAAAGGTTTAATGACTTGGGTAGGGTTTAAACAGGTTTAAAATCAGGATCAAATTGCAAAACACAGAATTTTTCCAAACTGGTTTTGATGTTTAGGATGGCGCTAACGTGTACAAATGCTTGGTGGTCATGTTGAATGTGAACGATTGTTCGTAGCTCTTAGGGTAACTATTTGAATGTACATGTTTAGTAAACTATTTTTCTTCGAATGATCGTTCGTGACATACCCATGAATACTGACCATTCTGCATCTACATACATAGTCAGCAAGCCACTGTATGGTGCGTGGCCGAGGGTTCTGTGTACCACTAGGATTCGTTCCCTTGCCTGTTCCACTCTCGCAGATAGCGTTAGTGGAAAACGACTATCTATATACCTGCGGGCAGCAGTAGGATCGTCCTGCAGTCAGCTTCATATGCTTTCTCTCTAAATTTTCTGGACGGTATTTCCTGAAATGAACGTAGAGTTCCCTCCAGAATTTCCATTTGAGTTCCCGAAGAATGTCCGTGACATTCACTTTTTGTTCGAGCATAGCGGCAACAAATCTCGCAGCCTGCCTCTGAATAGCTTCGATGTTTTTCTTTAACCTGACATTGTGCGATTCCAAATACTCGATCACCACTGAAGAACAGGTCGTACTAGCGTCCTTTATGCAGTCTCCTGTACAGGTGAATCAGACTTTCCAAAATTCTCCCAATAAACCGAAGTCGGAGCATTCGACTTCCCTACCACAATCCTCACATGCTCGATTCATTTCATATCGCTTTGCAACTTTACGCTGATATTTAATCGACGTGAGTGTATCAAGCAGGACACTACAAATGCTGCCTCCGAACATTACGGGCCATTTTTCAAATGGCGCAAATGGCTCTGAGCACTATGGGACTTAACATCTGAGGTCATCAGTCCTCTAGAACGTAGAACTGCTTAAACCTAACTAACCTAAGGACCTCACACACGTCCATGTCCGAGGCAGGATTCGAACCTGCGACCGTAACGGTCGCGCGGTACCAGACTGAAGCGCCAGAACCGCTCGGCCACTGCGGCAGGCTAACATGTTTCTATGACTTTTCTGATAACTGGCAGTTGGTTCCGCCAATCATCAGACCAACTCCCGAGACACCCTTTATGTTCGTCATTAAATTCCTTAAGAGGTATAAGCATTTCAGTTTGATCCACCCTCCTGTTATACGTAAATTGCATCGCGACTAATAGCTGTTAAACAATTTTCCTTATCCTGTGTTCTCGCACAGCGTTCTTTATGATGTCTCACTGAAACCATGCCTGAAATAAAAGCACAGCTGTAGAGAGCTCGAAATTTTTGTGTGTCCGGGATTAGGCGCCTCGGGCAGAGCGTAGCGTAGTAGATGTGTTGGCGATGCGATGCGCTGTGCTGTGTGTGTTGACGAGCGGCCGCGGCTGGACGCGCCCTGCAGCGGAGTGTTCGCTTGCGCCTGTGTTGCAGAGGCTAGCGCGGGCTACGCGGCGGCGAGCGCGTTTGCGTATTCGGCGCGGGGCAGCGTCTCGCCGGCCGACTCGGCGCTGCCGGCCACGCCCGATGCCGCCGGACGCCGCAGTTGGACAAGTGAGTCTGGCCTTCCTTCTCTGGCGCGGGGCAGCCACTGGCGGTTGATCCCCTCCTCCTACTCCTCCTCTTCCGCTTTTACCGAGGCGCCGGCGTCGCTCTGCCAGATGATTACACTGGACGCCCCCGAGCGGCGCCGCGTCGCGACGCACCGCGACGCCTCACTTGAACCGCGAAGCGTGTCGCGATTGTCCCCGCCAGCTGCCCCTCGGCGACGCGGCCGACGCTTTCTTCCGGCAGCGGAGGCGGAGGACCGGGAGGCGGCGTCGGCGGTGGAGGCGGCGTCCGCGCCGGAGGCTGCGGCGGTGAGCCGCCCGGTCTGCCGGCCGGCGTCGCGACGCCCCGCGGGGGATCATTGATTTTTGCGCGGCGCGCGCGCACTCGCCTCCGCCGCCGCCGCCGCCTCCGCCTGTCCCTGTCTGCGGCGTTGCCAGCGCTCCGGCTGACCTCTGTCACGTGGCCCGCAGCCACCCTGCGATTGGAGCATCCATCACGGCTCCCTCCCACGCACCCTTCAACCCCGGACACCTCCCTAGCATCGCCCTTCTTCGGCGCGGTCGCCGCGTACCCTCGTAATTGGTTCCCATGGACCTCATTGTTACGTCACGAAACACTCTTCTTAGCGAGTTGCGCCTCCCTCCACACCGCAGCTGCCGTACTTCTCTAGCACCCGTTGGCTTCATTACAGCATTACTCCGTAGTGACCCAACTCAAGATCCACAGGCTAAATTAATGATCCATAATCCCTTTCAAGGTGATAGTGAATTTCTTTTGTGTAAGTAGAGACCGAGCGACTATATAAACGACTTTTTAAATACTTTCTAGCCGTTTCGCTTAATTGAATGTGGAAGCCATCTCAGTGGATGGCCCATTGTACAGGATTGTCGAGGAGAACACGACAAATGCCATAACCCGATTTTCCAAAAACTTCGCTCAGTGGAAGAGGTCTCAAAATAAGCTAACACTAGTCTCGGCTTTCCTTTAGAAACTCGACCGTTTCTGAGATAAAACTGTCATAGTTTTAGACGTACTTTATACGCCTTTTAGCGAATAAATGATTCAGTCGCAGAGGTGTCAAGAAATGGTTCAAATGGCTCTACGCACCAGCGGACTTAACATCTGAGGTCATCAGTCCCCTGTACGTAGAACTACTTAAACCTAAGTAACCTAAGGACATCACACAGCACCCTGTCATTATGAGGCAGAGAAAATCCCTGACCCCGCCGGGAATCTAACCCGGGAACCCGGGCATGCAACGTTAAGGCTGGTGGTAAATAAAACAGCTCAACAGTCAACACAGCACACATGGTGCTAAGTGAAATTACTATTATAACACTACACATCGATATGTGAAACCTATTCCTGAATTAAGTTTTCTGTATGTATATGTAGATATCAAAGAGAAATTAATGAAGTTTCACATACAGCACCTGATCAACTGCGCATCTTACAGCTGAGGTCGCTGAAACAGTAGCTGCTCAGCCACATGATACACTGAAGATTTGGTCACAGTGTGACATGCAAGATGCAAGTGTTAAGTGGTTTAAATAAGTAATAATAGAAAGCGATGTCCGAAAGAGCCACTGGTTTTTGCCCTTCGACTAGGGACAAATCACTTTTGGTATGCCACAGGATTTATTTTTAAGTGCACTAGTATTGTGGCTTCATCTGTGTATGTGAATGTCAGATATACTGCACAAATTTCTTCCTCCCTCTTATTCTGTCCATAACCTGTTCCCCCCTCTCTGTAATCAGCCGTGCCTACCTGCTTGCATACTACCTGGAACACATTCCAATACTACCCACTCAACACAGTGGTCTTGCAGGGCAGCCGAGATGTCAGGCGTTACCAAACTTTCTCACCCCACACCTGCCCCCTTAACAAACAGATCGACCAGAAATCGAGTTAATACTGCATTGGCATCTGGTTCTAAGCTATGGTTAAAATTTCAAGTCTCTAGTTCATTGTGAAATTAGTTTAAAATCAGTTGCAAAGTTTGTACTGAACAGACAGACATGAAAGAGACCTAATGAAAAAAGGTGTTAAAATATTGTTTGTTGATGGAGAATGCATCACAACTGCGTCCACCAGAGACACACAGGCGGGAGGGGATTAAGATACAATAATTTAAAAAAACGCAGGGAAGTGGTGGCGCTCTAGAGCCCTTGTGGTCCCTTACATCTCGCCTACGGCCCGCTCCTTCCCACACAGTGGCGTCCCTCTCTTTTTTGTCTCGGCTTCTAATATTCGAGGGCGTCAGGCCTACCGAGGGGTTCTGCAATTGACGGCTCGGAAAATGAAGCGTTCGCCCGCTCGCTCGCTCGCCGTCCGGCAGCACCCCTCCACCTTACTTTGTCGTTTTATTTCGCGTCAGAGGACGGCTACCGCTGTAGCCGTGGTGGCCGGAATGAGCGGCGCTAAGGCGGCGTGGGTGGGCTGTGGGATGTGGCAGCTGCGACTCCGGAAACCTCCGGCTGCCCGCTGATGGTGCTAATGTCTGGAACGCACTCCAAACACCGAGGAAGGCTCACCACAGGATAGAAAATCCTGAACAGAGGTCGGCGGTCAGTCTTAACTCTGACACAGAATTTGTCTAGATAGCAATGCGTCGTTATTATTCTTCATGACGCATTTCTGGCGTTACCATCATGATGTCAAAACTGAAACAAGAGCAGATACAATTATCTCGTCAACTACTGTACTGAATGTTACACTGATAAGTGTCAAAACTGTTGGCGAAATGCATTATAAATTATAACTAACGCATTGCCATCCAAAGAAATTCTTACGTAATTTCTCATTAAGATTTTCTTTCAAATGGTTTAAATGGCTCTGAGCACTATGGGACTTACCATCTGAGGTCATCAGTCCCCTACTTAAACCTAACTATCCTAAGGACATCACACACATCCATGCCCGAGGCAGGATCCGAACCTGCGACCGTAGCAGCAGCGAGATCCCGGACTGAAGCACCTAGAATCGCTCGGTCACAAATGCCGGCAAGATTTTATTTCAGTTTTTGTGCTCACAGTATCTCTCATCGTCGTTTAAGCACGATAGTTTCTGTGTGACCCATCTCCTGTATTGTTGCAATCCCCCATGGTATAATTCGATATGCTGGCAATTCTCCTTCTTGATCTACTAAAGCTAACCCCATCATTTCGGTGTACTTGTTGACTCCCGCATTATTTACGGTTTCTTGTGGCCGAGCGGTTCTAGGCGCTACGGTCGCAGATTCGAATCCTGCCTCGGGCATGGATGTTTGTGATGTCCTTAGGTTAATTAGGTTTATGTAGTTCTAAGTTCTAGGAGACTGATGACCTCAGACTTAAGTCCCATAATGCTCAGAGGCATTTGAGCCATTTACGGTTTGTTTCAATCAGCTTATGCCTCGCGGGTTCTCTCCTTGTGTTGATTCTCCTAAAATGTTAGCAAGAAACTGGCCATGGTGTATAGGCCTACACGCATACGTCCTCACACTTCAGTTGTTTTCGTTAAGGTTCTTTCCGTACTAATTATTTGAAAGTTGTCTTTCTTCACGCTCCAATGTGATCCATTTTATATTTAACATGATTCGCTTGACACTATACCTCGAATGCTTTAAGAGATTTCCTTTTATAATTTGGTCGTCGTTGAATTTGCGAGCTACTTGTTGCGTAACTCGTATCCAATAAAATCCAGCACTAAAAATTGGGATTCGAAATAGCTGACGAATTTGACTGATTTCATCAGATAGCCGACAAAAATTTAATGGCTTGTAGTTCCCATCTGCGCAATCTTTACTAACGAAAGATTCTGACAGAACCAAGGATTTTCCGACGGCATATTCCGCTGTTTCGCTGCTGCAAGACTCGTGCTGTATTCCAGTTTTCACCTGTTTTGATGAGTACGGGAGGTTAATTTACTGAACACCGAACGGAATTTATCTGGAATCTCGCGTCCTTTTTTGGCGAGCCTGCGTATACGCGTACGCTGCCGAACAGCGCGAAATTAGCGCAGGAGCCGTTTGGAAAGCGGTGATGAATGCCCTGCCCGACCCGGGCCGCGGATTGCGACACGGAAACGCCATCAGCGCGACATAACATCGCCTGTTGCGGGCGCAAGGGTGGCGCCCGGCGCCCACTGCTGCGCAAACCCTGTGGTCTCCCTTCAGGCTGGGCGGCTGCTGTTTCAGTGATCTCACCTGGAAGAGGTGGGCGTTCTTGTGAGTTCGGTCGCTCGTTACCTCTCCACATTTACGTCTACTGACGGCAGTTTTGATACCGTTAGATTGCACGCCACACAAACAAGATAAAATACTGTCTACTCGTATATAAGTACTTATACACATTTCTCAGAACAACGTGTTGAACTGCTGCTCCTATGCCTTACATGACTGAAACCCAACAATGCTATTGTCGACTAGTTGTGGAATGTCTATCGAGAAACTTAGTGTCTTTTTATTTTATTCTTTTCGCCTCCCTCCCTCCGTGCCTTGCCTCCTCTCCGCTTCTTAGAATACCCGGGTAGCAGTTATCGTTGTTGTTGTTGTTATTATTGTTGCTGGTATCGTCATGGCCTACTTTCCGAAGTCTGGTTCGACATAACTATCCACGGCAATCTGTACTGTGCAAGCCCGCTAATCCTTGCATTAACTACGGTAGCCGTCTGCTTATGCTGGCCAGTCTTTGCATTCCTCTGTAGATTGCACTCGCACACCCTCCCCACACCTCTCTCTGTTACCAAACTGACCCTACGCTGCCGTCTCAAGATGATGTGTCCTTCATGTTTACTAAAGTTGTGCATGTATTTAGTACCACATCGTCAATTATGCGATTTATAAAATACACTGAGGTGAGAAAAGTCATAGGGTACCTCCAAGTTTTGTTTCCGACCTAGTTTTGCCCTGTGTAGTGCGGCAACTCGACGCGGATTGGACTCAACAAGTCGTTGGAAATTTCCCACAGAAATATTAAGTCATACTGCCTCTTAAGCCGTTCACCATTGCGGAAGTAGCGCCGGTGCAGTATTTTGTACACGAACAGATTTTTCGATTATGCCCCAGAAATGTTCGCTGGGATTCGTGTCGGGCGATCTGGGTGGCCAA
Source organism: Schistocerca gregaria (assembly GCF_023897955.1). NCBI lineage: Eukaryota > Metazoa > Arthropoda > Insecta > Orthoptera > Acrididae > Schistocerca > Schistocerca gregaria. The sequence continues at coordinate 648,400,866 of NC_064923.1, read as the reverse complement.
ATCATTATCTCGAACTGTCCAGAACGTTCTTCAAAAAATAAGTCACGAGCAATTACGGCCCGGTGACAGTGCATTGTCTTTCATAAAAAATTCCAATGTTGTTTGGGAACATGACGTCCAGAAATGGATGCAAACGGTCTCCAAGTTGCCGAACATAACCAGGCTCCAGTCCACACCGTTATGGAGCCATCACCAGCTTGAACTGTCTTTTGTTGTGTAACTGTAAAAGTGTCCAATTAAAATCTGGCACTAGAAATTTAGATTCTAAATAGTTGAGGTGTGCACTACACTCGAAAACTACCATCATCTCCCACCAATCGGGACTCATCTGACGAGGGCACGGCTTTCCAGCCGCATAAGGCCCTACTGATATGATCACGAGTCCAGGAGAGCAACTACAGGCGATATCGTGCTGTTAGCAAAGACACTTCCGTCGGTCCTGTGCTGCCTTAGCCCATAATCACCAAAATTCGCTAAACTGTCCTATCGAATATGTTCGTCATACATTCCACATTGTTTTCTGCGGTTATTTCACGCAGTGTTGCTTGTCTGTTAGCATTGCCAACTCTCTGCAAACGCTTTCCGTCGTCAAGTGAAGGCCATCGGCCACTGCGTTCTGCGTGGTGAGAGGTAATGACAGAAACGTGGTATTCCCGGCTCACTCTTGACACTGTGGATCTCGGAATAGCCGGCCGCTGTGGCCGAGCGGTTCTAGGCGCTTCAGTCCGGAGCCGCGCTGCTGCTACGGTCACAGGTTCGAATCCTGCCTCGGGCATGGATGACTGTGATGTCCTTAGGTTAGTTAGGTTTAAGTTGTTCAAAGTTCTAGAGGACTGATGACCTCAGATGTTAAGTCCGATAGTGCTTAGAGCCACCTGAACTATCTGATTTCGGAATATGGAATTTCCGAACGATTTTCGAAATGGGATGTCTAATGCGTCCAGCTCCAACCACTTCTCGGTGCTCCAATTCCCCTCGTTCGGCCGCATTCACATCGCAGACTTTTTCGCAGGAATCACTTGAGCACAAATGGCAGTTTTGCCAATGCACTGCCCTTTTATGCCTTGTGTTGGCGATACTATCGCAATGTTTGTGTGTGCTTACCGGTATCCCACGACTTTTGTCACTGCGTATAATCTTCAGCATTGTTCAGTAGCACACGTTTCAAAACCTTTTTTTCTTCTTGTCCATAGTGCTTACTGTCCACATTGTATAATAAACATCCACAATATCTGATAAACTCTTCAAGACATAAATTCAAGGGTTTAATTTACCTTTTCGCGAAAATATCTTGAAACCTGTGCTATATAGGCATCATGCTGTTGTTTTCCTTGTTTTTACAAAAATAAGAAAAAAAACACACCTCCGGTACAAACTTCTTTTTCGAGGACGTCAGATGTCGTTAAGACTACAAATATTTCCGCATTACGAGCACTGTTCGGTCAGCAAAACACTCCAACTTTGAATTGATATTTTGAGCTGAGTATGAAGCAATACAGATGTAAACATGACAAGAAAAGGTTGTATACGAGGGGCGATAGAGAGGTAACGTAACACATTTCTTTCTCCGTCATTTTCGGTTGAAAAAATTATTTTCACTTATTCGTCGAATTTACACATGGAAGTAGGTGAAAGACGCGGAGTGTGACAGATGATTGTTCACTGGAAATCGGTACATACTGGAGCCAGTATTCTTCCTTTGTTGTTATTTGTTGACGACAAATTACGATAAGATCTCGACTTAGGGTCACAACACTTTCATTAGATTTGGTTATCCGGTGCTTGTGAAATTTGACGCTCTACCTTTTAGGGCCCACTTTGTCATTGAAATCATGTCGAAGAAATTTTACTGGATGTAATGTCTGTTGAAAAGGACCTGAAACGATAAACTTTGGATATATATAATATATATGTGAAAAGAAATTCAAAAAATTAAAAAAATATAAAAGTTGTTAATATTATTATGATAAAAATTGTGGATAGATTATAAAACTGGGTGCGCTGTTTATCGGTTTCCGATGATCAAACGAACATTGGCGCGTTATGTTGAAATGGGCACTTGGACCGAAACACGCCACAGTGGGTTAAAATAGTTTCGCGCGTTGGCCACCAGAGCCATGCCAGCGAGTTCGCTCGTTAACGCCGTTGTCGTCCGTGGGCGCCGCAAAGTGTATTTTGACGCGCGCGGCGAGTCGCCGCTTTGAAGAGGACGGGGGAAAAATGATACGATCGGCGTCGGTGGCGTTGGCGGGGTTTCCCCGGGCGACGCGCGCGCCGCGCCGCGGCTGATTAGAGCAGCTGTTTACCCGGCGACGAGCGTGATGGATTCGCGCGCGCACCGCCTAATTGCCGCTGCGGCGGAGGCGGCGTCGGCGTCGCGGCGCCCATACATCAGCACCGCCGCCATTTCTCCCCGACTTGTTATTCCGGCCGGCGTCGCGGCGCCCTACCCCCTCCCCCCCACTCCTCTCCCCCCACCCCTTCCACCGTCCTCCGCCTACCGCCTCTGCATCCAGTACGCGTCCACCGTCTTACGGTTCATTACCGGTGACAGCGGACGCTGCACCGTTTCTTGGCATTCAGAGGTTCTTTTCTCTCCGGCTGGCCAGCTATGTTGCTCCGGGCTGTCTCACTGGTAACGAAGTGTGCTAGGCAGGAACAGTGGTTCAGGTCGCGACTGGGACATTTAAGAGCTTTCCTTAATTCCTCCAGGAGACTGCCCACGTTGTTTTATTGAAACCAATTTTCTGCAGATGAACAAAACATTGAAATTTTCATGAAATTCCTGAAAATACCTGCTTATCTTTCTAGACTTACCGGATGTTATTCACGTACTCCTTCAGACGTAAGCACTCGTCAGATCATGAACTGTCACACCCTTTCAAACACCTCCAGTTTCTCGGGTTTCCATTAAGCGCTTCTATTTAGGAATACCTGCTGCATAAATAATTTTTTTTTGGGTGGTTCCACAGAACGTAATCTTCAGAAATGAGGCCGGGGAAACGGACAGACCATGAACTGTTCCTCCTCTACTTACCCATCTGTCATGTTAGTTATCAGCCAATTCCCGAAAAGTAGCACTGAAATGTACTGGTGTTCCATAAAGTATAGACCACAGTCTTCCTTCTATCTGCACATTCTGTAGCAAGTAAGAACGAGTGTTTGGATTGAAATATTTATAGGAAACTATTGTAAGATGTGCTAGTGGAATATGCGTAAAATTCAAGGCTGCTCGTTCGTTGGTAACTAATACTGACGTTCACCGTGAATTGTTGCATGAGGATTCTCACCCACCACACAGTTTTGAACCTTAGCTGAGAGACTCTGACTTGATAATTTTTGTAAATTGTTTTCGAGATATGCTTTGAAGAAACTGCGTGCAACTAAGAGCCATTGAAGGAAAGATTGCAAGGAGAGTAACATTATATTACTGCAATAGCTAAGTTGAGAGAAAAATGCAAATACTCTGTATAATCAACTGTAAAAAATGCTAAAACTTTTAAAGGGGGTCGAAAAATAATTCTATTTAATAGTCTTAATTGACCTACTAAACATAAAGAATAAGGAGCTTCCATGTGTCATGGTATTACAGGAAATCCCAAAGAGGTGTATTACCTACAATATGGATCATACTCTTGTTAATTAATAATCTCCGTCTACTCAAAAGGCCATAAATAATTATATATGTTGTAAAACAACTAAGTATATAAAATTTTAGAATGTTGACATGAGATGGAAAAGAAATGCTTTTTAAGTAGCAAAAATGTCACAGGTGCACAGTTATCCCGCAACAGGTGAGCGTACGATTTGAGGGTAATATTCGGAGACGGTGTTCAGAGGTCGTGTGAGGAGTACTGCTTTAGAGGTTTTGTTGGCTTGTATGGATTTCTTTTTTTGAGGACATTTAGAGCGTCTTCATTACTTGATCGATTGTCTTCAATACTTTATCGATTGTTCTATTTGAACTTCATGTTTCCAGTGACACCGCAGTATAAATATTTGTAATCGTTTTATTTCTTAAATTTTCTGGCAGATTAAAACTTTGTGCCGGACCGAGACTCGAACTGTGGACCTTTGCCTTTCGCGGGAAAGTGCTCTACCGGCTGAGCTAGCCGAGCACGACTCTGGACCCGTCATCACAGCTTTAATGACGTCAGTTGCTCGTCTGCTACTTCCGTCCAAACTTCACAAAAGTTCACTGTTTTAATCTGCCAGGAAGTTTCATATCAGCGCACACTCCGCTGCAGAGTGAAAATTTCATTCGTTTCATTTCTGTCCTCCCCACTGCGTGCAATGTGGCTGATGTGGTGTGATAGTACAGTAGGCAGGTGCAAATATAACTTCTGAAGCTGACGAGGCCGGAGGCAGCTGGAAGCGGACAGTGTGCGCCCACCTTTTGGAAGGACTCTGGCGCTGCGGACAAAGGCAGCAGCCTCCACGACGTTGTGGGTGGCGACGTCAGCAGCAGCGGCGGCGCAGTGAGTCAGGACGCGCGGTACATTTGGCAGGCGTGGGCGTCGGCGTCTGCGTCTACAAGCTGTAAATAACGCGCGCCCAGCGATCCGCTGAAGTGCGCGCGCATGAATCACTTCATAAAGCTGGCCGCCGACGCCGACGCCGACTCTGCGGGCGACGCCGCAGCCGTGGCCGCAGCCGCTCCGGGCAGAACGCGGCGGAGCAGAGTAGCGCGCCGCCGGTATTTTAGGACGGCGAGTCCTCATTTTAAAAATAGTCCTGCCCCCCCCCCCCTCTGCTCTTGTGGGCGACCGCTCTCACACGCCTCGCTGTCGCGAACGGCCGACCGGTCCACGCGCTGCGGACACCGTCTTCTCGTGTCGCCGAGTCTCGTCTGACGAGACGTCGCAGGTGCCGGTCCCTCCGTCCACTGCGTCGTAATTTACGGTGCACCGAGTCTCCCTCTGGTAATCCAGAGTGGCTTTGGCTGCGCCCAGAAAGCCTCTCGGAAAATTTTTTTCGGTTGTCAGGAGATTAACACTTCGGCCGGAACACGCCGGGCGGCGAGCGTTACTGTTTCTCTCCACCGGTCGTATATTTCATTCCTGTGCCGTCTTTTGTCTTAACGACTCGAGCAGTCAGCTTCCCCAGCCCTCTCGCTTCTAGCTACTTAACAATGAAAACCGTCTTGCCCGTCAAGTAAATTTACTGACTCATTTTCTTTTTGTTGTCCCGACTTGGGGGAAATTGTTAGATGCTTCCGTCGCGTTCGGTCCTTTGTGCTAATTCTGCTGCTTGCTTGGTACGACTTGAGAAAGTAATGAAACCGTTGTTGAGTGAATGGTCAAGCATTTCAGATGAAATTTACGCGGTTACTGCTACCCTAATAGAGGATGCCGGAGTAAATCAACAGGATATATTTAAAGAGGTATATTTCAGCATCCATTATGGTGTTAAGTGTCTTAGATGAGCCATAGTCACTTCTAAATCGATTGCTGATGAATTGAAACCATAAACACAGCTGAGTGAAAAAGTATTATGAGGGTGACCTTTGTTTTTCGTGACAGTATGTTTCACAGATGCCGTCCCCAATTTTTGGTGCCACGAATCAATAAGAAAAAAATGTAAAAAAAATTTAAAATAATAATTTCGTCGAGGGAGGATTTAGACTGAAATTAAGGTTCAAATCCTCGTTCATTCATCCCATTTTAAATATTCTATGGTTCCTCTGAATGCTGAAGCCGAGTCCCGGCGTGTTTCCCTCAGCAATGCGACGAGTACTTTCATTCACCATAATTATCCCAAAGAAATAATGCTCTTTCTCTAATGAATTCAATGAGTAAGAGACATTAAATTAAAATCTTTCATTTCATTGTGAATTTTTCGATGTGACCAGCTGCCTATCCCACAATATCAGGTCTGGACCACTTCGGTGATAGCCACGTATATTTACCCAGCAAGGTGTCACAACTGTAAGACTCTAATTCGGTAGTAGGGCGATCTACATTCCATGTTCTCATCCAAATCCAGATTCAGGTTCTTCGTGGATTCCTTGAATCGACTGAATCAAATGCCAGGATTGTGTACTTGAAATTGACAAGATTTTCCTTTCTACTAGTCCGAGAATTTGCTCCACTCTAATAACCCTGCCTTCGACGAGACGTTAAGGCTTCCCAGTAAATTCGAATATTACTCGTGGTAGCATGTTATTGCAGACACATTAGCCAAATTATAATTTAGAGGCTAGCTTCGTACCCGCCTGCTAGAATACTGTATGGCGTTAATGGCTGAAATCACTTCCAGAGTAGGAATTCGAACGGTGCCACCTTCAGTGTCTGTGTTTGAAGGGAGGCTTGCCCGTTCACACTAGTTTCATCGTTCGGCATGACAGCTCCGATTTTCCATATTAGCAGATCATTACGCAAATTAAGAGAAATGAAAGGTAGGAAATCCGTGTGCCCACAGCGTATTTTACTGCACTGTCTTCAAATGGTTCTGAGCACTATGGGACTCAACTGCTGTGGTCATCAGTCCCCTAGAACTTAGAACTACTTAACCCTAACTAACCGAAGGACAACACACACATCCATCCCCTAGGCAGGATTCGAACCTGCGACCGTAGCAGTCGCACGGTTCCGGACTGCACGCCTAGAACCTCGAGACGACCGCGGCCGGCCTGCACTGTCTTCGCATGGGACTTTGTTGTCACCACCATTTCAGGAAAAGGACCTGCCTCGTTAATTACAAAGCGATTTTACCCTATAATCGCCGTCGATCTACCGAGTTTTCCGTACTAAACCGCGGGGCATATTTGTTCGATAGTTAGTTGTAAGGACAGGATTATGGGAATAAAGCAGGAAAACCTAAAACTCACTTTATAGTTAGTTTTCAATTGACATTTAACGCAAACAATGAGTGGATGCGTAAAAATCGCGTTCAACGTTACAAACGTTATATAGAGAGAACAAACTTACTGATCAATTTTCTGACTTTTGTATATCTTAAAGCAAGGTTTCATACACAATACAAGAAGATATACACAAACATTATTATGTCAATGATGCTGGAGCATGTGAGAAACGCGGCTCCCGGTATTTCAGACAGGAAAATAGCGACCTCCGATTTTCCAGAGCAACAGAATAAGTTATGACGGGAAAGTAACAGCCTTTGATGTTCCCGAACAACAGAGAGGTAATTTTTGAGGAAATAGCGACTTCCGTCTTGCATACAGAGCACAAACTATGTACGACGCGACGGTCGTGGAGCCCGCGGAATTGCCCAGGAAGAGGTGTGTGCACACTTTTGCTTCGACCGCAGTTGGAGAGTTCAGGTATAACGGCAGCACAGACAATAATGTCATGTAAGTCATTAAAAATTCGTTTTAGTTCAGATATTGTCGTATAGGGAGAGCCAAACAATACTTTTTATACAAATTAAGGATTTGTCTCGTCAGGTTGGGTATCACTTAAGGTTTCAAAAATTGTTTCCATATTTCTCTCTGGAATAAAAAGTGGCTGTTGCCTCTGATATGGGAATGCACGTTTGCTCGGTGAATTTCGTTGATGAAGTCTTCTCTAGTTATTAGCCGAGCCAAGACTACGTTCTGCACCAACGTTTCGACTAGTTCCCTACCCGTTATCTTCAGGACACGTCACTCACCCTGAAGATGACGAATGGACAAAGTGTCGAAACGTTGCAGTACGACGACAGGTTGAGTCGGCTAACAACCCCAGAGTACTTCACTGTGTCTCTGATGTGTGTTATCTTCAAACTCATACTCCTAAATCCCCGTAGCAAAAATTTAATGAGACACCTCTTCTACAATATTCATATGTGAAGTTTCGTCTGTATTACTAACAGGATGAAATTACGTTGGACCCCGTATAGGCGTTCGTTATCTTTTGCGTATCTTACCTACGTAATCTTTGTATCTTTTACGAGGACACCCGTCGCACCACGTAAGTTTTAACAAGAGCTTAAACGTGAACTATGGGGGCACGGAGTACTGCGGCGACCGACCGAAGAGGAACGGCACGGATAACTGCGTGCGTGCAGCGCCGCGGATTTGGGTGCCTTACGTCGGCTTACGTCAGCCGCACCTGACGGCACAGTGGCCGGGGCTTGTGCGGGAGCCCGTAGCGTCTGGCGCGGGGGCCCGCGCGCGCTCTGCGGCCGTAATCCGCTGCCGAGCTGCAGGCGGCCAATTAGACATGGCCGCGAGACGGCCGCTTCGGGGATTAATTGGCGAGCGGCGAGAAGCGAGGAGCGAGCAGCCGTCGGCCTCGCTTCTAATTGGCGGCCGCCTTATCAGATGGCCGCGGCGGATGCTGTCTGTAATTGCGATCGAGCCAAAGTTTTGTGCCGCCCCAGTAGTTGCCAGGCTGCCGAGCACCGACGCAGCAGCCGCTCGGCTGCGGTCCGAGCCGAAGCCGCCGACGTATTTGGTTAGACTGGGATTGAAATAGTCAGTACACGCTGAATGAAAATCATGCAAGCATTCGACTCATTTCTACTTTGAATTTTTAACAGTGTGCCATGAACTCGGATCAACAATCCGAAGAGAGCTGTGAGTTTTAATGCGTCTAGTGTAAATCATGGAAAAGAGCGGATGTGTTTCAAATGTCTGTGTGTCTTGTAACTAAGGCGGCACATGGGGACCAGCCCGGTATTCACCTAGAAGGATGTGGAAAACCGCTTAATAACCACATCGACGGCTTTGCTTTCATCGAGACGAAGGAAGGAATAGGATTAGTTGAAGATTTAACGACCGATGATGACATTTCCGTTGTGGTTACGAAGGATGGAGAACGAAGTGAATTTTTTTGAACTAAAGTTATTCAGAACAACTACACAAAATAGGAATCAGTACTACTTACCCACAGACATGACACCTTTGTGTTCACAAGTGCGCTTTTGCGTTAATATTTACGTTGGATATTTGGGTTCGGTAGCAACATTTCAGTCCTTTGGCCCATGAAAATGAATATTTATTCTCCATCGCAGTTTCTTTAAGCTGAATATGCTTAGTCTCGTTTAGTACCAATCATGAAATAGCCATTCTTAGGTTGTGTTGTGCTGTCGAATTTAGGAGAACAAAAACTTACAAATCAAACCGAAGAAGGTATTACATCTACGAACCAAACTGAGAGCTTAATAATAGCCAGACACAACAATTTATTTGTGACAATACAAGTACAGAAATACAGCGGTAATGTTTCAAGTAGTAGTAATGTAGACATCAAAAATAATTTAGTATTTTGTTTCTTTCGCAGCTTCTTTTTTGGAGTCAGAATTATAAAATTTGTTGTGGAACACTCTGCTTTGTCGAGGAAGAATTGGCAACATCGTCAGCAAGTTCTTCTGTTTTGCAACTGATAAACGTGGCTATGAAGTACGACATGGATTTCATCAACCATGATCTTCCTCTTTTGAATACTTCGATATTTTTCCATTCTTCTGTTTTAGAGTAAGATTGTTGAATGGCAATGGATGGATAAGTATGAGGCATTTTGAACATACTGCATTTGGAGCTCATTGACAACAACGTTTCCGCAACTTTTTTAAAATTGGAGAAGTCGTTATTATCCATTAGAATTATATGAAATGAGTTCACAGCTTTCGCTGAGTCAACGATCTTGTGTGAGTCTTAGGGACAAGAGGCTTGCTTACCCTTCTTCGTTCTTAATAATTCTAAAATTTCTGTTGCAGCTCAAACAGCTGTGCGCACTCCCCAAATACTTGTGTTCTCTCTTCAAACCATGCCTGACTAAATGGAAAGATATTTGACTCATAGCACTGGGATCTTCTGAGTGCGGCACAGATTGGCAGAAAGTACATTTTGGGAAAAAAATGACACTTAGAAAATCTGAGATGCCCACTCTTCGTATATAAATTCGTTTCATGTTTCAGTGAGGAGCATAAAAGGACATCGGAAACTTTACCAATTCAAAATAAGATTTTTAGAAAAAGTGGTCTTGACGGTGAAACTGGAGTGTGAGATAATCCAGAGGCGTCAGTATTGGTGACCGTATGGAATTTAAACTTATACTCATTGTAAAGCATGTACGAAAAAAACTTGTGCAGAAAAATGGTTTCAGAAGAGTCACAAGGAGAAATGGTGCAATTTGGCAAACACAAAACATACACTGTGACATCGGGTAGTTGATTTCATAAATGTGTGTCTACGTTACAGAGCCTGCGAATAATTTCGGACAGAGGTGCAGCGTCGAAGGAGGGAGGGAGGGAATACATCTCGGCAGCTGGCACACTCTCAAACGGATCGCAGTTAATTGCCGCCACCGCTGCCGCCCCCACGACCGTGAAAAATTCCCGAATAATTGGCGTGTTTTCTGCTCGCCAGAGGGGCGATCCATCTCAACGCCTTAGTCAGCCAGGAGGAAGCCCAGCTCACCTCACCTCAGCTTCGCAGTGCTGGCACGTGCGGAACTGCACCGTATAGTTCTGCACTCTCACTCGTCTTTTGCTACTGGACGCGCGAATTCTCTCTTTGCTAAATTAAATAATAATAATGTCGTGTGACGAGGGCCTCCCGTCGGGTAGACCGCTTGCCTGGTGCAAGTAGCTATTTGACGCCACTTCGGCGACTTGTGCGTCGATGGGGATGAAATGATGATGATTAGGCCAACACAACACCCAGTCCCTGAGCGGAGAAAATCTCCGACCCAGCCGGGAATCGAACCCGGGCCGTTAGTATTGACAATCTGTCGCGCTGACCACTCAGCTACCGGGGGAGGACTCATAAATTCTCTCGTAAGAAAACTTTATGGAGGATTTGTCTCAAGCGTCATGTGAAATGTGTAAAATAGATTATGTCAATGATCCTGGAGCTAGAGAACAGCCTTATTTCCTTGGACTTCATCCGGTGTTTCTGGGCGATGCAGTGCTGTTTCTTACAATGGAGTTATATGATCTATCCTTGTCACAAGATTCAGATTTCTTCTGACACTTCCCTTAGATATTATCTGGTAACAGAATTAAAGAATGTATAAAATTTAGAGTAGCAGTGGCAAGGAAAGTTTTCGTAAATGGATAAATATATTGACATGTATTATAAATTTAAATGTTAGAAAGTCTTTCCTGAAAATATTGATAGGATTGTAGCTATATTTGCAACTGTAACAGTACAGAGTAGAAAAGAAGCTTTTGAAATGTTATACGACAGAAGAATGCACAAGATTGGACGGGAAGGTCGATTAGCTAACGTGGTGGATGTAATTGAGGAGTAAAAGAGTTTTATGTCACAACTTGAGTGAAAGATGGAATAAACTCAGGGGACCTTTTCCAAGATATACAGAAATGCTTAATTTGGAAATCGGCGGGAGACTGGGAAGTAGAAATTATAAAGAGACAGAGAGAGAGAGAGAGAGAGAGAGAGAGAGAGAGAGAGAGAGAGAGAGAGAGCATGATTGCAAAGCAGTAAACAATTACAAACGGAAGAAAGATTAGTGTTTAACCTCCAGTTGACGATTTTTTTAAAAAACTGTTCCAGTATTTTTCGCAGGCATTTACGAAATTGACGGATAACTGGACGGGGATTTGACCTCTGTTCTCGCCAGTGCGACGCCTCGTTCCGTTGATTTTGACGGACGTAGGAGGGAGTAATTAGGCAGATGTTTTAATACTTGCACGAGATAAGACTAGCGTCTTCGTACAGATAGCAATAATCTTTTCCGGTTGGCACATGCTTCTTCGTCATCTACAGATTATGACTTCTAAAACAGTCTCTTAATCGATGGTGAGTCTTTGATTGATGCACTGTATCGGTATTTAGTCTGTTTCAGCAGGAACAGTAAATATTTCAAGACGTAGTAGTACAGATTAATTCGAGTAGAATATCCCGTGAAACATGCACCCAATTTTTCCGGCTATAGAGATGCAGCTGACAGAGTGTAAACCAAACAAATACTCACGGAAGGTATTGAGCAAAGGCGAATGGTTAAGCTGAATATGATTTTCGTAGTACACACCTCCGACTTCGGGTATGGATGTATGTGAGTTGTCCTTAGCGTAAGTTAGATTAAGTAGTGTGTAAGCTTAGGGAACGATGACCTCAGCTGTTTGGTCCCATAGACCTTACCAGAAATTTCCAAAATGTCTTCTGAAGTCGTCTGGGATTTATTTTATGAGAGTAACACTATTCATAATCCAAACGATCGGTTAGCTCATTGCGTTTGCTTTTCCTTTCTAGGCTTCGCCTTTCATCCATCCCCACAGGCAGAAATCTGAAAGGGTAAGGTCTGGGGACCTGGATGGTCAAGAAACGTTCAACTTCTACAGATTCATCATATGGGAAACGTTAGGTTTAGATAGTGTTTAGTAAAAACACGGGTAAATACTCATGACTCTGGTACTACGTGGCTAGAAAATAGGCTACCGTATTCTCTACAAGCCAACAGCAGGGTTTTCATCACAAAATCTATACACAGAAAGAATATCGGCATAATCAACATTCGTTAATTCGCGTTGGGTACTGAAATGATACAGTACAATTAGCTAACAGATGCCTTTCATACTCGCAGTTGATAATTCAGTTATGTAAACTCTGACATAACTTCAGAGCAAACATGACACACGATAAATAAACTCTCAGCAGTTTGAGTACCAACACACAGGAATGAAAACAATAAAAACTGAACATACATTACGTGGAATGTTTTACTGAACTTGGTCTATACTACCAATTCTGAAAATAGTTGACTATTCCTCGTGAAACCCTGGTGTTCAAGCGTTCGGGAGCCCTGATAGTGGCTTACTGCGATGACAGTGTGCTGTCCCGTAACGTGTTAA